>NC_085931.1:2689625-5189625 GCF_028885625.2 Pongo pygmaeus
GTCTCTCTCTCTCTGTCTGTCTCTCTCCCTCCCTGTCTGTTTCTCTCTCTGTCTCTGTCTCTGTCTCTCTCTCTTTCTGTCTGTTTCTCTCTATCTCTCTCTGTCCATCTCTGTCTTTCTATGTCTGTCTCTTTCTCTGTCAGTCCGTCAGACTCCCCGTGCCGGGGAGGGCCCTGCCCCTTCCGCGAAAGTGAGAAGCGCGTGCTTAGGTGCTTAGAGAGGCCGAGAGGAATCTAGACAGACGGGCCTTGCTGGGCTTCCCCAATCGGTGTATGATTTCGGGAGGTCGAGGCCGGGTCCCCATTTGGATGCGAGGGGCATTTTCAGACTTTTCTCCCTGTCACGTGTGGCGTCCGTACTTCTCATAGTTCCCTGATAAGCTCCTCGACTTAAAAAGAAACGGTGAAGGCCGGGCGCGGTGGCTCACGTCTGTCATCCCAGCACTTTGGGAGGCCGAGGCGGGTGGATCACCTGAGGTTGGGAGTTCCAGACCAACCTTGCCAACACGGCGAAACCCCGTCTCTACTAAAAATACAAAACTGAGTCGGGAGCGGTGGGGCAGGCGCCTGGAATGCCAGCTCCTCCGGAGGCTGAGGCGGGAGAATCGCTTGAACCTGGGAGGCGGAGTCTGCAGGGAGCCGAGATCGCGCCACTGCACTACAGCCCAGGCTGTAGAGTGAGTGAGACTCTGTCTCTAAATAAATAAATAAATAAATAAATAAATAAATAAATGAATGAATAAATAAATTCTTTTCTGTGCTGACTGACATTTGCGGGCATCGGTTGTCTTCGGGCATCACCTAGCGGCCACTGTTTCTGAAAGTCGGGGAGACACGGAGGGAGGTCTCGCCGACTGCACCGAGCCTGGGGCAACTGGTTTCTCTCTCTCCCTTCTGGAGGCCCCTCCCTCTCTCCCTCGTTGCCTAGGGAACCTCCGCCCTGGCGGGGGCCCTATTGTTCTTTGATCGGCGCTTGAGTTTTCTTTGTGTTTTGGTTTCTTGACCGCGCATAGACTCTCCTACTTGGGCTTTAGGAAGGGTCAGTTTAATTTTCAAGTTGCCCCCCGGCTCCCCCCACTACCCACGTCCCTTTACCTTAATTTAGTGAGTCGGCGAGGTGGGTTCCCCCCGAAACCCCCACGCCCCGCCTCCCAACACCCTGCTTGGAAACCTTCCAGAGCCGCCCCGGTGTGCCTCCGTCTTCTCGCCCCTTCCCCCACCCCTTGCCGGCGATGATCTCATTCTTGCCAGGCTGACATTTGCATCGCTGGGCCTCAGGCCTCACTCAGTGGCCACCGTTTGTGAAGATGGGGGCGGCACGGTCCCACTTCCCCAGAGGCAGCTTGGGCCGATGGCATAGCCCTTGACCCGCGTGGGCAAGCGGGCGGGTCTGCAGTTGTGGGGATTTTCCCCCAGCTTCCCTCCTCAGGCCTCCCTTCCTCCCTCCCTCCCTCCCTGCCTCCCTAGGAAAGCTTCACCCTGGCTGGGTCTCAATCACCCATTCTCAGGATGTTTTCGTTTCTCCGCCCTCCAGCCGGCACAGTTTCACAACGGGAAAGGCGTCACAGCTCTAGTCTGGGCCTTCTTAGTGTTTGCCCCAAACAGAAACGCTTTCTGAAAACTAACACTTTGCTCACTTAAGATTTCCAGGGACCGTGCCTTGGCCCGTGTTTGTTGGCTTGTTTTGTGTTTGTTCGTCTTTTTCCCTTTGCCTATGTATTTCTTTTCGGGTGAAGTAGAAATCCCCAGTTTTCAGGAAGACGTCTATTTTCCCCAGGACATGTTAGCTGCTGTTTTCTCCTGTTGTTAACTAGCGCTTTTCTGAATCTCTCCACGTGCAGTGAGAGCCGGTGGAAGTGTACTATCCTTCATAACATCCTATTTTCTAGAAATCCGTAGGTGAATGCTGCCGCTGCTCTCGCTGCTGCTGCTGCTCTTGTTGCTGTTGTTGTTGTTGTTGTTGTTTTCAAAGTATAACCCGGCCACCGTTCATGGGATCAAAAGCATTATAAAATATGTGTAATTATTTCTCGAGCACGCCCTTCCTCCCCCTCTCTCTGTCTCTCTGTCTGTCTCTGTTTCTCTCTTTCTCTCTCTGTCTTTTCTCTCTCTCTCTCTCTGTCTCTCTCTGCCTGTCTGTTTCTCTCTCTCTCTCTCTGTCTCTCTCTCTCTCTCTGCCTGTCTGTTTCTCTCTCTCTGTCTCTCTCTCTCTCTCTCTCTGCCTGCCTGTTTCTCTCTCTCTCTGTCTCTCTCTCTCTCTGCCTGTCTGTTTCTCTCTCTCTCCGTCTCTCTCTCTCTCTCTGCCTGTCTGTCTCTCTCTCTCTCTCTGTCTCTCTCTCTCTCTCTGCCTGTCTGTTTCTGTCTCTCTCTCTCTCTCTCTGCCTGTCTGTTTCTCTCTCTCTGTCTCTCTCTCTCTCTGCCTGTCTGTTTCTCTCTCTCTCTGTCTCTCTCTCTCTCTCTCTCTCTGCCTGTCTGTTTCTGTCTCTCTCTCTGTCTCTCTCTCTCTCTCTCTCTCTCTGCCTGTCTGTTTCTGCCTCTCTCTCTCTCTCTGCCTGCCTGTTTCTCTCTCTCTCTGTCTCTCTCTCTCTCTCTCTCTCTTCCTGTCTGTCTCTCTCTGCCTGTCTGTTTCTCTCTCTCTGTCTCTCTCTCTCTCTCTGTCTGCCTGTCTGTCTGTCTCTCTCTCTCTCTGCCTGTCTGTCTCTCTCTCTCTCTCTCTCTGCCTGTCTGTCTGTTTCTCTCTCTCTCTCTCTGCCTGTCTGTCCGTTTCTCTCTCTCTCTCTCTCTCTCTCTCCCTCTCTTTACCTGTCTCTCTCACTGTGTCTGCCTTCTGTCTTACTCCCTTTCTCTGCCTGTCTGTCTGTCGGTCTGTCTCTCTCTCTCTGTCTCTCTCTCCCTGTCTGTCTGTCTGTTTCTCTCCGTCTCTCTCTGTCTGTCTCTGTCTTTCTCTGTCTGTCTCTTTGTCTGTCTCTTTCTTTCTCTCTGTCTCTCTGTGTCTGTCTCTCTATCTCTCTCTCTCTCACTGTGTCTGTCTTCTGTCTTAGTCTCTCTCTCTCCCTGTCTGTCTGTTTCTCTCTCGCTCTCTCTCTCTCTCTCTCTCTCTGCCTGTCTGTTTCTCTCTCTGTCTCTCTCTCTCTGTCTATCTTCTGTCTTATTTTCTTTCTCTGCCTGGCTGTCTGGCTGGCTGTCTGGCTGTCTCTCTCTGTCTGTCTGTCTCTCTCTCTCCCTGTCTGTCTGTCTCTCTCTTTCAGTCTGTTTCCCTCTGTCTGTCTGTCTTTCTCTCTCTCTGTCTGTTTCTCTCTGTCTGTCTGTCTGTTTCTCTCCGTCTCTCTGTCTCTTTCTTTCTCTCTGTCTCTCTGTCTGTCTCTGTCTCTCTCTCTCTCTCTCTGCCTGTCTGTTTTTCTCTCTCTCTCTGCCTGTCTGTCTGTCTCTCTCTCTCTCTCGCCTGTCTGTCTCTCTCTCTCTCTCTCTGCCTGTCTGTGTCTCTCTCTCTCTCTCTGTCTCTCTCTCTCTCTCTCTGCCTGTCTGTCTCTCTCTCTCTCTCTGCCTGTCTGTTTCTCTCTCTCTCTCTCCCTCCCTCCCTCCCCCTCTTTACCTGTCTCTCTCACTGTGTCTGCCTTCTGTCTTACTCCCTTTCTCTGCCTGTCTGTCTGTCGGTCTGTCTCTCTCTCTGTCTCTCTCTCCCTGTCTGTCTGTCTGTTTCTCTCCGTCTCTGTCTGTCTGTCTCTGTCTTTCTCTGTCTGTCTCTTTGTCTGTCTCTTTCTTTCTCTCTGTCTCTCTGTGTCTGTCTCTCTCTCTCTCTCTCTCACTGTGTCTGTCTTCTGTCTTAGTCTCTCTCTCTCCCTGTCTGTCTGTTTCTCTCTCTCTCTCTGTCTCTCTCTCTCTCTCTCTCTCTGTCTATCTTCTGTCTTATTGTCTTTCTCTGCCTGTCTGGCTGTCTGGCTGTCTGGCTGTCTCTCTCTGTCTGTCTCTCTCTCTCTCCCCCTGTCTCTCTCTCTCCCTCCCCCTGTCTGTCTGTCTGTCTGTCTCTCTCTCTCTGTCTCTGTCTGTTTCTCTCTGTCTGTCTGTCTTTCTCTCTGTTTCTCTCTGTCTGTCTGTCTTTCTCTCTCTCTCTCTCTGTCTCTTTCTTTCTCTCTCTCCGTCTCTGTCTCTCTGTGTGTGTGTGTGTGTGTGTGTGTCTGCCTTCTGTCTAACTCTTACTCTCTTTCTCTGCCTGTCTGTCTGTCTGCCTGTCTGTCTGTCTCTCTCTGTCTCTCTCCCTTCCTGTCTCTGTTTCTCTCTCTTTCTGTTTCTCTCTGTCTCTGTCCATCTCTGTCTTTCTCTGTCTGTCTCTTTATCTGTCTCTCTCTCTTTCTGTCTTTCTCTCTTTCTGTATCGTTGTCTCTCTCCGTCTGTCTCTCTCTGTCTCTGTCTCTCTCTCTCTCTCTCTCTGTCTGGCTGTCTGGCTGTCTCTCTCCCTTCCTGTCTCTGTTTCTCTCTCTGTCTCTGTCCATCTCTGTCTTTCTCTGTCTGTCTCTTTATCTGTCTCTCTCTCTTTTTGTCTTTCTCTCTTTCTGTATCGTTGTCGCTCTCCATCTGTCTCTCTCTGTCTCTGTCTCTGTCTCTCTCTCTCTCTCTCTCTCTCTCTCTGTCTCGGTCTCTGGCTCTCGCTATCTCCCGCCCTCTCTCTTTTTTTTTTTTTGCAAAATAAGCTCAAGCACATCTAATCTAATCCATTACCAAGGCCTGAATTCGTAACTTCTGACATCCCAGATTTCCTCTCCCTACAGAATGCTGTACAGAACTGGCGAGTTGATTTCTGGACTTGGATACCTCATAGGTACTACATATGAATAAAGATCCAACCCTCAAATCTGGGGTTGCTTCTCCCTCGACTGTCTCGAAAAATCGTACTTCTGTTCACCTAGGACGCTGGGATGGTTTTCTCAATGTGCATCTGCCCGTGTCCTGCGTGACCTGTGACCGAGCCCTGCCCGTTGGGTCTCAAATATGTATCCGCAAACACTTCTCTCCATTTCCACAAGCACCCACGGCCCCTTGTGGAACCACTGGCTCTTCGAAAAAAATCCCAGAAGTGGTTTTGGCTTTTTGGCTAGGAGGCCTAAGGCCTGCTGAGAACTTCCCTGTCCGGGATCCTGTGTGAACAAAAGTGTCTCTGCTGGGAGCTGGGACCCTCGGGACCATGCTTGCTGGCGCTGGATGAGTCTCTGGAAGGACGCACGGGACTCCGCAAAGCTGGCCTGTCCCACCGAGGTCAAATGGATACCTCTGCGTCGGCCCGAGGCCTCCAACGTACATCACCGTCACCAACCGTCACCGTCAGCATCCTTGTGAGCCTGGCCAAGGCCCCGACTCCGGGGAGACTCTTGGGAGCCCGGCCTTCATCGGCTACAGTCCAAAGGGATGGTGACTCCACCCACAAGGTCCCCACTGAACTGCGAAGACGTGGAGCGTAGGTCAGAGAGGGGACTAGGAGGGGAGACGTCCTGACAGGCGATGAGTTCCCTAGGCTCTGGCCACCCCACCCACGTCCCACGTCCCACATCCCAAGTCCCGGGCACCCACGGGACACCGCCGCTTTATCCCCTCCTCTGTCCACAGCCGGCCCCACCCCACCAAGCAACCCACGCACACACGCTGGAGGTTACAAAACCACACGGTGTGAACAGAGCCTGATGGAGCGAGAGCCCATTTCACGAGGTGGGGGGGTGGGAGTGGGGGTGGGGCTGGGGTGGGGGTTGCGGGGTCTGCAGAGAGCCCGAGTCTCCCTCTCGGGTGGCTGACAGGCTCGAAATGAATATCGCTTCTTGGGCGGAGGGGCTTCCTTAGGCCATCACCGCTTGCCTGCAGCGGGACTACCTCTCACACCCTCCCTTGAGGCCACAAAATAGATTCCACCCCACCCCTCGACGTTTCCTCCGGGGGCCGGATGTATCCTGTTCGAGAGACCTGAGCCTGACGGGTTGAATGAAACACTTTTATTGGCTTTGTGTGTTTGTTTGTTTCTGAGATGGAGTCTTGCTCTGTCCCCCATGCTGGAGTGCAGTGGCGTGATCTCAGCTCACGGCAACCTCTGCCTCCTGGGTTCCAGTCATTCTCCTGCACTTGAACCAGAGAGACTGCCACCGTGGCCGGCTCATTTTTTTCTTTTTAGTAGACACGGGGTTTCGCCCTCTTTCATTGGTTTTCACTGCAGATTCTAGATTCCAGCCACACCTCCTCGTTCTGTGCCACAGAAAGACTTTTTTTTTTTTTTCTTAAAAGCACAACATATCTGCTTGATTTGAGTGGCTTCCTATATCATTATCATTGTGTTAGAGATGAAGAAAAAGTATTAAACACCGTGCTAGTGATAGTCAAAGTGAAAACAAAAGAACGGCTATCTATTTTGTAGTTAGAATAAAGTGGCTCAGTATTGAGAGCTACCTAAATATGTCAGCATTTAAACTCTTCCTAGGAAAAGCTTGCCGATCTGAATAATCCTCCTTTAAACACAATTTTTGATACGGTTAAGTTTTTTTAAGAATGCGACTCCTGCGAAATAGCTGAACGGACGATACACATTTAAAAAGCAAACGACACAAGGATCAACCAGACTTGGGAAAAAATCAAAAAACAACACAAGTCTCATGAAGAACTGAGTTCTTAAAATGTCACGGAGAACACGGCCGTCGGAAGAGAAGGCAGTATCGGCAAGTTGATTGTTACATTGGTCAGCGATAGCTAGCACTATTATGTTTTTGGCCATCTTTCAGGAGATGTAACTACTACAGCAGAATGAGATATCACCCACTAAACAACATAGTCACAAATCAAAAAATGTTTTAGTAATCTAATGCTTCAGATTCAGAAGCAAATCCAATGAAAAAACTCCACTGCTGTAACAATTAACCCACCCCAAAGATAACCGTATCTGACAAGAAAACGACCACAGGCTTATGACTTCAGAATTATACTTTCTCTTGATATTCATTTGTGTATTTATTTATTTTTTTTATTTTCTTTTCTTGAGGGGGCGTCTCGCTCTGTCGCCCAGGGTGGAGCGCAATGGCGTGATCTCGGCTCACTGCAACCTCCACCTCTCCGGGTTCAAGAGATTCTCCCGCCTCAGCCTCCCGAGTAGCTGGGACCACAGGCGCCCACCACCACGCCCAGCTAATTTTTCTACTTTTAATAGAGGCGGGGTTTCACCATGTTGGCCGGGATGGTCTCGATCCCTTGACCTTGTGACCCGCCCGCCTCGGCCTCCCAGAGTGCCGGGATGACAGGCGTGAGCCACCGCGCCCGGCCTTCTCTTGAGGTTTTAACTATTAAGTCAGCCCAGAAAAATACAATAAATGTCAACAGTCAGTATGGTGTTGAGGCGGAAGTAGGACCACGCTTTTTCATATCTTATTCAGTTGATAACCATACGACCCAGGTAGACATTTCCTGTGTGTCTACTGACACACGAGCACCAAACAGTGAAACAGAGAGACCGCTGAATAAAAGAAGGGGACGCTCAGTTCTTCATAGTAACGCCATAGACTGGAACACTGTCACAAAGCAGCAGCTAGTGAATCGTGTCCATATTTTTTTCTATTATCCAATAAGTGAATGATGCTATTCCTTTCCAATCTCCCAAGCCCTTTTTGTCCCCATCACCGCTGCGGTGCTCGAACAAAAAGTAACAAATCAAGTAACAAAACTAAAGAAACACACACACACACACACACACACACACACACACACACACACACACACACACACACACACACACACACACACCCTAAAGACAACTACGGTATCTGCAAAAGTCTGGTAGAAGACAGAAACTGTTGAGTATAAGGATCTGGTATTCTATTATCATGAGTTCATTTAAGAGTTTGTTCAAGACATACATTTCATAAGAAAGCATCTTAGTTAGAAGTTATTGACCAGCGTGTACCATCCCTAAGTATTCGTCACCAAATTCATGACAATAAAGAGCTATCTAACAAGAAAAATTAGCGAGTACCGGCACCATCCGTAAGACTTTGTCTTTACGCTTCCTGACCACTCACCATGCATTGCAATGTCTAGGACTGACTCTGATAGCATTTCGAAATCAAGCTAAGGCTTTGTCCAATTCTTCAGTGAAGACACACTCACGCCCTAAGACGGTATAGGCGTAAGCATCATTTGGATCCACTTCGATAGTTCTCTGGAAGAATTTAATGGCAATATCCTGTTCCCGTTGCAGACTGCAACGGGTCCCTGCAGCACACCAGGCCTCTGGCTGGAGAACTTTTATCCATGTCTGTGAAGTCTTTCGACAGAACTGAAAGAGCAACATCTTTTGGAGGATGCCAAAGTGTTGTAATGTAGATCTCCATGCCTTCCACTCTATAATTCTCCCTCCTTCTAACCTCTGAGAATATTCTTTCAGGTCGCATGGACTCTGAAAGTTGAAAACGGGCCCTTCCAATTTGGCGCAGTACCCAACCGGTATTCTAGTGGTGAGAAGGTAGATGGCTCAAAATATGGATAGCTTGTTTGCGGTGGTAAGAACACAAAGCTAAATAACCTTTCCCCCTTTCACGAAGAAGGCTCGTCAAGCCTTCTGCTGCTGCTTTTTGTAGATGAAAAGCCTGAATCTGAGGTGTGATTGCGGCTCTTTTCCCTTCTGAAACGATGGAAGAGTCCAGTTTTGTCATTTCCAGGCTATCGTTTATGTTAGGTTGTGGTGTACCTCCTTTATTAGTTCTACTTTTTGTTTTTCTGCTTGGGATTTCAGGTGGAAACTTCATTTTAAATTTTTTCCTATTCTCCTTGGTTGTGGAGCTGTCACTAATCAAGAGTCGCGAATTTCTTCGAGGCCGTGCATTTGGGGGAGATGCCATAGTGGGGCTCAACACCTGAGGAGTTCCACTCGTTTGTGGACCAGAACTTTGTGTTTTTGCAAGAATTGGAGTGACCTTTCGGCTGATTCCCCTCTGCGAGAAGACAGACTGTGTTCCGGTTTGGCCGATTCTGGCAACAGACTTTTTTGAAGGGGCTGCGGTGGATGGCAGGTCCATTACAGAAAGTGTCTCAAAGCGGTGTAGTTTTGTAAATAGGATCCATCTCCGGGACTCGGGGTTTCTACTGGCAAAGTCCCAACACTTGGGGTGAATGGACCAACAGCTGCTGGCCCTCCTAATAAACTTCGACCGGTGTTTGGTTCATTTTGCACCTGTTTAGATCATATGGAAGTTCTCGTTCCCAGTGGGACAGTATCAGGTGAAATGACAGCTGAATCCATAGAAGACACTGGGGAATCTGTATTCAAGGAGTACTTTGAATTGGAAGATTCTAAACTCAATCTGTTTAATTCAATGGTGTCTTGGGGTGTTTCCGTAAGAACGGTCTCAGGCTGTCTGTGACATAAGCTAGGACGAGGTACTTGTGTGGGGCAACACTTGGACAGACAGTTGCCAAAGTTCTGTAAAGATGTGAATGGAAGTGTTTGGTCAGGATCTTGCTTTTTCACCTACTTCACATAATGATTCAAAGGGATACCAGAGGAAAGGATTTCAACTAAGGCCCTGTTGGTCACATTCTGATCCTTTGGCAAGCCGATCTGTCTTGCGATATGCGTGTCCCGGCAATGAGAGAGTAAAGCGAGCTGAATCACCAGACTCAGTAAAAATATCGTCATGGCTTTTCTGCTTAGGAAACACTCCACCCGATAAGATGTGTTCCCCTTCTGCAAGCTTGCTGAGATCCACGCAACATTTTGCAAGCCGGTATTTGCATGGCGGTGCAGTACCACTGTGTCCTTTCCAGAGTCTATATGCTTTATAGGCCTTTCCTGAGGGGTAAGGACAGGTCACCAGTGAAAACAAGGCTTCTTCTGAGGGTACTTCTGCATAAAGGCGTTCTGCGAGGAAAACCGCATCTCGGTAAGCGTAGCGGTTTAGTGCTTGCCATAGAGCAGCCTGGACGGGTTCCTGCAGCACCGTCATCCTCGAGGCTCAGGCCCACTTTCTGCAGTGCCTCAGGCATCCCCCCACCCCACACCGCCCGCACCCCACCGCCACCCCACCCCCGTAGCCGCTATGGCCCGGCCAGGCCAGCCCCGGCTCGTTTAAAGTCACCAGCGGGACCGTTCCTGGGGGATGGGGGAGGCCGAGCCAGAATGACTTCTCTATCCTGTAGACTCTGGAAAGCCCGGCCCCTTGTGATCCATTGCAAACCGAGAGTCACCTCGTGTTTGGAACACGGATCCGCTCCCAAGTTCAGTGGGGGGATGTGAGGGATGTGGCATGTAGGACGAAGGACTCTCTTCCTTCTGATTCGGTCTGCACAGCGGGGCCTAGGGCTGGAGCTCTCTCCGTGCGGACCGCTGACTCCCTCTACCTTGGGTTCCATCGGCCCCACCCTGGAACACGGGCCTCGGCAGATTCTGGCCCTTCCTGGCCCTTAAGTCGCTGTCAGAAACCCCATCTCGTGCTCGGATGCCCTCGAATGACTGTGGCTCGCACCTCTCTGGAAACATTGGCGATCTCTCCTCTACGCGCGGCCACCTGAAACCACAGGAGGTCGGGACACTCGTGCTTTCAGGAGAGAATGCTGAGAGTCTCTTGCCGACTCTCTCTTGACTTGAGTTCTTCATGGGTGTGTGGTGAGGACGTAGTGAGACCAGACGTATTAACTTAGGCCGGGTGTTGGTGGCTCACGCCTGTAACCCCAACGCTTTGGGAGGCCGAGGCCGTAGGATCCCTTGAGGAATCGCCTAACCCTGGGGAGGTTGAGGCTGCAGTGAGCGAGCCATAATGGTGTCACTGCGCTCCAGTCTGGGCGAAAGACAGAGTGAGGCCCTGTCACAGGCAGGCAGGCAGGGAGGCAGGCAGGCAGGCTGGCAGGCAACAGTTGTATTATGTTCTTCTCAGGGCAGGAAGGAGAAATAACAGAATACAGCACTTCATTTTTTTTTCCTTGGGACGGAGTTTCACTCTTGGTGCCCAAGCTGGAGTGCAGTGGCACCATCTCTTCTCACCGCAACCTCCACCTGCCGTGTTCAAGCGATTCTCCTGCCTCAGCCTCCTGAGAGTAGCTGGGATTACAGGCATGGGCCACCACACCCGGCTGATTTTGTATTGTTTGTTGAGACGGCATTTCTCCATGTGGGTCAGGCTGGTCTCGAACTGGCGACCCCAGGTGATCTCCCCACCTCGGCCTCCCAAAGTGCTGGGATGGCAGGCGTGAGCCATCGTGCCTGGCCGGCTACATTTTTTTTTATTATTATTATTTTTAGTTTTCAATTTTAATGTATTTATTTATTTGCTATTCTTTATTTATTTATTTATTTATTTATTTATTTATTTTCGAGACAGACTCTCGCTCTGTTGCCCAGGCTGGAGGGCAGCGGCGCGATCTCGGCTCACTGCAAGCTCTGCCTCCCGGGTTCACGCCATTCTCCTGCCTCAGCCTCCCGAGTAGCTGGGACTACAGGCGCCCGCCACCGTACCTGGCTAATTTTTTGTATTTTGAGTAGAGATGGGTATTCACTGTGGTAGCCAGAATGGTCTCGATCTCCTGACCCCGTGATCCGTCCGCCTCGGCCTCCCAAAGTGCTGGGATGACAGGCCTGAGCCACCGCCCCCGGCCTATTTATGTATTTATTAACTTTGAGTCCAGGTTATGGAACCAGTTAGTTTTTGTATTTTTGTTTGAGACGAGGTCTCACCATGTTGCCAAGGCTTGGATCGAAGGATCCACCTGCCCTCGGCCTCCCAAGAGTGCGGGGATGACAGGGGCGAGCCTACCGCGCCCAGATGCCCCCCCCCCCCACTGGTCTTCCCGATAGTTTCACGGTAGAGTGTTTGGCTGGCCTGCTTAAATTCATTCTAAATAGAAATTTGGGACGTCATCTTCTGGCCTCATGGACTGTGAGCCGAGGAGTCCCCTGGTCTGTGTATCACAGGACGGGACACGAAAGGAGGAGAAAAATCGTAACGTTCGAAATAGGTAATTTTGTGATACAGAAATAGACAGATTCACCCAAAACACAGAAACCAGTCTTTTAAAAATTGCCTCAGTCCTGGTGTCTGTGCTGGTGATTCTTTTCAGTTTGGACCTTGACTGAGAGAATTCCCAGTCGGTCTCTCGTCTCTGGACGGAAGTTCCAGATGATCCGATGGGTGGGGACTTAGGCTGTGTCCCCCCAGGGGCCCTGGTCGATTAGTTGTGGGGAATCGCCTCCATCCTTCCCCGCACATCCTTCCCCGCCCCCCCCAAGGGGATCCCAATTCATTCCGGGCTGACACTCTCATTGGCAGACGTCGGGCATCACCTAGCGGCCACTGTTACTCTGAAAACGGAGGCCTCACAGAGGAAGGAAGCACCAGGCCGCCTGCGCACATCCTGGGGCAACTGTGTCTTCTCCACCGCCCCCGCCCCCACCTCCAAGTTCCTCCCTCCCTCGTTGCCTAGGAAATCGCCACTTTGACGACTGGGTCTGATTGACCTTTGATCAGGCAAAAACAGGCAAACAGATAAATAAATAAAATAACACAGAAATAACTAACGAAATAAAATAAGTCAATACAATGCATTCCAATACAATACAATACAATGCAATGCAACGCAACGCAACACAACACAACACAACACAACACAACACAACACAACACAACACAACACAACACAACGCAACACAATACAATACAACGCAATACAATACAATACAACAGGCCGGGCGCGGTGGCTCATGCCTGTCATCCCATCACTTTGGGAGGCCGAGGTGGACGCATCACCTGAAGTCGGGAGTCGGAGACAAGCCTGACCAACATGGGGAAATCCCGTCTCAATTGAAAATACAAAATTAGCCGGGTGTGGTAGCGCATGCCTATAATCCCAGCTGCTAGGAAGGCTGAGGCAGGAGAATCGCTTGAACCCGGGAAGCGGAGGTTGCGGTGAGCCGAGATTGCGCCGTCGCACCCCAGTCTGAGCAACAAGAGCGAAACTCCGTCTCAGAAAAATAAAATCAAATAAATAAACACATAAATGAAAATAAACAAAGAAAATAAAATAAAGCAAACAAATAGGCCCCGCGCGGTGGCTCAAGCCTGTCATCGCCAGCACTTTGGGCGGCCAAGGCCGGTGGATCACGAGGCGGTCAGACCAGCAGGGCCAGTATGGCGAAACCCCATCTCTCCTCACAATACACAAAATTAGCCGGGCGTGGTGCTGTACTGTCTGTAATCCCAGCTACTCGGGAGGCCGAGCTGAGGCAGGGGAATCGCTTGAACCTGGGAGGCGGAGGTTGCGGTGAGCCGAGATCGCGCCACCGCACCCCAGCCTGGGCGACAGAGCGAGACTCCGTCTCAAAAAAAAGGAAAATAAAACTGACATGAAAGAAAATACTTAAAAAGTGAGTTTCCGGGAAAAAAGAAAAAAAAAAAAAAAGAGAACCACCCCACAGTGACGTACACAGACCCCTCTCGCCTTTCGAGGCACCAGACACGTTAGGAACGATGCGTACTTTCTTTTTTTAACGGAATTTTATTTTATGAGCGGGATTTGTTTTTCGAGACGGAGGTTCGGAGTCCCGCCCTCCCTCCGTCCCAGTCCCTGGTTGCCCAGACGACCTCAGGAGACAGACCCTGGCTAGGCCAGATGGTCCTTCTCCTTGGTCGGTGGTTTCCTTGTGTTTCTTCGTGTCTTTAACCCGCGTGGACTCTTCTGCTCGGGTTTTACAGATGGCGGCTCCCCTTCAGGCCTTGTCGTTGGTGGGGACTTTCCTGATTCTCCCCAGATGTAGTGAAAGCGGGTAGATTTGCCTCGCTTTGCCTCGCCTTGCCTTGCCTTTTCTTTCTTTCTTTTTCTTCCTTTCTTTCTTCTTTCTCTCTTTTTCTTTTTTTTTTTTTGAGACAGAGCTTCACCCTTGTTGCCTGGGCCAGAGGGTGATGGCGCGATCTCGGCTCACCGCAACCTCCGCCTCCCAGGTTCAAGCGATTCTCCTGCCTCAGCCTCCCTAACAGGTGGGATTACAGGCATGTGCCACCATGCCCGGCTGATTTTTTATTTTTTGTAGAGACGGGGTTTCCCCATGTTGGTCAGGCTGGTCTCCATCTCCCAACCTCAGGTGATCCGCCTGCCTTGGCCTCCCAAAGTGCTGGGATGACAGGCATGAGCCTCCGCGCCCAGCCTCTCTCTTTCTTTTTCTTTCTTTCTTGTTTGTTTCTTTCTTTCTCTTTATTCTTTGATCTTTCTCTTTTTTCTTCCTTTTGCTTTCTCTCTCTTTCTTTTTCTCTCTCTCTTTCATCTTTTTGAGAGTTTCACTCTTGTTTCCCAGGCTGGAGTGTGATGGCACGATCTTGGCTCACCACATCCTCCACCTCCCGGGTTCAAGCGATTCTCCTGCCTCAGCCTCCTGAGTAGCTGGGATTACAGTGATGCACCTCCGTGCCTGGCTGATTTTTGTATTTTTATTAGAGATGGGGTTTTACCACGTTGTCCGGGCTGCTCTCCGACTCCCGACCCCAGGAGATGCGCCCACCTCTGCCTCTCAAAGTGCTGAGATGACAGGCGTGAGCAACGGTGCCCTGTCTATTTACTTAGTTTATTGTGTTTTTTGTTTCGTTTCTATTTATTTACTTTTATTTAGAAATGTAAATATTTTTATACATTTATATATATCTATAAATGTTTACATTACATAGAAGTGTATTTATATATGAAAAAGTCATATTTATTATATACAAGTATACTTATTTAAAATAAATGTATAGAAATATGCTTCTATATATTTATTAAATATAAATAAATACATATTGCTACATAAAGAAATGATTGTAGATAATAAATACATTCATGCTTATGTATAAAAATTGTTGTATTTCTATTTATAAATAAACGAGTATATTTGTCTCTGTTTTCTTTCTTTTTCTCCTTGATGTGTTTCTTCCTTCCTTTCTTCCCTTCTCTCCTTCTTTATGTTTTTCTTCCTGTTTTCCAACATAGTCCTCAAAGAGCTCCAAATGTCCACATGGAGATTTTACAAAAAGAGTGTTTCAAAACTGCTCAATCAAAAGAAATTTTCAAGTCTGTGAGAAGAATGCATACATCACAAAGAAGTTTTTGAAAATGCTTCTGTCTCGTTTTTATGTTAAGATATTTCCTTTTCCACCATGGGCCTCAAAGTGCTCCAAATATCCAACTGCAGATACTACAAAAGAGTGTTTCAAACAGATCAATGAAAAGTATGTTTCAAATCTGTGAGATGAATGCACACATCACAAGGAAGTTTGTCAGAATGCTTATGTCTAGTTTTTATGTGAAGATATTTCCTTTCCAACATAGGCGTCAAAGCGCTGCAAATGTCCCCTTGCAGACTGTACAAAAAGAATGTTTCAAAACTGATCAATGAAAAGAAAAGTTTACCTCTGTGAGATGAATGCACGCATCATAAAGAAGTTTGTCAGATTTTTTTGGTCTAGTTTTTATGTGAAGATATTTCCCTTTCAATCATGGGCCACAAAGCCCTCCAAATGTCCAACTGCAGATTCTACAAAAAAGAGGGGTTCAAAGCTGCTCAATCAAAAGAAAGTTTCACGTGTGTGAGATGAATACACACATTTCAAAGAAGTTTGTCAGAATGCTTCTGTCTAGTTTTATGTGAAGAGATTTCATTTTCCACCATAGGCACAAAAGCGCTCTAAATGTCCACTTGCAGATTCTAGGAGAAGTGTGTTTCAAGGCTGCTTTTTCAAAAGAAAAGTTCAACTCTGTGAGGTGAATGTGCACATCACAATGAAATTTGTCAGAATGCTTCTGTCTAGTTTTTATGTGAAGATATTTCCTTTTCCACCATAGGCCTCAGAGCTCTGCAAATATCCTCTTGCAGATTCTACAAAAGTAGTTTTTAAACACTGCTAAATAAGAAGAAAGGTTCAACTCTGTCAGATGAATGCACATATCACAAAGGACTTGGTCAGAATGCTTCTGTCTAGTTTTAACGTGAAGATATTTCCTTTTTCACCCCAGGCCTCAAAGCGCTCCAAATGTCCCCTTGCAGATCCGTCAAAAAGAGTGTTTCAAAACTGCTCAATG
Organism: Pongo pygmaeus; assembly: GCF_028885625.2. Lineage (NCBI taxonomy): Eukaryota > Metazoa > Chordata > Mammalia > Primates > Hominidae > Pongo > Pongo pygmaeus. The sequence continues at coordinate 2,705,678 of NC_085931.1, forward strand.
AAGAGAAAGGTTTGATTCTGTAAAATGAATACCCACATCACAAAGAAGTTTGTCAGAAGGTTTCTGTGTAGTTTTTATGTGAAGATATTGCCTTTTCCACCATTGGCCACAAAGCGCTCCAATTGCTCACTTGCAGATTCTACAAAAAGATTGTTTCAAAATTGCTCGGTGAAAAGCAAGGTTCAACTCTGTGAGATGAATTCACACATCAAAAAGAAGTTTGTCACAATACTTCCGTCTGGTTTTTATGTGAAGATATTTCCTTTTCCACCATAGGCCTCAAAGCACTCCAAATATCCACTTGCAGATTCTACAAAAATAGTGTTTTGAAGTTCATAAATCAAAGAACGGCTCAACTCTTTGTGAGATGAATGCACACATCACAAAGAAGTTTCTCATATTGCTTCTCTCTAGTTATTATATGACGTTATTTCGTTATCCACAATAAGCCTCAAAGCGCTCCAAATTTCCAGTTGCAGAATCTACAAAAAGCGTGTTTCAAAACTTCTCAATTGAAAGTAAGTTTCAACTCTGTGAGATAAATACGCAGATCACAAAGAAGTTTCTCTGAATGCTTCTATCAAATTTTTATGTGAAGATATTTCCTTTTCCACCATAGGCCCCAAAGAGCTCCAAGTGTCCACATGGAGATTTTACAAAAAGAGTGTTTCAAAACTGCTGAATCAAAGGAAATGTTCAACTCTGTGAAATGAATGCACACATCAGAAAGAAGTTTTTCAAGATGCTTCTGTCTCATTTTTATGTGAAGATATTTCTTTTTCCACGATATGCCTCAAAGTGCTCCAAATGTCCACTTGCACATTCTACAAGAGTGTCTCAAACTGCTAACCAAAAGAAAGTTTCAACTCTGTGAGATGAATGCACACATCACAAAGAAATTTCTCAGAATGCTTCTATCTAGTCTTTATGTGAAGATATCTCCTTTTCCATCATAGACCTCAAAGCACTCCAAATGTCTAATTGCGGATTCTACAAAAAGAGGAGTTCAAAGCTGCTCAATCAAAAGAAAGTTTCACTTTTGTGAGATGAATGCACACATTTCAAAGAAGTTTGTCAGAATGCTTCTGTCTAGTTTTATGTGAAGGTATTTCCTTTTCCACCATAGGCCTAAGAGCTCTCCAAACGTCCACTTGCAGATTCTACAAAAAGAGGGGTGTTTCAAAACTGCTCAATCGAAAGAAAGGTTCAACTCTATGAGCTGAATTCACATATCCAAAGAAGTTTGTCTGAATGCTTCTGTCTAGTAGTTATATGAATATATTTCGTTATCCACCATAGGCCTCAAAGCGCTGCAAATGTCCACTTGCAGATTCTACAAAAAGAGCATATCAAAACTGCTCAATGAAAAGTAAGGTTCAACTTTGTGAGATGAATGCACACATCACAAAGAAGTTTTTCAGGATGCTTCTGTCCAGTTTTTTTGTTAAGATATTTCCTTTTCCACCATAGACCACAAAGCACTCCAAATGTCCACTTGCAGATTCTGCAAAAAGAGTGTTTCAAAGCTGCTCAATCAAAAAAAGTTCAATTCTGTGAGATGAATGCACTCATCACAAACATTTTTCTCAGAATGCTTTTGTCTAGTTATTATTTGAAGATATTTCGATAATCATAGGCTTCAAAGCCCTCCAAATGTCCACCTGCAGAATCTACAAAAAGAGTGTTTCAAAACTGCTTAGTGAAAAGGTTGAAATCTGTGAGATGAATGGACGAATCACAAAGAATTTTCTCAGAATTCTTCTCTCTAGTTATTATGTGAAGATATTTCTTTATCCACAATAGGCCTCAAAGCGCTCCAAATGTCCACTTGCAGATTCTACAAAAACGTGTTTCAGAACGGCTCAATGAAAATTAAATTACAACACTGTGAGATGAAGGCACACATGACCTAGAAGTTTTTCCAAAGGCATCGGTCTAGTTTTTATGTGAAGACATTTCCTTTTCCACCATAGGCTTAAATGCGCTCAAAATGCCACTTGCAGATTCTACAAAAAGAGTATTTCAAACCTACTCAATGAAAAGTAAAGTTCACCGCTGTGAGATGAATGCACACATCAAAAAGCAGTTTGTCAGAATGCTTCTGTCTAGTTTTTAGGTGAAGATATTTCCTTTTCCACCTTCAGCCCCAATGCGCTCCAAATGTGCACTTGCAGATTCTTCAAAAAGATGGTTTCAAAACAGCTCAATCAAAAGAAAAATTCAACTCTGTGAGATGAATGCACACATCATAAAGAAATTTATCACAATGCTTCTGCCTATTTCTTATGTGAAGATATTTCCTTTTCCACCCCAGGCCTCAAAGCACTGCAAATATCCACTTGCAGATAGTACAAAAAGGGTGATTCAAAACTGCTCAATGAAAAGTAAGGTTCAACTCTCTGAGATGAATGCAGACATCACAAAGAAGTTTATCAGAATGCTTCTCTCTGTTTTTATATGAAGATATTTCCTTTTCCACCCTAGGCCTCAAAGAGCTTCAAATGTCCACTTGCAGATTCTACAAAAAGTGTTTCGAAGTTGCTCAATCAAAAGAAAGGTTGAACTCTGTAAGATGAATGCTAACATCACAAAAAAGTTTGTCAGAATGCTTCTGTCTTGGTTTTATGTGAATATATTTCCTTTTCCACCATAGGCCTCAAAGTGCTCCAAATGTCCACTTGCAGATTCTACAAAAAGAGTGTTTCAAATGCGCTCAATCAAAAGAAAAGTTCAAATCTGTGAGATGAATGCACACGTCACAAAGAAGTTTCTCAGAATGCTTCTGTCTAGTTTTATGTGAAGATATTACCTTTTCCACCATAGGCCTCAAAGCTCTTCAAATGTCCCCTTGCTGATTCTACAAAAAGACTGTTTCAAAGCTGCTCAATCCAAAGAAAGGTTCAACTCACTGTGAGATGAATGCTCACATCACAAGGAAGTTTTTCATAATGCTTCTGTCTAGTTATTATATGAAGATGTTTGGTTATCTACCACAGCCTCAAAGAGCTCCAAATGTCCACTTGCAGATTCTACAAGAAGAGTGTTTCAAAACTGCTCAATCAAAATTCAGGTTCAACTGTGTGAGATGAATGCACACATCACAAATTAACTTCTCAGAATGCTTCTGACTAGTTCTTACGTGAAGATATTTCCTTTTCCACCATAGACCTCAAAGCACTCCAAATGTACACTTGCAGATAGTACAAAAAGGGTGTTTCAAATCTGATATATCAAAAATAAGGTTCAACTCTGTGAGATGAATGCACACATCAAAAAGGAGGTTGTTAGAATGCTTCTGTCTAGTTTTTATGTGAAGATATTTCTTTTTCCCCTGTAGGCGTCAAAGGGCTCCAAATGTCCACTTGCAGATACTACAAAAAGAGTGTTTCCAAACTGCTCAATGAAAAGTAAGGTTCAACTCTGTGACATGAACGCACATATCACAAAGAAGTTTTTCAGAATGCTTCTGTCTAGTTTTTATGAGAAGATATTTCCTTTTCCATCATAGACCTCCAAGCCATCCAAATGTCCACTTGCAGATTCTAGAAAAAGAATGTTTCAAAGCTGCACCATCAAAAGAAAGATTCAACTCTGTGAGATGAATGCACACATCACAAAGAAGTTTTTCAGAAGGCTTCTGTGTAGTATTTATGTGAAGATATTTCCTTTTCCACCTTAGGCCTCCAAGAGCTCCAATTTTCCCCTTGCAGATTTTACAAAAAGAGGGTTTCAAAAGTTCTCAAAAAAAGTAAGGTTCAACCCTGTGAGATGAATGCACACATCACAAAGAAGTTTGTCAGAATGCTTCTGTCTTTTTTTTATGTGAAGACATTTCCTTTTCAACCATAGGCTCCAAATCACTCCAAATGTCCACTTGCAGATTCTACAAAAAGAGTGTTTCAAAGCTGCTCAGTCAAAAGAAAGGTTGATCTCAGTGTGAGATGAATGCACACACCTCAAAGAAGTTTCTCACAATGCTTCTGTCTAGTTATTATATGAAGATATTTCATTACACACTATAGGTCTCAAAGCTCTCCAAATATCCACTTGCAGATTCTACAGAAACAGTGTTTCAAAACTGCTCAATCGAAAGTAAGGTTCAACACTGTGAGATGAATGCACACATCACAAAGAAGTTTTTCAGTATGCTTCTGTCTTGTTTTTATGTGAAGCTATTTCCTTTTCCATCATAGGCCTCAAAGCGCTCCAAATGCCCACTTGAAGATTCTACAAAAAGTGTTTTTCAAACCTGCTCAACTGAAGGAATGGTTCAACTCTGTGAGAAGAATGCAGACAACACAAAGTAGTTTCTCATAATGTTTCTGTCTGGTCATTATATGAAGATATTTCATTATCTATCATAATCCTCAAAGCGCTCCAACTGTTGAATTGCAGATTCTACAAAAAGGGTGTTTCAAAACTCCTCAATCAAAAAAAAAAAAAGGTTCAACTCTGAAAGATGAATGCACACATCACTAAGAAGTTTTTCAGAAGGCTTCTGTCTAGTTTTAATGTGAAGATATTTCATATTCCAACATATGTCTCAAGCGCTCCACATGTCCACTTGCAGATTCTTCAGAAAGTGTGTTTCAAAACTTCTTAATTAAAAGAAATGCTCAAGTTTGCGAGATGAATGCACACTTTACAAATAAGTTTCTCAGGATGCTGCTGTCTAGTTCTTAAGGGAAGATATTTCCTTTTCCACCATAGGTGTCAAAAAGCTCCAAATAACCACTTGCAGATTCTACAAAAAGAGAGTTTTCAAACTACTCAATCAAAGGAAGGCTTCAACTCTGTGAGATGAATGCTCACATCACAAGAAATTTGTCAAAATGCTGGTGTCTAGTTTTTATGTGAAGATAATTCCTTTTCCACCTTAGGCCTCAAAGCGCTCCAAATGTCCACTTGCAGATTATACAAAAAGAGTGTTTCAAAACTGCTCAATCAAAAGAAAGTTTCATGTATGTGAGATGAATGCACACATCACAAATTATTTTCTCTGAATAATTCTGTCTAGTTTTTATGTGAATATATTTCCTTTTCCACCATTGGCCTCAATGCGCTCCAAATGAACACTTGCAGATACTACAAAAAGGGTGTTTTAAAACTGCTCAAGCAAAAGAAAGGTTCAACTCTGTGTGATGAATGCACACATCACAAAGAAGGTAATCAGAATGTTTCTATCTAGTTCTTAAGTGAAGATATTTTCTTTTCCTCTATTGTCCTCAAAGCACTCCAATTGTCCACTGGCAGATTCTACAAAAAGAGAGTTTCCAAACTACTCAATCAAAAGAAAGGTTCAACTAAGTGAAATGAATGCACACATCACATAGTAATTTGTCAGAATGCTCCTTTCTAGTTTTTATGTGAAGATATTTCCTTTTCCACCATAGGTCTCAAAGCGCTCCAAATGTCCACTTGCAGATTCTACAAACAGATTGTTTCAAAACTGCTCAATAGATAGTGAGGTTCAATTCTGTGAGATGAATGCACACATCACAAGGTAGTTTGTCAGAATGCTTCTGTCTAGTTTTTATGTGAAGATATTTCCTTTTCCACCATAGGACTCAAGGCGCTCCAAATATACACTTGTAGATTCTACAAAAAAAGTATTTTAAAACTGCTCAATCAAAAGAAATGTTCAACTCTGTGAGATGAAGGCACATATCACAAAGGATTTTGTCAGAATGTTTCTGTCTCGTTTTGAAACACCTTTTTTTTACTATCTGAAAGTGGACATTTGGATTACTTTGAGGCCTACGGTGGAAAAGAAAATATCTCCACATAAAAAACAGACAGAAGCATTCTGACAAATTTATTTGTGATGTGTGCCTGCATCTCACTTAGTTGAACCTTTCTTTTGATTGAGTAGTTTGGAAACTCTCTTTTTGTAGAATCTGCAAGTGGATATTTGGAGCACTTCGAGGCCTATGGAGGAAAAGGAAGTATCTTCACTTAAGAACTAGACAGAAACATTCTGAGTAACTTATTTGTGATGTGTGCATTCATCTCACAGATTTGAACCTCTCTTTTGACTGAGCAGTTTGGAAACACCCTTTTTGTAGCATCTGCAAGTGGACATTTGGAGCACTTTTTGGCCTTGGGTGGAAAACGAAATATCTTCCATAAAAACTAGACAGAAGCATTCTGACAATGTTCTTGGTGATTTGTGCATTCTTCACACAGAATTGAATCTTAAAAACTAGACAGAAGCATTCTGACAAACTTCTGTTTGATATTTGCATTCATCTCACAGAGTTGAACCTTACTTTTGATTGAGCAGCTTTGAAACATCCTTTTTCTACTATCTGCAAGTGGACATTTGTAGGGCTTTGAGGCTTGTGGTGGAAAAGGAAATATCTTCACATAAAAAGTAAATGAAAGCATTCTGACAAATATTTTTGTGATATCTGCATTCATCTCACAGATTTGAACTTTCTTTTGATTGAGTAGTATGGAAACCCTCTTTTTGTAGAATCTGGAAGTGGACATTCGGAATGCTTTGAGGCCAATGGTGGAAAAAGAAATATCTTCACATAAAAACTAGACAGAAGTATTCAGACAAACTTCTATGTGATATGTGCATTCATCTCACAGAGCTGAACCTTACTTTTCGTTGAGCAGTTTTGAATCACCCTTTTTGTACTGTCTACAAGTCGACATTTGGAGTGCTTTGAGGCCTATGGTGGAAAAGGAAATATGTTCACATAAACCCAGACAGAAGCAATCTGAGAAACTTCTTTGTGATGGGTGCATTCATCTCACAGAGTTGAAACTTTCTTTTGATTGAGCAGTTTTAAACACTCTTTTTGTAGGATCTGCAAGTGGATATTTGGAGTGCTTTGAGTCCTATGGTGGAAGAGGAAATATCTTCAATCAAGAACTAGACAGAAGCATTCTGGGAAACTTTTTGTGATGTGTGCGTTCATCTCACAGATTTGACCTTTGTTTCGATTGTGTAGGTTGGAAACACTCTTTTGTAGAATCTGCAATCTGAGATCAGGAGCGCTTTGAGGCCTATGGTGGAAAATGAAATATCTTCACATAATAACTAGCCACAAGCATTCTGAGAAACTTCTTTGTGATGTGTGCATTCATCTCATAGATTTTAAACTTTATTTTGAATGAGCAGGTTTGAAACACTCTTTTTGTAGAATCTCCAAGTGGACATTTGGAGCGCTATGAGGCCTATGGTGGAAAAGGAAATGTTTTCACATAAAAAGTATACAGAAAACTTCTGACGAACTTCGTTGTGATGTGTGCATTCATCTCATGGAGTTGAAACTTTCTTTTCATTGAGCAGTTTTGATCCACTCTTTTTCTAGAATCTGCAATTGTCCATATGGAGTGCTTTGAGGCCGATGGTGGAAAAGGAAATATCTTCACCTAAAAACTGGACAGAATAATTTTGAGAAAATTCTTTGTGATGAGTCCATTCATCTCCCAGAGATGAACATTTTTTGTGTTTGAATAGTTTTGAAACACTCTTTGTGTAGAATCTGCAAGAGGACATTTGGAGCGCTTAGAGGCCTATGGTGTAAAAGGTAGTATGTTCACATAAAAACTGGACAGAAGCATACTGAGAAGCTTCTTTGTGATGTATGCATTCATCTCACAGAGTTGAAGCTTCCTTTTGATTGAGCAGTTTGGAAAAACTCTTTACATTTGGAGCACTGTGAGTCGTATGGTGGAAAAGGAAATATCTCCACATAAAAACTAGACAGAAACATTCTGACAATCTTCTATGTGATGTGTGCATTCATCTCTCAGAGTTGAACGTTACTATTCATAGAGCAGTTTGGAAACACTCTTTTTGTAGAATCTGCAAGTGGATATTTGGAGCTCTTGGAGGCCTGTGGTGGTAAAGGACATATCTTCACATTAGAACTGTACAAAAGCATTCAGACAAACTTCTTTAGGATATGTGCATTCAACTCACAGAGTTGAACCTCACTTGTCTTTGAGCAGTTTTGAAACGCTCTTTTTATAGAATCTGCAGGTAGACAATTGGGGCGCCTTGAGGCCTGTGGTGTGTAACGAAATATCTTCATATAATAACTAGACAGAAGCATTCTGAGAAACTTCTTTGTGATGGGTGCATTCATCTCACGTAGTTGAATCTTTCTTTTGATTGAGCAGCTTTGAAACACGCTTTTTGTAGAATCTGAAAGTGGACATTCGGAGCACATTTAGGCGTATGGTGGAAAAGGAAGTATCTTCAAATAATAACTAGACAGAAGCATTCGGACACACTTCTTTGTGATGTGTGCATTCATCTCACAGAGTTGAAGCTTACTTTTCATTGAACTGTTTTGAAACACTCTTTTTGTTGAATCTGCAAGTGGTCTTTTGGAGAGCTTTGAGGCCTACTATGGAAAAGGAAATATCTTCACATAAAAAGTAGACAGAAGCATTTTGCCAATATTCTTTGTGATGTGTTCATTCTTCTCACAGAGTTCAACCTTTCTTTTGATTGAGCAGCCTTCAAACACTCTTTTTGTAGAATCCGCAAGTGGACATTTGGAACTCTTTGGGGTCTAAGGTGGAAAAGGAAATATCTTTACATAAAAACTAGACAGAAGCATTCTGACAAACTTCTTTGTGATGTGTACATTCATCTCACAGATTTGAACCTTATTTTTCATTGATTAGTTTTGAAACCCTCTTTTTGTAGATTCTGCAAGTGGACATTTGGATCGCTTTGAGACCTATGTTGGAAAAGGAAATATATTTATATAAATACTAGACAGAAGCATTCTGACAAACTTCTTTGTGATGCGTGCATTTATCTCACAGAGCTGAACATTTCTTTTGATTGAGCAACTTGAAACACTCTTTTTGTAGAATCTGCAATTGGACATTTGAAGCGCTGTGAGGCCTATGGTAGAAAGTGAAATATCTTCACATAAAAACTATATTAAGCATTTTGAAAAACTTCTTTGTGATGTGTGCATTCGCCTCACAGAGTCGAACCTTTCTGTTGTTTGAGCAGTCTTGAAACACTCTTTTTTAGAATCTGCAAGTGGACATTTGTAGTGCTTTGAGGCCTATGGTGGAAAAGGAAATATCTTCACATAAAAACTAGACAGAGGCATTCGGACAACCTTCTTTGTGATGTGTGCATTCGTCTCACAGAGATGAACATTTCCTTTGATTGAGAAGCTTTGAAACATTCTTTTTGTGGAAGCTGCAAGTGGACATTTGTTCCGTTTTGGGGCCTTTGGTGGAAAAGGAAATATCTTCACATAGAAATAGAAGCACTCTGACAACCTTTGTGATATGTGCATTCATCTCACAGATTTGATCCTTAATTTTGATTGAGCAGTTTTGGAAAACCCTTTTGTCCTATCTGCAAGTGGGCATTTGGAGTGATTTGATGCCTATGGTGGAAAAGGAATTATATTCACAAAACAACTAGACAGAAGCATTCTGAGAAACTTCTTTGTGATGTGTGCATTCATCCCACAGAGTTGAAACTTACTTTTCATTAAATTCGATTCCATTAAATTCCATTCCATTCCACTCCACTCCTCTCCACTCCATTGCACTCCATTCCACTCCACTCCATTCCCAACCAATCTACCCCATTCCACTCTATTCCATTCCATTCCAATCCATTCTACTCCACTCCACTCCACTCCTCTACACTCCATTCCATTTCATTTCATTCCATCCCATTCCATTCCACTCCATTCCACTCCACTCCACTGCTCTCGATTCCATTCCATCCCATTCCTTTCCACTCCATTCCACTCCACGCCACTCCACTCTACTCCACTCCACTCTTTTCCATTCCATTCCATTCCACTCGCTTCCATTCCATTCCTTTCTTTTTACAGAATATAACCCTATCACCCAGGCTGGAGTGCACTGGCACAATCTCAGCACACATTTTACTTCACCATTCCATTCCATTGCATTGCACTCCCTTCCATTCCATTCCATTCCATTCCATTCCATTCCACTCCACTGCCCTCCACTGAATTCCATTCTATTCCATCCCATACCATTCCATTCCATTCCATTCCATTCTATTCCATTCCATTCCATTCCATTCCATTCCATTCCATTTCTTTCCATTCCATTCCATTCTGTTACATTCCATTCCATTCCTTTATTTTGACAGGATCTCAATTTGTCACACATGCTGGAGTGCAGTGGCACAATCTCAGCTCACATTTCATTTCACCATTCAATTACACTCCATTACACACCACTCCACTCCACTGCATTCCATTCCACTCCATTACTTTCCATTCCTTTCTTTCGAAAGGATCTCACTGTTTCACGCAGCGTGGAGTGAAGCGGCACAATCACAGCTCACGTTTCTTTTAAGCTTTCCTTTCCACTCCATCCATTCCATCCCATTCCATTCCTTTCCACTCTACTCCACTCCATTCCAATCCACTCCGATGCATTCCATTCCTTTTCCCTTCACTCCCTTCCATTCAACACCATTGCATTCCATCCCATTCCATTCCAATCTAATCCACCCTACACCACTCTACTCCACTCCCTTCCATTCCAATCCATCACAATCCATTCCACTTCATTCCAGTCCACTCCACAGCACTCCACTCCAATCCACTACACTGCAATCCCCTCCATTCAACTCCACTCCACTCCACTCCATTCCATTCCATTCCTTTCTTTCGACAGGATCTCGCTCTTTCACCAAGGCTGGAGTGCAGTGGCACAATCTCAGCTCACATTTCAATTCACCATTCCATTTCATTGCATTGCATTCCATTCCATTTCATTCCTTTCCATTCCATTCCACTCCACCCCACTCCACTCCACTCTATTACACTCCTTTCCATTCCATTCCATTCCACTCCACTCAACTCTTCTCCACTCCACTCCATTTCATCCCATTTCATTCCACTCTATTGCACTCCACTCCACTCCACTCCCCTACACACCATTCCATTCCATCCCATTCCATTCCACTCTGTTCCACTCCACTCCACTCCACTCCACTTCACTCCACTCCATTTCATTCCATTACATTGCATTCAACTCCATTCCATTCCATTCCCTTCTTTCGACAGGATCTCACTCAATCACCCAGGCTGGAGTGCAGTGGAACAATCTCAGCTCACGTTTCATTTCAACATTCTGTTGCATTCCATTCCATTCCATTCCATAACATTGGACTCCATTCCACTCCACTCGGCTAAACTTCTCTCAACTACATTCCATTCCATTCCATTCCATTCCATTCCATTCTGTTACACTCCGTTCTATTCCTTTATTTTGACAGGATCTCACTCTGTCACACAGGCTGGAGTACAGTGGCGCAATCTCAGCTCACATTTCATTTCACCATTCAATTACACTCCATTACACACTACTTTACTCCACTGCACTCCACTCCATTCCATCCCAATCCATTCCATTTCACTCCATTACTTTCCATTCCTTTCTTTCGAAAGGATCTCACTCTTTCACGCAGCGTGGAGTGCAGCGGAACAATCACAGCTCACGTTTCATTTAAGGATTCCTTCCATTCCATTCCATTCCATCCCATTACATTCCTTTCCACTCTAATCCACTCCACTCCAATCCACTCCACTCCATTCCATTCCGTTTCCCTTAACTCCATTCCATTCAACACAATTGCATTCCATCCCATTCCATTCTACTCTAATCCACCCTACTCCACTCGACTCCACTCCATTCCATTCCCATCCATCACAATCCATTCCAACTCATTCCAGTCCACTTCACAGCACTCCACTCCAATCCACTACACTGCAATCCACGCCATTTCACTACATTCCATTCCATTCCATTCCATTCCACTCCATTCCATTCCATTCCTTTCTTTCAACAGGATCTCACTGTTTCACACAGGCTGGAGTGCAGTGGCACAATCTCAGCTCACATTTCAATTCACCATTCCATTTCATTGCATTCCATTCCATTCCATTCCATTCCACTGCACCACACTCCACTCCACTCTATTCCACTCTTTTTCCATTCCATTCCGTTCCACTCCACTCAACTCCATTCCAGTCCACTCCACTCCATTACATCCCATTCCTTTCCAGTCCATTGCACTCCACTCCACTCCCTTCCACACCGTTCCTTTCCATCTAATTTCATTCCACTCTATTCCACTCCAATCCACTTCACTCTACTCCATTCCATTGCATTCCATTGCATTCAACTCCATTCTATTCCATTTCTTCTTTCGACAGGATCTCACTGAGTCACCCAGGGTGGGGTGTAGTGGAACAATCTCAGCTCACATTTCATTTCAACATTCTGTTGCATTCCGTTCCATTCCATTCCATAACATTCGACTCCACTCCACTCCACTCCGCTAAACTTCACTCAACTACATTCCATTCCATTCCTTTCCATTCTATTCCCGTCAATTCCAATCCACTCCACTCCAGTACAATCCACTCTATCCCATTCCATCCCATTCAATTCCACTCCATTCCACTCCACACTACTCCACTCCACTTCATTCCATTCCAATCCGTCCCATCCCATTCCACTCCATTCCACTCTACTCCACTCCACTCCACTCCACTCCACTTCACTCCACTCCACTCCACTCCACTATATTCCATTTCATTCCGCTCCATTCCATTCCATTCCTTTCTTTCAACAAGATATCACTCAGTCAACCAGGCTGGAGTGCAGTGGCACAATCTCATCTCACATTTCATTTCATCACTCCATTCCATTCAAATCCATTCCATTCCATTCCATTCCACTCCACTCCACTCCATTCCATTCCATTCCATTCCACACCATTCCAGTCCACTCCACCCCACTACACTACATTGCAGTCCACTAGATTCAATCCAATTCCATTCTACTCCATTCCACTCCACTCAACTCCACTCCAGTCCACTCCATTCCACTCCTTTCCATTCCATTCCATTCCATTCCTTTCCATTCAACTCCATTCCATTCCATTCAACTCCATTCCATTCCATTCCATTCTTTTCTTTCGACAGGATCTCACTCTGTCACAAAGTCTCGAGTACAGTGGCACAATCTCAGCTCACATTTCATTTCACCATTCCAATCCATTCCATTCTATTTCATTGCATTCCAACCCACTCCACTTCACTCAACTCCACTCCACTCCACTACATTCCATTCCATACCACTCAACTCGAGTCCACTCCACTCCACTCCATACCTTCCCATTCCATTCCACTCCAATCGACCCCAATCCACTCCATTCCATTCCATTTCATCCCATTCCATTCCACTCCATTCCAATCCACTGCACTCATTCCACTCCACTCCACTCCACTTCACTGAATTCCATTCCATTCCATTCCATTCCACTCCATTCCCTTTGATTCCTTTCTTTCGACAGGATCTCACTCTGTCACCCAGGCTGCAATGTAGTACAACAATCTCAGCTCACATTTCATTTCACCATTCCAATCCATTCCATTCCATTCCACTCCATTCTATTCCATTCCCTTCCATTTCATTCCATTCCACTCCACTCCATGGCAATCCATTCCATTCCATTGCATTATATTTCATTCCAATCCATTGCACTCCACTCCACTCCATTCCACTCAATCCCATTCCGTTCCACTCGATTCCAATCCACTCCCCTCCACTCCATTCCATTCCATCCCATTCCATTCCCCGCCTTTCCACTCCATTTCACTAAACTGCACTCCAATCCACTCCACTCCTTTCCACTCCATTTCATTCCATTCCATTCCATTCCATTCCTATCTTTCAACAGGATATCACTCTGTGACACCAGCTGGAGTGCAGTGGCACAATCTCATCTCACATTTAATTTCACCATTAGATTCCATTGCATTGCTTTTCATTCCATTCCATTGCATTCCAATCCACTCCATTTTAGTCCACTCCATTCTACACCATTCCATTCCATTCCATTCCTTTCCACTACATTCCAATCTACTCCACTCCACTCCATTCAATTCTATCCCATTCCATTCCACTCCATTCCACTTCACTCCACTTCATTCCATTCCACTCCATCCCATTCCATTCCTCTCCATTCCACTCCACTGCACTCCACTCCACTCGAGTCCACTGCACTCCACTCAACTCCATTCTACTCCGTTCAATTCCATTCCAATCCATTACACTCCATTCCATTCCATTCCTGTTTTTTGAGAGGATTTCACTCTGTCACGCAGGCTGGAGTGCAGTGGCAAAATCTCAACTCACATTTAATTTCACCATTCCACTCCATTGCATCAAACTGCACTCCATTCCATTCCATTGTATTGCATTGCATTGCATTCCACTCCACTCCACTCCACTCTATTCCACTCCACTCCACTCCACTCCTTTCCATCCATTCCACTCCACTCCATTCCATTCCATTCCATTCCATTCCACTCACCTCCACTCATCTCCACTCCATTCCATTCCATCGCATTCCATTCCGTTACATTCCACTCCACTCCACTCCACTCCATTCAACTCCATTCCTTTCCATTCCATTCTATTACACTCCATTCCATTCCATTCCTTTCTTTTGACAGAATCTCACTCTGTCACCCAGGCTGGATTGCAGTGGCCGTATCTCAGCTCATATTTCATTTCACCATTCCCTTCCATTGCCTTCCATTCCGTTCCATTCTATTCCATTCCATTCTATTCCATTCCACTCCACTCCACTCCGTTCAACTCCACTCCAATCCTCTCCATTCGACTCTCGTCAATTCCAGTCCTTTCCACTCCACTCCACTGCAGTCTATTCCATTACATTCCATCCCATTCCATTCCACTACATTCCACTCCACTCCACACCACTCCACTCCACCCCACTCCACTCCACTCCGTTACATTCCATTCCATTCCATTCCATTCCACTAAACTCCACTGCACTCAACTCCACTCCACTCCACTCCATTCCATTCCATTCCATTCAGTTCCTTGCCATTCCATTCCACACCATTCCATTCAATTCCTTGCTTTTGACAGGATCTCCCTCTGTATCCCAGGCTGGAGTGCAGTGGCACAAACCCAGTTCACATTTCATTTCACCATTCCATTCCATTCCATTCCTTTCCATTGAATTCCATTGCATTCCATTCCATTACATTCCACTCAACTCCACTCCACTCCACTCCAGTCTATTCCATCCCATTCCATTCCACTCCATTCCACTCCACTCCAGTCCACTCCACTCCATGCCATTCCATTCCGTCCCGTTCCATTCCACTCCACAACACTCCAATCCACTCCTCTCCCCTCCATTCCATTCCATTCCATTCCGTCCCGTTCCATTCCACTCCACAACACTCCAATCCACTCCTCTCCCCTCCATTCCATTCCATTCCATTCCACTTCATTCTACTCCACTCCACTCCCACCAACTCCACTCCATTCCATTCCATCCCATTCCATTCCACTCCATTCCACTCCATTCCACTCCACTCCATTCTAGTCCATTCCACTTCATTCCATCCCATTCCATTCCACTCCACTCCATTCCAATCCACTCTACTCCACTGCACTCCACTCCATTCTATTCCAATCCATTCCATTCCACCCCATTCCATTCCATTCTTTTCTTTCGACAGGATCTCACTCTGTCACACAGGCTGGAGTGCAGTGGCAGAATCTCAGCTCACATTTCATTTTACCATTCCGTTCCATTCTATTCCATTTCTTTCCACTCCACTTCACTCCCCTCCACTCTGTTCCATTCCATTCCACTCCACTTCACTCCACTTCACTCCACTCCACTCCTCTCCAGTCTATACCATTCCATTCCACTGCATTGCACTCCACTCCACTCCACTCCACTCCATTCCACTTCATTACATCAAATTCCATTCCACTCCATTTCACTCCACTCCACTCCAATCCACTCCATTGCTCTTCACTGCACTCCATTCCATTCCATTGCATTCCAATACACTCCATTATATTACATTTCTTTCTTTCAACAGGATCTCACTCTGTCACCCAGAATGGAGTGCAGTGGTAGAATCTCAGCTCATATTTCATTTCTCCATTCCATTCCATTCCATTCAATTCCATTTCATTCCATTCGACTTCATTCCATTCCATTCCCTTCTTTCTACTGGATCTCACCCTGTCACACAGGTTGGAGTACAGTAGCACAATCTCATCTCATATTTCATTTCACCATTCTATTCCACTCCATTCCACTCCACTCCACTCCATGCCTTTCCACTCCATTTCATTCCACTCCATTCCATTCCATTCCTTTCTTTCGACAGGATCTCATTCTGTCACCCAGGCTGGAGTGCAGTGGCATGATCTCAGCTACCATTTCATTTCACCGTTTCATTCCATTCCAATCCATTCCATTCCACTCCACTCCAGTCTATTCCACTTTACTTCTCTGCACTTCATTCTATTCCGTTGCACTCAACACCACTCCACTCCACTCCATCCCATTCCATCCCATTCCATTCCACTCCTCTGTATTCCATTTCACTCCTCTCCATTCCACTCCACTCCACTCCCCTGCACTCCATTCCATTCCATTCCACCCCATTCCATTCCACTGCATTCCTCTCCACTCCACTCCATTCCATTCCATTCTTTAATCTCCCTTCCATTGCATTCCTTTCTTTTGACAGGGTCTCGCTCTGTCAACCTGGCTGCAGTGCAGTGGCTTAATCTCAGTGCACATTTCATTTCACTATTCTATTCAATTGCATTTAATTGCATTCCATTCGTTTCCATTCCATTCCTTTCCATTCCATTCCATTCCATTCCTTTCCATTCCATTCCATTCCATTCCTTCCCATTCCACTAAACTCCACTCTATTCCACACCACTCCACTCCAATCAATTCCATTCCATGCCATTCCATTCCATTCCACTCCATTCCACAGCACACCACTCAATTCCATTCCAACCCATTCCATTGCACTCCATTAAACACCAATCCACTAGACTCGATTCCATTCCATTCCACTCCATTCCATTCCCCTCCATACCATTCTAATCCACTCCATTCCTCTCCACTCCTCTCCACTCCACTCCTGTCCAGTCCACTCCACTCCACTCCATTCCATTCCACTGTATTCCATTCCACTCCATTCCATTCCATTCCTTTCTTTTGACAGGATCTCACTCTGACACCCAGATTGGATTACAGTGCAACAATCTCAGCTCACAATTCATTTCAACAGACCACTTAGACTCCCACACAATAATAATGGGAGATTTTAACACCCCACTGTCAACATTAGACAGATCAATGAGACAGAAATTTAACAAGGATACCCAGGAATTGTACACAGCTCTGCACCAAATGAACCTGATAGACATCGACAGAACTCTACACCCCAAATTAACAGAATATGCAATCTTTTCAGCACCACACCACACCTATTCCAAAACTGACCACATAGTTGGAAGTAAAGCTCTCTTCTGCAAATGTAAAAGAACAGAATTTATGACAAACTCTCTCTCAGACCACAATGCAATCAAACTAGATCTCAGGTTTAAGCAACTCATTCAAAACCGCTCAACTACATGGAAATTCAACAACTTCCTCCTGAATGACTACTGGATACATAAAGAATTGAAGGCAGAATTGAACATTTCTTTTGATTGAGCTGTTTTGAAACACTCTTTTTGTGGAATCTGCAATTGGATATTTGGAACGCTGTGCAATCTAAGGTGGAAAAGCCAATATCTTCACATAAAAACTAGACAGAGGATGTCTGACAAACTTCTTTGTGATGTGTGCATTCGTCTCACAGAGTTGAAACTTACTTGCAATTGAGAAGTTTTGAAACAATCTTTTTGTAGAACCTGCAGGTGGACATCTGGAGGGCTTTGAAGCCTATGTTGGAAAATGAAATATCTTTACATAATTAATAGAAGCATTCTGAGGAACTTCTTTGTGATGTGCACATTCATCTCACAGAGTTGAAGATTTGTTTTGATTGAGCAGGTTTGAAACACTCTTTTGGTAGAACCTGCAAGTGGACATTTGGAGCGCTTGAGACCAATGCTAGAAAAGGAAATATCTTCACATAAAAACTAGGCAGAAGCATTCTGACAAACTTCTTTGTGATGTGTGCTTTCATCTCATAGAGTTGAACCTTACTTTTCATTGAGCAGTTTTGAAACACTCTATTTGTAGAATCTGCAATTGGACATTTGGAGTGCTTTGAGGTCTGTGGTGGAAAAGGAAATATCTTCACATACAAATGAGACAGAAGCATTCTGACAAACTTCTTTATGATGTGTGCATTCATCTTATAGAGTTGAACCTTTCTTTTCATTGAGCAGTTTTGACACACTCTTTTTGTAGAATCTGCAAATGGTCATTTGGAGCGCTTTGAGGCCTATGGTGGAAAAGGAAATATCTTCTCATAAAAACTAGACAGAAGCATTCTGAGAAACTTCTTTGTGATGTGTGCATTCATCTCACAGACTCCAACTTTTCTTTTGATTGAGGAGTTTGAAAAAACTCTTTTTGTAGGATCTGCAAGTGGATATTTGGAGTGCTATACTGACTACAGTAGAAAAGGAAATATCTTCACATAAAAACTGGACAGAAGCATTCTGAGAAATCTTCCTTTTGATTGAGAGTTTGGAAACAAGCTTTTTGTAGAATGTGCAAGTGGACATTTGGAGCGCTTTGGGACCTCTGCTGGAAACGCAAATATTTTCCCATATAAACTAGGTAGAAGCATTCTGAAAAACTTCTTTGTGATACGTGCATTCGTCTCACAGAGTTGAACCTTACTTTGGATGGTGCAGTTTTGAAACATCCTTTTTGTACTATCTGCACGTGGACAGTTGGAGTGTTTGAGGTCTATGGTAGAAAAGGAAATATCTTCACATAAAAACTGGACAGAAGCATTCTGAAGAATGTCTTTGTGATGTGAGTATTCATGTCACTGAGTTGAATCATTCTTTTGATTGAATAGTTTGGAAACTCCCTTAGCAGAATCTGCAAGTGGATATTTGGAGGGCTTTGAGGCCTATGGTGGAAAAGGGAATATCTTCACACAAAAACCAGACAGAAGCATTCCGAAGAACTCCTTTGTGATGCGTGCGTTCATCCCAGAGAGTTGAACCTTTGTTTTCATTAAGCAGTTTTGAAACACTCTTTTTGTAGAATCTGCAAGTGGGCAATTTGTGCATTTTGAGGCCTAAGGTGGAAAAGGAAATATTTTCACATAAAAACTAGACAGAAGCCTTCTGAAAAATTTCTTTGTGATGTGTGCATTCATCTTACAAAGTTTAACATTTCTTTTGGTTGAGCAGTTTTGAAACACTCTTTTTGTAGGATCTGCAAGTGGACAATTGAAGTGCTTTGAGGACTATGGTGGAAAAGGAAATATCTTCACTTAAGAACTAGACAGATGCATTCTGACAAATTTGCTTGTGATGTGTGCATTCATCTCACAGTGTTGAACCTGACTTTCGATTGAGCAGTTTGAAACACTCTTTTTGTAGAATCTGCTAGTGGACATTTGGAGTGCTTTTGAGGTCTATGGTGTAGAAGGAAATAACTTCAAATAAAAAATAGACATAAGCCTTCTGACAAATGCACATACTTTGTGACGTGTGCATTCATCTAACAGATTTGAAATTTACTTTTCCTTGAACAGTGTTGAAACACTCTTTTTGTAGAATCTGCAAGTGGACATTGGAGGGCTTTGAGGCCTATGGTGGAAAAGGAAATATCTTCACATAAAAACTAGACAGAAGCCTGCTGAAAAATTTATTTGTGAAGTGTGCATTCATCTTACAGAGTTGAAACTTTCTTTTGATTGAGCAGTTTTGAAACACTCTTTTTGTAGAATGTGGAAGTGGATATTTGGATCGCTTTGAAGCCTGTGGTGGATAACGAAATATCTTCATATAATAACTAGACAGAAGCATTACGAGAAACTTCTTTGTGATGTGTGCATTCATCTCACACTGAGTTGAGTCTTTCTTTTGATTTAGCAGCTTTGAAGCACTCTTTTTGTAAAATATGCAAGTGGACATTTGGAGCACTTTGGGGCCTATGATGGAAAAGGAAATATCTTCACATAAAAACCAGACAGAATCATTCTGAGAAAACTCGTTGTGATATGTGCATTCGTCTTATAGAGTTGAAACTTCCTTTTCATTGAGCAGTTTTGACACTCTCTTTTTGTAGAATCTGCAACTAGTCATTTTGGGTTCGTTGTTGTCAATGGTGAAAAAGGAAATATCTTCAAATAAAAGCTAGACAGAATCATTCTGAGAAAATACTTTGTGATGTGTGCATTCATTTCACAGAGATGAACCCTTCTTTTGATTGAGCAGCTTTGAAACGATATTTTTGTAGAATATTCAAGTGGACATTAGGATCGCTATCCGGCCTATGGTGGAAAAGTAAATATCTTCACATAAAAACTAGACAGATGCATTCTGACAAACTTCTCTGTGAGGTGTGCATTCATCTCATGGAGGTGAAACTTTCTTTTGATTGAGCAGTTTTGAAACACTCTTTTTGTAGAATCTGAAATTGTACATTTGGAGTGCTTTGACGCCTATGGTGGAAAAGGATATATCTTCACATAAAAACTAGACAGAATCATTCTGAGAAAATTCTTTGTGATATGTTCATTCATCTTATACAGGTGAAACTTTCTTTTCATTGAGAAATTTTGACAAACTCTTTTTGTAGAATCTTCAACCGGTCATTTTGGGCGCTTTGAGGTCTATGGTGTAAAAGGAAATATCTTCGCATAAAAACTAGACAGAAGCATTCTGAGAAACTTCTTTGTTATGTGTGCACTCATCTCACGGACTCGAAACTTTCTTTTGATTGAGCAGTTTGGAAACACTCTTTTTGTAGTATCTGCAAGTGGATATTTGGAGTGCTATACTGCCTCTAGTAGAAAAAGAAATATCTTCACGTAAAAAGTGGACAGAAGCATTCTGAGAAACTCCTTTGTGATGTGTGCATTCATCTCACGGAGTTGAACCTTTTTATTGATTGAGCAGTTTTGACACACTCTTTTTGTAGAATCTGCAATTTGACATTTGAGCCCATTGAGGCCTATGTTGGAACATGAAATAACTTCACATAGTAGCTAGACAGAAGCATCCTGAGAAACTTCCTTTTGATATGTGCATTCATCCCATGGAGGTGAAACTTCCTTAGATTGAGCAGTATTGAAACACTCTTTTTGTAGAATATGCAATTGGACATTTGTAGCGCTTTGACACCTATGGTGGAAAAGGACACATCTTCACTTAAAAACTATAGAAAACCATTCTGAAAAAATTCTTTGTGATGTGTGCATTCATCTCACAGAGTTGAACTTTCTTTTCATTGAGCAGTTTTGAAACGCCCTTTTGTAGAATCTGCAAGTGTACATTTGCGACACTTTGAGGCATTTGTTGGAATAGAAAATATCTTCACATTAAAACTAGAGAGAAGCCTTCTGAAAAACTTCCTTGTGATGCGCGCATTCATCTTTCAGAGTTGAACCTTTCTTTTGATTGAGCAGTTTTGAAACACCCTTTTTGTAGAATCTGCAAGTCAACAATTGGAGCGCTTTGAGGATTATGATGGATACCGGAATATCTTTGTCTAATAACAAGAAAGAAACAGTATGAGAAACTTCTTTGTGTTGTCTGCATTCTTCTCACAGAGTTGAGCCATTCTTTTGGTTGAGCAGGGTTTTTTTTTCTGTAAAATGTTTATTATTAAAAATTATTAAATTGAAAATTATTATTAAAAAGAGATTTATTCTGAGCCAAATAAGAGTGACCATGGCCCATGACACAGCCCTCACTCATGAGGCCCTGAGAACATGGACCCAAGGTGGTTGAGTGCAGCTTAGTTTTATACATTTTGGGGAGACAGGAGACATCAATCAAATACATTTAAGATATACATTGGTTCAGTCCAGAAAGGGGGAAAACTTGAAGCAGAGTGCAGGTGGGGGCTCCCAGATTTATAGGTAGAATAAAAAAATTTCTGATTGGTAATTGGTTAAAAGAGTTATGATCAATAGAAAGGAATGTCTGAGTTATGATAAAAGGTTTGAAGACCAAAGTTTTTTCATGCAGATGAAGCCTCCAGGAAGCAGGCATTAGAAAGAATACATTGCAAGTGTTTCTGACATTTTAAAAATTATTATTATACTTTAGGTTTTAGGGTACATGTGTGCAATGTGCAGGTTAGTTACATATGTATACATGTCCCATGCTGGTGCGCTGCACCCACTAACTCGTCATCTAGCATTAGGTATATCTCCCAATGCTGTCCCTCTCCCCTCCACCCAGTCAACAACTGTCCCCAGAGTGTGATGTTCCCCTTCCTGTGTCCATGTGTTCCCATTGTTCAATTCCCACCTATGAGTGAGAATATGCGGTGTTCGGTTTTGTGTTCTTGTGATAGTTTACTGAGAATGATGATTTCCAATTTCATCCATGTCCCTACAAAGGACATGAACTCATCATTTTTTATGGCTGCATAGTATTCCATTGTGTATATGTGCCACATTTTCTTAATCCAGTCTATCATTGTTGGACATCTGGGTTGGTTCCAAGTCTTTGCTATTATGAGTAATGCCACAATAAACATACGTGTGCATGTGTATTTATGGCAGCGTGATTTATAGTCCTTTGGGTATATACTCAGTAATGCGATGTTTGGGTCGAATGGAATTTCTAGTTCTAGATCCCTGAGGAATCGCCACACTGACTTCCACAATGGTTGAACTAGTTTACAGTCCCACCAACAGTGTAAAAGTGTTCCTATTTCTCCACATCCTCTCCAGCACCTGTTGTTTCCTGACTTTTTAATGATTGCCATTCTAACTGGTGTGAGATGGTATCTCATTGTGGTTTTGATTTGCATTTCTCTGATGGCCAGTGATGGTGAGCATTTTTTCATGTGTTTTTTGGCTGCATAAATGTCTTCTTTTGAGAAGTGTCTATTCATGTCCTTCGCCCACTTTTTGATGGGTTTGTTTTTTTTTTCTTGTAAATTTGTTGGAGTTCATTGTAGATTCTGGATATTAGCCCTTTGTCAGATGAGTAGGTTGCAAAAATGTTCTCCCATTTTGTATATTGCCTGTTCACTCTGATGGTAGTTTCCTTTGCTGTACAGAAGCTGTTTAGTTTAATTAGATCCCATTTATCAATTTTGGCTTTTGTTGCCATTGCTTTTGGTGTTTAAGACATGAAGTCCTTGTCCATGACTATGTCCTGAATGGTAATGCCTAGGTTTTCTTCTAGGGTTTTTATGGTTTCATGTCTAAAGTTTAAGTCTTTAATCCATCTTGAATTGATTTTTCTATAAGGTGTAAGGAAGGGATCCAGTTTCAGCTTTCTACATATGGCTAGCCAGTTTTCCCAGCACCATTTATTAAATAGGAAATCCTTTCCCCATTGCTTGTTTTTGTCAGGTTTGTCAAAGATCAGATAGTTGTAGATATGTGGCATTATTTCTGAGGGCTCTGTTCTGTTCCATTGATCTATATCTCCGTTTTGGTACCAGTACCATGCTGTTTTGGTTACTGTAGCCTTGTAGTATAGTTTGAAGTCAGGTAGTGTGATGCCTCCAGCTTTGTTCTTTGGCTTAGGATTGACTTGGTGATGCAGGCTCTTTTTTGGTTCCATATGAACTTTAAAGTATATTTTTTCAGTTCTGTGAAGAAAGTCATTGGTAGCTTGATGGGGACGGCAATGAATCTATAAATTACCTTGGTCAGTATGGTCATTTTCACAATATCGATGCTTCCTACCCGTGAGCATGGAATGTTCTTCCATTTGTTTGTATCCTCTTTTATTTTCTTGAGCAGTGGTTTGTAGTTCTCCTTGAAGAGGTCCTTCACATCCCTTGTAAATTGGATTCCTAGGTATTTTATTTTCTTTGAAGCAATTGTGAATGGGAGTTCACTCATGATTTGGCTCTCTGTTTGTCTGTTATTTTTGTATAAGAATGCTTGTGATTTTTGTACATTGATTTTGTATCCTGAGACTTTGCTGAAGTTCCTTATCAGCTTAAGGAGATTTTGGGCTGAGATGATGGGGTTTTCTAGATATATAATCATGTCATCTGCAAACAGGGACAATTTGACATCCTCTTTTCCTAATGGAATACCCATTGTTTGCTTCTTCTGCCTAATTTCCCTGGCCAGAACTTCCAACACTATGTTGAATAGGAGTGTTGAGAGAGGGTATCCCTGTCTTGTGCCAGTTTTCAAAAGGAATGCTTCCAGTTTTTCCCCATTCAGTATGATATTGGCTATGGGTTTGTCATAGATAGCTCTTATTATTTTGAGATACGTCCCATCAATACCTAATTTATTGAGAGTTTTTAGCATGAATGGTTGTTGATTTTTGTCAAAGGAATTTTCTGCATCTGTTGAGATAATCATGTGTTTTTTTGTCTTTGGTTCTGTTTATATGCTGGATTACATTTATTGATTTACATAGATTGAACCAGCCTTGAATCCCAGGGATGAAGCCCACTCGATCATGGTGGATAAGCTTTTTGATGTGCTGCTGGATTTTGTTTGCCAGTATTTTGTTAATGATTTTGCATCAGTGTTCATCAAGGATATTGTTCTAAAATTCTTTTTGGTTGTGTCTCTCTCAGGCTTTGGTATCAGGATGATGCTGGCCTCATAGAAAGAGTTAGGGAGGATTCCCTCTTTTTCTATTGATTGGAATAGTTTCAGAAGGAATGATACCAGCTCCTCCTTGTACCTCTGGTAGAATTCGGCTGTGAATCCATCTGGTCCTGGACATTTTTTTGGTTGGTAAGCTATTGATTATTGCCACAATTTCAGCTCCTGTTATTGGTCTATTCAGAGATTCAACTTCTTCCTGGTTTGGTCTTGGGAAAGTGTATGTGTAGAGGAATTTATCCATTTCTTCTAGATTTTCTAGTTTATTTGCATGAGGTGTTTGTACTATTCTCTGATGGTAGTTTGTATTTCTGTGGGATTAGTGGTGTATCCCCTTTATCATTTTTTATTGCATCTATTTGATTCTTCTCTCTTTTTTTCTTTATTAATCTTGCTAGCGGTCTATCAATTTTGTTGATCTTTTCAAAAAACCAGCTCCTGGATTCATTATTTTTTTGAAGGGTTTTTTTGTGTCTTTATTTCCTTCAGTTCTGCTCTGATTTTAGTTATTTCTTGCCTTCTGCTAGCTTTTGAATGTGTTTGCTGTTGTTTCTCTAGTTCTTTTTAAGGTGATGTTAGGGTGTCAATTTTCGATCTTTCCTGCTTTCTCTTGTGGGCATTTAGTGCTATAAATTTCCCTCTACACACTGCTTTGAATGCATCCCAGAGATTCTGGCATGTTTTATCTTTGTTCTCGTTGGTTTCAAAGAATATCTTTATTTGTGCCTTCATTTCCTTATGTACTCAGTACTCATTCAGGAGCAGTTTGTTCAGTTTCCATGTAGATGAGCAGTTTTGAGTGAGATTCTGAATCTTGAGTTCTAGCTTGATTGCACTGTGATCTGAGAGATAGTTTGTTATAATTTCTGTTCTTTTACATTTGCTGAGGAGAGCTTTACTTCCAAGTATGTGGTCAATTTTGTAATAGATGTGGTGTGGTGCTGAAAAAAATGTATATTCTGTTGATTTTTGGTGGAGTTCTGTAGATGTCTATTAGGTCCGCTTGGTGCAGAGCTGAGTTAAATTCCTGGGTATTCTTTTTGACTTTCTGTCTCATTGATCTGTCTAATGTTGACAGTGGGGTGTTAAAGTCTCCCATTATTAATGTGTGGGAGTCTAAGTCTCTTTGTAGGTCACTCAGGCATTGCTTTATGAATCTGGGTGCTCCTGTATTGGGTGCATATAAATTTAGGATATGCACCCAAGAATTCAACAATTCTTGTTGAATTGATTCCTTTACCATTATGTAATGGCCTTCTTTGTCTCTTTTGATCTTTGTTGGTTTAAAGTCTGTTTTATCAGAGACTAGGATTGCAACCCCTGCTTTTTTTTGTTTTCCATTTGCTTGGTAGATCTTCCTCCATCCTTTTATTTTGAGCCTATGTGTGTCTCTGCACGTGAGATGGTTTTCCTGAATACAGCACACTGATTGGTCTTGACTCTTTATCCAATTTGCCAGTCTGTGTCTTTTAATTGGAGAATTTAGTCCATTTATATTTACAGTTAATATTGTTATGTGTGAATTTGATCCTGTCATTATGATGTTAGCTGGCTATTTTGCTCGTTAGTTGATGCAGTCTCTTCGTAGTCTCGATGGTCTTTACATTTTGGCATGATTTTTCAGTGGCTGGTACTGGTTGTGACTTCCACGTTTAGTGCTTCCTTCAGGAGCTCTTTTATGGCAGGCCTGGTGTTCACAAAATCTCTCAGCATTTGCGTGTCTGTAAAGTATTTTATTTCTCCTTCACTTATGAAGCTTAGTTTGGCTGGATATGAAATTCTGGGTTGAAAAGTCTTTTCTTTAAGAATGTTGAATATTGGCCCACACTCTCTTCTGGCTTGTAGAGTTTGTGCCGAGACATCCACTGTTAGTCTGATTGGCTTCCCTTTGATGGTAACCCGACCTTTCTCTCTGGCTGCCCTTAACATTTTTTCCTTCATTTCAACTTTAGTGAATCTGACAATTATGCATCTTAGAGTTGCTCTTCTCGAGGAGTATCTTTGTGGTGTTCTCTCTATTTCCTGAATCTGAATGTTGGCCTGCCTTGGTAGATTTGGGAAGTTCTCCTGGATAGTATCCTGCAGAGTGTTTTCCAGCTTGGTTCCATTTTCCCCGTTACTTTCAAGTACACCAATCAGATGTAGATTTGGTCTTTTCCCATAGTCCCACATTTCTTGGAGGCTTTGCTCATGTCTTTTTATTCTTTTTCCTCTAAACCTCCCTTCTCACTTCATTTCATTCATTTCATCTTCCATTGCTGATACCCTTTCTTCCATTTGATCGCATTGGCTCCTGAGGCTTCTGCATTCTTCACGTAGTTCTTGAGCCTTGCTTTTCAGCTCCTTCAGCTCCTTTAAGCACTTCTCTGTATTGGTTATTCTAGTTATACATTCTTCTAAATTTTTTTCAAAGTTTTCATCTTCTTTGCCTTTGGTTTGAATATCTTCCCGTAGCTTGGAATAATTTGATCGTCTGAAGCCTTCTCCCAGGTTGTCAAAGTCATTCTCCATCCAGCTTTGTTCCGTTGCTGGTGAGGAACTGTGTTCCTTTGGAGGAGGAGAGGTACTCTGCTTTTTAGAGTTTCCAGTTTTTCTGCTCTGTTTTTTCCCCATCTGTGTGGTTTTATCTGCTTTTGGTCTTTGATGATGGTGATGTACAGATGGGATTTTGGTGTGGATGTCCTTTGTGTCTGTTAGTTTTCCTTCTAACAGACAGGACCCTCAGATGCAAGTATGTTGGCATACCCGGCCGGCCGTGTGAGGTGTCAGTCTGCCCCTGCTGGGGGGTGCCTCCCAGATAGGCTGCTCGGGGGTCAGGGGTCAGGGACCCCCTTGAGGAGGCAGTCTGCCCGTTCTCAGATCTCCAGCTGCGTGCTGGGAGAACCACTGCTCTCCTCAAAGCTGTCAGACAGGGACATTTAAGCCTGCAGATGTTACTGCTGTCTTTTTGTTTGTCTGTGCCCTGCCCCCAGAGCTGGAGCCTACAGAGGCAGGCAGGCCTCCTTGAGCTGTGGAGGGCTCCATCCACTCAGAGCTTCCCGGCTGCCTTGTTTCCCTAAGCAAGCCTGGGTAATGGCGAGCACCCCTTCCCAAGCCTCACTGCCACCTTGCAGTTTGATCTCAGACTGCTGTGCTAGCAATCAGCGAGACTCTGTGGGCGTAGGACCCTCTGAGCCAGGTGTGGGATATTAATCTCCTTGTACACTGTCTTTTAAGCTCGTCGGAAAAGCGCATTATTTGGGTGGGAGTGACCCGAATTTCCAGGTGCCGTCAGTCACCCCTTTCTTTGACTAGGAAAGAGAACTCCCTGACCCCTTGCGCTTCCCGAGTGAGGCAATGCCTCACCCTTCTTCGGCTCTCGCATGGTGTGTGAACCCACTGACCTGCGCCCACTGTCTGGCACTCCCTAGTGAGATGAACCTGGTACCTCAGATGGAAATGCAGAAATCTGCGTTGCTCACGCTGGGAGCTGTAGACCGGAGCTGTTCTTATTCGGCCATCTTGGCTCCTACCCCCCGGGTTGAGGAGGTTTGAAAAAGTCTCTTTGTAGAATCTGCAAGTGGGCATTTGGAGCGCTTTGAGGCCTATGGTGGAAAAGGAAATATCTTCCCATAAAAACTAGACAGAAGCATACTGAAAAACTTCTTTGTAGTGTGTCCATTCATCTCACTGTGTTGAACCTTACTTTCGATTGAGCAGTTTTGGAACACTCTTTTTGTAGAATCTGCGAGTGGACATTTGGAGCGCTTTGAGGCCTATAGTGTGTAACCAAATATCTTCATATAATAACTAGACAGAAGCATTATGAGAAACTTCTTTGTGATGTGTGCATTCATCTCACACTGAGTAGAAGCTTTCTTTTGATTCACCAGCTTTGAAACACTCTTTTTGTAGATTCTGCAAGTGGACCTTTGGAGTCATTTGAAGCCTATGGTGGAAAAGGAAATATCTTCACATTAAAACCAGATAGAAGCATTCTGACAAAACTCTTTGTGATGTGTGCATTCATCTCACAGGGTTGAGCCTTCCTTTTTTTGAACAGTTTTGAAACACTCTTTTTGTTGATTCTGCAAGTGGACCTTTGGAGTGATTTGAAGCCTATGGTGGAAAAGGAAATATCTTCACATTAAAACCAGATAGAAGCATTCTGACAAAACTCTTTGTGATGTGTGCATTCATCTCACAGGGTTGAGCCTTCCTTTTTTTGAACAGTTTTGAAACCCTCTTTTTGTAGAATCTGCAAGTGGACAATTGGAGCACTTTGAGGCCTACAGTGGAAAAGGAAACATCTTCACATAAAAACTAGACAGAAGTCTTCTGGAAAACTTCTTTGTGATGTGTTCATCCATCTTAGAGTGTTGAACCTTTCTTTTGATTGAGCAGTTTTGAAACTCTATTTTTGTAGAATCTGCAGGTGGACATTTGGAGTGCTTTGAGGATTATGGTGGAGAATGAAATATCTTCCTATAATAACTAGACAGAAGCATAATGAGAAACTTCTTTGTGTTGTGTGAGTTCATCTCATACTGAGTTGAATTTTTCTTTTGATTCAGCAGCTTTGAAACACTCTTTTTGTGGAATCAGCAAGTGAATATTTGTAGTGCTTTGACGCCTATGGTGGAAAATGAAATATGTTCACATAAAAACAAGACAGAAGCATTGTGACAAACTTCTTTATGATGTGTGCATTCGTCTCACAGAGTTGAACCTTACTTTTCAATGAGCAGTTTTGAAACACTCTTTTTGTAGAATCTGCAAGTGGATAATTGGAACTCTCCGAGGCCAATGGTGGAAACGGAAATATCGTCACATAAAAACTGGAGAGAAGCATTCTGACAAACTTCTTTCTGATGAGAGCATTCATCTCACAGAGTTGAACCTTTCTTTTGGTTGAGCAGTAGAACCTTTCTTTTTGTAGAATCTGCAAGTGGACATTTGGAGACCTTTGAGGCCTATGATGGGAAAGGACATATCTTCACATAAAAACTACAAAGAAGCATTCTGACAAACTTCTTTGTGATGTGTGCATTCATCTCACAGAGTTGAACCTTTCTTTTGTTTGAGCAGCTTTGAAACACACTTTTTGTACAATCTGCAAGTGGACATTTGTAGTGCTTTGAGGCCTATAGTGGAAAAGGCCTTATCTTCACTGAAAAACTAGACAGAAGCATTCTGACAAACTTCTTTGTGATGTGTGCATTCATCTCAAAGAGTTGAACCTTTCTTTTGATTGGTCAGTTTTGAAACACTCTTTTTATAGAATCTGCAAGTGGAAATTTGGAGTGCTTTGAGGCCTATGGTGGAAAAGAAAATATCTTCACATAAAAAGTAGACAGAAGCATTCTGACAAACTTCTACATGATGGGTGCATTCATCTCACAGAGTTGTAACTTTGTTGTGTTGAGGAGTTTTGAAACTCTCTTTTTATGCAACCTGAAATTGGACAATTGGAGTGCTTTGAGGCCTATTGTGTGAAAGGAAATATCTTCACCTAAAAACCACGCAGAAGAATTCTGACAACCTTCCCTGTGATATGTGTGTTCATCTCATGGAGTTGAACCTTACTTTTTACTGAGCAGTTCTGAAACACTCTGTTTGTACTCTCCAAAAGTGGATATTTGGAGTTCTTTGAGGCCTATGGTAGAAAAGGTAATATCTTCACTTAAAAACTAGACAGAAGTATTCTGACAAATTTGCTTGTCATGTGTTCATTAGTCTCACCGAGTTGAACCTTACTTTCAGTTGAACAGTTTTGACACACTGTTTTTGCAGAATCTGCAAGTGGACATTGGGAAGGCTTTGAGGCCCACGGAGGAAAAGTTGATATCTTCACATAAAAAATAGACAGCAACATTCTGACAAACTTCTTTGTGATGTGTGCATTCATCTCACAGATTTGAAACTTACTTTCCATTGAGTAGTTTTGAAACACTCTTTTTATAGAATCTGCAAGTGGACATTTAGAGTGCTTTGAGGCCGATGGTGGAAAAGGAAGTACCTTGACATAAAAACTAGACAGAAGAATTCTGACAAACTTCTTTGTGATATGTGCATTCATCTCACAGATTTGAACCTTACTTTTGATTGAGCAGCTTTGAAACAACCTTTCTGTGCTATCTGCAAGTGGATATTAGGTTTGCTTTGAGGTCTATGGTGCAAAAGGAAATATCTTCACATAAGATCTAGACAGAAGCATTCTGAGGACTTTCTTTGTGATGTGTGCATTAATCTCACAGAGTTGAACCTTACTTTCTATTGAGCACTTTTGAAACACTCTTTTTGTAGAATCTGCAAGTGGACATTTGGAGCGCTCTGAGGCCTATGGTGGATAAAGAAATATCTTCATACAACAAGTAGACAGAAGAATTATGAGAAACTTCTTTGTGATGTGCACATTTATCTCACAGAGTTGAACTTTACTTTTCATTGAACAGTTTTGAAACACTCTTTTTGTGGAATCTGCAAGTGGACAATTGGAGAGCTTTGGGGCTTAGGTCGAAAAGGAAATATCTTCACATAAAAACTTGACAGAAACTTCTGACAAACTTCTTTGTGATTTGTGCATTCATCTTACAGAGTTCAAACTTTCTTTTGATTCAGCAGCATTGAAACCCTCTTTTTGCAGAATTTGCAAATGGACATTTGGAGCGCTCTGAGACCTTTGGTGAAAAACGAAATATCTTCACATAAAAAATAGACAGAAGCATCTGACAAACTTCTTTGTGTTGGGTGCATTCATCTCACAGAATTGAACTTTGTTTTTCATTGAGCAGTTTTGAAACACTGTTTTTGAAGAATCTGTAAGTGGACTTTTGGAGCATTTTGAGGCCTATGGTGGATAACGAAATATCTTCATATACTAACTAGACAGAAGCATTCTGAAAAACTTGTTTGTGATGTGTGCATTCATCTCACAGATTTGAACTGTTCTTTTCATTGAGCAACTTTGAAAAACTCTTTTTGTAGAATCTGCAAGAGGACATTTGGAGTGTTTTGAGGCCTACGGCGGAAAAGGTAATATATTCACATAAAAACGAGACAGAATCATTCTGACAAACTTTTTTGTGATGTGTGCATTCATCTCACAGAGTTGAACCTTTCTTTTGATTGAACAGTTTGGAAACACTCTTTTTAAAGTATCTGCAAGTGGATATTTGGAGCGATTTTAGGTGTTTGGTGGAAAAGGAAATATCTTCACATAAAAACTAGACAGAACAGAAGCATTCTGACAGCCTTCCTTGTGATAAGTGCATTCATTTCAGATAGGTGAACCTTACTTTTGATCGGGCAGTTTTGAAGCACTCTTCTTGTAATATCCTCAAGTGAACTTTTGGAGTGCCTTGAGGCCATTGGTGGAAAAGGAAATATCTTCACTTAAGAACTACACAGAAGCATTCTGTCTAATTTCTTTGTGATGGGTGCATTCATTGCATAGAGTTGAACCTTACCTTCGATTGAGCAGTTTTGAAACACTCTTTTTGAAGAATGTGCAAGTGGATATTTGGAGCACTAGAGGCCTATGTTGGAAAAGGTAATATCTTCACATAAAAACTAGAGAGAAGCATTCTGAAAAACTACTTTGGGATGTGTGCATTCACCTCACACAGTTGAACCTTACTATTCATTGAGCAGTTTGGAAACACTCGTTTTGTAGAATCTGCAAGTGGATATTTTTAGCGCTTTGAGGCCTACGGTGGAAAAGGAAATATCTTCACATAAAAATGAGACAGAAGCATTCTGACAAACTTCTTTGTGATGTGTGCATTCATTTCAAACATTCTGGCTAGTTCTTATGTGAAGATATTTCGTTTTCCACCAAAGGCCTTAAAGTGCTCCAAATGTTCACTTGCAGATTGTACAAAAAGAGTGTTTCAAAGCTGCTCAATCAAAAGAAAGGTTCATCTCTCTCAGATGAATGCACACATTACAAAGTAGTTCATCAGAATGCTTCTGTCCAGTTTTTTTGTGAAGGTATTTTCTTTTCCACCATAGGCCTCAAAGCACTCAAATGTCCCCTTACAGATACTGCAAAAAGTGGTTTTCAAAACTGATCAAAGAAAAGTAAGCTTCAATTCTATGCAATGAATCCACACGTCACATAAAATTTTTTAAGGATGCTTCTGTCTAGTTTTTATGTGAAGATAATTCCATTTCCACCAAAGGCCTCAAAGCACTCCAAATGTCCACTTGCAGATACTACAAACAGAGTGTTTTAAAGCTGCTCAATCAAAAGTAAGGTTCACCTCTGTGAGGTGAATACACACATCACAAAGAAGTTTGTCAGAATGCTTCTGTCTAGTATTTATGTGAAGATATTTCCTTTTCCACCATAGGCCTCAAAGAGGTCCAAATGTCCACTTGCCGATTATATATAAAGAGGGCTTCCAAACTCCTCAATCAAAAGGAAGGTTCAACTCTTTGAGATAAGTGCACACATCACAAAGAAGTTTCTCAGAATGATTCTGTCCAGTTTTTATGTGAAGATATTTCCTTTTCCACCATAGGCCTCAAAGCACTCCAAATCTCCACTTGCAGATTCTATAAAAAGAGTGTTTCAAAACTGACCAATCAAAAGAAAGGTTCAACTCTTTGAGATGAATGCACACATCACAAAGATGTTTGTCAGAATGCTTCTGTTTAATTTTTATGTGAAGGTATTTCCTTTTTCACCATAGGCCTCAAAGCGCTCCAAATGTTCAATTGCAGATTCTACAAAAAGAATGTCACAAAGCTGCTCAATCAATAGAAAGGTTCAACTCTTTCAGGTGAATGAACACGTTGCAAAAACCTTGTCAGAAAGTTTCTGTCTAGTTGTTATGTGAAAATATTTCCTTTTCCACCATAGGCCATAAAGCACTCAAAATGCCCACTTGCAGATACTACATAAAGAGTGCTTCCAAACTCCTCAATCAAAAGGAAGGTTCAACTCTGTGAGATGAAATCACACATCACAAAGAAGTTTCTCAGAATGCTTCTGTCCAGTTTTTATATGAAGATATTTCCTTTTCCACCAGTGGCCTCAAAGCACTCCAAATCTCCACTTGCAGATTCTACAAAAAGAATGTTTCAAAACTGCTAAATGAAAAGTAAGTTTCAACTTTGTGAGATGAATGCACACATCTAAAAGATGTTTGTCAGAATGCTTCTGTCTAATTTTTATGTGAAGAATATCCTTTTCAACCGTAGGCCTCAAAGCACTCCAAATGTCCACTTGCGGATTCTACAAAAACAGTGTTTCAATACTGCTGAATGAAAAGTAAGTTTCATCTGTGTGATCTGAATGCACATATCACTAAGAAGGTTCTCAGATTGCTTCTGTCTAGTTCCTAAACGAAGATATTTCCTTTTCCACCGAAGGCCTCAAAGCACTCCAAAAGTCCACTTGCGTATATTACAAAAAGGGTGCTTCCAAACTGCTCAATCAATATTAAGGTTCAACTCTGTGAGATGAATGCACATATCACAAAGAAGGTTGTCAGAATGTTCCTATCTAGTTTGTACGTGAAGATATTTCCTTTTCCACCACACGCCTAAAAGCGCTCCAAATGTCCACTTGCAGATTCTACAAAAAGAGTGTTTCCAAACAGCTCAATCAAAAGAAAGGTTCAACTCTGTGAGATGAGTGCACACATCACACAGAAATTTGTGAGAATGCTTCTGTCTAGTTTTTATGGGAAGATATTTCCTTTTCTGCCATAGGCCTCAAAGCGTTCCAAATGTCAACTTGCAGATTCTACAAAAAGAGGGTTTCAAAGCTGCTCAATCAAAACAGATGTTCAACTCTCTGAGATGAATTCACAAATCACAAAGAAGTTTGTCAGAATGCTTCTGTCTATTTTTTTTGTGAAGATATTTCCTTTTCCACCAGAGGCCTCAAAGCGCTTCAAATGTCCCCTTGCAGATACTACAAAAAGTTTGTTTCAAATCAGCTCAATGAAAAGTAAATTTCAACTCTGTGAGATGAATGCATGCATCACTTAGAAGTTTTCTGGAATGCTTCTATCTAATTTTTATGTGAAAATATTTCCTTTTCCACCATAGGCCTAAATCGGCTCCAAATGTCCACTTGCAGAATCTACAAAAAGATTGTTTCAAAACTACTCAATGAAAAGTAAGATTCAACTCTGAGAGATGAATGCACACATCAAAAAGAAGTTTCTCAGAGTGATTCTGTCTGGTAATTATATGAAGATATTTCCTTCTCTACCATCGGCCTGTAAGCGCTTCGAATGTCTACATGCATATTGTACAAAAAGAGGATTTCAAAGCTGCTCAATCAAAACAAATGTTCACTTCTGTGGGATGAATGCACACATCAGAAAAAAGTTGGTCAGAATGTTTCTGTCTAGTTTTTGTGTGAAGATATTACGTTTTCCACCATACGACTCAAAGCGCACCAAATGTTCACTTGTGGATCTTACATAAAGAGTGCTTCCAAGCTGCTCAATCATAACGAAGGCTCAACTCTGTGAGATAAATGTAAACATCAGAAAGAAGTTTCTCAGAGTGCTTCTGCCTAGTTTTCATGTGAAGATATTTCCTTTTCCATCATAGTACTCAAAGTGCCCCAAATGTCCACTTGCAGATTCTACAAAAAGAGTGTTTCAAAAATGCTAAATGATGCCTCCAGCTTTGTTCTTTTGGCTTAGGATTGACTTGGTGATGCGGGCTCTTTTTTGGTTCCATATGAACTTTAAAGTACTTTTTTTCCAATTCTGTGAAGACACTACCTGACTTCAAACTATACTACAAAGCTACAGTAACCAAAACAGCAAGGTACTGGTACCAAAACAGAGATATAGATCAATGGAACAGAACAGAGCCATCAGAAATAATGCCACATATCTACAACTATCTGATCTTTGACAAACCTGACAAAAACAAGCAATGGGGAAAGAATTCCCCATTTAATGAATGGTGCTGGGAAAACTGGCTAGCCATATGTAGAAAGCTGAAACTGGATACCTTCCTTACACCTTATACATAAATCAATTCAAGATGGATTAAAGACTTAAATGTTAGACCTAAAACCATAAAAATCCTAGAAGAAAACCTAGGCATTACCATTCAGGATATAGGCATGGGCAAGGACTTCATGTCTAAAACACCAAAAGCAATGGCAACAAAAGCCAAAATTGACAAATGGGATCTAATTAAACTAAAGAGCTTCTGCACAGCAAAGGAAACTACCATCAGAGTGAACAGGCAACCTACAAAATGGGAGAAAATTTTCGCAACCTACTCATCTGACAAAGGGCTAATATCCAGAATCTACAATGAACTCCAACAAATTTACAAGAAAAAAACAAACAACCCCATCAAAAAGTGGGCGAAGGACATGAATAGACACTTCTCAAAAGAAGACATTTATGCAGCCTAAAAACACATGAGAAAATGCTCACCATCACTGGCCATCAGAGAAATGGAAATCAAAACCACAATGAGATACCATCTCACACCAGTTAGAATGGCAATCATTAAAAAGTCAGGAAACAACAGGTGCTGGAGAGGATGTGAACACTTTTACACTGTTGGTGGGACTGTAAACTAGTTCAACCATTGTGGAAGTCAGTGTGGCGATTCCTCAGGGATCTAGAACTAGAAATTCCATTCGACCCAGCCATCGCATTACTGAGTATATACCCAAAGGACTATAAATCATGCTGCTATAAAGACACATGCACAAGTATGTTTATAGCGGCATTATTCACAATAGCAAAGACTTGGAAGCAACCCAAATGTCCAACAATGATATACTGGATTAAGAAAATGTGGCACATATACACCATGGAATACTATGCAGCCATAAAAAATGAGGAGTTCATGTACTTTGTAGAGACATGGATGAAATTGGAAATCATCATTCTCAGTAAACTATTGCAAGAACAAAAAACCAAACACCGCATATTCTCACTCATAGGTGGGAATTGAACAATGAGAACACATGGACACAGGAAGGGGAACATCACACTTCGGGGACTGTTGTGGGGTGGGAGGGGGAGGGAGGGATAACATTGGGAGATATACCTAATGCTAGATGACGACTTAGTGGGTGCAGCACACCAGCATGGCACACGTATACATATGTAACTTACCTGCACATTGCACGCATGTACCATAAAATTTAAAGTATAATAATAAAAAAAAAGCATCTGCAAGTGGACAAATGGAGCGCTTTGTGGCATATGGTGGAAAAGGAAATATCTTCATATAAAAACTAGACATAAAATTTCTGAGAAACTTCTTGGTGATGTGTGCATTCATCTTACAGACTTGAACGTTTCTTTTGATTGAGCAGCTTTGAAACTTTCTTTTTTAGAATCTGCAAGTGGACATTTGGAGCATTTGAGGCCTATGGTGAAAAAGGAAATATCTTCACATAAAAACTAGACAGAAGCATTCTGACCACCTTCTTTGTTATGTGTGCATTCATCTCACAGAGTTGAACCTTCCTTTTGTTTGAGCATATTTGAAGCACTCTTTTTGTGGAATCTGCATGTGGACATTTGGAGCACTTTCGGGCCTATGGTGGAAAAAGGAATATCTTCTCTTAAAAACTAGACAGAAGCATTCTGACAAACTTCTTTGTGATGGGTGCATTCATCTCACAGAGTTGAACGTTACCTTACATTGAGCAGATTGAAACCCTCTTTTCGTAGTATCTGCAAGGGGACATTTGGAGAGCTTTGAGGCCAATGGTGGAAAGTTAAATATCTTCATATAAAAACTAGATAGAAGCATTCTGACAAAGTTCTTTGTGTTATGGGCATTCATCTCACGGAGTTGGACCTTACTTTTGATTGAGCAGTTTTGAATCACCATTTTGGTACTACCTGCAAGTGGACATTCGGAGTGTTTTGAGACCTATGGTGGAATAGGAAGTATCTTCACATAAGAACTAGGCAGAAGAATTGTGAGAAATTTTTTGTGATGTGTTCATTCATCTCACAGAGTTGAACCTTTCTTTAGATTTAGCTGCTTTGAAACACTCTTTTTGTATAATCTGCAAGTGGACATTTGGAGTGCTTTGGGGCCTACGGTGGAAAAGGAAATATCTTTACATAAAAACTAGAAAGAAGCATTCTGACAAACTTTTTGGTGATGTGTGCAGTTATCTCACCAAATTGAACGTTACTTTTCGTTGAGTAGTTTTGAAACACTCATTGTAGATTCTGCAATGGACATTTGGAGCGCATTTAGGCCTAAGGTGGAAAAGGAAATATCTTCACATAACAACTAGACAGAAGGATTCGGAAAAATTTCTATGTGATGTGTGCCTTCATCTCACAGTGTTAAAAATTAATTTTCATTGAGCCTTTTTGAAACAGTTTTTTGTAGAATCTGCAAGTGGACATTTGGAGTCCCTTGAGGCCTATTGTGGATAAAGAAATATCTTCACAAAATAACTAGACAGAAGCATTGTGAGAAAATTATTTTTGATGCGTGCATTCATCTCACAGAGTTGAACCTTACTTTTCATTAAGCAGTTTTGAAACACTCTTTTTGTAGATTCTGTAAGTGGACATTTGGAGTGCTTTGAAGCCTATGATTATCAAAAAAACTTCAAATAATAGCCAGACAGAAGCATTCTGAGAAAAATCTTTGTGAAGTGTACATTCATCTCACAGCGTTGAAACTTTTTTGATTGAACTCCTTTTGCAGAATCTGCAAGTGGACATTTGGAGCGCTTTGAGGCATATGGTGGAAAAGGATATATGTTCACAAAAAAATGGACAGAAGCTTTCTGGCAAACTTATTTGTGATGTGTACATTCATCTCACAGAGTTGAACCTTACTTCTCATTGAGCAGTTTTGAAACCCTCTTTTTCTGGAATCTGCAATTGGACATTTGGAGCGCTTTGAGGCCTATGGTGGAAAACAAAGTATCTTCATATAATAACTAGACTGAAGCTTTCAGAGAAACTTCTTTGTGATGTGTGGGATCAGCTCACAGAGTTGAACTTTTCTTTAGATTGAGCTGTTGTGAATCAGTCTTTTTTGTAGAATCTGCAACTGGACATTTGCAGCGCTTTGAGGCTTTTGGTGGAGAATGAAATAACTTCATATAATAACTATAGAGAAGCATTATGAGAAACTTTTTGTGATGT
Organism: Pongo pygmaeus; assembly: GCF_028885625.2. NCBI lineage: Eukaryota > Metazoa > Chordata > Mammalia > Primates > Hominidae > Pongo > Pongo pygmaeus. The sequence goes on from NC_085931.1 coordinate 2,744,388, forward strand.
GTGCATTCATCTCACAAAGAGTTGAAACTTTCTTTTATTGATGAGCTTTGAAACACTCTTTTTGTAGAATCTGGAAGTGGATATTTGGAGCGCTTTGAGGCCTATGGTGGAAAAGGAAATATCTTCACATAAAAACCAGACAGAAGCATTGTGACAAACTTCTTTTTGATGTGTCCATTCATCTCACAGAGTGGAATCCTTACTTTTCATTGAGCAGTTTTGAAACACTTTTTTTGTAGAATCTGCAAGTGGATATTTGGAGAGCTTTGAGGTCTTTTGTGAAAAAGGAAATATCCTCACATAAAACTGGATAGAAGCATTCAGGGAAACATCTTTGTGTTGTGCGCATTCATCTTACAGAATTGAACGTTACTTTCAATGGACCAGTTTTGAAACACTCTTTCTGTATAATCTGCAAAAGGACATTTGCAGAGCTTTGAGGTTTATGGTGGATAATGAAATAACTTCATATAATAACTAGAGAGAAGCATTATGAGAAACTTCTTTGTGATGTGTGCATTCTTCTCAGAAAGATTTGAACCTTTCTTTGTTTGATGAGCTTTGCAACACTCTTTTAGTAGACTCTGCAAGTGGATATTTGGAGTGCATTGAGGCCTAAGGTGGAAAAGGAAATATCTTCACATAAAAAACAGACGGAAGCATTCTGACAAACTTCTTTTTGATGTGTACATTTATCTCACAGAGTTGAACCTTACTTTTCACTGACCAGTTTTGAAACAATCTTTTTGTAGAATCTGCAAGTGGACAATTGGAGCTCTTTGTGGCCTATGGTGGAAAAGGAAATATGTTCACATAAAAACTAGACAGAAACCTTCTGACAAATGTCTTTCTGATGTGTGCATTCATTTTACAAAGTTGAACCTTTCTTTTGATTGAGCAGCTTTGAAACTCTCTTTTTGTGGAATGTGCAAGTGGACATTTGGAGCGCTTTGAGGCCTTTGGTGGAAAAGTAAATATCTTCACATAAAAACTAGACAGAAGGCTTCTGACAAACTTCATTGTGATGTGTGCATTCAACTCACAGAGCTGAACCTTACATTCAATTGAGCAATTTTGAAACTCTCTTTTTGTAGAGTCTGCATGTGCACATTTGGAGGGCTTTGAGGCTTATGTTGCATAGTGAAGTAAGTTCATGTAATAACTACAGGGAAGCATTAAGAGAAACTTCTTTGTGATGTGTGCATTCATCTCACAAAGAGTTGAACCTTTCTTTTTTTTTCTTTTTATTATTTATTTATTTTTTTATTTATTGTTATTATACTTTAGGTTTTATGGTACAAGTGCACAATGTGCAGGTTAGTTACATATGTATACATGTGCCATGCTGGTGTGCTGCACCCACTTACTCGTCATCAAGCATTAGTTTTATCTCCCAATGCTATCCCTCCCCTCTCCCCCCACCCAACAACAGTCCCCAGAGTGTGATGTTCCCCTTCCTATGTCAATCTTTCTTTGATTGATGAGCTTTCAAACACTTTTTGTAGAATCTGCAAGTGGACAACTGGAGCACTTTGTGGCCTATGGTGGAAAAGGAAATATCTTCACATAAAAACTAGACAGAAGAATTCTGAAAAACTTCATTGTGATGTTCACATTCACCTCACAGAGTTGAACCTTTCTTTTGATTGAGCAGCTTTGAAACACTCTTTATGTAGAATCTGCAAGTGGACATTTAGAGTGCTTTGGGGCCAATGGTGGAAAAGGAAATATCTTCACATAAAACTAGACAGAAGCACTCGACAAACTTGCCTGAAATGTGTGCATTCATCTCACACACTTGAAACTTTATTTTGATTGAGTAGCTTTGAACCCCTCTTTTTTGTAGAATCTGCTATTGGACATTTAGAGTACTTTGAGTTCTATGGTCGAAAAGGGAATACCTCCACATAAAAACTAGACAGAACAATTCTGACAAACCTCTTTGTGTTGTGTGCATTCAACTCACAGAGTTGAACTTTCCTTTTGATAGAGCAGTTTTGAAACACTCTTTTTGTAGTATCTGCAAGTGGACATATGGAGCGCTTTGAGGCCTATATTGGAAAAGGAAATATATTCACATAAAAACTGAACAGAAGTATTCTGAGAAACTTATTTGTGACGTGTGCATTCAACTCAAAGATTTGAACCTTCCGATTGATAGAGCAGTTGTGAAACACTCTTTTTGTAGAATCTGCAAGTGGATATTTGGAGCACTTTGAGGCCTATGGCGGAAAAGGAAATATCTTCGCATAAAAACTAGACAGAAGCATTTTGAAAACCTTCTTTGTGATGTGTGTATTCATTTCACAGAGTTGATCCTTTCTTTAGATTGAGCAGTTTTGAAACACACTTTTTATAGAATCTGAAAGTGGACATTTGGAGCGCTTTGATCCCTATGTTGGAAAAGAAAATATCTTCACATAAAAACTAGACAGAAGCATTCTGACAAACTTCTTTGTTTTGAGTGCATTCATCACACAGAGTTGAAACTGTCTTTTGATTGAGCAGCTTTGAAACACTCTTTTTGAAGAATCTGCAAGTGGACAATAGGAGCGCTTTGCGGCCTATGGTGGTAAAGGAAGTATTTGCACATAAAAACTAGACAGAAACCTTCTGATAAACTTCTTTGTAATGTGTGCATTCGTCTTATGGAGTTGAACCTTTCTTTTGACTGAGCAGCTTTGAAGCGCTCTTTTTGTAGAATCTGCAATTGGACATTTGGAGTGCATTGAGGCCTATGGTGAAAAAGGAAATATCTTCACATAAAAGCTAGACAGAAGAATTCTGACAAACTACTTTGTGATGTGTGCATTCATCTCACAGAGTTGAACCTTACTTTTCCTTGAGCAGTTTTGAAATACTCTTTTTGTAGAATCTGCAAGTGGACGTTTGGAGAGCTCTGAGGCCTATATTGGAAAAGGAAATATCTTCACATAAAAAATAGACAGAAGCATTCTGACAAACTTCATTCTGATGTGGGCATTCACCTCACAGCATTGAACCTTTCTTTTGATTGAGTAGCTTTGAAACACTCTTTTTGTAGAATCTGAAAGTGGACATTTAGAGCACTTTGGAGCCTATGGTGGAAAAGGAAATATCTTCACATAAAACTAAAAAAAATAATTCAGACATACTTCTTTGAAATGTGTGCATTCATCTCACACAAATGAAACTTTCTTTTGATTGACCAGCTTTGAACGACTCTTTTTGTAGAATCTGCAATTGGACATTTGGAGCGATTTGAGGCCAACGGTGGAAAAGGAAATATCTTCAAATAAAAGCTAGACAGAAGCATTCTGACAAAGTTCTTTGTGATGTGTCCTTTCATCTCACAGAGTTGAACCTTTGTTTCTATTGGGAAGCTTTGAAAGACTCTTTTTGTAGAATCTGCAAGTGGACAACTGGAGCGTTTTGAGATCTATGGTGGAAAACGAAAAATCTTCACACAATAACTAGGTAGAAGTATTCTGAGAAACTTCTTTGTGATGTGTGCATTCATCTCACAGAGTTGAAACTTTCTTTTGATAGAGCAGCTTTGAAACACTCTTGTTGTAAAATCTGCAAGTGGACATTTGAAGCACTGCGAGGCCTATTGTGGAAATGGAAATATCTTCACCTAAAAACTATACAGAAACTTTCTGACAAACTTCTTTGTGATGTGTGCATTCATCTCACAGAGTTGAACCTTTCTTTTCATTGAGCAGTTTTGAAACACTCTTTTTGTAGAATCTGCAAGTGGACATTTGCACGCTTTGCGGCCTATGGTGGAAATGGAAATATCTTCACATAAAAACTAGACAGAAGCATTCTGACAAACTTCTTTGTGATGTGTGCATTCATCTCACAAAGTTGAACCTTACTTTCGATTGATCAGCTTTGAAACACACTTTTTGTAGAATCTGCAGGTGGACAATTGCAGCGCTTTAAGGCCTATGGTGGAAAAAGAAATATCGTCATATAATAGACAGACAAATGCATTCTGAGAAACTTATTTGTGATATGTGCATTCATCTCCCATAGCTGAACTTTATTTTCATTGAGCATTTTAGAAAAAGTCTTTTTGTAGAATCTTCAAGTGTACTTTTGTAGCACTTTGAGGCCTATGACCAAAAAGGAAATATCTTCACCTGAAAATTAGACAGAATCACTCTGAGAAAATCCTTTGTGATGTGTGCATTCATGTCACAGAGTTGTACCTTTCTCTTGATTGAGCAGTTTTGAAACACTCTCTTTTTAAAATCTGCAAGTGGACATTTGGAGCGCTTTGAGGCCTATGGTGGGAAAGGAAATATCTTCACATAAAACTAGACAGAAGCATTCTGTGAATCTTCTTTTTGATGTGTGAATTAATCTCACAGAATTGAACCTTAATTTCGATTGAGCAGTTTTGCAACTCTCTTTTTGTAGAATCTGCAATTGGAAATTTGGAGCGCATTGAAGCCTACGGTGGAACTCGAAATATCTTCACATAATAGATAGACAGAAGCATTCTGAAAAACCTGTTTGTGATGTGTGCATTCATCTCACAGAATTGAACCTTTCTTTTGATGGAGCAACTCTGAAACACTCTTTTTGTAGAATCTGCAAGTGGACAATTTGAGCGCTTTGAGGTCTATGGTGGAAAAGGAAATATTTACACTTAACTACTAGACAGAAGCATTCTGAGAAACTTCTTTGTGATGTGTGCATTCATCTCACAGAATTGAACCTTTCTTTTGATAGAGCAGTTCTGAAACACTCTTTTTGTAGAATCTGCAAATGGATATTTGGAGCGCTTTGAGTCCAATGGCGGAAAAGGAAAAATCCTCACATAAAAACTAGACAGAAGCATTCTCAGAAACTTCTTTGTGATGTGCACATTCACCTCACAGAGCTGAACGTTCCTTTTAATAGAGCAATTTTGAAACACTCTTTTGTAGTATCGGCAAGTGGATATTTGGAGCGCTTTGAGGCCTATGCTGGAAAAGGAAATATCTTCACAGAAAAACTAGACAGAAGCATTCTCAGAAACTTCTTTGTGATGCGTGCATTCATCTCACAGAGTTGAAACTTTCTTTTGATTGAGCAGCTTTGAAAGACACTTTTTGTAGAATCTGCAGGTGATCAATTGGATCACTTTGAGGCCTATGGTGGAAAATGAAATATCTTCACATCATAGCTACACAAAAGCATTCTGAGAAACTTCTTTGTGTTGTGTGCATTCATCTCCCAGAGTTGAACCTCATTTTCAATGAGCATTTTAGAAACTCTCTTTTTGTGGAATCTGCAAGTGGACATTTGGAGTACTTTGAAGTCTATGGTGGAAAAGGAAATATCTTCACATGAAACTAGATAGAAGCATTCTGTGGAACTTCTTTGTGATGTGTGCATTCAACTCACAGAGTTGAAACTCTTTTGAGATTGAGGCGTTTGGAAACACACTTTTTGTAGAATCTGAAAGTGGATATTTGGAGTGCTTTGAGGCATATGGTGGATAAAGAAATATCTCCACTTAAGAAGTAGAAGGAAGCATTCAGAGAAACTTCTTCTTGATGTGTGTGTTCATCTCACAGATTTGAACATTTCTTTTGATTGAGCAGTTTCGAATCACCCTTTTGTAGAATCTGCAAGTGCACATTTAGCACGTTTAAGGCCTAAGGTGTAAAAGGAAATTTCTTCACATAAAAACTAGACAGAATCATTCTGAGAAAATTCTTTGTGATGTGTGCATTCATCTCACATAGCTGAACCTTTCTTTTGATTGATCAGTTTTAAACACTCTTTGTGTAGAATCTGCAAGTGGGCATATGGAGCGCTTTGAGGCCCATGGTGGAAAAGGAAATATCTTCACTTAAGAACTAGACAGAAGCATTCTGAGAAACTTCTTTGTGATGTGTCCATTCATCTCACTGAGTTGAACCTTTCTTTTGATTGAGCAGCTTTGAAACACTCTTTTTGTAGAATCTGAAAGTGGACATTTGGATCGCTTAAGGCCTATGGAGCAAATAGAAATATCTTCACAAAAAAAAAACTATACAGAAACTTTCTGAGAAACTTCTTTGTGATATGTGCATTAATCTCACAGATTTGAACCTTTCTTTTCACTGAGCAGTTTTGAAATACACTTTTTCTAGAATGTGCATGTGTACATTTCGAGCGCTTTGAAGCCTATGGTAGAAGACGAAATATCTTCACATACAAATTAGGCAGAATCATTCTGAGAAAATTCTTTGTGATGTATGCATTCGTCTCACAGAGTTGAAACTTTCTTTGGATTGAGCAGCTTTGGAACACTCTTTTTGTATAATCTGCACGTGGACATTTGGAGTGCTTTGAGGCCTATGGTGGAAAAGGAAATATCTTCAAATAAAAACTAGAAAGAAGCATTCTGACAAGCCTCTTTGTGATACGTGCATTCACCTCACAGAGTTTAAAATTACTTTTGATTGAGTAGTTTTGAAACACCCTTTTTGTACTATCTGCAATTGGAAATTTGGAGTGATTTGAGGCCTATGGTGGAAAAGGAAATATCTTCATTTAAAAACCAGACAGAATCATTCTGAGAAAATTCTTTGCGATGTGTGCATTCGTCTCACAGAGCAGAACTTTTCTTTTGATTGAGCAGTTTAGAAACATTCTTTTTGAAGAATCTGCATGTGGACATTCAGAGCACTTTGCGGCCTATGGTGGAAAAGGAAATATCTTCACATAAAAACTAGACAGAAGCATTCTGACAGAATTCTCTGTGAAATGTGCATTCATCTCATAGAGTTCAACCTTACTTTCGACTGAACAGTTTTGAAACACTCTTTTTGTAGAATCTGCAAGTGGACGTTCGGAGCACTTTGAGGCCTACTGTGGAAAAGGAAATATCTTCACATAAAAACTGGACAGAATCATTCTGAGAAAATTCTCTGTGATGTGTGCATTCATCTCAAGGAGTTGAAACTTTTTTTTGATTGAGCGGTTTTGAAACACTCTTTTTGTAGAAACTGGAAGTGTGCCTTTGGAGGGCTTTGAAGCCTATGGTGGAAAAGGAAATATGTACACATAAAAATTAGACAGAAGCTTTCTGAGAAAATTCTTTGTGATTTCTGCATTCATCTCACAGAGTTGAACCTTTCCTTTCTCTAAGCAGTTTTGAAACACTCTTTTTGAAGAATCGGCAAGTGGACATTTGGAGCGCTTTGCAGCCAATGGTGGAAGAGGAAATATCTTCACATAAAAACTAGACAGAAGCTTTCTGACAAACTTCTTTTTGATATGTTTATTCATCTCACAGAGTTGATGCTTACTTTTGATTTAGCAGTTTTGAAACTCTCTTTTTGTAGAATCTGCAAGTGGACATTTGGAATGCTTTGAGGCCTAAGGTGGAAATCAAAATACCTTCACATAATAGTTAAACAGAAGCATTCTGAGAAACTTATTTGTGATTTGTGCTTTCATCTCACAGAGTTGAAACTTTCTTATATTGAGCAGCTTTGAAAATCTCTTTTTGTAGAATCTGCAAGCGGACATTTGGAAAGCTTTGAGGCCTGTGGTAGAAAATGAAATATTTCCACATAAAAACTAGACAGAAATTTTTTGAGAAACTTCTTTCTGATGTTTCCATTCGTCTCACAGAGTTGAACCTTTCTTTTGATTGAGCAGTTTGGAAACCCTCCTTTTGTAGAATCTGCATATGGACATTTGGAGTGCTTTGACGCCAATGGTAGAAAACGAAATATCTTCATATAAAAACAAGTCAGAAGCATTCTGACAAACTACTTTGTGATACATGCATTCATCTGACAGAGTTGAATCTTACTTCTGATTGAGCAGTTTTCAAACAACCTTTTTATACTATCTGCAAGTGGACATTTTGAAGGCTTTGTGGCCTATGGTGGAAAAGGAAAAATCTTCACATAAAAACTATACAGAAGCGTCCTGACAAATTTCTTTGTGATATGCCCATTCGTCTCAGAGAGTTGAAACTTATTTTGATTGAGCAGTTTGGAAACACCCTTTTTGTACTCTCTGAAAGTGCACATTTGGAGTGCTTTGAGCCCTATGGCAGTAAAAGAAATATCTTCAAAGGAAAACTAGACAGAAGTATTCTTACAAAATTCTCTGTGATGTGTGCATTCATCTCAAAGAGTTGAAACTTTCTTTTGATTGAGCAGTTACGAAAGTCTCTTTTTGTAGAAACTGCAAGTGGACATTTGCAACGCTTTGAGGTCTATCGTGGAAAAGGAGATATCTTCACTTAAGAACTAGACAGAAGCATTCTGATAAACTTCTTTGTGAGGTGTGCATTCGTCTTACAGGGTTGAACCTTTCTTTTGATTGAGCAGTTTTGAAATAAACTTTTTGTAGAATTTGCAAGGGGACTTTTGGAGTGCTTTGTGGCCTATGGTGGAAAAGGAAATATCTTCACATAATAACTAGACAGAAAGATTCTGGGAAACTTATTTGTGATGTGTGCATTCATCTCACAGAGTTGAAAATTTCTTTTGATTGAACAGCTTTGAAACACACGTTTTGTAGAATCTGCAAATGGATATTTGGAGTGCTTCGAGGCCTATGGTGGAAAAGGAAATATCTTCACATAAAAACTAGACAGAATCATTCCGAGAAAATTCTCTGTGATGTGTTCATTCATCTCACAGAGTTGAACATTTCTTTTGATTGAGCAGTTTTGAAACACTCTTTTTGTAGAATCTGCAAGGGGACATTTGGAACGCTTTGAGGCCTATGGTGGAAAAGGAAATATCTTCACATAAAAACTAGATAGAAGCATTCTGCAAAACTTCTTTGTGATGTGTTCATTCATCTGAGAGAGTTGAACTTTTCTTTGGTTGAGCAGTTTGGAAACACTCTTTCTGTAGAATCTGCAAGTTGACAATTGGAGCGCTTTGAGGCCTATGGTGAAAAAGGAAATATCTTCACATAATAACTAGACAGAAAGATTCTGGAAACTTCTTTGTTATGCGTGCATTTTTCTCACAGAGTTGAACATTTCTTTTGATTGAGCAGCTTTGAAACACTCTTTTTGTAGAATCTGCAAGTGTACATTTGGAGCTCTTTGAGGCCTATGGTGGAAAAGCAAGTATCTTAACATAAAAACTGTACAGAAACATTCTGACAAACTGCTTTGTGATGTGTGCATTCATCACGGAGAGCTGAACATTTCTTTTCATTGAGGAGTTTTGAAACACTCTTTTTGTAGAAACTGCAAGTTGACATTTGGAGTGCTTTGAGGCCTATTTTGGACAAGGAAATATCTTCACATAAAAACTAGACAGAAGGATTCTGAGAAACTTCTTTGTGACGTGTGCATTCGTCTCACAGAGTTGAACCTATTTTTGGTTGAGCAGTTTTGAAGCACTCTTTTTGTAATATCTGCAAGTGGACATTTCCAGTGCTTTGTGTTCTACGGTGGAAAACGAAATATCTTCACAAAATAAGTATACAGAAGCATTTTGAGAAACTTCTTTGTGATGTGTGCATTCATCTCACTGAGATGAAACTTTGTTTTGATTTAGCAGCTTGCAAACACTGTTTTTGTAGAATCTGCAAGTGGACATTTGTAGCGCTTTGAGGCCTATGGTGGAAAAGGAAATACCTTCACATAAAAACTAGACAGAAGCCTTCTCACAAACTTCTTTGTGAAGAATGCATTCATCTCACAGTGTTGAAAATTACTTTCAATTGAGGTGAAACACACTTTTTGTAGTATATGCAAGTGAATATATGGAGGGCTTTGAGGCCTATTGTGTAAAAAGAAATATCTTCACATAATAAATAGACAGAAGCATTCTGACAAACCTCTTTGTGATATGTGCATTCATCTCACAGAGTTGAACCTTACTGTTGATTAAGCAGTTTTGAAGCTCCCTTTATTTACTATCTGCAAGTGAACATTGAGAGTGCCTTGATTGCTATGGTGAGAAAGGAAATATCTACACATAAAAACTAGACAGAAGCATTCTTACAAATTATTTTGTGATGTGTGCATTCATCTCACAGAGTTTCAGCTTTCTTTTGATTGAGTAGTTTGGAAACCCTCTTTTTGTAGAATCTGGAAGTGGACTTTTGGAGTGCTTTGAGGCCCATGGTGGAAAAGGAAATATCTTCACTTAAAAACTAGACAGAAATATTCTGAGAAACTTTTTGTGATGTGTGCATTCATCTCACAGAGTTGAAACTTTGTTTTGATTGAGCTGTTTTGAAACAATGTTTTTGTAGAATCTGCAACTGGACATTTGGAGCGCTTTGTGGCCTATGGTGGAAATGGAAATATCTTCACATAAAAACTAGACAGAAGCATTCTGACAAACTTCTTTGTGATGTGTGCATTAATCTCACAGAGTTGAACCTCACTTTCGATTGAGTAGTTTTGGAACCCTCTTTTTGTAGAATCTGCAAGTGGACATCTGGAGCACTTTGAGGCCTATGGTGGAAAAGGAAATATCTTCACATAAAAACTAGACAGAATCATTCTGAGAAAATTATCTGTGATGTGTTCATTCATCTCACAGAGTTGAGCATTTCATTTCATTGAGCTGTTTTGAAATACTCTTTTTACAGAATCTGCAAGTTTATATTTTGAGCGCTTTGAGGCCTATTGTGGAAGAGGAGATACCTTCACAAAAACTACACCGAAGCATTCTCAGAAACTTATTTGTGATGTGTGCATTCATCTAACGGAGTCGAAACTTTCTTTTGATCGTCCAGTTTTGAAACACCTTTTTAGTACAATCTGCAAGTGGTTATTTGGAGCCCTTTGTGGCCGATGGTGGAAAATGAATTATCTTCCCATAAAAACTACATAGAACCATTATGAGGCACTTCTTTGTCCTGTGTGATTTCATCTCACAGAGTTGAAAGTTTCTTTTTATTGAGCAGCTTTGAAACACACTTTTTGTAGAATCTGCAATTGGACATTTGGAGTGATTCGAGGACTATGATGGAAAAGGAATTATCTTCTCTAAAAACTATACAGAAACATTCTGACAAACTACTCTGTGATGTTTGAATTCATCTACAGAGTTGAACCTTTCTTTTCAATGATCAATTTTGAGACACCATTTTTGAAGTATCTGCAGTTGTACATTTGGAGCGCTTTGAGGCTTATAGTGGAAAAGGAAATATCTTCACATAAAAATTAGACAGAATCATTCTTAGAAAATTCTTTGTGATGTGTTCATTCATCTAACTGAGTTGAAACTTTCTTTTGATTAGGAGTTTGGAAACACTCTTTTTGTAGAATCTGCAAGTGTACATTTGGAGCACTTTGAGGCCTCTGGTGGAAAAGGAAATATCTTTACATAAAAAGTAGACAAAAGCATTCTGAGAAACTCCTTTGTGATATGTGCATTCATCTCACAGAGTTGAATCTTACATTTGATGGGGCACTTTTGAACCACTGTTTTTGTACTACCTGCATTTGGATGTTTGGAGTGCTTTGAGGCCTATGGTGGCAAAGGAAATATCTTCACATAAAAACAAGACAGAAGCATTCTGACAAATTTGTTCTTGATGTGCACATTGGTCTAACAGAGATGAACATTTCTTTTGACTGAATAGTTTGGAAACTCTCTTTTTGTAGAATCTGCAAGTGGACATTTGGAGGGCTTTGAAGACTGTGGTGTAAAAGGAAATAACTTCACTTAAGAACTAGACAGAAGCATTCTGAGAAACTTCTTTGTGATGTGTGCATTCATCACACAGAGTTGAACCTTTCTTTTGATTGTGTAGTCTGGAAAATCTCTTTTTGTAGAATCTGCAAGTGGACATTAGGAGCGCTTTGAGGCTCATGGTGGAAAAGGAGATATCTTCACTTAAGTACTAGACAGAAGAATTCTGAGAAACTCCTTTGTGATGTGTGCATTCATCTCACAGAGTCGAAACTTTCTGTTGATTTAGCAGTGTTGAAACACTCTTTTTGTAGAATCTGCAATAGGACATTTGGAGCGTTTTGTGGCCTATGGTGGAAAAGGAAGTATCTTCACATAAAAACTAGACAGAATCATTCTGAGAAAATTCTTTTGGTGTGTGCACTCATCTCACAGAGTTGAAATTTTCTTTTGATTGAGTAGTTTTGAAACACTCTTTTTGTAGAATCTGCAAGTGGACATTTGCAGAGCTTTGTGGCCTAAGTTGTAAAAGGAAATATCTTCACATAAAAACTACACAGAATCATTCTGTGAAAATTGTTTGTGATATATGAATTCATCTCACTAAGATGAACTCTATTTTTGATTGAGCAGTTTTGAAACATCCTTTTTGTACTATCTGAAAGTGGATATTTTGAGTGCTTTGCAGCCTGTCGTGGGAAAGGAAATATCTTCTCATAAAAACTAGGCAGAAGCATTCTGACAAACTTCTTTGTGATGTGTGCATTCATCTCCCAGAGTTGAACCTTACTTGCAATTGAGCAGTTTTGAAACACTCTTTTTGTAGAATTTGCAAGTGGACATTTGGAGCGCTTTGAAGCCTATGGTGGAAAATGAAATATCTTCACATAATAACTAGACAGAAGCATTGTGAGAAACTTATTTGTGATGTTTGCATTCATCTCGCAGAGTTGAAAATTTCTTTTTATTTAGCAGCTTTGAAACTCACTTTTTGTAGATTCTGCAATTAGACATTTAGAGTGCTTCGAGGACTATGGTGGAAAAGGAATTATCTTCTCATAAAAACTATACAGAAACATTCTGACAAACCACTCTGTGATGTGTGCATTCATCTCACAGAGTTGAACATTTCTTTTCAATGAACAATTTTGAAACACCCTTTTTGAAGAATCCACAATTGTACATTTGGAGCACTTTGAGGCCTATGGTGGAAAAGCAAATATCTTCACATAAAAACTAGACGGAATCATTCTGAGAAAATACTTTGTGATGTGTTCAATCATCTCACAGAGTTGAACCTTTCTTTTGATTGAGAAGTTTGGAAACACTCTCTTTGTAGAATCTGCAAGTGGACATTTGGAGCGCTTTAAGGCCTATGGTGGGAAAGGAAATATCTTCACATAAATAGTAGATAGAAGCATTCTGAGAAACTTCTTTGCAATGTGTGAATTCAAATGACAGAGTGGAACCTTTCTTTGATTGAACAGTTTGGAAACACTCCTTTTACAGAATCTGCAAGTGGACAATTGGAGCGCTTTGAGGTCTATGCTGGAAAAGGAAATATCTTCACATAAAAACTAGACGGAAACATTCTGACAAACTTCTTCGTGATTTGTGCATTCATCTCACAGAGTTGAACATTACTTTCGATTGAGCAGTTTTGAAGCACTCTTTATGTAGAATTTACAAGTGGATATTTGGATCACTTTGAGGCATATGGTGGAAAATGAAATACCTTCACAAAATAACTAGACAGAAGGATTCTGGAACTTCTTTGTAATGTGTGCATTTATCTCACAGATTTGAACATTTCTTTTGATTGAGCAGCTTTGAACCACTCTTTTTCTAGAAACTGCAATTATACATTTAGAAGGCTTTGAGGCCAATGGTGGAAAAGGAAATTTCTTAAAATAAAAACTATAGAGAAACATTCTGACAAACTGCTTTGTGATGTGTGCATTCATCTGACCGAGTAGAACTTTTCTTTTCATTGAGCAGTTTTGAAACACAGTTTTTGTAGAATCTGCAAGTGTACATTTGTAGTGCTTTCAGGCCCATTTTGGAAAGGGGAATATCTTCATAGAAAAACTACACAGAATCATTATGAGAAAATTCCTTGTGATGTGTGCATTCATCTCAATGAGTTGAACCATCAAAATAAATTTTGATGATGTCAAAATTTATTTGATAGATCAGTTTTGAAACTTTGTTTTTGTAGAATGTGCAAATAGATATTTGGAGACCTTTGACGCCTATGGTGGAAAAGGAAATATCTTCACATAAAAAGTACACAGAAGCGTTCTGAGAAACTCCTTAGTGATGTGAACATTCATCTCACAGAGATGAACCTTTCTCTTGATTGAGCAGTTTGGAAACACTCATTTAGTAGAATCTGCAAGTGGATATTTGGTGTCCTTGGGTGCCTATTATAGAAAAGGAAAAACTACACAGAAGCATTCTGAGAAACTTCTTTGTGATGTGTGCATTCATCTCACAAAGTGGAACCTTTCTTTTGGTTGAGCAGTTTGTAAACACTCCTTTAGTAGAATTTGCAAGTGGATATTTGGAGCCTTTGGAGGCCTATTGTGGAAAAGGAAATACTTTCATATAAAAACTACACAGAAGCATTCTGAAAAACTTCTTTGTGATGTGCACATTCAACACACAGAGTTGAACCTATCTTTTGATAGAGCAGTTTTGAAATACTCTTTTTGTGGAATCTGCAAGATGATATTTGAAGCCCTTTTCTGCCTATGGTCGAAAAGGAAATGTCTTCACATAAAAACTACATAGAAGCATTCTAACAAACTTCTTTGTGACATTTGCATTCATCTCACGGAGTTGAACCTTCCTTTTGATAGAGGAGTTTTGAAACACTCTTTTTGTGGAATCTGCAATGGATATTTGGAGCACTTTCAGGACTGTTATGGAAAAGGAAATATCTTCACATAAAAACTACACAGAAGCATTCTGAGAAACATCTTTGTGATGTGTGCATTCATTTCACAGAGTTGTACTTTCTTTTGATTAAGCAGTTTTGAAACTCTCTTTTCTTAGAAACTGTAAGTGGATATTTGGAGCGTTTTGAGGCCTATGATGGAAAAGCAAATATCTTCACATAAAAACTACACGGAAGCATTCTGAGAAACCTCTTTGTGATGTGTGCATTCAACTCGCAGAGTTGAACCTATGTTTTGATAGAGCAGTTTTGAAACTCTCTTTTTGTAGAATCTGCATGTGTTTATTTCAAGCCCTTTATGGCCGATGGTGGAAAAGGAAATATCTTCCCATAAAAACTACACAGAAGCATTCTTAGAAACTACTTTGTGATGTGTGCATTCATTTCGCCAAGTTGAACCTTTCATTTGATTGAGCAGTTTTGAAACACTCTTTTGTTACAATCTGCAAGGGATATTTTGAGCGCTTTGAGTCCTTTTGAGGAAAAGGAAATATCTTCACATAAAAACTAGACAGAAACACTCACAGAAGCTTCTTTGTGACGTGTGCATTCATCTCACAGATCTGTAGCTTTCTTTTGATAGAGCAGTTTTGTAAATCTCTTTTTGTAGGATCTGCAAGTGGTTCTTTGGAGCCCTTTGTGGCCGATGGTGGAAAACGAATAATCTTCCCATAAAAACTACACAGAAGCATTCTGAGAAACTACTTTCTGATGTTTCCATTCATCTCAGAGAGTTGAACATTTCGTTTGATTTAGCAGTTTTGAAACACTCCTTTGTAGTATCTACAAGTGGATATTTGGATTGCTTTGAGGCCTATTGTGGAAAAGGAAGTATCTTCACAAAAAATCTACACAGAATCATTCTCAGAAACTTCTTGGTGATGTGTGCATTCGTCTCACTCAGTTGAAACTTTCTTTTCTTTGAACAGTTTGGAAACACTCTTTTAGTAGAATCTGCAAATGGATATTTGAAACCATTGGAGGCCTATTGTGGAAAAGGAAATATCTTCTCATAAAAACTACACAGAATTATTCTGAGAAACTTCTTTGTGATGTCAGTATTCATCTCACAGAGTTGAACCTTTCTTTTGATTGGGAAGTTTTGAAACACTCTTTTTGTAGAATCTGCAGGTGGATATTTGGAGCTCTTTGAGGCCAATGGTGGAAAATGAAATATCTTGTCATAAAAACTACACAGAAGCACTCTGAGAAACACCTTGTGATGCGTGAATTCATCTAACATAGTTGAAACTTTCATTTGATTGAGCAGTTTTGAAACACTCTTTTTGTAGAATCTGCACGTGGATATTTGGAGCCCTTTGAGGCCTATTGTGGAAAAGGAAATATCTTCTTATAAAAACTACACTGAAGCATTCTCAGACAATTCTTTGTTTTGCGTGCATTTATCTCACGATTTGAAACTTTCTTTTGATTGATCAGTTTTGAAACCCTCTTTTTGCAGATTCTGAAAATGGATATTTGGAGCACTTTAGGCCTATGGCAAAAAAGGAAATATCTTCACATAAAAACTACACAGAAGCATTCTGAGAAACTTCTTTGTGATGTGTGCATTGAACTCGCAGACTTAAACCTGTCTTTTGATAGAGGTTTTCAGACACTTTTTTGTAGAATCCGCAAGTGGTTATTTGGAGCCCTTTGTGGCCAATGGTGAAAGAGGAAATATCTTCCCATGAAAACCACACAGAAGCATTCTCAGAAACTACTTTGTTATGTGTGCATTCATCTCACAGAGTTGAAACTTTCATTTGATTGAGCAGATTTGCAACACTCTTCTTGTCGAATCTGCAAGTTGATATTTGAGCACTTTCATGACTATTGTGGAAAAGGAAATATCTTCACATAATAACTACACAGAAGGATTCTCAGAAACTTATTTGTTTTTTGTGCATTCATCTCACAGATTTGAACCTTTCTTTTGATTGAGTAGTTTGGAAACACTCTTTTTGTAGAGTCTGCAAGTGGATATTTGGAGTGCCTTGAGGCTTATGGTTGAAAAGGAAATATGTTCACATAAAAACTACACAGAAGCATTCAGAGGAACTTCTTTATGATGTGTGCATTCAACACGCAGAGTTTTACCTATCTTTTGATAGAGCAGTTTCGAAATTCTCTTTTTGTAGGATCTGCAAGTGGATATTTGGTGCCCTTTGTTGCTGATGACGGAAAAGGAAATTTCTTCCTTCAAAACTGCACAGAAGCATTCTGAGAACCTTCTTTGTGATGTGTGCATTTATCTCACAGAGTAGAATATTTCATTTGATTGAGCAGTTTGGAAACACTCTTTTTGTCGGATCCGCAAGCGGGTATTTGGAGTGCTTTGAGGCCCATTGTGGAAAAGGAAATGTCTTCACATAAAAACTACAAAGAAGAAGCATTCTTAGAAACTTCTTTGTTTTGATTGCATTCATCTCACAGAGTTGAACCTTTCTTTTGATTGAGCAGTTTGGAAACATTCTTTTAGTAGAATATGCAAGTGGATGTTTGGAAACCTTGGAGGCCTTTTGTGGAAAAGGAAATATCTTCACATAAGAACTACACAGAAGCATTCTGAGAGACTACTTTGTGATGTGGGTATTCATCTCACAGAGTTGGACCTTTGTTTTGATTGAGCAGTTTTGAAAATCTCTTTTTGTAGAATCTGCTAGTGGATATTTGGAGCACGTTGAGGCCTACAGAGGAAAAGGAAATATCTGCACATAAAAACTACACAGAAGCATTTGGAAAACTTCTTTATGATGTGTGCATTCATCTATCAGAGTTGAACCTTTGTTCTGATTGAGCGGTTTTGAAACAAACTTTTTGTAGTATCTGCAAGTGAATATTTGGAGGGTTTTGCGGCCTATGCTGGAAAAGGAAATATCTTCACATAAAAACTACACGGAAGCATTAGGAGAAACTTCTTTGTGATATGTGTATTCATCTCACCGAGTTGAAGCTATCTTTTGAAAGAGCAGTTTTGAAACACTCTTTTTGTAGAATCTGCAAGTGGATATTTGGAGTGCTTTGTGGCCTATGGTGGAAAAGGGAATATCTTCACATAAAATCGACAGAGAAGCATCCTGAGAAACTTCTTTGTGATGAGTGCATTCAACTCACAGAGTTGAACTTATCTTTTGATAGAGCAGTTTTGAAAGTCTGTTTTTGTAGAAACTGCAAGTGGTTATTTGGAGCCCTTTAGGGCCAATGGTGGAAAAGGCAATATCTACCCATAAAAACTACACAGAAGGATTCAGAGAAACTCCTTTGTGATGTGTGCATCCATCTCATAGAGTTGAACCTCACTTTTGATTGAGCAGTTTGAAAAAAGTCTTTTAGTGGTATCTGCAAGTGGATATTAGGAGTCCTTGGAGGCCTATTTTGGAAAAGGAAATATCTTCACATAAAAACTACACAGAAGCAGTCTGAGAAACTTCTTTATAATGTGTGCATTCATCTCTCAGAGTTGAACTTTTTTTTGATTGAGCAGTTTTGAAACACTCTTTTTGTAGAACCTGCAGTTGGATATTTGGACTGCTTTGAGGCCTATGGTGGAAAAGGAAATATCTTCACATAAAAACTACACAGAAGCATTCTAAGAAATTTCATTGTGATGTATGCACTCACCTCTCCGAGTTGAACCTTTCATTTGATTGAGCAGTTTTGAAACTATCTTTTTGTACAATCTGCAAGTGGATATTTGGAGTGCTTTGAGGCCTATTTTGGAAAAGGAATTATCTTCACATAGAAATTAAAAAAAGCATTCTCAGAAACTTCTTTGTTTCAGTGCACTCATCTGACACAGTTGAACTTTTCTTTTGATTGAGTAGTTTGGAAAAACTCTTTTAGTAGAATCTGCAAGTGGGTATTTGGAGCTCTTGGAGGCCTATTGTGGAAAAGGAAATATCTTCACATAAAAACTACACAGAAGCATTCTGAGGAACTTCTTTGTGATGTGTGCATTCAACTCACATAGTTGAAACTTTCCTTTGATTGAGCAGTTTTGAAACTGTTTTTGTAGAATCTGCAAGATGATATTTGGAGCACTTTGAGGTCTATTGTGGAAAAGGAAATCTCTTCACATAATAACTGCCCAGAATAATTCTGAGAAACTAGTTTGTGATGTGTGCATTCATCTCACAGAGCTGAACCTATCTTTTGACACAGAAGTTTTGAATCTCTCTTTTTGTATAATCCGCAAGTGGATATTTGGAGACCTTTGCAGCCTATGGTATAAAAGGAAATATCTTCACATAAAAACTACACAGAAGCATTCTGAGAAATTTGTTTGTGATGTGTGCACTCATCTCACGTGGTTGAATCTTTCATTGGATTGAGCAGTATTGAAAAACTGTTTTGGTAGAATCTGCAAGTGGATATTTGCCACACTTTGAGGCCTATTCTGGAAAAGGGAATATATTCACAAAGAATCTACAAAGAAGCATTGTCAGAAACTCCTTTATTTTGTGTGCATTCATCTGACAGAGTTGAACCTTTATTTTGATTCAGCAGTTTTGAAACTCACCTTTTGTAGAATCTGCAAGAGGATATTTGGAGCGCATTGTGGCGATGGTGGAAAGGGAAATATCTTCACATAAAAACTACACAGAAGCATTCTGAGAAATCACTTTGTGATGTGTGCATTCATCTAACAGAATCCATCCTATCTTTTGATAAAGCAGTTTTGAAGTTCTCTTTTTGTAGAATCTGCAAGTAGATATTTGGAGCCCTGTGTGCCCTATGGTGGAAAAGGAAATCACATAAACACTACAAAGAAGCATTCTGAGAAACTTCTTTTCTTTATGATGTGTGTATTCATCTCAAAGAGTTGAACATATATTTTGACAGAGGACTTTTGAAACTCTCTTTTTCTAGAATCTGCAAGTGGATATTTGGAGCCCTTTGCAAACTATGGTGGAAAAGGAAATATCTTCACATAAAAACTACACAGAAGCACTCTGAGAAACTACATTGTGATGTGTGCATTCAACTCACAGAGTTGAACCTATCTTCTGAGAGAGTACTTTTGAAACTATCTTTTTGTAGAATCTGCAAGTGGATATTTGGAGTGCTTTGAGGCCTACGGTGAAAAATGAACTATCTTCATATAAAAACTACACAGAAGCATTCTGAAAAACTTCTTTGTGATGTGTGCATTCATGTCACAGAGTTGAACCTATCTTTTGGTAGAGCAGTTTTGAAATCCTCTTTTTGTAGAATCTGCAAGTGAATATTTGGAGCCCTTTGCGGCCCATGGTGAAAAAGGAAATATGTTCACATAAAAAACACAAAGAAAGATTCTGAGAAACTTCTTTGTGATGTGAGCATTCATCTCATAGAGTTGAACTTATCTTTTGATAGAGCAGTTTTGAAACTCTCTTTTTGTAGAATCTGCAAGTGGATATTTGGAGCCCTTTGCAACCTCTGGTGGAAAAGGGAATATCTTCACATAAAAACTACACAGAAGCACTCTGAGAAACAACTTTCTGATGTGTGCATTCAACACACATATTTCAACATATCTTTTGAGAGAGCAGTTTTGAAACTGTCTTTTTGTAGAATCTGCAAGTGGATATTTGGAGGCCTTTGCGTCCTATGGTAGAAAAGGTAATACCTTCACATAAAAACTACACTGAAGCATTCTGAGAAATTTCTTTGTGATGTGTGGATTCATCTCGCAGAGTTGAAGAAATATTTTGATTGAGAGTTTTGAAACTCTCTTTTTGTAGAATCTGCAGGTGGATATTTGGAGCCCTTTGCAACGTATGGTGGAAAAGGAAATATCTTCACATAAAAAGTACAAAGAAGCACTGTGAGAAACTACATTGTAATGTGTGCATTCATCTCACAGAGTTGAACCTTTCTTTTAATTGAGAAGTTTTGACATGCTCTTTTTTTTTCTATCTCTCTTTTTTATTTATTATTATTATTTTCATTGTTATTATACTTTAAGTTTTACGGTACCTATGCACAATGTGCAGGTTAGTTGCATAAGTATAAATGTGCCATGCTGGTGTGCTGCCCCCGTTAACTCGTCATTTAGCATTAGGAATATCTCCTAATGCTATCCCTCTCGCCTCCCACCACCCCACAACATTCCCCAGAGTGTGATGTTACCCTTCCTGTGTGCATGTGTTCTCATTTTTCAGTTCCCGTCTATGAGTGAGAACATGCGTTGTTTGGTTTTCTATCCTTGCGATAGTTTACAGAGAATGATGATTTCCAATTTCAACCGTATCCCTACAAAGGACATGAACTCATCTTTTTTTATGGCTGCACAGTTATTCCATGGTGTATATATGCCACATTTTCTTAATCCAGTCTATCATTGTTGGACATTTGGGTTGGTTCCAAGTCTTTGCTATTGTGAATAGTGCAGCAATAAATATACGTGTGCATGTGTCTTTATAGCAGCATGATTTATAGTTCTTTGGGTATATACCCAGTAATGAAATGACTGGGTCAAATAGTATTCCTAGTTCTAGATAACTGAAGAATCGACGTACTGACTTCCAAAATGGTTGAACTAGTTTACACTCTCACCAACAGTGTAAAAGTGTTCCTATTTCTCCACATCTTCTCCAGCATCTGTTGAGAAACACTCTTTTGTAGAATCTGCAAGTGGATATTTGGAGGGCTTTGAGACCTATGGTGGAAAAGGAAATATCTTCACATAAAAACTATATGGAAGCATTCTGAGAAACTTCTTTGTGATGTGTGCATTCAACTCCAGAACTGAACCTACTTTTTGACTGAGCAGTTTGAAACTCCCTTTTGGTAGAATCTGCAAGAGGTATTTGGAGTCCTTTGTGGCCGATGGTGGAAAAAGAAATATAATCCCTTAAAAACTACACAGAAACATTCTAAGAAACTTTTTTGTGATGCGTGCATTCATCTCACAGAATTTAATTTTTCTTCTGATTGAGCAGTTTTCAAACACTCTTTGCATAGAATCTGCAAGTTGATATTTGGAACGCTTTGAGGCCTATGTTGGAAAAGGAAATATCTTCACATAAAAACTATTCAGAAGCATTCCGGGTAACTTCTTTGTGATATATGCATTCATCTCACAGAGTTGAAATTTCTTTTGATTGAGAAGTTTGGAAACAACTCTTTTAGTAGAATCTGCAAGTTGATATTAGGAACCATAGGAGGCCAATTGTGGAAAACTAAATGTCTTCACATAAAAACTGCACAGAAGCATTCTGAGAAACTACTTTGCAACGTGTGCATTCATCTCAAAGAATTCAACATATACTTTGACAGAGGAGTGTTGAAACTCTCTTGGAGAATCAGCAAGTGGATATTTGGAGCGCTTTGTAACTTAAGGTGGAAAAGGAAATATCTTCACATAAAAAATACACAGAAGCACTCTGAGAAACTACTTTTTGAAACGTGCATTCAACTCACAGAGTTAAACTTATCTTTTGAGAGAGCACTTTTGAAACTGTCTATTTGAAGAATCTGCAAGTGGATATTTGTAGGCCTTTGCAGCCTATTGTGGAAAAGGAAATATCTTCACCTAAAAACTACACGGAAGTATTCAGAGAAAATTCTTTGTGATGTAGGCATTCACCTCACAGAGTTGAACCAATGTTTTGTTAGAGCAGTTTTGAACTCTCTTTCTGTAGGATCGGCAAGTGGTTAGGTGGAGTCCTTTGTGGCCGATGGAGTAAAAGGAAATATCTTCATGTAAAAACTACAAAGAAGCATTCTGAGAAACTTCTTTGTGATGTGTGCATTCATTTCACCTAGTTGAACATTTCATTTGATTGAGCAGTTTTGAAACACTCTTTTCGTAGAATCTGCAATTGGATATTTGGAGTCCTTTGAGGCCTAGAATGGAAAAGGTAGTATCTTCACATAAAACATACACAGAAGTATTCTTAGAAACTTCTTTGTGATGTGTGCATTTAACTCACAGAGTTGAACTTCTCTTTTGACAGAGCAGTTTGTAAATACATATTTTGTAGAATACGAAAGTGGATAATTGAAGCTCTTTGAGGCCTATTGAGGAAAAAAATCTTCACATTAAAACTACACAGAAGCATTCTGAGAAACTTCTTTGGGATGTGTGCATTCTTCTCACAGATTTCATCCTATCTTTTGATAGAACAGTTTTGAAAGCCTCTTTTTGTAGAATCTGCAAGTGGATATATGGAGGTCTTTGCTGCCTACGGTGAAAAAGGAAATATGTTCACAGAAAAACTAAACAGAAGCATTCTGAGAAACTTCTTTGTGATGTGTGAACTCAACTCACTCAATTGAACCTATCTTTTGATAAAGCAGTTTTGAAACTCTCTCTTTGTAGAACCTGCAAGTGGATATTTGGAACTCTTTGAGGCCACTTCTTGAAAAGGAAATATCTTCACATAAAAACGAGACAGAAGAATTCTAAGAAACTTCTTTGTGATGTGCGCATTCATCTCACAAAGTTGAACCTTTCTTTTGATAGAGCAGTTTTGAAACACTCTTTTTATAGAATCTTCAAGCGGATATTTGGAGCCCTTTGAGGACTATGCTGGAAAAGAAAACATCTTCACATAAAAATTAGACACAACCATGCTCTGAAACTTCTTTGTGATGTGTGCATTCAACTCACAGGGATGAAGCTTCCTTTTGATAGAGCAGTTTTGAAAAAATCTTTTCGTGGAATCTGCAAGTGGATATTTGGAGCGCTTTGAGGTCTATGCTGGAAAAGGAAATATCTTCACATAAAAACTAGACAGAAGCATTCTCAGAAACTTCTACATGATGTGTGCCTTCAACTCACAGATTTGAACATTCCCTTTGATAGAACAGGATTGAAACAATCTTTTGTGGAATATGCCAGTGGATATTTGCAGCGCTTTGAGACATAGGCTGGAAAAGGAAATATGTTCAAATAAAAACAACAGAGAAGCATTTTAAGAAACTACTTTGTGATGTGTGCATTCAACTCACAGAGTTGAAACTTCCTTTTGATAGAGCAGTTTTGAAAAATCTTTTTGTAGAATCTGCAAGTGGATATTTGGAACGCATTGATGCATAGGCTGGAAAAGGAAATGTCTTCACATAAAAATTTTGAAACACAAAAAAGTTGAACCTTAATTTTGGTAGAGCAATTTTGAAACACTCTTTTTGAATAATCTGCCCGTGTATATTTGGAGCGCTTTGAAGCCTATGCTTGAAAATGAAATATCCTCACATAAAAATTAGATGGAAGCATTCTCAGAAACTTCTTAGTGATGTCTGCATTCAACTCACACAGTTGAACGTTCTTTTTAATAGAGCAGTTTTGAAACACTCTTTTGGTAGAATCTGGAAGTGGATATTTGGACCACTTTGATGCCTATGTTGGAAAAGGGTATATCTTCACGTAAAAACTAGAAAGCAGCATTCTCAGAAACTTCTTTGTGATGTGTGCACTCAAATCACAGAGTTGAATCTTCGTTTTGATAGAGCAGTTTTGAAACACACTGTTTGTAGAATCGGCAAGTGGATATTTGGAGCGATTTGAGGCCTCTGCTGTAAAAAGGAAATATCTTCACAGAAAAATTGGAATTATTCTGAGAAATTTGTTTGTGGTATGTGAATTCAACTCACATTGTTGAACCATCCTTTTCATAGAGGAGTTTTGAAACACTCTTTTTGTAGAATCTGCAAAAGGATATTTGGAGCGCATTAAGGCCAATGCTGGAAGAGGAAATAACTTCACAGAAAAACTAGACAGAAGCATTCTCAGAAACTTCTTTATGATGTGTGCATCCAACTCACAGAGTTCAACCTTCCTTTTCATAGAGCAGTTTTGAAACACTCTTTTTGTTGAATCTGCAAGTGGATATTTGGAGCGCTTTGAGGCCTATACTGGAAAAGGAAATATCTTCACCTAAAAATTAGAAAGAAGCATTCTCAGAAACTTCTTTGTGATGTCTACTTTCAATCCAAAGAGTTGAATATTCCCTTTGATAGAACTGTTTAAAAACACTCTTTTTGAAGGATCTGAATGTGGGCATTTGGAGTGCTTTGAGGCTCCTGCTACAAATGGAAATATCTGCACATGAAAATTAGACAGAAGCATTCTCAGAAACTTCTTTGTGATGTGTACATTCAAATCAAAGAGTTGAACCTTCCTTTTCACAGAGCAGTTTTTAAACACTGTTTTCGCACAATCTGCAAGTGGACATTTGGAGTGATTTGAGGCCAATCCTGGAAAAGAAAATATCTTTACATAAAAACTAGATAGAAGCAATCTCAGAAACTTCTTTGTGATGTGTGATTTCACCTCACAGAGTTGAACCTTATTTTCGAAAGAGCAGTTTAGAAACACACTTTTTGTAGAATCTGCAAGTAGATATTTGGGGCGCTTTGAGGCCTATGCTGGAAAAGGAAATATCTTCAAATCAAAACCAGACAGAAGCATTTTCAGAAACTTCTTTGTGATGTGTGCATTCAACTGACAGAGTTGAACTTTCCTCTTGATAGAGAGCAGTTTTGAAACACTCTTTTTGTAGAATCTGTAAGTGGATATTTGGAGCGCTTTGAGACCTAGCTGGAAAAGGAAATATCTTCACATAAAAACTAGACATAAGGATTCTCAGAAACTACTTTATGATATGTGCAATCAACTTACAGAGTTGAACCTTCTTTTTGATAGAAGAGTTTTGAAACTCTCTTTTTGAAGCATCTGCCAGTGGATATTTGGAACGCTTTGAGGACTATGCTGGAAAAAGAAATATATTCACATAAAAAGTAGACAGAAGCATTCTCAGAAACTTCTTTGTGATGTTTGCATTCAACTCACTGAGTTGAAAATTCCTTTTGATTGAGCAGTTTTGAAACACTATTTTTGAAGAATCTACCAGTGGATATTTGGGGAGTTTTGAGGCCTATGTTGGAAAAGGAAATACCTTCACATAAAAATTAGACAGAAGTATTCTCAGAAACTTCTTTGTGATGTGTGCATTCTACTCACAGAATTGAACCTTCCTTTTGATAGAGCAGTTTTGAAACACACTTTTTGTAGGATCTGGAAGTGGATATTTGGACCGTTTTCTGGCCTAGGCTGGAAAAATAAATACCTTCACATAAAAACTAGAAAGAAACAATCACAGAAACTTCTCTGTGAAGTGTGCACTCAATTCACAGAGGTTAACCTTCGTTTTGATAGAGCAGTTTTGAAACACTCTTATTGTAGAATCTGCAAGTGGACATTTGGAGCGCTTTGAGGCCTATGATGGAAAACGAAATATCTTAATATAAAAATTAGATAGAAGCATTCTTAGAAACTTCTTTGTGATATGTACATTCAAAATAAAAGAGTTGAATCTTCCTTTTGATAGAGCAGTTTCGAAACACTCTTTTTTCACAATCTGCAAGTGGATATTTGGAGCGCTTTGTGGCCTATGCTGGAAAAGGAAATATCTTCACATAAAAACTGGACAGAAGCATAATCAGAAACTTCTTTGTGATGTGTGCATTTAACGCACAGAGTTGAATCTTCCTTTTGAGACGACAGTTTAGAATCACTCTTTTTGTAGAAACTGCCAGGGGATATTTGCAGCGATTTGAGACCTAGGCTGGAAAAGGAATTACCTTCACATAAAAAATAGACAGAAGCATTCTCAGAAAGTTCTTTGTTATGTGGGCATTCAGCGCACAGACTTCAATCTTCCTTTTGATAGAGCAGTTTTGAAACACTCTCTTTGTAGAATCTGCAAGTGTGTATTTGGAAGGCCTAGACGCCTATGCTAGATAAGGAAATATCTTCACATAAAAACTATACAGTAGCATTCTAAGAAACTTCTTTGTGATGTGTGCATTCAACTCACAGAGTTGAACCTTCTTTTTGATAGTACAGTTTTGAAACACTCTTTTTGTAGAATTTGCCAGTGGATATTTAGAGTGCTTTGATGCCTATGCTGGGAAAGGAAGAATCTTCACATAAATACTAAACAGAACCATTCTCAGAAACTTTTTTGCAATGTGTGCATTTAACCGACAGAGTTGAACCTTTGTTTTGATAGCGCAGTTTTGAATCGTTCTGTTTGTACAATCTGCTGGTGGATTTTTTTGGAGTTTTGAAGCCCATCCTGGAAAAGGAAATATTTTCACATAAAAACTAGACAGAAGAATTCTGAGAAACTTATTTGTGATGTGTGCATCTACCTCACAAAGTTGAACCTTCCTTTTGATAGAGCAGTTTTGAAACACTCTTTCTGTATAATCTGCTGGTGGATATTTGGATCGCTTAGAAGGCTATGCTGTAAAAGGAAATATCTTCACATAAAAACTAGACAAAAGCATTCTCAGGAACTTCTTTGTGATGTGTACATTCAACTCAAAGAGTTGGACCTTCCTTTTGATAGAGCAGTTTTGAATCACTCTTTCTGTAGAATCTGCCACTGGATATTTGGAGCGCTTTGAGGCCTGTACAGGAAAAGGAAATATCTTCACATAAAAAGCAGACAGAAGCATTCTCAGTAACTTGTTTGCGATATCTGCATTCAACTCACAGAGTTAAACCTCCTTTTTATAGAGCAGTTTTGAAACATTCTTTTTGAAGTATCGGAAAATGTATATTTGGAGCCCTTTGAGGCCTATGCTGGAAAAGGAAATATCTTCACATAAAAACCAGACAGAAGCTTTCTCAGAAACTTATTTGTGATGTGTGCACTCAACTCACAGAGTTGAACGTTCCTTTTGATAGAGCAGTTTTGAAACACTTTTTGTAGAATCTGCAATTGCATATTTGGTGTGCTTTGAGGCCTATGCTGGAAAAAGAAATATGTTCACATAAAACCTACACAGAAGCATTCTCAGAAAATTCTTTTTGATGAGTGCATTCAACTCACAGAGTTGAACCTTCCTTTCGATAGGGCAGTTTTGAAACACTATGTTTGTAGAATCAGCAAGTGGATATTTGCAGCCCTTTGAGGCCTGTGCTGGAAATGGAAATATCTTCACATAAAAACTAGACAGAAGCATTCTCAGAAACTTCTCGTTTTTTATTTATTATTATGATACATTAAGTTTTAGGGTACATGTGCACAATGGGCAGTTTAGTTACATATGTATACATGTGCCATGCTGGTGTGCTGCATCCAATAACTCTTCTTCTAGCATTAGGTGTATCTCCCAATGATATCCTTCCCCCCTCCCCAGACCCCACAACAGTCCCCAGAGTGTGATGTTTCCCTTCCTGTGTCCATGTGTTCTCATTTAAAATTCCCACCTATAAGTGTGAATATGTGGTGTTTGGTTTTTTGTTCTTGTGATAGCTGATTGAGAATAATGATTTCCAATTTCATCCATGTCCCCACAAAGGACATAAACTCATCACTTTTCATGGCTGCGTAGTATTCCGTGGTGTATATGTGTGACATTTTCTTTTTTTTAATTACTATTATTATTATACTTTAGGTTTTATGGTACATGTGTGCAATGTGCAGATAAGTTACTTAAGTATACATGTGCCATGCTGGTGCACTGCACCTACTAACTCGTCATCTAGCATTAGGTGTATCTCCAAATGCTATCCCTCACCCCTCCCCCCATCCCACAACTGTCCCCGAAGTGTGATGTTACCCTTCCTGTGTCCATGTGTTCTCATTGTTCAATTCCCACCTATGAGTGAGAATATGCGGTGTTTGGTTTTTTGTTCTTGCGATAGTTTACTGAGAATGATGATTTCCAATTTCATCCATGTCCTTACAAAGGATATGAACTCATCATTTTTTATGGCTGCCTAGTAGTCCATGGTGTATATGTGCCACATTTTCTTAATCCAGTCTATCATTGTTGGACATTTGGGTTGGTTCCAAGTCTTTGCTGTTGTGAATAATGCCACAATAAACATACGTGTGCATGTGTCTTTATAGCAGCATGGTTTATAGTCCTTTGGGTATATACCCAGTGATGGGGTGGCTAGGTCGAATGGAATTTCTAGTTCTAGATCCCTGAGGAATCACCACACTGACTTCCACAAGGGTTGAACTAGTTTACATTCCCACCAACAGTGTAAAAGTGTTCCTATTTCTCCACATCCTCTCCAGCACCTGTTGTTTCCTGACTTTTTAATGATTGCCATTCTAACTGGTGTGAGATGGTATCTCATTGTGGTTTTGATTTGCATTTCTCTGATGGCCAGTGATGGTGAGCATTTTTTCATGTGTTTTTTGCTGCATAAATGTCTTCTTTTGAGAAGTGTCTCTTCATGTCCCTCGCCCACTTTTTGATGGGTTTGTTTGTTTTTTTCTTGTAAATTTGTTGGAGTTCATTGTAGATTCTGGATATTAGCCCTTTGTCAGATAAGTAGGTTGCGAAAATTTTCTCCCATTTTGTAGGTTGCCTATTCACTCTGATGGTAGTTTCCTTTGCTGTACAGAAGCACTTTAGTTTAATTAGATCCCATTTGTCAATTTTGGCTTTTGTTGCCATTGCTTTTGTTGTTTTAGAGATGAAGTCCTTGCCCATGCCTATGTCCTGAATGGTAATGCCTAGGTTTTCTTCTAGGGTTTTTATGGTTTTAGGTCTAACGTTTAAGTCTTTAATCCATCTTGAGTTGATTTTTGTATAAGGTGTAAGTAAGGGATCCAGTTTCAGTTTTCTCCATATGGCTAGCCAGTATTCCCAGCACCATTTATTAAATAGGGAATCCTTTCCCCATTTCTTGTTTTTGTCAGGTTTGTCAAAGATCAGATAGTTGTAGATATGTGGCATTATTTCTGACGGCTCTGTTCTGTTCCATTGGTCTATATCTCTGTTTTGGTACCAGTACCATGCTGTTTTGGTTACTGTAGCCTTTTAGTATAGTTTGAATTCAGGTAGTGTGATGCCTCCAGCTTTGTTCTTTTGGCTTAGGATTGACTTGGCGATGCGGACTGCTTTTTGGTTCCATATCAACTTTAAAGTAGTTTTTTCCAATTCTGTGAAGAAAGTCATTGGTAGCTTGATGGGGATGGCATTGAATCTGTAAATTACCTTGGGCAGTATGGCCATTTTCACGATATTGATTCTTCCTATCCATGAGCATAGAATGTTCTTCTATTTGTTTTTATCCTCTTTTATTTCCTTGAGCAGTGGTTTGTAGTTCTCCTTGAAGAGGTCCTTCACATCCCTTGTAAGTTGGATTCCTAGGTATTTTATTGTCTTTGAAGCAATTGTGAATGGGAGTTCACTCATGATTTTACTCTCTGTTTGTCTGTTATTGGTGTATAAGAATGCTTGTGATTTTTGTACATTGATTTTGTATCCTGAGACTTTGCTGAAGTTCCTTATCAGCTTAAGGAGATTTTGGGCTGAGACAATAGGGTTTTCAAGATATACAATCATGTCATCTGCAAACAGGGACAATTTGACTTCCTCTTTTCCTAATTGAATACCATTTATTTCCTTCTCCTGCCTGATTGCCCTCCCCAGAACTTCCAACACTATGTTGAATAGAAGTGGTGAGAGAGGGCATCCCTGTCTTGTGCCAGTTTTCAAAGGGAATGCTTCCAGTTTTTGCCCATTCAGTATGATATTGGCTGTGGGTTTGTCATAGAGAGCTCTTATTATTTTGAGATATGTCCAATCAATACCTAATTTATTGAGAGGTTTTAGCATGAAGGGTTGTTGAATTATGTCAAAGGCCTTTTCTGCATCTTTTGAGATAATCATGTGGTGTTTGTCTTTGGTTCTGTTTATAGGCTGGATTACATTTATTGACTTGCATATATTGAACAAGGCTTGCATCCCAGGGATGAAGCCCACTTGATGCTGGTAGATAAGCTGTTTGATGTGCTGCTGGATTCTGTTTGCCAGTATTTTATTGAGGATTTTTGCATCAATGTTCATAAAGGTTATTGGTCTAAAATTCTCTTTTTTGGTTGTGTCTCTGCCTGGCTTTGTTATCAGGATGATGCTGGCCTCATAAAATGAGTTAGGGAGGATTCCCTCTTTTTCTGTTGATTGGAATAGTTTCAGAAGGTATGGTACCAGCTCCTCCTTGTACCTCTGGTAGAATTCGGCTGTGAACTCATCTGGTCCTGGACCCTTTTTGGTTGCTAAGCTATTGATTATTGCCACAATTTCAGCTGCTGTTATTGGTCTATTCAGAGATTCAGCTTCTTCCTGGTTTAGTCTTGGGAGGGTGTATGTGTCGAGGAATTTATCCATTTCTTCTAGATTTTCTAGTTTATTTGCGTAGAGGTGTTTGTAATATTCTCTGATTGTAGTTTGTATTTCTGTGGGATTGGTGGTGATATCCCCTTTATCATTTTTTATTGCATCCATTTGATTCTTCTCTCTCTTTTTCTTTATTAATCTTGCTAGTGGTCTATCAATTTTGTTGATCCTTTCAAAAAACCAGCTTGTGGATTCATTTATTTTTCGAAGGATTTTTTGTGTCTCTATTTCCTTCAGTTCTGCCCTGATTATAGTTATTTCTTGCCTTCTGCTAGCTTTTGAATGTGTTTGCTCTTGCTTTTCTAGTTCTTTTAATTGTGATGTTAGGGTGTCAATTTTGGATCTTTCCTGCTTTCTCTTGTGGGCATTTAGTGCCATAAATTTCCCTCTATACACTGCTTTGAATGTATCAAGAGATTCTGGTACGTTGTGTCTTGGTTCTCGTTGGTTTCAAAGAACATCTTTATTTCTGCCTTTATTTCGTTATATACCCAGTAGTCATTCAGGAGCAGGTGGTTCAATTTCCACGTAATTGAGCAGTTTTGAGTGAGATTCTTAATCCTGAGTTCTAGCTTGATTGCACTGTTATCTGAGAGATAGTTTGTTATAATTTCTGTTCTTTTACATTT
This sequence comes from Pongo pygmaeus, assembly GCF_028885625.2. Lineage (NCBI taxonomy): Eukaryota > Metazoa > Chordata > Mammalia > Primates > Hominidae > Pongo > Pongo pygmaeus. The sequence continues at coordinate 2,775,716 of NC_085931.1, forward strand.
ATTGAGGAGAGCTTTACTTCCAAGTATGTGGTTAATTTTGTAATAGGTGTGGTGTGGTGCTGAAAAAAATGTATATTCTGTTAATTTGTGGTGGAGAGTTCTGTAGATGTCTATTAGGTTCGCTTGGTGCAGAGATGTATTCAATTCCTGGGTGTCCTTGTTGAGTTTCTGTCTCGTTGATCTGTCTAATGTTGACAGTGGGGTATTAAATTCTCCCATTATTAATGTGTGGGAGTCTAAGTCTCTTTGTAGGTAACTCAGGACTTGCTTTATGAATCTGGGTGCTCCTGTATTGGGTGCATTTATATTTAGGATAGTTAGCCGTTCTTGTTGAATTAATCCCTTTACCATTATGTAATGGCCTTCTTTGTCTCTTTTGATCTTTGTTGGTTTAAAGTCTGTTTTATCAGAGACTAGGATTACAACCCCTGCCTTTTTTTTGTTTTCCATTTGCTTGGTAGATCTTCCTCCATTCTTTTATTTTGAGCCTATGTTTGTCTCTGCACGTGAGATGGGTTTCCTGAATAGAGCACACTGATGGGTCTTGAGTCTTTATCCAATTTGCCAGTCTGTGTCTTTTAATTGGAGCATTTAGTCCATTTACATTTAAAGTTAATATGATTATGTGTGAATTTGATCCTGTCATTATGATGTTAGCTGGATATTTTCATCGTTAGTTGATGCAGTCTCTTCCTAGTCTCGATGGTCTTTACATTTCGGTATGATTTTGCAGTGGCTGCTACCGGTTGTGCCTTTCCATGTTTAGCCCTTCCTTCAGGAGCTCTTTTAGGGCAGGCCTGGTGGTGACAAAATCGCTCAGCATTTGCTTGTCTGTAAAGTATTTTATTTCTCCTTCACTTATGAAGCTTAGTTTGGCAGGATATGAAATTCTGGGTTGAAAATTCTTTTCTTTAAGAATGTTGAATATTGGCCCCCACTCTCTTCTGGCTTGTAGGGTTTCTGCCGAGAGATCCGCTGTTAGTCTGATGGGCTTCCCTTTGATGGTAACCCGACCTTTCTCTCTGGCTGCCCTTAACATTTTTTCCTTCATTTCAACTTTGGTGAATCTGACAATTATGTGTCTTGGAGTTGCTCTTCTCGAGGAGTATCTTTGTGGCGTTCTCTGTATTTCCTGAATCTGAATGTTGGCCTGCCTTGCTAGATTGGGGAAGTTCTCCTGGATAATATCCTGCAGAGTGTTTTCCAACCTGGTTCCATTCTCCCCGTCACTTTCAGGTACACCAATCAGACGTAGATTTGGTCTTTTCACATAGTCCCACATTTCTTGGAGGCTTTGCTCGTTTCTTTTTATTCTTTTTTCTCTAAACTTCCCTTCTTGCTTCATTTCATTCATTTCATCTTCCAGGGCTGATACCCTTTCTTCCATTTGATTGCATCGGCTCCTGAGGCTTCTGCATTCTTCACGTAGTTCTCGAGCCTTGGTTTTCAGCTCCATCAGCTGCTTTAAGCACTTCTCTGTATTGGTTATTCTAGTTATACATTCTTCTAAATTTTTTTCAAAGTTTTCAACTTCTTTGCCTTTGGTTTGAATATCCTCCCGTAGCTCGGAGTAATTTGATCGTCTGAAGCCTTCTTCTCTCAGCTCGTCAAAGTCATTCTCCGTCCAGCTTTGTTCCGTTGCTGGTGAGGAACTGCGTTCCTTTGGAGGAGGAGAGGTACTCTGGTTTTTAGAGTTTCCAGTTTTTCTGCTCTGTTTTTTCCCCATCTTTGTGGTTTTATCTACTTTTGGTCTTTGATGATGGTGATGTACAGATGGGTTTTTGGTGTGGATGTCCTTTCTGTTAGTTTTCCTTCTAACAGACAGAACCCTCAGCTGCAGGTCTGTTGGAGTACCTGGCCGGCCGTGTGAGGTGTCAGTCTGCCCCTGCTGGGGGGTGCCTCCCAGTTAGGCTGCTCGGGGGCCAGGGGTCAGGGACCCACTTGAGGAGGCAGTCAGCCCGTTCTCAGATCTCCAGGTGTGTGCTGGGAGAACTACTGCTCTCCTCACAGCTGTCAGACAGGGACATTTAAGTCTGCAGAGGTTACTGCTGTCTTTTTGTTTGTGTCCTGCCCCCAGAGGTGGAGCCTACAGAGACAGGCAGGCCTCCTTGAGCTGTGGTGGGCTCCACCCAGTTCAAGCTTCCAGGCTGCTTTGTTTACCTAAGCGAGCCTGGGCAATGGCGGGCGCCCCTCCCCCAGCCTCGCTGCAGACTTGCTGTTTGATCTCAGACAGCTGTGCTAGCAATCAGCGAGACTCCGTGGGCGTAGGACCCTCTGAGCCAGGCGCGGGCTATACTCTCCTGGGGCACCGTTTCCTAAGCCCGTCGGAAAAGCACAGTATTCGGGTGGGAGTGGCCCGATTTTCCAGGTGCCGTCTGTCACCCTGGAAGGGGAACTCCCTGACCCCTTGCGCTTCCCGAGTGGGGCAATGCCTCGCCCCTGCTTCGGCTGGCGCACGGTGCGCTCACCCACTGACCTGCACCCACTGTCTGGCAATCCCTAGTGAGATGAACACGGTACCTCAGATGGAAATGCAGAAATCACCCATCTTCTGCGTCGCTTGCGCTGGGAGCTGTAGACCAGAGCTGTTCCTATTCGGCCATCTTGGCTCCTCCCCCCTCCATTCCTTTCTTTCAAAAGTATCTCAATATGTCTCCCAGGCTGGAGTGCAGTGGCAGAATCTCAGCTCACATTTCGTTTCACCATTCCTTTCCATTGCATTGCATTCCATTCCATTCCATTGCATTGCACTCCATTCCATTCCATTTGACTCCACTCCATCTATGCCATTGCACTCCACCAGATTCAATTTCATTCCTTTCCATTAGAATCCACTCCACTAAACTCAACTCTCCCCTACTCCACTGCACTCCATTCCATTCCATCAAATTTCATTTCATTCCATTCCACGCCACCCTACTCCTCTCAACTCCAATCCACTCCAGTCCATTCCATTCCACTACACTCCATTCCACTCCACTCCAATCCCCTCCACTCCAATCCATTCCATTCCGTCCCTTTCCATTCCATTCAACTCCACTCCATTCCAATCCTTTATATCCCTTTCTGTGCCACTGCAGTCCACTCCACTCCACTCTATTTAATTCCATCCCATTCCATTCCTCTCTACTTCACCCCACTACACTCCTTCCACTCCACTCCATTCAATTCCATCCCATTGCATTCCACTACACTTCACCCCATTCCACTCCTTCCACTCCACTCCATTCCATTCCATCCCATTCCATTCCACTACATTTCACTTCACGTCACCCCACTTCTCTCTGCTACACTCCACTCCACTCCATTCCATTCTGTTCCACTCCATTCCCCTCCACCCCATTCCACTCCACTCCTGTCCACTGCACTCCACTCCATTCCACTTCAAGCCATTCCATTCCATTCCATTCCATTCCATTCCTTTCTTTACACAGGATCTCACTCTGTCACCGAGGCTGGAGGGCAGTGGAACAATATCACCTCACATTTCACTTCACCATTGCATTGCATTCCATTCAATTCCACAACAATCCACTCCACTCCACTCCATTCCATTCCAGTCCACTCCACTCCACTCCAGTCCACTCCACTCCTCTCCATTCCATTCTATACGTTTCCATTCCACTCCAATCTACTCCACGCAAGTCCAGTCCACACAGCTCCCCTGCACTCCTATTCAGTCCAATTCCCTCCACTTTATCCCAATCTATGCCATTCCATTCCAATCCATTCCACTCCACTCCACTCCATTCCACTCCACTCTCTTCCATTCAATTCTATCCAATTCCCTTAAACTCCATTCTACTCCACGCCAGTCCACTGCACACAACTCCACTCCACTAAACTCCATGTCATTCTATTCCATTCAATTTCCCTTCCTTCCATTCCATTACTTTCTTTCAACAGTATCTCACTCAGTCACTCATTCTGGGGTGCAGTGGCAGAATCTCAGCTCACACTTCATCTCACCATTCCATTCCATTCCATTCCGGTCCATCCCATTCCACTCCACTCCACTCCACTTCAATCCACTCCACTCCATTCCGCTTCTCTCCACTCCATTCTACGCAACTCCACTCCTTTCCATTCCATTCCATTCCACTGCACCCCACTACTCTCCACCCCAATCCACTGAATTCCATTCCATTCCATTCCACTAAATTCCACCCATTCTTTTCTATTGAGAGGATATCACTCTGACAACCAGGCTAGAGTGCATTGGCACAGTCTCAGCTCACATTTTATTTCGCTATTCCATTCCATTCCATTCCATTCCGTCCCATTCCCTTCCACTCCATTCCCCTCCACTCCTCTCCACTCCACTGCATTCCACTTCTCTCCGCTCCACTCCACTATACTCCAATCCATTCAATTCCATTCTATTCCACTCCATAGCATTGCATTTTTTTCTTTCGACATGATCTCCCTCTAACCCATGCTGGAATGCAGTGGCACAGTGTCAGCTCAAATTTCATTTCAACATTCCATTCCATTCCATTCCATTCCGGTCCATTCCACTCCATTCCATTCCACTCCACTCCATTCCACTCCACTCCTGTGCAATCCACTCTGTTCCATTCCTTTCCATTCCACTCGATTCCATTCCATTCCATTCCATTCCATCCAAATCCACTCCACTCCACTCCATTCCATTCCACTCCATTCAATTCCATTCCATTCCATTCCATTCCATTCCATGCCACTCCACTCCACTCCCCTCCACCCCACTCCATTCTACTCAATTCCATTCCATTCCATTCCATTCCATTCCTTTATTTCAATAGGATCTCACTCTGTCACCCAGGCTGGAGTGCTGTGGCACAAATTCTCCTCACATTTCATTTCACCATTCTATTCCATTCCACTCCACTCAACTCCTCTCCACTCCCCTCCATTCCATTCCATCCCATTCCATTCAACTCCATTTGACTCCACTCGTCTCCACTCCATTCCACTCCACTGCATTCCAATCCATTTCATTGCATTCCACTCCTTTCCAATCCACTCGACTCCATTCCACTCCAATCCACTCCACTCCATTCCATTCCATTCCATGCCATTCCACTCCATTCCATTCAGTTTCTTTCTTTTGAAAGAATCTTGCTGTGACACCCAGTCTGGAGTTCAGTGGCTCAATCTCAGCTCACATTTCATTTTATCATTAATTTCAATTCCATTCCATTCATTTCCATTCCATTCCATTCTATTCCATTACACTCCATTCCACTCCACTACACTTAACTCCACTAGACTCCACTCCACCCCACTCCATTCCATTCCATTCCATTGCATTCCACTCCACTCCACTCCACTCCAGTCAATTCCATTCCATCCCATTCCATTCCACTTCACTCCACACTACTCCACTCCATTCCATTCCATCCCATTCCATTCCTCTCCATTCTACTAAATTCCACTCCATTCCATTCCATTCCATTCCGTTGCTTTCCACTCCTTTACAGTCCACTCCACTCCACTTAATTCCATTCCATTCCATCGCATTCCATTCCACTCCAGTCCATTCCACTCAATTACACTCCATTACACTCCACTCCACTTCATAAGATTCCATTCCATTCTGTTTCTCTCCAATCCATTCCATTACACTTCATTCCATTCCATTCCTTTCTTTCAACAGGATCTCACTGTGTCACCCAAACTGGGGTGCAGTGGGACAATCTCAGCTCACATTTCAATTCACAATTCCATTCCATTGCATTCCATGGCATTCCATTGCAGTGAATTCCATTGCATTGCATTCCATTCCATTCTACTCCATTCCACTCCAGTCCACTCCACTCCTCTCCATTCCATTCCATTCCATTTTATTCAACTCCACTATAGTCCACTACACTCCTCTCCGCTCCACTTCAGTTAATTTCATTCCACTCCATCCCTTTCCTTTCCACTCCTTTCTAGTTCACTCCAATCCCCTCCACAACATTCCGTTCCATTTCATTCAACTTCATTCCTTTCAATTCCTCTCTTTAGAAAATATCTCAATCTGTCGACCATGCTGGACTGCAGTGGCACAATCTCAGCTCATATTTCATTTCACCATTCCATTCCATCTCATTCCATTCCACTACATTCCACTGTACTCCACTTGACTTTGATACACAGAGGTCTACTCCACTCCATTTCATTCCATAATATCCCATTTCATTCCCCTCCATTCCACTCCACACCACTCCACTCCACTCCGTTCCATTCCATTCCTTTCCATTCCATTCCTTTCCATTCCATTCCATTCCATTCCATTCCATTCCATTCCACACGATTACACTCCTCTCCACTCCACTCCATTCCATTCCATACCATCCCATTCCATTCTTCTCCATTCCACTCCACTCCACTCCATTCAATTCTATTCGATTCCGTTACACTCCTTTACACTCCACTCCACTCCACTTAATTCCATTTCATTTCATCCCATTCAATTCCACTCCGGTCCTTTCCACTCCATCCCTTTCCATTCCTCTTCACACCACTCCAATCCACTCCATTGCTTTCCAATCCATTCAATTCCTTTCCTTTCTTTCATCAGTTTCTCACTCTGTCACGAAGCCTGCAGTGCAGTGGTACAATCTAAGTTGACATTTCATTTCACCATTCCTTTCCATTTCATACCATTCTTTTCCATTGCATTCCATTCCATTCAATCCCATTCCATTCCGCTCCACTCCACTACATTCCAATCCATTACATTCCATACTACCATTCCATTCCAAACCATTCCACTCCACTCCACTACACTCCATTCCATTCCTTCCCCTTCCATTCCACTCCACTCCACTCCATTCCATTCCATTCCATTCTGTTCCTTTCCACTCCATTACACTCCACTCCACTCTACTTAACTCCATTCCATTCCATCCCATTCAGTTCCAATCCAGTCCATTCCACTCAATTGCACTCCATTCCACTCAACTCCACTCCACTCCATAAGATTCCATTCAATTCCTTTCCTCTCCATTCCATTCCATTCCACTTCATTCCATTCCATTCCTTTCTTTCAACAGGATATCACCTTGTCTCCCAGGCTGGAGTTCAGTGGCAGTATCTCAGCTCACATTTCATTTCACAATTCCATTCCATTGCATTCCATTCCTTTCCATTCCACTCCATTCCACTACTCTCCCCTTCACTCCACTCCGTTTCATTCCATTCCATTCTATTCCACTCCACTCCAGTCCACTCCACTCCACCCCAATCCACTTCAGTTAATTTCATTCCACTCCATTCCAATCCATTCCACTACTCTCCCCTTCACTCCACTCCGTTTCATTCCATTGCATTCTATTCCACTCCACTCCAGTCCACTCCACTCCACCCCAATCCACTTCAGTTAATTTCATTCCACTCCATTCCACTGCACTCCACTCCATTCCATTCCATTCTATTCCAATACACTCCAATCCATTCCATTCCCTTCTTTCTACAGTATCTCTGTCGCCCTTGCTGGACTGCATTGGCACAATCTCAGCTCACATTTTATTTCACCATTCGATTCCATCTCATTCCATTCCACTCCATTCCACTGCAATCAACTCGACTCTGCTCCACAAAAATCTACTCCACTCCACTCCATTCCATAACATTCCATTCCATACCACTCCATTCCACTCCACACCACTACACTCCACTCCATTCCATTCCAAACCATTCCTTTCTAATCAACTGGATTCCATTCTTTTCTTTAAACAGTATCTCACTCTGTCACGCCGGCTGGAGTGTAGTGGCACAATCTCAGCAGACATTTCATTGCAACATTCCATTCCATTTCATACTATTCCTTTGTATTGCATTCCATACCATTACAGTCCATTCCATTCCATTCCACATCATTCCACTCCACTCCATTCCGTTCCATTACATTCCATTTCACTCCACTGTACTCCACACCACTAGACCCCACTCCACTCCACTCTACTGTCTTCCATTCCATTCCTCTCCATTCCATTCCGTTCCTTCCTTTCGACAGGATCTCTCTTTGTCACCCAGGCTGCAGTGCAGTTGCACAATCTAAGCTCACATTTCACTTCAGCATTCCATTCCAATCCATTACATTATATTACAATCCACGCCACTCCACTCTACTCCACTCCCCTCCACTACAGTCCACTCCATTCCACTCCATTCCACTCCACTCCACTCCATTTCATTCCACTCCATCCCATTCCTTTCCATTCCATTCCACTCCACTCCACTCCATTTCATTCCACTCCATCCCATTCCTTTCCATTCCATTCCACTCCACTCCACTCCACTGCAGTTCACTCCACTGTACTCTACTCCACTCCATTTCATTCCATTCCATTCCATTCCATTCCATTTCATTCCATTCCAGTGCACTCTATTCCATTCCATTCCTTTCTTTCAACAGGATCTCACTCTGTCACACAGGCTGGAGTGCAGTGGCACAATCTCAGTTGACACTGCATTTCAACATTCCATTACCTTCCATTTCATTCAATTCCGCTCCATTACTGTTCATTCCACTCCAATCTACTCAAGTCCACAGCACTCCCCTCCAACGCATTCCATTATATTTCATTCAATTCCACTCCATTCCACTTCATGACAGTCCCCTCCACTCCACTCCATCCCATTCCTTCCCACTCCTTTACACTCCACTCCACTTCACTCCACTCCACTCAACTCCTTTACAATCCATTGTATCCCATTCCATTCAACTTCATTCCTGTCCACTGAACTTCTGTCCACTCCACTTCACTCCACTCTTCACCACACTCCATTCCACTGCACTGCATTACATCACATTCCAACACATTCCATTCCACTCCTTTCCACTCCACTCCTCTGCATTCCAGTCCCCTCCACTCTACTCCAATCCATCTATTGCGTTCCATTCCATTCCAGTTCACAACATTCCATTCCTTTCTTTCGACCGGATCTCACTGTGTCACTCAGACTGGAGTGTAGTGGCACAATCTCAGCTCGCATTTTATTTCACCATTCCATTCATTTCCATTCTATTCGTTTTCATTGTGCTCCATTGCATTCCTCTCCATTCCATTCCATTCGATTCCCCTTCAATCCTCTCAACTTTACTCCAGTCCTCTCCATTCCATACCATTCCACTGCACCCCACTCCACTACACTCCATTCCATTCCACTCCATCCAATTAGACTCCACCCCATTCCATTCCATCCTGTTCCATTCCACTCCTTTAACTCCACCCCACTCCACTCCATTCCATTCCACTCCATCCAATTCCTTTCCATTCCATTGCACTCCACACCACTCCACTACACTCTATTCTATTCCATTCCTTTACTTTCCACTACATTCCATTCCATTACTTTCCACTCCATTCCATTCCATTCCACTCCATTCCAATCCATTCCATTCCATTCCATTCCATTCCTTTCTTTCGATGGGATATCTCTTGGTCACCCATGCTGAAGGGGATTGATACCATCTCGGGTCACATTTTATTTCACCTTTCCATTCCATTCCATTCCATTCCACTCCATTCCATTCCATTCCATTCCGTTCCACTCCACTCCGTTCCATTCCATTCCATTCCACTCCACTCCATTCCATTCCATTCCATTCCACTCCACTCCATTCCATTCCATTCCATTCCATTCCACTCCACTCCATTCGACTCCACTCCACTCCCCTCCACTCCATTTCACTGCATTCCACTCCATTCCACTCCATTCCATTCCATTCCATTCCACTCCTCTCCTCTTGATTCTATTCCATTGCAGTCCACTCCACTCAACTCCACTCCTTTCCTTCCCATCCCCTTTCGTTCCACTCCACTCCACTCTACTCCACTCCCCTCCACTCCATTGCCTTCCATTCCATTCCACTTAATTCCATTCCGTTCCTTTCTTTCAAAAGGATCTCACTCTGTCACCTAGGCTGGAGAACAGTGGCACCATCCAAGTTCACTTTTGATTTCACCATTCCATTCCACTCCATTCCATTCCATTCCATTCCATTCCATTCCATTCCATTCCATTCCATTCCTTTCCATTCCATTCCATTCGATTTCATTCCTTTCCATTCCATTCCATTCCATTCCATTACTTTACACTCTACTCCACTCCACTCCACTCCGTTCCATTCCATCCCATTCCATTCCACTCCATTTCACTCCAATCCACTCCTCCCCATGCCATTTCATTCAATTCCATTCCATTCCATTCCATTCCATTCCATTCCATTATATTCCATTCTTTTATTTCGACAGGATTTCACTCTGTCTCCCAGGCTATAGTACAGTGGCAAAATCTAAGCTCACATTTCATTTCACCACTACATTCCATTACAGTCCGTTCCACTTCACTCCACTCCACTCCATTCCACTCCCCTTCACTCCCCTTCACTCCCCTCCAATCCACTCCACTCCATTCTAATCCATTCCACTCTATTCCACTCCACACCACTCCACTCGACTCCAATCAAATATACACCTCTTCAATCCTCTCCAATCCATTCCACTCCATTCCCTTCCATTCCTTTCCGCTCAATTCTATTCCATTCATTTCTTTCAACAGGATCTCAATTTGTCACCCAGACTGGAGTGCCGTGGCACAACCTCAGCTAACATTTCATTTCACCATTTTATTATATTCCATTCCATACCACTCCATTCCATTAATTTCTATTCCAGTCCACTCCATTCAACTCCACTTCCCTCCACTTCACTCCACTCCATTTCATTACATTCATTTCCATTCCACTCCATTCATTTCCACTCCTTTCTTTCGACAGGATCCCACTCTGTCACCCAGGTTGCAGTGCAGTGACACACTCTCAACTGACTTTTCATTTCAGCATTGCATTCCATCACATTCTATTCCATTCCAGTCCATTGCATTCCATGCCATTCCATTTCATTCCAGTCCATTCCATTCCACTCCAATCCTTTACATTCCATTTCACTCCACTCCAGTCCAGCTTACTCCACTTCCCTCCATCCCATTCCATTCCACTCCCTTCCACTCCAAGCCACTCCCCTCCTCTCCATTCCATTCCATTCCACTCCACACCTCTCCACTCCACTCCATCGCATTTCATTCCACTACATTCCATTCCACTCCTCTCCTCTCTACACCACTCCACTCCTCTCTACACCACTCCACTCCACTACATTGCACTCCACTACACCACATTCCATTCCTCTCTGTTCAACTGTTCTCCAATCCATTGCATTGCATTCGATTCCTTCACATTCCACTTCATTCCACTCCACTCCACTCCAGACCACTCCATTCCATTCCATCCCATTCCATTCCTCTCCATTGCACTGCACTCCAGTCCACCCCACTTGACTCAAATCCAGTCCACTCCACTCCATTCCATTCCATTCCTCTCCACTCTACTCCTGTCTCTTCCATTCCTTTCCATCTCATTCCATTCCACTCCACTTCACTACATTCCATTCCATTCCATCCCATTCCATTCCACTCCATTCCACTCCATTTTTCTCCACTCCACTCCACACCACTCGACGCCACTCCACTACACTCTAATCCACTCCATTCAATGCCATTCCATTTCATTCCACTCCATTCCATCCCACTCCTTTCTTTCGACAGTATCTCACTCTGTCACCCTGGCTGGAGTGTAGTGGCACAATCTCAGCTCATATTTCATTTCACCATTTCATTTCATTGCATTCCATTACATTACATTCCATTACATTCCATCCCATTCCATTCCACTGCATTCCACTCCAGTTCACTCCACGAAATTCCACTGCAGTCCACTCTACTCCACTCCATTCCATTAAGTCTTATCACATTCCAATACATTCCACTACAATCCACTCCAATCTTGTCCATTCCACTCCACTATACTCCACTCCATTCCCTTGCATTCCACTCCATTCCATTCCATTCCACTCCACTCCACTCCATTCCACTACACTCCATTCCATCCCATTCCATTCCGCTCAACTCCACTTCACTCCGCTTGGCTCCACTTCAGTCCTTTCCATCCGATTCCATTCCACTCCATTCCACTCTATTCCAATCCACTCCATGGGACTCCACTCCACTCCATTCTACTCTATTCATTTCTTTGGAGAGGATCTCACAATGTCACGCAGGCTGGAGTACAGTGGCGCAATCTCAGCTCTCATTTCATTTCAACAATCCTTTCCATTCCATTCCACCCCACTCCTATCCATTCCATTCCATTCCACACCATTCCCTTCCACTCAACTCCACCCCATTAAATTCCATTTAATTCTATTCCATTCCACTCCACTCCACTCCCCTCCACTCCACTCCAGTCCAATCCCTTCCATTCCAGTCCATTCCATCCCATTCCATTCCACAGCATTTCATTCCATTCCTTTCTTTCGACAGCATCTCATTCTGTCACCGAGGCTGGAGTGCAGTGGCACAATCTCAACTCACATTTCATTTCGCCATTCCATTGCATTTCATTGCAGTTTTTCCATTCCATTCCATTCCACTCCACTCCACTCCATTCCACTCTAATCCAATCTAATCCACTCCACTCGTTGCGTTCCATTCAATCCCATTCCACTACACACTTATCCACTCCACTCCACTCCACTCAATCCCATTCTATCCCATTTCATTCAACTCCATTCCACTGCACTCCACTCCAAGCCACTCCATTCCATTCCATTCCTTTCAATTCCACCCCATTCCATTCCATTCCTTTCTTTCCACAGGATCTCACTCTGTCACCCAGGCTGGAATGCAGTGGCAGAATCTCAGCTCTCATTTTTATTTCACCATTCCATTCCCTGGCAATCCATTCCATTCGATTCCATTGCATTGCATTCCATTCCAATGCATTCCATTCCATTCCATTCCATTGAATTCCATTCCAGTGCATTCCATTCCATTCCATTCCTTTGCATTCCATTCCACTCCAATCCCCTCCACTGCATACCATTCCACTCCACTCCCCTCCACTGCATACCATTCCAGTCCATTCCAATCAATTCCATTCCATTTCATTCCATTCCACTGCTGTCCATTCCAGTCCACTCTACTCCACTCCACTCCATGGCATTCCATCCCATTCCATTCCACTCCATTACACTTCACTCCAGTCTACGCCACTCCACTCCACGGTATTCCATCCCGTTCCATTCCACTCCATTACACTTCACTCCACTCTACTCCACAACACTCACTCCATTCCATTCTATCCCGTTCCATTCCTCTCCATTCGAAACCACTCCACTCTAATCCACTCCATTCCATTCCTTTCCTTTCAATTCCACTCCATTCCATTCCATTCCTTTCCTTCAGCAGGATCTCACTGTGTCACCCGGGCTGGAATGCGGTGGCAGAATCTCAGCTCTCATTATATTTCACAATTCCATCCATGGCAATCCATTCCATTCCCTTCCATTGCATTGCATTCCATTCCATTGCATTCCATTCCATTCCATTGCGTTGCATTCCATTGCGTTGCATTCCATTACATTGCATTCCATTGCATTGCATTCCATTCGATTCCATTCTATTGCATTCCATTCTACTCCTCTCCACTCCATTCCGTACCATTCCAGTCCATTCCAATCAGTTCCATTCCATTTCATTCCAGTCCACTTCTGTCCATTCCAGTCCACTCCAATCCACTCCTCTCCACTCCATGCCATTCCATCCAATTCCATTCCACTCCATTCCACTCCATTCCATTCTACTCCACACCACTGCACTCCGTTCCATTCCATTCCACTCCATTCCATTCCACTCCTTTTTTTCGACAGGATTTCACTTTGTCATCCATTCTGCAGTTCAGTGGCACTATGTCAGCTAACTTTTCATTTCACTATTCCATTCCATTCCATTCCATTCCATTCCATTCTGTTCCATACTGTTCCTTTCACTTCCATTCCATTCCATTCCAGTCCAGTCCGCTCCAAGCCACTCCACTCCACTCCACTTCAGTGAACTCCATTACGCTACACCCCATTACACACCAATCCACTTCAATCAACTGCACTCCACTTCACTACACTCCATTCCATCCGATTCCATGCCATTCCTTTCCACTCGAATCTATTCCACTCTAATCCACTCCACTGCACTCCTTTCCATTGCATTCCATTCCCTTCCATTCCAATCCATTCTAGTACACTCAACTCCAATACCGTCTACTCCAATCCATTCCATTCCAATCCATTTCATTTCATTCTATTGCATTTCATTCCATTCCTTTCTTTCAACAGGATCTCCATCGGTCACCCAGGCTGGAGTGCAGTTGCACAATCTGAGCTGATATTTCATTTCACCATTCCGTTCCGTTCCATTCCATTCCATTCCATTCCACTCCATTCCATTGCATTCCATTCCATTTCATTGCATTCCACTACTTTCCACTCCATTCCACTCCATTACACTCCATTACACTCCACTCTAATCCACACCACTCCACTCCACTCCAATCCAATTCATTCAACTCCATTCCATTCTATTTCATTCCATTCTACTCCAATCCACTTCATTCTACTGCATTCTACTCCACCCCATCCCATTCCACACTATTCTTTTCACCTCCACTCCACTCCACTCCACTCCACTCCATTCCATTCCATTCCATTAAATTGTACACCACACCATTCCATTCCTTTCTTTCCACAGGATCTCACGCTGTCACGCAGGCTGGATTGCAGTGACACAATCTCAACTCACACTTCATTACACCGTTCCATTCCGTTTCTTTCCATTCCTTTCCATCCCATTCCATTGCATTCCTCTCCACTCAACTCCATTCCACTCCATTCCATTCCACTCCACTCTACTCCACTCTACTCTAATCAATTCCATTCCATCCGATTATATTGCAATCTATTCCACTACACTCCACACCACTCGATTCCACTCCATTCCACTCTGCTCCCCTCCATTCCATTCCATTCTGTTCCACTACATTCCACTCCACTTCATTCCATTGCACTCGATCACATTCCATTGCATTCCATTCCACTCTATTCCACTCCACTCCATTCCATTCCATTGCATCAGATTCCTCTAAATTCCATTCCATTCCACTCCACTCCACTCCACTCCACTCCACTCTATTCCATACCATACAATTCCATTCCTTTCTTTCGAGAGGATCTCACGATGTCACCCAAGCTTGAATACAGAGGCAGAATCTCAGCTCACATTTCATTTCACCATTCCATTACATTGCATTCCGTTCCTTTCCTTTCCATTCTATTGAATTCCATTCCATTCCATTCCACTCCATTCAACTCCACTCCACTCCATTCCACTACACTGCACTCCAGTCCACTCCATTCCATTCATTCCAATTCCAGTCCACTCCACTCCACTCCACTCCACACCTTTCCACTACACTGTACTCCAGTCCACTTCATTGCATTCATTCCAACTGCATTCCAATCCACTTCACTCCACTCTACACCACTCCACCCCACTCCACTCCACTGCACTCCACTCCAGTTCATTCCATTCCATTCCATTCCATTCCATTCCATTCCATTCCATTCCATTCCACTCCATTCCATTCCATTCCATTCCATTCCACTCCATTCCATTCCATTCCACTCCATTCCATTCCATTCCACTCCCCTCCACTCCACTCCACTCCATTCCATCCTATTCCATTCCACTCCATTCAGATCCACGTTACTCCACTCCACCCCACTCCTTTCCATTCCACTCCACCCCATTCCATTCATCTCCACTCCACTCCACTCCATTCCATTCCATTCCATTCCATTCCATTCCATTCCATTCCATTCCCCTCCACTCCACTCGAATCCACTCCATTCCACTCTACTCCACTCCATTCCTTTGCATTCCTATCCACTCGTCTCCACTTCCCTCAATTCCACTCTACTCCATTCCATTCCATTCCTTTCTTTTCCACTACACACCATTCCACTCCATACATCTCCAGTCCATCCCATGGCATTCCACTCCATTCCATGTCATTCCATTCCACTACATTCCACTCCACCGCATTCCACTCCAATCTATTTTATTCCAAACCACTCCATGCCACTCCATGAAACTCCACCGCACTCCACTCCATTTCATTCTACTTCGCTCCATTCCACTCCATTCCACTCCACTCCATGCCGTTCCACTCCACTCCAGTCAATTCCATTCCATTCCCCTCCATTCCATTCCATTCCACTCCACTCCATTCCATTCCATTCCACTCCATTCCAGTCCATTCCACTGTATTCCACTCCACGTCACTCCATCCTACTCCATTCCATTGGACTCAATTCCACTACACTCATTTCCATTCCATTCCAATCAACTCCACTCCACTCCATTCCATTTTGCACCACTCCATTCCAGTCAATTCTACTCCACTCCACTCCTTTTGCCTCCCTTCCATTCCATTCCGTTCCGTTCATTCCATTCCATTCCACCCCACTTCACTCCTCTCCAGTACATTCCACTCCATTCCACTCCGCTCCATTCCACTCAATTGCATTCCACTCCATTTCATTTGATTCCACTCCATTCCTTTCCATTCCACTACCTTCCTGTCCAATACACTCCATTCCTCTCCACTCCACTCCGTATCCACTCCATTCCATGCAGTTCCATTCCACTCCACTACATTCCATTCCATTCTACTGCATTCCATTCCATTCCATTCCATTCCACTCCACTCCACTGCTCTCCACTTCACTCCACGCTACTCAATTCCACTCCATTCCTTTCCACTCCACTCTATTCCTCTCCACTCCATTCCACTGCATTCCATTCCATTCCATTCCCCTTCACTCCACTCCACTCCCCTCCACTCCACTCCGTTCGATTCCTTTCCATTCCACTGCACTCCACTCCATTCCAATGCATTCCACTCCATTCCTCTCCACCCCTCTCCATTCCGTTCCATTTCATTCCATTCCATTCCATTCCATTCCACTTCTTTCCACTCCACTCCTTTCCACTCCACTCAACTCCATTCAATGGCATTCCATTCCATTCAATTCCATTCCATTCCAATCCATTCCACTCCATTCCATTCAATTCTCTCCTTTCCAGTCCATATCACTTCACTCCATTCTATTCCATTCCATTCCATTCATTCCATTCCACTCCACTCTATTCCCGTCCATTACACACTATTGCACTCCACTCCACTCCATTCCACTCAATTGCCTTCCAGTACACTGCATTGCGTTCCCCTCAATTCCACTACACTCCATTCCACTCTATTCTCTTCCATTCCACTCCACTCTACTCCACTCCATTCCATTCCTGTTCATTCTATTCCACTCCATTCCATTCCTATCCATTCTATTCCACTCCATTCCTCTACAGTTCACTCCCTTCCACTGACTCCATTCCACTCCATTCCATTGCATTCCACTCCACTTGACTCCATTCCACTCCACTCCATTCCAGTCCACTCAACTCCATTCCATTCCATTCCACTCCACTCCACTCCATTCTAATTCTTTCCACTCCATTCCTCTCCAATCCACTCCAATCCATTCCATTCCACTCTCTTCCACACCACTCCACTCCATTCCATTCCACTCCACTCCATTCCATGCCATTCCATTCCATTCCACTCAATTCCATTCCGTTCTTCTCCATTCCAGTCAATTCCACTCCACTCCTCTCCACTCCACTCCATTCCATTCCGTTCCATTCCATTCCATTCCATTGCATACCGTTCCATTATACTGCATTCCATTCCACTCCATTCCAGTCTATGCCACTGCATTCCACTCCACTCCTCTCTATTCAACTCCATTCCCCTCCATACTACTCCATTCCATTCCAATCCATTCCACTCCATTCCTTTCCATTCCACTACTTGCCACTCTAATCCATTCCATTCCACTCCACTCTACCCCTATCCTATCCAGTCCTCTTCATTCCATTCCACTATATTCCACTCCACTCCACTCCTTTCCATTTCACTTCACTCCACTCCAATCCACTCCATTCCACTCCACTCCATTCCACTCCACTCCATTTCATTCCGTTCCATTCCATTCCACTCGACTCCACTCCATTGCACTGCTCTTCTCTCCACTCTATTCCATTCCATTCCACTTCATTCCATTCTGTTCCACTCTACTCCATTCATCTCCAATCCATTCCAGTCAACTCCATTCCCTTCCACTCCATTCGACTCCATTCCACTCCGCCCTACTCCATTCCACTCCACTCCACTCAATTCAATTGCATTCCACTCCATTCCTCTCCATTCCATTCCATTCCACTCCACTCCACTCCATTACACTCCACTTCACTCCTCTCCACTTCACTCCTCACCAATTCATTCCATTCCATTCGTTTCAACTCCAATACATGCCCTTACACACCACTCCATTCCATACCACTGCACTCCACTCCACTCCACTCCTCTCCTTTGAATTTCACTCCATTCCTTTCCATTCTTTTTTTTTCGAGAGGATCTCACTATCACAAAAGATGGAGTGCAGTGGCACAATCTCAGCTCACATTTCTTTTCACCGTTGCATTTCATTCTATTCCATCCCATTCCATTCAATACTATTTCACTCCGGTCGACTACACTCCACCCCATTCTATTCCACTCCATCCCCTTCCATTCGGCTCCATTCCAATCCACTCCACTCCACTGCACTGTATTCCATTCCATTCCATTTCACTCTCTTGCATTCCATTCCTTTCTTTCTACAGGATATCACTGTGTCATCCAGGCTGGAGTGCAGTGGCACAATCACAGCTCACATTACATGTCACTTTCCAATGCATTGAATTCCATTCCATTGCATTCCATTGCTTTCCATTCCAATCCATTCCATTCCACTGAATTCCTTTCATTTCCAAAACACTCCTTTCCACTCCACGTAACTCCAGTCCACTACATTCCATGCCATCCTATTCCATTCCACTGAATTTCACTCCTCTCCAATCCACTGCACACCAATCCACTCCATTCCACTCCATCCCATTCCATTCCAATCAATTCCACAGCAATCCACTCCACCCCACTCCATTTCACTTCATTCCATTCCATTCCATGCCACTCTAATCCATTCCATTCCACTCTACACCACCACAATCCTCTCCAATCCACTTCATTCCATTCCTTTCCTTTCCACTCCACTCCATTCTACTCCATTCCATGCCACTCCACTCCACTGCATTGCACTGGACTCCATTCTGCTCCATTCCATTCCATTCCATTCCACTCGACTGCACTCCATTACACTCCACCCCACTCCATTGCACTTGTCTCCTCTCCACTTCATTCCGTTCCATTCCACCCCATTCCATTTCATTCCACTCTACTCCATTCCACTCCACTCCATTCCACTCCACTCCACTCCATTCCACTCCATTAGACTCCATTGCACTCCACCCTACTTCATTCCACTCCACTCCACTCCATTCAATTGCATTCCACTCCATTCCTCTGCATTCCATTCCATTCCACTCCACTCCACTTCACTCCCCTCCTCTTCACTCCTCTACAATCCATTCCGCACCATTCGTT
Organism: Pongo pygmaeus; assembly: GCF_028885625.2. Taxonomy (NCBI): domain Eukaryota; kingdom Metazoa; phylum Chordata; class Mammalia; order Primates; family Hominidae; genus Pongo; species Pongo pygmaeus. Next base: position 2,795,184 of record NC_085931.1, read on the forward strand.
TCAATTCCAATACATTCCCTTCGACACCACTTCATTCCACACCACTCTACTCTTCTCCACTCCTCTCCATTCCATTCCACTCCATTTCATTCCATTCCTTTTTTTCACAGGATATCACCCTGTCACAAAAGATGGAGTGCAGTGGCACAATCTCAGCTCACATTTCTTTTCACTGTTCCATTGCATTCCATTCCATCCCATTCCATTCAATGCCATTTCACTCCCCTCCACTGCACTCCACTCCATTCATTCCACTCCATCCCATTCCTTTTGGCTCCATTCCAATCCACTCCACTGTACTCCACTCCACTCCATTCCATTCCATTTCACTCCATTGCATTCCATTCCTTTCTTTCTACATGTTATCACTGTCATCCAGGCTGGAGTGCAGTGGCACAATCTCAGCTCACATTACATGTCACTTTCCATTGCATTGAAATCTATTCCACTGCATTCCATGGCTTTCCATTCAATACCATTCCATTCCATTCCATTCCATTCCATTGAATTCCATTACACTCTTTCCACTCCATGTAACTCTAGTGCACTACATTCCATGCCATCTGAATCCATTCCACTGAATTCCACTCCTCTCCACTCCACTGCGCTCCAATCTACTCCACTCCACTCCATCACATTCCTTTCTGATCCATTCCACTGCACTCCACTCCACTCCACTTCATTCCATTCCATTCCATCCCCTTCCATTCCTCTCCATTCCACTCCACTCCACTTCACTCCACTCCACTGCAGTCCACTCCACTCCAATCCATTCCATGTCATTCCATTCCAGTGAATTCCATTCCATTCCTTTCTTTCGACAGTATCTCACTCAGTTATTCATCCTGGAGGGCAGTGGCACAATCTCAGGTTCTATTCCATTCCGTTCCATTCGACTCCAGTCCACTCCACTGCACTCCACCATACTCCATTCCACTCCATTCCACTCCATTCTATTCCACTACATTTCACACAACTCCATTCCATTCCATTTCACTCCACTCCACTCCATTCCATTCCAATCCATTCCACTCCACTCCATTCCATCATTCCATTCTATTCCACCCCACTACACCCCATTACATTCCACTACATTCCACTCCACTCCACTCCACTCTATTCCGCTCCATTCCATTCCATTCCATTCCATTCCATTCCATTCCATTCCATTCCATTCCTCTCCATTCCATTCCATTCCATTCCATTCCATTCCATTCCATTCCATTCCATTCCTTTCCACTCCATTCCACTTCATTTCATTCCACTCAACTCCACTCCAATCCATTCCACTCCACTCCATTCCAATCCATTCCACTCCATTCTTTGCCACTCTATTCCACTCCACTCCATTCCACTCCACTCCACTGAATTCTACTCCATTCTGTCCGTACGTTTCCATTATATTTCACTGCATTCCATTCCTCTCCACTCCGCTCCATTCCTCTCCAGTCAACTTCATTCAACTCCACTCCGCTACACTCCACTCCACTCCACTCCTCAATATTCTAATTCATTCCATTCCATTCAATTCCATTCCATTCCACTGCACTCTACCCCACTCCACTCCAGTAAAATCCATTCCACTCCATTCCACTCCATTCCATTCCTTTCCATTCCATTCCACTCCATTGCACTCCACTCCAATCCACTCCACTTCATTCCATTCCACTCCACTCCACCCCAATCCACTCCATCCCATACCACTGCACTCCATTCCATTCCATTCCACTCCCCTCAACCCCATTTCACTGCCCTACACTCCATCAAACTCCAGCCAATTCCACTCCACTACTTCCACTCCACGCTGTTCCATATAATTCCATGCCATGCCACTCAACTAAACTTCTTTCCACTGTACTCCACTCCAGTACATTATGCTCCATTCCATTCCACTCCATTCTATCCCAGTCCACTCCAATCCATTGCACTCCATTGTGTTCCATTCCATTCCATTCCATTCCACTCCACTCCAATCGACTCCAATCCACTCCACTCCACTACTGTCCACTCCACTCCACTCCACTCTATTCCTCTCAACTCCATTCCATTCCATTCTATTCCACTCCACTCCTCTCCATTCCACTCCACTCCCCTCCACTCCCCTCCATTCCACTCCACTCCACTCCATTCCAATCCATTCCACCCGATTCCATTCCATTCAACTCCATTCTAGTTCAATCCACTCCATTCCACTCCACTCCACTCCACTACATTCCATTCCATTCCATTCCATTCCATTCCTCTCCGCACAACAACCCTCCACTCCAATTCAGTCTATTCCATTCCACTCCACTCCATTCCATTAAATTCCACTACATTATCTGCCACTCCATTCCACTCCATTCCATTCCACTCCAATCCATTCCATTCTACTCCACTTCTTTCCATACCATTTCATTCCATTCCACTCCATTCCATTCCACCTCATTCCATTCCATTCCATTGCATTCCACCCCACTCCACTCTACTCCACTGCATTCCATTCCACTCCACTCCTCTCCATTCATTCCTATCCATTCCATTCCACTCCACTCCACTCCACTCCACTCCATCCCATTCCATTCCATTCCATTCCACTCCACTCCATTCCACTGCACTCCATAACATTTCATTGCATTCCATTCTACTCCACTGCATTTCACTCCACTCCACTCCATTCCACCCCAATCCACTCCAGTCCATTCCATTCCATTTCACTCCATTTCATTCCATTCCAATCCATTCCTGTCCACTCCACTCCACTGAATTCCACTCCACTCCTCTCCATTCCACTCCTTTCCATTCCACTCCACTCCACTCCATTCTACTCCACTGCAATCCATTCCATTCCATATCATTCCTCTCTACTCCTCCCTACTCTACTCCACTTCATTCCACGCTACTCCATTCGATTCAATTCCATTACATTCCCCTCTACTCCACTCCATTCAACTCCAGTCCACTCCAATCCATTACATTCCACTCTATTCCACTACACTCCACTCCATTCCATTCCGTTAGATTCTACTCCATTCCATTCCAATCTATTCCACTTCACTTCACTCCAATCCACTCCATTCCATTCCATTCCATTCAAATCCACTCCATTCTACTCCAGTCTACTTGAATCCACTCCACTACACACCATTCCGTTCCACTCTATTCTATTCCATTCAATTCCTTTCTTTCCATAGTGTCTCACTCTGTCACAAAGGCTGGAGTGCAGTGGCACAATGTCAGCTTACATTTCTTTTCACCTTTCCATTGCATTCCATTCCATCAATTTCCATGCCATACTATTTCACTCCACTCCACTCCATTCCATTCCATTCCACTCCATCCGAATTCATTCGAATCCATTCCACTCCAGTCAAGTCCACTCTACTCCACTCCATTTCATTCCATTCCATTCCTCTCCACTGAATTCCACTCCACTCCACTCCATTCCATTCCACTCCATCCCATTCCATTCGATTACATCTCACTGCACTGCATTCCACTCCACTCCATTCCACTCCACTGCACTCCATTCCACTCCATTCCACTCCCCCTTCATTCCACTCCACTCCATTTCATTCCACTCTAATCCATTCCAGTCCACTGCACTCCATTCCATTTCATTCCATTCCACTCCATTCCACACCAATTCAATCCATTCCACTCCATTCCACTCCAATCCCTTCAACCCCATTCCAGTCCATTCCACTGTATTTCAGTCCACTCCACTCCATTCCACTCCATTCCATTCCCTTCCACTGCACTCCACTCCTTTCAATTAGAATCCATTCCACTCCACTGTATTCTATTCCACTCCACTCCACTCCACTCCACTCCATTCCACTCCATTCCTTTCCATTCCACTCTACTACACTCCATCCCAATCCAATCCACTACATTCTATTCCCCTCCACTTCATTCCAATGATGTAGAGTGAAGTTTATTGGATTGATGTGGAGAGGAGTGGAGTCAGTGAAGTGGAATGGAGTGGAGTGAATTGGATTCGAATGGATTGGAGTGGAGTGGAGTGGCGTTGAGTGCAGTGGAGTGGAGTGCAGTGGGTTCGAATGGAATGGAGTGGAAGCTGAGATTGTGCCAATGCACTCCAGGCTGAGTGACAGAGTGAGATAATGTCGAAAGAAACGAATGGAAGGCAACGTATTGGAGTGGAATGGATTGGAGTGGACTATAGTGGAGTGGAGTCAAATGGAGTGGTTTGGAATGAAGAGGAATGGAATCAGATGGAATGGAATGAAATGAAGTGGAGTGGAGAGGAGTGGTTTGAACTGCAATGGAATGGAGGGGAATGGAAAGGAATGAAGTGGAATGGAGTGGAGTGCAATGGAGTAGAGAAGAGTGTAATGGAGTGGAATGGAATTGGATATAATGGAATGTAGTGGAGTAGAGTGGAGTGTAAAAGAGCGGACTGCAGTTGAATGCAAATGAATGAAATGGAATGGAATGGAATGCAAAGGAATGCAATGGAATTGAATTCAATGCAATGGAAAGTGACATGTAACGTGAGCTGAGATTTTGCCACTGCACTCCAGCCTCAGTGACACAGTGATATCCTGTTGAAGGAAAGGAGTGGGATGCAATGGAGTGAAATAAAATGGAATGGAACGGAATGGAGTGGAGTGGAGTGCAGTGGAGTGGATGGGAATAGAGTCGAATGGATGGGATAGAGAGGAATGGAATGGAGTGGAGTGCAGTGAAGTGGAGTGAAATAGTATTGAATGGAAAGGGATGGAATGGAATGCAATGGGGAGGTGAAAAGAAATTTGAGATGAGATTGTGCCACTGCAATCCAGCTTTGTTACAGATTGAGATCCTGTGGAAATAAAGGAATGGAATGGAATGGAGTGGAATAGAATGGAACGGAGTGGAGTGGAGTGGAGTGGTTTGGAATATAGTGGCGTGGAATGGAATGAAATGGAGTTGAAAGGAATTGAATGGTATGGAATGGATTGGAGTGGAGAGGAGTACAGTGGATTGCAGTGGAATGGAGTGGAATGGAGTGGAATGAAATGGAATTCAGTGGAATGGAGTAGAGTGGAATGGAATGAAATGGAGTGGAAGTGAATGGAGAGGAATGGAGGGTATTGGAGTGGAAGAGTAGAGTGGGTCAGAATGGAGTGGAATGGATTGGAATGGAGAGGAAAGTAATGTAATGTAATGGAATGGAATGAAGTGGAGTGGAGTGGAATGAACTGGAATGGAATGATTAGGAGAGGAATGGAATGGAATATAATGGAATGGAATGAAATGGCGTGGAGTGGAAAGAACTGGAATGGAATGTATAGGAGAGGAATGGAATGGAAGGGAGTGGAATAGAATAGAGTGGAATGGAATGGAATGGTACAGAATGGAGGAGAGTGGAGTGGAATAGAGTGGATTGGAGAGGAAAAGAGTGGAATGGAATGGAATGGTATGGAATGGACTGGAGTATGGTGGAACGGAGTGAAATGGATTGGAATGGAGAGGAATGGAGTGCAATGTAATGGAAAGGAATGAAGTAGAATGGTGAAGAATGGAATGGAATGCAGTGCAGTGGAATGGAATGGAGTGGAGTGGAATGGAGAGGAATGGAATGGAGTGGAATGGAGGGGAATGGAGTGGAATGGAGTGGAGTGGAGTGGAATAGATTGGAATGTACTGGAATGGAGTGGAATGGAATTGAATGGAGTGGAGTGGAGTGGAGTGGAAAGAACTGGAATTCAACGGAATGGAATGGAATGGAATGGAATTCAATAGAATGGAGTGGAATGGAATGGAATGGCATGGAATGGAGTGGAGTAGAGTGGAATGGAGTTGACTGGAGTGGAAAAGAAGAGTGGAATGAAATGGAATAGAGTGGAGTGGAGTGGAATTGAGAGGAATGGATTGGAATGAAGTGGAGTGCACTGGAATGCAATGGAATGGAATGGAGCAGATTGCAGTCGAATGGAGAGGAGTGGAAGGGAGTGCAGTGGAATGGAAAAGAGTGGAATGGAGTGGAGTGGAATGGGGTGGAGTGGAATGGAATGAAATGGAGTGGAGTGGAATGGAGTGGAGTGCAATTGACTGGATTAGTGTGGACTGGAATGGCGTGGAGTGGATTGGAGTGGAGTACAGTGGAGTGGAATGGAATGAAGTGGAGTGAAATGGCATGGAGTGCAGTGGAATGGAATGGAATGGAGTGGAATGGAATGGAGTAGAGTGGAATGGAGTGCAATGGAATTGAGTGGAGTGGAGTGAAGTGGAATGGAGTGGACTGGACAGGAATGGGGTGGAGTGGAATGGAATGGACTGGAATGGAAAGGAATGGAATGGTGTGGTATGAAATGGAGTGGTGTGAAATGAAATGGAATGGAGTGCAATGTAATTGAGTGGAGTGGAGTGAAGTGGAATGGAGTGGAGTGGACAGGAATGGGGTGGAGTGGAATGGAATGGACTGGAATGGAAAGGAATGGAATGGTGTGGTATGAAATGGAGTGGTGTGAAATGAAATGGAATGGAGTGAAATGGAATGGAACGGATTCGAGTGGAGAGAAATGGTGTGGAGTGGAGTGGAATGGATTGGAGTTGATTGAAATAGATTAGAGTGGAACAGAGTGTAGTGTAGGTCATTGGAGGTAATGGATTGGAGTAGAATGGAGTAGCGTGGATTTTAATGGAATGGAGTGGATTGGAATGGAATGGAATGGAATAGAATGGATTGGAGTGCAGTGGAACGGATTGCAGGCAAGTGGAATGGATTTGAGTGTAGTGTAGTAGAATGGAATGGAGTGGATTGGAATGGAGTAGAGTAGCACGGAGTGGAGTGGAGTTCAGTGGAGATTAATGGAATGGAGTGGAGTGGAGTGGGGTGGAATGAAATTGAATGGAATGGAGTGGAGTGGAGTGGAATGGAGTGGAGCGGAGTGGAATGGAGAGGATTGGAATTTAGTAGAATGGAGTGGATTGGATTGGACTGGAATGGAGTGGAGTGGAATGGAATGGAGAGGATTGGAATGTAGTAGAATGGAGTGGAATGGATTGGACTGGAATGGAATAGAGTGGCATGGAGTGGAATAGAATGGAGTGGAATGGAGGGGAATGGAATGGAATGGAGTGGATTGGAATTGAATGGGATGTAGTGGAAAGGAATGTAATGGAGTGTTGTGGAATGGAATGGAGTGCAATGGAATCGAGTGTAGTGGAGTGGAGTGGAACGGAGTGGAGTGGAGTGGAAAAGAGTTGAATGTAATGGAATGGAATGGAGAAGACTGGAATGGAGTGGACAGGAACGGAGTGGTGAGGAAAAGAATGGAATGGAAAGGAATGGAATGGAATGGAATGGACTGGAGTGAAGTGGAATGGAGTGGAGTGGAGTGGAATGTAGCACAGTGGAATGTAACGGAATGGAAAGGAATGGATTGATTGGAGTGGAACGGAGTGGATTGGAGTGCAGGGGACTGGAATGGAATGGAATGAAGTGGAGTGGAGAGGACTGTAAAGAAATGGAATGGAATGGAAAAGGATGGAGAGGAAAGGAGTGGAGTGGAATGGAGTGCACTGGAAGGGAGTGGGATGGAGGAGAGTGGAATGGAAAAGAGTGGGGTGGAGTGGAGTAGAAAGGAGTGTAGTGGAGTGCAGTGGAGTGATGTGGTGTGGAATTTAGTGGAAAGGAAAAGAATGGAGGGGAGCTTAATGAAATGGAGTGGATTGGAGTGGAGTGGAGTGCAATGGAATGGAATGGAGTGGAATGGAATGGAGTGCAGTTGAATGGAAAGGAGTGGAGTGGACTGGCGTGGATTTCAATGGAGTGAAGTGGAGTGGAGAGGAGTAGAGTAGAGTGGAACGGAGTGGAATGGACTGGAGTGGAGTGAAGTGGAGTGGAATCGATGGAGTGATGTGAAGGGGAATGGAGTGGAATGGACAGGAGTGGAGTGGAGTGGAATGGAATGGAGTGGAGTGGAGGGGAAAGGAGTGGAATGGACTTGAGTGGAGTGGAGTGGAATGGAATGGACTTGAGTGGAGTGGAATGGAGAAAAAAGGAATTGATTGGATCGGAGTGAACTGGAGTGGAGTTGAATGGAGTGGAAAGGAATAGATTGGATTGGAGTGGACTGCAGTGGAGTGGAGTGGAGTTGAGCGCAATAGAAGGAGTGGAATGGAATGGAAGGGAGTGGAGTGGAATGAAAGGGAACAGAATGGAGTTCAACGAAGTGGAGAGTAGTGGATTGGAATGGATTAGGGTGGACTGGAAAGGAGTGGAGCAGAGAGGAATGGACTGGAATAGAGTGTAATGGAATGGAGAGGAATGGTATCTAATGGAAAGGAGAGGAGTGTAATGTTATGGAATGGAGTGGAAGGGAGTGGAATGGAGGGTAGTGCATTGGAAAGGAGTGGAATGGAATGGAAAGGTTTGGAGAGGAGTGGAGTGGAATCGAGTGGAATATAGTGGAGTGCAATGGAGTGTAGTGTAGTGGAATGGAATGGAGTGGAATGGAATGGAGTAGAATGGAATGGAGTTGAGTGCAGTGGAGTAGAGAGGAGTGGAATGGATAGGAAGGAATAGAATGGATTGGAGTGGAGTGGAATGGAATAGAATGGAGTAGAGTGGAAGGGAGTGCAATGAAATAGAGCGGAGTGGAGTGGATTGCAGTGCAATGGAATGGAATGGAGTGGAGTGGAGTGGGGTGGACTGGCATGGAGTAGAATGGAGTGGAATGGAATGGAGTGGAGTGGACAGGAAAGGAATGCAGTGGAGTAGAGTAGAATGGAGTGGAGCAGAGTGGAACTGAGTGGAAAGGAATTGAGTAGAGTTAAATGGAATGGAGTAGAGTGGAGTGCAGTGGAGTGGAATGGAATGGAAAGGAGTGGAGTGGAGTGGAATGACTTGGAGTGGTGTGGAATGGATTGGCGTGGAATATAGTGGAATGGAAAGGAGTGGAGGGGAGTGGATTGGACTACAGTGGAATGTATCGGAGTGTAGTGGAGTGCAATGGAGTGGAGTGGAGTGGACTTGAATGGAGTGGAGTGGAATGGAATGGAGTGGAATGGAATGGAATGGAGTGGAGAAGAATGAAGTGGAGTGGAATGGAATGGAGTGGAATTTAATAGCGTGGATTAAATGGAATGGAGACGAGTGGAGAGGAGTGGAGTGGAATGTAACGGAGCGGAGTGGAATGGATTGGAATCGAGTGGAATGGAAAGAAGTAGAGTGGAATGGAGTGGAATGCAGTGAAGTGGAATGGAGTGGAAAGGAATGGATTGGAACGGAGTAGAGTGGAAAGGAATGGAGTTGGTGGAGAAGAATGGAACGTAGAGAAGTGGAAATGAGAGGAGTGGATTGGAATGGAATGCAGTGTTGTGGAGTTTAAAGCAATGCAACGAACTGGAATGGAATGGAATGGAATGTAGTGGAATGGAATGGAATGAGATGGAGTAGACTCGTATGTTATTGAATGGGGTGGAGTGGAGTGGACTGGAAAGGAGTGGATTGGAGTGGAATGGAATGCAGTAGAGTGGACAGGAATGGAATGGAGTGGAGTGGAATGGAACGGAATATAGTGGAATGGAATGGAGTGGAGTCAAATGTTCTGCAATGGAATGGAGTGGAGTGGAGTAGAGTGGATTGGGGTGCGATGGATATTAATGGAATGGAATGTAGTGGATTGGAATGGAATGGAGTGGAGTGGAACGGAATGGAATGGTGTGGAATGGAATGGAGTTGAGTGGAGTGGAGTGGAGTGGACTGGAATGGATTGCATTGGAATGGAATGGAGTATAATGGAAAGGAATGGAATGGAGTGTAGTGGAATGGAGTGGATTGGAATGGAATGGAATGGAATGGGGTGGAGTGGACTGGAACGGAGAGGAATGGATTGGAATTGGGTAGATTTGAATGGAATGGAAAGGAATGGGATGGAGTGCAGTGGAATGGAGAGGAATGGATAGGAATGGACTGGAACAGAGTGGATAGGAATGAAAGGGAATGGAATGGAGTGAAGTGGAATGCAATAGAGTAGAGTGGAATTGAATGGAATGGAGTGGAGTGTAATGTAACTGAATGGAATTGATTGGAGTGGAGTGGAATGGAGTGAAGTGGAATGCAGTCGAGTGGAGTGGAGTGGAATGGAATGGAATGGGGTGGAGAGGAGTGGAGTGGAATGGAAGGGAGTGGAATGGAACGGAGTGGAATGGAGTGGACTGGAGTGGATGGAATGGAGTGAAGTGGAATGGAATGGAATGGAGTGCAGTGGAATTAAAGGAGTGGGGTGAAATGGAATGTAGTAAAGTGGAATGGAGTGGAATTGAGTGGAGCGGACTGGAATGGAGTCGAATTGAGTGGAGCAGACTGGAATGGAGTGGAGTGGATTTAGTGGACTGAAATGGAGTGGAGTGGAATGAAATGAAGTGGAATGGAAAGGAATGTAATGTAAAGGAGTGTAATGGAGTTGAATGGAGAGGAGTGTAGTGGAAAGGATTGGAAATGAATGGAATGGAGTGGAGGTTAGTGGAATGGAGTGGCATGGATTGGAACGGAGTGAAGAGGGATGGAATGGAATGGAATAAAATCGACTAAAGTGGACAGGAATGCAGTGGAGTGGAATGAAGTGGAGTGTAGTGTAATGGAATGGAATGGAGTGGATTGGAAGGGAGTGGAAAGGAATGGAGCGGAATGGAGTGACGTGGAATAGAGGGTAGTGGAGTGTATGGAGTGGAGTGCAGAGGAATGGAATGGAATGGAGTGGAGTGGAATGGAATGGCTTGGAGTGGAATATAATATAGCGGTGTGCAGTGGAGTGGAGTGGAATGGAGTGGAGTGGACTGGATTGGATTGGATTGGAGTGGAATGGAGAGAAATGGAATGGAATGGACAGGAATGGAGTGGAGTGGAGTGGAATGGAGAGGAGTGGATTGGAGTGGACTTGAGTGGGACAGAATGGAACGGAGTGGAGTGGAATGGATTGGAGTGGAGTGGAATGTAGTGGAATGGAATGAAGTGGAATTAATTGGAATGGAATTCAGTGGAGTGGAGTGGAATGGAAAGGAGTGGAGTACAATGGATTGTAGAGGAATGGATTGGTGTTGAATGGAGTGGAATGGAACGGAGTTGAATTGAATGGATTTCAGTGGAGTGGAGTGGAGTGGAGTGGAATGGAATTGAGTGGAATGGAATGGATTGTAATGGAATGGAGTGGAGTGCAGTGGAATGGAATGGAGTGGAGTGAATTGGATTGGAGTGGAATGTAATGGAATGGAGTGGAGTGGAGTAGTATGGAATGGAATGGAATGGAACGGATTGGATTGGATTGCAGTGGGGTGGATTGGAGTGAAGCGGAGTGGAGTGGAAATGGCTGAAGTGGAGTGCAATGGAATGGAATGGAGTGGAGTGGAGTCACTGCAGTGAAGTTCATTGGAAATGGAATTGAATGGAATGGAGTGGAGTGGTACGTTATGGAGTGGATTAGAATGCAATGTAGGGACTGGAGTGAAGTGGAATGGAGTGGAGTGGACTGGAATGGAGAGGAGTGGAATAGAAGGAAGTGGGATATAATAGAACGTAGTGGAGTGGAGTGCAGTGGAGTGGATTGAAATGGAGTGCAGCTGAGTGGATTGGAATGGAATGGAATGGAGTGGAGTGGAGTGGAATGGAGTGGAATGGAATGGAGTGGAGTGTAGTTAAATGGAATAGAAAAGAGTAGAGTGCTATGGAATGGAAAGGAATGGAGTGGAATGGTTTGGACTGGAGTAGATGGAGTGGAGTGCAGAGGAAGGGAATGGAATTGGAATGGAGTGGAGTGGAATGGAATGGAGTGCAGTGGAATGGTGTGGAGTTCAAAGGCATGGAATGGAATGGAGTGGAGAGGAATGGAGTGGAATGGAGTGGCATGGAGTGGAATGAAATGTAGTGGAATTAAATGGAATGGAATACTGTGGAGTGAACTGGAATGGAAAGGATTGGAGTGGAGTTGACTGGATTGGAATTGAACGGATTGGAATTAAATGGAATGGAGAGGAGTGGAGTGGAATTGAATGGAGTGGAATGGAATGCGATGGAATGGAATGGATTGGAATGGAATAGAGTGGATTGCCCTGGAATGAAATGGAATGGAGAGGAGTGGAATAGAGCAGAGTGGAGTGGAATGTAATGGAATGGATTGGAGAGGAGAAGAGTGCAGTGGAAAGGAATTTAATGGAATGGAGAGGAGTGGAATGTAATGGAGTGTAGTGAAATGGAATGTAGTGGAGTGCAATGGATTGTAGTGGACTGGAATGGAACGGAGTGGAATGGAGTAGAACGGATTGGAATGGAGTGGAGTGGAATGGAATGGAATAGAATGGATTGTAGTGGAGTGGAATGGAGTAGAGTGGAATGGAGTGGATGGGAGTGGAAAGGAATGGATTGGAGTGGAGTGAAATGGAGTGGAGTGGACTGGAAAGGAGTGGAGTGGAATGGAATGGAATAGAATGGAGCATAGTGGAGTGGAATGGAGTAGAGTGGAATGGAGTGGACGGGAGTGGAAATGAATGGATTGGAGTGGAGAGAAATGGAGTGGAGTGGACTGGAATGGAGTGGAGTGGAGTGGAATGGAGTGGAGTGAACTGGAGTGGATTGGAGTGGAATGGAATGGAGTCGAATGGAATGGAATGGAGTGGGGAGGAGAAGAATTGTGTGGAGTGCAATGCAATGAAGTGGAGTGGAATGGAATGGAGTGGAATGAAGTGGAGTGGAATGTAATGGAGTGGAGTGAAGTAGAATGGAGTGGAGTGGACTGGAATGGAGTGGAGTGGAGTGGAATGGAGTGGAATGAAATGGAGTTGAATTAAACGGAATGGAGTGGAGTGGTGTGGAGAAGAATGGAATGGAGTGAACTTCAATCCGTTGGAATCGAATGGAGGGGAGTGCATTGGAGTGGAAGGAAGTGGAGTAGATTAGAAAGGAAAGGAATGGAGTGGAATGGGATGGAAAAGAGTGGATTGTAGTGGAGTAGAGTGGCATGGAGTGGAATGGAAAGGAATTGAACAAAGTAGAGTGGAATGTAATGGAGTGTGGTGGAGAGGAGTGGAATGGAGAGAATTGGAAATGAGGGGAGTGTATGGGAATGGAATGGAGTGGAGTGGAATGGAACGGAATGGAATGGAGTGGAATGGAATGTCATGGAGTAGAGTGGAATGGAGTGGAATGCAATGGAGTGGAATGGAATGGAGTGGAACGGATTGGAATGGAATGGAGCTGAGTGGAGTGGAATGGAGTGGAACGGAATGGAGTGGATTGGAGTGGAGTGGAGTGCAGTGGAATGGAATGGAGTGGATTGGAGTGGAGTGGAGTGCAGTGGAATGGAATTGATTGGAATGGAGGGGAGTTGAATGGAATGGAGTGGACTGGAATGGAATGGAGTTTAGTGGATTGGAGTGGACTGGAATGGAGTGGAATGGAATGGAATGGAGTGGAAAGGAAGGATTGGAATGGAGTGAAGTGGAATGCAGTACAGTGGAATGGAGTAGAGTGGAATGGAACACAATATAGTGGACTGTAATGGAATAGAATGGAATAGAGTGGACTGTAGTGGAATGGAGTGGAAAGGATTAGAATGGAGTGGAGTGGAATAGAATGGAAATGAATGGAGTGGAGAGGAATGCAATGGAGTAGAGGTTAATGGAATGGAATGGAGAGCAGTGGGATGGAATGGAAGGGAATGGAGTAGTGTGGAATGGAATGGACTGGAAAGGAGTGGAGTGGAGTGGAATGGAGTGGAGAGGAATGCAGTGAAGTGGAGAGGAATGGAATGGAATGAAGTGGAGTGGAATGGAGTGGAATGGAATGGAGTGGAATGGATTGGAGTGGAGTCAATGGAGTGAAGTGCAGTGGAATGGAATAGAGGGGAGGGGAGAGGAATGGAATGGAGTGGAGAGGAATGGAATGTAGTGGAGTGGAGTGGAGTGGAGTGGACTGGAAGGGAGTAGAGTGGAATGGAATGAAGTGGAATGTAATGGAATTTAATGGAGTGGAGTGGAGTGGAGAGGAATGGAGTGATGTGGAGTGGAAAAGATTGGAATGCAATGGAAAGGAAAGGAGTGGATTGGAGTGGAATGGGGTGGAATGGATTGGAATGGAATGGAGTGGAGTGGAGTGGAATGGAGTAGAATGGAATGGAGTGGAATGTAGTGGAATGGAATGGAATGGAGTGGAGTCGAATGGAGTGAAGAAGAATGTAGTTGAATGGAGTGGAGTTTAATGGATGTAATGGATTGCAGTCGAATGGAATGGAATGGAATTTAGTGAATTGGAATGTAATGCAGTGCAGTGGAGTGAAGAAGTATGGACTGGATTGGAGTGCAATGGAGTGGAGTGGAATGTAATGGTGTGGAATGCATTGGAATGGAATGGAGTGGAGTGGAGTGCAATGGAGTGGAATGGAATGGAGTGGAGAGGAGTGGAATGGAGTACAATGGAATGGAGTGGAATTAAATGGAATGGAGTGGAGTGGAGTGGTGTGCAGTGTAATGGAAAGGAGTGGAGTGGAATGGATCAGAATGGAATGGATTGGAGTGTACTGGAATGGAATGGAATGAGTGGAGTACAGTGGAGTGGAGTTGAGTATAACGGAATTGAATGGAATGGAGTGGAGTGGAATGGAATGGAATGGAAAGGAATGGAGTGGAGTGGAGTGGCAAGGAGTGGGGAGGATTGAAGTGGAGAGGAGTGGAGTGGAAAGGAGTGGAGTGGAGTGGAATGGAATGGTATGGATTGGAGTGGAATGGAATGGAATGGAGTGGAGGGAAATGGAAGAGAATGGAATGCAGAAGAGTGGAGTGGAATGGAGTGGAGTGGAGTAGGGCAGAATGGAATGGAATGAAGTAGAGTGGAATGGAGTAGAATAGAATGGAGTGGAATGGAGTGTTGTGGAGTGGAGTGGAGTGCAGTGGAATGGACTGGAATGGAGTGTGGTGGAATGGAATGGAGTGGAATGGAAAGGAATGTAATGGAGTGGAGTGGAAAGGAGTGTAGTAGAATGGAATGGATTGGAGTAGAGTGGAATGGAATGGAATGGATTGGAACGGAATGGAAGGGAATGGAACGGAATGGAGTGGAGTGAAATGGAATGGAATGGAGTGGAGGGAAATGGAAGGGAATGGAATGCAGAAGAGTGGAGTGGAATGGAGTGGAGTGGAGTGGAAAGGATTGGAATGATATGTAACAGAATGGAATTTAGTGGAGAGGAGTGGAATGGAGTGGCATGGATTGTAATGAAGTGGAGTGGAGTGGAATGGAATGGAATGAAACGGAGTGGAGTGGAGTGGATTGGACTCGAATGGAGTGGAGTGGAATGGAGAGGAGTGTAGTGGAATGGAATGGAGTGGAGTGGAATGGAGTGGAAAGGAATGGAATGGAACAGAGAGGACTGGAGTGGATGGAGTGGAGTGCTGCGGAATGTAATAGAATGGAATGGAGTCGAGTGGAATTGAATGGATTGGAGTAGAATGTTATGTAGTAGAGTGGAGTGGAGTGTAATGAAGTGGAGTGCAATGGAATGGATTGAAGTGCAATGGAATTGAATGGAGTGGAATGGAATAGAATGGAATGGTGTGGAGTGGAATGGAATGGAGAATCGTGGAATGGAGTGGAGGTTAGTGGAATGGAGTGGAAAGTAATGGAGTGGCATTAAATGCATTGGACGGGAGTGGATTGGATCAGACTGGAATGAAATGGAGAGGATTAAACTGGAATGGTTTGTGGTGGATTGGAGTGGAGAGGAGTGGAGTGGAAAGGAATGGGATGGGGTGGAAAGGAAAGGGGCGGAGTGTAATGGAATGGAATGGAGGGGAATGGAATGGAATGAAATGTAGTGTAATGGAACTTATTGGAGTGGAATGGAATGGAGTTGAGTGGAATGGAATGGAGTGCAAAGGAGTGGAATGGAATGGAGTGGAGTGGAATTGAGTAGAGAGGAATGGAATGGAGTGGAATGGAATGGAATGCAATGGAGAGGACTGGAGTGGAATGGAGTGGAGCAGAGTGGTATGGAGTGGAATGGAGTGGAGCAGAGTGGTATGGAGTGGAATGGAGTGAAATGGAATGGAATGGAATGGAATGTAGAGGAGTGGAGTGGAATGCAGTGGAATGGTTTGGAATGGAGTGGAGTGTAGTAGAATGGAATGGAGCAGATTGCAGTGGAATAGAATAGAGTGGAATGGAGTGGAGTGTAGTAGAATGGAATGGAGCAGATTGCAGTGGAATAGAATAGAGTGGAATGGAGTGGAGTGGAGTGGTTGGAGCAGAGTGTTGTGGAATGGAATGGAATGGAATGGAATGGAGTGGAGTGGAGTGGCATTTAGTGGGATGGACTAGAATGGAGTGGAGTGGAGTAGAAAGGAGTGGAACGGAATGGAATGGAATGGACTTTAGTGTAATGGAATGGAGTGGAGTGTAATGGAGTAGACCGGAGTGGAATGGAATGGAATGCAGTGGAATCGAGTGGTGTGGAGTGGAGTGGAATGGTGTGTAGTGGAATGGAATGGATTGGAATTTATTGGAGTGGAATGGAATGGAGTGGAATGGAATGGAGTGGAGTGGAATGAAATGGAATGGAGTGGAGTGGAATGGAGTGGAATAGAATGGAGTGAAATGGAGTGGAGTGGAGTGGAGTGGATAGAGTGGAGTGTAGTGGAATGGAATGGAATGGATTGGAGTGGAGTGGAATGGAATGCAGTGGTGTGGAATGGAATACATTGGAGTGGAGTGGAGTGGAATGGTGTGGAGTTGACTGGAATGGAGAGGAGTGAAGTGGAATGGAGTGGAATGGAAAGGTGTGTAATTAAACGGAATGGAATGAAGTGAACTTTAATGGATTGGAATCGAATAGAGTGGAGTGAAATGGAGTGGACTCGAGTGGAATTGAATGGAGTGGAGTGGAATGGAAAAGAGTGGAATGGAATGGAGTGGAGTGGATTTGAAAGGAGCGGAATGGAAAGGAATGGAAAAGAGTAGAGTGGAATGGAATGGAGTTTGGTTGAGAGGAGTAGAATGAAGAGACGGGGAAATGAGAGGAGTGGATTGAAATGGAATGGAGTAGAGTGGATTATAATGTAATGGAAGGGAGTGGAATGGAACCGAATGGAATGTAGTGGAATGGAAAGGAGTGGAGTGGAATGCAGTGCAATGGAATGGGGTGGAGTGGAGTATAGTGGAGGGGAGTGCAGTGGAATGGAATGGAATGGAATGGAGGGGAGTGGAATGGAATGGAGTGGAGTGCAATGGAATGTAGTGGAATGGAATGTAGTTTAGTGGAATGAAATGTAGTGGAATGGAAAGGAATGGAATGGAGTGGAGAAGAATGGAGTGGAGTGGAATGGAGAAGAGAGGAATGGAATGGAATGGTGACGAGTGGAGTGCAGTGGAATGGAATGGGGTGCAATAGAGTGGAGTGTAGTTGTTGGAGTGGGATGAAGTGGAATGAAATGGAATGGAGTGGAGTGGAATGGAATGGAGTGGAGTGGAATGGAACGTAGTAGAGTGCAGTGGAGTGGAATGGAATGAAGTGGATCAGACTGGAATGGAGTTGAGTGGAGTGGAATGGAGTGGAATGGAGTGGAGTGGAGTAGAAAGGATTGGAATGGAATGGAATGGAGTGGAGTGTAATGGAATGGAATGGAATGGAGCAGAGTGGAGCAGAATGGAGTAGAGTGGAGTGGAAAGGATTGGAATGGAATGCAACGGAATGGAATTTAGTGGAGTGGAGTGGAATGGAGTGGAATGGATTGGAACGGAGTGGAATGGAATGGAATGGAATGGAGTGGACTGGAGAGGAATGGAGTGGAGTGCAATGGAATGGAGTGTAGGGGAATGGAATGGAATGGAGTGTAGTGGAATGGACTGGAAAGGAATGGAGTGGAATGGAGTGAACTGGAGTGGATGGTGTGGAGTGCAGCGGAATTGAATAGAATGGAGTGTAGTGGAGTGGAATTGAGTGGAGTTTAGTAAAATGTTATGTAGTGGAGTGGAGTTGAGTGGAGTGGAATTAAGTGGATTGGACTGGAATGCAGTGAAGTGGAGTGGAATTGAATGGAGTGGAATGGAGTAGAATGAAATGGAGTGGAGAGGAGTGGAATGGAGTGGAGTGGAATGGAGTGGGGTGGATTGGAATGGAGTGGAATGGAATGCAGTGGAATTAAATGGAATGGAGTGTAGTGGATTGGAATGGAAAGGAATGGAGAGGATTGGAGTGGAGTGGAGTGGAGTGGGGTGGGTTGGAGGGGATAGGAGTGGAGTGGATAGGAATGGAGTGGAGTGGAATTGAATGGTGTGGAGTGCAGTGGAACGGAATGGAACGGAGTGGAAAGAAATGGAATGGGATGTAGTTTAATATAATTTAGTGGAGTGGAATGGAATCGAGTTGAGTAGCATGGAATGGAGTGCAATGGAATGGAATGGAATGGAGTGGAGTGCAATGGAGTTGATGGAACAGAACGGAGTGGAGTGGAATGGTTTGGAGTAGAGTGGTACGGAATGGAATGTAGTGAAATGGAATGGAAAGTAGAGGAGTGGAGTGGAATGCACTGGAATGGTTTGCAATGGAGTGGAGTGGATTGGAATGGAATGGAGTGGAATGGAGTGGAAAGAAATGGATTGGAATGTACTGGAGTGGAGTGGATGGTGTGGAGTGCAGTGGCATGGAATGGAATGGAACGGAGTGGAGTGGACTGGAATGGAATGGAGTGGAGTGGATTGGAATTAATGGAGTGGACTAGAATGTAGCGAAGTGAGGTGGAATGGAGTGGAATGGAGTTTAGTGTAGTGGAATGGAGTGGAGTGGAATGGATTGGAGCGGTGTGGAATGGAATGGATTGGAGTGGAATGGGGTGGTGTGGAATGGAATGGAGTGGAAAGGGGTTGTGTGGAGTGGAGTGGAGTGGAATGGAATGGACTGGAATGGATTGGAGTGGAATGGCATGGAGTGGAATGGAATGGAGTGGAATGGAATGGAATGGAATTGAGTGGAGTGGTGGAGAATGGAGGGGAGTGGAATGGAGCAGAGTGGAGTGGAACTGAGTGGAGTGAAGGGGATTCTAGAGGAGTGGAATGGAGCAGAGTGGGGTTGAATGTAATGGAACTGGGTGGAGCAGAATAGAATCGAAAGGAATGGAGCGGAGTATAGTGGAACTGAGTGGAGTGAAATGTAGTGGAGTAGAGTGGAATGGAATGGAATGGGGTGGAGTGGAATGGAGTGGAGTTTAGTGGATGGAGGGGTCGTGCTGTGGAAAGGAATGGAATGGATTGGAGTGGACTGGAATGGAATGGAGTGGAGTGAAATGGAATGGAGTGGAGTGGAGTGGAGTGGTGTGGAATGGCGTGGAGTTGACTGGAAAGGAGTGGAGTGAAGTGGTGTGCAGTGGAATGGAGTGGAGTGGAGTGGAAAAGATTGTAATGGAATGGAATGGAATGGAATGCAATGGAGTGGAATGGAGTGCAGTTTAGCAAAGTGGAATGGAATGGAATGGAGTGTACTTGAATGGAATGGAGTAGAGTGGAAAGGAATGGAATGGAGTGGAATGAAATGGAAAAGAATGGAATGGAATGGAGTGGAGTGGAGAGCAATGGAGTGGAATGTTTTGGAAGGGAGTGGATAGGGGTGGAATGCAATGGAGTGAAGTGGAAGGGAATAGATTTGAGTGGAGTGGAATGGAGTACAGTTTAATGGAATGGAATGGAATGGATTGAAGTGGAATGCAATGGAGTGGAGTGGACTGGAATGGAGTTGAGTGGAGTGGAGTGGATGGAGTAAATTGCAGTGGAATGGAATGGAATGGAATGAAGTGGAGTGGAATGGAATGGAAAGGAGTGGAATGTAATGTACTGGATTGGAGTGGAATGGACTGGTATGGAGTGAATCGGACTAGAATGGAGTAGAGTGGAAAGGAATAGAGTGGAATGGAATGGAATTTAATGGAGTGCAGTGTAGTGGAATGCAGTGGAGGGGAATGGAGTGCAGTCGATTGGAAAGGAGTAGAATGGAATTAAATGGAATTAAATGAACTGGTGTGGAGTGGAGTGGAGTGGTGTGGAAAGGAATGGAGTAAAGTGGAATGGAATAAAATGGACTGGAGTGGAATTAAGTGGAATGGATTGTAATGGAGTGGAGTGTAGTTCAGTAAAGTGGAATGGAAAGGAATTGAATGTAGTGGAGTGGAATGGAAAGGAATGGAATGGAGCGGAGTGGAGTGGAATGGAGTCGGGTGGAATGGAGTGGAGAGGAGTGGATTGGAGAGGATTGGAGTGGAGTGGAATGGAATGGAATGGAGTGGAATGGAAAGGAATGGAAGGTAGTAGAATGGAATGGATTGAAGTGGAATGGATTATAATGGAATGGAGTGGAGTGGAGTGGTGCTAAATGGAATGGAAGGGAGTGGAATGGAATGGAGTGGAATGGAGTGGTGTGGAGTGGAAAGGTCTGGAGTGCAGTGAAATGGAATGGATTGGAATAGAGTGGAGTGGAAAGTAATGGAGTGGAATGGAAAGGAATGTAATGAACTGGAGTGGAACAGAGTGGAGTGTAATGGAATGGAGTGGATTGGAATGGAATGGAGGAGAGAGGAATGGAATGGAATCGAGTGGAATGGAATGGTAGGGAATTGAATGAAGTGGAGTGGAGTGGAATGGAAAGGAATAGAGTGGGATGGAATGGAATGGAATGAAATGGAGCGTATTTGAGTGGATTGGAATGGAATGGAGTGGGAAGGAATGCAATGGAATGAAATGGAGCGTATTGGAGTGGAATGGAGTGGAGTGGAAAGGATTGGAATGGAAAGGAACAGAATGGAATGTAGTGGAGTGGAGTGGAATGGAGTGGAATGGACTGGAATTGAGTGTAGTGTAGTGGAATGGAATGGAATGGAATACAGTGGAGTGGAGTGGAGTGGAATGGAGTGGAGTGGAATTGAGTGGAGTGGAATGGAGTGGAGTGTTGAGGAATGGAAAGGCACGGAGTAGGGAGGAATGAAGTGGAATGGAGTGGATGGAGTGGAGGGCAGCGGAAAGTAATAGAATGAAAGGGTGTGGAGTGGAATTGAATGGAGTGGAGTAGAAAGTAATGTAGTGGAGTGAAGTGGTGTGGAGTTTACTGGAGTAGAGTTGACTGGAAAGGAGTGGAGTGGAGTGCAATTGAATGAAGTGGAATGGAATGGAATGGAATTGAATGGAGTGGAGTGGAATGGAGTGGAGTGGAGTGAAATGGAGTGGAATGGAATATAGTGGAATTAAGTGGAATGGAGTGGAGTGGAATGGGACTGAATGGAATGGAATTGAAAGGAGTGGAGTGGATTTGAGTAGAAAGGAGTGGAGTGGAAGGGAATGAAGTGGAGTGGAGTGGAATGGAGTGGAGTGGAGTGGAATGGAATGGAATGGGGTGGAATGGAATGGAATGTAGTGTAATGGAATGGAATGGAGTGTAATGGAATGGATTGGAGTGGAATGGAATAGAGAGCAATGGAATGGAAAGGAATGGAGTGGAGTGGAATGGAGTGGAATGTAAAGGAATGGAGTGGAGTGGAAGGGATTGGATTATAGTGGTATGGAATGGAACGGAATGGAATGGAATTAGAGGAGTGGAGTGGAATGCAGTGGAATGCGTTGGAATGGAGTGGAGTGGAATGGAATGAAATGGAATGGAATGTAGAGGCCTTGAGTGAAATGGAGTGGAATGCAATGGAGTGGAATGGAGTGTAGTACAGTGGACGGAGGGCAGTGCAGTGTAATGGAATGGAATGGAATGGATTGGAGTGGAATGGAATGCAGTGGAGTGGAGAGGAATGGAGAGGAGTGTACTGGAATGGACTTGAGTGGACTGGGTGGAGTGGAATGGGATGGAATAGAGTGGAGTGTTTGAATGGTGTGGAATGGAATTTAGTGGAGTGGAGTGGAATGGAATGGAGTTGAGTAGAGAGCAATGGAGTGGCGTGGAGTGAAATGGAGTTTAGTGGACTGGAATGGAGTGGAATCGAATGGAATGGAATTAAATGGAATGCAGTTGAATGGAGTGGAGTGGAGAGGAATGGAATGGAGAGCAGTGGAATGGATTGGAATCGATTGGAGTGGAGTGCAATGGAATGGAATGGAGTGGAGTGGAGTTGATTGGACTGGAATAGAGTGGAATTGACTTGAATGGAGTGCATTGAAGGGGAGTGGAATGGAATGGAATGGAGTGGAGAGGAGTGGAATGGATTCAAAGGGAGTGGAGTAGAGAGTAATGGAATGGAATAGAATGGAGGGGAGGTGAGTTGATTGTACTGGAGTAGAATGGAATGGACTTGAATGGAGTAGAATAGAGTGGAGTGGAATGGGGTGGTATGGAGTGGAATGGAGTGGAGTGGAGTGGAGTGCAATGGAATGGAATTGAATGGAATGGAGTGGAGTGGAATTGAATGGAGCGGAATGCAAAGGAATGTAGTGGAGTGGAGCGGAGTGGAATGGAGTCTATTGGAATGGAGTGAAGTGGAGTGGAATGGGGTAGAGTGGAATGGAATGGAATGCAATGGAGTGGAATGGAATGGAATGCAATGGAGAGGAGGGGAGTGGAATGCAGTTGAGTGGTGTGGAATGGAGTGGAATGAAATAGAGAGGAATAGAGTGGAGAGCCATGGATGGAGTGGAGTGGAATGGAAGGTAGTGGAGTGTATTGGAGTGGAATGGAGTGGGGTGGACTGGAATGGAGTGGAGTGGAATGGAATGGAGTGGAGTGGACTGGAATGGAATGTAAAGGAGTGAACTGAAGGGAAATGGAGTGGAGTGGAATTACTCCATTCAAGTCCATTCCACTCCTTTCCACTCCACTCCACTCAATTCCACTGCATTCCCCTCCATTCCACTCCAGTCCTTTCCACTCCATTCCACCCCACTCCGCTCCATTCCATTTCATTTCATTCCATTCCACTCCACTCCATTCCACTCTATTCCACTCCATTCCACTCCATTAAATTCCACTACATTCCACTCCACTCTTTTCCATTCCACTCTGCTTCACTCCACTCGACTCCATTCCATTGCACTCCATTCCACTCCACTCCATTCCATTTTATTCCTCTCCACTCCACTCCATTTCATTTCTCTCCACTCCAATCTTTTCCAATCCACTCCACTCAACTCCACTCCAACCCACTGCATTCCATTCAACGCTACTCCATTCCATTCAATTCTATTCCAATCCATTCCACTCCAATCCATTCCATTCCATTCCCCCTCAATCCATTCCTCTCCATTCCATTGCACTCCATTCCTCTCCAATCCATTCCATTCAACTCCATTCCTTTCCATTGATTCCATTGCGTTTCTTTCCATTCCACTCCATTCCGTTTTACTCAACTCCAGTCCATTCCACTCCACTCCACTCCACCCCACTCCATTCCACTCATCTCTACTCCATTCCATTCCATTCCATTCCATTCCACTCCACTCCATTCCACTCCATTCCACTCCACTGCAGGCCACTCCAATCCACTGCCCTCCATTGCATTCCACTCCACTATATTCCATTGCATTTCAATCCACTCCACTCCTTTGATTCCACTCCATTCCACGGAATTTCTTTCCATTCCATTCCATTCCTTTCCACTCCATTCCGTTCCACTCCAATCCATTCCTTTCCAGTCCACTCCACTCCACTCCTCCCCATTCCATTGCATTCCACTCTACTCCATTACATTCCATTACATTATACTCCGTTCCATTCCACTCCATTCCGCTCCACTCCATTCCAGTCCACTCCACTCCATTCCAGTTCACTGATGTTCACTGCACTGCATTCCTTTCCATTCCACTTCAATCCACTTCACTCTCCTCCATTGCACTCCTTTCCACTCCATTCCACTCCACTCCATTCCACTGCATTCAACTCCCTTCCACTCCATTCCAGTCCACTTCACTCCCCTCCACTCCCTTATATTCCCTTCCACTACATTCCACTGAACTCCATTTTATTTCAATCTGTTCCAATCCACTCCATTCCATTCCACTCCACTCTACTCAACTCCACTCCACTCCATTCCATTCTACTCCAATCATTTCCACTCAATTCCACTCCACAACACTCCACTCGACTCCACTCAATTGGTGTCCACTCCATTCGATTCCATTCCATTCCGTTCCATTTCACTCCACTCCAAGCGATTCCAATCCATTCAGCTCCATTCTACTCAACACCCCATTCCATTCCATTCCAATCCACTCCATTCCATTCCACTCCACTCCATTCCACTCCAGTAAACTCCATTCCACTCCGGTACACTCCACTGCACTCTATCTGATTCCATTCCACTGCACTCCACACTCAATTCCATTCCAAACCATTCCACTCCATTCCACTCCACTCCACTCCATGCCATTCAGCTACGTTCCATTCCATTTGACACCACTCCACTCCATTACAGTCCATTCCCTCCCAATCCACTCCAGTCCCTTCCAAACCACTCTACTCCATTCCATTCCACTCCACCCCACTCCATTCCACTACACTCCGCTCAATTCCATTCCATTCCATTACACTCCACTCCACACCACTCCATTGCATTCCACTCTACTCCACTCCATTGCATTAAATTCCACTTCACTTCACTCCATTCCATTCCAATCCACTCCACTCCATTCCACTCCACTCCACTCCAATATATTCCTTTCCAGTGCACTCCACTCCACTCCATTCCTTTCCATTCCATTGCACTCCACTCCATTCCACTCCACTCCACTCCACTCCACTCCACTCCATTGAATTGAACTCCACTCCACTCCACTCCATTGAATTGAACTCCACTCCACTCCACTCTGTTCCGTTTATTTCCACTCCGTTCCTTTCAACTCCATTCCACTCCACTGCACTCCACTCAATTCCATTCCTTTCCACTCCTCTCCACCTCACTCCACTCCATTCCATTCCATTCCACTCTTCTTCACTCGACTCCATTCCAATGCTCTCTATTGCACTCCTCCCCGTTCCATTCCAGTCCACTCCATTCCACTCCAGTACACTCCATTCCACTCCAGTCCATTTCTTTCCACTCCACTCTGCTACACTCCATTCCATACCACGCCCCTGCACTCCACTCCACACCATTCCACTTCACACCATTCCACTCTTCTCCATTCCACTCCACTGCACTACACTGCACTTCACTCCATTCCACTCCACTACATTCCATTCCAGTCAATTCCATTCCACTCCAGTCCACTCCATTCCACTCCATTCCACTCCACTCCACTCCATTCCACTCCACTCCACTCCTTTCCAATCCACTCCACTCCATTTAAATCCATTTCATTCAGTTCCATTCCACTCCATTCCCTTCCAATGCACTGTACTCCATTCCACTCCACTCCATTCCACTCCACTCCATTCCATTCCTTTCCATTCAACTGAATTCGACTCCACTCCACTCCACCCCATTCCACTCCACTCCATTCCATTCCATTCCATTCCATTCCACTGCATTAGAGTCCAGTCAACTCTGTTCCAATCCACTCCACTCCATTCCATTCCACTCATCTCCAGTCCACTACATTCCATTCCACTCCACTCTATTCAATTCCACTCCACTCCATTCCATTCCATTGAACTCCACTCCATTCCATTCCACTCATCTCCAGTCCACTACATTCCATTCCACTCCACTCTATTCAATTCCACTCCACTCAATTCCATTCCATTGCACTCCGCTCCATCCACTCCACTCCACTCCGTTCCACTCCATTCAATTCCACTCCACTCCATTCCATTCCATTTCACTCCACTACACTGAATTCCACTCCAATCCATTCGACTCTACTCTGCTCCATTCCATTCCATTCCATTCCACTCCACTCCATTCCATTCCATTCTACTGTACTCCATTCCAATCTGATCTACTCCGTTCCATTCCATTCCACTACATTTCCCTCTACTGCATTCCATTCCATTTCATTCCACACCACTGCATTCCGTTCCACTCCACTCCACTCCACATCTCTCCATTCCAATCCTTTGTACTCCATTCCATTCCACTCCACTCCATTCCATTCCTGTCAATTCCTTTCCAGGCCATTCCATTCCATTCCACTCTACTCAATTCCACTCCACTCCATTCCAATCCTCTCTATTCAATTCCATTCCATTACACTCGATTCTAATCCCCTTCACTCCACTCCACTCCATTCCTTTCTTTCCACTATATTCCACTCTACTACATTTCACTCCATTCCACTACTTTGCTTTCCATTCCACCCCACTCAATTCCATTCCATTCCAATATATTCCATTCCATTCCACTCCACTCCACTCCATTCCATTCTGCTGTACTAAACTCCATTCCACTCCACTTCACTCCAACCCACTCCACTCCATTCCATTCCACTCTACTCCATTCCATTCCATTCTACTCCAGTCCATTCCACTGCATTCCACTCAATTCCACTCCATTCCATTCCACTGCACTGCACACCACTGCATTCCATTCCAATCCTTTCCACTCCACTCCATTACATTCCACTCCACTATACCTCACTCCACTCCACTCCTCTCCATTCCACTCCATTCCATTTCACTCCATTCCACTCCATTCCACTGCTTTCCACTCAACTCCATTCCATTCCATTCCACTTCACTGCAAACCATTCCACTCCACTCCATTCCACTCCACTTCACTCTATGCAATTCTATTCCTTTCCACTCCACTCCACTACATTGCAATCCATTGCACTCCACTCCACTCCACTCAAATCCATTCCATTCTATTTCATTCCACTCCATTCCACTCCACTCCTGTCCATTCCACTCCACTCCATTACACTCCATTCCAGTCCCCTCCAATCCACTCCACTCCATTCTTTTCCATTCCACTGCACTCCACTTCATTCCATTCCAATCCATTACACTCCAATACATTCCGTTCCACTCCATTCCATTTAAATGCAGTACATTCCATTCCACTTCATTGCTCTCCACTCCACTCCATTCCACTCCACTCCATTCCATTCCATTCCACTCCATTCCATTCCACTCCATTGCAGTCCACCCCACACCATTCCATTCCATTCCATTCCATTCCATTCCATTTCATTCCTTTCCATTCCATTCCTCTAGACTCCACTCCATTTCTGTCAATTTCTCAATATTCCACTCCACTCCACTCTATTCCATTCCACTCATTTACACTCCACTTCACTCCCCTCCACTCCACTACACCCCATTCCATGCCATTGCATTCCATTCCAATCCATTCCATATCATTCCAGTCAATTCCATTGCATTCCTTTCCATTCCATTCCATTCCATTCCGTTCCATTCCGTTCTGTTCCGTTCCTTTCCATTCCATTCAATTCCATTCCATTCCATTCCGATCCATTCCATTCCTTTCCATTCCATTCCATTCCATTCCATTCCTTTCCATTCCATTCCATTCCAATCCATTCCATTCCACTCCATTCCACTCTATTCTAGTGCGTTCGACTGCATTCCACTCCACTCCTCTCCATTCCAATCCCTTACCCTCCAGTCCACTCCATTCCACTCCACGCCATTCCATTCCTCTATACTCCACTCCAGTCCATTCCCCTCCACTGAACCGCATTCCATTCCATTCCATTCTTTTCCACTCCTTTCCTCTCCACTCCCCTCCAATGCGCACCTCTCCACTCCATTCCATGTCATTCCACTCTCTGCGAATCCATTCCATTTTATTGCCGTCCATTCCATTCCATTCCACTTAATTCCTGTCCATTCCACTCCACTCCATTCCATTCCATTCTACTGCACTCCACTCCATTCCATGCGAATCCATTCCATTCCAGTCCACTCCATTCCATTCCATTCCACTCCATTCCACTAAACTCCATTCCACTCCATTCTACTCCATTCCAGTCCAGTCCACTGCACACCCCTCCTTTACGTTCCATTCCACTGCCCTCAACTGCATGCCATTCCAATCCATTCCCCTACACTACACTGCATTCCATTCCATTCCTTTCCATTCCCCTCCATTCCTCTCTACTCCATTCCACTGTACTCCACTCCATTCCAATACATGGCATTCCACTCTAATTCACTCTATTCCATTGCCTTCCAATTCTCTCAACTCCACTCCATTCCATTCCTCTCCACTCCATTCCACTCCATTCTATTCAATTCCTTTCCACTCCACCCCACTCCATTCCACTCCACTAAACTTCACTCTATTCCATTCCACTCCATTCCACTCCCTTCCATTCCTTTCTACTCCATTCCATTTCATTCCACTCCACTCCAATCCACTTCGTTTTACTCCACTCCATTCCATCTATTCCAATGCAGTCCTCTCTGCTCCATTCCATTACACTCCATTCCACACTTCTCCATTTCCTTCCAATCCATTCGTTTCCATTCCATTCCACTCCATTCCATTCTATTCCACTTCACTCTACTCCAGTCCATTTCACCCCATTCCACTCCATTGCACTTCACTCCACTAAACTCCACTCCACCCCACTCCCTTCCATTCCATTCCATTCCATTCCATTCAATTCCATTCCACTCCATTCCATTCCACTCTACTCCGTTCCTTTCCATTCCCTTCCACTCCATTCCATTCCATTTCACTCCATTGCACTCCTCTGCACTCCATTTCATTCCTTACCATTCCACTCCATTCAAATCCATTCCAGTACATTACTTTCAATTCCAGTCCATTACATTCCTTTCCACACCCATTCATTCCATTGCATTCCACTGCATTTCACTTAACTCCATTCCTTTACACTCCATTCCAATCCACTCCACTAAATTCCATTCCACTCCATTCCACTACACTCCATTCCTCTCCCCTCCATTCCACTCCACTCCACTCCATTCCTTTCCATTCCACTCCACTTCACTCTACTGCACTCCACTCCAATCCATTCCTTTCCATTCCATTCCACTGCATTCCATTGCAGTCCTTTCTTTCGAGAGTATCTCACTCTGTCAACCAGTCTGGAGTGTGGTTTCACAATCTCAGCTGCTGTTCCATTCTGTTCCATTCCGTTCTGCTCCGCTACACTCCTCTCCACTCCATTCCATTCTACTCCACTCCACTCCAGTACATTCCATTACATCTGATTCCAATACACTCCATTCCACTCCTCTCCACTCCACTGCACTCCACTCCACTGTATTCAAATCCATCCCATTCCACTCCTTTCCAGTGTACTACACTCCAGCCCATTCCACTCCACTTCAATCCATCCAACTACGTCCCATTCCATTCCTCTGCCTTTGAGTCCATTCCACATTCCACTGCACTTCACTGCACTGCACTCCAGTACACTCCATTCCATTCCATTCCACTGCATTCCATTCCATTCCTTTTCTTTCAAGAAAATCTAACTCAGTCACACAGCATGGAGAGCTGTGGCACAATCTTAGCTTCCATTCCATTCCATTGCATTGCATTCCCTTCCATTCCATTCCATTCCACTACATTCCATTCCATTCTTTTTTTTCAAGAAAATCTCACTCAGTCACACAGCATGGAGAGCTGTGGCACAATCTTAGCTTCCATTCCATTCCATTGCATTGCATTCCATTCCATTCCATTCCATTCCACTGCATTCCGTTCCATTCTTTTTTTTCAAGAAAATCTCACTCAGTCACACAGCATGGAGAGCTGTGGCACAATCTTAGCTTCCATTCCATTCCATTCCATTCCATTCCATTGCATTGCATCTCATTCCATTCCATTCCATTCCATTCCGCTGAATTCCATTGCATTCCATTCCTTTCCATTCCTTTCCACTGAATTCCATTCAACTCCACTTCACTCCATTCCATTCCACTCCAAATCCATTCCACTCCAATGCACTCTATTCCACATTAATCTCTATTCCATTCCGTTCAATTCCATTCCATTCCACTCCACTATACTTCAATCCACTCCACTCCACTCCATTGCTCTCCATTCCACTCCATTCCATTCCACTCCATTCCACTCCACTCCCCTCCCCTCCACTCCACTCCATTCAATTCCACACGACTCAACTCCATTCTCCACTTCACTCCACTCCTTTCCATTCCATTCCTTTCTTTCCATAGGATCTCACTCTGTCACAAAGGCTGGAGTACATTGGCTGAATCTCAGCTCACATTTCTTTTCACCACTCAATTGCATTCCATTCCATCCCATTCCATGCTTTCTATTACACTTCACTCCACTCCACTCCATTCCATTCCACTCGCATTCCATTGGAATCCATTCCAGTCCACTCCACTCCACTTCACTCCGCTCCAGACCACTTCTTTCTATTCCAGTCCATTCCATTTCATTAACTTACATTCCCCTTCTTTCTTTCGACAGGATATCACTGTGTCACCCAGGCTGTAGTGCAGTGGCACAATCTCAGCTCACATTATGTGTCAACTTTCCATTGCATCTCATTCTATTCCATTGCATTCCGTTCCATTTCATTCCATTCCTTTCCATTCAATTCCTTTCCATGACTCTCCTTTCCACTCTGATTCACTCCACTCCATTTCATACCACTCCACTCCATTCCACTCCACTCTACTCCACTCCACTCCAGTCATTTCCACTCCATTCCATTCCGTTCCACTCCATTCCTTTCCATTCAGCTCCATTATATTCCACTCCTTTCCATTCCAGTCCATTCCATTCCACTCCACTCGAGTCCACTCCACTACACTCCATTCCAATCCATTCCACTACACTCCATTCCACTCCACTCCATTACCCTCCACTCCACTCCATTAAACTCCACTCCACTCCATTCCACTAGACTCCAATCCACTCCACTCAATTAAATCCACTCCACTCCACTCAACTCCACTCCACTCCACTCCAATCCTTTCCACTCCACTCCATTCCACTCCACTCCACTCCTCGCCATTCCACTCCACTCCACTCCTTTCCACTCAATTCCATTTCATTCCATTCCACTCCACTCCACTCCATTCCACCCCACTCTACTCCATTCCACTCCCCTCCGTTGCATTCCACTCCATTCCATTCCACTCCATCCCATTCCATTCCATTCCGTTCCATTCAATTCCATTCCATTCCATTCCATTCCACTCAACTCCACTTCACTCCATTCCATTCCACTCCACTTCAGTTATTCTATTCCTCTCCATTCCATTCCATTCCATTGCATTCCACTCGACACCACTCCATTTCACTCCACTCCACCCCATTCCACTCCACTCCACTCCATTCCATTCCAATCCATTCCACTCCATTCCATTCTATTCCACTCCATTCCACTCCATTCCATTTCATTCCACTAATTTCCACTGCACTCCACTTCCCTCCACTCCACTCCACCCCAATGTAGTCCATTCCATTCCATTCTGTTCCTTTCAACTTCAGTCCATTCCATTCCACACCACTCCATTCCACTCCACACCACTCCATTCCACTCCACTCCACTCCACTCCACTGCATTCCATTCCATTCCATTCCACTCTATTCCACTCCATTCCTTTCCATTCCACTCCTTTACTTTCCATTCCACTCAATTCCACTTCCCTCCATCTACTCCACTCCACTCCAATCCATTTCATTCCATTCCATTCCGTTTCTTTCAACTCCAATCCATTCCATTCCACACCACTCCATTCCACTCCACTCTACTCCACTACACTGCATTCTATTCCATTCCATTCCGGTTCACTCCATTGCTTTCCATTACTTTCTTTCGATGGGATATTACTGTGTCTCCCAGGCTGTAGTTCACTGGTGCAATCTCAGCTCACTTCATGTCAACTTTCCATTGCATTGCATTCTATTCCATTGTAGTCCATTGCATTCCATTGCATTTCAGTCCGTTCCATTCCATTTCTTTACATTCCATTCCAATCCGTTCACTCCTCTCCACTCCCCTCAGTTCCATTCCATTCCATTCCAATCAAATCTGTTCCACTCCACTCCACTCCACTCCACAACATTAAATTACATCCGATTCCAGTCCACTACATTCCACTCCACTGCACTCCATTCCTTACCACTCCATTCCACTCCACTCCCTTCCACTCCTCTCCACTCCACTCCGGTCCACTGTACTCCTCTCTATTCCACTCCACTCCACTCCATTCTACTCCACTACATTCCATTCCGTTTCTTTGTTTCCACAGGATCTCATTCTGTCAGAAAGTCTGGAGTGCAGTGGTACAATCTCATCTCACACTCCTTTTCATCATTCCTTTGCTTTTCATTCCAACCCATTCCATTCCATTCTATTTCACTCAACTCCTCTCTACTCCTCTCTATTCCATTCCACTCCATCACATTCAATTCTATGCCATTCAATTCCATTCCGTTCCACTCAGTTCCACTGGACTCCAGTCCTTTCCACTACATTCCATTACACCCGATTCCATTCCACTCCATTCCACTCCTCTCCACTTCACTGCACTGCACTCCACTCTACTCCATCCCATTCCATTCCCCTCCATTCCACTGCACTCCACTCCACCCCACTCCACTCCGCTTCATTCCATTTCATTTCTTACCATTCCATTCCTCTCCATTCTAATACACTCCACTTCACTCCACTCCACTCCACTCCACACCATTCCGTTTCAATTCCACTGCATTCCATTCCTTTCCTTTTTTTCGAGAGTGTCTCTCTCTGTCACCCAGCCTGGAGCACAGTGGCAAAATCTCAGCTCACATTCCGTTCCGTTCCATTCCGTTCCATTCCATTCCGCTCTGCTTCAATCTGCTCCATTCCATTTCATTCCATTCCATTCCTCTCCTTTCTTTCGACAGGATATCCCTCTTTCAGACAGGCTGTAGTGCAGTGGCACAATCTCAGCATACATTTCTCTATTCTGTTCCGTTTCATTCCATTCCGTTCCAATCTGTTCCTCTCCACTGCACTCCACTCCATTCCTCTCCATGACATTCCATTCCTCTCCATTCCAATGCACTCCACTCCACCCCACTCCACTCCACTTCATTCCATTACATTCCACTCCATTCCATTCCTCTCCATTCCAGTCCACTCCACCTCACTCGACTGCACTCCACCTCACGCTATTCCATTCTATTCCATTGCAATCCATTCCACTGCATTCCTTTCCATTCCTCTCTTTTCAGAGTATCTCACTCTGTCACCCAGCCTGGGTTTTACTGGCACAATCTTCGCTCACATTTCATTTCACCATTCCATTCCATTCCATTCCATTGCATTCCATTCCATTCGATTCCATTCCACTGCACTCTACTCTTTTCCAATCCATTCCACTCCAATGCACTCCACTCCATTCCAGTCCACTCTACTCCTTTCCATTCCATCCCATTCCTTTCCACTCCACTCCACTAACTCCACTCCACTCCAGTTCACTTCAGTTCACTCCACTCCATTCCATTAAATTCCTCTGCATTCCATTCCATTCCTTTCTTTTGATAGTTTCTCACTCTGTCACCCAGGCTGGAGTGCAGTGGCACAATCTCAGCTCACATTTCATTTCACCATTCCATTCAATTCCATTCCACTGCATTCCAGTCCAGTCCATTCTAACCCACTCCACTCCAGTCCATTCCAGTCCACTCAGCTCCTTTCCATTCAATCCAATTCCATTCCACTCCTTTCCACTCCACTCCACTCCACTCCATTCCTCTCCATGACATTCCATTCCTCTCCATTCCTTTGCACTGCACTCCACTTTACTCCACTTCACTCCACTTCATTTCATTACATTCCACTCCATTCCGTTCCTCTCCATTCCAGTCCACTCCACTTCACTCGACTGCACTCCAAGTCATGCCATTCCATTCTATTCCATTCCATTCCATTCCACCCCACTCCACTTCACTCGACTGCACTCCAAGTCACGCCATTCCATTCTATGCCATTCCATTCCATTCCACCGCATTCCATTCCTTTCCTTTCTTTTGAGATTATCTCACTCTGTCACCCAGCCTGGGTCACAGTGGCACAATCTTAGCTCACATTTCATCTCACCATTCCATTCCATTCCATTCCATTGCATTCCATTCCATTCGATTCCATTGCACTGCACTCTACTCCATTCCAATCCATTCCACTCCAATGCACTCCACTCCATTCCAGTCCACTCTACCCCTTTCCATTCCATCCCATTGCTTTCCACTCCACTCCACTACATCCACTCCTCTCCAGTTCACTTCAGTTCACTCCATGCCATTAAATTCCTCTGCATTCCGTTCCATTCCTTTCTTTTGATAGTATCTCACTCTCTCACCCAGGATGGAGTGCAGTGGCACAATCTCAGCTCAAATTTCATTTCACCATTCCATTCCATTCCATTCCATTCCACAGCACTCCACTCCAGTCCGTTCCAATCCACTCCACTCCAGTCCATTCAAGTTCACTCAGCTCATTTCCATTCCATCCCATTCCATTCCACTCCTTTCCACTCCACTCCACTCCAATGCAGTTCATTCCATTCCAGTCCATTCCATTCTATTCCTTTCTTTTGACAGTATCTCACTCTGTCACCCAGACTGGTGTGCAGTGGCACAATCTCACCACACATTTCATTTCACATTTCCATTCCATTTATTCCCATTATGTTCCACTGCACTCCACTCCACTCCACTCAATTCCACTCCACTCCATTCCAATCCATTCTATTCCATTCCATTCCTATCCCTTCAATTCCACGACTTTCCTTCGACAGGATCTCCCTCTGTCACACAGGCTGTTCCGCAGTGGCACAATCTCAGCACACATTTCTTCATTCCATTATATTCCAGTCCATTCTATTCCATTCCATTCCATTCCATTCCATTCCATCCCTTTCAATTCCACTCCATTTCATTGTATTCCATTGCACTTCATTCCACTCCACTCAGCTCCACTCCATTGCATTGCACTCCATTCCATTCCACTGCATTCCACTCCACTCCACTTCTTTCCAAACCGCTCCAATCCACTCCATTCCATTGAATTCCACTCCACTCCATTCCACCCCACTCCACCCCAATTCATTCCACTCCACTCCATTCCATTCCATTCTATTCGACTCCCCTTCACTCCATTCCATTTAACTCCATTCCACTTAAATCCATTCCATTCCAGTCCACTTCACTCCACTCCACTCCAGTACACTCCACTCCATTGAATTCCACTGAATTCCATTCCACTCCTATCCATTCCACTGCACTACATTCCACTCAACTCCATTCCATTCGATTCCACTCCACTCCACTCCATTCCACTCCACTCCATTCCATTCCACTCCACTCTACTCCACCCCACTACTTTCCACTCCAATCCACTCCATTCCATTCCATTCCATCCCATTCCACTCCACACCAATTGACTACACTCCACTCCATTCCATTCAACTCCACTTCCCTCCACTCCGTTCTCCTCCACTCCTTTCCATTCCATTGCATTCCATTCCACTGCACTCCACCCCATTCCACTACACTCCATTACATTCCACCCCACTCCACTCCATTCTGTTCCATTGAATTCCATTCCACTCAACAGCATTACATTCCAACCCACACTATTAGACGCCACTCCACTGCATTCCAGTCCATTCCATTCCATTCCACTCCAATCCATTCCATTCCACTCCATTCCATTCCGTTCCACTACACTCCACTGCACTCCAGTCCATTCCACTCCACTCCATTCCATTCCATTCCAATCCAGTACACTCGACTCCATTCTATTCCACTCCATTAACTCATCTCCATTGCCTTGCAATCCATTCCATTCCATTCAATTCCACTCCATTGCATTCCATTCCACCACACTCCACTGCATTCCATTTCACCCCACTGCACTTCATTCCACTCCGCTATAGTCAACTCCACTCCACTCCACTCCACTGTATTCCATTCCACTTCATTCCACTGCATTCCATTCCATTCCACACCATACCATTCCATTGCATTCAATTCCATTCCACTCCACTCCGTTCCATTCCATTCCTTTTCACGCACTCCATTCCACTCCTCTCCACCTCTTTTCACTCCATTCCATTCCACTCCTTTACATTCCACAGCATTGCAGTCCACTCCATTCATCTCCACTCCATTCCTTTCCTTTCCACTCCCCTTCACTCCATTCCATTCCAATCCATTCCACTTAAATCCATTCCATTCCACTCCACTCCACTCCATTTTAGCCCACTCCATTCTATTCCATTCCATTCCACTCATCTCCATTCCATTCCACTCCACTCCACTCTACTCTACTCCATTCCACTCAAATCCACTCAATTCCATTACGTTCTATTCTATACCACTCCACTGCACTCCACTGCACTCCATTCCATTGAACTCCACTCCTCGCCACTCCATTCCACTCCAATCCATTCTATTCCATGGCGTTCCATTCCACTTCACTAGAATCCTTCCTACTCCCATCTACTCCATTCCACACACTCCTCTCCATTCAAGTCCATTTCTTTCCATTCCACTCCACTCCATCCCACTCCATTCCACTCCATTCCACTAAATTATGATAAACTCCACTCCATTCCATTCCACTCCATTCCACTCCACTCCACTCCATTCCACTCCTGTCCATTCCATTCCATTCCATACCGGTCCAGTCCACTCCATTCCATTCCACTCCATTCCACTCCTCTCCATTCCTTTCCAATCCAGTCCATTACATTGAATTCCACTCCGTTCCATTCCATTCCTCTCCATTCCATTTCACCCCATTCCACTACATTCCACTCCATTCCACTCTACTCAACTGCACTCCACTCCATTCCACTGCATTCCACTCCACTACATTTGATTCCATTCCATTCCACTCCACTCCACTCCATTCCTTTCCAATCCATTCCACTGTATTCCACTCCATTCCGTTCCATTCCATTCCATTCCATTTCACTCCACTCCACTCCACTAGATTCCATTTCAGTCCATTCCATTCCACTCCATTCCACTTCACCTGATTCAACTCCAGTCCATTACTTTCCATTCCATTCCCCTTCACTCCATTCCATTCAATTCCATTTAACTTAACTCCATTCCATGTCACTCCACTCCACTCCATTGCATTCCATTCCACTGAATTCCATTCCAATCCAGACCAATCCAATCCAATCCATTCCACTCAACTCTATTCCATCCCATTCCACTCCACTCGAATCCAATCCACTCCACTCCATTCCATTTCACTCCACTCCACTGCACTCCACTCCACTCCATTCCACTCCAATCCACTCTGTTCCATTCCATTCCAATCCAATCCATTCCATTCCATTCCTTTCCACTCCACTCCAGTTCACTCCACTCTACTCCATTCCATTCCTTTCCAATCCACTCAACTCCATTCCACTACACTCCATGCAATTCCATTCCATTCCATTACATTCCACTCCACTCCATTCAATTTCACCCCACTCCACTACATTCCATTCCACTGCACTCCACTCCACTTAACTCCATGCCATTCCGATTCTTTCCACTCTACTCCTCTCCAGTCCATTCCAGTCCACTCTACTGCTTTCAATTCCTCTGCATTCCTTCCACTCCTTTCCATTCCACTCCACTTACTCCAATCAACTCTACTCCACTCCAGTCCACTCCACTCCATTCCATTTCATTAAATTCCACTGCATTCCATTCCAATCCTTTCTTTCGAGAGTGTCTCACTCTGTCACCCAGTGTGCAGCAGAGAAGCACAATCACAGCTCACATTTCATTTCACCATTCCATTCCATTCCATTTCATTTTTTTTCCATTCCATTGCATTCCACTGAACTCCACTCGACTCCATTCCAATCCATTCCACTCTACTCCACTCCATTCCACTCCACTCCACTCCATTCCATTCCAGTCGTCTCCACTCCTCTCCATTCTATCTCATTCCATTCCACTCCTTTCCACTCCATGGCACTCTACTCCACTCCATTCCATTGCATTCCAGTACAGTCCATTCAATTACTTTCTTTTGAGAGGATCTCACTCTGTCACTCAGGCTGGTGTACAGTGGCACAATCTCAGCTCACATTTCATTTCACATTTCCATTCCATTCCTTTCCATTACATTCCACTGCACTGCACCTCAGTCTACTCAATTCCACTCCACTCCACTAAAATCCATTCCATTTCATTCCATTCCAATCCCTTCCATTCCACCCCTTTCTTTAGACAGGATCTCCCTCTGTCACACAGCATATTCTACAGTGGCACAATCGAAGCAAACATTTTTCCATTCCATTCCATATCACTCCACTCCCCTGCACTCTATTTATTTCCTTTCAACTTCCCACCATTCCATTGCATTTCTCTCCTTTTCTTTCCATTCCATTCCACTCCACTGCATTCCACTCCACGCTATTCCTCTCCACTTCATTCTATTCCAACCCATTCCATGCCACTCCTCTAAACTCCACTCCAATCCACTCCAATCAATTTCATTTCACTTCACTCCAATTCACACCACTTCACACCATTACACTCTAGTCCATTCCATTCCACTCCATTCCTTTCCACTCTACTCCATTCCATTCCTTTCCACTCCATTTCATTCCTTTGAACTCCATTCCATTGCATTCCACTCCATTCCTCTTCACTCCATTCCACTCCATTCCACTCCATTCCATTCCACTCCATTCCAGTTTACTGCTTTCCATTCCATTCGATTCCACTACTCTCCACTAAATTCCATTCCGTTCCATTACATCCATTACATACACTCCATTCTACTACACTAAACTCCATTCCACTACACTCCATTCTATTCCATTCCATTCAGTTCCATTCCATTCCATGCCAATCCAGTCCACTCCACTCCACTCCATTCCACTACCCTCCAATCCATTCCATTCCATTCTACTCCATTCCACTCCATTCCACTCCACTCCATTCCATTCCATTCCAATTTTCTCCATAGCATTCCATTCCTTTATTTCCAAAGGATATCACTGTGTCACCCAGGCTGTAGTGTAGTGGCGATATCTCAGCTGAGATTACTTGTCAAATTTCCATTGCATTGCATTATATTCCATTGCATTCCATTGCATTGAATTGCATTCCATTCCATTCCATTCCATTCCATTTCATTCCATTCCATTCCATTCCATTTCAATCCATTCCACTCCACTCCACTGCACTACATTCCATTACATCCGATTCCACTCCACTACATTCCACTCCACTCCACTCCGTTGCACTCTACCATATTCCACTCCGCTCCACTCTATTCCACTCAACTCCAGACCAATCTACTCCTCTCCATTCTGCTGCACTCCACTCCATTCCATTCCACTTCATTTCATTCCATTCCTTTCTTTCCACAGGATCTCACTCTGTCAGAAAGAGTAGGGTGAAGTATTACAATCTAACTTCACATTACTTTTCACCATTCCATTGAATTTCATTCCATCCCATTCCATTTCATTCTATTTCACTCAACTCCACTCCACTCCATTCCATTCCACTCCATTCCTTTCTACTCCATTCCACTCCACTCCATTGCATTCCACTCCTTTCCACTCCACTCCACTACATTCCACTCCTTTCCATTCCATACCACTCCATTCCGGTCCATTCAATTCCACTGCAATTCATTCCACTCCGTTGCATTCCATTCCATGGCATTCCATACCACTCCATTCAATTCCACTCCACTCCACTCCACTCCATTGCACCCCACTCCTCTGCATTCCACGTCACTCTAGTCCACTCAACACCACTCCACTCCTTTCCACTCCACTCCACTCCACTCCACTCCATTTCACTCCATTCCAATCCATTCCATTTTACTCATTTCCACTCCACTCCATTCCATTTCATTCCACTCCATGAGACTCAATTCCACTCCATTCCACTCCATTCCACTCAACTGTATTAAATTCCAATCAATTCTATTCCATTCCATTCCACTCCATTCCTTTCCATTCTCTCCACTCCACTGCATTCCGCTCTTCTCCAATCCACTCCTCTTCACTCGACTCCACTCCACTCCGTTCCATTCCATTCCATTCCATCCCATTCCATCCATTCCACTCCATTACATTCAACTCCATTCCACTCACGTCCATTCCACTCCATTCTACTCCATTCCATTCCACACAATTCCCCTAATTCCATTCCACTCCATTCCACTCCTCTTCATTCCGTTACAATCCACTCCACTCCACTCCATCCGTTACATTCCACTCCCCGCCATTCCACTCCATTCCCCTACATTCCACTCCATTCCATTCTGCTCCTTTCCACTCCATTGCACTCCATTCCAGTCCATTCCATTCCGTTCCACTCCATTTCACTCCATTCCACTACATTGCACTCCACTCCACTCCATTACACTCCATTCCCCTTCATTCCACTCCATTCCACTCCACTCCATTCCCTCCAATCCATTCAACTCCGCTCCACTCCACTCCATTCCATTCCCCTCTACTACACTCCATTCCATTCCATTGTACTCCACTCCACTCCATTCCACTCCACCCCACTCGATTCCACTCCATTCCACTGCATTCCATTCCAGTCCATTAAATTCCAGTCCACTCCGTAACAGTCTATTCCACTCCACTCCACTCCACTGCATTCCATTCCACTCCATTCCACTCCTATCCATTCCATTCCCCTCCATACCTTTCCTTTCCACTCCACTGCAATCAATTCCATTCCATTCCACTCCACTCCATTGCATTCAACTCCACTCCATTGCATTCAACTCCACTCCATCCTATTCCACTCCACCTCACTCCACTTGTCCCAACTCCACTCCATTCCATTCCACTCTACTACATTCCATTCCATTCCACTGCATTCCAATCCAGTCCACTCCATTCCACTCATCTCCATTCCATTATATTCCATTCCATTCCATTGAAGTCCACTCCATTCCATTCCATTCTATTCCATTCCATTCTGCTGCATTCCATTCCACTCCACTGCAGTCCACTCCACTCCATCCACTGCACTCCATTCCATTCCCCTGCCCTCCATTTCACTCCACTTCACGGCTTTCACTCCACTCAACTTCTTTTTATTACATTCCATTCCATTGCACTCCATTCCATTCCATTCCACTCCATTCCACTCCAGTCCATTCCTCTATACTCCATTCTGTTCCAATCCCTTCCATGCAATTCCTCTAAACCCCACTGAACTCCAATACACACGATTTCATTTCACTTCATTCCAATTTGGTCTACTCCACTCCATTCCACTCCACTCTATTGCTTTCCAATGCTCTCCATTCCATTCCATTCCACTCCATTCCATTCCATTGAGTTCCATTCCACTCCATTCCATTCCATTGCACTCCATTCATTCTATTCCACTGCATTCCATTCCCTTACACTCCACACCACTCCATTTCATTCCACTCATCTCTACTCCATTCCTCTTCGCTCCACTGCACACCTATCCAGTCCACTCAATTCCATTCTATTCCATTTCATTCCACTTCCATCCATTCCGTTTCATTCCATTCCATTCCATTCCATTCCACTCTTTTTCATGCCACTCCATTCCACTCCATTCCACTCCATTGGAGTCCACTCCTTTCCTTTCCTCTCCATTCCATTCTATTCCACTCAACTCCACTCCACTCAACTACATTCTATTCCATTCCTCTCCACTCAACTCCATTCCATTGCATTGCATTCCATTCCTTTCCATTTCAAACTATTCCTCTCCAATCCACTCCATTGTACTCCACTGAACTACATTCCATTCCATTCCTTTCCATTCCACTCTACTCCATTCCACTGCACTGGATTCCACTTCATTCCTTTCCATTCTATTCCTTTCCACTCCACTCTAAACTATTCCAGTACAATCCATTCCTTTCTGTTTCACGCCACTACACTCCACTGCACTCCATTCCACTCCACTCCCTTAAAAGCCATTCCATTCCATTCCATTCCACTACACTCCATTCCCTTCCACTCCACTCCTTTCT
Organism: Pongo pygmaeus; assembly: GCF_028885625.2. NCBI lineage: Eukaryota > Metazoa > Chordata > Mammalia > Primates > Hominidae > Pongo > Pongo pygmaeus. The sequence goes on from NC_085931.1 coordinate 2,837,002, forward strand.
ACCCGAATCCACTCCATTCCATTCCATTCCATTCCCCTCTGTTCCATTCCATTCCACTGAATTCCAATCCACTCCACTCCACTTCATTCCACTCCACTCAACTCGACTCCACTGCACTCCACTCATATCAATTCCTTTCCATTCCACTCCATTCCTTTCCATTCCATTCCACTCCATTCCACTCCACTCCAATCTCCTCCTTTCCACTCCACTCCACTCCATTCCACTCCAGTCCACTGCATTCCATGCCGTTCCTTTCCATTCCTCTCCTTTCCATTCCATTTCATTCCACTCCATTCCATTCTACTCCACTGCACTCCATTCCACTCAGGTCCGCTCCATTTCACTCCACTCCACTGCCCTCAATTCCATTCCACTACACAACATTCCACTTCATTCTATTCCGTTATATTCCATTTCATTCCACTCCATTCTACTCCATTCCACTCCATTGAAATCCATTCCACTAAACTGCACTCCACTCCACTCCATTCCATTCCACTCCATTCCATTCCAGTCCATTCCATTCCACTCCACTCCACTCCTTTCCATCCCATTCCATTCCAATCCACTCCACTCCACTCCCTTCCACTGCACTCTATTCCATCCATTACATTCCATTCCACTCTACTCCACTTTAGTCCTTTCCACTCCAATCCATTCCACTCCTGTCCATTCCATTCCACTGCATTCCATTCCATTCCATACCACTCCCCTCCACTCCCTTCCACTCCACTCCAGTCCACCCCATTCCATTATATCCGATTTCACTACAAACCATTGCACTGCTCTCCACTCCACTGCACTCCACTCCACTCCATTTCACTCCGTTCCATTCCATTTTGCTCGATTCCACGGCACTCCACTACACCCCACTCCACTCCAGTTCATTCCATTCCTTTATGTCCCATTTCATTCGAGTCCTTTCCACTTCACTGCAGTTCACTCCACTCCACTCATCTCCAGTACACTGCATTCCATTCCATTCTTTCTTTCAAGAGAATATCACTATGTCACACAGCCTGGAGTGCAGTGGCACACTCTCAGGTTCCATAACATTCCATTCCATTCCATTACACTACATTCTATTTCATTCCTTTCCACTCCAATCCACGCCATTCCAATCCACTCCACTCCATTCCACTCCACTCCACTCCACTGCATTCCACTCCATTCCACAAAATTCTACTCCATTCCATTCAATTCAATTCCATTCTATTGCACTGCACTCCACTCCTCTACACTCCATTCCATTCCACTCAACTCCACTCCACTCTATACAATTAAATTCCATTCCACTGTACTCCATTTTATTCCGTTCCACTCTATGCCATTCCATTCCATTCCACTGCACTTCACTGCTTTCCACTCCATTCCATTCCACTCTATTCAACACTGCTCCATTCCATTCTATTCCATTCCACTCCAATCCATTCCACTCCATTCAATTACATTCCATTCTACTCTGCTCCACTCCACTCCACTTCATTCCATTACATCCTGTTTCAGGCCACTCCATTCCACTCCTCTCTACTCAACGGCACACCACTCTACTCCATTCCACTCCGTCCCATTCCATTCCACTGCATTGCACTGCACTCCACTCAACCCCTCTCCACTCCACTTCATTCCAATCCATTCCATCCAATTCCATTCCTCTGCATTCCACTCCACTCCACTTCACTCCATCCGACTCGAGTACACTCCATTCCATTCCATTCCATTCCATTCCATTCCATTCCATTCCATTTCAGTCCTTTCTTTTGAGAGTATCTCACTCTGTCACACAGCCTGGAGAGCAGTGGCAGAGTCTCAGATTCCACTCCATTCCATTCCATGCTATTACATTCCATTCCACTCCATTCCATTCCACTCCACTCCACTAAACTCCTTTCCACTCCACGCCACTCCACTCCACTAAACTCCACTCCATTCCATTCCATTCAATTCCATTACACTCCTCTCCACTCCACTCCACTCAATTTCACTCAATTCGATTCCATTCCATTGCAGTCCACTCCACTCCTCTACACTCCATTCTTTTCCACTCAACTCCACTCCACTCTATACAATTCAATTCCATTTCACTGTACTCCATTTTATTCCATCCCACTCTATGCCTTTCCATGCCATTCCACTGCACTTCACTGCTTTCCACTCCATTACATTCCACTCCATTCCATTCCACTCCATTCAACACTGGTCCATTCCATTCTATTCCATTCCACTCCAATCCATTCCCCTCCATTCAATTACTTTCCATTCCACTCTGCTCTACTCCACTCCACTTCATTCCATTACATCCTGTTCCAGGCCACTCCATTCCACTCCTCTCTACTCCACGGCACACCACTCTACTCTATTTCACTCCGTCCCATTCCATTCCACTCCATTGCACTGCACTCCACTCTACCCCTCTCCACTCCGCTTCATTCCAATCCATTCCATCCAATTCCACTCCTCTCCATTCCACTCGAATCCACTTCACTCCATTCGACTCGCGTACACTCCATTCCATTCCATTCCATTCCATTCCATTCCATTGCATTCCATTCCAATGCATTCCATTTCAGTCCTTTCTTTTGAGGGTATCTCACTCTGTCACACAGCCTGGAGAGCAGTGGCAGAATCTCAGATTCCATTCCATTCCATTCCACACCATTCCATTCCATTCCACTCCATTCCACTCCCCTCCACTCCACTAAACTCCATTCCATTCCACTCCACTCCACTCCACTAAACTCCACTCCATTCCATTCCATTCAATTTAATTCTGGTACACTCCACTCCACTCCACTCAATTTCGCTCAATTCCATTCCATTCCAGTGCACTCCATTCCAGTCCACTCCACTCCATTCCATTCCACTCCATTCCGTTCCAATCCATTTCTTGCTACTCCATTAATCTCCACTCAACTCCACTCGATTTCATTCCAATTCACTCCAATCCACTCCACTCCACTCTATTCCACCCCACTCCATTCAATTCCAATCCATTCCATTCCACTGCACTCAATTCCATTCTATTCCACTCCATTCCATTCCATTCCTTTCCTCTCCATTTCGTTCAATGCTAATTCATTCCAGATCATTCCACTCCAAACCATTTCATGCCACTTCACTAGTCTCCACTCCACTCCACTCCATTCCATTCCATTCCATTCCACTCCATTGCATTCCATTCCAATCCATTCCATTCCACTTCATTCTTCTCCACTCCACTCGATTCCACTCTCCTCCATTCCAAAGCATTCCACTAAATTCCATTCTATTCCACTCCACTCCACTCGAATCCATTCCATTCTACTCCACTGCACTCCTCTCCACTCCATTCCATTCCACTCCACTTCTGTCCACTGCACTCCTTTCCATTCCACTCCATGCCATTCCACTCCACTCCATTCCATTCCAATCCATTCAATGCCACTCCACTAAAATCCTCTCCACTCCACACCACTTCATTCCACTTCACTCCAATCGACTCCACTCCACTCCATTCCAATCCACTCCATTCCATTCCATTTCATTCAACCCCATTCCATTCCAGTCCACTCTCTTCCATTTCATTCCATTCCACTCCATTCCATTCCATTCCACTCCATTCCAGATTATTCCACTCAATTCCACGCCACTCCACTCCACTCCATTCCACTCCATCCCACTACATCCAATTCCACTCATTTCCACTACCCTCCGTTCCATATCGTTTCACTCCACTCCACTTCAATCCATTCCATTCCACTCCAATCCATTCCACTTCATTCTACACAATTCCACTCCATTCCACTCCATTCTACTCCATTCCATTTCATATCAATCTATTCCATTCAATTCCACTCCACTCCCCTCCACTCAATTCCATTGCACTCCACTGCACTCCACTCCTTTCCACTCCTCTCCATTCCATTCCATTCCATTCCATTCCAATCCATTCCATTCCATTCCATTCCATTCCTGTGCACTCCATTCCCCTCCATTCCACCCCATTGCACTCCACTGCAATACATTCCATTCAATTCCACTCCTCTCCATTAAATTCCACTCAATTCCTCTCCACTCCACTCCATTCCACTCCATTCCCTGCCATTCCATTCCACTCCACTCCATTCCGTTCCATTCCACTGAATTCCATTCCAATCCATTCCACTCCACTCCATTCCTCTCCATTCCATTCCACTCCACTGCATTCCATTCCACTCCACTCCATTCCTTTCCATTCCAGTCCACTCCACTCCATTCCATTCCATTCCATTCCACTCCACTCAACTACATTTATTCCATTGCATTCCATTCCACTCCATTCCATACCATGAAGTTCCATTCTTTTCCACACCACTCTATTCCATTCCACTCCCTTCCATTCCACCCGACTCCACTCCACTCCACTCCATTCCACTCGACTCCATTCATTCCCAATCCATTCTATTCCACTCAACTAAACTAATTTCCATTCCATTCCACACCATTCCATTCCACTCCATTGCACTCCACTTCTTTCCTTTCTTCTCTATTCCATTCTACTCCATTTCTTTCCATTCCAATCCACTACACTTCATTCCCCTTCTTTCCACTCCATTCCTGATGTCTCCACTCCACTCCACTCCTTTCCATTCCATGCCAATGCACTCCAATCCACTCCATTCTCTTCCAATCCATTAAACTCTACTCCATTCCATTCCACTCCACTCCACTGCACTCCACTGCGCTCCATTGCACTCCACTCCATTCCATTCCACTCGATTCCTCTCCACTCCGCTCCATTGCACTCCACCCCATTCCATTCCATTCCACTTTAGTGGACTGCATTCCAGTGCACTCTATTCCACTCCACTCCACTCTATTCCATTCCATTGCAATCCACTCCACTCCATTCCACTCCATTCCACTCCATTCCATTCCATTCCATTCCTCTCCTTTCCTCTCCTCTCCACTCCACTCCACTCCATTCAAATCCTTTCCATTCCTCTCCATTCCACTCCACTCCACTCCATTCCACTCTACTCTTTTCCATTCCATTAAATTTCATTCCACTCCACTCGATTGCCCTTCACTCCACACCATTCCATTCCACCCCATTCTGCTCCACTCCAATCCATTCCACTTCACTCCCTTCCAATCCATCCATGTCATTCCATTCCATTCTACTCCTTTCCCTTCCATTCCACTCTACTCTATTCCACTCCATTCTACTGCACTCCATTCCATTCCTTTAATCAGGAGTCCACTCCTCTCCATTCCATGCCACTCCATTCCATTCTATTCCACTCTCCACCAATCCAATACACTCCATTCCACACCACTCTTCTCCGTTCCATTCCATTCCATTCCATTCCATTCCACTCCATTCCATTCCACTCCATTCCATTTCACTCCACTCCACTCCATTCCACTCCAATATGCTCCACTCCATTCCCCTCCACTCTACTCCACTCCATTCCAATCCACTCCACTCCATTCCACTCCACTCCCTTCCATTGCACTCTACCCCCTTCCATTCTGTTATATTACTTTCCAATCCACTCCACTCCATTCTATTCCTGTCTATTCCACTGCACTCCCCTCCATTCCATTCCATTCCATTCCATTCCACTCCAACAAATTCCATTCCACTCCACTACAGTCCACTCTCTCCATTCCATTCCACGCCATTCCATTCCACTCCCTTCCACTCCACTCCACTCAGTTCCACTCTACTACATTCCATTCCAATCCCCGCCAATGCACTCCATTCCACTCCACTCCATTCCATTCCATTTCTTTTCATTCTACCCTACTCCATTCCATTCCATTCTATTCCATTTCTGTCCACTCCACTCCATTGGAATCCATTCCACTCCATTCCAATTCTCTCTACTCCATTCCATTCCTTTACATTCTATTCATCTCCTTTCCACTCCACTCCACTCCCTTCAACTGCACTATGCTCCATTCCATGCCATTCCATTCCATTCCACTCAATTTCATTCCATTACACTACATTCCAGTACAGCCCACTCCACTCCTCCCTATTCCATTCCACTCCATTTCACTCCATTCCATTCGATTCTACTCCAATCCACTCCAGTCCCCTCCATTCCACTCCATTCCCCTGTGTTGCACTCCATTTAATTCCACTCCATTCCACCCCACTGCATTCCCTTCCATTACACTCCTATTCTCCTACACCCCATTGCATTCTGCTCCATTCCACACTACTCCATTCCATTCAACTCCACTCCCCTCCCCTCTACTCCACTCCATTCCATTCCTCTCCATTCACGTCCACGCCACTCCATTCCATTCCTCTCCATTCCATTACTTTCCAATCTGTTCTATTGCAATGCATTCCATTCCTTTCCACTCCATTCCACTCCACTCCATTTCACTCCACTCAACTCCACTCCAGTCCGTTCCATTCCACATAACTAAATTCCACTCAACTTCACTCCACTTCACTCCATTCCATTCCATTCAATTCCTTCCTTTCCACAGGATCTCACTCTGTCTCAAATGCTGGGTTGCAGCGCCACCATCTCAGCTCACATTTCTTTACAGCATTCCATTGCATTCCATTCCATCCCATTCCTTTCCATTATATTTCACTCCACTCCACTCCATTCCATTCCGTTCCACTCCAGTCCATTTCATTCCATTCCATTACACTGCACTCCACTCCATTCCATTCCACTCCAATCCATTCCACTCTGTTCCACTAAACTCCATTCCATTCCATTCCATTCCACTCCACTCTATTCCACTCCATTCCACTCCATTCCACTCCACTGCACTCCCGTCCATTCCATTCCATTCCATTCCATTCCATTCCATGCCAATCCATTCCATTCCCTTTCATTACACTCCATTCCATTCCACTCCGTTCCACTCTATTCCAATCCACTCCACCACATTCCATTACATCCGATTAAATTCCACTCCATTCCACTCCTCTCCTCTCCACAGCACTCCACTCCAATCCATTACACTCCATCCCATTCCATTCTGCTCCAAGCACTCCACTCCACTGCATCCCACTCCACTCCACTTCATTCCATTCTATTGCATCCCATTCTATTGTTCCCCATTCCACTCCACTCCACTTCACTCCATTCCTCTCCACTCCATTCCATTCCATTCAACTTCAATGCACTCCTTTCTTTCTTTCGAGAGTATATCACTCTGTCACCCATCCTGGAGTGCAGTGGCACAATCTCTGCTCCTGTTCCTTTCCATTCTGTTCCTTTCCATTCCGTTCCGTTCCGTTGCCCTCTGCTCCTCTCTGCTCCTTTCCGTTACATTCCGTTCCACTCCACTCCACTACATTCCATTACATCCTATTCCTTTCCACTCCATTACACTCCTCTCTAATCCACTGCACTCCACTCCACTCCATTCCACTACATCCCGTTACATTCCTCTCCATTCCAGTGCACTGTACTCCACTCCACTCCACTCCATTTAATACCATTGCATTCCATCCCATTCCATTCCTCTCCATTCCACTCCGCTACACTTCACTCTACTCCACTCCACTCCAATCCACTCCATTCCATTCAATTCTTTTCTTTTGAGAGTATCTCACTCTATCACACAGCCTGGAGCACAATGGCACAAACTCTGCTTCAATTCCATTCGTTTCCATTCCGTTCCACACCATTCCAATCCATTCCTTTCCACTCCACTCCACTCCATTCCATTCCAATCCACTCCGCTCCACTCCTTTCCACTCTTTTCCACTGCATTCCTCTCCATTCCACTCCACTCCATTCCACTTCATTCCATTCCATTCAATTCCGTTCCATTCCAATCCACTACATTCCACGCCATTCCACTTCATTCCATTCCATTCCATTTCACTCCATTCCTTTCCACTCTATTCCATTCCACACCATTCCACCCCACTCCACTCCACTCCGTTCCATTCCATTCCGTTCCACTCCAATCCCCTCCACTACAATTCACTGCACTCCATTCTGTTCCATTCCGCTACTCTCCACTCCATTCCATTCCAATCCATTCCATTCCATTCCATTCCATTCCACTACACTCCATTCCACTCCACTCCACTCCACTCCTATCCATTCCATTCCATTTCATTCCATTCCATTGTATTGCATTCCAGTCCATTCTACTCCACTACAGTCCACTCCACTCCACACCTATCCATTCCATTCCTTTTCATTCCATTGCATTCCACTCCATTCCAGTCCACTCCACTCCACTGCATTCCACTCCATTCCCCTCCATTTCATTCCATTTCATTCCACTCCATTGTATTCCATTTCATTCCACTCAATTCCATGCCACTCTATTCCACTCCAGACAACTGCAAGGCACTCCATTCTATTCCCTCCATTCCACTCCAGTCCATTCCATTACACACCATTCCATGCCATTCCTCTGCACTCTGCTACACTTCATTCCATTCCATTCCACTTCACTCCACTCCACTCCACTTCTTTCCACTCCACTCAACTCCACCTCACTCCATTCCACTCCTCTACACTACATTCTACTCCACTCCCTTCCATTCCACTCTACTCCCTTCCATTCCGTTATATTACATTATATTATATTATATTACATTATATTACATCCACTCCCCTCTATTCTTTTCCATTCCACTCCATTTCACTCCATTCCAGTCCACTCCACTCCACTCCATTCTATTCCTTTCCATTCCACTGCACTCCCCTCCACTCCATTCCATTCCAGTCCATTCCATTCCAATGAATTCCATTCGACTCCACTACAGTCCATTCCATTCCACACCATTCCATTCCACGCCCTTCCACTCCACTCCACTCCGTTCCACTCCACTACATTCCATTCCATTCCTCTCCAATCCACTCCATTGCTCTCCACTCCACTCCATTCCATTACATTTCGTTCCACCCTACTCCATTCCATTCCATTCTATTCCATTCCTCTCCACTCCACTCCATTCGAATCCATTCCACTCCATTCCAATCCTCTCCACTCCATTCCATTCCTTTACATTCTATTCATCTCCTTTCCACTCCAGTCCACTCCATTCAACTTCTCTACACTCCATTCCATGCCATTCCATTCCATTCCACTCCATTCCATTCCATTCCACTCCATTCCATTCCATTCCACTACATTCCAGTACACCCCACTCCACTCCTCCCCATTCCCTTCCATTCCATTACACTCCATTGCATTCCATTCTACTCCATTCCACTCCACACCCCTGCATTCCACTCCATTCCCCTGTGTTCCACTCCATTCCATTCCACTCCATACCACTCCACTCCACTGCATTTCCTTCCATTACATGCCAATTCCACTACACTCCATTGCATTCCACTCCATTCCACTCTACTCCATTCTATTCCAATCCACTCCACTCCACTTCACTCTACTCCATTCCATTCCACTCCATTCCATTCCTCTCCATTCCCCTCCACTCCACTCCATTCCATTCCATTCCATTCCGTTTAATTGCACTGCATTCCATTACATTCCACTCCATTCCACTCCACTTCATTTCACTCCACCCAACTCCACTCCAGTCCATTCCGTTACACACAGCTAAATTCCACTCAACTTCACTCCTATCCCCTCCATTCCATTCCATTCGACTCCATTCCATTCCATTCAATTCCTTTCTTTCCACAGGATCTCACTCTGTCTCAAATGCTGGTTTGCACTGCCACCATCTCAGCTCACATTTCTTTTCAGCATTCGATTGCATTCCATTCCATCCCATTCCTTTACATTATATTTCACTCCACACCACTCCATTCCATTCCGTTCCACTCCAATCCATTTCATTCTGTTCCATTACACTGCACTCCACTCCACTCCATTCCACTCTGGTCCACTGAATTCCATTCCATTTCATTCCACTCCACTCCATTCCACGCCATTCCACTCCATTCCACTCCACTGCACTCCCATCCATTCCATTCCATTCCATTCCATGCCAATCCATTCCATTCCATTCCATTCCTTTCCATTCAATTCCATTCGATTCCACTCCATTCCACTCCACTCCAATCCAGTCCACCACATTCCATTACATCCTATTAAATTCCACCCCATTCCACTCCTCTTCTCTCCACAGCACTCCACTCCAATCCATTACACTCCATCCCATTCCATTCCGCTCCATTCCACTCCACCCCTCCCCACTCCACTCCACTTCATTCCATTCTATTCCATCCCATTCTATTCCTCTCCATTCCACCCCACTCCATTACACTTCATTCGATTCCATTCAATTCCATTCCATTCCAATCCACTACATTCCAAGCTATTCCACTTCATTCCATTGCATTTCACTCCATTCCTTTCCGCTCTATTCCATTCACTCCATTCCACCCCACTCCACTCCATTCCCCCCCACTCCATTTCATTCCATTCCACTCCACTCCACTCCAATCGACTCTACTCCATTCCATTCTAGTACACTACACTCCCCTCCATTCCATTCCATTCCACTCCACTCCATCCCATTCCATTCCATTCCTTTCCACTCCACTCCACTCCATTCCACTCCACTCCTATCCATTCCATTCCATTTCATTCCATTCTATTCCATTTCTTTCCATTCCATTCCATTGCATTCCACTTCATTCAAGTCCCCGCCACTCCACTGCATTCCACTCCACTCCACTCCATTCCATTCCATTTCATTCCACTCCAGTCCATTCCAATGCATACCATTCCACGCCATTCCTCTGCTCTCCAGTAGACTCAATTCTTTTCCATTCCACTTCACTCCATTCCACTCCTTTCCACTCCACTCAACACCACTCCACTCCATTCCACTCTACTCCACTCTACTCCACAACACTCTTCTCCACTCCATTCTATTCCAGTCCACTCCACCCCACTCCACTCCTCTCCACTCAAATCCACTCCAATCCATTCCATTCCGTTTCATTCCTTTCCATTTCACTCCAATCCACTCCACTCCACTCCATTCCACCCCATTTCACTCCACTACACTCCAGTGCATTCCACTCCACTCCACTCCATTCCACTCCACTCACCTCCATTGCACTCCACTCCACTATTCTCCACTCCTCTCCATTCCACTACATTCCATTCCATTCCATTCCACTCCTTTCCAGTCCATTCCTTTCCACAATATTCCACTCCACTTCATTCCATTTTACTCCACTCCACTCCATTGCACTCCTTTCCATTCCACTTCATTCCACTCCACTCCACTAAATTCCATACCATTCCACTCAAATCCACTCCTTTCCATTCCTTTCCACTCCATTCTATTCCACTCCTCTCCACTCCAATACACTCCATTCCACTCCACTCCACTACATTCCTCTCCACTCCACTCCATTCCACTAAAATCCAATCCACTCCATTCCACTAACATCCACTGCACTCCATTCCATTCCATTCCATTCCACTCCACTCCATTCCACTCCACTCCTTTCAACTCCACTCCATTCCATTCCAATCCATTACATGCCACTCCATGAAACTCAACTACACTCCGCTACATTTCATTCCATTCCTCTCCATTCCCCTCCACTCCACTGCTTTCCACTCCACTATATTCCATTCCATTCCATTTCATTCCACTCCACTTCACTCCACTCCACTGCATTCCACTGCACTACATACCACTCCACTTCATTGCATTCCACTCCACTCCACCCCATTCCAATCCAATCCACTCCACTCCACTCCTCTCCACTCCAATCAATTCCACTCAATTCCCCTCCATTCCATTCCATTTCTCTGTGCTCCATGCCAGTCCACTCCATTCCAGTCCACTGAATTCCATTCCTTTCCATTCCATTCAACACCAATCAACCCCACCACACTCAATTCCACTACACTAAACTCCACTCCATTCCATTCCACTCCACTCCATTCCACTCCATTCCATGCCATTCCACTCCCTTCGACTACACTCCATTCCATTCCACTACATTCCACTCCGTCCCCTTTCATTCTGTTCCATTCCACTGGACTCCACTCCATCCCACTCCACTCCAATCCATTCCACTCCACTCCATTCCATTCCATTCCATTTCATTCCACTCCACTTCAGTCCACTCCACTGCATTCCACTCCACTCCATACCACTCCACTACATTCCATTCCACTCATCTCCACCCCATTCCAATCCAATCCACTCCATTCCACTCCTTTCCACTCCAATCTATTCCATTCAATTCCACTCCATTCCATTGCATTTCTCTGTACTCCATGCCAGTCCACTCCATTCCAGTCCACTGAATTCCATTCCTTTCCATTCCATTCAACACCAATCAACCCCACCACAATCAATTCCACTCCACTAAACTCCATTACTTTCCATTGCACTCCATTCCATGCCATTCCACTCCCTTCGTCTACATTCCATTCCATTCCACTCCATTCCACTCCGTCCCCTTCCATTCTGCTCCATTCCACTGGACTCCACTCCACCCCACTCCACTGCACTCCACTCTACTCCCTTCTATTCCACTCTACTACATTCCATTCCATTCAATTCCACTCCATTCCACTCCACTGCATTCCACTCCATTCCACTCCATTTCACTCCATTCTAGTCCACTCCACTGCAATCCACTCCATTCCATTCCACTCCTTACCATTGCATTCCACTCTATTCCATTCCATTCCACTCCAATCCACTCCATTCCATTCCACTCCACTCCACACCATTCCAATCCACTCCACTCCCTTCCATTGCACTCCACTCCCTTCCATTCTTCTCTACTCAATTCCATTCCATTCTATTACACTCCATTCCACTCCACTATATTCCTGTCCATTCAACTCCATTTCACTCTATTCCAGTCCACTCCACTCCATTACATTTCATTCCACTCGATTCCACTAAATCCATTCCACTCCATTCCACTCCGTTCCATTCCATTTCAGTCCACTCCAGTACGTTCCATTCCATTCCATTCCACTCCATTCCAATCCTTTCCACTCCATTCCGCTCCTTGCCACTCCATTCCATTCCATTCCATTCTATACCTTTCCTTTCCTATGCATTCCACTCCATTCCATTCCATTCTATACCTTTCCTTTCCTATGCACTCCACTCCATTCCACTCATGCCCACACCATTCAATGCCATTCCATTCCACTCCACTCATTTCCCTCACTACATTCCTGTACTTCCCACTCCACTCCACTCCATTCCATTCCATTCAATACCACTCTATTCCAGTCCATTCCACGCCATTCCACTCCACTCTACCCCATTCCACTCCATTCCCTTTTATTGCACACCACTCCATCCCACTCCATTGCATTCCACTTCATTCCACTCTACTCCATTTCATTTCACTCCACTCCACTCAACTTCAGTCCACTCCACTCCACTCCATTCCATTCCACTCCAATCCATTCTTCTCCTTTCCACTCCACTCCATTCCACTCCACTCCATACCATTCATTCCATTTTATTGCTCTCCACTGCACTCTACTCCTCTCCAGTCCACTCCACACCAATCCATTCCACTCCATACCACTCGACTCCATTCCATTCCATTCCATTTCAATCCACTCCACCGCATTCCACTGCACTCCACTCCATTCCACTGATCTCCACTCCAATCCATTCCATGCCACTCCAATCCATTCCATTCCATTCCATTCCATTCCACTCCTCTCCACTCCATTCCGTTCCATTCCATTCCGTTTCATTCCATTCCATTCCATTCCATTCCATTCCATTCCATTCCATTCCATTCCACTCCATTCCATTCCATTCCACTCCATTCCATTCCATTCCATTCCATTCCACTCCATTCCATTCCATTCCACTCCATTCCATTCCATTCCTCTCTACTCCATTCCACTCCTCTCCATTCCACTGCACTCCATTCCATTCCATTCCAATCTACTCCATTCCACTCCACCAGACTCCTTTCCACTCCACTCCACTTCATTCCATTCCATTCCACTGCATTCCACTCCATTCCATTCATTCCACTCCTTTCCACTCCATCGGATTACATTCAGCTCCATTCCTCTGCACTCCACTCCACCCCACTCCATTCCACTGCACTTCATTCCATTCCACTCTACTCCATTCCATTCCATTCCGTTATACTCCACTCCATTTGTCTCCACTCCATTCCACTCCATTCCAGTCCTCTCCACTCCACTCCATTCCTTTCCATCCCATTCCATTCCACTCTACTCCATTCCACTCCACTATAATCCATTCAATTCCATTCCATGCCACTCCTCTGCATGCCACTCGAATACACTCCACTCCATTCCGCTCCAATACACTCCATTCCTCTCCACTCCTTTCCTCTTTACTCCACTCCAGTCCAATGCATTCCATACCACTCCACTCCACTACAGTCCTCTCTACTCTTTTCCATTCCATTCCACTCCATTCCATTACTTTCGACTCAGTAAACTCTTCTCCACCACACTTAACTTCTCTCCACTCAATACTACTCCACTCCACTCCACTCCTCTCCACTCCATTACATTCCATTTCTTTCCACTCCACTCCATTCCATTCCATTCCATCAATTCCATTCCATTCATTTCCCTTCTGTCCTCTGGATCTCACTCTGTCACAAATGCTGGAATGCAGTGTCACCATCTCAGCTCACACTCCTTTTCAGCATTCCATTGCATTCAATTCCATCTTATTCAATTCCAATATATTTCACTCCACTCCACTCCATTCCTTTCCCTTCCACTCCAATCCATGTCATTGCATTCCATTACACTGAACTCCACTCCATTCCACTCCATTCCATTCCTTTGCACTCCATTCCACTCCATCCCATTTCATTCATCTCCATTCCACGTCACTCTAGTCCACCCCACTCCAGTCCACTCCACTGAACTCCACTCCCTTACATTCCACTCTACTCCATTCCATTCCATTCCATTCCATTACATTCCGTTCCATTCCATTCCTTTCCATTCCATTCAATTCCACTCCACTCCATTCCTCTCCACTCCATTCCACTCCATTCCATTCCTCTCCACTCGACTCCCCTCCATTCCCTTCTATTCCATTCCACTCCACTCCATTCCTCTTTACTCCACTCCAGTCCACTCCGTTCCTTTCCACTCCACTCCATTCCATTCTACTCTGTTCCATTACATTCCACTCGTTTCCTTTACTTTCGACTCCAGTAAAATCCACTCCACCCCACTTAAATTATCTCCCCTCAACCACACTCCACTCCATTCCACTCCACACCATTCCATTCCATCTCATTCCACTCCACTCCATTTCATTCCATTCCATTCCATTCCATTCCATTCAATTCCACGCTACTCTATTCCACTCCAGTCCATTACACAGCAGTCCATTCTACTCCCTCTATTCCACTCCAATCCCTTCCATTCCATACCATTCCATGCCACTCCTTTACATTCCACTCCACTCCATTCCATTCCATTCCACTTCACTCCACTCGACTTCACTCCACTCCTTTTCACTCCACTCCAGTACATTCCACACCACTCTCCACCACTCCATTCTATTCCACTCCACTCCACTCTTCTCCAGTCCACTCCACTGCATACCCCTCCTCTCCATTCCATTCAATTCCATTCCATTCCACTCCAACCCACTCCACAACACTCCACTTCACTACATTCACCCCCACTACACTCCACTGCATTTCACTCCACTCCATTACATTCCACTCCACTCCACTCCATCCTCTCCATTCCACTAGATTCCATTCCATTCCATTCCACTCCACTCCATTCCAATCCACAACATTCCACTCCATGCCATTCCATTGCACTCCATGCCATTCCACTCCACTCCACTCCATTCCACTCCATTCCGTTCCATTCCACGCCATTACACTCCACTGCAATCCATTCCACTCCACTACAATCCATTCCATTCCATGCAGCCCCTCTGCACTCCACTCCAATACAATCCACTGCATTCCACTCAACCCCACTCCATTAAATGCCATTCCATTACATGCCACTCGTTTCCCTCACTACATTCCACTACCTCCCACTCCACTCCACTCCATTCCATTCCATTCAATTCCACTCCATTCAAGTCCATTCCATGCCATTCCACTCCACTCCACTCCATTCCACTCCATTCCCTTGTATTCCGCTCCATCCCTTTCCACTCCATTCTACTACACTCCATTGCATTCCACTTCATTCCACTGTACTCCATTCCATTTTACTCCACTCCAGTCCATTTCATTCCACACCACTCCACTCCATTCCATTACACTCGATTCCATTCCTCTTTGTTCCATTCCACTCCACTTCACTCCATACCATTCATTCCATTTTATTGCACTCCACTCCACTCTACTCCTCTCCACTCCACTCCACTCCAATCCACTCCACTCCACACCAATCCACTGCATTCCATTCCATTCCATTTCATTTCACTCCACTCCACTCCACTACATTCCACTACACTCCACTAAATTCCACTGCACTCCACTGCATTCCACTCCTCTCCCTTCCTTTCCATTCCATTCCATTCCATTCCACTCCTCTCCATTGCATTCCATTCCATTCCATTCCATTCCACTCCATTCCATTCCTTTCCTATCTAGTCCATTCCACTCCTCTCCATTCCACTGCACTCCATTCCACTCCTCTCCATTCCACTGCACTCCATTCCATTCCGTTCCATTCCATTGCATTCCATTCCATTCCATTCCATTCCATTCCATTTCTTTCCATTCCATTCCATTCCATTCCATTCTACTCCCTCCATTCCCCTCCAATCCATTCCATTCCATACCATTCCATGCCACACCTCTGCATTCCACTCCACTCCATTCCATTCCATTCCACTTCACTCCACTCCACTGCACTCCAATCTTTTCCACTCCACTCGACTTCACTCCACTCCTTTTCACTCCACTCCAGTACATTCCACTCCACTCTCCTCCACTCCATTCTATTCCACTCCACTCCACTCTGTCCGTTCCACTCCACTCCATTCCCCTCCATTCCATTCCATTCCATTACATCCCACTCCAGCAAATCCACACCACTCCACTCCACTACATTCCCCTCCACTACACTCCATTGCATTTCACTCCACTCCACTCCATTCCACTGCAGTCCACTCCCCTCCTCTCCAATCCACTACATTCTATTCCTTTCCATTCCATTCCTCTCCACTCCACTACATTCCACTACACTCCACTACATTCCACTACACTACACTCCATTCCACTCCTCTCCTCTCCATTCCATTGCATTCCATTCCATTCCATTCCATTCCTCTCCTCTCCACTCCATTCCATTCCATTCCAGTCCATTCCATTCCATTCCTCTCTACTCCTTTCCACTCCTTTCCATTCCACTGCCCTCCATTCCATTCCATTCCATTCCATTCCATTCCATTCTACTCCATTCCACTCCACCACACTCCATTCCACTCCACTACACTTCATTCCATTCCATTCCACTGCATTCCACTCCATTCCATTCCATTCCTCTCCTTTCCACTCCATCGCTTCACATTCAGCTCCATTCCTGTGCACTCCACTCCACCCCACTCCACTCCACTCTACTCCCTTCCATTCCACTCTACTACATTCCATTCCATTCCATTCCATTATACTCCACTCCATTTGTCTCCAATCCACTGCACTCCATTCCACTCCATTCCAGTCTTCTCCACTCCACTCCACTCCATTCCATTCTATTCCATTCCACTGCATTCCATTCCATTCCATCCCATTCCATTCAAATCCACTCCATTCCACTCCACCACAATCCATTCAATTCCATTCCATGCCACTCCTCTGCACGCCACTCCAATACAATCCACTGCGTTCCACTCCAATACACTCCATTCCTCTCCACTCCATTCCTCTTTACTCCACTCCAGTCCAATCCATTCCATAGCACTCCACTCCACTACATTCCTTTCCACTCTGTTCTATTCCATTCCACTCCATTCCATTACTTTTGACTACTGTAAACTCTACTCCACCACACTTAACTTCTCTCCACTCAACCCTACTCCACTCCACTCCTCTCCACTCCATTCCATTCCATTACATTCCACCCCACTCCATTCCATTCCATTCCATCAATTCAATTCCATTCATTTCCTTTCTGTCCACAGGATCTCACTCTGTCACAAATGCTGGATTGCAGTGTCACCATCTCAGTTCACATTTCTTTACAGCATTCCATTGCATTCAATTCCATCTGAATCCATTCCATTATATTTCACTCCACTCCACTCCATTCCATTCCGTTCCACTCCAATCCATGTCATTCAATTCTATTACACTGCACTCCACTCCATTCCACTCCATTCCATTCCACTCCGTACCACTCCATCCCATTCCATTCAGCTCCATTGCACTGCATTCATGTCCACCCCACTCCATTCCACTCCACTGAACTCCACTCCCTTACATTCCAACTCTATTCCATTCCATTCCATTCCACTCCACTCCATTCCTCTCCACTCCATTTCACTCCTTTCCAGTCCTCTCCACTCAAGTCCACTCCGTTCCATTCTATTGCATTCCACTCCAATTCATTCCACTCCACTCCATTCCTCTTTATTCCACTCCAGTCCACTCCATTCCATTCCACTCTATTCCATTCCTTTCCACTCCATTCCTTTACTTTCGACCTCACTAATATCCACTCCACCCCACTTAACTTCTCTCTACTCAACGCCACTCCGCTCCATTCCACTCCACCCCACTCCATTCCATTCTATTTCATTCCACTCCACTCCATTCCATTCCATTCAATTCCATGCCACTCTATTCCACTCCAGTCCATTGCACGGCAGTCCATTCTACTCCCTCCATTCCACTTCAATTATTTCCATTCCATACCATTCCATGCCACTCCTCTGCATTCCACTCCACTCCATTCCTTTCCATTCCACTTCACTCCACTCCACTGCACTCCAATCCTTTCCGCTCCACTCGACTTCACTCCACTCCTTTTCTCTCCACTCCAGTACATTCCACACCACTCTCCTCCACTCCATTCTATTCTACTCCACCCCACTCTGCTCCATTCCACTCCACTCCTTTCACCTCCATTCCATTCCATTGCATTACATTCCACTCCACCCCACTTCACACCACTCCACTCCACTCCACTCATTTCCCCTCCACTAGACTCCATTGCATTTCACTCCACTCCACTCCATTCCACTCCACTCCACTCCTCTCTATTCCACTACATTCCATTCCATTCCCCTCCACTGCATTCCACTACGCTCCACTTCATTCCACTACACCCCACTCCATTCCACTCCTCTCCACTACATTCCATTCCGTTTCATTCCGTTCCATTCCACTCCTCTCCACTCCATTCCACTCCATTTGATTCGATTCGATTCGATTCGATTCCATTCCATTCCATTCCACTCCATTCATTCCATTCCATTCCATTCCACTCCTCTCCATTCCATTCCTCTCTACTCCATTCCACTCTTCTCCATTCCAGTGTACTCCATTCCATTCCATTCCATTCCATTCCATTCCATTGCATTCCATTCCATTCCATTCCATTGCATTCCATTCCATTCCATTCCATTGCATTCCATTCCATTCCATTCCATTCCATTGCATTCCATTCCATTCCATTCCATTGCATTCCGTTCCATTTCATTCTACTCCATTCCACTCCACCACACTCCATTCCACTCCACTACACTTCATTCTATTCCATTTCACTGCATTCCACCTCATTCCATTCCATTCTAATGCTTTCCACTCCATCGCATTAATTTCAGCTCCATTCCTTTGCACTCCACTCCACCCCACTCCACTGCACTCCCTTCCATTCCAGTCTGCTCCATTCCATTCCATTCCGTTCCATTCCATTTTACTACACTCCATTTGTCTCCACTCCATTCCACTCCATTCCATTCTATTCCATTCCACTCCACTCCATTCCATTCCATCTCATTCCATTCCACTACACTCCATTCCAATCCACTACAATCCATTCAATTCCATTCCATGCCACTCCTCTGCACGCCACTCGAATACATTGCACTCCATTCCACTCCAATACACTCCATTCCTCTCCACTCCATTCCTCTTTTCTCCACTCCAGTTCAATCCATTCCATACCACTCCACTCCACTACATTCCTTTCCACTCTTTTCCATTCCATTCCACTCCATTCCATTACTTTCAACTCCTGTAAACTCCACTCCACCATGCTTAACTTTTCTCCACTCAACCCTACTCCACTCCACTGCACTCCACACCTCTCCTCTCCATTCTGTTCCTTTTCATTCCACTCCACTCCATTCCATCAACTCCAATCCACTCATTTCCTTTCTGTCCACAGGATCTCACTCTGTCACAAATGCTGGATTGCAGTGTCACCATCTCAGTTCACATTTCTTTTCAACATTCCATTGCATTCAATTCCATCTTACTCCATTCTAGTATATTTCACTCCACTCCACTCCATTCCGTTCCACTCCAATCCATGTCATTACATTCCATTGCACTGCTCTCCACTCCACTCCATTCCATTCCATTCCACTCCATTCCACTCCATCCCACTCCATTCCACTCCATCCCATTCCATTCAGCTCCATTCCACTGCACTCAAGTCCACCCCACTCCACTCCACTCCACTGAACTCAACTCCCTTCCATTCCACTCTACTTCATTCCATTCCATTCCATTCCATTCCATTCCATTCCACTCAACTCCATTATTCTCCACTCCATTCCACTCCATTCCAGTCCTCTGTACTCAACGACACTTCTTTCCATTCTATTCCATTCCACTCCACTCCATTCCACTCCACTCCATTCCTCTTTATTCCACTCCAGTCCACTCCGTTCCATTCTACTCCACTCAACTGCATTCCATTCCACTCTATACCACTCCATTCCTTTACTTTCCACTCCAGTAAAATCCACTCCACGCCACTTAACTTCTATCCAATAAACCCCACTCCACTCCACTCCATTCCATACCATTTCATTCTACTCCACTTCATTCCAATCCATTCCATTCAATTCAATTTCATGGCACTCTATTCCACTCCAGTCCATTGCACGGCAGTCCATTCTACTCCCTCCATTCCACTCCAATCCATTCCATTCCATACCATTCCATGCCACTCCTCTGCATTCCACTCCACTCCATTCCATTCCATTCCACATCACTCCCCTCCAATGCTCTCCAATCCTTTCCACTGCACTCGACTTCGCTCCACTCCTTTTCACTCCCCTCCAGTACATTCCACACCACTCTCCTCCACTCCATTCTATTTCACTCCACTCCACTGTGCTCCAGTCCACTTCACTCCATTCCCCTCCACTCCATTCCCCTCCACTCCATTCCATTCCATTCCATTACATTCCACTCCACTCCACACCACTCCACTCCACTCCACTACATTCCCCTCCACTACACTCTATTGCATTTCACTCCATTCCACTCCATTCCCCTCCACTCCACTCCACTCCTCTCCATTCCACTGCATTCCATTCCATTCCATTCCACTCCACTCCACTACATTCCATTCCGCATCATTCCACTCCATGCCATTCCATTCCACATCATTCCACTCCATGCCATTCCATTCGACTTCACTGCATTCCACTCCACTGCTTTCCATTCCACGCCATTACACTCCACTGCTCTCCTTTCCACTCCACTACAATCCATTCCATACCTTTCCATGCCACACCTCTGCACTCCACTCCAATACACTCCACTCCATTCCACTCCACTCCATTCCACTCCACTACACTCTATTCCACTCCACTCCGTTCCTCTTTACTCCACTCCACTGAACTCCATTCCATTCCACTTCACTACACTCCTTTTCATTCCACTCTATTCCATTCCATTCCATTCCATTCCATTACCTTCCACTTCTGTAAACTCCACTACACCCCACTCCACTTCTCTCCACTCAACCCCTCTCCACAACACAACAATCCTCTCCACTGCACCCCTCTCCACTCCTCTCCATTCCACTACTTTCCATTCCATTCTATTCCACTCCTTTCCAGTCCATTCCATTCCACACCATTCCACTCCACTCTGTTCCATTTCACTCCACTCCACTCCATTCCGTTTCTTTCATTTCCACACCATTCCCCTCCAGTCCTCTCATTCCACTCCTCTTCAATCCATTCCATCCCATTCCGTGCCAGTCCTCTGCACTCCGATCCAATACAATCCACTCCATTCCACTCCACTACACTCCATTGCACACCACTCCATTCCTCTTTACTGCACTGCACTACCACTCCATTCCATTCCATTCCAATCCACTCCACTCTGTTCCATTCCACTCTACTCAATTCCATTCCACTCCTTTCCATTATTTTCGACACCAGTAAATTCCACTACACCCCACTTAATTTCTCTCCACTCAACCCCACTCCACTCCACTCCTATCCTCACCACTCCACTGAACTCCACTCCATTTCACTCCTCTCCACTCCCTTCCACTCCTTTCCATTCGTCTCCACTTCACTCCATTCCATTTCATTAAATTCCATTCCTCTCCTCTCCACTCCACTCCACACCATTCCATTTCTTTCAATTCCATTCCACGCCAATCCATTCCAATCCCCTCCTGTAAACTCCAATCCACCCTATTCCACTTCTCTCCACTTCACTCCACTACACTCCTTTCCACTCCATTCCACTCCACTCCACTCCACTCCATTCCACTCCATTCCACTCCACTCCACTCCACTCCATTCCACTCCATTTCACTCCACTCCACTCTTCTCCACAACACTCCATTCCACTGTATTCCTTTCCACTCTATTCCACTCCACTCCACACCACTCCATACCATTCGACTCCACTCCACTCCTTTCCATCCACTCCATTCCTTTCCACTCGTCTCCACTCCACTCCATTCCACTCCACTCCAATACATTCCTCTCCACTCTACTCCATTTCATTCCATTCCATTGAATTCCATAGAATTCCATTCCATTCCATTCCACTCCACTCCTTTCCATTCTATTCCAATCCCTTCCATGCCACTCACCAAAACTTCACTCTACTCAAATCCATTTCATTCCACTTCACTCTAATCCCCTCCACTCCATTCCTTTACACTCCAACCCATTCCATTCCACTTCAATCCATTCCACTCCACTCCACTCCATTTCATTCCACTCTATTCCATTCCATTCCACACCATTCCATTCCACTCCATTCCATTCCATTCCTCTCAAATCCATTCCATTCCACTCCATTCCAGCCCGTTCCACTAAATTCCACTACAGTCCACTCCATTCCAGTCTGTTGCACTCCGTTCCATTCCACTCCTTTTGATTCCATTCCACTCCACTCCATTCCACTGCACTCCATTTCATTCTGCTCCATTCCCCTCCTCTCCATTCTATCATATTCCACTCCACTCCACTCCACTCCATTTCACTCCACTCCACTCCATTTCATTCCATTTCATTCCATTCCATTCCATTCCATTCCATTCCATTCCATTCCATTCCATTCCATTCCATTCCACTCCATTCCTTTCCATTCCATTCCATTCCATTCCACTCTTGTCCACTCCGTTCCACTCCACACCTCTACGTTCCATTACATCCAATTCCATTCCAGTCCATTCCAATCCTCTCCTCTCCAGTACACTCCACTCCACTCCATTCCACTCCTTTCCATTCCACTCTGCTCCGTTCCACTGCAATGCATTCCACCGCACTCCATTACAATTCATTCATTTCCCTTCCATCCCATTCCTTTCCTCTCCATTTCACTCCATTCCTCTTCACTGCATTCCACTCCACTCCACTCCATTCCATTCCATTCTGTTCTACTGCATTCCATTCCATTCCTTTATTTAGAGAATATCTCACTCAGTCACCCAGCCTGGAGTGCAGTGGCGCCATCTCACCTCCCGTTCCGTTCCATTCCACTCCGCTTTCCTCCTTCCTGTTCAGTTCCCTTCCACTCTACTCCACTCTACTCCACTGCATTCCATTACTTCTGATTCCATTCCACTCCATTGCACTCCTTTCCACTCCACTGCACTCCACTCTACTCCATTCCACTCCATCCGATTCCATTCTGCTCCATTCCATTGCACTCAAATCCACCCCACTCCAGTCCACTTCATTCCATTCCATTCCGTCCCATTCCATTCCTCTCAATTCCATTCCAATCCACTTCACTTCACTCCACTCCACTCCAATGCACTGCATTGCATTCCATTCCATTCCACTGCATTCCATTCCATTCTTTTCTTTCGAGAGTATCACACTCTGTCACTCACCCTGGAGAGCAGTGGCACAATCTCACCTTCCATTGCATTCCATTCCATTCCATTCCATGTGACTCCTCTGCTCTCCACTCCACTCTACTCCACTCCATTCCATTCCACTTCACTCATCGTCAGTCCACTCCTCATCTTTCCAATCCACTCCATTGAATTCCACTGTGCTCCACTCCATGCTGCTCCATTCCATTCCTCACCACTCCAATCGACTCCACTCCACTCAATTCCAATCCACTCCATTCCATTCAATTCCATGCCATTCCGATCTATTTCACTCCACTCCACTCCACTCAATTCCTGTCCATTACCCTCCACTCCAATACATTCCACTCCAATACACACCATTCGATTCCACTCCACTCCAGTCCACTCCACTCCTCTCCACCCCACTACATTCCATTCCATTCAGTTCCTTTCCTTTCCCTTCCCTTCCATTCATTTCCACACCTTTCCACTCCACTCTATTCCATTCCAATCCACTCTAATCCACTCCACTCCACTCCTTTCCACTTCTTTCAATTCCTCTACATTCAACTCCACTCAACTCTCTTTCACTCCAATCCAATCCATTCCATTCCATATAATTCCACTCCCTTCCACTCTACTCCATCCACTACATTCCAATCCACTCCTGTCAACGCCACTCCACTCCCTTCCATTCCACGCCACTCCACTCCATTCTACTCTAATTTTCTCCATTCCATGCCTTTCCACTTCATTCCAATCTACTCCATTCCATTCCATTCCATTCCATTCCATTCCACTCCTTTCAGACCGTTCCACTCCATTCCAATCCTCTCCACTCCACTTCATTCCACTCCATTCCATTCCCGTCCATTCCACTCCACTCCATTCCATGCCATTCCTTTCCAAACCACTCCACTCCACTCCATTGCATTCCTTTCCAATTCATTCTACTCCACTCCACTCCGTTTCCAATCCATGCCATTCCATTCCATTGAATTCCACTCCTTTCCATTCCATTCCACTCCATTCGTTTTCACTGCATTCCACTCCACTCCATTCTATTCCACTCCACTCCACTCCAATCTTTCCCTCTCCAATCCATTCCATTCCATTCCATTACGTTTAAGTAGACTCCAATGTATTTCACGCCATTCCACTCCATTCCACTCCATTCCATGCCATTACATTTCGTTCCATTCAACTCCATTCCACTCCATTCCAGTCCACTCCACTCCATTCCACTCCACTCCACTCGACTCCATTCGATTCCATTGCATTTTACTCCACTCCGTACAATTCCTTTCCACTCCAGTCTTCTCCATTGAATTCCACCCCATTCCACTCCATTCCACTCCATCCCACTCCATTCCATTCCACTCCATATCATTCCACTCCACTCCATTCCATTCCATTCCACTCCACTCCACTCCATTCCATTCTACTCCCTTCCACTCCACTCCACTCCATTCTACTCACTTCCACTCCACTCCACTCCATTCCTTTCAATTCCATTCCATTCCACTCCGTTCCATTCCATTTCTTTCAATTCTGTACTATTCCCCTCTGTTCCACTCAACTCTACTCCACTCCACTACATTCCATTACGTCAGAATCCATTCCACTCCATTCCACTCCTCTCCACTCTGCTGCAGTCCTCTCCTCTCCATTCCACTCGTTCTCTTCCATTCCGCTCCATTCCACTGGAATCCTCTCTACCTCAATCAACTCCGGTTCATTCCATTCCATTCCATCCCATTCCATTTCTCTCCATTCCACTCCAGTCCACTTCACTCCAATCCACTGCATTCCATTGCATTCCATTCCGTTCTATTCCACTTCACTCCAATCCACTCTACTCCATTCTATTCCATTTTACTCCATTGCATTATTTTCCTTTCTTTCGAGAGTATCTCACTCTGTCTCTCAGCCTGGAGCACAGTGGCACAATCTCAGCTCCCATTCCATTCCATTCCATTCCTTTCCGTTCTACTCCATTCAGCTCGCCCGGCTCTGCTCTGTTCCATTTCATTCCATTCCACTCCACTCCACTCCACTCCACTCCACTACATTCCGTTACATCCAATTGCATTCCTCTCCTTTACACTCTACACTCCACTGCATTCCACTCCACTCCATTTCACGCCATCCCATTGCATTCATCTCCATTGCACTGTATTCCACTCCACCTCACTCTGCTCCACTTCAATCCATGCCATTCTGTTCCATCCCATTCCAGTTCTCTCCATTCCATGCCACTCCACTTCATTCCACTCCGTTCCAATGCAGTCCACTCCATTCTATTCCATTCCATTCCTTTTTTTCATTAGTATCTCACTCTGTCACATAGCCTGGAGCACAGTAGCACAATCTCAGCTTCCATTCCATTCCATTCCATTCCATTCCACTACACTCCATTACTCTACAGTCTACTTCACTGCATTCCACTCCACTCTACTCCATTCTACTCCACTCCACTCCACTCCATTCCATTCCATTCAATTCCATTCGTTTCCACTTCACTCCACTACACTACATGCCATTCCATTCCTCTCTATTCCATTCTGTTCCATTCCTTTCCACCCCACTCCACACCATTCCACTCCACTCCATTCCTTTCCATTCCATTTCAATCTACTCCACTCCACTCCAGTCCACTCCATTCCACTGCACTGTACTCCATTTTATTCCACTCCCCTCCACTCCACTCCATTCCACTGCACTTTACTCCATTTTATTCCACTCCCTTCCACTCCACTGCACTCCATTCCATTCCATTCAATTTCAATCCACTCCATTCCATTCCGTTCCACTCCATTCCTTTCCGTTCCCTTCCATTCCACTCCACTCCACTCCTCTCTAACCCACTCCATTCCACTCCACTCCATTCCACTGCATTCCAGTCCACTCCATTTCATTCCACTCCATTACATTCCATTACATTCCTCTCCACTCCACACCATTCCACTCCACTGCATTCCATTCCATTCCTTTCCGCTCTACTCCACATCACTCAACTCCACTCCATTCCATTCATGTCCGCTCCACTCCATAGAATTGCACTTTCCTCCTTTCCATTCCATTCCATTCTGTTCCTCTTTACTCCCCTCCATTACACTCCACTCCACTCCATTCCTCTCCACTCCACTCCATTCCATTTTATTCCATTCCATTCCACTCCATTGCGTTCCATTCCACTGCATTGCATTCCATGCCACTCCACTCCACTCCACTCCAATCCACTTCAGTCAATTCAAATCCACTTATCTCCATTCCCTTCCATTCCACTCCATTCCATTCATTTCCACTCCATTCCACTCCACTCCTCTCCATTCCATTCCATTCAATTCCATTGCAGTCAATTCCGTTCCACTTCATTCCATTCGTCTCCGTTCCAGTCCATTCCAATCCAATCCACTCCACTCCATTCCTTTCCACTCCATTCCACTCAACTCCCTTCCATTCCACTCCACTCTACTCCACTCCATTCCATGCCATTCCATTCCATTCTATTCCATTCCATTCCACTCGACTCCACTCCACTCCATTAGATTCCACTGTACTCCATTTCACTGCAATCCAATCCACACCACTTCGTTCCATTGCATTCCTTTCCATTCCACTCTACTCCTCTCCATTCCACTCCACTCCACTCCATTCCACTCCACTACACTCCATTCCAATCCATTCCACTCCACTCCATTCCACTCCACAACAGTTCATTCCAATCCACTGGATTCCATTTGACTCCATTCCATTCCGTGCCACTCCATTCTATTCCATGCCACTCCACTCACCTCCACTCCCCTCCACTCCATTCCATTCCTTTCCATTCCAAGCCAGTCCATTCCACTTCAATTCATTCCACTCCTCTCCATTCTAATCCACTCAATTCCACTCCACTGAATTCCATTCCATTCTATTCCCTTCCACTTCATTCCACTCCACTACATTCCATTGCATTCTCTTCCCTTCCACTACACTCCACCTCATTCCAGTGCACTCCTCTCTATTCCACTCCACTCCACTCCATTCCATTCCATTCCCTTCCATTCCATTCCATTCCATTCCACTCCACTCCACTCCATTCCACTCCACTCCACTGCACTACATTCCATTCCATTCCACTCCTTTCAAATCCATTCCTTTGTTTCCTCAGAATCTCACTCTGTCATTAAGGCTGGAGTGCAGTGACACAATCTCAGCTCACATTTCTGTTCTTCATTCCATTGCATTCCATTCCATCCCATTCCATTTCATTCTATTTCATTCCACTCCACTCCACTCCACTCCATTCCATTCCACTGCGTCCCATTCCATTCCACTCTATTCCTCTCCATTCCACTCCATTCTACTCCACTCCACTCTATTCCATTCCATTCCATTTCACTCCATTGCATTCCATTCCTTTCTTTCGACAGGATATCACTGTCAAACAGGCTGGAGTGCTTAGGGACAATCTCAGCTCACATTACATGTCAACTTTCTATTGAACAGCATTCTATTGCATTGAATTCCTTTGCATTCCATTCCATTCCTTTCATTTCCATTACATTCAATTCCATTCCATTCCACTCCTTTCCACTCCACTCCACTCCGCTCCAGTACATTCCTTTAAATCCAATTCCATTCCACTCCATTCCACTCCTCTCTGCTCCACTGCACTGCACTCCACTCCACTCCACTGCACTCCACTCCACTCCATCCCATTACATTCCGCTCCGTTCCACTGCACTCCACTCCTCCCCACTCCACTCCACATCATTCCAATCCTTTACGTCTGATTCCATTCCATTCCTCTCCATTCCACTCCAGTCTACTTCAGTCCACTCCATTCCACTCCAGTCTACTTCAGTCCACTGCAATCCACTCCATTCCAATTCTTTCTATTCTATTTCTTTCTTTCGAGAGTATCTCACTCTGTCACCCAGCCTGGAGTGTAGTGGCACAATCTCAGCTCACATTTCATTTCACCATTCCATTCCATTCCATTCCATTCCATTCCACTGCATTCCACTCCACTCAATTCCACTCCAATACATTCCATTCCATTCCATTCCAATCCCTTCCATTCCACTCTGTTTTATCGACAGGATCCCCCCTGTCACACAGGCTCCAGCGCAGTGGCAAAATCACTGCCCATATTTCTTCATTCCATTCCATTCCATTTCATTCCATTCGATTCCATTCCACTCCACTCCACTCCGTTCCATTCCACTCCACTCCGTTCCATTCCACTCCACTCCATTCCTTTCCACTCCATTCCATTCCACTCCATTCCACTCTACTACACGACACTCCACTCCATTACACTCTAATCCATTATACTCCGCTACACTACACTCCTCTCCATACCACTACACTCCATTGTATTCCATTCCATTCCTTTCCATTCCATTCCGTTCCATTCCATTCCATTCCTTTCCTTTGTTTCCACAGGATTTCATTCCGACACAAAGGCTGGAGTGCAGTGGAACAATAAAAGCTCACATTTCCTTTCAGCATTCCATTGCATTCCATTCCATCCCATTCCTTTCCATTCTATTTCACTCCACGATACTCCACTCAACTCCGTTGCATTCCACTCCGTCCCATTCCATTCGTCCCCATTCCACTCCACTACACTCCACTCCATTCCATTCCACTCCACTCTACTCCATTCCACTCCACTCCACTCCATTCCAGTCCATTCGACACCATTCCACTCCAATCCACTCCACTCCATTCCAAACCATTCGACTCCATTCCTCTCCGTTACCTTCCACTCCATTCCACTCCGCTTCACTCCATTCACTTCCTCTCCATCCCACACCACGACATTCCATTCAACTCCATTCCACTTCACTCAATTCCGTTCCACTCCACCCCCCTCCACTCCCCTCCATTCCATTCCATTCCATTCCATTTTACTCCAATCCATTCCATTCCATTCCATTCTAATCCACTCCACTCCATTCCACTCTAATCCATGCCATTCCATTCCACTCCACTTCACTCCACTCCATTCCATTACACTCTACTCCATTCCATTCTCTTCCATTCCATTCCACTCCACTCCACTATATTCCACTCCAATCCACCCCATATCATTCCATTCCATTCCACTCCATTCCATTCCATTGTACTCCATTGAAGTACATTCAGCTCCATTCCACTCCACTCCACACAAGTCTACTCCACTCCACTCCCCTCCTTTCCATTCCTTTCCAATCCACTCCATTGCATTCAATTCCCCTCTATTCCATGCCAGTCCATTCCATTCTACTCCATTCCACTCCACTTCATTCCACTCCACGCCATTCCACTCCACTGCATTCCATCCCATTCCACTCCACTCCACTCCACTGCATTCCATTCCACTCCACTCCACTCCATTCCACTCCACTCCGTTCCACTCCACTTCATTCCATTGCATTCCATTCCATTCCTCTCCAGTCCTCTCCATTCCATTCTACTACACTCCATTCCACTCCACTCCCCTCCATTCCATTTCATTCCATTCCATTCCATTTCATTCCATTCCCCTCCTTTCCACTCCACTTCACTCCACTAACTACACTCCACTCCAACTCACTCCAACCCACTGCATTCCACTCCATTCCATTCCACTCCACTCCATTCCATTCCACTCAATTTCACTTCACTCAATTCCACTCCACTCCATTCCACTCCCCTCCACTCTACCCCTCTCCACTCCATTCCACTCCAGATCATTCCATTCCATTCCAATCCACTCCATTCCATTTCCCTGCATTCCACTCCAATCCATTGCACTCCATTCCATTCCACTCCATTTCTCTCTATTCCACTCCACTCCATTCCACTCCATTTCACTCCATTCCACTCCACTCCATTCCACTCCATTTCACTCCATTCCACTCCACTCCATTCCACTCCATTTCACTCCATTCCACTCCACTCCATTCCTCTCCACTCCACTTCACCCTACTCCACTCCTTTCCAATCCACTCCATTCCATTCCACTCTATTCCATTACATGCCATTCCTCTCCATGCCACTCCAATACACTCCACGCCACTTGATTCCTTTCCATTCCATTCCAATCCACTCGTTTCCATTGCATTCCACTCCATTCCATGCCACTCCATTCCACTCCACTCCATTCCACTCCAGTTCATTCTGCTCCACGCCATTCCACTCCACTGCATTCCTGTCAATTCCACTCCACTCCACTCCGCTCCACTCCACTCCAGTCCATTCCATTCCACTCCAGTCCACTGCTTTCCAGTCCACTATGCTCAATTCCATTGCATTCCGTTCCATTCCACTCCGTTCAACTCCATTCTACTCTCCACTCCATTCCACTCCACTCCCCACCATTTCATTCCTTTCCATTCCATTCCATTCCATTCCACTCCTTTCCATTTCTTTCCACTCCATTTCCTTCCATTCTTCTCCACTCCAATCAACTACACTCTACTGCACTCCACTTCACCCCACTCCATTACATTCCATTACATTCACTCCGCTCCATTCCCTTCCATTCCACTCCATTCCATTCCACTCCATTCACTCCACTACATTCCTTTCCATTCCACTCCATTCCATTCCACTCCAATCCATTGCACTGCACTCCACTCCACTCCATCACACTCCACTCAATTCCACTCCACTCTATTCCTTTGCACTCCAATCCACTCCACTCCACTCCGCTGCACTATACTCCATTCCAGTACATTCCATTTCATTCCATTCAATTTCACTCTATTGCTTTCCAGTCATTTCTTACTACAGGGTATCACTGCGTCACCTTTCCTGGAGTGCAGTGTCACAATCTCAGCTCAGATTACATGTCAACTATACATTCCATTGCATTCTATTCCATTGCATTCTTTTCATTCCATTGCATTCCATTCTATTCCATTCCATTCCATTAAATTCTATTCCATTCCATTCCATTCAATTCTATTCCATTCCATTCCATTCCATTCCACTCCACTCCACTACATCCCGTTACATCCTTTCTATTCCACTCCATTCCACTCCTCGCGACTCCACTGCAATCCACTCCACTCCATTCCACTCTATCCCATTCTATTGCCCTTCATTCAACTGCACTCCACTCTGCCCCCATCCACTCCCCTTCTTTCCGTTCTATTCCATCCCATTCCACTCCACTCCACTCCATTCCATTCCAGTTCACTCCACTCCTTTCCATTCCACCCCATTCCATTCCACTCCTTTCCACTCCACTACAGTACCCTCCACTCCATTCCGTTGCATTCCACTCCATTCCATTCCATTACTTTCTTTTGACAGGATCACACTCTGTCACCCAGGCTGTTGTTGAGTGGCACAATCTCAGCTCACATTTCATTTCACCTTTCCGTTTCTTTCCATTCCATTCCACTTCATTCCTCTCCACTCAATTCCCCTCCCCTCCACTCCAATAAATTCTATTCCATTCCATTCCAATCCCTTCCATTCCACACCTTTCTTTCGACCGGATCTCCCTCTGTGACTCAGGCTATAGAGCAGTGGCAAAATCTCAGCACAAATTTCTTCATTCCAATCCGTTCTATTTTATTCCATTCCACTCCAGTCCTTTCAACTCCACTCCACTCCACTCCATTCCACTTCACTCCACCTCATTACACTCCTCTCCATTCCATTCCACTCAATTCCTTTCCACTCCATTCCACTCCACTCCACTACACTCAACCCCATTCCATTCCACTTCATTCCATTCCATTGCTTTTTTTCCACAGGATCTCACTCTGTAACAAAAGCTGGATTGCAGTGGCACAATCTCAGCTCACATTTCTTTTCTCCATTCCATTATATTCCATTCCATCCCATCACATTCCATTCCATGTTATTTCACTGCCCTCGACGCCACGCCACTCCTTCCCATTGCGTTCCATTCCATATAATTTCACTGCAATCCATTCATTTCTTTCGACAGGATATCACTGTGTCACCCAGTCTAGTGTGCAGTGGCACAATCTCAGCTCACATTCAATGTCAACTTTCCATTGCATTGCATTCTATTCCATTGCATTCCATTGAATTCCATTCCATTCTGTTCCTTTCCATTCCCTGCCATTCAATTCCATTCCATTCCACTCTGTTCCACTGCACTCCACTCCCCTCCTCTACATTCCATTACATCCAATTGCATTCCACTCCATTCCACTCCTCTCCTCTCCACTACAATCCACTCCACTCCATTCCACTCCTCTCCATTCCACTCCACTCCACTACAACCTACTCCACTCCAGTTCATTACATTCCATTCCTTCCCATTCCGTTTCTCTCCATTACACTTCACTCCACTTCACTCCACTAAACGCCACTCCAGTCCACTTCATTCCATTCCATTCCATTCCATTCCCCATTCCCTTCTGTTCCGCTCCAATTTGCTCCATTCCATTCCATTCCACTCAATTCCACTCTGCTAAAGTCCAATCCTTTCTGTTCCATTGTATTCCTTTCCATTCCATTCCACTTCTTTCTTATGACAGGATCTTGGTCTGTCACACAGGCTGTAGGGCAGTGTCACAATCTCAGCACACATTTCTTCATTTCATTCCATTCCATTCTATTCCATTCCATTCCATTCCAATCCTTTCCATTCCAGTCCACTCCATTCCCCTCCATTCCATTCCAATTCACTCTATTCCACTCCAGTGCATTCCATTGCACTCCATTCCATTCCACACAATTCTACTCTAATCCACTCCACTGCACACCATTCCACTCCATTCAGTTCCACTCCACTCCATTCCACTCCACTCCACTCGCCTCTATTCCATTGCATTCCATTCCACTCCGTTCCATTCCATTCCTTTCTTTCCACAGGATCTCACTCTGTCACGAAGGCTGGAATGCTGTAGCACAAACACACCTCACATTTCTTTTCATCATTCCATTGCATTCAATTCCACACCTTTCCATTCCATTCTATTTCACTCCACTCCACTCCATTCCTTTCCATTCCACTCCATCCCTTTCCATTCGACTCCATTCCACTCCACTCTACTCCACTCCACTCCACTCTACTTCACTCCACTCCATTCCATTCCATTCCATTTCATTTCAATCCATTGCATTCCCTTCCTTTCTTTCGACAGGGTATCACTATGTTACCTAGGCTGGAGTGCAGTGGCACAATCTCAGCTCACATTGCATGTCATCTTTCCATTGGATTACATTCTTTTCTATTGCATTCCATTGCATTCCATTCCATTCCATTGAATTCCATTCAATTCTATTCCATTCCAGTCTGTTCCACTTCACTCCACTCCACTCCACTACATTCCATTACATCCGGTTCCACTCCACTCCATTCCTCTCCTCTGCACTCCACTGCAATCCACTTCAGTCCATTCTACACCATCCCGTTCCATTCCTCTTCATTACTCTGCACTCTACTCCACCCCACTCCACTCCACTTCATTCAATTCCATTCCATCTCTTTCCGTTCCTCACCATTCCACTCCACTCCACTTCACTCCGCTCCAGTCTACTCCACTCCACTCCATTCCATTTCAGTGCATTCCATTCATTCCTTTCTTTCGATAGTATCTCACTCTGATACCCAGCCTGGAATGCAGTAGCCCAATCTCAGCTCCAATTTCATTTGTTCCATTCCGTTCCATACCACTCCGTTCTGCTGCATTCCACTCCATTCCGTTTTGCTCTTACTCCACTCCTCTCCGTTGCATTCCATTCCACTAGACTCCATTTCACAACATTATGTTACATCCGATTCCATTCCATTCCATTCCACTCGACTCCATTCCACAACATTCTGTTACATCCGATTCCATTCCATTCAATTCCATTCCATTCCACTCCTCTCCACTCCACTGCATTTCACTCCAGTCCATTCCACTCCAACCCATTCCATTCTGCTCCATTCCACTGGACCCCTCTTCATCCCACTCCACTCCACTTCATTCCATTCCATTCCATCCCCTTCCATTCCTCTCCATTCCACTCCACTCCACTTCACTCCACTCCACTCCTCTCCAGTCCACACCATTCCATTCCATTCTATTCTATTCTATTCCACTGCTTTCCATTCCATTCCTTTCTTTCAATAGTATCTCACTCTGTCACTCAGCCTGGAACTCAGCGGCACAATCACTGCTCACATTTTATTTCATCATTCCATTCCATTCTATTCCACTCTATTCCACTCCACTGCACTCCAATCCAATCCACTCCACTCCACTCCAAACCATTCCACTCCACTCGACTCCAATCCATTCCAGTCCACCCCACTGCTTTCCATTCCAATCCATTCCATTCCACTCCTTTCCACTTCACTCCACTCCACTCCACTCAACTCCATTCCATTCCATTCCACTCCTTTCCATTCCATTCCTTTCTTTTGACAGGATATCACTCTGTCACCCAGGGTGTTGTGCAGTGGCACAATCTCAGCTCACATTTAATTTCAACATACTTTCCTTTCCATTCCATTCCTTTCTTTTGACAGGATATCACTCTGTCACCCAGGGTGTTGTGCAGTGGCAGAATCTCAGCTCACATTTCATTTCAACATACCATTCCTTTCCATTCCATTAGATTCCTTTCCATTTCATTCCACTGCAATTTACTCCTCTCCCCTCAATTCTGCTCTGCTCCACTCCAATACATTCCATTCCATTCCAATCACTTCCATTCCACTCCTTTCTGTCAACAGTATCTCCCTCTGTCACACAGGCTGTAGCGCAGTGGGACAATCTCAGCACACTTTTCTCCATTCCTTTCCATTCAATTCTGTTTTGTTCCATTCCATTCCACTCCACTCCACTAAATTCCGTAATATCCGATTCCATTCCACTCCATTCCTCTCCTCTCCACTCTACTTCACTCCTCTCCACTCCACTCCATTACATTGCAGTCCACTCCACTTCTTTCATTCCATTCCATTCCTTTCCAGTCCTTTCCACTCCACTCCACTCCACTCTACTCCACTCCACTCCACTCTACTCCATTCCATTCCATTCCACTCCATTCCATTCCATTCCTTTCTTTTGACAGGATCTCACTCTGTCACCCAGGGTGGTGCTCATAGGCACAGTTCAGCTCACATTTCACTTCACCTTTCCATTCCATTCCACTGCACTCCACTCCACTCCACTCAATACCACTCCACTGCACTCCAATCCATTCCATTCCATTACATTCCAATCCCTTCCATTCTGCTACTCTCTTTCGAATGTATCTGCCTCTGTCACACAGGCTGTAGTGCATTACCACAATCCCAGCACACTTTTCTTCGTTCCATTCCATTCCATTCCAGTCCATTCCATTCCAATATACTCCACTCCACTCCACTCCATTCCATTCCCTTACATTCCACTCCACTCCACTCCATTCCCCTCCACTCCACTCCACTCCATTCCACTCCACTTCACTCCACTCCATTCCACTCCACCCCACACCATTCCACTCCACCCCACTCCATTCCACTCCATCCCACTACATTCCACTCCACCCCACTCCACTCCATTCCATTCCATTCCATTCCATTCCATTCCATTCCATTCCATTCCATTCCATGCCATTCCATTCCTTTATCTACACAGAATCTCACTGTCACAAAGGCTGGAGTGCAGTGACACTAACTCAGCTCACATTTCTTTTCATCATTCCATTGCATTCCATTCCATCCCATTCCCTTCCATTCTATTTAACTCCACTCCATTCCACTCCATCCCATTCCAGTGCACTCCACTCCACCCCACTACACTCCACGTCAATTCATTCCATTCTGTCCCATTCCATTCCTCTCCGTTCAACTGCACTCCCCTTCATTCCATTCCACTCCACTCCAATGCATTCCATTGCATTGTATTCCACTGCATTCCACTCCATTTCTTTCTTTCGAGTGTATCTCACTCTGTCTCTCATCCTGGAGTGCAGGGGCACAATCTCAGCTCCCGCTCCCTTCTGTTCTGTTCCATTCCACTCCACTCCACTTCGCTCTGCTCCACTCTGTTTCATTCCATTCCGTTCCACTCCACTCACCTGCATTCCATTATATCCGGCTCCATTCCAATCCATTCCACTCCTCTCCACTCCCTTGTACTCCACTCCACTTCATTTCACTCCATTCCATTCCATTCTGCTCCATTCCACCTCTTTCCACACCACTCTTCTCTATTCCACTTCATACCATTCCATTCCATCCCATTCCATTCGTCTCCATTCCACTCCACTCCACTTCAGTCCACTCCTCCCCAGTCCAGTCCACTCCATTCCTTTCCATTCCATTCCACTGCATTCCATTGCATTCCTTTCTTTCTAGGGTATCTCTCTCTGTCACCCAGCCTGGAATGCAGTGGCACAAACTCAGCTTCCTTTCAATTCCATTCCATTCCATTCCATTCCATTCTATTCCACTCCACTGCTCTCCACTCCACTCTATTCCATTCCATTCCATTCCATTCCATTCCATTCCACTTCATTCCACTCAATTCCACTCCATTCCACTCAACTCCGTTCCATTCCATTCCTTGCCATTCCATTCCATTCCACTCCAATCCACTCCACTCCATTCCACTCCAGTCCATTCCATTTCATTCCATTCCACTCCACTCCACTCCACTACACTTCAACCCATTCCACTCCATTCCACTCCACTCTACTCCACTCCATTCCACTCCACTCCATTCCATTCCATTCAATTCCACTCTACTCCACTGCATTCCACTCCAGCCCACTCCATTCCCCTAAACTCCACTGCATTCCATTCCACTCCTTTCCATTACATTCCACTTCACTCCACTAAACACCACTCCAGTCCACTCCATTCCACTGCATTCCCTTCCATTCCTTTCTTTTGAGGTATCTCACTCTGTCACCCAGCCTGGAGGGCAGTGGCACAAATTCAGGTAACATTCCATTCCATTTCTTTCCATTCCATTGCATTCCTTTCTGCACTGCTACAATCCGCTCCATTGCATTCCATTCCATTCCATTCCATGCCACTCAATATCATTCCACTGCACTCCAGTCCATTCCATTCCATTTAATTCCATTCTATTCCATTCCACTCCTTTCTTTCGACAGGATATCCCTCTGTCACACAGGCTGTAGCGCAGTGGCACAATCTCAGTGCACATTTCTCCATTCCGTTCTGTTCTGTTCCGTTCCGTCACGTTCTGTTGCGTTCAGTCCTGTTCTGTTCCGTTCCGTTGCATTCCACTCCGTCCCACTCCACTCCACTCCCCTCCACTACATTCCATTACATCCCATTACATCCGATTCCATTCCACTCCATTACAATCCATTCTAATCCTCTCCACTCCACTCCACTGCATTTCACTCCACCCCACTCCATTCCTGTCCATTCCACTGAACTTCACTCCAACCCACTCCACTCCACTTCATTCCATTGCAATACAACCCATTCCGTTCCAGTCCATTCCACTCCAGTCCACTTCACTCCACTCCAGTCCACTCCATTCCATTCGATTCCATTCCATTCTATTCAACTGCATTCCACTCCATTTCTTTCTTTTGAGAGTATCTCACTTGGTCAACCAGCCAGGAGTGCAGTGGCACAATCTCAGCTCACATATCATTTCACCATTCCATGCCATTCCATTCCATTCCATTCCATTCCATTCCATTCCACTCCATTCCTTTCCATTCCATTCCATTCCACTCCATTCCTTTCCATTCCATTCCATTCCATTCCATTCCACACCACTTCATTCCATTCCATTCCACACCACTCCAATCCACTCTACTCCAGTCCAATCCATTCCACTCCACTCCATTCAGTCCACTCCACACCTTTCCATTCCATCCCATTCCATTCCACTCATTCACACTCCACCACACTCCACTCCTCTCCAATCCATTCCATCTCATTCCATTCCATTCCTTTCTTTGACAGGAACTTACTCTGACACCCAGTCCGGTGTGCAGTGGCAGAATATCAGCACACATTTCTTCATTCCATTCCATTCCATTCCAATCCATTCCATTCCAATATATTCCATTCCACTCCATTCCATTACACTCCACTCCAATTCTCTCCATTCCACTCCACTCTATTCCACTCCAGTCCATTCCATTCCACTCCATTCTATTCCACTCCATTCCACTCCACTATAATCCATTCCACTCCATTCCTTTCCACTCCACTCCATTCCATTCCACTCCATTCTATTTCACTCCACTCCACTCCATTTTGTTCCATTCCACTCCATTCTATTCCATTCCTTTCTTTCCACAGGATCTCACTCTGTCGTAAAGGCTGCAGTGCAGTGGCACAATCTTAGCTCACATTTCTTTTCCCCATTCCATTGCATTCCACTCCATCGCATTCCATTCCATCCCACTCCATTCCATTCTATTTCACTCCACTCCAATACACTCCGTTCCATTCCGCTCCATCCCTTTCCATTCAACTCCATTCCACTATAATCAATTCCACTCCACTCCACGCCATTCCATTCCATTCCATTGCATTTCACTCCATTGCATTCCTTTCCTTTCTTTCGAGTGAATTTTACTGTGTCACCCAGGCTGGAGTGCAGTGGCACAATATGAGCTCACATTATACGTCAATCCATTGTATTGCATTCTATTACACTGCATTCAGTGGCATTCCATTGCATTCCTCTCCATTCCATTCCATTCCATTCAATTCAATTCCATTCCATTCCGCACCATTCCACTCCACTACATTCCATTACACCCTATTCCATTCCAGTCCATTTCACTCCTCTCCACTCAACTGTACTCCACTCCACTCCACTCCATTCCACTCCATCCAATTCCGTTCCGCTCCATTCCACTGCACTCCATTCAACCCCATTCCACTCCACTTCATTCCATTCCATTCCATCCCATTCCATTCCTCTCCATTACACTCTACTCCACTTGACTCCATTCCAATCTACTCCATTCCACTTCATTTCAATCCATTCCTTTCCACTGCCTTCATGGCATTCCATTCTTTCGAAAGTATCTCACTCTGTCACACAGCCTGGAGCGCAGTGGCAAAAACTCAGCTCACATTCCAATCCATTGTCTTCCATTCCGTTCCATTCCGTTCCGCTCTGCTCCACTCCACTCCAATCCACTGCATTCCATTACCTTCCATTCCGTTATACTCCATTCCACTTCACTCCACTCTATTCCACCCCACTACAATCCATTGGATTCCATTCCATTCCACTCCATTCCATTCCATTCCACTCCATTTCCGTCTTTTCCACTCCATTCCTCTCCATTCCTCTCCACTCAACTCTACTCCACTCCACTAAACCCCACGCCATTCCATTCCATTCCACTCCTCTCCATTCTATTCAGTTCCACTCCTTTCCATTCTATTCAGTTCCACTCCTTTCCATTCAACAACATTACACTCCACTTCATTCCACTCCACTCCATTCCACTCTACTCCACTCCAATCCACTCCACTGCATTCCACTCCATTTCATTCCATTCCACTCCACTCATTCCATTCCACTTCATTCCACTCCACTCCACTCTACTCCACTGCATTCCACTCCATTCCACTCCATTCCATTCCATTCCACTCCACTCCAGTTCACTCCACCCCACTCCTCTACAATCCAATCCACTCCAACCCACACCACTTCACTCCACTTCACTCCAATCCACTCCAGTCCATTCCACTCCATTCCATTCCTCTCTACTCTACTCAACTCCATGCCACTCCCTTCCATTCCATGCCTTTCCATTCCATTCCATTCTATTCCATTCCATTCCATTCCATTCCATTCCATTCCATTCCATTCCATTCCACTCCACTCCATTCCACTCCACTAGACTCCATTCAACTCCACTCAATTCCACTCCATTCCATTCCATTCCACTCTGTTCCTCTCCACTCCACTCCATTCTTTTCCATTCCATTCCATTCCATTCCAGTCCATTCCACTCCACTCAACCCCATTCCACTCCACTCCACTCAACTCCATTACACTCCACTCCACTCCATTCCTTTCCATTCCATTCCATTCCACTCCATTCCACTCCACAGCACTCCATTCCACTCCACTCCCCTCCATTCCACTCCACTCCACTCCATTCCATTCCGTTGCATTCTACTGCATTCCTTTCAATTCAATTCCCCTCCATCCTAATCCATTCCAATCCATTCTAACCCATTCCACTCCACTCTACTCCACTGCATTCCAGTCCATTACACTCCAATCCATTACACCCCTTTCTTTCCACTCCATTCCCTTCCATTCTATTCCAACCTGTTCCACCTGATTCCATTCCATTCCATTCCACTCCACTCCACTCCATTCCACTACTTTCCACTCCACTCCCCTTCACTCCATTCCATTCCATTCCACTCCACTCCATTCCATTCTATTCCATTCCACTCCATTCGACTCTTCTCCCTTCCACTGAACTCCACTCCACTCCGTTCCATTCCATTGCATTCCACTTCATTCCATTCCATTCCACTCCATTCCACTCCACTCCACTCCATTCCAATCCACTCCACTCCTCTCCACTCCACTCCTCTCCACTCGACTCCATTTCATTCCATTCCTGTGCTTTCCACTTCATTCCATTCCAGTCGACTGCATTCCATTCCATTCCATTCCATTCCATTCCATTCCATTCCATTCCATTCCAGTCCATTCGATTCCACTCCATTACACTCCACCCCATTCCACTCCATTCCATTCCAATCCATTCGATTCCACTCCATTCCACTCCACTCCATTCCACTCCATTCCACTCCATTCCTCTGCATTCCTGTCTACTCCATTCCATTGCATTCCACTTCAATCCGCTCCATTCTATTCCACTCCATTCCACTCCACTCTACTCCCCTTGACTCCACTCAACTACACTCCATTCCTTTCCACTCCATTCCGTTCCACTCCACCCCCCTCCATTCCACTCCTCTCCATTCCATACTGTTCCATTCCATTCCATTCCACTCCACTCCACTCCACTACCGTCCACTCCACTCCACTTAAGTCCACTCCATTCCATGACATACCATTCCCTTTCATCTCATTCCATGCCGCTCCTTTCCACTCCACTCTATTCCACAATACTCCATTGCATTTCACCTCATTCCACTCCAATCCATTCCACTACTCTCCATTCCACTCCACACCACTCCAATCCACTCCATTTCATTGCATTCCACTGCGTTCCATTCCGTTCATTTCTTTCCACAGGACCTCACTCTGTAGAAAGACAAGTTCAGTGGTGCAATCTCAGCTCACATTTCTTAATTCCATTCCATTCCATTCCATTCCGCCCCTGTCCATTTCACTCCACTCCACTCCATTCCATTCCAATCCACTCCATTCCATTCCCTTCCTTTCCACTCCTCACCACTCCACTCCATTTCATTCCACTCCAATCCACTTCAGTCCTCTCAATTCCACTCGACACCACTCCACTCCACTCCATTCCAATCCTTTCCACTCCATTCCACTCCAATCCTTTCCCTTTCAATGCATTCCATTCCATTCCATTCCACTCCACTCCACTGCACTCAACTCCATTCCTCTCCATTCCATTCCATTCCATTCCTTTTTTTCGAAAGGATATCACTCTGTGACAAATGCTGGAGTGCATTGTCACAATCTCAGCTCACATTTCTTTTCACCGTTCCATTGCATTCCATTCCAACCCATTCCATTCCATTCTATTGCACTCCACTCCACTCCATTTTATTCCACTCCATCCCGTTCCATTCAACTCTATTCCACTCCACTGCACTTCACTCCACGCCACTGCAACCCATTACATTCCATTTCACTCCAATGTGTTCTATTACTTTCTTTTGACAGGATATCACTGCGTCCCTCAGGCTGGAGAACAGTGGCACAATTTCAGCTCACATTATATGTCAACTTTTCACTGCATTGCATTCTATTCCATTGCATTCCTTAGCTTTCCATTAAATTCCATTCCATTCCATTCCATTCCGTTCCTCTACATTCCATTCCATTCCATTCCGTTCCACTCCATTCCGTTCCATTCCATTCCATTCCATTCCATTCCACTCCATTCCATTCCGTTCCATTCCATTCCGTTCCATTCCGTTACATTCCTTTCCATTCAATTCCATTCCATTCCACTCCGTTCCACTCCACTCTTTTCCACTCAACTACATTCCATTACAGCTGATTCCTTTCCACTCCATTCGACTCCTATCCACTCCACTGCACTCCACTGCACTCGATTCCACTCCCTCCCATTCCATTCGTCTACATTCCACTGCACTCCACTTCACCCAACTCCACTCAACTTCATTCCATTCCATTCCATCCCATTCTATTCCTCTCCATTCCACTCCACTCCACTTCACTCCACTACAATCCACTTCGATCCATTTCACCCCACTCCACTCCATTCCAGTCCATACCATTCCACTGCATTCCATTACATTCTTTTCTTTCAAGAGTATCTCACTCTGTCACCCAGCCTGGAGCGCACTTGCACAATCTCAACTCCGGTTGCGTTCCATTCCATTCCATTCTATTCCGTTCCATTCCATTCCGCTTCGCTCCGTTATGTTCTATTACTTTCAGTTCCACTCCAATCCACAACACTACGTTCCCTTACATCCCATTCCATTCCACTCCATTCCACTTCATGCCATTCCACTGCACACCACTCCACTCCATTTCACCGCATCCCATTCCATTCCACTCCATTCTTCTGCACTCCACTCCACCCCACTCCACTCCTCTTCATGCCGTTGCATTCCTCTCCATTCCTCTCCAGTCCACTTCACTCCACTCCACTCCACTCCAATCCACTAAATTCCATTCTTTTCCATTACACTGCATTCCATTCCATTGCTTTCTTTCGAGAGTATCTCACTCTGTCACTCAGCCTGATGTGCATTGGCACAATCTCAGCTTGCATTCCATTCCACTCCATTCCATTCCATTCCATTCCATTCTATTCCATTCCATTTCACTCCGTTCTGTTCCACTCCACCCCACTCCACTCCACTGCATTCCACTCCACTCCAAGCCTCTCCACTCCATTCCACGCCATTCCACTCCATTCCATTCCACTCCACTCCATTCCACGCCATTCCACTCCATTCCACTCCAATTCATTCCATTCCACTCCAATTCATTGCATTCCATTCCACTCCTTTCCACTCTACTCCACTCCATTGCATTCCACTCCATTCCATTCCACTTCATTCCATTCCACTCCTTTCCACTCCAATCCCCTGCATTCCATTCCACTCCATTCCATTCCACTCCATTCCACTACATTTCATTCCTTTCTACTCCACTCCATTCCATTGCTTTCCACTCCACTCCACTACATTCCAATGCACTCCACTCATCTCCACTCCACTCCATTCTATTCCATTCCTGTGCTATCCAATGCATTCCATTCCACTCGACTCCATTCCATTCCATTCCAGGCCACTCCATTCCATTGCGTTCCACACCACTCCACTCCACTCCATTACATTCGACTGTATTCCACTACTCTGCACTCCTTTCCACTTCACTCCACTACATTCCATTCCATTTCTTTCGATTCCACTCCATTCCAGTGCATTCCACTAAACCCTACTCCATTCCACTCCACTGCACTCCATTCCATTCCACTAAATTCCCTTCCATTCCATTCAAGAGCACTCCGTTCCATTCCTCTCCATTCCACTCCAATTCACGACATTCCATTTCATTGCATTCCACT
Organism: Pongo pygmaeus; assembly: GCF_028885625.2. Taxonomy (NCBI): domain Eukaryota; kingdom Metazoa; phylum Chordata; class Mammalia; order Primates; family Hominidae; genus Pongo; species Pongo pygmaeus. The sequence goes on from NC_085931.1 coordinate 2,881,849, forward strand.
CCATTCCACTCCACTGCACTCCACTTCATTCCATTCTATTCCATTCCACTCCATTTCACTCCACTCCCCTCCATTCCAATCCATTCCATTCCATTCCATTCCATTTCACTCCACTCCACTTCCTCCCCCCATTCCATTGTACTCCATTTCACTCCATTCCTCTCCATTCCATTCCGTTTCATTCCACTCCACTCCACTCCTCTCCACTCCTTTCATTCCTCTCCACTCCACTTTCATTCCTCTCCACTCCTGTCCATTCCACTTCACTCCATTGCATTTCATTCCATTCCATTTCATTCCACTCCATTCCATTCGACTCCATTCCACTCCATCCCATTCCGTTCCATTCCACTCCATTCCACTCCATTCCTGTCCAGTCTATTCCATTCCATTGAATTCCACTCCAGCCCACTCCACTTCAATCCACTCCATTCCATTCCAGTCCATTCAATTACACTATTTTCCCCTCCACTCCACTCCATTCTATTTCACTAAATGGCAACCCATTCTGTTCCTCTCCATTCCATTCCACTCCTCTCCACTCCACTCCGTTCCAATCCACTCCACTCCACTACATTCCACTCCAATCCATTCCATTCCACTCCACTCCACTCCACCCAAATCCATTCCATTCTTTTCTATTGCATTCCATTCCATTTCAATCCAGTCCCCTCCATTCCATTCCACTCTATTCAATTCCATTCCATTCCACTCCACTCCTCTCCACCCAAATCCATTCCATTCTTTTCTATTGCATTCCATTCCGTTTCAATCCAGTCCCCTCCATTCCATTCCACTCTATTCAATTCCATTCCATTCCGCTCCTCTCCACATCACTCTCCTCCACTTCATACTACTCCATTCCACTCCACTCCTCTCCATTCCATTCCGTTTTATTCCACTCCACTCCATTCCTCTCCACTCATCTCCATTGCACTCCACTCCATTTGATTCCATTCCATTCCATTCCATTCCATTTCATTCCACTCCATTCCAGTCCACTCCATTCCACTCCACTCCATTCCATTCCATTCCACTCCATTCCACTCCACTCCATTCCACTCCATTGAATTCCACTCCACTCCCCTCCACTCCAATCCACTCCATTCCAATCCACTCCGTCAAATTCTACTACGTTCCACTCCACTCCACTCCATTACGCTTCACTAAATTTCATCCCATTCTGTTCCTCTCCACTCCATTGCTCTCCACTCCACGCCACTGCCTTCCAATCCACTGCACTCTACTCCATTCCACTCCACTCCATTCCATTCCACTCCACTCCAATCCATTCCACTGCATTTCAATCCGCTCCACTCTACTCCATTCCACTCCACTCCATTCCATTCCACTCCACTCCAATCCACTCCACTACACCAAACTCCATTCCATTGCATTCCACTCTATTCCTGTCCACTACACTCCGTTCCAATCTACTTCCCTCCCCTCCACTCCACTCCACTCAACTCCACTCCGTTTCATTAAATTATGTTCCACTCCACTCCATTCCATTTCATTCCACCTCATTCCATGCCACTCCATTCCACTCCACTCAATTCCACTCTACTCCATTCCACTCCACTCCATTCCACTACTCTCCATTGGATTCCATTCCATTCCAATCCACTCCACTCCATTCCATTCCACTTCAGTACCTTCTACTCCATTCCATTCCACTGCATTTCATTCCATTCCACTTGATTCCACTCCACTCCACTCCACTTCATTCCATTCCGCTCCACTCCGTTCTATTCCATTCCAATCGAATCCATTCCTTTCCATTCCACTCCACTCCATTCCACTTCATTCCACTCTATTCCACTAAACCCCATTCCACTCCACTCCATTCCACTCCTCTCCATTCCCGTCCATTCCACTCCATTCCTCTCCACTCCACTCCATTTGATTCCACTCCATTCCACTCTACTCCATTTTAGTCCATTCCACTCCACTCCACTCCACTCCATTCTACTCCATTCAGCTTCATTCCACTCCATTCCTTTCTACGCCATTCGACTCCACTCCACTCCATTCAATTCACTCCTCTCCACTCCATTCCATTCCACCCCATTCCACTCCACTCCAATCCATTCCATTCCAGTCCATTCCAATCCCATCAATTCCACTCATTTTTTTCGACAGGATCTCCCTCTGTCACACAGGCTGCAGTGCTGTGACAATATCTCAGCACATATTTCTTTATTCCATTCCATTCCATTCCACTCCAGTCCATTCCACTCCACTCCACTCCACTCCACTCCATTCCACTTCTCTCCATTCCACTCCACTCTATTCCTTTCCACTCCATATCATTCCCTTCCTTTCTTTCCACAGGATCTCACTGTGTCACCAACCTGAAGTTCAGTGGCACGATCTCAGCTCACAGTTATTTTCACCATTAAATTGCATTCCATTCCATCCCATTTTATTGCATTCTATTTCAATCCACTCCACTACAGTACACTCAATTCCATTCCACTCCATCCCATTGCATTCAACTGCATTCCACACCACTCCATTCCACTCGACTCCACTCCACTCCTCTCCACTCCTTTCCATTCAACTCAATTTCACTCCATTGCATTCCGTTACTTTCTTTCAACAGGATATCACTGTGTCACCCAGGCGGGACTGCAGCGGCAGGAACTCATCTCACATTACAAGTCAACTTTCCATTGCATTCCTTTCTATTCCATTGCATTCTATTCCATTCCATTCATTTCCTTTCCATTCCATTCAATTATGTTCCATTCCATTCCACTCTGTTCCACTCCACTCCACTCCACTACATTAAAATACATCTGATTCCTTTCCACTTAATTCCACTCCTCTTCACTCCATTGCACTCCACTCCACTCTATTTCACTCCATCCCATTTCAATCCGCTCCATTCCACTGCACTCCCCTGTGTCCCACTCCACTCCCCTTCATTTCATTCCATTCCATCCCATTCCATTCCTCTCCATTCCACTCCACTCCACGTCAACCCACTCCACTCCACTCCATTCCATTCTGTTGCATTCCACTGCATTCCATTACATTCCTTTCCTTCGAGAGTATCTCACTCTGTCACCCCGCCTGGCACGCAGTGGCACAATCAGCTCCCATTCCATTCTGTTCCCTTCCATTAAGTTCCCTTCTGCTCAGCTCCACTGTGCTCCGCTCTGCTCCGTTACATTCCGTTCCACTCCACTCCATTCCATTCCATTATTTCCGATTCCATTCCTCTCCAATGCACACCTCGCCACTACACTCCATTCCACTCCATCCCATTCCATTCTACTCAATTCCACTGCAATACACTCCAAACCACTCCACACCACTTCATTCCATTCCATTCCATCCCATTCCATTCCTCTACATTCCTCTACACTCCACTTCACCCCACTCCAGTCCACTCCATTCCATTCCAGTCCATTCCACCGCATTCCATTCCATTCCTTTCTTTTGAGAATATCTCACACTGTAACCCAGCCAGGAGCACAGTGGCACAATCTCCGCTTCCATTCCATTCCATTCCATACCATTCCATTCCATCCATTCCATTCCACTCCACTACATTCCATTACATCCCATTCCATTCCACTTCATTCCACTCCTCTTCACTCCATTGCATTCCACTCCACTCTGTTTCACTGCATTCCGTTTCACTCCACTCCATTCCACTGCACTCCCCTGTACCCCAATCTACTCCAGTTCATTTAATTGCGTTCCATCCCATTCCATTCCTCTCCATTCCACTCCACTCCACTTCAACCCAATCCACTCCACTCCATTCCGCTCTATTCCATTCCACTGCATTCCAGTACATTCCTTTCCTTCTAGAGTATCTCACTCAGTCACCCAGCCTGGCATGCAGTGGCACAATCAGCTCCCATTCCGTTCCGTTCCGTTCTTTAAGTTCCCTTCTTCTCAGCTCCACTGCGCTCCGTTCTTCTCCGCTCTGTTACATTCCATTACTTCCGATTCCATTCCACTCCATTCCACACCTCTCCACTACACTCCATTCCACTCCATCCCATTCCATTCTGCTGCATTCCACTGCAATAAACTCCACTCCACACCACACTGCTTCATTCCATTTCATTCCATCCCATTCCTTTCCTCCACATTCCTCTCCACTCCAATTCACTGCCGTCCAGTCCTATCCAGTCCACTCCATTCCATTCCAGTCCACTCCATTCCATTCCAGTCCATTCCTCTGCACTCTATTCCATTCCTTTCTTTCGAGAATGTCACACACTGTCAGAAAACCAGGAGTGCTGTGGCACAATTTCCTCTTCCATTCCATTCCACTCCATTCCATTTTATTCCATTCCATTCCACTCCATTACACTCCACTCCATTTCATTCCACTCAACTCCACTAAACTCCACTCCATTCCACTCAACTGCATTCCACTCCACTCCAATCCATTCCACTCCACTCCATAACATTCCATTCCAATCTATATTACTCCATTCCATTCCACTACATTCCTCTCTACTCAATTCCACTCCACTCTACTCCATTCCACTCCACTCCATTCCATTCCGTTCCATTCCATTCCACTCAACTCCACTCCACTCCACTTCATGCCTCTCCACGCCACGCCGTTCCACTCCACTCCATGCCATTCCATTTCTTTCCATTCCACTCCACTCTATTCCACTCCACTCCACTACATTCCATTTTATTCAATTTGAATCCACTCCATTCCTTTCCACTCCACTGCACTCCTCTCCATCCCACTCTATTCCACTCCATTAAACCCCACTACAATCCATTCCATTCCACTCCACTCCATTCCACTCCATTCAACACCACTCTAATGCAGTCCACTCGATTCCATTCCACTCCATTTGACTCCACTCCATGCCGTTCTGCTCCACTCCACTCCAATGTATTCCAGTCCACTCCACTCCATTCCATTCCAATCTATTCCATTCCACTCCACTCCACTCCATTCCACTCAACACCGTTCCATTCCATTCCATTCCATTCCATTCCACTCCAATCCACTTCACTCTATTCCAATCCATTCAATTCCTCTCCACTCGGCTCCACTCCACTCCATTGCACTCACCTTGGATCCATTTCATTCCATTCCGTTCCAATCTACTCCACTCCATTACACTCCACTCCAATATGTTCCACTCCACTTCACTCTATTCCATTTCATTCCATTCCGTTCCACTCCATTCCATTCTATTCTACTGCATTCCATTCCATGCCCCTCAACTCCACACCACTCCAATCCAATCCAATCCAGTCCATTCCATTCCACTCTACTTCACCCCAGTCCATTCCTTTCCATTCCATTCCACTCTATTGCACTCGCCTCCACTCCATTCGACTCCAGTCCACTCCATTATATTCCATTCAATTCCATTCCAATCCATTCCATTCCAGTACACTCCATTCCAGTCCATTCCACAGAATTTCACTCCACTCCACTCCCCTCAGTTCCACTCCATTCGAATTCATTCCTCTCCATTCCATTCCAATCCAGTCCACTCAGCTTCATTCCATTCCATGTCACTCCACATCACTCCATTCCATTGCACTCCATTCCCCTCCACTGAATTCCATTCCACTGCACTCCACTCCATTCCACCCCACTCCACTCCATTCCATTCTATTCAATTTCAATCCACTCCATTCCAGTCCATTCGACTCCAATCCATTCCCTTTCCATCCATTACTCTCTACCCCACTCCTTTCCATCCCACTCGATTCCAATGCACTGAACTCCACTCCACTCCATTCCTTTCCACTCCAAGACTTTACATTCCATTCCACTCCACTCCAATCCGTTCGAATCCACTCCATTGATTTCCATTCCATTCCATTCCACTCCAACCCGCTCCACTCCACTCCACTCCATTGCACTTCACTCTGATCCATTCCATTCCATTCCGTTCCACTCTAATACACTCCATTACACTCCACTCCACTACACTCCACTCCTCTCCAATCTATTCCATTCCATTCCATTCCATTCCACCCAAAATCCAATCCACTCCAGTCCCTTCCATTACACTTCTCTACTTTCAATTCCATTCCACTGCATTCCATTCCTTTTCACTCCATTCCACTCGATTCCACTCCACTCCAACACACTCCTTTCCACTCCACTGAACTCCATTCCATTCAACTCCATTTGATTCCATTCCATTCCATTCCATTCCATTCCATTCCATTCCATTCTATTCCATTCCATTCCATTCCACTCCACTCTAATCCACTCCACTCAACTCCATTCCACTCCATTCCAATCCACTCCATTCCATTCCACTCGATTACAGTCCACTCCACTCCACTCCATTCCACTCCATTCCACTCCATTTGACTCCATTCAACTCCACTCCTCTCCTTTCCACTGCATTCCACTCCACTACATTCCATTTCATTCCATTCCATTCCACTAATCTCCATTCCTCACCACTCCACTGCATTCCAGTCCATTCCACTCCACTCCACCCCTTTCCAATCTATTCCATTCCTTTCAACTCCATTCCACTCTTCTCCACTCCATTCCACTCCAGTCCACTCCATTCCATTCCACTCCACTCCACTCCATTCCATTCCATTCCATTCCATTCCATTCCATTCATTTCCCTGCCTTCCATTCCATTCCTATCATTCAAGAATATCTCCCACTGTCAGGCAACCTGGAGCACAGTGGCACAATCTCAGCTTCCATTGCATTCCATTCCATTCCATTCCACTCCAATCCACTACATTGCACTCCACTCCAGTCCATTCCTCTCCATTCAACTGTATTCCATTCCATTCCACTCTACTGCATTCCACTGCATTCCATTCCACTAATCTCCATTCCATTCTAATCCATTCAAGTCTGTTCCACTCCACTCCAATCCTTTCTACTCCACTCCACTCCATTCCATTCCATTCCACTTCACTCCACTCCATTCCACTCCAATCCACTCCACTCCACTCCACTCCAATCCATTCCATTCAATTCCATTAAATTTCATTCCACTCCATTCCTTCCACTCCATTCTATTCCCGTCCACTCCACACCATTCCATTCCCTTCCATTGCACTCTAATCCATTCACTCAACTCCACTCCAGTCCACTCCACCCCATTCCACTAAACTCTACTCCACTACACTATATTCTATTCCACTCCACTGCCCTCCATTCCATTCCACTGCATTCCTCTCCACTCCACTCCACTCCACTGCGTTCGAATCCATTTCACTCCATTCCACTTCACTCCTCCCCATTGCATTCCATTCCATTCCAATCCATTTCACTGCAGTCTATTCCACTCCATTCCAGTCCTTTCCACTGCATTCTGGTCCACTCCATTACACTCGACTCCATACCATTCCATTCCACTGCACTCGACTGCATTCGATTCCAATCCATTCCACTACACTTCATTCCATTCCATTACAATCCTTGAAACTCCACTCCACTCAATTGCACTCCACTCCACTCCCATCCATTACATTCTTTTCTGTTCCATTCCATTCCTTTTCACTCCACTCCATTCCAGTCCACTCTAATCCACACCACGACACACCACTCCAATACATTCCATCCCACTGCACTCTAATCCAATACTTTCCATTTCACACCACTGCACTGCATTCCACTCCACTCCATTCCACTCCACTCTGCTCCATTCCATTTCATTCCATTCCACACGACTCCATTCCATTCCATTCCACTCTACTCCATTCCACTGCACTCTGCTCCATTCCCTTCCATTCCACTCCATCCAACTCCATTCCAATCCATTCCACTCCTTTCCAATCCACTCCACTCCATTCCATTCCATTCCATTGCACTCCATTCCTTTCCATTGCGCTCTACTCCATTTCACTTAACTCAATTCCCCTCCACTCCATTCCACTCCCCTCCACTCCATTCCATTATATTCCATTCAATTTCATTCCACTCCACTCCCCTCCACTTCATTCCATTTAATTCAACTTCATTTCATTCCACATCATTCCACTCCACTTCATTTCATTTCACTCCACTCCAATCCATTCCAGTCCACTATACTCCATTACACTCCCCTCAAATCCATTCCTTTTCATTACATTCCATTCCACTCCACTCCATTCCACTCCACTCCACTCCATTCCACTCCACTCCACTCCATTCCATTCCGTTCCATTTCATTTCATGCAATTGCATTCCAATCCTTTCTACTCCTCTCCATTCCATTCCACTCCACTCCACTCCATTCCCTGCCATTCCAGTCCATTCCATTCCTCTCCACTCAATTCTATTCCATTCCATTCCACTGCACTGCACTCCATACCCTCCATTCCACTCCATTTGACTCCATTATATTTCACTCCATTCCACTCCATTGCATTCCATTCCATTCCACTCCACTTTGCTCCACTACATTGCATTCCTTTCCACTTCACACCATTCCACTCCATTCCACTGTAATCCAATCCACTCCACTCTAAACCATTCCACTACACTCCACACCATTCCGTTACATTCCATTACATTCCAATCAATTCCTTCCACTCCACTGCATTCCAGTCCACTCCACTACATTCCTCTCCACTGCACTGCACTCCGATTAATTCCATTTCATTCCACTTCGTTCCATTAGGCTCCATATTATTCCATTCAATTCCATTACACTGCACTCCACTCCATTCCACTCCATACAACTAAATTCCACTCCATTCCACTCCTGTCCACTCCATTCCATTCAATTCCATTCCATTCAACTGCACTCCATTCCACTACACTCAGTTCCACTCCATTCCAGTCCATTCCACTGTATTCCAGTCCATTCCACTCTATTCCAGTCCACACCACTCCACTCCATTCCATTCCACTGCACTCCCCTCCATTCAATTCTAATCAATTCCACGCCATTTCATTCCACTCCACTGAACTCCACTCCACTACACTCCGTTCCATTTATTTCCACTCCATTCCATTCAACTCCATTCCACTGCACTGCAGTCAGTTCCACTCCACTGCATTCCACTCCAATCCACTTCATTCAATTTAATTCTATTCCACTCCATTCCATTCCACTCCACTCAATTCCATTCCAATCCATTCCATGCCACTGCACTCTACTCCAACACATTTCATTCCACTCCACTCCATTCCATTCCACTTAAGTGCATTCAATTCAATTCCATTCCACTGCACACCTCTCCATCCACTCCAGTCCACTCCAATTCTCTCTGCTCCATTCCATTCTATTCCACTCTCCTCCATTAAATTCCGTTTCACTCCAATCCACTGCATTCCACTCAACTGCATTCCACTCCACTCTGCTCCATTCCATTCCATTCCATTCGCCTCCACTCCATTGCACTCCACTGCACTCTTCTTCATTCCATTCCACTTCACCCTTTTCCATTCCATTCCATTGAAATCCATTCCATTTGACTCTACTCCATTTCACTCCACTCGATTCCACTCCACTCCATTGCATTCCTTTCCATTCTACTGCATTCCATTCCACTCCACTCCATTCGAGTCTACTCCATTCCATTCCACTCCACTGCATTCTACTCCACTCCGCACCATTCCATTCTATTCCATTACAATCCGCTGAATTCCATTCCATTCCACTCTGTTCCATTACACTCCACTCTGCTGCGTTCCATTCCATTCCACTCCACTCCATACCATTCCAATCCATTCCACTCCATTCCACTCCAGTCCATTCCATTCCATTCCATTCCTTTCCACTCCATTCCATTCCATTCTACTCCATTCCATTCCGTTCCACTCTACTCCATTTCACTCCAATCCATTCCATTCCATTCCATTCCTGTCCATTCCAGTCCATTCCATTGCACTCCACCCCATTCCAGTCCACTCCACTCCATTCCACTCCATTCCATTCCACTCCATTCCACTCTAATCCATTCCATTCCATTCCTCTCCACTACACTCCACTCCATTCTATTGCACTCCATTCCACTCCTCTCCATTCCATTCCAATACTTTCCATTCCATTTATTTTCACTCCATTCCATTCCATTGCAATCCACTCCACTGCATTCAATACCGTTCCAATCCACTACACTCATTTCCACTCCTCTCAACTCCACTCCTGTCCACCTCACTCCATTCCATTGCACTCTACTCCATTCCATTCCATTCCACTCCATTCCTATCCACTACAATACATTTAATTCCACTCCATTCCATTCCACTCCTTTCCACTCCACTCCACTCCATTCCAATCTACTCCATTCCATTCCATCCCACTCCCCTTCACTCCTTTGTTCTCCACTCCACTCCACTCCACTTCATTCCATTCCATACCACTCCATTACACTCCATTTAACTCCCTTCCACTTCATTCCTGTCCACTGCACTCCAGTACCCTCCATTCCATTACATTCTCCTGCACTACTGTCCATTCCTTCCCAATCCATTCCAATCACATCCATTCCATTCCACTCCACTCCATTCCACCCCATTCCACTCCATTCTAATATATTCCATTCCTTTTCACTCCACTCCACTCCACTCCACTCCACTCCAATCCACTCCATTCCATTCCCTTCCTTTCCACTCCATTCCACTCCACTCCATTCCATTCCATTCAATTCCATTTCATTCCATTCCACTCTTTTCCATTGCATTCCTTTCCACTCCATTCGATTCCATTCCACTACACTCCACTCAATTCCATTCCCCTCCATTCTATTCCACACTCCACCCAACTCCGTTCCATTCCACTCTACTCCATTCCATTCCATTGAATTCCGTTCCTTTCCACTCCATTCCATTCCACTCCACCCCACTCTATTCCACCCCATTCCACTCCACTCCACTTCCCTCCACTCCATACCATTCCATTTCACTGAACTCCACTCCAGTCCACTCTATTGCACTCCTTTCCACTCCACTCCATTCCATTACACTCATCTCCATTCCCTTCTTTTCCACTGCATTCGATACCTTTCCACTCCACTCCAGTCCATGCCATTTCACTCCATTCCATTCCACTCAACTCTAACCCTCTCCAATCGATTGCTTTTCATTCCATTCCACTCCCATCCACTCCGCCCCATTCCATTCCATTACACTCCACTCCACTGCATTCCAATCCATTCCATTCTATTCAAATCCACTCCGCTCCACTCCACTGCATTCCAATCCATTCCATTCTATTCAACTCCACTCCACTCCATTCCATTGCATGTCATTCCACTCCATTCCACTCAATTCCATATAATTCCACTCCATTGCATTCCATTCCATTACGTTCCACTGCATCCCATTCTTTTCCATTGCACTATATTCCTCCACTCCGGTCTACTCAGTTCCATTGCACTCCACTCCATTGCTTTCCAATCCTTTCCACTCCACTCCATTCCATTCCACTCCACTGCACTCCACTCCAGTCCTGTTCTTTCCACTCCATTCAACTCTGCTCCACTCAATTCCAGTCCTCTCCATTCCATTCCACTCCACTACACTCCACGCCATTCCACCCCCTGCCAGTATTTTCCATTCCATTCCATTCCACACCTCTCCACTCCATTCCACTCCACTCCAATCTATTCCACTCCACTGCACTCCATTCCATTCCGTTCCATTCCATTCCAATCTGAATAATTCCAATGCATTCCTCGCCAATCCCCCCCACTCCACTACATTCTATTCTATTCCATTCCATTCCATTGCATTCCATTCCAATCCATTCCTTTCCATTCGAATCCATTCTTTTCCACTCCATTGCATTCAACTCCATTCCAGTCCGTTACACTCCACTCCAATCCATTCCACTCCCGTCCACTCAATTCCACTCCACTCCATCCCATTTCATTCCATTCCACTACATTCTATTCCATTCCACTCTAATTCATTCCACTCTGTTCCATTCCATTCAATTTCATTCCACTCCATTCCATTCCACTCCACTCCACTCCACTGCACTCAAAACAATTTATTCCACTGAACTCCAATCCAGTCCGCTCCACTCCATTACACTCCACTCCACTCCACTCAACTCCAATCCATTCCAATCCACTTCATTCCATTCCACTCCACTCCATTGCATTCCATTCCACTGCACTCCACTCATATGCACTCCAATCAGATCGGTTCCACTCCCTTCCATTCCACTCCACTTCATTCTTTTTCATTCCAACCCACTCCAATCCACTCCATTCCAATTCACTCCGTTCGACTTCTTTCCATTCCATTCCACTCCATTCCATTCGGCTCCATTCCATTGCATTCCTTTCCACTACATTCCATTGCATTCCACTACACTCCACTCATTTAAATTCCACTCCACTCCATTACATTCCACTCCACTCCACTCCACTCTATTCAATTCCACTCTACTCCATTCCAATCCATTCAATTCCACTCCATTTCACTCCATTCCATTCCACTTCATTGTACTCCATTCCATTCCACTGCATTGAACTCCATTCCACCCTATTCTAGTCCACTCCAACACTCTCCACTCCATACCATTCCATTTCACTGCACTCCACTCCACTCCACTCCATTCTATTGCACTCCATTCCATTCCACTCCATTCCATTAAATTCATTTCCATTCCTTTCTTTTCCACTCCATTCCATTCTTTCCACTCCACTCCACTCCATGCCATTCCACTCCATTCCATTCCACTGCACTCTACTCAACTCTACCGCTCTCTATTCCATTACTTTACATTCCTTTCCACTCCACTCCACTCCACTCCATTCTATTCCATTCCACTCCACTCCATTGCATTCCAATCCATTCCAATCCTTTCGACTCCACTCCACTCCATTCCATCGCATGCCATTCCACTCCACTCCACTCTATTCCGTTCCATTCCACTCCATTCCATTCCATTCCATTCCACTCCATTCCATTCCGTTCCATTCCACTCCACTTAACTCCTTTCCTGTACACTCCACTCCATTCTACTACACTCCACTTCACTCCACTGAGCTCATTCTATTCCGCTCAACTCCATTCCCTTCCAATCCACTCCATTCCATTCCATTCCATTGCATTCCATTCCATTCCATTACACTGCACTACCGTCCAGTCCACTCCATTCCACTTAGTTCCATTGCACTCCACTCCACTCCTCTCCTTTCCTTTCCACTCCATTCTACTCCACTCCATTCCATTCCATTATACTCCACTCCACTCCAGTCTAGTTCACTCCACTCCATTCCACTCTGCTCCACTCCATTCCATTCCACTCCTTTACACTGCACTCCAATCCATTCCACACCTTTCCACTCCACTCCTCTCCACTCCACTCCTGTCTCTGCACTCCATTTCACTCCATTCCATTCCAATACATTCCACTCCACTCCACTCAATTAGAGTCCACTCCTTTCCATTACATTCCACTCCACTCAACTCCATTCCACTCCCCGCCCATATTTTCCATTCCATGCCATCTCACATCACTCCAATCCATTCCACTCCACTCCACTCCATTCCACTCCGCTGCACTCCACTCCATTCCCTTCCATTCCAATCCGATCAATTCCATTGAATTCTCTTCAATTCCACCCCATTCCAATCCATTCTATCCCATTCCATTCCATTCCACTCCATTCCATTTCACTCCTTTCCAGTCCATATCAATCCACTCCAATCCATTCCACTCCACTCCACTCCATTCCACTCCACTCCATTCCATTACATTCCATTCCACTCCATTCCATTCCATTCCACTCTACTTCATTCCACTCTACTGCATTCCATTCCATTCCAGTCCACTCCATTACATTCCACTCTACTACATTCCACTCCACTGCACTCCACTGAACTCCAATGTAAATCCACTCTGTTCCACTCCCTTCCATTCCCCTCCATTCCACTCCACTAAATTAATTTCCATTCCAACGCACTCCATTCCACTCCATTCCATTGAACTCGATTCCACTCCACTCCACTCCACTCTATTCCACTCTATTCAATTTCATTCCATTCCACTCCATTCCATTGCATTCCTTTCCACTCCATTCCATTCCATTACACTTCACTCCACTCAATTTCATTCCACTCCACTCCATGACATTCCACTCCACTCCATGACATTCCACTCCACTGTAATCCACTCCACTCCACTCCACTCCATTCCACTCTACTCCATTCCATTTCATTCAATTCCACTCCATTCCACTCCATTACGTTCCACTCCATTCCACTCTATTCCAGTCCACTCCACTACGCTCCACTCCATACCATTCCATTTCACAGCACTCCACTCCACTCCATTCTGTTGCACTCCTTCCACTGCACTGCATTCCTTACACTCATTTCCATTCCCTTCCACTCCACCCCACTCCATGCTATTCCATGCCATTCCATTCCACTCCACTATACTCCAATCTACCCCTCTCCATTCCATTGCAATCCATTCCATTCCACTCCAATCCACTCCATTCCACTACGTTCCACTCTAGTCCTTCCCACTCCATTCCACTCCAATCCACTCCATTCCACTACATTCCACTCTAGTCCTTCCCACTCCATTCCACTCCACTCCGCTCCATTCCATTCCATTCCTCTCCACTCCACTGCATCCCAATCCATTCCACTACATTCCACTCCACTCTGCTCCATTCCATTGTATGAGATTCCACTCCACTCCATTCCACTCCACTCCACTCAACTCCATTCCATTTCATTCCGGTCCACTTCATACCATTCCAATCCACTCCATTCCATTCCATTCTATTCCATTCCTTTCCACTATACTACATTCCAGTCCACTCCATTACACTCAATTCCATTTCACTCCATTCAACTCCACTCCATTCATATCCACTCCATTCGACTCCACTCCATTCCATTCCATTCCACTCCACTCCACTCCATTCTAGTTGATTCCGCTCCATTCCACTCTACTCCACACCAATACATTCCATTCCACTCCTCTCCACTGCACTCCACTCCATTCCACATCATTCCACTAAACTCCATTCCAATCCTCTACAGTCCACGGCATTCCATTCCACTCCATTCCATTCCACTCCGTTCTACTCCACTCGACTCCATTCCATTCCACTCCATTCCATTCTTTTCCACTCCACTGCATTCCATTCCTCTCTACTCCATTGTTTTCCATTTCACTCCTTTCCACACCACTCAAGTCAATTCCACTCCAATCGACTTCATTCAAGTCCACTGCACTCCTTTCCATTCCGTTGCATTCCAATCCACTCAATTCCAATGCATTCCACTCCATTCCACTCCACTGCACTCCATTCCATTCCATTCCTTTCAATTCCACTCCATTCCATTCCACTCCACTCCTCTACATTACATTCCACTGCATTCTATTCCTCTCCACTCTACTATATTCCACCTATCTCCATTCCATTGTACTCCATTCCATTCCACTCCAGTTCACTCCTCTCTGCTCCATTCCACCCTACTCCATTCCACTCTATTCCACTCAATTCCGCCCCATTCCACTCTGTTCCATTCCACTCCATTCTACTCCTCTAAAATCCTCTCGACTCCATTCAACTCCACTCTACTCCACTCGACTCCACTCCATTGCATTCCACTCTATTCCATTGTATTCCACTCTCCTGCACTCCACTCCACTCCACTCGACTCCTTTCCACTCCATTCCACTCTATTCTTATCCATTCGACTCAACTCTGTTCCATTACACTCTGCTCCATTCCATTCCATTACATTCCACTCCACTCCACTGCATTCCAATCCACTCCACTCTATTCCTCTCCCCTCCATTCGATTACATACCAGTAGATTCCAGTCCTTTCCACTCCACTCCAGTTCATTGCTTTCTATTCCATTCCACTACGTTCCAGTCCACTCCACGGCATTGCACTCCACTCAACTCCATCCCACTCCACTTCACTCTATTCCACTCCATTCCCATCTATTCCATTCCATTCCGTTACACTCCATTCCATTACTCTCTATTCCATTCCATTATCCTTCACTCCACTACATTCCATTCCAATCCACTCAATTCCACTCTAGTCCATTCCATTCCACTGCACTCCACTGCATTCCACTCCACTCCCATCCTTTCCTTTCCAGTCCATTCCATTTCTCTCCATTCCGCTCCATTCCACTCCATTCCACTCCACTCGTTTCCATTCCATTCCACTCTACTCCTCTCAAATCCACTGTACTCCATTCCATTAATGTCCATCCACACCACTCAAATGCATTCCACCCAATTCCACTACACTCCACTCCACTCCATTCCACTCCATTTCCCTCCATTCCATTTCATTCCATTCCACTCCTTTCCACTGCACTCCAATGCATTCCACTCCATTCTGCTCCACTCCATTCCATTCCATTCCATTCCACTCTGCTGCATTCCGTTCCATTGCACTCTTCTTCATGCCACTCCACTCCATTCCACTCCAGTCCATTATATTACATTCCATTCCATTCCACTCCATTCCATTCCACTATACTCCATTACAATCCACTCCACTCCACTGCATTGCATTCCAATCCACTCCATTATAGTCCACTCCACTCCATTCCACTCCACTCCACTCCTCTCCTCACAACTCCATTCCATTCGACTCCACTCCATTCCATTCCCTTGCATTCCATTCCACTGCACTCCACTGCACTCCACTCCACTCCGTTCTATTCCACTCAACTCCGCTCCACTCCATTCATTTGCCTTCCAACCCACTCAATTCAACTCCATTCCATTGCACTCCATTCCAGTCCACCCCAATCCATTCCACTTCATTCTATTCCGTTCCATTCCACTCCATCCTATTCCATTCCTTTCCACTCCATTCCATTCCATTCCATTCCACAACACGCCACTCAATTCCTTTCCACTTCACTCCATTATATTCCACTCCACCCCGTTCCACTCCAGTCCACTCCCCTCCATTCCATTCCATTCTACTCCATCCCTTTCTATTCATTTCCACTCCATTCCTCTCCTTTACATTCCACTCCATTCCATTGCACTCCATTCCACTCCATTCCACTCCAATCCTGTCCACTCCACTCCACTCCATTTCATTCCATTTCACTGCCCTTCTCTCCACTCTATTCCATTCGATTGCACTCCATTCCACTCCACTCCTTTCCATTACAGTCATTTCCAATCCTATCCATTCCTCTCCATTCCGTTCAATTCCACTCCACACCACTCCTTTCTATTCCACTCCATTCCATTCCACTCTACTCTACTCCACTACCCTCCTCTCCATTCCATTGCACTCCATTCCATTCCACTAAAATCAACTCCACTCCACTCCATTCCACTCTAGTCCATTCCACTCCATTCCAATCCACTGCATTCCAATCCATTCCACTCCATTCCACTCCATTCCATTCCATGCCATTCCATGTTATTCCACTCCACTCCACCTGGTTCCTTTCCATTCCAGTCCATTCCATTCCATTCCCTTCCATTCCAGTGCATTCCACTCCACTCTACTCCTTTCTTGTATAGTTCCCACCATTCCACTCCACTCCCCTCGATTCCACTTCACTCAACTCCCTTCCATTTCATTCCATTCCACTCCACTCCATTTTATTTCAGTCCACACCGCTCCATTCCATTCCATTTCAGTCCACACCACTCCATTCCATTCCATTCCATTTCAGTCCACACCACTCCATTCCATTCCATTCCATTCCATTCCACTGCACTCTACTACACCCCACTCCATTCCACTTCATTCCTTTGAACTACTCCACTCCAATCCATTCCATTCCATTCCATCCACTCCACTACAGGGCCGTCCATTCTACTCCATTCCACTCCATTCCACTCCACTACACTCCATTCCATTCCATTCCACTAATCTCCTCTCCACTCCAGTCCATTCCACACCATTGTAGTCCACTCCACTCCACTCGTCACAATGAACTGCATTCTATACCACTCCTTTCAAATCGACTGCTTGCACTCCACTCGACCCCATTTCAGTCCACTACATGTCATTCCATTCCACTCCCCTCCACTCTACTGCATTCCACTCCACTGCATTCTTTTCCATTCCACTCATTCCACAGCATTCCAGTCCATTCCACTTCACTCCACTCCATTCGCTTCCACTGCACTCCAATCCATTCCGTTGCATTCCACTCCACTGAATTCCAATCCATTCCACTCCACTCCACTCTACTCCACTGCACTCCGTTCTATTCCATCCCATTCCATTCCATTTCATTTCATTCCATTCCATTCTATTCCATTCCGTTCCATTCCATTTCATTCCATTCCATTCTATTCCATTCCATTCCATTCTATTCCATTCCATTCCATTTCATTCCATTCCATTCTATTCCATTCCATTCCATTCCATTCCATTCCACTCTAGTCCACTCCATTCCATTCCAAACCATTGCATTCCACTCCAGTCTACTCCACTCCATTCCATTCCATTCCATTCCACTCCACTCTATTCCATTCCAAACCATTCCATTCCACTCCAGTCTACTCCACTCCATTCCATTCCATTCCACTCCACTCCACTCCATTCCATTCCAAACCATTCCATTCCACTGCAGTCTACTCCACTCCACCACTCTCCATTCCACTATACTCCATTCCATTCCACCCCAATCCATCCCTCTCCACTCCATTCCACCCCACTCCTTTCAACTGCATTCCACTACACTCTGCTCAATTCCACTCCATTCCATTCCACTCCACTCTACTCCACTTCACTCCACTCCATTTCATTTCACTCCATTCCACTCTACTCCAGACCATTACCCTCGACAGCTTTCCACTACATTCCACTCTACTCCTCTCCATTCCACTCCACTCTATTCCACTTCACTCCACTCCAGTCCATTGCATTGCATTCCACTCCACTCCATTCCAATACATTCCACTCCATTCCATCCAATCCACTGCATTCCATTTTATTCCAGTCCTTACCACTCCACTCCATTCCTTTCCACTCCACTCCACTTGCTTCCATGCCATTACGTTCCCTTCCTCTCCATTCCATTCAACTCCACACCATTCCATTCCTTTCCACTCCATTCAAGCCCATACCAATCCACTCCATTCCATTCCATGCCATTCCAATCCTCTCCATTCCAGTCCACTCCACTGCATTCCACCTCACTCCACTCCTTTCCACTCCATTTCCGTCCATTCCAATCCATTCCATCCCTCTCCCTTGCATTCAATTGCACTCCACTGCACTTCACTGAATTCCATTCCGTTCAATTCCACTCTCCTCCATTACTTTCTACTGCACTCCACTCCATTCAACTCCATTCCATTCCACTCCATTCCATTCCTCTGCATTCCACTGTACTCCACTACTTTCCACACAACTCTGTTCCATTCCAATCGATTCCACTGCACTCCACTCCACTCCATTCCATTCCTTTCATCTCCCCTCCACTCCACTCCAATCCATTGCACTCCATTACACTCCACTCCACTCAATAGAACTCCACTTCACTGCATTTCATTCCATTCCATTCCATTCCACTCCTTTCCACTCCACTCCATTCTTTTCCACAACACCTCACTCCATTCCATGCCATTCCATTCCATTCCACTCCATTCCGTTGCATTCAACTCTACTCCCTTCCTTTCTATTCCACTCCATTCATGTGCTTTCCACTCCACTGCAGTCAATTTCATTCCATCCCATTCCATTCCATTCCTTGCACACCACTCCAGTTCATTCCACTCCATTCCTCTCTGCTCCACTCCATTCCACTGCATTCCACTCCATTCCACTCCATTCCATTTCACTCCACTATGTTCCATTCCATTACACTCCACTCCACTCTATTCCATTGCACTACATTTTACTATGTTCCATTCCACTCTTCTCCACTTTACTCCACTCCAGTTCATTCCACTGCATCCCTTTCCTTTCCATTCTAATCGACTCCACTCGATATCACACCACTCCATTCCATTCCATTTAATTTCTTTCCACTCCAGTCCCCTCCGTTCCATTCCAGTCCACTCCACTCCTCTAAAATCGATTCCAGTCCATTCCAATTCTTTCCATTCCACTCCACTACATTCCACTCCACTCCACTCCATTCCACTCCGCTCCAGTCAACTCCACTCCGTTTCACTCCACTGTACTCCACTCCACTCCACAACCCTCTGTTCCAATCCATGCCACTCCATTCCTTTGCAGACCATTCCACTCCACTTTATTCCATTCAACACTACTCCACAGTACTCCATTCTATTGCATTCATATTCATTCCATTCCATTCATCTACATTCCATTCCATTCCAGTACACTGCACTCCAGTCCATTCCACTCCATTCCTCTGCATTCCTCTCCTCTCCACTCCATTCCACTACACTGGACTCTATTCCATTTAATTCCATTCCATTCCACTCAACTCCAGTACACTCCGTTCCATTCTAGTGCACTCCAATCCAGTCCATTCCTCTCCATTCCACTCTATTCCACTCCACTCCATTCAACTCCATTACACTCCATGCCATTCCAATACTTTCCATTCCACAGCATTCCTCCCCACTCCACTCCATTCCTCCACAATCCAATCCATTCCATTCCATTCCACTCCACTCCCCTCCACTCCATTCCACTCTATTCGATTGCACTACACTCCATTCCATTTCATTCCATTCCATTCTACTCCACTCCATTACATTCCACCCCACTCCACTTTATTCCACTTTATTACACTCCATTTCAATCCATTCCGTTCCATTCCATTCCTTTCCATTCTATTACACTGCATTAGATTCCTTCCCACTCCATTCCAGTCCACTACACTCCATTCCACTCAACTCCACTCCTCTCCACTCCATTGCATGTCATTCCATTCCCCTCCACTCCATTCCATTCCATTCCACTGCATTCCATTCCATTCTATTCCACTACACTACACTCAAATCCACTCCATTCCATTCTATTCCATTACATTCTGCTCCATTCCATTCCATTGCCTTCCATTCCACTCCACTACATTCCACTCCAGTCCACTCCATTACACTTCACTCCACTCCATTCAGTTTCTTCCCATTCCATTCCATTCCACACCATTCAAGTCCATTCCACTCCACTCCACTCCATTCCACTCCACTGCATCCCATTCCATTCCGTTGCATTCCAATCTGCTCAATTCCAATGCTTTCCACTACATTCCACTGCACTGCACTCCATTCCTTTCCATTCAACTTCATTCAATTCTACTCCATTCCATTCTATTCCACTCCACTTCACTACATTCCCTTCCACTCCATTCTGTTCCACTCCACCCCTCTCCATTCCATTTTACTCCATTCCATTCCACTCCACCCCACTCCATTCCACTCTATTCCACTCAACTCCGCTCCATTGCACTCCATTCCATTCCACTCCATTCTACTACTCTCCAATCCACTCCAGTCCATTCCAATCTACTCTACTCCATGCGACTCCACTACATTCCATCCCAGTACATTCCATTCCATTTCACTCATCTCCATTCCATTCCACTCGACTGCTTTCCACTCCATACCACTCTACTCCTCTCCATTCCACTCCACTCTATTCCATTGCACTCCGCTCCATTCCATTCCATTCCATTCCACTCCACTCCACTCCATTCCAATCCATTCCACTCTATTCAACTACACTCGATTCCGTTCCATTCCACTCCATTCCTATCCTTTCAACTCCACTTCATTGCGTTACAATCCATTCCACTCTATTCCAGTCCTTTCCACTGCATTCCACTCCACTCCACTCAATTACACTCTATTCCGGCCCAATCAACTCCATTCCGTTCCACTCCATTCAATTCCACTCCATTCCATTCCATTACACTCCACTCCACTCCACTCCATTCCAATCCACTCAATTCCATTCTACTCCTTTCCATTCCATTACCCTCCACTCCACTCAACTCCATTCCAATCCACTCAATTCCATTCTACTCCATTCCATTCCACTGCACTCTACTCCTCTCCACTCCTTTTCATTCCACGCTATTCCATTCCTCTGCATTCCGCTCAATTCCACTCCATTCCACTCCAGTCGTTTCCTTTCCATTCCATTCCAGTGCTCTCTACTGCACTCCACTCCATTGCCTTAATGTCCATCAACACCACTCAAATCCATTCAACTCCATTCCACTCCACTCCGTTCCATTCCACTCCAATTCACTCCATTCCATTTCATTGCTTTCCACACCACTCCACTGCACTCCATTCCAGTCCATTCCACTCCTCTAAACTCTATTCCAATCCATTACACTTCTTTCCACTCCACTCCACTCCATTTCACTCCACTCCACTCCATTCCACTCCACTCCGGTCCACTCCACTCCGTTCCACTCAACTCCAGTCTTCTCCACACCTCTCCATTCCACTGCATTCCACTGCATTCCATTGAACACCATTCCGCTCCACTCCATTCCATTCCATTCCACTCTACTCCACAGTACTCCACTCCATTCCATTCCTATTCATTCCATTCCATTGGAGTCCATTACATTCCATTCCACTCCACTCCACTCCTGTCCATTCCACTCCATTCCACTGCATTCCTCTCCAATTAATGGCATTCCACTCCACTCGACTCTATTCTATTCAATTCCATTGCATTCCACTCAACTCCACTACCCTCCATTCCATTCTATTCCACTCCTTTACAGTCCGTTGCTCTCCATTCCACTCTATTCCACTCCACTCCATTTAACTTCATTACACTAAATTGCATTCCACTACTTTCCATTCCACACAATTCCTCCCCACTCCACTCCATTCCACCACACTCCAATACATTCCATTCCATTCCACTCCACTCACCTACACTCCATTAAACTCTAGTGCATTACACTGCACTCCATTTCATTTCATTCCATTCCATTGCACTATACTCCATTCCATTCCACTCCACTCTACTCCATTCCACTTCGTTACACTACATTTCATTCCATTCCGTTCCATTGCATTCCATTCCATTCCTCCGCATTAGATTCCTTCCCACTCCATTCCAGTCTACTACACTCCATTCCATTCAACTTCACTGCACTCCTCTCCATTCTGTACCATTCCATTTCACTCCACTCCATTCCATTCCATTCCACTGCATTCCATTACATTCCATTCCATTCCACTACACTCAAATCCACTCCATTCCATTTTGTTTCATTATATTTCGCTCCATTACATTCCATTGCATTCCAATCCACTCCACTCCACTCCATTCCACTCCAGTCCACTCCATTACACTCCACTCCACTCCATTCTGTTTCATTCCATTCCACTCCATTCCACACCACTCAAGTCCATTCCACTCCACTCCACTCCATTCCAATCCTGTGCACTCCATTCCATTCCTTTGCATTCCAATCCACTCAATAACAATGGATTCCACTCCATTCCACTTCACTGCACTCTGTTCCATTCCATTCCACTCCATTCAATTCCACTCCATTCCATTCCATTCCACCCAACTTCACTAGATTAAATTCCACACCATTCTATTCCTTCCCACACTACTCCCCTCCACCCCTCTCCATTCCATTGTACTTCATTCCATTCCACTCCAGTTCACTCCATTCCACTGAATTCCACCCCATTACATTCCACTCTATTGCACTCCAGTCCTCTCCATTCCACCTCATTCCATTCCACTCCATTCTCCTCTCCATTCCACTCCAGTCCATTCCACTCCACTCTTCTCCACGCAACTGCACTAGATTCCATTCCCCTCCATTCCTTTCCATTCGACTCTACTCCACTGCACTCCACTCGAAACATTTCCACTCCATTCCACTCTACTCCCATCCATTCCTCTACAATCTATTCCATTCCACTCCGCTCCATTCCATTCCATTCCACTCCACTTTGCTCCATTCCAATCCTTTCCACTGTGTTCAACTCCACGCCATTCCATTCCATTCTACTCCATTCCTGTCCTTTCAACTCCACCCCAATTCATTGCGTTCCATTCCATTCCCCTCCATTCTAGTCCATACCACGGCATTCCACTCCACTCTACTCCATACCACCCCATTCCCGTCCATTCCCCTCCATTCTGTTCCACTCCATTCAATTACACTCCATTCCATTTCATTACCTTCCACTCCACTCCACTCCATTCCAATCCACTCATTTCCACTCTACTCCATTCCATTCCACTGCACTCCACTCCACTCCTTTCCATTCCACCCTATTCCCCTCTTCTCCATTCCGCTGAATTCCACTCCATTCCACTCCACTCGTTTCCATTCCTTTCCATTCTGGTGCTCTCCACTGCACTCCACTCCATTCCATTAATGTCCTTCCGCACCTCTCAAATCCTTTCAACTCCATTCCACTCCACTCCACTCCTTTCCACTCCACTTCACTCCATTCCATTTTATTCCATTTCTCTTCTTCCTACTCCAATCCACTCCATTCCATTCCACTCCACTCCATTCCACTCTGCTCCATTCCATTCCATTGCACTGTAGTTCATTACACTCCACTCCATTCCACTCTACTCCATTCCATTCCATTCCATTCCATTCCATTTCATTCTATTCCACTACACACCATTCATCTCCACTCCACTCCAATCAATTGCATTCCAATCCACTCGATTCCAGTCCACTCCACACCAATCCACACAACTCCACTCCACTCCTCTCAACTCCATTTCGTTCCACTCCACTCCATTCCATTCCACTCCACTCGACTGCAATTCATTCCACTGCATTCCACTCCACTGCACTCCAATCCATTCTATTCCACTCAATTCCACTGCACTCCATTCATTTCCATTCCAACCCACTCAACTAAACTCTGTTACATTGCGCTCCATTCCGTGCAACTCCAATCCATTCCACTTCATTCCATTCGATTCCATTCCACTCCATTCCATTCCAATCCTTTCCTCTCCATTCCATTCCATTCCACTACACTGCACTCAATTCCATTCCACTCCACTCCATTCCATTCCACTTCACTCCATCCCATTCTATTCAATTCCACTCCATTCCACTCCATTCCATTCCACTCCATTCCACACCATTACACTCCATTCCACTCCAATCCAGTCCACTCCACTACACTACACTCCATTCAATTCCATTTCAATGCCCTCCACTCCACTCCATTCAGTGCCATTCCACTCCACTCGACCCCATTCTATTCCATTCCACTCCATTCCATTCCTTTTCATTCCAGTCCATTCCAATCCACTCCACTCCTTTCCCGTCCAGTCCACACCATTCCACTGCACTCCAATCGAATCTACTTCACACAACTGCATTCCATTCCATTCCATTTCTTTCCACTCCACTCCATTCCATTCCTGTTCACTGCATTCCGTTCCATTCCATTCCATTCCACTCTACTCCATTCCATTTCTGTCCACTCCACTCCATTCCATTCCAATGCACTGTACTCCGCCCCACTCCATTCCACTCCATTCCTTTGCAATACTCTACTTCACTCCATTCATTTCCACTCCATTCCTCTCCACTCCATATGACTTCATTCCATCCACTCAACTACAGTACAGTCCATTCCACTCCACTCCACTCCATTCCATTCCATTCCACTGCTATCCTCTCCACTCCAGTGAATTCCACACTATTCCAGTCCACCCCAATCCGCTGCTCACCAATGCACTGCATTCTATTCCACTCCATTCCCTTCGACTCCTTCCACTCCACTCGAATCCATTCTAGTACACTCCCTGCCATTCTATTCCACTCCCCTCCACTCCACTCCAATCCATTCCACTCCATTCTTTTCCATTCCACTCCATTCCACCCCACTGCTGTGCATTCCACTTCACTCCACTCCATTCCACTCCACTCCACTCCTTTCCACTCCACTGCACTCCATTCCATTCCGTTGCATTCCAATCCACTCAATTTAAATGCATTCCACTCCATTCCACTCCACTGCACTCCATTCCGTTCCATTCCATTCCCTTCCATTCCATTCCACTCCAGTCCACTCCATTCCACAAGATCCCATTGCCCTCCAGTTTTCTCCACTCCATCCCTCTCTATTCCATTGTACTCCATTCCATTTCACTCAAATCCATTCCTCTCCACTCCTTTCCACCCAACTCCATTCCACTCTATTCCACTACACTCTGCTCCATTCCACTCCATTGCAATCCACTCCACTCTACTCCACTCGACTCCACTCCATTTCTTTCCACTCCATCCCATTGCATTCCACTCTACTGCACTCCATTCCACTCGACAGTTTTCCCCTCTATTCCACTCCATTCAATTCCACTCCATTCCACTGCACTCCATTCCACTGCGTTCCACTCCATTCCATTCCATTGTATTCCATTCCACTCCACTCCATTCCAATTCATTCCACTCAATTCCACTCCACTCCACTGAATTACATTTCATTCCAGTCCTTTCAACTCCACTCCATTCCTTTCCACTCTAGTCCACTCCCTTCTGTGCAATTACATTACATTCTTTTCCATTCCATTCAACTCCAATGCATTCCATTCCATTCCTCTACATTCCAGTCCATTCCAATCCACTC
This sequence comes from Pongo pygmaeus, assembly GCF_028885625.2. Taxonomy (NCBI): domain Eukaryota; kingdom Metazoa; phylum Chordata; class Mammalia; order Primates; family Hominidae; genus Pongo; species Pongo pygmaeus. Next base: position 2,908,278 of record NC_085931.1, read on the forward strand.
CATTCTATTCCATTCCATTCCATTCCACTCCATTCCAGTCCATTCCTCTGCATTCCACTCCACTCCATTCCACTCCATTCCCGTCCTTTCCACTCCATTCAATTCTCCTCCATTCCATTCCACTCCATTCCATTCCATGACACTCCACTGCACTCCACTCCATTCCATTCCACTCGTTTCCACTCTACTCCATTACTTTCCACTCCACTCCATTCCACTCCATTCCATTCCACTCCATTTCATCTCTCTCCTTTCAATTCCTCCCCATTCCGCCGAACTCCACTCCATTCCCCACCTCTCCATTCTGTTCCATTCGATTCCACTGCACTCCACTCCATTCAATTCCATTCATCTCCCCTCCCTTCAACTCCAATCCATTCCACTCCATTCCACTTTAATCCACTGAATACCACTCCACTTCACTCCATTCAATTCCATTCTATTCCACTCCTTCCCACTCCACTCCATTCCATTCCTCTTCACTACACTCCATTCCATGCCATTCCATTGCAGTCCACTCCATTCCCTTCCATTCCATTCCACTCCATTCCTGTGCACTCCACTCCACTGTAGTCAATTCCATTCCATTCCATTCCTTTCCACTCCCCTCCAGTCCATTCCACTCCATTCCACTTCGTTCCCCTCCATTCCACTCCGTTCCCCTCCATTCCAAACCATTCCATTCCACTCCACTCTAATCCATTCTATTACACTCCAATCCACTCCATTCCATTGCACTCCATACTAGTCTACTCCGTTCCATTCCACTCTAATCCACTCCAAATCATTCCACTACATTCCATTCCTTTCCATTCTACTCCACTGTGTTCCATTCCACACCACTGCATTGCATTCCATTTCATTTCTTTCCATGTATTCCACTCCACTCCGCTCCATTCCAGTCCACTCCACTCCTCTAAACTCTATTCCAATCCATTCCACTTTTCTCCATTCCTCTCAACTCCATTCCATTCCACTCAATTCTGTTCCATTCCAGTCCACTCTACTCCGTTCCAATACACTCCAATACGTTCCACTCCACTCCACTCCAATCCATTCCACTCCATTCCTCTCCACTCCACTCCACTCCATTCCACTCCATTACCGTCCACTCTACTCCATTCCATTCCATTCCATACCATTCCCCTCCATTCCCTTCAATTCCACTCTGCTTCATCCCACTCCAATCCATTACACTGCACTCCATTCCACTCCATTCCTTTCCACTCCATTACATTGCACTCCACTCTATTCCAGTCCACTCAACTCCATTCCACTCCACTCCACTGCTCTCCGCTGAACTCCATTCCATTCCACTCCATTCCATTGCACTCAACTCCATTGCATTTCATTCCACTGCAAGCCACTGCACTGCACAATACTCCATTCCACTTCATTGCATTCCACTCCATTCCACTCCACGAAATTCAATTCCATTCCATTCCACTCCACTGAACTCCACTCCATTTCACTACATCCAACTCCACTCCATTCCATTCCATTCCACTATATTTCATTCCATTCCACTCCATTCCATTCCATTCCAGTCCAGTCCATTCTGTTATGTTCCACTCCACTCAAATCTGTTCCATTCCAATCAACACGATTGCATTTCTCTCCACTCCACTCCACTCGGTTCCACTACATTCCTGTCTACTCCATTCCAGTCCACTCCATTCCACTCCATTCCACTCCATTCCAGTCCACTCCAATACACTCCACTCCATTCCATTCCATTCCATTCCACTGCACTCCACTGCGTTCGACTCCATTCCATTGCACTGCATTAAACTCCACTCTATTCCATTCCTCTCATTTTCATTCCATTACTTTCCACTCTATTCCATTTCATTCCACTACACTCCACTCAATTCCATTCCTCTACAATACATTCCATTCCACTCTACTCCTCTCCACCCCCCTTCGTTCCATTCCACTCCATTGCATTCCTCTCCATCCACTCCACTCTACTACATTCCACTCCCCTCCAATCCACTCAATTCCATTCCACTCCTATATATTCCATTCCATTCCATTGCAATCTACTCCAGTGCATTCCAATCCGTTCCACTACATTCCACTACAGTCAAATCCCATCCATTCCATTCCATTCCACTCCTTTCCAATCAACTCCACTCCCTTCCATTCCACTCCACTCCATTCCATGCCATTCCAATCCATTCCTCTCCATGACATTCCATTACACTCCATTCAATTCCAGTCCATTCCAGTCCATTCCATTCCATTGCATTGCATTCCATTCCATTCCATTCCGTTCCATTCCATTGCATTCCATTCCATTCCATTCCATTCCATTCCATTCCATTCCATTCCATTGCATTCCATTCCATTCCATTCCATTCCATTCCATTCCATTCCATTCCATTGCATTCCACTCCATTCTATTCCAGTCCATTATATTCCATTCCACTCCACTCCACTCCCTTCTAGTAGACTCCACTCCATTCCACTCCAATCTTCTTCACTCAACTCCATTCCATTCCATTCCATTCAACTCCACTCCATTCCTTTCCATTCCATTCCAGTCCATTCCATTCCATTCCACCCCATTCCTTTACATTCAATTCCATTCCATCTTTTCCATTGCATTCCACTCCATTCCAGTCCATTCCACTCCCTTCGACTCCATTACACTCTATTCCCCACCATTCCACTGCATTTGATTCCACTACATTCAGGTCAATTCCATTCCAGTCCATTACACTCCACTCCACTCTACTCACTTTACCTCCACACTCCATTCCACTCCACTCTTTCCATTCCATTGCATTCCATTCCATTCCGTTTCATTCCAAACCTCACCATTCCAATCTACTCCATTCCATTTCATTTGTCTCCACTGTGATTCACTCCAGTCCATTCCTCTCCCCTCCGTTGCAATACACTCTATTCCATTCCATCCATGTCATTCCACTCCACTCCACTTCATTCCACTCCCCTGCACTCATTTCCACTCCACTCCACTCAATTCCCTTCCAATACATTCCATTCCATTCCATTCCATTCCATTCCACTCCATTCCACTCCATTCCATTCCATTCTACTCTATTCAATTCCACTACATCCACTCCACTCCAATCCATTCCATTCCATTCCACTCCATTCATTTCCTTTCCATTCCATTCCATTCCACTATACTCCCTTCCACTCCAGTCCATCCACTCCATTCCATTCCATTCCATTCCAATCCATTCCATTACACTCCCCTCCATTCCAGTACACTACAGTTCATACCACTCCACTCCACCACTGTACACTCCTGTCCACTCCACTAGAATCAACTCCATTCCATTCCAATCGACTGCACGCCACTCCTCTCCATTCTCCTCCACTCCATTCCACTGTACTGTATTCCTTTCCACTCCACCATATTCCATTCCACTCCGTTCCATTCCCCTCCATTCCACTGCACTCCACTGCACTCCTCTCCACTCCATTCCTTTCAACTCTACTCCACTCCACTCCACCCTATTCCACTCCATTGCACTGCACTCCACTCTATTCCACTCTACTCCACTGGATTCACCTCCACTCCATTCCATTCAATTCCATTCCATTCCACTCCAGTTCATTCCATTCCATTGCATTTCCCTCTACTCCATTCTTCTTCATCCAATTCCACTCCACTCAATTCTTTTCCATTCCATTCAACTGCATTCCTCTACACTCCACTTCATTCTACCACAATCCACTAAATTCCTTTTCATTCCATTCCACTCCATTCCATTCCACACCACTCCACCGCATTCTACTCCATTCCATCGCACTTCACTCAACTCCACTTCATTCCATTCCATTCCTGTCCACTCCGTTCCACTCCACTCCATTCCATTCAATTTCACTCCTCTCCAATTCGTTCCAATCCACTCCATTCCACTCCACTCCACTCCATTCGATTTCACTCCACTCCTCCACACTCCACTCTTGTTAATTCCACACCATTCCACTCCACTGAACTCCAATCCACTCCACTCCAATCCACCACATTCCATTCCACTCCATTCCATTCCACTACATTCCACTGCAATCCACTCCATTCCAGTCCACTGTATTGCATTTCTTTACTCTCCAATCCATTACACAACACTCCATTCTTTTCCCTTCCACTCCATTTCACACCAGTACACTCTATTCCACTCCAATCCACTGCATTGCACTCCATTGTACTGCATTCAATTCCATTCCATTCCATTCCAATCCACTGAATTCCTTGCATTCCATTCCATTCCAACTCACTCCACTAAATTCCATGCCATTCCATTCCATTCCATTCCATTCCATTTAGTCCAATCCATTCAAGTTCAATCCACTCCATTCCACTCCACTTCACTCCACTCCACTCCACTCAACTCCATTCCATTCCATTACACTGCGTCACATTGAATTCAATTCCACTTAACTCCTCTCCACTCCATTCCATTGATCTCGAATCCACTGCATTCCATTCCATTCCACTCCATTCCATTCCAATCCCTTCCATTCCATTCCACTCCGTTCCTTTCCATTCCATTCCTCGCCATTCCATTCCATTCCAATCCATTACTCTCCACTACACTCAAATCCACTCCATTCCATTCCATTCCATTCCATTCTATTCCTCTTCATTCCAGTGCATACGATTCCATTCCACTCCAATCCATTTCATTCCACTCTAATCCACTCCGCTCCTCTCCACTCCATTCCATTCCACTCCATTCCACTCCAGTCCGTTCCACTGCACTCCGTTCCATTACATTCCATTAAATTCCATTCCATTCCACTCCACTCCTTTCCAGTGCACTCCATTCCAATCCATTCTACTTCACTCCATTCCATTCTATTCCACTCCATTCCATTCCATTCCATTCCACTGCATTAGATTCCAATCCACGCCATTCCTGTGCACTACACTGCATTCCTCTCAACTACACTTGAATCCACTACATCCTACTCCATTCCATGCCATTCCATTCCACTGTATTCCATTCCACTGCATTCCGCTCCATTCCATTTCATTCCACTCCAGTGCACTCAAATCCACTCAATCCCATCCCATTCCATTCCACTCCTCTCCATTCTATTCCGTTTCACTCCACTCCACTCCACTCCATTCCACTCCATTCCACTCCAATCCATTCCACTCCACTCCCTTCCATTCCATTCCACTCTACTACATTGCAGTCCACTCCAATCAACTCCATTCCATTCCATTGCTTTCCATACATCTCCATTCCTCTCTACAGCATTCCATTCAACTTCTCACCACTCCATTCCATCCCACTCTAGTTGATTTCACTCCACTCCATTCCACTCCACTTCACTCCATTCCATTCCATTTCACACCAGTCCATTGCATTCCACTCCGTTCCACTCCACTCCACTCCATTCCGTTCCATTGCCTTCCACTGCACTCCTCTGCACTCCAGTCCACTCCATTCCACTCCATTGCACTCCACTCCTTTCCACTCCACTGCATTCCATTCCATTCCATTCCACTCCATTCCAGTAAATTCCACTCCATTCCACTCCATTCCACTCTACTCCACTACATTCCATTCCACTCCAATCTATTCCACTCCACTCCACTCTAGTCCATTCCACTCTACTCCATTCCATTCCATTCCATTCCACTCCATTGCACTCCACTCCACTCTACTCCATTCCACTCCATTCCTCTCCATTCCAGTCTACTAAAGTCCACTCCATTCCATTCCGTTCCACTGCACTCCACTCCATTCCATTCCATTACAAACCATTCCCTACCACTCCATTCCACTCCTCTCCACTCCAGTCCATTCCATGCCATTCACCTCCTCTCCATTCCATTCCACTCCATTCCACTCCTTTCCACACACTTCCACTCCAATCCATTCCATTCCATTCCACTCCACTCTACTCCATTCAACTCCACTTCCTTCCATTCCATTCCATTCCACTCCATACCATTCCCCTCCACTCCAATACATTTCACTCCATTCCAGTCCATTCCACTCCATTGCACTCCATTCAATTCCAGTCCGTTCCTTTCCATTCCCTTACACTCCAATACATTTCATTCCATTCCAGTCCATTCCACTCCATTGCACTCCATTCAATTCCATTCCGTTCCTTTCCATTCCCTTCCACTCCAATCCACTCCACTACACTCCATTACATTCCATTCCCCACCATTCCACTGCATTTGATCCCACTACATTCAAGTCCACTCCATTCCAGTCCATTACACTCCACTCCACTCCACTCTACTCACTTCCCCTCCACTCCATTCACTCTACTCCTTTACACTCCACTTCACTCCACTCCATTCCATTCCATTCTACTCCATTCCATTTTTCTATATTCCATTCCACTCCACTTTTTCCACTCCATTGCATTCCAATCCATTCTATTTCATTCCAATCCACACCATTCCAATCTACTCCACTCCATTCCATTTATCTAAACTGCGCTCCACTCCACTCCATTCCACTCCTCTCCATTGCAATCCAATCCATTCCATTCCATCCATTCCATTCCACTCCACCCCACTTCATTCTACTCCACTGCACTCCTTTCCACTCCACTCCACTCCATTCCATTCCACTCCATTCCTTTCCACTCCATTCCATTCCAGTGCACCCCACTTAATACCACTCCACTGAACCCCACTCCACTCCTGTCCACTCCACTCCAATCAATTCCATTCAATTCCACTGGACCACACTCCACTCCTCTCCATTCCATTCCACTCCAATCCACTCTACTAAATTCGATTCCGCTCCAACCCATTCCATTCCACTCCATTCTATTCATCTAGAATTGTAGTGCACTCCACTGCACTCCTCTCCACTCCATTAAATTCAACTGCACACCACTGCTCTCCACCCAATTCCACTCCATTCCACTACACTCCACTGTATCCCATTCCACTCCTGTCCATTCAAATACACTCCATTCCATTCCATTCCATTCCATTCCATTCCACTCCATTCCATTTCATTGCTTTGCCCTCTACCCCTTTTTACTCCATTCGATTCCAATCTACTCCTTTCTATTCCATTCCATTAAATTCCATTCCACTATACACCACTCCTTTCCAATAAAATCCACTCCATACATTTTCATTCCATTCCACTCCAATCCATTCCACACCACTCCACCCCATTCCACTCCATTCCAGTCCACTCCATTCCATTCCACTCCTCTCCATTCCAATCCACTCCAATCCATTCCACTCCACTCCACTCCACTCCATTCCACTCAACTCCCTTCCTTTCCATCCTATTCCACTACTCTCCATTACGTACCACTCCACTCCATTCAATTCAATTCCATTCTATTCCACTGCACTCTAGTGAACTCTACTTCATTCCATTCTATTCCAAGCCATTCCATTCCACTCCATTCCACTCCACTCCATTCCATTCCTCTCCAATCCACTCCCCTCCACTCCATTCCACTCCACTCCAGTCCATTCCACTCCGTTCCACTCCACTCCACTCCACTCAATTCGACACCTCTGCATTCCACTCCATTCCACGCGATTCCATTACTCACCATTCCACTCCACTCCATTCCATTCTATTCTTCTTCTCTCGACAGTACTGCAATCCATTCCATTCCTACTCATTCCGTTCCATTCCTATTCATTCCATTCCATTCGACTCTATTCCATTCTATTCCACTTCCCTACACTCCACTCCATTCCACTCCATTCTTCTCCACTCCATTCCACTCCACTCCACTCTATTCCATTCAATTCAATTCCATTCCACTCCACTCCACTACACTCCATTGCATTCTGTTGTACTCCATTAAAGTCCATTCCACTCCATTCCACTCTATTCCACTCCACTCCATTCAACTCCATTCCACTCCATTCCATTCCACTACTTTCCATTCCTCACCGTTCCTCCCCACTACACTCCATTCCATCACACTCCAATCCATTCCATTCCATTCCATTCCACTCCCCTCCACTGCATTCCGTTCTACTCCATTGCACTGCATACCATTCCATTTCATTTCATTCCATTCCTCTCCACTCCATTCCATTCCATTCCTCTTCACTCCATTCCTCTTCACTACCCTCCATTTCATTCCATTCCATTCCATTCCATTCCAACCCTTTCCATTCCACTGCTTTTGATTCCATCCCACTCTATTCCAGTCCACTATGCTCCATTCCACTCAACTCAACTCCACCCTCTCCATTCTATTTCATTCCATTCCATTGCACTCCACTCCATTCCATTCCATTCCAATTCACTCTATTCCACTTCATTTCATTCCATTCCATTCCATTCCTTTCCATTCCATTCCACTGCATTTGGTTGCATCCTACTCCCTTCCAGTCCTCTACCCTCTATTCCACTCAACTCCACCGCACTCCACTCCATTCCATGCCATTCCATTTCACTCCACTCCATTCAATTCCATTCCACTGCATTCCATTCCATTTCATTCCACTTCACTACACTCAAATCCACTCCTTTCCATTCTATTCCATTACATTCCCCTCCATTCCATTCCATTGCATTCCATTGCACTCCACTCCACTTCAGTCCACTTCAGTCCACTCCATGACACTCCACTCCAATCCATTAAATTTCATTCCATTCCATTCCATTCTACCCTAATCCATTCCACTCCATTACACTCCCATCCACTCCATTCCATTCCACTCCATTCAACTCCATTCCTCTCCACTTCACTCCATTCAACTCCTCTCCCATCCATTACAATCCATTCCATTCAGCTTCACTCCATTCCATTCCATCCACTCCATTCCATTCCACTCCATTCCACTCCATTCCATTCCTCTCCACTCCTTTCCAGTCCACTGCACTCCATTCCTCTACACTCCACTCCACTAAACTCCATTTCACTCCATTCCTTTCCACCGCACTCCATTCCACTCTACTTCTTTCCTCTTCCTTACACTTCACTCCACTCCACTCCATTCCACTCCATTCCACTCCATTCCTGTCCATTCCATTTCATTCCATTCCACTCCACTCCATTGCAATCCATTCCCTCCCATTGCCCTCCACTTCACTGCACTCCACGCCATTCAACTCCATTCCACTCCATTCTATTCCACTCCATTCGACTCCAATCCATTCCATTCCATTCCATTCCACTCCATGCCAGTACAGTCCCCTCCATTCTACTCCACTACACTCCATTCCTTTCCAGCCCTCTCTACTCCATTCCACTCCCCTTCACTCCACTACACTCCAGTCCATTGAATTTCACTGAACTTCATTCCATTCAATTCCATTCCACTCCATTCAACTGCACTCCATTCCACTCTATTCCTCTCCATTCCAGTCTACTCCACTCCATTCCATTCCATTCCATACCACTGCAAGCCACTCCATTCCGTTGTATTCCATTGCACTCCGCTCAACTACATTCCACTCCACTGAATTCCACTCCATTCCTCCCCAATGCACTCCATTCCACTCCACTACATTCCACTCCACTCCACTTCATTCCATTCCATACCATTTCTTTGCACTCCACACAATTCCATTCCATTCCACTGCTCTACACTCTAATCCATTCCATTCCTTTACACTCCACTCCACTCTTCTCCATTCCATTCGAATCCCTCCCAGTCCAATCCATTCCATTCCACTCCACTTCACTCCACTGCACTCCATTTCATTCCACTCCATTCCATTCCAATAAATTCCACTCCATTCGACTTCACTCCATTCAACTCCATTCCACTCCACTCACCTCCATTACAGTCCACTCTACTCAAATCCATTCATTTCCATTCCACTGCAATCCACTCTTCTCCATTCCATTCAATTCCATTCCGCTCCACTGCTGTCTATTCCACTCCACTCCACTCCATTTCACTCCTCTCCATTCCATTCCATTCCAATCCACCCTATTGAATTCCAATCCATTCTATTCCACCACTCCCAATTTCATTCTAATCCTTTCCATTCCACTACACCCCTTTCTACTCCACTCCATTCCACACCACTCTACTCTACTCAATTCCATGACATTGCATTTAATTCCACAACATTCCCTGCTATTCCATGCATTCCATTCCATTCCATTCCACTCCACTCCACTCCACTCTAGTAAATAATTCCACTCCACTCCACTCCACTCCTCTCCACTCCAGTAAATTTCATTCCATTCCATTCCATTCCATTTCACTCCAATCCATTCCATTCCACTCCACTCGACTCCATTCCATTCCATTCCACTCCATTCCATTCCATTCTACTCCATTCTATTCCATTTCATTCATGTTCCCTACCACTCCATTCCAATCAATTTCATTCAATTCTATCCATTTCCCCTCTGTTCCACTCCACTCCACTCCACTCCAGTCGAATCAACTCCCTTACATTCCACTCCACTCCACTCCACTCCTCAACATTCCATTCCACTCCATTCCACTCTTCTCAATTCCATTCCACTCCACCCCATTCCATTGCTCTCCATTCCATTCCTCTCCTCTCCACTGCAATCCACTGCACTCCACTCCCCTCAATTTCATTCAACTCCACTCAACTCCACTCTGACCCATTCCACTCCATTCCACTGCACTCCACTGTATTCCACTCCACTCCACTCCACTCCATTACACCCCACTCCACTCTTCCATTCCTTTCCATTCCATTCCACTCCATTCCATTCCATTTCATTCCCCTCTACTGCATTCTACTCCAGTCCACTCCACTCCACTCCATTCCATTCTATTCTATTCAACTCCATTCCACTACTCTCCACTCCATTCCACTCCACTCCACTCCATGCCTTTTCATTCCATTCCACTCCACTCTATACCACACCACCCCACCCCATTCCACTCAACTTTTCTCCATTCAATTCAACTCCACTCCAATCCATGACCCTCCACTCCACTCTATTCCACTCCACCCCACTCCATTCCATTCCATTCCACTCCATTCCATTACATTACATTTCCTTCTACTCCATTCTACTCCAGTCCATTCCACTCCACTCCATTCCTTTTCATTCCATTGAACTCCATTGCACTACACTCCACTCCATTCAGCACAACTCCACCCCATTGCACTCCCCTCCACTCTCTTCCATTCCACTCCACTCCACTCTCTTCCATTCCACTCCACTCCATTCCATTCCAATCTTCTCCATTCCAGTCCACTTCATTCCACTCTACTCCACTCCGTTCCACTCCACTCCACTCTACAGGACTCCACTCCATTCCATTCCAGTTAATTGCATTCCATTCTGCTCCATTCCATTCCATTCCACTCCACTACATTCCAGTCCTTTCCATTCCATTCTGCTTCATTCCTCTCCACTCCACTCCATTCCTCTCCACTCCACTGTATTCCATTCAATTCCATTCCATTCCAGTCCACTCGACTGCACTCCATTCCATTCAATTCCCACTCCATTACAGTCCATTCCGCTCCATTCCACTCTATTCCACTCCACTGCATTCAACTCCATTCCACTCCATTCAATTCCACTGCATTCCTTTCCACACCATTCCTCCCCACTCCACTCCCTTCCACCAAGCTCCAATACATTCCATTACTTACCACTCAACTCCCCTCCTAGCAATTCCACTCCACTCCATTCCTGCACACTCCACTCCATTCTACTGTACTCCACTCCATTCAACTCCATTCCATTCCATTCTATTCCACTCCACCACACTCCATTCCATTCCTTTCCCTCCCACTGCCCTCCACTACATTCCAATACACTCCATTCTACTACATTCCCCTCCGTTCCATTCCATTCTATTCCATTCCTCTCCATACCATTTCGTTTCCTCCCATTGCCAGCCATTTCACTCGACTCCACTCCATTCAACTCCATTGCACTCCATTCAATTCTACGCCTTTCCAATCCACTCCATTCCCCTCTATTCCATTCTATTCCACTCCACTCCTTTCCACTCCACTCCACTGCATTCCATTCCATCCCAACGCAGTCCACTCCACTCTATTCTATGCCATTCGACTCGGCTCCACTCTATTCCACTCCACTGCATTCCACTCCATTCCTTTCCACTCCAGTCCATTGCACTCCAATCTATTCCATTGCACTCCACTTCACTCCACTCCGCTCAATTTCATTTCACTCCATTCCATTCCAATCCGTTCCACTCCATTCCACTCCAATCTATTCCATGCCATTCCACTCCCTTCACCTCCCTTTCAGTCCACTCTACTCAACTCCATTCCATTCCATTACACTGTGATCCACTACAATCCATTCCAGTCAATTACACTCCTTTTCACTGCTCTCCATTCCACTCCACTCCACTCCATTCCACTCCACTCCATTTCATTGTATTCCAATCCACTCCACTGAATTCCAATCCATTCCATTCCACCACTTTCCATTGATTCCAATCTATTCCATTCCACTACACTCCGTTCTACTCCACACCACTCCACTCTACTCCATTCTGTGACACTGAATTCCATTTCACGACTTTCCATTGTATTCCACAGCATTCCATTCCATTCCACTCAACTCTCATCCAATCCACTCCAGTCAGGTAAATTCCACTTCAGTCCAATCCACTCCACTCCAGTCAATTACACTCCATTCCATACCATTCCATTCCACTCCACTCCATTCCATACCATTCCACTCCACTTTAATCCACTCCATTTCATTCCATTCCACTCCAGTTGACTCAACTCCATTCCATTCCACGCAACTGCTCTCCACTCCACTCCATTCCACTCCATTCGATTCATTTACACTCCATTCTATTCTATTTCATTAAATTATGTTCCCTTCCACTCCATTGCACTCCTTTGCACTCATTTCCTTTCCTTTCCTCTCCGTTCCTCTCCACTCCACTCAACTCCTCTCCACTACACTCCATTCCTTCCCACTACATTACTTTCCATTCCATTCCACTCCAATCCTCTCCATTCTATCTCACTCCATTCCATTCAATTCCACTCCACTCCACTCTATTCCACTCCACCCCACTCCATACCACTCCACTCTATTCCTCTCCATTCCTTTTCACTCCATTCCTCTCCACTCCTTTTCATTCCATTCCATTCCATTCCATTGCACTCCATTTTTATCCATTCTGCTCTACTCCATTCCACTTAACTGCACTCCACTGCACTCCATTCCATTCCATTCCTTTCCATTCAACTCCATTCCACTCTATTCCACTCAATTCCACTCCACTCCATTCCATTCCATTCCATTGCATTCCACTCCACTCCATTCATCTCCACTCCACTCCATTCCACTCCACTCTACTGCATTCCATTCCACTTCACTCCATTCTAGTCCACTGCACTCCAATCCATTCCATTACATACCAATCCATTCCATTCCATTCCGAGCACTAAACTCCATTTCATTCCACTCCACTCCAGTCTATTCCATTCCATTCCATTCCATTCCACTCCATTCCATTTAATTCCATTCCACTCTATTCCATTCCATTCCATTCTATTCCAGTCCACTCCACTCCACGCCAATCCATTCCACTCCAACCCACTCCATTCCATTCCAATCCAATCCACTCAATAATATTCCACTACATTCCACTCCACTCCATTCCATTCTATTACTTTTCATTCCTCTCCACTCCTCTCCACTCCACTCCACTCCTTTCCAAGCCATTGCTTTCCACTCCAGTCCATTCCGTTCCATTCCTCTGCATTCCATTCCATTCCATTCCACTCCACTCCACTCTACTCCACTGGAATGCTTTCCTCTCATTTCTACTGCACTCCATTCCATTCCATACCTCTCCTTCCCATTTCATTCCACTGCATTCCATTCCATTCCACTCTACTCCTTTCCACTCCACTCCATTACAATCCACTCCATTCCATTCCATTCCTTTGCATTCCAATCCACTCCACTCCACTCCACCTCAACACGTTCCATTGCTCTTCACTGCACTCCACTCCACTGCTTTCCAGTCCACTCCATTCCACTCCATCCCTTTCGACTCCTCTATACTCCATTCCAATTCACTCCATTCCACTCCACTCCACTCCTTTCCATTCATTCCATTACATTCTCTTCCTCTGCATTCCATTCCATTCCACTTTACCCCATTCCACTCTTCTCCATTCCACTCCACTCTATTCCACTCCACTCCTCTCCATATCTTTCCATTCAACTCCATTCAACTCCACTCCATTCCACTCCACTCCACTACATTCTTTCCTTTCCAATCCACACCACTCCATTCCACTCCACTCCACTCCATTCCCCTCCAATCCACTCCATTCCATTCCAATCCACTCTATTCCATTTCACTCCAATCCATTCTAGTCCACACCACTCCATTCCACTACACTTCTTTCCATTCTATTCCATTCCACTCCACTCAAGTACATTCCATACCATTCTATTCCAATTCATTCCTCTCCACTCCACTCCATTCCACTCCACTGCACTCCATTCCACTCAATTCCATTCCTATCCACACCACTCCACTCCACCATTCTCGACTCCATTCCACTCTACTCCACTCCATTCCATTCCTATCCACTCCACTCCACTCCATCCCCCTAGACTCCATTGCACTCCACTCCACTCCATTCCAATCCATTCCACTCCACTTCACTTCACTATTCTCCATTCCATTCCATTCCATTCCATTCCATTCCTATTCTTTGCAGTCCATTCCACTGCATTCCACTCCACTCCACTCCATTGCACTCCATTCCCCTCTATTCCACTCCATTAAATGCAAGTCCATTCCATTCCATTCCATTCCATTCCAATCCACAACATTCCATTCAACTCCTTTCCCCTCCATTCCACCTTTGTGCTCTCCATTCCAGTACACTCTATTCCACTCCACTCTGCTCCATTCCATTCCATTGCTTTGCACTCCACTCAACTCCATTCAAGTTCATTCCACTCCATTCCATTGCATTCCACTCCACTCCACTCCATTCAAGTTGATTTCCCTCCATTCCATTCAATTCATGTCCACTGCATTGCATTCCATTCCACTGCATTCCACTCCACTCCACTGCACTCCACTACATTCCACTCCTTACCATTCCACTCCATTCCACTCCTTACCATTCCACTCCATTCCACTCCAATCTATTCAATTCCACTCCACACCACTCCACTCCACTCCATTCCATTTCACTCCATTCCACTCCACTCCATTCCATTCCAGTCAATTCCATACCATTCCATTCCACTCCATTCCACTCCACTCAATTCCACTGCATTCCATTGGACTCCATTCCACTACACTCCATTCCGTTGCACTCCACTCCATACCATTCCGTGTCTCTCCATTGCACCTCAATTCACTCCATTCCTTTCCCGTCCACTCCATAACATTCCACTCCACTCCACTCCACTCCGGTCCATTCCATTCTACTCCATTCCTTTGCATTCAATTCCACTCCATTTCACTCCATTCAATTCTCTCCATTCCACTCCATTCCACTCCATTCCCTTCCATTCCACTCCATTCCATTCCCTTCCACTCCATGCCGTTCCAATCAACTCTACTCCACTAAACCCCTCTCCAACCCATTGCACTACATTCCAGTCCACTCCAATCCACTCCGCTCCAATCCATTTCACTGTTATCCATTCCAGTCCACTTTGCTCCATTCAATTCCATTCCACTCCACTCCACTGCATTCATATCCATTTCACTCATTCCACTCAACTCCACTCCATTCCATTCCATGGCTTTCACTTCACTGCACTCCTTTCCATTCCATTCCCCTCCATTCCATTCCATTCCCCTCCATTCCAGTCCATTCAACTCCACTCCACTCCTTTCCAGTCTATTCAACTCCATTTCTCTCTAGTATATTCCCGTCTACTTCCCTCAACTTCATTCGATTCCATTCTATCCCACACCACTCCATTCCATTTCAGTCCATTCCATTCCATTCCACTGCACTACACTCCACTCCACTCCATTCCACTCCATTCCGTTGCACTCCACTTCACTCCATTTTTTTCGACTCCATTCCACTGCACTCCATTCCATTCTATTCCACTCCACTCCACTCCAGTCGAGTACATTCGATTCCTTTCCACTCCACTCCACTCCATTCCATTCCTCTCCAGTCCAGTCCAGTCCATTCCGCACCATTCCACTCCACTCCCCTCTTCTCTAATCCACTACATTCCATTCCACTCCATTCCACTCCACTTGACTCCATTCCATGCCGCTAAATTCCATTCCATTCCTCTCCCCTCCTCTCTAATCCACTGCGTTCCATTACACTCCATTCCACTCCACTTGACTCCATTCCTTGCTGCTAAATTCCATTCCGTTCCGCCCCACTCTACTCCATTCCACTCCACTCCATTGCACTCCATTTCACTCCGTTCCACTCGACTCCACTCCACTCCACTCCACTCCACTCCACTCCATTCCATTCCACTGCAGTCCACTCCATTCCACTTCATTCCATTGCACTGCATTCTGCTCTAATCTATTTCATTCCATGCAATTCCATTCCATTCCATTCCACTCCATTCCTTTCCATTCCATTCCACTCCACTCCATTCCATTCAACTCCATTCCATTCCACTCCACTCTACTCCACGCCAACACCCTCCATTCCATTCCACTCCATTCCATTCCACTCCAAACTACTCCACCCACTGCATTACACTCCAGTCCATTCCAATCCATTCCACTCCTCTCTGATCCATTCCAGTCAATTCCATTACACTCCTCTCTGATTCATTTCATTCCATTCCATTACAATCAATTCCACTGCATTCCAATCTATTCCACTCCATTCCACTCCTGTCAACTCTTTCCATTCCATTCCATTCCACTCTTTTCCTCTCCACTCCACTCCATTCCACTCCACTCTACTCCATTCCTTGTCATTCCAGTCCACTCCACTTCATTCGATTCCATTACACTACATTTCTTTCCATTCCACTCCATTCCAGTCTATTCCCCTCCACTACACTCTGTTCCAGTCCATTCCACTCCATTCCACTCCACTCCACTCTACTTCACTCAACTCCATTCCATTCTATTCCATTCCACTACACTCCATGCCTTTCCAGTCCACTCCATTCCATTCCATTCCTCTGCACTATACTACAGTACTCTCCATTCCTGTTCATTCCATTGCAATCCACTGAACTCCACTCCATTACACTCCTTGCAACTCCATTCCTATCCCCTCAATTCCACTCCAATCCATTCTATTCCATTCCACTCCACTGAACTCCACTCCAGGCCATTCCTTTCCGTTCCACTCCACTCCCATCCATTGAATTCCATTGCACTCTTCTACACTCCACTCCAGTCCTTTCCGCACCATTCCACTACACTCAACTCCAGTCCACTCCACTCCAATACAGTGCTTTCCATTCCACCCCACTCCATTTCATTCCAGTTCCCTCCATTCCATTTCCATCCACTCCACACCACTCCATTCCATTCCACTCCATTCCATTCTACTCCATTGCACTCCACTCCACTCCATTCCATTCCATTCCTCTCCATTGGAATCCTTTGCACTCCATTCCATATCATTCCGTTCCATTCCACTCCGTTCCAACCCATTTCTTTCAATTTCATTCCACTCCACTCCATTCCACTCCATTTCACTCCCTTCCTTTCCACTAGATTACATTCCACTCCATTCCACTACACTCCACTCCATTCCACTCCATAACATTTCATTCCATTCCATTCCACTCCACTCCACTCCATTCCACTCCATTCCACTCCATACCACTCCACACCATTCCATTATATTCCATTCAATTATACTCCATTCCATTCTACTCCATTACACTGAACTCCATTCCGCTCCAATCCCTTCCATTCCTTTCCATTCCATTCCACTCCATTGCATTCCATTCTACTCCACCCCTATCTATTCCATTCCCCTCCACTCCATTTCATTCCATTCCACTCCATTCCATTCCATTCCACTCTACTGCATTCCATTCCATTCCACTCTACTCCATTCCATTCCTTCACATTCCATTCCATTCCATTCAACTCCATTCCACCTCTACTCCACTCCATTCCACTCCACTCCACTCCACTCCATTCCATTGCATTCCATTCCATTAAACTCCATTCCATTCCAATCCACTCCATTCCAGTCCACACCACTCCATTCCATTCCATTTGTGTCCATTCCATTCCACTCCATTCCATATTACTAAACTCCACTCCGTTCCCCTCCACTCCATTTCATTCCATTCCATTCCATTCCGTTCCACTCCATTCCATTCCATTCCAGTCCATTCTAGTTCGCTGCACAACATTCCACTACACTCCATTCTGCTCCACTCCACTGCAATCCATTCCATGTCATTGCATTCCAATCTATTCCATTCCTTTCCATTCCACTGCAATCCATTCCATTCGTTTGCACTCCACTCTACTCCACTCAGTTCCTCTCCATTCCATTCCTATCCATTATACACCACTCCGTTGCCTTCCACTCCACTGCACTCCTCTTCATTCCACTCTATTCCACTCCAATCCATTCTATTCCGTTCCATTACGTTCCACTCCTCTGCTCTACACGCTATTCCATTTCACTCAATTCCACTCTATTCCTCTTCACTTCACTCCATTCCTTGTCATTCCATTTCATTCTACTGCATTTCATTCCATTCTGCTCCACTCCATTCCATTCTATTACACTGCTTTCCAGTCCTTTCCACTCCATTCCACTCCATTCCATTCCATTCAATTCCACTCTATTCATTTCCACTCCCCTCTATTCCAGTCCACTCCACTCCATTACACTACATTCCATTCCACTCCAATCCATTCCATTCCACCCCACTGCATTCCATCACTTTCCATTCCACTGCATTCCCCTTAATCCACTCAACTTCATTCCATTTCACTCCATTCCACTGCCCTCCACTCCATTCCATTCCATTCTATTCCACTCCAATCCACTCCACTCCATTCCAATCCATTTCACTCCATTAGAGTCCACTGCAGTCCTGTCCTTTTCAATCCGTTGCATTCCACTGCACTCCACTACATTCCATTCCATTCCACATCACTTCCATTCCACTCCACTCCATTCCATTCCATTCTATTTCAGTGCACTGCAGTCCACTTCATCCACTCCACTCAAATCCACTACACTCCATTGCATTCAACTCCGCTCAATTCAATCCAATTCCATTCCATTTCACTCCATTCCAGTCTACTCCATTTCATTCCACTCCACTCCACTCCATGACACTCCATTCCATTCAACTCCATTGCATTCCTCTCCTTTACACTCCACTCCACTCCTTTCCACTCCACTCCATTCCACTCCACTTCTGTCCACTGTATTCCAATCCAATCCATTCCATTCCAATCCACTCCACTCCATACCACTCCACACCATTCCTTTCCACTCCACTGCACTCTACTCTATTCCACTGCCCTCCATTCTACTCCACTCCGTTCCATTCCTTTCCATTCCATTCCACTCTACTCCATTCTACTCCACTCCAATCTATTACACTGCCATCCCCTCCATTCCATTCCTTTACATTCCATTGCACTCCATTCCATTCCATTCCACTATAATCCATTCCTCTCCACTTCATTCCACTCCACCCCACCCCATTCCATTCCATTCCATTCAACTCCATTCCAACTCTACTCCACTCCATTCCACTCCACTCCACATCAGTACATTGCATGCCATTCCTCTCCACGCTATTCCACTCCACTACAGTTCTTTCCTCTCCACTCTATTCCATTCCATTCTATTCGATTCCACTTCTTTCACCCCACTCCGTTCCATTTCACTCCACTCCACTCCATTCCACGCCCTTCCATTCCATTCCAATCCATTCAATTTAACTCCACTCCATTCCATTCAACTCCAGTCCCTTTCATGCCTTTCAACTCCAATCCACTAAATTCCATGACATTCCATTCCTCTCCATTCCATTCCAGTCCCTGCCACTCCATTCCTTTTGATTCCACTTCATTCCGCTTCTTTCCACTCTTTTCCATTCCACTCCATTGCACTCCACTCCATTCAATTCCATTACACTCCACTTCACTCCACTCCATTCCATTCCACTCCCTCTCACTCTCCCCCATTCCTTTCCACTCCACTCCAGTCACTTCCACTCCACTTCACTCCACTCCATTGCATTATATTCCATTCAATTCCACTCCATTCCATTCCACTCCACTCCATTCCAGTCCACCCCACTCCATTCCCCTCCACTCCACTCCAATACATTCCATTCCACTCCACTACTTTCCATTCCACTCCACTCCATTCCATTCCATTGCATTCCACTGCACTCCACTTCATGCTCTCCACTTCACTCCATTTCACTCCATTCCACTCCCCTCCAATCCATTCCATTCCATTCCATTCCACTCCAATCCACTCCACTCTATTCCACTCCATTCCTCTCCGTTACAGTCCACTGCAGTCCCGTACTTTTCAATCCTTTGGATTCCACTTCAGTCCTCTCCGTTCCATTCCAATTCATTCCAGACCACTTCCATTCCAGTCCACTACATTCCATTCCATTCCATTGCATTCCACTGCACTCCACTTCATCCACTCCACTCCATTCCACTCCACTCCATTGCATTCCACTCCGCTCAATTCCATTCAATTGCATTCCATTCAACTCCACACCATTCTATTCCACTCCATTCAACTCCACTCTTCTCTACTCCACTCCATTCAACTCCATTGCACTCCACTCCAATGCACTACATTCCTTTCCATTAAACTCCACTCCACTCCATTCCATAACAGTCCACTCCACTCTATTCCATTACACTCCCCTCCATTCTACTCCATTCCTCTGCATTCCAGTCCACCCTACTCCACTCCATTCCATTCCATGCCATTTTATTCCATTGAACTCCATTCCACTCCACTTCACTCCATTCCACGCCATTTTATTCCATTGCATTCCATTCCACTTCACTCCACTCCATTCCACTCCACTCCACTCCATTCCATGACATTCAATTCCATTCCACTTCATTATATTTCACTCCACTCCATTCCATTCCCCTTCACTCCTTTCCACTCAACTCCACTTCTTACAACTCAATTCCACTCCACACCACTCCACTCCATTGCACTCAATTCCACTCAACTCCATTTTTCCACTCCATTCCATTTCATTGCATTCCACTCCATTCAAATCGACTCGACTCCACTCCACTCCATTCCATTAAACTCCGCTCCACTCCATTCCATTACAATCAATTCCATTCCACTGCATTATATTTCACTCCTCTCAATTCCATTCCACTCCACTCCTTTCCACTCTACTCCACTTCATTCCATTCAATTCCACTCCACTCCACTGCACTCTATTGCTCTCCATTCCACTCCTCTCCATTCTTTCCACTCCATTCCTTTCCATTCCATTCCACTCCATTCCAATCCATTCGAATCCACTCCACTCCATTCCATACAACCCCACTGCACTCCATTGCACTCCATTCCACTCCACTCTATTCCACTACATTCCCTTTCTTTCCAGTCCATTGCTCTCCACTCCACTGCATTGCTCTCCACTCCACTGCATTGCACTCCACTCCACTAAATTCCATTCCACTCCATTCCATTCTATTCCACTCCACTCCATTCGACTCAACTCCACTCCATTACACGCTACTACACTGCATTCCATTCTATTAGTTTCAATTCCATTCCATTCCATCCCACTCCATTCTATTCCATTCCATTCAACTCCACTCCACTCCACTCCACTAAATACTTCTCCAATCTACACCATTCCAATCCATTCCATTCCACTCCACTACATTGCACTTTACTCCATTCTAATCCACTCCACTCCACTCCCTTACGTTACATTTCATTACATTTCACTCTATTCCATTCCATTCCACGACTTTCCATTCCACTCCACTCCATGCCATTAAACTCATCTCAATTCCGATTCCATTCCATTCCACTCCACTCCACTCCATCCCCTCAACTCCACACCTTTCCACTCCATTTCATTCCAGTCCATTCCACTTCAATCCATTCCATTGCTTTCCACACCACTCCACTCAATTCCATTGCATTCCACTCCACTCCACTCAATTCCATTCCATTCCATTCCATTCCGTTCCATTCGGTTCCATTCCATTCCATTCCACTCAATTCCATTCTATTCAATCCTACTACAATGCAATCTATCCACTCAATTCCTGACCATTCCACTCCATTCAATTTCTAGTCCATTCCACTCCACTCCACTCCTCTCCAACACATTCCATTCCACTCCAATCCATTCCATTCCAGTCCACTCAATTCCAT
Organism: Pongo pygmaeus; assembly: GCF_028885625.2. Lineage (NCBI taxonomy): Eukaryota > Metazoa > Chordata > Mammalia > Primates > Hominidae > Pongo > Pongo pygmaeus. The sequence continues at coordinate 2,930,534 of NC_085931.1, forward strand.
TCCATTCCTGTCCATTACACTCCACTACATCCACTCAATTCCACACCATTCCACTCCTATGCATTCGAGTTCATTCCACTCCACTCCATTCCATTCCATTTCACTCCACTACACTCCATTCCACTCCACTCCATTCCTCTCCACTCTGCTTCATTTCATTCCATTCAATTCCTATCCACTACACTCCATTCCAATCCATTCCACTCATTCCAATCCACGGAACTCTATTCAATTCCATTGCATTTTATTCCACCACATTCCTTTCCACTACACTCTACTCCATTCCCCTACACTCCATTCCACTACACTCGATTCAATTCCACTGCACCCCACTCCACTGCACTCCATTCCCTTCCACTCCATTTCATTCCATTCCTTTCCACTATGGTACATTCCATTCCACTCCACTCCACTACATTCCATTCCACTCCAGTCCACTTCTTTAAACCCCACTCCAGTCCACTCCAGTCAATTTCATTACACTCTACTCCATTCCTTTCCACTCGATTCCACTCCACTCCTTTCCATTGCATTCCACTACATTCCTTTCCATTCACGGCCATTCCACGTCATTCCACTCCACTCCACTCCAATCCATTCCATTACGCTGCATTCCACTCCATTCCGCTCCATTGTACTCCATTCCACTCCACTCCTTTCCATTCCACTCCATTCCACTCCACTCCACTCCTTTTCATTACACTGCACTCCACTCCATTCCACTCCACTCCACTCCACTCCACTTCATTCCAGTTCACTCCGCTCCTTTCCATTCCATTCCACTCCATTCCACTCCACTGCATTCCACTCGATTCCACTCCATTCCACTCCATTCCAATCCACTCTACTCTGAACTCCATTTCACTGCAATTCACTGTACTCCATTCCATTCCATGCCATTCCACTCCACTCTATTCCATTCCACTCCAGTCTACTCCACTCCACTCCACTCCTTTCCATTCCACTATATTCCATTGCAATCCATTCCACTCCTCTCCAATTCACTCCACTCCACTCCGTGCCATTCCATTCCACTCCAATCCACTCTATCCCATTCCACTTCACTCCCTTTCATTCCTCTTCTTTCCAATGAAATCCACTCAACTTCACTCCACTACATTCCAATCCATGCCGTTACACTCCCTTCCACTCCACTCCATCCCATTCCATTCCACTTCACTATACTCTATTCCTCTCCACTCCTTTCAATACCATTCAACTCCATTCTATAACACTCCACTCCACTCCATTCCAATCCATTCCACAGCATTCCACTCCACTCCACTCCATTCCATTCCACTTCAATCCATTCTACTCCATTCAACTCCATTTAATTTCACTCCATTCCAGTCTATTTCACTCAATTCCTGTCCACTCCACTCCCCTCCGCTCCATAACATTCCATTCCACTGCATGCCACTCCAATCGATTTCAATCCATTCCGCTCCACTCCATTGTATTCCACTCTGCTGCACTACATTCCAATCAATTCCACTCCATTACATTCAACTCCACTCCATTCCATTTAATTCCTTTCCATTACATTTCATTCAATTCAACTTCTTTCCACTGAAATCCGGTCCATTCCATTCCACTCCACTCCACTCCATTCCATGCCATTCCATTCCATTCCAATCCATTACATTTCATTCCATTCCATTCCATTCCATTCTACTCCATTCCAGGCCGTTTCACTCCACTGCACTCCATTTCATGCCATTCCATTCCACTCAATTCTAGTCCATTCTACTCTATTCCAGTCCTCTCCACTCCATTCCACTCCATTCCCGTCTATTTCACTCCATTCAATTCCACTCCATTCCACTCCATTTCATTCCATTGCATTACATTCCAATCCACTCCACTCTATTCCATTAAACGCCAATCCAGTCTAGTCCATTCCATTCCTCTCCACAGCACTCCATTCCACTCCATTCCATTCCTCTCCATTCCATTCCTTTCCATTCAACTCCACTCCAATCCTTTCCACTCCAATCCATTCCATTCCATTCCTTTTGCTTGCACTGCTCTCCACTACATTCCATTCCATTCCACTCCAATGCACTCCACTCCTCTTCATTCCACTCCACTCCTTTCCACTCCACTATATTCCATTCCATTCCTTTCCACTCGACTACATCCAGTCCAAACCACTCAATTCCACTCCACTCCTCTGCATTCTATTTCATTCCATTCTTCTCCATTGCAATCCATTCCACATACTCCACTCCACTAAGCTCCAATCCACTCCCCTCCATTCCATTCAATTCCATTCCATTCAACTCCATTCAACAACACTCCGCTGCATTCCACTCCACTCTATTCCATTTCATTCCATTCCATTCCAGTCCACTCCATTCCACTCCACTCCACCCCACTCTTCTTCAATCCACTCTGCTGTTCTCCACTCCATTTCATGCCATTCCACTCCACTCCATTCGATTCCACTCCACTCCTTTCCATTCGATTCCATTGAACAGATATACACTCCACTCAACTCCACTAAAATTCATTCCACTCCATTCCATTTCACACCATTTCACTCCAATCAATTACTTTCCATTCCACTCCACTTCACTCCAATCCATTCATTTACACTGCATTCCACTCAACTCCATTTCATTCCACTCCATTCCATTCCCTTCCATTCTACTCCATTCGATTCCATTACACTCCACTCCAAAACATAACATTCCACTCCACTCTATTCCACTCCTCTCCACAACACTCCACTCCATTCCACTCCATTCCATTCCACAATACTATATTCCGTTCCATTCCATTCCACTCCATTCCACTCCAGTACATTCCACTCCCTTCCACTCCATTCCAGTCCACTGCACTGCATCTCTCTGCATTGCATTCCATTGCACTGCACTTCACTCCTTTCCATTCCAATCCATTACACTACACTCCATTCCTGTCCACTCCACTCCACTGCACTCCATTGCATTTAGTTCCACCTCATTCCATTCCAATCAATTCCACTCCACTGCACTCCATTCCATTTAATTCCACCCCATTCCATTCCCTTCAATTCCACTCCATTCCACTCCATTCCAATCCACTCCATTCCATTCCATTCCACTCCACACCTTTCCAGGCCAATCCTTTCCATTCCACTCCACTCCAATCCACTCCATTCCATTGCACTCCATTCCACTCCACACCTTTCCATTCCACTCCATTCCATTCCATACAATTGCATTGCATTCCTTAACACTCCACTCCACTCCATTTCATTACACTCCACTCCACTACATTCCACTCCACTCCACTACACTCCATTCCACTTCACTCCAATCCATTCTACTCCATTCCACTCCATTCCACTCCTTTCCATTCCACTCCATTCCTCTCCACTCCACTCCATTCCACTCTACTCCATGACATTCCATTCCACTCCACTCCACTCCATTCCCTTCCACTCCACTCCATTCCATTCCCCTTCATTCCACTGCACTACACTCTACTTCACTCCACTCCATTCCAATCCATACCATTCCATTCCATTCCACTCCACTCCATTCCACTCCACTCCATTCCATTCCATTCCACTTCACTAAACTCTATTCCTCTCCCCTCCTTTCAACTCCATTAAACTACATTGCATTACACTCCACTCCACTCCATTCCAATTCATTCCACCCCATTCCACTCCATTCCCTTCCTTTCCGTTATATTTCAGTCAATTCCACTCCATTCCACTCCACTCCATTTCACTCCTTTGTACTCTATTCCACTGCATTCCACTCCACTCCATTTCCCTCCCTTCCACTCACTTCCACTCCATTCCACTCCACTCCATTTCACTCCTTTGTACTCTATTCCACTGCATTCCACTCCACTCCATTTCCCTCCCTTCCACTCACTTCCACTCCATTCCACTCCACTCCATTTCACTCCCTTGCACTATCTTCCCCTCCATTCCATTTCACTCCCTTGCACTCTCTTCCCCTCCATTCCAGTCCACTCCACTCCACTCTAGTCCATAACATTCCGTTCCACTGCACACCACTCCAGTCTATTCCAATCGATTCTGCTCCACTCCATTGCATTCCACTCCACTCCACTACATTCCAATCAATTCCATTCCAATACACCCCACTCCACTACATTCCATTAAATTTCTTTCCATTACATTACATTCCTTTTCACTGCAATGCAATCCATTCCACTCCAATCCACTCCATTCCATGCCATTCCATTCCATTCCAATCCATTTCATTTCATTTCACTCCATTCCTTTCCACTCTACTCCATTCCAGGCCTTTGCACTACACTGCACTCCACTTCACTCCATTCCATTACACTCCATTCCATTCCATTCCACCCCATTACAATCCACCCCACTCCATTCGACTCCATTTCAGTCCTTTACACTCCATTCCATTCCGTTCCACTACACTCCGGTTTCTTCCATTCCATTACACTCCTTTCCTCACCACTCCTCTCCATTCCACTCCATCCCTTTCCATTACATTCCATTTCGTTCCACTTCACTGCACTCCAATCCACTACCCTCCTTTCTACTCCACTGCACTCCACTCCACGGCATTCCACTCCACGCCACTCCACTCCATTCTATTCCACTCCATTCCTTTACACTCCATTCCTCAATACTCCACTCCATTCCACTCCATCCCAATCTATTACGTTCCATTTCATTCCACTCCTCTCCATTCCACTCCACTCCACTCCATTCCATTCCACTCCACTCTGTTCAATTCCATTCCATTCCCCTCCACTCCATTTCAATCCACTCCCCTCAATTCCACTCCACTCCACTCCATTCCATTACATTCCTTTCCATTCCGCTCCATTTCTTCCACTCCATTCCATTCCATTCCACTGCATTTCATTCCACTCAACTGCATTTCATTCCTTTTCATCCAAATGCACTCCACTCCACCCCACTCCACTTCATTCCAATCCATTCCATTCCACTCCATTCCTCCCCAATGCATTCCATTCCATTCCACTTCAGTCCACTCCAATCCTCTCCATTCCATTGCACTCCACTCCGCTATATTCTATTACACTCCACTCCACTTAATCACAATCCATTCCACCCTATTCCATTCCACTCTCCTACATTCCATTCCATTTCATACCATTCCACTCTCCTATATTCTATCCCATTTCATATCATTCCATTGCATTCCACTCCACTCCATTCCACACCATTCCACTCCATTCCTTTCCACTCCAATGTAGTCCACTTATCTGCATTCCACTCCAATGTACTCCACTCATCTGCGTTCCACTCCACTCCATTCCTCTCCACTACATGCCATTCCATTACACTCCACTCCACTCCAAGCCACTCCATTTCATTCCATTCCATTGCACTCCATCCCATTCCATTCCATTCCACTCAATTCCATTCCATTCCACTCTATTATATTCCACTTGACTCCATTGCACTCCACTCCTTTCCATTGCCTTCCATTCAACTCCATTCCACTCTACTCCACTACATGCCACTCCATTCCACTCCACTCCATTCCATTCCCTTCAACTCCACTCCACTCTGCTCCATTCCATTCGATTCCATTCCAATCCATTGCACTCCATTTCAATCCATTCCACCCATTCCACTCAACTCAATTCCATTCCCTTTAATTCCATTAAACTGCATTGCATTCCACTGCACTCCACTACAGTCCAGTGCACTCCACTCCAGTCCACTGCACTCCATTCCACTCCACTCCACTCCACTCCATTCCACTCGATTCCATTCCATTCCACTCCACTCCATTCCATTCCATTCAACTGCACTCTACTGCCATCCACTCCACTTCTATGCATTACACTCCATTCCATTCTACTCCATTCCTCTCCACTCCATTCCATTCCACTCCATTCCTCTCCACTCCATTCCATTCCACTCCACTCCACTAAATTGCACTCCATTCCATTCCACTCCACTCTATTACAATCCAATCCATTCCATTGCACTCCATTCCAGTCCACTCCACTCCACTGCACTCCATTCCATTCCACTCCACTCTATTCCAATCCAATCCATTCCATTGCACTCCATTCCAGTCCACTCCACTCCACTCCACTGCACTGCACTCCATTCTATTCTTCCACTCCACTCCATTCCATTGCATTCTACTCCATTCCATGACATTGCTTTCCATTCCACTCCACTCCATTCCCCTCCGGTCTATTACACTCAACTCCATTCCATCAAATCCATTCCATGACACCCCACGAATCTCCACTCCACTCCATTCCAATCCGTTCCATTCCATTTCGCTCCAATCCACTGCACACCAGTCAAATCCACTCCACTCCATTCCATTCTACTCCATTCTACTCCTTTTCTTTCCACTTTACTCCAATCCACTCTACTCCACTCCATTACACACCACTCCATTCCATTCCACTCCATTAGATTCCACTCCAGTCCACTCCATTCCATTCCATTCCACTCCATTCCATTCCATTCCATTTCACTTCATTGAATTCCATTCCACACCATTGCCGTACATTCCATTCCATTCCACTTAACTCCACTCAATTATATTCCACTCCATTCCACTGCATTCCATTCCACTCTGTTCCACTCGACTCCATTCCATTCCATTCCAATAACTGCAATCCAATCCATTCCATTTCATTCTGCTCCATTCAGTCCGATGCTATCCCTCTCCACGCAACTCCAATCCATTCCACTGCACTCCATTCCCTTTCAATCCATTCCGTTCCACTCCACTCAGTTTCGTTCCACTCCACTCAGTTTCATTCCACTCCACTCCAGTCCATTCCATTCCATTCTACTCCATTCCAATCCATTCCTCTGCATTAGATTCCATTCCACTACATTCCAGTCCGCAACACAGCTTTCCACTGTACTCCACTCCACTCCGCTACACTCCACTCCATTCCATGCCATTTCATTCCACTCCACTCCATTCTATTCCATTCCCTTTCATTCCATTCCGTTCCATTTCACTTCATTCCACTCAAATCCACTCCATTCCATTACATTCCTTTCCACTCGACTCCATTCCATTCCAATCCTTTCCACTCCACTCCACTCCATTCCACTCCATTCCATTCCATTCCATTCCACTCCATTCCATTCAGTTCCACTCTTCTTCATTCTACTTCAGTCAAATCCACTCCAATACATTCCATTTCTATCCATTCAACTCCATACCTCTCCACTCCAATACATTCCATTTCTATCCATTCAACTCCATACCTCTCCACTCCACTCAATTCAACTCCAGTCCACTCCATTCCATTCCATTCTATTCCACTCCACTCCAGTCTACTCGACTCCACTCCATTCAACTCCACTCCATTCCATTAAATTCGAATCCATTCCACTCCATTCCATTCCACTCCACTGCATTCCATTACACTCTAATCCTTTTCACTCTATTCCACTCCACTCCTCTCCACTCACCTCCATTCCATTCCATTCCACTCCACTCCATTCCCCTCCAATCCATTCCATTGCACATCATTCCTGTTCCCTCCACTCAACTCCACTCCACTGCACTCCACTCCATTCTATTCCTTTCCACTCCATTGTGTTCTACTCCATTCCATGACATTCCTTTCCACTCCTCTCCATTCCACTCCACTCCATTCCACTCCACTCTATTACACTCAACTCCACTCCATCAAATCCATTCCATGACAACCCATCAATCTCCACTCCTCTCCATTCCAATCCATTTCATTCCATTTCGCTCCAATCCACTGCACTCCACTCATATCCACTCCACTCCATTCCATTCTACTCCATTCTACTCCGTTTCTTTCCACTTTACTCCAATCCACCCAACTCCACTCCATTACACCCCATTCCATTCTATTACACTCCATTAGATTCCACTCCATTCCATTCCATTCCATTTCACTTCATTCAATTCCATTCCACACCGTTCCCGTACTTTCCACTCCATTCCACTTAACTTCACTCAATTATATTCAACTCCATTCCACTGCATTGCATTACACTCTATTCCACTCGACTCCATTCCATTCCCTTCCAAACCACTCCACTCCAACCCATTACATTTCATTCTGCTCCATTTAGTTCGATGCCATTCCTCTCCATGCCACTTCTATCCATGCCATTGCACTCCATTCCCTTTCATCCCTTTCCATTCCACGCCACTCAGTTTCATTCCACTCCACTCCACCCTATTCCACTCCAGTCCATTCCATTCTATTCCATTCTATTCCACTCCACTCCATTCCTCTGCATTGGATTCCAATCCACTATGTTACAGTCTGCAACACTCCTTTCCACTCTACTCCACTCCACTCCACTCCACTGCACTACATTCCATACCATTCCATTCCACTCCACTACATTCTATTCCATTCCCCTTCATTCCATTCCCTTCCATTCAACTTTCTACACTCAACTCCACTCCATTCCATTCCATTCCTTTCCACTCAACTCTATTCCATTCCAATCCTTTCCACTCAACTCCACTCCATTCCACTCCATTCCATTCCATTCCATTCGACTCCATTCCATTCCATTCCACTCTTCTCCATTCTACTCCGGTCAAATCCATTCCACTACATTCCATTTCTTTCCATTCAACTCCATTCCTCTCCACTCCACTCAATTCAACTCCAATCCACTCCATTCCATTCCATTCTATTCCACTCCACTCCATTCTAATCGACTCCACTACATTCAACTCCACTCCATTCCATTACATTCGACTCCATTCCCCTCCTTTCCATTCCACTCCAAACCATTCCGTTCCACTCCACGCCATTTCACTTCGTTCCACGCCACTCCTCTCCACTCAGCTTCATTCCATTCCATTCCACTCCAATCCATTCCACTCCAATCCATTCCATTGCACTCCATTCCAGTCCACTCCACTCCACTCTACTCCACTTCACTCCACTCCATTCCATTCCTTTCCACTCCACTCCATTCCATTGCATTCTACTCCTTTCCATGACATTGCTTTCCACTCCACTCCATTCCGCACCACTCCATTCCACTCCACTCTATTACAGTCAACTTCATTCCATCAAGTCCATTCCATGATACCAGTCCAATCTCCACTCCACTCCATTCCAATCCATTTCATTCCATTTTGCTCCAATCCACTGCACTCCACTCAAATCCACTCCACTCTATTCCATTCTACTCCATTCTACTCCTTTTCTTTCCACTTTACTCCAATCCACTCAACTCCACTCCATTACACCCCACTCCATACCGTTCCACTTCACTAGATTCCACTCCAGTCCACTCCATTCCATTCCATTCCACTCCATTCCATTCCATTCCATTTCACCTCATTCAATTCCATTCCACACCATTCCCGTACATTCCACTCCATCCCACTGAACTCCACTCAATTATATTCCTCTCCATTCCACTACATTCAATTCCACTCTATTCCACTCGACTCCATTCCATTCCGTTCCAATCCACTCCACTCCAATCCATTCCATTTCATTCTGCTCCATTCAGTTCGATGCCATTCCTCTCCACGCCACTCCAATCCATTCCACTGCACTCCATTCCCTTTCATTCCATTCCATTACACTCCACTCAGTGTCATTCCACTCCACTCCACTCCATTACACTCCACTCTACTCCCTTCCAATCCATTCTATTCCATTCCACTCCATTTCTCTGCATTAGATTCCATTCCACTACATTCCAGTCCACAACACTCCTTTCCACTCTACTCCACTCCACTCCACTCCACTCCATTCCTTGCCATTCCATTCCACTCCACTCCATCCTATTCCATTCCCCTTCATTCCATTCGATTCTATTCCACTTCACTGCACTCAAATCCATTCCATTCCATTCCATTCCTTTCCACTCTACTCCATTCCATTCCAATCCTTTCCACTCCACTCCACTCCATTCCACTGTATTCCATTCCACTCTTCACCATTCTACTACAGTCAAATCCATTCCACTACATTCCATTTCTTTCCATTCAACTCCATTCCTATCCAATCCACTCAATTCAACTGCATTCCACTCCATTCCATTCCATTCTATTTTACTCCACTCCGTTCTACTCGACTCCACTACATTCAAATCCACTCCATTCCATTATATTCGATTTCATTCCACTCCATTCCATTCCACTACACTCCATTCCAATCCACTCCTCTCCATTCCACTCCAATCTATTCCATTGCACTCCTTTCCTGTCCACTCCACTCCACTGCACTCCACTCCATTCTATTCCTTTCCACTCCAGTCCATTCCATTGCATTCTAGTCCATTCCATGACATTCCTTTCCACTCCACTCCACTCCACTCCACTCCATTCCACTCCACTCTATTACACTCAACTCCATTCCATCAAATCCATTCCATGACACCCCACCAATCTCCACTCCACTCCATTCCAATCCATTTCATTCCATTTCGCTCCAATCCACTGCACTCCACTCAAATCCACTCCACTCCATTCCATTCTACTCCATTCTACTCCGTTTCTTTCCACTTTACTCCAATGCACTCAACTCCACTCCATTACAACCCACTATATTCCATTCCACTCCATTAGATTCCACTCCAGTCCACTCCATCCCATTCCATTCCACTCCATTCCATTCCATTCCATTTCACTTCATTCAATTACATTCCACTCCATTCCCGTACATTCCACTCCATTCCACTTAATTCCACTCAATTATATTCCACTCCATTCCACTGCGTTCCTTTCCAGTCTATTCCAATGGACTCCACTCCATTCCGTTAAAATCCACTCCACTCTGATCCGTTCCATTTCATTCTGCTCTATTCAGTTCGATGCCATTCCTCTCCACGCCACTCCAATGCATTCCACTGCACTCTATTCCCTTTCATTCCATTCCATTCCACGCCACTCCAGTCCATTCCATTCCATTCTGTTCCATTCCCCTCCATTCCTCTGCATTAGATTGCATTCCACTACATTCTACTCCGCAACACTCCTTTCAACTCTACTCCCCTTCACTCCACGACACTCCACTACATTCCATGCCATTCCATTCCACTCCAGTCGATTATTTCCCATTCCCCTTCATTCCATTCCGTTCCATTCCACTTCACTCCACTCAAATCCACTCCATTCCATTCAATTCCTTTCCACTCAACTCCATTCCATTCCAATCCTTTCCACTCCACTCCACTCCATTCCACTCCATTCCATTCCAATCCATTCCTCTCCATTCCATATCATTCCACTCTTTTCCATTCTACTACAGTCAAATCCATTCCACTACTTTCCATTCCTTTCCATTCAACTCCATTCCTCTCCACTCCACTCCATTCAACTCCAGTCTACTCCATTCCATTCCATTCTATTCCACTCCACTCAATTTTACTCGACTCCTCTCCATTCAACTGCACTCCATTCCTTAACATTTGATTCCATTCCAATCCATTCCATTCCATGCCAATCCGTTCCATTCCAGTCCACTCCATTTCTCTCCTTTCAGCTCCACTCCTCTCCACTAAACTCCATTCCATTCCATTCCACTCCAATCCATTCCACTGCAATCCATTCCATTGCACTCCATTCCAGTCCACTCCACCCCACTCCACTCCACTGCACTCCACTCCATTCTATTCCTTTCCACTCCACTCCATTCCATTGCATTCTACTCCATTCCATGACATTGCTTTACACTCCACTCCATTCCACTCCACTCTATTACACTCAACTCCATTCCATGAAATCCATTCTATGACACCCCACCAATCTCCACTGCACTCCATTCCAATCCGTTTCATTCCATTTCGCTCCAATCCACTGCACTCCACTCAAAACCACTCCACTCCTTTCCATTCTACTCCATTCTACTCCGTTTCTTTCCACTTTACTGCAATCCACTCAACTCCACTCCGTTACACTCCACTCCATTCCATTCAACTCCATTAGATTCCACTCCAGTCCACTCCATTCCATTCCATTACACTAAATTTCGTTCCATTTCGTTCCAATTCATTCAATTCCATTCCACACCGTTCCCGTAGATTCCACTCCATTCCAATTAACTCCATTCAGTTATATTCCACTCCATTCCACTGCATTCCATTCCACTCTATTCCACTCGACTGAATTCCATTCCGTTCCAATCCACTCCACTCCAGCCCATTCCATTTCATTCTGCTCCATTCAGTTCGATGCCATTCCTCTCCACCACACTGCAATCCATTCCACTGCACTCCATTCCCTTTCATTCCATTGCATTCCACTCCACTCAATTTCATTCCACTCCACTCCTCTCCATTCCACTACACTCCAGTCCATTCTATTCCATTCTATTCCATTCCACTCCATTCCTCTGCATTAGTTTCCATTCCACTACATTCAAGTCCGCAACACTCCTTTCCACCCTACTCTACTCCGCTCCACTCCACGACACTCCACTCCATTCCATGCCAATCCATTCCACTCCACTCCATTCTATTCCATTGGCCTTCATTCCATTCCATTACATTCCACTTCACTTCACTCAAATCCACTTCATTCCATTCAATTCCTTTCCACCCAACTCCATTCCATTCCAATCCTTTACACTCCACTCCACTCCATTCCACTCCATTCCATTCCACTCCATACCATTCCATTCCACTCTTCTCCATTCTACTCCAGTCAAATCCATTCCACTACAATCCATTTCTTTCCATTCAACTCCATTCCTCTCCACTCCACTCAATTCAACTCCAGTCCACTCCATTCCATTCCATTTTATTCCACTACACTCCATTCTACTCCACCTCACTCTATTCAACTCCACTCCATTCCATTACATTTGACTCCATTCCACTGCATTCCATTCCACTCCACTCCATTCCATTCCACTCCATTGCATGCCATTCCACGCCACTCCTCTCCACTCACCTCCATTCTATTCCATTCCACTCCACTCCGTTCCTTTCCAATCCATTCCATTGCACTGCATTCCAGTTCACTCCACTCCACTGTACTCCACTCCACTCTATTCCTTTCCACTCAACTCCATTCCGTTTCATTCTACTCCATTCGAGGACATTCCTTTCCACTCCACTCCATTCCACTCCACTCCTTTCCACTCCACTCTATTACACTAAACTCCGTTCCATCAAATCCATTCCATGGCATGCCACCAATATCCACTCCACTCCATTCCAATCCATTTCATTGCCTTTCGCTCCAATCCACTGCACTCCACACAAATCCACTCGACTCCATTCCATTCCACTCCGTTCCACTCTGTTTCCTTCCACTTTACTCCAATCCACTCATCTCCACTCCATTACACCCCACTCCATACCATTCCACTCCATTAGATTCCACTGCAGTCCATTCCATTCCATTCCATTCCACTCCATTTCATTCCATTCCATTTCACTTAATTCAATTCTATTCCACACCATTCCCGCACATTCCACTCCATTCCACTTAACTCCACTCAATTATATTCCACTCCATTCCAGTGCATTCCATTCCACTCTATTCCACTCGACTCCATTCCATTCTGTTCCAATCAACTCCACTCCAATCCATTCAATTTCATTCTGCTCCTTTCAGCTCGATGCCTTTCCTCTGCACGCCACTCCAATCCTTTCCACTGCACTCCATTCCCTTTCATTCCATTCCATTACACTCCACTCAGTGTCATTCCACTCCACTCCACTCCATTACACTCCACTCTACTCCCTTCCAATCCATTCTATTCCATTCCACTCCATTTCTCTGCATTAGATTCCATTCCACTACATTCCAGTCCACAACACTCCTTTCCACTCTACTCCACTCCACTCCACTCCACTCCATTCCTTGCCATTCCATTCCACTCCACTCCATCCTATTCCATTCCCCTTCATTCCATTCCATTCCATTCCATTTCACTCCACCCAAATCCACTCCATTCCATTCCATTCCTTTCCACTCTACTCCATTCCATTCCAATCCTTTCCACTCCACTCCACTCCATTCTACTCCATCCCATTCCAATCCATTCCACCACATTACATTCTCTTCCACTCTTCTCCATTCTACTGCAGTCAAATCCATTCCACTACATTCCATTTGTCTCCATTCAACTCCATTCCTCTCCACTCCACTCAATTCAACTCCAATCCACTCCATCCCATTCCATTCTATTCTACTCGACTCCACTCCATTCAACTCCAATCCATTCCATTTCATTCGACTCCATTCCACTCCATTCCACTCCACTCCACTCCACTCCATTCCACTCCACTCCATTTCACTCCATTCCACGCCACTTCTCTCCACTCAATTCCCTTCCATTCCTTTCCACTTCACTTCATTCCACTCCAATCTATTCCATTGCACTCCATTCCAGTCCAATCCACTCCACTCCACTTCTCTGCACTCTACAACATTCTATTCCTTTCCACTCCACTCCTTTCCATTGCATTCCACTCCATTCCATGATATTCCTTTGCACTCCACTACATTCCACTCCACTCCATTCCACTCCTCACTATTACACTCAACTCCATTCCATCAAATCCATTATATGACACCCCACCAATCTCCACTCCACTCCATTCCAATTCTTTTCATTCCATTTCGCTCCAATCCACTGCACTCCACTCAAATCCACCCCACTCCTTTCCATTCTACTCCATTCTACTCCGCTTCTTTCTACTTTACTCCAATCCACTCAAGTCCACTCCATTACACCCCACTCCATTCCATTCCATTCCATTAGATTCAGCTTCAGTCCAATCCATTCCATTACATTCCACTCCATTCCATTCCATTTCACTTCATTCAATTCCATTCCACACCGTTCCCGTACATTCCACACCATTCCACTTAACTCCACTCAATTATATTTCACTCTATTCCACTGCTTTCCTATCCACTCTATTCCACTCGACTCCATTCCATTCCATTCCTAGCCACTCCACTCCAATCCATTCCATTTCATTCTGCTCCATTCAGTTCGATGCCATTCCTCTCCACGCCACTCCAATCAATTCCACTGCACTCCATTCCCTTTCATTCCATTCCATTACACTCCACTCAGTTTCATTCCACTCCACTCCAGTCCATTCCACTCCACTCCAGTCCATTCCATTCTATTCTATTCCATTCCACTCCATTCTATTCCATTCCACTCCATTCCTCTGCATTAGATTCCATTCCACTACATTCCAATCCGCAATACTCCTTTCCACTCTACTCCACTCCACTCCACTCGTCTCCACTCCTTTCCATGCCATTCCATTCCACTCCACTCCATTCTATTACAATCCCCTTCATTCCATTCCGTTCCATTCCACTTCTCTCCACTCAAATCCACTCCATTCCATTCTATTCCTTTCCAATCAACTGCATTCCATTCCAATCTTTTCCACTCCTCTCCACTCCATTCTACTCCATCCTATTCCATTCCATTCCACTACATTCCACTCTTTCCATTCTACTCCAGTCAAATCTATTCCACTACATTCCATTTCTTTCCATTCAACTCCATTCCTCTCCACTCCTCTCAATTCAATTCCAGTCCACTCCATTCGACTCCATTCCATTTCACTCCACTCCATTCCATTCCACTCCACTCCATTTCACTCCATTCCACGACACTCCTCTCCACTCAACTCCATTCCGTTCCAGTCCACTCCACTGCACTCCACTGCACTCCACTCCATTCTATTCCTTTCCACTCCACTCCATTCCATTGCATTCTACTCCATTCCATGACGTTCCTTTACACTCCACTCCATTCCACTACACTCCATTCCACTCCACTCTATTACTATCAACTCCATTCCATCAAATCCGTTCCATGACACTCCACCAATCTCCACTCCACTCCATTCCAATCCATTAAATTCCATTTCGCTCCAATCCACGGCACTCCACGCAAATCCGTTCCACTCCATGCCATTCTACTCCATTCTACTCCGTTTCTTTCCACTTTACTCCAATCCACTCAAATCCACTCCATTACACCCCACTCCATTCCATTCTACTCTATTAGGTTCCACTCCAGTCCACTCCATTCTATTCCATTCCACTCCATTCCATTCCATTCCATTTCACTTCATTCAATTCCATTCCACACCATTCCCGTACATTCCACTTCATTCCACTTAACTCCACTTAATTATATTCCATTGCATTCCATTCCACACTATTCCACTCATCTCCTTTCCCTTCCGTCACTATCCACTCCACTCCTATGCATTCCATTTCATTCTGCTCCATTCAGTTCGAGGCCATTCCTCTCCACACCACTTCAAACCATTCTACTGTACTCTATTCCCTTTCATTCCATTCCCTTCCACTACACTCAGTTTCGTTCCACTCCACTCTATTCCATTCCACTTCACTCCAGTCCCTTACATTCCATTCCATTCCACTCCATTCTTCTGCATTAGATTCCATTCCGCTACATTCCAGTCCGCAACACTCCTTTCCACTCTACTCCACTCCACTCCACTCCACTCCACACCATTTGCTGCCATTCCATTTCACTCCACTCCATTCTATTCAATTCCCATTCATTCCATTCGCTTCCATTCCACTTCACTCCACTCAAATCCACTCCATTCCATTCCATTCATTTCCACTTAACTCCATTCCATTCCAATTCTTTCCACTCCAATCCACTCCATTCCACTCCATTCCATTCCACTCCATTCCATTCCATTCCACTCTTCTCCATTCTACTCCAGTCAAATCCATTCCACTACAATCCATTTCTTTCCATTCAACTCCATTCCTCTCCACTCCACTCAATTCAACTCCAGTCCACTCCATTCCATTCCATTCTATGCCACTGCACTCCATTCTACTCGACTCCACTCCATTCAACTCCACTGCATTCCATTACATTCGATTCCATTCCACTGCATTCCATTCCAATCCACTATATTCCACTCCACTCTATTGCACTCCATTGCACGCCACTCCTCTGCACTCAACTCCATTCCATTCCATTCCACTCTACTCCATTCCTCTCCAATCCATTCCATTGCACTCCTTTCCAGTCCACTCCACTCCACTGTACTCCACTCCATTCTATTCCTTTCCACTCAACTCCATGCCATTTCATTCTACTTTATTCCATGGCATTCCTTTCCACTCCACTCCATTCCACTCCACTCTATTACTCTCACTCCGTTCCAACAAATCCATTCCATGTCACCCCACCAATCTCCACTTCACTCCATTCCAATCCATTTCATTCCATTTCCCTCCAATCCACTGCACTCCACACAAATCCACTCCACTCCATTCCATTCTACTCCGTTCTACTCTGTTACCTTCCACTTTACTCCAATCCACTAAACTCCACTCCACTCCATTACACCCCACTCCATACCATTTCACTCCATTAGATTCCACTCCTGTCTACTCCATTGCATTCCATTCCACTCCATTCCATTCTATTCCATTTCACTTAATTCAATTCCATTCCACACCATTCCCGTACATTCCACTCCATTCCACTTAACTCCACTCAATTTTATTCCACTCCATTCCAATGCATTCCATTCCATTCTATTCCACTCGACTCCATTCCATTCTGTTCCACTCCACTCCACTCCAATCCTTTCAATTTCATTCTGCTCCATTCATTTTGTTGCCATTCCTCTGCACGCCACTCCAATCCAATCCACTGCACTCCATTCCCTTTCATTCCATTCCATTACACTCTACTCAGTTTCATTCCACTCCATTTCACTCCATTCCACTCTACTCCAGTCCATTCCATTCTATTCCATTCCACTCCATTCCATTCCATTCCACTCCATTCCTCTGCATTAGATTCCATTCCACTACATTCCGGTCTGCAACACTCCTTTCCAATCTACTCCACTCCACTTCACTCCACTCCACTCCATTCCGTGCCATTCCTTTCCACTCAACTCCATTCTGTTCCATTCCCCTTCATTCCATTCCGTTCCATTACAGTTGACTCCACACAAATCCACTCCATTCCATTCCATTCCTTTCCACTCCACTCCATTACATTCCAATAATTTCCACTCCACTCCACTCCATTCCACTCCATCCCATTCCAATCCATTCCACTACATTCCATTCCATTCCACTCTTCTCCATTCTACTCCTGTCAAATCCATTCCACTACATTCCATTTCTCTCCATTCAACTCCATTTCTCTCCACTGCACTCAAATCAGTTCCAGTCCACTCCATTCCATTCCATTCTACTCCACTCCACTCCATTCTACTCGACTCCACTCCATTCATCTTCAATCCATTCCATTACATTCGATTCCATTCCACTCCATTCCATTCCACTCCACTCGATTCCATTCCACTCCACTCCTTTCCCCTCCATTCCACGCCACTCCTCTCCATTCAATTCCATTCCCTTCCATTCCACTCCACTTCATTCCACTTCAATCCATTCCATTACACTCCATTCCAGTCCAATCCACCCCATTACACTCCACTGCACTACAGTCCATTCTATTCCTTTCCACTCCACTCCTTTCCATTGCATTCTACTCCATTGCATGACATTCCTCTCCTCTCCACTCCATTCCACTCCACTCAATTCCACTCCTCACTAATACACTCATCGACATTCCATCAAATCCCTTCCATGACACCACAAAAATCTCCACTCCACTACTTTCCAACTCTTTTCATTCCTTTTAGATCCAATCCACTGCAGTCCCCTCAAAACCACTCCACTCCATTCCAATGTACGTCATTCTAATCCGTTTCTTTCCACTTTACTCCAATCCACTCAACTTCACTCCAGTACACCCCACTCCATTCCATTCCACTCCACTCCAGTCCATTCCATTCCATTCCACATTCCATACCATTCCATTACACATTATATTCAATTCCACATTCCATTCCATTCCATTCCACTCCACAATCCAACCCATTCCATTCCACTTTCCATTCCATTCCATTCCACATTACATTTCACATTAAATACCATTCCATTCCATATTCCATTCTACATTCCATTCCATTCCATTCCACAGTCCATTCAATTCCATTGCACATTCCATTCCATTCCATTTCACATTCCATTCCATTCCACTGCATTCCAGTACACATTCCATTCCATTCCATTCCACATTCCATTCCACTCCATTCCACATTCCATTCCATTCCATTCCACATTCCATTCCATTCCATTTCACATTCCCTTCCACATTTCATTCCATTCCATTCCACATTCCATTCCGTTCCATTTCACATTCCATTCCACTTTCCATTCCACATTTCCTTCTATTCCATTCCACATTCCTTTCCACATTCCATTTCCTTACATTTCACATTAGATTCCATTCCACATTTCATTCCAAATTCCATTCCATTCCATTCCAAATTCCATTCCACTTACCATTCCACATTCCATTCCATTCCATTGCAAATTCCATTCCATTCCACTCCACATTCCATTCCATACCATTCCATTCCATTCCACATTCCATTACACATTCCTTTCCATTCCATTCCACATTACATTCCACATTGCATTCCAATCAATTCCACATTCCATTCTACATTCCATTCCATTCCATTCCATTCCACATTCCATTCAATTCCATTTCACATTCCATTCCAATCCATTTCACATTCCATTCCATTCTATTCCAGTCCACATTCCATTCCATTCCATTCCACATTCCATTCCATTCCATTCCAATCCAGTCCACATTCCATTCCATTTCATTCCTCATTCCATTCCATATTCCATTCCATTCCATTCCACACTCCATTCCATTGCATTCCACACTCCATTCCACTCCATTCCACATTCCATTCCATTGCATTCCACATTCCATTCCATTCCATTCCACATTCCAGTACATTCCACTACATATTCCATTCCATTCCAGTCCAAATTCAATTCGATTCCATTCCACATTCCATTCCATTCCACATTCCATTCCAATCCATTTCATATTCCTTTCCATTCCAGTCCAAATACCATTCCATTCCATTCCACTTTCCATTCCAATCCATTCCACATTCCATTGCATTGCATTCCACATTCCATTCCATTCCACATTGCATTCCATCCCATTCCATTCCACATTCCATTCCACATTCCATTCCATTCCACATTCGATTACACTTTCCATTGTTTTCCAATTCACATTCCGTTCCAGATTCCATTCCACATTCCATTCCATTCCATTCCAAATTGCATTCCATTCCATTTCACATTCCATTCCACATTCCATTCCATTCCATTCCATTCCACCTTCCTTTCCATTCCATTTCACATTCCACTCCATTCTATTCCACATTCAATTCCACTTTCTGTTCCATGCTCCGTTCCACGTTCCGTTCTACCTACCATTCCATATTCCATTCCATTCCCTTCCACATTCCATCCACATTCTATTCAACGTTCCATTCCATTCCATTCCGCATTCCATTCCACATTAGTTTACACCTTACATTCCACGTTCCATTCCACCTTCCATTACATTCCATTCCACATTACATTCCACATTCGATTCCACGATCTATTCCATTCCATTCCACATTGCATGAAACATTCCATTCCATTGCATTCCACAGTCCATTCCATTCCATTCCACTTTCCATTCCACATTCCATTCCACGTTTTATTCCACTTTCCATTGCATTCCATTCCACATTCCATTCCACATTCCATTCCATTCCACATTCATTTCCACATTGCATTCCGTTCCATTCCACGTTGCATTCTATTCCATTCCACATTCCATTCCACATTTCATTCTATTCCATTCCACTTTCCTTTTGATTCCATTTCACATTCCATTCCATTCCATTCCACGTTCCATTCCACGTTCCTTTCCACGTTCCATTCCACTTTCCATTCCAACTTCCATTCCATTACATTCCACATTCCATTCCACATTCCATTCCATTCCATTCCATATTCCACACCATTGCATTCCATTCCACATTCCATTTCATTCCATTTCACCTTCCATTCCACATTCGACTCCATTTCATTCCACATTGCATTCCACATTGCATTCCATTCCTTTATACATCCATTCCACTCCATTCCATTCCACAATACTTTCCATTCCATTCCATTTCACATTCCATTCAATTCCATTCCATATTCTGTTCCATCCCATTTCACATTATATTACATTCCATTCCACATTCCATTCCATTCCATTGCACATTCCATTCCACTTTAAATTCCATTGCATTCCATTCCATTCCACATTCCATTGCAATCCATTGCATTCCATATTCCATTCCATTCCACATCCCATTCCATTGCATTCCTCATTCCATTCTATTCCACTTCAAATCCCATTCCATTCCATTTCAAATCCCATTCCATTCCATTTAACATCTCATTCCATTCCATTTCACATTCCGTTCCATTCCATTCCACTCCATTTCACATTCCATTCCATTCCACATTTCATTCCACATTCCATTCCATTCCATTCCACTTTCCATTCCACTCCATTCCATTTCTGATTTTATTCCATTCCATTCCATTTCACATTCCATTCCTCATTCCAATCCATTCCATTACATATTCCATTATACATTCCATTCCATTCCTTTACAATCCTTTCCAAATTAGATTCCATTCCACTCCATTCCATTCAACTTTCCATTCCATTCCATATTCCGCTCAATTCCATTCCACATTCCAGTCCTTTCCATTCCACATTCCATTCCACAATCCCATACATTCGTTTCCCATTCCATTCCTTTCCATTCCATTCCCTTCCACATTCCATTCCATTCCATTCCTTTCCACAATCCACTTCATTCCATTCCACATTTCATTCCACACATTCCACACATTCCACTTTCCATTCCATTCCATTCCATTCCACATTCCATTCCATTCCATTCCATTACACATTCCACTCTATTCCATTTCAAATTTCATTCTATTTCACTTTCCATTCCATTTCACATTCCATACCATTTCACATTCCATACCATTCCATTATTCATTCCATTCGATTCCATTTCATTCCACGCTATATTCCACATTCAATCCCACATTCCTTTCCATTCCATTCCATTCCACATTCCACTCCATTCCATTTCACGTTCCATTCCACATTCCACTCCCTACTCCATTCAATTCCATTCCACCATCCACTACATTCCCTTCCATTCCACATTCCATTCCATTCCATTTCAAATTCCATTATATTCCATTCCATTCAATTCCATTCCTCATTTCATTCCATTCCATTCCACATTCCATTCCATTCCATTCCACATTCCATTCCATTCCATTCCACATTCCATTCCATTCCATTCCATTCCACATTCCATTCCATTCCGTTGCATATTTGCATTCCACGTTCAATTCCACGTTCCTTTCCACGTTTCATTCCATTCCATTCCACATTTCACTCCACATTTCATTCCATTCCATTCCACCTTTCATTCCACGTTCCACTCCATTCCATTTCACATTCCATTCCTCATTCCAATCCATTCCATTTCATATTCCCTTCCACATTCCCTTCCATTCCATTCCATTCCTTTACAATCCTTTCCAAATTCGATTCCATTCCACTCCATTCCATTCAACTTTCCATTCCATTCCATTCCATTCCATTCCATATTCCACTCAATTCCATTCCACATTCCATTCCTTTCCATTCAACATTCCATTCCACATTCCCATACATTCGTTTCACATTCCATTCCTTTCCATTCCATTCCATTCCACATTCCTTTCCATTCCATTGCATTCCACATTCCGTTCCATTCCATCACACATTCCATTACATGGCATTCACAACCCATTCCATTCCATTCCACATTCCATTTCATTCGTTTCCATTCCATTCCTTTCCACATTCCGTTCCATTCCATTCCTTTCCACAATCCACTTCATTCCATTCCACATTTCATTCCACACATTCCACACATTCCACTTTCCATTCCATTCCATTCCATTCCACATTCAATTCCATTCCATTCCATTCCACTTTCCACTCTATTCCATTTCAAATTTCATTCTATTTCACTTTCCATTCCATTTCACATTCCATACCGTTTCACATTCCATACCATTCCATTATTCATTCCATTCGATTCCATTTCATTCCATGCTATATTCCACATTCAATCCCACATTCCTTTCCATTCCATTCCATTCCACATTCCACTCCATTCCATTTCACGTTCCATTCCACATTCCACTCCCTACTCCATTGAATTGCATTCCACCATCCACTTCATTCCCTTCCATTCCACATTCCATTCCATTCCATTTCAAATTCCATTATATTCCATTCCATTCAATTCCATTCCTCATTTCATTCCATTCCATTCCACATTCCATTCCATTCCATTCCATTCCATTCCACATTCCATTCCGTTCTTTTGCGTATTTGCATTCCACGTTCAATTCCACGTTCCTTTCTACGTTCCATTCCATTCCATTACACATTTCACTCCACATTTCATTCCATTCCATTCAACCTTTCATTCCACGTTCCGTTCAATTCCATTTCACATTCCATTTCATTCTATTTCATATTCCATTCCATTCCATTCCATTCAACTCCACATTCCTTTCCACATTCAATTCCACATTCCAAAGAGGTCCATTACACATTCAATTCCACATTTCCGTCTATTCCATTCCACATTCCATTGTACATTCCATTCAATACCATTTCACATTCCATTCCATTCCAAATTCCATTCCACATTCTATTCCACATTCCATTCCATTCCATTCCACATTGCATTCCATTCCACTCCACATTCCATTCCATACCATTCCATTCCATTCCACGTTCCATTCCACATTCCATTCCATTCCATTCCTTTCCACAATCCATTCCATTCCATTGCATATTCCATTCCATTCCATACAACATTGCATTCAATTCCATTCCCCATTCCATTCCATTCAATTCCACATTCCATTCCATTCCATTTCACATTCCATTGCATTCCATTCTTTTCCAGTCCAAATTTCATTCCATACCATTCCACATTCCATTCCATTCCGTTCCCCTTTACATTCCACTGCATTCCACAGTACATTCCATTCAATTCCATTCCTCATTGCATTTCATTCCATTCCATTCCATTGCACATTCCATTCCACACTTCATTCCATTAAACATTTGATTACACTATCCATTCCTTTCCATTTCACATTCCATTGCAGATTCCATTCCACATTCCATTCCATTCCAGTCCACATTCCATTCCACATTGCATTCCATTCCATTCAACTTTCCATTAATCATTCAATTCCATAACATTCCACGATCCTTTCCATGCAATTTCACATTCCACTCCATTTTATTCCACATTCCATTCCACTTTCCTTTCCACGTTCCATTCCACGTTCCATTCCACGATCCATTACATTCCATTCAACATTGCATTAAACCTTCCATTCCATTGCATTCCACATTCCATTCCATTCCATTCCATGTTCCATTCCACATTCCATTCCACATTCTGTTCCACTTTCCAAACCATTCCATTCAACATTCCATTCCACATTCCATTCCATTCCACATTCCATTCCACATTCCATTCCATTCCATTACACATTCCTTTCCACATTGCATTCCATTCCGTTCCACGTTGCATTCCATTCCATTCCACATTCCATTCCATTCCATTCAACGTTCCACTCGATTCCATTTCTCATTCTATTCCATTCCATTCCACGTTCCATTCCACGTTCCTTTCTACGTTCCGTTCCACGTTCCATTCCTCCTTTTATTGCATTCCGTTCCACATTCCATTCCACATTCCCTTCCATTCCATTCCATATTCCATTCCGTTCCTTTCCAGTTCACATTCTGTTCCATTCCACCTTCCATTACACATTCCATTCCATTCCACATTCCATTCGACATTGCATTCCATTCCATTCGACATTCCATTCCATTCCAATCGACATTCGATTCCACATTCCATTGCATTGATTTCACTTTCCATTCCCTATTCCATTCTATTCCTTTCCACATTGCATTCCACATTCCATTCCATTCGATTCCACATTCCACTCCATTCCAGATTCCACTGCATTCCATTCCTCATTCCATTCCATATTCCACTCCACATTGCACTTCATTCCATTCCACAATCCATTCCATGCCATTCCATTCCGCATTCCATTCCATGCCATTCCACATGGCACTCTATTCCAGTCCATTCCACATTCCACTCCACATTCCTTTCGATTCCATTCCACGTTCCATTCCATTCCATTCCGCATAACATTCCACATTCCATTCCACATTCCTTTCCACATTCCATTCCATTGCATTCCACATTCCATTCCATTCAATCCACATTGCACTACACATTGTAATCCATTCCATTGCACATTCCATTGCATTCCATTCTATTCCATTACAATCCTTTGCACATTCCATTGCATTCCATTCCACATACCATTCCACATTCCATTCCATTCCACATACCATTCCACATTCCATTCCTTTCCATTCCACATCCCACTCCATTGCATTCCACATTCTATTCCACATTGCATTCCTTTCCATTCCACTTTCCATTCCATTCCACTCTATTTCATTGCATTCCTTTCCACATACCTTTCCATTTGATATTCCATTCAATTCCATTCCACATTCTATTTCATTATATTCCACATTCCACTCTACATTCCCATCCATTCTATTCCACATTCCATTCTCTTAAATTCCATTCAATTCCACATTCCTTTCTATTCTATTTCATTCCATTTTCCATTCCATTCCATTCCACATTCCATTGCTTTCCACTCCACATTCCATTCCATTCTTTTTTATTCTATTCCATTCCACTTTCCATTCCTTTACATTCTATTCCGCAATCCATTCCATTCCATTTCACATTCGGTTTCTTTGAATTCCATTCCACTTTCCATTCCACATTTATTTCCATTCCATTCCACATTCCATTCCTTTCCGTTTCCAAATTCCATTGAATTTCATTCGACATTCCATTCCATTCCGTTTTCCGTTCGATCCCATTCCATTCCATTCCAGTCCACATTCCACTGTATTACTTTCCACATTCCATTCAATTCCATACCACGTTTCATTCCACGTTCCATTCCACATTCCATTCTGCATTCCATTCCACATTCCATTCCATTCCGTTCCACTTTCCTCTCCATTCCATTCCATTCCATTTCACATTGCATTCCATTCCATTCCACATTCCATTCCATGTTCCATTCCATTCCACATTCCATTCCTTTCCATTCAATTCCATTACATTCCATTCCACATTCCATTCCATACCATTCCATTCCACATTCCATTCCATTCCATGCCACATTCCATTCCATTCCATTCCATTCCACATTCCATTCCACATTGCATTCCATTCCATTCCACATTCCATTCCATTCCATTCTATTCCGTTATATTCCTTTCTACATTCCATTAAATTCAATTCCAATCCACATTCCATTCCATTCCATTCCATTCCGTTCCATTCCATTCCACGTTCCATTCCATTCCGTTCCATTCCATTCCACATTCCTTTCCGTTCCAGATTCTATTTTACATTCCATTCTATTCCATTCCACATTAAATTCCATAACATTCCACATTAATTTCAATTTCCATTTAACTTTCCATTCAATTCCATTCCACATTACTTTGCCTTACATTCAACATTCCATTCCATTCCATTCCGCTTTGCATTCCATTCCATTCCACATTCCATTCCATTCCATTGCATAGCATTCTATATTCCATTCCTTTCGATTCCACATGCCATTCCCATCCATTCCATATTGTATTCCACATTCGTATCCGTTCAACTCCCCTTTCCATTCCACATACCATTGCACATTCCTTTCCAATCCACTTTGTATTCCACATTCCATTCCCCATTCCATTCAATTCCATTGCATTCCGTTGAATTTCGTATTCGATTCCGTTACTTTCCATTCCACATTCCATTCCATTCCATTCCACATTCCATTCCGTTTCATTCCACATTCTATTCCCTTCCATTCCTATCAATTCCATTGCATTTCACATCTATTCCACTACATTGCATTCGACATTCCATAACATTCCGTTGCACTTTCCATTCCATTCCATTCGATTTTCCATTCCACATTCCAATCCATTCCATTCCACGTTGCATTCCACATTCCATTCCTTTCCATTACACATTCCGTTCCACATTCCATTCTATTTCCATTTCAATTGCGATTCAATTCCATACCACATTCCATTCCATTCCATTCCACGTTCCTTTCCATTCCATTCCACATTTCATTATATTTCAATTTCACATTCCATTCCATTTTCCATTCCACATTCTATTCCATTCCATTCAATTCCATTCTATTACACCTTTCATTCCACATTCCATTCCATTCCATTCTACGATGCATTGCACAATCCACTCCACATTCTATTCCATTCCATTCCACATTCCATTCCACCTTCCATTCCACATTCCATTCCTTTCCATTCCATTCCGTTACATTTTCCATTCCACATTCCATTCCACATTAGATTGCGTTCCATTCCATTCCATTCCACATTCCATGTCAGTCCATTCCATTCGACATTCCATTCCATTCCATTCCACTTTCCATTCCATTCCATTACACAATCAATTTCATATTACATTCCATTCCATTCCACATTCCATTCCACTTTCCATTCCATTCCATTCCACATTCCATTCTATTTCCATTTCATATTCCATTCTATTACCATTTCACATTCCAATATATTCCACATTCCATTCCATTACATTCCACATTCCATTCCACATTCAATTGAATTGCATTCCACTTTCCATTCCATTCCAGTTTGCATTGCATTCCGTTACATTCCATTCCACATTCCATTCCACGTTCCATTCCAAGTTCCTTTCCAGTACATTCCACGTTCCTTTCCTCATTATATTCCATGTTCCTCTCCATTCCATTCCACATTCCATTCCTCATACCATTCCACGTTCCATTCCATTCCATTCCACGTTCCATTCCATGTTCCAATCTACGTTCCATTCCATGTTCCATTCCACGTTCCATTGCATTCCATTCTAGTTGCAATTCCTCATTCCATTCCACGTTCCATTCCATTCCATTCCACATTCGATTCCACATTCCATTTCACATTCCATTCCATTCCATTCTACATTCCATTCCATTCCATTTCACATTCCATTCCATTGCATTCCACATTCCATTACACGTTCCATTCCACTACATTCCATGTTCCATTAATTATTCCATTACACGTTTCATTCCTTTCCCTTTCTCATTTCATTCCATATTCCATTCCAGGTTCCATTCCATTCCATTCCACATTCCATTCCATTGCATTACTCATTCCATTCCATTCCACCCCACATTCCATTCCATTCCATTCCACATTCCATCCCATTCTACATTTCATTCCATTCCATTCCGTATTCCATTCCATTCCATTCCACTTTGCATTCCATTCCATTGCATTCTACCTTCCATTCCATTCCATTACATTCCATTCCAAATTCCATTTCAACCCATTCCACATTCCATTAGATTCTATTCCACTTTCCATTCCATTTCATTCCACATTCCATTAGATTCAATTCCACATTCCATTCGATTCTATTCCACTTTCCATTCCATTTCATTCCACATTCCATTAGATTCCATTCCACATTCCATTCCATTCCATTCCACATTCCATTCCATTTCATTCCACATTCTATTCCATTCCATTCCATTCCATTCCACGTTCTATTCCACATTCCATTGCACTTTCCATTCCATTCAATTCTACGTTCCATTCCACATTCCATTCCAGTACATTATATTCGACATTCCATTCCATTCCATTCCATTCCACATTCCATTCCACGATCCGTTCCACTTTCCATACAGTTCCGTTCCACGTTCCATTCCATTCCATTCCGTGTTCCATTCTATTGCATTCCACGTTCCATTCCATTCCATTCCACGATCCACTCCACGTTCCATTCCACGGTACATTCCACGTTCTCTTACATGTTCCATTCCATTCCATTAAACGTTCCATTCCTCATTCCATTCCATATTCCATTCCATTCCATTCCACTTTCCATTCCACGTTCCATTCCACTCCATTCCACGTTCCATTACATTCCACGTTCCATTCCATTAGATTCCACGTTCCATTCCATTCCATTCCACGATGGATTCCACTTTCCATTTCACGTTGCATTACGCTATCCATTCCACGTTCCATTCCATTCCATTCCATGTTCCATTCCTTATTCCATTGCACATTCCATGCCATTGGTTTCCACATTCCATTCCACATTCCATTCCGAATTCCGTTCCATTCAATTCCACATTCAATTCCATTACACATTCCATTCCATTCCATTCCACATTCCTTTCCATTCGATTCCATTCCATTCTATTCCACATTCCATTCCACATTGCGTTCCTTTCCATTCCACTTTCCTTTCCACAATCCACTCCACATTTCATTGCATTCCATGCCATTCCTTTCCACGTTCAATTCCACATTACCTTCCTTATTCCATTCCATTCCATTCCACTTTCCATTCAAAATTCCATTCCATTCCATTCCACATTCCATTCCTTTCCTTTCCATTCTATTGCATTCCACATTCCATTCAAGTCCATTGCATTCGACATTCCATTCCGTTCCATTCCACAGTGCATTCCACATTCCATTCCATTCCATTCAACGTTCCATTTCACATTCCATTCCATTTCACATTCAATTCCATTCCATTCCACATTTCTTTCTATTTCCATTTCACATTCCATTCTATTTCTATTTTACTTTTCATTCCATTCCACATTTCATTCCCCATTCCATTCCATTCTGTTCCACGTTCAATTCCCCATTCCATTCCATCATCCATTCCACATTCCATTCCATTCCATTCCAAATTCCATTCCATTCCATTCCAAATTCCATTCCATTTCATTCCAAATTCCATTTCATTCCACATTCCATTCCATTCCATTCCATTGCATTTCATTCCACATTCAAGTTCAGTCCATTCCATTCGAGAATCCATTCTGTTCCATTCCACATTCCATTCCATTCCACATTCAATTGCATTCGATTCCATTTTCTTTCTATTCCATTCCTTTCCATTCCACATTCCATTTCTTTCGATTCCACATTTCATTCAATTCCATTCCGCAATCCATTCCATTCCATTCCACTTTGCATTCCTTTCCATTCCATTCCGCTTTCCATTCCACATTCCATTCCGCATTCCTTTCCATTCCATTCCATTTCACTGCACGTTCTATTCCACATTCCATTCCTCACTCCATTCTGTTCCAATCCATTCCATTCCAAGTTCCATTCCACATTCCATTCTACATTCCTTTCCATTCCATTCCACATACCATTCTACATTTCATTGCATTCCATTCCACATTCCATTCCATTCCATTCAACATTCTATTCCATTCCATTCCATTGCACTCCACATTCCATTCCATTCCATTCCATTCCATTCCACATTCCTTTCCTTTTCATTGCAGTTTCCATTCCATTCCATTCCACATTCCATTCCACATTCCATTCTATTCCATTCCATTCCATTCCACTTTCCATTCCACATTCCGTTCCACATTCTCTTCCATTCCATTCCAGATTCCACTCCAGATCTCATTCCATTCCATTCCACATTCCAGTCCACATTCCAATATATTCCATTCCATTACATTGCATTCCACATTCCATTCCACACCATTCCATTCGACATTCCATTCCATTCCATTCGACATTCCATTCCATTCCATTCCACATTCCATTCCACATTCCACTCCAATTCATTCCACGTTCCATTCCACATTCCATTCCATTCCATTCCACATTCCATTCCTTATGCCACTCAATTTCCGTTTCACATTCCATTCTGTTTCCGTTTTACATGCCTTTCCATTCCTATCCTCTTTCCATTCCATTCCATTGCATTCAACATTCCGTTCCATTCCATTCCATTCCATATTCCATTCCATTCCATTACACATTCCATTCCACTTTCCATTCTATTCCATTCCTCATTGCATTCAATTCCGTTCCACATTCCATTCCATTCCACCTTCCCTTCCACAATGCATTACATTCCATTCCCCATCCATTCCATTCCAAATTCAATTCCATTCCGTTCCGTTCCTTTCCACATTCCGTTTCAATCCATTCCATTCCATTACACATTCCATTGCATTCCATTGCATTCCATTCCACATTGCATTCCATTGCATTCCAATCCACATTCTATTCCATCCTTTCCATATTCCATTCCATATTCCATTCCATTGCATTCCACATTGCATTCCATTCCATTCCACATTCCACTAAATTCAATTCCACATTCCATTCCATTCGCTTTCCATTCCATTCCATTCCATTCCACATTCCATTCCATTCCACTTTCCATTCCATTCCTTTCGTTTCCATTCCACATTCCATTCAATACGATTCCTTTACACGTTCCATTCCATTCCATTTCCCATTCCATTACTTTCCATTCCTTTCCACAGTCAATTCCATTCCATTGCACATTCCTTTCCATTCCATTTCATGTTCCATTCCTTTCCATTCCATTCCACAGTCCATTCCATTCCATTCCACTTTCCTTTATATTCCACTTTCCAATCCATTCCATTCGTTTCCATTCCACATTCCATTGCATACCATTCCTTTCCACATTCCATTGCATTCATTCCACATTCCATTCCATTCCATTGCATCCCACGTTCTATTCCAAATTCCATTCCACATTCCATTCCATTCCATTCCATTCCATTCCATTCCGTTACACGTTTCATTCCACATTCCCTTCCAAATTCCTTTCCATTCCATTAAACATGCCATTCCACGTTCCATTCCACATTCCATTCCACTTTCCATTCCATTCCACATACCATTCCATTCCATTTCATTGCATTTCATATTGCATTTCATTCCCTTCCATTACACATTCCACTCCAATCCGTACCTCATTCATTTCCATTCCACATTCTATTTCACATTCCATTCCATTACATTCCACGTTCCATTCCAAATACAATTCAATTCTGTACCATATTAAATTCCATAGCTTTCCATATTAAATTCTATTTCCATTTCACTTTCCATTCAATTCCATTCCATATTCCACTGCATTCCATTCCACATTCCATTCAATTCCGTTTCACATTGCATTCCATTCCATTCCACATTCCATTCCGTTCCATTGCATTGCATTCCTTATTCCATTCCATCTGATTCCAAATGACATACCCATCCATTCCACATTACATTCCAGATTCGATTCCATTCCATTCCACTTTCCATTCCACATTCCATTGCTCATTCCGTTCCATTCAACGTTGCATTCCACATGCCATTCCCCTTTCCATTCCATTCCATTCCAAATTCCAATGCACATTCCATTCCATGCCATTCCATTCTATTGCATTTCACATTCCATTCCATTCCGTTGCGTTCCATGTTCCATTCCACGTCTCATTTCTCACTCCAATCCTTTCTCTTCCACATTCCATTTTACATTCCATTCCACATTCCATTCCATTGCATTCCACTTTCTATTACACGTTCCATTCCACTACATTCCATGTTCCACTAATTATTCCATTACACGTTTCATTCCATTCCATTTCTCATTTCATTCCACATTCCATTCCACGTTCCATTCCATTCCATTCCACATTCCATTCCATTGCATTCCTCATTCCATTCCATTCCACCCGACATTCCATTCCATTCCATTCCACATTCCATTCCATTCTACATTTCATTCCATTCCATTCCATATTCCATTCCATTACATTCCACATTAAATTCCATTCCATTGCATTCTACCTTCCATTCCATTCCATTCCATTCCATTCCTTATTCCATTTCAATCCATTCCACATTCCATTAGATTCTATTCCACTTTCCATTCCATTACATTCCACATTCCATTAGATTCCATTCCATGTTCCATTCCATTCCATTCAACATTCCATTCCACTCCATTCCACATTCCATTCCGTTCCATTCCATTCCATTCGACGTTCTATTCCACATTCCATTGCACTTTCCATTCCATTCCATTCCACGTTCCATTCCACATTCCATTCCATTCCATTCCACATTCCATTCCATTCCAATCCACATTCCATTTCATTCCATTCCATTCCACTGCATTCCACATTCCATTCCAGTCCATTATATTCGACTTTCCATTCCATTCCATTCCATTCCACGTTGCAGTCCACATTCCATTCCATTCCATTCCACATTGCATTCCATTCCAGTCCACATTCCATTTCATTCCATTCTAGTCCATTGCATTCCACATTCCATTCCAGTCCATTCTATTCGACATTGCATTCCATTCCGTTCCACATTCCATTACACATTCCATACCACATTCTATTCCACTCCATTCAACCTTCCATTTCACATTCTATTCCATTTCGTTCCACATTCCATTCCATTTCATTCCACCTTCCATTCTATTTCAATTTCACGTTCCATTCTATTTCCATTTCACATTCCATTCCATTCCACATTCCATTCCACTTTCCGTTCCACATTCCTTTTCATTCCATTCCACTTTCCATTCCACCCCGGTCCACATTCCACTCCACTCCGTTCCATTCCATGACATCCCACATTCCATTTCAGTCCATTACATTCGACATTCCATTCCATTCCATTCCACTTTGTATTTCATTCCACATTCCTTTGCATTCGATCCCACATTCCATTCCATTCCATTCCTTTCCATTCAAAATTCCATTTCATTCGATTCCACATTCCATTCCTTTCCATTCTACAATCCATTTCATTTCATTGCACTTTCCTTTCCATTACATTCCATTCCACGTTCCATTACAAATTCCATTCCACATTCCATTCCATTTCATTCCACGTTCCATTCTATTCCACATTCCAATCCGTGCCATTCCGCATCACATTCCATTCCATGCGACTTTCCGTTTCATTCCATTTCACTTTCCATTCCAGTCCATTCCATTCCACCTTCCTTTCCATTCCATTCCACGTACAGTTCCATTCCATTTAATGTTCCATTTTGTTCCATTCCACCTTGCATTCCATTGTGTTCCACTTTCCATTCCAATACATTCCACGTTCCATTCCATTCCATTCCATTGCACATTCCATTCCATTCCATTCCACATTCCATTCCATTCCACATTCCTTTCCAATCCATTCCTCATTCCATTCAATTCCAATTCACTTTCTATTCCTCATTCCATTCCATTCCATTCCATTCTACATTCCATTCCATTCCATTCCACTTTCCATTCCAAATTTTATTCCACATTCCATGCTATTTGATTCCATTCCACATTCCATTCCATTCCATTCCGCATTCCATTCCATTCCATTCCACATTCCATTCCATTCCATTCCATGCAATTCCACGTTCCATACCACATTTCATTCCTTTCAATTCTACATTCCATTCCATTCAGTTCCGTATTCCGTTCCATTCCATTGCACATTCCATTCCAGTTTTCATTCCATTCCATTACACCTAACATTGCAGTCCATTTCATTCCAAATTCTATTCCACATAGCATTCAATTCCATTGCACATTCAATTCCACATTCCATTCTATTCCACATTGCATTACACGTTTCATTCCACTCGACATCAGTTGCCACGTTCCATTCTATTTCATTCCACATTCCTTTCCAAATTCCATTCCACATTGCATTCCATTCGATACCATTCCACATTCCATTCCATTGCATTCCGCATTCCATTCCATTCCATTCCGTATTCCATTGCATTCCATTACATATTCCATCCCACATTCCAGTGTATTCCATTCCACTTTCTCTTCCACATTCCATTACATATTCGTTTTCATATTCCATTCCATTCGATTCCATTCCACATTCCATTCAATTCCATTCCGTATTACAATCCATTCCATTCCACATTGCATTCCATTCCATTACACATTGCATTGCACATTCCATTCTATTACATTGCACATTGCATTCCACATTCCTGTCTATTCCATTCCACATTCCATTCTATTCCACATTCTATTCCATGCCACTCAGCATTCCATTCCATTCCATGCCACATTCCATTCCGTTCCACTCCACATTCCATTCCATTCCACATTACAATCATGCCATTCCTTATTACAATCCATTCCATGCCACTTTCCGTACCATTCCATTCCACATTCCATTCCTTTGCATTCCATTCTACCTTCCTTTCCATTCCATTCCACGTTCAGTTCCATTCCATTTAACGTTCCATTCTGTTCCATTCTACCTTCCATTCCATTGTATTCCACTTTCAATTCCATTACATTCCACAATCCATTCCATTCCATTCCATTGCCCATTCCATTCCATTCCATTCCAAATTCCATTCCATTCCACATTGCATTCCAATCCATTTCTCATTCCATTCCATTCCAATTCACTTTCCATTCCTCATTCCATTCCATTCCATTCCATGCCTTTCCAAATTGCATTCCACATTCCATTCAATTCCAATCCACATTCCATTCCATTCCATTCCATTCCAGACCACATTCCATTCCATTCCTTTCCATTCCACATTCCATTCCATTCCAAAGCACATAAAAATCTATTCCAATCCACATTTCTTTCCATTCCATTCCACGTTGCATTCCATTTCTTCCCAAGTTCCATTCCTTTCTATTCCACATTCCATTCCACATTCAATGCCTCTTTCATTTCCACTTTCCAATCTACTTTCCATTCCATTCCATTCCACATTCCATTCCATTCCTTTTGACTTTTCATTCCAGGTTCCATTCCATTCCATTCCATTCCTTATTCCATTCCACTGCATTCCACATCCCATTCCACATTCCAGGCCATTCTATTTCACATTCCATTCCATTCCATTCCATTCTATTCCGCATTCCATTCAACATTCCGTTCCATTCCATTCCACATTCCATTCAATTCCATTCCATTCCATTCCAAATTCCATTCAATTCCATTCAACATTCCAGTCCACTCCACTACACATTCCATTTCACGTTGCATTCCATTCCATTCCACTTTGCATTCCATGCCATTCCACATTCCATTCCACATTCCATTCTATTCCATTCCACATTCATTTCCATTCCGTTCCACGTTTCATTTCATTCCATTCCATTCCACTTTCCATTACATTCTAGTCCACGATCAATTCTATTGCCTTCCACGTCCCATCCCACGTTCCATGCCATGTTCCTTTACACGTTCCATTCCATTTTCCATTCCATTCTATTCCACAATCGATTCCACTCCATTCCACATTCCATTCCTTTCCATTACATATTCCATTCCACATTCCATTGTATTCCATTCCACTTTCTATTCCACTTTCCATTACACATTCCTTTCCATATTCCATTCCATTTGATTCCATTCCACCCTCCATTCAATTCCATTCCGTATTCCAATCCATTCCATTCCACATTGCATTCCATTCCATTACACATTGCATTCCACATTCCATTCTATTACATCCCACATTCCATTCCACGTTCTTTTCTATTCCATTCCACATTCCATTCCATTCCACATTCCCTTACAGGCCACACAGCATTCCATTCCATTCCATGCTACATTCCATTCCATTCAATTCCACATTCCATTCCACTTTCCATTCCATTCCATATTTCATTCCATTCCATTCCATTCCACGTTCCATTCCATTCCAATTTCCATTCCATTCCATATTTCATTCCATTCCATTCCATTCCACGTTCCATTCCAATCCATTCCACTTTCCATTCCATTCCATTCCACGTTCCATTCCACATTCCATTCCTTTCCATTCCACATTCCATTCCACTCCATTCCATTCCACATTTCATTCTACTTTCCATTCCATTCCATTCTGTATCGCATTATATTCCACTACAAGTTCCATTCCATTCCATTCCACTTTCCTTTCCATTGCGCTTTCCATTCCAAGCCCTTAAACATTACATTCCATTCCAATCCACATTCCATTCTTTCGATTCCATATTGCATTCCATTTCATTCGACTTTCCATTCCATTCCGCATTCCATTCCAATTCCATTCCATTCAACGTTCCTTACACTCCATTACACATTCCATTCCATTCCATTCCACTCTGCATTCCATTCCATTCCACATTCAACTCCATTCAATTTCATTCCGCTTTCAATTCCATTCCATTCCACGTTCCATTCCATTCCATTCCACATTCCACTCCACTCCATTTCACATTCCATTCCAACTTCCATTCAATCCCATTCCACGTTCCATTCCATTCCATTCCATAATCCATTCCATTCCATTTCGCATTCCATTCCATTCCACATTCCATTTCATTCGATTCCGCATTCCTTTCGATTCCGCATTCTATTCTTTTCCACATTCCATTCCATTCCCCATTCCATTACATGCCAATCCGTTTTAAATTCCATTCCATGCAACACTCCATTCCATTCCATTCTATTCCAAATTCCGTTCCACATAGCATTCCGTTATTTCCACAGTGAATTCCACATTCCTTTCCAGTCCACGTTTCATTCCACATTTCATTCCATTCCACATTCCATACCACGTTCCATTCCATTCCATTCAACATTCAATTCCACATTCCATTCCATTCGATTTCTTTCCACATTCCATTCTATTCCATTCTGCATTCCGTTCCATTCCATTACACCTTGTATTCCATTAAATTCCATTACACATTCCATTCCACATTCCATTTTATTCCACAACACATTCCATTCCACTTTCCTTTCCATTGCGTTCCACATTCCATTCCTTTCCACATTCCATTCCATGTCATTCTTCATTACATTCCATTCCATGCCACATTCCAAGGCATTCCATTCCACATTCCATTCCATTCCACATTGCATTCCATTCCATTCCATTCCACATTCCATTCAACTCCATTCCATTTCACGTTGCATTCCATTCCATTCCACCTTCCATTACCTTCCATTCCACTTTCCATATCATTCCATTCCACGTTCCATTCCACATTCCATTCCATTCCATTCCACATTTCAATCCATTGCATTCTACATTCCATTGCACGTTCCATTCCATTCCATTCCACGTTGCATTCAATTCATTTAAGTATCCCATTCCATTCCGTTGCACGTTCTATTCCATTCCATTCCACTTTCCTTTCCATTCCACATTCCATTCAATGCCATTAAACATTCCATTCCATTCCATTCCACATTCCATTCCGTTCCATTCCATTCCACATTCCATTCCATTCCATTCCACATTACTTTCTATTCCACTCCATATTGCATTCCATTCCATTCACATTCCGTTCCATTCCACCTTCTAGTACACATTCCATTCCATTCCATTCCACAATCCATTCTATTCCATTCCATTCCACATTCCATTCCATTTCTTTCCATTGCACATTCCAATCCATTCCATTCCACATTCCATTCCCTTTCATTCCACATTCCATTCCATTCCATTCGACTTTCCATTCCATTGCATTCCATTCCACATTCCATTCCATTCCATTTCATTGCCTTCCCATCCATTCCACATTCCATTCTATTACTTTCCACAATCCATTCCATTCCATATTCCATATTCCATTCTATTCCATTCCACATTCCATTCCATTCCATTCCATTGCATTCCAACTTCGTTTCCATTCCATTCCATTCCATTACAAATTACTATCCATTCCATTCCAGATTCCATTAGATTCCATTCCTCATTCCATTCCATTCCATTCCACATTCCATTCCATTCCATTCCATTCCATTCCATATTCCATTCAATTCCACTCCATTCCATTCCACGTTCCATTCCATTCTTTTCCATTCCATTTTCCATTCCACATTGTATTCCACATTGCATTCCATTCCATTCCATTCCACATTCCATTCCAGATTCCATTCCCCATTCCATTCCACATTCCCTTCCATTCCATTTCATTCCATTCCACATTGCATTTCGCATTCCTTTCCATTCCATTCAATTCCATTCCATTCCACATTCCATTCTATTTCACATTCCATTCCATTGCATTCCACATTCCATTCCATTCCATTGCATGTTCCATTCCACAATCCACTCCACATTCCATTGCCTTCCATTCCGTTCCATTCCATTCCATTTCACGATGCATTCCACATTCCATTCCACATTCCATTCCATTCCATTCCATACCATTACAAGTTCCATACCAATTTCCTTTCCACATTCAAATCCGTTCCATTCCATTCCATTCCAATTTCAATTCCACATTTCTTTCCACTTTCCATTTCCGTTCCATTCCACATTACGTTCCCCTCATTTATATTCCATTGCATTCCACATTCCATTTCAGTCCATTCCATTCGAAATTCCATGCCATTCCATTCCACGTTCTATTCCATTCCATTACACATTCCATTCCATATTCCATTCCAATCCATTCCACTTACAAATTCACATTCCATTCCATTCTATTCCACCTTCCATTCCATTCCATTCCACATTCCATTCTATTTCTATTTCACATTCTATTCTATTTCCATTTCACTTTCCGTTCCATTCCACATTCCATTCCATTCCATTCCATTCCATATTCCATATTCCATTCCTTTATATTCCACATTCCATTCCATTCCATTCCATTGCCTTCCGCCTTACTTTCCATTCCTTTCCATTCCATTCCAAACTCCTATCCATTCCATTCTGGATTCCATTAGATTCCATTCCTCATTCCATTCCATTCCATTCCACATTCTATTCCATTCGTTTCCACATTGCATTCCATTGCACTCCATTCAATTCCACATTCCATTCCATTCCACATTCCATTCCACATTCCATTCCACATTGCATTCTATTGCATTCCATTCCACATTGCATTGCAGATTCCATTCCCCATTCCATTCCACATTCCATTTCTTTCTATTCCACATTGACTTTCGCATTCCTTTCCATTCCATTCCATTCCATTCCATTCCACATTGCATTCTATTCCACATTCCATTCCATTACATTCCACAGTCCATTCCATTGTATTCCATTCTATTCCACATTACATTCCACCTTCCATTCCATTCCATTCCATGTTCCATTCCACAATCCACTCCACATTCCATTCCCTTCCATTCCATTCCATTCCATTTCACATTCCATTCCACTTTCCATTCCACATTCCATTCCATTCCATTCCATTCCATTCCATTCCACTTTCTATTCCACTTTCCACTCCACATCTCATTCTGTTCCATTCCATTCCATTCCACTTTCCATCCCTCATTCCTTTCCACATTCCATTCCATTCCATTCCACACTCCATTCCACTCCATTCCATTGCATTGCATTTCACATTGCATTTCAGTCCATTCCATTTGAAATTCCATTCCATTCCATTCCACGTTCTATTCCATTCCATTACACATTCCATTCCATATTCCATTCCAATCCATTCCACTGTCCAATCCACATTCCATTTCATTCCATTCCACATTCCATTCCATATTCCATTCCAATCCATTCCACTTTCCAATCCACATTCCATTCCATTCCATTCCACCTTCCATTCCATTCCATTCCACATTCCATTCTATTTCCATTTCATATTCCATTCTATTTCCATTTCACTTTCCGTTCCTTTCCACATTCTGTTACATTACTTTCCTCTTTCCATTCCATATTCAATTCCATTCCATTCCACGTTCCATTCCATTTCACTTTGCATTACATTCCGTTCCATTCCATTCCACATTCCATTTCACGTTCCATACCAGTCCATTCCACTTTCCATACTATTCCGTTCCACGTTCCATTGCATTCCATTCCACGTTCCATTCCATTCCATTCCACGTTCCATTCCGTTCCATTCCACGTTCCATTCTGTTCCACATTCCATTCCATTCCATTCCACGATCGATTCCACGTTCCATTCCATGTTCAAATCCATTCCATTAAACTTTCCATTCCTCATTCCATTCCACATTCCATTCCTTTCCATACCACGTTCCATTCCAAGTTCCATTCCAGTCCATTCCGCGTTCCGGTCTGTTCCACTTTTCATTCCATTCCATTGCACGATTCATTCTACTTTCCATTACACGTTCCTTTCCATTTTATTCCACGTTAAACACCTTATTCCATTCCACGTTCCATTCAATTCCATTCCACATTCTATTCCACATTCCATTGCATTGCATTCCACATTCCATTCCATTCCACATTGCATTCCATTCCATTCCATTTCACATTACATTTCATTCGAATCCATTCCATTCTATTCCACATTCCACTCCACATTCCATTGCATTCCATTCCACTTTCCATTCCACAATGCACTCCACATTCCATTCTATTCCATTCCTCGTTCCATTCCACATTCCATTCCACATTTCATTCTGTTCCAATCCTTTCCATGCCACGTTCCATTCCACATTCCATTCCACATTTCATCCCATTCCATTCCACGTTCCATTGCATTCCATTCCACTTTCCATTCCATTCCATTCCACGTTCCATTCCATGTTCCATTCCATTCCATTAAACGTTCCATTCCTCATTCCGTTCCACATTCCATTCCTTTCCATACCACATTCCATTCCAAGTTCCATTCCAGTCCATTCCGCGTTCCGTTCCATTCCACTTTTCATTCCATTCCATTGCACGATTCTTTCTACTTTCCATTCCACGTTCCTTTCCATTTTATTCCACGTTAAACACCTTATTCCATTCCACATTCCATTCAATTCCATTCCACATTCTATTCCACATTCCATTGCATTCCATTCCACATTCCATTCCATTCCACATTGCATTCCATTCCATTCCACATTTTGTTCCATTCCGCATTCCATTCCATTCCATTTCACATTACATTTCTTTCGAATCCATTCCATTCTATTCCACATTCCACTCCACATTCCATTGCATTCCATTCCACTTTCCATTCCACAATGCACTCCACATTCCATTCCATTCCATTCCTCGTTCCATTCCACATTCCATTCCACATTGCTTTCTCTTCCAATCCTTTCCATTCCACGTTCCATTCCACATTCCATTCCACATTTCATCCCATTCCATTGCACTTTCCATTCCACATTTCATTCCATTCCATTCCACATTCCATTCCTTTCCATTCCACATTCCATTCTATTTTCATTTCACATTAAATTCTATTTCCATTTCACATTCCATTCCATTCCACATTCCATTCCACGTTCCATTCCATTACATTCCATATTCCTTTCCACATTCAATTCCATTCCATTCCATGTTCCATTCCATTCCACTTTGCATTCCATTCTGTTCCATTCCATTCCACTTTCCATTCCACCTTCCATCCCACTCCATTCCTCTTTCCATAATTTTGAATTTCAAGTTCCATTCCGTTCCATTCCACGTTCCATTTCTGTCCATTCCACGTTCCATTCCAGTCCACCTTCCATTCCATTCCATTCCACGATACATTCCACGTTCCATTCCACGTTCCATTACACGTTCTATTCTATGTGCCATTCCATTGCATTAAACGATCCACTCTGCTTTCCATTCCACATTCCATTCCAATCCATTCCACATTCCACGTTCCATTGCATTCCATTCCATGTTCCATTCGTCATTCCATTCCATTCCATTCCCCATTCCATTCCACACTCCATTCAACATTCCATTCCACAGTCCTCTCCACATTCCATTCAATTCCATTTCATTCCTCGTTCCACTCCACTTTCCATTCCTCATTCTATTCCACATGCCGTTCCATTCCATTCCACTTTGCCTTCCACATTCCATTCCATCCCATTGCACGTTCTATTCCACATTCCATTCCACTCCATTCCATTCCTTTCCATTTCAGATTCCATTTCATTCGATTTCACATTCCATTCCATTCCACATTCCATTTCACTCTATATAATTCCACATTCCATTCCATTCTATTCAACATTCCATTGCATTCCTTTCCGCATTGCATTCCACATTCTATTCCATTCCATTCAACGTGCCATTTCACATTCCATTCCATTGCATTCCACATTCCATTCAACATTCCATTCAATTCCATTATACGTTCCATTCCACTTTCCATTCCATTGCTTTCCATTCCTTTCCATTCCACATTCCTTTTCTTTCGATTCCACATTCCATTCCATTCCAATCCACAATCCATTCCATTCCTTTCCACTTTCCATTCCATTCCATGTACCATTCCAAATTCCATTCCACATTCCGTTCCATTCCATTCCATTTCATTCCACGTTCCATTCCACCTTCCATTCTATTCTATTCCATTCCATTCCAGGTTCCATTCCACATTCCATTCCACATTCCATTCCATTCCATTCCACATTCCATTCCACATTCTATTACATATTCCATTCCATTACATTCCACTTTTCATTGCCCATTCCATTCCGCATTCCATTCCACATTCCATTCCATTCCTTTCCACATTCCATTCCATTGCATTCCATTGCAGTCCACATTGCATTCCATTCCATTCCATTCCACGTCCCATTCCATATTCCATTCCTTTTCACTCGATTTCATTCCACATTCCAGTCCACATTCCATTCCACATTCCCTTCCATTCCATTCTATTCCATTCCACGTTCCATTCCACCTTCCATTCCACATTCCATTCCATTCCATTCCACTTTCCATTCCATTCCATTCCACGTTCCATTCCGAATTCCATTCCACATTATATCCCATTTGCTTCCGTTCCACTTTCCTTTCCATTCCATTCCACATTCCATTCCATTCCACGTTACATTCCACATTCCATTCCACATTCAATTCTGTTCCATTCCATTCCGTTCCATGTTCCATTCCACATTCCATTCCACATTCCATTCCATTCCATTCCAAATTGCATTCCACTTTCCATTCCATTCCATTCCACATTCTATTCCATTCCTTTCCATTGCATTCCACATTCCACTTCACTCCATTCCATTCGACATTCCATTCCATCCCTTCAACATTCCGTTCAATTCCATTCCACATTCCATTCCACATTCCAATCCATTTCATTCCACGTTCCATTCCACATTCCATTCCATTCCATTCCACTTTCCATTTCATTCCATTCCACTTTCGATTCCGTGTCTTTCCATTCCACATTCCATTCCACGTACGATTCCATTCCATTCCATTACATTCCACATTCCATTCCGTTCCATTCCTCATTCCACTCCATTCCATTCCACATTCCTTTCCATTCGCTTTCCATTCCATTCCATTCCACATTCCATTCCGTTACATTCCACATTTCATTCCATTCTATTCCACATTCAATTCTATATTCCATTCCACATAGTATTCCTTTCCTTTCCTTTGCATTCCATATTCCATTCCATTCCATTCCCCATTCAACTCCATTGCATTCCATTCTTCATTCCACTCCATTACATTCCACATTCCATTCCATTCCTTTCCATTCCATTCCATTCCACATACCATTCCATTCCAGTCCATTGCATTTCACTTTCCATTCCATTCCATTCCTCATTCCACTCCATTCCTTTCCACATTCCATTCCATTCGCTTTCCATTCCGTTCCATTCCACAGTCTATTCCATTCCATTC
Organism: Pongo pygmaeus; assembly: GCF_028885625.2. Classification (NCBI taxonomy): domain Eukaryota; kingdom Metazoa; phylum Chordata; class Mammalia; order Primates; family Hominidae; genus Pongo; species Pongo pygmaeus. The sequence continues at coordinate 2,975,037 of NC_085931.1, forward strand.
CACATTTCATTCCATTCCTTTCCACATTGCGTTCCATTCCATTTCACATTCCATTCCATTCCACTTTCCATTCCATTCCATTCGTTTCCATTCCACATTCCATTCCATACAATTCTTTCCAACATTGCATTCCATTCCGTTTCACATTCCATTCCTTTCCTTTCCATACCAGAGTCCATTCCATTCCATTTCACATTTCAGTCCTTTCCATTCCATTCCACAGTCCATTCAATTCCATTCCAAATTCCATTCCGTTCAACTTTCAATTCCATTCAGTTTGTTTCCATTCAACCTTCCATTCCATACCATTCCCTTCCACATTCCATTCCATTCCATTCCACATTCCATTCCATTCCATTCCACATTCCATTCCATTCCATTCCATTCCACCTTCCATTCCAAATTCCCTTCCACATTGCATTCTGCAGTGCATTCCTTTCCATTCCATTCCACATTCCAATCCATTCCATTCCACATTCCATTCCATTCCATTTTATATTTCACATTCCATACCGTTCCATTCCACGTACCATTCCATATTCAATTCCATTCCATTCCACATTAAATTCCATACCATTCCACATTAAATTCTATTTCCATTTCAGTTTCCATTGAATTCCATTCCACATTTCATTGCATTCCTTTCCACTTTTCTTTCCATTCCATTCCGCATTGCTTCCCATTGCATTCCACATTCGTTTCCATTCCATTGCATTGTATTCCATATTCCATTCTATTTCATGCCAAATTCCATTCGATTCCATTCCAAATTCCATTCCTCTTTCAATTCCATACCATTCCATATTCCATTCCATTCCATTCAACATTCCATTACACATTCCATTCCATTGCATTCCATTGCCTTCCACATTCCATTACAGTTCATTCCATTCCACATTGTATTCCACATATCATTCCATCCCATTCCACGTTCCATTCCATTCCTTTCAACTTTGCATTCCACATTCTATTCCTTTCCATTCCATTGCATTCCACATTCCATTCCATTCCATTCCACATGCCATTCCATTCCATTCCATATTCCTTTCCACATTCCATTCCATTCCATTCCACGTTCCATTCCACTTTCCATTCTATTCCATTCCACATTCCATTCCAATCCATTCCGCATTCCATTCCACTTTCAATTCCTTTCCATTACACGTTCCATTCCACATTGTGTTCCACATTCCATTCCATTCCATTCCTTTCCATTCCAGCTTCCATTCCACATTCCATTCCACATTGTATTCCATTCCAAGCCATTCCATTCCACTTTGCATTCGACATTCCATTCCACATTTCATTCCATTACTTTCCATTCCATTCCAAGTTCCATTCCACTTTCCATTCCACGATCAATTGCATTCCATTCTACATTCCATTCCATTCCATTTAATTTCATTGCATTCCACATTCGATTCCACTCCATTCAATTCGACATCCTATACCATTACATTACACTGTCCATTGCATTCCATTCCATATTCCATTCCACATTGTATTACGTTCCAAGCCATTCCATTCCACTTTGCATTCGACATTCCATTCCACATTTCATTCCGTTACTTTCCATTCCATTCCAAGTTCCATTCCACTTTCCATTCCACGATCCATTCCATTCCATTCCACATTCCATTCCATTCCATTTAATTTCATTGCATTCCACATTCGATTCCACTCCATTCAATTCGACATCCTATACCATTACATTACACTTTCCATTGCATTCCATTCCATATTCCATTCCACATTTCAATCCATTCCATTCCACTTTGCATTCCACATTCCATTCCATTCCGTTACACATTCCATTCCATTCCATTCCACATTCATTTCTATTTTCATTTTAATTGCCTTTCAATTCCATTACATATTCCATTCCATTCCATTCCACATTCCATTCTATTTCCATTGCACATTCCATTCTATTTCCATTTCACATGCCATTCCATTCCATTCCACATTCCATTCCATTCCACTCCATTCCACATTGCATCCGATTCCATTCCACATTCCATTCCCTTCCACATTGCATTCCATTCCAATCCACATTCCATTCCATTGCACATTCCTTTCCATATTCCATTACATTCCATTCCTCATTAAATCCCACATTACTTTCCATTCCATTCCACAATTCATTCCATTTCATTCCACATTCCATTCCATTCCACCTTGCATTCCATTGCACATTCCTTTCCATATTCCATTACATTCCATTCCACATTTAATTCCACATTTCTTTCCATTCCATTCCATAATGCATTCCATTTCATTCCACTTTCCATTCCATTCCAAATTCCTTTCTTTCCCATAGCGTTCCATTCCACATTCCATTATGTTCCATTCCATTCAATTCCATTCCACATTCCATTCTATTCTGTTCCATTCCCTTGCATTCCACATTCCATTCCATTGCATTCCATTCCACATTCCATTCCATTCCATTCTATTCCATTCCATTCCACATTCGATTTCATTGCATTTCATTCCACTTTCCATTCCATTCCATTCTGCGTTTCATTCTATTCCATTAAACATTGCATTCTATACCATTCCACATTCCATTCCACATTCCATTCCACTCCATTCCACATTGCATTACACCTTCCATTCTATTCCATACCACGTTCCTTTCCTCATTCCATTCCACGTTCCACTCCATTGCATTCCACATACCAATCCTCATTCCATTCCACATTCCATTCCGGTCCATTCCACGTTCCATTCCACGTACCACTCCACGTTCCTTTCCACGTTCCATTCCATTCCATTCCACGTTCAATTCCATTCCATTGCACGTTCCTTTCCTCATTCCATTCTACGTTCCACTCCATGCCATTCCACATTCCGTAAGTCATTCCATTCCACGTTCCATTTTGTTCCATTCCACGTTCAATTCCACGTTCCATTCCTGTTCCATTCCACGTTCCTTTGCATTCCATTCCATGTTGCAGTCCTCATTGCATTCCATGTTCCATTTCATTCCATTCCACCTTCCATTCCATTCCATTCCACATTCCATTTCATTCCATTCCACCTTCCATTCCATTCCATTCCACATTCCTTTCCAAATTCCTTTCCATTCCATTCCACATTCCATTACACTTTCCTTTCCACTCCATTCCACTTTCCATTCCTTATTCCATTCCACATTCCATTCCCTTCCATTCCACATTCCATTCCACGTTCCATTCCATTCCTTTCCACATTCCATTCAATTCCATTCCACATTCTATTCCATTCTGTTCCACATTCCTTTCCATATTCCATTCCATTCCATTCCACTTCCCATTCCACATTCCAATCCATTATATTCCAAATTCCTTTCCATTATATTCCATTCCATTCCTCATTCCTTAACACCTTACATTGCATTCAATTCCATGTTCTGTTTCAATACTTTCCGCGTTCCATTCCACTTTCCATTCCACATCCCATTCCGTTCCATTCCACATTCCATTCCACTTTACATTCTATTCTATTCCACATTCCATTCCATTCCATTCCAGGTTCCATTCCATTCCATTCCACTCCAGGTTCCATTCCATTCCATTCCACTCCATTCCATTCCAAATTCCTTTCCATTCCATTCCATTCCACATTGCATTCCATTCCATTCCACATTCCTTTCCATTCCATTCCACATTCCATTCCATTCCACATTCCTATCCACATTCCATTACACATTCCATTCCATTCCATTCCACATTCCTTTCCATTCCATTCCACATTCCATTCCATTCCACATTCCATTCCTCATTGCATTCCATTCCATTCCATTCCAGATTCCATTCCCCATTCCATTCCTCATTCCATTCCATTTCAAATTCCATTGAATCCAATTCCACATTCCATTCCATTCCATTTTTCTTTCCATCCCATTCCATTCCATTCCAGTCCACATTCCATTCCATTACATTCCTCTTTCCATTCCATTTCATTCCACATTCCTTTCCACATTCCATTCAACATTCCATTCTGCTTTCCATTCCACATTGCATTCCATTCCATTCCACTTTCCTATGCATTCCATTCTATTCTACTTTCCATTCCATTCCATTTCACATCTCATTCCATTCCATTCCATTCCATTTCACATTTCATTCCATTCCATTCCACATTTCACTGCACATTCCATTCCATTCCATTCCACATTCCTTTCCATTCCATTTCAAAATGCCTTCCACATTCCAATTCATTCCATTTCACATTCCATTCCTTTGCATTCCACATTCCATTCCATTCCATTCCACATCCCATTCCATTTCATTTCACTTTCCATTTCACCTTCCATTCCATGCCATTCCACATTTCATTCGATTCCATTCCATTCCACAATCTATTCCAGAGTCCATTACACTTTCCATTCTACATTCATTTCCACTTTACATTGCACGTTCCATTCCACAACCCTTTCCACTTTCCATTCCACTTTCCATTCCATTCCATTCCATTCCATTTCATTTTCCATTCCATTCCTTTTCATTCCAGTTCAAGTTCCGTTCCCTTCCATTCCACATTCCATTCCATTCCTTTCCACATTCCATTCCACATTCCACTCAATTCCATTCCACATTCCATTCCACATTCCACTCCGCATTCCACTTCATCACATTTCACATTCCATTTCATGACATTCCATTCCACATTGCATTCCATGCCATTCCACATTGCACTGCATTCCATTCCATTCTACATTCCATACCATTCCGTTCTACACTCCATTCCACATTCCATTCCTCATTCCACTGCATGCCATTCCACATTCCATTCCATTCCACATTCCATTCGTTTCCATTCGACATTTGATTCCAGATTCCATTCCATAGATTCCACTTTCTATTCCATATTCCATTCCATTCCATTCCACATTCCATTCCACATTCCATTCCATTCTATTCCACATTCCAATCCATTCCACATTCCACTCCATTCCATTCCTCATTCTATTCCAGATTCCACTTCACATTCCACTTCATTCCATTCCACATTCCATTCCATGCCATTCCATTCCGCATTCCCTTGCACATTCCATTCCTTTGCATTCCACATTGCACTCCATTCCATTCGATTCAACATAGGATTCCATTCCATTTCGCATTCCATTACATTCCATTCCACATTTCATTCAACTTTCCATTCCACTCCATTCCATTCCACATTCCATTCCACATTCCATTCCACATTCCATTCCTTTCGATTCCGCATTCCATTCCACATTCTTTCCATTCAATTTCACTTTCCATTCCACACTCCATTCCATTCCATTCCACATTTCATTCGATTCCTTTCCGTTCCATTCCACATTCCATTCCAGGGCCCATTCCACTTTCCATTCTACATTCATTTTCACTTTCCATTCCATATTCCATTCCACGACCCATTCCACGTTCCAATCCTCTTTGCGTCCATTCCTTTGGACATTTCATTCCACTTTCCATTCCATTATATTCCACATTCCATTCCATTACATTCCACATTCCATTCCATTCTTTTCCACATTTCATTCTTTCCTTTTCACATTCCATTCCATTCCATTACACATTCCGTTCCATTCCTTTTCACATTCCATCCCTTTCCCTTCCACATTCCATTCCATACTCCAATCTATTCCATTTCACATTCCATTCCACTCCATTCCACATACAATTCCATTCCATTCCATCTTTCTTTCCATTCCATTCCATTCAACATTCCTTTCCATTCCATTCCCCATTCCATTCCGCATTCCCTTCCATTCCATTTGATTCGAATCCATTCGATTCCTTTATAATCCTTTGCATTCCACATTCCATTTCATTCCTTTCTACATTCCATTCCATTCTATTCCATTGCATAGTCCATTCCATTCGTTTCCATTCCATTCCACAAACCATTCCATTCCATTCCACTCTCCATTCCATTGCATACCACAATCCATTCCAGATTCCATTGCATTCCATTCCACACTCCAATCTACATTCCATTTCATTCAATTCCACATTCCATTCAATTCCATTCCTCTTTGCATGCCACATTCCATTCTACATTCTGTTGCATTCTATTCCACATTCCATTAAATTCCATTCCACGTTCCATTCCATTCCATTTCACTTTCCCTTCCATCCCTTTCCATTCCACATTCCATTCCATTCCTTTCCATTCTGCAATCCATTCCTTGCCATGACACTTTCAGTTCCACTCCATTCCAATTTCCTTTCCACATTCCTTCCCAAATTTCATTGAATACCATTCCACATTCCATTCCATTGCAGTCCACATTCCATTCCATTACTTTTCACATTCCATACCACATTCCATTCCATTCCATTACACATTTCGCTCCACATTCCATTCCATACCATTCCACATTCCACTCCATTCAATTCCACTTTCCAATCCATTGCATTCCACATTCCATTCCATATTTCACTTCTTTTCATTCCATTCCACATTCCATTCCTCTCCATTACAAATTCCTTTTCCATTCCATTTCATTCCGTTCCATTCCATTCCATTCCATTCCACATTCCATTTCATTGCATTCCATTCCACGTTCCATTCCTCGTTCCATTCCCTTTCATTCCACATTCCTTTCCACATTCCGTTCCACATTCCATTCCACATTCCACTCCACATTCCATTCCATTCTATTCCATTCAACATTCCACTCCATTCCATTCCACATTCCATTTCATTCCATTCCACATTCCATTTCATTCCGTTCCACCTTCCATTTCACATTCCATTTCATTCCATTCCTCATTCCTTTCCATTCCATTCCATTCCATGTTCCGTTCCATTCCATTCCACACTCCATTACATTCCATTCCACATTGCACTGCATTCCATTCTGTTCCATTCCACATTCCACTCCACATTCCATTCCATTCTATTCCATTCAACATTCCACTCCATTCCATTCCACATTCCATTTCATTCCATTCCACATTCCATTTCATTCCGTTCCACCTTCCATTTCACATTCCATTTCATTCCATTCCTCATTCCTTTCCATTCCATTCCATTCCACGTTCCGTTCCATTCCATTCCACACTCCATTACATTGCATTCCACATTGCACTACATTCCATTCTGTTCCATTCCACATTCCATTCCACATTCCATTCCATTCCACATTCCATTCCATTCCATTCCACCTTCCTTTCCACATTCCATTCCACTCCATTCCACATTCCATTCCATTGAATTCCAAATTCCATTCCACTGCATTCCAAATTCCATTCCACTTCATTCCACATTAAATTCCATTCCATTCCACATTGGATTCCATTCCATTCCACATTCGCTTCCCTTCCATTCCACATTCCATTATATTCCATTCCATTCCACATTCCATTCCATTCCATACTACGTTCCATTCAACTTTCATTTCCATTCCATTACATTCCACATTCCATTCCATTCCATTCCTCCCCACATTCCATTCCATTCCATTCCACATTCCATTCCACATTCCATTCCACACTCCATTCCATTCCCTTCCATATTCCCTTCCCTTCCATTCCACATTCCACTCCATTCCATTCCATATTCCATTCCCTTCCATTCCATTACAATTTCCTTTCCAATTTCTATTCCATTGCATTCCACATTCCATTCCAACACATTTCACATTCCATTCCATTCCATTTCGAATTATATTCCATCCCTTTCCCTTCCACATTCCAATCCATTCCTTTATAAATTCCATTTCATTCCATTTCACATTGCATTCAATTCCAATCCATTCCACATTCCATTCCATTCCATTTCAAACTGCAATCCATTCCAAATTCAAATCCACATTCCATTCCATTCCGTTGCATATTCCATTCCACATTCCATTCCATTTCATTCCACATTCCATTCTATCCATTCCACATTCCCTTCCATTCCATTTCACTTTATATTCCATTCCGTTCCGTACCACATTCTATTCCATTCCACTCCACATTCCATTCCCTTTCATTCCACATTCCATTCCTCATTCCATTGCATTCCATTCCATTCCACATTCCATTCCACATTCCATTGCATTCCATTCCATTCCACATTCCATTCCATTCCACATTCCATTCCATTCCATTATATTTCACATTCTATTCCATTCCATTCCATCATTGCCTTCCATTGCACATATCACTCCATTCTATTCTCATACCATTCCATATTCCTTTCCATTCCATTCCATTCTATTCCACATTCCAATCCATTCCATTCCATTCTGTTCCACATTCCATTCCATTCCTTTGCATTCCACACTCCATTCCAAGTTCCATTCCACTCCATTAAAAGTTCCATTCCATTCCAATTTCCATTCCATTCCATTCCACGTTCCTTTCCAATCCCATACACATTCCATTCCATTCCAAGTTACATTCAATTCCATTCCATGTTCCTTTCCAAGTTTCATTACACGTTCCATTCCACATTCCATTCCACTTTCCATTCCATTCCATTCCACGTTCCTTTCCTCGTTCCTTTCCACGATCCACTCCATTCCATTCCACAGTCCATTCCTCAATCCATTCCACGATCCTTTGCATTCTATTTCACTTTCAATTCCATTAAATTCCGCATTCCATTCCACATTCCATTCCACATTCCACTCCATTTCATTCCACCTTCCATTCCATTCCATTCCATATTCCATTCCACATTCCATTCCATTCCATTCCACATTGCATTCCATTCAGCTCCATATTCCATTAGATTCCATTCCATTACACGTTCCATTCCATTCCATTCCATTCCTCTTTCCATTCCATTCCATTCCACATTCCCTTGCATTCCATTCCATTCCATTCCACATTCCCTTGCATTCCTTTCCACATTCCATTCCATTGCATTCGACATTAAATTCCATGTTTCATCCTATTCCATTCCCCATTCCATTCCACATTCCAGTCCATTCCATTCCATTCCACTTTCCATTCCATTCCATTCCATTCCACATTCCATTCCATTCCATTTCATTCCATTCCACTTTCCCTTCCTTTTCTTTCCACATTCCCTTGCATTCAATTCCACATTCCTTTCCATTCCATTCCACATTCTACTCCATACCATTCAATTAAATTACACTATCCATTCCCTTAAATTCCACATTACGTTGCATTCAATTCCAGATTCCATTCCATTCCATTCCACCTTCCATCCCTTCCATTGCAAATTCCATTCCATTCCATTCCATTCCACATTAAATACCATTCCATTCCATTCCACATTCCATTCCACTCCCTTAAACTTTCCATTCCCTTCCATTCCAAATTCCTTTCCTATCTATTCCACATTCCATTCCCTTCCATTCCATTCCACATTCCATTCCCTTCCACATTCCATTCCCTTCCTTTCCATTCCACAGTCGATTGCATTCCATTACACATTCCATTCTATTCCTTTCCATATTCCATTCCATTCCATTCTTCATTCAATTCCACATTTCTTTCTATTCCATTCCACATTCTTTAAACCACCTATTCCATTATATTCCACATTCCATTCCATTCCATTTCACATTCCATTCCATTCGATTTCACATTCCTTTCCATTATATTTTACATTCCATTCCATTCCATTTCCCATTCTATTCCATTCCATTCCATTCCACATTCCATTCCACTCCATTCCACGTTCCATTCTATTCCATTTCTCATTGCTTACCATTCCATTACATTCCTCATTCCTTTCCCTTCCATTCCACATTCCATTCCATTCCATTCCACATTCCATTCCCTTCCTTTCCTTTCCACATTCCATTCCATTCCATGCCACATTCCATTCCATTCCATTCCACATTCCATTCAATTACATTCCACATTCCATTCCACATTCCATTCCATTCCGTTCCTTTGCAGATTCCTTTCCATTCCATTCTACATTTTTTCCAATCCATTCCACATTCCATTCCACATTCCATTCCATTCCGTTCCTTTGCAGATCCCTTTCCATTCCATTCTACATTCTTTCCATTCCACTCCACACTACATTCCACATTGCATTCCACTACACTCCACATTCGATTCCACATTCCACTCCATACCAATACACATTCCATTCTATTCCATTCCACTTTCCATTCTACTTTACATTGCATTTCACATTCCATTCCACATTCCATTCCATTGCATTCCAAATTCCATTCCATTCTGTTACATTCCATTCCATTCCATTCCTCATTGCATTACACGTTACATTCCATTCCATTCCAATTGTCATTCCAATATTTTCCACGTTCAATTCCACATTCAATTCCATTCCATTCCACATTCCATTCAATTACATTCCACATTCCATTCCACATTCCATTCCACATTCCATTCCATTCCGTTCCTTTGCAGATTCCTTTCCATTCCATTCTACATTTTTTCCAATCCATTCCACATTCCATTCCACATTCCATTCCATTCCGTTCCTTTGCAGATTCCTTTCCATTACATTCTACATTCTTTCCATTCCATTCCACACTACATTCCACATTGCATTCCACTACACTCCACAGTCGATTCCACATTCCACTCCATACCAGTCCACATTCCATTCTATTCCATTCCACTTTCCATTCTACTTTACATTGCATTTCACATTCCATTCCACATTCCATTCCATTGCATTCCAATTTCCATTCCATTCTGTTACATTCCATTCCATTCCATTCCTCATTCCATTACACGTTACATTCCATTCCATTCCAATTGTCATTCCCATATTTTCCACGTTCCATTCCACATTCAATTCCATTCCATTCCACATTCCACTCCATTTTCATCTCCTTTCCATTCCACATTCCATTCCATTCCATTCCTTTTCATTCCACTTCCATTCCATTGCCTTTTACATTGCATGCCATTCCATTCCAATCCACATTCCATTCCATTCCATTCCAATCCACATTCCATTCCATTCCATTCCATTCCACATGCCATTCCACATTCCATTCCACATTCCAATCCGTTCCATTGCACGTTTCATTCCTCATTCCATTCCACATTCCATTACATTTCTTTCAACATTCCATTCCACATTCCATTCCACGTTCCATTCGATTCCATTCCACATTCCATTCCTTTCCCTTCCACATTCCATTCCACATTCCATTCCATTCCATTCCTCATTCTATTCCACATTTCATCCCGTTACATTCCACATTCCATTCCCTTCTATTCCATTCCATTACTGATTCCATTTCACATTACATTCGATTCCATTCCACGTTCCATTCCATTCAACGTTCCATTTCACATTCCATTCCATTCCATTGCACATTCGATTCCATTCCTTTCCACCTTCCATTCCATTCCACTTTCCATGCCTTTGGATTCCACATTCCATTCCACATTTCATTCCACATTCCTTACCATTCCATTACATTACATTCCATTCCACATTGCATTCCATTCCATTACATTCCATTCCATTCCACATTCTGTTCCGTACCATTAAATTCCACAATCCATTCCATTCCATTTCACCTTCCATTGCTTTCCATTCCATTCCAGAGTCCATTCCATTCCATTCCACATTCTATTCCACATTGCATTCCACGTTCCACTCCATTCAATTCTGCATTCCATTCCATTCCATTCCAAACCATTCCATTCCACATTTCCCTTCATTCGCTTCTACATTAAATTCCTTTCCATTCCAGAATCCTTTCCATTCCATTACAAATTTCATTCCACTCCATTCCACTCCACGTTCCCTTCCACATTCCATGGCACGTTCCATTCCATGCCACGTTCCATTCCACTTTCCATTATATGTTCAACTCCACGTTTCTTTCCACGTTCCATTCCATTTTCCATTCCATTCCATTCCATGTTCCATTGCTCATTCCATTCCTCATTCCATTCCACATACCATTGCACATTCCATCCCACGTTCCATTCCATTTCATTCCACATTCCATTGTATTCTGTTCCACTTTCCTTTCCATGTTCCATTCCATTCCAATCCACATTCCATTCCATATTCCATTTCATTACAAACAACATTCCATTCCATTCTATTCCATTCCATTCCTCATTCGATTTCATATTCCATTCCATTCCATTCCATTCCACGTTCCATTGCGTTGAATTCTATATTCCCATCCATTCTTTTCCATTCCATTCCTCATTCCATTTCACATTCCATTCCATTCCATTCCATGTTCCATTCCAGTCCATTCCACGTTCCATTCCATTCCATTCCACATTCCATTCCACATTCGTTTCCATTCCATTCCACATCCCTTTCTTTATTCCATTCCCCTCCATTCCTCATTCCATTCCTTTCCATTCACTTCCATTCCACATTCCATTCCATTCCATTCCACATTCCAATGCATTCCATTCTCTTCCACTCCATATTCCATTTCATTCTATTAAACATTCCATTCAATTCCATTCCATTCCACCTTATATTCCATTCCTTTCCTCATTCCATTCCATTCCATTCCACATTCTGTTCTATTCCACATTCCATTTCATTCCACATTCAATTTCATTCCACATTCCATTCAACATTCCATTACAATCCACATTCCATAGCATTCAATTCTACATTCCATTCCATTGCATTCCATTCCACATTCCATTCCATACCATTGCACATTCCTTTCGATTCCATTCCATTGCAATCCACATTCCATTCCATTCCACATTCCACTCCATTCCATTCCACTTTCCATTTGACGTAGCATTCCACATTCCATTGCATTCCACTTTCCATTTCACGTATCATTCCACATTCCATTCCATTCCATTCCACGTTCCATTCCACGTTTCATTCCACATTCCTTTCCTTGTTCCATTCCACATTCCATTCCATTCCACATTTCTTTCCATTAAACATTCCATCCCACATTACATATAACATTCCATTCCATGCTATTCCATTCCACATTCCATTCCAGATTCCATTCCACATTCCATTCCTCATTACATTCCATTACATTTCACATTCCATTCCATTCCATTCCCTTCAATTCCACATTCCATTCTGCATTATGTTCGATTCCATTCCATTGCAATCCACATTCCATTGCATTCCAATCCATTCCACATTCCGTTCCATTCCAATCCACGTTCCATTCCATATTCAATCACATTCCATTCTACATTCCATTCCATTCCACATTCCATTACATTCCATTCCACATTCCATTCCACATTCCAGTCAATTCCATTTCAGTTTCCATTCCATTCCATTCCACCATACCTTCCATTCCATTCAATTCCATTCCCTTCCACATTGCATTCCATTCCACATTCCATTCCATTCCATTCCACATTCCATTCCTTTCCATTTCACATTCCTTTCTCTTCCATTCCACATTCCATTCCACATTCCATTGCATTCCATTCCATTCCACATTCCATTCCATTACATTACATTTCAAATTCCATTCCATTCCATTCCATCATTCCCTTGCATTCCACATTTCTTTCCATTCTATTCTCATACCATTCCACATTCCATTCCATTCCATTCCATTCTATTTCACATTCCAATACATTCCATTCCATTCTGTTCCACATTCCATTCCATTCCTTTGCATTCCACACGCCATTCCAAGTTCCATTCCACTCTGTTAAAAGTTCCATTCCTTTCCACTTTCCATTCCATTCCATTCCACATTCCTTTCCATTCCCTTACACATTACTTTCCATTCCACGTTATATTCAATTCCATTCCACGTTCCTTTCCAAATTTCATTACACGTTACATTCCACATTCCTTTCCACTTTCCTTTCCATTCCATTCCAATTTCCTTTCCTCATTCCTTTCCATGTTCCAATCCATTGCATTCCACAATCCATTCCTCATTCCATTCGTCTTTCCAATCCATTCCATTCCACATTCCATTCCATTCCATTCCACATTGCATTCCACATTCCACCCCATTCCATTCCACTTTCCATTCCATTCGGTTTGACATTCCATTCCACATTCCATTCCATTCAATTCCATTCCATTCCATTCCACATTCCTTTGCATTCCATTCCACATTCCATGCCATTCGACATTCCATTCCACGTTCCATTCTATTCCATTCCACATTTCACACCATTCCTTTCCATTCCATTCCACATTTCATTCCATTATATTCCACGTTCCATTCCATTCCATTCCATTCCATTCCACATTCCATTCCATTCCTTTCAACATTCCATTCCATTCCATTCAATTCTATTACACTTTCCATTCCCTTCCATTCCACATTCCATTGCATTCCATTCCAGATTCCATTCAATTCCATTCCACTTTCCATTCCTTTCCATTGCACATTCCATTCCATTCAATTCCATTCCACATTCCATTCCATGCCCTTCCACTTTCCATTCCCTTCCAATCCACATTCCATTCCAATCCTTGCCACATTCCATTCCCTTCCTTTCCAATCCACATTCCATTACATTCCATTCCTTTCCACGTTCCATTCCATTCCATTCCACATTCCAATCCATTCCTTTCCACATTCCATTCCATTCAATTCCTCATTCAATTCCACATTTCATTCTGTTCCATTCCACATTCCTTTAAACCACCCTTTGCATTCTCTTCCACAATCCATTGCTTTCCATTTCACTTTCCATTCCATTCCACTTTCCATTCCGCATTCCATTCCACATTCCATTCGAAATTCCTTTCCATTCCATTGCACATTCCATTCCACATTCCATTCCATTCCATTCCACATTCCATTCCACATTCTATTCCATTCCACATTCCTTTCCATTCCACATTCCATTCCACTGTATTCTATTCCATTCAATTCCAAATTCCATTCCATTCCTTTCCATTTCACGTTCCATTCCATTCCATTTCACTTTTTATTCCATTCCAGTCCATTCCATATTCCACTCTATTCCAATTCACATTCTATTCCATTCCATTCCATTCCACATTGCATTCCATTCCACTCTGCATTCCATGCTATTCCATTTCTCATTGAATTCCATTCCATTCCATTCCAATTTACTTTCCCTTACATTCCACATACCATTCCATTCCATTCCACATTCCATTCACTACCATCCCATTCCACATTCCATTCCAAATTCCGTTCCATTCCATTCCTTTGCAGATTCCTTTCCATTCCATTCCACTTAGTTTCCATTCCCTTCCATTCTACATTCCAAATTCCATTGCACTACAGTCCACATTCGATTCCAAATTCCACTCAACTCCATTTCACATTCCATTCTATTCCATTCCACATTCCGTTCCACATTCCATTCTTTTTCACATTCCATTCCACATGCCATTCCTTTTCATTCCAGTTTCCATTCCATTCTAATCCCTTCTATTCCTCTTTCCATTACAAGTTTAATTCCATTCCATTACATTTTTCATTCCATTATTTTCCACGTTCCATTACACCATCCATTCCATTCCATTCCGCATTCCATTCCATATTGAACACCTTTCCTTTCCACATTAATTTCCATTCCATTCCTTTCCATTCCACATTCCATTCCCTTCCCTTTTACAATGCATGCCATTCCATTGAACTCCCCATTCCATTCAATTCCATTCCATTCCAGTCCACGTTCCATTGCATTCCATTACATTCCACTTTCCATTCCACAGAGCATTCGACGTTCCATTCCTTTCAATTGCACGTTTCATTCATCATTCCATTAAACATTCCATTACATTTCATTCCACATTCGGTTCCACATTCCATTCCACGTTCCATTCTATTACATTCCATATTCCATTCCATTCCGTTCCAGATTCCATTCCACATTCAATTCCGTTCCTCATTCTATTCCACATTCCATCCCATTGCATGCCACAATCCATTCCATTCTATACCATTCCGTTACTGATTCCATTGCACATTACATTCCATTTCATTTCACGTTCCATTCCATTCCATTCCACGTTCCATTGCACATTTGATTTGAAACCACTCCACATTCCATTCCATTCCATAGTGTATTCTGATACATTCCACATTCCATTCCATTGGATTCCACATTCCATTCCACATTCAGTTCCACATTCCATTCCATTCCATTCCAAATTGGGATTTAATGTGGAATGCAATGATATTTAATGGAAAGGAATGAGGAATGGAATGGAATGGAATGTGGAATGGAATGGAATGGAATGTGGAATGGAATGGAATGGAATGTTGAATGTAATGGAATGGAATGTGGAATGGAATGGAATGCATTGGAATGTCAAATGGATTTTGGCATGGATAGTGGAATGGAATGGAATGGATTGGAATGGAATGTGGAATGGAATGGAATAGAATGGAATGAGGAATAGAAGGGAATGTGGAATGGAATGGAATGTAATGGAATATGGAAAGTAATGGAATGGAATGGAATTTGGAATGGAATGTGGAATTGAATGGAATGGAATGTGGAATGGAATGGAATGTGAAATGTGGAATGCAATGGAATGTGGAATGCAATGGAATGGAATGAGGAATGTGGAATGGAATGGAATTTGGAATGGAACGGAATGGAATGTGGAATGGTATGGAATGGAATGTTGAAAGGAATTGACTCTAATGTCCATTGCGGAATGGAATGAAATGTGGATCGGAATGTAATGGAATGTGTAATGGATATGAATGGAAAGTGAATTGGAATGTAATGTAATGTTGAATGGAATGTGGAATGGAATGTAATGGAATGTTGAATGGAGTGTGGAATGGAATGGAATGGAATGTGGAATGGAGCTTATTGTGCATCATGGAATGGAACGTGGAATGGACTTCAATGCAAAGTGGAAAGGAATGGAACATGGAATGGAATGGAAAGGAAGGTGGAAATTATTGTGGAATGAAATGGAATCGAATGTGGAATGCAATCCGGAACAGAATGTGGAATGGAATGAGGAATGGAATGGAAGGAAATGTGGAATGGAATGGAATGGAAAGTGGAATGGAATGTGGAATGGAAGGAAATGTGGAATGGAATGGAATGGAAAGTGGAATGGAATGTGGAATGGAAAGTGGAATGGAATGGAATATGGAATGGAATCTGGAATGCAATGGATTGGAATCTGTAATGGAATGGAATTGAATGGAAAGTGGAATGGAATGGAATATGGAATGGAATGGAATGGAATGGAATGTGGAATTGAATGGAATAGAATGTGGAATGGAATGGACGGGAAACTGGAAAGGAATGTGGTAGTGAAAGCATTGGAATTTGTAATGGAATGAAATGGAATGGAATGGAATGAATTGGAATTGTTACGGAACGGAATGTGGAATGCAATGGAATGGAATATAGAATGGAATGGAATGTGGAATGGAATGAATTGGAATGTGGAATGGAATGTTTCAGAACGGAATGGAATGTGGAATATAACGGAATGCAGAAAGGAATGGATTGGAATGTGGATTCGGAAGTAAGGGAATGTGGAATGGAATGGAATTTAATGTGGAAAGGAACGGAATGTAATGTGGAATGGAACGTGGACTGGAATGTGGAATGGAATTGACTGGAATGTGGAATGGAATGGAATGGACTGTGGAATGGAATTTGGAATGGTTTGCAATCCAATGTGGATGGAATGGAATGCAGTGGATAATGGAATTGAAGGGAAGTGGATGTGGAAAGGAATGGAAACGAATGTGCAATGGAATGTTGAATGGAATGGAATGGAATATGTAATGGAAAGGGGAATGAAATGCAATGGAATTGAATGGAATGTGGAATGTAATTGAATGGAATCTGGAATGTAACGGAAGGGAATATGAAATGGAATGGAATGGAATGTGGATTGGAATTTAATGGAATGTGGAATGGAATGGGATGGAATGGGGAAAGGAATGTGGAATGGAAAGAGGAATGGAATGGAATGGAATGGAATGCAGAATGGAATGGAAGGGAATGTGGAATGGAATGGAATGGAATGGAACGTGGAATGGAATGGAATTTCGAATGGAAAGGAAAGGAACATGGAATGGAATGGAATGGAACGTGGAATGGAAAGGAAAGTCGAATGGAGTGGAATGGAACGTTGAATGGAATGTGGAACGCAATGTGGAATGGAATGGAATGGAAAGTGTAATGGAATGGAAGGTAATGTGGAATGCAACGGAATGGAATGGAATGGAATGTGGACTTGAATGGAATGTAATGGAATGGACTATGGAATGTAATGGAATGGAGTGTGGAATTGTATGGAATGGAATGTGGAATGAAACGTGAAATGGAATGGAATGTGCTATGGAATGTAACGGAATGGAATATGGATGGAAATGGAAAGTGAAATGGAATAAAATGGAATGTGGAATAGAATGTGGAATGGAATGAAATGGAATGTGCAAAGGAATGTGGAATTGAATCAAATGGATCATGGAAAGGAATGTGCAATGGAATGTAATTGGAATGTGGAATGCAATGTTGAATGCAATGTTATGGAATGTGGAATGAAATGGAATGGAATGTGGAATGGAACGTGGAATGGAATGAAATGGAATGTGGATGCGAATGCCTAATGTAATGGAAAGCAATGTGGAATGTAATGTGGAATGCAATGGAATTGAATGGAATGGAATGTGAAATGGAATGAAATGGAATGTGGAATGGAAGAGAATGGAATGGAATGTGGTATTGAATCTGGAACGGAAAGGAATGGAATGTGGAATGGAAGGGAATGCGGAATGGAAAGGGAAATAATATGGAATGGAATGTGGAATGGAATGGAACGGATTGTGGAATGGAATGGAACAGAATGTGGAATGGAATGTGGAATGGAAAGTGGAATGGAATGTGTGAAGAAATGTGGAATGGAAAGTGGAATGGAATGTGTAAACAAATGTGGAATGGAATGTGGAATGGAATGGAATGGAATGTGGAATGTAATGAAATGCAATGTGGAATGGAATGGAAAGGAATGCGGAATGGAATGTGGAGTGGAATGGAATGGAATGTGGTTTGGAATGGAATGCAATGGAAAGTGGTATGCAGTGTGGAATCAAATGGAATGGAAAGTGGAATCGAATGCAATGGAAAGTGTAATGGAACGTGGAATGGAATGGATTGGAATGTGTAATGGAAAATCTAAGGGAATATCGAATGGGACATGGAATGAAATGGAATGTGTAATGGAATGTTGAATGGAATGTGGAATGGAATGGAATGGAATGTAGAATGGAAAGTGGCATGGAATGGACTGGAATGTGGAATGGAACGTGGAATGGATTGTGGAATGTAACGCAGAATGTAATGGAATGTAGAGTGCAATGGATCGGAAGGTAATGTGGAATGGAATGGAATGGAATGTGGAATGGAAAGGAATGGAATGTGGAATGGAGTGCAATGGAATGGAATGGGAGATGGAATGGAATGGAATGGAATGTGTAATAGAATGGAATGGAATGGAATGTGGAATGGAATGGAATGGAATGTGGAATGGAATGGAATGGAATGTGGAATGGAATGAAATGCAACGTGGAATGTAATGGAATGGAATTTAAATGTGGCCTGGAATGGAATTGGAATGGAATAGAATGGAATGTGAAATGGAATGTGGAATTGAATGGAATGGAATGTGAAATGCAAAGGAATGGAATGTTGAGTGGAATGGAATGGAATGTGGAATGGAATGTGGAGTGGAAAGAGGAATGGAATGCAATGGAATTTAATGTGGAATTGAACGGAATGGAATGTTGAATGGAATGGAATGAAGTGCAAAGTGGAATGCAATGGAATGGAATGCGGAATGGAATGTGGAAGGGAATGGGGAAAGGAATGTGGAACGGAATGGAATGGAATGGAATGGAATGTGGAATGGAATATGGAATGGAACGTGGAATGCAAAGTGGAATGGAATGTGGCATGGAAGGGAATGAAACATGGAATGGAATGTGGAATGAAATGTGGAATGGATTGGAATGGAACGTGGAATGGAATGTGTAGTGGAATGGAATGGAATGTTGAATGGAATGGAATGGGGTTTGGAAACGAAAGTAATGGATGGTAGTGAAATGGAATGGAAAGTGGAAAGGAATGAAATGGAATGTGGAATGGAATGGAATGTGGAACGGAATGTGAAATGGAATGGAATGTGAAATGGAATGGAGTGGAATGGAATGTAGAATTGAATGGAATAGAATGCGGAATGGAACGGTCAATCTAACGTGGAATCAAATGTAATGGAACATGGAGTGGAAAGTGGAATGTAACGTGGAATGGAAGGTGGAATGCAATGGAATGCAATGTGGAATTTAATGGAATGTAACATGGAATGGAGTGGAATGGAATGTGGAATGAAATGGAATGGAATGGAATAGAATGGAATGTGGAAAGGAAAGGAATGTAATGTGGAATGGAATGTGGAATGGATTGGAATGTAATGTGGAATGCAATATGGAATGGAAAGGAATGGAACGTGGAAAGGAATGTCGAATGGAATGTGGAAAGGTATGTGGAATGGAATGTGGATAGGAATGGAATGAAATTTAATGTGGAATGGACTGGAATGGAATGTGGAGTGGAATGCAATGAAGTGCAATGTGGAATGGCATGGAGTGTAATGTGGAATGGAATGTGGAAGGGAATGTGGAATGGAATATGAAATGGAATGAAGTGGAATGTAGAGTGGAATGCGGAATGGAAGGTGGAATGGAATGGAGTGGAATGTTTAATGGAATGTTATGGAGAGGAATGTGGAATGGAATGGAATGTGGAATAAAAAGTGGCCTGGAATGAAATGGAATGTGTAATGGAATGTGGAATGGAATGGAATGGAATTTGGAATGGAATGGATGGAAAGTGGAATGGAATGTGGAATCGAATGTGGAATGGATCGTGGAATGGAAAGGAATGGAACGTGGAATAAAATGGAATGGAATGTGGAATGAAATGCAACGGAATGTGGAATGGAAAGGAATGGAATGAAATTGAAATTGACATGGAATGCAATGGAATGAGGAATGGAATGGAATGGAATGTGGAATGGAATGGAATGGAATGGTGTTTGCAATGGAATGTAAAGGAAAGTGAAATGGAATCCAAAGAAATAAGGAATTGAATGGAAAGGAAAGGAATACAATGTGGTATGGAATGGATAGGAATTTGGAATGGAATGCGGAATGGAACAGAATGGAATGTGGAATGGAAAGGAATGGAATGTGCAATGGAATAGAATGGAATATGGAATGGAAAGCAACTGAATGGATTGTGGAATGGAATGCAGTGGAATGGAATGTGCAAAGAATGTAATGGAATAGATTGGCATGGGATGGAATGTGGAATGGAATGGAATGGAATGTGGAATGGAATGGAATGGAATGTGGAATGGAATGGTGAAAGGAATGGATTAGAATGTGGAATGGAATGTGGAATGGATAGAATGGAATGTGGAATGGAATGTGGAAAGGAATGGAAAGGTATGTGAAATCGAATGGAATGGAATGGAACGGGCTGTGAAATGGAATGGAATGGGATGTGAAATGCAATGGAATTGAATGTGGAATGGAATGGAATGAAATGTGGAATGGAAATGAATGGAATGTGGAATGGAATGGAATGGAATGCAATGTATAATGGAGTGGAATGGAATGAAATGTGGAATGGAATGTAATAGAATGAGTAATGTAATGGAATGGGTAGGAATGGAATGGTATTTGCATTGGACTGGAGTAGAAAGTGAAATGGAATGCAATTGAATGTCGAATGGAATGGAATGGAAACTGCAATGGAATGGAGTGGAATGGATGTGGAAAGGAATGGAATGGAATGCGGAATGGAAGGTCGCATGGAATGGAATGGAATGTGGAATCGAATATGGAATGGAATGGAATGGAATGTGGAAAGGAATGCAATGGAATGTGGAATGGATTGGAATTCTATGTGGAATGGAATGGAATGGAAAGTGGAATGTGGAATGGAAAGGAATGGAATGTGGAATGGAATGCGAAATGGAATGTGGAATGGAATCGAGTGGAATATGGAATGGAATGTGGAATGGAATGGAGTGGACTGTGCAATAGAACGGAACGGAAAGAGGAATGGAATGGAATGGAACGTAAAATGGAATGTGGAGTGATACGGAATGGAATGTTTATTGGAATGTGGAATGGAATGTGGAATGGAAAGTAATGGAACATAGAATGGAATGGAATGCAATGTGGAATGAAATGTGGAATGGAATGGAATGCAATGGAATGTGGAATGGAATGTGTAGTGGAATGGAATGGAATGTGGAATGAAATGTGGAATGGAAAGGAATGCAATGGAATGTGGAATGGAATGTGTAGTGGAATGGAATGGAATGTGGAATAGAATGGAATGGAAGTTGGAAAGGAATGAAATGGAATGTAATGTGAAATGGAATGAAATGGAATGGAATGTGAAATGGAATGGAACGGAATGGAATGTGTAATGGAATAGAATAGAATGTGGAATGGAAAGTGGAATGGAACGTGGAATCGAATGGAATGAAACGTGCAGTGGAAAGTGGAATGGAACGTGGAATGGAATGGGGAATGGAATGGAATGCAATGTGGATTGGAAAGGAATGGAAGGTGGAATGGAATGGAATGGAATATGGAATGGAATGGAATGGAATGGAATGGAAAGGAATGTGGAATTCTATGGAATGGAAAGTGGAAAGCAACGGAATAGAATTTGGAATGGAATGAGGAAAGCAACGGAATGCAATATAGAATGGAATGTGGAATGGAATGGACTGTAATGTGGAATGCAATATGGAATGGAAAGGAATGGAACTTGGAAAGGAATGTGGAATGGAATGTGGAATGGAATGTGGAGTGCAATGTGTAATGGAATTTAATGGAATTTAATGTCGAATGGAATGGAATGGAATGTGGAATGGAATGGAATGAAGTGCAATGTGGAATGGCAAAGAATCAAATGTGGAATGGAATGTGGAAGGAAATGTGGAATGGAATGTGGAATGGAATTGAATGGATCGTGGAATGGAACTTGGAATGGAACCTGGAATGGAATGTGGAATGCATTGTGGAATGGAATGCAGTGGAAGATGGAATGGAATGGAATGGAATGTGGACTTCAATGGAATGGAATGGAGTGGACTACGGAATGTAATGGAATGGAATGTGGAATGGCATGGAATGGCATGTTGAATGGAACGTAGAAAGGAATGTGCTATGGAATGTAACGGAATGGAATATGGAATGGAATGGAAAGTGAAATGGAATGGAAAGGAAAGTGGAATAGTATTTGGAATGGAATGGAATGGAATGCGCAAAGGAATGTGGAATGGAACGAAATGGATCGTGGAAAGGAATCTGGAATGAAATGGAGTGGCATATGGAATGGAATGTGGAATGCAATGTTATGGAATGTGGAATGAAATGGAATGGAATGTGGAATGGAACGTGGAATGAATTGGAATGGAATGTGGAATGGAACGTGGAATGGAATGGAATGGAATGTGGAAGGGAATGCGTAATGGAATGGAAAGGAATGTGGAATGTAATGTGGAATGGAATGGAATGGAAAGTGAAATGTAATGGAATGAAATGTGGAATGGGAGGGAACGGAATGTTATGTGGTATGGAATCTGGAATGGAATGCCAAGGAATGTGGAATGGAATGGAATGGATCGTGGTAAGCACGGAATGGAATGTGGAATTAAAGGAATTACTTAATTCCACGGAAAGGAATGTGGAATTAACGGAATGGAATGGAATGGCCACCAAATGGAATGGAATGTGGAATGGAATGAGATATGTGGAATTCCACATTCCATTCCACTGGAATGGCCACGTTCCACGCATCAAGTCCATGTGCACTTCATTCCATTCCATTCCTTTCTATTCCACATTCCATTCCATTACATTCCATTCCAGTCCATTCAACATTCCATTCCATTCCATTCCTCATTCCATTCCATTCAATTCCACTTTCCATTCCATCCAATTCCACATTCCATTCCATTCCATTCCACATTCATTTCCATTCCCTTCCATCCCATTCCATTCCACATTCCATTCCATTCCATTCCTCATTCCATTCCATTCCATTCCATTCCAGATTCCATTCCATTCCTTTTCACATTACATTCCATTCCATTCCACATTCCATTCCATATTCCATTCCATTCAATTCCACATTCCATTTGTTTCCATTCCATTCAAGTCCACTTTACCTTCAATTCTATTCCATTCCAAATTTCATTCCTTTCCATTCCAGTCATCATTAAATTCCATTACATTCCACCTTCCATGCCACTCCATTCCAAATTCCATTACACTTTCCATTGCACATTCCATTCCATTCCATTCCACGTTTCATTCCACGTTCCATTCCAAATTCCATTCCACTTTCCTTTCCATGTTCCACTCGTTTCCAATCCACATTCCATTCCATTCCACTTTCCATTCCCTTCCATTACATATTCTATTCCCTTTCATTCCACATTCCATTCCAAGCTCGATTCCATTCTTCCACATTCCATTCTATTCCATTCCAGTCCACATTGCATTCCATTCCATTCCATTCCAGTCCGCATTCCATTCCTTTCCATTCCAAATTCCATTCCATTAAATTCCACATTCCATTCCACGTTCCATTCAACATTCCATTCCATTCAATTCCACTTTCCGTTCCAAGTTGCATTCCATGTACCATTCCATTCTATTCAACGTTCCATTCCAAGTTCCATTCCACGTTCCATTCCACATTCCATTACACATTCCATTACACATTCCAAAACATTCCATTACACATTCCATTCCACATTCCCACCCATTCCATATTCCATTCCACATTCCATTCCATGTTCTATTCCACATTCCATTCCATTCCATTCCACTTTCTATTCCATATTCCATTCCATTCCATTCCACATTCCATTCCATTTCATTCCACATTCCATTCGATATTCCTTTCCATTCTATTCCACATTCCATTCTGTTCCATCGCATTCCACTTTCCATTCCATTCCATTCCACATTCTATTCCAGCCCATTCCACATTCCATTCTATTCCATTCCATTCCACCTTCCATTCCATTCCATTCCACATTCCATTCCACATTCCATTCCATTCCATTCCATTCCACATTCCATTCGTTTCCATTCCACATTCCATTCCACTCCATTCCAATTGCATTGCACTTTCCATTCCATGCCATTCCACTTACCACTCCACATTGATTTCCATTCTATTCCACAATCCATTCCATTCCATTCCGTTCCACATTACATTCCACATTCAATTCCATTCCATTCCACGTTGCATTCCACTTTCCATTCCACGTTCCATTACTCGTCCCTTCCACGTTCCATTCCACGTTCCATTCCACGATCCATTCCAATCCATTCCACATTCCTTTCCATTCCATTCCGCTCTCCATTCCATTTCAGTCCACATTCCATTACTCATTCCATTCCATTCCATTCCATTCCACATTCCATTCCACATTCCTATCCTTTCCATTCCTCATTCCTTTCCATTCGATTATGCTTTCCATTACATTTAATTCTACATTCCATTGCTCATTCCATTCCATTCCATTCCACATTCCATTCCACCTTCCATTGCATTCCATTGCACGTTCCTTTCCTTTCCATTACAAACTCCATTCCATTAAATTCCCTTCCATTCCACATTCTATTCCGCATTCCATTCCATTCCTTTCGCATTTCAGTCTACCTTCCCTTATATTCCACGTTCCATTCCGTATTCCATTCCATTGCATTCCACATTCCATTCCTTTCTATTCCATTGCATTCTTCATTCCATTACAGATAACATTCCACTCCATTCCACCTTCCATTCCATTTCTTTCCACCGTCCATTTCACATTCCATTCCATTCCATTCCACATTCCATTCCATATCCCTTTCCATTCCATTCCACATTTCAATAAATTCCATTGCCTTCGATTCCACATTCCATTCCATTACATTCCATTCCTCCTTCCATTCCATTGAGCATTCCATTCGATTTCATTCCATTGCAATCCACATTCCATTACATTCCAGTGCATTCCACATTCCATTGCCTTCCATTCCACATTCCATTCCATTGCATTCCAATTTCCATCCCACATTCTTTACCATTCCATTGCATTCCATTCCACTTTCAATTCCACATTCCATTCCATTACATTGCAATCAATTCCACATTCCATTCCATTACATTACACATTCATTTCCCTTCCATTCCACATTCCTTTCCATTCCATTCCCTTCCATTCCACATTCCATTCCATATTCTAATTTACATTCCATTTCACATTCCATTCCATTTCATTCAATTCCATTCCATTTCATTCAATTCCATTCCATTTCATTCCACTTTCCATTCCACATTCCTTTCCCTTTCATTGCATTCCATTCCACGTTCCATTCCTTTACATTCCATTCCATTCCACCATCCATTCCATTCCATTCCACATTCTATTCCATTCCTTTCCATTCCACGTAGCATTCCAATTTCCATACCTCATTGCATTCCATTCTATTCCATTCCACATTCCATTCCATTCCCTTCCTCATGCCATTCCATTCCACATTCCATTCCATTCCATTCCACATTCCATTCCATTCCACATTCCATTCCATTCCACATTCAATTCCATTCCATTCCATTCCGCATTCCGTTCCAGATGCCGTACAACATTCCATTCCGCATTGCATTCCATTTCATTTAACATTACATTCTGTTCCATTCCAAATTCCATTCCGTTCCATTCCATTCCACATTCAATTCCATTCCATTCCACATTCCATTCCGTTCCATTCCATTCCACATTCCATTCCATTCTATTCCACATACCATTCCACATTCTATTCCAATCCATTCCACATTGCATTCCATTCCATTCCACATTCCATTCCGTTACATTTCAGTCCATTCCATTCCACATTCCATTCCATTCCATTCCTTTCCACATTCCATTCCATTCCATTCCACATTCTATTCCAATCCATTCCACCGTTCATTCCACATTCCATTTCATTCCATTCCACGTTCCATTCCATATTCCATTTCACATTGCATTCCATACCATTCCTCGTTCCATTCCATGTTCCATTCCAAATTCCATTCCATTCCACGTTCCATTCCACATTCCATTCCATTCCATTCTATTCCATTCCATTCCACGTTGCATTCCACATTCCTTTCCATTTCATTCCACATTGCATTCCATTCCATTTCACATTCCATTCTGCATTCCATTCCATTCTGCATTCCATTATTTTCTGTTCCACATTCCATTCCATTCCATTCCACCTTCCATTCCACGTTCCATTCCATCCCACTTTGTATTCCATTCTGTTCCACTCCATCCCACTTTCCATTCCATTCCATTTTATTCCATTCCACATTCCATTCTATGTTCGATTCCAGTCCATTCCACGTTCCATTTCTTTTCAATTTCCATTCCATTCCATTCCACGTTCCATTCCTTTCCATTCCACTTTCCATCCCATTCCACATTCCATTCAATTATATTTCTTGTTCCATTCCAAAACATATTATACAACCCATTCCATTTCATTCCATTCCTTTCCAATTTCCTTTCCACATTCGATGCCACATTCCATTTTATTCCATTACATTCCATTCCACGTTCCATTCCACATTCCATTCCATTCCATTCCACATTCCAGTCCATTCCATTCCACATTCCATTCCATTCCATTACACTGCACATTCCATTCCCCATTCCATTCCATTCCATTACACTGCACATTCCATTCCACATTCCAATACATTCCTTTCCACGTTCCATTCCACATTCAATTGCATTCCATTCCATTCCACTCCACGTTGCATACCACATTAAATTCCATTCCATTCCACATTCCGTTCCATTCCTTTCCACTTTCCATTCCACATTCCATTCCATTCCACATTCCACTGCATATTCCTTTCCAAATTCTATTTCAGTTTCCATTCCATTCCATTCCACATTCCATTGCACATTCCGTTACAGATTCCGTTTAACTTTCCATTCCATTCCTTTCCATTTCATTACATATTTCATTCCACATTTCTTTCCATTGCACATTCCATTCCACATTCCATTCCACATTCCGTTCCTTTCCATTCCATTCCATTGCATTCCACAATCCATTCCATTCCATTCCATTCCACATTGCGTTCCACTTTCCATTCCATTCCATTCAAATTTCCATTCAGTTCCATTCCATTCCGTGCCACATTTCACTCCAGATTCCATTGAACATTGCATTCCACATTCCATTCCTTTCTATTCCATTCCATTCCATTCCATTCCATTCCACATTCCTTTCCATTCCACATTGCATTCCATTCCATTCCATATTTCATTCCATTCCATTCCATATTCCATTCCATTCCATTCCATTCCATTCTATTCCACATTCCTTTCCACTTTCCATTCCACATTCCATTCCACATTCCATTCCATTCCACATTCCTTTTCACTTATGTTTCCATTCCATTCCACATTCTATTCCACATTCCTTTGCCTTCTATTCCACATTCCATTCCACATTGCATTCCATTGCATTCCACATTCCATTCCATTCCATTTCACATTGCATTCCACATTCCATTACACATTCCATTCCACATTCTATTCCACAATCTATTCCACGATACATTCCCTTCCATTCCACAATCCATTCCATTCCACATTCCATTCCATTCCATTCCAATTTCTATTCCATTCCATTCCACGTTCCTTTCCATTCCGTTCCACTTTCCAATACATATTCCATCCCACATTCCATTCCACATTCCAGTCCCTTACATTCCACAGTCCATTGCATTCCCTTCCACGATTCTTTCCATTCCATTCCACATTCCATTAAATTCCTTTCTACTTTCCATTCCACATTCCATTCCACATTCCATTGCGAATTCCATTCCCTTCCGTTCCACTTTCCTTTCCATTCTATAACTAATTCCATTCCACATTCCCTTCCACTTTCCATTGCACGTTCCATTCCACGTTCCATTCTGTGTTCCATTCCACGTTCCATTCTTTTCCATTCCACATTCCATTCCACATTCCATTTCATTCCATTTCAAATTCCATACCATTCCATTTCACATTCCATACCATTCCATTCCATTCCATTCCACATTCCATTCCATTCCATTCCACATTCCATTCCACATTCCATTCCACATTCCATTCCACATTCCATTCCATTCCTTTCTACAATCCATTCCATTCCATTCCACGTTCCGTAGCATTCAATCCCACATTCCATTCCATTCCATTCCACGTTTCATTTCATTCCATTCCACAATCCATTCCACTTTCCATTTCACATGCCATTCCACATTCCATTCCACATTACATTTCACATTGAATTCCACATTCCATTTCACATTAGACATTCAATTCTATTCCATTTCACGTTCCATTACATTTCACATTCCATTGCATTCCATTCCGTATTCCATTCAATGCCATTCCAAATTCTATTCAATTCAATTCCACATTCCATTCCACATTCCATTCCATTCCATTCCATTCCACTTTCGATTCCATTCCATTCCATTCCATTCCATTCAACATTCGATTCCATTCCATTCCATTCCATATTCCATTCCATTCCACATTCCATTCCATTCCATTCCATTCCATTCCTCATTCCATTCCATTCCATTCCATTCCACGTTCCATTCCACATTCCATTCCCTTCCATTCCACATTCCATTCCCTTCCATTCCACATTCCATTCCACGATACATTTTATTCAATTAAACATTGAATTCCTTTCAATTCCACATTCCATTCAATTCCGTTCCACATTTCACTCCATTCCATTCAACACCACATTCCATTCAATCAATTCCATATTCCATTCCATTCCTTTCCACATTGCTTTCTATTCCATTCCATTCCACATTCCATTCCATTCCATTCCAAGTTCCATTCTGTTCCTTTCCACATTCCATTCTATTCCGTTCCATATTCCATTCCATATTCCTATCCACATACCATTCCTCATTTCAGCCCTTTCATTCCACATTCCATTCCATTCCATTCCATTCCATTCCATTCCAGCTTCCATTCCACTCAATTCCACTTTCCATTCCATTCCATACCACTTTCCAGTCCACATTCTATTCCACAATCCATTCGGCATTTCATTCCCTTCCATTCCACGTTCCATTCCATTCCATTACTCATTCCATTCCACTTTCCGTTCCACGTTCCAATGCACGTTCCTTTACACAATCCATTCCATGTTCCATTAGAAGTTCCATTCCATTCCATTCCACATTCCATTCCACATTCCATTCCATAGCATTCCACATTCCATTCCATTCCATTCTGTTCCATTCCTCATTCCATACCATTCCATTCCACTCCATTCCCCATTCCATTCTATTCCACAACCCATTCCATTCCATTCCGCATTCCATTCCACATTCCATTCCATTGCATTCCATTCCACATTCCGCTCCATTCTATTCCATTAGTGCCCACATTCCATTCCATTCCATTCAGCCGTCAATTCCATTCCATTCCATGTTCCATTCCATTTCTTTCCATGTTCCAGTCCATTCCTTTCCACTTTCCTTTCCACTTTCCATTCCGCATTCCATTCCCTTCCTTTCCATATTCCATTCCATTCCTTTACTCATTCCATTAGGCTTTCCATTCCACCTTAAATTCCACTTTCCATTACACGTTCAATTCCACGTTCCGTTCCATTTTCCATTCCAATCAATTCCACATTCCATTCCAAGTTCCATTGCATTCCATTCCACTTTCCATACCATTGCATTCCTTTCCATTTAACATTCCATTCCATTACATTCCATATTCCATTCCACATTCCATTCCTTTGCATTCCCCAATCCATTCCATTCTGTTCCACATTCCATTCCATATTCCATTCCATTCTATTCCACATCTCAATCCACATTGCATCACATTCCTTTCCATATTCCTTCACATTCAATTCCATATTCCATTCCACATTGCATTCCATTCCATTCCACATTGTTTTGCGTGCCATTGCATTCCATTCCATTTCACATTTCATTCCGTTCTATTGAATTCCACATTCCATTCCATTGCATTCCACATTCCATTCCACATTCGATTCCATTCCATTTCATTCCACATTCCATTCCATTAAATTCAATTCCATTCCACATTCTATTCCATTCCATTCCATTCCATTACATGTTACATTATGTTAAACGTTCCATTCCAAGTTCCATTCCACATTCCACTCCACATTCCATTCCATTGCATTCCACATTACTTTCCACATTCCATTTGTTTCCTTTCCACATTGCATGACATTCCAT
Source organism: Pongo pygmaeus (assembly GCF_028885625.2). Taxonomy (NCBI): domain Eukaryota; kingdom Metazoa; phylum Chordata; class Mammalia; order Primates; family Hominidae; genus Pongo; species Pongo pygmaeus. The sequence continues at coordinate 3,006,254 of NC_085931.1, forward strand.
TCCACATTCCTTTCCACATACCTTTTCTTTCCATTCCACATTTCATTCAACATTCCATTCCATGTTTCATTCCACATCCATTCCACATTCTATTCTATTCCGTTCAACATTCCATTCCACATTCCCTTGCATTCCATTCCGCCTTCGATTCCATTCGTTTCAATTGATTCCACATTCCATTCCATTCCACCCACATTCAATTCCTTTCCATTCCACATTCCATTCCATTCCATTCCACATTCCGTTACATTGCGTTCCACATTCCATTCCAATAACTTTTACAGTCCATTCCACATTCCATTGCATTCCATTCCACATTCTATTCCGTTCCATTGAACTACACATTCCATTCCATTCCATTTCACATTCCATTCCATTGAATTCCATGCCACTTTCCATTCCACATTCCATTCCACTTTCCATTCCATTCCATTCCACATTACATTCCATTCCGCATTCCATTCCATATTCCAATCCATTCCCTTCCTTTCCATTCTATTCCATTGCATTCAACAATCCTTTACATTCCACGTTCCATTTTATTCCACGTTCCATTCCACATTCCACACCACATTCCATTCCATTCCATTCCACATTACATTACACATTCCATTCCATTCCATTCAATTCCTCATTCAGTTTTACATTCCATTCCACATTCCATTCCATTCCATTCCACTCCATTCCATTCCATTCCAGTTTACAATCCACGTTCAATTCCTCTTTCCTTTCCATTCCAATCCACGTTACATTCACATTCCATTGCATTCCATTACACTTCCGTTTCCCCATTCCATTCCATATTCCATTCCACTCCATTCCACATTCCATACCTTTACATACGATTTCATTCCACAATCCGTTCCATTACATTCCACTTTTGATTCCACATTCCATTGCACATTCCATTCTGTTCCATTCCACATACCATTCCATTCCATTCCATATTCCATTCCACATTCCATTCATCATTCCATTCTGTTCTATTGCAGATTCCATTGCATTCCATTCCAGATTCCTTTCCACATTCCAATACATTCTATTCCACATTCCATTCCATTCAATTCCAAATTTCATTCCACATTCTATTCAACCTTCCATTCCACATTCCTTTCCATTCCATTCCACATTCCATTCCTTTCCATTCCACTTTCTATTCCATTCCATTCCATATTCAATTACACGTTCCATCCCATTACATTACAGGTTCCATTCCGCATTCCATTCCACTTCGCATTCCACATTCCATTCTGTTCCATTCCATATTCAATTCCACATTTCATTCCACATTCCATTGCGTTCCATTCCACATTCCATTTCACATTCCATTCCACATTCCATTCCACATTCCACTCCATTGCATTCCACATTTCATTCCACATTCTATTCCATTCCATTCCACATTGCATTCCTTTCTATTGCAGATCCATTCCACTTTCCATTCCATTCCTTTCCACATTCCATTCCATTTCATTACATGTTCTATTCCACATTTCATTCCACATCCAATTCCATTCCATTCCATATTCCATTCCACATTCCATTCCACATTCCATGACATTCCACATTCCATTCCACATTCCATTCCACAGTCCATTCCACATTCCATTCCAAATTCTATTCCACGTTCCATTCTCATTCCATTGCGTTTCTTTACACATTCTATTTCATAATCCATTGCATTCCAATTCACTTGCCATTCCACATTCCTTTCCATTCCTTTCCATTCCACATTCCATTCCACATTCTATTACAAGTTCCATTCCAATGTCCGTTAAATTCCTTTCAACATTCCATTCCATTCCATTTCACAATCCATTCCATTCCAATCCACATTTCATTCCACGTTTCATTCCATTCCATTGCACATTCCATTCCACATTCCATTCCACATTCCATTCCATTCCTTTCCACATTCCATTCCTTTCCATTCCATTCAATTCCACTTTACATTCCACATTCCATTCCATTCCATTCCCCGTTCCATACCATTTTCCATTCCATTCCATTCCACGTTCCATTCCATATTACATTGCATTCCATTCCAGGTTCTATTACACACTCCATTCCACGTTCCATTCCACATTCTATTCCGTTCTATTCCACATTCCATTGCACAACCCATTCTACATTTCAATCCACTTTCCATTCCACATTCCATTCCACTCCATTACAAGTTCCATTCTACACACCATTCCACTTTCCATTCAATTCCATTCCACGTTCCATTCCACTTTCCATTCCATTCCATTCAACTTTCCATTCCATATTACATTGCATTCCATTCCAGGTTCTATTCCACACTCCTTTCCACATTCCATTCCACAATCTATTCTGTTCTGTTCCATGTTCCATTCCAGAACCCATTCTACATTGCAATCCACTTTCCATTCCACATTCCATTAAATTGCCTGCCACATTCCATTCCACATTCCATTCCATTCCATTCCGCACTCCTTTCCACATTCCATTCCACATTCCGTTCCTTTCCATTCCACATTCCATTCCACATTCCATTCCACTTCCCATTCCACTTTCCATTCGATTTCATTCCATGTTCGATTCCACATTCCATTAAACTTTCCATTCCACATTCCATTGCACATTCCATTCCGCATTCCATTCCGTTCCATTCCACATTCCATTCCATATTCCATTGCATTCCGTTCCACTTTCGTTTCTTTTACACTCCACATTTCATTCCACATTACGTTCCATTCCATTCCACATTCTATTCCAAGTTCCATTCCATTCAAATCCACGTTCCATTCAACGTTTCATTCCACATTCCATTCCACATTCCATTCCTTACCATTCCGCATTCCATTCCACATTCCATTGCACATTCGAATCTATTCCATACCACATTCAATACCACGTTCCATTCCGTTCCATTCCACATTCCGTTCTCATTCCAATACATTACATTCCACATTCCATTCCACATTCCGTTCCATTCCGTTTCACATTTCATACTACTTTACATTCCACTGCATTCCACATTCCATTCCACATGCCATTCCACTTTCCATTCCATGTTCCATTCCACCTTCCATTCCACGTTCCATTCCATTCTATTCCACGTTCCATTCCATTCCATTTGACGTTTGTTTTCATTCCGTTCCACTTTCCATTCCACATTACATTTCTCATTCCGCTCAACATTCTCTTTCGCTTTAAATTCCATTCCATTCCATTCCATTACACATTCCATTCCGTTTCATTCCACATTCCATGCCATTCCATTCCACATTCCTTTCCATATTCCATTCCACATTCCATACCACTCCATTCTATTCCACATTCCATTCCATTCAATTGCACAATCCATTCCACATTCCATTCCACATTCCATTCCAAGTTCCATTCCATTGCATTCCACATTCCAATCCATTCCTTTCCTCATTCCATTGCATTGAATTGCACATTCCATTCCATTCCATTGCATTCCATTCCACATTCCATTCCATACATTTCCATTCCACAATCAATTCCATTCCATTACACATTCCATTCCTTTCCATTCCATTTCAGAGTCCATTCCATTAAATTCCAAATTCCTTTGCAGATTCCATTCCACATTGAACACCATTACATTCCACATTCAATTCCTTTCCATTCCAAACCATTCGATTCCACATTCCATTCCATTTGATTCTACATTCCATTCCATTCCATTCCAGAATCCATTCCATTCCATTCCACAATCGATTCCTTTCCATTCCTCTCCACTTTCCATTCCACATTCCATTCCACTTTCCATTCCACTTTCCTTTACTCGTTCCACTCCACGTTTCATTTCACATTCCATTCCATGTTCCATTCCATTGCATTCCATGTTCCTTTCCTCATTCCATTCCTCATTCCATTCCATTCCATTTCACTTTCCATTCCATGGCGTTCCACATTCCATTCCACTTTCCTATCCATTCCATTCCATTACAAACCACATTCCGTTCCATTCTATTCCTTTCCATTCCTCATTCCATATCACAATACATTGCATTACATTCGAAGTTCCATTCAATTAAATTACACATGCAATTCCATTCTATTGCATTGCGTTCCACATTCCTTTTCACATTCCATTCCATTCAATTACACATGCAATTCCATTCTGTTTCATTCCATTCCTCATTCCATTTCACATTCCATTCCATTCCATTCCACGTTCCATTCCAATCCATTCCACGTTCCATTCCACATTCCGATCCATTCAATTCCACTGTGCATTCAATATTCCATTCCATTCCATTCAACTTTCCATTCACTTCCGTTCCATTCCATGTTCCATTCCATTCCATTTCACATTCCATTCCTTTCCATGCCAAATTCCATTCCATTCCACATTCGATTCCATTCCATTCCACATTCCATTCCATTCCATTCCATTGCATTCCGCTTTCAATTCCATTCCATTCCTTTCCACATTCCATTCCATTCCACTCTCCATTCCATTGCGTTCCACATTCGATTCCACCTTTCTTTCCATTCGATTCCACATTTCGTTCCATTCCATTCCATTGCAGTTTCCAGCCCACATTCAATTCGATTCCATTCCATTCCATTCACTTCCATTCCACATTGCATTCCATTCCATTCCACATTCAATTCCATATTGCCTACCATTCCGTTGAACATTCCATTCCACTTTCCATTCCCATTCATTCAATTCCACATTCCATTCCATTCCATTCCTCCATTCTACATTCTAATCCATTCCATTCCACATTCCTTTCTATTCTGTTCCCCATTCCATTCCATTCCATTCCACATTCCATTTCAAATTCCATCCCATTCCGTTCCACATTGCATTGCAAATTCCATTCAATTACATTTGACATTCCGTTCCAAATTCCATTCCATTCCATTCCACATTCCATAGGATATTCCTTTCCATTCCATTCCACATTCTTTTCCATTTCATTCCACATTCAATTCCATTCCATTCCACATTGCATTCCATTCCTTTCCACTTTCCATTCCACGTTTCTTTCCACGTTCCAATCCATGTTCCATTTCAGTCCATTCTACCATCCATTCCACGTTCCATTCCACTTTTCTTTCCACCTTCCATTCCACGTTCCATTCCACATTCCATTCTCACTTCTATTCAAGTTCCCTTTCCAAATTTCATTCCATTTCATTCCACTTTCCATTCCATTCCTTTCCATATTTCATTCCATTCCATTCCAATCCACATTCCATTCCACATTCCATTAAACGTTCCATTCCGTATTTCATTCCATTTCATTCTACTTTGCATTGCATTCCATTCCACATTCCTTTCCACATTCCATTCCACATTCCTTTCTATTCCATTCCATATTTCATTCCATTCCATTCCACATTCCATTCCATTCCATTCCACATTCCATTCCGTTCCTTTCCACATTCCATTCCATTCAATTCCACACTCCATTCCAGACAATTCCAAACCTTTCCATTCCTTTCCACATTAAATTCCTTTCCATTCCACTGTCAATTACACATTCCCTTCCATTCGGTTCGACATTCCATTTGTTTCCATTCCATTCCGTTCCACATTGAATTTCATTCGGTTTCATTCCACATTCATTTCCATTCCATGCCATTCCTTTCCACATTCCATTCCTTTCCATTCCTTTCCACATTCCATTCAAATCCATTCCATTCCACATTCCATTCCATTCCACATTCCGTTCCATTCCATTCGATTCCAGTCCACATTCCATTCCATTCCCTTCCATTACAGTTTCAATTCCATTGCATTACACATTCCTTTCCACATTCCATTCCATTACTTTCCACGTTCCATTCCACATTCCATTCCATTCCATTCCGCATTCCATTCCACATTCCATCACATTCCTTTCCAAATTCCATTCCATTCCATTCCACATTCCATTACATTCTATTCCACATTCCATTTCTTTCCATTACACTTTTCATTCAATTACATTCTTTTCAATATTCCATTCCATTCCATTCCCCATTCCATTCCATTCCATTTCTTTCAACTTTCCATTCTGTTCCATTCCACATTCCATTCCATTCCACATTCAATTCCACATTCCTTTCCATTCCATTCCACGTTCCATTCCACATACCATTCCACCTTCCATTCCACATTCCATTCCATTACTTTTCACGTTCCATTCCATTGCATTCCAAATTCCATTTAACGTTCCATTCCACTCCATTCAACTATCCATTCCATTCACCTTTCCATTCCATTCCATTTCACTTTCCATTCCATTCCATTCCACTTTCCATTCCATTCCACGTTCCATTACATTCCATACCAGGTTCCCTTCCACGTTCCATTCCTCCTTCCATTCCACATTCCATTCCGTTCCACTTTCCATTCCACATTCCATTCCATATTCCATCCCACATTCCATTCCATGCCTTTCCACATTCCATTCCACATTCCATACCATTCAATTCCGCTTTCCATTTCATTTCCCAATTCACTCCATTACACGTTCCATTCCATTCCACTTTCCATTCCATACCATTCCACGTTCCATTCCATTCCATTCCATTACATTCCACTTTCCATTCCAAGTTCCATTCTTCATTCCATTCCACAATTCATTCCATTCCATTCCACATTACTTTCCATTCCATTCCATTCCATTCCACTTTGCATTCCATTCCACATTCCGTTCCAGATTCCATTGCACATAATATTTCATTCCCTTCCATTCCATTCCACAACTCATTCCATTCCATTCCATTCCTCATTCCATTCCATTTCTTTCCATTCCATTCCCTTCCATTCCATTGCATATTTCATTCCTTTCCACATTCCATCCCATTCCTTTCCATATTCCAGTCCATTCCATTCCATTCCACTCCATTCTACTGCAAATTGCATTTTAGTTTCCATTCAACATTCCATTCCACATTGCTTTCCATCTCATTTCATTCTACATTCCATTCCACAATCCATTCCATTCCACTCTATTTCAATCCACATTCCATTTCATTCCACTCCATTCCGCATCCCATTCCATTCCATTCCACGTTCCATTCCACATTCCATTCCATTCCATTCCACATTCCATTCCATTCCAGATTCATTTCCACATTCCATTCCACATTCCATTCCACGTTCCATTCCACTTTCTGTTCCATTGCATTATACATTGCATTCCACATTCCATTCTATTCCATTCCATTCCTTTCCGCTTTCCCTTCCATTCCATTCCGCATTGCGTTCCATTCCATTCCATTCCACATTCCATTCCATTCCATTCCACATACCATTCCATTCCTTTCTATTCCATATTCCATTCCACATACCATTCCATTCCATTCTATTCCACGCTCCATTCCTCCTTCCGTTCAACTTTCCATTCCATTCCATTCCACTTTCCATTTCACATTTGATTTCACATTCCATTGCATTCCATTCCACATTCCGTTCCATTCATTCCACATTCCATTCCACATTCCATTCCATTCCATTCCATTCCACATTCCATTCCATATTCCTTTACACATTCCGCTCCATTCCTTTCCATATTCCACTCCAATTTCCATTCCACATTCCATTCCTTTCCAATCCACATTCCATTCTATTCTTTTCCACTTCCCATTCCACATTCCATTCCATTCCATTCCACTTCCCATTCCATGTTACATTCCATTACATTCCAAATTCCTTTCCATTCTATTCCATTCCATTCCTCATACCATAACACCTCACATTCCATTCCATTCCAGGTTCCGTTCCCTTCGATTCCACGTTCCATTCCATTCAATTCCACGTTCCTTTCCACATACCATTCCATTCATTTCCACATTCCATTCCATGTTTCATTCCGTTCCATTCCACATTCCATTCCATTCCATCCCTTTCCATTCCAATCCAGTGCATTCCAAATTCCATTCCTGTCCATTACGTTCGACATTCCATTCCATTCCATTCCACATTCCATTCCATTCCATTACACATTCCATTCCCTTCCACGTTCCATTTGACATTCCATTCCATTCCGTTCCACACTCAATTCCACTCCATTCCACGTTGCATTATATTTCCATTTCACATTCCATTCTATTTCCACTTCACATTCCATTCCATTCCGCATTCCATTCCACATTCCATTCCCTTCCATTCCATTCCATTCCACTTTCCACTCCATTCCATGCGTTTGCATTCCAGATTCCATTCCATACCACATTCCATTCCAAGTTCAATTCCAAATTCCATTCTATATTGCATTCCATTCCATTCCATTCCACATTCCATTTTATTCCATTCAATTCCACGTTGCATTCAACACTCCATTCCTTTCCATTCCATTTCATTCCACTTCCCATTCCGTTGCATTCCATTCCATATTCCATTCCTTTCACTTCCACATTGCATTCCAGTCCATTCCACATTCCATTCCACATTGCATTCCATGCCATTTCACCTTCCATTGCACATTCCATTCAACATTCCATTGCATTACATTCCACATTCCATTCCTCATTCTATTCTCTTCCATTACACGTTCCATTCTACATTCCATTCCACTTTCCATTCCAATCCATTGCATTCCATTCCATTCCACATTCCTTCCCACATTCCCTGCCATTCCATTTCACATTACATTCCATTATATTCCGCATTCCATTCCATTCTATTCCGTACCATTGGACATTCCATTCCTTTCCATTCCCATTCTTTCCACATTCCATTCCTCTTTCCATTCCACATTCCATTCTATTTTATTCCATTCCATATTCCATTCCATTCCATTCCACATTCCATTCCATTCCATTCCGTTTCATGCCACATTCCATTCCATTCCATTACACATTCCATTCCTCATTCCATTACATTCCATTCCACGTTCCGTTCCACTTTCCATTCTATTCCATTCCACATTCCATTCCAATCCACTCCACATTCCATTCCACGTTAAATTCAATTCTCTTCCACATTCCATTATACATTGCTTTCGGTATTCCATTCCATTCCATTCTATTTCATTTCACCTTCCATTCCACATTCCATTCCACATTATGTTTAGTTCCAAGACATTCCATTCCACCTACCATTGCACATTCCATTCGACATTCCATTGTCTTCCAATCCATTCCATTCCGAGATCCATTCCACATTCCATTCCACATTCCATTCCATTCCATTCAACATTGAATTCAAATCCATTCCCTTCAACATTGAATTCCAATCCATTCCCTTCCATTCCACATTCCATTCCATTCTTTTCCACATTTAATTCCATTCCATTCCATTCCACATTAATTTCCATTCCATTCCACCTTCCATTCCACTCCAAACTATTTCATATTCCATTCCACATTCAATTAAATTCAATTCCACATTCCATTCCATTCCACATTCCATTCCATTCCGTTCCACATTCCATTCCATTCCATTCCACATTCCATTGCCTTCCATTCCACATTCCATTCCATTCCATTCCACAATCCATTCCCCATTCAATTCTCTTCCATTCCACATACCAGTCAATTCCATTCCCATTCTTTCCACATTCCATTCCATTCTAGTCCACATTTCATTTCATTCCCTTCCATCCAACATTCCTTTCCATTCCATTCCAACTTCGAATGCATTAAAATCCATTCCATATTCCATTCCGCATTCCATTCCGTTCCATTCCACGTTCCATTGCATTCCATTTCATTCCATGTTAAATTCCATTCCATTCCACATTCCGTTCCCTTCCATTCTACATTCCACTCCCTTCCATTCCATTCCATTCCACTTTCCTTACATTCCATTCGTTTCCATTCCACATTCCATTCCATACCACATGCCATTCCAATTTCCATTCCAAATTCCACTCCGTGTTGCATTCCATTCCATTCCATTCCACATTCCATTTCATTCCATTCCATTCCACATTGCATTCCACATTTCATTTCATTCCATTCCATTTCATTCCGCATCCCATTCCGTTCCACTCCGTTCCACATTCCATTCCATTCCCTTCCACATTGCATTCCAGTCCATTCCACATTCCATTCCACATTCCGTTCCATGACATTTCACCTTCCATTCGACATTCCATTCAACATTCCATTGCATTCCATTCCACTTTCCATTCCATATTGCATTCACTTCCTTTCCACATTCCATTCCACATTTCATTCCATTGCACATTCCACATTCCATTCGACATTCCACATTCCATTCCATTCTATTCCATTCCATTCCTCATTCCTTTACACATTTCAATCCGTTCCATTTCACTGTCCATTCCATTACTTTCCATATTCCATTCCAAATTCCATTCCATTTCATTCCACATTCCATTCCATATTCCATTCCATTCCTTTCCACATTCAAATATATTCCATTGCCTTCCATTCCACTTTCCATTACTTTGCATTCCCTTCCATTCCACATTTCTTTCCATTCCATTTTAAATTCCATTCCATTCCATTCCATTCCGCATTCCATTCCATTCAATTCCACATTCCACTCCATTTATTTCCATTGCAATCCATATTCCATTACATTCCCATCCAGTCCACATTCCATTCCATTCCCATCCACTCCACATTCCATTCCATTCCATTCCACATTCCAATCAAATTCATTCAACATTCCATTCCATTCTATTCCACAATCCATTCCACATTCCATTCCACATTCCTTCCCATTACATTAAATTCCTGTTCACAGTCCATTCCATTCCATTCTATTCCAGATTCAAATCCAATCCATTCCACATTCCTGTCCATTACGTTCTACACTCCATTCAATTCCTTTCCACATTCCACTCCATTCCACATTCCATTCTAAATTCCATTCCACATTCCATTCCATTACATTCCACATTCCATTCCATTCCATTCCATTCCAGTACACATTACATTATATTCCATTCCCTTCCTCATTCCATTCCATTCCGTTCCACATTCCATTCCATTCCGTTCCACATTCCATTCCATTCCGTTCCACATTCCATTCCACATTCCATTCATTCCATCACACATTCCATTCAATTCCATTCCACATTCTAATCCATTTCATTTAACATTCCATTACTTTCCACATTCCATTCCACATGCCATTCCACATTCCATTCCATTCCACGTTCCATTCCATATTGCATTGCATTTCATTCCACATTCCATTCCTTTCTATTCCATTCCATTCCTCATTCTATTACACATAACCTTCCAATCCATTCCACCTTCCATTTTATTACTTTCCACCTTCCATTTCACATTCCATTCCATTCCATTCCACATTCCATTCCATATCCCTTTCCATTCCATTCCACATTTCATTAAATTGCATTCCCTTCGATTCCACATTCCATTCCATTCTTCATTCCATTCCATTGCCCATTCCATTGGATTTCCTTCCATTGAAATCCACATTCCATTACATTCCAATGCATTCCACATTACATTGCATTCCATTCCACATTCCATTCCATTGCATTCCAATTTCCATCCAATATTCTTTTCTATTCCATTGCATTCAATTCCACTTTCCATTCCACATTCCATTCCTTTTTATTCCATTCAATTCCACATTCCATTCCATTCCATTACACATTGTTTTCCATTCCAATACACATTCCTTTCCATTCCATTCCCTTCCATTCCACATTCCATTCCAGATTCCATTCTACATTCCATTACACATTCAATTCCATTCCATTCGACTCCATTCCATTCCATTCCACTTTCCATTGCACATTCCTTTCCCTTTCTTTGCATTCCTTTCCACTTTCCATTCCATTACTTTACATTCCATTCCACCATCCATTCCATTCCATTCCACCTTCTATTCCATTGCATTCCACATTCCTTTCCACATACCATCTCAAGTTCCATTCCATTCCATTCCACGTTGCATTCCACTTTCCATTAGGCATTCCATTCCACTTTCCGTTTCAATCCATTCCACGTTACATTCCATAATCCATTCCATTCCATTTCACATTTCATTCCATTCCTTTCCACATTCCATTACATTCAATTCCACATTCCATTACATTCCATTTTACTATCCATTCCACTTTCCTTTCCATGTTCGATTCCACGTTCCTTTCAACGTTCCATGACATTCCATTCCACGTTCTATTCCACTCCATTCTGAGATCCATTTCACTCCATTCCACGTTCCATTCCTCATTTCATTTCATATTCCATTCCACCTTCCATTCCATTCCATTCCATTGCACTCCACATTACATTCCGTTACATTCCCCTTCCCAATCGACTCATTTCCGCATTCCCTTCCATTCCATTGTATTCCTTTTGACATTCCATTGCATTCCATTACTTTCCATTCCACTTTCCATTCCATTCCATTACGTTCCATTTCACATTCCATAAAATTCCATTGCATTCCGCATTCCATTCCTTTCCATTCCTTTCCTTTCCACTTTCCATTACACATTCCATTACACATTCCATTCCATTCCTTTCCATATTCCATTCCATTCCTTTCCATTCCACATTCCATTTCATGTTCCATTCCACGTTCCATTCCATTCCATTCCATATTCCACACCATTCCATTCCATTCCATTCCGGATTTCATTCTATTCCAATCCACATTCTATTCCAAATTCCATTCCTTTCCATTCCACATTTCATTCCACATTCCATTCTACGTTCCATTCCCTTCCATTCCACGCTCCATTCCACATTCCATTCCACATTCCATTACATTCCATTCCACATTCCCTTCCATTCCATTGCACATTCCATACCATTCCACATTGCATTCCGTTCCATTCGACTTTCCATTCCACATTGCATTCCTTCCATTTCATATCCCATTCCACATTCCATTCCATTCATTCCACATTCCATTCCATTCCATTACACATTCCATTCCACATTTTATTCCATATCCCATTCCATTCCATTCCATTCCACATTCCATTCCGTTCCATTCAACGTTCCATTCCACGTTCCATTCCAGGTTCCATTACACACACCATTCCAGATTCCTTTCCACAATCCATTCCAATCCAATCCAAGTTCCATTCCACTTTCCATTGCATTACATTCCACGTTCCTTTCCACATTCCATTGCCCTTTCCATTCCACCTTCCTTTCCTTGTTCCTTTCCATGTTCCATTCCGTTCCATTCCATGTTCCATTCCATGTTCCATTCCATTATATTCCACATTCCATTCCACATTCCATTGCACATTACATTCCCCATTCCTTTCCGTTCCATTCCACATTCCATTCCACATTACATTCCTCGTTACATTGCTCGTTCCATTCCACGTTCCATTCCAAGCTCCATTCCGCATTCCATTCCATTATATTCCACGTTCCATTCTACAATCCATTCCATTCCATTCCACTTTGATTTGCACATTCCATTCCACATTCCATTCCACATTCCATTCCGTTGCATTCCACGTTCCATTCCACAGTCCATTCCAAATTCCATTCCACTATCCATTCCATTCCATTACAGTACATTTCACATCCAATTCCACTTTCCATTCCATTCCATTCCACCTTCAATTCCACATTCCATTTGCCTTTCCATTCCATGTTCCATTCCACGTTCAATTCCACATTCCACTCCACTCCATTCTCCTTTCCATTCCACGTTCCATTTGATTCAATTCCACTTTCCATTCCGCATTCCATTAAATTACATTCCACTTTCCTTTGCACTTTCCATTCCACATTCTATTCCACATACCATTCCACATTACATTCCATTCCATTCCACATTCCGTACCATTCTATTCCAAATTTCTTTAGATTTGATTCCATTCCATGCCTTTTACCATTCCTTTCCATTCCATTCCATTCCATTCCACATTACATTCCATTGCATATCGCATTCCATTCCATTCCATTCCATTCCACATTCCACTCCATTCCATTCCATTCCTCATTCCGTTCCATTCTATCCCACATTCCATTCCATTCCATTCCATTCCATTCCACGTTCAATTCCACGTTCCATTCCATGTTCCATTCCTCGTTCAATTCCTTTCCATTCCACATTCCGTTCCATTCCATTCCACATTCCATTCCATTATACTCCACATTCCATTGGATGTTCCATTCCATCAATTCTGCCATCCATTACACGTTCATTTCCAAATTCCATTCCACGTTGTATTCCACATTCCATTCCATATTCCGTTGGACATTCCATTCCATTCCATTCCACGTTCCATTCCACATTCCATTCCAGTTTCCATTCCACGTTCCATTCCACATTCCATGTCATTCCATTGCATTCCTTTCTGGATTCCTATCCATTCCATTTGACATTCTATTCCACCTTCCATTCCATTCTATTCCACATTCCATTCCAAATTCCATCGCATTCCATTCCACATTCCATTCCTTTCCATTCCACATTCCATTCCTTTCCATTCCAAATTATATTCCACATTCTATTCCACTTCCCATTCCACATTCCATTCCACATTCCATTCCATTGCACATTCCATTCAACGTTCCTTTCCTCATTCCATTACGCATTCCATTCCACGTTCCATTCCATTCCACTCCACGTTCCATTCCACATTCCTTTCCATTCCTTTCCACATTCCTTACCATTCTATTCTATTCCATTCAACATTCCATTCCATTCCATACCACATTATATTCCAGATTACAATCCATTCCACTCTCATTCTTTTCCATTCCATTCCACATTCCATTCCAAGTTCCATTCCACGTTCCATTCAACTTTCCATTCCACGTTCCATTTCGCATTGCATTCCATTCCATTTCGCATTCCATTCCATTCCATTATACATTCTATTCTACATTCCATTGCATTCCATTCAAAATTACATTCCACATTCCATTCCATTCCATTCCACATTCCACTGCATTCCATTCCGCATTCCATTCCTTTCCATTCCTCTTTACATTGCATATTCCCTTCCACCTTCCAATCAACATTCCATTGCTCTCCATTCCAAATTCCATTCCATTCCGTTCACATTCCATTCCACACTCCATTCCACATTCCATTCCATTCCGTTACACATTGCATTCCATTCCATTCCACATTCCATTCCATGTTCCATTCCAAATTCCCTTCCACATTCCATTCCAGGTTCCATTCCACATTCCAGTCCATCCCATTTCACTTTCCATTCCATTGCATTCCACGTTCCATTCTACATTCCATTCCACATTCCATTCCACATTTAATTCCGTTCCATTCCACATTCCATTCCACATTCATTTCCACATTCCAATCAACATTCCATTCCATTCCATTCAATTCCATTCCACATTCTCTTCCGCATTAAATCCCACATTCCATTCTACATTCCATTCCATATTCCATTCCATTCAATTCCACGTTCCATTTCACATTACATTCCACATTGCATTGCACGTTCCTTTCCATTCCATTCCACGTACCATTTCACTTTCCATTCCATTCCTTTCCAAGTTCCATTTCACATTCCATTGCACATTCCATTCCACCTTGCATTCCACATTCCATTCCATGTTCCATTCCACAATCCATTCCACGTTCCATTGCATTCCATTACACTGTCCATTCCACATTCCATTCCATTCCATTCCACTTTCCGTTCCACATTCCATTCCACGTTCTATTCCACGTTCCATTCCATTCCAATCTACGTTCCATTCCACACTGCATTCCTTCCATGTTCCATTTCACAATCCATTCCACATTCGATTCCACATTGCACTCCGTTCCATTCCACGTGCCACTCCACTTTCCATTCCTCATTCCATTGCACATTCCATTCCATTACGTTCCACATTTCGTTCCACATTCCATTCCATTAAACATTCCATTCCATTCCATTCCATTACACATTCCATTACATTCCATTCCACATTTCGTTTCATTTCATTCCACATTCCATTCGACTTTCTAGTCTGTTCCATTCCACATTCCATTCCACATTCCAATCTATTCCATTACACATTCCATTCCATTCCATTCCACATTCCGTTCCACATTCCATTCCACGTTCCTTTCGATTCCATTCCACGCTCCATTCCACCTTCCATTCCACGTTCCGTTCCATGTTCCATTACATGATCCATTCCATTCCATTCCACTTTCCATTCCACGTTCCACTCCATATTTCATGCCACATTCCATTAAAAATTACATTCCACATTCCATTCCATTACATTCCAGACTGCATTCCATTGCAGTCCGCATTCCAGTCCACATTCCATTCCATTCCTTTTAAACATTCCAATCTATTCCATTCCACCCTCCATTCCACACTCCATTCCATACCATTCCACGTTCCATTACACGTTCCATTCCTCATTCAGTTGTACATTCCATTCCACATTCCATTCCATTCCATTCTACATACAATTCCATTCCATTCCACATTCCAATCCACATTCCACTCCATTCCATTCCATTCCACATTCTGTTCCATTCCATTCCACATTCCATTCCACATTCCATTCTACATTCCATTCCACTCCATTCTGTTCCATATTCCATTATATTACATTCAACATCCCATTCCATTACATTCCACATTCCATTCCATTCCGTTCCAGTTTATAATCCACGTTCAATTCCACTTTCCAATCCGTTCCAATCCACGTTCCATTCCACATTCCATTGCATCCCATTCCACATTCGTTTCCAAATTCCATTCCATATTACATTCCTTTCCATTCAACATTCCATTCCACATTCCATTCCATTCCATTCCACATTCCATTTCATTTCATTCCCCACGCCATTCTACATTCCATTCCGTTCCATTCTGCATTCCATTCCACATTACATTCCACATTCCACTCCATTCCATTCCGCATTCCATTAAACATTCCATTCCGCATTCCATTCAATTCCATTCCACATTCCGTTGCACGTTGCATTTCATTCTATTCCACCTTCCATTCCATGATACATTCCACATTCCATTCCACTTTCCATTTCAGATTCCTTACCTCATTCCATTTGACATTCAATTCCATTCCATTTCACATTCCATTCCGCATTCCTTCCATTCCATTCCACATTCCATTCCACATTGCCTACCTCATTCCATTCCATTGCATTCCACATTCCATTCCACAGTCTATTACATTCCTTCCCACATTCCATTCCATTTTCCATTCCATTCTATTCCGCGTTGCATTACACATTCCATTCCACGTTCCATTCTATGTTCCATTCCACATTCCATTCCTTTGATTCCACATTCCATACCATTCCATTCCACAATCCATTCCATTCCATTCCACTTTTGATTCCCCATTCCTTTGCACATTCCATTCTCTTCCGTTCCACATTCCCTTCCACACTCCTTTCCACATTCCATTCCACATACCATTCAGTTCCATTCCACATTCCATTGCATTCCATTCCAGAATCCTTTCCACATTCCATTTCATCCCATTCCACATTCCATTCCATTCAATTCCACATTCCATTCCACTTTCGATTCCACATTCCATTCGACATTCCATTCCACATTCTATTCCATTCCATTCCACATTCCATTCCTTTCCATTCCACTTTCTATTACATTCCATTCCATATTCCATTACACTTTCCATTCCATTACATTCCAGGTTCCATTCCGCATTTCATTCCACTTCCCATTCCACATTCCATTCCGTTCAATTCCATATTCAATTCCACATTCCATTCCACATTCCATTGCTTTCCATTCCAAATTCCATTCCACATTCCATTCCACATTCCTTTCCTTTCCATTCCAAATTCCATTCCACATTCCATTCCACATTCCTTTCCATTGCATTCCACATTTCATTCCACATTCCAATTTCCATTCCACGTTCCATTCCACTTTCCATTCCATTCCTTTCCACTTTCCATTCCACTTTCCATTTCACATTCAATTCCACATTCTATTGCGTTCCATTCCACATTCCCTTCCACATTCTCTTCCATATTCCTTTGAACATTCCTTTAAATTCCATTCCACATTCCATTCCACATTGCATTCCTTTCCATTCCACAGTCCATTCCAAACTCCATTCCACGTTCCATTCCACCTTCCATTCCATGTTCCATTCCACCTTCCATTCCATGTTCCATTCCATTCTATTCCACGTTCCATTCTATTCCATTCTACATTCCATTTCATGCCATTTCACGTTCCATTCCACATTCCATTTCGAATTCCCTTCCATTCCATTCAATTCCACGCTGCATTCCGTTCCATTCCACATTCCATTCCATTCCATTCCACATTGCATTCCTCATTCCGTTCCATATTCCATTCCATTCCATTCCACATATGATTCCACATTGCATTCCTCTCCATTCCACATTGCATTTCATTCCATTCCACCTTCCATTCCACGTTGCTGTCCACGTTCCATTCCACTTTCCATTCCTCGTTCCATTCCATTTCATTCCACGTTACATCCATTCCATTCCACATTCAATTCCTGTTTCCATTTCACATCCCATTCCACATTCCATTTCACATTCCATTCCTTTCAATTCCCTATTCCATTCCATTCCACATTCCATTCCATTCCTTTCCACGTTCAATTCCACATTCAATTTCACGTTGCATTCTATTACATTCCACTTTCCATTCCACTTTCCATTCGATGACTCATTACATTCCATTTCACGTTCAATTCTATGTTCACTTCCACTCCATTTCACGTTCCATTCTGCATTCCATTCCAAATTCCATTTCACTTTCCATTCCAAATTCCAATTCACTTTCCATTCCATTCCATTCCATTCCCTTACACGTTCCATTCCATACCAATCCACATTCCATTCCATTGCATTCCACATTGCATTCCGTTTCACATTCCATTCTGTTCCATTCAGCATTCCATTCCATTACATTCCACATTCCATTCCACTTTCCATTTCTCATTCCACTGCATTCCATTCTATTCCACAATCCATTGCATTCCATTCCATTCCATTCTATTCCACAATCCATTACTTTCCATTCCACATTCCATTCCATTCCATTCCATCCCAAATATCATGCCACATTACCTTTTACGTTCCATTCCATTCAATTCCACATTCCATTCCTTTCCATTCCACATTCCATTCCATTCAATTTCACATTCCATTCCATTATATTGCTTTCCACATTCCATTCCATTACATTCCGTATTCCATTCCATTGCATTCCATTCTATTCCACATTTCATTCCATTCCATTCTTTTCCACATTCCATTCCACTTTATTCCACATTCCATTGAATTACATTCCACATTCCATTCCACTCCTTTCCACACTCTGTTCCACATTCCATTCCACATTCCATTCCATTCCATTCAACAATCCATTCCACATTCCATTCCACTTTCCATTCCACTCTCCATTCGATTTCGTTCCATGTTTGATTCCACATTCCATTCCATTCCATTGAACTTTCCATTCCACTTTCCATTGCACATTCCATTCCACATTCCATTCCCTTCCATTCCACATTCCCTTCCATATTCCATTCCATTTCGTTCCACATTCCTTTCTATTACACTCCACATTTCATTGCACATTCCCTTCCATTCCATTCCACATTTTATTCCATGTTCCATTCCATTCAATTCCACGTTCCATTCCACGTTTCATTCCACATTCCATTCCACATTCCATTCCTCATTCCATTCCACATTCCATTCCACATTCCAATCCATTACATACCACATTCCATTCCGTACCATTCCGCATTCCATTCCACATTCCATGCTACGTTCCAATCCATTCCATACCATATTCCTTTCCATTCCACATTCCGTTCTCATTCCATTGCATTAAATTCCACGTTCTTTTCCACATTCCATTCCATTCCATTTCACATTTCATACCACATTACATTACTTTGCATTCCATATTCCATTCCACATTCCATTGCACTTTCCATTCCATGTTCATTCCACCATCCATTCCACGTTCCATTCCATTACCTTCCACTTTCCATTCCATTCCATTCAACGTTCATTTACATTCCGTTCCACATTCCATTCCACATTCCAATTCTCATTCCATTCCACATTCTATTTCTCTTTCCTTTCCATTCCATTCCATTCCATTACACATTCCATTCCATTCCATTACACACTTCATTCCATTCCATTCCACAATCCATTGCACAATGCATTCCACATTCCATTCCAAGTTCCATTCCATTGCATTCCAAATTCCAATCAATTTCATTCCTCATTCCGTTCCATTCAATTGCACATTCCTTTCCATTCCATTCCATTAAATTGCACATTCCATTCCATTCCATTCAAGCTTGCATTCCATTCCAACCGACGTTCCATTCCATGTTCCATTCCACATTCCTTTCAATTACATTCCACATTCCATTCCACATTCTATTCAATTCCATTCCACATTCCATTCCATTCTGTTCCTCATTCCATTCCATTCCATTTCATTGCACATTCCATTCCATTCCATTCTGCATTCCATTCCATTCCCTTCTATTCCACATTCCATGCCATTCCATTCCACATTCCATTCCATTATTTTCCACATTCCATTCCACATTCTATTCCACGTTCCCTTCCATTCCATTACACATTCCATTCCATTCCATTCCACATTCCATTCCATTCCATTCCACATTCCATTCCACTCCATTCCATATTCCATCCCATTGCATTCCACTTTTCATTCCATTCCATTCCACGTTCCATTCCACATTCCATTCCCCATTCCATTCCACATTGCATTCCATTCAGTTGCACGTTCCATTCCACCTTCCATTCCATTCCATTCCACGTTGCATTCAACATTCCATTACACATTCTCTTCCAAGTACCATTCAAACTTTCATTCCTCATTCCATTGCACATTCCCTTCAGTGTTCCATTCCACATTCCATTCCATGTTCCTTTCCACGTTCCATTCCACATTCCATTGCGCGTTCTATTCCATACCATTACAAGTTCCATTCCACATTCCATTCCATTGCATTTCATGTCCCATTCCTCATTTCATTCCACATTGCATTCCACATTCCATTCCGTTCCATTATATTTTCCATTCCACATTCCATTCTACATTCCATTCCACAATAAATTCCATTCCATTACATTCTCTTCCACATTCCATTCAACATTCCATTCCACATTCCATTCCACATTTCAATAGACTCCATACCACCGTCCTTTCAACATTCCTTTCCATTCCACTGCACATTCCATTCCACATTCCATTCCACATTACATTCCACATTCCATTCCACTTTCCTTTCGATTCCATTCCACATTCCATTCCACATTCCATTCCATTTCATTCAACGTTGCATTCCATTCCAACCGACTTTCCATTCCATGTTCCATTCCACATTTCATTCCACGTTCCATTCCATTCTATTCCACGTTCCATTCCATTCGGTTCCATATTCCAATCCACATTCCATTTCACTTTTCATTCCCTTCCATTCCACATTCCATTCCATTTCCTTCCACATTACAAATTTTCCACATTTCATTCCAAATTCCATTCCACGTTCCATTCCATTCCGTTTGACGTTCCGTTCCACGTTGCATTCCATGTCCCATTCCATTCCATTCCACGTTCCATTCCGCTTTACATTCCATGCCATTTAACGTTCCATTCCAATCCATTCCACTTGCCATTCCACATTGCATTCCAGATTCCATTCCACGTTCCATTCCACATTGCATTCCATTCCATTCCACATTGCATTCCACTATCCATTACGTTCCATTCCATGTTCCATTCCACACTCCATTCCACATTCCATTCCACACACCATTCCACATTCCATTCCACACTCCATTCCACATTCCATTCCACATTCCGTTCCATTCCTTTCTACATTCCATTCTACATCCTACTGGCCATTCCATTCCGTTCCTTTCCACATTCCATTGCATTACCTGCCACATTCCTTTCCATATTAAAATCCATTCCAATCCTCTTTCCATTCAATTCCATTACACATCCCATTCCATAGAATCTTCCAGATTCCTTTTCACATTCGATTCCATTCCATTCAATTCCACATTCCTTTCCACATTCTATTCCACATTGTATTCCAAATTCCATTCCACTCCATTCCATGTTCCCTTCCACTTTCCATTCCACATTCCATTGCATTCCATTCAACATTCCATTTCAGATTCAATTTCACATTCCATTACACATTCCATCCCATTCCATTCCACATTCAATTCCATTCCATTCCATTCCACATTCCATCCCACGTTCCAAAGCACGTTCCACGAAACTCTCCATTCCATGTTCCATTCCATTCCATATTCCTTTCCACATTCCAATCCATTGCATTCCACTATACATGCCACGTTGCTTTCCACAATCCATTCCGTCCCATTCAACATTCCATTCCACATTCCATTCCTCATTCCACTGCATTCCATTCCCCATTAAATTCCACATTCCATTCCATTCCACATTCTGTTCCATTCCATCCTAAATTCCATTCCACGTTCCATTCCACGTTCCATTCCACGTTCCATTCAATCCATTCTATGTTCCATTTTTTCCCATTCCAGATTTCTTTCCAGCTTACATTTCCCATTCCATTCCACATTCCTTTACACATTCCTTTCCATTCCATTCCACATTCAGTTCCATTCCATTCCACATTCCATTCCATTATTTTCCACATTCCAATTCTTTCCACATTCCATTCTACATTCCATTCCACGTTCCATTCCATTCCATTCCACATTCCATTCCATGATCCATTCCATCTTCCATTATATTCCATTCCACGTTCCGCTCCGCATTCCATTCCTTTCCATTTCATGTTCCATTCCCCAATTCCATTACATATCCCATTCCACTTTCAAATCCGTTCCATTCCACTTTCGATTCCACTCTCTACTCCACATTATACTCCACATTCCATTCCGTTCCAATACACATTCCGTTCCACATTCCGTTCCACATATCATTCCACATTGCATTCCATTCCATTCCACATTCCATTCCACATTCCATTCTACCTTGCATTCCCCGTTCCATTCCACGTTCCTTTCCACTTACCATTCTTTTCCATTCCACGTTCTATTCCACATTCCATTCCATTCCGTTCTAGTTTCCTTCCACATTCCATTCCACATTCCATTAAACATTACTTACGTTCCATTCCACATTCCATTGCACATTCCATTCCACAATCCATTCCACATTCCATTCCATTCCATTCCACATTCCATTAATCATTCCATTCAACATTCCATTCCACATTCCTTTCCACATTCCATTCCATTCTATTCCACAATGCATTTCACATTTGATTCCATTATATTCTGCATTCCATTCCACATTCCATTCCTCATTCCATTCCGTTCCATTTTACATTCCATTACACGTTCCATTCCATTCCATTCGACGTTCAATTCCACTTGCCATTCCAGATTCTGTTCCACATTCCATTGCACATTCCATTCCAGATTCTATTCCATTCCATACCACATTCCATTCCAATCCATTCCACTTTCCATTCCACATTCAATTCTACATTCCATTCCATTCCATCCCACATTCCATTCCAAGTTCAATTCCATTCCATTCCACATTCCATTCCATCTTCCATTCCATTACATTCCACGTTCCATTCCACGTTCCATTCCACGTTCCATTCCACATTCCTTTCCACGTTCCATTCCACATTCAAATTCCTTCCATTCCATATTCCATTCCATTCCATTATATTCCACAATCCATTCAGCATTCCATTCCACATTCCATTTCACATTCCATTCCACATTCCATTCCATTCCATTCTACGTTTCATTACATTACACGTTCCCTTACACGATGCATTCCACATTGCAGTCCAGGATCCATTCCATTTCATTCCAAGTTCCATTTCATTCCATTCCATTCCACTTTCCATTCGACATTCCATTCCACATTCCATTTCACATTCCTTTCTCATTCCATTTCACTTTCCATTCCATTCCATTCTATTCCATTAAACATTCCATTCTATTCCATTCCACATTCCATAGCTTTCCATTCTATGTTCCATTCGGTTCCACATTCCATTCCATTCCATTCCACGTTCCATTGCATTCCATTCCACTTTCCATTCCATTGCATTCCACATTCTATTACATATTCCATTGCATTCCATTCTATTCCACTTTCCATTCCATTCCAAACCACATTCCATTCCTTTCCATTCCACGTTACATTCCACGTTCCTGTCCACGTTCCTCTCCAAGTTCCATTCCACGTTGCATTCCATTACATTCCGTGCTCCATTCCATGTTATATTCCACATTCCAATTCACATTCCATTACACGTTCCATTCCATTCCATTCCGCGATCCATTAAGGATTCCATTGCACATTCCATTCCACGTTCCATTCCACATTCCATTCCACTTCCCATTCCTTTCCATTCCACGTTCACTTTCATTCCATTCCATGATCCATTTCATTCCATTCCACATTCCATTATACATTCAATTTCACATTTCATTCCACATTCCATTCCATTCTAATCCACATTGCATTCCTTTCCATTCCATTCCGTTCCACATTCTATTCCATTCAATTCCACATTCCATTTAATTGCATTCCACATTCCATTCCACTTTGCTTTACATTCCATTCCATTCCACTTTCCATTCCAGATTCCATTCCACATTCCATTCCCCGTTCCATTCCATTCCATTCCACATTCCATATTATTCCCTGCAATTCCATATTGCATTCCATTACATTCTACGTTGCATTTTATTCCATTCCACATTGCATTCGATATTGCATTCCACTTTCCATTCCATTCCATTCCACATTCAGTTCCATTCCATTCCACATTCCATTGAACATTCCATTACACATTCAATTCCACATTCCATTCCGTTCCTTTCCACATTCCATTCCACTTTCCATTTACCGTTCCATTCTTTTCCATTCACTTTCCATTCCACGTCCCATTCCACTTCACTCCACGTTCAGTTCCACAGTCAATTCATTTTCATTTCACGTTCCATGCTACATTCCATTCCACATTCCAATCCACATTACATTCCGTCCATTCCAATTCAATTCCACATCACATTCCAATTCCATTCCATTCCATTCCACAATCCATTCCACATTCCTTTGCACATTCCATTCCGTTACATTCCACATTCCTTTCCACATTCCATTCCTCATTCCATTCCACATTCCATTGAATTCCATTCCACATTGCAATCCACAACCCACTACATTCCATTCCACATTCCATTCCACATTCCATTCCATTCTATTCCACATTCCTTTCCACTTTCCATTCCACATTCCATTCCATTCCATGTCCCATTGCATTCCACATTCCATTCCTCATTCCATCCCACATTCCGTTCCACGTTTCATTCCATTCCAATCCATGTTCCATTCCATGTTCCATTCCATTCAATTCCACGTTTTGTTCCACATTCCATTACATTCAATTCCACATTGCGTTTCACATTCCATTCCACATTCCTTTCCATTCCTGTCCTCATTCCTTTCCACGTTCCATCCCACCTACCATTACACGTTCCATTCCACGTTCCATTACATTCCATTCCATGTTCCATTAAACGTTCCATTCCTCATTCCATTCCCCTTTCTATTCCAGTCCATTCCATTCCATTCCATTCCACATTCCATTCAACATTCCTTTCACATTTCGTTCCATTCCATTCAAATTTCCTTTCCACGTTCCATTCCACGTTCCATTCCATTCCATTCCACATTCCATTTCACATTCCATTCCTTTCCATTCTACATTCTTTCCACATTCCATTCCATTCCATTCCACATTCTACTTCACATTCCATTCCGTTCCATTCCACATTCATTCCACATTCCATTCCACATTCCTTTCCGTTCCTTTCCACATTCCATTCCATTCCATTCCACATTCCATTCCATTCCATTCCACATTCCATTCCAAATTCCATTCCACATTCCGTTCCATGTTCCATTCTATTCCATTCCACATTTCATTCCATGATCCATTCTATTCCATTCCACATTCCATTGCATTTCTTTCCACATTCCATTTCATTCAATTTCACATTCCATTCCATTACATTGCATTCCACATTCCATGCAATTCCACTCCGCATTCCATTCGAATCCATTCCATTCTATTCCACGTTCCATTCCATTTCATTCTATTCCACATTCCATTCCATTCCATTCCATATTCCATTCAATTACATTTCACATTCCATTCCACATTGCATTCCACATTCTATTCCACATTCCTTTCCACATTCCATTGAACATTCTATTCCATTCCAACCCACATTCCATTACACTTTCCATTCCATTCCATCTGACATTCCATTACACTTTCCATTCCATTCAATTCCACCTTTCATTCCACTTCCCATTCCACGTTCCATTCCACGTTCCTCTCCAGGTTTCATTCCACATTCCATTCCTTTCCAATCCACACTCCTTACCATTCAATTCCATTCCTTTCCACAATCTATTCCATTCCATTCCACATTTCTTTCCACATTCCGTTCCACATTTCATTACTTTCCATTCCACATTTCGTTCCACACTCCATTCCACTTTCCATTCCACATTCCATTCCTTCCCATTCCACTTTCCATTCCACAATGCATTCCACATTCCATTCCACTTCCCTTTCCACTCCACTCCACATTCCATTCCACCCTCCCTTCTACCCTCCATTTCCCATGCCATTTAGTTACATTCCACATTCCATTGCACACTCCATTCCGTTCCATTCCACTTTCCATTCCACACTCCATTCCACATTCCATTCCATACTCCATTCCACATTGCATTCCACATTCCATTCCACATTCCATTCCACCTTCCATTCCTCATTCCATTCCAATCCATTCCACATTCCATTCCACATTCCTTTCCTTTCCATTCCACATTCCATTCCACATTCCATTCCACACTCCATTCCACATTCAATTCCACATTACATTCTGTTCCATTCCACATTCCTTTACGCATTCCATTCCACATTCCATTCCAGATTCCATTCCGCACTCCATTCCATTCTTTTCCAGATTCCATTCCATTCTCTTCCAAATTCCCTTTCACATTGAATTCCTCATACCTTTCCTTTCCTTTCCACATTCCATTCCACATTCCAAAACACGTTACATTCCACATGCAATTCAACATTCCATTCCGATCCATTCCACATTCCATTTGGCACTCCATTACACATTCCATTGCACATTCCAAACCGTTCCATTTGACATTCCTTTCCACATTCCATTCCACAATGCGTTCCACATAACATTTCGTTTCAGTCCACATTCCATTGCATTCCATTCCACATTCCATTCCACTTTCCATTTCACATTCCGTTCCTGTCCATTCAACATTCCATTCCACGTTCCATTACAAGTTCCATTCCATTCCATTCCACGTTCCGTTTCAGGTTTTATTCCACATTCCATTCCACATTCCATTTCACATTCCATTCCACATTCCATTCCACATTCCATTCCATTCCACTCCATATTTCATTCCAGATTTCATTCCATTGCATTCCAGATTCCATTCCGTTCCATTTCACATTCCATCCCATTCCGTTCCTTGTTCCATTCCATTCCATTCCATGTTCCATTCCACATTCCATTCCACATTCCATTTCACATGGCATTACATTCCTTTCCAGGTTCCATTCCACGTTACATTCCATTCCATTCCACTTTCCATTCCATTCCATTCCACTTTCCATTACACATTCCATTGCACATTCCTTTCCAAATTCCATTCCACACTACATTCCGCTTTCCATGGCACGTTCCATTCCATATTCCATTGCGCGTTCTGTTCCATACCATTCTGAGATCCATTTCACATTCCATTCTAGTCCATTCCACGTCCCATTGCTCATTCCATTCCACATTCCATTCCCTTATATTCCACATTCAGTTCCAAAATCCATTCCATTCCACTCCACATTCCCTTCCACATTCCATTCCACATTCGATTTCACGTACCTTTCCACATTCCTTTACACGTTCCATACTACCTTCCATTCCACATTCCTTTCCATTCCTTTCGACGTTAAATTCCACGTTCCATTCCATTCTATTCAACTTTCCATTCCAAATTCCATTGAACATCACATTCACGTTCCATTCCATATTCCATTCCATGTTCCATTCCACATTTCATTCCATTCCATTCCAATTTCCCTTCCACATTCCATTCCACATTACATTCCACATTATATTCCATTCCTTTCCACATTCCATTTCACATTCCATTCCACATTCCACTCCATTCCTTTCCACTTTCCAATAAACATTCCTTTCCACATTCCATTCCATATTGCATTCCATTCCATTCCACAATCCATTCCAAAGTCCATTCCATTCCATTCTACATTCCTTTCCACATTCCATTCGACACTCCATTGCACAGTCCATTCCAAATTGCATTACACATTCAATTCCACACTCCATTCTAATTCCATTGCATTTCTTTCCCCTTTCCATTCCACATTCCATTGCATTCCAATTCACATGCCACTCCACATTCCATTACATTCCATTCCATTCCACATACCATTCCACATTCCACATTCCACATTCCACATACCGTTCCATTCCATTCCACATTCCATTCCTCGTTCCATTGCATTCCATTCCACCTTCCATTCCATGTTCCATTCCACGTTCCGTTCCACGTTCCTTTCCACCGTCCATTCCACATTCCATTCCACTCCATTCCATATTCCATACTATTCCATTCCTTTCCATTCCACAATGCATTCCATTCCATTGCTCGTTCCATTCCACATTCCATTCCACATTCAATTCCTTTCCATTCCACATTCAATTCCTTTCCATTACACATTCCATTCCACATTCTATTTGACATTGCAATCCACTTTCCATTCCGTTTCATTCCAAATTACATTCCACATTGCATTCCACATTCCACTCCGTTCCATGCCACATTCCATTGCATTCCATTCAACATTCCATTCCACATTCCATTCTATTCCATGCCACTGCACATTCCATTTCACATTCTATTCCACATTCCATTACACATTGCATTGCATTCCATTCCACATTCCATTCCTCATTCTATTCCACATTCCATTCCACATTCTATTGCATTGCATTCCATGTTCCCTTCCACATTACATTCCACTTTCTATTCCACATTCCTTTCCATTCCATTCAACCTTCAATTCCTCGTTCCATGTCACATTCCATTCCACATTCCATTACGTCAATTCCACATTTCATTCCGTTCCACTTTCCATTCCATGATCATTCCACGTTCCATTCCATTCCATACCATGTTCCGTTCCACATTGCACTGTATTCCATTCCATTTTCCATTCCACATTCCATTCCACATTACATTTCACATTACATTCCTTTCCAATCCACATTACATTCCACATTACATTCCACATTCCATTTCTTTCCATTCCACATTCCATTCCACATTCCGCTCAACATTGCATTGCATATTCCATTCCATTCCATTCCACATTCCATTCAAATTTCCATTCCATTCCACTCCACATTCCAACCCAAGTTCCATTCTCTCCATTCCACATTCCATTCCACATTCCATTCCTTTCCATTTCACATTCCAATCCAGACTGCATTCCACATTCCATTGCACATTCCATTGCGTTCCATTCCACATCCCTTTCCACATTCCATTCCTCATTACATTCCACATTCCATTAAATTCCTTTCCACATTGCATTTCACAACCCACTACATTCCATTCCACATTCCATTCCATTCCATTCCACATTCCTTTCCTCGTTCCATTCCACATTCCATTCCAAGCAATTTCAGATTCCATTCCACATTCCATTCCTCATTGCATTCCTCCACATTCCATTCCACATTCCATTCCACATTCCATTCCATTCTATTTCACATTCCTTTCCACGTTGCATTCAACATTCCATTCCATTCCATTTCCCATTCCATTCCACATTCCATTCTCCATTCCATTCCACGTTCCTTCCCACGTTCCAATCCACGTTTCATTCCATTACATTCCATGTTCCATTCCACGTTCCATTCCATTCAATTCCACTTTCTGTTCCACATTCCATTCCATTCAATTCCACATTTCATTTCACATTCCATTCCACATTCCATTCCGCATTCCTTTCCATTCCATTCCTAATTCCATTCCACGTTCCATTCCATGTACCATTCCACGTTCCATTCCACATTCCATTCCATTCCATTCCACGTTCCATTAAAGGTTCCATTCCACAATTCCTTTCCATTCCATTCCATTCCATTCCATTGCATTCCACATTCCATTCAACATTACTTTCCTCATTTCATTCCATTCCTTTCCAATTTCCTTTCCACATTCCATTCCACTTTCCATTCCATGTTCCATTCTGTTACATTCCAAGTTCCATTCCATTCCATTCGACATTTCTTTCCATATTCCATTTGACACAACGATTGCATTCCCTTACACATTCCATTCTACATTCCTTTGAACATTCCATTCCATTCCATTGCACATTCCATTCCACATTCCATTCCTTTTCTTTCCACATAGCATTCTACATTCCATTCCATTTGATTTCATATTCCTTTTCACGTTCCATTCCAAGTTCCATTTCATTCCATTCCACGTTCCATTTCACATTCCATTCCACATTCCTTTTCACATTCCATTCCATTCCATTCTACTCCATTTTGCATTCTTCATTCCAATCCACATTCCTTTTCATTCAATTCCAAATTCCTTTCCACATTCCAATCCATTCCATTCTACATTCCATTCTATTACACATTACTTTCAAAATTCTATTCTACATTTCATTCAATTCCATTCCACTTTCCATTTCACATTCTATTCCACATTCCATTTCACATTCCATTTCATTGCATTTCATGTTCATTTCGACATTCCATTCCGCATTCCATTCCAGATTCCATTCCACATTTCATTCCACATTCCTATCCATTCCATTCAACATTCCATTCAACTATCCTTTCCACATTCCATTTCACATTCCATTCCACATTCCATTCCATTCCATTCCACATTTCACTCAATTCCATGTTCCTATCCACTTTCCATTCCATTCTATTCCACTTTTCATTCCACATTCCATTCCACATTGCATTCCACATTACATTCCTTTCCATTCCACATTTCATTGCACATTCCATTCCACATTCCAATCAAGACTGCATTCTACATTCTATTCCATTCCATTCCACATTCCATTCCTTTGCATTCCGTTCTACTCCACATTGCATTCCATTACACTCCATTCCACATTCCATTCCATTATATTCCACATTCCATTCCATTACGTTCCACATTCCATTACACATGCCATTCCACATTCTAACCAACGTTCCATTCCATTCCTTTGCACATTCTATTCCATTCCGTTTGACACTCCATTCCATTTAATTCCACATTTCATTCCATTCCGTTGCATTCCACATTCCGTTCCATTCCATTCTGCATTCCTTTCCATTCCATTCCGCATTCCTTTCCATTACCTTCCATTCTATTCCACATTCCATTCCATTCCATTCTATTCCACATTCCATTCTATTACATTCCACTTTCCACTGAGTTACTTTCCATATTCCATTCCACATTCCATTCTATTACATTCCACATTCCACTGAACTACTTTCCACATTCCATTTCACATTCCATTCCACATTCTATTCCACAATGTATTCCATACCATTCCACATACTATTCCATAACTTTCTACATTCCATTCCATTTAATTCTACATTCCATTACATTCCGTTGCATTCAACATTCCATTCCATTCAATTCCGCATCCCATTCCATTCCATTCCATTCCATTCCATTCCACATTCCATTCCATTCCACTCCACGTTCCATTCTATTCCATTCCACATTCCCTTCCACATTCTATTCCACATTCTTTTCCACATTCCACTCCATTCCATTAAACATTCCATTCCATTCCATTCCAGATCCCATTCCTTGTTTCATTGCTTTCCTTTCAACTTTGCATTCCATATCCCATTCCTTACCATTCCACATTTCATTCCATGTTCCATTCCACGTTCCATTCCACGTTCCGTTCCATGGTCTATTCCACAATCCATTGTATTCCATTCCACATTCCACTGCACATTTCAATCCATTCCATTCCACCTTCCAGTCCGCATTCTATTTCACATTCCATTCCACATTCGAATCCATTCCATTCCACATTCCATTCCACATTCCATTCCACATTCCAATCCATACCAATCCACGTACCATTCCATACCATTAGAGGTTCCATTCCACTTTCCTTTCCATGTTCCATTCCATTCCACATTCCATTCCACATTCTATTGCATTCCATTACACATTATTTTCCACATTCCATTCCATTACACATTCCATTCCATATTGCATTGCGTTCCATTCCACATTCTTTTTCACTTTCCATTCCATATTCCTCTGCACATTCCTTTCCATTCAATTCCACATTCCATTTCACATTCCTTTCCCTTCCATTCCACATTCCATACCACATTCCATTCCATTCCATTCCATTCCACATTCCATTCCTTTCCATCCGACATTCCATTCCATGTTCCATTCCACGTTCCATTCCACTTTTCATTCCATGCCATTCCGTGTTCCATTCTGTTCCATTCCACATTTCATTCTAACTTCCGTTTCGCATTCTACTCGACATTCCATTTCAAATTCCTTTCCATTCCATTCCACATTCCATTGCATTCCATTCCACATACCATTCCACATTCCATTCCACATTCGTTTCCATTTCATCCAACATCCATTCCACATTATATTCCATTCCATTCCACATTCCTTTCCACATTCCTTTCCACTTTCCATTCCACATTCCATCCCATTGCATTCCACATTCTTTTCCTTTCCAATCCACTTTCCATTCCACATTCCAATCTATTCTATTCTTCATTCTATTCCACATTCCATTCCACATTCCATTCCATTCCATTGCACATTCCATTCCACATTCCAGTCCATTCCAATCCACGTACCTTTCCATTCCATTACGTGTTCCATTCCACTTTCCTTTCAATGTTCCATTCCATTCCATTCCACGTTCCATTCCACGTTCCGTTCCACGTTCCATTTCATTCCATTCTACGTTCCATTTCATGCTTCTCCACGTTCCATTCCACATTCCATTCCACATTCCTTTGCGTTCCATTCCACTTTCCATTCCACATTGCATTCCACATTGCATTCCACATTCCATTCCATATTCCTTTGCACGTTCTTTAAATTCCATTCCACAATCCATTCCACATTCCATTACACAATCCATTCCACTTTCCTTCCCGCATTCCATTCCCCGCTCCAATCCATGCCAATCCATTACACTTTCAATTCCACATTCCATTGCATTACATTTGGCATTCAATTACACATTCCATTCCCCATTCCATATCTCTTTGCATTCCGTTCCACTACCCATTGCATTCCACTCTCCATTCCACATTCCATTCCACGTTGCATTCCACGTTCCATTCTCTTCCATTCCACATTCAATTCCACACTCCATTCCACATTCCATTCCATTCTATTCCACATTCTATTCCACATTCCAATCCACATTCCATTCCATTCCATTGCATATTCCATTCCACAATCCATTCCATTCCATTCCTCCTTCTATTCCACGTTGCATTCCACATTCCATGCCACATTCCATTCCATTTCATTCCAGTTTCCATTCCACGTTCCATTCCACATTCCACTCCACGTTCCTTTCCATTCCATTCCACGTTCCATTCCAAATTCCATTTCAAATTCCATTCTACGTTCCATTCCACATTCCATTCCACGTTCCATTCCACATTCCATTCCATGTTCCATTCCACATTCCATTCGACGTTCAATTTCATTCCACATTCCATTGCATTACTTTCCATTTCAAATTCCATTCCATATTGCAATCCATTTCATTCTATTCCACTGCATTCCATTCCACATTCCATACCATTCCATTACATTCCACATTACTTTCCTTTCCATTACACATTCCATTCCTTTCCATTCCATGTTCCATTCCGTTCCATTCCACAATCCATCCCATTCCATTCCAACTTCCATTCCATGATCCATTCCACATTCCATTACATTACATTAGATTCCATTGCATTCCATTCCACATTCCATTACAGATTCCATTCCATTCCATTCCACATTCTGTTCCACATTCCTTTCCACACTCCATTCTATCCAATTCCACATTCCATTCCATTCCATTGCACATTCCTTTCCTTTCCATTCCATTCCATTCAACATTCCTTACCATTCCATTGCATTCCACATTCCATTCTTTTCCATTCCACATTGTATTCCATTCCATTCCACGTTAGATTCCATTCCATTCCATGTTCCATTCCATTCCATTCCACATTCCATTACATTCCATACCACGTTACATTCCACTTCCATTCCACTTTACATTCCACGTTCCATTCCACTTTGCCCTCCATTACATTCCACAATCAATTCAATTCCATTCCACCTTCCATTTAACGTTCCATTCCATGTTCCATTCCATCTTCCATTCCACTTTCCATTCCACGTTTCATTCCATTCCAATCCACATTCCATTCCATTCAATTCCACCTTCCATTCCACATTCCACTCTACTCCTTTCAACATTCCTTTCCACATTCTATTCCACATTCCATTCCATTCCATTCCATCTTCAATTCCACATTCCATTCCGTTCCATTCCATTCCATTCTAAATTCCATTCCACTTTCCATTCAATTCGTTTCCACATTCCAGTCCATTCCTTTCCATTCCACATTCCATTCTATTCCATTCCACATTCTATTCCACGTTCAATTCCACGTTCCATTGCACTTTCCATTCCATGTTCCATTCCACAATACATTCCACATGAAATTCAACATTCCATTCCAAATTCCATTCCTTTCCATTCCAGATTCCATTCCACATTTGATTTCATTCCATTCAACATTCCATTCCATTCCACTCCACGATCCATTATACATTCCATTCCATTCCATTCCGCATTCCATTCTACGTTCCATTCCACGTTCCATTCCATTCCGATCCACGTTCCATTCCACGTTCCATTCCACATTCAAGTACACATTCCATTCCACATTCCATTCCATTCCATTGCACATTCCATTCCACATTCTATTCCATTGCATTCCACATTCCATTTCACAATCCGTTCCGCATTCCATTCCATTCCATTCCACATTCATTTCAACTTTCCATTCCATCCGATTCCACATTTCATTCCATTCCATTCGTCATTCCATTCCCCATTCCATTCCACATTCCATTCCCCATTCCATTCCATTGAATTCCACATTCCATTCCACCTTGCATTCCACGTTCCATTCCACATTCCATTTCACATTCCAATCCATGTTTCATCCCATTATATTCCACATTCTATTCCATTCCATTTCATTCTGTTCCATTCCACATTCCATATTATTCCATTCCATTCCACATTCCATTCCTTTCCATTACACATTCCATCGCATTCCATTCCGCATTCCAGTACATTTCATTCTATTCCTTTCCACATTCCATTACACATTACTTTCCCTTCCATTCCACTTTCCATTACATTCCATTCAACATTTCATTCCACGTTCCATTCAACTTTCCATTCCGCGTTCCATTCCGCGTTCAATTCCATGTTCCATTGCACGTTCCATTCCATTCCATTCCAGATTCCACTGCACATTTCATTCCATTCCAATCCATATTCCATACCATTAAATTACATTCCACTACACAGTCGATTCCATTCCACATTCCGTTTCACGTTCCATTCCTTTCCATTCCACATTCCATTCTGCATTCCATTAAATTCCATTCCACATTCCATTCCGTTTCATTCTACATTACTTCCACATTCCATTTGACGTTGCATTCAAAGTTCTATTCCTGTTTCCATTCCACCTTCCATTCCATTCTACTCCACATTCCATTCCATTCTTTTCCACGTTCCATTTTACTCCATTCCACATTCCTTTCCACATTCCATTTCACATTCACTTCCACATTCCATTTCACATTCCACTCCGTTCCATTCCATTCAATTCCACGTTCTATTCCTTTCCAATCCACATTCCATTCCTTTGCATTCCACACTAAATTCCTTTCCATTCCACATTTCATTCCATTCCATTCCATTCCAATCTACATTCCATACCATTCTATTCCATTCCAAATTCCATTCTCTCCATTCCACATTACATTCCATTCGTTTCCACATTCCATTCCATTACATTCCATTCCACATTCCATTCCCTTTCATTCCTCATTCCATTCCCTTCAATTCTACATTCCATTCCACGTTCTATTTCGTGATGCATTCCACGTTCCATTAGGTTCCATTCCACATTCTATTCTACATTCCATTCCATAACATTTCACGTTCCATTCCACATTCCATTACATTCCATTCCACGTTCTATTCCACATTACATTCCACATTGCATTCCATGTTCCACTCCACGTTCCATCCATTCAATTCCTTGTTCCATTACACGTTCCATTCCTTTACATTCTACTTTCCATTCGCACAATACATTGCACACTCCATTCCATATTCCATTCCACTTTCCTTTCCACGTTCCATTGCGCGTTGCATTGCATTCCATTCCACGTTCCATTACACATTCTATTCTTCATTCCTTTCCACATTCCTTTCCATTCCATTCCGCATTCCATTACACATTCCATTACACATTCCTTACCATGCCTTTCCGCTTTCCATTCCATTCCATTCCACATTCCATTCCATTCTTTCCACATTGCAATCCTTTCCACTTTCCACTCCAGATACCATTAAACATTCCATTCCATTCCATTCCACTTTCCATTCTACGTTCCATTCCATGTTCCATTCCATTCTATTCCACGTTCTGCTCCTCATTCCTTTCGATTGAATTTCACGTTCCATTCCACAATTCCATTACAAATTCCACTTCACTTTCCATTCCGTTCCATTCCACATTCAATTCCACTCTCCACTCTACATTCCATTCCACAATCCATTCCTTTCCATTCCACATTGCATTCCACATTCGATTCCACATTTCATTACATATTACATTCCATTCCACAATTCATTCCTTTCCATTCCACATTCCATTCCACATTGGATTCCACATTTCATTCCATATTACTTTCCATTCCATTCCACATTCCTTTCCATTCCATTCCACTTTCTATTCCACGTTGCATTACCCGTTCCATTCCACATACCATTCCAAGTTACATTCCATTCCATTAAACGTCACTTTCCATATTCTATTCCATTCCGTATCAGTTTCCTTTCCAGTTTCCATTCCACATTACTTCCTTGCCACTCCACAGTCCATTCCACATCGCATTCCACATTCCATTCCATTCCATTCCACATTCCATTAATCATTACATTCAACATTCCATTCCACATTCCATTCCACATTCCATTTCGTTGCATTCCACATTGCATTCCATTCTTTTCCACATTCCATTCCAGACATTTTCACATTCCATTCCATTCCACATTCCATTCCATTCGTTTTCACATTTCATTCGTTTCCATTCCACATTCCATTCCATTCCATTCCACATTCCATTCCACTTTCCATTCCACTACATTCCACATTCCATTCCAAATTCCGTACCATTCATTTCCACATTCCATTCCATTACATTACACATTCCATTCCACTCCATTCCACTTTCCATTCCATTCCATTCCACATTGCATTCCATTGCATTCCACATTCTATTCCACGTGTCATTCCAATTTCCACTGAACTTTCCATTCCATTCCATTTCACGTTCCATTCCACGTTACATTCCATTCCTGTCCGCCTTCCATTCCATTCCATTGCATTTCACATTTCACTCCATTAAATTCCATTTGACATTCCACTCCATTCCATTCCATTTCAACTTCCATTCCACATTCCATTCCATTGCATTCCACATTCCATTCCAGTCCATTCCATTGCATTACATTCCTTTCCACAGTCCATTCCATTCCATTCCATTCAACATTCAATTCCATGCCATTTCAATTTCCATTTGATTCCATTCCATTCCATTCCACATTCTGTTGCATTGCATTCTACGTTCCCTTTCTTTCCATTCCACGTTCCATTCCATTGCATTCCACGTTCCATTCCACATTCAATTCCACATTCTATACCATATTCCATTCCATTCCATTCCACATTCCATTCCACATTCTATTTAATTCCACTCCACATTCCATTATACATTCCATTCCATTCCACATTCCACTCCATTCCATTTTCCACTCATTTCGATTCAATGCCACATTCCACTCTATTCCATTCCACATTCCGTCCCACATTCCATGCCACATTCCAATTCATTGCATTAAACATTGCATTCCACATTCCAATAAACATTCCATTCTATGCCATTTTACATTGCTCTGCATTCCATTCCATTCAACACTACATTCCATTCTATTCTACATTCCTTTCCATCCCATTGCAAATTCCAATTCACTTTAATTTCCACATTCCATTCCACATTTCATTCCACGTACCATTCCTTTCCATTCCACATTCCATTCCACATTCCAATCCATTCCATTCCACATTCCATTCCACTTTCCATTCCACTATATTCCACATCCCTTTCCAAATCCCATACCTTTGATTTCCACGTTCCATTCCATTACATTCCACATTCCATTCCACTCCATTCCACCTTACATTCCATTCCATTCTACATTGCATTCCATTGCATTCCACGTTCAATTCCACCTTCCATTTCAGTTTCCCCTCAACGTTCCATTCCATTCCATTCCACGTTCCATTTCACGTTCCATTCCACATTCCATTCCATTCCATTCCACATTCCATTCCATTCCAGTCCACATTCCATTCCATTCCATTTCACATTCCATTCCATTCCATTAAATTCCAGCCCAGAATCACTTCCATTAGAATCCACATTCCATTCCACTCCATTCCACATTGCATTCCACATTCCATTCCACATTCCATTCTGCATTCCATTCCATATTCCATTCCATTCCATTCCACTTTCCACTCCATTCCATTCCATTTCACATTGCATTCCATTCCAATCCACATTCCATTCCATTCCATTCCATTCCATTTCACATTCCATTCCATTCCACTTTACATTTCATATATCATTCTGTTCCATTCCACATTCCATTCCATTCCATTTCACAATGCATTCAACATTCCATTCCATTCCGTTTCACAATGCATTCCGTTCCCTTCCACATTCCATTACAAATTGCATTCCATTCCATTCCACATTCGATTCCATTCTATTCCACATTCCATTCTATTGCATTCCATTGAATTAACCATTCCATTACACAGTCCATTCCACGTTACATTCCACGTTCCTTTCCACTCTCCTTTCCACGTTGGAATTCACGATCCATTCCACGTTCCGTTCCATTCAATTCCACATTCCATTCCACATTCCATTCCATTGCATTCCACATTCCATTTCATTCTTTTCCACATTCCATTCCATACATTTTCACATTCCATTCCTTTCCATAATCCGTTATATTCCTTTTGGTATTCCATTCCTTTCCATTCCACATTCCATTCCACATTCCATTCCATTCCATTCCACATTTCATTCCACTTTCCATTCCATTACATTGTACATTCCATTCCAAATTCCATCCCATTCATTTCCACATTCCTTTCCATTACATTCCGCCTTCCATTCCACACCATTCCACCTTCCATTAGATTCCATTCCACATTGCAGTCTATTGCATTCCATTTTCCATTCCACGTTCCATTCCACTTTCCACTCAACGTTCCATTCCATTTCATTCCACATTTCATTTCACGTTCCATTCCACATTCCATTCCATTCCATTTCACTTTCCATTCCATTCCATTCCATTTCACATTTCACTCCGTTTAATTCCATTTCACCTTCCACTCCATTCCATTCCATTTCTCCTTGCATTATACATTGCATTCCATTCCATTCCACATTCCATTCCAATCCATTCCATTCCATTACATTATTTCCATAGTCCATTCCATTCCATTCCATTGCACATTCCATTCCATTCCATTTCACATTCCATTCCCTTGCATTCTACATTCCATTCCATTCCATTCCACATTCCATTCCACGTTCCACTCATTTCCATTCCACATTCCATTCCACATTGCATTCCTTTCCATTTCATTCCATTCCACATTCCGTTACATTCCTTCCCATTCCACGTTCCATTCCATTGCATTCCACTTTCCATTGCGTTACATTGTACTTTGCTTTCCATTCAATTTCACTTTCCTTTTCATTTCATTTTTTTTCCATTACTTTCCATTCCACATTCCATTCCATTCATTTCCATTCCATTCCATTCCACATTCCATTCCATTCAATTCCATTCCATACCGTAATCCATTCCATTCCATTTCACATTCCATTCCGTTCCATTCTACTTTCCATTCCACTTTCCTTTCGGTTCTATTCCACAATCCTTTCCATTCCATTCCAAAGTTGCATTGAATTACATTCCACATTCCATTGTATTTTAGGTTCCATTCCATTCCATTCCAGTTCACTTTCTATTCCACTACATTCCACATTCCATTCCATTCCATTCCACATTCCATTTCGCATTGCATTCCACATTCCATTCCACATTCCATTCCACATTCCATTCCATTCCATTCATTTACTCTCCATTCCATTCCATTGCACTCTATTCCATTCCATTTCATTCCAACCCATTCCATTCCATTCCATTCCACATTCCATTCCATTCCATTCCACATTCAATTCCACATTCCACTCCATTCCATTGTGCATTCCATTCCATTCCTTTCCACTTTCCATTCCACTCCATTACACTTTCCATTCCACTTTCCATTCCATTCCATACTACATTCCACTCCATTCCATTCCACATTCCATTAGATTCCATTCCACTTTCCATTCCGTTACATTCCACGTTCCATTCCATTCCATTCCATGTTCCGTTTCACATTCCATTCCATTCCATTCCACATTCCATTCCATCTTCCATAACACGTTCCATTCCGCCATCCATTACACGTTCCATTCCAGTTTCATTGCATTGCATTCCACATTCCATTTCACATTATATTCCACATTCCATTCCACATTCCATTCCACATTCCATTCCACGTTAAATTGTACATTCCATTCCACATTCCATTCCATTCCATTCCAATTTCCACTCCATTCCATTCCATTCCACCTTCCATAGTATTCCGTTTCACTTCCCATTCCATTCCATTCCACCTTCCATTCCATTCCGTTGCATCCCATTCCACATTCCACTCCATTACACTTCGAATTCCATTCCACATTCCATTCCATATTCCAGTCCATATTCCATTCCAATCCATTCCACCATCCACATCATTCCATTCCAATCCACCTTCCACTGCATTCCCTTTCACATTCCTTTCTATTCCATGGCACATTTCATTCCGCATTCCATTCCATTCCATTCCACATTCCATTCCATTCCATTCCATTCCATTCCACATTCCATTCCATAATATTCCGCATTCCATTCCACATTCCATCATATATTCCAGTCCACATTGCATTCCAATCCATTCCTCAATCCACTTTATTCCATTCCATTCCACATTCCATGCCATTCCACTTTCCATTACACATTACGTTCCATTCCATTCCACATTCTATTCCATTCCATTCCAAGTTCCATTGAATTCCCGGTTACATTCCATTCCATTCTATTTCACTGTCCATTCCATTCGATTAAATTCCAGTCCAGAATCCATTCCATTAAATTCCACATTCCATTCCATTCTATTCCATCTTGCTTTCCACATTCCATTCCACATTCCATTCTACATTCCATTCCATGTTACATTCCATTCCGTTCCACTTTCCACTCCATTCCATTCCATTCCTCCATCCATTCCATTCCATTTCACATCCCTTTCCATTGCAAACCACATTATATTCCATTCCATTTCATTCCATTTCACTTTCCATTCCATTCCACTTTACATTTCATATACCATTCCTTTCCATTCCACATTCCATTCCACTCCATTTCACAATGCATTCTACATTCTATTCCATAGCTTTTCCCATTCCATTCCATTCCACATTCCATTCCATTCCTTTTCACATTCCATTCCATTACATTCCAAATTGCATTCCACATTCCATTCCATTCCAGTCCACATTCTTTTCCTTTCCAATCCATTCCACATTCCTTTCCAATCAATTCCATGTACCATTCCGCATTCCCTTCCATTCCATTTAATTGAAGTCCATTCCTTTCCATACCATTCCATAGCATTCCAATCCATTACATTCCACATTCCTTTCCATTCCATTCCATTCCACATTCATTCTATTCCATTCCATTCCATTACATATTCCATTCCATTCCATTCCATTATATTCCACAATCCATTCCATTCTATTCCATTCCATTCCACAATCCATTCCTGTCCTTCCACTTTCCATTCCATTCCATACCACATTCCATTCCACATTCCATTCCATTCCATTCCGCATTCCATTCTACATTCCAGTCCATTCCATTCCACATTCCATTCTATTCCACATTCCATTCCATTCCCTTAGACATTACATTCCACATTCCATTGCATTCGATTCCACATTCCACTCCATTCCATTCCACATTCCAATCCACATTCCACTTCATTCCATTTTCCATTCCACATTCTATTCCGCATACCATTTCATGACATTCCACATTCCACTCCATTCCATTGCATTCCACATTCCAATCCATTCCATTCCATTCCATATTCCATTCCACATCCCGTTCCACGTTCCATTCCACCTTCCATTCCATTCCATCCCACATTAGATTCCACATTCCTTCACATTCCATTCCTCATTCATTCCACATTCCATTCCATTCCACATTCCATTGTGCGTTCCATTACACGTTCCATTCCATTCCATTCCACAATGCATTCCATTCTACATTCAATTCCATTCCATTCCATTCCACATTCCATTCTATTCCATTCCACTTTAGATTCCACATTCCTTCACATTCCATTCCTCATTCATTCCGCATTCCATTCCATTCCATTGCACATTCCATTCTGTGTTCCATTACACGTTCCATTCCATTCCATTCCACATTGCATTCCATTCTACATTCAATTCCATTCCATTCCATTCCACATTCCATTCCATTCTTTTCCACATTGCATTCCATTCCATTCCATTCCACCTTCCATTGCCTTCCATTCCACATTCCATTCCATTCTTTTCCATTGTATCAAATTCTAAATCCCATTCCATTCCATTCCATACCGTAATCCATTCCATTCCATTCCACATTTTATTCCATTCCATTCCACTTTCCATTCCACATTCCTTTCCATTCCAGAACACATTCCATTGCTTTCCATTCCAAATAAGATTGAATTCCTTTCTGAATTCTGTTCCATTCCATTTCACGTTCCAATCAATTCCATTCGAGTCCACATTCTAATCTATTATATTCCAAATTTCTATCCATTCCATTCCACATTCCATTCGACGGTCCATTTCAAATTCCATTTTACAATGCATTCCACATTCAATTCCATTCCATTCCACGTTCCCTTCTACATTCCGTTTTACAATGCATTTCACATTCCATTCCATTCCATTCCACATTCCACTCCACTCCATTCCATTCCTCTTTCCATTCCTTTCCATTCCACTTTCCATTCCGTTTCATTCCAAATTCTTTTCCACATTCCATTTCATTCCATTACACATTCCATTCCAAATTCCATTCCACATTCCATTCCATTTCTTTCCTCGTTCCATTCCACTTTCGATTCCATACCATTCCACTTTTCCTTTCATTCTATTCAACTTTCCATTATGCGTTACTTTCAATTGTATTCCACATTCCATTCCTTTCCGTATTCCATTCCATTCCATTCCATTCCACATTCCATTCCATTCCATTAAATTCAACTTTCCATTCCACATTCCATTCCATACCATTCCACATTCTATTGCATTCCATTCCACAGTCCATTCCATTCAATTCCATTCCATTCCATTCCATTCTACTTTCCATTCCTTCCCATTCCACATTCCATTTCACATTCCTTTCCATTTCATTTAAAGTTCCATTCCACTTTCTATTCCATTGCATTCTACATTTGTTTCCATTCCATTCCACATTCCATTCCTTTCCAGTCCACATTCCGTTCCACATTCCAGTCCATTACATTAAACAGTCCATTCCTTCCCCTTCCACTTTCCATTCCACATTCCATTCCACATTCTTTTTAAATCCATTCCATTCCATTCAATATTCCTTTCCTTTCTAGTCCTCATTCCATTCCACAGTCCAATCCATTCCATTCCACATTCCATTCCTTTCCATTCCACATTCCTTTCCACATTGCATTCCATTCCATTCCACTTTCCATTCCAGGCCACATTACATTTCTTTCCATTACAATCCACATTGCATTCCTTTTCATTCCA
This sequence comes from Pongo pygmaeus, assembly GCF_028885625.2. Classification (NCBI taxonomy): domain Eukaryota; kingdom Metazoa; phylum Chordata; class Mammalia; order Primates; family Hominidae; genus Pongo; species Pongo pygmaeus. The sequence goes on from NC_085931.1 coordinate 3,050,707, forward strand.
CATTCCATTACATTAATTTCCACATTCCTTTCCATTCCATTCCATTCCACATTCCATTCCATTCGAATCCACATTACATTCCTTTCCATTCCATATTCCATTCCATTCCATTCCATTCCATTCCACATTCCTTTCCATTCCATTCCACATTCGTTTATGTTCCACGTTATATTCCAGAATCGATTCCATGATCCACTCCACTTTCTAGTGCATTCCATGCCACATTCCATTCTACATTCCTTTCCATTCCATTCCACATTCCATTCCACATTCCATTCCATTCCAAGTCCCATTACACATTCCATTCGACTTTCCATTCCACTTTCCATTCCACGTTCCATTTCACATTCCATTGCATTCCATTGCAAACCACATTCCATTCCATTCCATTACACATTCCATTCGACATTCCTTTCCTTTCCATTCCACATTGCATTCCATTCCATTACACATTCCATTCCACATTCCATTCCATTCCATTCCACATTCCGTTCCATTCCATTCCACATTCAGTTCCATTCCTTTCCATATTCCATTCCACATTCCGTTGCATTCCATTCCACATTCCATTCCACATTCTATTCCTTTCCTTTTGGCATTCTATTCCATTCCATTCCACTCAATATTCCATTCCATTCCATTCCATTCGACATTCCACTCCACATTTCATTCCACTGCAATCCACATTCCATTGCACTGCATTCTAAATTCCATTCCTTTCAACTCCCCATTCCATTCCACATTTCATTTCATTTCATTCCACAATCCATTCCATTACATTCCACATTCCATTTCACATTCCATTCCATTCCATTCCACATTCCATTCCACTCCTTTCCAAATTCCATTCCTTCCCAATCCACATTCCATTCCTCATTCCATGAAACTTTCCATTCCATTTTATTCCACTTTCCATTCCATATTCCATTCCATTCCACATACCATTCCATACCATTCCACATTCCACTCCTTTCCAGTCCTGATACCATTCCGTATTCCATTCGATTCCATTGCAGAAGCCATTACTTCCCATTCCACATTCCAGTCCACATTCCATTAAACATTCCATTCCACATTCCATTAAACATTCCATTCCACTTACCATTCCGTTCCATTCCATTCTATTACAGATTCCATTCTTTTCCAGTCCACATTCCAATGCACATTCCATTCCATTCCACATTCTATTTTTTTCCAGTCCACATTCCATTCCACATTCCATTCCTTTCCATTTCATTCCATTCCACCTTCCATTCCATTCCATCCCATTCCACGTTCCATTCCCTTTCATTCCACTTTCCATTGCGTTACCTTCTACTTTTCTTTCCATTCCATTGCACTTTCCATTACATTCCATTCCACTTTCCATTACATTCTATTCCACATTCCATTGCATTCGTTTCCATTCCATTCCATTCCACATTCCATTCCTTTCCATTCCATTCCGCAATCCATTCCATTCCATTCCACATTCCATTCTATTCCATTCCACTTTCCATTCCACTTTCCTTTCCATTCCATTCCACATTCCTTTCCATTCCATTCCAAAACTGAATTGAATTCCATTCCACATTTCATTGCATTTCACGTTCCATTCCATTCCATTCCATTCCAATTAACTTTCTATTCCACTACATTCCACATTCAATTCCATTCCATTCCACGTTGCATTCAGCATTGCATTCCAGTTTCCATTCTACCTTCCATTCCACATTCCATTCCACTGCATTCCACATTCCACTCCATTCCATTCCATTCCACATTCCATTCCACTCCATTCCACTTTCCATTCCACATTCCAATTCATTCCATTCCGCATTCCCTTTCATTCGTTTCCACATTCCATTCCATTCCATTCCACTTTCCATTGCACTTTCCTTTCCATTCCATACTACATTCCACTCCATTCCATTCTACATTCCATTAGATTCCATTCCACTATCCATTCCATTCCATTCCACGTTCCATTCCATTCCATTCCATGTTCCGTTTAACATTCCATACCATTCCATTCCACATTCCATTCCATCTTCCATTCCACGTTCCATTCCACCATCCATTCCACGTTCAATTCCAGTTTCATTGCATTGCATTCCACATTCCTTTGCAGATTACTTTCAACATTCCATTCCACATTCCATTCTACATTCCATTCCACATTCCATTCCATTCCATTCCATTCCAATTTCCACTGCATTCCTTTCCATTCCACGTTCCATAGTATTCCAATTCACTTCCCTTTCCATTCCATTCCACATTCCATTCCATTGCATTCCATCCCATTCGACATTGCACTCCATTACTTTTCACATTCCATTCCACATTCCATTCCACATTGCTTTCCATTCCACCCCGCATTCAATTCCATTCCATTCCACTTTCCATTCCACATTCTATTACATTCCATTCCATTCCACTTTCCATTCCACATTCTATTACATTCCATTCCATTCCACTCCACGTTCCATTCCACATTCCATTCCACATTCCATTCCTTTCCATTCCACATTCCATACCACTTTCCATTCTACAATCCTTTCCAAATTCCATTTCATTCGACGATGCCTTCCAGTTTCCATTCCGCATTCCATTCCATTCCACGTTCCTTTCCACATTACATTCCATGTTCTATTCCACATCCCATTCCATTCGATTTCACTTTCCATTCCACATTCTACTCCATTCCATTCCACATTTCATTCCGTCTCATTCCACATTCCATTCCATATTCCATTCCATTCCATTTCACGTTGCAGTCCAAATTACATTCCACAATCCATTCAACATTCAATTCCTTTCCAAGATCCATTCCACGATCCATTCCACATTCCACTCCATTACACGTTCCATTCCATTTTGCATTGCACGTTCCATTCCACATTCCATTCCATTCCATTCCACAATACATTCCATTCCATGTTCCATTCCACATTCCATTCCACTTTCCATTCCACTACAAGTTCCATTCCACAATGCATTCCACGTTCCATTTCACATTCCATTCCATTCCACTTAACGTTGAATTCAAGATTCCATTCCATTCCATTCCACATTCAATTCCATTTCATTCCACATTCCATTCCACATTCCATTCCATTTTTTCCACATTCCATTCCACATTCCATTGCATTCCATTCCACATTGCATACCACATTCCATTCCACATTGCATACCACATTCCATTCCACAATCCGTGCCACATTCCATTCCATTCCACGATCCATTCCACTTTCCATTTCGCATTTCATTCTATTCCACGTTCCCTTCCAAGTTCCATTCTACATTCCATTCCGCATTCCACTCCATGCGATTCCACGTTCCATTCCACATTGCTATCCATTCCATTCCACATTCCTTTTATCGCATTCCACATTCCTTTCCACCCTCCATTCCATTCCATTCCACTTTCCATTCCAAATTACATTGCACAATCCATTGCACATTCTATTCCATTCCAAGTTACATTCCACAATCCATTCCACTTTCCACTACATTCCACGTTTCATTCCACTTTGCATTGCACTTTCCATTCCATATTCCGTTCCATTCCATTCCATTCCACTTTCCATTCCATTCCATGTTCCATTAAACATTCTATTCCATATTCCATTCCAGGTTCCATTTCATATTCCAATCCATTCCATTCCACGTTGAATTCCACATTCCATTCCATTCCATTCCACAATCTTTTCCATTTCATTCCACTATCTGTTCCATTTCATTCCACTTTCCATTAGGAATTCCATTCCTTTCAATTTCACATTCCATTCCACATTCCATTCCATTCCATTCCAAGTTACATCCCATTCCATTCCTCATTCCATTCCACATTCCATTCCGTTCCGTTCCGCATTCCGTTCAACATTCCTTTCCATTCCATTCTGCATTCTATTATACTTTCCATTCCATTCCATTACACTTTCCATTCCACTTTCCTTTCCATTCCATTCCGCATTGCTTTCAAAATTCCATTCCATTCCATTTCCCATTCCGTTTCACATTCCATTCCATTCCATACCACATTCCATTCCATTGCATTCCGCATTCCATTCCGCATTCCATTAAACATTCCATTCCGCACTCCATTCTTCTTTCCATTCCATTCCTTTCCACATTGCATTCCACATTCAATTCCACTCCATTCCACTTTCCATTCCACATTCCTTTCCATTCCATTCCATTCCATTTCACATTCCATTCCATTCCATTCCACATTCCATTCTACTTTCCATTACATTCCATTCCATTTTCCATTTCACATTCCATTACATTCTATTTCACATTCCATTCTACTATTTTCTATTCGAGATTCCAGTCCATTCCATTCCACATTCTATTCCATTCAATTCCACATAGCATTGCATTCAATTCCATTAAACATTCCTTTCCACATTCCATTCCTTTCCACGTTCCATTCCACATTCCATTCCACATACCATTCCACGTTCCATTAAACATTCCATTCCACATTCCATTCCACATTCCAATCCATTCCATTCTACATTTCGTTCCACATTCCATTCCATTCCATTCCATTCCACATTGAATTACAATCCATTGCGTATTCCATTCCATTGAATTACACATTCCATTCAATTCCATGATCCATTCGTGTTTCCATTCCCCATTCCATTCCACATTCCATTCCATTTCATTCCAAGTTCCATTTCCCATTTCTTTCGACATTCCAACACATTACACGTTCCATTCCACATTCCATTCCACGTTAAATTCCACATTCCATTCCATTCCAATCCACGTTCTATTCCACAGTCCATTCCATTCAATCCGGCGTTCCATTTCATTCCATTCTAAGTTTCATTAGTCATTCCATTACATTCCATTCCACATTCCACTCCATTCAATTCCTTTCCATTCCTCATTCCATTCCTTTTCATTCTACATTCCATTGCATTCCATTCCAAATCCCATTCCATTCCTGTCCACGTTCCATTCCTCATTCCATTCCACATAGCATTCCATGTTCCATTCCACATTCCATTCCACATTCCATTCCATATTCCACTCCATTCCATTTTCCATTCCACATTCCTTTCCTTTCCAAACTCCATTCAACTTTCCATTCCATTCCACTATATTCCATTACACATTCCATTCCATTACACTCTATTCCATTTCATATTCCATTCCACTTTCCATTCCTTTCCATTCCAGATTCCATTCCACATTATATTCCATTCCATTGCACATTCCATTCAATTCCATTCCACGTTCCATTCCATTCCATTCCACATTCCATTCCTTTCCATTCCATTCCAAGTTCCATTCGATTCCATTCCACATTCCATTCTACATTCCATTACATTCCATTCCACTTTCCATTTCACATTCCATTACATTCTATTTCACATTCCATTCTGCTTTTTTCTATTCGAGATTCCAATCCATTCCATTTCACATTCTACTCCATTCCATTCCACATAGCAAAGCATTCAATTCCATTAAACATTCCTTTCCACATTCAATTCCTTTCCACGTTCCATTCCACATTCCATTCCACATACCATTCCACGTTCCATTAAACATTCCATTCCACATTGCATTCCACATTCCAATCCATTCCATTCTACATTTCGTTCCACTTTCCATTCCACTCCATTCCATTCCACCTTGAATTACAATCCATTGCATATTCCATTCCATTGAATTACACATTCCATTCCATTCCATGATCCATTCGTGTTTCCATTCCCCATTCCATTCCACATTCCATTCCATTTCATTCCATGTTCCATTTCCCATTCCTTTCGACATTCCAACACATTACACGTTCCATTCCACATTCCATTCCACGTTAAATTCCACATTCCATTCCATTCCAATCCACGTTCTATTCCACAGTCCATTCCATTCAATCCCGCGTACCATTTCATTCCCTTCTAAGTTTCATTAGTCATTCCATTAAATTCCATTCCACATTCCACTCCATTCAATACCTTTCCATTCCTCATTCCATTCCTTTTCATTCCACATTCCATTGCATTCCATTCCAAATCCCATTCCTTTCCTGTCCACATTCCATTCCTCATTCCATTCCACATAGCATTCCACGTTCCATTCCACATTCCATTCCATATTCCATTCCATTCCATTTTCCGTTCCACATTCCTTTCCTTTCCAAACTCCATTCAACGTTCCATTCCATTCCACTAAAGTCCATTCCACTTTCCACTCCATTACACTCTATTCCATTTCATATTCCATTCCACTTTCCATTCCTTTCCATTCCAGATTCCATTCCACATTATATTCCATTCCATTGCACATTCCATTCAATTCCATTAAACGTTCAATTCCATTCCATTCCACATTCCATTCCTTTCCATTCCATTCCAAGTTCCATTCCATTCCATTCCACATTCCATTTGACATTGCATTAAATGTTCCATTCTACATAGCATTCCATTCCATTCAAATACCATTCCAGATTCCATTCAATTGCACATTCCATTCCACGTTGAATTCCACATTCCTTCCCAAATACCATTCAATTACATTACACATTCCATTCAATACTGTTAACCATTCCATTCCAATCCTTTCCACATTCCATTCCGCATTCCATTCCAGTCCATTCCACATTGTATTCTATTCCACATTCCATTCCATTCCAGCCCATTGCATTCCACTTTCCATTACAGATTCCGTTCCATTCCATTCCACATTCCATTCCCTTCCATTCCATTCCACCTTCCATTCCATTCCATTCCACATTCCATTCCACATTCCATTCAATTCCACATTCAATTAAATTCCATTCCGCATTCCATTGCTTTCCATTCCATATTCCATTCTATTCCATCCCGCACTGCATTCTCTTACATTCCAAATTGCGTTTCACATTCCATTCCATTCCATTTCTCATTCCATTCCTTTCCATTCCACATTCCATTCCATTCCATTCCACATTCAATTCCGTTGAATTGCAATTTCAATTCCATTACATTCCACATTCCATTCCATTGCATTCCAGGTTCCGTTCCATTCCATTCCATGTTGCATTCCCTTCCATTTTCCATTCCATTCCATTCCATTCCATGTTCCATTCCATTCCATTCCACGTTCCATTTCACATTCCATTCCAATAAATTCCACAATCCATTCAATTCCATTCCACTCCTTTCCACTTTGCATTCCATTCCACTCCACTTGCATTCCATTCCATTCCATTCCACATTCCATTCTACTTTCCATTCCATTCCATTCCACATTCCATTGCATTCCATTCCACGTTCCATTCCTCTTACCATTCAACATTCCATTCCATTCCATTCCACATTCCACTCTGCATTCCATTACATATTCCATTCCATCCCATTCAACATTCCATTCCATTCCACATTCCATTCCATTGCTTTCCATCCCTCATTCCATTTCATTCCACATTCCATTCCACATTTCATTCCACATTCTATTAAATTCCATTCAACATTCCATTTCATTCCACATTGCATTCCACATTCCATTCCAGATTCCATTCCACGTTCCATTCCATTCCATTCCACATTCCTTTCTACATTCCATTCCCTTCCATTCCACATTACATTACATTCCACTTTGCTTTCCAGATTCCATTCCACATTCCATTCCATTACATTGCACATTCCATTCCACCTTTCATTCCACATTGCATTCAAACCCATTCCATATTCCATTCCATTCCACATTCCATTCGACCTTCCATTCCTCATTTCCTTCCGTTTCATTCCACATTCCATTCCATTCCACATTACATTCCACATACCATTCCGCATTCCATTCCATTCCATTGCATTCCATTCCACAGTCCATTCCATTCCATTGCATGTTCCATTCCTGATTACATTCCACATTCCAATCCATTGAATTTCATTTCATTCCATTCCATTCCACATTCCATTCCATTCCATTCCACATTCCATTCCATTCCATTACGTTCCATTGCACTTTACCTTCCATTCCATTTCACTTTCCATAGCCTTCCATTCCACATTACTTTCCACATTCCATTCCACATTACATTCCACGTTCCATTCCACGTTCCGTTCCACATGCCATTCCATTCCATTCCACATTCCATTCCATTGAGTTGCACATTCCATTCCGTTCCATTCCACTTTCCATTCCATTCCATTCCATTCCACATTCCATTCCATTCCTTTGCAGATGCAATTCCTTTCCATTCCACATTTTATTCCATTCCACATTCAATTCCATTCCCCTTTCCATTCCACATTCCTTTGGATTTCATTCAATTCCACTTTCCATTGCAATCCATTCCACAATCCGTTCCATTCCACATTCCATTTCACATTCCTGTCCACATTTCATTGTATTCCATTCCACATTCCATTACATTCCAATCCACATTCCATTCCATTCCTTTTCGCATATCATTCCATTCCATTGCATTCCCTTCCATTCCAGATTTCATTTCATTCCATTCCACATTCCATTCCACGTTCCATTCCACGTTCCATTCCACATTGAATTTCATGCCATTCCACATTCCATTTCATTCCATTCCACATTCAATTCCTTTCCATTCCATTGCATTCCACTTTCCATTACAGATTCCGTTCCATTCCATTCCACATTTCATTCCCTTCCATTCCATTCCACCTTCCATTCCATTCCATTCCACATTCCATTCCACATTCCATTCCATTCCACATTCAATTCCATTCCATTCCACATTCCTTTGCATTCCATTCCGCATTCCATTCCATTCCATCCCACACTGCATTCTATTCCATTCCAAATTCCATTCCATTCTATTTCACATTCCGTTCCATTCCATTCCACTTTCCATTCCCTTCCATTTCACATTCCATTCCATTCATATTACATTGCATTCAACATTCCATTCCATTCCATTCCACATTCCACTCCTTTCCTTTCCACATTCCATTCCACATTCCATTCCATTCCATTCCACTTTCCATTCCATTCTAATCCACATTCCTTTCCACTCCATTTCACATTCCATTCCATTCCATTCCATTCCATTGAATCCCATTCCGCATTTCATTCCATTCCATTCCACATTGCATTCCATGTTCCATTCCACGTTCCATTCCACGTTCCATTCCATTTTCCATTCCACCTTCCATTCCACTTTCCTGTCCACGTTTCATTCAACTTTCCATTCCACTTTCCATTCCTCAGTTCATTCCACATTCAATTCCACATTCTATTCCATTCCAGTCCACATTCCATTCCCTACCATACCACATTCCATTGCCTTCCATACAATATTCCATTCCATTCCACATTCCATTCCACATTCCATTCCATTCCATTCCACATTCCATTCCCTTCCATTCCACTTTCCTTTCCACATTCCATTCCACATTCCATTACTTCTTCCATTCGATGTTCTACTCTACGTTCCATTCCACGTTCCATTCCACGTTCCATTAAACATTCCATTACATTACATTCCACGTTCCATTCCACATTCCATTCCATTCCATTCCACCTTCCATTCCACACTCCATTCCACTCCACGTTCCATTCCACTTTTCATTCCACGTTACATTCCACGTTCCAAACCATTATATTCCACGATCCATTCCACATGACTTTCCATTCCATTCCTCTTTCCATTCCATTACACTCCACATTCCATTCCAACACATTCCACATTCAAATCCATTCAACACTCAATTCCACTCCACATTTCTTTCTATTACATTCCAATCCATTCCACATCCCATTCCATGCCATTTCACATTGCATTACAATCCATTTCACATTCCATTGCATTCCATTTCATTCAGCATTTCATCTCATTCCATACCACATTCCATTCCACATTCCATAACATTCCATTCCACATTCCATTGAATTGCATTCCACATTTGATTCCATTTCATTCTATTCCATTCCAGTTTCCATTCCATTCCCTTCCACATTGCATTCCATTATATTCCAGATTCCATTCAATTCTATTCCATTTCAATCCACATTCAATTCCACATGCCATTCCATTCCATTCAACATTCCATTCCACATCCCATTCCATTACATTCTACATCCCCTTCCATTCCATTCCATGTTCCATTCCATTCCATTCCATTCCACCTTTGATTGCATTGCATTTAACTTTCCATTCCACCCTCCATTCCATTCCATTCCACATTCCGTTCTATTCCATTACACATTCCATTCCACGTTCCATTCCACATTACATTCCGGTCCATTCGAAATTCCATTCCATTCCTTTCCACATTCCAGTCCTTTCCATTCCACATTCCATTCCATTCCATTCCACATTCCATTACTTTCCACATTTTATTCCATTCCATTCCACTTTCCATCCATTCCATTCCAATTCCGTTCTAGTCTACATTCCACTCCATTCCATTCCATTCCACATTCCGTTACATTCCACAATCCAATCCATTGCATACCATTCCATTCCACATTCCACTCCATTCCTTTCCACATTCCATTCCTTTCCATTCCAAATTCCTTTCCACTTTCCAATCCATTCCTTTCCACATTCCATTCCGTTGCTTTCCATATACAATTCCATTCCATTGCGTTCCACATTCCATTCCATTCCATTCCATTACAGCTTCCATTCCATTCCATTCCACATTCCATTCCATATTCCATGCCATTGCATTCCATTCCATTCCACATTCAATTCCACATTGAATTACACATTCCTATCCACCTTCCATTCCATTCCATTTCAGATTTCATTCCATTCCATTCTACAATCCATTCCACGCTGCTTTCCACTCCATTGCACGTTCCATTAAACTCCACGTTGTATTCAATTCCATTCCATTCCACGTTTCATTCCACATTCCATTCCACTTTCCATTTCACTTTCCATTACATTCCTTTCCACGTTACATTCCTCATTCCACTCCACATTCCATTCCATTCCATTCCACATTCCATTCCGCATTCCTTTCCACATTCCATTTCACATTCCATTGCACATTCCATTCCATTCCATTAAATACCATTCCAAATTCCATTCCTTTCAATTCCACATTCCATTCAATTCCAATTCTTTGCCTTCCACATTCCATTCCACATTCTATTCCGTCCTATTCCACATTCCATTCCATTCCATTCCACATCCCATTCCACATTCCATTCCATTCCATTCCACTTTCCATTCCATTCCATTCCACATTCCCTTCCATTCCATTCCAGATTCCATTCCATTCCATCCACATTCCTTAAATTCCATTCCACCTTCCATTACAGATTCCATTCATGAGTCCATTCCATTCCACTTCACATTCCTTTCCAATCTATTCCATTCCAGATTCCATTCTGTTCCACTCCACATTCTATTCCATTCCATTCCATTCCACTTTCCATTCCACATCACATTCACATTCCATTTCACTCCATTTCACATTCCATTCCATTCCAATTTCCATTCTATTCCATTCCACATTCCATTCCATTCCTTTCCACATTCCATTACTTTCCATTCCACATTCCAATCCACATCCCATTCCATTCCATTCCCCATTCCGTTCCACATTAGATTCCATTTCATTCTAAATTCCATTCCATTCCATTCCACCTTCAATTCCATTCCATTCCATTCCACAGTCCATTCCTTTCCATTCCACATTCCATTCCCTTCCTTTCCACATTATATTCTATTCCATTCCATTCCATTCCATATTCCATTCCATTCCATTCCACATTCCGTTCGATTCCATTCCACATTTCATTCCACATTCCATTCCATGCCATTCTATTCCATATTCAATTATTTTCCATTCTATTCCACATTCCATTCCATTCCATGTTCCATTCCACAATCCATTCCACATTCCATTACTTTCCATTCCACGTTCCATTTCACGTTCCATTCCATTACATACAACATTCAATTCCATTCCATTCCACATTCCATTCCATTCCATTCCACATTCCATTCCATTGTATTCCTCTTTCCATTCCATTCAATTCCATTGCATTCCACATTCAATTCCATTCCATTAAATTCCATGATACATTCCATTCTATTCCATTCCACTTTCCATTCCATTCCATTCCACATTCCATTCCATTCCATTGCACATTCTGTTCCACATTCATTTCCATTACTTTGCACTTTCTGTTCCATTCCATTAAGCATTCCATTCTATTTCCATTTCACATTCCATTCCTTTCTGTTCCATTCCACATTTCGTTCCATTCCATTCCATTCCATATTCCATTCCATTCCACATTCCATTCCATTCCTTTGCTTTCCAAATTCCATTCCATTCCACTCCACCTTCCATTCTATTCCATTCCACATCCCATCTCATTCCATTCCAAATGCCTTTCCACGTTCCATTACATTCCATTCCACATTCGATTCCATTCCATTAAACATTCGATTCTATTTCATTTCACATTCCTTTCCATTCCATTCCATTCCACATTAAACTCTATCCCATTACATTCCATTCCACATTAAACTCTATTCCATTACATTCCATTTCAGATTCCATCCCACTTTCCATTCCATTCCATTTCACTTTCCATTCCATTCCATTCCACATTCCATTCCACATTCCATTTCATTTCATTCCACATTCCATGCCATTCCATTAAACATTCCATTCTATTTCCATTTCACATTCCATTCCACTCCTTTCCATTACACATTGCGTTCCATTCCATTCAATTCCATTCCACATTCCATTCCACATTCCATTCCATTCCATTCCACTTTGCATTCCAAATTCTAATCCATTTCTTTCCACATTCCATTCCCTTCCATTCCACATTCCATTCCATCCCATTCCATTCCATTCCACATTTCGTCCCATTCCATTCCATTCCATTCCACATTCCATTCCATTACATTTCATTACAGATTCCATTCAATTCCCTTCCACATTCCACTCCCCATTCCTTTCCATTCCACATTGCATTGCACATTCCATTCCACTCCGTTCCACATTAAATTCCATACTATTCCACATTGCTTTCCACATTCCTTTCCATTCCATTACACATTCCATTGCATTCCATTACACATTCCATTCCATTCCATTACACATTCCATTCCATTCCATTCCATTCCATTCCACATTCTTTTCAATTCCATTTCACATTCCTTTCAATTCCATTGCATTCCAAATTCCATTACATTCCATTCCACAATCCTTCCTATTCCATTGGATTCCATTCCACATTCCATTCCATATTGCCTTCCATGTTCCATTCCACATTCCATTCCGCTATTTTCCCATTCCATTCCATTCCTTTCCATACTCCTTTCAATTCCATTCCACATTGCTTTCCATTCCATTCCACATTCCATTCCACATTCCATTCTGCATTCCATTCCATTCCTTTCCACCTTCCACTCCATTCCATAACATTGCATTTCACATTCCATTCCATTCCATTCCATTCCACATTGCATTCCATTGCATTCCACAATCCTTTCTGTTCGATTGCATTGCATTGCACATTCCATTCCTTTATTTTCCCATTCCATTCCATTCCATTCCATTCCATTCCATATTCTGTTCCATTCCATTCTACTTTCCATTCCAGACCGTTCCACATTCCATTCCATTCCATTCCACATTCCATTCCACATTCCATTCCATTCCACATTCCCTTTCATTCCAATGAACATACCATTCCATTCCATTCCAGTCCGCATTCCATTCCATTCCATTTCACATTCCATTCCATTCCATTCCATTCGAAATTTCGTTCCATTCCATTCCATTCCACATTCCGTTACTTTCCATTGAATTCCAGGTTCCATTCCATTCCTTTCCACATTCCACTCAACATTCCTTTCCATTCCACATTGCATTGCACATTCCATTCCATTCCATTCCACATTCCATTCCATACCATTCAACATTGCACTCCACGTTCCTTTCCATTCCATTACACGTTCCATTCCATTCCATTACACATTCCATTGCATCCCATTCAACATTCCTTTCCATTACATCTGACATACCATTCAATTCCACTGCATTCCAAATTCCATTCCATTCCATTCCACAATCCTTTCAGTTCGATTGCATTCCATTCCACATTCCATTCCATATTCCTTTCCACATTCCATTCAATTCCATTACACATTCCATTCCATTCCATTCCACATTCCATTCCACCTTCCATTCCATTGAATTCCATCTTCCATTCCATTCCATTCCATTCCATTTGACATTCCATTCCATTCCACTTTATTACACATTACGTTCCATTGCATTCCACATTCCATTCCACTCCATTCCACATTCCAATCCACATTCCATTCCATTCCATTCCATATTCCATTCCATTCCACATTCCATTCCATTCAATTCCACATTCTGTTGCATTCCATTCTACATTCCATTCTATTTCCATTTCACATTCCATTCTATTCCATTTATTTCCACATTCCATTCCATTTAATTCCACATTCCATTCCATAAGTTTCCATTTCATTCCACATTTCTTTACACGTTCCATTCCATTCCATTCCACATTCCATTCCATTCCATTCCATTCCATTCCACATTCCATTCCATTCCACATTCCACATTTCATTTCATTCTATTCCACATTCCATTCCCTTCCATTCCACATTCAATTCCATTCCATTCCTTTCCACATTCTATTCAATCTTCCATTCCATTCCATTCCACTTTCCATTCCATAGGATTCCATATTCCATTCCATTCCATTCCATTCTACATTCCATTCCACATTCCATTCCATTCCATTCCACATTGCATCCCATTGCATTTCACTTTGCATTCCATTATATTTCATATGCCATTCAATTCCACATTCCATTCCATTCCATTTGAGAGTGCATTTCATTCCACATTCTATTTCACATTCCATTCCATTCCATTCCACATTCCAGGCCATTCCAAGCCACATTCCATTTTATTCCGTTCCACATTCCATTCCATTCTATTCCACATTCCATTCCATTCTATTCTACTTTCCATTTCTTTCCATTCCACTTTCCTTTCCAGATTCCATTCCATGCCATTGCACCTTCCATTCCATTACATTCCACGTTCCATTCCACTTTACTTTCCAAATTCCATTTCATTCCATTCAACATTCCATTCCTCCTTCCATTCCATTCCATTCCACATTCTATTCCACATTCCATTCCATTCCATTCCATTCCTCGTTCAATTCCATTTCATTCTATTCCATTCCATTATATGTTGCATTCCACATTCCATTCCATTCAATTCTACATTCCTTTCCATTCCATTCCACATGGGATTCCTTTCCAATCTACATTCCATTGCTTTCCATTCTGCATTCCTTTCCATGTAACATTCTATTCCATTCCAAATTCATTCGATTCCATTCCATTCCACTTTCCATTCCATTCCATTACACATTCCTTTCCATTCCATTCCACATCCATTCTATTCCATTCCACATTCCACATTCCATTCCGATTTCTGTTCCGCGTTCCATTCCACGTTCCATTCCACCTTCCATTGCATTCCATTCCATGTTCCATACCACATTTTTTCCTTTCCATTCCACGTTCCATTCCACTTTCCATTCCATTCCAATCCATTCCACGTTTCATTCAAATCCATTCCACTTTCTACTCCAGTTGACATTCCATTCCATTCCAGATTAAATTCCAATCCACATTCCATTCCAATCCGTTCCATTCCACATTCCATTCCATTCCATTCCCCATGACATTCAATTCCATTCCACGTTCTTTTCCATTCCATTCCACCTTGCATTCCATTCCATTCCCTGTTCCATACATTCAATTCCACCTTCCATTCCATTCCATTCTACTTTCCAATCCATTCCATTCCACATTTCATTCCACTGCACCTTCCTTTCCATTGTACGTCCAATTCCATTCCATTCCATTCCACTTCACGTTCCAATCCATTCCATGTTCCATTCCATTCACTTCCATTCCACATTCCATTCAATTCCATTCCACATTGCATTCCATTCCATTCCAAGTTCCATTCAATTCAATTCCATTCCACTTTCCATTCTTTTCCATTCCACATACCATTCCACATTGCATTTCATTCCATTCCATTCCATTGCACATTCCATTGCGCATTCCATTCCACGTTCCATTAGACATTCCGTTCCATGTTCCATTTGACATTTCATTCCACGTCACATTCCAAGTTCCATTCCAGGTTCCAATCCACGTTCTATTCCACATTCGATTCCATTCCACTCCATTCCGTGCCACATTTCATTCCACATTCCATTCCTTATTGCATTCCATTGCATTCCACATTCCATTCCACAGTCCATTCCATTCCATTCGATATTCCATTCCAAGCCATTCCAAATTCCATCCCATTCAATTCCCCATTCTATTCCATTCCACATTACATTCCATTCCGTTCCATTCCACATTACATTCCATTCCATTCCACTTTCCATTCCACTCTCCATTCCATTCCATTCCACATTCCATTCCATCTCATTTCACATTCTATTCCACATTCCATTAAATTGTATTCCACATAGTATTCCACATTCCATTCCACAATCCATTCTACATTCCATTCCATTCCACGTTCCATTACACATTCCATTCCACATTCCATTCCATTCCACTTTCCACTCCACATTCCTTTCCCCCTCCCATTCCACATTCCATTCCATCCCATTCGACGTTGCTTTCCACATTCCATTCCATTCCATTCCATGTTCTCTTCCATACAGTTCCACGTACCATTCCACATTCGATTCCACATTCCATTCCGCCTTCCATTCCATTCCATTCCACATTCCTTCCCATTCCATTTCACATTCCGTTCCACATTCCATTTCATTTCATTCCACATTCCATTCCACATTCCATGCCATTCCATTCCATATTCCAATCCATTCCATTCCTTTCCACATTCCACTCCGTTCCATTCCACCTTCCATTCAACATTCTACTCCACAATCCACTTCATTCCACTCCACATTCCTTTCCACATTTCATTCCACATTCCATTCCATTCTATTCCATTCCAGACCACATTCCATTTCATTCCATTCCACATTCCATTCCATTCCTTTCCATTCCACATTCCACTCCATTACATTCCATATTCCATTCATTAAATTCCGCATTCCATTCCACATTCCATCCCACATTCCATTGTACATTCCATTCCAAATTCTATTCCATTCCATTCCATTCCATTCCGTATTCCAATCCATTCCATTACACATTCCATTCCAGATTCCATTCCACTTTCCATTCCATTGCATTCCACATTGCGTTCCACCTTCCATTCCATTCGTTTGGATTCCATTCCATTCCATTGCACATTCCATTCCATTTCACATTCCATTCCATTCCATTCCTTTCCATTCCAAATTCCATTCCATTCCACATTCTATTCCACATTCCATTCCATTCCATTACACATTCGGTTCCACTTTATGTTCCTTTCCGTTCCACATCCCATTGCATTCCTTTCCACATTGCATTCCAATCCATTCCATGTTGCTTTCCTTTCCATTTCACATTCCATTCCAACTTCAATTCCATTGCATTCCACATTCTATTCCGCATTCCATTCCATTCAATGCGACATTCCATTCCATTCCATTCCACATTTCATTCCACTTTCATTTGCAGATTCCATCCCAAGTTCCATTCCACTTGCCTTTTCACGTTCCATTTCACATTCCATTTCACCATCACTGCATTCCATTCCACACTGCATTCCAAATTCCATTCCACGTTCCATTCCATTCAATTCCACATTCCTTTCCACGTTGCATTCTATTCTATTCCACATTCAATTCCACATTCCTTTCCACATTGCATTCCATTCTATCCACATTCCATTCCACAATCCACTCCACGTTGCATTCCAGATTCCATTCCATTCCATTCCATTCCACATTCCATTCCACATTCCATTTCATTCCATTCCACATTGCATTCCACATTCCATTTCATTGCATTCCACATTGCATTCCACATTCCATTACATTCCATTCCACATTCCATTTCATTCCATTCCATGGCACATTCCATTCCATTTCTTTCCACCATTTTTCCCAATGCATTCCACGTTGCATTCCATTGCATTCCACATTCCATTCCACTTTCCATTCCACATTCCATTCCACTTTCCATTCCATTTTCCACTACATGTTCCAGTGCATTCCATTCCACGTTCCATTCCACCTTTCATTCCACGTTCCATTCCACATTCCATTCCACTTTACGTTCCTCATTCTATCCCATTCCTTTCCACATTCCGGTCCTTTCCATTCCACATTCCACTCCGTTCCATTTCACATTCCATTCCATTCCTTTTCACATTACATTCCACTCCATTCCACATTTCATTCCATTCCATTTCACAATCCAATCCATTCCATTCCAGATTCCATTCCACGTTCCATTGCATTCCATTCCACATTCCATTCCCTTCCTTTACACCTTCGATTCCACATTCCATTCCATTCCTTTCCATTTCACTGTCAACTCCATTCCACTCAGGATTGCATTCCACATTGCAATCCATATTCCATTCCACATTCCATTCCAATTCATTCCACCGTCCACTTCATTACATTACAGACCACATTCCATTCTATTCCATTCCATATTCCATTCCACATTCGATTCCTTATACCATTCCACTTCCATTCCATGTTCCATTACAATTTCCTTTCCAGTTTTCATTGCATTGCACTCCACATTGCATTCCTCATTCCATTTCTTTCCATTCCACATTCCATTCCATTCCATTCCACATTCCCTTCAATTCCATTCCTTCCCATTGCCCATTCCATTCCTTTCCATTGCACATTCCATTCCACATTCAATTGCATTCCATTCCACATTCCATTCCACGGTCCATTCCACGTTCCATTGCAAGTTAGTTTCCATTCCATTCCACATTCCTTTCCACTTTGCATACCATTGCGTTCCACGTTGCATTCCGCATTCCACTCCATTCCATTCTACATTCCATTACGTTCCTTTCCACATTCCAGTCCATTCAATTCCACTCTATATTGCATTCCATTCCATTCCACTCCACATTCCATTCCACTCCTTTCCATTCCACATTCCATTCCATTCCATTCCACAATCTATTCCATTCCATTCCACTTTCCATTCAATTCTATTCTGCATTCCAATCCATTCCATTCCAAATTCCATTCCATTTCACATTCCATTCCATTCCATTCCTTTCCATTCCACATTGTATTCCACATTCCATTCCATTCCATTCCACATTCGATTCCACATTATGTTCCTTTCCATTCCACATCCCATTGCATTCCTTTCCACATTGCATTCAATTCCATTCCACGTTGCTTTCCTTTCCATTTCACATTCCATTCCAACTTCAATTCCATTCCATTCCACATTCCATTCCACATACCATTCCATTCTTTGCTGAATTCCATTCCATTCCTTTCCACATTCCATTCCACTTTCCATTGCACATTCCATTCCACGTCCCATTCCACGTTCCTTTCCACTTTCCATTTCATATTCCATTCCACCATCCATTACATTGCATTCCACATTGCCTTCCAGAATCCATTCCACGTTCCATTCCATTCCATTCCACATTCCATTCCACGTTGCATTCCATTCTGTTCCACATTCCATTCCACATTCCACTGCACGTTCCATTCCATATTCCATTCCATTCCATTCCACATTCCATTTCATTCCATTCCACATTGCATTCCACATTCCATTCCATTCCATTCCACATTGCTTTCCACATTACATTCCATTCCATTCCACATTCCATTTCATTCCATTCCATTCCATATTGCATTCCATTTCATTCTACCATTCTTCCCATGGCATTCCACATTCCATTCCATTCCATTCCATGTTCCATTCCACTTTCCACTACACGTTCTAGTCCATTCCATTACACTTTCCATTACACTTTACGTTCCTCATTCTATCCCGTTCCTTTGCACATTCCAATCCTTTCAATTCTACATTCCTTTCCATTCCATTTCACATTCCAATCCATTCCTTTTCACATTCCATTCCATTCCATTCCACATTGCATTCCATTCCATTTCACAGTCCTATCCATTCCATTCCACATTCCATTCCAGATTCCATTCCACGTTCCATTGCATTCCATTCCACTCTCCATTCCACATTCCATACCCTTCCTTTACATTTTCGATTCCACATTGCATTCCATCCTTTCCATTTCACTGTCCACTCCATTCCACTCAGCTTTCCATTCCACATTCCAATCCATATTCCATTCCACATTCCATTCCAATCCATTCCGCCGTCCACTTCATTACATTCCAGACCACATTCCATTGTATTCCATTCCGTATTCCATTCCACATTCCATTCCATATACCATTCCACTTCCATTCCATGTTCCATTCCAGTTTCCATTCCAGTTTGCATTCCATTGCTTTCCACATTGCATTCCTCATTCCATTTCTTTCCATTCCACATTCCCTTCCACATTCCATTCCATTCCACATTCCCTTCAATTCCATTCCTTTCCCTTGCACATTCTATTCCTTTCCATTGCACATTCCATTCCACATTCCATTCCATTCCATTCCACATTCTATTCCACGGTCAATTCCATGTTCCATTCCACATTAAATTCCATTCCATTCCACATTCCTTTCCACTTTGAATTCCATTGCCTTCCATGTTGCTTTCCGCATTCCATTCCATTCCATTCCATGTTCTATTACGTTCAATTCCACATTCCAATAAATTCAATTCCACTCTATATTGCATTCCATTCAATTCCACTCCACATTCCATTCCATTCCTTTCCATTGCACATTCCACTCCATTCCATTCCAGAATCCATTCCATTCCATTTTACGTTGCATTACATTCCATTCCTCTTTCCATTCTATTTCACATTCCATTCCACATTCCCTTCCACATTGCATTCTATTCAATTCCACATTCCATTCCATTCCATTTCCCATTCCATTCCATTCCATTCTATTCCATATTCCATTCCATTCATTCCACATTCCATTCGACATTGCCCTCCCTTCAATTCCACTTTCCATTCCCTTCCAATCCACATTCCATTCCATTCCACGTTCCATTCCATTACATTCTACTTCATTGCACGTTCCATTCCATTCCATTCCACGTTCCATTCCACATTCCATTGCACATTCCATTCCATTCCATTGCACATGCCATTCCACATGCCATTCCATTCCTTTCCATTCCATATTCCATTGCATTCCATTTCATTGCACATACCTTTCCATTCCATTCCACATTCCATTCCATTCCATTCCACTCCAGTCCACATTCCATTTCATTGCATTGCATTCCATATTCCGTTCCATTGCATTCAACATTGCTTTCCATTCCATTCCACAACCCATTCCATTCCATTCCACGTTCCATTCCATTCCATTCCACATTCCATTCCACGTTCCATTGCACGCTCCATTCCACGTTCCATTCTGTGTTCATTTCGACTTTCCATGGCATTGCATTCCACAATCCATTGCATTCCATTCCATTCCACATTGCATTCCACTCCATTCCAAATTCCAATCATTTCCATTCCATTCCAAGTTCCATTCCATTACATTCCAACTTCCATTGCATTCCAATCCATGTTCTTTTCCATTCCATTCCACGTTATATTCCACATTGCATTCCATTCCATTCCACTTTCCATTCCTTTTCATTCCAGTCCACACTCCATTCCGTTCCATTCCATTACACATTCCATTCCATTCCATTCCGTTCCACATTCCATTCCATTCCATTCCGTTCCACATTTGATTCCGTTCCAAATTCCATTGCATTCCATTCCATATCCCATTCCATTCCATTCCATTCCGTTCCACATTTGATTCCATTCCAAATTCCATTGCATTCCATTCCATATCCCATTCCATTCCATTCCACATTCCTTTACATTCCATTCCACATTCCTTTCCACATTTCATTGCATTCCATTCCACATTCCATTCCACATTCCATTCCATTCCACATTCCATTCCATTCCATTCAACTTTCCATTCCACTTTCCATTCCATATTCCATTCCATTCCATTCCACATTCGATTCCATTCCATTCAGCATTCCATACCATTCCACTCCACATTCCATTCTATTCCATTCCACATTCCTTTCCATGCCATCCCACATTCCATACCACTTTCCATTAAATTCCTTTCCACTTTCCTTTCCATGCCATTCCACAACCTTTTCCACTTTCCATTCCATTACGTTCCACATTCCATTCCATTCCATTCATTTCCAGGCCATATTCCATTCCATTTCTTTGCATTCTACATTACATTCCATTTCCTTCCACATTCCTTTCCATTCCATTCCACAATCCATTCCATTCCATTCGTTCATACGTTACATTCCATGTTCCGTTCCTCTTTCCAATCCTTGTTCCATTTCGCTTTCCATTCCACATTCCATTACACTCCATTCATTTCCACATACCATTCCACATTCCATTCCATTGAATTCCAAATTCCATTCCATTCCATTCCACATTCCATTCCGTTCCTTTCCAAATTCCATTCCATTCCATTCCATTCCCTTCCAAGTTACTTTCTGCATTCTATTTCATTCCATTCCACATTCCATTCCATTCCACATTCCATTCGTATCCAGTCCACATTACACATTTCATTTCACCTTCCATTCCACTTTCCATTCCATGGTCAATTCCACTTCCCATTCCAATTCACATTCCATTTTCCATTTAGTCCATTCCAAATTCCATTCCATTCCATTACACAATCCATTCCACCTTCCATTTTATTCCATTACACATTCCATTACATTACATCCCAAATTCCATTCCACATTCCATTGCTTTCCATTCTACATTCCAATCCTTTCCATTACACATCCCATTCCACATTCCATTACCTTCCATTCCATATTCCATTCCAACACATTCCACATTCCATTCCTTCACACTACATTACATTTCACAATGCATTCCACATTCAATTCTATTCCATTCCATTCTACATTACATTCCATTCCAATCCATATTCCATGCCATTGCATTAAGCATTCCATTCGTATCCATTCCACATTCCATTACATTCCATTCAATTCTACATGCTATTCGCCATACAAATGCATTCCATTTCACATTCCATTCCATTGCATTCCATTCCCTTACAAATTCCATTCCACATTCATTTTCATTCCATTCACATTCCATTCCATTCCACTTTCCATTCCACACCATTCCATTTCATTCCATTCCATTCCAATTTCCACTCCATTCCATTCCACGTTCCTTTCCTATCCATTCCACTTTCCATTCCTTTCCATTCCACATTCCATTCCACATTCCACTCCATTCCATTCTATATTCCATTCGAAATCCCATTCCATTCCTTTCCGCATTCCATTGCATTGCATTCCACATTTTGTTCCACATTCCATTTCCATTCCACACTCCATTCCATTCCATTCCATTCAACTTTCGATTCCATTAGATTCCACATTCCATTCCACGTTCAATTCCATTCCATTTCACATTCCATTGCATTCCATTCCACATTGAATTCCAATGCATTACACTTTCCATTCCATTCTGTTATATTCCACACTGCATTCCATTTCATTCCATTCCACATTCCAATCCACTTTACATTCTATTCCATTTCACATAAAATATAGAATGGAATTTGGAATGGAATCTGCAATGGAATGTAATGGAATTTGGAATGTTATCTGCAATGGAATGTAATTGAATGTGGAATGGAATGTGGAATGGAATGGAATGGAAAGTGGAATGGAATGGAATGGAATGAGGAAAGGAATTTAAGAGTATGTGGAATGGAATGGAGTGGAATGTGGAATGGAATGTGGAATGGAATTGAATGTGGAATGGAATGAAGTGGAATGTGGAATCAAATGGAAAGGAATGTGGAATGGAATGTGGACTGGAATGCAATGGAATTTGAAATGGAAATTCGACTGAAATATAAAGGAATATGGAATGGAATGGAATAGAATGTGGAATGGAAAGGAATGGAATGTGGAATGGAATGCAGAATGGAATGGAGGGGAATGTGAAAAGGAAAGTGAAATGGAATGGAGTGGAATGGAATATGTAGGGGAATGAAATGGAATGCGGCATGGAATGGAAATAATGTGGAATGGAATGGAATAGAATGCGGAATGGAATGTGGAATTGAAAGGAATGTAAAGTGGAATGGAATGGAATGGAATGTTGAATGGAAAGGAAAGGAATGGAATGTGGAGTGTTATGGAATGGAATGTGGAATGGAATGCGGAATGAAATGGAATGGAATGGAATTGAATACACAATGGAATGGAATGGAAAGGAATTTGGAATGGAAAGGAATGGAATGGAATGGAATGGAGTGGAATGTGGAATGGAAAGGGGAATGGAATGGAATGAAATTTGGAATGGAATGGAACGTGGAATGGAAAGGAATTGAATGTGGAATGGAATGGAATGGAAGTGGAATGAAATGGAATGGAATGTGGAATGTAATGTGCAATGGAAAGGAATGGAATATGGAATGGAATGGAATGGAAAGAGGATGGAATGGAATGGAATGTGGGATAGAATGTGGAATTTAATGAAATGGAAGGTGGAATGGAATGAAATGGAATGTGGAATGGATTTTGGAATGGAATGGAATGGAATGTTGAAAGGATTGTGGAATGCAATGGATTGGAAAGTTGAATGGATTGTAATGGAATGTGGAATGGAATGTGGAATGGAATGGAATGGAAAGTTGATTGGAATGTGGAATGGGGTAGAATGCAATGTGTAATGGAATGTGGAATGGAATGTGGAATGGAATGGAATGGAAAGTTAACTGGAATGTGGAATGGGATAGAATGCAATGTTTAATGGAATGTGGGAGGGAATGGAATGAAATGCGGAATGGAATGTGGAATGGAATGGAATGTGGAATGGAATGTGGAATGGAATGGAATAGAATGTGGAATGGCATGTGGAAAGGACCGTGGAATGGAATGGAATGGAATGAAATGAAATGTTGAAGAGAATGTGGAATGGAATGGAATAGAATGCAATGTGGAACAGAATGAAATGGAATGGGATGGAATGGAATTGAATGGAATGTGGAATGTAATGGAAAGTGGAATGGAATGTAATGTGATGTCAAATGGAATGGAATGTAGTTTGGAATGGAATGGAATGCAATTTGGAATGGAATGGATTGGAACGGAATGTGGAATGGAATGGAATGCAATGTGTAATGGAAGAGAAAGTAAAGGAATGATATGTGGATTGGAAAGTAATGGAATACGTAGTGTAATGTTGAAGGGAATGCAACGGTATGCTGAATGGAATGCGGAATGGAATGGAATGGAAAGTGGAATGGAATGGAAGGGTATCTGTAATGGAATGAGGAAGGGAACGTGGAACAGAATGGAATGGAATGTGGAATGTAATGTAATGGAATGGAATGTGGAATGGAAGGGAATGGAATGTAGAATGGAATGGAATGGAATGGAATGTGGAATGGAAGGGAATGGAATGTGGAATGGAATGGAATGGAATGAAATGTGGAATAGAATGGAATGTGGAAGGGAATAGAAAAGAATGGAATGTGAAATGGACTGGAATCGTATGGAATGGAAAGCTGAATGGAATGGGATGTAATCTTTAATTGAATTGAATGGAAGTTGGAATGGAATGGAATGGAATGTTGAATGGAATGGAATTGAAAGTGGAAAGGAATGGAACAGAATGTGGAATGGAATGTAGAATGGAAGGTGGAATGAAATAGAATGGAAAGGAATGGAATGAGGAATGGAATGGAATGAAATGGAATGTGGAATGGAATGGAATGTGGAATGGAATTTGGAATGGAGTGGAATGTAATGTGGAATGAAATGGAATGGAATGTGGAATGGAACGTGGAATGGAATGAAGCGGAATGTGGAATGGAAAGTGGAAGGGAATTGAATGGAATATGGAACTGAATGAGGAATAGAACGTGCAATGGAAAGTGAAGTGGAACGTGGAATGGAACGTGGAATGGAATGTGGAACGGAATGTGGAATGGATGACAATGGAATGTGCAAAAGAAAGGAATAGAAAGTGTAATGGAATGTGTAATGGAATGGAAAGTAATTTGGAAAGGAACGTGGAATGTAATGCATTGGAACGTGGAATGGAAAGTGGAATGGAATGTTGAGTTGAATGGAGTGTGGAATGGAAGGTGAAATAGAATGGAATGGAATGTGGAATGGAACGTGGAATGGAATGGAATGGAACGTTTCTTGGAAAGTGGGATGGAACGTGGAATGGAACGTGGAGGGGAACGTGCAATGGAACGAGTAATGGAAGGTGCAATGGAATGTGCAACGGAATGAGGAATGTAAAGTAATGGAATGTGGAATGGAATCGAATGGAATGTGGAATTGAATGTGGAATGGAATGAGTAATGGAATGTGGAATGGAAAGTTGAAAGGAACGTGGAAATGAACGTGGAATGGAATGTGGAACGGAAAGTGGAATGGAACGTGGAATGGAATGTGAAATGGAATGGGTTGGAATGCGGAATTGAATGGAATGGAATGGAATGGAATGTGAAATGGAATGGATAGGAATGTGGATTAGAATGGAAAGGAATGTGGAATGGAATGGAATGCAATGTGGAATGGAATATGGAAAGAATGTGGAATGGAAGGCAATGGAATGGAACGGAATGTGGAATGGATTGGATTGGAAAGTGGAGAGGAATGGAACGGAATCTAATGCAATGTGGAATGGAAAGGAATGGAATTTAATGTGGAATGGAAAGTAATTTGGAAAGGAATGGCATGCAATGTGGAAGATAATGGAATGAAATGTGGAATGGAATGGAATGGAATTGAAAGTGGAAAAGAATGGAATGTGGAATGGAAGGTAATAGAATGTAGAATGGAATGGAATGAAGTGTGGAATGAATGGAATTGATTGTGGAATGGAAAGGAAAGGAATGTGGAATGGAATTTAATGGAATGTGGAATGGAATGTGGAATGGAATGAGGAATGGAAAGTGGAATAGAACTTTGAATGGAAGGTGGAAAGGGACGTGGAATGCAAGGTGGAATGGAAAGTGGAATAAAACGTGGAATGGAACATGGAATGAAATCTGGAATGGAAAGGAAAGAAACGTGGAATGGAAGGGAATGCAATGGAATTCAATGGTATGTGAAACAGAATGGAATGGAATGTGGATTAGAATGGAATGGAATGTGGAAAGGAATACAATGAAATGTGGAATGGAATGTGGAACGGAATGTGGAATGGAATGGAATGGAATGGAATGGAATGACGAATGGAATGGAATGGATAGTGGAATTGGATGGAAACAAATGGAATGTGGAATTGAATGGAATATAATGCGGAATGGAATTGAATGTGGAATGGAATGTAATATGGAATGGATTGGAATGGAATCTGGAAAGTAATGGAATGGAATATGGAAAGGAAGAGAATGAAATGGAATGTGTAATGTAATGGAATGGAATGTGGAATGCAATGGAATGGAAAGTGAAATGGAATGTGGAATGGAATGGAAAGGAATATGGAATGGAAAGTGGAATGGAAAGTGGAATGCAACGTGGAATGGAAGGTGGAACGGAATGTGGAGTGGAAGGGAATGGAAAGTTGAATGGAATGGAAGTTAATGTGGAATTGAATGGAATGGAATGGAATGTGGAATGGAAAGGAATGTAATGGAATGGAATGAAATGAAATGCAATGGAATGTGGAATGTAATGTGGAATGGAAAATGCAATGAAATGGAATGGAAGGTGGAATGGAATAGAATGGAAAGGAATGGAATGGAAAATGGAATGTGGAGTGGAATATGGAATTCAAAGGAATGTGGAATGGAATGGAAGGGAATGAGGAATGGAATGTTGAATGGAATGGGGAATGGAATGGAATGTCGAATGGAATTGAATGGAATGTGCAATGGAATGTGAAATGGATTGGAATGGAAAGTGGAATGGAATATGGAATGAAAATTGGAATGTTATGTAATGTGGAAGGGAAGGGAATGGAATGTGTAATGGAATGTAGTATGGAATGTGGAATGGAATGTAATCGAATGTGGAATGGAATCTGGAATGGAATGTGGAATGGAATGTGGAACGGAATGGAATATGGAATACAATGGAATGGAAAGGAATGGAATCTGGAACGGAATGTGGAATGGAATGTGGAATGGAAGGAAATGGTGTGTGGAATCGAATGAGGAAAGGAAGGGAATGGAATCTGGAATGGAATGGAATGGAACGTGGAATGGTACGTGCAATGGAACCTGTAATGGAACGCGGAATGGAATAGAATGTGGAATGGAATAGAATGGAAAGTGGAATGGAATGTGGAACGGAATGTAAAGAATGTGGAATGGAACGTTGAATGTGATGGAATGGAATGTGTAATGGAATGCGATATGGAATAGAATGGGATGCGGAATGGAATGTGGAATGAAACGGAATGTAATGTGGAATGGAATGCGGATTGGAATGTAATGGAATGTGGAATGGTATGTGGAATGTTATGTGGAATGCAACGAGGAATGTAATGGAATGGAACTTAGAATGTAATGGAATGGAATGTTGAATGGAATGTGAAATGGAATCAATGAAATCCAATGTTGAATGGAATGGAATGGACTGGAATTGAATGTACAATGGAACAGAATGGAATGTGGAAAGGAATGTAATGGAATATGCAGTGGAAGGGAAAGGAATGTGGAAAGGAATGCAATGGAATGTGGAATGGAATGGAATGGAATGCAATTAAATGTGGAATGGAATGGAATGGAATTTCAAATGGACGTGAATTGAATGGAATGGAATGAGGAATGTAATGGAAATGAATATGGAATTCAAGGGAATGAAATGCAGTGATATGTGGAATGGAAACGAATGCAATATGGATTGGAATGTTGAAAGGAATGGAACGGTATGTGTAATGGAACATGGAATGGAATGGAATGGAACTTGGAATGCAATGGAAAGGAATGTGTAATGGAATGAGGAATAGAATGGAATAGAATGGAATGGAATGTGGAAAGTAATGCAATGGAATGTGGAATGAAATGCAATTGAATGTGGATTGGAATGTGGAAAGAAATGTGGAACAGAATAAAATGGAATGTGGGATGGAATGAGGACTGGTAAGTGGAATGGAATGGAATGGAACGTGGAATGGAACATGGAATGGAAAGTGGAGTGGAATGTGGAATGTAACGTGGAATGGAATGGAATGGAGCATGGAATGGAATGGAACGAAACGTGGAATGGAATGAAAGGTGGAATGGAATGGAATGGAACGTGGAATGCAATGGAAGGTGGAATGGAGTGGAATGCAACTGGGAATGGAATGTGGAACAGAAAGTGGAACGGAAGGGAATGGAAAGTGTAATGGAATGGAAGGTAATGTGGAAGGCATCAAAATGGAATGGAATAGAATGTGGAATGGAATGGAATGGAATGGAATGGAATGAAAAGGAAAGGAATGGAATGTGTAATGTAAAGTGGAATGGAACGAGGAATGGAATGGAATGGAATGTGTAAAGAAATGGAATGGAATGTAAAGTGGAAAGGAATGCGTAATGGAATGTGGCATGGAAAGGAATGGAATGTGGAATGGAACGTGGAATAGAATGGAATGGAATGTGGAATGGTATGTGGAATGGAACGAAGAATGGAATGGAATGGAATGTGCAATGGAATGGAATTTTGAATGGATAGTGGAATGGAATGCAGTGGAATGCAGTGTGTAATGGAACGGAATGGAATGGAATGGAATGTAGATTGGAATGGATTGTGGAATGGAATGGAATGGAATGTGCAATGGAATGGAATGGAATGTGGAATGCAAAGGAATGCAGGGTGCAATGGACTGCAATGCAACGTGGAGTGGAATGGAGTGGAATGCGGAATGGACTGTGGAATGGAATATAGAATGAAATGGATTGGAATGTTGATGGCATGGAAAGGAAAGCAAAGTGGAATGGAACGTGGAATGTAATCAAATCGAATGTGGAACGGAATGGATTGGAATGTGTAATGGAATGTTGGAACGGAATGGAATGGAATGTGGAATGCTTGGAATGGAATGTGGAATGGAATGGAATGGAAATGGAATGTGGAATGCAATGTAATGGAACGTGGAATGGAATGCGAAATTTGATGAAACAGAATGTGTAACGGAATGGGGAATGGAATGGAATGGATGGCAGAATGCAATGTGGAATGGAATGGAATGGAATGCAGAATGGAATGTGGAATAGAATGGAATGGAATGTGGAATTTTACGTGGAATGGAATGTGGAATGGAATGGAAAGGAAAGTGGAATGGAATGTGGAATAGAATGGAATGGAATGTGGAATGGAATGGAATGGAGTGTGGAACGGAACGTGGAATGGAAAGTGGACTAGAACGTGGAATGGAATGTGGAAAGTAATGGAATGGAAGGGAATGTGGAATGAAATGGAATGGAAAGTTTAATGCAATGTGGAATGGAATGGAATGGAATCCAAGTTAGAATGGAATGGAACGCAATGTGGAATGGAATGGAATGGAATGCAGAACGGAATGTGGAATGGAATGGAATGGAATGCAGAATGGAATGGAATGGAATGTGGAATTATAAGTGGATTGGAATGTGGAATGGAATGGAAAGGAATGTGGAATGGAATGTGGACTAGAATGGAATGGAATGTGGAATGGAAAGGAATGGAGTGTGGAAAGGAACGTGGAATGGAAAGTGGACTAGAACGTGGAATGGATCCGGAATGGAATGGAATGGAATGGAATGTGGAATGGAATGGAATGGAAAGGAATGTGGAATGGAATGGAATGGAAAATTTAATGGAATGTGGAATGGAATGGAATGGAATCCAAGGTGGAATGGAATGGAATGAAATGCAATGTGGAATGGAATGGAATGGAATGTGGAACGGAACGGCATGGAATTGAATGGAATGTAAAGGAACGTGGAATGGAATCAAAAGGAATTTGAACGGAATGGAATAGAATGTTGAACGGAACGGAATGGAATTGAATGCAATGTTGAATTGAATGCAATGGAATGTGGAATGAAAGAGAATGGAATGGAATGACGTGTGGAATGGAATGGAATGGAATATGGAATGAAATGCGGAAAAGAATAGAATTGTATGTGCAACGGAAAGTGGAATGGAATGGAATGCCACTTGGAATGGAATGGAAAGGAATGTGTAATGGAATGAGTAATGGCACATGGAATAGAATGGAATGGAAAGTGGAATGTAATGGAATGGAATGTGGAATAGAACAGAATGGAATGGAATGTGGAATGGAATGGAATGGAATGTGGAAGGGAATGGAATGGAATATGGAATGGAATGGAATGCAATGGAAAGTGGCATGCAATGGAAATAATTGCAATGGAATGTAGAACGGAATGGAATAGAATGTGGAATGGAATGGAATGGAATCTGGAGTGGAATGGAATGGAATGTGGAATGGAATTGAATGGACCGTGGAATGGTATGTGGAATGGAATGGATAGGAATGTGTAATGGAATGTGGAATGGAATGGAATGGAAAGTGGAATGGAACTTGGAAAGGAAAATGGAATGGAACGTGGAGAGAAATGTGGAAAGGACTGTCGATTGCAATATAGAATGGAATGCAATGGAATGTGGAATGGAATGGAATGACATCTGGAATGCAACGGAATGGAATGTGGAAAGGAATGTGGAATGGATGGGAATGGAAAGTGGAATGGAAAGGAATGTAATGTAATGTGGAATGGAATGGAATATAATAGGGAACGGAAAGGGGAATGGAATGGAATTAAATGTGGAATGGAATGTGGAATGGAATGGAATGGAATGGAATGGAATGGAAAGCGGACTGGAATTGAATAGAATGGAATGGACTGTGGAATGGAATGGAATGGAAAGTGGAATGGAATGGAATGGAATTTTGAATGGAACGTGGAATGAAATGGAATGTGGAAAGGAATGGCACCGAATGGAATATGGTATGGAATTGAATGTAGAATGGAATGGAATGGAATGTGGAATGAAATGTGGAATGGAATGGAATGGAATGTGAACGGCAATGGAATGGAATTTGGAATGGAATGGAAAGGAATGTGGAATGCAATGGAATGATTTTTGGAATGGAATGGAATGGAATGTGCAATGGAATGGAATGGAATGTGAAATTGAAAGTGAAATGAAATGCAATGGAATGTGGAATGGAATGTGGAATGGAAAGGAATGTAATGTGGAATGGAAAGGAATGGAATGTGGAATGGATTGGAATAGAACGTGGAACGGAACGTGGAATGGAAGAGAGAATGGAACGTGGAGTGGAACATTGAATGGAATGGAATGTGGAATGGAATGGAAACGAATTTGGAATGCACTCTGGAATGGAATGGAATGGAATGTGCAACGGAACGTGGAATGGAATGGAATGGAATGGAATGGAATGTGGAATGGAACGTGAAATGGAATTGAATGGAATGTGGAATGGAATGCAATGGAATGTAAAGAGGAATGCAATGGAATCGAAAGGAATTTGAAATGGAATTGAATGGAATGTGGAATGGAATGTAATGAAACGTGGAATTGAATGTTGAATGGAATAGAATGGAATATGGAATGGTATATGAAACGGAATGGAATGTAATGTGGAATGCAATGTGAAATGGAATGGAATGGAACGTTGAATGAAATGTGGAATTGAATGGAATGGAATGTGGAAAGCAAGGCGGAAAGGAAAGGAATGGAAATTGGAATGGAATGTGGAATGCAATGGAATGGAATGTGGAATGGAACGTCGAAAGGGACGGGGAATGGAATCTGGAATGGAATGGAGTGGAATGGAATGGAATGTGGAATGGAATGGAACGGAATGTGGAATGCAATGTGGAATAAAACCTGGAATAGAAAGGAACAGAATGGAATGTGGATTGCAAGGCAATGGAAGGGAAATTGGAAAAGAATGCAACGTAATGGAATATGGAATGGAATGGAATGGAAAGTGGAATGGAATGGAATGGAATGTGAACTGCAATGGAATGGAATGTGGAAAGGAATGTAATGGAATTTGGAATGGAATGTGGAATGGAATGTAAAGGATTGTGGAACGGAATGGAATGGAATGTGGAATGGACTGGAATGTGGAATGGAATAGAATGGAATGTGTAATGGAACGTGGATTGGAATTGAATGTGGAATCGTATGGAATGGAATGGAATATGGAATGTTATGAAACGTGGAATGGAATGGAATGGAATGTGGAATGGAATGTGAAAAGGAATGGAATGGAATGTGAACTGTAATGGAATGGAATGTGGAAAGGAATGTAATGCAATTTGGAATGGAATGTGGCATGCAATGTAAAGCATTGTGGAATGGAATGGAATGGAATTTGGAATGGAATGGAAAGGAATGGGGAAATTAATGGAATGGAATGTGGAATGGAACGTGGAATGAAATGGAATGGAAGGTGGAATGGAATGTGGAATGGAAAGAAATGGAAAGTGGAATTGAATGTCGAATGGAAAGAATTGAATGTGGAATGCAATGAAATGGAATGTGGAATGGAATGCAACGGAATGTGGAATGGAATGTGGAACGGAATGGAATGGTATGTTGAATGGAATGTGGATTGCTTAGAATGGAATGTGGAATGGAATGGAATGGAATGGGAATGGAATGTGGAATGCAATGTAATGGAAAGTGGAATGGAAAGTTTAATGGGATGGAATGGAATGTGGAATGGGATGGAATGGAATGTGGAATGGAATGGAAACGAATATGGAATTGAATGGATTGGAATGGAATGTGGCATGCAATGGAAAGATTTGGAATGGAATGTTCAATGGAATGGAATGGAATGTGTAATGGAATGGAATGGAAGGCGGAGTGGAATGGTATGGAATGTGGAATGGAATGGAGTGGAATGGGGAATGGAATGTGGAATTGAATGCAATAGAATGTGGAAGGGAATGTGGAGTGGAAAGAAATGGAAGGGAATCTGGAAGGCAATGGAATGGAATGGAATGGAATGTGGAAAGGAATGGAAAGGAATGTTGAATAGAATTCGGAATGGAAAGTGGAATGGAATGTGGAATGCAATGGAATGGACTGTGGAATGGAATGGAATGTGAAAACGAAAGGAATGGAATGTGGAATGCAATGGAATTGATTGTGGAAAGGAATGCAATGGAATGTGGATTGGAATTTGGTATGGAATGTGGAATGCAATATGGAATGCAATGGAATGGACTGTGGAATTGAGTGGAACGGAAAGGAATGTGAAAAGGAATGTAATGTAATGTGGAATGGAATGTGGAATGGAATATGGAATGGAATGAAATTGAAATGAATGGATTGTGGAATGGAATAGAATGGAATACGGTATGCAATGGAATGCAATGGAATGTGAAATGGAAAGGAATGGAATTTGCAATGGAATGGTAATGAATGTGGAATGGAATGGAATGGAAAGTGGAATTGAATGTGGAATGGAATGGAATGGAACGTGGAATGCTACATGAAATGGAATGGAAAGAAATGTGGAATGGAATGTGGAATGGAACGTCTAAGGAAAGGTGGAATGGAATGCGGAAAGCCATTGGGAATGGAATGTGGAATGGAATGGAATGGAACGTGGAATGGAAAGTGTGATGGAATGGAATGAAATGTGTAAAGGAATGTGGAATGGAACAGAATGTAAGGTGGACTGGAATGTGGAATGAAATGGAATGGAACGTGGAATGTGGAATGGAAAGTGGAATGGAATGGAATGGAATCTGTAATGGAACGTGGAATGGAATGGAATGGAATGTGGAATGGAACGTGGAATGGAACTTGGAATGGAATGTGGAATGGAACGTGGACAGCAATGAGGAAAAGAAAGTGGAATGGATTGTAGAATGGAATGGAAAGTAATGTGGAAGAGAATGGAATGGAATCTGGAATGCAATGGAATGGAAGGTGGAAAGGAATGTGGAATGGAATGGAATGCGGACAGGACCTGAATGGAATAGAATGTACTGTGGAATGGAATTTAACAGAATGTGGAATGGAATGGAATGGAATTTGGAATGGAACATGGAATGGAATGAATGTGGATTGCAACGGAATGGAATGGAATATGGAATGGAACGGAATGTGGAATAGAAAAGAATGGAATGTGGAATGGAATGTTGAATGGAATGGAAGGAAAGTGAACTGCAATGGAATGGAATGTGGAATGGATTGGAATGGTATGTGGAATTGAATGTGGAATGTAATGTGGAATGGAATGGAAAGGATTGTGCAATGGAATGGAATGGAATGAGAAATGGAATGTGGAATGGAATTGAATGGAATGCGGAATGGATTAGAAAGGAATATGGAATGGAATGGAATGGAATGTGGAATGGAACGTGAAATGAAACGGAAAGGAATGTGGAACGGAATGTGGAATGGAAAGGAATGGAATGTGGAATGGAATGGAATGGAATGTGGAATGGATTGGAATAGAACATGGAACGGAACGTGGAATGGAACTTGGAATGGAACGTGGAGTGGAACGTGGAATTGAATGCGGAGTGGAATGGAATGGAATGTGGAATGGAATGTGGAATGGAAATCGGAATGGAATAGAATGGAATGTGGAATGGAATGTGAAATGGAATGCAATGGAATGTGCAATGGAAAGGAATGGAATGTGGAATGCAGTGTGGAATGGATTGAAATGGACTCTGCAATGCAATGTGGAAAGGAAAGGAATGTAATATCTACTGGATTGTGGAAGGGAATGGAATGGAATGTGGAATGCAATGGAATGGAATGGAATGTGGAATGGAATGGAATAGAATGCGGAATGGAATAGAATGGAATGGAATAGAATGCGGAATGGAATAGAATGGAATGAGGAAATCAATGGATTGGAACGTGGGAAACAATGTGGAATGGAATGGAATGGAATGAAATGTGGAAAGGAATGGAATAGAATGGAACGGAATGTGGAATGGTATGGAATGGAATGGAATGTGAAGTGGAAATGGAATGGAATGTTTAATGGAATGGAATGAATGTGGAGTGGAATGGATTGGAATGTGGAATGGAATTAAATGTCGAATGGAATGGAATGGAATGTGTAATGGAATGGAAAGGAATCTGGAATGGAATGTGGAATGGAATGTAATGGAATGTGAAATGGAATGGACTGGAAATTGGGATTGAACGTGAAATGGAATGGAAAGGAATGGAGTGGAATGTGGAATGTATTGGAAGGTTACGGAATGTTAAACGGAAATAGAATTAAATGTTTAATGGAATGGAACGGAATGTGTACTGGAATGGAAAGAAATGTGGAATGGAATGGAATGAAAAGTGGAAAGGAATGTGGAACGGAATTGAATGAAAAGTGGAAAGGAATGTGGAACAGAATGGGATGGAAAGTGGAACGGAAAAGAATAAAATGTGGAAAGGAATGGAATGCAATGGAATGGAATACGGAATAGAATGGAAAGGAATGGAATGTGAAATGGAATGGAATGGAATGTGGAATGGAACGAGGAATGGAATGGAATGGAACGTGGAATGCAATGAAAACGAATGTGAAATTGAAAGTGGAATGGAATGAATTGGAACTTTGAATGGAATGGAATGGAAAGTGAAATAGAATGGAATGGAAATTTGAATGGAATGGAAAGGAACAAGGAATGGAATGGAATGGAATGAGGAAAGTTGGAATTGAAAGAGGAATGCAATGGAATGGAAGGTGGAATGGAATGGAATGGCATGGAATGTGGAATAGAATGTGGAATGGAATGGCATGCAATGCGGAATGGAATGGAATGGAATGTGGAATGGACAGGAAAGGAATGTGGAATCTAATTTGTAATGGAATGGAATAGTATGGAATGTTGAATGGAATGTGGAATGGTATAGAATGGAATGTAGAATAGAATAGAATGGAATTTGGCATGGAACCTGGAATGGAATGGAATGTGGAATGGAATGGAATGGAATGTTGAAAGGAAAGGAATCGAAAGTGGAATGGAACGTGGAATCAAACGTGGGATGGAACGTGAAATGGAACGTGCAATGGAATGCGAAATGGAATGGAACAGAATGTGCAATGAAATGTGGAATGGAATGGAATGCAATGCAATGTAATTGAATGTGGAATGGAATGTGGAATAAATTGGAATGGAATATGGATTGGAATTGAAAGGAAAGTGGAATGGCACATGGAATGGAATGGAGTGCAATGAGGAATGGAATGTCGAATGGAATGGAATAGAATGTGGTATGAAATGGAATGCAAAGTGGAATGGAATGGAAAGGAATGGAATGTGGAATCCAATGGAATGCAATGGAACGCAATGTGGAATGGAACGTCGAATGGAATGTAATGGAATGTGGAATGGAATGTGGAATGGAATGGAATGGAAAGTAGAATGGAATGGAATGGAATGTGGAATTGAATGGATTGGAACGTGGATTGGAAAGTGGAATGCAATGGAATTGAATGTGGAACGGAAAGTCGAAAAGAATGTGGAATAGAATGGAATGGAATGGTATGTGGAATGGATTGGAATGGAATGTGGAATGGAATGGAATGTGCAATGGAATGGAAAGGAATGGAATAGAATTTGGAATAGAATGTTTAATACAATGGAATGGAAATTGGATTGGAACGTGGAAAAGAACATGGGGAGGAATGAGGAAAGTAACGTGGAATTGAATCGAATGTGGAATGGAATGGAATGTGGAATGCAACGTGGAATGGAATGTAACGGGATGTGGAATGGAGTGGAATGGAATGGAATGGGTTGTGGAATGGAATGTGTAATGGAAATTGTAATGGAATGGAAAGGAATGTGGAATGGAATGGAATGGAGTGTCTAATGGATTGGAAATTCGAACGGAATGGACAGAATTGGAATGAGGAATGCAATGGAATGGAATGGAGTGTAATGGAATGTGGAATAGAATGGAATGGAATGTGGAATGGAATGTGGAATGGAATGAAATGGAATGGAATGGAAGGTGGAATGAAGTGTGGAATGGAACGTGTAATGGAATGGAATGGAATGGAATGGAATGTGGAATGGAATGTGGAATGGAACGTGGAATGGAATGGAATGGAATGCAATGGAATGTGGAGTGAATTGTGGAATGGAACCTGGAATGAAATGGAATGGAATGTGGAATGGAATTTGGAATAGCAAGGAAAGGAATGGAATGGAAAGCAATGTGGAATAGAATGGAATGGAATGTGGAATGGAATGGAATGTGGACTGAAAGGAAATTTAATGGACAGGAATGGAATGGAATAAGGAATGCAAAGTGGAAAAGAATTAAATAAAATTGAATGGAATGGGGAATTGAATCTGGAATGGAATGTGTAATGGAATGTGTAATGGAATGGAAGGGAATGCAATGTGGAATGGAATGTGGAGTGGAACGTGGAATGGAATGGAATATCGAATGGAATGGAATGGAATATGGAATGGAATGGAATGGAATGTGGAATAGAATGGAATGGAATGTGGAATGGAAGGTTGAATAAAATGGAATTGAAAGTGGAATGGGATTTGGAATGTTTCGGAATGGAATCTGGAATAGAAGGTTTAATGGAATGAAAAGGAATGGAAAGTGGAATGGAAAGAAATGCAATGGAAGGTGAAATGGAATGGAATTTAATGGAATGTGAAATGCAATGGAATGGAAGGTGCAATGGTATGTGGAATGGAATGTGGATTGGAATGGAATGGAATTGAATGGATTGTGGAATGGAACGGAATGGAATGTGGAATGGAATGGAATGGAATGGAACGTGAAATGGATTGGAATGGAATGTGAAATGGAATGGAATGGAATCTGGAATGGAATGGAAAGGAATGCGGAATGGAATGGAAAGGAATGTGGAATGCAATGGAAAGGAATATGGAATGGAATGGGATGGAATATGGAATCGAATGGAATCGAATGTGGAATGAAATGGAATGGAATGGAATATAGAATGCAGGGGAAAGGAACGTGGAATGGAATGGAATGGAATGTGGAATGGAATGTGGAATAGAATGGAATGGAATGTGGAATGGAATGGAATGTGGAATGGAATATGAATGGAATGCAATGTAAAGTGGAATGGAATGAAACGGAATGTGGGATGGAATGGAATTGAATGGAAAGTGGAATGGTATATGGAATGGAATGGAATGGAATGTGGAATGGAATGGAATGTGGAATGAAAGGGAATGGAATGTGGAATGGAAGGGAATGTAATGTGGAATGGAATGGAATGGAATGCAATGGAATGAGGAATGGAATGGAATTGAAAGCGAACAGATTGTAATGTGGAATGGAATCGAATGGAATGTGGAATGCAATGCAATGGAATGTGGAATGGAATGCAATAGAAAATGGATTGAAATAGAATAGAATGGAATTGAATGTGGAATGAAATGGAATGGAAAGGAATGTGGAAAGGGCTGTGTAATGCAACGTGGAATAGAATGCAATTTTATGTGGAATGGAATGTGGAATTGAATGGAGTGTAATTTGGAATGGAATGGAATGGAAAGTTGAATGCCATGTAATGGAATGGAAAATGGAATGGAATGTGTAATGCAATGGAACGTGGAATGGAAAGCGGAATAGAAAGGAAAGGACTGTGGAATGGTATGAAGTGGAATGTGGAAAGGAATTTGGAATGTAGTGGATTGGAATGTGGAATGGAGTGTAAAATGGAATGGAAAGTAATTTGGAATAGAATGGGTTGGAATGTGGAATGGAATGTGGAATGGATTGGGATGGAAAGGAATGTGGAATGGAAAGTGGAACGGAAACAGGAATGCAAGGTGCAATAGAATGGAAAGGAATGGAATGCAATGGAATGGAATGTGGAAAGGAATGGAATGGAATGTGGAAATTAATGGAATGGAATGTGGAATGGAACAGAATGTGCAATGGAATGTAATGTAATGGAATGTAAAGGAATGGAATGTGGAATGGAATGTGGAATGGAAAGTGGAATGGAACGGAATGGAATGTGGAATGGAATGTGGAATGAAATGTGGAATGGAACGTGGAATGAAATGGAATGGAGAGGAATGCAATGGAATGGGGAAATTAATGGAATGGAATGTGGAATGGAACAGAATGTGCAATGGAATGGAATGGAATGGAATGGAATGGAATGTGGAATGGAATGTGGAATGGAAAGTGGAATGGAATGGAATGGAATGTGGAATGGAATGTGGAATGAAATGTGGAATGGAACGTGGAATGGAATGGAATGGATTGGAATGGAAAGGAATGTTGAAAGGAATGTGGTATGAATTGGAATGGAATGTGTAAAGGAATGGAATGGAATATGGAATGGATCGTGGAATGGAATGGAATGAAATGTGGAATGGAATGTGGAATGGAATGGAATGGAATATGCAGTGGAATGGAGTGGAATGTTTAATGGAATGGAAGGGAATGTAATGTGGAATGCAACGGAATGGAATGTAATGGAATTGAATGGAATGTGAAATCGAAAGTGGAATGGAATGTGAAAACGAAAGTGGAATGGAATGGAATGTGGAACGGACTGTGGAAAGGAATGGAATGGAAAATGGAATGGATTGGAAAGGAATGTGGAATGCAATGAAAAAGAAAGGAAGACGGAATGCAAAGGAATGGAATGAAATGGAATGGAATACGGAATGGAATGGAAATGAATGGGGAATGGAATGTGGAATGGAACGTGGAGGGGAATGGGACGGTAAACAATGGAATGTGCAATGGAATGTAGAACGGAAAGTGGAATGGAATTTAATGAAACGTAGTATGCAATGTTGAATGGATGGGAATGGCGTGTGGAATGGAATGGAATAGAATGCAGTGTGCAATGGAATGGAATGGAAAGTGGAACGGAATGGAATGCAAATTGGAATGGAATGGAATGGAATGTGTATCGGAATGCAAAGGATAGTGTAGTGGAAAGTGGAATATAATGGAATTAAATGGAATAGAATGTGGAATGGAATGCAATGGAATGTGGAATGTAATGCAATGGAAAGTGAAATGGAAATAGAAGGGAATGTGGAATGGTATGGAATGGAGTGTGGAATGGAATATAATTGAATGTGGAACGGAAAGTCGAATGGAATGGAATGGAATGTGAAATAGAATGTGGAATGGAATGGAACGTGTAATGGATTCGAATGGGATGTCGAATGGAATGCAATGGAATGTGGAATGGAAAGTTGAAAGGAACACGGAATGGAATTGAATGGAATGGAATGTTGAATGGAATGGAATATAATGGAATGTGGAGTGGAATTTGGAATGGAAAGTGGAATGGAATGCTATAGAATGGAATGAGTAATGGAATGGAACGGATTGTGGAATGGAACGCAATGGAATGTGGAATTGAATGCAATGGAATGTGGAATTGAATGCAATGGAATGTGGAATTGAATGCAATGCAATGTGGAATAGAATGGAATGGAAAGTGGAATGGAATTTGGAATGGAATGGAATACAGAATGGAAAGTGGAACCCAATGGAATGGAATGGAATGCACTGTGAAATGCAACGAAATGGAATGGAATGTGAAATGGAATGGAATGGACTGTGGAATGGATTGGAAGTTAATGGAATGTGAAACTGAATGGAATGGAATGGTGTGGAATGCAATGTGGAATGGAAATAAATGGAATTCAATGGAATGTGGAATGGAAAGGAATGTGGAATGGAATGGAATTTAATGTGGAATGGAATGGAATTGAATGTGGAATGGAAAGGAATGGAATGCGAATGAAATGGAAAGGAATGGAAGGTGTATGGAATGGAGTGGAATTTAATGTGGAATGGAATGGAATTGAATCTGGAATGGAAAGGAATGGAATGTGAATGAAATGGAAAGGAATGGAAGGTGAATGGAATGGAAAGTGGAATGCAATGGAGTGGAATGTGGAATGGAATGGAATGGAAAGTGGAATGGAAAGGAATGGAATGTGGAATGCAGTGGAATGGAATGCACTGGAATGTGGAATTGAATGGTGTGTAATTTGGAATGGAATGGACTGGAATGTGGAAAGGAATGTGTAATGCAGTTTAATGGAATGTGGAATGGAAAGGAATGCATTGGAATTGATTGGAACGGAATGTGGAATTGAATGGAATTGAATATGGAATGCAATGGAATGGAATGTGGAATGGAATGCAATGGAACGTGCAATGGAATGGAAAGGAATATGGAATGGAATAGAATGGAATATGGAATGGAATGTGGAATGGAATTGGAATGGAATGGAATGGAATGTAGAATGAAACGGAATGAAATATGCAGTGGAACGTGGAATGGAATGT
Organism: Pongo pygmaeus; assembly: GCF_028885625.2. Lineage (NCBI taxonomy): Eukaryota > Metazoa > Chordata > Mammalia > Primates > Hominidae > Pongo > Pongo pygmaeus. The sequence continues at coordinate 3,093,059 of NC_085931.1, forward strand.
GGAATGGAACATGGAATGGAATGCAATGGAATGTGAAATGGAATGAGGAATGTAAGGGAATAGAATGGAATGTAATGTGGACTGTAGTAGAATGGAATGTGGAATGGATTGTGGAATGGAATGGAATGGAACGTGAAATGAAATATGGAACGGAATGGAATGGAATGAGGAATGGAAGGGAATGGAACGCGGAATGGAATATGCAATGGAATGTGGAATAGAATGGAATGGAAAGTGAAATGGAATGAAGAATGGAACATGGAATGGAATAGAATGGAACATGGAGTGGAACGTGGAATGAAACGTGGAGTGGAACGTGTAATGGAAAGTGGAATGGAACGTGGAATGGAATATGGAATGCAACGTGGAGACGAATGGAATGGAATGGAATGTGGAATAGAATGGAATGAATTGTGAATAGGAGGGGAATGGAATGTAGAATCGAATGAAATGGAATGGGGAATGGAAAGGATTGGAACGAAACGGATTGGAATGTGGAATGCAATGGAGTGGAAAGTGGAATGGAATGTGGAATGGAATGAGGAAAGGAATGGAAAGGACTGTGGAATGGAATGAAAGGAATGGAATGTGAAATAAAATGGAATGTATTGTGGAATGGAACGGTATGGAACGGAATGTGGAATGGAATGGAATGGAATGGAATGGAATGTGTAATGAAATGGAATGAAATGTGGAATGTAACGTGGAATGGAATGGAAAGGAAAGTGGAATGGAAAGGAATGGAATGTGAAATGGAATCAGGAATGGAATGGATACGAATGGAATGGAATGTGGAATGTAATTTGATGGAATATGCAATGGAATGAAGAATGTAATGCAATTGAATGAAGAATGGAATGGAATAGAATGTGGAATGGAATGTGGAAATGAATGGAATGGAATGTGGATTGGAATAGAATGGAACATGGAATGGAATATTTAATGCAATGTGGAATGATATGTAATGGAATGTGGAATGGAATGTGGAATGGAATGGAATGGAAGGTAGAATGGAATGGAATGGAAGGTGGAATGGAAAGTATCATGGTTTGGAATGGAACATGGAATGAAACGTGGAATGGAATGTTGGATGGAATATGTAATGGAATGCAATGGAATGGAATGTGGAATGCAATGGAATGGAATGCAATGGAATGTGGCATGAAATGGAATGGAATGGAATGGAATGCGAAACAAAATTAAATGGAATGTGGAATGGAATGGAATGGAATATGGAATGGAACATGGAATAGAATGGAATGGAAATTGGAATGGAATATGAAATGGAATGGAATGAAATGTAGAATGGAACATGGAATTGACAGTGGAAGGAAATGTGGAATGGAACGTGGAATGGAACGTAGAAAGGAAAGTGGAATGGAACGTGGAATGGAACGTGGAATGGAATGGAATGCAATTTGGAATGGAATCTGGAATGGAATGGAATGGAGTTTGCAATGGAATGTGGAATGGAATGGAATGGAATTTGCAATGGAATGTTAAATGGAATGGAATGGAATGGAATTTGCAACGGAATGTGGAATGGAATGGAATGGAATGTGGAATGGAATGTAAATGAATGCGAAATTGAATGGATTGGAAGGTAGAAAGGAGGAATGGAATGGAATGGATTGGAAAGTAGAATGAAGGAATGGAATGGAAAGGAATGTGGAGTGCAATGAAAGTGAATGGAAAGTGTAATGGAATGTTCAATGGACTGTAATGAAATATGGAATGGAATGTGGAATGGAATGGAATGGAAAGAGGAATGGAATGTGGAATTGAATGGAATGGAATGCAATTGAATGGAATGTAATGTAATGTGACATGTAATGGAGAGGATTGTGGAATGGAATGTGGAATGGAATGGAATGGAAAGTGGAATAGAATATGTAATGCAATGGAATGGAATAGGGTATGGAATGGAAAGGAATATGGAATACAATGTGGAATGGAATGGACAGACGAATGGAATGTGTAATGGAATGGAATGTGGAATAGAAGGTTTAATGGAATGGAATGGAATGTGGAATGGAATGGAATGGAATGTGGAATGGAATGGAATAGAATGGTATGTGGAATCGAATGGATTGGAATGTGGAATGGAATGGAATAGAACTTGAAATGCAATGGGATGGAATGCGGAATGGAATGGAATGGAAAGCGGAATGGAACGTGGAGTGGAATGGAAGGTAATGTGGAATGGAGTATGAAATGAAATGGAATGAAAAGTAAAGAAAAGGAAGGGAATGGAATGTGGAATGGAATGGAATGGAATGTGGAATGGAATGTGGAATGGAATGTGACGGAATGTGGAAAGGATTGTGGAATGGAAAGTGGAATGGAATGGAATGAATGTGGAATGCAATGTGTAACGTAATGGAATCGAATGTGTAATGGAGTGGAATAGAATGAATATGGAATGGAATGTCTAACGTAATGGAATCGAATGTGTAATGGAATGGAATGGAATGGAATGTGGACTTGAATGGATTGGAATGGAATGGAATGTGGAATGGAATGGAATTGAATGTGGAATGGAACGTGGAATGGAATGGAAAGGAATGCGAAATAGAATGTGGAATGGAATGGAATAGAATGTGGAATGCAATGGAATGGAATTTTGAATGTAATGGAATTGAATGGAATGGAGTGTGAAATGGAATGGAATGTGGAATGGAATGGAATGAAATGTGGAATGGAATGGAATGGAACAGAATGGAATGTGGAATGGAATGTGGAATGGAATGTGGAATGGAACTTGGAATGAAATGGAGTGGAATGGAATGGAAAATGGAATTGAACGGAGTGGAATGGAATGTGGAATGGAATTTGGATTGGAATGGAATGTGGAATGGAATGTGGTATGTAATGGAAAGGAAAGTTGAATGGAATGTGGAATGGAAGGGAGTGGAATGCAGTGTGGAATGGAATGGAATGGAATGTGGAATGGAATGTGGAATGGAATGGAACGGAAAGTGGAATGCAATGGATTGGAATGTGCAATGGAATGGAATGGAATGTGGAATGGAATGGAATGGAATGTGGAATGGAGTGAAACGTAATTTGCAATGGAATGGAATGGAATGTGGAATGGAATTTGGAATGGAAGGGTATTGAATTGAATGGAATATGGAATGGAATGGAATGGAATGTGGAATGGAATGTGGAATGGAATATGGAATGGAAAGAAATGCGTAAAGGAATGGAATGCAATGAGGAATGGAACGTGGAATCGAATGTGGAAAGATGTGCAATGTGGAATGGAATTGAATGGAATGTGGAATGGAAAGTGGAATGGAATTTGGAATGGAAAGGAATAGGCAATGGAATGCAATGGAATGGAATGTGGAATTTAATGGAATGGAATGGAATGGAATTTGAAATTGAATGGAATGAAATTTGGAATGGAAAACGGAATGGAACTTGCAATGGAACATGGAATGGAAAGTGGAATGGAACTTGGAAATGAATGTGGAATTGAATGTGGAATGGAATGGAAGGGAAAGCGGAATTCAACGGAATGGAATGTGAAATGGAAGGAAATAGAATGGGATGCAATGTCGAAAGGAATGGAGAGGAATGGATTCTGGAATGGTATGTGGTATGGAAAGAAATGGAATGTGGAGTGGAATGGAATGTAATATGGAATGGAACGTGGAATGGAATGGAAGGGAATGTGGAAAGGAACATGCAATGGAATGGAATGGAACGTGGAATGGAATGGAACGGAATGTGGAATGGAACGTGGAATGGAATGGAAAAGAAAGAGAAATGGAATGGATGGAATCTGGAATGGAATGGAAAGAATAATGGAATGGAATGGAAAGTGGAATGCAGTGGAATGGAATGTGGAATGGAATGGAATTGAATGTGGAATGGAACGTGGAATAGAACGTGGAATGGAACTTGGCATGGAACGTGGAATGGAATTTGCAGTGGAAAGGAATGTGGAATGGAATGGAATGGAATCTGGAATGTAACGTGGAATGGAATGGAAAGGAATGGAATGGAAAGGAATGGAATGGAATGGAATGTGGAATGGAATATGGAATGGAATTGAATGGAATGGAAAGGAATGGAATGGAATGGAATATGGAATGGAATGGAAAGGAATGTGGATTGGAATGTGGAATTGTACGGAATGGAATGGAATGTGGAATGGAATTTGGAAAGGAATGGAAAGGAATGGAATGGAATTTGAAATGAAATGTGGAATGGAATGGAATGGAATGTGGAATGCCATGGAATGGAATGGAATGTGCAATGGAATGTGCAACGTAATGGAATGGAACGTGGAATGGATCGTGGAATGCTACGTGGAATGGAATGGAATGGAATGGAATGTGGAAAGGAATGGAATGGAATGGAATGCGGAATGGAATGGAATGGAATGCGGAATGGTACATGAAATGTAATGGAATGAAGTGGGGAATGGAACGTGGAATGGAACGTCAAATGAATGGTGAAATGTATTGTGGAGTGGAATGGAATGGATCGTGGAATGCAACGTGGAATGGATCATGCAATGGAACGTGGAATGGAAGGTGGAAAGGAATTGAATGCAATGTGGAATGGAATGGAATGTGGAATATAATGGAATGGAATGAGCAATGGGGTGGAATTTGGAATGGTTTGTGGAATGGAATGTAATGGAATGTGGAATGGAATGTGGAATGGAATGGAATGTGGAATGGAACGTGCAATGGAATGGAATGAAATGGAATGTGGAATAGAATGTGGAATGGAATGGAATGGAATGTGGAATGGAACACCTTGAAATGTGGAATGGAATGGATAAGAATTTGGAATGCACTCTGTAATGGAATGGAATGGAATATGTACTGTCACGTGGAATGGAATGGAGTGGAATGGATTGTGGAATGGAACGTGGAACAGAATGGAATGGAATCTGGAATGGAATGCAATGGAATGTAGAGAGGAATGCAATAGAATCAAATGGAATTTGAAGTGGAATGGAATGGAATGTGGAATGGAATGTAATGAAATGTGGAATTGAATGTGGAATTGAATGGAATGGAATGTGGAATGGTATATGAAATGGAATGGAATGTAACATGGAATGGAATGTGGAATGGAATGGGATGGAATGTTGAATGAAATGTGGAATGGAATGGAGTGGAATGTGGAAAGCAATGCGGAATGGAATGGAATGGAACGTGGAATGGAATGTGGAATTTAATGGAATGGAATGTGGAATAGAACGTTGAAAGGAACGTGGAATGCAACGGGGAATGGAATGTGGAATGGAATGGAATGGAATGGAATGGAATGTGGAATGCAATGGAATGGAATAGAATGTGCAATGGAACGGTATGTGGAATGGAAAGGAATGGAATGTGGAATGGAATGTGGAATGGAATGGAATGGAATGTGAACTGCAATGGAATGGAATGTGGAATGGAATGGAATGTTATGTGGAATGGAATGTGGAATGTAATTTGGAATGGAATGGAAAGGATTGTGCAACGTAATGGAATGGAATGTGGAATGGAATGTAAAATGCAATTGAATGGAATGCGGAATGGAATGGAAAGGAATATGGAATGGAATGGAATGGAATGTGAAATGGAACGTTCCATTCCACATTCCATTCCGCATTCCATTCAACCTTCCATTCCATTCCATTCCACGTTCAATTCCACTTTCCATTCCACATTCCATTGCATTCCATTCCACATTCCATTGCATTCCATTCCACGTTCCATTCCAAGTTTCATTCAACATTCCATTGCATTCCATTCCACATTCCATTCCAAGTTCCATTCCACTCCATTCCTCGTTCCTTTCCACATTCCATTCCCCTTTCCAGTCGAAACCATCCTACGTACCATTCCATTCCATTCCACATTCCTTTCCATTCAATTCCACATTAAATTCGACATTCCATTCCACATTCCATTCCATTCCTTTCTTTTCCACTTTCCATTCCATTCCATTCCATTCCACATTCCATTCCATTATATTTCTCATTCCATTCCATTCCATTCCAAATTCCACTACATTCCATTCCATTCGACATTCCATTCCATTCCATTCTACATTCCATTCAATTCCATTCCACATTCCACTCCAAGTTCCACTCCACGTTGCATTCCGCTTTCCATTCCACGTTGCATTCCGCGTTCCATTCCCTTCCATTCCACATTCCTTTCCATTGAATTCCACTTTCCACTACACGTTCCATTCCACATTGCATTCCTCGTTTCATTCCACGTTGCATTCCACGTTCCATTTCTTTCCACTCCACATTCCATACCATTGCCTTACACATTCCATTCCTTTCCATTCCATTCCATTTCACATTCCATTCCACATTCCATTCCCTTTCATTACAGATTGCATTCTATTCTATCCCATATTTCATTCCACGTTCCATTCCACGTTTCATTCCACGTTCCATTCCAATACATTCCACTTTCCATTCCACATTGCATTCCATTACAGACCATATTCCATTCTGCTTTTCCATACCATTCCATTTAAACATTCCATTACATTCCATTCTACATTACATTCCATTTTCCATTCCATTTCACACTGCATTCCACATTCCATTCCACATTCCATTCCATTCCATCCCACATTCCATTCCACATTCCAATCCATTCCATTCCACGTTCCATTCCACGTTCCATTTCACATTCCATACCACATTCCATTCCATTCCATTCAACATTACATTCCACATTCCATTCCTTATTCCATACCATTCCATTGCACATTACATTCCACAATCTATTCCATTCAATTAACCGGTCAATTCCACGTTCCTTTCCACGTTCCAGTCCACATTCGATTCCACGTTTCTTTCCATTCCATTCCACTTTGCAATCAACATTCCATTCCACATTCCATACCATTCCATTGCACGTTCCATTTCACAATCCATTCGATACAATTCCACATTCAATTCCACGTTGCGTTCCACATTCAATTCCACTTTCCATTCCACATTGTATTTCACTTTCCATTCCATTCCATTCCATTTCTTTCCACATTCCGATTCATTCCATTCCGTTCCACATTCCGTTCCATTTCATTCCACATTCCATTCCATTCAATTCCACATTCCATTCCACATTGCATTCCTCATTCCATTCCATTCCATTCTATTACACTTTCCCTTCCATTCCATTCCACTTTCCTTTCCACATTGCATTCCACATTCCATTCCACGTTCCATTCCATTAAATTCAACATTCCATTCCATTCCATTCCTCATTCTATTCCATTCAATTCTGCATTCCATTAGAGTCCATTCCATTCCATTCCACATTCCATTCCATTCCACATTTCTATCCATTACATTCCTTTCCACATTCCATACCATTCAATTCCACATTAAATTCCATTCCATTTCACATTCCATTCCACGTTCCATTCCACGTTGCTTTCCACGTTCTATTCCATTTTCCATTCCTTGTTTCATTCCTTTCCATTGCAGGTTCCATTCCATTCCATAACACGTCCCATTCCATTCCATTACACATTTCATTAATCGTTCCATTCCATTCCATTCCACCTTGAATTCCACATTCCATTCCACATTCCATTCCATTCCATTCCACATTCCATTACATTCCATTCCACGTTAAATTCCACGTTCTATTCCATGTTACATTCCACTTTCCATTCCATATTGAATTCCACAATCCATTCCGTTCCATTCCACGTGCCATTCTACGTTCCATTCCTTTTTCTATTACATTCCATTCCACATTCCATTACACATTCCATTGAACATTTCATTCCACATTCCATTCCATTCCATTCCACATTCCATTCCATTCCACATTCCATTCCACATAGTGTTCCATTCCAGTACACATTCCATTCCACATTCCTTTCCATTCCATTTAAACTTTCCTTTCCATTCCACATTCCATTCCATTACATTCCACATTCCATTCCACATTCCATTCCACATAGTGTTCCATTCCAGTAAACATTCCATTCCACATTCCATTCCATTCCATTTAAACATTCCATTCCATTCCACATCCCATTCCATTCCACATTGCATTCCATTCCATTCCACATTCCATTCCACATTCCATTCCATTCCATTCCATCTTCCATTCCACGCTCCATTCCACATTCCTTTGCACATTCCATTCCTCATTGCATTCCATTCCATTCCACATTACATTCCCATTCCATTCCGCTGCATTCCACTTTCCATTCCATTCCACGTTCCTTTCCATTCCATTGTAAATTGAATTGCACATTCCATTCCATTCCATTCCCCACTCCATTCCACATTCGATTCCATTCCATTCCACCTTCCATTCCTCATTCTTTCCGCATTCCATTCCACATTACATTCCACATTCCATTCCATTCCTTTCCAATTTCCATTCTACATTCCATTCCACATTCCATTCCTTTCCATTCAACGTTCCATTCCACATTCCATTCCACATTCCGACATATTCCATTCCACATTCCATTCCACATTCTATTCCTTTCCATTCCACATTCCATTCCACATTCTATTCCTTTCCATTCCACACTCCATTCCACATTCCATTCCTTTCCACATTCCATTCCACATTCCATCCCACAATCCATTCCATTCCGTTCCGCATTCCATTCCACATTCCACTCTATTCCATTCCGCGTTCCACTCCACATTGCATGCCACATTCCTTTAAATTGAATTCCACATTCCATTCCACATTCCATTGCATTCCATCCCACTTTCCATTCCATATTCCATTCCACATTCCATTCCACGTTCTAGTCCACATTCCATTCCATTCCATTCCATGTTACATTCCACGTTCCATTCCTTTCCATCCCATTCTATGTTCCATTCCATTCCATTCCACTTTCCATTCCACATTCCATTTCACATTCCATTCCATTCCATTCAATTCCTTTCCACCTTCTATTCCATTACATTCCACATTCCATCCCACGTTCCTTTCCATTCCATTTCACGTTGCATTCAACTTTCCATTAGGCATTCATTCCACTTTCCGTTTCATTCCATTCCACATTCAATTCCATAGTCCATTCCATTCCATTTCACGGTCCATTCCATTCCTTTCCAATTTCCATTCAATTCCATTCCACATTCCATTACATTCCATTATACTATCCATTCCACTTTACTTTCCACGTTCCATTCCACGTTCCTTTCAACGTTCCATTACATTCCATTCCATGTTCCATTCCACTCCTTTCCGAGATCCATTTCATTCCATTCCAGGTTCCATTCCTCATTCCATTTCATATTCCATTCCACCTTCCATTCCATTCCATTGCATTCCATATTCCATTCCATTACATTCCCCTTCCCAATCGATTCAATTCCGCATTCCGTTCCATTCCATTGCATTCCTTTGGGCATTCCATTGCATTCCATTACATTCCGTTCCACATTCCATTCCATTCCATTCCATTTCACATTCCATAAAATTCCATTCCATTCCGGATTCCATTCCTTTCCATTCCGCATTCCATTCCATTTCATTCCACATTCCTTTCAATTCCATTCCATTCCATTCCATTCCACTTTCCATTATACATTCCATTACACATTCCATTCCATTCCTTTCCATATTCCATTGCATTCCTTTCCATTCCAGATTCATTTTCATGTTCCATTCCACGTTTCATTCCACGTTCCATTCCGTTCCATTCCATATTCCACTCCATTGCATTCCATTCCATTCCAGATTTCATTCTATTCCAATCCACATTCTATTCCACATTCCATTCCTTTCCGTTCCACATTTCATGCCACATTCCATTCCACGTTCCATTCATTTCCATTCCACACTCCATTCCACTTTCCATTCCTCATTCCATTTCACATTCCGTTCCATTTTCCATTGCATTCCATTCCCCTTTTCATTTCACCTTCCATTCCATTCCATCCCAGGTTCCATTCCACATTCCATTCCACATTCCATTCCACGCTCCATTCCACATTCCATTCCACGTTCCATTCCACCTTCCAATCCCTTTCATTCCATGGTCTATTCGACATTCCATTCCATTCCATTCCACTTTCCATTCCACATTCCATTTCACATACCATTCCGCATTCCATTCCGTTCCATTCCACATTCCATTGCACATTCCATTCCACATTCCATTCAATTCCATTCCACATTCCTTTCCACTTTGCATTCCATTCCATTCCACTTTCCATTCGAGTTTGCATTCCATTCCAGTCCATATCCCATTCCACATTCCATTCCATTCTTTCCACATTCCATTCCATTCCATTACACATTCCATTCCACATTTCATTCCACATCCCATTTCATTCCATTCCACATTCTATTCCACAATTCATTCCGTTCCATTCCACGTTCCATTCCAGGTTGCATTCCACATTCCATTCCAGATTCCACAAACCATTCCATTCCATTCCAAGTTCCATTCCACTTTCCATTGCATTATATTCCACGTTCCATTCCACATTCCATTGCACATTCCATTTCCCATGCCTTTCCGTTCCATTCCACATTCCATTCCTCATTATATTGCTCATTCCATTCCACGTTAAAATCCATCAAATTCCGCGTTCCCTTCCACAATCCATTCCATACCATTCCACTTTCCTTTGCACATTCCATTCCACATTCCATTCCACATTCCGTTCCGTTCCATTCCACATTCCATTCCACCGTCCATTCCACATTCCACATCACATTCCATTCCATTCCATTACAGTACATTTCACGTCCCATTCCACTTTCCATTCCATTCCATTCGACGTTCCATTCCACGTTCGATTCTATGTTCCACTCCAATCCATTCTACTTTCTATTCCATGTTCCATTAGATTAAATTCCACTTTCCATTCCACATTCTATTCCATTCCATTCCACTTTCCTTTGCACTTTCCATTCCATATTCTATTCCACATTCAATTACACATTCCATTCCATTCCATTCCACACTGCATTCCATTCTGTTCCAAATTCCTTTAGATTCCATTCCATTCCATGCCTCTTTCAATTTCATTCCATTCCATGCCTCTTTCAATTCCATTCCATTCCATTCCATCCTATTCCTTTCCACATTTCATTCCTTTACATTCCACATTCCATTCCATTCCATTCCATTCCACATTCCACTCCATTTCATTCCTTTCCACATTTCATGTCTTTCTATTCCCCATTCCATTCCATTCCATTTCACATTACATTCCACGTTCGGTTCCTCGTTGCTTTCCACGTTCCATTCCATTTTCCATTCCTCGTTCCATTCCTTTCCATTTCACATTCCATTCCATTCCATTCCACATTCCATTCCATTCCACTCCACATTCCATTCCACGTTCCATTCAATTCCATTCCACCTTCCATCACACTTTCAATTCCACATTCCATTCCACGTTGTATTCCACATTCCATTCCATATTCCATTGCACACTCCATTCCATTCCATTCCATGTTCCATTCCACATTCCATTCCAGTTTCCATTCCACGTTCCATTCCACATTCCATACCATTCCATTCCATTCCGGATTCCTATCCATTTAATTCCGCATTCTATTCTGCCTTCCATTCCATTCTATTCCACATTCCATTCCACATTCTATCGCATTCCATTCCACATTCCATTCCTTTCCATTCCAAATTACATTCCACATTCTATTCCACGTCCCATTCCACATTCCATTCCACATTCCATTCCACGTTCCATTCCATTCCATTTCACGTTCCATTCAACGTTCCATTCCTCATTCCATTACGCATTCCATTCCACATTCCATTCCATTACATTCCACTTTCTATTCCACATTCCTTTCCATTGCATTCCACATTCCATTCGATTCCATTCTATTCCATTCAACATTCCATTCCATTCCATACCACATTCTTTTCCACATTCCAATCCCTTCCATTCTCATTCTTTTCCATTCTATTCCACATTCCATTCCAAGTTCCATTCCACGTTCCATTGCACGTTCCATTCCACGTTCCATTTCGCTTTGCATTCCATACTATTTCGCATCCCATTCCATTCCATTACACATTCTATTCCACATTCCATTCCATTCCATTCCACATTCCATTCCATTCCATTCCACATTCCATTCCACATTACATTACGTTACATTCCATATTCCACTGCATTCCATTCCCCATTGCATTCCTTTCCATTGCACGTTACATTGCACATTCCCTTCCACGTTCCAATCAACATTCCATTCCACACCATTCCAAATTCCAGTGCATTCCATTCCACATTCCATTCCGCATTCCAATCCACATTCCATTCCTTTCTGTTACATATTACATTCCATTCCATTCCACGTTACATTCTACGTTCCATTCCAAATTTCCTTCCACATTCCATTCCACGTTCCATTCCACATTCTAGCCCATCCCATTCCACTTTCCGTTCCATTGCATTCCACGTTCCATTCCACATTCCATTCCACCTTCCATTCCACATTGAATTCCATTCCATTCCACATTTCCTTCCACATTCCTTTCCACATTGCATTCCGCATTCCATTCCATTCCATTCAATTCCATTCCACATTCCCTTCAACATTAACTTCCACATTCCATTCTACATTCCATTCCACATTCCATTCCATTCCTTTCCACGTTCCTTTCCACATTCCTTTCCACATTCCATTCCACGTTCCTTTCCATTACATTCCATGTACCATTCCACTTTTTATTCCATTCCGTTCCACGTCCTCTTTCACATTCCATTGCACATTGCATTCCATGTTCCATTCCACATTCCATTCCACTCCACTTTCCATTCCATTCCATTACACGATCCCTTCCACATTCCATTCCATTCCATTCCACTTTCCATTCCACATTCCATTCCACGTTCCATTCCATGTTCCATTCCATTCCAATCCACGTTCCATTCAACACTGCATTCCATCCACTTTCCATTTCACATTCCATTCCACATTCCATTCCACATTGCACTCCGTTTCATTCCAAGTGCCACTCCACATTCCATTCCTCATTCCATTCCACATTCCATTTCATTCCATTCCACATTCCATTCCACATTCCATTACATTCAATTCCACATTCTGTTGCATTTCATTCCACATTCCATTCCACATTCCAGTCCGTTCCATTCCACATTCCATTCCACATTCCAATCCATTCCATTCCATGTTCCTTTCCACATTCCAATCCATTCCATTCCATGTTCCTTTCCACGTTCCTTTCCACATTCCATTCCACATTTCATTCCATTCCATTCCACATTCCATTCCATTTTATTCCAGTTTACAATCCACGTTCAATTCCACTTTTCATTCCATTCCAATGCACGTTCCTTTCCACATTCCATTGCATTCCATTCCACTTTCGTTTCCATATTCCATTCCATATTACATTCCTTTCCATTCCATATTCCATTCCACATTCCTTTCCATTCTATTCTAGATACCATTTCATTTCATTACTCACTCTATTCCTCATTCCATTCCATTCCATTCCACATTCCATTCTTTTCAATTCCAAATTACATTCCACATTCTCTTCCACGTCCCATTCCACATTCCATTCCTCATTCCATTCCACGTTCCATTCTATTCCATTCCACGTTCCATTCAACTTTCCACTCCTCATTTCATTAAGCATTCCATTCCACGTTCCATTAAATTCCATTCCACGTTCCATTCCACATTCCTTTCCATTCCATTCCACGTTCCATACCATTCCATTCTATTCCATTCAACATTCCATTCCATTCCATTCCATACCACATTCTATTCCACATTCCAATCCATTCCATTCTTATTCTTTTCCATTCCATTCCACATTCCATTCCATGTTCCATTCCACGTTCCATTCCATGTTTCATTCAACATTCCATTTCACATTGCATTCCATTGCATTCCTCATTCCATTCCATTCCATTCCATTCCATTCCACATTCCACTCCATTCCATTCCATTCCACATTCCGTTTCCATTCTATTCCCCATTCCATTCCATTCTATTTCACATTACATTCCACGTTCCATTCCACGTTGCTTTCCACGTTCCATTCCATGTTCCATTCCTCGTTCCTTTCCTTTCCATTCCACATTCTATTCCATTCCATTCCACATTCCATTCCATTCCTCTCCACATTCCATTCCACGTTCCATTCCCCTCCATTCCACCTTCCATTACACTTTCAATTACACTTTCCATTCCACGATGTATTCCACATTCCATTCCACGTTCCATTCCACATTCCAGTCCATCCCATTCCACTTTCCATTGCGTTGCATTCCACGTTCCATTCCACATTCTATTCCACATTCCTTTCCACGTTTAATTCCGTTCCATTCCACATTCCATTCCACAGTCCTTTCCATATTCCATTCCACATTCCATTCCATTCCATTCAATTCCATTCCACATTCTCTTCCACATTACATTCTACATTCCATTCTACATTCCATTCCACATACAATTACATTCCATTCCACGTTCATTTCCACTTTCCATTCCACATTCCATTGCACGTACCTTTCCATTCCATTCCACCTACCATTCCACTTTCAATTCCATTCCTTTTCACGTTCCATTTCACATTCCTTTGCATATTCCATTCCACGTTCCTTTCCACATTCCATTCCACGTTACATTCCACGTTCCATTCCATTCCATTCCACTTTCCATTCCATTCCAATCCTGGTTCCATTCCACACTGCATTCCTTCCACGTTCCATTTCACATTCCATTCCACATTCCATTCCACATTGCACTCCGTCCATTCCAAGTGCCACTCCACATTCCATTCCTCATTCCATTCCACATTCCATTCCATTACATTCTACATTCCGTTAATTTCCATTCCACATTGCATTGCATTGCATTCCACATTCCATTCAACATTCCAATCCGTTCCATTCCACATTCCATTCCACATTCCAATCCATTCCATTCCGCATTCCATTCCATTCCATTCCACATTCCGTTCCACATTCCATTCCACGTTCCTTTCGATTCCATTCCTCACTCCATTACACCTTCCATTCCAAATTCCATTCCAGGTTCATTCCACGATCCATTCCATTCCATTTCACTTTCCATTCCACGTTCCACTCCATATTTCATGCCACAATCCATTGAAAATTACATTCCACATTCCATTCCATTCCATTCCACATTGCATTCCATTGCAGTCCACATTCCAATCCACATTCCATTCCATTCAATTTAAGCATTCCAATCTATTCCATTCCACATTCCATTCCTTTCCACTTTCCATTCCACGTTTCATTCCACAATCCGTTCCACACTCCATTCCATACCATTCCATATTCCATTCCACATTCTGTTCCATTCCATTCAACGTTCCATTCCTTATTCACTTGTACGTTCCATTCCACATTCCATTGCATTCACACTACATACAATTCCATTCCATTCCACGTTCCATTCCACTTTCCATTCCATTCCATTCCATTCCACAATCCATTCTATTGCATTCCACATTCCATTCCATTCCATTCCAAATTCCATTCCACATTCCATTCTACATTCCATTCCTCTCCATTCCATTCCATATTCCATTACATTACATTCAACATTCCATTCCATTCCATTCCACATTCCAGTCCATTCCATTCCAGTTTACAATCCACTTTCAATTCCACTTTCCATTCCATTCCAATCCACGTTCCATTCAACATTCCATTGCATTCCATTCCACTTTCTTTTCCACATTCCATTCCATATTACATTCCTTTGCATTCCACATTCTATTCCACATTCCATTCCACATTCCGTTCCATTCCATTCCACTTTCCATTTCATTTCATTCCACACTCCATTCCACATTCCATTCCATTATATTCCACATTCCATTCCACATTCCATTCCATATTCCACTCCATTCCTTTCCACATTCCATTAAACATTCCATTCCACATTCCATTCCATTCCATTCCACATTCCGTTACACGTTGCATTCAATTCTATTCCACTTTCCATTCCACGATATATTTCACATTCCACTCCATGATACATTCCAAATTCCATTCCACATTGCATTCCACTTTCCATTTCAGATTCCTTTCCACATTAAATTTGACATTCCATTCCATTCCATTTCACATTCCATTCCACATTCCTTCCATTCCTTTCCATTTCACATTCCATTCCACATTCCTTCCATTCCATTCCACTTTCCATTCCACATTGCCTTCCACTTTCCATTCCATTCCATTCCACATTCCATTCCACATTCCATTCTACATTCCATTCCACATTCCATTCCAAATTCCACTCCTTTCCATTCAATCCCGTTCCACATTGCATTCCATTCCATTCCACGTTGCATGCCATTGCATTCCACATCCCTTTTCACCTTCCATTCCTTTGCATTACACATGTCATTCCACATTCCTTTCCACGTTCCATTCCACGTTCCTTACAACATTCCATTCCATTCCATTCCAGATTCCATACCATTCCATAGCATTCCATTCCACAACCCATTCCATTCCATTCCACTTTTCATTCCGCATTTCATTCCACATACCATTACGTTCCATTCCATATTCCATTCCACATTCCGTTCCGTTCCATTCCACATTCCATTGCATTCCATTCCAGATTCCTTTCCACATTCCATTTCAGTCCATTCCACATTCCATTCCTTTAAATTCCACATTCCATTCCACATTCCATTCCATTCCATTGCACATTCCATTCCTTCCCATTCCACTTTCCATTCCATTCCATTCCATATTCCATTACACGTTCCATTCCATTACATTCCAGGTTCCATTCCGCATTCCATTCCACTTCCCATTCCACATTCCATTCCGTTCCATTCGATATTGAATTCCACTTCCATTTCACATTCCATTCCACATTTCATTCCACATTCCATTCCACATTCCATTCCATTGCATTCCACATTTCATTACACATTCCATTCCATTCCATTTCACTTTGCATTCCACATTGCATTCCATTCCAGTCCAGATCTCATTCCTCATTCCATTCCATTCCTTTCCACATTCCATTCCATTTCATTACACGTTATATTCCTCATTTCATTCCACATCCAATTCCATTCTATTCCACATTCCATTCCACATTCCATTCCATTCCTCATTCCATTCCACATTCCATTCCGCAGTCCGTTCCACATTCCATTCCACATTCCATTCCACGTTCCATTCTCATTCCATTGTGTTTCATTACACATACTGTTCCACAATCTATTGCATTCCAATTCACATGCCATTCCACATTCCTTTCTCTTCCATTCCATTCCATTCCACATTCCATTCCACATACCATACCACGTTCCATTCCAATATCCGTTAAATTCCATTCCACATTCCATTCCACATTCCATTCCATTCCAATCCACATTTCATTCCACATTTCATTCCATTCCATTGCACATTCCATTCCACATTCCATTCCATTCCATTCCACATTCCATTCCATTCCATTCCATTCCACGTTCCATTCCACATTCCTTTCCATTCCATTCCACTCTCCAATCCACACTCAATTCCACATTCCTTTCCATAATCCATTCCGTTCCATTCCACACTTGATTCCACATTGTATCCTATGTTCAATTCCACATTCCATTCCACTTTCCATTATACGTTATATTCCATGTTCAATTCCATTGCATTTCACTTTTCATTCCACATTCCATTTCATTCCATTACAAGTTCCATTCCACATACAGTTCCACTTTCCATTCCATTCCATTCCACGTTCCTTTCCATATTTCATTGCATTCCATTCCAAGTTTTATTCCACACTCCATTCCACATTCCATTCCACATTGTATTCTGTTCTATTCCACATTCCATTCCACAACCCATTCTACATTGCAATACACTTTCCATTCCACATTCCATTAAATTCCGTGCCACATTCCATTCTACAATCCATTCCATTCCATTCCACACTCTGTTCCACATTCCATTCCACATTCCATTCCACTTTCCATTCCACGTTCCATTCAATTTCATTCCATGTTCGATTCCACATTCCATACCATTCCATTAAAGTTTCCATTACACATTCCATTGACATTCCATTCTACATTCCATTCCACTTTCCATTTCATGTTCCATTAAACCTTTCATTCCACGTTCCATTCCATTCCATTCCATTCCACGTTCCATACCATTCCATTCGACTTTCCTTTTCATTCCGATCCACATTCCATTCAACATTCCATTCCATTCCATTCCACATTCCATTCCATTCCATTCCATTCCACATTCCATTCCATTTCACTCCAGTTTCCATTCCACGTTCCATTTCACATTCCATTCCACATTGCATTCCAAGTTACATCCCATTCCATTCTACATTCCAATCGATTCCATTCCACGCTGCATTCCACGTTCCATTCCACATTCCGTTTCACTTTCCAATCCAAGTTCCATTCCAGTTCCATTCCACTTTCCATTCCATTCCATTCCTCGTTCCATTCCAGTTTCAAATCCACGTTCCATTCCACATTCCATTCCACATTCCATTCCATTCCATTCCACTTTTCTTTCCAGATTCCATTCCACATTCCATTCCACATTCCACTCCATTCCATTCCACTTTCCTTTCCAGATTCCATTCCACATTCAATTCCACATTCCACTCCATTCCATTCCACTTTCCTTTCCAGATACCATTCCACATTCCATTCCATTCCATTCCACATTCCATTCCACATTCTATTCCATACCATTCCAAATTCCATTCAACATTCCATTCCATTCAATTTCATGTTCCATTCCATATTTTATTCCACATTCCATTCCACATTCCATTTTACGTTCCATTCCACGATTCATTCCACACTCAATTCAACGATACATTGCACGTTCCATTCCACTTTCTATTCCATTCCATTCCATACCCCTCCACATTCCTTTCCACGTTCCATTCCACATACCATTCTATATTCCATTCCAGATTCCTTTACACGTTTCATTGTACGTTCCATTCCACATTCCATTCCATTCCTTTCCACATTCAACTCCACGTTCCGTTCGAGTCCATTCAACTGTCCATTCCATATTCCATTGAACATCCCATTCCACGTTCAATTCCTTGTTCCATTCCACGTTCCATTCCACAGTCCATTCCGTTCCATTCCACATTTCATTCCACATTGCATTTCACATTCCAATCCATTCAATTCCACATTCCATTCCATTCCAATCCACATTCCATTCCATTCCATTCCAAGTTCAATTCCGTTCCACCTTCCATTTCATTCCATTCCACATTCCATTCCACATTCCATTGCATATTCCGTTACACATTCCATTCAATTCCATTCTATTCCACATTCCATTCCATTCCATTCCACATTCCATTCCACTCCATTCCACATTCAAATCCACTTTCCATTCCACATTCTTTCCCCATTCAATTCTATTCAATTCCATGTTCCATTCCATTCCATTGCATTCAACGTTCCTCTCCATTCCATTAAATTCCAAGTCCCATTCCCTTCCTTTGCATTCCACATTCCATTCTATTCCATTCCACATTCCATTCCATTCCATTCCATTCCATTCCATTCCATTCCAAATTCCATTCCATTCAATTCCAATCCACATTCCATTCCATTCCATTTCAAGCTCAATTCCATTCCACATTCCATTCCATTGCACTCCTTTGCATTAAATTAACTTCCATTCCACATTCCATTCCATTCTATTCCACATTCCATTCCACATTTGCTTCCATTCCATTCACCATTCCTTTCCACATTCCATCCCATTCCATTCCATTCCACAATCCATTCCACATTCCATTGCAGATTCCAATCCACGTTATTTTCTATTCCTTTCCACATTCCATTCCACATTCCATTCCATTCCTTTCCACATTCCATTCCACATTTCATTCCATTCCATTACTCATTCCATTCCACATTACATTCCATTCAATTTCACATTCCTTTCCATCAATTTCACATTCCATTCCACATTCCATTCCATTCCATTCCATTCCACATTCCATTTCACATTCCATTTACTTCCATTCCACATTCCAATCCATTCCATTTCACATTCCATTCCATTGCATTCCACATTGCTTTCCATTCCATTCAACATTCCTTTCCATTCCATTCCACATTCCATTCCACATTCCACTCCATTCCATTCCATATTCAATTGCATTTCATTCCACATACCATTCCATTACATTACATTCCATTCCACATTCCATTTCACATTCCATTTTATTCCATTCCACATTACATTCCACATTCCATTCCATTCCACATTCCATTCCACAGTCTACTCCATTTCATTCGATACCACATTTCATTCCAGTTTCCATTCCATTCCATTTCACATTCCATTCCACATTCCATTCCATTACATTCCACTTTCCATTGCATTCCGTTTCACATTCCAGTCCACGTTCCATTCCAAATTCCATGCCATTCCATTTAACTTTCCATTCCATTTCATATGCCAGTCCATTCCATTCCTTTCCATTCCACATTCCATTCCACATTCCTTTCCATGTTCCATTCCACATTCCATTCCACATTCCATTCCTCATTTCATTCCATTCCATTCCACTTTCCATTCCACATTCCACTCCACATTCCATTCAACATTCCATTTCACATTCCATTCCATTCCATTCCACATTCCATTCTCAATCCATTGCATTCCTTTACACATTCCTTTCCACTTTCCATTCCATTCCATTCTACATTTCATACCACATTCCATTCCATATTCCATTCCATGTTCCATTCCACGTTCCATTCGACTTTCCATTCCATTCCATTCCATTGCACGTTCTATTTCATTCCATTCCACGTTCTAATTCATTCCGTTCCACATTTCATTCCACATTCAATTTCACATTCCTTTCCAAATTATATTTCACTTTCCATTCCATTCCATTCCATTCCATTCCACATTTAGTTGTATTCCATTCCATTCCATTCCACCTTTCATTCCATTTCATTCCACATTTTATTCCTTTCCATTCCATTCCATTCCATTCCATTCCATTCTATATTCCACTGCATTCCATTCCATTTCACATTCCATTCCATTCCATTCCACATTCCATTCCTTTCCTTTCCACATTCCGTTTCACTTTCCATTCTACGTCACATTCCATGTTCCATTCCACGTCCCATTCGACGTTGCATTCCTTTCCATTCCACATTCCATTTCGTTCCAATACACTTTCCATTCCACTCCATTCCATGTTCCATTCCACGTTCCATTCCACTTTCCATTCCACGTTGCATTCCATGTTCCATTCATTCCATTCCATGTTCAATTCCATGTTCCATTCCATTAAATTATACGTTTCATTCCATTCCATTTCTCATTCCATTTCACGTTGCATTCCATTCATTTTCACGTTCCATTCCATTCCATTCCACATTTCCTTCCACGTTCCATTCCATTCAATTCCTCTTTCCATTCCTCGTTCCATTCCACACTCCATTACTTTCCTTTCAACATTCCTTTCCATTCCACTTCATATTCCATTCCATTCCAGTGACACTCCATTCCACTTTCCATTCCATGGTGTATTCCATGTTCCATTCCGCATTCCATTCCACATTCCATTCCACATTACGTTCCGTTCCATTCCACATTCCCTTCCACTTTCCATTCCACATTGCATTCCATTCCATTCCACATTCCATTCCACATTGCATACCACATTCCATTCCATTGCATTCCCCATTCCATTCCACATTCCATTCCAATCCATTCCGCATTGCATTCCATTGCAGTTCACATTCCATTCAATATTCCATTCCATTCCATTTGAACTTTAAATTCCATTACATTCCACATTCGACTTCACCTTCTATTCCATTCCAAATTCCATTCCACACTCCATTCCATTCCATTCCACATTCCATTCTACATTCTGTTCCATTCCATTCCACCTTCCGAACCACATTCCATTCCATGTTCTATTTCACTTTGCATTCCACATTCAATTCCACATTTCATTCCACATTCTATTCCATTCCATTCCACATTCCATTCCACTTTATATTCCACATTGCGTTCCGTATTCCATTCCATTCCATTGCGCGTTCCATTCCACGTTCCATTCCACATTCCCTTCCATGTTCCATTGCACGTTCCATTCCATTGCATTCCACGTTCCATTCCACTTTCCATTCCATTCCATTCCACGTTCCATTCCTCCTTCCATTCCATTCCATTCCACATTCCGTTACACATTCCATTGTACATTCCATTCCACGTTCCATTCCACATTACTTTCCACTTTCCATTTCACTTTCGATTCCACTTTCCATTCCATTCCATTCCAATCTCCATTCCATATTCTATTGCATTCCCTTCGACTTTGCATTCCACATTCCATTCCACATTCCATTCCACATTCCACTGCACATTCCATTCCACGTTCCATTCCACATTCTATTTCATGTTCTATTACACTTTCCATTCCACGTTTCATTCCATTTGATTCCATTCCACGTTCCATTCCAGGTTCCATTCCACTTTCCATTCCTCATTCCATTCCACATTCCTTTCCACATTCCATTGCACTGCATTCCACATTCCATTCCTCATTCCATTCCATTCCTTTCCACATTCGATTCCACTTTCCATTCCACATTTCATTCCATTCCATTCCACGTTCCATTCCACATTCCATTCCACAATCCATTCCACATTCCATTCCGATCCATTCCACATTCCTTTCCACTTTCCATTCCACATTCCATTCCATTCCATTCCACATTCCATTCCACATTCCTTTCCACATTCCATTCCAAATTCCATTCCATTGCATTCCACATTCCGTTCCACATTCCATTCTATTCCATTCCCCATTGCATTCCATTGCAGTCCACATCCATTCAACATGGCATTTCATTCCATTTAAACTTTCCATTCCATTCTGTTCCACATTCGATTTCACCTTCCATTCTATTCCAAATTCCATTCCAAATTCCATTCCATTCCCTTCCACATTCCATTTCACATTCTGTTCCATTTCATTCCATGTTCCATTCCACGATCAATTCCACGTTCCATTGCACATTCAATTCCACATTTCATTCCATATTCCATTCCATTCCATTCCATTCCACAGTCCATTCCACATTCCATTCCACATTGCATTCCAGCTTCCATTCCATTCCATTCCACGTTCTATTTCACGTTCCATTCCACATCCCATTCCATGTTCCATTCCACGTTCCATTCCATTCCATTACACGTTCCATTCCTCCTTCCATTCCATTCCATTCCACGTTCCATTCCACTTTCCATTGTACGTTCCATTCCAAGTTCCATTCCACATTCCATTCCCCTTTCCATTCCACATTCCATTCCACTTTCCATTCCATTCCATTTCAAGATCCATTTCAGATTCAATTCCATTCCATTCCACGTTCCATTCCACATTACATTGCACATTCCATTCCATTTCATTCCTCTTTCCATTCCACGTTCCATTCTGCGTTCCATTCCACGTTCCATTCCACATTCAATTCCACATTGCATTCCATTCCATTCCATTCCACATTCCATTCCACATTCCATTCCACATTGCATTCCATATTGCATTCCATTCCATTCCACGTTTTATTTCTCGTTGATTCCACATTCCATTTCACATTCTGTTCCACGTTCCTTTCCATTCCATTCCACATTACATTCCACCCTCCATTCCATTCCATTCCACAATCCATTCCATCCTATTCCACTTTCCAATCCATTCCATTCCACTTTCCATTCCACATTTCATTAAATTCCATTCCATTCCACATTCCATTCCATTCTATGAGTAATTCCATTCCATGCTCCATTACACTTTCCATTGCAGGTTCCTTTACACCTTCCACTCCATGTTCCATTTCCCGTTCACTCCATTCCATTCCACATCCAATTCCACATTCCATTCCATTCCATTCCACATTACATACGATAACATTCCATTCCATTCCACATTCCATTCCATTCCATTACACATTCCATTCAATTCCATTCCACTTTCTATATCATTCCATTCCATTTCTTTCCACATTCCATTCCATTCCATTCCACATTCCATTTCACATTCCATTGCATTCCATTAAACATTCCATTCCACCTTCCATTCTAATCAATTTCACACTCCATACTGTTCCATTCCAGATTCCTATCCACATTCCATTCCACATTCCATTCCACATTCCATTACTTTACATTCCACTTTCCATTTCACATACCATTACTTTCCATTACACATTGCTTTCCACATTCCATTCAACATTCCATTCCACATTCCGTTCCGCATTGCATTCCACATTTCACTCCATTCCATTCCACATTGCATTCCATTCCATTCCACATTCCATTTCTCTTTCCATTCCATTCCATTCCACTTTCCATTCCACATATCACTCCATTCCATTGCACATTCTATTCCATTCCATTCCAGATTTCATTCCATTCCATTCCACATTCCATTCAGCATTCCTTTCTACGTTCCAATCCAAGGTCCATTCAATTAAATTCCACGTTCCTTTCCCCATTTCATTCTGTTCCATTCCACCTTCCTTTCCACATTCTATTCCACATTCCATTGCATTGCATTCCACATTCCATTCCATTCAATTCCACATTCCATTTTACGCTCCATTACATTCCATTCCATGTCAAATTCTACATTGGAATCCATACTCCATTTCACACTGCATTACACTCTCTTTCACATTGCATTCCGCATTCCACTACATTCCATTCCACAATCCATTCCACAGTCCATTAGATTCCATCCCACATTCCATTCCACGTTCCATTCCATTGCATGCCACGTTCAATTAAACATTTCATTCCATTGCATTTGACTTTCTTTTCCACTTTCCATTCCACATTCCTTTTCACATTCCATTCCATTTCATTACACATTCCATTCCACACTCCATTCCACATTCCATTCCACATTCCATTCTGTTCCATTCCATATATCGTTCCACATTACATTCCGCATTCCATTCCACATTCCATTCTACATTCCATTCCACATTCCATTAAATTCCTTTCCACTTTCCATTCCATTCCATTCCATATTCCATTATACTTTCCACTCAGCGTTCTATTCCAAGTTTCATTCTATATAATTCCACGTTACATTCCACATTACATTCCATTCCATTCCACTTTCCGTTCAACATTCCATTCCCCATTCCATTCCACATTACATTCCGTTGCATTCCACGTTCCATTCCACATGCTGTTCCACATTCCATTCCATTCCATTCCACATTCCATTCCATTCCATTGCACATTCCATTCCTTTCCTTTCCACATCTCATTCCACATTCCATTCCACATTTCATTCCATATTCCATTCTATTCCACATTCCATTACATGATCAATTCCATTACATTCCACGTTCCTTTCCACGTTACACTCCCCTTTCCATTACACATTCCAATCCACATTCCATTACACATTCCACTGCAAATTCCATTCCGCAATACATTCCACATTCCATTCCACAATCTATTCCACATTCCATTTCATTCCATGCAACATTCCATTCCACGTTCCATTCCTTTCCATACCACTTTCAATTCCACATTCCATTCCATTATATTTTACATTCCATTCCACATTTAAATCCAATTTCCATTTCACATTGCATTGCGTTCCATTACACATTCCATTCCTCACTCCATTCCTCTTTCCATTCCATGTTCCATTCCGTTCCATTCCACATTATGTTTCACACTCCAGTCCACATTCCATTCCACACACCATTCCACATTCCATTTGACATTCCATTCCGTTAAATTCCACATTCCTTTCCACTTTCCATTCCGCATTCCATTCCACATTCTATTCCACATTCCATTCCACTTTCCATTCCACAACCCATTCTACATTCCTTTCCGTTCCATTCCACATTGCTTTCCTCCTTCCTATCCACATTCCATTCCATTTCATTCCACATTGAATTAAACATTCCATTCCATTTCATTTCACATTCCATTCCATTAAATTGCAGATTCCTTTCCACATTCCATTCCACATTCAATTACACATTCCTTTCCATATTCCATTCCAAATTCTATTCCCTTGCATTCAACGTTCCATTCCATTCCATTCCACATTGCATTTCACATTCACTTCCCTTCCATTCCACATTCCTTTCCGCTTTCCATTGCACATTCTATTCCACATTCCGTTCAACATTCCATTCCACGTTCTATTCCACTCCATTCCATATTCCATTTCACATTCCGTTGCATATTGAATTTCACAATACACGTCATTCCATTACCCATTCCATTCCATTCAACTCCACATTCCATTCCACTTTCCATTACATTCCATTCCACGTTCAATTCCAGATTCCATTGCATTATATTTTACATTCCATTACACATACAATTCCACATTCCATTTCACATTCCATTCCATTCCATTCCACATTCCTTTCCACATTACGTTGCACATTCCATTCCACATTCCATTCAACATTCCATTCCACGTTCCGTTCCAATCCGTTCCACATTATATTTCAGATTCCGTTCCACATTGCATTTCACATTCCATTCCATTCCATTCCCCATTCTATTCCACCCCATTCCACATTCCATTCCACCTTCCCTTCCATTCCAATCCACATTTAATTCCCTTCCTCATTACATTCCATTCCATTCCACTTTCCATTGTATGTTCCATTCCAAAGTTGATTCAATTCCATTCCACCTTCCATTACACATTCCATTCCATCCTATTCCACTTTCCTTTCCACATTCCATTGCACATTCCTTTACATTCCATTCGACATTCCATTCAATTCCATTCCACATTCTATTCCATTCCATTCCACATTCCATTCCTTTCAATTTCACATTCGATTACACTTTCCATTTCATTCCATTCCACATTCCATTCCACGTTGCATTCCACTTTCCATTCCAAATTCCAATCCACTTTCCATTTCACATTATATTCCACTCCATTTCACATTCCATTCCACATTGCACTCCATTCCGATCCACATTCCTTTCTACATTCCATACCACAATCCATTCCACATTCCATCCCACATTCCATTCCACTTTCCATTCCATTCCATTCCACGTTCAATTCCACATTTCATTGCTTTACATTTTACATTCCATTACACATTTAATTCCACATTCTATTTCACATTGCATTCCGTTCCATTACACATTCCATTCCACACTCCATTCCACATTCCATTCCACATTCCATTCCATATTCCATTCCATTCCATTCCACATTCCATTCTGTATTCCTTTCCGTTCCATTCCACATTCTTTTCCACATTCCTTTCCTCATTCCATTTCACATTCCAGTTCACATTCTATTCCACAATCCATTCCATAGTCCATTTCACATTCCATACCGTACCATTCCACATTCCTTTCCACTTTCCATTCCACATTCCGTTTCTTTACATTTCACATTCCCTTCCGTTCCATTCCACATTACTTTCCACATTCCGTTCCTCATTATATTCCACATTCCGTTCCACATTCCATTCCACATTCCATTCCATTCCATTCCACATTCCATTCCATTCCATTCCACATTCCATTTCACATTCCATTCCACATTCCATTCCATTACTTTCCACATTTCATTTCACATTCCATTTAACGTTCCATTCTTTTCTGTTCCACGTTCCATTCCACGTCGCATTCCATTTCATTCCACCTTCAATTCCACAGTCAGTTCCATTCCATTTCACGTTCCATGCTACATTCCTTTCCACATTCCTATCCACGTTCCATTTCGTTCAATAAACATTCCATTCCACATTACTTTCCACATTCCATTCCGTTCCATTTCACATTCCAATCCACACTTCATTCCACATTCCATTGCACATTCCATTGCATGCCATTCCACATTCCTTTCCACATTCCATTCCTCATTCCATTCCACATTCCATTAAATACCATTCCACATTGCATTCCACAACGCACTACATTAGATTCCACATTCCATTCCATTCTTTTCCATATTCCTTTCCACATTCCATTCCGTTCCATTTCAGATTCCATTCCACATTCCATTCTACATTGCATTCCACATTCCATTCCACTTTCCATTCCACATTCCATTCCATTCTATTCCACAATCCTTTCCACATTCCTTTCCACATTCCATTCCATTCCATTTCCCATTCCATTCTACATTCCATTCCACTTTCCATTCCACGTTTCATACCACGTTCCATTCATCGTTTCATTCCGTTCCATTCCATGTTCCATTTCATGTTCCATTCCATTCAATTCCACGTTCCATTCCACATTCCATTCCATTCAATTCCACATTTCATTTCACGTTCCGTCACACATTCCCTTTCACATTCCTTTCCATTCCATTCCTCATTCCATTCCACGTTCGATTCCAAGTACCATTCCACGTTCCATTCCACGTTCCATTACATTCCATACCACGTTCCATTAAACGTTCCATTCCACATTCTTTTCCACATTCCATTCCATTGCATTCCATTCCACATTCCATTCAACATTCCTTTCCACATTACATTCCATTCCATTCCAATTGCCTTTCCACGTTCCATTCCACCTTCCATTCCACGTTCTATTCCATTTCATTTCCATTCTATTCCATTCAATTCCACGTTCCATTCCACATCCCATTCCATTAGAATCCAAATTCCATTCCACATTCCACTCAAGATTCCATTAAACAGTCCATCGCATTCCTTTCCACATTCCATTCCATTCCCCTCCACATTCTATTCGACATTTCATTTCTTTCCATTCCACATTCCATTGCACATTCCATTCCACATTCTATTCCATTACTTTCCACATTCCATTTCATGTTTCATTCCATTACATTCCACGTTCCATTCCACGTTCCATTTCACATTCCATTCAGCATTCCATTCTACATTCTATTCCTTTCCATTCCACATTCCATTCCGCATTCCATTCCACCTTCCATTTCTCATTCAATTAAACATTCCATTTCATATTCCATTCCATTCCATTACATATTCCATTCCATTCCATTCACATTCCATTCCATTCCATTCCACCTTCCATTCTGTTCCACATTCCATTCCATTCCATTCCAATTCTGTTCCATTACATTTCAGATTCCATTCCATTTCATTATATTCGACATTCCATTCAATTCCATTCCACATTCCATTCCATAACTTTGCACATTCCATTCTGCCTTCCATTCCACATTCCATTCCACTTTCCTTTGTGTTCCATTCCACATTCCATTCCATTCCATTCCCCATTCCTTTCAATTCCATTACACATTGCATTTCATTCAATTCCACATTCCATTCAATTACATTCCATTCCACATTCCATTCCATTCCATTCCGCATTCCATTCTGTTCCATTCCATTCCATCCTATTCCACTTTCCATTCCATTCCATTCTATTCCAGATTACTTTACTTTCCAATCCACATTCCATTCAATTACATTCCACATACCATTCCAAGTACCATTCCAAATTCTATTCCACTTTCCATTCCACATTCCATTCCACATTCCATTCAATTCCATCCCACATTCCATTACTCTTTCCATTCCATTCCATTCCACATTGCATTCCACATTCCACTCCATTCCATTCCACCTTCCTTTCAATATTCCATTACACTTTCCATTCCTCGTTTCTTTGCACGTTCCATTCCTCATTCCATTGCATTCCATTCCATATTCCATACCATTCCATTCCATTCCATTCTAAGCCACAATACATGTCATATTCCATACCGTTCCATTCCATTCCACAATACATTCCATTCCATTGCACATTCCACTAAACATTCCATTCCACATTCAATTCCTTTCCATTACACATACAATTCCATTTCATTCCACATTCCATTCCAACTTCCACTCAAAATTCCATTGCACCTTCCGTTTCAGTCTATTCCACATTCCATTCCACACTCCATTCCATGCTCCATTCCATTGCATTCCACGTCCAATTACACATTCCATTGCATTACATTTGACATTGCATTACACATTCCATTCCACATTCCATTTCACATTGCATTCCGGTGCATTACACATTCCATTAAACACTCCAATCCACATTCCATTTCACATTCCATTCCACATTCCATTCCACACTCCATTCCACATTCAATTCTACATTCCACTCCGTTCCGTTCCACATTCCTTTTCACATTGGTTTCCGCATTCCATTCCACATTCCATTCCACACTCTTTTCCACATTCCTTTCCACTTTCCTTTCCACATTCCTTTCCACATGCCATTCCATTCCATTTCACATTCCATTCCACATGCCATTCCATTCCATTTCACATTCCATTCCACATTCCATTCCATTCCATTTCACATTCCTTTCCACATTCCATTCCATTCCATTACACATTCCATTCCATTCCATTCCACTTTCCTTTCCACATTCCTTTCCAGTTTCTGTTCCACACTCCGTTCCACATTGCATTCCGTATCCCATTCCATTCCATTCCACATTCCATTCCTTTACATTCCACATTACATTTCACATTCCATTCCGTTCCATTCCACCTTCATTCCACATTCCATTCCACATTGCATTCCACATTCCATTCCACATTCCTTTCCACATTCCATTCCATTCCATTCCACGTTTCATTCCATTACATTTCACATTCCATTCCATTCCATTCCATTCCGTCTTCCATTCCACTTTCCAGTCCACTCCTTTCCACATTCCTTACCACATTCCATTCCATTCCATTCTATTCCAACTTCAATTCCACATTCCATTCCTTTCCATTCCACATTCCATTCCATTCCTTTCCACATTCCATTCCATTCCATTCCAGATTCCTTTCAATTACATTCCATTCTATTCCACATTCCATTCGAATGCAATCCAAATTCCATTCCATACAATTCCACATTACATTACATTCCTTTCCACATTCCATTCCACATTCCATTCCACATTGCATTCCATTCCATTCGACATTCCACCCAACATTCCATTCAATTCCGTTACACATTCGTTTCCACATTCCATTAAACATTCTTTTCTTCATTCCATTCCTTTCCATTCAACATTCAATTCCATCCCATTCCACATTCCAATACAATTTCCATTACATTCAAGTCCATATTCCATTCCACACCATTCTATATTGCATTCCACTTTCCATTCCACTTTGTATTTCACATTCCATTTCAAATTCCATTCCATTCCATTCCACATTCCATTCCACATTGCATTCCATTCCATTCCACATTCCTTTCCATATTCCATTTCACATTCCATTCCACGTTTCATTCCATTCCATTCCACTCCACTTTCCATTCCACATTCCATTCCATTGAATTCAACAATGCATTCCATTGCATCCGAAATTCCATTCCACTTTCCATTCCACATTTCATTCCACTTTCCATTCCATACCATTCCACCTTCCATTCTGTTCCATTACACATTCCAATCCACATTCCATTTCACCTTCCATTCCCTTACATTCCCCATTCCATTCCATTCCTTTCCACATTCCAATCGTTTCCACATTCCATTCCACATTCCATTCCACGTTCCATTACATTGCATTCCATGTTCCATTCCACGTTCCATTCCATTTTCCATTCCATTCCATTCCACGTTCAATTCCACATTCCGTTCCATTTCATTTAGCGTTCCATTCCAATCCATTCCACTTTCCATTACACATTCCATTCCACATTCCATACCACATTCCATTCAACATTTCATTCTGTTCCATTCCACATTCCACTCCACACTCCATTCCACGTTCCATTCCACATTTCATTCCGTTACATTCCCCATTCCATTTCACACTCCATTCCACAATCCATTCCATATTCCATTCCATTCCTTTTCACATTCCATTCCACATTCTATTCCACATTCTATTGAGTTATATTCAACATTGCATTGCATTCCCTTCCACATTCCTTTCCGCTTTAAAGTCCATTCCATTGAACATTCAATTCCATTCCATTCCACATTCCATTCCACATTCCATTCCACATTCCATTCCAAGTTCTATTCCACAATCCATTCCTTTCCATACCTCTTTCCATTCCTCTTTCCATTCCACAATCCGTTCCACATTCCATTCCATTTCATTTCATTCCACATTCCATTCCTTTCCATTCCAAGTTACATTCCACATTCCTGTCCACGTTCCTTTCCAAGTTCCATTCCACGTTGCATTGCATTCCATTCCACGTTGCATTCCATATTCCATTCCACATTCCAAATCACATTCCATAACACGTTCCATTCCTTTCCATTCCGTGATGCATTCCACATTCCATTCCATTCCATTCCACGTTCCTTTCCGCATTCCATTGCACATTCCATTCCACGTTCCATTCCACATACCATTCCACTTGCCATTCCTTTCCATTCCATGTTGCATTTCATTGCATTCCATGATCAGTTTCATTTCACTGCACATTCCATTATACATTCCATTTCACATTCCATTCCACGTTCCATTCCATTCCAATCCATATTGCATTCCTTCCCATTCCATGTTCCATTCTGTTCCACATTCCATTACATTCCATTCCACATTCAAATTCATTGCATTCCACATTCCATTCCACATTGCGTTACAATCCATTCCATTCCCCTTTCCATTCCACATTCCATTCCACGTTCCATTCTCTGTTTCATTCCTTTCCATTCTGCATTCCACACTATTCTCTGCCATTACTCATTGCATTCCACTCCATTGCACATTCCATTCCATTCCATTCGACATTGCATTCGACGTTGCATTCCACATTCCATTCCATTCCTTTCCACATTCCATTCCACTCAATTCCACATTCAGTTGCATTCCATTCCACATTCCATTCAAATTTCCATTTCATTCCATTCCACATTCCATTCCATTCCGTTACATATTCCATTCCATTCCATTCCACATCCCATAACTTTCCATTCTACATTCCTTTCAGCATTCCATTCCAGGTCTCATTCTACATTCCATTTCACTTTCCATTGCAAGTTTCTTTCCACTCTATTCCACATTCCATTTCATTCCATTCCACTTTCCATTCCATAACATTCAATTCAGTTTCACATTTCATAGCATTCCATTTCATTCCATATTCCCTTCCTTTCCATTACACGTTCCATTGAATTTCAAATGAAAGTGGAATGGAATAGAATGGAATATGGAATGGAATAGACTGGAATGTGGAATGGAATGGAATACGGAATGGAATGTAAAATGGAATGGAACGGAACATGGAATGGAATGGCATGGAACGTGGAATGGAATGTAATGGAAGTTGGAATGGAATGGAATGAAAGGTGGAATTGAATGAAATTGAATGTGGAACGGAATGTGGAATGGAATGCAATGGAATGTGAAATGGAACGTGTAATGGAACGTGGAATGGAATGTGGAATGGAAAGTGGAATGGAACAGAAGAGAAAGTGGAATGGAATGGAAAGCAAAGGAAAATGGAATGGAATGGTATGGAATGGCATGGCGTGTGTAATAAAATGTGGAATGGAATGTGGAATGGAATGGAATTGAATGTGGAATGGAATGTAGTCGAATGTGGAATTGAATGGAATAGAATTGAATGTGGAAAGGAATGCAATGGAATGTGGAATATAATGTGGAATGGAATGGAATGGAATGTGCAATCGAATGTGAAGTGGATTGGAATAGAATGTGGAATTGAATTTGGAATGCTATGCAATGGAATGTGCAGTGGAAAGGAATGCAATGTGGAATGGAAAGTGGAATGGAATGGAATGGAATGTGGAATGTAATTGAATGGAATATGGAATGGAATGCAGAATGGAATGTAGCGGAATGGAATGGAATGTGGAATACAATTGAATGGAATGTCAAATGGAATGGAATTGAATGTGGAATGGAATGGAATGGAATGTGGAAAGGAATGTGGAAAGGAATTGAATGGCATGGAACTGAATGTGGAATGGTGTGTGGAATGGAATGGAATGTGGAATGGAATTGAATGGAATGTGGAATGGAATGTGGAATGCAATGGAAAGGAATGGCATGGAAATGGGAATGGAATGGAATGTGGAATTGAATGCTTTGGAATATGTAATGGAATGTGGAATGGAATGGAATGCCATGGAATGGAATGTCGAATGGAATGGAATGGAATGTCGAATGGAAAGGAATGTAATGTGGAATGATATGGGGAATGGAATGTGAAATGGAATGTTGAATGGAATCGAATGAAATGAATTGGAAAGTCGAATGAAATGGAAAGGATTGTGTACTGCAATGGAATTGAATGTGAAATGGAATGTGGAATGGAATGCAGAATGAAATGAAATGCAATGGAAAAGAATTTGGAATGGAATGGATTTGAATGTGGAATGGAATGTAATGGAATGTGGAATGGAATGGAATGTAATGTGCAATGGAATGCGAAATTGAATGGAATGGAATGTAGAATCGAATGGCATGCATTGTGGAATGGAATGCAATGGAACTGAATGTGGAATTGAATGGTATGGAATGGAATGTAGAATGGAATGGAATGCAATGGAATGTAATGGAATATAAAGAAATGTCAAATGAAATGGAATGGAATGTGGAATGGAATGGAATATGCAATGGAGTGTGGAATGTTATGGAATGGAATGGAATGGAATTGAATGGAATGTGAAGTGGACTGGAAGGGAAAGTGGAATGGATAACCGTATGGAATGGAATGCTTGGAATGTGGAATGAAGTGGAATGGAATGGTATGGAATGGAATAGAATGGATTGGAGTGGAAAACAAGGTGGAATGGAATAGAATGGATTGTGGAATGGAATTTGAAGTTGAATAGAATGTAAAGTGGAATGGAATGTGGAATGGATTGGAATGGAAGGTGGAATGGAATGTAATCGAATGTGGAATGGAATGGAATGGAATGGAAAGTGCAATGGATTGGAATGGAAAGTGGAATGTAATGGAATTGGATAGATTGGAATGGAATGCAATGTGGAATGTAATGGAATGGAAAGTGTAATTCAATATGGAATGGAATGGAGTTGAAAGTGGAAAGGGATGGAATGGAATGTGGAATGCAATGGAATGTAATGTCGAATGGGATGGAATGGAATGTAGACTGGATGTAATGGAATGGAAAGGAATGTGCAATGGAAAGGAATGGAATGTGGAATGGCATGGTATGCAATGTGGAATGGAACGTGGAATGGGATAGAATGCAATGGAATGTGGAATTGAATAGAATGGAATGGAATGTGGAATGCAATGGAATGGAATGGAATGGAATGCAGAATGGAATGGAACGGAATGTGGAATGGAAAGTGGAATGGAATGTGGAATTGAATGGAATGGATTGGAATTTGGACTGGAATGGAATGGAATGCAGTGGAATTTGCAATGGAATGGAGTGGAACATGGAAAGACAAGGAATGGCATGCGGAATGGGACGTATAATTGAATGGAATGGAATGGAATGTAGAATGGAATGGAATGGAATGGAATGGCATGCAATGTGGATTGGAATTTGCAATGGAATATGTAATGGAATGTGTAATGGAATCTGGAATGGAATGTGGAAGGGAATGTGGAATGGTATGGACTGGGATGTGGAATTGAATGGAATTTAATGAAATGTGGAAAGGAATGAGGAATGCAAAGGAATGAAATGGTATGTAATGTTGTATGGAATGTGGAATGGAACGTGGAATGGAAAGTGGAATGGAATCGAACGGTAAGTGGAATGGAATGGAATGGAAAGTGTAATGGAATGGAATTGAATGATGAATGGAATGGAATGGAATGGAATGTGGAATGCAATGGAATGTGAAATGGAATGGAGTGGAATTTGGAATAGAACATGCAATGGAACAGAATGGAATGTGGAATGGAATGGAATAAAATGGAAAGTGGAATGGAATGTGGAATGGAATATGGAATGGAATGGAAAGGAAAGTTGAATGGAATTTGGAATGGAATGGAATAGAATGAGGAATGGGAAGGAATGGAATGGAATGTGGAATGGAATGTGGAATAGAATGTGTAATGTAATGGAATGGAATGTGGAATAGAATGGAATGGAATGGAACATGGAATGGAACGTGGAATGGAATGTGGAATAGAATGTGTAAAGTAATGGAATGGAATGTGGA
Source organism: Pongo pygmaeus (assembly GCF_028885625.2). NCBI lineage: Eukaryota > Metazoa > Chordata > Mammalia > Primates > Hominidae > Pongo > Pongo pygmaeus. The sequence goes on from NC_085931.1 coordinate 3,129,182, forward strand.
ATAGAATGGAATGGAATGGAACATGGAATGGAACTTGGAATGGAATGTGGAATGGAATGGACTGGAATGTGGAATGGAATAGAATGCAATGGAATGGAATGTGGAATGGAATGTGGAAGGAAATATAATGGAATGTAGAGTAGAATTTGAAATGGAATGGAATGTGGAACGGAATGGAATGGCATGTGGAAAGGTAAGTGGAATGGAATGGAATGGAATGTGGAATGGAATGTTTAATGGAATGGAATGGAATGGAATGGAATGTAGAATGGAATGTAGAATGGAATGGGGAATGGAATGGAATGTATAATGGAAAGAGGAATAGAATGGAATTTGAAATGGAATGTAGTGTAATGGAATGGAATTTGGAATGGAATCGAAAGGAATGGAATGCGGAATGGAATGCAATGGAAAGTAGAATGGAATGTGCAATGGAATAGAATGGAATAAAGATTGGAAATCGGAACATAATGGAATGGAATGAGGAAAGAAAGTGGAATGGAATGTTGAATGGAATGTGGAAGGGAAAGTAATGGAATATAGAATGGAATGTAGAATTGAACTGTATGGAATTTGGAATGGAATGGAATGTAGAATGGAATGTGGAATAGAAGGTCAAATGGAATGTGGAATGGAATGTGGAATGGAATGGAATGGAATATAATGCCATGGAATGGAATGGAAAGTGAAATAGAATTTAATGGAATGTGGAATGGAATGTCGATGGAAGGTAATGTGGAATGGAATGGAATGGAATGTGGATTGTAATGCAATGGAGTGGAATGTGCACTGCAATGGAAAGGAATGGAATGTGCAGTGTAATATGGAATTCAAAGGAATGGAATGGAATGTGTAATGGAAAGTTGAATGAAAAGGAATGGAATGCAGAGTGGAATGTGGAATGGAATGGAATGGAAAGTGAATTGGAATGGAATGGAATGTGCAATGGAATGTGGAATGGAATGAAATGGAATGTGTAATGGAATGTGTAAGGGAATGGAATGAAATGTAGAATGGAATGTGGAATGGAATGGAATGGAATGTGGATAGGAAAAAAAGGAATGGAAGATGGAATGGAACGTGGAATGGAACGTGGAATGTACTGAAATGGAAAGTGGAATGTAATGGAATGGAATGTGGAATGGAATGGTATGAAATGTGGAAGGGAACGTGGAATGGAATGGAATGGAATGTGGAATGGAATTTGTAATGAAATGGAATTTAACGGAATGTAGAATCGAATGAGGAATGCAATGGAACGGAATATAGAATTGAATGTGAAATGGCATGGAATGGAATGTGGAATGGGATGTGGAATGGAACGTGGAATGGAATGCAATGGAATGTGGAATGGAATGGAATGCAATGTGGAATGGAAAGTGGAATGGAATAGGACGGAAAGTGGAATGTAATGTAATGCAGAATGGAACGTGGAATGCAATGCAATGGAACGTGGAATGGAATGTGGAATGGAATGGAAAGGAATGGAATGTGGAATGGAATATGGAATGGAATGGAATGGAATGTGGAGTGCAACGTGGAATGGAATGGAACGGAATGTGGAATGCAATGGAACGGAATCTGGAATGGAATGGAAAGTGGATTGGAACGTGGAATGCAATGCAATGTAATGTGGAGTGGAACGCAATGGAATGGAATGCAATTTGGAATGGAACGTGGAATGGAAGGTGGAACGAAATGGAATGGAATATGAAGTGGAATTTGAAATGGAAATGAATGTCAAATGGAATATCGAGTGGAATGTGTAATGGAATGGCATGGAATTTGAAATGGAATGGAACGGAATGTGGAATGGAATGGAATCGAATATGGATTGGAATGAAATGCAATGTGCAATGGAATGGAATGGAATGGAATGTGGAATGGAATGGAACGGAATAGAACGCGGAATGGAATGGAATAGAATGGAACAGAATGTGGAAAGGAATGGAATGGAATGTGGAAAGGAATGGAAAGGAATGGAATGGAATGTGGAATGGAATGAAATGGAATGTGGAACGGAATGTGGAATGGAATGGAATGGAATGTGAAATGAAAGGGAATGGAATGGAATGGACTGTGGAGTGGAATGTAATGAGGAATGGAATGTGGAATGGCATGGAATGGAACGTGGAATGGAACGTGGTATGTAACAGAATGGAAAGTGGAATGCAACGGAATGGACCGTGGAATGGAACGGGGAATGGAATTGAATGGAAAGTGAAATGGAATGGACTGGAATGTGGGATGGAATGGAATGGAATGGAACGTGGAATGGAAAGAGGATTAGAAGGAGAAAAGGACTGTGGAATGCCACGTTGAATAGAAGGGAATGCAACGTAGAATGGAATGTAATAGAAAGTGAAAATGAACGTAATGGAATATGGAATGGAATGGAATGGAACGTGGAATGGAATGTGGAAATGAATGGATTGGAACGTTGACTGGATTGGAATGTGGAATGGAATGGAATGGAATGGAATGTGGAATGGAATGGAATATGGAATGGAATGGAATGGAATGGAATTTAAAACCTAATAGAATGGAATGTGGAATTAAAGGGAATGGAAAGCAATGTAATGTGGAATGGAATGGAATGGAATATGGAATGGAATGAGGAATGGAATGGAACGGAATGTGGAATGGAAAGTGGAAAGAAATGGAATGGAATGTGAAATGGAAAAGAATTTAATGTGGAATGGAATGTGGAATGGAATGTGGAATGGAAGGGAATGGAATATAAAGGAATGTGGAATGGAACGGATTGAGATGTGGAATGGAGTTTGCAATGGAATGGAAAAGAATATTGAATGGAATGGAATTTTATATGGAATGGAATGGAATGGATTGGAATGTGGACTGGAAAGGAATGGAATGTGATGGAATGTGGAATTGAATGGGTATTGGAATCGAATGTGGAATGGAATGTGAAATGGAATGGAATGGAATGGAATATGGAATGGAAGGGAATGGAAGTTGAAATGGAATGGAATGTAAAATGGAATGGAATGGAATGTGGTATGAAAGGGAATGGAAAGGAATGGAATGAGGAATGGAACGGAATGGGATGTGGAATGGAATGGAATGTGGAACAGAACATGGAATGGAAACAGGAATGGAATGTGGAATAGAATGGAATGGAATGCAATGGAATGGAATGGAATGTGGAATGGAATGTGGAATAGAATGGAATGGAATGGAATGGAATGCGGAATGGAATGGAGTGGAATGTGGAATGGAATGTGGAATGAAAAGTGGAATGCAATGGAATGGAATGTGGAATGTAATGAGTAATGGAACGTGTAATGGAATGGAATGGAACTTGGAATGGAATGTGGAATGGAATGAAGAATGGAAGGTGGAATGGATGATGGAGTGGAATTGATAGGAACGTGGAATGAAATGAACAATGGAATGTGGAATGGATCATGGAATGGAATTGATTGGAAAGTGGAATGTAATGAAACGTGGAAAGAAATGGAATGGAAAGTGGAATGGAACAGAATGCAACGTGGAATGCAATGGAATGGAAAGTGGAATGGAATGGAACGCGGAATGCAGTGAAACAGTACGTGGAATGGAATGTGGAATGGAATGGAACATAATGGAATGCAAAGTGGAATCAAATGGAAAGTGGAATGGAAAGTGCAATACAATGGAATGGAATGTGCAATGGAATTTGGAATGGAAAGGAATGGAGTGTGGAATGGAATGGAATGCGGAATGGAATGTGGAATGGAATAGAATGGAATGTGGAATGGAATGGAAAGGAATGTGGAAAGGAACATGAAATGGAATGGAATGGGATGGAATGGAATGTGGAATGGTATGGAATGTAAAATGGAAACAAATTGAAAGTGGAATGGAAGGGAATGGAAAGTAATGAAATGTCTAATGGAATAGAATGGAATATTTAAAGGAATGTGGAATGGAATGGAATGGAATCTGGAATGGAATGGAATGGAATGGATTGTGGAATGGAATACAATGTGGAATGGAAAGGAATGGAATGGAATGGAATGAGGAATGTACTGAAATGGAATGTGGAATGGAATGGAATGGAATGTGGAATGGAATGGAATAGAATGGATTTTGGAATGGAATGGAATGGAATGGAATGCATTTTGGAATGGAATGGAATGGAATGCATTGTGGAATGGAATAGAATGGAATGTGGAATGAAATGGAATGGAATGTGGAATGGAATGAAATGGAATGGATTGTGGAATGGAATCGAATGGAGTGGATTTTGGAATGAAGTGTGGAATGGAATCTGAAATGGAATTTGGCATGGAATGGAATGTGGAATGGTATGGAATGTAATGGAATGGAATGCAGAATGAAACATGGAATGGAATGATGAATGGAATGGAATGGAATGTGGAATGAATTCAAATGGAATTGACTGTCATATGGAATGGAATGGAATGGAATGTGGAATGGAATGTGGAATGCAATGCAATGGAATGGAAAGTGGAATGGAAGGGAAGGGAATGGAATGGAATGGAAAGTGGAATGGAATTGAATGGAATGCAATGGAGTGGAATGGAATTTAGTGTGGAATGGAATGGAATGTGGAAAGGAATGGAATGCAATGTGGAATGTAATGGAATGGCGTGTGTAATGGAAATATAATGGAATTTGAAGTGGAAGTAGAAAGGAATGTGGAATGGAATGAAAAGGAATGTGGAAAGGAATGGAATGGAATGGAAGGTGGAATGGAATGGAAAGGAATTTTGAATGCAATGTGCAATGGAATGGAATGGAATGTGGAATGGAATGGAATGGAATGTGGAATGGAACGTGGAATGGAACGTGGAATGGAATGGAATGGAATGTGGAATGGAATGTTGAATGGAACGGAATAGAATGTGGAATGGAAAGAGGAAGTCAATGGAATGGAATGTGAAATGGAATGGAATGGAATGGACTGTGAAATTCAATGGAATGGAGAGAAATGGAATGGAATGGAATGGGGAATGGAAAGTGGAATGGAAGGTGGAATGGAATGCAATGTGCAATGGAATGTGGAATGCAAAGTGGAATGGAATGGAATCGAAAGTGCAATGCAATGTGGAATGCATGGGAAAGGCATGTGGAATGGAATGGAATGGTATTTGGAATGCAGTGCAATGGAATGGAAAGGAATGTGGAATGGAATGGAATGGAATGGAATGTTGAATGGAATGAAATTTAATGTGGAATGGAATGTGAAATGTAATGTGGAATGGAATGGAATGAGATGTGGAATGGAGTTTGGAGTGCAATGGAAAGGAATGTGGATTGGAATGGAATGGTATCTGGAATGGAATGGAATGGATTGGAATGTGGACTGGAAAGAATGGAATGTGATGGAATGTGGAATGGAATGTGTATTGGAATGGAAAGTGTAATGGAATATGAAATGGAATGGAATGGAATGGAATGTGTAATCTAATGTGAAATGGAATGGAATAGAATGGAATGCAGAATGGAATGGAATGGAACGTGGAATGGAATGGAATGGAATGTAAAATGGAATGCAATGGAATGTGGAATGTAAGGGAATGGAATGGAATTGAATGTGGAATGGAACGGAATGGGAAGTGGAATGGAATGTGGAATGCAATGGAATGTGGAACGGAACACGGAATGGAAACTGGAACGGAATATGGAATACAATGGAATAGAATGGAATGGAATGGAGAGCAATGCAATGTGGAATGCAATGGAATGGAGTGAAATGGAATGTGGAATTGAATGCAAAGTGGAATGGAATCTGGAATGGAACATGGAATGGAATGGGGAATTGAATGGAATGTGGAATGGAACGTGGAATGGAATGGAATGGAATGGAATGTGGAATGGAATGTAATGGAAAGTGGAATAGAATGTAATGGAATGTGGAATGGAATGGAATGGAAAGCCATTTCGAATGGAATCTGGAATGGAACGTGGAATGGAATGGAATGTGGAATGAAATGAAATGGAATGTGGAAAGGAATGGTATGGAATGGAATCTGGAATGAAAACGAATGGAATGGAATGGAAAGTGGAATGGAATGCAACGAGTAATGGAACGGAATGGACTGTGGAATTTAATGGAAAGGAATGGAAGGTGAAATGAAATGGAATGGAATGTGGAGTGGAATGGAAGGGAATGGAATGTGAAATTGAACGGAATGGAATGTGGAAAGGAATGGTACGGTATGGAATATGGAATGGAAATGAATGGAATGGAATGGAAAGTGGAATGGAATGGAATGTAGAATGGAATGGAATGGAAAGTGGAATGGAAAGGAATGAAATGTGGAATGGAATGGAATGGAATGTGGAATGGATTGGAATGGATTGTGCAATGCAATGGAATGGAATGGAAACTGGAATGGAAAGGAATGAAATGTGGAATGGAATGGAATGGAATGTGGAATGGATTGGAATGGATTGTGGAATACAATGGAATGGAATGTGGAATGGAATATGTAATGGAAAGGAATGGAATGTGGAATGGAATGGAATGGAATGTGGAATGGATTGGAATGGATTGTGCAATGCAATGGAATGGAATGTGGAATGGAATATGGAATGGAATGGAATGGAATGGAAACTGTAATGGAATGGAATGGAATGTGGAATGGAATTAAACGGAATGGTATGGTATTTGGAAAGGAATGGAATGGGGTGGAGTGGAATGGAATGGAATGGGGTGGAATGGAATGTGGATTGGAATGGAAGGGAATGTAATGGAATTTGGAATGGAATGGAATGTGGAATGGAATGGAATGTGGAATGGAATGGAATGCAATGTGGAATGGAAGGTGGAATGGAATGGAATGTGGAATGAAACGAAATGCAATTTGGAATGGAATAGAATGGAATGTGGAATGGAATGTGGAATGGAATGGAATGGAATGTGCAATGGAATGGAATGCAATGGAATGTGGAATGGAATGGAAAGGAACGTGGAATGGAATGGAATGGAATGTGGAATGGAATGGAATGGAATGTGAAATGTAAACAGAATGGAATGTCATATTCAAAGAGAATGGGATATGGAATTGAATGGAATGGAATGTGGAATGGAATGGAATGGAATGTGGAATGCAACGTGGAATGAAACGGAGTGGAATGTGCAATGGAATGTTGAATAGAATGTAATGGAATGTGGAATGGAAAGGAATGGAATGGGGAATGGAATGCAATGGAGTGGGAAAGGATTATGGAATGGAATGTGGAATGGAATGCTGAATGGAATGTGGAACGAATGTGGAATATAACGGAATGGAATGTGAAATGGAATGGAATGGAATGTGGAATGGAGTGGAATGGAATGTGCAATGGAATGTGGAAAGTATTGTGGAATGGAATGTGGAATGGAATGGACTGCAATGTGGAATGAAATGTGGAATGGAAGGTGGAACGGAATGGAATGGAAAGTGGAATCGAATGGAATGGAATGTGGAATGGAATGTGGAATGCAACATGGATTGGAACGGACTGGATCGTTGAATGGTATGTGGAATGGAATTTAATGGAATGTGGAATGGAATGTGGAACGTAATGCAATGGAATGTGGAATGGAATGGAATGGAATGTAGAATGAAATGTGCAATGGAATGGTATGTGGAATGGAATGAGGAATGGAATGCAAAGGAATGTGTTTGGAATGGTCAATGGAATGTGGAATGGAATGTGAAATGAAATGTGGAATGGAATGAGGAATGGAATGCAATGGAATGGAATGTGTTTGGAATGGGCAATGTAATGTGCAGTGGATTGTGAAATGGAATGTGAAATGGAATGTGTAATGCAACGGAATGGAATGTGGAATGGAATGTGGAATGGAATGGAATGTGGAATGGAATGTGGAATAGAATGTGCAATGGAATGTGGAATGTAACGGAATGGAATGTGGAGTGGAATGGAATTGAATGAGGAATTTAATGCAATGGAATGTGGAATGCAATGTGGAAAGGTATGGAATGGAATGTGGAATGGAATGTTGAGTGGAATATGGAATGGAATGTGGTATGGAATGGAATGAAGTGTGGAGAGGAATGGAAATTAATGGTAGTGAATATGGAATTGAATGGAATGGAATGTGGAAAGAAATGTGGAAAGGAACGTGCCATGGAACGTGGAATGGAACGTGGAATGGAACGTGGAATGGAATGCAATGGATCGTGGAATGGAATGTGTAATGGAATGTAGATTGGAATGTGGACTGGAAACTGGAATGGAATGTGGAATGGAATGTAGATTGGAATGTGCAAAGCAAAGTGTAATGGAATGGAATAGAGTGTGTAATGGAACGTGGAATGGAATGGAATGGGACGTGGAGTGGAATGTGGAAAGGAATGTGGAAGGGAACTTGGAATGGAATGAAATTAGGAAGGGAATGAAATGGAATGTGGAATGGAATGTGAAATGGAATGTTGAATTGAATGTGGAATGGAATGGGAAATGGAATTTAAAATGGAATGGAATGGAATGGAATGCAAAATGCAATTTAATGTGTAGTGGAAGGGAATTAAATGGAATGGAATGTAGAATGGAATGGAATGGAATAGAATGTGAAATGCAATGTGGAATGGAATGCAATGTGTAATGGAATGAGTAATGGATTGGAATGGAGTGGAATATAAAGGAATGTGGAATGGAATGTGAAATGGAATGGAATGGAATGGAATATGGAATGGAAGGGAATGGAAGGTGAAATGGAATGGAATGTAAAATGGAATGGAATGGAATGTGGTATGAAAGGGAATGGAAAGGAATGGAATGAGGAATGGAACGGAATGGGATGTGGAATGGAATGGAATGTGGAACAGAACATGGAATGGAAACAGGAATGGAATGTGGAATAGAATGCAATGGAATGCAATGGAATGGAATGGAATGTGGAATGGAATGTGGAATAGAATGGAATGGAATGGAATGCGGAATGGAATGGAGTGGAATGTGGAATGGAATGTGGAATGAAATGTGGAATGCAATGGAATGGAATGTGGAATGTAATGAGTAATGGAACGTGTAATGGAATGGAATGGAACTTGGAATGGAACGTGGAATGCAATGAAGAATGGAACTTGGAATGGATCATGGAGTGGAATTGATTGGAACGAGGAATGAAATGAACAATGGAATGTGGAATGCATCATGGAATGGAATTGATTGGAAAGTGGAATGTAATGAAACGTGGAATGAAATGGAATGGAAAGTGGAATGGAACAGAATGCAACGTGGAATGCAATGGAATGGAAAGTGGAATGGAATGGAACGTGGAATGCAGTGAAACAGTACGTGGAATGGAATGTGGAATGGAATGGAACATAATGGAATGCAAAGTGGAATCAAATGGAAAGTGGAATGGAAAGTGCAATACAACGGAATGGAATGTGCAATGGAATTTGGAATGGAAAGAATGGAGTGTGGAATGGAATGGAATGCGGAATGGAATGTGGAATGGAATAGAATGGAATGTGGAATGGAATGGAAAGGAATGTGGAAAGGAACATGGAATGGAACGGAATGGGATGGAATGGAATGTGGAATGGAATGCGGAATGGAAAGTGGAAAGAATGGAATGAAATTGAATGGAATGTGGAATGGTATGGAATGTAAAATGGAAACAAATTGAATGTGGAATGGAAGGGAATGGAAAGTAATGAAATGTCTAATGGAATAGAATGGAATATTTAAAGGAATGTGGAATGGAATGGAATGGAATCTGGAATGGAATGGAATGGAATGGATAGTGGAATGGAATGCAATGTGGAATGGAAAGGAATGGAATGGAATGGAATGTGGAATGTACTGAAATGGAATGTGGAATGGAATGGAATGGAATGTGGAATGGAATGGAATGGAATGTGGAATGGAATGGAATAGAATGGATTTTGGAATGGAATGGAATGGAATGCATTGTGGAATGGAATAGAATGGAATGTGGAATGAAATGGAATGGAATGTGGAATGGAATGAAATGGAATGGAGTGTGGAATGGAATCGAATGGAGTGGATTTTGGAATGAAGTGTGGAATGGAATCTGAAATGGAATTTGGCATGGAATGGAATGTGGAATGGTATGGAATGTAATGGAATGGAAATCGGAATGAAACATGGAATGGAATGATGAATGGAATGGAATGGAATGTGGAATGAATTCGAATGGAATTGACTTTCATATGGAATGGAATGGAATGGAATGTGGAATGGAAAGTGGAATGCAATGCAATGGAATGGAAAGTGGAATGGAAGGGAATGGAATGGAATGGAAGGGAAAGTGGAATGGAATTGAATGGAATGCAAAGGAATGGAATGGAATTTAGTGTGGAATGGAATGGAATGTGGAAAGGAATGGAATGGAATGTGGAATGTAATGGAATGGCGTGTGTAATGGAAATAAAATGGAATTTGAAGTGGAAGTAGAAAGGAATGTGGAATGGAATGAAAAGGAATGTGGAAAGGAATGGAATGGAATGTGGAATGGAATGGAAGGGAAGGTGGAATGGAATGGAAAGGAATTTTGAATGCAATGTGCAATGGAATGGAATGGAATGTGGAATGGAATAGAATGGAATGTGGAATGGAACGTGGAATGGAACGTGGAATGGAATGGAATGGAATGTGGAATGGAATGTTGAATGGAACGGAATAGAATGTGGAATGGAAAGAGGAAGTCAATGGAATGGAATGTGAAATGGAATGGAATGGAATGGACTGTGAAATTCAATGGAATGGAGAGGAATGGATTGGAATGGAATGGGGAATGGAATGTGGAATGGAAGGGGGAATGGAATGCAATGTGCAATGGAATGTGGAATGCAAAGTGGAATGGAATGGAATCGAAAGTGCAATGCAATGTGGAATGCATGGGAAAGGCATGTGGAATGGAATGGAATGGTATTTGGAATGCAGTGCAATGGAATGGAAAGGAATGTGGAAAGGAATGGAATGGAATGGAATGTTGAATGGAATGGAATTTAATGTGGAATGGAATGTGAAATGTAATGTGGAATGGAATGGAATGAGATGTGGAATGGAGTTTGGAGTGCAATGGAAAGGAATGTGGATTGGAATGGAATGGTATCTGGAATGGAATGGAATGGATTGGAATGTGGACTGGAAAGAATGGAATGTGATGGAATGTGGAATGGAATGTGTATTGGAATGGAAAATGTAATGGAATATGAAATGGAATGGAATGGAATGGAATGTGTAATGGAATGTGAAATGGAATGGAATGCAATGCGGAATGGAATGGAATGGAACGTGGAATGGAATGGAATGGAATGTAAAATGGAATTGAATGGAATGTGGAATGTAAGGGAATGGAATGGAATTGAATGTGGAATGGAACGGAATGGGAAGTGGAATGGAATGTGGAATGCAATGGAATGTGGAACGGAACATGGAATGGAAACTGGAACGGAATATGGAATACAACGGAATGGAATGGAATGGAATGGAGTGCAATGCAATGTGGAATGCAATGGAATGGAGTGAAATGGAATGTGGAATGGAATGCAAAATGGAATGGAATCTGGAATGGAACATGGAATGGAATGGGGAATTGAATGGAATGCGGAATGGAACGTGGAATGGAATGGAATGGAATGGAATGTGGAATGGAATGTAATGGAAAGTGGAATAGAATGTAATGGAATGTGGAATGGAATGGAATGGAAAGCCATTTGGAATGGAATCTGGAATGGAACGTGGAATGGAAGGGAATGTGGAATGAAATGGAATGGAATGTGGAAAGGAATGGTATGGAATGGAATGTGGAATGAAAACGAATGGAATGGAATGGAAAGTGGAATGGAATGCAACGAGGAATGGAACGGAATGGACTGTGGAATGGAATGGAAAGGAATGGAAGGTGAAATGAAATGGAATGGAATGTGGAATGGAATGGAAGGGAATGGAATGTGAAATGGAACGGAATGGAATGTGGAAAGGAATGGTACAGTATGGAATATGGAATGGAAATGAATGGAATGGAATGGAAAGTGAAATGGAATGGAATGTGGAATGGAAAGGAATGGAAAGTGGAATGGAAAGGAATGAAATGTGGAATGGAATGGAATGGAATGTGGAATGGTTTGGAATGGATTGTGCAATGCAATGGAATGGAATGGAAACTGGAATGGAAAGGAATGAAATGTGGAATGGAATGGAATGGAATGTGGAATGGATTGGAATGGATTGTGCTATGCAATGGAATGGAATGTGGAAAGGAATATGGAATGGAATGGAATGGAATGGAAACTGTAATGGAATGGAATGGAATGTGGAATGGATTTAAACGGAATGGCATGGTATTTGGAATGGAATGGAATGGGGTGGAGTAGAATGGAATGGAATGGGGTGGAATGGAATGTGGATTGGAATGGAAGGGAATGTAATGGAATTTGGAATGGAATGCAATGTGGAATGGAATGGAATGCAATGTGGAATGGAAGTTGGAATAGAATGGAATGTGTAATGAAACGAAATGCAATTTGTAATGGAATAGAATGGAATGTGGAATGGAATGTGGAATGGAATGGAATGGAATGTGCAATGGAATGGAATGCAATGGAATGTGGAATGGAATGGAATGGAATGTGGAATGGAATGGAATGGAATGTGGAATGGAATGGAATGGAATGTGAAATGTAAACAGAATGGAATGTCATATTCAAAGAGAATGGGATATGTAATTGAATGGAATGGAATGTGGAATGGAATGGAATGGAATGTGGAATGCAACGTGGAATGAAACGGAGTGGAATGTGCAATGGAATGTTGAATGGAATGTAATGGAATGTGGAATGGAAAGGAATGGAATGTGGAATGGAATGGAATGGAATGTGCAATGGAATGGAATGCAATGGAATGTGGAATGGAATGGAATGGAATGTGGAATGGAATGGAATGGAATGTGGAATGGAATGGAATGGAATGTGAAATGTAAACAGAATGGAATGTCATATTCAAGGAGAATGGGATATGTAATTGAATGGAATGGAATGTGGAATGGAATGGAATGGAATGTGGAATGCAACGTGGAATGAAACGGAGTGGAATGTGCAATGGAATGTTGAATGGAATGTAATGGAATGTGGAATGGAAAGGAATGGAATGGGGAATGGAATGGAATGGAGTGGGAAAGGATTATGGAATGGAATGTGGAATGGAATGTTGAATGGAATGTGGAAAGGAATGTGGAATATAACGGAATGGAATGTGAAATGGAATGGAATGGAATGTGGAATGGAATGGAATGGAATGTGCAATGGAATGTGGAAAGTAATGTGGAATGGAATGTGGAATGGAATGGACTGCAATGTGGAATGAAATGTGGAATGGAATGTGGAACGGAATGGAATGGAAAGTGGAATCGAATGGAATGGAATGTGGAATGGAATGTAGATTGGAATGTGCAAAGCAAAGTGTAATGGAATGGAATAGAGTGTGTAATGGAACGTGGAATGGAATGGAATGGGACGTGGAGTGGAATGTGGAATGGAATGTGGAAGGGAACTTGGAATGGAATGAAATTAGGAAGGGAATGAAATGGAATGTGGAATGGAATGTGAAATGGAATGTTGAATGGAATGTGGAATGGAATGTGAAATGGAATTTAAAATGGAATGGAACGGAATGGAATGCAAAATGCAATTTAATGTGTAGTGGAATGGAATTAAATGGAATGGAATGTAGAATGGAATGGAATGAAATGGAATAGAATGTGGAATGCAATGTGGAATGGAAAGCAACGTGTATTGGAATGAGTAATGGATTGGAATGGAGTGGAATGTAACGGAATGTGGAATGGAATGGAATAGAATAAAATGGAATGTGGAATGGAAAGTGGAATGGAATGGAATGGAATGTGGAATGGAATCGATTGTAATGTGGAATGGATTGGAATGTAATTGAATGTATATTACAATGGAATGGAATCGATTTTAATGTGGAATGGATTGGAATGTAATTGAATGTAGATTACAATGGAAAGGAATCGAAAGGAATGTGGAATGGATTGGAATGTGGAATACAATAAATGTAATGGAATGCAAAATGGAATGGAATAGCATGTGGAATGGAAGGGAATGGATTGGGATGGAATGTGGAATGAAATAGAATGGAAAAAGGAATGGAATGTGGAATGGAATGGAATGGAATGTGGAAAGCAACGTGGAAAGTAATGGAATGGAACGTGACATGGAGTGGAAAGTAATGTGTAATGGAATGAGGAATGCAAAGGAATGGAATGTGGAATGGAATGAGGAATGGAATGGAATGGAATGTGGATTGAATTGTGGAAATGAATGGAATGTGGAATGGAATGTGGAATATAATGTAATGTGGAATGGAACGTGGAATGGAATGGAAAGGAAAGTGAAATGGTATGGAGTGGAATGTGGAATTGAATGTGGAATGTAGTAGAATGGAATGGAATGAGAGGTAGAATGTAATGGAATGTGGAACGGAATTGAATGGAATGTGGAATGGAATCTGGAATGAAATCTGGAAAGGAATAGAATGGAATTGAATGTGGAATGGAATGGAATGGAATGTGGAAAGGAATGGAATGGATTGTGGAATGGAATGGAATGTAATGGAATGGAAAGTGGAATGGAATGTAATGGAAGGGAAAGGAATGTGGAATGGAAATTGGAATGTAATGCAATGGAATTGAATGGAATAGAAAGGAATGTGAAATGGAATGAGGAATGGAATCCGGAATGGATTGTGGAATGCAATGGAATGGAATGGAAAGGAATGTGTAATGGAATGGAAAGGAATGTGTAATGGAATGGAATAGAATGTGGAATTGAATGGAATGTATCAGAATGCAATGTAGAATGGAAAGTGGAATGGAATGCAATGGAATGGAAAGGAATGTGGGATGGAAATTGGAATGCAATGGAATGGAATGTGGAATGGAATGCAATGTTAAGTGGAATACAATGTAAAGTGGAATGTAATGGAATGTGGATTGCAATGGAATGGATTCGAATGGAATGCACAATGGAATGGAATGAGAAATGGAATGGAATGGAATGGAATGTTGAATCGAAGGGAATGGAATTTAATGGAATGTGGAATGGAAAGGAAAGGGATATGGAATGGAATGTGGAATGGAAAGGAATGGAATGTGAAATGGAAGGTGGAAAGTAATGGAAAGCAAGGTGGAATGGAGTGGAATGTTATGTGTAATGGAATGAGGAATGGAATGGAATAGAAAGGAATGGAATGTGGAATTAAATGGAATGGAATATGGAATGTAACTTAGAATGGAATGTTATGTGGAATGGAATGTGCAATGTAAAGGAATGTTAAATGGAATGGATTAGAATGTGGAATGGAATGGAATGGATTGTGTGATGGAATTAATGAAATGTGGAATGGAATCTGGAATGGAATGGAATGGAATGAGGAAGGGAATGGAATGGAATTGAATGTGTACTGGAATGGAATGGAATGGAACGGAATGTGGAATGGAATGGAATGGAATGGAAAGGAATGTGGAATGGAAAGTGGTTCCTTTCCACATTCCATTCCACATTCCATTGCACATTCCATTCCAGTCCGTTCCACATTCCATCCCATTCCGTTTTATTCCAGTCCACATTCCATTCCATTCCTTTCCATTGCATTCCAGATTCCATTACTTTTCAATCAGCTTTCCTGTCCGCTATATTCCACATTCCATTCCACATTCTATTCCACTACATTCCACATTCCATTGCACATTCCACTCAATACCATTCCACATTGCATTCAATTCCATTCCACATTCCATTCCACATTTCATTCCATTCCACATTCCACATTGCATTCCATTCTATTCCATTCCATTCCTCATTCCTTACACATTACAATCCGTAATTACAAAGCTGGAGGCATCACGCTACCTGACTTCAAACTATACTACAAGGCTACAGTAACCCAACAGCATGGTACTGGTACCAAAACAGAGATATAGATCAAGGGAACAGAACAGAGCCGTCAGAAATAATGCCACATATCTACAACTATCTGATCTTTGACAAACCTGACAAAAACAAGAAATGGAGAAAGGATTCCCTATTTAATAAATGGTGCTGGGAAAACTGGCTAGCCACATGTAGAAAGCTGAAACTGGATCCCTTCCTTACACCTTATACAAAAATCAACTCAAGATGGATTAAAGACTAAAACATTAGACCTAAAACCATAAAAACCCTAGAAGAAAACGTAGGCAGTACCATTCAGGACATAGGCATGGGCAAGGACTTCATGTCTAAAACACCAAAAGCAATGGCAACAAAAGCCAAAATTGACAAATGGGATCTAATTAAACTAAAGAGCTTCTGCACAGCAAAGGAAACTACCATCAGAGTGAACAGGCAACCTACAAAATGGGAGAAAATTTTCGCAACTTACTCATCTGACAAAGGGCTAATATCCAGAATCTACAATGAACTCCAACAAATTTACAAGACAACACCAAACAACCCCATCAAAAAGTGGGCGAAGGACATGAACAGACACTCCTCAAAAGAAGACATTTATGCAGCCAAAAAACACATGAAAAAATGCTCACCATCACTGGCCATCAGAGAAATGCAAATCAAAACCACAATGAGATACCATCTCACACCAGTTGGAAAGGCAATCATTAAAAAGTCAGGAAACAACAGGTGCTGGAGAGGATGTGGAGAAATAGGAACACTTTTACACGGTTGGTGGGACTGTAAACTAGTTCAACCCTTGTGGAAGTCACTGTGGCGATTCCTCAGGGATCTAGAACTAGAAATTCCATTTGACCCAGCCATCCCATTACTGGGTATATACCCAAAGGACTATAAATCATGCTGCTATAAAGACACATGCACACGCATGTTTATTGCGGCATTATACACAGTAGCAAAGACTTGGAACCAACCCAAATGTCCAACAATGATAGACTGGATTAAGAAAATGTGGCACATATACACCATGGAATACTAGGCAGCCATAAAAAATGATGAGTTCATATCCTTTGAAGGGACATGGATGAAATTGGAAATCATCGTTCTCAGTAAACTATCGCAAGAACAAAAAACCAAACACCACATATTCTCACTCATAGGTGGGAATTGAACAATGAGAACACATGGACACAGGAAGGGGAACATCACACTTCGGGGACTGTTGTGGGGTGGAGGGAGGGGCGAGGGACAGCATTGGGAGATATACCTATTGCTAGATGACGAGTTGGTGGGTGCAGCGCACCATCATGGCACATGTATACATATGTGGCTTACCTGCACGTTGCGCACATGTACCATAGAGCCTAAAGTATAATAATAATAATAATAGTAATAATAATAATAATAATGATAAAAAGAAAAAAAATTAAAATAAAAAAAGAAAGGGATAAATTCCTCGACACATACACTCTCCCATGACTAAACCAGGAAGAAGTTGAATCTCTGAATAGTCTAATAACAGGAGCTGAAATTGTGGCAATAATCAATAGCTTACCAACCAAAAAGAGTCCAGGATCAGATGGGTCCACAGCCGAATTCTACGAGAGGTACAAGGAGGAACTGGAACCATTACTTCAGAAACTATTCCAATCAATAGAAAAAGAGGGAATCCTTCCTAACTCATTTTACGAGGCCAGCATCATGCTGATACCAAAGCTGGGCAGAGACACAACCAAAAAAGAGAATTTTAGACCAATATCCTGGATGAATATTGATGCAAAAATCCTCAATAAATTACTGGCAAACCGAATCCAGCAGCACATCAAACAGCTTATCCACCATGATCAAGAGGGCTTCATCCCTGGGATGCAAGGCTGGTTCAATATACGCAAATCAATAAATGTAATCCAGCATATAAACAGAACCAAAGTCAAAAACCACATGATTATCTCAATACATGAAGAAAAGGCCTTTGACAAAATTCCACAACCCTTCATGCTAAAAACTCTCAATAAATTAGGTATTGATGGGTCGTATCTCTAAATAATAAGAGCTATTTATGACAAACCCACAGCCAATATCATACTGAATGGGCAAAAACTGGAAGCATTCACTTTGAAAACTGGCACAAGACAGGGATGCCCTCTCTCACCACTTCTATTCAACATAGTGTTGGAAGTTCTGGCCAGGGCAATTAGGCAAGAGAAGGAAATCAAGGGTATTCAATTAGGAAAAAAGGAAGTCAAATTGTCCCTGTTTGCAGATGACGTGATAGTAGATCTAGAAAACCCCATTGTCTCAGCCCAAAATCTCCTTAAGCTGATTAGCAACTTCAGCAAAGTCTCAGGATACAAAATCAATGTACAAAAATCACAAGCATTCTTATACATCAATAACAGACAAACAGAGAGCCAAATCATGAGTGAACTCCCATTCACAATTGCTTCAAAGAGAATAAAATACCTAGGAATCCAACTTACAAGGGATGTGAAGGACCTCTTCAAGGAGAAAACCACAAACCACTGCTCAAGGAAATAAAAGAGGATACAAACAAATGGAAGAACATTCCATGCTCATGGGTAGGAAGAATCAATATCATGAAAATGGCCATCCTTCCCAAGGTAATTTACAGATTCAATGCCATCCCCATCAAGTTACCAATGACTTTCTTCGCAGAATTGGAAAAAAACTACTTTGAAGTTCATATGGAACCAAAAAAGAGCCCGCATCACCAAGTCAATCCTAAGCCAAAAGAACAAAGCTGGAGGCATCACGCTACCTGACTTCAAACTATACTACAAGGCTACAGTAACCCAAACAGCATGGTACTGGTACCAAAACAGAGATATAGATCAAGGGAACAGAACAGAGCCGTCAGAAATAATGCCACATATCTACAACTATCTGATCTTTGACAAACCTGACAAAAACAAGAAATGGAGAAAGGATTCCCTATTTAATAAATGGTGCTGGGAAAACTGGCTAGCCACATGTAGAAAGCTGAAACTGGATCCCTTCCTTACACCTTATACAAAAATCAACTCAAGATGGATTAAAGACTTAAACGTTAGACCTAAAACCATAAAAACCCTAGAAGAAAACCTAGGCAGTACCATTCAGGACATAGGCATGGGCAAGGACTTCATGTCTAAAACACCAAGAGCAATGGCAACAAAAGCCAAAATTGACAAATGGGATCTAATTAAACTAAAGAGCTTCTGCACAGCAAAGGAAACTACCATCAGAGTGAACAGGCAACCTACAAAATGGGAGAAAGTTTTCACAACTTACTCATCTGACAAAGGGCTAATATCCAGAATCTACAATGAACTCCAACAAATTTACAAGACAACACCAAACAACCCCATCAAAAAGTGGGCGAAGGACATGAACAGACACTCCTCAAAAGAAGACATTTATGCAGCCAAAAAACACAAGAAAAAATGCTCACCATCACTGGCCATCAGAGAAATGCAAATCAAAACCACAATGAGATACCATCTCACACCAGTTGGAAAGGCAATCATTAAAAAGTCAGGAAACAACAGGTGCTGGAGAGGATGTGGAGAAATAGGAACACTATTACACGGTTGGTGGGACTGTAAACTAGTTCAACCCTTGTGGAAGTCACTGTGGCGATTCCTCAGGGATCTGGAACTAGAAATTCCATTTGACCCAGCCATCCCATTACTGGGTATATACCCAAAGGACTATAAATCATGCTGCTATAAAGACACATGCACACGCATGTTTATTGCGGCATTATACACAGTAGCAAAGACTTGGAACCAACCCAAATGTCCAACAATGATAGACTGGATTAAGAAAATGTGGCACATATACACCATGGAATACTAGGCAGCCATAAAAAATGATGAGTTCATATCCTTTGAAGGGACATGGATGAAATTGGAAATCATCGTTCTCAGTAAACTATCGCAAGAACAAAAAACCAAACACCACATATTCTCACTCATAGGTGGGAATTGAACAATGAGAACACATGGACACAGGAAGGGGAACATCACACTTCGGGGACTGTTGTGGGGTGGAGGGAGGGGCGAGGGACATCATTGGGAGATATACCTATTGCTAGATGACGAGTTGGTGGGTGCAGCGCACCAGCATGGCACATGTATACATATGTGGCTTACCTGCACGTTGCGCACATGTACCATAGAGCCTAAAGTATAATAATAATAATAATAATAATAGTAATAATAATAATAATAATGATAAAAAGAAAAAAAATTAAAATAAAAAAGAAAGGGATAAATTCCTCGACACATACACTCTCCCATGACTAAACCAGGAAGAAGTTGAATCTCTGAATAGTCTAATAACAGGAGCTGAAATTGTGGCAATAATCAATAGCTTACCAACCAAAAAGAGTCCAGGATCAGATGGGTCCACAGCCGAATTCTACGAGAGGTACAAGGAGGAACTGGAACCATTACTTCAGAAACTATTCCAATCAATAGAAAAAGAGGGAATCCTTCCTAACTCATTTTACGAGGCCAGCATCATGCTGATACCAAAGCTGGGCAGAGACACAACCAAAAAAGAGAATTTTAGACCAATATCCTTGATGAATATTGATGCAAAAATCCTCAATAAATTACTGGCAAACCGAATCCAGCAGTACATCAAACAGCTTATCCACCATGATCAAGTGGGCTTCATCCCTGGGATGCAAGGCTGGTTCCATATATGCAAATCAATAAATGTAATCCAGCATATAAACAGAACCAAAGTCAAAAACCACATGATTATCTCAATACATGAAGAAAAGGCCTTTGACAAAATTCCACAACCCTACATGCTAAAAACTCTCAATAAATTAGGTATTGATGGGTCGTATCTCTAAATAATAAGAGCTATTTATGACAAACCCACAGCCAATATCATACTGAATGGGCAAAAACTGGAAGCATTCACTTTGAAAACTGGCACAAGACAGGGATGCCCTCTCTCACCACTTCTATTCAACATAGTGTTGGAAGTTCTGGCCAGGGCAATTAGGCAAGAGAAGGAAATCAAGGGTATTCAATTAGGAAAAAAGGAAGTCAAATTGTCCCTGTTTGCAGATGACGTGATAGTATATCTAGAAAACCCCATTGTCTCAGCCCAAAATCTCCTTAAGCTGATTAGCAACTTCAGCAAAGTCTCAGGATACAAAATCAATGTACAAAAATCACAAGCATTCTTATACATCAATAACAGACAAACAGAGAGCCAAATCATGAGTGAACTCCCATTCACAATTGCTTCAAAGAGAATAAAATACCTAGGAATCCAACTTACAAGGGATGTGAAGGACCTCTTCAAGGAGAAAACCACAAACCACTGCTCAAGGAAATAAAAGAGGATACAAACAAATGGAAGAACATTCCATGCTCATGGGTAGGAAGAATCAATATCATGAAAATGGCCATCCTTCCCAAGGTAATTTACAGATTCAATGCCATCCCCATCAAGTTACCAATGACTTTCTTCACAGAATTGGAAAAAACAACTTTAAAGTTCATATGGAACCAAAACAGAGCCCGCATCACCAAGTCAATCCTAAGCCAAAAGAACAAAGCTGGAGGCATCACGCTACCTGACTTCAAACTATACTACAAGGCTACAGTAACCCAAACAGCATGGTACTGGTACCAAAACAGAGATATAGATCAAGGGAACAGAACAGAGCCGTCAGAAATAATGCCACATATCTACAACTATCTGATCTTTGACAAACCTGACAAAAGCAAGAAATGGAGAAAGGATTCCCTATTTAATAAATGGTGCTGGGAAAACTGGCTAGCCACATGTAGAAAGCTGAAACTGGATCCCTTCCTTACACCTTATACAAAAATCAACTCAAGATGGATTAAAGACTTAAACGTTAGACCTAAAATCATAAGAACCCTAGAAGAAAACCTAGGCAGTACCATTCAGGACATAGACATGGGCAAGGACTTCATCTCTAAAACACCAAAAGCAATGGCAACAAAAGCCAAAATTGACAAATGGGATCTAATTAAACAAAAGAGCTTCTGCACAGCAAAGGAAACTACCATCAGAGTGAACAGGCAACCTACAAAATGGGAGAAAATTTTCGCAACCTACTCATCTGACAAAGGGCTAATATCCAGAATCTACAATGAACTCCAACAAATTTACAAGACAACACCAAACAACCCCATCAAACAGTGGGCGAAGGACATGAACAGACACTCCTCAAAAGAAGACATTTATGCAGCCAAAAAACACAAGAAAAAATGCTCACCATCACTGGCCATCAGAGAAATGCAAATCAAAACCACAATGAGATACCATCTCACACCAGTTAGAATGGCAATCATTAAAAAGTCAGGAAACAACAGGTGCTGGAGAGGATGTGGAGAAAGAGGAACACTTTTACACTGTTGGTGGGACTGTAAACTAGTTCAACCTTTGTGGAAGTCACTGTGGCGAATCCTCAGGGATCTAGAACTAGAAATTCCATTTGACCCAGCCATCCCATTACTGGGTATATACCCAAAGGACTATAAATCATGCTGCTATAAAGACACATGCACACGTATGTTTATTGTGGCATTATACACAATAGCAAAGACTTGGAACCAACCCAAATGTCCAACAATGATAGACTGGATTAAGAAAATGTGGCACATATACACCATGGAATACTAGGCAGCCATAAAAAATGATGAGTTCATATCCTTTGTAGGGACATGGATGAAATTGGAAATCATCGTTCTCAGTAAACTATCGCAAGAAGAAAAAACCAAACACCACATATTCTCACTCATAGGTGGGAATTAAACAATGAGAACACATGGACACAGGAAGGGGAACATCACACTTCGGGAACTGTTGTGGGGTGGGGAGAGGGGCGAGGGACAGCATTGGGAGATATACCTAATGCTAGATGACGAGTTGGTGGGTGCAGCGCACCAGCATTGCACATGTATACATATGTGGCTTACCTGCACGTTGCGCACATGTACCATAGAGCCTAAAGTATAATAATAATAATAATAATAATAATGATAATAATGATAAAAAGAAAAAAATTTAAAATTATAAAGAAAGGGATAAATTCCTCGACACATACACTCTCCCATGACTAAACCAGGAAGAAGTTGAATCTCTGAATAGTCTAATAACAGGAGCTGAAATTGCGGCAATAATCAATAGCTTACCAACCAAAAAGAGTCCAGGATCAGATGGGTCCACAGCGGAATTCTACGAGAGGTACAAGGAGGAAATGGAACCATTACTTCAGAAACTATTCCAATCAATAGAAAAAGAGGGAATCCTTCCTAACTCATTTTACGAGGCCAGCATCATGCTGATAGGAAAGCTGGGCAGAGACACAACCAAAAAAGAGAATTTTAGACCAATATCCTTGATGAATATTGATGCAAAAATCCTCAATAAATTACTGGCAAACCGAATCCAGCAGCACATCAAACAGCTTATCCACCATGATCAAGTGGGCTTCATCCCTGGGATGCAAGGCTGGTTCAATATACGCAAATCAATAAATGTAATCCAGCATATAAACAGAACCAAAGTCAAAAACCACATGATTATCTCAATACATGAAGAAAAGGCCTTTGACAAAATTCCACAACCCTTCATGCTAAAAACTCTCAATAAATTAGGTATTGATGGGTCGTATCTCAAAATAATAAGAGCTATTTATGACAAACCCACAGCCAATATCATACTGAATGGGCAAAAACTGGAAGCATTCACTTTGAAAACTGGCACAAGACAGGGATGCCCTCTCTCACCACTTCTATTCAACATAGTGTTGGAAGTTCTGGCCAGGGCAATTAGGCAAGAGAAGGAAATCAAGGGTATTCAATTAGGAAAAAAGGAAGTCAAATTGTCCCTGTTTGCAGATGACGTGATAGTATATCTAGAAAACCCCATTGTCTCAGCCCAAAATCTCCTTAAGCTGATTAGCAACTTCAGCAAAGTCTCAGGATACAAAATCAACGTACAAAAATCACAAGCATTCTTATACATCAATAACAGACAAACAGAGAGCCAAATCATGAGTGAACTCCCATTCACAATTGCTTCAAAGAGAATAAAATACCTAGGAATCCAACTTACAAGGGATGTGAAGGACCTCTTCAAGGAGAAAACCACAAACCACTGCTCAAGGAAATAAAAGAGGATACAAACAAATGGAAGAACATTCCATGCTCATGGGTAGGAAGAATCAATATCATGAAAATGGCCATCCTTCCCAAGGTAATTTACAGATTCAATGCCATCCCCATCAAGTTACCAATGACTTTCTTCACAGAATTGGAAAAAAGTACTTTAAAGTTCATATGGAACCAAAAAAGAGCCTGCATCACCTAGTCAATCCTAAGCCAAAAGAACAAAGCTGGAGGCATCACGCTACCTGACTTCAAACTATACTACAAGGCTACAGTAACCCAAACAGCATGGTACTGGTACCAAAACAGAGATATAGATCAAGGGAACAGAACAGAGCCGTCAGAAATAATGCCACATATCTACAACTATCTGATCTTTGACAAACCTGACAAAAACAAGAAATGGAGAAAGGATTCCCTATTTAATAAATGGTGCTGGGAAAACGGGCTAGCCACATGTAGAAAGCTGAAACTGGATCCCTTCCTTACACCTTATACAAAAATCAACTCAAGATGGATTAAAGACTTAAACGTTAGACCTAAAACCATAAGAAGCCTAGAAGAAAACCTACGCAGTACCATTCAGGACATAGGCATGAGCAAGGACTTCATGTCTAAAACACCAAAAGCAATGGCAACAAAAGCCAAAATTGACAAATGGGATCTAATTAAACTAAAGAGCTTCTGCACAGCAAAGGAAACTACCATCAGAGTGAACAGGCAACCTACAAAATGGGAGAAAATTTCCGCAACCTACTCATCTGACAAAGGGCTAATATCCAGAATCTACAATGAACTCCAACAAATTTACAAGAAAACACCAAACAACCCCATCAAAAAGTGGCCGAAGGACATGAACAGACACTCCTCAAAAGAAGACATTTATGCAGCCAAAAAACACAAGAAAAAATGCTCACCATCACTGGCCATCAGAGAAATGCAAATCAAAACCACAATGAGATACCATCTCACACCAGTTGGAAAGGCAATCATTAAAAAGTCAGGAAACAACAGGTGCTGGAGAGGATGTGGAGAAATAGGAACACTTTTACACGGTTGGTGGGACTGTAAAGTAGTTCAACCCTTGTGGAAGTCACTGTGGCGATTCCTCAGGGATCTAGAACTAGAAATTCCATTTGACCCAGCCATCCCATTACTGGGTATATACCCAAAGGACTATAAATCATGCTGCTATAAAGACACATGCACATGCATGTTTATTGCGGCATTATACACAGTAGCAAAGACTTGGAACCAACCCAAATGTCCAACAATGATAGACTGGATTAAGAAAATGTGGCACATATACACCATGGAATACTAGGCAGCCATAAAAAATGATGAGTTCATATCCTTTGTAGGGACATGGATGAAATTGGAAATCATCGTTCTCAGTAAACTATCGCAAGAAAAAAAACCAAACACCACATATTCTCACTCATCGGTGGGAATTGCACAATGAGAACACATGGACACAGGAAGGGGAACATCACACTTCGGGGACTGTTGTAGGGTGGGGGGAGGGGCGAGGGACATCATTGGGAGATATACCTATTGCTAGATGACGAGTTGGTGGGTGCAGCGCACCAGCATGGCACATGTATACATATGTGGCTTACCTGCACGTTGCGCACATGTACCATAGAGCCTAAAGTATAATAATAATAATAATAGTGATAATAATAATAATAATGATAAAAAGAAAAAAAATTAAAATAAAAAAAGAAAGGGATAAATTCCTCGACACATACACTCTCCCATGACTAAACCAGGAAGAAGTTGAATCTCTGAATAGTCTAATAACAGGAGCTGAAATTGTGGCAATAATCAATAGCTTACCAACCAAAAAGAATACAGGATCAGATGGGTCCACAGCCGAATTCTACGAGAGGTACAAGGAGGAACTGGAACCATTACTTCAGAAACTATTCCAATCAATAGAAAAAGAGGGAATCCTTCCTAACTCATTTTACGAGGCCAGCATCATGCTGATACCAAAGCTGGGCAGAGACACAACCAAAAAAGAGAATTTTAGACCAATATCCTTGATGAATATTGATGCAAAAATCCTCAATAAATTACTGGCAAACCGAATCCAGCAGCACATCAAACAGCTTATCCACCATGATCAAGTGGGCTTCATCCCTGGGATGCAAGGCTGGTTCAATATACGCAAATCAATAAATGTAATCCAGCATATAAACAGAACCAAAGTCAAAAACCACATGATTATCTCAATACATGAAGAAAAGGCCTTTGACAAAATTCCACAACCCTACATGCTAAAAACTCTCAATAAATTAGGTATTGATGGGTCGTATCTCTAAATAATAAGAGCTATTTATGACAAACCCACAGCCAATATCATACTGAATGGGCAAAAACTGGAAGCATTCACTTTGAAAACTGGCACAAGACAGGGATGCCCTCTCTCACCACTTCTATTCAACATAGTGTTGGAAGTTCTGGCCAGGGCAATTAGGCAAGAGAAGGAAATCAAGGGTATTCAATTAGGAAAAAAGGAAGTCAAATTGTCCCTGTTTGCAGATGACGTGATAGTAGATCTAGAAAACCCCATTGTCTCAGCCCAAAATCTCCTTAAGCTGATTAGCAACTTCAGCAAAGTCTCAGGATACAAAATCAATGTACAAAAATCACAAGCATTCTTATACATCAATAACAGACAAACAGAGAGCCAAATCATGAGTGAACTCCCATTCACAATTGCTTCAAAGAGAATAAAATACCTAGGAATCCAACTTACAAGGGATGTGAAGGACCTCTTCAAGGAGAAAACCACAAACCACTGCTCAAGGAAATAAAAGAGGATACAAACAAATGGAAGAACATTCCATGCTCATGGGTAGGAAGAATCAATATCATGAAAATGGCCATCCTTCCCAAGGTAATTTACAGATTCAATGCCATCCCCATCAAGTTACCAATGACTTTCTTCACAGAATTGGAAAAAACTACTTTAAAGTTCATATGGAACCAAAAAAGAGCCCGCATCACGAAGTCAATCCTAAGCCAAAAGAACAAAGCTGGAGGCATCACGCTACCTGACTTCAAACTATACTACAAGGCTACAGTAACCCAAACAGCATGGTACTGGTACCAAAACAGAGATATAGATCAAGGGAACAGAACAGAGCCGTCAGAAATAATGCCACATATCTACAACTATCTGATCTTTGACAAACCTGACAAAAACAAGAAATGGAGAAAGGATTCCCTATTTAATAAATGGTGCTGGGAAAACTGGCTAGCCACATGTAGAAAGCTGAAACTGGATCCCTTCCTTACACCTTATACAAAAATCAACTCAAGATGGATTAAAGACTTAAACGTTAGACCTAAAACCATAAAAACCGAGAAGAAATCCTAGGCAGTACCATTCAGGGCATAGGCATGGGCAAGGACTTCATGTCTAAAACACCAAAAGCAATGGCAACAAAGGCCAAAATTGAGAAATGGGATCTAATTAAACTAAAGAGCTTCTGCACAGCAAAGGAAACTACCATCAGAGTGAACAGGCAACCTACAAAATGGGAGAAAATTTTCGCAACCTACTCATCTGACAAAGGGCTGATATCCAGAATCGACAATGAACTCCAACAAATTTACAAGAAAACACCAAACAACCCCATCAAAAAGTGGGCGAAGGACATGAACAGACACTCCTCAAAAGAGGACATTTATGCAGCCAAAAAACACATGAAAAAATGCTCACCATCACTGGCCATCAGAGAAATACAAATCAAAACCACAATGAGATACCATCTCACACCAGTTAGTATGACAATCATTAAAAAGTCAGGAAACAACAGGTGATGGAGAGGATGTGGAGAAATGGGAACACTTTTACACAGTTGGTGGGACTGTAACGTAGTTCAACCCTTGTGGAAGTCACTGTGGCGATTCCTCAGGGATCTAGAACTAGAAATTCCATTTGACCCAGCCATCCCATTACTGGGCATATACCCAAAGGACTATAAATCATGCTGCTATAAAGACACATGCACACGTATGTTTATTGCGGCATTATACACAGTAGCAAAGACTTGGAACCAACCCAAATGTCCAACAATGATAGACTGGATTAAGAAAATGTGGCACATATACACAATGGAATACTAGACAGCCATAAAAAATGATGAGTTCATATCCTTTGTAGGGACATGGATGAAATTGGAAATCATCGTTCTCAGTAAACTATCGCAAGAACAAAAAACCAAACACCACATATTCTCACTCATAGGTGGGAATTGAACAATGAGAACACATGGACACAGGAAGGGGAACATCACACTTCGGGGACTGTTGTGGGGTCGGGGGAGGGGCGAGGGACATCATTGGGAGATATACCTATCACTAGATGACGAGTTGGTGGGTGCAGCGCACCAGCATGGCACATGTATACATATGTGGCTTACCTGCACGTTGCGCACATGTACCATAGAGCCTAAAGTATAATAATAATAATCATCATCATCATAATGATAATAATCATAATAATGATAAAAAGAAAAAAATTAAAAAAAAAAAGAAAGGGATCAATTCCTCGACACATACACTCTCCCATGACTAAACCAGGAAGAAGT
Source organism: Pongo pygmaeus (assembly GCF_028885625.2). NCBI lineage: Eukaryota > Metazoa > Chordata > Mammalia > Primates > Hominidae > Pongo > Pongo pygmaeus. Next base: position 3,157,886 of record NC_085931.1, read on the forward strand.
TGAATCTCTGAATAGTCTAATAACAGGAGCTGAAATTGTGGCAATAATCAATAGCTTACCAACCAAAAAGAGTCCAGGATCAGATGGGTCCACAGCCGAATTCTACGAGAGGTACAAGGAGGAACTGGAACCATTACTTCAGAAACTATTCCAATCAATAGAAAAAGAGGGAATCCTTCCTAACTCATTTTACGAGGCCAGCATCATGCTGATACCAAAGCTGGGCAGAGACACAGCCAAAAAAGAGAATTTTAGACCAATATCCTTGATGAATATTGATGCAAAAATCCTCAATAAATTACTGGCAAACCGAATCCAGCAGCACATCAAACAGCTTATCCACCATGATCAAGTGGGCTTCATCCCTGGGATGCAAGGCTGGTTCAATATACGCAAATCAATAAATGTAATCCAGCATATAAACAGAACCAAAGTCAAAAACCACATGATTATCTCAATACATGAAGAAAAGGCCTTTGACAAAATTCCACAACCCTTCATGCTAAAAACTCTCAATAAATTAGGTATTGATGGGTCGTATCTCTAAATAATAAGAGCTATTTATGACAAACCCACAGCCAATATCATACTGAATGGGCAAAAACTGGAAGCATTCACTTTGAAAACTGGCACAAGACAGGGATGCCCTCTCTCACCACTTCTATTCAACATAGTGTTGGAAGTTCTGGCCAGGGCAATTAGGCAAGAGAAGGAAATCAAGGGTATTCAATTAGGAAAAAAGGAAGTCAAATTGTCCCTGTTTGCAGATGACGTGATAGTAGATCTAGAAAACCCCATTGTCTCAGCCCAAAATCTCCTTAAGCTGATTAGCAACTTCAGCAAAGTCTCAGGATACAAAATCAATGTACAAAAATCACAAGCATTCTTATACATCAATAACAGACAAACAGAGAGCCAAATCATGAGTGAACTCCCATTCACAATTGCTTCAAAGAGAATAAAATACCTAGGAATCCAACTTACAAGGGATGTGAAGGACCTCTTCAAGGAGAAAACCACAAACCACTGCTCAAGGAAATAAAAGAGGATACAAACAAATGGAAGAACATTCCATGCTCATGGGTAGGAAGAATCAATATCATGAAAAAGGCCATCCTTCCCAAAGTAATTTACAGATTCAATGCCATCCCCATCAAGTTACCAATGACTTTCTTCACAGAATTGGAAAAAACTACTTTAAAGTTCATATGGAACCAAAAAAGAGCCCGCATCACCAAGTCAATCCTAAGCCAAAAGAACAAAGCTGGAGGCATCACGCTACCTGACTTCAAACTATACTACAAGGCTACAGTAACCCAAACAGCATGGTACTGGTACCAAAACAGAGATATAGATCAAGGGAACAGAACAGAGCCGTCAGAAATAATGCCACATATCTACAACTATCTGATCTTTGACAAACCTGACAAAAACAAGAAATGGAGAAAGGATTCCCTATTTAATAAATGGTGCTGGGAAAACTGGCTAGCCACATGTAGAAAGCTGAAACTGGATCCCTTCCTTACACCTTATACAAAAATCAACTCAAGATGGATTAAAGACTTAAACGTTAGACCTAAAACCATAAGAACCCTAGAAGAAAACCTAGGCAGTACGATTCAGGACATAGGCATGGGCAAGGACTTCATGTCTAAAACACCAAAAGCAATGGCAATAAAAGTCAAAATTGACAAATGGGATCTAATTAAACTAAAGAGCTTCTGCACAGCAAAGGAAACTACCATCAGAGTGAACAGGCAACCTACAAAATGGGAGAAAATTTCCGCAACCTACTCATCTGACAAAGGGCTAATATCCAGAATCTACAATGAACTCCAACAAATTTACAAGAAAACACCAAACAACCCCATCAAAAAGTGGGCGAAGGACATGAACAGACACTTCTCAAAAGAAGACATTTATGCAGCCAAAAAACACAAGAAAAAATGCTCACCATCACTGGCCATCAGAGAAATGCAAATCAAAACCACAATGAGATACCATCTCACACCAGTTGGAAAGGCAATCATTAAAAAGTCAGGAAACAACAGGTGCTGGAGAGGATGTGGAGAAATAGGAACACTTTTACACGGTTGGTGGGACTGTAAACTAGTTCAACCCTTGTGGAAGTCACTGTGGCGATTCCTCAGGGATCTAGAACTAGAAATTCCATTTGACCCAGCCATCCCATTACTGGGTATATACCCAAAGGACTATAAATCATGCTGCTATAAAGACACATGCACACGCATGTTTATTGCGGCATTATACACAGTAGCAAAGACTTGGAACCAACCCAAATGTCCAACAATGATAGACTGGATTAAGAAAATGTGGCACATATACACCATGGAACACTAGGCAGCCATAAAAAATGATGAGTTCATATCCTTTGTAGGGACATGGATGAAATTGGAAATCATCGTTCTCAGTAAACTATCGCAAGAACAAAAAACCAAACACCACATATTCTCACTCATCGGTGGGAATTGAACAATGAGAACACATGGACACAGGAAGGGGAACATCACACTTCGGGGACTGTTGTAGGGTGGGGGGAGGGGCGAGGGACATCATTGGGAGATATACCTATTGCTAGATGACGAGTTGGTGGGTGCAGCGCACCAGCATGGCACATGTATACATATGTGGCTTACCTGCACGTTGCGCACATGTACCATAGAGCCTAAAGTATAATAATAATAATAATAGTGATAATAATAATAATAATGATAAAAAGAAAAAAAATTAAAATAAAAAAAGAAAGGGATAAATTCCTCGACACATACACTCTCCCATGACTAAACCAGGAAGAAGTTGAATCTCTGAATAGTCTAATAACAGGAGCTGAAATTGTGGCAATAATCAATAGCTTACCAACCAAAAAGAATACAGGATCAGATGGGTCCACAGCCGAATTCTACGAGAGGTACAAGGAGGAACTGGAACCATTACTTCAGAAACTATTCCAATCAATAGAAAAAGAGGGAATCCTTCCAAACTCATTTTACGAGGCCAGCATCATGCTGATACCAAAGCTGGGCAGAGACACAACCAAAAAAGAGAATTTTAGACCAATATCCTTGATGAATATTGATGCAAAAATCCTCAATAAATTACTGGCAAACCGAATCCAGCAGCACATCAAACAGCTTATCCACCATGATCAAGTGGGCTTCATCCCTGGGATGCAAGGCTGGTTCAATATACGCAAATCAATAAATGTAATCCAGCATATAAACAGAACCAAAGTCAAAAACCACATGATTATCTCAATACATGAAGAAAAGGCCTTTGACAAAATTCCACAACCCTTCATGCTAAAAACTCTCAATAAATTAGGTATTGATGGGTCGTATCTCTAAATAATAAGAGCTATTTATGACAAACCCACAGCCAATATCATACTGAATGGGCAAAAACTGGAAGCATTCACTTTGAAAACTGGCACAAGACAGGGATGCCCTCTCTCACCACTTCTATTCAACATAGTGTTGGAAGTTCTGGCCAGGGCAATTAGGCAAGAGAAGGAAATCAAGGGTATTCAATTAGGAAAAAAGGAAGTCAAATTGTCCCTGTTTGCAGATGACGTGATAGTAGATCTAGAAAACCCCATTGTCTCAGCCCAAAATCTCCTTAAGCTGATTAGCAACTTCAGCAAAGTCTCAGGATACAAAATCAATGTACAAAAATCACAAGCATTCTTATACATCAATAACAGACAAACAGAGAGCCAAATCATGAGTGAACTCCCATTCACAATTGCTTCAAAGAGAATAAAATACCTAGGAATCCAACTTACAAGGGATGTGAAGGACCTCTTCAAGGAGAAAACCACAAACCACTGCTCAAGGAAATAAAAGAGGATACAAACAAATGGAAGAAAATTCGTGTTCATGGCTAGGAAGAATCAATATCAAGAAAATGGCCATCCTTCCCAAGGTAATTTACAGATTCAATGCCATCCCCATCAAGTTACCAATGACTTTCTTCACAGAATTGGAAAAAAACTACTTTAAAGTTCATATGGAACCAAAAAAGAGCCCGCATCACCAAGTCAATCCTAAGCCAAAAGAACAAAGCTGGAGGCATCACGCTACCTGACTTCAAACTATACTACAAGGCTACAGTAACCCAAACAGCATGGTACTGGTACCAAAACAGAGATATAGATCAAGGGAACAGAACAGAGCCGTCAGAAATAATGCCACATATCTACAACTATCTGATCTTTGACAAACCTGACAAAAACAAGAAATGGAGAAAGGATTCCCTATTTAATAAATGGTGCTGGGAAAACTGGCTAGCCACATGTAGAAAGCTGAAACTGGATCCCTTCCTTACACCTTATACAAAAATCAACTCAAGATGGATTAAAGACTTAAACGTTAGACCTAAAACCATAAGAACCCTAGAAGAAAACCTAGGCAGTACCATTCAGGACATAGGCATGGGCAAGGACTTCATGTCTAAAACACCAAAAGCAATGGCAACAAAATCCAAAATTGACAAATGGGATCAAATTAAACTAAAGAGCTTCTGCACAGCAAAGGAAACTACCATCAGAGTGAACAGGCAACCTACAAAATGGGAGAAAATTTTCGCAACCTACTCATCAGACAAAGGGCTAATATCCAGAATCGACAATGAACTCCAACAAATTTACAAGAAAACACCAAACAACCCCATCAAAAAGTGGTCGAAGGACATGAACAGACACTCCTCAAAAGAAGACATTTATGCAGCCAAAAAACACAAGAAAAAATGCTCACCATCACTGGCCATCAGAGAAATGCAAACCAAAACCACAATGAGATACCATCTCACACCAGTTGGAAAGGCAATCATTAAAAAGTCAGGAAACAACAGGTGCTGGAGAGGATGTGGAGAAATAGGAACACTTGTACACGGTTGGTGGGACTGTAAACTAGTTCAACCCTTGTGGAAGTCACTGTGGCGATTCCTCAGGGATCTAGAACTAGAAATTCCATTTGACCCAGCCATCCCATTACTGGGTATATACCCAAAGGACTATAAATCATGCTGCTATAAAGACACATGCACACGCATGTTTATTGCGGCATTATACACAGTAGCAAAGACTTGGAACCAACCCAAATGTCCAACAATGATAGACTGGATTAAGAAAATGTGGCACATATACACCATGGAATACTAGGCAGCCATAAAAAATGATGAGTTCTTATCCTTTGTAGGGACATGGATGAAATTGGAAATCATCGTTCTCAGTAAACTATCGCAAGAACAAAAAACCAAACACCACTTATTCTCACTCATAGGTGGGAATTGAACAATGAGAACACATGGACACAGGAAGGGGAACATCACACTTCGGGGACTGTTGTGGGGTGTGGGGAGGGGCGAGGGACAGCATTGGGAGATATACCTATCACTAGATGACGAGTTGGTGGGTGCAGCGCACCAGCATGGCACATGTATACATATGTGGCTTACCTGCACATTGCGCACATGTACCATAGAGCCTAAAGTATAATAATAATAATAGTAATAATAATAATAATAATGATAAAAAGAAAAAAAATTAAAATAAAAAAAGAAAGGGATAAATTCCTCGACACATACACTCTCCCATGACTAAACCAGGAAGAAGTTGAATCTCTGAATAGTCTAATAACAGGAGCTGAAATTGTGGCAATAATCAATAGCTTACCAACCAAAAAGAGTCCAGGATCAGATGGGTCCACAGCCGAATTCTACGAGAGGTACAAGGAGGAACTGGAACCATTACTTCAGAAACTATTCCAATCAATAGAAAAAGAGGGAATCCTTCCTAACTCATTTTACGAGGCCAGCATCATGCTGATACCAAAGCTGGGCAGAGACACAGCCAAAAAAGAGAATTTTAGACCAATATCCTTGATGAATATTGATGCAAAAATCCTCAATAAATTCCTGGCAAACCGAATCCAGCAGCACATCAAACAGCTTATCCACCATGATCAAGTGGGCTTCATCCCTGGGATGCAAGGCTGGTTCAATATACGCCAATCAATAAATGTAATCCAGCATATAAACAGAACCAAAGTCAAAAACCACATGATTATCTCAATACATGAAGAAAAGGCCTTTGACAAAATTCCACAACCCTTCATGCTAAAAACTCTCAATAAATTAGGTATTGATGGGTCGTATCTCTAAATAATAAGAGCTATTTATGACAAACCCACAGCCAATATCATACTGAATGGGCAAAAACTGGAAGCATTCACTTTGAAAACTGGCACAAGACAGGGATGCCCTCTCTCACCACTTCTATTCAACATAGTGTTGGAAGTTCTGGCCAGGGCAATTAGGCAAGAGAAGGAAATCAAGGGTATTCAATTAGGAAAAAAGGAAGTCAAATTGTCCCTGTTTGCAGATGATGTGATAGTATATCTAGAAAACCCCATTGTCTCAGCCCAAAATCTCCTTAAGCTGATTAGCAACTTCAGCAAAGTCTCAGGATACAAAATCAATGTACAAAAATCACAAGCATTCTTATACATCAATAACAGACAAACAGAGAGCCAAATCATGAGTGAACTCCCATTCACAATTGCTTCAAAGAGAATAAAATACCTAGGAATCCAACTTACAAGGGATGTGAAGGACCTCTTCAAGGAGAAAACCACAAACCACTGCTCAAGGAAATAAAAGAGGATACAAACAAATGGAAGAACATTCCATGCTCATGGGTAGGAAGAATCAATATCATGAAAAAGGCCATCCTTCCCAAAGTAATTTACAGATTCAATGCCATCCCCATCAAGTTACCAATGACTTTCTTCACAGAATTGGAAAAAACTACTTTAAAGTTCATATGGAACCAAAAAAGAGCCCGCATCACCAAGTCAATCCTAAGCCAAAAGAACAAAGCTGGAGGCATCACGCTACCTGACTTCAAACTATACTACAAGGCTACAGTAACCCAAACAGCATGGTACTGGTACCAAAACAGAGATATAGATCAAGGGAACAGAACAGAGCCGTCAGAAATAATGCCACATATCTACACCTATCTGACATTTGACAAACCTGACAAAAACAAGAAATGAAGAAAGGATTCCCTATTTAATAAATGGTGCTGGGATAACTGGCTAGCCACATGTAGAAAGCTGAAACTGGATCCCTTCCTTACACCTTATACAAAAATCAACTCAAGATGGATTAAAGACTTAAACGTTAGACCTAAAACCATAAAAACTCTAGAAGAAATCCTAGGCAGTACCATTCAGGACATAGTCATGGGCAAGGACTTCATTTCGAAAACACCAAAAGCAATGGCAACAAAAGCCAAAATTGACAAATGGGATCTAATTAAACTAAAGAGCTTCTGCACAGCAAAGGAAACTACCATCAGAGTGAACAGGCAACCTACAAAATGGGAGAAATTTTTCGCAACTTACTCATCTGACAAAGGGCTAATATCCAGAATCGACAATGAACTCCAACAAATTTACAAGAAAACACCAAACAACCCCATCAAAAAGTGGGCGAAGGACATGAACAGACACTCCTCAAAAGAAGACATTTATGCAGCCAAAAAACACAAGAAAAAATGCTCACCATCACTGGCCATCAGAGAAATGCAAATCAAAACCACAATGAGATACCATCTCACACCAGTTAGAATGGCAATCATTAAAAAGTCAGGAAACAACAGGTGCTGGAGAGGATGTGGAGAAATAGGAACAGTTTTACACGGTTGGTGGGACTGTAAACTAGTTCAACCCTTGTGGAAGTCACTGTGGCGATTCCTCAGGGATCTAGAACTAGAAATTCCATTTGACCCAGCCATCCCATTACTGGGTATATACCCAAAGGACTATAAATCATGCTGCTATAAAGACACATGCACACGTATGTTTATTGCGGCATTATACACAATAGCAAAGACTTGGAACCAACCCAAATGTGCAACAATGATTGACTGGATTAAGAAAATGTGGCACATATACACCATGGAATACTAGGCAGCCATAAAAAATGATGAGTTCATATCCTTCGTAGGGACATGGATGAAATTGGAAATCATCGTTCTCAGTAAACTATCGCAAGAACAAAAAACCAAACACCACATATTCTCACTCATCGGTGGGAATTGAACAATGAGAACACATGGACACAGGAAGGGGAACATCACACTTCGGGGACTGTTGTGGGGTGGGGGGAGGGGCGAGGGACAGCACTGGGAGATGTACCTAATGCTAGATGACGAGTTGGTGGGTGCAGCGCACCAGCATGGCACATGTATACATATGTAGCTTACCTGCACGTTGCGCACACGTACCATAGAGCCTAAAGTATAATAATAATAATAATAATAATCATAATGATAATAATCATAATAATGATAAAAAGAAAAAAATTAAAAAAAAAAAGAAAGGGATAAATTCCTCGACACATACACTCTCCCATGACTAAACCAGGAAGAAGTTGAATCTCTGAATAGTCTAATAACAGGAGCTGAAATTGCGGCAATAATCAATAGCTTACCAACCAAATAGAGTCCAGGATCAGATGGGTCCACAGCCGAATTCTACGAGAGGTACAAGGAGGAACTGGAACCATTACTTCACAAACTATTTCAATCCATAGAAAAAGAGGGAATCCTTCCTAACTCATTTTACGAGGCCAGCATCATGCTGATACCAAAGCTGGGCAGAGACACAACCAAAAAGGAGAATTTTAGACCAATATCCTTGATGAATATTGATGCAAAAATCCTCAATAAATTACTGGCAAACCGAATCCAGCAGCACATCAAACAGCTTATCCACCATGATCAAGTGGGCTTCATCCCTGGGATGCAAGGCTGGTTCAATATACGCAAATCAATAAATGTAATCCAGCATATAAACAGAACCAAAGTCAAAAACCACATGATTATCTCAATGCATGAAGAAAAGGCCTTTGACAAAATTCCACAACCCTTCATGCTAAAAACTCTCAAAAAATTAGGTATTGATGGGTCGTATCTCAAAATAATAAGAGCTATTTATGACAAACCCACAGCCAATATCATACTGAATGGGCAAAAACTGGAAGCATTCACTTTGAAAACTGGCACAAGACAGGGATGCCCTCTCTCACCACTTCTATTCAACATAGTGTTGGAAGTTCTGGCCAGGGCAATTAGGCAAGAGAAGGAAATCATGTGTATTCAATTAGGAAAAAAGGAAGTCAAATTGTCCCTGTTTGCAGATGACGTGATAGTATATCTAGAAAACCCCATTGTCTCTGCCCAAAATCTCCTTAAGCTGATAAGCAAATTCAGCAAAGTCTGAGGATACAAAATCAATGTACAAAAATCACAAGCATTCTTATACATCAATAACAGACAAACAGAGAGCCAAATCATGAGTGAACTCCCATTCACAATTGCTTCAAAGAGAATAAAATACCTAGGAATCCAATTTACAAGGGATGTGAAGGACCTCTTCAAGGAGAAAACCACAAACCACTGCTCAAGGAAATAAAAGAGGATACAAACAAATGGAAGAATATTCCATGCTCATGGGTAGGAAGAATCAATATCATGAAAATGGCCATCCTTAGCAAGGTAATTTACAGATTCAATGCCATCCCCATCAAGTTACCAATGACTTTCTTCAAAGAATTGGAAAAAACAACTTTAAAGTTCATATGGAACCAAAAAAGAGCCCGCATCACCAAGTCAATCCTAAGCCAAAAGAACAAAGCTGGAGGCATCACGCTACCTGACTTCAAACTATACTACAAGGCTACAGTAACCCAAACAGCATGGTACTGGTACCAAAACAGAGATATAGATCAAGGGAACAGAACAGAGCCGTCAGAAATAATGCCACATATCTACAACTATCTGATCTTTGACAAACCTGACAAAAACAAGAAATGGAGAAAGGATTCCCTATTTAATAAATGGTGCTGGGAAAACTGGCTAGCCACATGTAGAAAGCTGAAACTGGATCCCTTCCTTACACCTTATACAAAAATCAACTCAAGATGGATTAAAGACTTAAACGTTAGACCTAAAACCATAAAAACCCTAGAAGAAATCCTAGGCAGTACCATTCAGGACATAGGCATGGGCAAGGACTTCATTTCTAAAACACCAAAAGCAATGGCAACAAAAGCCAAAATTGACAAATGGGATCTAATTAAACTAAAGAGCTTCTGCACAGCAAAGGAAACTACCATCAGAGTGAACAGGCAACCTACAAAATGGGAGAAAATTTTCGCAACCTACTCATCTGACACAGGACTAATATCCAGAATCGACAATGAACTCCAACAAATTTACAAGAAAACACCAAACAGCCCCATCAAAAAGTGGGCGAAGGACATGAACAGACACTCCTCAAAAGAAGACATTTATGCAGCCAAAAAACACATGAAAAAATGCTCACCATCACTGGCCATCAGAGAAATGCAAATCAAAACCACAATGAGATACCATCTCACACCAGTTAGAATGGCAATCATTAAAAAGTCAGGAAACAACAGGTGCTGGAGAGGATGTGGAGAAATAGGAACACTTTTATACGGTTGGTGGGACTGTAAAGTAGTTCAACCCTTGTGGAAGTCACTGTGGCGATTCCTCAGGGATCTAGAACTAGAAATTCCATTTGACCCAGCCATCCCATTACTGGGTATATACCCAAAGGACTATAAATCATGCTGCTATAAAGACACATGCACACGCATGTTTATTGCGGCATTATACACAGTAGCAAAGACTTGGAACCAACCCAAATGTCCAACAATGATAGACTGGATTAAGAAAATGTGGCACATATACACCATGGAATACTAGGCAGCCATAAAAAATGATGAGTTCATATCCTTTGTAGGGACATGGATGAAATTGGAAATCATCGTTCTCAGTAAACTATCGCAAGAACAAAAAACCAAACACCACATATTCTCACTCATAGGTGGGAATTGAACAATGAGAACACATGGACACAGGAAGGGGAACATCACACTTCGGGGACTGTTGTGGGGTGGGGGGAGGGGCGAGGGACAGCATTGGGAGATATACATAATGCTAGATGACGAGTTGGTGGGTGCAGCGCACCAGCATGGCACATGTATACATATGTGGCTTACCTGCACGTTGCGCACATGTACCATAGAGCCTAAAGTATAATAATAATAATAATAATAATAATAATCATAATGATAAAAAGAAAAAAAATTAAAAAAAAAGAAAGGTATAAATTCCTCGACACATACACTCTCCCATGACTAAACCAGGAAGAAGTTGTATCTCTGAATAGTCTAATAACAGGAGCTGAAATTGCGGCAATAATCAATAGCTTACCAACCAAAAAGAGTCCAGGATCAGATGGGTCCACAGCCGAATTCTACGAGAGGTACAAGGAAGAACTGGAACCATTACTTCAGAAACTATTCCAATCAATAGAAAAAGAGGGAATCCTTCCTAACTCATTTTACGAGGCCAGCATCATGCTGATACCAAAGCTGGGCAGAGACACAACCAAAAAAGAGAATTTTAGACCGATATCCTTGATGAATATTGATGCAAAAATCCTCAATAAATTACTGGCAAACCGAATCCAGCAGCACATCAAACAGCTTATCCACCATGATCAAGTGGGCTTCATCCCTGGGATGCAAGGCTGGTTCAATATACGCAAATCAATAAATGTAATCCAGCATATAAACAGAACCAAAGTCAAAAACCACATGATTATCTCAATACATGAAGAAAAGGCCTTTGACAAAATTCCACAACCCTTCATGCTAAAAACTCTCAATAAATTAGGTATTGATGGGTTGTATCTCAAAATAATAAGAGCTATTTATGACAAACCCACAGCCAATATCATACTGAATGGGCAAAAACTGGAAGCATTCACTTTGAAAACTGGCACAAGACAGGGATGCCCTCTCTCACCACTTCTATTCAACATAGTGTTGGAAGTTCTGGCCAGGGCAATTAGGCAAGAGAAGGAAATCAAGGTTATTCAATTACGAAAAAAGGAAGTCAAATTGTCCCTGTTTGCAGATGACGTGATAGTATATGTAGAAAACCCCATTGTCTCAGCCCAAAATTTCCTTAAGCTGATAAGCAACTTCAGCAAAGTCTCAGGATACAACATCAATGTACAAAAATCACAAGCATTCTTATACATCAATAACAGACAAACAGAGAGCCAAATCATGAGTGAACTCCCATTCACAATTGCTTCAAAGAGAATAAAATACCTAGGAATCCAACTTACAAGGGATGTGAAGGACCTCTTCAAGGAGAAAACCACAAACCACTGCTCAAGGAAATAAAAGAGGATACAAACAAATGGAAGAACATTCCATGCTCATGGGTAGGAAGAATCAATATCATGAAAATGGCCATCCTTCCCAAGGTAATTTACAGATTCAATGCCATCCCCATCAAGTTACCAATGACTTCCTTCACAGAATTGGAAAAAACTACTTTAAAGTTCATATGGAACCAAAAAAGAGCCCGCATCACCAAGTCAATCCTAAGCCAAAAGAACAAAGCTGGAGGCATCACGCTACCTGACTTCAAACTATACTACAAGGCTACAGTAACCCAAACAGCATGGTACTGGTACCAAAACAGAGATATAGATCAAGGGAAAAGAACAGAGCCGTCAGAAATAATGCCACATATCTACAACTATCTGATCTTTGACAAACCTGACAAAAACAAGAAATGGAGAAAGGATTCCCTATTTAATAAATGGTGCTGGGAAAACTGGCTAGCCACATGTAGAAAGCTGAAAGTGGATCCCTTCCTTACACCTCATACAAAAATCAACTCAAGATGGATTAAAGACTTAAACGTTAGACCTAAAACCATAAAAACCCTAGAAGAAAACCTAGGCAATACCATTCAGGACATAGGCATGGGCAAGGACTTCATGTCTAAAACACCAAAAGCAAAGGCAACAAAAGCCAAAATTGACAAATGGGATCTAATTAAACTAAAGAGCTTCTGCACAGCAAAGGAAACTACCGTCAGAGTGAACAGGCAAACTACAAAATGGGAGAAAATTTTCGCAACCTACTCAGCTGACAAAGGGCTAATATCCAGAATCTACAATGAACTCCAACAAATTTACAAGAAAACACCAAACAACCCCATCAAAAAGTGGGCGAAGGACATGAACAGACACTCCTCAAAAGAAGACATTTATGCAGCCAAAAAACACAAGGAAAAATGCTCACCATCACTGGCCATCAGAGAAATGCAAATCAAAACCACAATGAGATACCATCTCACACCAGATAGAACGGCAATCATTAAAAAGTCAGGAAACAACAGGTGCTGGAGAGGATGTGGAGAAATAGGAACACTTTTACACGGTTGGTGGGACTGTAAACTAGTTCAACCCTTGTGGAGGTCACTGTGGCGATTCCTCAGGGATCTAGAACTAGAAATTCCATTTGACCCAGCCATCCCATTACTGAGTATATACCCAAAGGACTATAAATCATGCTGCTATAAAGACACATGCACACGTATGTTTATTGCGGCCTTATACACAATAGCAAAGACTTGGAACCAACCCAAATGTCCAACAGTGATAGACTGGATTAAGAAAATGTGGCACATATACACCATGGAATACTAGGCAGCCATAAAAAATGATGAGTTCATATCCTTTGTAGGGACATGGATGAAATTGGAAATCATCGTTCTCAGTAAACTATCGCAGGAACAAAAAACCAAACACCACATATTCTCACTCATAGGTGGGAATTGAACAATGAGAACACATGGACACAGGAAGGGGAACATCACACTTCGGGGACTGTTGTGGCGTGGAGGGAGGGGGGAGGGACAGCATTGGGAGATATACCTAATGCTAGATGACGAGTTGGTGGGTGCAGCGCAAAAGCATGGCACATGTATACATATGTGGCTTACCTGCACGTTGTGCACATGTACCATAGAGCCTAAAGTATAATAATAATAATAATAATAATAATAATAATAATGATAAAAAGAAAAAAAATTAAAATAAAAAAAGAAAGGGATAAATTCCTCGACACATACACTCTCCCATGACTAAACCAGGAAGAAGTTGAATCTCTGAATAGTCTAATAACAGGAGCTGAAATTGCGGCAATAATCAATAGCTTACCAACCAAAAAGAGTCCAGGATCAGATGGGTCCATAGCCGAATTCTACGAGAGGTACAAGGAGGAACTGGAACCATTACTTCAGAAACTATTCCAATCAATAGAAAAAGAGGGAATCCTTCCTAATTCATTTTACGAGGCCAGCATCATGCTGATACCAAAGCTGGGCAGAGACACAACCAAAAAAGAGAATTTTAGACCAATATCCTGGATGAATATTGATGCAAAAATCCTCAATAAATTACTGGCAAACCGAATCCAGCAGCACATCAAACAGCTTATCCACCATGATCAAGTGGGCTTCATCCCTGGGATGCAAGGCTGGTTCAATATACGCAAATCAATAAATGTAATCCAGCATATAAACAGAACCAAAGTCAAAAACCACATGATTATCTCAATACATGAAGAAAAGGCCTTTGACAAAATTCCACAACCCTTCATGCTAAAAACTCTCAATAAATTAGGTATTGATGGGTCGTATCTCAAAATAATAAGAGCTATTTATGACAAACCCACAGCCAATATCATACTGAATGGGCAAAACCTGGAAGCATTCACTTTGAAAACTGGCACAAGACAGGGATGCCCTCTCTCACCACTTCTATTCAACATAGTGTTGGAAGTTCTGGCCAGGGCAATTAGGCAAGAGAAGGAAATCAAGGGTATTCAATTAGGAAAAAAGGAAGTCAAATTGTCCCTGTTTGCAGATGACGTGATAGTATATGTAGAAAACCCCATTGTCTCAGCCCAAAAGCTCCTTAAGCTGATTAGCAACTTCAGCAAAGTCTCAGGATACAAAATCACTGTACAAAAATCACAAGCATTCTTATACATCAATAACAGACAAACAGAGAGCCAAATCATGAGTGAACTCCCATTCACAATTGCTTCAAAGAGAATAAAATACCTAGGAATCCAACTTACAAGGGATGTGAAGGACCTCCTCAAGGAGAAAACCACAAACCACTGCTCAAGGAAATAAAAGAGGATACAAACAAATGGAAGAACATTCCATGCTCATGGGTAGGAAGAATCAATATCATGAAAATGGCCATCCTTCCCAAGGTAATTTACAGATTCAATGCCATCCCCATCAAGTTACCAATGACTTTCTTCATAGAATTGGAAAAAACTACTTTAAAGTTCATATGGAACCAAAAAAGAGCCCGCACCACCAAGTCAATCCTCAGCCAAAAGAACAAAGCGGGAGGCATCACGCTACCTGACTTCAAACTCTACTACAAGGCTACAGTAACCCAAACAGCATGGTACTGTTACGAAAACAGAGTTATAGATGAAGGGAAAAGAACAGAGCCGTCAGAAATAATGCCACATATCTACAACTATCTGATCTTTGACAAACCTGACAAAACCAAGAAATGGAGAAAGGAATCCCTATTTAATAAATGGTGCTGGGATAACTGGCTAGCCACATGTAGAAAGCTGAAACTGGATCCCTTTTTTACACCTTATACAAAAATCAACTCAAGATGGATTAAAGACTTAAACGTTAGACCTAAAACCATAAAAACCCTAGAAGAAATCCTAGGCAGTACCATTCAGGACATAGGCATGGGCAAGGACTTCATGTCTAAAACACCAAAAGCAATGGCAACAAAAGCCAAAATTGACAAATGGGATCTAATTAAACTAAAGAGCTTCTGCACAGCAAAGGAAACTACCATCAGAGTGAACAGGCAACCTACAAAATGGGAGAAATTTTTCGCAACCTACTCATCTGACAAAGGGCTAATATCCAGAATCGACAATGAACTCCAACAAATTTACAAGAAAACACCAAACAGCCCCATCAAAAAGTGGGCGAAGGACATGAACAGACACTCCTCAAAAGAAGACATTTATGCAGCCAAAAAACACATGAAAATATGCTCACCATCACTGGCCATCAGAGAAATGCAAATCAAAACCACAATGAGATACCATCTCACACCAGTTAGAATGGCAATCATTAAAAAGTCAGGAAACAACTGGTGCTGGAGAGGATGTGGAGAAATAGGAACACTTTTACACGGTTGGTGGGACTGTAAAGTAGTTCAACCCTTGTGGAAGTCACTGTGGGGATTCCTCAGGGATCTAGAACTAGAAATTCCATTTGATAAAGACACATGCACACGTATGTTTATTGCGGCATTATACACAGTAGCAAAGACTTGGAACCAACCCAAATGTCCAACAATGATAGACTGGATTAAGAAAATGTGGCACATATACACCATGGAATACTAGGCAGCCATAAAAAATGATGAGTTCATATCCTTTGTAGTGACATGGATGAAATTGGAAATCATCGTTCTCAGTAAACTATCGCAAGAACAAAAAACCAAACACCACATATTCTCACTCATAGGTGGGAATTGAACAATGAGAACACATGAACACAGGAAGGGGAACATCACACTTCGGGGACTGTTGTGGGGTGGGGGGAGGGGCGAGGGACAGCATTGGGAGATATACCTAATGCTAGATGACGAGTTGGTGGGTGCAGCGCACCAGCATGGCACATGTATACATATGTGGCTTACCTGCACGTTGCGCACATGTAGCATAGAGCCTAAAGTATAATAATAATACTAATAATAATAATAATAATAATAATGATAAAAAGAAAAAAAATTAAAATAAAAAACAGAAAGGGATAAATTCCTCGACACATACACTCTCCCATGACTAAACCAGGAAGAAGTTGAATCTCTGAATAGTCTAATAACAGGAGCTGAAATTGTGGCAATAATCAATATCTTACCAACCAAAAAGAGTCCAGGATCAGATGGGTTCACAGCCGAATTCTACCAGAGGTACAAGGAGGAACTGGAACCATTACTTCAGAAACTATTCCAATCAATAGAAAAAGAGGGAATCCTTCCTAACTCATTTTACGAGGCCAGCATCATGCTGATACCAAAGCTGGGCAGAGACACAACCAAATAACAGAATTTTAGACCAATATCCTTGATGAATATTGATGCAATAATCCTCAAGAAATTACTGGCAAACCGAATCCAGCAGCACATCAAACAGCTTATCCACCATGATCAAGTGGGCTTCATCCCTGGGATGCAAGGCTGGTTCAATATACGCAAATCAATAAATGTAATCCAGCATATAAACAGAACCAAAGTCAAAAACCACATGATTATCTCAATACATGAAGAAAAGGCCTTTGACAAAATTCAACAACCCTTCATGCTAAAAACTCTCAATAAATTAGGTATTGATGGGTCGTATCTCAAAATAATAAGAGCTATTTATGACAAACCCACAGCCAATATCATACTGAATGGGCAGAAACTGGAAGCATTCACTTTGAAAACTGGCACAAGACAGGGATGCCCTCTCTCACCACTTCTATTCAACATAGTGTTGGAAGTTCTTGCCAAGGAAATTAGGCAAGAGAAGGAAATCAGGGGTATTCAATTAGGAAAAAAGGAAGTCAAATTGTCCCTGTTTGCAGATGCCGTGATAGTATATCTAAAAAACACCATTGTCTCAGCCCAAAATCTCCTTAAGCTGATAAGCAACTTCAGCAAAGTCTCAGGATACAACATCAATGTACAAAAATCACAAGCATTCTTATACATCAATAACAGACAAACAGAGAGCCAAATCATGAGTGAACTCCCATTCACAATTGCTTCAAAGAGAATAAAATACCTAGGAATCCAACTTACAAGGGATGTGAAGGACCTCTGCAAGGAGAAAACTACTAACCACTGCTCAATGAAATAAAAGAGGTTACAAACAAATGGAAGAACATTCCATGCTCATGGGTAGGAAGAATCAATATCATGAAAATGGCCATCCTTCCCAAGGTAATTTACAGATTCAATGCCATCCCTATCAAGTTACCAATGACTTTCTTCACAGAATTGGAAAAAACTACTTTAAAGTTCATATGGAACCAAAAAAGAGCTCGCATCACCAAGTCAATCCTAAGCCAAAAGAACAAAGCTGGAGGCATCACGCTACCTGACTTCAAACTATACTAAAAGGCTACAGTAACCCAAACAGCATGGTACTGGTACCAAAACAGAGATATAGATCAATGGAACAGAACAGAGCCGTCAGAAAAAATGCCACATATCTACAACTATCTGATCTTTGACAAACCTGACAAAAACAAGAAATGGAGAAAGGATTTCCTATTTAATAAATGGTGCTGGGAAAACTGGCTAGCCACATGTAGAAAGCTGAAACTGGATCCCTTCTTTACACCTTATACAAAAATCAACTCAAGATGGATTAAAGACTTAAATGGTAGACCTAAAACCATTAAAACCCTAGAAGAAAACCTAGGCAATACCATTCAGGACATAGGCATGGGCAAGGACTTCATGTCAAAAACACCAAAAGCAATGGCAACAAAAGCCAAAATTGACAAATGGGATCTAATTAAACTAAAGAGCTTCTGCACGGCAAAGGAAACTACCATCAGAGTGAACAGGCAACCTACAAAATGGGAGAAAATTTTCGCAACCTACTCAGCTGACAAAGGGCTAATATCCAGAATCTACAATGAACTCCAACAAATTTACAAGACAACACCAAACAACCCCATCAAAAAGTGGGCGAAGGACATGAACAGACACTCCTCAAAAGAAGACTTTTATGCAGCCAAAAAACACGTGAAGAAATGCTCACCATCACTGGCCATCAGAGAAATGTAAATCAAAACCACAATGAGATACCATCTCACACCAGTTAGAATGGCAATCATTAAAAAGTCAGGAAACAACAGGTGCTGGAGAGGATGTGGAGAAATAGGAACACTTTTACACGGTTGGTGGGACTGTAAACTAGTTCAAGCCTTGTGGAAGTCACTGTGGCGATTCCTCAGGGATCTAGAACTAGAAATTCCATTTGACCCAGCCATCCCATTACTGGGTATACACCCAAAGGACTATAAATCATGCTGCTATAAAGACACATGCACACTTATGTTTATTGTGGCATTATACACAATAGCAAAGACTTGGACCAACCCAAATGTCCGACAATGATAGACTGGATTAAGAAAATGTGGCACATATACACCATGGAATACTATGCAGCCATAAAAAATGATGAGTTCATATCCTTTGTAGGGACATGGATGAAATTGGAAATCATCGTTCTCAGTAAACTATCGCAAGAACAAAAAACCAAACACCACATATTCTCACTCATAGGTGGGAATTGAACAATGAGAACACATGGACACAGGAAGGGGAACATCACACTTCAGGGACTGTTGTGGCATGGGGGTAAGGGGGAGGGGCAGCATTGTTAGATATACCTAATGCTAGATGACGAGTTGTTGGGTGCAGCACACCAGCATGGCACGTGTATACATATGTAGCTTACCTGCACGTTGCGCACGTGTACCATAGAGCCTAAAGTATAATAATAATAATAATAATAATAATAATGATAAAAAGAAAAAAAATTAAAAAAAAAGAAAGGGATAAATTCCTCGACACATACACTCTCCCATGACTAAACCAGGAAGAAGTTGAATCTCTGAAGAGGCTAATAACAGGAGCTGAAATTGTGGCAATAATCAATAGCTTACCAACCAAAAAGAGTCCAGGATCAGATGGGTTCACAGCCGAATTCTACCAGAGGTACAAGGAGGAACTGGAACCATTACTTCAGAAACTATTCCAATCAATAGAAAAAGAGGGAATCCTTCCTACCTCATTTTATGAGGCCAGCATCATGCTGATACCAAAGCTGGGCAGAGACACAACCAAAAAAGAGAATTTTAGACCCATATCCTTGATGGATATTGATGCAAATATCCTCAATAAAATACTGGCAAACCGAATCCAGCAGCACATCAATAATCTTATCCACCACGACCAAGTGGGCTTCATCCCTGGGATGCAAGGCTGTTTCAATATACACAAATCAATAAATGTAATCCAGCATATAAACAGAACCAAAGAGAAAAACCATATGATTATCTCAATAGATGCACAAAAGGCCTTTGACAAAATTCAACAAACTTCATGCTAATAACTCTCAATAAATTAGGTATTGATGGGACGCATCTCAAAATAATAAGAGCTATCTATGACAAAACCACAGCCAATATCATACTGAATGGGTAAAGCCTGGAAGCAATCCCTTTGAAAACTGGCACAAGACAGGGTTGCCCTCTCTCACCACTCCTTTTCAACATAGTGTTGGAAGTTCTGGCCAGGGCAATTAGGCAGGAGAAGGAAATAAGTGTATTCAATTAGGAAAAGAGGAAGTCAGATTGTCCCTGCTTGCAGACGACATGATTTTATATCTAGAAAACCCCACTGTCTCAGCCCAAAATCTCCTTAAGTTGATAAGCAACTTCAGCAAATTCTCTGGATACAAAATCAATGTACAAAAATCACAAGAATTCTTATACACCAACAACAGACAAACAGAGAGCCAAATCATGAGTGAACTCCCATTCACAATTGCTTTAAAGAGAATAAAATACCTAGGAATCCAACTTACACGGGACGTGAAGGACCTCTTCAAGGAGAAGTACAAACCACTCCTCAATGAAATAAAAGAGGATAAAAACAAATGGAAGAACATTCCATGCTCATTTTTAGGAAGAATCAATATCGTGAAAATGGCCATACTGCCCAAGGTAATTTACAGATTCAATGCCATCCCCATCGAGTTACCAATGACTTTCTTCATAGAATTGGAAAAACTACTTTAAAGTTCATATGGAACCAAAAAAGAGCCCGCATGGCCAAGTCAATCCTAAGCCAAAAGAACAAAGCTGGAGGCATCACACTACCTGATTTCAAACTATACTGCATGGCTACAGTAACCAAAACAGCATGGTAGTGTTACCAAAACAGAGATATAGGTCAATGGAACAGAACAGAGCCGTCAGAAATAGCACCGCATCTACACCTATCTGATTTTTGACAAACCTGAAGAAAACAAGCAATGGGGAAAGGATTCCCTGTTTAATAAATGTTGCTGGAAAAACTGGCTAGCCATATGTAGAAAGCTGAAACTGGATCCCTTCCTTACACTTTATACAAAAATCAATTTAAAATAGATTAAAGACTTAAACATTAGACCTAAAACCATAAAAACCCTAGAAGAAAACCTAGGCAATACCATTCCGGACATAGGCATGGGCAAGGACTTCATGTCTAAAACACCAAAAGCAATGGCAACAAAAGCCAAAATTGACAAATGGGATCTAATTAAACTCAAGAGCTTCTGCACAGCAAAAGAAACTACCATCAGAGTGAACAGGCAACCTACAAATTGGGAGAAAATTTTTGCAACCCACTCAATTGACAAAGGGATAATATCCAGAATCTACAATGAACTCAAGCAAATTTACAAGAAAAAAACAGACAACCCCATCAAAGGGTGGGCGAAGGATATGAACAGACACTTCTCAAAAGAAGACATTTATGCAGCCAAAAAACACATGAAAAAATGCTCAACATCACTGGCCATCAGAGAAATGGAAATCAAAACCACAATGAGATACCATCTCACACCAGTTAGAATGGCAATCATTAAAAAGTCAGGAAACAACAGGTGCTGGAGAGGATGTGGAGAAATAGGAACACTTTTACACTGTTGGTTGGACTGTAAACTAGTTGAAACATTGTGGAAGTCAGTGTGGCTATTCCTCAGGGATCTAGAACTAGATATACCATTTGAGCCAGCCATCCCATTACTGAGTATATACCCAAAGGACTGTAAATCATGCTGCTATGAAGACACTTGTACACGAATGTTTCTTCTGGCATTATTCACAATAGCAAAGACTTGGAAGCAACCAAAATATCCAACAATGATAGACTGGATTAAGAAAATGTGGCACATATATGCCACGGAATACTTTGCAGCCATAGAAAATGATGAGTTCATGTCCTTTTTAGGGACATGGATAAAATTGGAAATCATCATTCTTAGTAAACTATCGCAAGAACAAAAAGCCAGACACCGCATATTCTCACTCATAGATGGGAATTGAACAATGAGAACACATGGACACAGGAAGGGGAACATCTCACTCTGGGGATTGTTGTGGGGTGGGTGGAGGGGGAAGAGATAACATTTTGAGAGATACCTACTGTTAGATGACGAGTTAGTTGGTGCAGCGCAACAGTAGGGCACACGTATACATACGTAACTAACTTGCACGTTCCGCATATGTACTTTAAATCCTAAAGTATAATAAATAAATAAATAAATAAATAAATAAATGTATGAATAAATATATAAATAAAAATGAAAGGAATGGAATAGAGTGCAGGGGAATGGAATGCAATGGAATGGAATAGAATGGAGTGGAGTGGCATGGAGTGGAGTTGTATGGAGTGGACTGGCATGGAGTAGAATGTAGTGGAATGGAATCTTTGAGAATGGAATGGAATGGAGTGGAGTGGTGTGGAGTGGAATGGAGTGGAAAGGAATGGGATGGAATGGGATGGAGTGGAGTGAATTGCATTGCAGTGGAGGGGCTTGGAGTGGAATGGAATGGAATGGAATGGAATATAGTGGAATGGAGTAGAGTGGACTGCAGTGGAATGGAGAGGAATTGAGTGTAGTGGAGAATATTGAAATGGAATAGAATGGAATGGAATGGAGTGGAGTGCCAAGGAGTTGATTGGAGTGGAGTGGTGTGGAGTGGAATGGAATGGAATGGAATGGAATGGATTGGAGTGGAGTGGAAAGGAGTGGAATGGAACGTAATTTAGAGGAATGTTATGAGGTGGAGTGGAGTGGATTGGTGTGGAATGGAATGGAATGGAATGGAAGAGAATGGAAGAGAATGAAATGGTGAAATGAAATGTGAGCTGAGATTGTGCCACTACACTTCAGCCTGGATGAAAGAGTGAGATGCTGTCGAAAGAAAGAAATGGAATGGAATAAAGTGGAATGGAATGGAATGGAATGGAGTGGAGTGCGGTGGAGTGGAGTGCGGTTGAGTGGAATGTATTGGAATAGAATTGGACTGGATGGAATGGAGTGGAGTGGAGTGGAGTGGACGGGAGTGGAATGGAAAGGGATGGAATGGAGTCAAGTGGAGTGGAGTAGAGTGGAGTGGAATGGAGTAGAATGGTGAAATGAAATGTGAGATGAGTTTGTGCCACTGCACTCCAGCCTTGGTGACAGAGTGAGATCCTGTCGAAAGAAAGCAATGGAATGGAATGGAGTTGAGAGGAGTGGAGCGGAGTGGATTGGAGTGGAAAGAAGTGGAATGGAATGTGATTGAATGGAATGGAATGGAATGGAATGGAATGGAATGGCATGGAGTGGAGTGGAGAGGGGAGGAGTGGAGTGGAATTGGATGGGATGGAATGCAATGGAGCGAAGTGGATTAGAGTGGATTTCAGTGGAATGGAGTAGAGTAGAGTGGAGTGGAGTGGATTGGAATGGAATAGAATGGAACGGAATGGAATGGAAAGGAATGGTGAAATGATATGTGAGCTGAGATTGTGCTACTGCACTCCGTCCTGGGTGACAGAGTGAGATCCTGTCGAAAGAAGGGAATGGAATGTAATGGAATTAAATGGAATGGAGTGGAATGGTTTGGAGGGGAATGGAATTTAATGGAATGGAATGGATTGGAATGCAGTGGAATGGAGTGGAGTGGCGTGGAGTTGAGTGGAGTGGAATGGAATGGAATGGAATGGGACGGAATGGAATGTAATGGAGTGGAGTGGAGAGGAGTGGATTGTAGAGGAGTGGAGTGGAGAGCAGTGGAAATGAATTGGTTGGAATGGAATGGAATGGAAGTGGATGGAATGGAATCGACTGGAGTGGAGTGGAGTGGAATGGAATGGGATGGAATGGAATGGAGTGGAGAGGAGTGTAGTGGAGTGGAGTGGATTGGAATGGCGTGGACCATATTGGATTTGAATGGAGTGGAATGGAATGCAATGGAATGAAATGGAATCCATTGGAAGAGAATGGAATGGAATGGAAATAAATGGAATGGAATGATGTAATGAAATGTACTCTGAGATTGTGCCACTGCACCCCAGCCTGCGTGACAGAGTGACTTCCTGTTGAAAGAAAGTAAGGAATGAAATGGTATGGCATTCAAAGGAATGGAATGGAATGAAATGGAATGGAGTTTAGAGGAGAGGAGTGGAGTGGAATGGAATGGAGTTGAAAGGAATGGGATTGAATGGAATGGAGAGCAATGAATGGAGTAGAGTGGAGTGGAGTGGAGTGGAATGGAGTGGAGTAGAAGGGGAGTGGATGGAATGGAATGGTGTGGAGTGGAGAGGAGTGTGGTGGAGTGGAATGGAGTGGACTGGGGTGGAAAGGAGTGGAGTGGAGTAAAGTGCAATAGAGTGGATTGGAATTGAGTTTAATGGAATGGCATCGAGTGGAATGGAATAGACTGGAATAGAGTGGAATGGAATGGAGTGGAGTGGAGTGGAATGGAGTGGCATGGAATGGAGTGGAGTGGAGTGGAATAGAGTGGAATGAAATGAGACAGAAGAGAATGGAATGGAGTGGAGTGGAGTGGAGCAGAGTGGAGTGGAATAGAGAGGAATGGAATGGGTTGTAAAGGAATGTAAACGAGTGGAGTGGAGTGGAGTAGAATGCAATGGAATGGAATGGAATGGAATGAAATGGTGAAATGAAATGTGAGCTGAGATTGTGCCACTGCACTCCAGCCAGGGTGCAGATTGATATCCTGTCTAAAGAAAGAAATGGAATGGAATGGAGTCGAATGGAATGGAATGGAGTGGAATAGAGAGGACTGGAGTGGAGAGGATTGGAATGGAGTCGAATGCAATGGGTGGAAACTGGATGGAGTGGACTGGAGTGGAGTGGAATGGAGTAGAATGGAGTGGAATGGAACGGAAAAGAATGGAATGTAGTGGAATGGACTGTAGAGGAGTGGACTGGAGTGAAGTAGAGTGGGGTGGAATGGAGTGGAATGCAGTGGAAAGGAATGGAATGGAATGGAATGCAATGGAATGGGATGGAGTGCAATGGAATGGAATGGAATGGAAAGCAATGGAATTTTGAAATGAAACGTGAGCTGAGATGTTGCCACTGAACTCCAGCGTGGGTGACAGAGTGAGATCCTGTCAAAAGAAAGGAATGGAATGGAATGGAGTAGAATGGAATGGAATGGAGTGGAGTGGAGTGGATTACAGTGAAATAGAGTTGAATGGAATGGGATGGAGTGGAATGGAAACAAGTGACATGGAGTAGAGTGGAGTGGAGTGCAGAAGAGCTGAATGGAGTGTAATGTAATGTTATGTAATGGATGTAATGGAATGGAATGGACTGGAGTGTTGTGGATTAGAGTCGAATGGAGTGGAATGGAATGGGATGTAATGGAATGGAATGGAGTGGAGTGGAGTGGAGTGGAGTGGAATGGACTGGAAGGGAATGGAATGGAATGCAGTGGAGTAGAGTGGAGAGGAGTCGAATGGAGTGGAATGGATTTTGATGTAAGGGAATGGATTAGAGTGGAGGGGAGTGTAGGGGAATGTAGTGGAATGGAATGGAATGGAAAGTAATGTAGTGGAGTGGAGTGTGGTGGAGTGGCGTAGAGTGTAATGGAGTAGAACAGAATGGAATGGAATGTAGTGGAGTGGAATGGAATGGAGTAGAATGCAATTGAATGGAAAGGTGAAACGAAATGTCAGTTGTTATTCTGCCACTACACTCCTGCCTGGGTGACAGAGTGAGATATTGTCGAAAGAAACGAATGGAAGAGAATGGAGTGGATTGCAATGGAGTGGAATGGAATGGAGAGGAGTGGAGTGGAGTCGAGTGGAGTATAGAGTAGTGGAATGAAGAAGAATGGGATAGGATTGAATGGAATGGAATGGAGAGGAGTGGAGTGGAGTGGAGTGGAAGGGAGAGCAGAGGAGTTGAATTGGATGGGATGGAATGCAATGGATTGGAGTGGATGAGACATTATCTGGGTGTAATGGAGAAGAGTGGAGTAGAAAGGAATGGAATGGAAGGGAATGGGACGCAATGGAATGGAAAGGAATGGTGAAACGAAATGTGAGCGGAGATAGTGCTACTGCACTCCAGCCTGGGTGACACAATGACATCCTGTCGAAAGAAGGGAATGGAATGGAATGGAATGGAGTGGAATGGAGACGAATGGATTGGAATGGAATGCAATGGAGAAGAATTTAGAGGAATGGAAAGGAATGCAGTGGAATGGAGTGGAATGGAATGAAATGGAGTGGAATGCAGTGGAATGGAGTGGAATGGAATGGAGTGGAATGGAGTGGAAAGGAATGGAATGGAGTGGAATGCAGTGGAATGGAGTGGAACGTAATGGAATGGGGTGGAAAGGAACAGAATGGAGAGGATTGGACTGGAATGGAGTGAAACGGAATGGAGTGGTGTGGAAAGGGATGGAATGGAATGAAATGGAGTGGAGTGGAGAGGAGAGGAGTGGAGTGGAGAGGAGTGGAATGAAGTGGAATGGAGTTGAATGGAATGGCATGGAATAGAATGGAATGGAGTGGATTGGAGTGGAGTGGAATGGAATGGAATGGAGTGCATTGGAGCAGAGTGGAATGGAATGGAATGGAGTGGATTGGAGTGGAGTGGAATGGAATGGGATGGAGTGGAATGGAGTGGAGTGGAGGGGAGTACAAAGGAGTGGAGTGGATTGGAGTGGAATGGAATGGGTTGGAGTGGAATGGAGTGGAGTGGAGGGGAGTACAAAGGAGTGGAGTGGATTGGAGTGGAATGGAATGGGAGGGAGTGGAATGGAGTGGAGTGGATTGGAGTGGAATGGAATAAAATGGAATGGAATGGAATGGAATATAGTCGAGTGGAGTGGAGTGGAGTGGAGTGGAATGGAGTGAAATGAAGTGGAATGGAATGGGATATAAAGGAATGGAATGGAGTGGAGAGGAGTGGAGTGAAATGGAATGGAGTTTAATGGAATGGGATGGAATGGGATGGAAGGGAGTGGAGTGGAGAGACGTGGAATGGAGTTGAAAGGATTAGAGTGGAAAGCAACTGAATGGAGTTGAGTGGATGGATTGGAATGGAGTGGAACAGAATGGGAGGGAAATGAATGGAGTGGAGTGGAAAGGAGTGGAGTGGAATGGAATGGAATAGAATAGAATGGTGAAATGAAATGTAAGAAGTGATTATGCCACTGCTCTCCAGCCTGGGTGAGACAGCGAGACCCTGGCGAAATAAAGGATTGCATTGGAATGCAGTGGAATGGAATGGGATGGAATGGAATTGAATGGAATGGAACGTAGTGGAGTGCAGTGAAGTCGAGTGGAGTGGATTGGAATGGCATGGAATGGAAAGGAATGGAATGGAATGAAATGCAGTGGAGTGCAGTGGAGTGGAGTGGAATGGAGTGGATTGGAGTGGATTGGACTGGAGTGGAGTGGAATGGAGTGGGATGGAATTGAATGGAATGGATTGGAGTGGAGAAGAGTGCAGTGGAGTGGAGTGGAGGGAAGTGGAATGGAATGGAGTGTAATGAAATGAAATGGAATGGAATGCAGTTGATTGGAGTTGGGAGGAGTGGAGAGGAGTTGCGTGGAGTGGAATGGGATCTCATGGAATGGAATGGAATGGAGTGGAGTATATTGGATTTTTGTGGAATAGAGTGGAATGGAATGGGATGTAACGGAATAGAATGGAGTGCAGTGGATTGGAGTGGAGAGAAGTGGAGTGGAATGGAATGGAGTGGAATGGAATGGGACTTAATGGAATGAAGTGAAATGTAGAGGAGTGGAGTAAAATGGAGTGGAATGGAATAGAATGGGATGTAATAGAATGGAATGGAATAGAGTGGAGTGGAGTGGATTGGTGAGGATTGGAAGGGAATGGGATAGAAGGGATGGGAATGGAGTGGAGTGGAGAGGAGTGGAGTGGACCAGAGTGCAGTGGAGTGGAGTGTAATTTCGTGGAATGTAATGAATAGCAATGGGATTGAATGGTGTGGAGTGGAATGGAGCATAGTGGAGAGGAATGGAGTGGGATGGAAAGGAATGGAATGGGATGGAATGGAATGGATTGGAATGAAATGGAATGGAGTGGAGTGGAGTTTATTGGAGTGGAGTGGAGCGGAATGCAGTGTAGTGGAATGGAATGGAATGGAGTGGAGTGGAATGGAGTGGAATGGAATGGAATGGAATGCTATGGAATGGAATTAAATGGAATGGAATGGAATGGTGAAATGAAATGTGAACTGAGATTGTGCCACTGCACTCCTGCCTGGGTGACAGAGTGATATACTGTCGAAAGAAAGGAATGGAATAGAATGGAGTAGAATGGAAGGGAATGGAGTGGAATGGAATGGAATGGAGTGGAGTGGAGTGGAGTGCAATGGAATGCAATGGAGTGGTATGGAATGGGATGGAATGGAGTGCAGTGGGGTGGAGTGGAATGGAGTGGAGTGGATTGGAGTAGACTTTAGTGGAATAGAATGGAATGGAATGCAATGGGATGGAGTGGAGTCGAGTGGAGTGGAGTGGAGTGGAGTGGAGTGGAGTGGAGTGGAATGGAGTGGAGTGGACTGGAATGGAATGGAACAGAATGGAAAGGAATGGAGTGGAGTTCGGTACAGTGTAATGCAGGCGAGTGGAGTGTAATGGAGTGTAACAGAATCGTATGGAATGGAATGGAGAGGAGGGGAGTGGAGTCAAATGGAATTGGATGGAACGGAACGGAATGGATTTGAGTGGACTGGAGTGGAGTGGAATGTAGTGGAATCGAACTGAGTGGAGTGGTGTGAAGAGGACTGGAGTGGAGTGGAATGGAGTGAAGTGGAATTCGATGGAATGGACTGGAGTGGATTGGAGTGGAGTGGAGTGGAGAGGAATGGAGTGGATTTGAATGGAGTAGAGTGGAGTGGAGTGGAATGGAATGGAATGTAGTCGAATGGAATGGAATGGAACGCTGAAATGAAATGGGAGCTGTGATTCTGCCACTGCAACCAGTCTGAGTGACAGAGTGAGATCCTGTCAAAAGAAAGGAATGGAATGGAATGGAGTGGAATGGAATGGAGTGTAGTGTAGTGGAGTGGAGTGTTGTAGAGTGCACTACAGTGGAATGGACTGGGATGGACTGGAATGGAATGGAGCTGACCCGAGTGAAGTGGACTGGAGTGGAGCGGAATGGAGTGGAATGTAATGTAATGTAATGGAATTGAGTGGAGAGGAGTGGAATGGAGAAGAGTGGATTAGAGTGGAATGGAATAGAATGGAAAGGAGGGAAGTGGAGTGGAATTGAGAGGAGAGGAATGGAATGGAATGCAATGCAATGGAATGTAAAGGAGAAATGAAATGTGAGCTGAGATAGCGCCCCTGTACTCCAATCTGGGCGACAGAGTGACATCTGGTCGAAAGAAAGGAATGGAATGGAATGGCGTGGCATGGAGTGGAGTGGAGTGGAGTGAAGTAGAGTGGAATGGAGTGGAATGGAATGGGATGGAATGGAATGGAATGGAGTGGATTGCACTGGAGTGGAGTGGATTGCAGTAGAGTGGAATTGTATGGAATCGATTGGGATGGATTGGGCTGGAGAGGAGAGGATTGGAGTGCAATGGAGAGGAATGGAAAGGAATGGAATGGAATGGAGTGGACTGGAATGCAATGGAATGGAATGGAATGGAATGGAGTGGAATGGAGTGGAGTGGAATGGAGTGGAGTGGAGTGGAATAGAATGGGATGGAATTGAATGGAGCAGAGGGGAGTGGAGAGGAGTAGAGTGGAGTGGAATAGAATGGGATGGAATTGAATGGAGCAGAGGGGAGTGGAGAGGAGTAGAGTGGAGTGGAAAGAAATGGGATGCAATGGAGTTGAGCGGAGTGGAGTGCAGAGGAATGGATTGGAATGGAGTGGAATGGAATGGATTGGAGTACAGTGGATTAGAGTGGAGTGGAGTGTAATGTTGTTGAGAGGAATGGGATTGAATGGAATGGGTTGGAGTTGAGTGGAGTGGAGTCGAGTGGAATGGAGTGGAGTGGAATGGAGTGGAATGGAATGGGATGGAATGGAATGGAATGGAGTGGACTGGAGTGGACTGGAGTGGAGTGGAGTGGAGAAGAATGGTATGGAATGGAACGGGATTTATTGAAATTTAATGGCATTGTGAAGTTAAATGTGAGCTGAGATTGTTCCACTGCACTTCAGATTTGGCGACAGAGTGAGATCCTCTTGAAAGAAAGGAGTGGAATGGAATAGAAAGGAATGGAATAGAATGGAATGGAATGGAGTGGAATGCAGTGGAGTGGATTGGAGTGCAGTGGAATGGAGTGGTATGGAATGGCATGGAATGGAATGGAATGCAATGCAGTGGAATGGAGTGGAGTGGACTGGAGTGGAGCAGAAAGGAGTGGCATGGAATGCAATGGAATGGAAGGGTATGGAATGGAATCTAATGGTGAAATGAAATGTGTGCTGAGATTGGGCCACTGCACTCACGCCTGGGTGACAGAGTGGGATCCTGTTGAAAGAAAGGAATGGAATCGAATGGAGTGGATTTGAACGGAATGGAATGGAATAGAGAAGAGATGAGTGGAGTGGATTGGACTGGAGTGTACTGGAGTGGAGTGGAGTGGAATGGAATGGAATGCAATGGAATGGAGTTGATTGGAGTGCAGTGGATTGGAGTGGAGTGGAATGGAGAGGACTGGAATGGGATAGAATGGAATGGTGTGGAGTGGAGGGGAATGCAATGGAGTGGAGTGATGTGGAGTGAAGTGGAGTGGAATGGAATGGAATGTAGGGGAGTAGAGTGGAATAGAGTAGAGGGGAATGGCATGGAAAGAAATGGAGTCGAGTGGAGTGAAGTGGACTGGAACGGAATTGAATGCAATGGAATCTAATGGTGTAATGAAATGTGAGCTGAGATTGTGTCACTGCACTGCAGCCTGGGTGGCAGAGTGATATCCTGTCGAAAAAAGGGAATGAAATGCAATGGAGTGGAATGGAATGAAAAAGAATGGAATATAGTGGAGTGGAGTGGAGGGGAGTGGAGTGAAGTGGAGTGCAGTGGAAAGGGGTGGAATGGAATGTGATCAAATGGGATGGAGCAGACTGGAGAGGAGAGGAGTGGAATGGCATGGAGTAGAACGGAATGGAATGGAATGGAATGGAATGGAATGGAGTGGAGTGGGGTGGACTTGGGTGGGTCGAGTGGAGTGGAGTGGAGTGGAGTGGAATGGAGTGGAATAGAGTGGAATTGAATAGAATGCAATGGAATGGAATGGTGTGGAATGGAATGGAGTGGAATGGAGTCGAGTGGAAAGGAGTGGAGTGGAAAAGAGTGGAATAGACTGGGATGGAATGGAATCGAGTAGAGTGGATTGGAGAGGAAAGGAGTGGAGTAGAGTTTATTGGAATGCAATGGGATGGAATGGAATACAGTGGAGTGGAGTGGAGTGAAGTGGAATGGAGTGGAATGCATTGGAAGGTAATGGGATGGAATGGAATGGTGAAATGGAATGTGAGCTGAGATTGTGCCACTGCACTCCAACATGGGTGACAGTGTCAGATCCTGTCAAAAGAAAGGAATGGAATGGAATGTATTGGAGTGGAACGGAATGGAATGGAATGGAGTGAAGTGGATTGGAGTAGAGTGGAGTGGAACGGAGTTGAATGGGGTGGAATGGAATGGGGTGGAGAGGGGTGGAGTGGAATGGAGTGGAATGGAATGGGATGTAATAGAATGGAGTGGAGTGGAGTGGACTAGACTGGAGTGGAGAGGAATGCAATGGAATGGAATGGAATGCAATGGAATGGAATGGTGAAATGACATGTGAGCTGAGATAGTGCTCCTGCACTCCAGCCTGGGTGACACAGAGAGATCCTATAGAAAGAAAGGAATGTAACTGAAAGGACTGGAATGGAGGGGAATGGAATGGAGTGGAGAGGAGTGGAGTGGAGTGGAGTGGAATGGAATAGAATGGGATGGAATGGAATGGAAAGAAATGGAATGGAATGGTGAAATGAAATGTGAGTTGAGATTGTACTACTGCCCACCAGCCTGGGTGACAGAGTGAGATCCTTTCGAAAGAAAAGAATGGAATGGAAAGGAATGGATTGGAATTGAATGGAATGGAGGAGAAAGGTGTGGAGTGGTTTGGAGTTGAGTGGAGTGGAATGGAAAGGAGTAGAATGGAATCAGATGGAATGTAATGGAGTGGAGTGTAGAGGAGTGCAATGGAGTGGAATGGAATGGAAAGAAGTGGAGTGGTGTAGAGTGGAATGTAATATAATGTAATGTAACGTATTGTAATGAAATGAATTTTAATGAAATGGAGTGGAGCAGAATGGAATGGTAAAATGAAATTTGACCTGCGATTGTGCTGCTGCACTCCAGCCTGTGTGCAGAGTGATATTCTGTTGAAAGAAAGGAATGGAATGGAATAGGGTAGAGTGGAAGGTATAGGGTAGAATGGAAAGGAATGGAGTGGAGTAGAGTGGAGTGGATTGCAGTGGGATGGAGTGGAATGGAATGGGATGAAATGGAATAGAGTGGATCAGAGTGGAGTGTAGTTGAGTGATTTGGAAAGGAGTGGAGAGAAATTGAAGGGAATGGAGTGGATTGGATGGCACTGGAGTGGAATGGATTGGAATGCAATGCAATGGAATGCATAGGAATGCAATTGTATGGAATATAATGGAATGCAATGATGAAATGAAATGAGAGCTGAGATTGTGCCACAACACTCCAGCCTGGGTGACAGAGAGAGTTCCGGTCGAAAGTAAATTATGGAATGGAACGGAGTGGAATGGAATGGAATGGAATGGAATGGAAGTGAATGGAGTGGAATGGATTGGAGTGGAGTATAGGGAAGTGGAGTGGAGTGGAATGGAATGTTGAAAAGAAATGTGAACTGAGATTGTGCCATTCCACTGTAGCGTTGGTGAAACAGTGATATCCTGTAGAAAGAAAGGAATGCAATAGAATAGACTGGATTGCAATGGAACGGAATGCAGTATAGTGGAGTGGAGTGGAGTCTAGTGGAGTGGAGTGAAGCGGAGTGGAATGGCGGGGAATAGAGTGGGATGAAATGGAATGCAATGTAGTGTATTGGAGTGAAGTGGAGTGGAATGGAGTGGAATAGAAAGGGATGGAATGGGATGGAGTGGAGTGGAGGGGAATGGAGTGGAGTGGAGTGGAATTGAATGTAATGGTGTGGAATGGAATGGAATGGAATAGAGTGGAGTGGAGTGGAGTGGAGTGGAGACGAATGGAATGGAGTGGAATGGAATAGGATGGAAAGGACTGGAGTGGATTGGAGTGGAGTGGAATGGAGTGGAATGGAATTGAGTGGAAAGGAATGGAGTGGAATGGAATGGAATGGAATGGAATGGAGTGTATTGGAGTGGAGAGGAATGGAGTGGAATGGAATGGGATGGAATGGGATGGAATGGAGGAGAGAAGTGGAACTGACTGGAGTGGAGTGGAGTGGAAGGAAGTGGAATGGAATGGAAAGATGAAATGTAATTTGAGCTGAGATTGTGCCTCTGCACTCTAGATTAAGTGTCAGAGGGAGATCTTTTTGAAAGAAAGGAGAGGAATGGAATGGAATGGAATGGAATGGAATGCAATGGAGTGGATTGGAGTGGAGTGGAGTGGAATGGAGTGGAATAAAGTGGAGTAGAGTGGAATGGAATTGAGTGGAGTGGAGTGGATTGGAGTGGAGTGGAATGGAATGGAATGGAATGCAATGGAATGGCGAAGTGAAATGTGAGCTGTGATTGTGCCAATGCACTCCAGCCTGGGTGACACAGAGAGATACTGTTGAAATAAAAGAATGGGATTGAATGGACTGGAATTGAATGGAATGGAATGGAGTAGAGTGGAGTGGAGTGCAGTAGAGTGGAGTGGAGTGGAGTGGAATGGAATGGGATGGAATGGATTGGAATGTAATGGATTGTAGAGGAGTGGAGTGGACTGGAATGCAGTGGGATGGAATGGTATGGAATTTAATGCAATAGAGTGGAGTGGAGTAGAGTGGTATGAAGCGGAATGGAATCGGATGGAGTGGAATGGATTGGAATGGACAGGAATGGAATGGTGTGGAGTAGAGTGGAGTGGAGTGGAGTGGAATGCGGTGGAATGGAACGGGATGGAATGAAATTGAGTGGATTGGAGAAGAGTGGAATGGACTGGAATGGAAAGGAATTGAAGGGAATGGAATGGAGTAGATTTTAGTGGAGTGGAGATGAATGGAGAAGAGAGGAGTGGAGAAGAATTTAGTGGAATGAAGTGGAATGGAAAGGGATGGAATGGAGTGGAGTGGAGTAGAATGGAATGATGTGGAATGCAGTGGAGTGGAGTGGAGAGGAGTGGAAGGAGCGGAGTGGAATTGTTTGGAGTAGAATGTGATGGAATGGAATGGAGTGGAATGGAGTGGAGTGGAGTGGAATGTGTTGGAATGGAACGGGATGGAATGGAGTGTAGTGTAGTGTAGTGAGGTGGATTGGAGTGGAATTGAGTAGAATGGAATGGAATGGAATGGAAGGGAATGGTGAAATGAAGAATGAGCTGAGATTGTGTGACTGCATTCCAGCCTGGGTGACAGGGTGAGATCCTGTCAAAAGAAAATAATGGAATGGAAAGGAGTGTAGTGTAATGGAATGGAATTGGATGGAATGGAATGGAGAAATGAAATCTGAGTTGAGATTGTACCACTGCACTCCAACCTGGATGATAGAGTGGGAACCTGATGAAAGAATGGAATGGAATGGAATGGAATGGAATGGATTGTAGTGAATTGGAGTGGATTTTAGTGTAATGGATTTGAACGGAATGGGATCGAATGGAATGTGGTGGACTGGAGTGGAATGGAGTGGAATAGAGTGGAATGGAATGGGATGGAGTGGAATGCAACGGAGTGAAATGGAGTGTAGTGGATTGGAGAGGAATGGAGTGGAGTGGAATGGAAAGGAATGTAATGGAATGGAAAGGAATGGTGAAATGAAATGTGAGCTGAGATTGTGCCACTGTACCTCAGCCTGGGTGACAGAGTGAGATCCTGTAGAAAGGAAAGAATGGAATGGAAAGGAGTGGATAGGAATTGAATGGAATGGAGGAGAATGGTGTTCAGTGGTGTGGAGTGGAGTGGAGTGGAATGGAGTACAATGGAGTGGGATGGAATTGAATGGAGTGGAGTGGAGAGGAGTGCAGTGGCGTGGAATTGAATGGAATGGAATGGAGAGAAGTGGAGTGGTGTAGAGTGGAGTAGAGTGGAATGGAGTGTAATGTAACGTAATGGAATAGAATGCAATGGAACAGAAAGGAATGGTGAAATGAAATGTGAGCTGAGATTGTGAGGCTGCACTCCAGCCTGGGTGACAGAGTGATATCCTGTCAAAAGAAAGGAATGGAATGGAATAGAGTGGAATGGAATAGAGTGGAATGGAAAGAATGGAATGGAATGGAGTGGAGTAGATTGGAGTGGATTGGAGTGGGATGGAGTGGAATGTAATGGGATGGAATGGAATGGAGTGTATTAGAGTGTAGTGGAGTGGAGTGGAAAGGAGTGGAAAGTAATGGAATGGAATGGAGAGAGTGGATAGGAGTGGAGTGGAGTGGAATGCAATGGCATGGAAAGCAATGGAATGCATAGGAATGCAATAGAATGGAATGCTATGGAATGGAATGGTGAAATGAAATGTGAGCTAGAATTGTGCCACTGCACTCCAGCCTGGGTGACAGAGAGAGTTCCTGTCGAAAGTAAGGTATGGAATGGAATGGAGTGGAATAGAATGGAATGGAATGGAAGTGAATGGAGTGGAATGGATTGTAGTGCAGTAGAGTGGAGTGGATTGGGGTGCAGTATAGTAGAGTGGATTGGAGTGGAATGGAATGGAATAGAATAGAATGGAATGGAATGGAATATTGAAATGAAATATGAGCTGAGATTGTGCCACTGCATTGCAGCCTGGTTGATAGAGTGAGATCCTGTAAAAAGAAAGGAAAGGAATGGAATGGATTGTAATGGAATGTAACGGAGTGAAGTGGAGTGGAATGGTGTGGAGTGGAATGGAGTGGAATAGAAAGTGATGGAAAATAATGGAATGGAGTGGAGTGAAGTGGAGTAGAGTGGAGGGGAGGTGAGTGGAATGGAGGGAAATGGAATGGGATGGAATGGAATGAGGTCTGTGGAATGCAGAGGAGTGTAATTGAGTGGAATGGAATGGAGTAGAGTAGAGTGGAGTGAAACTGAATGGAAAGGAATGGAATGGAATGGAATCGAATGGAATGGTGAAATGAAATGTGAGCTAAGATTGTGACACTGCAGTCCATTCTGTGTGACAGAGTGAGATCCTGTCAAAAGAAGGGAATGGGATGATATGGAGTGGAATGGAACCGGATGGAATGGAATGCAGTGGACGGGAGAGAAGTGAAGTGGAGTGGAGTGGAGAGGAATGGAATGGAATGAGATGGGATGGAATGGAATGGAGTGGAGTGCAGTGGATTGGAGTGGAGTGGAATGGAATGGTGAAATGAAATGAATTGAGTTTGTGCCACTTCACTCCAGCCCGGATGACAGAGTGAAATCCTGTCGAAATAATGGAATGTAATTGAATGGAGTGGAGTGTAATGGAAAGGAATATCATGGAGTGGATTGCAGTTTAATGGAATGGAAAGAAATGGGATGGAATGGAAGGGAGTGGAGTGGAGTGGATTCGAAAGGAGCAGAATGGAATAGAACAGGATGAGATGGGAAGGAATGGAATGTAACGGAATTGAATGGTGAAATGAAATGTGAGCTCAGATCGTGCCACTGCACTCCAGCCTGGTGAAAGGGTGAGATCCTGTCGAAAGAAAGGAATGGAATGGAATGGAGTCAAATGGAACGGAATGGAATGGAATGGAATGGAATGGAATGGAATTGAGTGGAGTGGAGTGGAGTAGAGTGCAGTTGAGGGGAGTGGAATGGAATGGGATCAAATGGAATGGAATGGAGAGGAGTGGATTTGAGTGGAGTGAAAAGGAATGCAATGGAATGGAATGGAATGGAGTGGAATGGTGGAATAGAATGGTGGAATGCAATGTGAGCTGAGATTGTTCCACTGCAATCCAGCGTGGGTGGCAGAGTGAGATCCTGTTGAAAGAAAGGAATGGAATGGAATGGAGTGGAATTTAATTTAATGGTATGAAATGGAATGGAATGGAGTGGAACGGAGTGGACTGGAATGGAGTGGAGTGGAGGGTAATGGAGTGAAATGGAACGCTATGGAGTGGAGTGGAGTGGACTGCAATGAAGAGGAGTGGCGTGGAATGGAGTGAAATGGAATGGGATGCAATGGAATGGAATGTAGTGGAGTGGACACTAGTGGAGTGCAGTGGAATGGGGTTGAATGGAATGGAATGGATTAGAGTGGAGTGGAGTGCAAAGGAATGGATTGGAATGGAAAGAAATGGAATGGTGAATTGAAATATGAGCTGAGATTGTGCCACTGAAATCCAACGTGGGTGACAGAGTGTGATCCTGTCAAAAGAATGGAATGGAATGGAATGGTGTGGAAAAGAATGGAATGGAATGGAGAGGAATGGAGAGGAGTGGAGTGGAGTGGCGTGGAATAGAGTGGATTGGAGTGGCGTGGAATGGAGTGGAATGGAATGGGATGGAATGGAGTGCAGAGGAGTGGAGAGAAGTGGAGTGGAGAGGAGTGTTATGGAGTGGAATGGAATTGGATGCAATGTCATGGAGTGGATTGTGGTGGAGTGGAGTTGATTGGAATGGAGGACAACAGAATGATATGAAATGAAGTGGAGTGGAGTGGAGTTGAAAGGAATGGAATGGAATTTAGTGGGATGGAATATAATGGAATGGAAAGGAACGGAATGGAATGGAATGGAATGGAATGGAATAAAATAGAACAGAATGGTGATATGTAATAGGAGCTGAGATTGTGCCCCTGCAATCCAGCCTGGGTGACAGAGTAAGATCCCGTCAAAGGAAAGAATGGAATGGAGTGGAGTGGAGAGGAATGGAATTGAATGGATTGGATTGGAGTGGAGTGTTTTACCGTGGAATAGAGTGGAATGGAATGTGATGTAATGTAATGGAATGGAGTGGAATGGAGCGAAATGGAGTGGAGTGGAAAGGAGTGGAATGGAGGGGAATTTAAAGTGATAGAATGGACTGCAGGGGAGTGGAGTGGTGTGGAGTGGAGGGTTGTTTAATAGAATCGTGTGGAGTGGAGTGGAATGGAACTGAATAAATGGAATGTAATGGAATGGAATGGTGAAAAGAAATGTGAGCTGAGATTGTGCCACTGCACACCAGCCTGGGTGACAGAGAGAGATCCTCCCAAAAGAAAGGTATGTAATGGAATGGAGTGGAATTTAATAGAATGGAATGGAAAGAAATGGAATGGAATGGAGTGGAATGGAGTAGAATGGAATGGGATGCAATGGAATGGAGTGGAGTGAAGTGGAGTCGAGTGGAGTGAAATCAGATGGATTGGAATGTAATGGAAAGGAATGGAAAGGAGGGGAGTGAAGGGAAGTGGAGTGGAGTGGAGTGGAATGGGGTGGAATGGGATGGGATGGAATGGAATGTAGAGGAGAGGAGTGGAGTGGAGTGGAGTGGAATGGACTAAATGGAATGGAATGGAAGGGAAAGGAATGGAATGGAGTGGATTGGAGTGGAATCAAGTAGACTGAAATGGAGTGGAATGGAACGGAGTGAAATTCAAGGGAAAGGAATGGAAAGGAATGTAATAGAATGGTG
The DNA here is from genome assembly GCF_028885625.2 of Pongo pygmaeus. Lineage (NCBI taxonomy): Eukaryota > Metazoa > Chordata > Mammalia > Primates > Hominidae > Pongo > Pongo pygmaeus. The sequence goes on from NC_085931.1 coordinate 3,196,728, forward strand.
TGGAGTAGAGTGGGATGGAGTGTAACGGAATGCGAAGCAATGGAATGGAGTGGAGTGGAGTCGAGTGGAGTGAAATCAGATGAAATGGAATGGAATGGAAACGAATGGAATGGAGTGTAGTGAAGTGAAGTGGAGTGGAGTGGAGTGGAATGGAATGGGGTGGAATGGAATGGGATGGAATGGATTTGAGTGGAGTGGAATTAGAGTGGAGTGGAATGGAGTGGAATGGAATGGAATGGAAGGGAAAGGAATGGAATGGAGTGGAGTGGAGTGGAATCAAGTGGAGCAGAATGGAGTGGAATGGAATGCGATGGTATGGAATGGAGTGGAGTGGAGTAGAGTGGAGTGGAGTCGAGTGGAGTGGAATGGAATGGAATGGATTGGAGTGGAGTGGAGGAGTGGAGTAGAATGAAGTGGAATGGAGTGGAGTGGAGTGGGGTAGAGTGGAATGGACTGCAGTTGAATAGAATAGAGTGGAGTGGACTGGGGTGGAGTGGAGTGGAATGCAATGGAATGGAATGGAATGGAGTGGAGTACAGTGGAGTGGAATGCATTGGAATAGAATGGGAAGGAATGGATTGGAATGGAATGGAGTTTAGAGGACTGGCGTGGAGTGGAATGGAGTGTAGTGGAGTGGAGTGGGTTAGAAGGGAGTGGATTAGAGTGGAATGGAATGGAGTGGAGTGTGGTGGAGTGGAGTTTAATGAAATGGAATGGAGTGGAGTGGAGTGCAGTGGAGGGGAATGGATAGGAATGGAATGGGAATGAATGGATTGGAATGGAATGGAGTGGAGAGTAGTGGAGTGGAGTGGAATGAAGTGGAATGGAAAGGGACGGAATTTAATGGAGTGGAGTGGAGAGGAGTGGTGTGAAGTGGAATGGAATTGGATGGTATCAAATGGAATGGAATGGAGGGGAATTTAATAGTGTGGTGTGGAGTGGAGTGGAGTGGAAAGCGGTGGAATGAGATGGGATGGAATGAAATGGAGTGGACTGGAGTAGAGTGGAATAGACTGGAATGGAGTGGAATTGAAGGGAATGGAATGGAGTGGAGTTTAGTGGGGTGGAGTGGAGTGGAGAGGAGTGGAGTGGAATGAAGTGGAATGGAATGGGATGGAATGGAGTGGAGTGGAATAGACTGGAGTGGAGTTGAGTGGAATGATGTGGAATGGAGTGGAGTGGAGCGGAGTGGAATGGTGTGGAATAGAATGGGATGGAATGGAATGGATTTTAGTGGAGTGGAATAGAGTGGAATGCGGTGGAACGGAATGGGATGGAATGAAGCGGAGTGGAGTGGAGTGGAGTGCTATCGAGTGTAATGGAATGAAATGAAATGGAATGGAATGGAAAGGAGTGGGGAAATGAAGTGTGAGCTGAGCTTTTACGACTTCACTGTAGCCTGCGTGACAGGGTGAGATCCTGTCGAAAGAAAAGAATGGAATGGAAAGGTGTGTAATGTAATGAAATGGAATTGGATGGAATGGAATGGAATGGAATGGAGAAATGAAATGTGAGCTGAGATTGTACCACTGAACTACATCATGGGTGATAGAGAGAGATCTTGATAAAAGAAGGAATGGAATGGAATGGAGTGGAGTGGAATGGAATGGAATGGAATGGATTGTTGTGCATTAGAGTGGAGTGGAATGGTGTTGAATAGAATGGGATGGAATGGAATGGGGTAGATTTGAGTGGAGTGGAGTGGAATCGAGTGGAATGGAATGAACTTGAGTGGAATTGGGTGGAGTGGACTGGAGAAGAGTGGAGTGGAGTGAGATGGAATGCAATGGAATGGAAAGGAATGGTGAAATGCTATGTGAGCAGAGATTGTGCGACTGTACTCCAGCCGGGGTGACAGAGTGAGATCCTGTCGAAAGAAAAGAATGGAATGGAAAAGAGTGGATTGGAATTGAATGGAATGGAGGAGAATGGTGTGTAGTGGGATGGAGTGGAGTGGAGTGGAGTGGAATGGAAAGGAGTAGAATGGAATTGGATGGAATGGAATTGAGTGGAGTGGAGAGGAGTGCAGTGGAGTGGAGTGGAGAGGAGTGCAGTGGAGTGGAATGGAATGGAATGAACTGGAGTAGTTTAGAGTGGAATACAGTGGAATGGAGTGGAATGTAATGGAATGGAATGGAATGGAGCAGAATGGAATGGTGAAATGAAATTTGAGCAGAGATTGTGCTGCTGCACTCCAATCTGGGTGCAGAGTGATATTCTGTCAAAAGAAAAGAATGGAATGGAATAGAGTGAAATGGAATATATGGAATGGAATGGAGTGGGGTGGAGTAGAGTGGAGTGGATTGCAGTGTGGTGGAGTGGAATGGAATGGGATGAAATGGAATGGAGTGGATTAGAGTGAAGAGTAGTTGAGTGGATTGGAAAGGAGTGGAGAAGAATGGAATGGAGTGGAGTGGATGGGAGTGGACTGGAATGTAATGGAATGCAGTGCAATGGAATGCATAGGAATGAAATTTTATGGAATACAATGTAATGGAATGGTGAAATGAAATGTGAGCCGAGATTGTGCCACTACACTCCAGCCTGGGTGACAGAGAGAGTTCCTGTCGAAAGTAAGGTATGGAATGGAACGGAGTGGAATGGAATGGAGTGGAATGGAAGTGAATTGAGTGGAATGGATTGGAGTGGAGTATAGTGGAGTGGAGTGGAATGGAATGGAATGGAATGGAAAGGAATATTGAAATGGAATGTGAGCAGAGATTGTGCCACTGCACTGCAGCCTGGGTGATAGAGTGAGATCCTGTCAAAAGAAACGAGTGGAATGGAATGGAGTGGAATGGAATGCAATAGAGTGGAGTGGAGTGGAGTGGAGTTGAGTTGAGTGGAATGGTGTTGAGTGAAAGGGGGTGGAATGGTATGTGATGGAACATAATTGAATGGAGTGGAGTGAAGTGGAGTGGAGTGAAGTGGAGAGGAGTGGAGTGCAGTGGAATGGAGTGAAATGGAATGCGATGGAATGGAATGAAGTGGAGTTCAGTGGAATGGAGTAGAGTGTAATGAAGAGGAATGGAATTGAGTAGAGTGGAGTGGAGTGGAGTCAAATGGAATGGAATGAAATTGAGTAGATTGCAGTGGAGTGGAGCCAAATGGAATGGAGTGGAATGGAGTGGAAAGGAATGGAATGGAATGGAATGGATTTTAGTGCATTGGAATGGATTTTAGTGCATTGGAGTGGAGTGGAGTGGAATGGACTTGAGTGGAATTGGTTGGAATGGAATAGGGTGAACTTGAGTGGAGTGGAGTGGAATCGAGTGGAAAGGAATTGGATGGAATGTAATGGAATGGAGTGGAATGGAGTGTAGTGTACTGGAGAGGAGTGGAGTGGAATGGAATTGAATGGAATGGAAAAGAATGGTGAAATGAAATGTGAGCTGAGATTGTGCGACCGTACTCCAGCTGGGTGAGAGAGGGAGACCCTGTCAAAGAAAAAGAATGGAATGGAAAGGAGTGGATTGGAATTGAATGAAAGGGAGGAGAGTGGAGTGGAGTGGAGTGGAGTGGTGTGGAGTGGTGTGGAATGGAGTGGAACGGAGTGGAATGGGATTGAATAGAATGGAGTGGAGTGGAGAGGAGTGCAGTAGAGTGGAATGGAATGAAATGGAATGGGATGGAATGGAATGGAGTGAAGTGGAGTCATGTAGAGTGGAGTAGAGTGGAATAGAGTAGAGTGGAATGGAATGGAATGGAATGGAACAGAATGGAATGATGAAATGAAATGTGAGCTGAGATTGTGCTGCTGCACTCCAGGCTGGGTGCAGAGAGATATCCTGTAGAAAGAAAGGAATGGAGTGGAATAGAATGGAAATGAATGTACGGAATGGTGTGGAATGGACTGGAGTACAGTGGAGTGGACTGTAGTGGGATTGAGTGGAATGGAATGGGATGGAAATGAATGGAATGGATTATAATGGAGTGGAGTGCAGTGGAAAGGAATTGAAAAGAAAAGAGTGGAGAGGATGGGCTTAGAATGGAGTGGAGTGGAGTGGAGTGGAATGGAATGGAATGGAATGGAATGCAGTGGAATGCATAGGAATGCAATTATATGGAATAAAATGGAATGGAATGGTAAAATGAAATGTGAGCTGAAATTGTGCCACTACACTCCAGCCTGGTGACAGAGAGAGTTCCTTTCGAAAGTAAGGTATGCAGTGCAATGGACTGGAATGGACTGGAATGGAATGAAAGTGAATGGAGTGGAATGAATTGGAGTGGAGTATAGTGGAGTGGAGTGGAATGGAATGGAAAGTAATGGAATGGAATATTGAAAGGAATGTCAGCTGAGATTGTGTCACTGCACTGCAGCCTGGGTGATAGAGTGAGATCCTGTTGAAAGAAAGGAATGGAAAGGAATGGAGTGGAATAGAATGGAATGGAGTGGAGTGGAGTGGAGTGGAATGATGTGGAGTGGAATGTAGTGGAATGGAATTTGATGGAACATAATGGAATGGAGTGGAGTGGAGTGGAGGGGAGTGGAGTGGAATGGAGAGAAATGGAATGGGATGGAAAGGAATGAAGTAGAGTACAATGGAATGCAGTGGAGTGTAATGGAGGGGAATTGAATGGAGTAGATTGGAGTGGAGTGAAATGGAATGTAAAGGAATGGATTGTAGTGCATTGGATTGGAGTGGAGTAGAATGGAGTTTAATGGAATGGGATGGAATGGAATGGGGTAGACTTGAGTGGAGTGGAGTGGAATCGAGTGGAAAGGAGTGGGATGGAATGGAGTGGAATGGAGTGGAGTGGACTGGAGAGTAGTAGAGTGGAGTGGAATGGAATGCAATGGAATGGAAAGGAATGGTGGAATGAAATGTGAGCTGAGATTGTGCAACTGTAATCCAGCCTTGGTTACAGAGTGAGATCCTGTAGGAAAAAAAGAATGGAACCGAAAGGAGTGGATTGGAATTGAATGGAATGAAGGAGAGTGGTGTGGAGTGGTGTGGAGTGGAGTGGAGTTGAGTGGAGTGGAATTGAAAGGAGGAGAATGTAATGGGATGGAATGGAATGGAGTGGAGTGGAGAGGAGTGCAGTGGATTGGAAAGGAATGGAATGAGGAATGGAATTGAGTGAAGTGGAGTAGAGTGGAGTAGAGTGGAATGGAGTGGAATGGAATGTAATCTATTGGAATGGAATGGAATGGAATGGAACAGAATGGAATGGTGAAATTAAATGTGACCTGAGACTGCATCACTGCACTCAAGCATGGGAAACTGTGTAAGATCCTGTCAAAAGAAAAAATGGAATGGAATGAAGTGGAATGTAATAGAATGGATGGAGTTGAGTGGAGTGGAGTGGAATGGAATGTTATGGAGTGGAGTGGAATGGAATGTTATGGAGTGCAAAGGAATGGAGTGGGGTGCAGTGGAATGGAGGGGAATACAATGGAGTGGAGTGAAATAGTATACAATGGAATGGAATGCATTGGCCGGAAGTGGAGTGGAATAGAGTGGAATGGATTTAATTGAATGAAGTGGAGTGGAATGAGTGGAATGGAATGGAATGGAGCACAGTGGAGTGGAGCGGAGACGATTGGAGTGGAGTGGAGTTGTCTGGGATGGAGTGGAGGGGAGTGGAGAGCAATAGAGGGGAGTGGAGTGGAATGGAAATTACAGGAATGGAAAGGAGTAATGAAATGTGAGCTGAGATTTTGCCACTGCACTACAGTCCTGGTGACAGAGTGTAATCCTGTCGAAAGAAAGGAATGGAATGGAATGGAGTGGAGTGGAGTGGTGTGGAGAGGAGTGGAATTTAATATAATGGGATGAAATGAAATGGAATGGAATGGTGAAATGAAATGTGAGCTGAGATTGTGCCACTGCCCTCCAGCCTCGGTTGCAGATCCTGTGAAAAGAAAGGAATGGAATGGCATGGCATGGAATGGAATGGAGTGGAGTGGATTGAAATGGAGTGGAGTGCAGAGGAATGGAGTGGAATGGAATGAAATTGAATGGAATGGAGTGGAGTACAATGGAGTGGAGTGGAATGGAGTTGAGTGGAATGGGATGGAATGGAATGGCATGGAGTGGAGTGAAGTGGAAGGACTGGAATGGAATGGAGTGGAATGGAATGGAGTGGAGAAGAATGGATTGGACAGGAGTGGAGTGGAGTGGAAAGGAATAGAATGGAATGGAATGGATTGGAATGGTGAAATGCAATATGAGCTGAGATTGTTACACCAAAGTCCAACCTGGAGACAGAGTGGGATCCTGTCGAAAGAAAGGAATGGAATGGAATGGAAAGGAATGGGATGCAATGGAATCGAATGGAATGCAGTGGAGTGGAGTGCAGTGCCGTGGAGTGGAATGGAGTGGAGTGCAATGGAATGGAATGAAATAGAATGGAATGGAAAAATGGAATGGAATGGAATGGTAACACAAAAAGTGAGCTGATACTGTGCCACTGCACTCCAGCCTGGGTGACAGAGTTAGATCCTGTTGAAAGAAAGGAATGGAATGAAATTGAGCAGAATATATAGGAATCCAATGGAGTGGATTGTAGTGGATTGGAGTGGAGTGGAATTGAGTGGAATGGAGAGGAATGGAATGGAATTCAATGGAATGGAGTGGAATGCATTGGAGTGGAGTGGAGTGGACTGCCATGGAGTGGAGTGTTATGCAGTGGAATGCAGGGGATTGGAGTGGAAAGGAATGGAATGGAATGGAATGCAATGGAATGGAATTGAAACGAATGTAAGGGAAAGCAATGGAATGGAATGGAATTCAATGGAATGGAATGGAATGGAATTTAATGGAATGGAATGGAATTGAATGCAAATGAATGCAATGGAATGGTGAAATGAAAAGTGGGCTGAGATTGTGTCACTGCAATCCAGCCACAGGGACAGAGTGAGAATCTGCTGAAAGAAAGGAATGGAATGGATTGGAGTGGAATGGAATGGAATGGAGTGGAGTGGAGTGGATCGGAATGAGTGGGAAAGGAATGGAATGGAGTGGAGTGGAGTGAAGTAGAGTGGAATGGAAAGGAAGGGAATGGAGTGGAAAGGAATGGAATGGAATGGAAGCCAACGGAATGGAATGGAATGCAAAGGAATGAAATGGAATGGTATGCAATGAAAAGGAATGAATGGAATAGAATGCAACGGAATGGAATTGTGAATTCAAATGTGAGATGAGATTGTGCCACTGCACTTCAGCCTTGGTGACAGCATGAGATCCTGTCAATAGAAAGGAATGGAATGGAATGGAGTGGAATGGAACGGAACTGGAATTTAATGGATGGGACTGGAATGGAGTGGAGTGGAGTGGTGAGGAATGGAGTGGAAAGGAATGGAACGGAATGGAATGCAATTGAAAGCAATGGAATGCAATGGAATTCAAAGGAACGGAATGGAATGGAATGGAATGGAATGCAATAGAATGCATTGGAATGGAATTCAATGGAATGCAATTGAAAGCAATGGAAAGGAATAGAATGCATTGGAATTTAATGGAATGGAATTGAATGCAATGGAATGGTGAAATGAAAAGTGGGCTGAGATTGTGCCACTGCACTCCAGCCGGGGGGAAAGAGTAAGAACCTGTTGAAAGAAAGGAATGAAATGGATTGGACTGGACTGGAATGGAATGGAATGGAATGGATTGGAGTGGAGAGGAGAGGTGTGGAGTGGAGTGAAATGGAATGGGATGGAAGGCATTCGAATGGAGTGCAGTGGAGTGGGTAGGACTGCCGTGGAGACCAGTGGAATGCAGTTGAATGGAGTGGAATGGAATGGAATGAAACGGAATGGAATCAAATGGAATGCAATTGAAAGCAATGGAATGGAACGGAATGCAATGGAATTCAATGGAATGGAATGGAATGGAATAGAATGGAATGGAAAGGAATGCAATCGAATACAATGGAATGGTGAAATGAAAACTGGGCTGAGATTGTGCCACTGCACTCCAGCTGGGGGGACAAAGTGAGAAACTATTGAAAGAAAGGAATGGAATGGGATGCAATGTTATCGAATGGGATGCAATGGAATGGAGTGGAATGGAGTAGAGTGGAGTTGACTGGAGTGGAGTGGAATGGATTTTAGTGGATTGGAATTCAATGGAATCGAATGGAATGGAATGCAATTCAATGGAATGGAATGGAATGGAATGCAATGCAATGGAATGGAAGCTATGCAATGGAATGGAATGGAATGGTGTAATGAAATCTGAGCTGAGATTGTGCCACTGCACTCCACCCTGGGTGACAGAATGAGATCCTGTCGAAAAAAGGAATAGAATGGAGTGTAATATAATAGAATGGAATGGAGTGGAGACGAATGAAGCAAAATGGAATAGAGTGGAATGGAATCTGATAGAATATAAGGGAAGGGAGTGGAGTTGTGTGGAGTGCAGTGGTTTGGAAAGGAGTGGAATAGAATGGAATGGAATTCTATGGAATGGAATGGAATGGTGAAGTTAAATTCGAGCTGAGATTGTACCACTGCACTCCAGCCTGGGTGACAGATTGAGATCCTCCCGAAAAAAAGAATGGCATGGAATGAAGTGGAATGGAATGGAATGGAAGGGAATGGATTGGAGTGGAGTGGAGTTTAGTGGAGTGGAGTGGAGTGGAATGTAATGGAGCGGAATGGAATGCAGTGTAAAGGAAAAGGGTGGAGTGGAGTGGAGCTGAGTGGAGTGGAGTGGAATGGAATGGAAAGGAATGGAATGGAATGCAATGCAATGGAATGCAATGGAATGCAAAGGTGAAATGAAATGGGACATGAGATTCTGCCACTGAACTCTTACCTGTGTGACAGCGTGAGACACTCTCGAAATAAAAGAATGGAATGGAATGCAGTGGAATCGAATGGAATTGAAAGGAATGCAGCAGAGTGGAGTGCAGTTGAGTGGAGTGGAGTGCAGTTGAGTGGAGTGGAGTGGATTGGAGTGGAATGGAATGGGATAGAATGGGATTGAGTGGAGTGGAGTGGAGTGGAGTGCAATGGAGTGGATTGGAATCAGAAGGAATGGCACGGAGTGGAGTCGAGTGGAGTGGAGAGGAGTGGAATGGAATGGAATTGAGTGGAGTGGAGTGGAGTGGAAAGGAATGGAATGGAATGCAATGGAATGGAATGGATTGGTACGGAATGCAATGGAATGGAATGCAATGGAATGAAATGGAATGGAACGGTTAAATGAAACATGAGCTGAGATTTTGCCTATGGACTCCATCTTGGTTGTTGGAGTGAGAACCTGTCGAAAGAAAGGAATGGAATTGAATGGAGTGGAATGTAACAGAATGAAATGGAGTGGAGTTGTGTGGAGCAGTGTGTAGTGGTGTGGGGTGGAGTGGCGGGGAGTGGAATGGAATGGGATGGAGTCGAGTGGAGTGGACTGGAGTGGAGTGGAATGGTGTGGAATGCAATCGCATGGAATGGAATGGAGTGATGTGGAGTGGAGTGGAGTGGAGTTTAATGGGAATGGAGTGTAGTTAATTGGAGTGGAGTGGAGTGGAATTGAGTGGTTTGGATGGAATAGAATTGAATGAACTGTAGTGGTGTGCACTGCAGTGGAGAGGAGTGGATTTGAGATCATTGGGGTGTATTGGAATGGAGTGGAATGTAATGGAATGGAGTGGAGTGGATTGGTGTGAAGTGGAGTGGAGTGGAATGGAATGGAATGCAATGGGATGGAGTGGGATGGAGTGGAGTGGAGAGGAGTAGAATGGAATGCAATGGAGTGGAATGGAGTGGAGTGGAGTGAAATGAAGTGAAATGGAATGCAATGCAATGGTACAGAATGGAATGGTATGGAATGCAAAGAAATGGAATGAAATGGAATGGAATGGTGAAATGAAATGTGAACTGACATTGTGCGACAGCACTCCATACTGGGTGTTAGAGTGAGAGCCTTTTGAATGAAAGGAATGGAGTAGAATGGAGTGGAATGGAATGGAGTAGAATGGAATAGAATGTAATGGAATGGTATGGAGTGGAGTGGTGTGGAGTGGAATCGAGTGGAATGGAGCGGAATGGAATGGGATGGAGTCAGTGAAGTGGAGTGGAGTTGAGTGGAATGGCGTGTAATGCAATGGCATGGAACGAAATGGAGTGGTGTGGAGTGGAGTGGAGAGGAGTTAAATGGAATGGAGTGGAGTGGAGTGGAGTGGAGTGGAATGGAATGGAATGTAATGGTGACATGAAATGTGAGCTGAGGTTGTGCCACTGCACTCAAGCCTGGGTGACAGAGTGAGATCTTGTTGAAAGAAAGGAACGGAATGGAATGGAGTGGAGTGGAGTGGAGTGGTATGGAATTGAATGCAATGGAATGGAAATGAATGGAATGGAATGGATGCAATGGAATGGAATTGAAAAGAATGGAAGGGAATGCAATGGAATGCAGTGAAATGGGTTGGAATGGAATGGAATGCAATGGAATCGTGAAAAGAAATGTGAGCTGTGATTGTGTCGCTGCACTCCAGTCGGGGTTACAGAGAGAGATCCTGTTGAAAGAAAGGAATTGAATGGAATGTAGTTGAATGTTGTGAAGTGGAGCGGAGTGGAGAGGTGTGGAATGGAGTGGAATGGAATGGGATGCAATGGAAAGGAATGGAGTGGGGTGGAGTGGAGTGAAAAGAAGTGTAATGGAATGGGATGGAATGGGATCGTGTGGAGTGTAGTGCAGTGGAGTGCAGTGGACTGGAGAGGAATGGAGTGGAATGGAATGGAATGGAAAGGAATGGATTGGAGTGGAGAGGAATGGAATGGAGTGGAATAGAATGGAGTGGAATGAAGTGGAGTGGAGTGGAGTCAGTGAAGTGGAATTGAAAGGGACAGAATAGAATGGAGTGGAGTGAATTTTTGTGGAGTGGAGAGGAGTGGAGCGCAGAGGAATGGAGTGAAATAGAATGAAATGGAACGGAATGGAGTCGAGTGTTGTGGAGTGGAGTGGAGTGGAATAGAATGCAATGGAGTGGAATGGAATGGATTGGAGAAGAGAGGAGTGGAGTGGAGAGGAGAGGAGTGGATTGGAATGGAGTGGATTGGAGTGGAATGGAGTGGAATGGAATGGAATGGAAAGGAATGCACCGATGTGCAGTAGAGTGGAGAGGAGTACAATGTAGTGGTGTGGAGTGGAATGGAGTAGAATGGAAGGGATGTAATGGAATGGAATGGAATGCAGTGGACTGGAATGGAGAGGAGTGGAGTGGAGTGGAATGGAATTGATTGGAATGGAATGGGACGGAATGGAATGTAGTGAAGGTGAGTGGAGTGGAGTGGAGAGAAATGGAGTGGAATGGAATGGAATGGAGTGGAATGGAATGGAGTAGAGTGGAGGGGAGAGTAGTGGAGGGGAGTGGAGTGGAGGGGAGTGGAGTGGAATGGTATGGAATGGAATGGAATGGAATGCAATGGAATGGAATTGTGAAAAGAAATGTGAGCTGATATCGTGCCACTGTTCTCCAGCATGGGTCACTGAGTGAGCTCCTGTTGAAAACAAGTAATGGAATGGAATGGAGTGGAATTGAATGGAGTGGAATGCAATAGAGTGGAGAGGAGTGGAGTGGAGTTGACTGGAGTGGGGTGGAATGGAGTGGGATGGGATGGGATGGGATGGAATGTAATGGAATGGAGAGGAGTGGAGTGGAGTGGAGTGGAATGGAGTGTATCAGAATGGGATGGAACCGGATGGAGTGGAGTGGAGTGGAGTGGTGTGGATTGGAGTGGAATAGAATGGGATGGAACAGTGAAAAGAAACGTGAGCTGATATTGTACTGCAGCACTCCTGCCTGGGTGACAGAGTGGGATTCGGTCAAAAAAAAAGGAATGGAATGGAATGGAGTGGAATGATATGGAATAGAATAGAATGGAGTGGAGTGGAGTGGAGTGGATTGGAGCGGAGAGGAATGGAGTGCAATGTAATTGGATGGCATGGAATGGAACGTACTGGAGTGGAGGTGAGTGGAGTGCAGTGGAGTGGAGTGGAGTGGAATGGAGTGGAATGGAAAGGGATGGAATGAAGTGGACTGGAGTTGAATGGAATGGAATGGAATGGAAATGAATGGAATGGATTGGAGTGGAGTGGAGTGGAATGGAATGGAATGCAGTGTAATGGAATGGAATGGAATGGAAGGGAATGGAGTGGAGTGGATTAGAGTGGGATTATATGGAATGGGATGCGATGGAATAGAATGGAATGGAATGGAAGGGAATGGAATAGAATGCTGAAATGAAACTTGAGCTGATATTGTGACACTGCTCCCAAGCCTGGGCAATGGAGTGAGATCCTGTAGAAAGAAAGGAATGGAATGCATTTGAGGGGAATGGAATGGAATGGAATAGAGTGTACTGGATAGGAGTGGAGTGGAGTGGAATGGAGGGGGATGGGATAAAATGGAATAGTGAAATGAAATGTGTGCAGACATTGTGCCACTTCACTCCTGCCGGGGTGACAGAGTGAGATCATGTCGATAGAAAGGAGTGGAATGGAATGGATTGGAATGGAATGGAATGGAATTGATTGGAGAGGAGTAGAGTGGAGTCGAGGAGAGTGGAGTAGAATGGAGTAGAAAGGAGTGGAATGGAATGGCAGGGAATGGAATGGAAAAGAGTGGAGTTGAGTGGATTGGAGTTTATTGGAATGGAGTGGAATGGAGGTAAATGGAATGGGATGCAGTGGAGTGGAGTGGAGTACAGTGGAATGGAATGCAGAAGAATGGAATGGAATTGAATGGAATGGAGTCGAATGGAATGGAATGGAATGAAAAAATAGAATGGAATGGTGAAATGTAATATGAGGTGAGATTGTGCGACTGCACTCTAATCTGGCTGACAGTGTGAAATCCCTTTGAAAGAAAGCAATGGAATGGAATGGAGTGGAATATTATGGAACGGAATGCAATTTAGTGGAGTGTAGTGGAGTGGAGTGGACTGGAGTGGAATGGACTAGATTGGAAAGGAATGGGATGGAATGGAACGGATTGGAGTGAACATGAGTGGAATGGAATGGAATGGAATGGAATGGGATGGAAGGCAATGGTGTAGAGGGGAGTGTAGTGTAGTGGAATGGAGTGGAAAGGAACTGAACGGAATGGACTGGAATGTAATGGAGTGGAATTGTGAAATGAAATGTGAACTGATATTGTGCCACTGCACTCCAGCCTGTATGGTAGAGTGAGATCCTGTGGAAAGAAAGGTATGTAATGGAATGGAGTGGAATGGGATGGAATGGGTTGGAGTGGAGTGGAGTGGAGTGGTGTGGAGTGGAATGGAGTGGACTGGAATGGAATTGAATGGAATGAAATGAAATGGAATGCAATGTAAAGGAATGGAATGAAATGCTATGCAATTGCATGGTGAAATGAAATATGAGCTGAGACTGTGCCACTGCACTCCAGCCTGTGTGTGACACAGTGAGATCCTGCCAAAAGAAAAGAATGGATATGAATGGAGTGGAAAGGAATGGAAAGGAATGGAATGGAGTGGGGTGGAGTGGAGTGGCGTGGAATGGTATGTGATGGAATGGAATGGAGTGGAGTGGAGTGTAATGGAATGGAATGGAATGGCACAGAATGGTGAAATGAAATTTGAGTTGAGATTGTGCCACTGCACTCCAGTCTGTGTGAAGGAGTGAGATCCCATCAAAAGAAAAGAATTGAATGGAATGGAGTTGAATGGGATGGAATGGAATGGAGTGGAGTGGAGTGGAGTAGAGTGGAAGGGAGTGGAATGGAATGTGATGAAATGCAACGGAATGGAGTTGAGTGGAGTGGAGTGGATAGGAGTGCAGTTTAATGGTGTGGAATGGAATGGGATGGAAAGGAAAGGAATAGAGTGGAGTGGAATGGAGTGGGGTGGAGTGGAGTGCAGTGCAATGGAGTGGAATGGAATGGGATGGAATGGGATGGAGTAGAGTGGAGAGTAGTGGAATGGAGTGGAATGGAATGGAATGGAATGGAATGGAGTGAAATGGAAAGGAGTGGAGTGGATTGGAGTGGAATGCAGTGGAGTGGAATGGAGTGGCAGGGAAAGGAATGGAATGGAATTTAAACGAGTGGAATGGAATGGAATGGAGCGGAATGCAACGGAATGGAATGGAGTGGAGTGGAGTGGAGTGTGGTGTAGGGGAATTGAGTGGAAAGGAGTTTAATAGAATGGAATGGAACGGAATGGAGTGGAGAGGAGTGGAGTGTAGAGGAGTGGAGAGGAATGGAAAAGGATGGGATGGGATGGAATTGAATGGAATGGATTGGAGTGGAGTGGAATGGAATGCAATGGAATGGAATGGAAAGGAATTGAAAGGAGTGGAATGGCATGGAATGGAATGGAATGGAATGCAGAAATGAAAAGCAAGCTGAGATTGTGCCACTGCACTCAAACCTGGATGACAGTGAGATCCTGTCGACAGAAAGGAATGGAATGGAGTGGAGTGGAATGACATGGAATGCAAAGGAATGGAGTGGAGTGGAGTGGAATGGTGTGTATTGGAATGGAGTGGAATGAAATGGAATGCAACAGAATGGAGTGGAATGGAATAGAATGGAGTAGGATGGAGTGGATTGGAGTGGAATGGAATGGAATGGAAAGGAATGGAGTGGATTGCAGTGAAGTGGAGTGGAATTCAATGGAATGGAAGGGAATGGAATGGAAAGGAATGGAATGGCATGGAATGGAATGGAATGGTGAAATTAAATGTGAGCTGAGATTTTGCCACTGCACTCCAACCTGGGTGACAGAGTGAGATCCTGTCGAAACAAAGGAATGGAATAGAACGGAGTGGAATGGAATGGAAGGAAATTTAATGGAGTGGAGTGGAGTAGAGTGGAGTGGAGTGGAAGGGAGTGGAATGGAATGGAATGGAATAGAATAGAGTGGAGTGGAGTGGAGTTAAGTGGTGTGGAGTTGAGTGGATTGGAAGGGAATTGAAGGGAAAGGAATTAAATGGAAGGGATTGAAATGGTGTGAAGTGGACTGGAGTTTAATGGATTGGAATGGAATGGTATGGAATGCAATGGAGTGGATTGGAGTGGAGTGGACTGGAATGGACTGGAATGGAATGGAATGGAAGTTAGTATATTGGAGTGGAGTGGTGAGTCGTGGAGTGGAGTGGAGGGGAATGGAGAGGAATAGAATGGGATGGAGTGGAATGGAGTGGAGTGGAGTGAAATGGAGAGGAATGGAATGGGATGGAATAAAATGGAGTTGAGTGGAGTGGAGAGGAGTGGAGTGAAATGGAATGGATTGGAATGGAATGGAGTGGAATGGAATATTGAAATGAAATGTGAGCTGAGATAGTTCCACTGGACTCCAGGCTGGGTAAAGACTGAGATGCTGTTGAAAGACAGAAATGGATTTGAATGGAGTGGAATGGAATGGAATGGCATTAAGTGGAGTGGAGTGGAGTGCAATGGAATGGAGAGCAGTGGAGTGGAGTGAAATGGAGTGGAATGGAGATGTAAAAAAATGGAATGGAATCGAACGAAATGGAATGGATTGGAATGCAATGCAATGGAATGCAATGGACTGCAATGGAATGAAATGGAATGGAATGGAATAGAATGGAATGGAATGGAATTTTGAAATGAAATGTGAGCTGAGATGGTTCCACTGCACTCTAGCCTGGGTGACAGATTGAGATTCTGTCGAAAAAAGGATTGGAATGAAATGGAATGGAATGGAATGGAATGGAATGGAGTGGAGTGGAGTGGAGTGGGATGGAGTTGATTGGAATGGGATAGAGTGGAATGGAAAGGAGTGGGGTGTAGTGGAGAGGAGTGGAGAAGAGCTGAATGGATTGGACTGGAATAGGAGGGAATGGAGTAGAGTGGAGTGGAGTGGAATGGTGTGAAGTTTAGTAGATTCAGTGTAGTAGAATGGAATGGAATGGAATGCAATGGAATGGAATGGAATTCAACGGAATGGAATGGTGAAATGAATGTGAGCTGTGATTGTGCCACTGCACTCCAGCCTGTGTGACAGCATGAGATCCTGTCAAAAGAAAGGAATGGAAAGGAATGTTGTGGAATGGAATGGAATGGAATGAAATGGAATGGAATGGAATGGAGTGGAGTGGAGTGGAGTGGAGTGGAGTGGAGTTGAATGGAGTGGAATGGATTGGGATGAAATAGAATGGAATGGGGTAGATTGGAGTGGAGTGGAGAGGAGTGGAATGGAACTGAATGGAATAGAATGGAATGGAAAGGAATGCAATGCAATGCAATAGAATGGAATGCAACGGAATGGAATGGTATAATAATCTGTGAACTGAGGATGGTCGGAAGCCAAGGTGGTCAAATAGGAACAGCTCCGGTCTACAGCTCTCAACATGAGCGACGCAGAAGACGGATGATTTCTGCATTTCCGTCTGAGGTACTAGGTTCCTATCACTAGGGAGTGCCAGACAGTGGGCACAGGTCAGTGGGTGGCTGCACCGTGCATGAGCCAAAGGGCGAGGCATTGCCTCACTTGGGAAGTGCAAGGGGTCAGGGAGTTTGCATTCCTAGTCAAAGAAAGGGGTGACACACAGCACGTGGAAAATCGGGTCACTCCCTCCCAAAAGCTGCGCTTTTCTGACGGGCTTAAAAAACGGTGCAACAGGAGATTATATCCCGCACCTGGCTCAGAGGGTCCTACCCACACGAAGTCTCACTGATTGCTAGCACAGCAGTCTGAGCTCAAACTGCAATGCGGCGGCGAGCCTGGGGGAGTGGCTCCCGCCATTGCCCAGGCTTGCTTAGGAAAACAAAGCAGCCGGGAAGCTCGAACTGCATGGAGCCCACCACAGCTCAAGGAGGCCTGCCTGCCTCTGTAAGCTCCACCTCTTGGGGCAGGGCACGGACAAACAAAAAGACAGCAGTAACCTCTGCAGACTTAAATTTCCCTGTCTGACAGCTTGGAAGAGAGCAGTAGTTCTCCTAGCAGGCAGCTGGAGATCTGAGAACGGGCAGACTGCCTCCTCAAGTGGGTACCTGACCCCTGACCCCAGAGCAGCCTAACTGGGAGGAATCCCAGCAAGGGCAGACTGACACCTCACACGGCCGGGTACTCCAACAGACCTGCAGCTGAGGGTCCTGTCTGTTAGAAGGAAAACTAACAAACAGAAAGGACATCCACACCAAAAACTCATCTGTACATCATCATCATCAAAGACTAAAAGTAGATAAAACCACAAAGATGGGAAAAAAAAAGCAGAATAACTGGAAACTCTAAAAAGCAGAGTGCCTCTCCTCCTCCAAAGGAGCGCAGTTCCTCACCAGCAACGGAAAAAAGCTAGACGGAGAATGACTTTGACGAGCTGAGAGAAGAAGGCTTCAGACGATCAAATTACTCCGAGTGGAGTGGAGTGGCATGGAATTTAATTTAATCGAATGGAATGGAATGGAAAGGAATGGTGAAATGAAATGAGAGCTGATATTGTGCCACTGCACTGCAGCCTGTGTGACAGAGTGAGATCCTGTCGAAAGAAAGGAATGAAATGCAATACAGTGTATTGTAATGCAATGGAATGGAGTGGAGTGGAGTGGAGTGGAGTGAATGCAGTGGAATGCAGTGGAATGGAACGGGATGTAATGGAATGGAATGGAGTGGAGTGAAGTGGGGTGGAATGGAGTGAAAGGAATGGGATATAATGGAATGGAGTAGAGTGGAGTGGAGTGGAATGGAGTGGGGTGGAGTGGAGTGGAGTGGAATGGAATGGAATTTATTGGAGTGGAGTGGAGGGGAGTGGAATGGAATGGAATGAAATGAAATGGAATGGAATGGCGAAATGTTAGGTGAGCTGAGATTGTGCCACTGCACTCCAGCCTATGTGACAGTGGGAGATACTGTCGAAAGAAAGGAACGTAATGGAATGGAGTTGAATGGAATAGAATAGAATTGAATGGAGTGGATTGTAGTCGAGTGTAACGGAGTGGAGTCTAGTGGAGGGGAATGCAGTGGAATGGAATCAGATGGAATGGAATGGAGTGGACTGGAGTGGAGTGGAAAGGAGTGGAATGTAATGGGATGGAAAGGAATGGAGTGGAGTGGAGTGGAGTGGAGAAGAATGGAGTGGAATGGAATGGAATGGAGTAGAGTGGAGGGGAGTGGGATGGAATGGAATGGAATGAAATGGAATGGAATGGAGTAGAGTGGAGTGCAGTGGAGAGGAGTGGAGGGTAATGGAATGGAATGGAGTGTAATGAAATGGAATCGAATGGAATGGACTGAAGTGGAGAGGAGTAGAGTGGAATGGAGTGGAGTGTAATGGCATGGAGTGGAATGGAATGGATTGCAGTAGATTGGAGTGCAGTGGAGTGGAATGGAATGGAATGCAATGGAATGGAATGGAATGCAACGGAATGGAATGGTGTAATGAAGTGTGAGCTTAGACTGTGACAGTGCACTCCAGCCTGGGTGATAGCATGAGATCCTGTCAATAAAATTAATGAAATCGATGGAGTGGAATGGAATGGATTTGGAATGGAATGGAGTGGAGTGGAGTGGAGTGGAGTAGAGTGGAGAGAAGGAGAATGACTTGACTGGAATTGGATGGAATGGAATGGAATGGAGGGGAGTAGAGTTGAATGGAGTGGAGAGGAGTGGAATGCAGGGGAATGGAATGGGATGGAATGGGATTGAGGGGAGTGGAGTAGACTGGAGATGATTGGAGTGGAATGGAATGGAATAGAATGGAATGGAGTGGAGCGGAGTGTAAGGGAGTGGAATGGAATGGAATGGAATGGAGTGCAGTGCCGTGGAATAGAATCGAATTAAATGGAATGGAATGGAAAGAAATGGTGAAAGGAAATGTCAGCTCAGATTGTGCCACGGCCTTGGTGACACTAGTCTTGATGACACAGTGA
This sequence comes from Pongo pygmaeus, assembly GCF_028885625.2. NCBI lineage: Eukaryota > Metazoa > Chordata > Mammalia > Primates > Hominidae > Pongo > Pongo pygmaeus. The sequence continues at coordinate 3,215,529 of NC_085931.1, forward strand.
GATACTGTCATAAGAAAGGAATGGAATGGAGTGGAATGGAATGATATGGAATGGAATGGAGTGGAGGGGAGTGGAGTGGAGGGGAGTGGAGAGGAGTGGAATGGAGTAGAATGGTATGGGATGGAAACGAATGGAATGAAGTGGACTGGTGTGGAGTGGAGTGGAGTGGAATGGGGGTGGAATGGAATGGAATGGAACAGAGTGGAGTGGAGTGGAGATGAAAGGAATGGAAAGGAGTGGAATGAAGTGGAGAGGAGATGAGTGGAGTGGACTGGAGTGGAGTGGAATGGAGTGGAATGGAATGGAATGGAATAGAGTGCAGAGGAGTGGAGTGGAGTGGAGTGGAATGGAATGGAAAGGAAGGGTGAAATGTAATGTGAGGTGAGACTGTGCCACTGTAATCCATCCTGGGTGACAGAGTGAGATTGTGTTGAAAGAAAGTAATGAAATGTAATGGAGTGGAAAGGAATGGAATGTACAGGAATGCAGTGGAGTGCAGTAGAGTGCTGTCGAGTGGAGTGGAGTAGATTGGGGTGGAGTGGAGTGGAATGGAGTGGAATGGAATGGGATGAAATAGAATGTAATGGAGTGCAGTGGATTGGAGTGGAGAGGAGTGGAGTAGAAAGGAATGGGAGGGAATGGAATGGAGTGAAGTGGTGTGGAATGGATTGGAGAGAAATTGAGTGGAATGGAATGGAATGGAATACAATGGAGTAGAGTGGAGTGGAGTGCCATGGAGTGGAGTGCAATGGAGTGCAACGGTTTGGGATGGGATAGTATGGAATGGAGCGGAGTGGAGTCAAGTGGAGTGGAATGTAGTGGAACGGAATGGGTGAAATGGGATGGAGTGTAGTGTAGTGGAGTATAGATGAGTGGTTTGGAATGCAGTTGATTGGAATAGAATGGAAAGGGATGGAATGGGATGGAATGGAGTGGAGTGGATTGGAGTGGAATGGAGTGGAACCGAATTGAATGGGATGGAATGGAACGGAGTGGAGTGCAGTGGAGTGGAATCGAGTGGAATGGAATGGAGTGGAGAGGAGTGCAATGGATAGGAATGGAATAGAATGAAATGGAATGGAATGGAATGGAAAGGAATGGAATGGAATTCAATGGAATGGAAAGGTTAAATAAAATGTGAGCTGAGAATGTGCAACTGCACTCCAGCTTGGGTGAAAGAGTGAGATCCTGTCGAAAGAAAGGAATGGAATGCAATGGGGTGGAATACAATGGAATGGAATGGAATGGAGTGGAGTGAAGTAGAGTGGAGTGTAATGGAGCTGAGTGGAATGGAGTTGAATGTAATGGGATGTAATAGAATGGAATGGATTGGAGATGAGTGGAGTGGATTGGAGTGAAGTGGAGTGGATTGGAGTGAAGTGGAGTGGAGTGAATGGAGTGGAGTGGAATGGGATGGAATGGAAGGATTGGGGTGGAGTGGATTGGAGTGGAGTGGACTGGAATGGAAGGTGTAGATTGGAGTGCAGTGGAGTGGAGTGGAGTGGAATGGAAAAGAATGCAATGGAATGGAATGGAGTGGAATGGAGTGGAATTTTATGGAGTGGAATGGAATGGAGTGGAGTAGTTTGGAGTGAAGTGGAGTAGGTGGGAATGGAGTGGAATGCAAAGGGATGGAATGGAATAGAGTGTAGTGGTGTGGAGTGGAGTGGACTGGAGAGGAGTGGAGTGGAATGGAATGGGATGGAATGGAATGAAGTTGAGAGGTATGGAATGGAATGGAATGGAATGGAATGGAAAGAAATGGAAAGGAATGGAATGGAATGGAATGATGAAATTAAATGTGACCTGAGATTGTGCCACTGCACTGCAGCCTGTGTGACAGTGAGATCCTGTCGAAAGAAAGTAAAGCAATGGAATGGAGTGGAATGGAAAAGAATAGAATTGAATGGAGTGGAGTGGAGTCCAGTGGAGCAGAGTAGAATGGGATGGAGTGGAGTGGAGTGGAGTGAAATGGGATGGAATGGAATGGAATGCAAAGCAATGGAATAGAATGGTGAGGTGAAATGTGACCTGAGGATGTGCCACTGTGCTCCAGCCTGTGTGGCAGAGTGAGATCCTGTCGAAAGAAAATAAAGCAATGGAATGGAGTGGAATGGAAAAGAATGGAATTGAATGGAGGGGAGTGGAGTCGAGTGGAGTGGAGTGGAGTGGAGTGGGATGGAAGGGAATGGAATGGAATGGAGTGGAATGGAGTGGAATGGAATTGAATAGAATGGAATAGAATGCAATGGAATGGAATGGCGTGGAGTGGAGTGGACTGTATTGGAGTGGAGTGCAGTGAGGTGGAGTGGAATGTATTGGAATGGGAAGGGATGGAGTGCAATGGAAAGGAGTGGAGTGGAGTGGAGTTTCGTGGAGTGGAGTTGAATGGAGTGGAAAGGAATGGGATGGAATTTAATGGAATGGATTGGAGTGGAGTGGAATTTAGTGGAATGGAATGGGATGGAGTGTAATGGCGTGGAGTGGAATGGCGTGGAGTAGAGTGGAGTGGAGTGGAATGGAGTGGAATGGATTGGAACCAAATGAAATGTAATGGAATGGAGTGGAGTGGAGTGGAGTAGGATGGAATGGAATGGAATGGAATGCAATGGAATGGAATGGAATGGAATGGAATGGAATGGTGAAAGGAAATGTGAATTGTGATTGTTTCACTGCACTCAATCCTGGGTGTCAGAGTGATATGGTGTCGAAAGAAAGGAATGGAATATAATGGAATGGAATGGAATGGAATGTAGTGGAGTGGAGTGGAGTGGAGTGCAGTAGAGTGGAATGGAGTGCAATGTAATGGCATGGAATGGGGTGGAATGGAATGGAATGGATTGGAATGGAGTGGTGAGGAGTGGAGTGGATTGGAGTGGAACGGAGTGGAGTGGAATGGAGTGGAATAGAATCGGATGGAGTAAAGTGGAGTGGAGTGCAGTTGAGTGGAGTGGAGTGCAGTTGAGTGGAGTGGAATGGAGTGGAGTGGAGTGGAATGGAATCGAATGGAAAGGAACGGAATGGAATGGAATGGAATGGTGAAATGAAATGTGAGCTGAGGTTGTGCCACTGAACTGCATCCTGTGTGATAAAGTTAAATACTATCAAAAGAAAGGAATGGAATGGAATGGAGTGGAATGGAATGGAATGGAATGGAAAGGAATGGAGTGGAGAAGAATGGAGTGCAGTGGTATACTGTGGAATGGAGTGGGATGGATTGGAATGCAATGGAGTGGATTGGAGTGTAGTGGAGTGCAATGGAGTGGAAAGGAAAGGGATGGAATGGAATTGAGTGGAGTTGAGTGGAGTGGAGGGGATTGCAGTGGAAAGGAATGGCATGGAATGGGATGGAATGGCATGGACTGGAATGGTATGTAGAAGAGAGGAGTGGAATGGAACGGAATGGAATGAATGCAATGCAATGCAATGCAATGCAATGCAATGGAATGGTTTGCAAAGGAGTGGAATTGCGAAATAAAATGTGAGCTGGGATTGTGCCACTGCATTCCAGCCTGGGTGACAGAGTGAGATCATGAGGAAAGAAAGGAAAGCAAAGGAATGGAATGGAAAGGAATGGAATGGAATGGAATGGAGTGGAGTGGAGTGGAGTGGAGTCGAGTGGAGTGGAATGGAACAGGAAGGAATGGAATGGAATGGAGTGGAGTGGAGTGGTGTGGAATGCAGTGGAATGGAATGGGATTCAATGGGATCGAGTGGAGTGGAGTGGAAAGGAATGGTGTGGAATGTAATGTAATGGAATAGAGTGGAGTGGAGTGCTGCGGAGTTCAGTGGATTAGAATGGAGTGGAATGTAATGGAATGGAATGGAATGGAAAGTATTGGAATGGAATGGAAAGTATTGGAATGGAATGGAATGCAATGGAAAGTATTGGAATGGAATGGTGAAATGAAATGTGAGCTAACATTGTGCCACTGCACTCCCACCAGGGTGACAAGGTGAGATCCTGTCGAAAGAAAGGAATGGAATGGAATGGAGTGGATTGGAGTGGAATGAAGTGTAATGGGATGGGATTGAGTGGAATGGAATGGAGTGAAGTGAAGTGGGGAGGAGTGGAGTGGAATGTGATGGCATGCAGTGCAATGGATGCAGTGGATTGGAATGGATTTTGGTGGAGTGGAGTGGAGTGGAGTGTAGTTTAGTAGAATGGAATGGATTGGAATGAAACAGAATGGAATGGAATAGAATGGTGATATGAAATGTGAGCTGAGATTGTGCCACTGCACTCCAGCATGGGTGACAGAATGAGATCCTGTCGAAAGAAAGGAATGGAATGGAGTAGCAAAGAATGGAAGGGAATAGAATGGAATGGAATGGCATGTACTGGAATGGAAAGGAAAAGAATGGAATGGAAAGGATTGGAGTGGACGGGAGTGGAGTAGAGTGAATTGGAATGGAGTGGAAAAGAACGTTGCAGTATAGAATGGAATAGAGTGGAGTGGACAGGAGTGGAGTTTAGTGGAGTAGAGTGGAGTGCAGTGGATTAGAAAGGAATGCCGTGGAATGGAATGGGATGGAAAGGAATGGACTTTAATGTAGTGGACTGGAGTGTAGAACAGTGTTGTGGAATGCAGTGGATTGGAGTGGAATGGAATAGAATGGAATGGGATGGAGTGGAGTGGAATATGGTATGGAATGGATTAGAGTGGAGTGGACAGGAGTAGAGTGGAGTGGAGTGAAGTGGAAAGGAATGGAATGGTGAAGTGAAATGTGAGCTGAGATTGTGCCACTGCACTCCACCCTGGGTGACAGAGTGAGATCCTGTAGAAAGAAAGTAAAGCAATGGAATGGAGTGGAGTGGAAAAGAATCGAATTGAATACAGTGGAGTGGAGTCAAGGGGAGTGGAGTGGAGTGGGATGGAATGCAATGAAAGGGAATGGCGTGGAGTGAAGTGGACTGGAGTCGAGTGCAGTGGATTGGAGTAGAATGGATGGGAACAGAAAGGGATAGAATGGAATGAAATGGAAAGGAGAGGAGTGGAGTGGAGTGGAGTTTAGTGGATTGGAGTGGAATGTAGTTGAATGGAATGGCATGGAATTTAATGGAATGGATTGGAGTGGAGTGGAATGGAGTGGAATGGAATGGGATGGAGTAGAATGGCATGGAGTAGAGAGGCGTGGAGTGGAGTGGAATAGATTGGAATGAAAAGGAATGGAATGGAGTGGAGTGGAGTGGATTGGAACTCAATGGAATGGAATTGAATGGAATGGAATGGAATGGTGAAATGAAATGTGAGCTGGGATTGCTTCACTGCACTCCAGCCTGGGTGTCAGAGTGAGATAGTGTCAAAAGAAAAGAATGGAATGGAGTGGAGTGGAATGGAATGGAAGGGAGCGGAGTGGAGTGGAAGTGAGTGGAGTAGAAAGGCATTGAATGAAATGGAATGGAGAGGCGTTGAGTGGAGTGGAGTGGAGAAGAGAGGAGTGGAGTGGAATGGGAAGGGATGGAATGCAATGGAGTGAGTGGATTACAGTGGATTTGGATGTAGTGGAGTGGAGTGGAGTGGAATGGAATCGAATGAAATGGAACGGAATGGAATGGTGAAATAAAATGTGAGCTGAGATTGTGCCACGGCACACCAGCCTGTGTGAACGACTGAGATCCTGTCGAAAGAAGGGACGGAAAGGAATGGAGTGGGAAAGATCGAATGAAATAAAATGGAGGGGAAAGGAATGGAATGGAATGGAAGAGAGTGGAATGGAGTGGAAAGGAATGGAATGGAATGGAAGAGAGTGGAATGGAGTAGAGTGGAGTAGAATGGAGAGGAATTGAGTGGAATGGAATGGGATGGAATGGAATGTAATTGAGTGGAGCGGAGAGGAGTGGAATGGAGAGTAGTGGAATGGAGAGGATTGGAGTGGAGAGGAGTGGAGTGGAGTCGAGTGGAATGGAATGGAGTGGAATGGAATGGAATGGAATTTGATGCAAATGGAATGCAATGGAGTGGAGTGGATTTGAGTGGAATGGAGTGTAATGGAATGGAATGGAATGGAGTGAAATGGAATGGGATATAATGGAAGGGAATGGAGTGGAGTGGAGTGGAAAGGAATGGGTTGGAATGGGTTGGATTGGAGTGGAGTGGAATGGAGTGGAGTGGAAACGAGTGGAATGGAATGGATCGGAAAGGAACTGAATGGAGTGGAGTGGAGTGGAGTAGAGTGGAGTGGAGTGGAGTGGAGTAGAGTGGAGTGGAATGGAATGGAGTGGAACACAATGCAATGGAATGGAGTGGATTGGAGTGGAGTGGAGTGGAGTGGAATGAAACGGAATGGCATGGAATCGAATGGAATGGTACGGAATAGTGAAATGAAATGTGAGTTGAGATTGTGCCACTGAACTCCAGCCTGGGGGACAGAGTGGGATCCTGTTGAAAGAAAGGAATGGATTGGAATGGAGTGAAAGGGAATCGGATGGTATGGAATGGAATGGACTGGAGGGGATTGGAGTATATTGTAGTGGGGAGGAATGCAAAGGAATGGAATGGAATGGATTGGAGTGGAGTGCAGTGGAGTGGAGTGGAGGGGAGTGGAATGGTGGGGAATGGAATGGGATTGAAAGCAATGGAATGGAGTGGAGTGGATTGGAGAGCAGTGGAGTATAAGGGGATGGGATGGAATGGAATGGAGTGGACTGCAGTGGAGTGTGGTGGAATGGAGTAGAGTGGAATGAAGTGGAGTGGAACAGAGTGCAATGGAACGGAATGGAATGGAATGGAATGGAATGCAATGGTGAAATGAAATGTGAGCTGACATTGTGCCACTACACTCCAGCCTGGGTAACAGAGTGAGATCCTGTCGAAAGAAAAGAATGGAATGGAACAGAGTGGAATGGAATGGAATGGAATGGAATTGTATGGAATGGAATGGAGTGCAGTGGAGTACAGTGGAATGGAGTGGTATGGAATGGAATGGAATGGTAACGAATGGAGTGGAGTGCAGTGAAGTGGAGAGAAGTGGAGTGGAGTGGAGTAGAAGGAGTGGAATGGAATGGCATGGAGTGGAATGGCATGGAGAGGAGTGGCGTTGAGAGGAGTGGAGTGGAGTGGAATGGAATGGAATGCAATGCAATGAAATGGAATGAATGGAATGGAATGCAAACATATTGTATTGTGAACTGAAACGTGAGCTGAGATGTTGCCACTGCACTGCAGCCATGTTGACAGCGTGAGATCCTTCGAAAGATAGCAATGCAATGGAATGGAGTGGAATGGAACGGAATTGAACGGAATGGAATGGATTGGAGGGAAGTGGAGTGGATTGGAATGGAATGGTGTGGAATTGAAACGGATTTAATGTAATGTAATGGAGTGGAGTTCAGTGGAGTGTATTGGAGTGGAATGCAGTAAAATGGAATGGGATGGAATGGGATCGAGCACAGTGGAATGGAGTGGAGTGGAGTGGAATGGTATGGAAAGGAGTGGAGTGGAATGGTGTGGTATGGAATGGAGTGGAGTCAATTGGAGTGGAGTGGATTGGAGTGGAATGGAACGGAGAGAAAAGGAATGGAATGGAATCGAATGGAATGGAATGTAATGGAATGCCATGGTGAAATGCAATGTGAGCTGAGATTGTGCCACTGAACTCCAGCCTGGGTGACAGAGTGGGATCCTTTTGAAAGAAAGGAATGGACTGGAATGGAGTGGAATGCAATGGGATAGAATGGAATGGAATGGAGTGGAGTGGATTGGAATCTATTGGAGTCTAGTGGAATGGAGTGGAATGGAATGGAGTGGAATGGAATGGAATTGAGTGGAGTGGAGTGCATTGGAGTGGAGAGAAGTGGAGTGGAGTGGAATGGAAGGGAGTGGAATGGAATGGCATGGAGTGGAATGGAATTGAGAGAAGTGGCATTGAGTGGAGTTGAATGGAATGGAATGAAATGGAATGGAATGAAATTGAATGCAATGAATGGAATGGAATGCAAACGCATGGTATTGTGAAATGAAATGTGAGCTGAGATGGTACCACTGCACTCCAGCCTTCTTGACACTGTGAGATCCTTCAAAAGAAAGGAATGTAATGTAATGGAGTGGAATGGAATGGAATTCAATGGAATGGAATGGATTGGAATGGAGTGGAGTGGGGTGCAATGGAAAGGAGTGGAATGGAAAGGAATTTAATGTAATGCAATGGGGTGGAGTTTACTGGAGTGGATTGGAGTGGAATGCAGTGGAATGGAATGGGAAGGAATGGGATCAAGTGCAGTGGAATGGAGAGGAGTGGAGTGGACTGAAATGGACTGGAATGGAATGGAGTGGAGTGGAGTGGAGTAGCATGGAGTGGAGTTGAATGGAGAGGAATGGAATGGAATGGAATGGAGTGGAGTGGAGTGGAGTGGAATGGAATGGAATTGAATGGAATGGTGAAATGAAATATGAGCTGAGATTGTGCCAGTGCACTCCTGCCTGGGTGACAGAGTGAGATGATGTCAAAAGAGAGAAATGGAATGGAATGAAATGGAACGGAATGCAACGGAATGGCGTGGAATCGAGAGGAGTAAAGTGGAGTGGGGTAGAGAGGAGTGGAAAGGAATTGCATAGAATGGAATGGAATGGAGTGGGTTGGAGTAGAGTGGAGTTAATTGGAGTTGAGTGCAATGGAATGCAGCGGAATGGAGTGGAATGCAATGGTGTGGGTTGGAGTAGAGTGGAGTTCATTGGAGTTGAGTGCAATGGAATGCAGTGGATTGGAGTGCAATGGAATAGGACGGAATGGAATGGAATGGAGTGGAGTGGAGTGGAATGGAATGCGATGGAAAGGAATGGAGTTTAGTGGAGTGGAGTGGATTGGAATGGAGTGGAAAGGAGTGAAGTGGAGTGGAGTGGAGTGCAGTGGAATGGAGTGGAGTGGAATGGAATGGAATGGTGAAATGGAATCTGAGCTGAGAATGGGCCACTGAACTCCAGCCTGGGCGACAGAGTGAGATCCTGTAGAAAGAAGGGAATGGAATGGAATGGAGTGGAATGAAATTGAATACAATGGAAAGGTGATGAATTGAGTGGAGCAGAGAGGATTGGCATGGAATGGAATGGAGTGGAATGGAATGGTATGGAATGGAGTGGAATGGAATGTAATGGAATTGGATGTAAATGGAAAGATATGGAGTGGAGTGGAGCGGAGTGGAGTGGAATGGGATGGAATGGAATGGAGTGGAGTGGACTGGATTGGAGTGGAGTTGAGTGGAATGGAGTGGAAGGGAATGGAATGGAGTTAAATGGAATGGGATATAATGGAAGGGAATGGAGTTGAGTGGAGTGGAAAGGAATGGGATGGAATGGGATGGATTTGAGTGGAGTGAAATGGAGTGGAGTGGAAACGAGAGGAATGGAATGGAGTGGAAAGGAACTGAATGGAGTGGAGTGGAGTCGAGTAGCATGTTATGGAGTGGAAATGAATTGTATGGAATATAATGGAATGGAATGGAGTGGATTGGAGTGGAGTGGATTGGAGTGGAATGAAATGGAATGGAATGGAATCGAATGGAATGGTATGGAATGGTGAAATGAAATGTGAGTCGAGATTGTGTCACTGAACTCCAGCCTGGGTTACAGAGTGGGATCCTGCTGAAAGAAAGGAATTGATTGGAATGGAGTGAAAAGGAATTAGATGGAATGGAATGGATTGGACTGGTGTGGACTGGAGACTATTGGAGTGGAGTGGAATGCAAAGGAATAGAATGGAATGCAAAAGAATGGAATGAAATGGATTGGAGTGGAGTGCAGTGGAGTGGAGTGGAGTGGAATGGCGGGGAATGGAGTGGAATTGAAAGCAATGTAATGGAGTGGAGTGGAGAGCAATGGAGTGGAATGGGATGCATTGGAATGGAATGGAGTGGACTGCAGTGCAGCGTGGTGGAATGGAGTGGAGTGGAATGAAGTGGAGTGGTACAGAGTTGAATGGAATGGAATGGAATGCAATGCAATGGTGAAATGAAATGTGAGCTGACATTGTGCCACTACACTCCAGCCTGGGTAACAGAGTGAGATCCTGTCGAAAGAAAAGAATGGAATGGAACAGAGTGGAATGGAAAGGAGTGCAGTGGAGTACATTGGAATGGAGTGGAATAAAATGGAATGGAACGGAAAAGAATGGAGTGGAGTGGAGTGCAGTGAAGTGGAGACAAGTGGAGTGCAGTGAAGTGGAGAGAAGTGGAGTGGAGTGGAAGCAGTGGAATGGAATGGCATGGAGTGGACTGGAATGGAGTGGAGTGGCATTGAGTGGAGTGGAGTGGAATGGAATGGAATGGAATGGAATGGCATGGAGTGGACTGGAATGGAGTGGAGTGGCATTGAGTGGAGTGGAGTGGAATGGAATGGAATGGAATGGAATACAATGAAATGGAATGAATGGAATGGAATGGAAACGTATTGTATTGTGAAATGAAATGTGAGCTGAGATGGTGCCACTACACTCCAGCCTTGTTGACAGCGTGAGATCCTTCGAAAGATAGCAATGGAATGGAATGGAGTGGAATGGAATGGAACTGAATGGAATGGAATGCATTGGAGGGGAGTGGACTGGATTGGAATGGAATGGTGTGGAATTGAAATGGATTTAATGTAATGCAATGGAGTGGAGTTTAGTGGAGTGTATTGGAGTGGAATGCAGTAGAATGGAATGGGAAGGAATGGGATCGAGTGCAGTGGAATGGAGTGGAGTGGAGTGTATTGGAATGTTATGGAATGGAAAGGAATGGAAAGGAGTGGAGTGGATTGGAGTGGAGTGGAGTGGAGTGGAGAGGAATGGAGAGAAATGGAATGGATTGGAATAGAAAGGAATGGAATGGCATGGTGAAATGAAATGTGAGCTGAGATTGTTCCATTAAACTCCAGCCTGGGTGACAGAGTGGGATCCTGTCGAAATAAAGGAATGAATTGGAATGGAGTGGAATGCAATGGGGTGGAATGGAAAGGAATGGAGTGGAGTGGATTGGAATCTAATGGAGTGGAGTGGATTGGAATGGAATGGAATGGAGTGGAGTGGAGTGCAGTGGAGTGGAGTGGAGTGCAGTGGAGTGGAGTGGAGTGGAATGCAGCGGAATGGAATAGGATTGAAAGGAATGGAATGGAGTGTAGTGGTGTGGAGAGCAGTGGAGTGGAATGGAATGGGATGGAATGGAAAGGAGTGGAATGCAGAGGAGATTTGTGGAAGGAGTGGAGTGGAATGAAGTGGAGAGGAATGGAGTGGAATGGAATGGAATGGAATGCAATGTTGAAACGAAACATGAGCTAACATTGTGTCACTGCACTCCAGCCTGGGTAACAGAGTGAGATCCTGTTGGAAGAAAGGAATGGAATGGAATCTTGTGGAATGGAATTCAATGGAAATGAATGGAATGGAATGGAGTGCAGTGGAATACAGTGGAAAGGAGTGGAATGGAATGGAATGGAATAGATTAGAATGGAATGGAATGGAACTGAGAGGAGTGGAGTGGAGAGAAGTGGAGTGGAGAGGAGTGGAAGGGAGGGGAATGGAATGGCATGGAGTGGAATGGGAAGGAGTGGAGTGGAGTGGAATGGAATGAAATGGAATGGAATTGAATGCAATGAAATGCACTGTGTGTAATGGAATGCAAACGCATGGTTTGTGAAATGAAATGTGAGCTGAGATGGTGCCACTGCACTCCAGCTATGTTGACAGCGTGAGATCCTTTGAAAAAAAGGAATGGAACGTAATGGAGTGGAATGGAATGGAATTGAATGGAATGGAATGGATTGGAGTGGAGTGGAGTGGACTGCAACGGAAAGGAGTGGAATGGGAAGGAATTTAATGTAATGCAATGGAGTGCAGTTTAGTGGAGTGGATTGGAGTGGAATGAAGTGGAAAGGAACAGGACGGAATGGGATCAAGTGCAGTGGAATAGAGTGGAGTGGAGTGGAGTGGAGTGGAATGGAATGGAATGAAATGGAGTCGAGTGTAGTGGAGTTTAGTGGAGTGGATTGGAGTGGAATGCAGTGGAATGCAATGGGATGGAATGAGATCAAGTGCAGTGGAATGGAGGGGAGTGAGGTTGAGTGGAGTGGAATGGGATGGAATGGAATTGAATGGAGTGGAGTGGAGTGGCGTGGAGAGGAGTTGAATGGAGAGGAATGGAATGGAACTGAATGGAATTTAATGGAGTGGAGTGGCTGGAGTGGAGTGGAGTGGAAGGGAATAGAATGGAATGGAACGGTGAAATGAAATATGAGCTGACATTGTGCCGCTGCACTCCACCCTGGGTGACAGAGTGAAATGATGTCAAAAGAGAGGAATGGAATGGAATGGAATGCAATGGAATGGAGTGGAATCGAGTGGAGTTGAGTGGAGTGGGGTATAGCTGAGTGGAAAGGAATTGCATAGAATGGAATGGAATGGAGTTGGTTGGAGTAGAATGGAGTTCAGTGGAGTGGAGTGCAATGGAATGCAGTGGAATGGAGCAGAATGGAATAGGACGGAATGGAATGGAATGGAGTGGAGTGGAGTGGAGTGGAGTGGAATGGAATGGGATGGAAAGGAATGGAGTTTAGTGAAGTGTAGTGGATTGGAATGGAGTGGAATGGAGTCAAGTGGAGTGGAGTGGACTGCAGTGGAATGAAGTGGAGTGGAAAGTGATGGGATGGAATGGGGTGGAGCAGAGTGGAGAGTAGTGTAGTGGAATGGAGTGGAATAGAATGTAGTGGAATTGAACTCAATGGAGTAGAGTCGAGTGGAGTGGAGTGGAATGGAATGGAATGGAATGGAATGGAATGGAATGGTGACATGAAATGTGAGCTGAGACTGTGCCAATGCACATCAACCTGGGTGATGAAGTGAGATCCTGTCGAAAGAAAGGAATGGAATGAAATGGAGTATAATGTAATGTAATGGAATGGAATGGAATGGAGTGGAATGGAATGGAGTGGAGTGGAAAGGAGTGGTGTGGAGTGCAGTGGAGTGGAACAGGGAGGAATGGGATGGGTTGGAATGGAATGGAATGGAATGGAGTGGAGTGGATTGGAGTGGAATGGAATGGAAAGGAATGGAGTGGAATGGAACCGTATGGAATGCAATGAAAGGGAATGCAATGTAATGAAATGGTATGGAATGGTGAAATGAAAGTTGAGCTGAGATTGTGCCACTGCCCTCCATCCTGGGTGTTACAGTGAGAACCAGTCAAAAGAAAGGAATGGAATTGAATGGAGGTGAATGTTAGAAATGGAATGGAGTGGAGTGGTGTGGGGTGGAGTGGAATCGAATGGAATGGAGTGGGATGGTGTCGAGTAGAGTGGAATGGAGTGGAGTGGAATGGCATAGAATGCAAAGACATGGAACTGAATGGAGTGGTGGGGAGTGGAGTGGAGTTTAATGGAATGGAGTGGAGTGGAGTGGAATGGAATGGAATGGAATGCAACGGAATGTTGAAATGAAATGTAAACTGAGATTCTTCCACTGCACTCCAGCCTGGGTGACAGGGTAAGATCCTGTCGAAAGAAAAGAATGGAATGGAAGAGAGTGGAGTGGAGTGGAGTGGAGTAGACTGATGTGGAGTAGAACGGAATGGAAAGGGATGGAGTCCAATGGAATGGAGTAGAGTGAAGTGCAGTGGAATGGAATGAGATGGATTGGAATGGAATGGAGTGGAGTGGATTGCAGTGGAGTGGAATGGAATGCAGTGGATTGGAGTGGAGTGCAGTGTAGTGGAATGCAGTGGTATGGAAAGAGTGAATAGAAAATATTGGAGTGAAGTAGAGAGGAGTGGAGTGGAGAGGAGTGGAGTTGAATGGAATGGGATGGAATGGAGTGGAGTAGAGTGGAGTTGAGTGGAGTAGAGTGGAGTTGAGTGGAGTAGATGGAATGGGGTGGAAAGGAATGGGGTTCAATGGGATGGAGTGGAGCGGAGTGGAGTGGAATGGAGTGGAATGGAGAGGAATGGAATAGAATGGAATGGAGTGGAATGGAGTGGAGTGGAGTGCAGTGGAGTGGAGTGGAATGGAGTGGAATGGAGGGAAACGGATGGAACGCCATGGAATGCAATGGAATGGAAGGGAATGGAATGGAATGAAATGGAATTGAATGGAATGGAATGTAATGCAATGAAATGGTATTGAATTGAATGGAATGTAATGCAATGAAATGGTGAAATGAAATGTGAGCTGAGATTATGACAGTGGATTCCAAACGGAGTGATACAGTGATATAATGTCGAAAGAAAGAATCAAATGGATTGGAGTGTAATGTAATGTAATGTAATGTAATGTAATGTAATATGTAATGTAATGTAATATAATGTAATGTAATGTAATATAATGTAATGTAACATAATGGAGTGGAATGGAGTGGAGTGTAATGGAATGGGATGGAAGGGAATCGAATGGAATGGAGTGGACAGGAGTGGAAGGGACTGGATTGAAGTGGAGAGGATTGGAATGGAGAGGACTGGAATGGAATGGAATGTGATGGAGTGGAGTGGAGTGGATTGGAGCAGAGTGGAGTGGATTGGAATGGAGTAAGTTGGAAAGGAATGGAATGGAATGGAATGGAATGGAGTGGAGTGGAGTGGAGTGGAGTGAAGTGGAGTGGAGTGGAGTGTAATGGAGTGTAATGGAATGGAAATTAATGGAAAGGAGTGGAGTTTAATGGAATGGAGTGGAGTGGAGTGGAAGGAATGGAATGGAAAGGAATGCACTGGAATGGAATGCAATGGAATGGAATGGTGAAATGAAATGTGAGCTGAGAGTGTGCCACTGCACTCCAGCCTGGGTGACAGAGTCACATCCTGTCAAAAGAAAGGAATGGAATGGAATGGAGTTGAATGTAATGGAATGGAAGGGAAAGGAGGGGAGTGGAGTGGAGTGAAGTGGAGAGGAATGGAATGGCGTGGAGTAGAATGGAATGGAGTGGAGTGGAGTGGAGTGGAGTGCAGTTGAAAGGAATAGAATGGAATGGAATGGAATGAAACGGAATGGAAATGTGAAATGAAATGTGAGCTGACATTTTGCCACTGCACTCCTGCCTGGGGGACAGCGAGAGATGCTGTCAAAAGAAAGGAAAGGAATGGAATGGAGTGGAATGGAATGGAATGGAATGGAATGGATTGGAGAGGAGTGGAATGGAGTGGAGTGGAATGGAGTGGAAAGTAATGTGAAGGAATGGAATATAACGGAGTGGAATGTTGTGGAGTGGAGTGGAATGGAGTGGAATGGAATGGGATGGAATGGGATCGAGAGGAGTGGAGTGGATTGGATTGCAATGAAGTGGAATGTAATTGAACAAATGGAGTGGACTGGAGTGGGGTGGAATGGAACGGATTTAAATGGAATGGAATGGTGAAATGAAATGTGAACAGAGATGGTGCCACTTTACTCCAGCCAGCATGACAGAGGGAGATCCTGTCGAAAGAAAGCAATGGAAAGGAATCGAGTGGAATTGAATTGAATGGAATAGAAAGGAGTGGAGGGGAGAGGAGTGGAGTGGAGAGCAGTGGAGAGAAATGGAGCTGAATGGGATGTGACTGAATTGAATGAAATGGGGAGGAGTGGAGTGCAGAAGAGTGGGGTGGAATGGAGTGGAGTGGAGAGGAGTGGAATGGAGTGGAGTGGATTAGGATGGAGTAGAATGGAGTGGCAAGGAGAGGAATGGAATGGAGTGGAGTGGAGTGCAGTGGAGTGGAGTGGAGTGGAATGGAGTGGAATGGTTTGGGATGGAATGGAATGGAGTGGAGTGGAGCTGGTGGAGTGGAATGGAGTGCAATGGAGAGGAGTGGAGTGCAGTTAGTGTAGTGTAGTGGAATGCAATGGAATGGAATGGAACAGAGAGGAATGGAATGGAATGGGGAAATGATATGTGAACTGAAATTGTGCCACAGCACTCCAGCCTGGGTGACAGAGTTAGGTCCTGTTGAAAGAAAGGAATGGAATGCATTGGAGTGGAAAGGAATGGAATGGAATGGAATAGAATGGAGTGGAGTGCCTTGGAATGGAGTGGAGTGGAAGGGAGTGGACTGGAGTGGAGTGGAATGGAATGGGATGGAAGGGATAGCGATGGAGTGGAGTGGAGAGGAGTGGAGTGGACTGGAGTGGACTGGAGTGGAATGGAGTGAAGTGGAATGGGATGGAGTGGAGTGCAGTGGAGTGGAGTGGAGTGGAATGGAGTGGGATGGAATGGAATTGAATAGAGTGGATTGGAGTGCATTGGAGTGGAGTGGAGAGGAGTTGAGTGCTTTGGAGTGCAAAGGAATGGAAAGGAATAGGATGGAGTGGAGTGGAGTGTAGTGGAGTGGAGTGAAATTGAATGGAGTGGGATCGAATGGAATGGAATGGAATGGAATGGCATGGAATGCAGTGAAGTGGAGTGCAGTGGAGTGAAGTGCGGTGGAGTGGAGTGCAATGGAGTGTAAAGGAATGGAATGAAATGAAATCGAGTGGAGTCTAGTGTTGTGGACTGTAGTGCAGTTAAATGGGTTGGTATGGAATTGGATGGAGTGGAACAGAATGGAGTGGAGTGGAGAGGAGTCGAATGGAATGGAATGGATCGGATGGGGTGGAGTGGAGTGGAGTGGAGTGGAATGGAATGGGGTGGAATGCAATGGCATGGAATGCAATGGAATGGAATGCAATGTAATGAAATGGAATAGAATAGTGAAGTGAAATGTGAGGTGAGATTGTGCCACTGCACTCCATCCTGGGTGTTACATTGAGATCCTGTCAAAAGAAAGGAATGGAATTGAATGGTGTGGAAGATAATAAAATGGAATGGAGTGTAGTGCTGTGGAGTGGTGTGGAGCTGAGTAGAGTGGAATGGATTGGAATGGAATGGCATGGAGTCGAGTAGAGTGGAGACGAGTGAAGTGAAATGGTGTGGAATGCAATGTCATGGAATTGAATGGAGTTGTTTGGAGTGGAGTGGAGTTGTGTTTAATGGAATGGAGAGGAGTGGAGTGGAAGGAATGGAATGGAATGGAATGGTATGTTGAAATGAAATGTGGCCTGAGATTGTGCCACTACACTCCAGCCTGTGTGACAGTGAGATCCTGTCGAAAGAAAGGAATGGAACGGGATGGTGTGAAGTGGAGTGGAGTGGAGTGGATTGGTGTGGAATGGAACGGAATGGAAAGGGATGGATTCGATTGGAATGGAGTGGAGTGAAGTGGAGTGGAGTGGCATGAAATGGGATGGAGTGGAACGGAATGGAGTGGAGTGGAGTGCAGTGGAGTAGAATGCAGTGGATTGGAGTGGAGTGGAGTGTAGTTGACTGGAGTAGAGTGAATTTGAGTAGAACGAAGTGGAATTGAATGGAAGTGAAAGGAAAGTATAGGAGTGGAGTACAGTGGAATGGAGAGGAGTGGAGTGGAATGGGAAGGTATGGAATAGAATGGAATGGAGTGGAGTAGATGGAATGGAGTGGAATGGAATGGGGTGAATGGTATGGAGTGGAGTGGAGTGGATTGGAATGGAATGTAGGGGAACGGAATGGATTAGAATGGAATGGAGTGGAATGGATTGGAGTGGAATGCAGTGGAGTGCATTGGAGTGGAGTGGAATGGAGTATAAAGGAATTGAATGCAATGGAATGGAATGGAATGGAATGCAGTGGTATGGAATGGAATGGAATGGAATGCAATGTAACACAACGGAATGATGAAATGACATGTGAGCTGAGAGTGTGCCACTGCACTCCAGCCAGGTTGAGAGAGTGAGACCCTGCCGAAAGAAACGAATGGAAGGGATTGGAGTGGAATGTAGTGGAGTTGAATGGGGAGTAGGGGAGAGGAATGGAGTGGAAAGGAATGGAATGTAAAAGAAGGGAATCGAATGGAGAGGAGAGGAGAGGAGTGGAGGGGACTGGAGTGGAATGGAGACGATTGGAATGGACTGGAGTGGAAGGGTATGGAGTGGAGTGGAGTAGAGTGGAGTGCAGTGGAATGGAGTGAGATGGAATGGAATGGAATGCAATGGAATCGAATGGAGTGGAGTGGAGCGCAGTGGAGTGGAGTGGATTCTAATGGAGTGTAAAGGATTGTTATTTAATGGAATGGAGTGGAGTGCATTGTAATGGAGTGGAACGGAATGTAATGGAATGCTATGGAATGGAATGGAATGCTGAAATGAAATGTGAGCTGAGATTCTGCCACTGCACTCCATCCTGGGTGACAGAGTGAGATCCTGTTGAAAAAAAGGAATGTAATGTAATGGAGAGTAATGTAATGGAATGGAAGGGAATGGAGTTGAGTGGAGTGGAGTGAAGTGAAGTGGAGTGGAATGGAATGGAGTGGATTGGAATGGCATGGAGTATAATGGAATTGTGTGGAGTGGAGTGGAGTAGAGTGCAATGGATTGGAATGGAATGGAATGGAATGCAACGGAATGGAAAGTTGAAATGAAATGTGAGCTGAGATTGTGCCACTGCACTCCTGCCTGGGGATCAGTGTGAGATACTGTTGAAAGAAAGGAATGGAATGGAATGGAGTGGAGTGGAATGGAATGAAATGGATTTGAGTGGAGTGGAATGGAATGGATTTGGGTGGAATGGAGTGGAGTAGAGTGGAATCGAGTGGAATGGAATGGGAACGAATGGAATGTAATGGAGTGGAGTGGTGTAGAGTGGAGTGGTGTAGAGTGGAGTGGAATGACGTGGAATGCACTGGGATGGAATGGGATCAAGTGGAGTGGAGTGGAGTGGAGTGGACTGGACTGCAACGGAGTGGAATGGAATGGAATGGAGTGGAGTGGAGTACAGTGGAATGGAATGGAATTAAATGGATTGGAATTGTGAAAAGAAATGTGAGCAGAGATTGTGCCACTGTACTACAGCCTGCGTGACAGAGAGAGATCCTGTCGAAAGAAAGCAATGGAAAGGAATGGAGTGGAATGGAATGGAGTGGAATAGAATGGAGTCGAGGGGAGAGGAGAGGAGTGGAGCGGAGTGGAATGGATTTGCATGGAATGTGACTCAATGGAATGGAATGGGGTGGAGTACAGGGCAGAGGAGTGGGGTGGAATGGAGTGGACTGGAGTGCAGTGGACTGGAGTGGAGTGTAGTAGGGTAGAGTGGAATTTTAGTGGAATGGAATGGCATGTAGTGGAGTGGAATGGAGTGAAGTGGGGTGGAGTGGAGTGGAATGGAATGGAGGGGAATGGAGAGGAGTTGAGTGGCGTGCAGTGGAATGGAGTATAGTGCATTGGAATCGAATGGAATGGAATGGAATGGAGTGGAATGGAATGGAAAGGTGAAATGAAATGTAAGCTGAGATTATGCAACAGCACTCCATCCTGAGTGACAGAGTGAGGTCCTGTCGAAAGAAAGGAATGGAAAGGAGTGGAGTGGAGTGGAGTGGATTGGAAAGGAGTGGAGTGGAGTGGAGTGGAAAGGAGTAGAGTGGAGTGGAGTGGATTAGAGTGGAGTGAAATGGAATGGGATGGAAGGGATTGGATTGGAGTGGAGTGGAGAGGAGTGGGGTGGACTGGAGTGGAGTGGAGTGGAATGGAGTGGAATGGAATGGAATGGAACGGAGTGGAGTGTATTTCAGTGGGGTGGGTTGGAGTGGATTGGGGTGGAATGGAGTGTAATGGAATGGAATGGAGTGGAGTGGAATGGAGTGGAATGGAACGGAATGTAGTGGAGTGGAGTGTAATGCAATGGAATTGAATGGTGAAATGAAACGTGTGTTGAGATTGTGCCAATGAACTCCAGCCTGGGTGATAGAGTCTGATCCTGTCTAAAGAAAGGAATGGAATGGAATGGAGTGGAAATGAATTGAATGGGGTGGAATGGAATGGAGTGGAAAGTAATGAAATGGAGTGGAGTAGAGTGGAGCACAGTGGAGATGAGTGGAATAGAGTGTAATGGAATGGCATGGAGTGGAATGGAATGGCGTGGACTGGACTGACGTGGAGTGGAGTGGAGGGGTGTGGAATAGAATGGAATGGAAGGGAATGGAGTGGAATGGAATGCAATGGAAAGCAACGGAACGGAATGGTGAAATGAAATGTGTGCTGAGGTCGTGTCACTGCACTCTTGACTGTGTGATAGCATGAGTTCCTGTCGAAAGAAAGTAATAGAATGGAATGCAGCGGAATGTAACGGTATGGATTGGAATGGAGTGTAGTGGCATGGAGTGCATTGGAGTGGAGTGGAATGGAGTGGAATGGAATAGGTTAGAACGAAATGTATCGGAGCAGAGTAGAGTGGAATCGAGTGGAGTGGAAAGGAGTGCAATGGATTGGGAAGGTATGGGATCCAGTGTAGTGTAGTGTAGTGGCAGGGAGTCGAATGGAATTAAACAGAATGGAATGGAGTGGAGTGGAGTTGAGTGGAATTGAAAGGAGTGGAGTGGAATGGGATGGGATGGAATGGAATGGGGTGGAGTGGAGAGGAGTGAGATGGAGTGGACTGGAGAGGAGTGGGGTGGAATGGAGTGCAGTGGAGTAGAGTTGAGTGGAATTTAGCGGAATGGCATGGCATGGACTGGAATGGAATGGAGTCGATTGTAGTGGATTGGAGTGAAGTGTAGTGGAATGGCGTGGAATTGAATGGGACAGAAGAGAAAGGACTTGAGTGGAGTGGAGCAGAGTGGAATGGAATGGAGTGGAATGGAATGGGCTGGAAAGGAACGTAGTAGAGTGGAGTGGAGTGCAGTGGAGTGGAATGGAATGGAATGGAATGGAATGGAATGCAATGGAATGGAATGGTTAAATGAAATGTGAGCTGAGATGGTGCCACTGCTCTCCAGCCTGGTTACAGAGTGAGATCCTGTTGAAAGAAAGAAATGGAAAGCAATGCAGTGGAATAGAATGGAATGGAATGGGATGGAATGCCGTGGGGTGAAGTGGAATGTGGTGGAGTGCAGTGGAGTGGAATGCAGTGGAAAGGAAAGGGTGTAATAAGATGGAGTGGAGTGTATTGGAGTGGAGTGGAATGGAGTGGAATGTAATGGAATACAACAGAACGGAGTGCAATCGATTGTAGAGGAGTGGAGTAGATTGGATTAGAATGCAGTGGAATGGAATGGAAAGGAATGGAATGGAATGCAATGGAATGGAATGGAATGGAATGCAAAGGAATTTTGAAATGAAATGTGAGCTGAGATGGTGCCACTGCACTCCAGCCTGGGTCACAGAGTGAGAGCCTGTAGAAAGAAAAGTATGGAATGGAATGGAATGCAATGGAGGGTAGTGGAGTGGAGTGCAGTGGAGTGGAATGCAGTTGAATGGAACGGGATGGAGTAGAATGCATGGGAGTGAGGTGGAGTGCAATGGAGAGGAGCTGAATGGAGTGGAAAGGAATAGGATGGAAAGGAGTGTAGTGTAGTGTAGTGTAGTGGAATAGAGTGGAATGGAGTTGAATAGGATTGGAAGGAATGGAATAAAGTTGAGTGGTGTGGAATGGAGTGGAATGGCGTGGAGTGCAGTGGAGTTCAGTGGAGTGGAATGGAAAAGAATGGAATGCAATGGAATGCAATAGAATGGAATGAAATCCATCTTTATGGAATGGTATAACGAAATGGGAGCTGTGATTGCGCCACTGCACTGCAGCCTGTGTGACAGCATGAGATCCTGTCGAAAAAACGGAATGAAATGTAATGGTGTGGAATGGAATGGAGTGGAGTGGAGCGGAGTGGAGGGGAATGGAGTGCAATGGAATAGGATAGAATGGAATGGAATGGAGTGGAATGGAATGGTGAAATGAAATGTGAGCTGAGATTGTGATACTGCACTCCATCCTGGGTGACAGAGAGAGATCCTGTCGAAAGAAAGGAATGGAATGGAATGGAGTGGAATAGAACAGCATGGAGTGGAGTTGAGTGGAGTGGGATGTAGTGTAATGGAATGGGATGCAATGGAATTGACTGGAGTGGACTGTAGTGGAGTGGAGTGGAATGGAGTGGAATGGAATGGAATGGAACGGAGTGGAGTGCTGTACAATGGGATGGAATTGAATGGAATGGAATTGAATGGAATCGAATGGAATTCAATGGAGTGAAATGGAATGGATTGCAATGGAATGGAATGGTGAAATGAAATGTGAGCTGAGATTGTGCCATTGCACTTTAGCCTGGGTGACAGAGTCAGATCCTGTGGAAAGAAAGTGGAAAGGAATAGAGGGTAATAGAATGGAATTGAATGGAATGCAATGGAGTGGAGGGGAGTGGAGTTGATTGGAGTGGAGTGGAGTGGATTGGAGTGGAGTGGAATAGAGTGGATTGGAATGGAGAGGAATGGAATGGGATGGAATGGAATCTAGTGGAGTGGAGTGGATTGGAGTGGAATGGAATGTGAGGCAATGGAATGGAGTGGAGTGGATTGGAGTGGAATGGACTGGAATGGTATGGAATTAAATGGAATGGTGAAATGAAATATGAGCTGAGATTGTGTCACTGCCCTCCAGCCTCTGTGACAGACTGAGATCCTTTCATAAGAAAGTAATGGAAAGGAATGGAGTGGAATGGAATGGAATGGAATGGAATGCAGTGGAATGGAATGGAATGGAATGGAATGCAGTGGAGTGGAGTGGAGTGGAATGGAGAACGACGGAATAAGAGGTAGTGCAATGGAATGGAGTGTAGTGGATTGGAGTGGAATGCAGGTGAATGGAATGGAATGGAATGGAGTGGAGTTGAGTGGATTGGAGTGGACTTGTATGAAATGGAAAGAAATGAAACGGAATGGAATGGAATGGAATGGAATGGCATGGAATGGAATGGAATGGAATGGAATGCAATGGAGTGGAATGGTGAAATGAAAGGTGAGCTGATATTGTGCCACTGCACTGAAGCAAGGGTGACAGAGTGAGATCCTGTTAAAAGAAAGGAATGAAATGGAATGGAGTGGAGTGGAGTGGAGTGGAATGGAATGAAGTGGAAAGGCATGGGGTGGAATGGAATGGATTAGAGTGGAGTGGAATGGAGTCGAGTGGATGAAGTGGAGTGGAGTGGAATGTAGTGGAATGGAATACAGTGGAGTGGAGTTGAGTGCAGCGGAGTGGAATGGATTGGAACGGAATGGAATGGAATGGAATGGTGAAATGAAACTTGAGCTGTGATTGTGCCACTGAAATCATACCTGGGTGACAGATTGAGATCCTGTCAAAAGAAAGGAATGGAATGGAACGGAGTGGAATGGAATGGAATGGATTGGAGTGGAGTTGATTGGAGTATCCTGGAGTGGATTCGAATGGAGTGGAAAGGAATGGGATGGAATGGAATGGGGTGCAATGGCATGAAGTGGAGTGGAGTGGAGTGGAGTGGTATGGAATGTAATGGAATGGAAAGGAATGGAATGGAGTGGGGTGCAGTGGAGTGGAGGGGAATGGAGTGGAATGGAATGGAATGGACTGGAGTTCAGTGGAGTGGAGTGGAGTTTAGTGCAGTGAAATAGAAAGGAATGGAATGGCATGGAGTGGAGTAGAGTGGAGAGGATTGGAATGGGATTTAATGGGATGGAGTGTAGTGTAGTGGAGTGGAGTAGAATGGAATGGAGTGGGGTGGAGCTGAATGGAGTGGAATGGAGTAGAGTTGAATGTATTGCAGTGGATTGGAGTGGAATGGAGTGGAATATAATGGTATTGAATGGAACCGAAAGGAATGGAATGGATTGGAGTGGTGTGGAGTAGATTGGACTGGAGTGGAGTGGAGCTGAATGGAGTGGAATGGAATGGGATAGAAAAGAATGGAATAGAGTGGAGTGGAGTGGAATGTAGTGGATTGCAGTGGAGTGGAATGGAGTGGAATGGAATGGAATGGAGTGGAGTGGAGTGGTGTGCAATGGAATGGAATGGAAATGAAAGGAATGGAATTGTATAGAATGCAATGGAAAGAATAGTATTGATTGGAATGGAATGGAGTTGAGTGGAGTGAATTGGAGTGGAGTGGAGTGGAGTGGAATGGAGTGGAAAGTAATGTGGTGTAATGGGATGTAGTGTAGTGGAGTGAAATGGAGAGGAATGGTGTGGAATGCAGTGGAATGGAAGGGAATGGAATGGAATGGAGTGGAGAAGAGAGGAGTGGAGCTCAGTAGTGTGGAGTAGAATGGAAAGGAAAGGAATGGAATGGAGTGGAATGCATTGTAACGGAATGGAAAGCAATGCGATGGAATGGAATGGAATGCAATGGAATTTTGAAATGAAACATATGCTGAGATGGTGCCTCTGCAATCCAGCCTGTGTGACAAAGTGAGATCCCGTCAAAAGGAAGGAATGGAATGGAAAGGAATGGTGTGTAATGGAATGGAATGGAATGGAATGCTGTGTAATGGAATAGAGTGTAATGGAATGGAATGGAATGCTGTGTAATGGAATAGAGTGTAATGGAATGGAATGGAATGCAATGGAGTGGAGTGGAGTGGAATGGAGTTGAATGGAATGGGATGCAGTGGAATCGAAAGGACTGTGATGGAGTGGATTGGAGTGGAGAGGAGCTGAATGGTGCGGAATGGAATAAGATGGAATGGACTGGAGCAGATAGGAGTGTAGTGGAATGGAGTGGAATGGAATTGGGTGGAATGGAATGAGGTAGAGTGGATTAGAGTGTAGCGGAGTGGAATGGCCTGGAGTGTAGTGGAGTTCAGTGCAGTGGAATGGAATGCAATGGAATGGAATGGAAGGGAATGGAATCCAACGGAATGGAATGGTGAAATGAAATGTGAGCTGTGATTGCGCCACTGCACTCCAGCCTGAGTGACAGCATGAGATGCAATCAAAAGAAAGGAATGGAATGGAATGGTGTGGAATGGAGTGGAATGAAATGGAGTGGATTGGAGTGGAGTGTAGTTTAGTGGAAAGGAGTGGAAAGGAATGGTATGGAATTTAATGGAATGGGGTGGAGTGGAGTGTAGTGAAATGGAATGGAATGGAATGGAACGGAATTTAATGGAATGGAATGGAAAGGAATGCAATGCAATAGAATAGAATGGAATGCAACGGAATGGAATGTTTAAATAAATTGTGAACTGAGATTGTGGCACTGCATTCCAGCCTGGGTGACAGAATGAGATCCTGTCGAAAGAAAGGAATGGAAACGCACAGAGTGGAATGGAATGGAATGGAATTGAATGAAGTGGAGTGGAGTGCAGTGGAGTTGAGTCGAATGGAGTGGAGTGGAATGGTATGGAATGGAATTGAATGGATCGGCGTGGAGTGCAGTGGAGTGGAAGGGAGCAGAATGGAATGGAATGGGATAGAGTGGAGTCGAGTGGAGTGGAACGGAATGTGTTGGAGTGTAATGTAGTGGAGTGAAGTGAAGTGGAGTGAAATGGAATGGAGTGGAATGGAATGGAATGGAATAAAATGTAATTAATGTAATGTAATGTAATGTAATGTAGTGCTGAAATGAAATGTGAGCTGAAATTGTGCTACTGCACTCCAGCCTGGGTGACAGAGAGAGATCCTGTTGAAAGAAAGGAATGGAATGGAATTGAGTGGAATGGAATGGCAAGGAGTGGATTCAAGTGGAGTGGGGTGTAGTGTAACAGAATGAGATGCGTTGTAATAGAGTGGAGTAGACTGTAATGGGGTGGAGTGGAATGGAGTAGAATGGAGTGGAATGGAGTGGAGTGAAGTGGAGTGGAGTGAAGTGTAATGGAGTGGAATGGAATGGAATCCAATGGAATGAAATGAAATGGACTGAGATGGAATGGAATGGTGAAATGAAATGTCAGCTGAGATTGTGCCATTGCACTCCAGCTTGGGTGACAGAGTGAGAACGCGTTGAAAGAAAAGAATGGCATGGAATAGAGTGGAATGGAATGGAATTGAATGGAATGGAATGGAGTGGAGTGGAGTGGAGTGGAAAGGAGTAGAATGGTATGTGATGGAATGTAATGCAGTGGAGTGGAATGCAGTGGAGTGGAGTGGAGTGACATGGAGTGGAATATAATGGGATGGAATGGACTGAAGTGGAGCCGAGTGGAATGGACTGGAGTGGAGTGGAATGGAGTGGAGTGGAGTGGAGTGGAATTGAATGCGATGGAATGGAGTGGATTGGAGTGGAGTGGAGTGGATCAGACTGGACTGGAATGGAATGGAATGGAGTGGAGTGGAGTGGTGTGGAGTGGACTGGAGTAGAGTGGAGTGGAGTGGAATGGAGTGGAATGGGATGGCATGGAATGGAATGGAGTGGAGTTGAGTTGACAGGAGTGGAATGTCGTGGAGTGGAGTGCAATGGAGTGGAATGGAATGGGATGGAATGGAATGGAGTGGAATCGAGTGGAGTGGAGTGGATTGGCGTTGAGTGGAGTGGAATGGAATGGAATGGTGAAATAAAATGTGAGCTGAGATTGTGCCACTGTTAAATAGCCAGGGTGACAGAGTGAGATGGTTTTGATGAAATGAATGGAAAGGAATGGAGTGCAATGGAATGGAATGGAATGGAATGGAATGAAGTGGAGTGGATTGGAGTCGAGAAGAGTGGAGTGGAGTGGATTGGAATGGAATGGGATGGATTGGAATGGAATGGACTGGAGTGGAGTGCGGTAGAGTGGTGTGGAGTGGAATGGAGTGGAATGGAATGGAATGGAATCGTGAAATGAAATGTGAGCTGAGATTTTGTCATGGCACGACAGCCTGGGTTACAGAGTTTGATCCTGTTGAAAGCAAGGAATGGCATGGAATAGACTGGAATGGAATGGAATGGACTGGAGTGTAGTAGAGTGGAGTGGAGTGGAGTGGAATGGAATGCATTGGAGTGGAGTGCAGTGCAGTGGAGTTGAGTCTGATGAAATGGAATGGAATGGAATTGAATGAAATGAAATGGAAAGAAATGGTGACATGTAATGTGAGCTGAGAGTGTGTGACTTCACTCCAGACTGGGTGACAGAGTGAGATCCTGTCGAAAGAAAGGAATGGAGCGGAATTGAGTGTAATGGAATGGAATGGAATGCAGTGGAGTGGAGTGGAGTGTTGTTTAGTGGAGTGGGGTGCACTGTAGAGGAAAGGAGTGCAATGGAATGGGATGGAATGGAATGTAGTGGAGTGGAGTTGAATGGAATGGAATGGAGTGGAATGTAGAAATGAAATGTGAGCTGAATTTGTGCCACTGTACTCCAGCCTGGGTGACAGAAAGAGATCCTGTCTAAAGAAAGGAATGGAAAGGAATGGAAGGGAACGGAATGGAATGGAGTGGAATGGAGTGCAGTGGAGTGCAGTGGAGTGGAGTGGAATGGAGTGGAAAGGAATGGGATGGAATGGACTGAGTTGGAGCCAAATGGAGTGTAGTGCAGTGGAGTGGACTGGAGTGGATTGGAATGGAATGGTTTGGAATGGATTGGAGTGCAGAGGAATGGATTGGAGTGGAGAGGAATGGAGTGGAATGGAATGGAATGGAATGGAATGGAGTGTAGTGGAGTGGAGCCGATTTTACTGGAGTAGAGTAGAGTGGAATGGAGTGGAATGGAATACGATGGAATGGAATGGAATGGAGTGGAATGGAATGGAGTGGAGTGGAATTCAGTGGAAAGGAATGGAGTGGAGCGCAGTGGAGAGGAGAGGAGCGGAGAGGAATGTAATGTCATGGAATGGAATGGAATGGAATGGAATGGTGAAATGAAATGTGAGCTGAACTTGTGTCACTGCAGTAAAGCCTGGGTGACAGAGTGATATCCTGTTAAAAGAAAGGAAGGGAATGTAATGGTGTGGAATGGAATGGAATGGAGTGGAGTAGGGTGGATTGGAGTGGATTGGAGTGGAGTGGAGTGGTGTAAAGTGGAATGCAATGGGATGGAATTTGATGGAATGGAATGGAGTGGGGTGGAGTGGAGTGAAGTGGAGTTAATTGGAGTGGAATGGAGTGGAATGGAAAGGGATGGAACGGAACAGAATGAAATGGTGAAATGTAATGTGAGCTGAGATTGTGCCACTGCACTGCAGCCTAGGTGACATTGTGAGTGCCTGTAGAAAGAAAGGAATGGAATGTAGTGGAGTGGAGTGGAGAGGAGTGGAATGGAATGGAGTGGAGTGGACAGGAGTGGAGTGGAATGGACTGGAGTGGAATGGAGTGGAATGGAATGGGATTTAAAGAAATGGGCTGGAGTGCAGTGGAGTTGCGTGGAGTAGATTGGAGTGGAAAGGAATGGGATGGACAGGAATGGAGTGGCGTGGAATGGTATGGAATGGAATGGAGC
Source organism: Pongo pygmaeus (assembly GCF_028885625.2). Lineage (NCBI taxonomy): Eukaryota > Metazoa > Chordata > Mammalia > Primates > Hominidae > Pongo > Pongo pygmaeus. Next base: position 3,243,614 of record NC_085931.1, read on the forward strand.
AGATTGGAGTGGAGTGGTTTGGAGTGGTGTTTAGTGGACTGGAATAGAATGGAGTGGGATGGAATGGAATTGTGTAGTGGGGTGGAGTTGAGTGGAGTGGAATGGAATGGGATGGAATGGAATGGAGTGGAGTGGATTGGAGGGGAGTGGATTGGAGTGGAATGGAATGGAATGGAATGGAACAGAATGGAATGAAATGGTGAATTGTAATGTGAGCTGGGATTGTGCCACTACATTCCAGACTGGGTAACAGAATGAGATCCCGTGTGACAGACTGAGCTCACATTTCATTTCAGCATTCCATTCCTTTCCATTCCATTCCATTCCATTCCATTATATTCCATTCCATTCCCCACCACTCCATTGCATTTCACTCCATTCCATTCTATTGACTCCACTCCACTCCCTTCAACTCCATTCTGTTCCATTCCTTTCCACTCCATTCTTCTCCACTCCACTGCAGTCCACTCCACTCCATTCCATTCCTTCTCTTTCCAGTCCACTCTTTTCCATTCCACTCCACTTTAATCCAGTCCACATTTCATTGCATTACATTCCATCCCATTCCACTCCATTCCAATCCACTCCACTCTACTCCACTCCAGTCCACTCCAATCCATTCCATTCCACTCTATTCCATTCCAATTCAATCCATTCTTTCTTTCGATAGCATCTCACTTTGTCTCCCAGGCAGGAGTACAGTGGGAGAATCACAGCTCAAATTTCATTTCACCATTCCATTCCATTCCATCCCATACAATTCCTTTCCGTTCAATTCCATTCCACTCCAGTCCACTCCACTTTACTCCACTCCACTGCATTCCTTTCCACTCCTTTCCACTCCAATTAACTCCAGTCCACTCCACTAAATTCCACTCCATTACATTTCACCCCATTCCATTCCACTCAATTCCACTAAACTCCACTCCACTCCAGTCCACTCCATTCCACTCAACTCAACTCCATTCCATGGCATTCCATTCCTTTCTTTCGACGGAATCTCACTGTGTCACCCAGGCTGGAATGAAGTGACACAATCTCAGCTCACATTTCATTTCACCATTCCATTTCAATCCTTTCCATTCCAGACCATTCCATTCCATTCCTCTCCACTCCACTCCACTGCATTCGATTCCATTCCAAACAATTCCATTCCACTCCACTCCACTGCATTCGATTTCATTGCAACCTAATCCATTCCACTCCACTCCACTGCACTCCGTGCAATCCCATTCCATTCCATTCAATTCCATTCCATTCCTTTCTTTCGACAGGATCGCACTCTGTCACCCAGGCCTGATTGCAGTCGCGCAATCTCATCTCACTTTCTGCTTCACCATTCCATTCCATTCGATTCCATTCCATTCCATACCATTCCACTCCACTTCACTCCACCCCACTCCACTCCATTCCACTCCACTCCAGTCCACTTAAGTCCATTACCTTCCATCCCTTTCAATTCTACTCCATTCCATTCATCTCCACTCCAATCCAATCCACTCCATTTCATTCCATTCCATCCCATTCCATTCCACTCCATTCCACTCCATCCCACTCCACCCCACTCCACACCATTCCATTCCACTCCATTTCATTCCACTTCATTCCATTACATTGTACTTCATTGCAGTCCATTACACTGAGTTCCATTCCATTCCGTTCTTTCGACAGGATGTCACTCTGCCAACCAGGCTGCAGTGCAGTGACACAGTCTCAGCTCACCTTTCATTTCACGATTCCATTCCATTGCATTCCACTCCATACAATTCTATTCCATTCCTTTCCATTCCATTCAATTTCATACAAGTCCACTCCACTCCACTCCACTCCACTCCACTTCATTCCATTCCATTCAGCACCAGTCCACTCCACTCCACTATTCTCCACAAAGTATCATTCCATCCCATTGCATTCCACTCTATTCCACTCCACCGCACTCCACTCCACTCCACACCATTCCATTCCATCCCATTCCATTCCACTGCATTCCACTCCACTCTACTCCACTGCACTCCACTCCACTCCACTCTACTCCACTGCACTCCACTCCACTCCAATCTACTCCATTCTTTTCCTTTACATCCCATTCCATTCCACTCCATTCCATTCTGCTCCACTCCACTCCATTCCATTCCATTCCACTCCATTCCATTCCGTTCATTTCTTTTGAAAGGGTCTCAGTCTGTCACCCAGGCTGGAGTGCATTCACACGATCTCACCTCACATTTCATTTCACCTTTCCATTCCATTCCATTCCATTCCATTCCATTCCATTCCATTCCATTGATTCCTGTCCATTTCATTCCACTCCAATTTACTCCACTCCATTCCATTCCATTACTTTCCACTCCACTCCACTCCACTCCATTCCACTAATCACCGTTCCATTCCATTCCATCACTTTCAATTCCAATCCATTCCACTCCACTCCACTCCACCCCACACCACTCCACTCCACCCCACACCACTCCACTCCACTCCACTCCATTCCATTGCATTCCAATTCCTTCCATTTCATTCCTTTCTTTCGACAGGATCTCACACTCTCAAGCACGCTGGGGTGCTGTGGCAAAATCTCACCTCACACTTCTTTTCACAATTCTTTTCCATTCCATTCCATTTAATTCCATTCCATTCCACTCCACTGCACTCCATTCCTTTCCATTCCATTCCATTCCATTCCTTTCCACTCCACTACATTCCTTTCAATTCCATTCAAGTCCACTCCACTCCACTCCACTCGATCCCATTCCACCCCATTGCATTCCACTGCATTCCACACCACTCCACTCCACTCAACTCCACTCCACTCCATTCCATTCCATTCCATCCTATTCCATTCTACTCCATTCCACTCCACCCCACTCCCCTCGATCCCATTCAACCCCATTCCATTCCACTGCATTCCACTCCACTCCACTACTCTCAACTCCACTACACTCCATTCAATTCCATTCCATCTCATTCCATTCTTCTCCATTCAACCCCACCCCACTCCACTGCACTCAATGCCACTCCACTCCACTCCATTCTATTCTTATCCATTCCATACCATTCGTTTCTTTTGACAGGATCTCATGCTGTCACCGAGGCTGGAGTGCCATGACACAATCTCAGCTCACATTTCATTTCACCGTTCCATTACATTGCATTCCATTCCATTCCATTCCGTTCCACTGCATTGCATTGCACTCCATTCCATTCCATTCCATTCCCTTCCACTCCACTCCACTCCATTCAACTCCATTCCATTCCACTCCATGCCATTCCACTCCATGCCATTCCATTCCACTGAATTCCACTCCACTCCACTTCATTCCATTCCATTCCATTCCTCTCAGCTGCACTCCACTCTACTTCACTCCATTTCATTCCATCCCATTCCTTTCCACTCAATTCCATTCCACTCCACTCCACTCAAATCTACTCAACTCCATTCCGTTCCATTTCATTCAATCCAATTCGATTTCATTCCATTCCACTCCACTCCAGTCCACTGCACTCCATTCTGTTCCATCCCATTCCATTCCAGTCCATTCCACTCCACTCTGCTCCAATCCACTCCACTCAATCCATTCCATTCCATTCCGTTCCATCCCATTCCATTCCACTACATTCCACTCCACTCAACTCCACTCCACTCCATTCCAGTCCATTCAATTCCATTCCACCCCATTACATTCCATTCCTTTCTTTTGACTGGATCTCACTCTCTCACCCAGGCTGGAGTGCAGTGGCACAATCTCAGCTTTCATTTCATTTCACCATGGCATTCCGTTGTATTCCATTCCTTTCCATTGCATTCCGTTCCATTCCATACCATTCCAATCCATTCCATTCCCTTCCACTCTGCTGAACTCCACTCCACTCCTTGCCATTCCTCTCCCCTCCACTCCACTTCACTCAATTCCATTCCATTCTATCAAATTCCCTTCCATTCCTTTACACTCCACTCCCCTCACTGCACTCCACTCCACATCATTCCATTCCAGTCCACTCCATTCAATTCTATTCCACTCCACTCCACTCCATTCCATCCTATTCCAATCCACTCCATTCAGCTCCTCTCCACTCCTCTCCACTCCAACACATTCCTTTCCATTCCACTCCATCCCATTCCACTCAACTCCGTTCCACTCCACTCTACTCCAGTTCTCTCTGTTCCATTCCATTCTACTCCATTCCATTCCGTTCCTTTCTTTTACTGGATCTCACTCTGTCACCCAGGCTGGAGTTCAGTGGCACCATCTCAGCTCACATTTCATTCCAAGATTCCGTTAGGTTCCATTCCATTCAATTCCATTCCTTTCCATTGCATTCCATTCCATTCCTTTCCATTGCATTCCATTCCATTCCACTCCACTTTCCTCCACTCCACTCCACTCTTCTCTACTCCGTTACATTCTATTTCATTCCATTCCACTCCCTTCCACTGCACTCCAATCTACTCCACTCCATCCCTTTACACCCCATTCCTTTCCGTTCCATTTCACTCCTCTCCACTCCTCTCCACTCCACTCCACTTCTCTCCACTCCTTTCCATTCCATTCCACTCCATTACATTTCATTTCTTTCTTTCGACCGGATCTCACTCTGTACTCAGGCTGGAGATCAGTGGCGAAATCTCAGCTGTCATTTCATTTCACCATTCCATCCCATTCCATTCCATTCTGTACCATTCCATTCCACTCCACTCCACTACAGTTCACTACATTCCTTTCCATCCTATTCCATTCCACTCCACTCCACTCGACTGCACTGTACTCCACTCCATTCCACTCCACTCCACTCTACTCCACTGTACTCCACTCCATTCCATTCCATCCCATTCCTTTCCACTCCATTTCACTTCACTCCACTCCACTCCACTCCATTCCATTCCACTCCATTCCCCTCCACTCTACTCCACTACACTCCAGTCTATTCCACTCCATTCCATTCATCTCCACTCCATTGCGTTCCTTTCCATTCCACTCCATTCCCTTCCATTCCTTTCTTTCGACATGATCTCTGTCTTTCACCCAGGCTGAAGTGCAGTGGCACAATCTCAGCTCAAATTTCACTTCACCATTCCATTCCATTGCATTCCATTCCATTCCATTCCATTCCATTCCATTCCATTCCACTCCACCCCACTCCATTCCGTGCCTTTCCATTCCATTCCACTCAGCTCCACTCCTTTCCATTCCATCCCATTCCCTTCCAGTCTATTGCACTCCAATCCACTCCACTCTACTCCATGCCACGCCATTCCATCCCATTCCATTGCATTCCACTCCACCCCACTCCACCCCACTCCATTCTGCTCCTTTCCATTCCATTCCATTCCACTCCACTCCACTCCATTTCATTCCATCACATTCCATTCCACTTCATTGCTCTCCACTCCACTCAACTCCACTCCATTCCATTCCATCCCATTATATTCCACCCCATTCCACTCCATTCCTCTCCAGTCCACTCCACTACACTCCACTCTATTCCATTCCATTACTTTCCACTCCAATACATTCCATTCCTTTCTTTTGACATGATCTTACTCTGTCATGCATGCTTGAGTGCAGTGGCACAATCTCAGCTCATATTTCATTTCACCATTCCATTCCCTTGCATTCCATTCCATTGTATTCCCCTCCACTTCACTCCACTCCATTCCATTGCATTACACTTCACCCCACTCTACTCCACTCCATTTAATCCCATTCCATTCCACTCTACTCCACTCGACTCCATTCCATTCCTCTCCATCCCATTCCATTCCACTCCACTCCACTCCACTCAACTCAACTCCACCTCCTTCTGTGAGGCCTCTCAGCCCACGCCACGCCATCGCATCCCCTGTGACTTGCACCTATACACCGAGATGTCCTGAAGTAACTGAAGAATCACTAAAGAAGTGAAAAGGACCTGCCCCGCCTTAACTGATGAGATTCCACCATTGTGATTTTTTCCTGTCTCACCTTAACTGAGTGATTAACTCTGTGAATTTCCTTCTCCTGGCTCAGAAGCTCACCCACTGAGCACCTTGTGATCCCCGCCCCTGTCCACCAGAGAACAACCCCCTTTGACTGTAATTTTCCATTAACTTCCCAAATACTATAAAACGGCCCCACCCCATCTCCCTTCTCTGACTATCTTTTTGGACTCAGCCCACCTGTTCCCAGGTGAAATAAACAGCCTTGTTTTTCACACAAAGCTTGCTTGGTGGTCTGTTCACACTGACGCACATGAAATTTTGTTCCGTGACTCGGATCAGGGGACCTCCCTTGGGAGATCAATCCCCCGTCCTCCTGCTCTTTGTTCCGTAAGAATGATCCACCTATGTCCTCAGGTCCTCAGTCTGACCAGCCCAAGAATCATCTCACCAATTTCAAATCCAGTAAGCGGCCTCTTTTTACTCTCTTCTCCAACCTCCCTCCCTATCCCTCAACCTCTTTCTCCTTTCAATCTTGGGGCCAAACTTCAATCTCTCCCTTCTCTTAATTTCAATTCCTTTCATTTTCTGGTAGAGACAAAGGAGACACGTTTTATCCGTGGACTCAAAACTCCGGCGCTGGTCACGGACTGGGAAGGCAGCCTTCCCTTGGTGTTTAATCATTGCAGGGTCGCCTCTCTGATTATACAGCCACGTTTCAAGGGTGTCAGACAGCGCAGGGACTCCTGCCTTGGTCCTTCACCCTTAGTGGCAAGTCCCACTTTTCTGGGGAAGGGGCAAGTACCCCAACCCCTTCTCTCCTTGTCTCTACCCCTTCTCTGCCTTTCCTGGGGCAGGGGCAAGTAACCCTCAACCCCTTCTCCTTCACCCTCAGCGGCAAGTCCTGCTTTCCTGGGCAGGGGCAAGTACCCCTCAACCCCTTCTCCTTCACCCTTAGCGGCAAGTCCCACTTTCCTAGGGCAGGGGCAAGTACCCCTCAACCCCTTCTCCTTCACCCTTAGCAGCAAGTCCTGCTTTCCTTGGGGGCAAGAACCCCACAATCGCTTATTTCCACACCCCAACCTCTTATCACTGCACCCCAATCCCTTATTTCCCCACCCTGACCTCTTATCTCTGTGCCCCAATCCCTTATTTCCGTGCTACAAACCCTTCTCTGCTTTTCTGGAGGGCAAGAACCCCCACCCCTTCTCCGTGTCTGTACTCTTTTCTCTGGGCTTGCCTCCTTCACAATGGGCAAGTTTCCACCTTCTATTCCTCCTTTTTCTCCCTTAGCCTGTGTTCTCAAAAACTTAAAACCTCTTCAACTCACACGTCACCTAAAACCTAAATGCCTTATTTTATTCTGCAATGCCACTTGACTTCAATACAAACTCGACAGTAGTTCCAAATAGCCGGAACACGGCACTTTCAATTTTTCCATCCTACAAGATCTAAATAATTCTTGCCGTAAAATGGGCAAATGGTCTGAGGTGCCTGACGTCCAGGCATTCTTTTACACATCAGTCCCTTCCTCGTCTCTGTGCCCAGTGCAACTCGTCCCAAATCTTCCTTCTTTCCCTCCCTCCTGTCCCCTCAATCCCATCCCCAGGTGTCGCTGAGTCTTTCTAATCTTCCTTTTCTACAGACACATCTGACCTCTCCCCTCCTTGCCAGCCCAAGCTAGGTCCCAATTCTTCCTCAACCTCCGCTCCTCCACCTGTAATCTTTTTATTGCTTCCCCTCCTCACACCTGGTCTGGCTTACAGTTTCGTTTTGTGACTAGCCCTCCCCCACATGCCCAGCAATTTACTCTTAAAAAGGTGGCTAGAGCTAAACGCAGAGTCAAGTTTAATGCTCCTTTTTCTTTATCCCAAATCAGATAGCGTTTCGGCTCTTTTTCATCAAATATAAAAATCCAGCCCAGTTAATGGCTCGTTTGGCAGCAACCCTGAGATGCATTACAGCCTTAGACCCTAAAAGGTCAAAAGGCCGTCTTATTCTCAATATACATTTTATTACCCAATCTGCTCCCGACATTAAATAAAACTCCAAAAACTGGAATCTGGCCCTCAAACCTCACAACAGGACTTAATTAACCTCACCTTCATGGTGTACAATAACAGAAAAAAGTTGCAATTCCTTGCCTCCACTGTGAGACAAACCCCAGCCACATCTCCAGCACACAAGAACTTCCAAGCGCCTGAACCTCAGCAGCCAGGCGTTCCTCCAGAACCTCGTCCCCCAGGAGCTTGCTACAAGTGCTAAAAGCCTGACCACCAAGCCAAGGAATGCCCTCAGCCCGGGATTCGTCCTAAGCCATGTCCCATCTGTGCGGGACCCCAATGAAAATCGGACGGTTCAACTCACCTGGTAGCCACTTCAAGAGCCCCTGGAACTCTGGCCCAAGGCTCTCTGACTTCTTCCCAGATCTTCTCAGCTTAGCGGCAGAAGACTGACACTGCCTGATCACCTCAGAAGCCCCCTAGACAATCACGGATGCCAAGCTTCGGGTAACTCTCACAGTGGAGGGTAAGTCCATCTCCTTCTTAATCAATACGGAGGCTACCCACTCCACATTACCTTCTTTTCAAGGGCCTGTTTCCCTTGCCTCCATAACTCTTGTGGGTATTGATGGCCAGGCTTCTAAACCTCTTAAAACTCCCCAACTCTGGTGCCAACTTGGACAACACTCTTTTATGCACTCTTTTTTAGTTATCCCCACCTGCCCAGTTCCCTTATTAGGCCGAGATATTTTAACCAAATTATCTGCTTCCCTGATTATTCCTGGACTACAGCCACAACTCATTTCCACCCTTCTCCCCAACCCAAAGCCTCCTTCACGTCTTCCTCTTATATCCCCCCACCTTAACCCACAAGTATGGGACATCTCTACCCCTTCCCTGGCAACTGATCACATGCCCATTACCATCCCATTAAAACCTAATCACCCTTACCCCGCTCAATGCCAACATCCCATCCCACAACATGCTTTAAAAGGATTAAAGCCTGTTATCACTCGCCTGCTACAGCATGGGCTTCTAAAACCTATAAACTCTCTTTACCATTCCCCCATTTTACTTGTCCTAAAACCAGACAAGTCTTACGAGTTAGTTCAGAATCTGTGCCTTATCTACCAAATTGTTTTGCCTATCCACCCAGTGGTGCCAAACACATATACTCTCCTATCCTCAATACCTCCCTCTACTACCCATTATTCTGTTCTGGATCTCAAACAGGCTTTTTTTAACTATTCCTTTGCACCCTTCATCCCAGCCTCTCTTTTCCTTCCCTTTGACTGACACTGACACCCATTAGGCTCAGCAAATTACCTGGGCTGTACTGCCACAGGGCTTCACAGACAGCCCCCATTAGTTCAGTCAAGCCCAAATTTCATCCTCATCTGTTACCTATCTCGGCATAATTCTCATAAAAACACACATGCTCTCCCTTCTGATCATGTCCGATTGATCTCCCAAACCTCAATCCCTTACAGAAGAACAACTCCTTTCCTTCCTAGGCAAGATTAGTGTGGTCAGAATTCTTACACAAGAGCCAGCACCACACCGTGTAGCCTTTCTGTCCAAACAACTTGACCTTACTGTTTTAGCCTAGCCCTCATGTCTGCATGCAGCAGCTGCCGCTGCTTTAATACTGTTAGAGGCCCTAAAAATCACAAGCTATGCTCAACTCATGCTCTACATTTCTCATAACTTCCAAAATCTATTTTCTTCCTCATACCTGACACATATACTTTCTGCTGCCTGACTACTTCAGCTGTACTCACTCTTTGTTAAGTCCCACAATTACCCACAATTACAAGTTCCTGGCCCGGACTACAATCTGGCCTCTCACATTATTCCTGATACCACACCTGACACCCATGACTGTATCTCCCTGATCCACCTGATGTTCACCACATTTCCCCATATTTCCTTCTTTCCTGTTCCTCACCATGATCACACTTGATTTATTGATGGCAATTCCACAAGGCCTAATCGCCACACACCAGCAAAGGCAGGCTATGCTATAGTACAAACTACTAGCCCGCCTCTGAGAACCTCTCATTTCCTTTCCATTGTGGAAATCTATCCTCAAGGAAATAACATCTCAGTGTTCCATCTGCTATTCTACTACTCCTCAGGGATTATTCAGGCCCCCTCCCTTCCCTACACATCAAGCTCGAGAATTTGCCCCCACCTAGGACTGGCAAATTAGCTTTACTCAACATGTCTCGAGTCAGGAAACTAAAATACCTCTTAGTCTAAATAGACACTTTCACTGAATAAGTAAAGACGTTTCCTATAGGTTCTGAGAAGGCCACCACTCTCATTTCTTCCCTTCTGTCAGACATAATTCCTCAGTTTAGCCTTCCCACCTCTATACAGTCTGATAATAGACCAGCCTTTATTAGTCAAACCAGCCAAGCAGTTTTTCAGATTCTCAGTATTCAGTGAAACCTTTATACCCCTTACGGTCCTCCATCTTCAAGAAAAGTAGAACAGACTAAAGGTCTTTTAAAAACACACCTCACCAAGCTCAGCCACCAACTTAAAAAGGACTGGAAAATACTTTTACCACTTTTGCTTCTCAGAATTCAGGCCTGTCCTCGGACTGCTGCAAGGTACAGCCCATTTGAGCTCCTTTTTATTAGGCCTCAGTCTCATTCCAGACACCGGACCAACTTAGACTGTGACCCCAAAGAACTTGGCATCCCTACTATTTTCAGTCTAGTCATACTCCTGTTCTCCATTCTCAACTACTCGTACATGCTCTGCTCTTGTTTACACTGCCGGTTTACACTGTTTCTCTAAGCCATCCCAGCTGATATCTCCTTGTGCTATCCCCAAACTGCCACTCTTAACTCTTGAAGTAAATAAATAATCTTTGCTGGCAGGACTATGTTGAATCTCCTTAGGCACTCTTAATCAGATGTCCCAGGTCCTCCCAATTCTTAGAACTTTTATATCTGTTTTTCTCCTTCTCTTATTCCTTTAAGTTTTTCAATTCATACAAAACCATATCCAGGCCATCACCAATAATTCTACACAGCAAGTGTTTTTTCTAACAACCCCATAATATCACTCCTTACCATAAAATCTTCCTTCAGCTTAATCTCTCCCACTTTATGTTCCCACCCCGCCCCTAATCCCGCTTGAAGCAGCCGTGAGAAACATCGCCCATTCTCTCTAGATACCACCCCCCAAAAATTTTCGCCGCCCCAACACTTCAACTCTATTTTGTTTTATTTTTCTTATTAATATAAGAAGGCATGAATGTCAGGCCTCTGAGTCCAGGCCAAGTCATCGCATATCCTATGACTTGCACATATACATCCAGATGGCCTGAAGTAACTGAAGAATCACAAAAGAAGTAAAAAGGCCCTGCCCCGCCTTAACTGATGACATTCCAAAATTGTGATTTCTTTCTGCCCCACCTTAACTGAGTGATTAACCCTGTGAATTTCCTTCTCCTGGCTCAGAAGCTCACCCACTGAGCACCTTGTGAACCCTGCACCTGACCACCAGAGAAAAACCCCTTTTGATTGTAATTTTCCATTACCTTCCAAAATCCTATAAAACGGCCCATACCCTATGTCCCTTCGAAGGCTCTCTTTTCGGATTCAGCCCACCTGCAGCCAGGTGAAATAAACAGCCGTGTTGCTCACACAAAGCCTGTTTGGTGGTCTCTTCACACGGACGTGCATGAAACACTCTACTGCATTCCATTCGATTCCACTTCTTTCCATTCCATTCCTTTCTTTCGACAGCATCTCACTTTGTAACCTAGGCTGGAGTGCAGTGGAACAATATCAGCTCACTTTTCGCTACACCATTCCATTGCATTGCATTCCATTGCATTCCATTCCATTGCATTCTATTCCATTCCATACCACTAAACTCCATTCCATTCCACTCCACTCCATTCCACTCCACTCCATTCCACTCCACTCCACCCCACTCCATTCCATTACATTCCATGCACTCCATTCCACTCCACTCCACTCCAAAACACTCCACTCAATTCCATTCCATCCCACTCCATTCCACTCCAGTTCACTCCAGTCCACTCCACTCCACTCCACTTCACCCCATTCCATTCCACTGCATCCCATTATATTCTACTCCATTCCACTCCACTCCACTCCCCTCCACTCCATTCCATTCCAATCCACTCCATTCCATTCCATTCCTTTCTTTCAACAGGATCTCACTCTGACACCCAGGCTGCAGTGCAGTGGCACAATCTCAGTTCACCCTTCATTTCACCATTCCATTCCATTCCATTCCACTCCACTCCACTCCAGTCTGCTTAACTCCACTCAGCTGCACTCCATTCCACTCCATTCCACTCCAATCCACTTCAATCCACTCCACTCCACTGCAACCCACTAAAATCCACTCCACTCCATTCCATTCCATTACATTTCAATCCATTTCATTGCATTCCACTCCATTCCACTCCACTCCACTCCACTCCACTCCATTCCAATCCATTCCATTCCATGACATTACATTCCATGCCATTCCACTTCATTATATTCCACTCCTTTCATTCGACAGGATCTCACTCTGTCACCCAGGCTGGAGTGCAGTAGCACAATCTCAGCTCACATTTCATGTCACCATGCCATTTCATTCCTTTCCATTCCATTCCATTCCATTCCACTCCACACTACTCCACGCCAATAAACTCCACTCCATTAAGCTCCATCCCAATCCATTCCATTTCACACCACTCCACTCCTCTACACCGCACTCCATTCCATTCCATTCCATCCTATTCCTTTTCACTCCACTCAACTAAATTCCACTCCAGTCCACTCCACTCCATTAAATTCCATTCCATTCGACTGCATTCCATTCCATGCCATTCTTTCAAAAAGATCTCAATCTGTCCCCCAGGCTGGATTGCAGTCACACAATCTCAGCTCACATTTCATTTCACCATTCCATTGCATTTCACTCCACTCCACTCCCCTCAACTCCACTCCATTCCATTCCATTCCACTCCATACCACTCCACTCCACTCCACTACACTGAACTCCATTACATTCCATCCCTTTCCATTCCACTCCATTCCACTCCGCTCCACTCCACTCTGCTCTACTCAAATCCACACCCTTCCATTCCATTCCATCCCATTCCACTCCAATCCATTCACCTCCACTCCAATCTACTCCACTCCACTCAACTCCACTTCATTCAATTCAATTTCATTCCATTCCACTCCATTCCATTCCATTCCTTTCTTTCAACATGATCTTACTCTGTCACCCACGCTGGAGTGCAGGGGCACAATCTCACTTCGCATTTCTTTTCACCATTCCTTTCCATTCCATTCCATTCCATTCCACTCCATTCTTCTCCACTCCACTCCACTCCACTCAATTTCATTTCACTCCATTCCACTCCACTACACTCCAATCTACTCCTATCCACTCCACTGCAGTCCATTCCATCCCATTCCATTCCACTCCATTCCACTCCACTCCACTCCACTCCACTCCATTCATTTCTACTCCATTCCATTCCATTCCTTTCTTTCGACACGATCTCACTCTGTCACCCACGGTGGAGTGCAGTCACATGATCTCAGCTCGCATTTCATTTCACCTTTTCATTCCATTCCATTCCATTCCACTCCATTCCACTCCAATCCGTTCCGTTCCATTAAACTCCTCTACTTTCCACTCCTTTCCATTCAATTACTTTCATTCCATTTCACTCCATTGCATTACACTCCATTCCATTCCATTCCGTTCCATTCCGTTCCATTCAATTCCTTTCCATTCCTTTCCATTCCATTCCATTCCATTCCATTCCATTCCATTCCGTTCCACTCCACTCAACTCTATTCCATTCCATTCCATTCCTTCATTCCATTGCATTCCATTCCACTCCATTCCATTCCATTTGTTTTCTCGACAGAATCTCACTCTGCACTAAGGCTGGAGTGCAGTAGCACAATCTCAGCTCACATTTAATTTCACCATTCCAGTCCATACTATTCCATTCCATTCCATTTCATCCCTTTGCGTTCCACTCCATTACTCTCCACTCTGCTCCAGTCCACTCCACTCTACTCTATTCCACCCCGCTGCTCTCCTCTCCGCTCCACCCCATTCCATTCCATCCCATCCCATTCCTCTCCACTCTTCTACACTGAACTCCACTCCATTCGATCACATTCCATTCAACTCCATTCTACTCCACTCCACTCTGCTCCACTCCACTCCACTCCACTCCACTCCCCTCCACTCCACTCCACTCCACTCCATTCATTTCTCTTCCTCTCTATTCCATTCCATTCATTTCTTTGGATATTATCTCACTCTGTCACCCAGGCTAGATTGCAGTTGGACAATATCAGCTCACATTTCAATTCAGAATTCCATTCCTTTGTATCCATTTAATTCCATTCCACATCACTCCACTCCACTCCTTTCCATTCCATGCGCCTCTATTCCACTCCATTCCATTCCATTCAATTCCATTTCATACCATTCCACTCCATGCCACTCCACTCTACTCCACTACACTCGATCCCAGTCAATCCCATTCCATTCCAGTCCATTCCACTCCACTCCACTCCACTCCATTCCATTCCGTTCCATTCCATTCCTTTGTTTTCACTCGACAGGATCTCATGCTGTAACCATGGCTGAAGTGCAATGTCCCAATCTCAGCTCACATTTCATTTCACCATTGCATTTCATTGCATTGCATTCCATTCCATTCCATCCCATTCCATTCCACTCCATTCCACTCCACTCAACTCCGCTCCACTCCACTCCACTCAAATCCATTCCATTCCACTCCATTCAATTCCATTCCACTCCATTCCTCTCCTCTCATCTCCACTCCACGCCACTCACCTGCATTCCAAGCTACTCCTCTCCACTCCACTCCACCACATTCCATTCCATCCCATCACATTCCACTCCAATGCTCTCCATTCCACTACATTCCATTCCATTCCATACAATCACATTCCATTGAATTCCATTCCACTCCACTCCACTCTACTCCATCCACTCCACTCCACTCCACTCCATTCCGTTCCATTCCACTCCATTCCATTCCATTCCATTCCACTCCATTCATTTCTTTAGACAGGATCTCACTCTGTCACCCAGGCCAGAGTTCAGTGGCAGAATGTCAGCTCACATTTCACTTCACAAATCCATTCCTTTCCATTCCATTTAATTCCAGTCCATTCCACTCCATTCAATTCCATTCCATTCCATTCCGTTGCACTCCCCTCCACTCCATTCCACTCCATTCAAGTCCACTCCATTCCATTCAACTCCATTCCACAGCATTCCACTCCACTCCACTCCACTCAATCCCATTCCATTCCATTCCATTCCATTCCACTCCACTCCACTCCACTATATTCCATTCGATTCCACTCCATTCCTCTCCCCTCCACTCAACTACACTCCACTCGTTCCCATTACTTCCCATTCCATTCCACTCCATTCCACTCCATTCCACTCCACTCCATTCCATTCCTTTCCATGCCATTCCATTAAACTCCATACCTCTCCACTCCTCTCCGCTCCACTCCATTCCATTCCACTCCACACCAATCCATTCCATTTATTTATTTCAACAGTATCTCACATTGTCACCAAGACTGGAATGCAGTGGCACAATCTCAGATCACATTTCATTTCACCATTCAATTCCATTGCATTGCATTGCATTCCATTTCATTCCATTCCATTGCATTCCACCCCATTCCATTCTACTCCACTCAACTCCACTCCACTCCATTCAGTTGCACTCCACACCACTCCATTCTCCATTCCATTCCATCCAAGTCCATTCCAATCCACTCCACTCCACTCCACACCACTCCACTTCACTCCAATTCACTAAACTCTACTCTACTTCATTCCATTCCATTCCATTCCATTCAACTCCACTCCACTCCACTCAACTCCATTCCATCCTATTTCATTTCAATCAATTCACCTCCACTCCACTCCACTCCAGCCACTCCTTTCCATTCCACTCCATCCTATTCCATTCAACTCCATTCCACTTCACTCCACTGCACTCCACTGCATTCCATTCCATTCCATTCTTTCGACAAGTTCTCACTCTCTCACCCAGGCAGGAGTGCAGTAGCGCCATCTTAGCTCACATTTTATTTCAAAATTCCATTGCCTTCCATTGCATTTCATTCCATTCCATTCCAATCCATTCTATTCAATTCCATGGCATTGCATTTAATTCCATTCCTTTCTACTCCATTCCACTCCACTCCACTCCACTCCTCTCCACTCCATAACCATCCATCCCATTCCATTCCACTTCATTCCACTCCATTTCACTCCACTCCACTCCTCTACATGCCATTCCACCCCATTCCTTCCCACTCCATTCCACTCCTCTCAACTCCTCTACATTGAACTCCACTCCTCTCCAGTCCACTCCACTCCATTCCATTGCATTGCATTCCACTCCATTCAGTTCCATTTCTTTCTTTCGACAGGATCTCACTCTGTATACTGGCTGGAGTACACTGGCACAATCTCAGGTCTCATTCCATTTAACCATTCCATTCCATTCCATTCCATTCGATTCCATTCCATTCCACTCCTTTCCACTCTACACTGCACTTGACTCCATGCCATTCCAACCCACTTCATTCACCTCCATTCCACTCGACTCCACTCTAACCCACTCCACTTCAATCCACTCCCTTCCATTCCATTCCATCCCATTCCATTCCACTACATACCACTCCAATTCACTCCACTCCACTCCACTCCATTCCATTCCATTCCACACCATTCCATTACATTCCTTTCTTTAGACAGGATCTGAGGCTGTCACCCAGGCTAGAGTGCAGTGTCACAATCTCAGCTCACATTTCTTTTCACCATTCCATTCAGTTGCATTCCATTCCATTCCACTCCATTCCATTCCATTCCACTCCACTCCCCTCCATTCTGTTCCATTCCATTCAACTCCACTCCACTAAACTCGTCTCCATTCCATTCTATCCCATTCCATTTCACTCCATTTCACATCACACCAGGCCACTCCACTCGACTCAATTCCATTCCACTCCTGCACATTCCATTACACTCCATTCCCGTCCACTCCACTCCACTGCATTCCATTGCATTCCATTCCATTCCATTCCACTCCACTCCCTTCCATTCCTTTCTTTCCACAGGATCTCATTCTGTCACCCAGGCTGTAGAGCAGTGGAACTATCTGAGCTCACATATCATTTCACCATTCCTGTTTTCCATTCCATTCTGTTCCATTCCATTCCATAACAATCCACTCAACACCATGCCACTCCAATCCACTCAACTCCATTCTGTTCCATTCCATTCCATTCCATTGCATACCACTGCATTCCACTCCACTCTACTCCAGTCCACTCCACTCCACTCCATTCCACTCCACTCTACTCCAGTCCACTCCACTCCACTCCATTCCATTCTATACATTTCCATTCCACTCCGTTCTTCTCCACACCAGTGCACTCCACACAACTTCACTCCAGTCCACTCCACTCCACTCCATTCCTTTATCCCATTGAATCACATTCCTGTCAACTCCACTCCACTCCACTCCACTCCATTCCATTCTTTCCGATTCCATTACACTCCATTCTACTCCACCCCAATCCACTCCATACAACTCCACTCCACTCCACTCCTTTCCATTCCATTCTAATTCATTCCACTCCATTACACTCCACTCCATTCCAGCCCGCTCCACTCCACTCCACTCCAATCCACTCCACTCCATTCCATTCCATTCCATTTCACTCCATTCCATTCTATTAATTTCTTTCGACAGGATCTCACTCAGTCACTCTGGCTGGAGTGCAGTGGCACAGTCTCAGCTCACACATCATCTCACCATTCCATTCCATTCCATTCCATTCCCTTCCATTCCATTGCAACCCATTCCACTCCACTCCACTCCACTCCAAACCACTCCACTCAATTTTACAGTAGTTCGGTACATTCCATTCCACTCCATTCCACAGGAGCCCACTCCTCTCCATTACACTATACTCAATTTCGTTCCATTACGTTCCATTCCATTCCATTCCGCTCCATTGCATTCCATTCTTTTCTTTTGTGATTATATCACTCTCTCACAGGATACAGTCCAGTGGCACTATCTCAGCTCACATTTCACTTCACCATTCCTTATATTTCATTCCATTCCATTCCATTCCATTCCATTCCATTCCACTCCACTCCACTCCACCCCACTCCACCCCACCCCACTCCACTTCACTCCACTCCATTCCATTCCATTGCATTCCATTCCACTCCTCTCCATTCCATTCAAGTCCACTCCATTCCATGTCACCCCACTCCAGTCCATGCCACTCCACTCCAGTCCATTCCATTCCGTCCCTCTCCAATCCACTCCACTCCACTGCATTCCACTTCATTCCACTCCTCTCCACTCCACTGCATTCCACTCCATTCCATTCCACTGCATTCCATTGCATTTTTTTATTTTGACAGGATTTCACTGTATCACCCATGTTGGAGTGCAGTGGCACAATCTCAGCTCACACTTCATTTCACCATTCCAATCCATTCCATTCCATTCCATTCCATTCCCTTCCGGTCCACTCCACTCCACTCCACTACATTCCACTCCACTCCTCTTCTATCCAATCTGTTCCATTCCATTCCATTCCATTCCATGCCCTGCCATGCCATGCCATGCCATGCCATGCCATGCCATTCCATTCCATTCCATTGCACTCCATCCCACTCCACACGACTCCGCTCCACTCCATACCATCCCATTCCATTCCACTCCTAAATCCTCCACTCCACCCTATTCCATTCCATTCCTCTCCATTCCATTTCATTCCATTCCATTCCACTCCATTCCGTTTCATTAAATTCCATTCCATTGCATTCCACTCCATACCACTCCACCACACTCCACTCCACTCCATTCCACTCCACTGCATTCCATTCCATTCCATTCCATTCCATTCCATTCCATTCCATTCCATTCCATTCCATTCCATTCCACGCCACTCCAGTCCACTCCACTCCACTCCACTGTACTCCATTCCATTCTATTCCATTCCATTGCTTTCGTTCGACAGGATCTCTCTGTCTCACAGGCTGCAGTGCAGTGGCACAAATTCTGCTCATTTTTCATTTAAATACTCCATTCCATCCCGTTCCATTCCTCTCCATTTGACTCCACAAGACTCCACTATTTTCCACTTCACTCCATTACATTCCATCCCATTCCTTTCAACTGCATTCCACTCCAGTCCACTCCACTCCAATTCATTGCATTCCTTTCTATGCGATATCACTCCATTACATGCAATTCCTTTCTTTCAACAGGCTCTCACTCTGTCACCCAGGCTGGAGTGCAGTGGCAAAATCTCAGCTCACATTTCATTTTACCATTCCATTCGATTCCCTTCCCTTCCATTCCATTCCATTCCATTCCACTTGACTCCACTCCAGTCCACTCCACTCCATTCCATGCCTTTCCATTCCAGTACAGTCAACTCCACTCCACTCATCTCCACTCCACTCAACTCCAATCCTCTTCATCTCATTCCATTCCACTTCTTTCCAGTACACTCCATTCCACTCCAATCTGCTCCACTGCATTCCATTCCATTCCATTACACTCTGTTCCATTCCATTCCTTTCTTTTGACAGGATCTCACTCTGTCACCAGTGCTGGAGTGCAGTGGAACATTTTCAGCTCAGATTTAATTTCACCATTCCAATCCATTCCATTTCACTTCACTCCACTCCAGTCCACTCCACTTCACTCTTTTCCACTCCATTCAACTCCACTTCACTCCATTCCACCCCATTCCATTCCATCCCATTCTATTTCACTCCACTCCTTTCCACTCCATTCCACTCCATTCCATCCCATTCCATTCTACTCCAATCCTTTCCACTCCAATCCATTCCATTCCATCCCATTCCATTCCACTCCATTTCACTTCACTCCACTCCACTCCATTCCATTCTACTCCATTTCACTTCACCCCACTCCACTCTACTCTATTCCATTCTACTCCATCTCATTCCATTCAACTCCATTCCCCTCCAATCCACTCCACTCCAGTTTACTCCACTCCACTCCTTACACTCTATTCCATTCCATTCCATTCCATTCCATTCCACTCCACTCTATTCCATTCCATTCTATTCCACTCCATTCCCTTACATTCCATTCTTTCGACAGGATCTCTCTCTGACACCCAGGCTGGAGTGCAGTGGAAAAATGAAAGCTCACATTTCAATTCGCCATTCCATTGCATTTCATTCCATTCCATAACAATCCACTCCACTCCACTAAACTACACTCAACTCCATTCCATTCTATTCCATTCCATTCCATTCCATTGTATTCCACTCCAGTCCATTCTATTCCACCCCAGTCCACTCCATTCCATTCTATACGTTTCCATTCCACTCCATTCTACTCCACGGCAGTCCATTCCACACAACTCTTCTCCAATCTACTTCACTCTATTTAATCCCATTTCATCCCATTCCATTCCACTCCACTGCACTCCACTCCACTGCACTCCGCTCCACTCTCCTCCTTTCCATTCCCTTCTCTCCGATTCCATTCCACTCTATTCTACTCCATGCCTGTCCACTCCACACAACTCCAATCCACTGAAGTCCATTCCATTCCATCCCATTTCATTCCAGTCCATTCCACTCCACTCCACTCCACTCCATTCCGTTCCATTCCATTCCATTCCATTCTGCTCCGTTCCATTCCGTTCCGTTCTGTTCCATTCCATGCCATTCCCCTTCCTTCCATTCCATTCCTCTCTTTCGAAAGGATCTCACTCAGTCACTCAGGGTGGAGTGCAGTGGCACAATCCCAGCTCACACTTCATCTAACCATTCCTTTCCATTCCATTCCATCCCATTCCACTCCACTCCATTCCACTGCACTCCACTACATTCCATTCCATCCCATTCCATTGCACTCCAGATAACCCCACTCAACTCCCTTACTTTCCATTCCATCCAATTCCATTCTACTCCATTCCACTCCACTCCACTCTTGTCCACTCCACTCCGCTCCATTCCATTCTATTCTATTCCACTCTATTCCATTCCATTCCTTTCTTTCAATAGGATCTCATTCCATCATGCAGGCTGTAGTGCAGTGGCACAATCTCATCTCACGTTTCATTTCATCATTCGTTTCCATTCCATTACATTCCATTCAATTGCTTTCCACTCCACTCCACTACACACCATTCCATTCCATTCCATCCAATTCTATTCGACTGAATTCCACTCCACTCCTCTCCACTCTACTCCTTTCCATTCTATCCCAATCCATTCAACTCCATTCCACTGCACAACACGACACAATATTCCACTGACAGCACACCACTGCACTCAATTTCATTCCATTCCTTTCTTTCTACAATATGTCGCCTGTCACCCAGGCTGGAGTGCACTGGCGCAATCTCAGCTCACATTTTATTTCGCCATTCCTTTCCATTCCATTCCAATCCATTCCATTCCATTCTATTCCATTCACCTCCACTCCACTCTACTCCACTCCATTACTCTTCACTCCATTCCATTCCATCCCATTCCTTGCCACTCCATTCCACTCCACTCCGCACCACTCCTCTCCTTCTCACTCCCCTCAGTTCCATTTCACCCCATCCCATTACATTCCATTCTATTCCACTCCACTCCACTAGACTCCACTCCATTCCATTCCATCCCATTCCATTCCATTCCACCCCACTCCACTCCACTCAACTCCATTTCTGTTCATTCCATTCCATTCCATTACACTCCCCTCCAATCCACTCCACTCCTCTACACTCCATTCAATTCAATTACTTCCATTCCATTGCACTCCACTCCACTCCATCACACTCCACTCCACTCCATTCCATTACACTCCATCCGTTAGCATTCCTTTCAATGCCACTGAACTCTACTCCACTGCACTCCACTCCACTCCACTCTCTTCTATTCAATTCCATTGCATTCCCCTCTATTGCAATCCATTCCTTTCTTTCGACAGGATCTCTCTCAGTCCCCCAGGCTGGAGTGCAGTGGCACAATCTCAGCTCACCTTTCATTTCTCCATTCCATTCCATTCGATTCCATTCCATTGCATTCCATAACATTCCATTTTAGTCTTCTCCACTCCACTCCTCTCCACTCCAGTCCTCTCCACTTCATTACATTCTATTCCATTCCACTCCATTCCATTCCTTTCTTTCAAAAGTATCTCAATATGTCTCCCAGGCTGGAGTGCAGTGGCAGAATCTCAGTTCACATTTCGTTTCACCATTCCTTTCCATTGCATTGCATTCCATTCCATTCCATTGCATTGCATTCCATTCCATTCCATTTGACTCCATCTATGTCATTCCACTCCACCAGATTCAATTTCATTCCTTTCCGTTAGAATCCACTCCACTAAACTCAACTATCCCCTACTCCACTGCACTCCATTCCATTCCATCAAATTTCATTTCATTCCATTCCACGCCACCCTACTCCACTCAACTCCAGTCCACTCCAGTCCATTCCATTCCACTCCACTCCATTCCACTCCACTCCAATCCCCTCCACTCCAATCCATTCCATTACGTCCCTTTCCATTCCATTCGACTCCACTCCATTCCAATCCATTACATCCCTTTCTATGCCACTGCAGTCCACTCCACTCCACTCCACTCCACTCTATTTAATTCCATCCCATTCCATTCCACTCTATTTCATCCCACTACACTCCTTCCGCTCCACTCCTTTCAATTCCATTCCATTCCATTCCACTACACTTCACCCCATTCCACTCCTTCCACTCCACTCCATTCCATTCCATCCCATTCCATTCCACTACATTTCACTTCACTGCACCCCACTTCTCTCCGCTACACTCCACTACACTCCATTCCATTCGATTCTACTCCATCCCATTCTGTTCCACTCCATTCCCCTCCACCCCATTCCACTCCACTCCAGTCCATTCCATTTCCCTCCAATTCACTCCACTCCACTCTACTCCCATCCATTTCATTGCATTCTTTTCCTTTCCACCCCAATCTGTTCCATTCCACACCACTCCACTCCACTCCATTCCATTCCATTCCACTCCATTCCATTCCATTCCTTTCTTCCCACAGGATCTCACTCTGTCACAAAAGCTGGATTGCAGTGGCACAATCTCAGCTCACATTTCTTTTCACCATTCCATTTCATTCAATTCCATCCCATTCCATTCTATACTATTTCATTCCAATCAACTGCACTCCAATCCATTCCATTCTACTCCATGCCATTCCACTCAACTCCATTGCAATCCACTCCACTCCACTTCACTCCACTCCACTCAATTCCATTCCATTCCATTCCTTTTGACTCCATTGCATTGCATTTCTTTATTTCGTCAGAATATCACTGTGTCACACAGGCTGGAGTGCAGTGGCACAATCTCAGTTCACATTACATGTCACTTTCCATTGCATTGCATTCTATTGCATTGCATTAAATTGCTTTCCATTCCATTCCATTCCATTGCATTCCATTACATTCCATTACACTCCTTTCCAATCCACTCCACTCCACTCCACTACATTCCATTACATCTGATTCCATTCCACTCCATTCCACTCCTCTCCACTGCACTGCTCTCCACTCCAATACATTCCAATCCATCCCATTCCATTCCGCCCTCTTCCACTGCACTACACTCCATCCCACTCCACCCTAGTTCATTCCATTCGATTCCATCCCATTCCATTCTTCTCCATTCCACTCCACACCACTTCACTCCAATCCATTCCATTCCACTCCAGTACCGTCAATTCGATTCCATTCCATTCCACTGTATTACTTTCCATTTATTTCTTTCGAGAGCATCTCACTCTGTCACTCAGCCTGGAGTTCAGTGACACAATCTCAGCTTCCATTCCATTCCACTCCACTCCACTCCACTCCACTCTATTCTACTCCACTCCACCTCACCCCACACCACTCCATTCCATTCCATTCTACTCCACCCCCTTCACCCAACACCACTCCATTCAACACCATTCCAGTCGACTCCATTCTACTCCATTCCATTCAATTCCAATCCACTCCATTCCATTCCACTCCATTAAAATCTACTGCTTTCCATTCAGTTCCACTCCACTGCAATCCACTCCATTCCATTCCAATCCATTCCATTCCATTCCATTCCTTTCCATTACATTCCACTCCACTCCAGTCCATTCCAATCTGTTCCATTCCTTTTGACTCCATTCCTTTCCATTCCTTTCCATTACATACCACTCCACTCCACTCCATTCCATTCTATTCCATTCAATTAGACTCCATTCCATTCCACTCCTTTCCATCACATTCCACTCCACTCCAGTCCATTCCATTCTATTTAATTCCATTCGATTCCATTCCATTCCATTCCACTCCATTCCAGCCCACTCTACTCCAATCCACTGCAATCTAATCCAATCCATTCCATTCCATTCCTCTTTACTCCATTCCATGCCATTCCATTCCACTCCATTCCAGTCCACTCCATTCCACTCCACTCCATTCTATGCCACTCCATTCTATTCCAAACCACTCCATGCCACTTCACGAAACTCCACTCCACTCCACTCCATTTAATTCCACTTCGCTCCAATCCACTGCACTCCACTCCATTCCACTCCATTCCATTCCACTCCACTCCATTCCACACCACTCCACTCCAATCCACTCCACTCTCTTCCATTCCATTCCACACCATTCCACTGCATACCAATCCACTCCAATCCACTCCAATCCATTACATTTCATTCCACTGCACTCCATGCTATTCCATTCCAATTCACTCCATTCCATTGCACTCCACTCCACTCCACTATACTCCACTCTACTGCATTTAATACCAGTCCTTTCCATTTCACTCCATTCAACACCACTCCACTCGATTCCACCCAACTCCATTCCATTCCACTCCATTTCTTCCAACCCACTCCATTCCACTCCATCTCATTCCATTACACTCCATTGCATTCCACTCCACTCCACTCTGTTCCATTCCATTCCATTTCACTCCACTCCATTGCACATCATTCCACTCCATTCCACTCCACTCCACTCCATTCCATTCCAATCCATTCCATTCCACACCACTCCTTCCACTCTACTCCTTTCCAGTCCACTCCTCTCCATTCCACTCCACTCCACTCCACTCCCTTCCACTCCACTCCATTCCATTCCACTCCACTCCATTCCACTCTATTCCTTTCCACTGCACTCCACTCCACTCCTTTCCACTCCATTCCGTTCCACTTCATTCCAATCCACCCCATTCCATTGCATTCCACTCCATTCAACTCCATTCCACTCTAATCCATTCGAGTCTGCTTGGCTTCATTCTTTTCCATTCCATTCCACTGTACTCCATTCCATTCCACTCCATTCCACTCCATTCCACTTCACTCCAGTCCATTCCATTCCATTCCATTCCATTCCTTTCCATTCCATTCCATTCCATTCCATTCCATTCCATTACACTCCATTCCCCTCCACTCCTTCCACTCCATTGCAGTCCATTGCACTCCATTCCTGTCCATGGCACTCCACTCCACTCCATTACATTCCATTCCACTGGACTCCGCTGCATTCGATAGCAATCCATTGCACTCCACTTCATTCCATACCATTCCACTCCGCTCCACTCCATTAGGTTTAATTCCCCTCCATTGCATTCCACTCCATTCCACTCTAATCCACTCCATTCTACTCCACTCAATTGCGTTCTTTTCCACTGCACTTCACTCCATTCCACTCCTCTCCACTTCATTCGTTTCCATTCCATTCAACTCCACTCCACTAAATTCCAATCCATTCCAATCCCTTCCACTCCACTAAACTCCATTCCATTCCTTTCCATTTCATTGCACTTCATTCCATTTCTGTCCTTTCCACTTCACTCCAATACATTCCCTTCCACTCCATGCCATTCCATTATACTCCACTCCATTCCATTCCATTAAATTGCACTGCCCTCCATTCCAGTACACTCCACTCCATTCCACTACAATCCACTCCAATACATTCCATTCCACTCCACTCCATTACATTCCATTACACTGCACACCACTCCATCCACTCCACTCCCCTCCATTCCACTCCATTCAATTCCACTCCATTCCACTCCACTCCATTCCATTCTATTCCACTCCAATCCACTGCATTCCACCCCACTCCTTTCCACTCTACTCTGCTCCATTCCATTGCATTCCATTCTATTTCATTCTATTCTATTCCATTCCATTCCATTCCACTCTCCTTCATGCCATTCCAGTCCGCTCCATTGCATTCCATTCCATTCCATTGCAATCCACTCCATTCCATTCCGTCCCACTCCACTCCATTCCAATCCACTCCGCTCCATTCCACTCCACACCACTCAATTCTTTCCATTGCATTCCAATCCACTCCATTGCATTCCTTTCCATTCTACTCCATTCCAATCCATTCTGATCCATTTCATTCCATTCCAATCCACTCTGATCCATTCCATTCCATTCCACCCCACTCCACTCCTTTCCAATCTATTCCTCTCTATTCCTCTCCAGTCCACTCCATGCTTTCCATTGCATTCCAGTCCACTCCATTTCATTCCATTCTACTCTACTCCATTGCAGTCCACTCAATTCCACTCCACTCCGTTGCGTTCCTTTCCATTCAACACCATTCCTTTCCACTCCAGTTCATTCTAGTCAACTCCACTCCATTCCACTCCACTCCAATCCTCTCAACTGCATTTTATTCCACTCTGCTCCATTTCATTCCATTCCACTCCAGTCCACTCTATTCCAATACATTCACTCTATTCCACTCCACTCCACTCCATTCTTCCCAGTCCATTCCATTTCACTCCATTCCATTCCATTCCACTCTACTCAATTCCACTTCACTGCATTCCATTCCTTTCCATTCCACTCCATTCCATTCCACTCCACTCCATTCCAGTCCACTCCACTCCGTTCTTCTCCACTGCACTCCACTAGACTCATCTACATTCCATTCCACTCCACTCCATTCCATTACACTCCACTCAATTCCATTTCAATGCATTCCACTACACTCCTCTCCACTCCTCTCCATTCCATTCAACTCCATTCCACTCTACCCCACTCCATTGTACTCCACTCCACTCCATTCCATTCCTTTCAACTCCATTCCATTCCTTTCCACTCCTCTCTACTTAACTGCACTCCACTCCAATCCATTCCATTCTATTACATTCCACTGCTATCAACTCCAATCCATTCCATTCTATTACATTCCACTGCTATCAACTCCAATCCATTCCATTCCACACCAGTCCATTCCATAGCACTCCACTCCTCTCCACTCCACTCCACCCCATTCCATTCCTTTCCACTCCATTCCATTCTATTACTTTCTTTCCACAGGATCTCACTCTGTGACAAATGCTGGAGTGCAGTGGCACAATCTCAGCTCACATTTCTTTTCATCATTCCTTTGCATTCCTTTCCATCCCTTTCCATTCCATGTTTTTTCATTCCACTCTGCTGCACTCCAGTCCATTCCATTCCACTCCAGCACTTTACATTTGACTCCATTGCAATCCACTCCACTGCACTCCACTCCACTCCATTCCGTTACGTTCCATTCCTTTTCCCTCCATTGAATTCCATTCCTTTCTTTCAACAGGATATTTCTGTCACCCTGGCTGCAGTGCAGTAGTACAATCTCAGCACGCTTTACATGTCACTTTCCATTGCATTGCATTCTATTCCTATGCGTTCTATTGCATTCCATTCCATTTCATTCCACTCCATTCCATTCAATTCCATTCCACTCCTTTCCACTCCACTCCAGTCCACTACGTTCCATTACATCTGATTCAATTCTACTTCATTCCAATCCTCTACACTTTATCCCACTCCAGTGCATTCCATTCCATTCCATCCCATTCCATTCCTCTCCATTCCATTCTATGCCACTTCATTCCACTCCACTCTAGTCCACTGCACTCTTTTCCTTTCCATTCCATTTCAATTCATTCCATTCCATTCCTCTCTTTTGACATTAGCTCACTCTGTCACTCAGAATGAAGCCCAGTGGCACATTCTCAGCTTCCATTCCCTTCCATTGCATTCCACTCCACTGCAGTCCGCTCCAATCCACTCCAGTCCATTACACTCCAGTCCATTCCACTCCACTCCACTCCAAACCACTCCATTCCACTCCATTCCACTCCATTCCATTCCACTCATTTCCACTCCACTCCAGTCCACTTCACACCACTCCATTCAACTCCATTCCACTCCATTCCATTCCACTCCATTCCACTCCATTCCACTCCACTCCATTCCATTCTATCCCCCTCTAATCCACTCCACTGCATTGATTTTCATTCCAATCCATTCCATTCCATTCTACTCCATTCCACTTCATTCCATTCCATTCCACTCCACTCCACTCCATTCCATTCCACTCCATTTGACTCCATTCAACTCCACTCCACTCCACTACAATCTACTGCGGTACATTCTTTTCCATTTCGTTTCATTCCACTGCATTCCACTCTCTTCCATTCCATTCCATTCCACTCCATTCCATTCTCCTACACTCCATTCCATTCCGTTCCATTCCACTCCTTCCCATGACACACCATTCCACTCCATTCCACTCCATTCCAGTCTACTCAATTCCCCTCGACTACATTCCATTCTATTCCACTCCACTCCACTCCAACACATTCCATTTCATTCCATTCCACTCGACTCCATTCCATTCCACTCCACTCCACTCCAGTCAAATCCAGTCAACTCCATTCCATTCCCCTCCATTCCAATCCAATCCATTCCACTCCACTCCATTCCATTCTATTCCACTCCACTCCAATCCACTCCACTACATTGCATTCCATTCAAGTCCACTCCTCTCCACTCCATTACTTTCTCATCCATTCCATTCCACTCCATTCCACTACACTTCACTCCACTCCATTCCACTCCATTCCATTGCATTCCACTCCACCTGACTCCATTCCACTCCACTCCATTCCAGTCCACTCAACTGCATTCCATTCCATACCACTCCACTCCACTCCATTCTAATCCTTTCTACTCCATTCCTCTCCAATCCACTCCAATCCATTCCATTCCACTCCCTTCCACACCACTCCACTCCATTCCATTCCACTCCACTCCATTCCATTCCACTCCACTCCATTCCATGCCATTCCATTCCATTCCACTCAATTCCATTCCGTTCTTCTCCATTCCAGTCCATTCCACTCCACTCCTCTCCACTCCACTCCATTCCATTCCATTCCATTCCATTCCATTCCACTGCACCGTTCCACTCCACTGCATTCCATTCCACTCCATTCCAGTCTATTCCACTCCATTCCACTCCACTCCTCTCTGTTCAACTCCATTCCCCTCCATACTACTCCATTCCATTCCAATCCATTCCACTCCATTCCTTTCCATTCCACTACTTGCCACTCTAATCCATTCCGTTCCACTCCACTCTACCCCTATCCTATCCAGTCCTCTTCATTCCATTCCACTATATTCCACTCCACTCCACTCCTTTCAGTTCCACTTCACTCCACACCAATCTGCTCCATTCCACTCCACTCCATTCCACTCCACTCCATTCCTTTCCATTCCATTCCATTCCACTCGACTCCACTCCATTGCACTGCTCTCCTCTCCACTCTATTCCATTCCATTCCACTTCATTCCATTCCGTTCCACTCTACTCCATTCAACTCCAATCCATTCCAGTCAACTCCATTCTCTTCCACTCCATTCGACTCCATTCCACTCCGCCCTACTCCATTCCACTCCACTCCACTCAATTCAATTGCATTCCACTCCATTCCTCTCCATTCCATTCCATTCCACTCCACTCCACTCCGTTACACTCCACTTCACTCCTCTCCACTTCACTCCTCACCAATCCATTCCATTCCATTCGTTTCAACTCCAATACATGCCCTTACACACCCCTCCATTCCACACCTCTGCACTCCACTCCGCTCCACACCTCTCCTTTGAATTCCACTCCATTCCTTTCCACTCTTTTTTTTCGAGAGTATCTCACTCTATCACAAAAGATGGAGTGCAGTGGCACAATCTCAGCTCACATTTCTTTTCACCGTTACATTTCATTCCATTCCATCCCATTCCATTCAATACTATTTCACTCCGGTCAACTACACTCCACCCCATTCTATTCCACTCCATCCCCTTCCGTTCGGCTCCATTCCAATCCACTCCACTCCACTCCACTCCACTCCACTCCACTCCACTCCACTGTATTCCATTCCATTCCATTCCATTTCACTCTCTTGCATTCCATTCCTTTCTTTCTACAGGATATCACTGTGTCATCCAGGCTGGAGTGCAGTGGCACAATCACAGCTCACATTACATGTCACTTTCCAATGCATTGAATTCCATTCCATTGCATTCCATTGCTTTCCATTCCAATCCATTGCATTCCACTGAATTCCTTTCATTTCCAAAACACTCCTTTCCACTCCACATAACTCCAGTCCACTACATTCCATGCCATCCTATTCCATTCCACTGAATTTCACTCCTCTCCACTCCACTGCACTCCAATCCACTCCATTCCACTCCATCCCATTCTATTCCAATCAATTCCACAGCAATCCACTCCACCCCACTGCATTCCACTTCATTCCATTCCATTCCATGCCACTCTAATCCATTCCATTCCACTCTACACCACCACAATCCTCTCCAATCCACTTCATTCCATTCCATTCCTTTCCACTCCACTCCATTCCACTCCGTTCCACTCCATTCCATTCCACTCCACTCCACTGCATTACACTCGACTCCATTCCACTCCATTCCATTCCATTCCATTCCACTCGACTGCACTCCATTGCACTCCACCCCACTCCATTGCACTTCTCTCCTCTCCACTTCATTCCGTTCCATTCCACCCCATTCAATTTCATTCCACTCTACTCCATTCCACTCCACTCCACTCCATTCCACTCCATTAGACTCCATTGCACTCCACCCTACTTCATTCCACTCCACTCCACTCCACTCCATTCAATTGCATTCCACTCCATTCCTCTGCATTCCATTCCATTCCACTCCACTCCACTTCACTCCCTTCCTCTTCACTCCTCTACAATCCATTCCACTCCATTCGTTTCAATTCCAATACATTCCCTTCGACACCACTTCATTCCACACCACTCTACACTTCTCCACTCCACTCCATTCCATTCCACTCCATTTCATTCCATTCCTTTTTTTCCACAGGATATCACCCTGTCACAAAAGATGGAGTGCAGTGGCACAATCTCAGCTCACATTTCTTTTCACTGTTCCATTGCATTCCATTCCATCCCATTCCATTCAATGCCATTTCACTCCCCTCCACTGCACTCCACTCCATTCATTCCACTCCATCCCATTCCTTTTGGCTCCATTCCAATCCACTCCACTGTACTCCACTCCACTACATTCCATTCCATTTCACTCCATTGCATTCCATTCCTTTCTTTCTACATGATATCACTGACATCCAGGCTGGAGTGCAGTGGCACCATCTCAGCTCACATTACATGTCACTTTCCATCGCATTGAAATCTATTCCACTGCATTCCATGGCTTTCCATTCAATACCATTCCATTCAATTCCATTCCATTCCATTGAATTCCATTACACTCCTTTCCACTCCATGTAACTCTAGTGCACTACATTCCATGCCATCTGAATCCATTCTACTGAATTCCACTCCTCTCCACTCCACTGCGCTCCAATCTACTCCACTCCACTCCATCACATTCCTTTCTGATCCATTCCACTGCACTCCACTCCACTCCACTTCATTCCATTCAATTCCACCCCCTTCCATTCCTCTCCATTCCACTCCACTCCACTTCACTCCACTCCACTGCAGTCCACTCCACTCCAATCCATTCCATGTCATTCCATTCCAGTGAATTCCATTCCATTCCTTTCTTTCGACAGTATCTCACTCAGTTATTCATCATGGAGGGCAGTGGCACAATCTCAGGTTCCATTCCATTCCGTTCCATTCGACTCCAGTCCACTCTACTGCACTCCACCCTACTCCATTACACTGAATTCCACCCCATTCTATTCCACTACATTTCACACAACTCCATTACATTCCATTCCACTCCACTCCACTCCACTCCATTCCTTCCAATCCATTCCACTCCACTCCATTCCATCATTCCATTCTATTCCACCCCACTACACTCCATTCCATTCCACAACATTCCACTCCACTCCACTCCACTCTATTCCGCTCCATTCCATTCCATTCCATTCTATTCCTTTCCATTCCATTCCATTCCATTCCATTCCTTTCCATTCCTTTCCACTCCATTCCACTTCATTTCATTCCACTCAACTCCACTCCAATCCATTCCACTCCACTCCATTCCAATCCATTCCACTCCATTATTTGCCACTCTATTGCACTCCACTCCATTCCACTCCACTCCACTGAACTCTACTCCATTCTGTCCATACGTTTCCATTATATTTCACTGCATTCCATTCCTCTCCACTCCGCTCCATTCCTCTCCAGTCAACTTCAGTCAACTCCACTCTGCTACACTCCACTCCACTCCTCAATATTCTAATTCATTCCATTCCATTCAATTCCATTCCATTCCACTGCACTCTACTCCACTCCACTCCAGTAAAATCCATTCCACTCCATTCCACTCCATTCCATTCCCCTCCATTCCATTCCCCTCCATTCCATTCCACTCCATTGCACTCCACTCCAATCCACTCCATTCCATTCCATTCCACTCCAATCCACTCCACTCCATTCCATTCCACTCCACTCCAATCCATTCCACCCCATACCACTGCACTCCATTCCATTCCATTCCACTCCCCTCAACCCCATTTCCCTGCCCTACACTCCATCAAACTCCAGCCAATTCCACTCCACTACTTCCACTCCACGCTGTTCCATATAATTCCATGCCATGCCACTCAACTCCACTTCTTTCCACTGTACTCCACTCCATTACATTATGCTCCATTCCATTCCACTCCATTCTATCCCAGTACACTCCAATCTATTGCACTCCATTGTGTTCCATTCCATTCCATTTCATTCCACTCCACTCCAATCGACTCCAATCCACTCCACTCCATTACTGTCCACTCCACTCCACTCTATTCCTCTCGACTCCATTCCATTCCATTCTATTCCACTCCACTCCACTCCATTCCAATCCATTCCACCCGATTCCATTCCATTCAACTCCATTCTAGTTCAATCCACTCCACTCCACTCCACTCCACTCCACTCCATTCCAAAACACTCCACTCCATTCCATTCCACTCCACTCCACTCCACTACATTCCATTCCATTCCTCTCCGCACAACACCCCTCCACTCCAATTCAGTCTATTCCACTCCACTCCACTCCATTCCATTAAATTCCACTACATTCTCTGCCACTCCATTCCACTCCATTCCATTCCACTCCAATCCACTCCATTCTACTCCACTTCTCTCCATACCATTTCATTCCATTCCACCTCATTCCATTCCATTCCTTTGCATTCCACCCCACTCCACTCTACTCCACTGCGTTCCATTCCACTCCACTCCTCTCCATTCATTCCTATCCATTCCTTTCCACTCCACTCCACTCCACTCCACTGCAACCCATTCCATTCCATTCCATTCCATTCCACTCCACTCCATTCCACTGCACTCCATTACATTTCATTGCATTCCATTCCACTCCACTGCATTTCACTCCACTCCACTCCATTCCATCCCAATCCACTCCAGTCCATTCCATTCCATTCCACTCCATTTCATTCCATTCCAATCCATTCCTGTCCACTCCACTCCACTGAGTTCCACTCCACTCCTCTCCATTCCACTCCTTTCCATTCCACTCCACTCCACTCCATTCCACTCCACTGCAATCCATTCCATTCCATATCATTCCTCTCTACTCCACCCTACTCTATTCCACTCCATTCCACGCAACTCCATTCAATTCAATTCCATTACACTCCCCTCTACTCCACTCCATTCAACTGCAGTCCACTCCAATCCATTACATTCCACTCCATTCCACTGCAATCCACTCCATTCCATTCCATTCCATTAGATTCTACTCCATTCCATTCCAATCTATTCCACTCCACTTCACTCCAATCCACTCCATTCCATTCAAATCCACTCCATTCTACTCCAGTCTACTCGAATCCACTCCACTACACACCATTCCGTTCCACTCTATTCCATTCCATTCAATTCCTTTCTTTCCATAGTGTCTCACTCTGTCACAAAGGCTGGAATGCAGTGGCACAATGTCAGCTTACATTTCTTTTCACCTTTCCATTGCATTCCATTCCATCAATTTCCATGCCATACTATTTCACTCCACTCCACTCCATTCCATTCCATTCCACTCCATCCGAATTCATTTGAATCCATTCCACTCCAGTCAAGTCCACTCTACTCCACTCCTTTTCATTCCATTCCATTCCTCTTCACTGAATTCCACTCCACTCCACTCCTTTCCATTCCACTCCATCCCATTCCATTTGATTACATCTCACTGCACTGCATTCCACTCCACTCCATTCCACTTCACTACACTCCATTCCACTCCATTCCACTCCACTTCATTCCACTCCACTCCATTTCATTCCACTCTAATCCATTCCAGTCCACTGCACTCCATTCCATTTCATTCCATTCCACTCCATTCCACACCAATCCAATCCATTCCACTCCATTCCACTCCAATCCCTTCAACCCCATTCCAGTCCATTCCACTGTATTTCAGTCCACTCCACTCCATTCCCCTCCATTCCATTCCATTCCACTGCACTCCACTCCTTTCAATTAGAATCCATTCCACTCCGCTGTATTCCATTCCACTCCACTCCACTCCACTCCATTCCACTCCATTCCATTCCATTCCACTCCACTCCACTCCATTCAATTCTTCGCCATTCCACTCCATTCCTTTCCATTCCACACTACTACACTCCATCCCAATCCAATCCACTACATTCTATTCCCCTCCACTTCATTCCAAGGATGTAGAATGAAGTTTATTGGAGTGATGTGAAGAGGAGTGGAGTCAGTGAAGTAGAATGGAGTGGAGTGAATTGGATTGGAATGGATTGGAGTGGAGTGGAGTGGCGCTGAGTGGAGTGGAGTGGAGTGCAGTGGGTTCGAATGGAATGGAGTGGAAGCTGAGATTGTGCCAATGTGCTCCAGGCTGAGTGACAGAGTGAGATAATGTCGAAATAAAGGAATGGAAGACAATGTATTGGAGTGGAATGGATTGGAGTGGACTATAGTGGAGTGGAGTCAAATGGAGTGGTGTGGAATGAAGAGGAATGGAATCAGATGGAATGGAATGAAAAGAAGTGGAGTGGAGAGGAGTGGAGTGAACTGCAGTGGAATGGAGGGGAATGGAAAGGAATGAAGTGGAGAAGAGTGTAATGGAGTGGAATGGAAACAGATATAATGGAATGTAGTGGAGTAGAGTGCAGTGTAAAAGAGCGGACTGCAGTTGAATGCAAATGAATGAAATGGAATGGAATGGAATGCAAAGGAATGCAATGGAATTGAATTCAATGCAATGGAAAGTGACATGTAATGTGAGCTGAGATTTTGCCACTGCACTCCAGCCTCAGTGACACAGTGATATCCTGTTGAAGGAAAGGAGTGGGATGCAATGGAGTGAAATAAAATGGAATGGAACGGAATGGAGTGGAGTGGAGTGCAGTGGAGTGGATGGGAATAGAGCCAAATGGATGGGATATAGAGGAATGGAATGGAGTGGAGTGCAGTGCAGTGGAGTGAAATAGTATTGAATGGAAAGGGATGGAATGGAATGCAATGGGGAGGTGAAAAGAAATGTGAGATGAGATTGTGCCACTGCATTCCAGCTTTGTTACAGATTGAGATCCTGTGGAAATAAAGGAATGGAATGGAATGGAGTGGAATAGAATGGAAAGGAGTGGAGTGGAGTGGAGTGGTTTGGAATGTAGTGGTGTGGAATGGAATGAAATGGAATTGAAAGGAATTGAATGGTATGGAATGGATTGGAGTGGAGAGGAGTACAGTGGATTGCAGTGGAGTGGAGTGGAATGGAGTGGAATGAAATGGAATTCAGTGGAATGGAGTAGAGTGGAATGGAATGATATGGAGTAGAAGTGAATGGAGAGGAATGGAGGGTATTGGAGTGGAATGGAGTAGAGTGTGTCAGAATGGAGTGGAATGGATTGGAATGGAGGGGAATGTAATGGAATGGAATGGACTGAAGTGGAGTGGAGTGGAAAGAACTGGAATGGAATGGATAGGAGAGGAATGGAATGGAAGGGAGTGGAATAGAATAGAGTGGAATGGAATGGAATGGCATGGAATGGAGGAGAGTGGAGTGGAATAGAGTGGATTGGAACGGAAAAGAGTTGAATGGAATGGAATGGACTGGCGTATGGTGGAACGGAGTGAAATGGATTGGAATGGAGAGGAATGGAGTGCAATGTAATGGAAAGGAATGGAGTAGAATGGTAAAGAATGGAATGGAATGCAGTGCAGTGGAATGGAATGGAGTGGAGTGGAATGGAGTGGAGTGGAATGGAGAGGAATGGAAAGGAGTGGAATGGAGGGGAATGGAGTGGAATGGAGTGGAGTGGAAAGGAATAGATTGGAATGTACTGGAATGGAGTGGAATGGAATTGAATGGAGTGGAGTGGAGTGGAGTGGAAAGAACTGGAATTCAACGGAATGGAATGGAATGGAATGGAATTCAATAGAATGGAGTGGAATGGAATGGAATGCCATGGAATGGAGTGGAGTGGAGTGGAATGGAGTTGACTGGAGTGGAAAAGAAGAATGGAATGAAATGGAATGGAGTAGAGTGGAGTGGAATGGAGAGGAATGGATTGGAATGAAGTGGAGTGCACTGGAATGCAATGGAATGGAATGGAGCAGATTGGAGTAGAATGGAGAGGAGTGGAAGGGAGTGCAGTCGAGTGGAAAAGAGTGGAATGGAGTGGAGTGGAATGGGGTGGAGTGGAATGGAATGAAATGGAGTAGAATGGAATGGAGTGGAGTTCAATTGGCTGGATTAGTGTGGACTGGAATGGCGTGGAGTGGATTGGAGTGGAGTGAAGTGGATTGGGATGAAATGGAGTGGAATGGAGTGGAGTGGAGTGTAATTGACTGGATTAGTGTGGACTGGAATGGTGTGGAGTGGAATGGAGTGGAGTAGAGTGGAGTGGAATGAAATGGAGTGGAATGGAATGAAGTGGAGTGAAATGGCATGGAGTGCAGTGGAATGGAATGGAATGAAGTGGAATGGAATGGAGTAGAGTGGAACGGAGTGCAATGGAATTGAGTGGAGTGGAGTGAAGTGGAATGGAGTGGAGTGGACAGGAATGGGGTGGAGTGGAATGGAATGGAATGGATTCGAGTGGAGAGAAATGGTGTGGATTGGAGTGGAATGGATTGGAGTTGATTGAAATGGATTAGAGTGCAACGGAGAGTAGTGGAGTTCATTGGAGTGTAATGGATTGGAGTAGATTGGAGTAGCATGGATTTTAATGCAATGGAGTGGATTGGAATGGAATGGAATGGAATAGAATGGATTGGAGTGCAGTGGAACAGATTGCAGGCGAGTGGAATTGATTTGAGTGTAATGTAGTAGAATGGAATGGAGTGGATTGGAATGGAGTAGAGTAGCACGGAGTAGAGTGGAGTTCAGTGGAGATTAATGGAATGGAGTGGAGTGGAGTGGAGTTGAGTGGAATGAAATTGAATGGAATGGAGTGGAGTGGAGTGGAATGGAGTGGAGTGGAGTGGAATGGAGAGAATTGGAACTTAGTAGAATGAAGTGGATTGGATTGGACTGGAATGGAGTGGAGTGGAATGGAGAGAATTGGAACTTAGTAGAATGGAGTGGATTGGATTGGACTGGAATGGAGTGGAGTGGAATGGAATGGAGAGGATTGGAATGTAGTAGAATGGAGTGGATTGCATTGGACTGGAATGGAATACAGTGGCATGGAGTGGAATAGAATGGAGTGGAATGGAGGGGAATGGAATGGAATGGAGTGTATTGGAATTGAATGGGATGTAGTGGAAAGGAATGTAATGGAGTGTTGTGGAATGGAATGGAGTGCAATGGAATCGAGTGTAGTGGAGTGGAGTGGAAGAGATTGGAGTGGAGTGGAAAAGAGTTGAATGGAATGGAATGGAATGGAGAAGACTGGAATGGAGTGGACAGGAACGGAGTGGTGAGGAAAAGAATGGAATGGAAAGGAATGGAATGGAATGGAATGGACTGGAGTGAAGTGGAATGGAGTGGAGTGGAGTGGAATGTAGCAGAATGGAATGTAATGGAATGGAAAGGAATGGATTGATTGGAGTGGAACAGAGTGGATTGGAGTGCAGGGGACTGGAATGGAATGGAATGAAGTGGAGTGGAGAGGACTGTAAAGAAATGGAATGGAATGGAAAGGGATGGAGAGGAAAGGAGTGGAGTGGAATGGAGTGCACTGGAAGGGAGTGGAATGGAGGAGAGTGGAATGGAACGGAGTTGGGTGGAGTGGAGTAGAAAGGAGGGTAGTGGAGTGCAGTGGAGTGATGTGGTGTGGAATTTAGTGGAAAGGAAAAGAATGGAGGGGAGGTTAATGAAATGGAGTGGATTGGAGTGAAGTGGAGGGCAATGGAATGGAATGGGATGGAGTGGAATGGAATGGAGTGGAGTTGAATGGAAAGGAGTGGAGTGGACTGGCGTGGATTTCATTGGAGTGAAGTGGAGTGGAGAGGAGTAGAGTAGAGTGGAATGGAGTGGAATGGACTGCAGTGGAGTGAAGTGGAGTGGAATGGATGGAGTGATGTGAAGGGGAATGGAGTGGAATGGACAGGAGTGGAGTGGAGTGGAATGGAATGGAGTGGAGTGGAGTGGAATGGAATGGAGTGGAGTGGAGGGGAAAGGAGTGGAATGGACTTGAGTGGAGTGGAGTGGAATGGAATGGACTTGAGTGGAGTGGAATGGAGAAAAAAGGAATTGATTGGATCAGAGTGGACTGGAGTGGAGTTGAATGGAGTGGAAAGGAATGGATTGGATCGGAGTGGACTGCAGTGGAGTGGAGTGGAGTTGAACTCAATAGAAGAAGTGGAATGGAATGGAATGGAGTGGAGTGGAATGAAACGGAACAGAATGGAGTTCAACGAAGTGGAGAGGAGTGGATTGGAATGGATTGGGGTGGACTGGAAAGGAGTGGAGCAGAGAGGAATGGACTGGAATAGAGTGTAATGGAATGGACAGGAATGGTATCTAATGGAAAGGAGAGGAGTGGTATCTAATGGAAAGGAGAGGAGTGTAATGCCATGGAATGGAGTGGAGGGGAGTGGAATGGAGGGTAGTGCATTGGAAAGGAGTTGAATGGAATGGAAAGTTTTGGAGTGGAGTGGAGTGGAATCGAGTGGAATAGAGTTGAGTGCAATGGAGTGTAGTTTGGTGGAATGGAATGGAGTGGAATGGAATGGAGTAGAATGGAATGGAGTTGAGTGCAGTGGAGTGGAGAGGAGTGGAATGGATAGGAAGGAATGGAATGGATTGGAGTGGAGTGGAATGGAATAGAATGGAGTAGAGTGGAAGGGAGTGCAATGATATAGAGTGGAGTGGAGTGGATTGCAGTGCAATGGAATGGAATGGAGTGGAGTGGAGTGGGGTGGACTGGAATGGAGTGGAATGGAGTGGAATGGAATGTAGTGGAGTGGACAGGAAAGGAATGGAATGGAGTAGAGTAGAATGGAGTGGAGCAGAGTGGAATTGAGTGGAAAGGAATTGAGTAGAGTTAAATGGAATGGAGTAGAGTGGAGTGAAGTGGAGTGGATTGGAATGGAATAGAGTGGAATGGAATGGAGTGGAGTGAAACGGAGTGGAAAGGAATGGAGTAGAATTAAATGGAATGGAGGAGTGGAGTGGAGTAGAGAGAAATGGTGTGCAGTGGAATGGATAGGAAAGAAATAGAGTGGA
The DNA here is from genome assembly GCF_028885625.2 of Pongo pygmaeus. Taxonomy (NCBI): domain Eukaryota; kingdom Metazoa; phylum Chordata; class Mammalia; order Primates; family Hominidae; genus Pongo; species Pongo pygmaeus. The sequence continues at coordinate 3,283,645 of NC_085931.1, forward strand.
GTGCAGTTGAATAGAATTTTATGCAGCGGAGTGCAGTGGAATTGAGTGGAGAGGAATGGAGTGGAGTGGAGTGGAATAGCATGGACTGGAGTGAAGTGAAACGGAGAAGTAAAGAATGGAGTGGAATTAAATGGAATGGAGTGGAGTGGAATGGAGTGGAGTGGAGTGAACTGGAATGGTGTGGAGCAGAATGGATTCAAAAGGAAGGGAGTGGAGTGCAGTTGAATGGAATGGAATGCAGTGGAATGGAGTGGAGTGGAGTGGAATTGAATGGAGTGGAGTGGAAAGGCATGGACTGGAGTGGAGTGAAAAGTAGTGGAATGGAATGGAGTGGAATTGAGTGGAGTGGAGTGGCATGGAGTGGAGTGGGGTGGAATGGAGTAGAGTCGAAAGCAATGGAATGGAGTGGAAAGGAGTGGAACGGAATGCATTTGAGAGGAGCAGAAGGGAGTGGAGTGGAGTACAATGGAGTGAATTGAAATGGAATGGAAGAGAACGGAGTGGAGTCGGGTGGAGTGGTGTGGAGTGGAGTGGAATGGAGTGGAGTGGAGTGGAATACAGTTGAATGTAAGGTAATGAAATGGAATGGAGTGGAGTGGAATGGAGTAGAGTGGAAAGGAATGGAATGGAGTGTAATGGAATGGATTGGAATAGAATGGAATGGAATGGATTGGAGACGAGCGGAATGGAGTGAAGTGGAATGTAGTGGAGTTGAATGTAATTGACTGGAAAGGAATGGAATGGGGTGGAGTGGATTGTAGTGGAGTGGAATGGAGTGGAGTGGAGTGCAGGGGACTGGAATGGAATGGAGTTGGGTGGAGTGGAGTGGACTGGAATGAAATAGAAAGGAATTGACAGGTATGGAGGGGAAAGGAGTGGAGTGGAATGAAATGTACTGGAAGGGAACGGAAAGGAGGTGGGTGGAATGGAACGGGTTGGGGTGGAGTGGAGTGGAGTTTAATGGAGTGGAAAGGAGTGGAGTGGAGTGAAATGGAATGTAGTGGATTGGAGTGGAATGGAATGCAATGGAGTGGAATGGAAAGGAATGGAACATAGTGGTATGGAATGGAGAGGATTGTAATGGAGCGCAATGGAAAGGAGTGAAGTGGAGCCTAAAGGAATGGAATGGAGAGGAGTGGATCCTAAAGTAATGGAATGGAATGGAGTGGAATGGAGTTGAATGGAATGGAGAGGAGTGGATTGTATAAGAGTAGAGTAGAGTGCAGTGGATTGGAATTGAATGGAATCGAGTGGAGTAGAATGCATTGGAATGGACTAGAGTGGAGTGGAGTGAAGAGGAGTGGAGTGGAATGGAGTGGAGTGGAATGGAAACGAATGGAATGGAGTGGAGTGCAATGGAGTGGAGAGGAATGGAGTAGAGTGGAATGGAATGGAAAGGAGTGGAAAGGAATGGAGAAGAGTAGAGTGGAATGGGGTGGAGTGGAATGGAGTAGAGTGGAAAGGAATGTAATGGAGTGGAGTAGAATGGATTGGAACGGAATGGAATGGACTGGAGTGGAGTGGAATGGAGTGGATTGGAATGGAGTGGAGTGGAGTAGAATCGAATAGAGTGGAATGCAGTGGACTGGAGTGAAGTGGAATGGAATGGAATGCAATGCAGGGGAGTGGAGTGGAATAGAGTGGAGTCGAATTGACTGTAGTGGAATGCAGTGGAGTGGAGACGAATGGAATGGAAAGGAGTGGAGTGGAATGGAGTGGAGTGGAATGGAGTGGAATTGAGTGGAATGGAATGGAATGTGGTGGAGTGGACTGGAACGGAGAGGAATGGATTGGAATTGGGTGGATTTGAATGGAATGGAAAGGAATGGGATGGAGTGCAGTGGAATGGAGACGAATGGATAGGAGTGGACTGGAGCAGAGTGGATAGGAATGAAATGGAATGGAATGGAGTGAAGTGGAATGCAATGGAGTAGAGTGAAATTGAATGGAGTGGAGTGGAGTGTAATGTAATTGAATGGAATTGATTGGAGTGGAGTGGAATGGAGTGAAGTGGAATGCAGTGGAGTGGAGTGGAGTGGAATGGAATGGAATGGGGTGGAGTGGAATGGAGTGGAATGGAACTGAGTGGAATGGAACGGAGTGGAATGGAGTGGAGTGGAGTGGATGGAATGGAGTGCACTGGAATGGAATGCAATGGAGTGCAGTGGAATTAAAGGAGTGGGGTGGAATGGAATGTAGTAAAGTGGAATGGAGTGGAATTGAGTGGAGCGGAATGGAATGGAGTCGAATTGAGTGGAGCGGACTGGAATGCAGTGGAGTGGATTTAGTGGACTGAAATGGAGTGCAGTGGAATGAAATGAAGTGGAATGGAAAGGAATGTAATGTAATGGAGTGTAATGGAGTGGAATGGAGAGGAGTGTAATGGAAAGGATTGGAAATGAATGGAATGGAATGTAGTGGAGGTGAGTGGAATGGAGTGTCATGGATTGGAACGGAGTGAAGAGGGATGGAATGGAATGGAATAAAATCGAGTAAAGTGGACGGGAATGGAGTGGAGTGGAATGAAGTGTAGTGTAGTGTAATGGAATGGAATGGAGTGGATCGGAAGGGAGTGGAAAGGAGTGGAGCGGAATGGAGGGAAGTGGAATAGAGGGTAGTGGAGTGTATGGACTGGAGTGCAGAGGAATGGAATGGAATGGAGTGGAGTGGAATGGAATGGCTTAGAGTGGAATATAATATAGCGGTGTGCAGTGGAGTGGAGTGGAAGGGAGTGGAGTGGACTGGATTGGATTGTATTGGAGTGGAATGCAGAGAAATGGAATGGAATGGATAGGAATGGAGTGGAGTGGAGTGGAATGGAGAGGAGTGGATTGGAGTGGACTTGAGTGGGACAGAATGGAATGGAGTGGAGTGGAATGGATTGGAGTGGAGTGGAATGCAGTGGAATGGAATGAAGTGGAATTAATTGGAATGGAATGCAGTGGAGTGGAGTGGAATGGAAAGGAGTGGAGTAGAATGGATTGTAGAGGAATGGATTGGAGTTGAATGGAGTGGAATGGAACGGAGTTGAATTGAATGGATTGCAGTGGAGTGGAGTGGAGTGGAATGGAATTGAGTGGAATGGAATGGATTGGAATGGAATGGAGTGGAGTGCGGTGGAATGGAATGGAATGGAGTGGAGTGGAGTGGATTGGAGTGGAATGGAATGTAATGGAGTGGAGTGGAGTAGTATGTAATGGAATGGAATGGAACTGATTGGAGTGGATTGCAGTGGGGTGGATTGGAGTGAATCGGAGTGTAGTGGAAATGGCTGAAGTGGAGTGCAATGGAATGGAGTGGAATGGTTTGGACTGGAGTAGATGGAGTGGAGTGCAGAGGAAGGGAATGGAATTGGAATGGAGTGGAGTGGAATGGAATGGAGTGCAGTGGAATGGTGTGGAGTTCACAGGCATGGAATGGAATGGAGTGGAGAGGAATGGAGTGGAATGGAGTGGCATGGAGTGGAATGTAATGTAGTGGAATTAAATGGAATGGAATACAGTGGAGTGAACTGGAATGGAAAGGATTGGAGTGGAGTTGACTGGATTGGAATTGAACGGAATGGAATTAAATGGAATGGAGAGGAGTGGAGTGGAATTGAATGGAGTGGAATGGAATGCGATGGAATGGAATGGATTGGAATGGAATAGAGTGGATTGCCCTGGAATGGAATGGAATGGAGAGGAGTGGAATAGAGTGGAGTGGAGTGGAATGGAATGGAATGGATTGGAGAGGAGAAGAGTGCAGTAGAAAGGACTTTAATGGAATGGAGACGAGTGGAATGTAATGGAGTGTAGTGAAATGGAATGTAGTGGAGTGCAATGGATTGTAGTGGACTGGAATGGAACGGAGTGGAATGGAGTAGAATGGATTGTAATGGAGTGGAGTGGAGTGGAATGGAATGGAATAGAATGGAGTGTAGTGGAGTGGAATGGAGTAGAGTGGAATGGAGTGGATGGGAGTGGAAAGGAATGGATTGGAGTGGAGTGAAATGGAGTGGATTTGACTGGAAAGCAGTGGAGTGGAGTGGAATGGAATGGAATAGAATGGAGCATAGTGGAGTGGAATGGAGTAGAGTGGAATGGAGTGGACGGGAGTGGAAATGAATGGATTGGAGTGGAGTGAAATGTAGTGGAGTTGACTGGAATGGAGTGGAGTGGAGTGGAATGGAGTGGAGTGAACTGGAGTGGATTGGAGTGGAATAGAATGGAGTCGAATGGAATGGAATGGAGTGAAGTGGAGAAGAATTGTGTGGAGTGCAATGCAATGAAGTGGAGTGGAATGGAATGGAGTGGAGTGAAGTAGAATGGAGTGGAGTGGACTGGAATGAAGTGGAGTGGAGTGGAATGGAGTGGAATGGAATGGAGTTGAATTAAACGGAATGGAGTGGAGTGGCGTGGAGAAGAATGGAATGGAGTGGACTTCAATCGGTTGGAATCGAATGGAGTGGAGTGCATTGGAGTGGAAGGAAGTGGAGTAGATTAGAAAGGAAAGGAATGGAGTGGAATGGAATGGAAAAGAGTGGAGTGTAGTGGAGTAGAGTGGCATGGAGTGGAATGGAAAGGAATTGAACAAAGTAGAGTGGAATGTAATGGAGTGTGGTGGAGAAGAGTGGAATGGAGAGAATTGGAAATGAAGGGAGTGTATGGGAATGGAATGGAGTGGAGTGGAATGGAATGGAATGGAATGGAATGGAGTGGAATGGAATGTCATGGAGTGGAGTGGAATGGAATGGAATGCAATGGAGTGGAATGGAATTGAGTGGAATGGAATGGAGTGCAACAGACTGGAGTGGATTGTAGTGGAGTGTATGCAGTGCAGTGCAGTGGAATGGAATTGAAACAATGGAGGGGACAGGAATGGAATGGAGTGGAGTGGAATGGAATGGAGTTTAGTGGAGTGGAGAGGAGTGGAGTGGGCTGGACTGGAGCGGAGTGGAATGGAAGGGAGAGGAATGGAAAGGATTGGAATGGAGTGGAGTGTAATGGAGTACAGTGGAATGGAGTAGAGGGGAATGGAATGCAATGGAGTGGATTGGAATGGAATAGAATGGAACAGAGTGGAGTGGAGTGTAATGGAGTGGAATGGTTTGGAATGGAGGTGTGAGGAGTGGAAAAGAATGGAACTGAATGGAACGGAGTGGAAGACAATGGAGTAGAGGTGAATGGAATGGAATGCAGTGGAATGGAATGGAAGGGAGTGGAGAGGAGTGGAATGGAATGGAATGGAAAGGAGCGGAGTAGCGTAGAATGGAGTGGAGTGGAATGCAGTGAAGTGGAGAGGAATGGAATGGAATGGAGTGGAGTGGAATGGAGTGGACCGGAATGGAGTGGAGTGGAGTTGATGGAGCGAAGTGCAGTGGAATGGAATGGATTAGAGTGGAGTGGAGTGGAAGAGAATGGAGTGGAGTGAACTGGAATGGAGTGGAGTGGAAAAGAATGGAGTGGAGTGGACTGGAATGGAGTGTATTGGAATGGAATGAGGTGGAATGCAATGGAATTTAATGGAATGGAGTGGAGTGGAGTGGAATGGAGTGAAGTGGAGTGGAAAAGATTAGAATGGAATGTAACAGAATGGTTTGGATTGCAGTGGAATGGGGTGGAATGGATGGATTGGAATGGAGTGGACTGAAGTTGACTGGAACGGAATGGAATGGAGTGGAGTGGAGTGGAATGGAGGAGAATGGAGTGGAGTGGAGTGTAGTGGAATGGAATGGAATGGAGTGGAGTCGAATGGAGTGGAAAGGAATGCAGTTGAATGGAGTGGAGTGGATTTGATGGGGTGGATTGTGGTCGAATGCAATGGAATGGGATTTAGGGGATTGGAATGTAATGCAGTGGAGTGCAGTGAAGTGGAATGGAAAAGAGTGGACTGAAATGAATTGGAGTGGAAGGGATTGGAATGGAATGGAGTCGAGTGGAGTGGAATGGAGTGGAACGGAATGGAGTGGATTGGAGTGGAGTGGAGTGGAGTGCAGTGGAATGGAATGGAGTGGATTGGAGTGGAGTGGAGTGCAGTGGAATGGAATTGATTGGAATGGAGGGGAGTTGAATGGAATGGAGTGGACTGGAATGGAATGAAGTTTGATGGATTGGATTGGACTGGAATGGAGTGGAATGGAATGGAATGGAGTGGAAATGAAGGATTGGAATGGAGTGAAGTGGAATGCAGTACAGTGGAATGGAGTAGAGTGGAATGGAACGCAATATAGTGGACTGTAATGGAATAGAACGGAATAGAGTGGAGTGTAGTGGAATGGAGTGGAATGGATTAGAATGGAGTGGAGTGGAATAGAATGGAAATGAATGGAGTGGAGAGGAGTGCAATGGAGTAGAGGTTAATGGAATGGGACGGAGTGCAGTGGGATGGAATGGAAGAGAATGGAGTAGTGTGGAATGGAATGGACTGGAAAGGAGCGGAGTGGAGTGGAATGGAGTGGAGTGGAATGCAGTGAAGTGGAGAGGAATGGAATGGAATGAAGTGCAGTGGAATGGAGTGGAATGGAATGGAGTGGAATGGATTGGAGTGGAGTCAATGGAATGAAGCACAGTGGAATGGAATAGAGGGGAGGGGAGAGGAATGGAATGGAGTGGAGAGGAATGGAATGTAGTGGAGCGACGTGGAGTGGAGTAGAATGGAGTGGAGTGGACTGGAAGGGAGTGGAGTGGAATGGAATGAAGTGGAACGTAATGGAATTTAATGGAGTGGAGTGGAGTGGAGAGGAATGGAGTGATGTGGAGTGGAAAAGATGGGAATGCAATGGAAAGGAATGGAGTGGATTGGAGTGGAATCGGGTGGAATGGATTGGAATGGAGTGGAGTGTAGTGGAATGGAGTAGAATGGAATGGAGTGGAGTGTAGTGGAATGGAATGGAATGGAGTGGAGTCGAATGGAGTGGAGAGGAATGTAGTTGAATGGAGTGGAGTTTAATGGATGTAGTGGATTGCAGTCGAACGGAATGGAATGGAATTTAGTGGATTGGAATGTAATGCAGTGCAGTGGAGTGAAGAAGTATTTACTGGAGTGGAGTGCAATGGAGTGGAGTGGAATGTAATGGAGTGGAATGGATTGTAATGGAAAGGAGTGGAGTGGAGTGCAATGGAGTGGAATGGAATGGAGTGGAGAGGAGTGGAATGGAGTAGAATGGAATGCAGTGGAATTAAATGGAATGGAGTGGAGTGTTGTGCCGTGTAATGGAAAGGAGTGGAGTGGAATGGATCAGAATGGAATGGACTGGAATGTACTGGAATGGAATGGAATGAGTGGAGTACAGTGCAGTGGAGTTGAGCATAGTGGAATTGAATGGAATGGAGTGGAGTGGAATGGAATGGAATGGAAAGGAATGGAGCGGAGTGGAGTGGCAAGGAGTGGGGAGGATTGCAGTGGAGAGGAGTGGAGTGGAAAGGAGTGGAGTGGAGTGGAATGGAATGGTATGGATTGGAGTGGAATGGAATGGAATGGAGTGGAATGGAATGGAATGGAGTGGAGTGGAATGGAATGGAATGGAATGGAATGGAATGGAGTGGAGTGGAATGGAATGGAATGGAATGGAATGGAATGGAATGAGTGGAGTACAGTGCAGTGGAGTTGAGCATAGTGGAATTGAATGGAATGGAGTGGAGTGGAATGGAATGGAATGGAAAGGAATGGAGCGGAGTGGAGTGGCAAGGAGTGGGGAGGATTGCAGTGGAGAGGAGTGGAGTGGAAAGGAGTGGAGTGGAGTGGAATGGAATGGTATGGATTGGAGTGGAATGGAATGGAATGGAGTGGAATGGAATGGAATGGAGTGGAGTGGAATGGAATGGAATGGAATGGAATGGAATGGAGTGGAGTGGAATGGAATGGAATGGAATGGAATGGAATGTAGTGTAATGAAATGGAGTGGAGAGGAATGGAGTGCAATGGAATGGAGTGGAGTGGAGTGGAGCAGAATGGATTGAAATTGAGTGAAGAGGAATAGATGGATTCGAATGGAGTGTAGTGGAGTGGTATGGAGTGGAGTGCAGTGGAATGGAATGGATTGGAGTGGAGTGGGATGGAATGGAATGGAGTGTAGTGGAGTGGAATGAAGTGGAATGGAATGGAATGTATTGGAGTGGAGTGTAGTGGAATGAATGGAGTAGACTGGAGTAGAAAGCATTGGAATGGAATGGAAAGGAATGGAGTGGATTGAAGTGGAAAGGAGTTTAGAAGAGGGGAATAGAATGGATTGGAGTGCAGCAAAATGAAATGGAGTAGAGTGAAATGGAATGGAATTTAAATGGAATGGAATGGAATGGAAAGCAGTGGAGTGGAGTGGATTGGAGTGGAATTGTTTGTAATGGTGTGGATTGGAGTGGAATGGAAGGGAGTGGAGTGGAAGGCAATGGAGTTGAGTGGAGTGGAGTGCAGTTTAATGGAATGGCATGAAGTGGAGTGGAGTGGAATGGAATGGAGTGGAGTGGAATGGAGTGGAGTTGAGTGGAGTGGAGTGGATGGAATGGACTGCAGTGGAGTGGAATGGAATGGAGTGGAGTGGAATGGCACGGAATGGAGTGGAATGTTATGTATTGAGTGGAGTGGAGTGGATTGGAATGGAATGGAGTGGACACGAATGGAGTGGAGTGAAATGGAATGCAGTGGAAAGGAATGGAATTGAATGGAGTGGAATGGAATGGAGAGTAATGGAGTGGAGTGGAGTGGAATGGAGTAAAATGGAAAGGAATGGAATTAAAAGGAACGGTGTGGAACAGAGTGGAGGGGAATGGAATGGATTAGAGTCGAATGGATTAGAATATAATCGAGTGGAGTGCAGTGGAATGGAATATAATGTAATGGAGAGGACTGGAGTGGAGTATAGTGGAATGGAATGGAATGCAATGGAGTAGAATGGAATCGAGTGGAGTGGAATGGAAAGGAATGGAATAGAGAAGAGTGGAGTGGAATGGAGTGGGGTGGACAGGAGGGGAGAGGAGTGGAGTTGAAAGGAGTGTAGTGGAGTGGCACGGAAGAGAATGGAGTGTAATGGAATGGAACGGAGAGGAATGGAATGGAATGTAGTGGAATGGAATGGTGTGGATTGGAATGGAGTGCAATGGAATGGAGTGGAGTGGAGTAGGGCGGAATGGAATGGAATGAAGTAGAGTGGAATGGAGTAGACTAGAATGGAGTGGAATGGAGTGTTGTGGAGTGGAGTGGAGTGCAGTGGAATGGACTGGAATGGAGTGCAGTGGAATGGAATGGAGAGGAATGGAAAGGAATGTAATGGAGTGGAGTGGAATGGAGTGGAGTAGAATGGAATGGATTGGAGTAGAGTGGAATGGAATGGAATGGAGTGGAATGGAATGGAAGGCAATTGAATGGAATGGAGTGGAGTGAAATGGAATGGAATGGAGTGGAGGGAAATGGAAGGGAATGGAATGCAGAAGAGTGGAGTGGAATGGAGTGGAGTGGACTGGGAAGGATTGGAATGATATGTAACAGAATGGAATTTAGTGGAGAGGAGTGGAATGGAGTGGCATGGATTGTAGTGAAGTGGAGTGGAGTGGAAAGGAATGGAATGGAACGGAGTGGAGTGGAGTGGAGTGGACTCGAATGGAGTGGAGTGGAATGGAGAGGAGTGTAGTGGAATGGAATGGAATGGAGTGTAGTGGAATGGAGTGGAAAGGAATGGAATGGAACAGAGAGGACTGGAGTGGATGGAGTGGAGTGCTGCGGAATGTAATAGAATGGAGTGGAGTGGAGTGGAATTGAATGGATTGGAGTAGAATGTTATGTGGTAGAGTGGAGTGGAGTGTAATGAAGTGGAGTGCAATGGAATGGATTGAAGTGCAATGGAATTGAATGGAGTGGAATGGAATAGAATGGAATGGTGTGGAGTGGAATGGAATGGGGAATCATGGAATGGAGTGGAGGTGAATGGAATGGAGTGGAAAGTAATGGAGTGACATTAAATGCATTGGAGGGGAGTGGATTGGATCAGAATGGAATGAAATGGAGAGGAGAAAACTGGAATGGTTTGTGGTGGATTGGAGTGGAGAGGAGTGGAGTGGAAAGGAAAGGGATGGAGTGGAATGGAAAGGAGTGGAGTGTAATGGAATGGAATGGAGGGGAATGGAATGGAATGACATGTAGTGTAATGGAACTCATTGGAGTGGAATGGAATGGAGTTGAGTGGAATGGAATGGAGTGCAAAGGAGTGGAATGGAATGGAGTGGAGTGGAATTGAGTAGAGAGGAATGGAATGGAATGTAATGGAGTGGAATGGAATGGAATGCAATGGAGAGGACTGGAGTGGAATGGAGTGGAGCAGAGTGGTATGGAGTGGAATGGAGTGGAATGGAATGGAACGGAATGGAATGAAGAGGAGTGGAGTGGAATGCAGTGGAATGGTTTGGAATGGAGTGGAGTGTAGTAGAATGGAATGGAATGGAATGGAGCAGATTGCAGTGGAATAGAATAGAGTGGAATGGAGTGTAGTGTAGTGGTTGGAGCGGAGTGTTGTGGAATGGAATGGAGTGGAGTGGAGTGGAATTTAGTGGGGTGGACTAGAATGGAGTGGAGTGGAGTAGAACGGAGTGGAACGGAAGGGAATGGAATGGACTTTAGTGTAGTGGAATGGAGTGGAGTGTAATGGAGTAGAGTAGAGTGGAATGGAAAGGAATGCAGTGGAATCGAGTGGTGTGGAGTGGAGTGGAGTGGTGTGTAGTGGAATGGAATGGATTGGAATTCATTGGAGTGGAATGGAATGGAGTGGAATGGAATGGAGTGGAGTGGAATGAAATGGAATGGAGTGGAGTGGAATGGAGTGGAATAGAATGGAGTGAAATGGAGTGGAGTGGAGTGGAGCACATAGAGTGGAGTGCAGTGGAATGGAATGGAATGGATTGGAGTGGAGTGGAATGGAATGCAGTGGTGTGGAATGGAATGCATTGGAGAGGAGTGGAGTGGAATGGTGTGGAGTTGACTGGAATGGAGACGAGTGAAGTGGAATGGAGTAGAATGGAAAGGTGTGGAATTAAACGGAATGGAATCGAGTGGAGTGGAGTGGAGAGGAATGGAATGAAGTGAACTTTAAGGGATTGGAATCGAATAGAGTGGAGTGAAATGGAGTGGACACGAGTGGAATTGAATGGAGTGGAGTGGAATGAAAAAGAGTGGAATGGAATGGAGTGGAGTGGATTTGAAAGGAGCGGAATGGAAAGGAATGGAAAAGAGTAGAGTGGAATGGAATGGAGTTTGGTTGAGAGGAGTGGAATGAAGAGACGGGGAAATGAGTGGAGTGGATTGAAATGGAATGGAATAGAGTGGATTATAATGTAATGGAAGGGAGTGGAATGGAACCGAATGGAATGTAGTGGAATGAAAAGGAGTGGAGTGGAATGCAGTGCAATGGAATGGGGTGGACTGGAGTATAGTGGAGGGGAGTGCAGTGGAATGGAATGGAACGGAATGGAGGGGAGTGGAATGGAATGGAGTGGAGTGCAATGGAATGTGGTGGAATGGAATGTAGTTTAGTGGAATGAAATGTAGTGGAATGGAAAGGAATGGAAGGGAGTGGAGAAGAATGGAGTGGAGTGGAATGGAGAAGAGTGGAATGGAATGGAATGGTGACGAGTGGAATGCAGTGGAATGGAATGGGGTGCAATAGAGTGGAGTGTAGTTGTTGGAGTGGGATGAAGTGGAATGAAATGGAATGGAGTGGAGTGGAATGGAATGGAGTGGAGTGGAATGGAACGCAGTAGAGTGCAGTGGAGTGGAATGGAATGAAGTGGATCGGACTGGAATGGAGTTGAGTGGAGTGGAATGGAGTGGAATGGAATGGAATGTAAAGGAGTGGAGTAGAGTGGAGTGGAATGGAGTGGAGTGGAGTAGAAAGGATTGGAATGGATTGGAATGGAGTGGAGTGTAATGGAATGTAATAGAATGGAGCAGAGTGGAGCGGAATGGAGTAGAGTGGAGTGGAAAGGATTGGAATGGAATGCAACGGAGTGGAATTTAGTGGAGTGGAGTGGAAAGGAGTGGAATGGATTGGAATGGAGTGGAATGGAATGGAATGGAATGGAGTGGACTGGAGTGGAATGGAGTGGAGTGCAATGGAGTGGAGTGTAGTGGAATGGAATGGAGTGGAGTGGAGTGGAATGGACTGGAAAGGAATGGAGTGGAATGGAGTGAACTGGAGTTGATGGTGTGGAGTGCAGTGGAATGGAATAGAATGGAGTGTAGTGGAGTGGAATTGAATGGAGTTTAGTAGAATGTTATGTAGTGGAGTGGAGTGGAGTGGAGTGGAATTAAGTGGATTGGACTGGAATGGAGTGAAGTGGAGTGGAATTGAATGGAGTGGAATGGAATAGAATGGAATGGAGTGGAGAGGAGTGGAATGGAGTGGACTGGAATGGAGTGGGGTGGATTGGAATGGAGTGGAATGGAATGCAGTGGAATTAAATGGAATGGAGTGTAGTGGTTTGGAATGGAATGGAATGGAGAGGATTGGAGTGGAGTGGAGTGGGGTGGATTGGAGGGGAGAGGAGTGGAGTGGATAGGAATGGAGTGGAGTGGAATTGAATGGTGTGGAGTGCAGTGGAACGGAATGGAATGGAGTGGAAAGAAAAGGAATGGGATGTAGTTTAATATAATTTAGTGGAGTGGAATGGAATCGAGTTGAGTAGCATGGAATGGAGTGCAATGGAGTGGAATGGAATGGAGTGGAGTGCAATGGAGTTGATGGAATAGAACTGAGTGGAGTGGAATGGTTTGGATTAGAGTGGTATGGAATGGAATGTAGCGAAATGGAATGGAAAGTAGAGGAGTGGAGTGGAATGCATTGGAATGGTTTGCAATGGAGTGGAGTGGATTGGAATGGAATGGAGCGGAAGGGAGTGGAAAGAAGTGGATTGGAATGGACTGGAGTGGAGTGGATGGTGTGGAGTGCAGTGGCATGGAATGGAATGGAACGGAGTGGAGTGGACTGGAATGGAATGGAGTGGAGTGGATTGGAATTAATGGAGTGGACTAGAATTTAGCGAAGTGACGTGGAATGGAGTGGAGTGGAATGGAATGGAATGGAGTTTAGTGTAGTGGAATGGAGTGGAGTGGAATGGATTGGAGCGGTGTGGAATGGAATGGAATGGAGTGGAATGGGGTGGTGTGGAATGGAATGGAGTGGAAAGGGGTGGTGTGGAGTGGAGTGGAATGGAATGGACTGGAATGGATTGGAGTGGAATGGCATGGAGTGGAATGGAATGGAGTGGAATGGAATGGAATGGAATTGAGTGGAGTGATGGGGAATTGAGGGGAGTGGAATGGAGCAGAGTGGAATGGAACTGAGTGGAGTGGAGGGGATTGGAGAGGAGTGGAATGGAGCAGAGTGGGGTTGAATGTAAAGGAATTGGGTGGAGCAGAATGGAATCGAAAGGAATGGAGTGGAGTATAGTGGAACTGAGTGGAGTGAAATGTAGTGGAGTAGAGTGGAATGGAATGGAATGGGGTGGAGTGGATTGGAGTGGAATGGAGTGGAGTTTAGTGGATGGAGGGTGCGTGCTGTGGAATGGAATGGAATGTATTGGAGTGGAGTGGAATGGAATGGAGTGGAGTAAAATTGAATGTAGTGGAGTGGAGTGGAGTGGTGTGGAATGGCGTGGAGTTGACTGGAATGGAGTGGAGTGAAGTGGTGTGCAGTGGAATGGAGTGGAGTGGAGTGGAAAAGATTGTAATGGAATGGAATGGAATGGAGTGGAATGGAGTGCAGTTTAGCAGAGTGGAATGGAATGGAATGGAGTGTACTTGAATGGAATGGAGTAGAGGGGAAAGGAATGGAATGGAGTGGAATGAAATGGAATGAATTGTAATGGAGTGGAGTGGAGTGCAGTATAGTGGAATGGAAAGGAATTGAATATAGTGGAGTGGAATGGAAAGGAATGGAATGGAGCGGAATGGAGTGGAATGGAGTTGGGTGGAATGGAGTGGAGAGGAGTGGAGTGGAGAGGATTGGAGTGGAGTGGAATGGAATGGAATGGAGTGGAATGGAAAGGAATGGAAGGTAGTGGAATGGAATGGATTGAAGTGGAATGGAGTATAATGGAATGGAGTGGAGTAGAGTGGAGCTAAATGGAATGGAAGGGAGTGGAATGGAATGGAGTGGAATGGAGTGGTGTGGAGTGGAGAGGTCTGGAGTGCAGTGGAATGGAATGGATTGGAATAGAGTGGAGTGGAAAGTAATGGAGTGGAATGGAAAGGAATGTAATGAAGTGTAGTGGAACGGAGTGGAGTGTAATGGAATGGAGTGGATTGGAATGGAATGGAGGAGAGAGGAATGGAATGGAATGGAGTGGAATGGAATGGTACGGAATTGAATGAAGTGGAGTGGAGTGGAATGGAAAGGAATGGAGTGAGATGGAATGGAATGGAATGAAATGGAGCATATTTGAGTGGATTGGAATGGAATGGAGTGGGATGGAATGCAATCGAATGAAATGGAGTGTATTGGAGTAGAATGGAGTGGAATGGAAAGGATTGGAATGGAAAGGAACAGAATGGAATGTAGTGGAGTGGAGTGGAATGGAGTGGAATGGACTGGAATTGAGTGTAGTGTAGTGGAATGGAATGGAATGGAATGCAATGGAGTGGAGTGGAGTGGAGTGGAATTGAGTGGAGTGGAATGGAGTGGAGTGTTGAGGAATGGAAAGGCACGGAGTAGGGAGGAATGGAGTGGAATGGAGTGGATGGAGTGGAAGGCAGTGGAAAGTAATAGAATGAAAGGGTGTGGAGTGGAATTGAATGGAGTGGAGTAGAAAGTAATGTAGTGGAGTGGAGTGGGGTGGAGTTTACTGGAGTAGAGTTGACTGGAAAGGAGTGGAGTGGAGTGCAATTGAATGAAGTGGAATGGAATGGAATGGAATTGAATGGAGTGGAGTGGAGTGGAGTGGAGTGGAGTGAAATGGAGTGGAATGGAATATAGTGGAATTAAGTGGAATGGAGTGAAGTGGATTGGGACTGAATGGAAAGGAATCGAAAGGACAGGAGTGGAATGGAGTGGGGTGGATTTGAGTAGAGAGGAGTGGAGTGGAAGGGAATGAAGTGGAGTGGAGTGGAATGGAGTAGAGTGGAGTGGAATGGAATGGAATGGGGTGGAATGGAATGGAATTTAGTGTAATGGAATGGAATGGAGTGTAATGGAATGGATTGGAGTGTAATGGAATGGATTGGAGTGTAATGGAATAGAGAGCAATGGAATGGAAAGGAATGGAGTGGAGTGGAATGGAGTGGAATGTAAAGGAATGGAGTGGAGTGGAATGGATTGGATTAGAGTGGTATGGAATGGAATGGAATGGAATGGAATGGAATGTAGAGGAGTGGAGTGGAATGCAGTGGAATGCTTTCGAATGGAGGGGAGTGGAATGGAATGAAATGGAATGGAATGTAGCGGCCTTGAGTGAAATGGAGTGGAATGCAATGGAGTGGAATGGAGTGCAGTACAGTGGACGGAGGGCAGTGCAGTGTAATGGAATGGAATGGAATGGATTGGAGTGGAATGGAATGCAGTGGAGAGGAGAGGAGTGGAGAGGAATGGAGAGGAGTGTACTGGAATGGACTTGAGTGGACTGGGTGGAGTGGAATGGGATGGAATAGAGTGGAGTGGTTGAATGGTGTGGAATGGAATTTAGTGGAGTGGAGTGGAATGGAATGGAGTAGAGTAGAGAGCAATGGAGTGGCGTGGAGTCAAATGGAGTTTAGTGGACTGGAATGGAGTGGAATCGAATGGAATGGAATTAAATGGAATGCAGTTGAATGGAGTGGAGTGGAGAGGAATGGAATGGAGAGCAGTGGAATGGATTGGAATCGATTGGAGTGGAGTGCAATGGAATGGAATGGAGTGGAGTGGAGTTGATTGGACTGGAATAGAGTGGAATTGACTTGAATGGAGTGCATTGAAGGGGAGTGGAATGGAATGGAATGGAGTGGAGAGGAGTGGAATGGATTCAAAGGGAGTGGAGTAGAGAGTAATGGAATGGAATAGAATGGAGGGGAGGTGAGTTGATTGTACTGGAGTAGAATGGAATGGACTTGAATGGAGTGGAATAGAGTGGAGTGGAATGGGGTGGTATGGAGTGGAATGGAGTGGAGTGGAGTGGAGTGCAATGGAATGGAATTGAATGGAATGGAGTGGAGTGGAATTGAATGGAGCAGAATGCAAAGGAATGTAGTGGAGTGGAGCGGAGTGGAATGGAGTCTATTGGAATGGAGTGAAGTGGAGTGAAATGGAGTAGAGTGGAATGGAATGGAATGCAATGGAGTGGAATGGAATGGAATGCAAAGGAGAGGAGGGGAGTGGAATGCAGTTGAGTGGTGTGGAATGGAGTAGAATGAAATAGAGAGGAATAGAGTGGAGTGCCATGGATGGAGTGGAGTGGAATGGAAGGTAGTGGAGTGTATTGGAGTGGAATGGAGTGGAGTGGACTGGAATGGAGTGGAGTGGAATGGAATGGAGTGGAATGGACTGGAATGGAATGTAAAGGAGTGAACTGAAGGGAAATGGAGTGGAGTGGAATTACTCCATTCCAGTCCATTCCACTCCTATCCACTCCACTCCACTCAATTCCACTGCATTCCCCTCCATTCCACTCCAGTCCTTTCCACTCCATTCCACCCCCCTCCGCTCCATTCCATTTCATTTCATTCCATTCCACTCAATTCCACTCCACTCCATTCCACTCTATTCCACTCCATTCCACTCCATTAAATTCCACTATATTCCACTCCACTCCATTCCATTCCATTCTGCTTCACTCCACTCGACTCCATTCCATTGCACTCCATTCCACTCCACTCCATTCCATTTTATTCCTCTCCACTCCACTCCATTTCATTTCTCTCCACTCCAATCTTTTACAATCCACTCCACTCAACTCCACTCCAACCCACTGCATTCCATTCAACGCTACTCCATTCCATTCAAGTCTATTCCAATCCATTCCACTCCAATCCATTCCATTCCATTCCCCCTCAATCCATTCCTCTCCATTCCATTGCACTCCATTCCTCTCCAATCCATTCCATTCAACTCCATTCCTTTCCATTGATTCCATTGCGTTTCTTTCCATTCCACTCCATTCCGTTTTACTCAACTCCAGTCCATTCCACTCCACTCCACTACACCCCACTCCATTCCACTCAACTCTACTCCATTCCATTCCACTCCATTCCATTCCACTCCACTCCATTCCACTCCATTCCACTCCATTGCAGGCCACTCCAATCCACTGCCCTCCATTGCATTCCACTCCACTATATTCCATTGCATTTCAATCCACTCCACTCCTTTTATTCCACTCCATTCCACGGAATTTCATTCCATTCCATTCCATTCCTTTCCACTCCATTCCGTTCCACTCCAATCCATTCCTTTCCAGTCCACTCCACTCCACTCCTCCCCATTCCATTGCTTTCCACTCTACTCCATTACATTCCATTCCATTATACTCCGTTCCATTCCACTCCATTCCGCTCCACTCCATTCCAGTCCACTCCACTCCATTCCAGTTCACTGATGTTCACTGCACTGCATTCCTTTCCATTCCACTTCAATCCACTTCACTCTCCTCCACTGCACTCCTTTCCACTCCATTCCACTCCACTCCATTCCCCTGCATTCAACTCCCTTCCACTCCATTCCTGTCCACTCCACTCCCCTCCACTCCCTTATATTCCCTTCCACTACTTTCCACTGAACTCCATTTTATTTCAATCTGTTCCTATCCACTCCATTCCATTCCACTCCACTCTACTCAGCTCCACTCCACTCCATTCCATTCTATTCCAATCATTTCCACTCAATTCCACTCCACAACACTCCACTCGACTACACTCAATTGGAGTCCACTCCATTCAATTCCATTCCATTCCATTCCATTTCACTCCACTCCAAGCGATTCCAATCCATTCACCTCCATTCTACTCAACACCCCATTCCATTCCATTCCAATCCACTCCATTCCATTCCACTCCACTCCATTCCACTCCAGTAAACTCCATTCCACTCCGGTACACTCCACTGCACTCTATCTGATTCCATTCCACTGCACTCCACTCAATTCCATTCCAAAACATTCCACTCCATTCCACTCCACTCCACTCAATGCCATTCAGCTACGTTCCATTCCATTCGACACCTCTCCACTCCATTACAGTCCATTCCCTTCCAATCCACTCCAATCCCTTCCAAACCACTCCACTCCATTCCATTCCACTCTACCCCACTCCATTCCACTACACTCCGCTCGATTCCATTCCATTCCATTACATTCCACTCCACACCACTCCATTGCATTCCGCTCTACTCCACTCCATTGCATTAAATTCCACTTCACTTCACTCCATTCCATTCCAATCCACTCAACTCCATTCCACTCCACTCCACTCCAATATATTCCTTTCCAGTGCACTCCACTCCACTCCATTCCTTTCCATTCCATTGCACTCCACTCCATTCCACTCCACTCCACTCCACTCCACTCCATTGAATTGAATTCCACTCCACTCCACTCTGTTCCGTTTATTTCCACTCCGTTCCTTTCAACTCCATTCCACTCCACTGCACTCCACTCAATTCCATTCCATTCCACTCCTCTCCACCTCACTCCACTCCATTCCATTCCATTCCACTCTTCTTCACTCGACTCCATTCCAATGCTCTCTATTGCATTCCTCCCCATTCCATTCCAGTCCACTCCATTCCACTCCAGTACACTCCATTCCACTCCATTCCATTCCATTCCAGTCCATTTCTTTCCACTCCACTCTGCTACACTCCATTCCATACCACGCCCCTGCACTCCACTCCACACCATTCCACTTCACACCATTCCACTCTTCTCCATTCCACTCCACTGCACTACACTGCACTTCACTCCATTCCACTCCACTACATTCCATTCCAGTCAATTCCATTCCACTCCAGTCCACTCCATTCCACTCCATTCCACTCCACTCCATTCCACTCCATTCCACTCCACTCCGCTCCTTTCCAATCCACTCCACTCCATTTCAATCCATTTCATTCAGTTCCATTCCACTCCATTCCCTTCCAATGCACTGTACTCCATTCCACTCCACTCCATTCCACTCCACTCCATTCCATTCCTTTCCATTCAACTGAATTCCACTCCACTCCACTCAACCCCATTCAACTCCACTCCATTCCATTCCATTCCATTCAATTCCACTGCATTAGAGTCCAGTCAACTCTGTTCCAATCCACTCCACTCCATTCCATTCCACTCATCTCCAGTCCACTACATTCCATTCCACTCCACTCTATTCAATTCCACTCCACTCCATTCCATTCCATTGAACTCCACTCCATTCCATTCCACTCAACTCCAGTCCACTACATTCCATTCCACTCCACTCTATTCAATTCCACTCCACTCCATTCCATTCCATTGCACTCCGCTCCATCCACTCCACTCCACTCTGTTCCACTCCATTCCATTCCACTCCACTCCATTCCATTTCACTCCACTACACTGAATTCCACTCCAATCCATTCGACTCTACTCTGCTCCATTCCATTCCATTCCATTCCACTCCACTCCATTCCATTCCATTCTACTGTACTCCATTCCAATCCGATCTACTCCGTTCCATTCCATTCCACTACATTTCCCTCTACTGCATTCCATTCCATTTCATTCCACACCACTGCATTACGTTCCACTCCACTCCACATCTCTCCATTCCAATCCTTTGTACTCCATTCCACTCCACTCCACTCCATTCCATTCCTGTCAATTCCTTTCCAGGCCATTCCATTCCATTCCACTCTACTCGATGCCACTCCACTCCATTCCAATACTCTCTATTCAATTCCATTCCATTACACTCGATTCTAGTCCCCTTCACTCCACTCCACTCCATTCCTTTCTTTCCACTATACTCCACTCTACTACATTTCACTCCATTCCACTACTTTGCTTTCCATTCCACCCCACTCAATTCCATTCCATTCCAATATATTCCATTCCATTCCACTCCACTCCACTCCATTCCATTCCTGTCAATTCCTTTCCAGGCCATTCCATTCCATTCCACTCTACTCGATTCCACTCCACTCCATTCCAATCCTCTCTATTCAATTCCATTCCATTACACTCGATTCTAGTCCCCTTCACTCCACTCCACTCCATTCCTTTCTTTCCACTATACTCCACTCTACTACATTTCACTCCATTCCACTACTTTGCTTTCCATTCCACCCCACTCAATTCCATTCCATTCCAATATATTCCATTCCATTCCACTCCACTCCACTCCATTCCATTCTGCTGTACTAAACTCCATTCCACTCCACTTCACTCCAACCCACTCCACTCCATTCCATTCCACTCTACTCCATTCCATTCCATTCCGTTCCATTCTACTCCACTCCATTCCACTGCATTCCACTCAATTCCACTCCATTCCACTCCACTGCACTGCACACCACTGCATTCCATTCCAATCCTTTCCACTCCACTCCATTACATTCCACTCCACTATACCCCACTCCACTCCACTCCTCTCCATTCCACTCCATTCCATTTCACTCCATTCCACTCCATTCCACTGCTTTCCACTCAACTCCATTCCATTCCATTCCACTTCACTCCAAACCATTCTACTCCACTCCATTCCACTCCACTTCACTCTATGCAATTCTATTCCATTCCATTCCATTCCATTCCATTCCATTCCATTCCGTTCCATTCCATTCCATTCCGTTCCGTTCCGTTCCTTTCCATTCCATTCCATTCCATTCCATTCCATTCCATTCCATTCCATTCCATTCCATTCCATTCCATTCCTTTCCATTCCATTCCATTCCATTCCATTCCATTCCTTTCCATTCCATTCCATTCCATTCCAATCCATTCCATTCCACTCCATTCCACTCTATTCCAGTGCGTTTGACTGCATTCCACTCCACTCCTCTCCATTCCAATCCATTACCCTCCAGTCCACTCCATTCCACTCCACGCCATTCCATTCCTCTATACTCCACTCCAGTCCATTCCACTCCACTGAACCTCATTCCATTCCATTCCATTCTTTTCCACTCCTTTCCTCTCCACTCCCTTCCATTGTGCACCTCTCCACTCCATTTCATGTCATTCCACTCTCTGCGAATCCATTCCATTTTATTGCCGTCCATTCCATTCCATTCCACTTAATTCCTGTCCATTCCACCCCACTGCATTCCATTCCATTCTACTGCACTCCACTCCATTCCATGCGTATCCATTCCATTCCAGTCCACTCCATTCCATTCCATTCCACTCCATTCCACTAAACTCCATTCCACTCCATTCTACTCCATTCCAGTCCAGTCCACTGCACACCACTCCTTTACGTTCCATTCCACTGCCCTCAACTTCATGCCATTCCAATCCATTCCCCTACACTACACTGCATTCCATTCCATTCCTTTCCATTCCCCTCCATTCCTCTCTACTCCATTCCACTGTATTCCACTCCATTCCAATACATGACATTACACTCCAATTCACTCTATTCCATTGCCTTCCAATTCTCTCAACTCCACTCCATTCCATTCCTCTCCACTCCATTCCACTCCATTCTATTCAATTCCTTTCCACTCCACCCCACTCCATTCCACTCCACTAAACTTCACTCTATTCCATTCCACTCCATTCCACTCCCTTCCATTCCTTTCTACTCCATTCCATTTCATTCCACTCCACTCCAATCCACTTCGTTTTTCTCCACTCCATTCCATCTATTCCAATGCAGTCCTCTCTGCTCCATTCCATTACACTCCATTCCACACTTCTCCATTTCCTTCCAATCCATTCGTTTCCATTCCATTCTACTCCATTCCATTCTATTCCACTTCACTCTACTCCAGTCCATTTCACCCCATTCCACTCCATTGCACTTCACTCCACTAAACTCCACTCCACCCCACTCCCTTCCATTCCATTCCATTCCATTCCATTCCATTCCATTCCACTCCATTCCATTCCACTCTACTCCGTTCCATTCCATTCCCTTCCACTCCATTCCATTCCATTTCACTCCATTGCACTCCTCTGCACTCCATTTCATTCCATACCATTCCACTCCATTCAAATCCATTCCAGTACATTCCTTTCAACTCCAGTCCATTACATTCCTTTCCACTCCCATTCATTCCATTGCATTCCACTGCATTTCACTTAACTCCATTCCTTTACACTCCATTCCAATTCACTCCACTAAATTCCGTTCCATTCTATTTCACTACACTCCATTCCTCTCCCCTCCATTCCACTCCACTCCACTCCATTCCTTTCCATTCCACTCCACTTCACTCAACTGCACTCCACTCCATTCCATTGCTTTCCATTCCATTCCACTGCATTCCATTGCAGTCCTTTCTTTCGAGAGTATCTCACTCTGTCAACCAGTCTGGAGTGTGGTTTCACAATCTCAGCTGCTGTTCCATTCTGTTCCATTCCGTTCTGCTCCGCTACACTCCTCTCCACTCCATTCCATTCTACTCCACTCCACTCCAGTACATTCCATTACATCTGATTCCAATACACTCCATTCCACTCCTCTCCACTCCACTGCACTCCACTCCACTGTATTCAAATCCATCCCATTCCACTCCTTTCCAGTGTACTACACTCCAGCCCATTCCACTCCTCTTCAATCCATCCAACTACATCCCATTCCATTCCTCTGCCTTTGAGTCCATTCCACATTCCACTGCACTTCACTGCAGTGCACTTCAGTACACTCCATTCCGTTCCATTCCATTCCACTGCATTCCATTCCATTCCTTTTCTTTCAAGAAAATCTAACTCAGTCACACAGCATGGAGAGCTGTGGCACAATCTTAGCTTCCATTCCATTCCATTGCATTGCATTCCCTTCCATTCCATTCCATTCCACTGCATTCCATTCCATTCTTTTTTTTTTCAAGAAAATCTCACTCAGTCACACAGCATGGATAGCTGTGGCACAATCTTAGCTTCCATTCCATTCCATTGCATTGCATTCCATTCCATTCCATTCCATTCCACTGCATTCCATTCCATTCTTTTTTTTCAAGAAAATCTCACTCAGTCACACAGCATGGAGAGCTGTGGCACAATCTTAGCTTCCATTCCATTCCATTCCATTGCATTCCATTCCATTCCATTCCATTCCGCTGAATTCCATTCCATTCCGTTCCTTTCCATTCCTTTCCACTGAATTCCATTCAACTCCACTTCACTCCACTCCATTCCACTCCAATCCATTCCACTCCAATCCACTCTATTCCACATTAATCTCTATTCCATTCCGTTCAATTCCATTCCATTCCACTCCACTATACTTCAATCCACTCCACTCCACTCCATTGCACTCCATTCCACTCCATTCCATTCCACTCCATTCCACTCCACTCCCCTCCACTCCACTCCACTCCATTCAATTCCACACGACTCAACTCCATTCTTCTCCACTTCACTCCACTCCTTTCCATTCCATTCCTTTCTTTCCATAGGATCTCACTCTGTCACAAAGGCTGGAGTACATTGGCTGAATCTCAGCTCACATTTCTTTTCACCACTCAATTGCATTCCATTCCATCCCATTCCATGCTTTCTATTACACTTCACTCCACTACACTCCACTCCATTCCATTCCACTCGCATTCCATTGGAATCCATTCCAGTCCACTCCACTCCACTTCACTCCGCTCCAGACCACTTCTTTCTATTCCAGTCCATTCCATTTCATTAACTTACATTCCCCTTCTTTCTTTCGACAGGATATCACTGTGTCACCCAGGCTGTAGTGCAGTGGCACAATCTCAGCTCATATTATGTGTCAACTTTCCATTGCATCTCATTCTATTCCATTGCATTACATTGCATTCCGTTCCATTTCATTCCATTCCTTTCCATTCAATTCCTTTCCATGACCCTCCTTTCCACTCTGATTCACTCCACTCCATTTCATACCACTCCACTCCATTCCCCTCCACTCTACTCCACTCCACTCCAGTCATTTCCACCCAATTCCATTCCCTTCCACTCCATTCCTTTCCATTCAACTCCATTACATTCCACTCCTTTCCATTCCACTCCATTCCATTCCACTCCACTCGAGTCCACTCCACTACACTCCATTCCAATCCATTCCACTACACTCCATTCCACTCCACTCCATTACCCTCCACTCCACTCCATTAAACTCCACTCCACTCCATTCCACTAGACTCCAATCCACTCCACTCAATTAAATCCACTCCACTCCACTCAACTCCACTCCACTCCACTCCAATCCTTTCCACTCCACTCCATTCCACTCCACTCCACTCCTCGCCATTCCACTCCACTCCATTCCTTTCCACTCAATTCCATTACATTCCATTCCACTCCACTCCACTCCTTTCCACCCCTCTCTACTCCATTCCACCCCACTCTACTCCATTCCACTTCCCTCCGTTGCATTCCACTCCATTCCATTCCACTCCATCCCATTCCATTCCATTCCGTTCCATTCAATTCCATTCCATTCCATTCCGTTCCACTCCACTCCACTCCACTTCACTCCATTCCATTCCACTCCACTTCAGTTATTCTATTCCTCTCCATTCCATTCCATTCCATTGCATTCCACTCGACACCACTCCATTTCACTCCACTCCACCCCATTCCACTCCACTCCACTCCATTCCATTGCATTCCATTCCACTCCATTCCACTCCATTCCATTCTATTTCACTCCATTCCACTCCATTCCATTTCATTCCACTAAATTCCACTCCACTCCACTTACCTCCACTCCACTCCACTCCAATGTAGTCCATTCCATTCCATTCTGTTCCTTTCAACTCCAGTCCATTCCATTCCACACCACTCCATTCCACTCCACACCACTCCATTCCACTCCACTCCACTCCACTCCACTGCATTCCATTCCATTCCATTCCGCTCTATTCCACTCCATTCCTTTCCATTCCACTCCTTTACTTTCCATTCCACTCAATTCCACTTCCCTCCATCTACTCCACTCCACTCCAATCCATTTCATTCCATTCCATTCCATTCCGTTTCTTTCAACTCCAATCTATTCCATTCCACACCACTCCATTCCACTCCACTCCACTACACTGCATTCTATTCCATTCCATTCCGGTTCACTCCATTGCTTTCCATTCCTTTCTTTCGATGGGATATTACTGTGTCTCCCAGGCTGTAGTTCACTGGCACAATCTCAGCTCACTTCATGTCAACTTTCCATTGCATTGCATTCTATTCCAATGTATTCCATTGCATTCCATTGCATTTCAGTCCGTTCCATTCCATTTCTTTACATTCCATTCCAATCCGTTCACTCCACTCCACTCCCCTCAATTCCATTCCATTCCACTCCAATCAAATCTGTTCCACTCCACTCCACTCCAATCCACAACATTAAATTACATCCGATTCCAGTCCACTACATTCCACTCCACTGCACTCCATTCCTTACCACTCCATTCCACTCCACTCCCTTCCACTCCTCTCCACTCCACTCCAGTCCACTGTACTCCTCTCTATTCCACTCCACTCCACTCCATTCTACTCCCCTACATTCCATTCCATTTCTTTGTTTCCACAGGATCTCATTCTGTCAGAAAGTCTGGAGTGCATTGGTACAATCTCATCTCACACTCCTTTTCATCATTCCTTTGCTTTTCATTCCAACCCATTCCATTCCATTCTATTTCACTCAACTCCTCTCTACTGCACTCCATTCCATTCCACTCCATCACATTCCATTCTATGCCATTCAATTCCATTTCATTCCACTCAGTTCCACTGGACTCCAGTCCTTTCCACTACATTCCATTACACCCGATTCCATTCCACTCCATTCCACTCCTCTCCACTTCACTGCACTGCACTCCACTCTACTCCATCCCATTCCATTCCCCTCCATTCCACTGCACTCCACTCCACCCCACTCCACTCCGCTTCATTCCATTTCATTTCTTCCCATTCCATTCCATTTCTTCCCATTCCATTCCTCTCCATTCTAATCCACTCCACTTCACTCCACTCCACTCCACTCCACACCATTCCGTTTCAATTCCACTGCATTCCATTCCTTTCCTTTTTTTCGAGAGTGTCTCTCTCTGTCACCCAGCCTGGAGCACAGTGGCAAAATCTCAGCTCACATTCCATTCCGTTCCGTTCCGTTCCATTCCATTCCGCTCTGCTCCAATCCGCTCCATTCCATTCCATTCCATTCCCTTCCATTCCTCTCCTTTCTTTCGACAGGATATCCCTCTTTCATACAGGCTGTAGTGCAGTGGCACAATCTCAGCATACATTTCTCTATTCTGTTCCGTTTCGTTCCATTCCGTTCAAATCTGTTCCTCTCCACTGCACTCTACTCCATTCCTCTCCATGACATTCCATTCCTCTCCATTCCAATGCACTCCACTCCACCACACTCCACTCCACTCCACTTCATTCCATTACATTCCACTCCATTCCATTCCTCTCCATTCCAGTCCACTCCACCTCACTCGACTGCACTCCACCTCACGCTATTCCATTCTATTCCATTGCTATCCATTCCACTGCATTCCTTTCCATTCCTCTCTTTTCAGAGTATCTCACTCTGTCACCCAGCCTTGGTTGTACTGGCACAATCTTCGTTCACATTTCATTTCACCATTCCATTCCATTCCATTCCATTGCATTCCATTCCATTCGATTCCATTCCACTGCACTCTACTCTTTTCCAATCCATTCCACTCCAATGCACTCCACTCCATTCCAGTCCACTCTACTCCTTTCCATTCCATCCCATTCCTTTCCACTCCACTCCACTAACTCCACTCCACTGCAGTTCACTTCAGTTCACTCCACTCTACTCCATTCCATTAAATTCCTCTGCATTCCATTCCATTCCTTTCTTTTGATAGTTTCTCACTCTGTCACCCAGGCTGGAGCGCAGTGGCACAATCTCAGCTCACATTTCATTTCACCATTCCATTCTATTCCATTCCACTGCATTCCACTCCAGTCCATTCTAACCCACTCCACTCCAGTCCATTCCAGTCCACCCAGCTCCTTTCCATTCAATCCAATTCCATTCCACTCCTTTCCAATTCACTCCACTCCACTCCATTCCTCTCCATGACATTCCATTCCTCTCCATTCCTTTGCACTCCACTCCACTTTACTCCACTTCACTCCACTTCATTTCGTTACATTCCACTCCATTCCATTCCTCTCCATTCCAGTCCACTCCACTTCACTCGACTGCACTCCAAGTCACGCCATTCCATTCTATTCCATTCCATTCCATTCCACCGCATTCCATTCCTTTCGTTTCTTTTGAGAGTATCTCACTCTGTCTCCCAGCCTGGGTCGCAGTGGCACAATCTTAGCTCACATTTCATTTCACCATTCCATTCCATTCCATTCCATTGCATTCCATTCCATTCGATTCCATTGCACTGCACTCTACTCCATTCCAATCCATTCCACTCCAATGCACTCCACTCCATTCCAGTCCACTCTACCCCTTTCCATTCCATCCCATTGCTTTCCACTCCACTCCACTAACTCCACTCCTCTCAAGTTCACTTCAGTTCACTCCATGCCATTAAATTCCTCTGCATTACGTTCCATTCCTTTCTTTTGATAGTATCTCACTCTCTCACCCAGGCTGGAGTGCAGTGGCACAATCTCAGCTCACATTTCATTTCACCATTCCATTCCATTCCATTCCACTGCACTCCACTCCAGTCCATTCCAATCCACTCCACTCCAGTCCATTCCAGTTCACTCAGCTCATTTCCATTCCATCCCATTCCATTCCACTCCTTTCCACTCCACTCCACTCCAATGCAGTTCATTCCATTCCAGTCCATTCCATTCTATTCCTTTCTTTTGACAGTATCTCACTCTGTCACCCAGACTGGTGTGCAGTGGCACAATCCCACCACACATTTCATTTCACATTTCCATTCCATTTATTCCCATTACGTTCCACTGCACTCCACTCCACTCCACTCCACTCAATTCCACTCCACTCCATTCCAATCCATTCTATTCCATTCCATTCCTATCCCTTCCATTCCACGACTTTCCTTCGACAGGATCTCCCTCTGTCACACAGGCTGTTCCACAGTGGCACAATCTCAGCACACATTTCTTCATTCCATTATATTCCAGTCCATTCCATTCCATTCCATTCCATTCCATTCCATCCCTTTCCATTCCACTCCATTTCATTGTATTCCATTGCACTTCATTCCACTCCACTCAGCTCCACTCCATTGCATTGCACTCCATTCCATTCCACTGCATTCCACTCCACTCCACTTCTTTCCAAACCGCTCCAATCCACTCCATTCCATTGAACTCCACTCCACTCCATTCCACCCCACTCCACCCCAATTCATTCCACTCCACTCCATTCCATTCCATTCTATTCCACTGCCCTTCACTCCATTCCATTTAACTCCATTCCACTTAAATCCATTCCATTCCAGTCCACTTCACTCCACTCCACTCCAGTACACTCCACTCCATTGAATTCCACTGAATTCCATTCCAGTCCTATCCATTCCACTGCACTACATTCCACTCAACTCCATTCCATTCGTTTCCACTCCACTCCACTCCATTCCACTCCACTCCATTCCATTCCACTCCACTCTACTCCACCCCACTACTTTCCACTCCAATCCACTCCATTCCATTCCATCCCATTCCACTCCACACCAATTGACTACACTCCACTCCATTCCATTCAACTCCACTTCCCTCCACTCCGTTCTCCTTCACTCCTTTCCATTCCATTGCATTCCATTCCACTGCACTCCACCCCATTCCACTAAACTCCATTACATTCCACCTCACTCCACTCCATTCTGTTCCATTGAATTCCATTCCACTCAACAGCATTACATTCCAACCCACACTATTACACGCCACTCCACTCCGTTCCAGTCCATTCCATTCCATTCCACTCCAATCCATTCCATTCCACTCCATTCCATTCCGTTCCACTATACTCCACTGCACTCCAGTCCATTCCACTCCACTCCATTCCATTCCATTCCAATCCAGTACTCTCGACTCCATTCTATTCCACTCCATTAACTCATCTCCATTCCCTTGCAATCCATTCCATTCCATTCAATTCCACTCCATTGCATTCCATTCCACCACACTCCACTGCATTCCATTTCACCCCACTCCACTTCATTCCACTCCGCTATACTCAACTCCACTCCACTCCACTGCACTGTATTCTATTCCACTTCTTTGCACTGCATTCCATCCCATTCCACACCATACCATTCCATTCCATTCAATTCCATTCCACTCCATTCCATTCCATTCCTTTTCACGCACTCCATTCCACTCCACTCCACTTCTTTTCACTCCATTCCATTCCACTCCTTTACATTCCACAGCATTGCAGTCCACTCCATTCATCTCCACTCCGTTCCTTTCCTTTCCACTCCCCTTCACTCCATTCCATTCCAATCCATTCCACTTAAATCCATTCCATTCCACTCCACTCCACTCCATTTTAGCCCACTCCATTCTATTCCACTCCATTCCACTCATCTCCATTCCATTCCACTCCACTCCACTCTACTCTACTCCATTCCACTCAAATCCACTCAATTCCATTCCGTTCTATTCTATACCACTCCACTCCACTCCACTGCACTCCATTCCATTGAACCCCACTCCACGCCACTCCATTCCACTCCAATCCATTCTATTCCATGGCGTTCCTTTCCACTTCACTAGAATCCTTTCTATTCCCATCCACTCCATTCCACCCACTCCACTCCATTCAATTCCATTTCTTTCCATTCCACTCCACTCCAT
Organism: Pongo pygmaeus; assembly: GCF_028885625.2. Lineage (NCBI taxonomy): Eukaryota > Metazoa > Chordata > Mammalia > Primates > Hominidae > Pongo > Pongo pygmaeus. The sequence goes on from NC_085931.1 coordinate 3,313,509, forward strand.
CGCACTCCATTCCACTCCATTCCACTAAATTCTGATAAGTTCCACTCCATTCCATTCCACTCCATTCCACTCCAGTCCATTCCATTCCATTCCATACCAGTCCAGTCCACTCCATTCCATTCCACTCCATTCCACTCCTCTCCATTCCTTTCCAATCCATTCCATTACATTGAATTCCACTCCATTCCATTCCGTTCCTCTCCATTCCATTTCACCCCATTCCACTCCATTCCACTCCATTCCACTCTACTCAACTGCACTCCACTCCATTGCACTGCATTCCACTCCACTACCTTTGATTCCATTCCGCTACCTTTGATTCCATTCCATTCCACTCCACTCCACTCCATTCCTTTCCAATCCATTCCACTGTATTCCACTCCATTCCGTTCCATTCCATTCCATTCCATTTCACTCCATTCCACTCCACTAGATTCCATTTCAGTCCATTCCATTCCACTCCATTCCACTTCACCTGATTCAACTCCAGCCCATTACTTTCCATTCCATTCCCCTTCACTCCATTCCATTCAATTCCATTTAACTTAACTCCATTCCATGTCACTCCACTCCACTCCATTCCATTCCATTCCATTCCACTGAATTCCATTCCAATCCAGACCAATCCAATCCAATCCATTCCACTCAACTCTATTCCATTCCATTCCACTCCACTCGAATCCAATCCACTCCACTCCATTCCATTTCACTCCACTCCACTGCACTCCACTCCACTCCATTCCACTCCAATCCACTCCGTTCCATTCCATTCCAATCCACTCCATTCCATTCCATTCCTTTCCACTCCACTCCGGTTCACTCCACTCCACTCCATTCCATTCCTTTCCAATCCACTCAACTCCATTCCACTACACTCCATGCAATTCCATTCCATTCCATTCCATTCCACTCCACTCCATTCAATTTCACCCCACTCCACTACATTCCATTCCACTGCACTCCACTCCACTCCATTCCAATTCTTTCCACTCTACTCCTCTCCAGTCCATTCCAGTGCACTCTACTGCTTTCAATTCCTCTGCATTCCTTCCACTCCTTTCCATTCCACTCCACTTACTCCAATCAACTCTACTCCACTCCAGTCCACTCCACTCCATTCCATTTCATTAAATTCCACTGCATTCCATTCCAATCCTTTCTTTCGAGAGTGTCTCACTCTGTCACCCAGTGTGCAGCAGAGAAGCACAATCTCAGCTCACATTTCATTTCACCATTCCATTCCATTCCATTCCATTTTTTTTCCATTCCATTGCATTCCACTGAACTCCACTCAACTCCATTCCAATCCATTCCACTCTACTCCACTCCATTCCACTCCACTCCACTCCATTCCATTCCAGTCGTCTCCACTCCTCTCCATTCTATCTCATTCCATTCCTTTCCACTCCTTTCCACTCCATGGCACTCTACTCCACTCCATTCCATTGCATTCCAGTACAGTCCATTCAATTACTTTCTTTTGATAGGATCTCACTCTGTCACTCAGGCTGGTGTACAGTGGCACAATCTCAGCTCACATTTCATTTCACATTTCCATTCCATTCCTTTCCATTGCATTCCACTGCACTGCACCTCAGTCTACTCAATTCCACTCCACTCCACTAAAATCCATTCCATTTCATTCCATTCCAATCCCTTCCATTCCACCCCTTTCTTTAGACAGGATCTCCCTCTGTCACACAGCATATTCTGCAGTGGCACAATCGAAGCAAACATTTTTCCATTCCATTCCATTCCATTCCATTCCATTCCACATCACTCCACTCCACTGCACTCCATTTATTTCCTTTCAACTTCCCACCATTCCATTGCATTTTTCTCCTTTTCTTTCCATTCCATTCCACTCCACTGCATTCCACTCCACGCTATTCCACTCCACTTCATTCTATTCCAACCCATTCCATGTCACTCCTCTAAACTCCACTCCAATCCACTCCAATCAATTTCATTTCACTTCACTCCAATTCACACCACTTCACACCATTACACTCTAGTCCATTCCATTCCACTCCATTCCTTTCCACTCTACTCCATTCCATTCCTTTCCACTCCATTCCATTCCTTTGATCTCCATTCCATTACATTCCACTCCTTTCCTCTTCACTCCATTCCACTCCATTACACTCCATTCCATTCCACTCCATTCCACTTTACTGCTTTCCTTTCCATTTGATTCCACTACTCTCCACTAAATTCCATTCCGTTCCATTACATCCATTACATACACTCCATTCTACTACACTCCACTCCATTCCACTACACTCCATTCTATTCCATTCCATTCAGTTCCATTCCATTCCACGCCAATCCAGTCCACTCCACTCCACTCCATTCCACTCCCCTCCACTCCATTCCATTCCATTCTACTCCATTCCACTACATTCCACTCCACTCCACTCCATTCCATTCGATTCCATTCCACTCCACTCCATTACAGTCCACTCCACTCCATTGCACTCCACTCCTCTCCACTATTCCCCTCTCAAATTCACTCCACTCCACTACATTCCAATCCACTACACTCCAACCTTCTCAAATGCATTCCATTCCATTTCTTTCCACTCCACACCATTCTATTCCAATCCTCTCCAATCCATTTAATTCCATTCCACTGCACTCCACTCCAATCCACTCCTCTCCTTTCCACTCCTTTCCATTCCACTCCGTTCCTCTCCACTCCAGTCCATTCCAATGCACTCCACTCCAATCCACTCCATTCCACTCTATTCCATTCCATTCCGTTCAGTTCCACTGCATTCTTTCCATTCCATTCCACTCCACTCCAAACCACTCCTCTCCACTCATCTCCATTCTATTTCACTCCTCTATATTCCATTTGATTCTATTCCTATGCACTCCACTGCACTACACTCCATTCCAATCCACTCCTTCCACTCTACTCCATTCCATTACACTTCTCTCCATTGCACTTCACTCCACTCCTTTCCATTCCCCTCCATTCCATTCCACTCCATTCCATTCTTCTCTATTCCAGTCCACTCCACTGCGTTCCACTCCACTCTACTTCACTGCACTCCATTCCATTCCATTCCACTGCTCTCCATTCCACTCCATTTCATTCCAGTCCAACCCACTCCACTCTATTCCAATCCAATCCATTGCACTCCACTCCAGTCGGTTTCACTACACTTCATCCCAATCCGTTCCACTCCATTCCAGTCCACTCTACCACATTCCTTTCAATTCCATTCCTTTCCACTCCTTGCCACTCCACTCCACTCCATTACACTCCACTCCACTCCCTTCTATGCCCTTCCATTCCATTAAAATCCGTTACATTCCATTCCTCTCCATTCCAGTCCATTCCACTCCACCCCATTCCATTGCATTCCATTCCACTGTCCATTCCACTCCACTCCACTTCATTCCATTTCACTCCATTCCTTTCCACTTTATTCCATTCCAATTCACTCCACTCCACTCCATTCCATTCCATTCCATTTCACACCACTCCAGTCGACTCCTTTCCACTCAACTTCATTCCATTCCATTCCACTGCACTCCACACAAATTTATTCCATTCCACTCCAATCCATTCCACTCCACTCCATTCCACTGCACTCCATTCCACTACACTCCATTCCATTCCATTCCTTGCCACTCCAGTCCACTCCATTCTCTCCATTCAGTTCCGCTTCTTTCCATTCAACTCCGTTACACCCCATTCCAATCCATTCCACTCCACTCCATTCGATTCCTCTCTAATCGACTTCACTCAACTCCACTGCACTCCATTCCATCCCACTGCTCTCCACTACCCTCAATTCCACTCCACTCCTCTCCATTCCACTCTAGTCCACTCCTTACCACTCCTCTCCCCCCATTCCATTCCATTCCATTCCATTAAATTCCACTCTATTCCATTCCACTCCATTCCATTCCATTCCACTCCATTCCAGGTCAATAACCTCCACTCCACTCCACTACACTCCATTCTATTCCATTGAACTCCACAACATTCCATTCCATTCCAATCCATTCCATGCCACTTCATTCCACTCCACTCCATTCCACTCCCCTCAATTCCACTCCACTACATTCCATTACATTCCATCGCATTCAACTCCACTTACCTCCAATCCATTTCATTTCACTTAGCTCCATTCCACTTCACTCCATTCCACTCCACTCTATTTCTTTCCATTTCATTCCATTCCGATCCACTCCACTCCATTCCACTCCACATCAATCCATTCTATTCCACTACCCTCCATTCCTTTCCATTCCTTCTCACTCCATTCCATTCCATTCCATTCCATTCTATTCCATTCCATTCCATTCCACTCCATTCCATTCTATTCCATTCCATTCCATTCCACTCCATTCCTCTCCGCTCCATTCCATTCCTTTCCATTAAATTCCATTCTCTTCTATTCCATTCTACTGAACGCTGCTGCACCCCAATGCACTCCACTCCACTCCATTCCAGTCCATTCCACTCCACTCCATTCAATTACATTTCACCCCACTCCACTCCATTCCGCTCCATGACACTCCATTACACTCCACTGCACTCCATTCTATTCCATTCCGTTTCATTCCATTCCACTCCATTCCATTCCATTCCAGTCCATTCCAGTCCAATCTACTCCATTCCACTCACCTCCACTCCACTCGACTTCACTCCATTACACTCCACTCCACTCCATTCCATTGCCTTCCACTCCATTCCATTCAAATCCATGCTACTCCACTCCACTACACTCCACTCTATTCCACTCCATTCAACTGCACTACATTCCACTCCACTCCCTTCCTTTCCATTCCATTCCACTCCACTCCATTCCATTCAATTCCATTCCATTCCATTCCATTCCACTCCATAATATTCCATTCCATATAACTCCAATCCATTCCACTCTGTTCCACTCCATTACTCTCCACTTCATTCCATTCCATCCGATTCCATTCCACTCCGCCCCGCTCCACTCCATTCCACTCACCTCCACTCCTCTCCAGTCCAATCCATTCCATTCCATTTCTCCCCACTCCACTCCATTGCATTGCATTCCACTCCATTCCACTCCATTCCATTCCATTCCATTCCTTTCCATTCCATTCCCTTCCATTCTACTCCATGACTTTTTACTCTATTCCATTCCACTCTATCCCAGTCTATTCCACTGCATTCCATTCCACTGCAGTCCACTTCACTCGACTCCAATGCATTCCACTCCACTCCACTCCATTGCCCTGCACTTCACGCCATTGAACCCCACTCCACTTCATTCTACTCCACTCAACTAAATTCAACTCCACTACACTTCATTACACTCCACTCCAATACACTCCATTCCATTCCATTCCTCTCCATTCTGTTCCATTCCCGTCCATTCCATTCCATTGCATTCCAGTCCACTCCATTCCAAACCACTCCACTTCCCTCCATTCCACTCCACTCCACTACACTCCATTACACCCCATCCCATTTTATTCCATTCCTTACCACTGCAATCCTCTTCACCGCACAACACTTCACTGCATTCCACTCCATTCCATCGGATTCCATTCCTCTCCATTCCACTCCACTACACTTCACCCCACTCCACTCCACTACATTCTTTTCCATTTCTTTCCTCTGCATTAATTTCCATTCCTCTCTTTCGGGAGCATCTCAAGCTGTCACCCAGCCTGGAGTGCAGTGACACAGTCTCAGCTGCCTTTCCGTACCATTCCATTCTGTGCCTTTCCGTTCCTATCCACTGCAATTGAATACATTCGAATACATTCGATTTCGGTCCACTGCATTGCACTCCATTCCACTCCTCTCTGCTACACTACAGTGTACTTCACTCTATTCCTCTCCATGCCATTCCATTTCACGCTATTCCACTGCACCTCACTCCACTCCACTCCAATTCATTCCATTCCATTATGTCCTGTTCCATTCCTCTCCATTCCATTCCATTCCACCTCATTCCTGTCCACTCCTCTCCAGTCCACTCCATTCCACTCCATTCCATTCCACTGCATTCCGTTCCAAACTTTTCTTTCGAGAGTATCTCACTGTGTCACCCAGCTTGGTGTGCAGTGTCACAATCTCAGCTTCCATTCCATTCCATTCCATTGCATTCCTTTCCACTCCATTCCACTCCGTTCCAATCCACTCCAATCCATTCCACGCCAGTCCACTCCATTCCATTCCGCTCCACTGATCTCAAATCCTTTCCACTCCACAACATTCCACTTCATTCCATTCCATTAAATTCCATTACTTTCAACTCCACTCTACTCCACTCCAATCCACTCCAATCCATTCCATTTCACTCCAGTACCCTCCACTCCATTCCACTCCACTCCACTCCACTGCAGTCCACTCCATTCCACTCCCTTCCATTCCATTCCATTCCACTCCACTCCACTCCACTCCACTCCACTTTACTCCATTCGACTCCACTCCATTCCACTCTACTCCATTCCATTCCTTTCCATGCCACTGCACTCCACTCCATTCCATTCCACTCCATTCCACCCCTTTCCGTTCCATTCTGTTACATTCCACTCTACTCCATTCAACCCCATTCCATTCCATTCCACTGAAGTCCAGTTGAATACACTGCACTCCACTACATTCCATTCCATGGAAATACACAACATTCCATTCCATTCCATCCCATTCCATGCCACTCCTTTACACTACACTGCATTCCACTCCACTCAATTCCACTCCACTACACTCCATTACATTTCATGCCACTCAACCTAACTCAACTCCACTCCATTCCATTTCACTTCACTCCACTGCACTGCATTCCACTCCACTCCATTTTTTTCCATTCCATTCCATTCCACTCCACTCCGCTCCATTCCACTCCACCTCTCTCCATTCTGTTCCACTTCTCTCCTTTCCATTCCATTCCATCCCTCTCCATTCCATTCCATTCCTCTCCATTCCATTCCATTCCATTCCACTCCATTCCATTCCACTCCATTCCATTCCACTCCATTGCAGTCCATTCCTCTGCATTCCACTCCGCTCCACTCCACTTCATTCCAATCCATTCCATTCCATTTCATTCCACTCCATTCCACTCCTCTCCTCTCCACTCCATTCCATTCCCATCCGTTCAATTCTGTTCCATTCCATTGCACTCCTATCCTCTCCACTCCACTCCATTCCACTACACTCCATTCCTCTCGGCTCTATTCCTTTCAATTCCATTTCACTCCACTCATCTCCATTCCACTCAACGCCACTCCATTCCACTCCACTGCTCTCAACTCCATTCCATTAACCTCCACTCCACTCCACTCCATTCCATTCCAGTCCTCTCCATTCCTCTCCATTGCATTCCATTGCATTCCATTTCACTGCACTCCATTCCACTCCATTCCATTCCATTCCATTCCATTATATTGCATTCAATTCCATTCCATTCCATTCTACTCCACAGCCTTCCACTCTGTTCCATTCCACTGCACTCCATTCCATTCCACTCCATTCCAATCCACTCCACTCCATTCCACTCACCTCCACTAAACTCCACTCCATTCCATTCCATTCCATTACACTCCACTCCACTCCATTCCATTCCATTCCATTCTATTCCATTCTATTCAACTCCACTCTACTCCACTCCCCTCCAATCCACTCCATTCCACTCCACTCCCTTCCATTCCTTTCCACTCCAGTCCACTCCAATCCATTCCATTCAATTCCATTCCACTCCATTAAATTCCATTCCTTACAACTCCATTCCATTCCACTCCACTCCACTTCACTTCATTCCTTTATGTCTGATTCCATTCCACTCCATTGCACTGCACTCCATTCCACTCCACTCCACTCCACTCCATTACATTCTATTCCATTTCTCTCCACTCCACTCTATTCCATTCCATTCAACTCCATTCCATTCCACTCCATTCCACTCCATTCCATTCTATTCCATTCCATTCCATTCTACTCCATGGCTTTCCACTCTATTCCATTCCACGCCATTGCAGTCCATTCCACTGCATTACATTCCCCTCCAGTCCACTACACTCGACTCCAATCCATTCCACTACACTCTACTCCACTCAATTCCCCTGCACTCTGCTCCATTAAACTCCACTCCACTCAACTGAATTCCACTTCACTACACTCCATTACACTCCACTCCAATCCACTCCAATCCATTCCACCCCATTTCATCCTATTCCTTTCCATTCCACTCCACTACACTCCATTCCACTTCACTCCACTCCACTCCATTCCACTCCATTCCATTCCATTCCCCTCCATTCCATTCCATTCCACTCCTGTCCACTCCATTCCAACCCAATACACTTCCCTCCACTACAAGACACTCCACTCCATTCCACTCCATTCCATTCCATTATATTTCATTTCTTTCTTTCCATAGGATCTCATTCTTTTACAAAGGCTGGAGTATATTGGCTCAATCTCAGCTCAGAGTTCTTTTCACCATTCCATTGCACTACATTCCATCCCATTCCTTGCCATTCTGTTTCACTCTACTCCACTCCCCTCCACTCCATTCCATTCCACTCCATCGCATTCCACTCGAATCAATTCTACCCCACTCCACTCCACTTCACTCTGCTCCACTTCACTCTATTCCATTGCAATCCATTCCGTTTCACTCACTTGCATTGCACTACTTTCTTTTGAGAAGATACCACTCTGCAGTGGCACAATCTCAGCTCTCATTACATGTCAACCTTCCATTACATTGTATTCTATTCCATTGCATTCCATTCGATTCCATTCCTTTCCATTATATTACTTTCCATGCCACACTGTTCCACTCCTCTCCACTCCACTCCATTCCTCTCCACTCCACTCCACTCTACTCAATTGCACTCCATTCCATTCCATTCCATTCCACTCCGTTCCATTCCATTCCACTCCCCTATACTCTGCTCTGATCCATTCCACTATACTGTGCTCTGATCCATTCCACTCCACTCCATTCCGCTGCACTACACTCCAATTAACTCCTCTCCACTAGATTCCACTCCACTCCACTCCGCTCAAGTAAATTCCACTGCACTACACCACTATACTCCACACCACTCCACTCCATTCCAATCTTTTCTGCTCCAGTACATTCCATTCCATTCCTTTTCACTCCATTCCATTACATTCCATTCCACTCCATTCCACACCACTACATTTCTATCCACTCCCTTCCATTCCATTGCACTCCACTCGAATCCATTCCACCCCACTCCAGTTCATCCAACTCCACTCCGTTCCATTCCATTCCATTCCACTGCATTCCATTCTATTTCACTCTACTCCATTACCCTACACTCCATTCCACTCTACTCCATTCCATTCCATTCCTTTCCATTCCACTCCACTCCACTCCACTCCACTCCACTCCGTCCCATTCCACTGCACTCCACTCCACTCCAGTCAATGCTACTGTACTCCATTCCATTCAATTCCATTCCATTCTACTCCACACCACTGCATTCCACTCCACTCCACTCTGTTCTCCTCCACTCCACTCCATTCCTTTCCATTATATTCCAGTCAACTCCATTCCACTCCACTCCACTCCATTCCACTCCACTCCACACCATTCCATTCCATTCCATTTCACTCCGTTCCTGTACACTCTACTTCCCTCCACTCCACTCCACTCCAATCCATTCCTTTCGATTCTTTTCTGTTCCTTTCAACTCCAATCCATTCCATTCCACACCACTCCATTCCACTCCACTCCATTCCATTCCATTCCAATTTTCTCCATAGCATTCCATTCCTTTCTTTCCAAAGGATATCACTGTGTCACCCAGGCTGTAGTGTAGTGGCAATATCTCAGTTGAGATTACTTGTCAAATTTCCATTGCATTGCATTATATTCCATTGCATTCCATTGCATTGAATTGCATTCCATTCCATTCCGTTCTGTTCCATTCCATTCCATTTCAATCCATTCCACTCCACTCCACTGCACTACATTCCATTACATCCGATTCCACTCCACTACATTCCACTCCACTCCATTCCACTCCGTTGCACTCCACCATATTCCACTCCGCTCCACTCTATTCCACTCAACTCCAGGCCAATCTACTCCTCTCCATTCTGCTGCACTCCACTCCATTCCATTCCACTTCATTTCATTCCTTTCCTTTCTTTCCACAGGATCTCACTCTGTCAGAAAGAGTAGGGTGAAGTATTACAATCTAAGTTCACATTACTTTTCACCATTCCATTGAATTTCATTCCATCCCATTCTATTTCATTCTATTTCACTCAAATCCACTCCACTCCACTCCATTCCATTCCAATCCATTCCTTTCCACTCCATTCCACTCCACTCCATTGCATTCCACTCCTTTCCACTCCACTCCACTACTTTCCACTTCTTTCCATTCCATACCACTCCATTCCGGTCCATTCAATTCCACTGCAATTCATTCCACTCCGTTGCATTCCTTTCCATGGCATTCCATACCACTCCATTCAATTCCACTCCATTCCACTCCACTCCATTGCACCCCACTCCTCTGCATTCCACGTCACTCCAGTCCACTCAACACCACGCCACTCCTTTCCACTCCACTCCACTCTACTCCACTCCATTTCACTCCATTCCAATCCATTCCATTTTACTCATTTCCACTCCATTCCATTCCATTTCATTCCACTCCATGCCACTCAATTCCAATCCATTCCACTCAACTGTATTAAATTCCAATCCATTCCATTCCATTCCATTCCATGCCATTCCTTTCCATTCTCTCCACTCCACTGCATTCTGCTCTTCTCCAATCCACTCCTCTTCACTCGACTTCACTCCACTCCGTTCCATTCCATTCCATTCCATCCCATTCCATCCATTCCACTCCATTGCATTCCACTCCATTACATTCAACTCCATTCCACTCACGTCCATTCCACTCCATTCTACTCCATTCCATTCCACACCATTCCCCTAATTCCATTCCACTCCATTCCACTCCTCTTCATTCCGTTAAATCCACTCCACTCCATCCATTACATTCCACTCCCCTCCATTCCACTCTATTCCCCTACATTCCACTCCATTCCATTCTGCTCCATTCCACTCCATTGCACTCCATTCCAGTCCATTCCATTCCGTTCCACTCCATTTCACTCCATTCCACTACATTGCACTCCACTCCACTCCATTACACTCCATTACCCTTCATTCCACTCCATTCCACTCCACTCCATTCCCTCCAATCCATTCAACTCCGTTCCACTCCACTCCATTCCATTCCCCTCTACTACACTCCATTCCATTCCATTCTACTCCACTCCACTCCACTCCATTCCACTCCACCCCACTCGATTCCACTCCATTCCACTGCATTCCATTCCAGTCCATTAAATTCCAGTCCACTCCGTAACAGTCTATTCCACTCCACTCCACTCCACTGCATTCCATTCCACTCCATTCCACTCCTGTCCATTCCATTCCCCTCCATACCTTTCCTTTCCACTCCACTGCAATCCATTCCATTCCATTCCACTCCACTCCATTGCATTCAACTCCACTCCATTCTATTCCACTCCACCTCACTCCACTTGTCCCAACTCCACTCCATTCCATTCCACTCTACTACATTCCATTCCATTCCACTGCATTCCAATCCAGTCCACTCCATTCCACTCATCTCCATTCCATTATATTCCATTCCATTCCATTGAAGTCCACTCCACTCCATTCCATTCTATTCCATTCCATTCTGCTGCATTCCATTCCACTCCATTGCAGTCCACTCCACTCCATCCACTGCACTCCATTCCAGTCCCCTGCACTCCATTTCACTCCACTTCACGGCTTTCACTCCACTCAACTTCTTTTTACTACATTCCATTCCATTGCACTCCATTCCATTCCATTCCACTCCATTCCTTTCCATTCCACACTACTCCTTTCCACTCCACTCCATTCCACTCCACTCCATTGCATTCCAGTCCATTCCATTTAAGTTCATTCCACTCCTGTCCATTCCTTTCCACTTCAGTCCCCTCCATTCCATTCCATTCCATTCCACTCCTCTCCATTCCAATCCAATCCACCCCCTTCCACTCCACTCCACTGCCTTGCATTGCATTCCTTTCCACTCCATAACATTCTGTTCCACTCCACTCCACTCCACTACATTCCATTCCACTCAATTCCACTGCTGTCCATGCCATTCCCCCCATATCTCTCCATTCTACTTCACTCCATCCTATTCCATTCCGCTCCACTCCATTCCACTCCGCTCCAATCTACTCCACTCCACTCAATTCCATTCCACACTACTCAATTCCATTCCATTCCACTCCATTCCGCTCCATTCCACTCCAGTCCACTCCGTTCCACTCCTCTCCATTCCATTGTATTCCATTCCATTCCATTCCACCCCACTCCACACCATTCCATTCCATTCAATTCCATTCCTCTCCATTCCATTCCACTCCATTTCAGTCCACTCCACACCACTCCATTCAATTCCATTCTATTTCATTCCACTCCACTCCACTCCACTCCATTGCATTCTGCTCCACTCCACTCTACTCCACTCCATTCCACTGCAATCCACTCCACTCCACTCCATTCCACTCCAGTCCATTCCTCTATACTCCATTCTGTTCCAATCCCTTCCATGCAATTCCTCTAAACCCCACTGAACTCCAATACACACGATTTCATTTCACTTCATTCCAATTTGGTCTACTCCACTCCATTCCACTCCACTCTATTCCTTTCCAATGCTCTCCATTCCATTCCATTCCACTCCATTCCATTCCATTGAGTTCCATTCCACTCCATTCCATTCCATTGCATTCCATTCATTCTATTCCACTGCATTCCATTCCCTTACACTCCACACCACTACATTTCATTCCACTCATCTCTACTCCATTCCTCTCCACTCCACTGCACACCTATCCAGTCCACTCAATTCCATTCTGTTCTATTTCATTCGACTTCCATCCATTCCATTTCATTCCATTCCAATCCATTCCATTCCACTCCATTCCATTCCATTCCACTCTTTTTCATGCCACTCCATTTCACTCCATTCCACTCCATTGGAATCCACTCCTTTCCTTTCCACTCCATTCCATTCTATTCCACTCAACTCCACTCCACTCAACTACATTCTATTCCATTCCTCTCCACTCAACTCCATGCCATTGCATTGCATTCCATTCCTTTCCATTTCTAACTATTCCTCTCCAATCCACTCCATTCTACTCCACTGAACTACATTCTATTCCATTCGTTTCCATTCCACTCTACTCCATTCCACTGCACTGGATTCCACTTCATTCCTTTCCATTCTATTCCTTTCCACTCCACTCTAAACTATTCCAGTACAATCCATTCCTTTCTGTTTCACGCCACTACACTCCACTGCACTCCATTCCACTCCACTCCCTTAAAAGCCATTCCATTCCACTACACTCCATTCCCTTCCACTCCACTCCATTCTACCCGAATCCACTCCATTCCATTCCATTCCATTCCCCTCTGTTCCATTCCATTCCACTGAATTCCAATCCACTCCACTCCACTGCATTCCACTCCACTCAAATCGACACCACTGCACTCCACTCATATCAATTCCTTTCCATTCCACTCCATTCCTTTCCATTCCATTCCACTCCATTCCACTCCAATCCAATCCCCTCCTTTCCACTCCACTCCACTCCATTCCACTCCAGTCCACTGCATTCCATGCCGTTCCTTTCCATTCCTCTCCTTTCCATTCCATTTCATTCCACTCCATTCCATTCTACTCCACTGCACTCCATTCCACTCAGGTCCGCTCCATTTCACTCCACTCCACTGCCCTCAATTCCATTCCACTCCACAACATTCCACTTCATTCTATTCCATTATATTCCATTTCATTCCACTCCATTCTACTCCATTCGATTCCATTGAAATCCATTCCACTAAACTGCACTCCACTCCACTCCATTCCATTCCACTCCATTCCATTCCAGTCCATTCCATTCCACTGCACTCCACTCCTTTCTATCCCATTCCATTCCAATCCACTCCACTCCACTCCCTTCCACTGCACTCTATTCCATCCATTACATTACTTTCCACTCTACTCCACTTCAGTCCTTTCCACTCCAATCCATTCCACTCCTGTCCATTCCATTCCACTGCATTCCATTCCATTCCATACCACTCCCCTCCACTCCCTTCCACTCCACTCCAGTCCACCCCATTCCTCTCCATTCCACTCCATTCAATTCTGCTTCATTCCATTCAATTCCATTCAAAACCACTCCACTCCATTCCACTCCACTCCATTCCATTCCGTTTCATTCCTCTCCTTTCAACTCCACTCAAGTCCTCTCCACTCCATTCCATTCCACTCCCCTCTACTCCCCTCCATTCCATTCCACACTACTCCATTCCATTCCATTCCACTCCATTAAACTCCAGTCTACTCCAGTCCACTCCATTCCACTCCACTCCACCCCTTTCCATTCCATTGCATTACATTCCATTCAATTACATTCCACTCCATTCCACCACATTCCGTACCATTCCACTCCATAACTGTCTAATTGCCTCCACTCCACTACACACCACTCCATTCCTTTCCATTCAACTCTACAATATTCCATTCTATTCCACTGCATTCCACTCCACTCAATTACACTCCACTACATTACATTACATTCCATGCCACTCAATTCCACTCAACTCCACTCCATTCCATTTCACTTCACTCCACTCCACTCCACTCCATTCCACTCCACTCCATTTCTTTCCTTTCCATTCCATTCCACTCCACTCCACTCCATTCCACTCCACTTCAATCCATTCTATTCCACTACTCTCCATTCCATTCCATTCCATCACACTCAATTCCATTCAATTCCATTCCACTCCATTACAGTCCACTCCTCTACATTCCTCTCCACTCCACTCCACTCCATTCCTCTCCAATCCATTCCATTTCATTCCATTAAATTCCATTACCTTCCATTCCATTCCACTGCACGCCGCTCCACTCCACTCCATTCAATTCGACTCCACTCAACTCCACTCCACTACACTCCATTCCTTTCCATTCCATTTCACTCCACACCACTCTATTCCACTCCATACCACTCCATTCCACTCGACTGCACTCCATTCCATTCCATTTCATTCCATTCCATTC
The DNA here is from genome assembly GCF_028885625.2 of Pongo pygmaeus. Taxonomy (NCBI): domain Eukaryota; kingdom Metazoa; phylum Chordata; class Mammalia; order Primates; family Hominidae; genus Pongo; species Pongo pygmaeus. The sequence goes on from NC_085931.1 coordinate 3,328,668, forward strand.
CACTCCATTCCATTCCACTCCATTTGAGTCCACTCAACTCCATTCCACTCACCACTATTCAACTATGCTCCATTCCGTTCCATTCTATTACACTCCACTCCACTCCATTGCATTCACTTTCACTACATTCCATTCCATTCCATGCCACTCCACTCCACTCCCGTACACTCCATTCCATTCCACTCCACTCCCTTCCATTTCATTCCACTTCACTGCACTTCAATCCATTCCATTCTATTCCATGCCATTCCATTCCATTCCATTCCATTCCATTCCATTCCATTCCATTCCATTCCACTGCACTCCAGTCCATTTCATTCCATTCCATTCCACTCTATAAAATTCCATTCCTTTTAACAACATTCAATTCCACTCCATTCCACTCACCTCCACTCCACTCCGTTCCATTCCATTCCATCCCATCACACTCCACTCCACTCCATTGTATTGCATTCCATTCTGTTCCATTCCATTCCACTCCACTCCACTCCCCTCCAATCCACTCCATTCCACTGCACTCTCTTCCATTGCATTGCACTCCACTCCACTCCATTGCATTCCATTCAATTCCATTTCACTCCATTGAAATCCATTCCTTTCAACTCCATTCCATTCCACTCCATTCCACTCCAATCCACTGCACTTCTCTCCATTATGTCCTATTCCATTCTACTCCATTCCACTCCACCCCTTTGCACACAAATCCACTCCACTCCACTCCATTCCATTCCATTCCATTCCTCTCCACTGCACTCTATTCCATTGCATTCCACTCCATTCCACTCCACTCCATTCTATTCCATTCCATTCCTTTCTATTCCACTGTATTCTATTCTATTCCATTCCAGTCCATTCCACTCCATTCTTTTCTGGTCCATTCCACTCCACTCGACTCCAATCCATTCCACTACACTCGATTCCACTCAATTCCCCTGCACTCCGCTCCATTAATCTCCACTCCACTCAACTAATTTCCACTCCACTACACTCCATTACACTCCACTCCAATCCACTCCACTCCAATCCATTCCACTCCATTTCACCCTATTCCATTCCATTGCACTGCACTACACTCCTTTCCACTTCAATCCACTCCACTCCATTCCACTCCATTCCCCTCCATTCCATTGCATTCCACTCCCGTCCGCTCCATTCCAACCAACTCCACTTCCCTCTCCAATACTCTCCACTCCATTCCACTCTATTCCATTCCGTTATATTCCATTTCTTTCTTTCCATAGGATCTCATTGTGTTACAAATTCTGGAGTACAGTGGATCAATCTCAGCTCAGATTTCTTTTCACCATTCCATTGCATTCCATTCCATCCCATTCCATGCCATTCTCTTTTACTCCACTCCACTCCATTTCACTCCATTCCATCGCATTCCATTCGAATCCATTGCACCCCACTCCACTTCACTTCACTCTGCTCCACTCCACTCCATTCCATTGCAATCCATTCCGTTTCACTCACTTGCATTCCACTGCTTTCTTTGGAGAAGATATCACTGTGTCCCTCAGGCTGTAGTGCAGTGCACAATCTCAGCTCACATTACATGTCAACTTTCCATTGCATTGCATTCTATTCCATTGCATTCCATTGCATTCCGTTCCGTTCCATTCCATTCCTTTCTATTATATTCCCTTCCATGCCACACCATTCCATTCCTCTCCACTCCACTATATTCCACTCCATTCCGTTCCACTCCATTCCACTCCACTCCGTTCCATTACAATCCACTCCACTCCACTCAATCCATTCCACTCCACAACACTCCATTCCACTCCATTCCTCTACATTTCAATCCTTTCCATTCCACTCCTTTCCACTCCACTGAACTCCATTCTAGTCCATTCTATTCCATTCCATTCCATTGCATTCCATTCCCTTGTACTCCATTCCACTACATTCCACAACATTCCACTCCACTCCACTCCATTCCCCTCCATTCCACTCTATTCCACCCCACTCCATTACATTCCATTCTATTCAACTCCATTCCACTCCGCTCCATTCCATTCCACTCTTCTACAATATGTTCCATACCATTTCATTCCACTCCACTCCACTCCACTCGATTCCACCCCACTCTACTGCATTCCATTCCAGTCCATTAAAATCCATTCCACTCCATAATTTTCTATTCCACTACACTCCACTACACTGCATTCCATTCCACTCCATTCCACACCTCTCCATTACATTCCCCTCCATAACATTCCTTTCTACTCCAATCCAATCCATTCCATTCCATTCCACTCCAATCCTTTGCATTCCACTCCAGTCCATTCTATTCCACTCCACCTCACTCCACTCCACTCAAATCCACCCCATTGCATTCCACTCTACTCCATTCTATTATTTTCCACTCCATTACACTCCAGTCCACTCCATTCCACTCCTCTCCATTCCATTATATTCCATTGCATTCCGTTTCACTCCATTCCACTCCTCTCCATTCCATTCTATTCCATTGCATTCCATTTCAGGCCACTCCACTCAATTCACATCCCCTCCATTCCACTCCATTCTAGTCCACTCCATTGCAGTCCACTCCACTCCACTCCACTCCATTCCTGTGCCACTCCACTCCATTTCACTCCACTCCATGGCATTTGGCTCCACTCCATTCTTTTTCATTCCATTCCATTCCATTCTATTCCATTACCCTGCATTCCTTTCCATTACACACTACTCCTTTCCACTCCACTCCATTCCACCCACTCCATTCCATTCCATTCCATTCAACTCCTTTCCTCTTCACTCCACCCTATTCCGTTCCACTCCACTCCACTGCATTCCAATCCATTCCATTTCACTCCATAACATTCTATTCCACTCCACACCATTCCATTCCACTCCATTCCATGGCTCTCCATTCCATTCCCCTCCATACCATTCCATTCCACTCCACTCCATTCCTTTCCCTTCCACTCCACTACACCGCTTTCCATTCCACTGCACTCTACTCCATTCCACTCCACTCCACTCTACTCTACCACACTCCATTGCATTCCACTCTACACCATTCCATTCCATTCACTCCATTCTACTCTATTCCACTCCATTCCACTTCTCTCCATTCCATTATATTCTATTCCATTGCACTCCACTCCATTCCATTCCATTCAATGCAATTCCATTCCATTCCATGCCATTCAATTCCACTCCATTCCATGCCATTCCATTCCACTCCATTCCATTCCACTCCATTGCAGTCCACTCCACTCCACACCACTCCACTCCAATCCACTCCATTCCATTCCATTTCATTGCACTCCACTACTCTCCATTGAATTCCACTCCACTCCACTCCACACCACTCTATTCCACTGCAATCCATTCCACTCCAATCCATTTCATTTCAATTCATTCCAAATCACTCTTCTCCACTCCATTCCACTCAATTCCATTCCATTGCACTCTATTCATTTCCACTGCACTCCATTCCATTCCACTCCACTCGACTGCAATTCATTCCACTGCTTTCCACTCCACTGCACTCCAATCCATTCTATTCCATTCAATTCCACCGCACTCCATTCATTTCCATTCCAACCCACTCAGCTAAACTCTGTTACATTGCGCTCCATTCCGTGCAAATCCAATCCATTCCACTTCATTCCATTCCATTCCATTCCATTCCATTCCATTCCAATCCATTCCACTTCATTCCATTCCATTCCATTCCACTCCATTCCATTCCAATCCTTTCCACTCCATTCCATTCCATTCCACTACACTGCACTCAATTCCATTCCACTCCACTCCATTCCATTCCACTTCACTCCATCCCATTCTATTCAATTCCACTCCGTTCCACTCCATTCCATTCCACTCCATTCCACACCATTACACTCCATTCCACTCCAATCCAGTCCACTCCACTACACTACAGTCCATTCAATTCCATTTCAATGCCCTCCACTACACTCCATTCATTGCCATTCCACTCCACTCCACCCCATTCCATTCCATTCCACTCCATTCCATTCCTTTCCATTCCAGTCCATTCCAACCCACTCCACTCCTTTCCCGTCCAGTCCACACCATTCCACTGCACTCCAATCGAATCTACTTCACACAACTGCATTCCATTCCATTCCATTCCATTCCACTCCACTCCATTCCATTCCTGTCCACTCCATTCCATTCCATTCCATTCCATTCCATTCCGTTCCATTCCATTCCATTCCATTCCGTTCCATTCCATTCCATTCCATTCCATTCCACTCTACTCCATTCCATTCCTGTCCACTCCACTCCATTCCATTCCAATGCACTGTACTCCGCCCCACTCCATTCCACTCCATTCCTTTGCAAAACTCTACTTCACTCCATTCATTTCCACTCCATTCCTCTCCACTCCATATGACTTCATTCCTTCCACTCAACTACAGTACAGTCCATTCCACTCCACTCCACTCCATTCCATTCCATTCCACTGCTATCCTCTCCACTCCAGTGAATTCCACACTATTCCAGTCCAGCCCAATCCGCTGCTCACCAATGCACTGCATTCTATTCCACTCCATTCCCTTCGACTCCTTCCACTCCACTCGAATCCATTCTAGTACACTCCCTGCCATTCTATTCCACTCCCCTCCACTCCACTCCATTCCATTCCACTCCATTCTTTTCCATTCCACTCCATTCCACCCCACTGCTGTGCATTCCACTTCACTCCACTCCATTCCACTCCACTCCACTCCTTTCCACTCCACTGCACTCCATTCCATTCCGTTGCGTTCCAATCCACTCAATTTAAATGCATTCCACTCCATTCCACTCCACTGCACTCCATTCCATTCCATTCCCTTCCATTCCATTCCACTCCAGTCCACTCCATTCCACAAGATCCCATTGCCCTCCAGTTTTCTCCACTCCATCCCTCTCTATTCCATTGTACTCCATTCCATTTCACTAAAATCCATTCCTCTCCACTCCTTTCCACCCAACTCCATTCCACTCTATTCCACTACACTCTGCTCCATTCCACTCCATTGCAATCCACTCCACTCTACTCCACTCGACTCCACTCCATTTCTTTCCACTCCATCCCTTTACATTCCACTCTACTGCACTCCATTCCACTCGACAGTTTTCCCCTCTATTCCACTCCATTCAATTCCACTCCATTCCACTGCGTTCCACTCCATTCCATTCCATTGCATTCCATTCCACTCCACTCCATTCCAATTCATTCCACTCAATTCCACTCCACTCCACTGCATTACATTTCATTCCAGTCCTTTCCACTCCACTCCATTCCTTTCCAATCCAGTCCACTCCCTTTTGTGCCATTCCATTCAACTCAATTGCATTCCATTCCATTACTCTACATTCCAATCCATTCCAATCCACTCCATTCTATTCCATTCCATTCCATTCCACTCCATTCCAGTCCATTCCACTGCATTCCACTCCACTCCATTCCTCTCCATTCCTGTCCATTCCACTCCATTCAATTCTCCTCCATTCCATTCCACTCCATTCCATTCCATGACAGTCCACTGCACTCCACTCCATTCCATTCCACTCATTTCCACTCTAATCCATTACTTTCCACTCCACTCCATTCCACTCCATTCCATTCCACTCCATTTCATTTCTTTCCTTTCCATTCCTCTCCATTCCGCCGAACTCCACTCCATTCCACACCTCTCCATTCCGTTCCATTCGATTCCATTGCACTCCACTCCATTCAATTCCATTCATCTCCCCTCCCCTCCACTCCAATCCATTCCACTCCATTCCACTTCAATCCACTGAATACCACTCCACTTCACTCCATTCAATTCCATTCTATTCTACTCCTTCCCACTCCACTCTATTCCATTCCTCTTCACTACACTCCATTCCATGCCATTCCATTGCAGTCCACTCCATTCCCTTCCATTCCATTCCACTCCATTCCTGTGCACTCCACTCCACTGTAGTCAATTCCATTCCATTCCATTCCTTTCCACTCCCCTCCAGTCCATTCCACTCCATTCCACTCCGTTCCACTCCATTCCACTCCGTTCCCCTCCATTCCACTCCGTTCCCCTCCATTCCAAAACATTCCATTCCACTCCACTCCAATCCATTCTATTACACTCCAATCCACTCCATTCCATTGCACTCCATACTAGTCTACTCCGTTCCACTCCACTCTAATCCACTCCAAATCATTCCACTACATTCCATTCCTCTCCATTCTACTCCACTCCGTTCCATTCCACACCACTGCATTGCATTCCATTTCATTTCTTTCCATGTATTCCACCCCAATCCGCTCCATTCCAGTCCACTCCACTCCTCTAAACTCTATTCCAATCCATTCCACTTTTCTCCATTCCTCTCAACTCCATTCCATTCCACTCAATTCTGTTCCATTCCAGTCCACTCTACTCCGTTCCAATACACTCCAATACGTTCCACTCCACTACACTCCAATCCATTCCACTCCATTCCTCTCCACTCCACTCCACTCCATTCCACTCCATTACCGTCCACTCCACTCCATTCCATTCCATTCCATACCATTCCCCTCCATTCCCTTCAATTCCACTCTACTTCATCCCACTCCAATGCATTACACTCCACTCCATTCCACTCCATTCCTTTCCACTCCATTACATTGCACTCCACTGTATTCCAGTCCACTCAACTCCATTCCACTCCACTCCACTGCTCTCCACTGAACTCCATTCCATTCCACTCCATTCCATTGCACTCAACTCCATTGCATTTCATTCCACTGCAAGCCACTGCACTGCATAATACTCCATTCCACTTCATTGCATTCCACTCCATTCCACTGCATGAAATTCAATTCCATTCCATTCCACTCCACTGAACTCCACTCCATTTCACTACATTCAACTCCACTCCATTCCATTCCATTCCATTCCACTATATTTCCTTCCATTCCTCTCCATTCCATTCCATTCCAGTCCAGTCCTTTCTGTAACGTTCCACTCCACTCAAATCTGTTCCATTCCAATCAACACGATTGCATTTCGCTCCACTCCACTCCACTCGGTTCCACTACATTCCTGTCTACTCCATTCCAGTCCACTCCATTCCACTCCATTCCACTCCATTCCAGTCCACTCTAATACACTCCACTCCATTCCATTGCTTTCCCCTGCACTCCACTGCGTTCGACTCCATTGTATTGCACTGCATTAAACTCCACTCTATTCCATTCTTCTCATTTCCATTCCATTACTTTCCACTCTATTCCATTTCATTCCACTACACTCCACTCAATTCCATTCCTCTACAATACATTCCATTCCACTCTACTCCTCTCCAACCCCCTTCGTTCCATTCCACTCCATTGCATTCCTCTCCATCCACTCCACTCTACTATATTCCACTCCCCTCCAATCTACTCAATTCCATTCCACTCCTATACATTCCATTCCATTCCATTGCAATCTACTCCAGTGCATTCCAATCCGTTCCACTACATTCCACTACAGTCAAATCCCATCCATTCCATTCCATTCCACTCCTTTCCAATCAACTCCACTCCCTTCCATTCCACTCCACTCCATTCCATGCCATTCCAATCCATTCCTCTTCATGACATTCCATTACACTCCATTCAATTCCAGTACATTCCAGTCCATTCCACTCCACTCCACTCCTTTGCAGTCCACTCAACTCCATTCCATTCCATTCCACTCCAATGCATTCCATTCCATTCCATTGCATTCCATTCCATTCCATTCCATTGCATTCCATTCCATTCCATTCCATTCCATTGCATTCCATTCCATTCCATTCCATTCCATTGCATTCCACTCCATTCTATTCCAGTCCATTCCATTCCATTCCACTCCACTCCACTACCTTCCAGTAGACTCCACTCCATTCCACTCCAATGTTCTTCACTCAACTCCATTCCTTTCCATTCCATTAACTCCACTCCATTCCTTTCCATTCCATTCCAGTCCATTCCATTCCATTCCACCCCATTCCTTTACATTCAATTCCATTCCATCTTTTCCATTGCATTCCACTCCATTCCAGTCCATTCCACTCCCTTCGACTCCACTACACTCTATTCCCCACCATTCCACTGCATTTGATTCCACTACATTCAGGTCAATTCCATTCCAGTCCATTACACACCACTCCACTCCACTACCTTCCAGTAGACTCCACTCCATTCCACTCCAATGTTCTTCACTCAACTCCATTCCTTTCCATTCCATTAACTCCACTCCATTCCTTTCCATTCCATTCCAGTCCATTCCATTCCATTCCACCCCATTCCTTTACATTCAATTCCATTCCATCTTTTCCATTGCATTCCACTCCATTCCAGTCCATTCCACTCCCTTCGACTCCACTACACTCTATTCCCCACCATTCCACTGCATTTGATTCCACTACGTTCAGGTCAATTCCATTCCAGTCCATTACACTCCACTCCACTCTACTCACTTTACCTCCACACTCCACTCCACTCCACTCTTTCCATTCTATTGCATTCCATTCCGTTTCATTCCAAACCTCACCATTCCAATCTACTCCACTCCATTTCATTTATCTCCACTGTGATTCACTCCAGTCCATTCCTCTCCCCTCCGTTGCAATACACTCTATTCCATTCCATCCATTTCATTCCACTCCACTCCACTTCATTCCACTCCCCTGCACTCATTTCCACTCCACTCCACTCAATTCCCTTCCAATACATTCCATTCCATTCCATTCCATTCCATTCCACTCCATTCAATTACATTCTACTCTATTCAATTCCACTACATCCACTCCACTCCATTCCATTCCACTCCATTCATTTCCTTTCCATTCCATTCCATTCCACTATACTCCCTTCCACTCCAGTCCATCCACTCCATTCCATTCCATTCCATTGCATTCCAATCCATTCCATTACACTCCCCTCCATTTCAGTACACTACACTTCATACCACTCCACTCCACCACAGTACACCCCTGTCCACTCCACTCGAATCAACTCCATTCCATTCCGCTCGACTACACGCCACTCCTCTCCATTCTCCTCCACTCCATTCCACTGTACTATATTCCTTTCCACTCCACCATATTCCATTCCACTCCGTTCCATTCCCCTCCATTCCACTGCACTCCACTGCACTCCTCTCCACTCCATTCCTTTCAACTCTACTCCACTCCACTCCACCCTATTCCACTCCATTGCACTGCACTCCACTCTATTCCACTCTACTCCACTCGATTCTCCTCCACTCCATTCCATTCAATTCCATTCCATTCCACTCCAGCCCATTCCATTCCATTGCATTTCCCTCTACTCCATTCATCTTCAGCCAATTCCACTCCACTCTTCTTCAGCCAATTCCACTCCACTCAATTCTTTTCCATTCCATTCAACTGCATTCCTCTACACTCCACTTCATTCTACCACAATCCACTAAATTCCTTTTCATTCCATTCCACTCCATTCCATTCCACACCACTCCACCGCATTCTACTCCATTCCATCGCACTTCACTCAACTCCACTTCATTCCATTCCATTCCTGTCCACTCCGTTCCACTCCACTCCTTTCCATTCAATTTCACTCCTCTCCAATTCGTTCCAATCCACTCCATTCCACTCCACTCCACTCCATTCGATTTCACTCCACTCCTTAACTCTCCATTCTTGTTAATTCCACACCATTCCACTCCACTGAACTCCAATCCACTCCACTTCAATCCACCACATTCCATTCCACTCCATTCCATTCCACTACATTCCACTGCAATCCACTCCATTCCAGTCCACTGTATTGCATTTCTTTACTCTCCAATCCATTACACAACACTCCATTCTTTTCCATTCCACTCCATTTCACACCAGTACACTCTATTCCACTCCACTCCACTGCATTGCACTCCATTGTACTGCATTCCATTCCATTCCATTCCAATCCACTGAATTCCTTGCATTCCATTCCATTCCATTCCATTCCATTTAGTCCAATCCATTCAAGTTCAATCCACTCCATTCCACTCCACTTCACTCCACTCCACTCAACTCAACTCCATTCCATTCCATTACACTGAGTCCCATTGAATTCAATTCCACTTAACTCCTCTCCATTCCATTCCATTGATCTCGAATCCACTGCATTCCATTCCATTCCACTCCATTCCATTCCAATCCCTTCCATTCCATTCCACTCCATTGCTTTCCATTCCATTCCTCGCCATTCCATTCCATTCCACTCCATTCCTCTCCACTACACTCAAATCCACTCCATTCCATTCCATTCCTCTTCATTCCAATGCATACCATTCCATTCCACTCCAATCCATTTCATACCACTCTAATCCACTCCGCTCCTCTCCACTCCATTCCACTCCACTCCATTCCACTCCAGTCCGTTCCACTGCACTCCATTCCATTACATTCCATTCAATTGCGTTCCATTCCACTCCACTCCTTTCCAGTGCACTCCATTCCAATCCATTCTACTTCACTCCATTCCATTCTACTCCACTCCATTCCATTCCACTGCATTAGATTCCAATCCACGCCATTCCTGTGCACTACACTGCATTCCTCTCAACTACACTTCAATCCACTACATTCTACTCCATTCCATGCCATTCCATTCCACTGCATTCCATTCCACTGCATTCCGCTCCATTCCATTTCATTCCGCTCCACTGCACTCAAATCCACTCAATCCCATCCCATTCCATTCCACTCCTCTCCATTCTCTTCCGTTTCACTCCACTCCACTCCACTCCATTCCACTCCATTCCACTCCAATCCATTCCACTCCACTCCCTTCCATTCCATTCCACTCTACTACATTGCAGTCCACTCCAATCAACTCCATTCCATTCCATTGCATTCCATACATCTCCATTCCTCTCTACAGCATTCCATTCAACTTCTCACCACTCCATTCCATCCCATTCCATTCCACTCTAGTTGATTTCACTCCACTCCATTCCACTCCACTTCACTCCATTCCATTCCATTCCACTCCAGTCCATTGCATTCCACTCCATTCCACTCCACTCCACTCCATTCCGTTCCATTCCCTTCCACTGCACTCCTCTGCACTCCAGTCCACTCCATTCCACTCCATTCCACTCCATTGCACTCCACTCCTTTCCACTCCACTGCATTCCATTCCATTCCATTCCACTCCATTCCAGTAAATTCCATTCCATTGCACTCCATTCCACTCTACTCCACTACATTCCATTGCACTCCAATCTACTCCACTCCACTCCACTCCATTCCATTCCACTCTACTCCATTCCATTACATTCCATTCCACTCCATTGCACTCCACTCCACTCTACTGCATTCCATTACATTCCATTCCACTCCATTGCACTCCACTCCACTCTACTCCATTCCACTTCATTCCTCTCCATTCCAGTCTACTAAACTCCACTCCATTCCATTCCGTTCCACTGCACTCCACTCCATTCCATTCCATTACAAACCATTCCCTACCACTCCATTCCACTCCTCTCCACTCCAATCCATTCCATGCCATTCACCTCCTCTCCATTCCATTCCACTCCATTCCACTCCTTTACACACACTTCCACTCCAATCCATTCCATTCCATTCCACTCCACTCTACTCCATTCAACTCCACTTCCTTCCATTCCATTCCATTCCACTCCATATCATTCCCCTCCACTCCAATACATTTCATTCAATTCCATTCCATTCCACTCCATTGCACTCCATTCAATTCCATTCCGTTCCTTTCCATTCCCTTCCACTCCAATCCACTCCACTACACTCCATTACATTACATTCCCCACCATTCCACTGCATTTGATCCCACTACATTCAAGTCCACTCCATTCCAGTCCATTACACTCCACTCCACTCCACTCTACTCACTTCTCCTCCACTCCATTCACTCTACTCCTTTACACTCCACTTCACTCCACTCCATTCCATTCCATTCTACTCCATTCCGTTTTTCTATATTCCACTCCACTCCACTCTTTCCACTCCATTGCATTCCAATTCTTTCTATTTCATTCCAATCCACACCATTCCAATCTACTCCACTCCATTCCATTTATCTCAACTGCTCTCCACTCCACTCCATTCCACTCCTCTCCATTGCAATCCAATCCATTCCATTCCATCCATTCCATTCCACTCCACCCCACTTCATTCTACTCCACTGCACTCCTTTCCACTCCACTCCACTCCATTCCATTCCACTCCATTCCATTCCACTCCATTCCATTCCAGTGCACCCCACTTAATGCCACTCCACTCTACCCCACTCCACTCCTGTCCACTCCACTCCAATCAATTCCATTCAATTCCACTCGACCACACTCCACTCCTCTCCATTCCATTCCACTCCAATCCACTCTACTAAATTCGATTCCACTCCAACCCATTCCATTCCACTCCATTTTATTCATCTAGAATTGTAGTGCACTCCACTGCACTCCTCTCCACTCCATTAAATTCAACTGCACACCACTGCTCTCCACCCAATTCCACTCCATTCCACTACACTCCACTGTATCCCATTCCACTCCTGTCCATTCCAATCCACTCCATTCCTTTCCATTCCATTCCATTCCATTCCATTCCACTCCATTCCATTTCATTGCTTTGCCCTCTACCCCTTTTTACTCCAGTCGATTCCAATCCACTCCTTTCTATTCCATTCCATTAAATTCCATTCCACTATACACCACTCCTTTCCAATAAAATCCACTCCATACCTTTTCAATCCATTCCACTCCAATACATTCCACACCACTCCACCCCATTCCACTCCCTTCCAGTCCACTCCATTCCATTCCACTCCTCTCCATTCCAATCCACTCCAATCCATTCCACTCCACTCCACTCCATTCCACTCAACTCCCTTCCTTTCCATCCTATTCCACTACTCTCCGTTACGTACCACTCCACTCCATTCAATTCAATTCCATTCTATTCCACTGCACTCTAGTGAACTCTACTCCATTCCATTCCATTCCAAGCCATTCCATTCCACTCCGTTCCACTACACTCCACTCCATTCCATTCCTCTCCAATCCACTTCACTCCACTCCATTCCACTCCACTCCAGTCCATTCAACTCCGTTCCACTCCACTCCACTCCACTCAAATCGACACCTCTGCATTCCACTCCATTCCACGCGATTCCATTGCTCACCATTCCACTCCACTCCATTCCATTCTATTCTACTTCACTCGACAGTACTGCAATCCATTCCATTCCTACTCATTCCCTTCCATTCGACTCTATTCCATTCTATTCCACTTCCCTACACTCCACTCCATTCCACTCCATTCTTCTCCACTCCATTCCACTCCACGCCACTCTATTCCATTCAATTCCATTCCATTCCACTCCACTCCACTACACTCCATTGCATTCTGTTGTACTCCATTAGAGTCCATTCCACTCCATTCCACTCTATTCCACTCCACTCCATTCAACTCCATTCCACTCCATTCCATTCCACTACTTTCCATTCCTCACCGTTCCTCCCCACTACACTCCATTCCATCACACTCCAATCCATTCCATTCCATTCCACTCCACTCCCCTCCACTGCATTCCGTTCTACTCCATTGCACTGCATACCATTCCATTTCATTTCATTCCATTCCTCTCCACTCCATTCCATTCCATTCCTCTTCACTCCATTCCTCTTTACTACCCTCCATTTCATTCCATTCCATTCCATTCCATCCCTTTACATTCCACTGCTTTTGATTCCATCCCACTCTATTCCAGTCCACTATGCTCCATTCCACTCAACTCAACTCCACCCTCTCCATTCTATTTCATTCCATTCCATTGCACTCTACTCCATTCCATTCCATTCCAATTCACTCTATTCCACTTCATTTCATTCCATTCCATTCCATTCCATTCCATTCCATTCCATTCCATTCCATTCCATTCCATTCCATTCCACTGCATTTGGTTGCATCCTACTCCCTTCCAGTCCACTACCCTCTATTCCACTCAACTCCACCGCACTCCACTCCATTCCATGCCATTCCATTTCACTCCACTCCATTCAATTCCATTCCACTGCATTCCGTTCCATTTCATTCCACTTCACTACACTCAAATCCACTCCATTCCATTCTATTCCATTACATTCCCCTCCATTCCATTCCATTGCATTCCATTGAACTCCACTCCACTTCAGTCCACTTCAGTCCACTCCATGACACTCCACTCCAATCCATTAAATTTCATTCCATTCCACTCCATTCCATTCCATTCTACCTTAATCCATTCCACTCTGTTACACTCCCATCCACTCCATTCCATTCCACTCCATTCAACTCCATTCCTCTCTACTTCACTCCATTCAACTCCTCTCCCACCCATTACAATCCATTCCATTCAGCTTCACTCCATTCCATTCCATCCACTCCATTCCATTCCACTCCATTCCACTCCATTCCATTCCTCTCCACTCCTTTCCAGTCCACTGCACTCCATTACTCTGCACTCCAATCCACTAAACTCCATTTCATTCCATTCTTTCCACAGCACTCCATTCCACTCTACTTCTTTCCTCTTCCTTACACTTCACTCATCTCCACTCCATTCGACTCCATTCCAGTCCATTCCATTTCAGTCCATTCCACTCCACTCCATTGCAATCCATTCCCTCCCATTGCCCTCCACTTCACTGCACTCCACGCCATGCAACTCCATTCCACTCCATTCTATTCCACTCCATTCGACTCTAATCCATTCCATTCCATTCCATTCCACTCCATGCCAGTACAGTCCCCTCCATTCTACTCCACTACACTCCATTCCTTTCCAGCCCTCTCTACTCCTTTCCACTGCCCTTCACTCCACTACACTCCAGTCCATTGAATTTCACTGAACTTCATTCCATTCAATTCCATTCCACTCCATTCAACTGCACTCCATTCCACTCTATTCCACTCCATTCCAGTCTGCTCCACTCCACTCCATTCCATTCCATACCACTGCAAGCCACTCCATTCCATTCTATTCCATTGCTCTCCGCTCAGCTACATTCCACTCCACTGAATTCCACTCCATTCCACCCCAATGCACTCCATTCCACTCCACTACATTCCACTCCACTCCACTTCATTCCATTCCATACCATTTCTTTGCACTCCACACCATTCCATTCCACTCCACTGCTCTACACTCTAATCCATTCCATTCCTTTACACTCCACTCCACTCTTCTCCATTCCATTCGAATCCCTCCCACTCCAATCCATTCCATTCCACTCCACTTCGCTCCACTGCACTCCATTTCATTCCACTCCATTCCATTCCAATAAATTCCCCTCCATTCGACTTCACTCCATTCAACTCCATTCCACTCCACCCACCTCCATTACAGTCCACTCTACTCAAATCCATTCATTTCCATTCCACTGCAATCCACTCTT
Source organism: Pongo pygmaeus (assembly GCF_028885625.2). Classification (NCBI taxonomy): domain Eukaryota; kingdom Metazoa; phylum Chordata; class Mammalia; order Primates; family Hominidae; genus Pongo; species Pongo pygmaeus. The sequence continues at coordinate 3,344,084 of NC_085931.1, forward strand.
CTCCATTCCATTCAATTCCACTCCGCTCCACTGCTGTCTATTCCACTCCACTCCGCTCCATTCCACTCCTCTCCATTCCATTCCACTCCATTCCATTCCATTCCAATCCACACTATTGAATTCCAATCCATTCTATTCCACCACTCCCAATTTCATTCCAATCCTTTCCATTCCACTACACCCCTTTCTACTCCACTCCATTCCACACCACTCTACTCTACTCAATTCCATGACATTGCATTTAATTCCACAACATTCCATTCTATTCCATGCATTCCATTCCATTCCATTCCACTCCACTCCACTCCACTCTGGTAAATAATTCCACTCCACTCCACTCCACTCCTCTCCACTCCAGTAAATTTCATTCCATTCCATTCCATTCCATTTCACTCCAATCCATTCCATTCCACTCCACTCGACTCCATTCCATTCCGTTCCACTCCATTCCATTCCATTCTACTCCATTCTATTCCATTTCATTCATGTTCCCTACCACTCCATACCAATCAATTTCATTCAATTCCATCCATTTCCCCTCTGTTCCACTCCACTCCACTCCACTCCAGTCGAATCAACTCCCTTACATTCCACTCCACTCCACTCCACTCCTCACCATTCCATTCCGCTCCATTCCACTCTTCTCAATTCCATTCCACTCCACCCCATTCCATTCCTCTCCATTCCATTCCTCTCCTCTCCACTGCACTCCACTGAACTCCACTCCCCTCAATTTCATTCAACTCCACTCAACTCCACTCTGACCCATTCCACTCCATTCCACTGCACTCCACTGTATTCCACTCCACTCCACTCCATTACACCACACTCCACTCTTCCATTCCTTTCCATTCCATTCCACTCCATTCCATTCCATTTCATTCTCCTCTACTGCATTCTACTCCAGTCCACTCCACTCCACTCCATTCCATTCCATTCTATTCAACTCCATTCCACTACTCTCCACTCCATTCCACTACACTCCACTCCATGCCTTTTCATTCCATTCCACTCCACTCTATACCACACCACCCCACCCCATTCCACTCAACTGTTCTCCATTCCATTCAACTCCACTCCAATCCATGACCCTCCACTCCACTCTATTCCACTCCACCCCACTCCATTCCATTCCATTCCACTCCATTCCATTACATTACATTTCCTTCTACTCCATTCTACTCCAGTCCATTTCACTCCACTCCGTTCCATTTCATTCCATTGAACTCCATTGCCCTACACTCCACTCCATTCAGCACAACTCCACCCCATTGCACTCCACTCCACTCTATTCCATTCCACTCCACTCCATTCCATTCCAATCTTCTCCATTCCAGTCCACTTCATTCCACTCCACTCCACTCCGTTCCACTCCACTCCACTCTACAGGACTCCACTCCATTCCATTCCAATTAATTGCATTCCATTCTGCTCCATTCCATTCCATTCCACTCCACTACATTCCAGTCCTTTTCATTCCATTCCGCTTCATTCCTCTCCACTCCACTCCATTCCTCTCCACTCCACTGTATTCCATTCAATTCCATTCCATTCCAGTCCACTCCACTGCACTCCATTCCATTCAATTCCCACTCCATTACAGTCCATTCCGCTCCATTCCACTCTATTCCACTCCACTCCATTCAACTCCATTCCACTCCATTCAATTCCACTACATTCCTTTCCACACCATTCCTCCCCACTCCATTCCCTTCCAACAAGCTCCAATACATTCCATTACTTACCACTCCACTCCCCTCCTAGCAATTCCACTCCACTCCATTCCTGCACACTCCACTCCATTCTACTGCACTCCACTCCATTCAACTCCATTCCATTCCATTCTATTCCACTCCACCTCACTCCATTCCATTCCTTTCCCTCCCAATGCCCTCCACTACATTCCAATACACTCCATTCCACTCCATTCCCCTCCGTTCCATTCCATTCCATTCCATTCCTCTCCATACCATTTCGTTTCCTCCCATTGCCGGCCATTTCACTCGACTCCACTCCATTCAACTCCATTCCACTCCATTCCATTCTACGCCTTTCCAATCCACTCCATTCCCCTCTATTCCGTTCTATTCCACTCCACTCCTTTCCACTCCACTCCACTGCATTCCATTCCATCCCAACGCAGTCCACTCGACTCTATTCTATGCCATTCGACTCGGCTCCACTCTATTCCACTCCACTGCATTCCACTCCATTCCTTTCCACTCCAGTCCATTGCACTCCAATCTATTCCATTGCACTCCACTTCACTCCACTCCGCTCAATTTCATTCCACTCCATTCCATCCCAATCCGTTCTACTCCATTCCACTCCAATCTATTCCATGCCATTCCACTCCCTTCACCTCCCTTTCAGTCCACTCTACTCAACTCCATTCCATTCCATTACACTGCAATCCACTACACTCCATTCCAGTCAATTACACTCCTTTTCACTGCTCTCCATTCCACTCCACTCCACTCCATCCCACTCCACTCCATTTTATTGTATTCCAATCCACTCCACTGAATTCCAATCCATTCCATTCCACCGCTTTCCATTGATTCCAATCTATTCCATTCCACTACACTCCGTTCTACTCCACACCACTCCACTCTACTCCATTCTGGTGACACTGAATTCCATTTCACGACTTTCCATTGTATTCCACAGCATTCCATTCCATTCCACTCAACTCTCATCCAATCCACTCCACTCTGGTAAATTCCACTTCAGTCCAATCCACTCCACTCCAGTCAATTACACTCCATTCCATACCATTCCATTCCACTCCACTCCATTCCATACCGTTCCACTCCACTTTAATCCACTCCATTTCATTCCATTCCACTCCAATTGACTCAACTCCATTCCATTCCACGCCACTGCTCTCCACTCCACTCCATTCCACTCCATTCGATTCAGTTCCACTCCATTCTATTCTATTTCATTAAATTATGTTCCCTTCCACTCCATTGCACTCCTTTGCACTCAATTCCTTTCCTTTCCTCTCCGTTCCTCTCCACTCCACTCAACTCCCCTCCACTACACTCCATTCCATCCCACTACATTACTTTCCACTCCATTCCACTCCAATCCTCTCCATTCTATCTCACTCCATTCCATTCAATTCCACTCCACTCCACTCTATTCCACTCCACCCCACTCCATACCACTCCACTCTATTCCTCTCCATTCCTTTTCACTCCATTCCTCTCCACTCCTTTTCATTCCATTCCATTACATTCCATTGCACTCCATTTTTATCCATTCTGCTCTACTCCATTCCACTTAACTGCACTCCACTGCACTCCATTCCATTCCATTCCTTTCCATTCAACTGCATTCCACTCTATTCCACTCAATTCCACTCCACTCCACTCCATTCCATTCCATTGCATTCCACTCCACTCCATTCATCTCCACTCCACTCCATTCCACTCCACTCTACTGCATTCCATTCCACTTCACTCCATTCTAGTCCACTGCACTCCAATCCATTCCATTACATACCAATCCATTCCATTCCATTCCGAGCACTAAATTCCATTTCATTCCACTCCACTCCAGTCTATTCCATTCCATTCCATTCCATTCCACTCCATTCCATTTAATTCCATTCCACTCTATTCCATTCCATTCCATTCTATTCCAGTCCACTCCACTCCACGCCAATCCATTCCACTCCAACCCACTCCATTCCATTCCAATCCAATCCACTCAATAATATTCCACTACATTCCACTCCACTCCATTCCATTCTATTACTTTTCATTCCTCTCCACTCCTCTCCACTCCACTCCACTCCTTTCCAAGCCATTGCTTTCCACTCCAGTCCATTCCGTTCCATTCCTCTGCATTCCATTACTTTCCATTCCACTCCACTCCACTCTACTCCACTGGAATCCTTTCCTCTCATTTCTACTGCACTCCATTCCATTCCATACCTCTCCTTCTCATTTCATTCCACTGCATTCCATTCCATTCCACTCTACTCCTTTCCACTCCACTCCATTACAATCCACTGCATTCCATTCCATTCCTTTGCATTCCAATCCACTCCACTCCACTCCACCTCAACACGTTAAATTGCTCTTCACTGAACTCCACTCCACTGCTTTCCAGTCCACTCCATTCCATTCCATCCCTTTCGACTCCTCTATACTCCATTCCAATGCACTCCATTCCACTCCACTCCACTCCTTTCCATTCATTCCATTACATTCTCTTCATCTGCATTCCATTCCATTCCACTTTACCCCATTCCACTCTTCTCCATTCCACTCCACTCCTTTCCATATCTTTCCATTCAACTCCATTCCACTCCACTCCATTCCACTCCACTCCACTACATTCTTTCCTTTCCAATCCACACCACTCCATTCCACTCCACTCCACTCCATTCCCCTCCAATCCATTCCATTCCATTCCAATCCACTCTATTCCATTTCACTCCAATCCATTCTGGTCCACACCACTCCATTCCACTACACTTCTTTCCATTCTATTCCATTCCACTCCACTCAAGTACATTCCATTCCATTCCGTACCATTCTATTCCAATTCATTCCTCTCCACTCTACTCCATTCCACTCCACTGCACTCCATTCCACTCAATTCCATTCCTATCCACACCACTCCACTCCACCCTTCTCGACTCCGTTCCACTCTACTCCACTCCATTCCATTCCTATCCACTCCACTCCACTCCAACCCTGTAGACTCCATTCCACTCCACTCCACTCCATTCCAATCCATTCTACTCCACTTCACTTCAGTATTCTCCATTCCATTCCATTCCATTCCATTCCTATTCTTTGCAGTCCATTCCACTGCATTCCACTCCACTCCACTCCATTGCACTCCATTCCCCTCCATTCCACTCCATTAAATTCAAGTCCATTCCATTCCACTCCAATCCACACCATTCCATTCGACTCCTTTCCCTTCCATTCCACCTTTCTCCTCTCCATTCCAGTACACTCTATTCCACTCCACTCTGCTCCATTCCTTTCCATTACTTTGCACTTCACTCCACTCCATTCAAGTTCATTCCACTCCATTCCATTGCGTTCCACCCCACTCCACTCCATTCAAGTTGATTCCTCTCCATTCCATTCAATTCGTGTCCACTGCATTGCATTCCATTCCACTGCATTCCACTCCACTCCACTGCACTCCACTACATTCCACTCCTTACCATTCCACTCCATTCCACTCCAATCTATTCAATTCCACTCCACACCACTCCACTCCACTCCATTCCATTTCACTCCTTTCCACTCCACTCCATTCCATTCCAGTCAATTCCATACCATTCCTTTCCACTCCATTCCACTCCACTCAATTCCACTGCATTCCATTGGACTCCATTCCACTACACTCCATTCCATTGCACTCCACTCCATACCATTCCATGTCTCTCCATTGCACCTCAATCCACTCCATTCCTTTCCCGTCCACTCCATAACATTCCGCTCCACTGCACTCCACTCCGTTCCATTCCATTCTACTCCATTCCGTTCCATTGAATTCCACTCCATTTCTCTCCATTCAATTCTCTCCATTCCACTCCATTCCACTCCATTCCCTTCCATTCCACTCCATTCCATTCCATTCCACTCCATTCCATTCCACTCCATGCCGTTCCAATCAACTCTACTACACTAAACCCCTCTCCAACCCATTGCACTCCATTCCAGTCCACTCCAATCCACTCCACTCCAATCCATTTCACTGCTATCCGTTCCAGTCCACTTTGCTCCATTCAATTCCATTCCACTCCACTCCACTGCATTCATATCCATTTCACTCATTCCACTCAACTCCACTCCATTCCATTCCATGGCTTTCACTTCACTTCACTCCTTTCCATTCCATTCCACTCCATTCCATTCCATTCCCTTCCATTCCAGTCCACTCAACTCCACTCCACTCCTTTCCAGTCTATTCAACTCCATTGCTCTCCAGTATATTCCCGTCTACTTCCCTCAACTTCATTCGATTCCATTCTATCCCACACCACTCCACTCCATTTCAGTCCATTCCATTCCATTCCACTGCACTCCACTCCACTCCACTCCATTCCACTCCATTCCACTGCACTCCACTCCACTCCACTCCATTCCACTCCATTCCATTGCACTCCACTTCACTCCTTTTTTTCCGACTCCATTCCACTCCACTCCATTCCATTCTATTCCACTCCACCCCACTCCAGTCGAGTACATTCGACTCCTTTCCACTCCACTCCATTCCACTCCATTCCGTTGCACTCCACTTCACTCCTTTTTTTTTGACTCCATTCCACTCCACTCCATTCCATTCTATTCCACTCCACCCCACTCCAGTCGAGTACATTCGACTCCTTTCCACTCCACTCCACCCCATTCCATTCGTCTCCAGTCCAGTCCAGTCCATTCCACACCATTCCACTCCACTCCCCTCTTCTCTAATCCACTACATTCCATTCCACTCCATTCCACTCCACTTGACTCCATTACATGCCGCTAAATTCCATTCCATTCCTCTCCCCTCCTCTCTAATCGACTGCATTCCATTACACTCCATTCCACTCCACTTGACTCCATTCCTTGCTGCTAAATTCCATTCCATTCCGCCCTACTCTACTCCATTCCACTCCACTCCATTGCACTCCATTTCACTCCGTTCCACTCCACTCCACTACACTCCACTCCATTCCATTCCATTCCATTCCACTGCAGTCCACTCCATTCCACTTCATTCCATTGCACAGCATTCTGCTCCAATCTATTTCATTCCATGCAATTCCATTCCATTCCATTCCATTCCACTCCATTCCTTTCCATTCCATTCCACTCCACTCCATTCCATTCAACTCCATTCCATTCCACTACACTCTACACCACGCCAACACCCTCCCTTCCATCCCACTCCATTCCATTCCACTCCAAACTACTCCACCCACTCCATTCCACTCCAGTCCATTCCAATCCATTCCACTCCTCTCTGATCCATTCCAGTCAATTCCATTGCACTCCTCTCTGATTCATTTCATTCCATTCCATTACAATCCACTCCACTGCATTCCAATCCATGCCACTCCATTCCACTCCTGTCAACTCCTTTCCATTCCATTCCATTCCACTCTTTTCCTCTCCACTCCACTCCATTCCACTCCACTCTACTCCATTCCTTGTCATTCCAGTCCACTCCACATCATTCGATTCCATTACACTACATTTCTTTCCATTCCACTCCATTCCAGTCGATTCCCCTCCACTACACTCTGTTCCAGTCCATTCCACTCCATTCCACTCCACTCCACTCTACTTCACTCAACTCCATTCCATTCTATTCCATTCCACTACACTCCATGCCTTTCCAGTCCACTCCATTCCATTCCATTCCATTCCTCTGCACTACACTACAGTACTCTCCATTCCTGTTCATTCCATTGCAATCCACTGAACTCCACTCCATTACACTCCTTGCAACTCCGTTCCTATCCCCTCAATTCCACTCCAATCCATTCTATTCCATTCCACTCCACTGAACTCCACTCCAGGCCATTCCTTTCCATTCCACTCCACTCCCATCCATTGAATTCCATTGCACTCTTCTACACTCCACTCCAGTCCTTTCCACACCATTCCACTACACTCAACTCCAGTCCACTCCACTCCAATACACTGCTTTACATTCCACTCCACTCCATTTCATTCCAGTTCCCTCCATTCCATTTCCATCCACTCCACACCACTCCATTCCATTCCACTCCATTCCATTCTACTCCATTGCACTCCACTCCACTCCATTCCATTCCATTCCTCTCCATTGGAATCCTTTGCACTCCATTCCATATCATTCCGTTCCATTCCACTCCGTTCCAACCCATTTCTTTCAATTTCATTCCATTCCACTCCATTCAACTCCACTTCACTCCCTTCCTTTCCACTAGATTACATTCCACTCCATTCCACTCCACTCCACTCCATTCCACTCCATAACATTTCTTTCCATTCCATTCCACTCCACTCCACTCCATTTCACTCCATTCCACTCCATACCACTCCACACCATTCCATTATATTCCATTCAATTCTACTCCATTCCATTCTACTCCATTACACTGCACTCCATTCTGCTCCAATCCCTTCCATTCCTTTCCATTCCATTCCACTCCATTGCATTCCATTCTACTCCACCCCTATCTATTCCATTCCACTCCACTCCATTTCATTCCATTCCACTCCATTCCATTCCATTCCACTCTACTGCATTCCATTCCATTCCACTCTACTCCATTCCATTCCACCACATTCCATTCCATTCCATTCAACTCCATTCCACCTCTACTCCACTCCATTCCACTCCACTCCACTCCACTCCATTCCATTGCATTCCATTCCATTAAACTCCATTCCATTCCAATCCACTCCATTCCAGTCCACACCACTCCATTCCATTCCATTTGTGTCCATTCCATTCCACTCTATTCCATATTACTAAACTCCACTCCATTCCCCTCCACTCCATTTCATTCCATTCCATTCCATTCCATTCCACTCCATTCCATTCCAGTCCAGTCCATTCCAGTTCGCTGCACAATATTCCACTACACTCCATTCTGCTCCACTCCACTGCAATCCATTCCATGTCATTGCATTCCAATCCACTCCATTCCATTCCATTCCACTGCAATCCATTCCATTCGTTTGCACTCCACTCTACTCCACTCAGTTCCTCTCCATTCCATTCCTATCCATTATACACCACTCCGTTGCCTTCCACTCCACTGCACTCCTCTTCATTCCACTCTATTCCACTCCAATCCATTCTATTACGTTCCATTACATTCCACTCCTCTGCTCTACACGCTATTCCATTTCACTCAATTGCACTCTATTCCTCTTCACTTCACTCCATTCCTTGTCATTCCATTTCATTCTACTGCATTCCATTCCATTCCACTCCACTCCATTCCATTCTATTACTCTGCTTTCCAGTCCTTTCCACTCCACTCCACTCCATTCCATTCCATTCAATTCCACTCTATTCATTTCCACTCCCCTCTATTCCAGTCCACTCCACTCCATTACACTACATTCCATTCCGCTCCAATCCATTCCATTCCACCCCACTGCATTCCATCACTTTCCATTCCACTGCATTCCCCTTAATCCACTCAACTTCATTCCATTTCACTCCATTCCACTGCCCTCCACTCCATTCCATTCCATTCTATTCCACTCCAATCCACTCCACTCCATTCCAATCCATTTCTCTCCATTAGAGTCCACTGCAGTCCTGTCCTTTTCAATCCGTTGCATTCCACTGCACTCCACTACATTCCATTCCATTCCACATCACTTCCATTCCACTCCACTCCATTCCATTCCATTCTATTTCAGTGCACTGCAGTCCACTTCATCCACTCCACTCAAATCCACTACACTCCATTGCATTCAACTCCGCTCAATTCCATCCAATTCCATTCCATTTCACTCCATTCCAGACTACTACATTTCATTCCACTCCACTCCACTCCATGACACTCCATTCCATTCAACTCCATTGCATTCCTCTCCTTTACACTGCACTCCATTCCACTCCACTTCTGTCCACTGTATTCCAATCCAATCCATTCCATTCCAATCCACTCCACTCCATACCACTCCACACCATTCCTTTCCACTCCACTGCACTCTACTCTATTCCACTGCCCTCCATTCCACTCCACTCCGTTCCATTCCTTTCCATTCTATTCCACTCTACTCCATTCTACTCCACTCCAATCTATTACACTGCCATCCCCTCCATTCCATTCCTTTACATTCCATTGCACTCCATTCCATTCCATTCCATTCCACTATACTCCATTCCTCTCCACTTCATTCCACTCCACCCCATTCCATTCCATTCCATTCAACTCCATTCCAACTCTACTCCACTCCATTCCACTCCACTCCACATCAGTACATTGCATGCCATTCCTCTCCACGCTATTCCACTCCACTACAGTTCTTTCCTCTCCACTCTATTCCATTCCATTCTATTCCATTCCACTTCTTTCACTCCAGTCCACTCCATTCCATACCCTTCCATTCCATTCCAATCCATTCAATTTAATTCCACTCTATTCCATTCAACTCCAGTCCCTTTCATGCCTTTCAACTCCAATCCACTAAATTCCATGACATTCCATTCCTCTCCATTCTATTTCATTCCATTCCACTCCCTGCCAGTCCATTCCTTTTGATTCCACTTCTTTCTGCTTCTTTCCACTCTTTTCCATTACACTCCATTGCACTCCACTGCATTCAATTCCATTACACTCCACTTCACTCCACTCCATTCCATTCCACTCCCTCTCACTCTCCCCCATTCCTTTCCACTCCACTCCACTCATTTCCACTCCACTTCACTCCACTCCATTGCATTGTATTCCATTCAATTCCACTCCATTCCATTCCACTCCACTCCATTCCAGTCCACCCCACTCCATTCCCCTCCACTCCACTCCAATACATTCCATTCCACTCCACTACATTCCATTCCACTCCACTCCATTCCACTCCATTCCATTCCACTGCACTCCACTTCATGCACTCCACTTCACTCCGTTTCACTCCATTCCACTTCCCTCCAATCCATTCCATTCCATTCCATTCCACTCCAATCCACTCCACTCTATTCCACTCCATTCCTCTCCGCTACAGTCCACTGCAGTCCAGTACTTTTCAATCCTTTGGATTCCACTTCACTCCTCTCCGTTCCATTCCAATTCATTCCAGACCACTTCCATTCCAGTCCACTACATTCCATTCCATTTCATTGCATTCCACTGCACTCCACTTCATCCACTCCACTCCATTCCACTCCACTCCATTGCATTCCACTCCGCTCAATTCCATTCAATTGCATTCCATTCAACTCCACACCATTCTATTCCACTCCATTCAACTCCATTCTTCTCTACTCCACTCCATTCAACTCCATTGCACTCCACTCCAATGCACTACATTCCTTTCCATTAAACTCCACTCTACTCGATTCCATAACAGTCCACTCCACTCTATTCCATTTCACTCCCCTCCATTCTACTCCATTCCTCTGCATTCCAGTCCACTCTACTCCACTCCATTCCATTCCATGCCATTTTATTCCATTGAACTCCATTCCAGTCCACTTCACTCCATTCCACGCCATTTTATTCCATTGCACTCCATTCCACTTCACTCCACTCCATTCCACTCCACTCCACTCCATTCCATGACATTCAATTCCATTCCACTTCATTATATTTCACTCCACTCCATTCCATTCCCCTCCACTCCTTTCCACTCAACTCCACTTCTTTCAACTCAATTCCACTCCACACCACTCCACTCCATTGCACTCCATTCCACTCAACTCCATTTTTCCACTCCATTCCATTTCATTGCATTCCACTCCATTCAAATCGACTCGACTCCACTCCACTCCATTCCATTAAACTCCACTCCACTCCATTCCATTACAATCAATTCCATTCCACTGCATTATATTTCACTCCTCTCAATTCCATTCCACTCCACTCCTTTCCACTCTACTCCACTTCATTCCATTCAATTCCACTCCACTCCACTGCACTCCATTGCTCTCCATTCCACTCCTCTCCATTCTTTCCACTCCATTCCTTTCCATTCCATTCCACTGCATTCCATACAACCCCACTGCACTCCATTCCACTCCATTCCACTCCACTCTATTCCACTACATTCCCCTTCTTTCCAGTCCATTGCTCTCCACTCCCCTGCATTGCACTCCACTCCACTAAATTCCATTCCACTCCATTCCATTCTATTCCGCTCCACTCCATTCGACTCAACTCCACTCCATTACACGCTACTACACTGCATTCCATTCTATTAGTTTCAATTCCATTCCATTCCATCCCACTCCATTCTATTCCATTCCATTCAACTCCACTCCACTCCACTCCACTAAATACTTCTCCAATCCACACCATTCCAATCCATTCCATTCCACTCCACTACATTGCACTTCACTCCATTCTAATCCACTCCACTCCACTCCATTACGTTACATTTCATTACATTTCACTCCATTCCATTCCATTCGATGACATTCCATTCCACTCCACTCCATGCCATTAAACTCATCTCAATTCCGATTCCATTCCATTCCACTACACTCCACTCCATCCCCTCAACTCCACAACTTTCCACTCCATTTCATTCCAGTCCATTCCACTTCAATCCATTCTATTGCTTTCCACACCACTCCACTCAATTCCATTGCATTCCACTCCACTCCACTCAATTCCATTCCATTCCATTCCATTCCATTCCACTCTGTTCCATTCCGTTCCTTTCCGTTCCATTCGGTTCCATTCCACTCCATTCCATTCCATTCCGCTCAATTCCATTCTATTCAATCCTACTACAATGCAATCTATCCACTCAATTCCTGACCATTCCACTCCATTCCATTTCTAGTCCATTACACTCCACTCCACTCCTCTCCAACACATTCCATTCCACTCCAATCCATTCCATTCCAATCCACTCAATTCCATTCCATTCCTGTCCATTACACTCCACTACATCCACTCAATTCCACACCATTCCATTCCTATGCATTCGAGTCCATTCCACTCCACTCCATTCCATTCCATTTCACTCCACTACACTCCATTCCACTCCACTCCATTCCTCTCCACTCTGTTTCATTTCATTCCATTCAATTCCTATCCACTCCACTCCATTCCAATCCATTCCACTCATTCCAATCCACGGCACTCTATTCAATTGCATTGCATTTTATTCCACCACATTCCTTTCCACTACACTCTACTCCATTCCCCTACACTCCATTCCACTACACTCGATTCAATTCCACTGAACCCCACTCCACTCCACTCCATTCCCTTCCACTCCATTCCGTTCCATTCCTTTTCACTATGTTACATTCCATTCCACTCCACTCCACTTCATTCCATTCCACTCCAGTCCACTTCTTTAAACCCCACTCCAGTCCACTCCAGTCAATTCCATTACACTCTACTCCATTCCTTTCCACTCGATTCCACTCCACTCCATTCCAGTGCATTCCACTACATTCCTTTCCATTCACGGCCATTCCACGTCATTCCACTCCACTCCACTCCAATCCATTCCATTACGCTGCATTCCACTCCATTCCATTCCGTTGTACTCCATTCCACTCCACTCCTTTCCATTCCTCTCCATTCCACTCCACTCCACTCCTTTTCATTACACTGCACCCCACTCCATTCCACTCCACTCCACTCCACTACACTTCATTCCAGTTCACTCCGCTCCATTCCATTCCATTCCAGTCCATTCCACTCCACTGCATTCCACTCCATTCCACTCCATTCCAATCCACTCTACTCCACTGAACTCCATTTCATTGCAATTCACTGTACTCCATTCCATTCCATGCCATTCCACTCCACTCTATTCCATTCCACTCCAGTCTACTACACTCCACTCCACTCCTTTCCATTCCACTATATTCCATTCCAATCCATTCCACTCCTCTCCAATTCACTCCACTCCATGCCATTCCATTCCACTCCAATCCACTCTAGCCCATTCCACTTCACTCCCTTTCATTCCTCTTCTTTCCACTGAAATCCACTCAACTTCACTCCACTACATTCCAAACCATGCCGTTACACTCCCTTCCACTCCACTCCATCCCATTCCATTCCACTTCACTATACTCTATTCCTCTCCACTCCTTTCAATACCATTCAACTCCATTCTATAACACTCCACTCCACTCCATTCCAACCCATTCCACAGCATTCCACTCCACTCCACTCCATTCCATTCCATTTCAATCCATTCTACTCCATTCAACTCCATTCAATTTCACTCCATTCCAGTCTATTTCACTCAATTCCTGTCCACTCCACTCCTCTCCACTCCATAACATTCCATTCCACTGCATGCCACTCCAATCGATTTCAATCCATTCTGCTCCACTCCATTGTATTCCACTCTGCTGCACTACATTCCAATCAATTCCACTCCATTACACTCAACTCCACTCCATTCCATTTAATTCCTTTCCATTACATTTCATTCAATTCAACTTCTTTCCACTGATATCTGGTCCATTCCATTCCACTCCACTCCACTGCATTCCGTGCCATTCCATTCCATTCCAATCCATTACATTTCATTCCATTCCATTCCATTCCATTCTACTCCATTCCAGGCCTTTTCACTCCACTGCACTCCATTTCATGCCATTCCATTCCACTCAATTCCAGTCCATTCTACTCTATTCCACTCCTCTCCAATCCATTCCACTCCATTCCCGTCTATTTCACTCCATTCAATTCCACTCCATTCCACTCCATTTCATTCCATTGCATTACACTCCAATCCACTCCACTCTATTCCATTAAACGCCATTCCAGTCTAGTCCATTCCATTCCACTCCATTCCACTCCATTCCAATCCTCTCCATTCCATTCCTTTCCATTCAACTCCACTCCAATCCTTTCCACTCCAATCCATTCCATTCCATTCCTTTTGCTTGCACTGCACTCCACTCCACTACATTCCATTCCATTCCACTCCAATGCACTCCACTCCTCTTCATTCCACTCCACTCCTTTCCACTCCACTATATTCCATTCCATTCCATTCCACTCGACTACATCCAGTCCAAACCACTCAATTCCACTCCACTCCTCTGCATTCTATTTCATTCCATTCTTCTCCATTGCAATCCATTCCACATACTCCACTCCACTAAGCTCCAATCCACTCCCCTCCATTCCATTCAATTCCATTCCATTCAACTCCATTCAACAACACTCCACTACATTCCACTCCACTCTATTCCATTTCATTCCATTCCATTCCAGTCCACTCCATTCCACTCCACTCCACCCCACTCTTCTTCAATCCACTCTGCTGTTCTCCACTCCATTTCATGCCATTCCACTCGACTCCATTCGATTCCACTCCACTCCTTTCCATTCGATTCCATTGAACAGATCTACACTCCACTCAATTCCACTAAAATTCATTCCACTCCATTCCATTTCACACCATTTCACTCCAATCTATTACTTTCCATTCCACTCCACTTCACTCCAATCCATTCATTTACACTGCATTCCACTCAACTCCATTTCATTCCACTCCATTCCATTCCCTTCCATTCTACTCCATTCGATTCCATTCCACTCCACTCCAAAACATAACATTCCACTCCACTCTATTCCACTCCTCTCCACAACACTCCACTCCATTCCACTCCATTCCATTCCACAATACTATATTCTGTTCCATTCCATTCCACTCCATTCCACTCCAGTACATTCCACTCCCTTCCACTCCATTCCAGTCCACTGCACTGCATCTCTCTGCATTGCATTCCATTGCACTGCACTTCACTCCTTTCCATTCCAATGCATTACACTACATTCCATTCCTGTCCACTCCACTCCACTGCACTCCATTGCATTTAGTTCCACCTCATTCCATTCCAATTAATTCCACTCCACTGCACTCCATTCCATTAAATTCCACCCCATTCCGTTCCCCTCAATTCCACTCCATTCCATTCCATTCCAATCCACTCCATTCCATTCCATTCCACTCCACACATTTCCAGGCCAATCCTTTCCATTCCACTCCACTCCAATCCACTCCATTCCATTGCACTCCATTCCACTCCACACCTTTCCATTCCACTCCATTCCATTCCATACAATTGCATTGCATTCCTTAACACTCCACTCCAATCCATTTCCTTACACTCCACTCCACTCCATTCCACTCCACTCCACTACACTCCATTCCACTTCACTCCACTCCATTCTACTCCATTCCACTCCATTCCACTCCTTTCCATTCCACTCCATTCCACTCCACTCCACTCCATTCCACTCTACTCCATGACATTCCATTCCACTCCACTCCACTCCATTCCATTCCACTCCACTCCATTCCATTCCCCTTCATTCCACTTCAATACACTCTACTTCACTCCACTCCATTCCATTCTGTACCATTCCACTCCATTCCACTCCACTCCATTCCATTCCATTCCACTTCACTAAACTCTATTCCTCTCCCCTCCTTTCAATTCCATTAAACTACATTGCATTACACTCCACTCCACTCCATTCCAATTCATTCCACCCCATTCCACTCCATTCCCTTCCTTTCCGTTATATTTCAGTGAATTCCACTCCATTCCACTCCACTCCATTTCACTCCCTTGCACTATCTTCCCCTCCATTCCATTTCAATCCCTTGCACTCTCTTCCCCTCCATTCCAGTCCACTCCACTCCACTCTAGTCCATAACATTCCGTTCCACTGCACACCACTCCAGTCTATTCCAATCCATTCTGCTCCACTCCATTGCATTCCACTCCACTCCACTACATTCCAATCAATTCCATTCCATTACACTCCACTCCACTCCATTCCATTAAATTTCTTTCCATACCATTACATTCCTTTTCACTGCAATGCAATCCATTCCACTCCAATCCACTCCATTCCATGCCATTCCATTCCATTCCAATCCATTTCATTTCATTTCACTCCATTCCATTCCACTCTACTCCATTCCACGCCTTTGCACTACACTGCACTCCACTTCACTCCATTCCATTACACTCCATTCCATTCCATTCCACCCCATTACAGTCCACCCCACGCCATTCGACTCCATTTCAGTCCATTACACTCCATTCCATTCCATTCCTTTACACTCCGGTTCCTTCCATTCCATTACACTCCTTTCCTCACCACTCCTCTCCATTCCACTTCATCCCTTTCCATTACATTCCATTTCATTCCAATTCACTGCACTCCAATCCGCTACCCTCCTTTCTACTGCACTGCACTCCAATCCACGGCATTCCTCTCCACGCCACTCCACTCCATTCTATTCCACTCCATTCCTTTACACTCCATTCCTCAATACTCCACTCCATTCCACTCCATCCCAATCTATTACGTTCCATTTCATTCCACTCCTCTCCATTCCACTCCACTCCACTCCATTCCATTCCACTCCACTCTGTACAATTCCATTCCATTCCCCTCCACTCCATTACAATCCACTCCCCTCAATTCCACTCCACTCCACTCCATTCCATTACATTCCTTTCCATTCCGCTCCATTTCTTCCACTCCATTCCATTCCATTCCACTGCATTTCATTCCACTCAACTTCATTTCATTCCATTTCATTCAAATGCACTCCACTCCACCCCACTCCACTTCATTCCAATCCATTCCATTCCACTCCATTCCTCCCCAAGTCATTCCATTCCATTCCACTTCAGTCCACTCCAATCCTCTCCACTCCATTGCTCTCCACTCCACTATATTCTATTCCACTCCACTCCACTTAATCACAATCCATTCCACCCTATTCCATTCCACTCTCCTACATTCCATTCCATTTCATACCATTCCACTCTCCTACATTCCATCCCATTTCATATCATTCCACTGCATTCCACTCCACTCCATTCCACACCATTCCACTCCATTCCTTTCCACTCCAATGTAGTGCACTTATCTGCATTCCACTCCAATGTACTCCACTCATCTGCATTCCACTCCACTCCATTCCTCTCCACTACATGCCATTCCATTACACTCCACTCCACTCCAAGCCACTCCATTTCATTCCATTCCATTGCACTCCATCCCATTCCATTCCATTCCATTCCACTCCATTCCATTCCATTCCACTCTATTATATTCCACTTGACTCCATTGCACTCCACTCCTTTCCATTGCCTTCCACTCAACTCCATTCCACTCTACTCCACTACATGCCACTCCATTCCACTCCATTCCATTCCATTCTCTTCAACTCCACTCCACTCTGCTCCATTCCATTCGATTCCATTCCAATCCATTGCACTCCATTTCAATCCATTCCACCCATTCCACTCAACTCAATTCCATTCCCTTTAATTCCATTAAACTGCATTGCATTCCACTGCACTCCACTCCAGTCCATTGCACTCCACTCCAGTCCACTGCACTCCATTCCACTCCACTCCACTCCATTCCACTCGATTCCATTCCATTCCACTCCACTCCATTCCATTCCATTCAACTGCACTCTACTGCCATCCACTCCACTTCTATGCATTACACTCCATTCCATTCTACTCCATTCCTCTCCACTCCATTCCTTTCCACTCCACTCCACTCCACTAAATTGCACTCCATTATACTCCAGTCCATTCTTTTCCACTCTACTCCTTTCCATTCTATTCCACTACGATCCACTCCACTCCACTCCATTCCATTCCACTCCACTCTATTCCAGTCCAGTCCATTCCATTGCACTCCATTCCAGTCCACTCCACTCCACTCCACGGCACTCCACTCCATTCTATTCTTCCACTCCACTCCATTCCATTGCATTCTACTCCATTCCATGACATTGCTTTCCATTCCACTCCACTCCATTCCCCTCCGGTCTATTACACTCAATTCCATTCCATCAAATCCATTCCATGACACCCCACCAATCTCCACTCCACTCCATTCCAATCCGTTCCATTCCATTTCGCTCCAATCCACTGCACACCACTCAAATCCACTCCACTCTATTCCATTCTACTCCATTCTACTCCTTTTCCTTCCGCTTTACTCCAATCCACTCAACTCCACTCCATTACACCCCACTCCATTCCATTCCACTCCATTAGATTCCACTCCAGTACACTCCATTCCATTCCATTCCACTCCATAACATTCCATTCCGTTTCACTTCATTGAATTCCATTCCACACCATTGCCATACATTCCACTCCATTCCACTTAACTCCACTCAATTATATTCCACTCCATTCCACTGCATTCCATTCCACTCTGTTCCACTCGACTCCATTCCATTCCATTGCAATAACTGCACTCCAATCCATTCCATTTCATTCTGCTCCATTCAGTCCGATGCTATCCCTCTCCACGCAACTCCAATCCATTCCACTGCACTCCATTCCCTTTCAATCCATTCCGTTCCACTCCACTCAGTTTCATTCCACTCCACTCCAATCCATTCCACTCCACTCCTGTCCATTCCATTCCATTCTACTCCATTCCACTCCATTCCTCTGCATTAGATTCCATTCCACTACATTCCAGTCCGCAACACAGCTTTCCACTGTACTCCACTCCACTCTGCTACACTCCACTCCATTCCATGCCATTTCATTCCACTCCACTCCATTCTATTCCATTCCCTTTCATTCCATTCCGTTCCATTCCACTTCATTCCACTCAAATCCACTCCATTCCATTACATTCCTTTCCACTCAACTCCATTCCATTCCAATCCTTTCCACTCCACTCCACTCCATTCCACTCCATTCCATTCCATTCCATTCCACTCCATTCCATTCAATTCCACTCTATTCCATTCAATTCCACTCTTCTTCATTCTACTTCAGTCAAATCCACTCCAATACATTCCATTTCTTTCCATTCAACTCCATACCACTCCACTCCACTCAATTCAACACCAGTCCACTCCATTCCATTCCATTCTATTCCACTCCACTCCAGTCTACTCGACTCCACTCCATTCAACTCCACTCCATTCCATTAAATTCTAATCCATTCCACTCCATTCCATTCCACTCCACGGCATTCCATTACACTCTAATCCTTTTCACTCCATTCCACTCCACTCCTCTCCACTCACCTCCATTCCATTCCATTCCACTCCACTCCATTCCTCTCCAATCCATTCCATTGCACATCATTCCTGTTCCCTCCACTCAACTCCACTCCACTTCACTCCACTCCATTCTATTACTTTCCAATCCACTCCACTCCATTGTGTTCTACTCCATTCCATGACATTCCTTTCCACTCCTCTCCATTCCACTATAATCCATTCCACTCCACTCTATTACACTCAACTCCATTCCATCAAATCCATTCCATGACAACCCATCAATCTCCACTCCTCTCCATTCCAATCCATTTCATTCCATTTCGCTCCAATCCACTGCACTCCACTCATATCCACTCCATTCCATTCCATTCTACTCCATTCTACTCCGTTTCTTTTCACTTTACTCCAATTGACCCAACTCCACTCCATTACACCCCATTCCATTCTATTACACTCCATTAGATTCCACTCCATTCCATTCCATTCCACTCCATTCCATTCCACTCCATTTCACTTCATTCAATTCCATTCCACAACGTTCCCTTACTTTCCACTCCATTCCACTTAACTTCACTCAATTATATTCAACTCCATTCCACTGCATTCCATTCCACTCTATTCCACTCGACTCCATTCCATTCCCTTCCAAACCACTCCACTCCAACCCATTACATTTCATTCTGCTCCATTTAGTTCGATGCCATTCCTCTCCATGCCACTTCTATCCATGCTATTGCATTCCATTCCCTTTCATCCCTTTCCATTCCACGCCACTCAGTTTCATTCCACTCCACTCCACTCTATTCCACTCCAGTCCATTCCATTCTATTCCATTCTATTCCACTCCACTCCATTCCTCTGCATTAGATTCCAATCCACTACGTTACCGTCTGCAACACTCCTTTCCACTCTACTCCACTCCACTCCACTCCACTCCACTGCACTACATTCCATACCATTCCATTCCACTCCACTACATTCTATTCCATTCCCCTTCATTCCATTCCCTTCCATTCAACTTTCTACACTCAACTCCACTCCATTCCATTCCATTCCTTTCCACTCAACTCTATTCCATTCCAATCCTTTCCACTCAACTCCACTCCATTCCACTCCATTCCATTTCATTCCATTCGACTCCATTCCATTCCATTCCACTCTTCTCCATTCTACTCCAGTCAAATCCATTCCACTACATTCCATTTCTTTCCATTCAACTCCATTCCTCTCCACTCCAGTCAATTCAACTCCAATCCACTCCATTCCATTCCACTCTATTCCACTCCACTCCATTCTAATCGACTCCACTACATTCAACTCCACTCCATTCCATTACATTCGATTCCATTCCCCTCCTTTCCATTCCATTCCAATCCATTCCATTCCACTCCACGCCATTTCACTGCGTTCCCCGCCACTCCTCTCCATTCAGCTTCATTCCATTCCATTCCACTCCAATCCATTCCACTCCAATCCATTCCATTGCACTCCATTCCAGTCCACTCCACTCCATTCTACTCCACTTCACTCCACTCCATTCCATTCCTTTCCACTCCACTCCATTCCATTGCATTCTACTCCATTCCATGACATTGCTTTCCACTCCACTCCATTCCACACCACTCCATTCCACTCCACTCTATTACAGTCAACTTCATTCCATCAAGTCCATTCCATGATACCAGTCCAATCTCCACTCCACTCCATTCCAATCCATTTCATTCCATTTTGCTCCAGTCCACTGCACTCCACTCAAATCCACTCCACTCTATTCCATTCTACTCCATTCTACTCCTTTTCTTTCCACTTTACTCCAATCCACTCACCTCCACTCCATTACACCCCACTCCATTCCATTCCACTTCACTAGATTCCACTCCAGTCCACTCCATTCCATTCCATTCCACTCCATTCCATTCCATTCCATTTCACTTCATTCAATTCCATTCCACACCATTCCCGTACATTCCACTCCATTCCACTGAACTCCACTCAATTATATTCCTCTCCATTCCACTACATTCAATTCCACTCTATTCCACTCGACTCCATTCCATTCCGTTCCAATCCACTCCACTCCAATCCATTCCATTTCATTCTGCTCCATTCAGTTCGATGTCATTCCTCTCCACGCCACTCCAATCCATTCCACTGCACTCCATTCCGTTTCATTTCATTCCATTACACTCCACTCAGTGTCAGTCCACTCCACTCCACTCAGTGTCATTCCACTCCACTCCACTCCATTCCACTCCTCTCTACTCCCTTCCAATCCAATCTATTCCATTCCACTCCATTTCTCTGCATTAGATTCCATTCCACTACATTCCAGTCCACAACACTCCTTTCCACTCTACTCCACTCCACTCCACTCCACTCCATTCCTTGCCATTCCATTCCACTCCACTCCATCCTATTCCATTCCCCTTCATTCCATTCGATTCCATTCCACTTCACTGCACTCAAATTCATTCCATTCCATTCCATTCCTTTCCACTCTACTCCATTCCATTCCAATCCTTTCCACTCCACTGCACTCCATTCCACTGTATTCCATTCCACTCTTCACCATTCTACTCCAGTCAAATCCATTCCACTACATTCCATTTCTTTCCATTCAAATCCATTCCTATCCAATCCACTCAATTCAACTGCATTCCACTCCATTCCATTCCATTCTATTTTACTCCACTCCATTCTACTCGACTCTACTACATTCAAATCCACTCCATTCCATTATATTCGATTTCATTCCACTCCATTCCATTCCACTACACTCCATTCCATTCCACTCCACTCCATTTCACTCCATTCCACTCCACTACTCTCCACTCAACTCCATTCCATTCCATTCCAGTCGTCTCCATTCCACTCCACTACTCTCCACTCAACTCCATTCCATTCCATTCCATTCCACTCCTCTCCATTCCACTCCAATCTATTTCATTGCACTCCTTTCCTGTCCACTCCACTCCACTCCACTGCACTCCACTCCATTCTATTCCTTTCCACTCCACTCCATTCCATTGCATTCTACTCCATTCCATGACATTTCTTTCCCCTCCACTCCACTCCACTCCATTCCACTCCACTCTATTACACTCAACTCCATTCCATCAAATCCATTCCATTACACTCCACCAATCTCCACTCCACTCCATTCCAATCCATTTCATTCCATTTCGCTCCAATCTATGGCACTCCTTTCGAATCTACTCCACTCCATTCCATTCTACTCCATTCTATGCCTTTTCTTTCCACTTTACTCCAATCCACTTCACTCCACTCCATTACACCCCACTCCATTCCATTCCACTCCATTAGATTCCACTCCAGTCCACTCCATTCCATTCCATTCCATTTCACTTCATTCAATTCCATTCCACACAGTTCCCGTACATTCCACTCCATTAAACTTAACTCCACTCAATTATATTCCACTCCATTCCACTGCATTCCATTCCACTCTATTCCACTCGACTCCACTCCATTCCGTTAAAATCCACTCCACTCTGATCCATTCCATTTCATTCTGCTCCATTCAGTTCAATGCCATTCCTCTCCACGGCACTCCAATCCATTCCACTGCACTCCATTCCCTTTCATTCCATTCCATTCCACTCCACTCCAGTCCATTCCATTCTATTCCATTCCATTCCATTCCTCTGCATTACATTCCATTCCACTACATTCCGGTCCGCAACACTCCTTTCCAATCTACTCTACTCCACTCCACTCCACTCCATTCCATGCCATTCCATTCCACTCCACTCCAGTCTATTCCATTCCCCTTCATTCCATTCCATTCCATTCCATTTCACTCCACTCAAATCCACTCCATTCCATTCCATTCCTTTCCACTCAACTCCATTCCATTCCAATCCTTTCCACTCCACTCCACTCCATTCCACTCCATCCCATTCCAATCCATTCCACCACATTACATTCTCTTCCACTCTTCTCCATTCTACTGCAGTCAAATCCATTCCACTACATTCCATTTGTCTCCATTCAACTCCATTCCTCTCCACTCCACTCAATTCAACTCCAATCCACTCCATACCATTCCATTCTATTCCACTCCACTCCATTCTACTCGACTCCACTCCATTCAACTCCAATCCATTCCATTTCATTCGATTCCATTCCACTCCATTCCATTCCACTCCACTCCACTCCACTCCATTCCACTCCACTCCATTTCACTCCATTCCACGCCACTTCTCTCCACTCAATTCCCTTCCATTCCATTCCACTCCACTTCATTCCACTCCAATCCATTCCATTGCACTCCATTCCAGTCCAATCCACTCCACTCCAATCCACTGTACTCTACTACATTCTATTCCTTTCCACTCCAATCCTTTCTATTGCATTCCAATCCATTCCATGATATTCCTTTCCACTCCACTACATTCCACTCCACTCCATTCCACTCCTCACTATTACACTCAACTCCATTCCATCAAATCCATTATAAGACACCCCACCAATCTCCACTCCACTCCATTCCAATTCTTTTCTTTCCATTTCGCTCCAATCCACTGCACTCCACTCAAATCCACCCCACTCCTTTCCATTCTACTCCATTCTACTCCGCTTCTTTCTACTTTACTCCAATCCACTCAAGTCCACTCCATTACACCCCACTCCATTCCATTAGATTCAGCTTCAGTCCAATCCATTCCATTACATTCCACTCCATTCCATTCCATTTCACTTCATTCAATTCCATTCCACACCGTTCCCGTACATTCCACACCATTCCACTTAACTCAACTCAATTGTATTACACTCTATTCCACTGCTTTCCTATCCACTCTATTCCACTCGACTCCATTCCATTCAATTCCTAGCCACTCCACTCCAATCCATTCCATTTCAGTCTGCTCCATTCAGTTCGATGCCATTCCTCTCCACGCCACTCCAATCAATTCCACTGCACTCCATTCCCTTTCATTCCATTCCATTACACTCCACTCAGTTTCATTCCACTCCACTCCAGTCCATTCCACTCCACTCCAGTCCATTCCATTCCATTATATTCCATTCCACTCCAGTCCATTCCACTCCACTCCAGTCCATTCCATTCCATTCTATTCCATTCCACTCCATTCTATTCCATTCCACTCCATTCCTCTGCATTAGATTCCATTCCACTACATTCCAATCCGCGATACTCCTTTCCACTCTACTCCACTCCACTCCACTCGACTCCACTCCTTTCCATGCCATTCCATTCCACTCCACTCCATTCTATTACAATCCTCTTCATTCCATTCCGTTCCATTCCACTTCTCTCCACTCAAATCCACTCCATTCCATTCTATTCCTTTCCAATCAACTGCATTCCATTCCAATCTTTTCCACTCCTCTCCACTCCATTCGACTCCATCCTATTCCATTCCATTCCACTACATTCCACTCTTTCCATTCTACTCCAGTCAAATCTATTCCACTACAGTCCATTTCTTTCCATTCAACTCCATTCCTCTCCACTCCTCTCAATTCAATTCCAGTCCACTCCATTCGACTCCATTCCATTTCACTCCACTCCATTCCATTCCACTCCACTCCATTTAACTCCATTCCACGACACTCCTCTCCACTCAACTCCATTCCATTCCTGTCCACTCCACTCCACTCCACTCCACTGCACTCCACTCCATTCTATTCCTTTCCACTCCACGCCATTCCATTGCATTCTACTCCATTCCATGACGTTCCTTTACACTCCACTCCATTCCACTACACTCCATTCCACTCCACTCTATTACTCTCAACTCCATTCCATCAAATCGGTTCCATGACACTCCACCAATCTCCACTCCACTCCATTCCAATCCATTAAATTCCATTTCCCTCCAATCCACGGCACTCCACGCAAATCCAGTCCACTCCATGCCATTCTACTCCATTCTACTCCGTTTCTTTCCACTTTACTCCAATCCCCTCAACTCCACTCGATTACACCCCACTCCATTCCATTCTACTCTATTAGGTTCCACTCCAGTCCACTCCATTCTATTCCATTCCACTCCATTCCTTTCCATTCCATTTCACTTCATTCAATTCCATTCCACACCGTTCCCGTACATTCCACTTCATTCCATTTAACTCCACTCAATTATATTCCATTGCATTCCATTCCACACTATTCCACTCACCTCCTTTCCCTTCCGTCACTATCCACTCCACTCCTATGCATTCCATTTCATTCTGCTCAATTCATTTCGAGGCCATTCCTCTCCACACCACTTCAATCCATTCCACTGTACTCTATTCCCTTTCATTCCATTCCCTTCCACTACATTCAGTTTCGTTCCACTCCACTCTATTCCATTCCACTTCACTCCAGTCCCTTACATTCCATTCCATTCCACTCTATTCTTCTGCATTAGATTCCATTCCGCTACATTCCAGTCTGCAACACTCCTTTCCACTCTACTCCACTCCACTCCACTCCACTCCACTCCACACCATTCGCTGCCATTCCATTTCACTCCACTCCATTCTATTCAATTCCCATTCATTCCATTCTCTTCCATTCCACTTCACTCCACTCAAATCCACTCCATTCCATTCCATTCATTTCCACTTAACTCCATTCCATTCCAATTCTTTCCACTCCAATCCACTCCATTCCACTCCATTCCATTCCACTCCATTCAATTCCATTCCACTCTTCTCCATTCTACTCCAGTCAAATCCATTCCACTATAATCCATTTCTTTCCATTCAACTCCATTCCTCTCCAGTCCACTCAATTCAACTCCAGTCCACTCCATTCCATTCCATTCTATGCCACTGCACTCCATTCTACCCGACTCCACTCCATTCAACTCCACTGCATTCCATTACATTCGATTCCATTCCACTGCATTCCATTCCAATCCACTTTATTCCACTCCACTCTATTGCACTCCATTGCACGCCACTCCTCTGCACTCAACTCCATTCCATTCCATTCCACTCTACTCCATTCCTCTCCAATCCATTCCATTGCACTCCTTTCCAGTCCACTCCACTCCACTGTACTCCACTCCATTCTATTCCTTTCCACTCAACTCCATTCCATTTCATTCTACTTTATTCCATGACATTCCTTTCCACTCCACTCCATTCCACTCCACTCCATTCCACTCCACTCTATTACACTCACTCCGTTCCATCAAATCCATTCCATGTCAACCCACAAATCTCCACTTCACTCCATTCCAATCCATTTCATTCCATTTACCTCCAATCCACTGCACTCCACACAAATCTACTCCACTCCATTCCATTCTACTCCAATCCACTCCGTTTCCATCCACTTTAATCCAATCCACTCAACTCCACTCCATTACACCCCACTCCATACCATTCCATTCCATTAGATTCCACTCCTGTCTACTCCATTGCATTCCATTCCACTCCATTCCATTCTATTCCATTTCACTTAATTCAATTCCATTCCACACCATTCCCGTACATTGCACTCCATTCCACTTAACTCCACTCAATTATATTCCACTCCATTCCAATGCATTCCATTCCATTCTATTCCACTCGACTCCATTCCATTCTGTTCCAGTCCACTCCACTCCAATCCTTTCAATTTCATTCTTCTCCATTTAGTTTGTTGCCATTCCTCTGCATGCCACTCCAATCCAATCCACTGCCCTCCATTCCTTTTCATTCCATTCCATTCCACTCTACTCAGTTTCATTCCACTCCATTCCACTCCACTCCAGTCCATTCCATTCTATTCCATTCCACTCCATTCCATTCCATTCCACTCCATTCCTCTGCATTAGATTCCATTCCACTACATTCCGGTCTGCAACACTCCTTTCCAATCGATTCCACTCCTCTTCACTCCACTCCACTCCATTCCATGCCATTCCTTTCCACTCCACTCCATTCTATTCCATTCCCCTTCATTCCATTCCGTTCGATTCCACTTGACTCCACACAAATCCACTCCATTCCATTCCATTCCTTTCCACTCCACTCCATTACATTCCAATAATTTCCACTCCATTCCACTCCATTCCACTCCAACCCAATCCAATCCATTCCACTGCATTCCATTCCATTCCACTCTTCTCCATTCTACTCCTGTCAAATCCATTCCACTACATTCCATTTCTCTCCATGCAACTCCATTTCTCTCCACTGCACTCAAATCAGTTCCAGTCCACTCCATTCCATTCCATTCTACTCCACTCCACTCCATTCTACTCGACTCCACTCCATTCATCTTCAATCCATTCCATTACATTCGATTCCATTCCACACCATTCCATTCCACTCCACTCCATTCCATTCCACTCCACTCCTTTTCCCTCCACTCCACGCCACTCCTCTCCATTCAATTCCATTACCTTCCATTCCACTCCACTTCATTCCACTTCAATCCATTCCATTGCACTCCATTCCAGTCCAATCCACCCCATTACACTCCACTGCACTACAGTCCATTCTATTCCTTTCCACTCCACTCCTTTCCATTGCAGTCTACTCCATTCCATGACATTCCTCTCCTCTCCACTCCATTCCACTCCACTCAATTCCACTCCTCACTAATACACTCATCGACATTCCATCAAATCCCTTCCATGACACCACAACAATCTCCACTCCACTACTTTCCAATTCTTTTCATTCCTTTTAGATCCAATCCACTACAGTCCCCTCAAAACCACTCCACTCCATTCCAATGTACTTCATTCTAATCCGTTTCTTTCCACTTTACTCCAATCCACTCAAGTTCACTCCAGGACACCCCACTGCATTCCATTCCACTCCATTAGATTCCACTCCAGTCCAATCCATTCCATTCAATTCCATATTCCATACCATTCCATTACACATTATATTCAATTCCACATTCCATTCCATTCCATTCAATTCCACAATACAATCCATTCCATTCCACTTTCCATTCCATTCCACATTACATTTCACGTTAAATACCATTCCATTCCACATTCCATTCTACATTCCATTCCATTCCATTCCATTCCACAGTCCATTCAATTCCATTGCACATTCCATTCCATTCCATTTCACATTCCATTCCATTCCATTTCATTCCAGTACACATTCCATTCCACATTCCATTCCACTCCATTCCACTTTCCATTCCATTCAATTCCACATTCCATTCCATTCCATTTCACATTCCATTCCACATTTTATTCCATTCCATTCCACATTCCATTCCGTTCCATTTCACATTCCTTTCCGCGTTACATTCCACATTTCCTTCTATTCCATTCCACATTCCTTTCCACATTCCATTTCATTCCATTTCACATTCCATTCCATTCCACATTTCATTCCAAATTCCATTCCATTCCATTCCAAATTCCATTCCACATACCATTCCACATTCCATTCCATTCCAATGCACATTCCATTCCATTCCACTCCACATTCCATTCCACACCATGCCATTCCATTCCACATTCCATTACACATTCCTTTCCATTCCATTCCACATTACATTCCATATTCCATTCCAATAAATTCCACATTCCATTCTGCATTCCATTCCATTCCACATTCCATTCAATTCCATTTCAGATTCCATTCCAAACCATTTCATATTCCATTCCATTCCATTCCATTCCAGTCCACATTCCATTCCATTCCATTCCACATTCCATTCCATTCCATTCCAATCCAGTCCACATTCCATTCCATTTCATTCCTCATTCCATTCCATATTCCATTCCATTCCATTACACAGTCCATTCCATTCCATTCCACACTCCATTCCATTCCATTCCACATTCCATTCCATTGCATTCCACATTCCATTCCATTCCATTCCACATTCCATTACATTCCATTTCATATTCCATTCCATTCCAGTAAAAATTCAATTCGATTCCATTCCACATTCCATTCCATTCCATTTCATATTCCTTTCCATTCCAGTCTAAATACCATTCCATTCCATTCCACATTCCATTCCATTCCATTCCACATTCCATTCCATTCCATTCCACATTCCATTGCATTGCATTCTACATTCCATTCCATACCACATTGCATTCCATTCCATTCCATTCCACATTCCATTCCACATTCCATTCCATTCCACATTCGATTACACTTTCCATTGCTTTCCAATTGACATTCCATTCCAGATTTCATTCCACATTCCATTCCATTCCATTCCACATTGCATTCCATTCCATTTCACATTCCATTCCACATTCCATTCCATTCCATTCCATGTTCCTTTCCATTCCATTTCACATTCCACTCCTTTCAATTCCACATTCCATTCCACTTTCTGTTCCACGTTCCACTCTACGTTCCATTCTACCTACCATTCCACATTCCATTCCATCCCCTTCCACATTCCATCCACATTATATTCAACGTTCCATTCCATTCCATTCCGCATTCCATTCCACATTACATTTCAACTTCCATTCCACGTTCCATTCCACCTTCCATTCCATTCCATTCCACATTACACTCCACATTCGATTCCACGATCTATTCCATTCCATTCCACATTGCATGAAACATTCCATTCCATTGCATTCCACAGTCCATTCCATTCCATTCCACTTTCCATTCCACATTCCATTCCATGTTTTATTCCACTTTCCATTACATTCCATTCCAGATTCCATTCCACATTCCGTTCCATTCCATTCCACATTCCATTCCACATTCCATTCCATTCCATTCCACATTCATTTCCACATTGCATTCCGTTCCATTCCACGTTGCATTCTATTCCATTCCACATTCCATTCCACATTTCATTCCATTCCATTCCACTTTCCTTTCGATTCCATTTCACATTCCATTCCATTCCATTCCACGTTCCATTCAACGTTCCTTTCCACGTTCCATTCCACTTTCCATTCCAACTTCCATTCCATTCCATTCCACATTCCATTCCACATTCCATTCCATTCCATTCCATATTCCACTCCATTGCATACCATTCCACATTCCATTCCATTCCATTTCACCTTCCATTCCACATTCCATTCCATTTCATTCCACATTGCATTCCACATTGCATTCCATTCCTTTATACATCCATTCCATTCCATTCCATTCCACAATCTTTTCCATTTCCTTCCATTCAATTCCATTCCATATTCTATTCCATCCCATTTCACATTATATTCCATTCCATTCCACATTACATTCAATTCCATTGCACATTGCATTCCACATTCCATTCCATTGTATTCCTTTCCATTCCATATTCCATTGCAATCCATTGCATTCCACATTCCATTCCATTCCATTCCACATCCCATTGCATTGCATTCCACATTCCATTGTATTCCATTTCAAATCCCATTCCATTCCATTTAACATTTCATTCCATTCCATTTCACATTCCGTCCCATTCCATTCCACTCCATTTCACATTCCATTCCATTCCACATTCCATTCCACATTCCATTCCATTCCATTCCACTTTCCATTCCATTCCGTTCCATTTCTGATTTTATTCCATTCCATTCCATTTCACATTCCATTCCTCAATCCAATCCATTCCATTTTATAGTCCATTCCACATTCTATTCCATTCCATTCGATTCCTTTACAATCCTTTCCAAATTCGATTCCATTCCACTCCATTCCATTCAACTTTCCATTCCATTCCATTCCATATCATATTCCACTCAATTCCATTCCACATTCCATTCCTTTCCATTCCACATTCCATTCCACATTTCCATACATTCGTTTCACATTCCATTCCTTTCCATTCCATTCCATTCCACATTCCTTTCCGTTCAATTCCATTCCACATTCCGTTCCATTCCATCACACATTCCATTACATTGCATTCACAACCCATTCCATTCCATTCCACATTCCATTTCATTCGTTTCCATTCCATTCCTTTCCACATTCCATTCCATTCCATTCCTTTCCACAATCCCCTTCTTTCCATTCCACATTTCATTCCACATATTCCACACATTCCACTTTCCATTCCTGTCCATTCCATTCCACATTAAATTGCATTCCATTCCATTCCATTCCACATTCCACTCCATTCCATTTCAAATTTCATTCCATTTCACTTTCCATTCCATTTCACATTCCATACCATTCCATTATTCATTCCATTCCATTCCATTCCATTCCACACTATATTCCACATTCAATCCCACATTCCTTTCCATTCCGTTCCATTCCACATTCCACTCCGTTCCATTTCACGTTCCATTCCACATTGCACTCCATACTCCATTCAATTCCATTCCACCATCCACTTCATTCCCTTACATTCCACATTCCATTCCATTCCATTTCAAATTCCATTATATTCCATTCCATTCAATTCCATTCCTCATTTCATTCCATTCCATTCCACATTGCATTCCATTCCATTCCATTCCACATTCCATTCCATCCCGTTGCATATTGCCTTCCACGTTCCATTCAACGTTCCTTTCCACTTTCCATTCCATTCCATTCCACATTTCACTCCACATTTCATTCCATTCCATTCTACCTTTCATTCCACGTTCCATTCCATTGCATTTCACATTCCATTCCATTCTATTTCATATTCCATTCCATTCCATTCCATTCCACTCCACATTCAATTCCATATTCCTTTCCACATTCCAAAGAGTTTCATTACACATTCAATTCCACATTTCCTTCTATTCCATTCCACATTCCATTCCACATTGCATTCAATTCCATTTCACATTCCATTCCATTCCAAATTCCATTCCACATTCCATTCCACATTCCATTCAATTCCATTTCACATTCCATTGCATTCCAAATTCCATTCCACATTCCATTCCACATTCCATTCCATTCCATTCCACATTGCATTCCATTCCACTGCACATTCCATTCCATAGCATTCCATTCCATTCCACGTTCCATTCCACATTCCATTTCATTCCATTCCTTTCCACAATCCATTCCATTCCATTCCACATTCCATTCCATTCCATACCACATTGCATTCAATTCCATTCCCCATTCCATTCAATTCCATTCCCCATTCCATTCCATTCCATTCCACATTCCATTCCATTCCGTTTCATATTCCATTGCATTCCATTCCATTCCAGTGCAAATTTTATTCCATACCATTCCACATTCCATTCCATTCCATTCCCCATTACATTCCTTTCCATTCCACAGTGCATTCCATTCAATTCCATTCCACATTGCCTTTCATTCCATTCCATTCCATTCCACATTCCATTCTGCATTTCTTTCCATTAAACATTTGATTACACTATCCATTCCTTTCCATTTCACATTCCATTGCAGATTCCATTCCACATTCCATTCCATTCCAGTCCACATTCCATTCCACATTGCATTCTATTCCATTCAACTTTCCATTAATCATTCCATTCCATACCATTCCACGTTCCTTTCCATGCCATTTCACATTCCATTCCGTTTTATTCCACATTCCATTCCACTTTCCTTTCCACGTTCCATTCCACGATCCCTTACATTCCATTCAACATTGCATTAAACCTTCCATTCCTTTGCATTCCACATTCCATTCCATTCCATTCCATGTTCCATTCCACATTCCATTCCACATTCTATTCCACTTTCCATTCCATTCCATTCAACATTCCATTCCACATTCCATTCCATTCCATTCCACATTCCATTCCACATTCCATTCCATTCCATTCCACATTCCTTTCCATATTGCATTCCATTCCGTTCCACGTTGCATTCCATTCCATTCAACATTCCATTCCATTCCATTCAACGTTCCATTCGATTACATTTCACATTCTATTCCATTCCATTCCATGTTCCATTCCACGTTCCTTTCCACGTTCCGTTCCACGTTCCATTCCTCTTTTTATTCCATTCCTTTCCACATTTCATTCCACATTCCATTCCATTCCATTCCACATTCCATTCCATTCCATTCCTTTCCATTCCTCATTCCATTCCATTCCATTCCATTCCACGTTCCATTCCACATTCCATTTCCTTCCATTCCACATTCCATTCCATTCCATTCCATTCCATTCCTCATTCCATTCCATTCCATTCCACGTTCCATTCCACATTCCATTCCCTTCCATTCCACTTTCCATTCCATTCCATTCCACATTCCATTCCATGATCCATTTTATTCAATTAAACATTGAATTCCTTTCAATTCCACATTCCATTCAATTCCATTCCACATTTCACTCCATTCCATTCAATACCACATTCCATTCCATTCAATTCCATATTCCATTCCATTCCTTTCCACATTGCTTTCCATTCCATTCCATTCCACATTCCATTCCATTCCATTCCAAGTTCCATTCCGTTACTTTCCACATTCCATTGTATTCCGTTCTATATTCCATTCCATATTCCATTCCACATTCCATTCCTCATTTCAGCCCTTTCATTCCACATTCCATTCCATTCCATTCCATTCCATTCCAATTTTCATTCCATTCCACAATTCATTCAATTACATTCCTTGTTCCGTTCCACAACATATTACACAACCCATTCCATTTCATTCCATTCCTTTCCAATTTCCTTTCCACATTCGTTTCCTCATTCGATTTTATTCCATTATATTCCATTCCACGTTCCATTCCACATTACTTTCCATTCCATTCCACATTCCATTCCATTCCATTCCATTCCTTTCCTCATTCCATTCCATTCCATTCCATTCCACGTTCCATTTCACATTCCATTTCCTTCCATTCCACATTCCATTCCATTCCATTCCATTCCATTCCTCATTCCATTCCATTCAATTCCATTCCACGTTCCATTCCACATTCCATTCCCTTCCATTCCACATTCCATTCCATTCCATTCCACATTCCATTCCATGATCCATTTAATTCATATAAACATTGAATTCCTTTCAATTCCACATTCCATTCAATTCCATTCCACATTTCACTCCATTCCATTCAACACCACATCCCATTCCATTCAATTCCATATTCCATTCCATTCCTTTCCACATTGCTTTCCATTCCATTCCATTCCACATTCCATTCCATTCCATTCCAAGTTCCATTCCGTTCCTTTCCACATTCCATTGTATTCCGTTCTATATTCCATTCCATATTCCATTCCACATTCCATTCCTCATTTCAGCCCTTTCATTCCACATTCCATTCCATTCCATTCCATTCCATTCCAATTTTCATTCCATTCCACATTCCATTCAATTACATTCCTTGTTCCATTCCACAACATATTACACAACCCATTCCATTTCATTCCATTCCTTTCCAGTTTCCTTTCCACAATCGATTCCACATTCCATTTTATTCCATTATATTCCATTCCACGTTCCATTCCACATTCCTTTCCATTCCATTCCATGTTCCATTCCACATTCCATTCCATTCCATTCCACATTCCAGTCCATTCCATTCCAAATTCCACTCCATTCCATTCCACATTCCATTCCATTCCATTACACTGCACATTCCATTCAACATTCCATTACATTCCTTTCCGTGTTCCATCCCACATTCAATTGCATTCCATTCCATTCCACTCCACGTTCCATACCACATTAAATTCCATTCCATTCCACATTCTGTTCCATTGCTTTCCACTTTCCATTCCACATTCCATTCCATTCCACATTCCACTGCACTTTCCATTCCAAATTCCATTTCAGATTCCATTCCATTCCATTCCATATTCCATTGCACATTCCGTTCCAGATTCCGTTCCACTTTCCATTACATTGCATTGCATTCCATTGCATATTTCATTCCACATTTCTTTCCATTGCACTTTCCAGTCCACATTCCATTCCACATTCCGTTCCTTTCCACTACATTCCATTGCATTCCACAATCCATTCCATTCCATTCCATTCCTCATTGCGTTCCACTTTCCATTCCATTCCGTTCAAATTTCCATTCCATTCCATTCCATTCCGTGCCACATTTCACTGCAGATTCCATTCAACATTGCATTCCACATTCCATTCCATTCTGTTCCATTCCATTCCATTCCATTCCATTCCATTCTATTCCACATTCTTTTCCACTTGCCATTCCACATTCCATTCCACTTTCCATTCCATTCCACATTCCTTTTCACTTATGTTTCCATTCCATTCCACATTCGATTCCACATTCCTTTGAATTGTATTCCGCATTCATTTCATTCCATTTTCCATTCCATTCCACATTCCATTTCATTCAACATTTCGTTCCTTTCCTTTCCTTTCCAGTGCAAATTCTATTCCATTCCATTCCATTCCACGTTCCATTCCTTTCCATTTAGCATTCAGTTCTATTCAATTCCACATTCCATTCCATTTATTTCCACTTTCCATTCCCTTCCATTCCACATTCCATTCCATTCCACATCCAATTCCATTCCTTTCCACATTCCATTCCACATTCCATTCCATTCCATTCCATGTTCCATTCCATTCCATTCCACAATCCATTCCATCCCATTCCATACCATTCCACATTCCATTCCACATTCCATTCTTTCCATTCCACATTCCATTCCACATTCCATTTCCTTGCATTCCACATTCCATTCCATTCCATTCCACTTCCAATTTCATTCCTTTCCATTCCATTCCACATTCAATTCCATTCCATTCCACGTTGCATTCCATTCCATTCCACTTTCCATTCCATTCCATTCCGTACCATTCCACATTCCATTCCACAATCCATTCTTTCCATCCCACATTCGATTCCAATCCATTCCTCATTCCATTCTTTCCATTCCACGTTCCATTCCACATACCATTCCATTCCACATTCCATTGCATGAAATTCCATATTACAATCCAATCCATTCCATTCCATTCCACATTCCATTCCCTTCTATTGCACATTCCATTCCGTTCCTTTCCACGTTCCATTCCATTCCACTCCACGTTCCATTCCATTCCATTCCATACCATTCCACATTCCATTCCACATTCCATTCTTTCCATTCCACATTCCATTCCACATGCCAGTCCATTCCACATTCCATTGCATTAAATTTCACATTCCAATCCATTCCATTAAATTCCATTCCCTTCTATTCCACATTCCATTCCATTCCATTCCACATCCCATTCCATTCCAATCCATTCCACATTCCATTCCATTCCATTCCATTCCACATTCCATTCCATTCCATTCCACGTTCCATTCCACATTCCATTTCACATTCCATTGCACCTTCCATTGCATTCCATTCCACAATCCATTCCATTCCATTCCACTTCCCATTCCATTGAATTCCACATTCCATTCCATTGCCTTACATTCCATTCCAAATACCATTCCAAACCATTCTGCATTCCATTCCATTCCACATTCGATTCCATTACATTCCACATTCCATTCTTTTCCATTCCACATTACCTTCCATTCCATTCCTTTTCATTCCATATTCCACATCGTTTCATTCCATTCCACATTGAATTCCTTTCCATTCCACATACTGTTCCATTGCAATCCACATTGCATTCCTTTCCATTCCACATTCCTTTCAATTCCATTCCCCATTCCACTCCATTTCATTCCTTTCCATTCCACATTCCATTCCGCCTTCTATTACCTTACATTCCACATTCCATTCCATTCCATTCCGCATTCCATTCCACTTTCCATTCCAACTTCCCTTCCATGATCCATTCCATTTCATTCCTTTCCACATTCCATACCATTCCGTTCCAATCCTTTCCGGATTCCATTCCATTCCAATCCACATTCTGTTCCACATTCCATTCCATCCCATTACGCATTCCATTCCATTCCATTCCATTCCAGATTCCATTCCTTTCCATTCCACATTCCATTCCACGTTCCATTCCACTTTCAATTCCAAGTTCCTTTGCACATTCCATTACACATTCCCTTCCACATTCCATTCTGTTCCATTCCACATTCCATTCCACATTCCATACCACATTCCTTTCTATTCCACTGCACATTCCATTGCTTTACATTACTCGTACCATTCCATTACCTTCCATGTTCCATTCCACTTACCATTGGACTTTCCATTCCACATTCCATTCCACCTTCCATTCCACGCCATTCCTCTTTCCATTCCATTCCATTGCACGTTCCATTTCATTCCATTCCACGTTCCATTCCATATTCCGTTTCACATTCCATTCCACCTTCCATTCCATTACAACCCACATTCAATTTCACATTCTATTCCTCCTTCCATTCCATTCCATTCTTTCCAATCCACATTCCATTCCAGTAAGTTCCACTTCCCATTCCATTCAAGTCCTCATTCCATTCCATTCCATTCCATATTCCATTCCATTCCATTCCACATTCCATTCCAATCCATTCCATTCCACTTTCAATTCCATTCCATTTCATTCCACATTCCATCGCATTCCACTCTATTCCACATTCCATTCCACATTCCATTGAATTCCGTTCCATTCCATTCCACATTCCATTCCACTTTCCATTCCATTCCATTCCGATTTCCATCCCATTCCAATCCATTCCATTCCTGTTTCCTTTCCATTCTGTTACAAATTCTATTCCACATTCCATTCCATTCCACATTCCATTCCACATTCCATTCCATTCCATTCCACCTTTCATTCCATTCCATTCCATTGTACTTTCCATTCCACATTCCATTCCACATTCCATTCCATGTTCCATTCTTTTCAATTCCACGTTCCATTCCACATTTTATTCCACGTTTCTTTCCAGGTTCCATTCCAAGTTCCATTACAAGTTCCATTCCACGTTCCATTCCATTACATTCCACGTTGCATTCCACAATACATTCCACTTTCCAGTCCACATTCCACTCCACATTCCATTCCACATTCCATTCCGTTCCATTCCACATTACATTCCATATTCCATTCCTCATTCCATTCCGCATTCCATTCGATTCCATTCCACATTCCATTCCACATTGCTTTACAAAACAGTCCGCATTCTAATCGACATTCCATTCCATTCCATTCCACATTCCAATGCATTCCAGTCCACTTTCCATTCCACTTTCCATTCCACGATCAATTCTTTTGCATTCCACCTTCCATTCCACATTCCATTATAGAATCGATTCCACATTCCATCCATTCAATTTCCCATTCCATTCCACATTGCATTCCCTTCCAGTCCACATTCCATTCCACATTCAATTCCATTCCATTCCACATTCCATTCAATTCCATTCCACATTCCATTACATTTCATCTCTCATTCCATTCCCATTCCATCACTCATTCCATTCCATTCCATTCCACATTCCATTCCATCCAATTCCACATTCCATTCCACATTCCATTCCACATTCCATTCAGTTCCATTCCACAATCAATTCCACATTCCATTCCGCAATCCATTCGATTCCATTCCACATTCCATTCCACATTGCATACCATTACAGTCCACATTCTAATCGACATTCCATTCCATTCCTTTCCACATTCCATTGCATTCCAGTCCACTTTCCTTTCCACTTTCCATTCCACGATCAATTCTGTTGCATTCCACCTTCCATTCCACATTCCATTATAGAATCGATTCCACATTCCATTCCCTTCCATTTCACATTCCATTCCACATTGCCTTCCATTCCAGTCCACATTCCATTCCACATTCAATTCCATTCCATTTCAAATTCCATTCAATTCCATTCCATTCCACATTGCATTCCGTTCCAATCCACATTTCATTCCATTCCTTTCCACTTTCGATGCCACATTCCATTCCATTCCATTCCACATTATATTCCACTTTCCATTCTACGTTCGATTCCACGATCCATTCCGCGTTCCATTACATTCCATTCCACATTCCATTGCACATTCTATTCCATTCCATTCCACATTCTAGTCCACACTCCATTCCACGTTCTATTCCATTCCACGTTCCATTCAATGTTCCATTCCTTTCCATTCCACATTTCATTCCACATTATATTCCATTCCATTCAATTCCATTCCACATTCTTTTCCACGTTCCATTCCATATTGCATTCCACATTCCATTCCATTCCATTCCATTCAATTCTACATTCCGTTCCACATTCCATTCCATTTCATTCCACTTTCCATTCCGTTCCATTCCATGTTCCATTGCACGTTCCATTCTACTTTCCATTACTTTCCATTCCACCTTCCATTCCACATTACATTCCTTTCCACGTTCCTTTCCACATTCCATTCCACATTCCATTCCACATTCCAATGCATTCCATTCCACATTCCATTCCATTCCATTTCACTTTCCATTCCATTCCTTTTCACATTCAATTCTGTTCCACATTCCATTCCAAATTCCATTCCATTCCATTCCACATTCCATTCCACAATCCATTCCCCATTGCATTGCATTCCATTCCACATTCCTTTCCACATTGCATTCCATTCCATTCCACATTCCGTTCCACGTTCCATTACTTTCTATTTCACCTTCCATTCCATGTTCAATTCCACAATCCATTCCATTCCTTTCCACGTTCCATTACACGTTCCACTACACGTTCCACTACACATTTCATTCCATTTCCCATTAACTTTCCATTCCACATTCCATTATATTCCGTTCCACATTGGATTCCCCTTTGCATTCCACATTGCATTCTATTCCAGTCCGCATTTCATTACACATTCCTTTGCATTCCCTTTAAAAATTCCATTCCTTTCCATTCCACATTCCATTGTACATTCCATTCCATTCCATTCCACATTCCATTTCACATTCCTTTCCATTCCACGTTCCATTCCGCGTTCCGTTCCTCATTCAATTCCACATTCCACTCCACTTTCCATTCCATTCCCTTCCATTCCATTCCACATTCCCTTCCAGATTCCATTCCATAGCATTCCATATTCACTTCCGCTTTCCATTCCTCATTCCTTACCATTCCGTTACATTCCATTCCGGATTCCATTCCATTCTATTCCACATTCTATTCCACACTCCATTCCATTCCATTTCACATTCCATTCCACATTCCATTGCATTCCATAAATGATTCTATTCCTTTCCGTTCCATATTCCATTCCTTTACATTCCACAT
Organism: Pongo pygmaeus; assembly: GCF_028885625.2. Classification (NCBI taxonomy): domain Eukaryota; kingdom Metazoa; phylum Chordata; class Mammalia; order Primates; family Hominidae; genus Pongo; species Pongo pygmaeus. The sequence goes on from NC_085931.1 coordinate 3,384,790, forward strand.
TACATTCCACATTCCATTCCACGTTCCATTTCACGATCCATTCCACGTTCCATTCCACATTCCATTCAACCTTCCATTCCATTCCATTCCATGTTCAATTCCACTTTCCATTCCACATTCCATTCCGTGATCCATTCCACATTCCATTCCATTACATTCCACATTGCATTCCACTTTCCATCTCATTTCACACTGCATTCCACAATCCTTTACACATTCCATTCCATTCCATCCCACATTCCATTCCACATTCCAATCCATTCCATTCCACGTTCCATTCCACATTCCATTCCACATTCCATTCCATTCCATTCCACATGGCATTCCACATTTCATTCCATATTCCATACCATTCCATTGCACATTACATTCCACAATCAATTCCATTCAATTCTCCATTCAATTCCACTTTCCTTTCCACGTTCCATTCCACATTCTATTCCACATTTCTTTCCATTCCATTCCACCGTGCATTCCACATTCCATTACATTTTACATACCATTGCATTGCACATTCCTTTTCACAATCCATTCGATTCATTTCCACATTCATTTTCATGTTGCATTCCGCATTCAATTCCACTTCCCATTCCAGATTCTATTTCACTTTCCATTCTATTCCATTGCATTTCATTCCACATTCCGATCCATTCCATTCCACATTCCATACAATTCCATTCCACATTCCATTCCATTCAATTCCCCATTCCATTCCACATTGCATTCCACATTCCATTCCATTGCATACCGTTCCACATTCCATTCCACATTCCATTCTTTCCATTCCACATTTCATTCCACGTTCCATTCCATGTTCCATTCCATTCCATTCGACATTCCATTCCATTCCATTCCACATTCCATTCCATTCAATTCCGCATTCCATTAGAGTCCATTCCATTCCACATTCGATTCCATTACTTTCTACCTTCCATTCCACGTTCCTTTCCACATTCCATTCCACATTGCATTCCACAATCCTTTCCATTCCATTCCACTGTGCATTCTACATTGCATTTCACATTCCATTCCACATTCCATTACTTTCCATTCAACTTTCCATTCCACATTCCATTACACATTCCGACATATTCCATTCCACATTCCATTGAGCATTCCATTCCACATTCCATTCCTTTCCATTCCATACTCTATTCCACATTCCATTCCACTCCATATTCCTTTTCACATTCCGTTCCGCATGCCATTCCATTCCATTCCGCATTCCATTCCACATTCTACTCCATTCCATTCCTCATTCCACTCCACATTCCAGGCCACATTCCATTAGATTGAATTCCACATTACGTTCCAGATTCAATTCCACATTCCATTCCACATTCCATTCCCTTCCCTTCCACTTTCCATTCCATGTTCCATTCCACATTCCATTCCACGTTCCACTCCACATTCCATTCCATTCCATTCCATTCCATTCCACATTCCAATCCATTCCATTCCATTCCACATTCCATACCATTCAATTGCACATTAAATTCCATTCCATTTCACATTCCATTCCACGTTCCATTCCATGTTGCATTCCACGTTCTATTCCATGTTCCATTCCTCGTTTCATTCCTTTCCATTGCACGTTCCATTTCATTCCTTTACACATCCCGTTCCATTCCACTCCACATTTCAATAATCGTTGCCTTCCATTCCATTGCATGTTGCATTCCACATTCCGTTCCACATTCGATTCTATTCCATTCCACATTCCATTCCACGTTCCATTCCACCTTCCATTCCACAATCCATTCCACATTCCATTACATTCCATTCCAGATACCATTCCATATTACATTGAAAATTCCATTCCACATTCCCTTCCATTCCATTCCCGTCCATATTCCATTCCACATAATGTTCCATTCCAGTACACATTCCATTCCACATTCCATTCCATTCTGTTTAAACATTTCATTCCATTCCACATTACATTCCATTCCACATTTAATTCTATTCCATTCAACATTCCATTCCACATTCCATTCCACATAGTGTTCCATTCCACTAAACATTCCATTCCACTTTCCATTCCATTCCATTTAAACATTCCGTTCCATTCCACATTCCATTAAATTCTACATTCCATTCCATTACATTCCACATTCCATTCCACATTCCATTACTCATTGCATTCCATTCCATTCCACATTCCGTTCCAAATTGCATTTCATTGCATTCCACATTTCATTCCACATTCCATTATGTTGCATTCCACATTCCTTTCCATGTTCCTTTGCATTCCACATTCCTTTCCATTCCATTGCAAATTGAAGTGCACATTCCTTTCCATTCCATTCCCCACTCCATTCCACATTCGATTCCATTACTTTCTACCTTCCATTCCACGTTCCTTTCCACATTCCATTCCACATTGCATTCCACAATCCTTTCCATTCCATTCCACTGTCCATTCTACATTGCATTTCATATTCCATTCCACATTCCATTCCTTTCCATTCAACTTTCCATTCCACATTCCATTCCACATTCCGACATATTCCATTCCACATTCCATTGAGCATTCCATTCCACAATCCATTCCTTTCCATTCCATACTCTATTCCACATTCCATTCCATTCCACATTCCTTTCCACATTACGCTCCGCATGCCATTCCATTCCATTCCGAATTCCATTCCACATTCTACTCCATTCCATTCCACATTCCACTCCACATTCCAGGCCACATTCCATTAGATTGAATTCCACATTACGTTCCAGATTCAATTCCACATTCCATTCCACATTCCATTCTCTTCCCTTCCACTTTCCATTCCATGTTCCATTCCACATTCCATTCCACGTTCCACTCCACATTCCATTCCATTCCATTCCACGTTACATTCCACGTTCCATTCCATTCCATTCCATTCCACGTTCCATTCCATTCCATTCCACTTTCCATTCCACATTCCGTTTCACATTCCATTCCACTCCATTCAATTCCATTCCACCTTCTATTAAATTGCATTCCAATTTCAATTCCACATTGCATACCACGTTCCATTCCACTCCATTTAATGTTGCATTCCACTTTCCATTAGGCGTTCCATTCCACTTTCCGTTTCATTCTATTCCACGTTCCATTCCATATTCCATTTCATATTCCATTCCAACTTCCATTCCATTCCATTCCATTGCATTCCACATTCCATTCCATTGCGTTCCACTTTCCAATCAATTCAATTCCGCATTCCTTTCCATTCCATTGCATTCCTTTCGACATTCCATTGCATTCCATTACATTGCTTTCCACATTCCATTCAATTCCATTACATTCCATTTCACAATCCATAAAATTCCATTCCATTTCGCATTCCATTCCTTTCCATTCCACATTCCATTCCATTTCTTTCCACATTCCTTTCAATTCCATTCCATTCCAATCCATTCCGCTTTCCGTTACTCATTCCATTACACATTCCATTCCATTCCTTATATTCCACATTCCATTTCATGTTCCATTCCACGTTCCATTCCACCTTCCATTCCATTCCATTCCATATTCTACACCGTTCCATTCCAATACATTTCGGAATTCATTCTATTCCAATCCACATTCACTTCCACATTCCATTCGTTTGCATTCCACATTTCATTCCACATTCCATTCCACGTTCCATTCCCTTCCATTCCACTTTCCATTTCACATTCCACTCCGCATTCCATTCCACATTCTGTTCCACGTTCCATTGCATTCCATTCTACGTTCCATTTCATCTTCCATTCCATTCCATCACAGGTTCCATTCCACATTCCTTTCCACGCTGCATTCCACATTCCATTCCATGTTCCATTCCACCTTCCACTGCAAGTTCCATTCCATGTTCCAATCCATTTCATTCCACGATCCATTCGACATTCCATTCCATTCCATTCCACTTTCCATTCCAAATTCCCTTCCACATTCCATTCCATTACATTCCACGTTCCATTCGACATTCCATTCCATTCAAATCCACTTTCCATTCCACATTCCATTCCACATACCATTCTGCATTCCATTCCGTTACATTCCACATTCCATTCTACATTCCATTCCACATTCCTTTCTACAATCCATTACATTCCATTCCACATTCCATTCCATTCCATTCCACATTCCATTCCATATTGCATTCCATGCCATTCCACATTCTGTACCATTCCAGTGCGTATCCCATTCCACATTCCATTACATTATTTCCACATTCCATTCCATTCCATTACACAATCCATTCCACATTTCATTCCACATCCCATTCCATTCCATGCCACATTGCATTCCACAATCCATTCCGTTCCATTCCACTTTCCATTCCAGGTTCCATTCCACATTCCATTCCAGATTCCATTCCACAATCCCTTACATTCCATTCCAAGTTCCATTCCAGTTTCCATTGCATTACATTCCACGTTACATTACACATTCCTTTGCCGTTTCCAATCCACCTTTCATTCCATATTCCTTTCCACGTTCCATTCGATTACATTCCACGTTCCATTCCACATTCCATTGCACATTCCATTCCCCATTCCTTTCCATTCCATTCCACATTCCATTCCACATTCCATTCTTCATTACATTGCTCGTTCCATTCCACGTTCCATTCCAGGTTCCATTCCACGTTCCATTCCATTAAATTCCACGTTCCTTTCCACAATCCATTCCATTCCATCCCACTTTCCTTTGCATATCCCATTCCACATTACATTCCACATTCCATTCCGTTCCATTCTACGTTTCATTCCACAGTCCATTCCACATAACATTCCACATGCCATTCCATTCCATTAGAGTATATTCCACGTCCCATTCCACTTTCCATTCCATTCCATTCCACGTTGAATTCCAAATTCCATTGACCATTCCATTCGACTTTCCATTCCACGTTCGATTCCACGTTCCACTCCTTTCCATTCTACGTTCCATTCCATGTTCCATTCGATTCAATTCCACTTTCCATTCCACATTCCATTCCATTCCATTGCACTTAGCTTTACACTTTCCATTCCACATTCTATTCCACATTCCATTCCACATTCCATTCCATTCCATTACACATTCCATTCCATTCTATTCCATATTCCATTATATTCCATTCCATTCCATTCCATTGCATTCCACCTTTCATTCCATTGCATTCTGCATTCCTTTCCATTCCATTCCATTCCATGCCACATTCCACGCCATTCCATTCCATTCCACTTTCCGTTCCATTCTATTCCACATTGCATTCCATTCCATTGCATTTCACATTACATTCCACGTTCCATTCCACGTTGCTTTCCATGTTCCATTCCACGTTGCTTTCCATGTTCCATTCCATGTTCCATTCCTCGTTTCGTTCCTTTCTTGTCCACTTTCCATTCCATTCCATTCCACATTCCATTCCATTCCACTCCACATTCCATTCCACACTCCATTCCATTCCATTCCACCTTCCATTCCATGTTGTATTCCACATTCCATTCCATATTCCATTGCACATTCCATTCCATTCCATTCCACGTTCCATTCCACATTCCATACCATTCCATTCCATTCCATTCCGGATTGCTATCCATTCCATTCCACATTCTATTCCGCCTTCCATTCCATTCTATTCCACATTCCATTCCACATTCCATTGCATTCCATTCCGCATTCCATTCCTTTCCATTCCACTTTTGATTCCTTTCCATTCCAAATTACATTCCACATTCTATTCCACGTCCCATTCCACATTCCATTCCACATTCTATTCCACGTCCCATTCCACATTCCATTCCACATTGCATTCCACGTTCCATTCCACTCCATTCCACGTTCCATTCAGCGTTCCATTCCTCATTCCATTACGCATTCCTTTCCACGTTCCATTCCATTCCATTCTACGTGCCATTCCACCTCCCTTTCCATTCCATTCCACATTCCACACCATTCCATTCTATTCCATTCAACATTCAATTCCATTCCATACAACATTCTATTCCACATTCCAATCCATTCCGTTCTCCTTCTTTTCCATTCCATTCCACATTCCATTTCAAGTTCCATTCCACGTTCCATTCCACATACCATTTCGCATGGCATTCCATTCCATTTCACATTCCATTCCATTTCATTACACATTCTATTCCAAATTCTATTCCATTCCATTCCACAGTCCATTCCACATTCCATTCCACTCCATTCCAAATCCTATTCCATTCCACTCCACATTCCTTTCCACATTCTATTCCACATTCCATTCCATTCCGTTACACATTCCATTGCATTCCATTCCACTTTCCATTCCACGTTCCATTCCAAACTCCCTTCCACATTCCATTCCACGTTCCATTCCACATTCCAGTCCATCACATTTCACTTTCTATTCCATTGCATTCCACGTTCCATTCCTCATTCCATTCCACATTCCATTGCACATTTAATTCCGTACCATTCCACATTCCATTCCACATTATTTTCCACTTTCCATTCCACTTTCCATTCAATTCCATTCCACATTCTCTTCCACATTAAATTCCACATTCCTTTCTACATTCCATTCCACATTCCACTCCATTCCATTCCACGTTCCATTCCATGTACCATTCCACTTTCCATTCCATTCCATTCCACGTTCCATTTCACATTCCTTTGCACATTCCATTCCACGTTGCATTCCACATTCCATTCCACGTTCCATTCCACATTCCATTCCACGATCCATTCCATTCCATTACACGATCCATTCCACGTTGCATTCCATTCCATTCCACTTTCCATTCCACATTCCATTCCACGTTCCATTCCATGTTCCATTCCATTCCAATCCACGTTCCATTCCACACTGCATTCCTTCCACGTTCCATTTCACATTCCAATCCACATTCCAATTCACCATGCACACTGTTCCATTCCATATGCCACTCCACATTCCATTCCTCATTCCATTCCACATTCCATTCCATTCCATTCCATATTCCATTCCATTCCATTCCACATTCCATTCCATTCTATTCCACATTACGTTGCAGTTCTTTCCACATTCCATTCCACCTTCCAGTCCGTTCCATTCCACATTCCATTCCACATTCCAATCCATTCCATTCCACATTCCATTCCATTCCATTCCACAATCCGTTCCACATTCTGTTCCACGTTTCTTTCGATTCCATTCCACGCTCCATTCTTCCTTCCATTCAACATTCCATTCCATGTTCCATGCCATGATACATTCCATTCCATTCCACTTTCCACTCCACGTTCTACTCCTTAATTCGTGCCACATTCCATTGAAAATTACATTCCACATTCCATTCCATTCCATTCCACATTGCATTCCATTGCAGTCCACATTCCTATCCACATTCCATTCCATTTCTTTTAAACATTCCAATCTTTTTCATTTCACATTCCATTCTACTTTCCATTCCATTCCACATTCCAATCAACATTCCATTCTACACTACATTCCACACTGCATTCCATACCATTCCATATTCCATTCCACATTCTGTTCCATTCCATTCCACGTTCCATTCCTCATTCAGTTGTACATTCCATTCCACATTCCATTCCATTCCATTCCAGTTTACAATCCACGTTCATTTCCGCTTTCCTTTCCATTCCAATCCACGTTACATTCCACATTCCATTGCATTCCATTACAATTTCGTTTCCACATTCCATTCCGTATTCCATTCCACTCCACTCCACATTCCATACCTTTCCATACCATTTCATTCCACAATCCATTCCATTACATTCCACTTTTGATTCCACATTCCATTGCACATTCCATTCTGTTCCATTCCACATACCATTCCATTCCATTCCATATTCCATTCCATATTCCATTCCACATTCCATTCCGTTCTATTCCAGATTCCATTGCATTCCATTCCAGATTCCTTTCCACATTGCAATACATTCTATTCCACATTCCATTACATTCAATTCCAGATTTCATTCCACATTCTATTCAACAATCCATTCCACATTCCTTTCCATTCCATTCCACATTCCATTCCTTTCCATTCCACTTTCCATTCCATTCCATTCCATATTCCATTACACGTTCCATCCCATTACATTCCAGGTTCCATTCCGCATTCCATTCCACTTCGCATTCCACATTCCATTCCGTTCCATTCCATATTCAATTCCACATTCCATTCCACAATCCATTGCACTCCATTCCACATTCCATTTCACATTCCATTCCACATTGCATTCCACATTCCATTCCACATTCCGTTGCATTGCATTCCACATTTCATTCCACATTCTATTCCATTCCATTCCACATTGCATTCCATTCTAGTCCAGATCCCATTCCACTTTCCATTCCATTCCTTTCCACATTCCATTCCACTTCATTACATGTTCCATTCCAAATTTCATTCCACAGCCAATTTCATTCCATTCCATATTCCATTCCACATTCCATTCCTCATTCCATTCCATTCCACATTCCATTCCATATTCCATTCTGCAGTCCATTCCACATTCCATTCCAAATTACATTCCACGTTCCATTCTCATTCCATTGCGTTTCTTTACACATTCTATTCCACAATCCGTTGCATTCCAATTCACATGCAATTCCACATTCCTTTCCATTCCATTCCATTCCATTCCACATTCCATTCCACATTCTATTCCACGTTCCATTCCAATGTCCGTTAAATTCCATTCCACATTCCATTCTATTCCATTTCACAATTCATTCCATTCCAATCCACATTTCATTCAACGTTTCATTCCATTCCATTGCACATTCCATTCCACATTCCATTGCATTCCTTTCCACATTCCATTCCATTCCATTCCATTCAATTCCACGTTCCATTCCACATTTCATTCCATTCCATTCCACGTTCCATTCCACATTCCATTCCACATTCCATTCCGTTCTATTCCAGATTCCATTGCATTCCATTCCAGATTCCTTTCCACATTCCAATACATTCTATTCCACATTCCATTACATTCAATTCCAGATTTCATTCCACATTCTATTCAACAATCCATTCCACATTCCTTTCCATTCCATTCCACATTCCATTCCTTTCCATTCCACTTTCCATTCCATTCCATTCCATATTCCATTACACGTTCCATCCCATTACATTCCAGGTTCCATTCCGCATTCCATTCCACTTCGCATTCCACATTCCATTCCGTTCCATTCCATATTCAATTCCACATTCCATTCCACAATCCATTGCGCTCAATTCCACATTCCATTTCACATTCCATTCCACATTGCATTCCACATTCCATTCCACATTCCATTGCATTGCATTCCACATTTCATTCCACATTCTATTCCATTCCATTCCACATTGCATTCCATTCAGGTCCAGATCCCATTCCACTTTCCATTAAATTCCTTTCCACATTCCATTCCATTTCATTACATGTTCCATTCCACATTTCATTCCACAGCCAATTCCATTCCATTCCAGATTCCATTCCACATTCCATTCCTCATTCCATTCCATTCCACATTCCATTCCATATTCCATTCCGCAGTCCATTCCACATTCCATTCCAAATTACATTCCACGTTCCATTCTCATTCCATTGCGTTTCTTTACACATTCTATTCCACAATCCGTTGCATTCCAATTCACATGCCATTCCACATTCCTTTCCATTCCATTCCACATTCCATTCCATTCCTTTCCACTTCCCATTAGACATTCCATTCCATTCCATTCCACTTCCCATTCCAAGTTACATTCCATTACATTCCAAATTCCTTTCCATTCTATTCCATTCCATTCCTCATACCATAACACCTCACATTCCATTCCATTCCACGTTCCGTTCCCTTCGGTTCCATGTTCCATTCCATTCAGTTCCACATTCCTTTCTACATACCATTCTATTCATTTCCACATTCCATTCCATATTTCATTCCGTTCCATTCCACATTCCATTCCATTCCATTCCTTTCCATTCCAATCCATTGCATTCCACATTCCATTCCTGTCCATTACGTTTGACATTCCATTCCATTCCATTCCACATACCATTCCATTCCATTACACATTCCATTCCCTTCCACGTTCCATTTGACATTCCATTCCACTCCGTTCCACATTCAATTCCACTCCATTCCACGTTGCATTATATTTCCATTTCACATTCCATTCCATTTCCACTTCACATTCCATTCCACTCCACATTCCATTCCACATTCCATTCCCTTCCATTCCATTCCATTCCACTTTCCATTTCATTCCATTCGTTTCCATTCCACATTCCATTCCATACCACTTTCCATTCCAAGTTCAATTCCAAATTCCCTTCCATATTGCATTCCATACCTTTCCATTCCACATTGCATTTCTTTCCATTCAATTCCAAGTTGCATTCAACATTCCATTCCTTTCCATTCCATTTCATTCCACATCCCATTCCGTTCCATTCCTTTCCACATTCCATTCCATTCACTTCCACATTCCATTCAAGTCCATTCCACATTCCATTCCACATTGCATTCCATGCCATTTCACCTTCCATTGCACATTCTATTCAACATTCCATTGCAATACATTCCATATTCCATTCCTCATTCTATTCTCTTCCATTCCACGTTCCATTCTACATTCCATTCCACTTTCTGTTCCAATCCATTACATTCCATTCCATTCCACATTCCATTCCACGTTCCATCCCACATTCCCTTCCATTCCATTTCACGTTACATTCCATTATATTCCACATTCCATTCCATTCCATTCCGTACCATTCCACATTCGATTCCTTTCCATTCCAATGCTTTCCACATTCCGTTGCTCTTTCCATTCCACATTCCATTCTATTTTGTTCAATTCCATATTCCTTTCCATTCCATTCCGTTTCATGCCACGTTCCATTCCATTCCATTACACATTCCATTCCTCATTCCATTACATTCCATTCCACGTTCCATTACACTTTCCATTCTCTTCCATTCCACATTCCATTCCAATCCACTCTACATTCCATTCCACATTAAATTCCATTCTCTTCCACGTTCCATTAGACATTGCTTTCGGTATTCCATTCCATTCCATTCTATTTCATTCCACCTTCCATTCCACATTCCATTCCACTTTACATTTAGTTCCAAGATATTCCATTCCACCTCCCATTGCACATTCCATTCCACATTCCATTGTGTTCCAATCCATTCCATTACTAGATCCATTCCACTTTCCATTCCTCATTCCATTCCATTCCATTCCACATTCCATTCCATTCTATTCCACATTTAATTCCATTCCATTCCATTCCACATTAATTTGCATTCCATTCCACCTTCCATTCCACTCCAATCCATTTCATATTCCATTCCACATTCCATTACATTCAATTCCACATTCCATTCCATTCCACATTCCATTCCATTCCATTCCATGTTAAATTAAATTCCATTCCACATTCCATTCCATTCCATTCCACATTCCATTCCATTCCATTCCACATTCCATTCCACATTCCATTCCACATTCCATTCCGTTCCATTCTATTCCGTTCCACGATGTATTCCACATTCTTTCCATTCCATTCCACATTCCATTCCATTCCATTCCACTTTGCATTGCACATTCCATTCCATTCCATTCCATTCCATTCCATTGCATTCTGTTCCATTCCAATCCATTTCATTCCTTTCAATTCCTTTCATTTCAACATTCCATTCCATTCCACATTCCCTTCCATTCCATTCCACCTTCCCTTCCATTCCATTCCATTCCTTTCCACATTCCGTTTCACATTCCATTCCATTCCATTCCATTCCAGAATCCATTCCATTCCATTCCACATTCAATTCCACTCCATTCAACATTCCATTCCATTCCATTCCTTTCCATTCCACATTCCATTCCATTCCATCCCATTCCACCTTCCATTCCACATCACCTTCTATTCCATTGCACATTCCATTCCCCATTCGATTATATTCCTTTCCACATTCCATTCCACTTTCCATTCCACATTCCATTCCATTCCATTCCACTTTCCTTTCCATTCCATTCCATTCCATTCCAGTCTGCATTCCTTGCGATTCAATTCCATTCCAGATTCCATTACATTTCATTACACCTTCCTTTCCATTCCATTCCACTCTCCTTTCCACATTCCATTCCACTACATTCCACATTCCATTCCACATTCCATTGCATTCCTTTCCGCATTCCATTCCGTTCCATTCAATTCCACTTTCCTTTCCACATTCATTTCCGTTACTTTCCACATTCCATTCCATTTCATTCCTTTTCATTCCACATTTCATTCCTTTCCATGCCACGTTCCATTCCACATTACATTCCAAATTCATTTCCACATTCCATTCCACATTCCATTCCATTCCATTCCACTTTCCATTCCACATTCCATTCCTTTGTCTTCCACATTCCTTTCCACATTCCCTTCCACATTCCATTCCTCATTCCATTCCACATTCTTTTCCACTACATTCCACTTTCCATTCCACTTTCCATTCCACATTAAATTTCACGTTCCATTCCACGATCCATTCCATTCCATTCCACGTTCGATTCCACTTTCCATTCCATTCCATTACACGTTACATTCCACATTCCATTGTACATTCCATTTCAACTTCCATTCCACATTCCTTTTCACGTTACATTCCACGATACAGTCCACATTCCCTTCCAATCATGTTCCATTCCACATTGCATGCCATTCCATTCCACGTTCCATTCTACAATCCATTTCACATTCCATTCCACGTTTCAGTGCACATTGCGTTCTATGTTGCATTTCACATTCCATTCCACGTTCCATTCCACGTTCCATTCCATGTTCCATTCCATTCCTTTCCACGTTCCTTTCCATGTTCCATTCCGCATTCCATTCCATTTTCCCTTCCACATTCCATTCCACATTCCATTCCACATTCCATTCCACTTTAGATTCCATTCGCTCCACATTCATTTCCACATTCCTTTCCATTTCATTCCACATTCCATTCCACATTCCGTTGCACATTGCATTCCCCTTTACCTTTCTCATTCTATTCCATGCCATTCCGCATTCCATTCCACATTCCATTCCATTCAATTCCACATGGCATACCACAATTCGTTCCACATTCCATTCCATTCCATTCCACATTCCATACCACATTCCACTCCATTGCATTTCACGTTCCATTCCATTACATTACACATTCCATTCCACGGTTCATTCCATTCCGTTCCACGTTCCTTTCTACTTTCCATTAGATATTCCATTACATTCCATTCTACGTTCCATTCTACATTCCATTAGAGGTTCCATTCCATATTCCATTCCACGTTCCATTCCGTTCCATTCCACATTAGATTCCGTATTCCATTCCATTCCATTCCACATTCAATTCCATTCCATTCCTCATTCCATTCCATTCCATTCCACTTTCCATTTCACATTCCATTCCACGTTCCATTCTATGTTCCTTTCCATGTTCCATTCCGTTCTATTCAACCATGTATTCCACATTCCATTCCATTCAATTTCACGTTCCATTAAACATTCCATTCCACGTTCCTTTCCACGTTACATTCCACGTAACTTTCCATTACATTTCACGTTCATTTCCACATTCCATTCCATATAATTCAACAATCCATTCCATTCCATTCCACATTACATTCCATTCCTTTCCACATTCCATTCCATTCCATTCCTCTTTCCCTTCCACGGTCCATTCCATTAAATTCCACGTTCCATTCATTCCATTCCACGCTCCATTTCATTACATTTCACATTCCATTCCACATTGCATTTCACATTCCATTCACCATTCCGTGTCACATTGCATTCCTCGTTCCATTCCACATTCCATTTCACATTCCATTCCACATTACTTATCACATTCCACATTCCATTCCATTCCATTTCATGTACCATTTCATTCCACATTCCATTGCATTCCATTCCACATTCCATTTCTTTCCATTCTACGTTCTATTCAATACAGTTCCACATTCCAATCCACTTTCCATTGCACATACCATTCCGTTCCATTCTATTCCACATTACATTGCATTCCATTCCACATTCCAATCCATTCCATTCTATTCCATTCCACATTTCATTCCGTTCCATTCCACATTCCATTCCATTGCATTCCACATCCATTCCTCATTCTATTCCACATTCCACTCTGTTCCATTCCATTCCATTCCACATTCCATTCCACTTTCCATTCCATTCCATTCCACGTTCCATTTCATTCCATTCCACAATCCATTCCATTCCATTCCGTACCAATCCACATTCCATTCCACATTCCATTCCACATTCCATTCTTTCCATTCCACATTCCATTCCATTAAATTCCACATTCCATTATTTCCATCCACATTCCATTCCACATTCCATTCCTTTCCATTCCACACTCCATTCCATTCCATTCCACTTCCAATTCCTTTCCATTCCATTCCATTCCACATTCCATTCCATTCCATTCCACATTCCATTCCATTCCATTCCACTTCCAATTCAATTCCACTCCACATTCATTTCCATTCCATTCCTCGTTGCATTCCATTCCATTCCACTTTCCATTCCACTCCATTCCATACCATTCCACATTCCATTCCACTTTCCATTCTTTCCATTCCACATTCCATTCCACATACCATTCCATTCCAATTTCCATTGCATTAAATTCCACATACCAATCAATTCCATTCCATTCCACATCCCATTCCATTCCATTCCATTCCACATTCCATGCCATTCCCTTCCACGTTCCATTCCATTCCATTCCACATTCCATTCTACATTCCATTTTTTCCATTCCACATTCCATTCCATTCCGTTCCTCATTCTGTTCTACGTTCCATTCCACGTTACATTGCACTTTCCATTCCACGTTGCATCCCAAGTTCCTTGCCACGTTCCATTCCATGTTCCATTCCATTCCATTCCTCTTTCCATTCCACATTCCATTCCAATACTTTCCATATTCCATTCCATAACATTCCACATTCCATTCCACATTCCATTCCACATTCCATTCCTTTATATTCCACATTGCTTTCCATGGCATTCCTCATTCCATTCCACATTCCAATCCACATTCCATTCCACGTTCCATGCCACGTTCCGTTCCTAGTTCCATTCCATTCCATTCCACATTCCATTCCACCTTCCATTCCATTCCACATTACATTCCACCTTCCATTCCATTCCATGCCACATTCCATACAATTCCTTTACAATCCATTCCACATTACATTCCATTTCGGTTCAAATACCATTACATATTTCATTCCACCTTCAATTCCATTCCATTCAATATTCCATACCATTCCTTTCCACATTCCGTTCTTTCCATTCTGCATTCCTTTATACATTAAATTCCACATTACATTCCACATTCCCTTCCATTCCATTCCACGTTCCATTCCACGTTCCATTCCACGTTCCATTCCACGTTCCATTCCAAAATCCATTTCATTCCATTCCACGTTTCATTCCATTCCATTTCGCATTCCTTTCCATTCAACTCCACATTTCATTCCATCCCATTCCACATTCCATTCCGCGTTCCATTCCACTTTCCATTCCACTTTCCATTCCACGTTTCATTCCATTCCATTCCACGTTCCATTCCATTCCATTCCACGTTCCATTTCATGACGTTCCACATTCCATTCCACATTCCATTTTGCATTCCATTCCATTCTATTCCATTCCATTCCACACCCCATTCCATTCCATTCCACATTCCATTCCATTCCATTCCACATTCCATTCCACTACATTCCACATTCCATTCCACATTCTGTTCCACATTTCATTCAGTTCCTTTCCACATTATATTCCACACTCCATTCCACATTCCATTCCGTTCCATTTAACATTCTTTTCCACATTTCATTACACATTCCATTCCATTACACATTCCATTCCACATTCCATTCCATTCCATTTCACATTTCATTACTTTCCATTCCACATTCCTTTCCACATTCCGTTCCACATTTCTTTCCATTCCATTCCACATTCCATTCCACATTCCATTCCTTTCCATTCCACATTCCATTGCATTCCATTCCACTTTCCATTAAACATTCCATTCCACATACCATTCTTTTCCATTCCACATTCCATTCCATTCCATTCCACATTACGTTCCACATTCCATTCCATATTCCATTCCATTCCGTTGCACATTTGATTCCACATTCCATTCCTTTCCATTCCACATTCCATTGCATTGCATTCCACATTCCATTAAACATTCCATTCCACATACCATTCCTTTCCATTCCACATTCCATTCCATTCCATTCCACATTCTGTCCCACATTCCATTCCATATTCCATTCCATTCCATTACACATTTGATTACAAATTGCATTCCACTCCATTTCACATTCCATTTCATTCCATTCCACCTTCCATTCCTCATTGCTGTCCACGTTCCATTCCACGTTCCATTCCATGTTCCATTCCATTTAATTCCACCTTCCATTCCCTTGCATTCCACTTTAAATTGCAGTTTCCGTTTCACATTCCATTCCACATTCCATTCCACATCCCATTTCACATTCCACTCCATTCCATTCCCCATTCCATTCCACATTCCATTCCACATTCCTTTCCATTACTTTCCTCATTCCACTCCACATTCCATTTCACATTGCGTTCCATTCAATTCCATTTTCCATTCCACTATCCATTCCACTTCCCTTTACATTCCATTACACTTTCAATTCTACATTCAATTCCATTGCAGTTCACATTCCATTCTACAATCCATTACGAACTCCATTCCATTCCATTCCATATTCCTTCCCACACTCCATTCCGTTCCATTCCACATTCCATTCAACATTCCACGCTGCATTCCACATTCCATTCCACGTTACATTCCACGTTTCCTTCCAAGTTCCTTTTCCCTTTACATTCCATTCCATTCCACTTTCCATTCCACATTCCATTGCATTCCATTCCACTTTCCATTCCACATTCCGTTTCACATTCCATTCCACTTTCCATTCCACATTCCATTGCATGCCATTCCTCATTCTATTCCTTTCCATTCCATTTTCCATTCCTTTCCATTCCACATTACATTCCAGATTTCATTCCACGTCCTATTTCACATTCCATTCCACATTCCATTCCACGTTCCATTCCATTCCATTCCACATTCCATTCCACGTTCCATTCCACATTCCACTGCACATTCCATTCAACCTTCCATTCCATTCCTTTCCACGTTCAATTCTAGTTTTAATTCCACATTCTATTCCCTGATCCATTCCACATTCCATTGCATTGCATTCCACGTTCCCTTCCAAGTTCCATTCCAGTCCATTCCACGTTCCTTTCCACATTCCATTCCACTTTCCATTCCAAACCATTCGGCGTTCCATTCCATTCCAGTCCTCATTCCTTTCCATTCAATTCCACATTCTATTCGAAATTCCATTCCAAATTCCATTCCATTCCTTTCTATTACACATTCCATTCCATTCCACTCCATTCAATTCCACATTCCATTCCATTATATTTCGCATTCCATTCCATTCCAACCCAAATTCCACTACATTCTATTCCATTCGACTTTTCATTCCATTCCATTCCACATTCTATTCAATTCCATTCCACATTTCATTCCAAGTTCCACTCCATGTTGCATTCCACTTTCCATTCCACATTGCATTCCACGTTCCATTCCCTTCCATTCCACATTCCATTCCATTCCATTCCACTTTCCATTACACGTTCCATTCCACATTGCATTCCTCGTTTCATTCCGCTTTCCATTCCACGTTCCATTTCTTTCCACTGCACATTCCATTCCATTGCCTTACACATTCCACTCCTTTCCATTCCATTCCATTGCACATTCCATTCCACATTCCATTCCCTTCCATTACAGATTCCATTCTATTCCTTTCCACATTTCATTCCACGTTTCTTTCCAGGTTCCATTCCACGTTCCTTTCCACGTTCCATTCCAATACATTTCACATTCCATTCCACATTGCATTCCATTCCAGAGCAAATTCTATTCCACATTCCATGCCATTCCATCCCACATTCCATTCCACATTAGAATCCATTCCATTCCACGTTGCATTCCACGTTCCCTTCCACGTTCCATTCCACATTCCATTCCATTCCATTCCACATTGCATTCCACATTCCCTTCCATATTCCATACCATTCCATTGCACATTACAGTCCACAATCTATTCCATTCAATTTCCAATCCAATTCCATGTTCTTTTCCACGTTCCATTCCACATTCCATTCCACGTTTCATTCCATTGCATTCCACATTGCATTCTACATTCCATTTCACATTCCATACCATTCCATTGCACATTCCATTTCACAATCCATTTGATTCAATTCCACATTCAATTCCATGTTCCGTTCCACATTCATTTCCACTTTCCATTCCATATTCTACTTCACTTTCCATTACGTTTCATTCCACATTCCAGTACATTCCATTCCACATTCCATTCCATTCCATTCCACATTCCATTCCATTCAATTCCACATTCAATTCCACGTTGCATTCCACATTCCATTCCATTCCATTCTATTACACTTTCCATTCCATTCCATTCCACTTTCCATTCCACATTACATTCCACATTCCATTCCACGTTCCATTCCATTCCATACCACATTCCATTCCTTTCCATTCCACATTCTATTCCATTCAATTCCGCATTCCATTAGAGTCCATTCCATTCCATTTCACATTCCATTCCAATCCATTCCATTCCATTCCACATTACATTCTATTCCATTCCACTTCCCATTCCATTCAATTCCACATTCCATTCCATTCCATTCCATTCAATTCCAAATCCTTTCCATACCATTACGCATTCCTTTCCATTCTATCAAATTCCACATTCCATTCCATTCCATTCCTTTTCATTCCAAATTCCACAACATTGCTTTCCATTCCGCATTGCATTCCTTTCCATTCCATATTCCACTCCATACCATTGCATATTCCATTCCATGCAATTCCACTCCATTCCACATTCCATTACACATTCTATTCCCTTGCATTTCACATTCCATTCCATTCCATTCCACATTCAGTTTCACTTTCCATTCCCCCTTCCATTCCGTGATACATTCTATTCCATTCCATTCGACATTGAATACAATTCCATTCCATTCCATTACTGATTGCATTCCTTTCCATTCCACATTCTATTCCACATTCCATTCCATTCCATTCCACATTCCATTGCACATTCCATTCATTTCCATTACACATACCATTCCACTTTCCATTCCATTCCATTCCAGTTTCCATTCATTTCCTTTACACATTTCATTCCACTTTCCATTCCACGTTACATTCCACATTCAACTCCATTTTCCATTCCACATTACATTCCACATTCCCTTTCACATTCCATTCCATTCCATTAAACATTTCATTCCACATTCCATACCACATTGCTTTCCATTCCATTACACATTGCATTCCATTACGTTCCACATTCCATTCCACATTCCATTCCACGTTCCATTCCATTCCATTCAACGTTCCATTCCAATTACCATTGGACGTTGCATTCCACTTCCCATTCTACGTGCCATTGCATTCCATTTCATTCCACGTTCAATTCAAAATTCCATTCCATTCCATTCCATGTTACATGCCACGTACCCTCCACATTCTATTCCATGTTCCATTCCATTCCATTCCACGTCCCATTCCATTCCATTCCTCTTTCCACTTCATTCCATTCCACGTTCTGTTCCACATTCCACTTCACATTCCATTCCACCTTCCATTCCACTGCATTCCACGTTCCACTTCATTCCATTCCACCTTCCTTTCCATTCCATTCCTTTGCATTCCACATTCCATTCCATTCCATTTCATATTCAATTCCATTCCATTCCATTCCATTCCATTCCACGTTCCATTCCATTCCATTCCATTCTATTCCACATTCCATATCATTCCATTCCATTCCACTTTCCATTCCACATTCTTTCCACATTCCATTCCTTTCCATTCCACATTCCATTCCTTTCCATTGCACATTCCATTCCATTCCATTACACATTCCATTCCATTCCATTCCACATTTCATTCCATGTTCCATTCCATTCCATTCCACTTTCCATTCCATGTTCCATTGCACGTTCCATTCCACATTCCATTCCACATTCCATTCCACTTTGCAGTCCATTCCATTCTACATTGCATTGCATATTCCATTCCACGTTCCTTTCTACTTTCCATTCCACCTTCCATTCAAAGATCCGTTCCATTCCAATTCCATGTCATTCATCATTGCATTCCACATTCCATTCCATTCCATTCCACATTACATTCCACGTTCCATTCTTCATTCCATTCCCCATTCCATTCCACGTTCCATTCTTCATTCCATTCCCCATTCCATTCCACTTTCCATTCCATTCTAATCCACATTCCATTTCACATTCTATTCCATTACACTTTCCATTTTACTTTCCATTCCACATTCCATTCCACATTCCTATCCATTACATTACATTCCATTTTCCATTCCACATGCCATTCCTTTCCATTCCACCATCCATTCCATTCCATTACTCTCACCATTCCATGTTCCATTCCACTCCACATTCCATTCCATTCCATTCCACCTTCCATTCCGTTGCATTCCACGTTGCATTCCACTTTGCATTCATTTCCACTTTGCTTTCCACATTCCATTCCACATTCCTTTCAACATTCCATTCCACATTGCATTGCCTTCCATTCCACATTCCATTCAACCTTCCATTCCATTCCATTCCACATTTCATGCCACATTCCTTTCCACATTCCATTCCGTTCCATTCTACATTGCATTCCAAAATCTATTCCACAATCCATTCCTTTCCATTCCACATTCCATTCCACATTCCATTCCGTCTCATTCCACATTCTTTTCTACTTTGCATTCCGTTCCATTCCACTTACCATGACATTCCATTCCACATTCCATTCCATATTCCATTTTACATTCCATTCCAAGTTCCGTTCCACATTCCATTCCACGTTACATTCCACGTTACATTCCATGTTCCATTCCAATCAAGTTCCATTTCACATTCCATGCCATCCCATTCCATGTTCCATTCCACATTCCATTCCACTTTCCATTCCACGTTCCATTGCACACTCAATTCGACGTTCCATTACACATTCCATTCCACTTTCCATTCCATGTTTCATTCTTTGTTTCATTCCATTCCATTCCACGTTCCATTCCACATTCCATTGCACGTTCCATTCCACATTCCATTGCACATTACATTACACATTTCATTCAATTCCATTCCACATTCCATTCCACATTCCATTCCATTCTTTTCCAAAGTCCATTCCACATTACATTCAATTCCATTCCACATTCCATTCCATTTCATTCAAAATTCCATTCCACATTGCATTCCACATTCCCTTTCACATTCTTCTCCATTCGTTTCCACATTGAATTCCACTTTCCACTCCATTCGTTTCCACATTCAATTCCACATTCCATTCCATTCCATGCGAAATCCCATACCACATTCCATGCCACATTCCGTTCCATTCCATTCCACATTCCATACCACATTCCATTCCATTGCATTCCACGTTCCATTCCATTACATTATACATTCAATTCCACTTTCCATTCCACGTTCCATTCCATTCCATTCCTCGTTCCATTCCACGTTCCATTCCACGTTCCATTGCACATTCAATTCCACATTACTTTCCACATTCCATTCCACATTCCTTTCCACATTCCATTCCACATTCCATTGTACGTTCCATTCCATTTTCCTTTCCATTACATTCCACTATCCATTCCACTTTCCATTCCACTCCATTTCACTTTCCATTCCACATTCCATTCCACGTTGCATTCCTCTTTCCATTCTTGTCTATTCCACGTACCATTCCACATTGCTTTCCATTCCACGTTCCATTTCACATTCCATTCCTCTTTCCATTCCACATTGCACTCCTTTGTATTCCACGTGCCACTCCACATTCCATTCCACAGTCCATTCCACGTTCTATTCCATTCCATTCCACATTCCATTCTAATCCATTCCACTTTCCATTGCATTCCATTCCACATTACACTCCACTTTCCATTCCCTTCAATTCCATATTGCATTCCACATTCCATTCCGTTCCCTTCTACATTCTATTCCACATTCCAATCCATTCCATTTCACTTTCCATTCCATTCCATTCCACATTCCATTCCACATTCCCTTCCATGTTCCATTCCATTCCATTCCACGCTACATTCACCTTCCATTCCACGTTCCATTCCACTTTCCTTTCCACGATTCATTCCATTCCATTCCACGTTCCATTCCACATTGAACTCCACAATTCATTCCACTTTCCATTAAACATTCCGTTCCACATTCCATTCCGTTCCATAAGAGATTGCATTCCTTTGCAGTCCACATTTCATTCCACATTCCATTCCATTCCATTTAAACTTTCCAATCCATTCCATTCCACATTCCATTCCACCTTCCATTCCATTCCACATTTCATTCCACATTCTAGTCCACACTCCATTCCATACCATTCCACATTCCATTCCTTTCCATTCCACGTTCCATTCCACATTACATTCCAAATTCATTTCCACATTCCACTCCACATTCCATTCCATTCCATTCCACATTCCATTCCACATTCCATTCCGTTGCCTTCCACATTCCTTTCCAGTTTCCCTTCCACATTCCATTCCAAATTCCATTCCACATTCCATTCCTATCCATTCCACGTTCCATTCCACGTTCCATTCCACATTCCATTACACGTTCCTTTCCATTCCACGTTCCATTCCACTTTCCATTCCATTGCATTCCACGTTACATTCCACGTTCCATTGTACATTCCATTTCAACTTCCATTCCACATTCCATTTCACGTTACATTCCACGATACATTCCACATTCCCTTCCATTGTGTTCCATTCCACATTGCATGCCATTCCATTCCACGTTCCATTCCACATTCCATTCCACATTTCAGTGCACATTCCATTCTATGTTGCATTACACTTTCCATTCCACGTTCCATACCACGTTCCAATCCATGTTCCATTCCATTCCTTTCCACGTTCCATTCCACGTTCCATTGTGCATTCCATTCCATTTTCCCTTCCACATTCCCCTCCACATTCCCCTCCACATTCCATTCCACTTTAGATTCCATTCCAGTCCACATTCCTTTCCACATTCCATTCCATTTCATTCCACATTCCATTCCACATTCCCTTGCACATTGCATTCTCCATTCCCTTTCTCATTCTATTCCATACCATTCCACATTCCATTCCACATTCCATTCCATTCAATTCCACATGCCATACCACAATCCATTCCACATTCCATTCCTTTCCATTCCACATTCCATACTACATTCCACTCCATTGAATTTCACGTTCCATTCCATTACATTACATATTCCATTCCACATTCCATTCCATTCCACATTACATACTACATTCCACTCCATTGAATTTCACGTTCCATTCAATTACATTACACATTCCATTCCACATTCCATTCCACGGTGCATTCCATTCCATTCCACGTTCCATTCTACTTTCCGTTAGACGTTCCATTACATTCCATTCCACGTTCCATTCTACATTCCATTAGAGGTTCCATTCCACGTTCCATTGCCTTGCATTCCACGTTACATTCCACATTCCATTGTACATTCCATTTCAACTTCCATTCCACATTCCATTTCACGTTACATTCCACTATACATTCCGCATTCCCTTCCATTGTGTTCCATTCCAAATTGCATGCCATTCCATTCCATGTTCCATTCCACATTCCATTCCACATTCCATTCCAAGTTTCAGTGCACATTCCATTCTATGCTGCATTACGCATTCCATTCCACGTTCCATTCCACGTTCCAATCCATGTTCCATTCCATTCCTTTCCAGTTTCCATTCCACGTTCCATTCTGCATTCCATTCCATTTTCCCTTCCACATTCCCCTCCACATTCCATTCCACTTTAGATTCCATTGCAGTCCACATTCCTTTCCACATTCCATTGCATTTCATTCCACATTCCATTCCACATTCCCTTGCACATTGCATTCCTCATTCCCTTTCTCATTCTATTCCATACAATTCCACATTCCATTCCACGTTCCATCCCATTCAATTCCACATGCCATACCACAATCCATTCCACATTCCATTCCATTCCATTCCACATTCCATACCACATTCCATTCCATTGAATTTCACGTTCCATTCCATTACATTACACATTGCATTACACATTCCATTCCACGGTCCATTCCATTCCATTCCATGTTCCATTCTACTTTCCATTAGACGTTCCATTACATTCCATTCCGCGTTCCATTCTACATTCCATTAGAAGTTCCATTCCATATTCCATTCCAATTCCATTCCATTCCATTCCACATTAAATTCCATATTCCATTCAATTCCATTCCACATTCCATTACACATTCCATTCTGTTCCATTCCACATTCCATTTCACATTACATTCCACATTCCAATACGTTCCCTTGCACATTCCATTCCACCTTCCATTCCATTCCACATTTCATTCCACATTCTATTCCACACCCCAATCCCTTCCATTCCTTTCCATTCCACGTTCCATTCCACATTACATTCCAAATTCATTTCCACATTCCATTCCATTCCATTCCACATTCCATTCCACATTCCATTCCGTTGCCTTCCACATTCCCTTCCACATTCCCTTCCAAATTCCATTCCACATTCCATTCCATTCTATTCCACGTTTCATTCCGCATTCCATTACATGTTCCATTCCACGTTCCATTCCATTCCATTCCACGTTTCATTCCACTTTCCATTCCATTCTATTCCACGTTACATTCCACTTTCCATTGTACATTGCATTCCAACTTCCATTCCACTTTCCATTTCACGTTACGTTCCACGATACATTCCACATTCCCTTCCAATCAAGTTCCATTCCACACTGCATGCCATTCCATTCCACGTTCCATTCCACATTTCATTCCACGTTTCAGTGCACATTCCATTCTACGTTGAATTACACATTCCATTCCAAGTTCCATTCCACCTTCCGTTCCATGTTCCATTCCATTCCATTTTACGTTCCATTCCATGTTCCATTCCGCATTGTGTTCCACTTTCCCTTCCACATCCCATTCCAGTTTAGATTCCATTCCACTCCCCATTCCTTTCCACATTCCATTCCATTTCATTACACATTCCATTCCACATACCCTTGCACATTGCATTCCCCATTCCCTTTCTCATCCTATTCCATACCATTCCACATTCCTTTCCACATTCCATTCCATTCCATTCCACATGCCATACCACAATCCATTCCGCATTCCGTTCCATTCCATTCCACATTCCATACCACATTCCACTCCATTGCATTTCACGTTCCATTCCATTATATTACACATTCCATTTCACATTCCATTCCACGGTCCATTCCTTTCCATTCCACGTTCCATTCTACTTTCCATTAGACGTTCAATTCCATTCCATTCCACGTTCCATTCTACATTCAATTAGATGTTAAATTCCATATTCCATTTCATGTTCCATTCCATTCCATTCCACATTAGATTCCATATTCCATTCCATTCCATTCCACATTCCATTCCATTCCATTCCACTTTCCATTCCACTTTCCATTGCACTTTCCATTCCGCTTTCCATTCCACATTTCGTTCCACGTTCCATTCTACGTTCCATTCCATGTTCCATTCCATTCTATTCCACAATCTATTCCACTTTCCATTCCATTCCATTTCACTTTCCATTCCACATTCCATTCCATGTTCCTTTCCACGTTACATTCCACGTAACTTTGCATTACATTTAACGGACAGTTCCACATTCCATTCAATTCCATACCAAGATGCATTCCACTTTCCATTCCACGTTCCATTCCATCCCATTCCACGTTCCATTCCACTTTTCATTCCACGTTCCATTGCATTCCATTTCACGTTCCATTCCACATTCCATTGCATTCCATTCCAAGTTCCATACCACATTCCTTTCCACATTCCAAACCGTTACAATCCACTTTCCATTCCAGAATGCATTCCATTCCATTTTGCATTCCACATTCGATTAAATTCCATTCCACAATGCATTCCACATTCCATTCCATTCCACACTCCTTTCCACATTCCATTCCACACTCTATTCCATTCCTTTCCATATTCCTTTCCACTTTCCATTACACATTTCATTCCACTTTCCATTCCACGTTCCAGTCGATTTAATTCCATGTTCCATTAAACATTCCATTCCATTCCATTCCACATTCCATTCCACATTCCATTCTGTTCCATTCCACATTGCACTCCACATTCCATTCCACATTCCAATCCATTCCATTCCAGATTCCATTCCACTTTCCATTCCATTATATTCTACATTCCATTCTCATTCCATTGTACTCTGTTCCACATTTCGCACCAGATTCCATTCCATTCCATTCCACATTCCTTTCCACTTTACTTTCCATGTTCCATTCCAAGTTCCATTCCACATTCCATTCCACGTTCCATTCCGTTCCATTCTACGTTCCATTCCATTCCAGTCCACGTTCTATTTCATTCCGTTCCACATTCAATTCCACGTTCCATTTCACTTTCCATTCCACATTCTATTTCACTTTACATTCCATTCCATTATATTACACATTACGTTCCATTCCATTACACATTCCATTCCACTTCATTCCACATTCGTTTTCAAATTCCATTCCACATTCCATGCCATTCCATTCTGTTCCACTTTCCATTCCATTCCATTACAAAATAAATTTCACATTCCATTCCACATTTCATTCCACGTTCCTTTCCTTTCCATTCCACATTCCATTCCATTCCATTCTATTTCATTCCATTCCACATTCCATTCCATTCCATTCCACTTTCCACTCCATTCCATTCCATTCCACATTCCATTCGATTGCCTTCCACATTCCATTCCATTGCATTACACATTCCATTCCACTTGCCATTCCACGTCACATTCCACGTTCCTTTCCATGTCCCATACCTCCTTCATTTCCTTTCCATTCCACATTCCATTCCATTCCCTTACACTTTCCATTCCATTCCATTCAACATTCCATTCCACGTTCCATACCACTCCATTCCATGTTCCATTCCAATTTCCAATCCAATTTCCATTCCACATTGCATTCCAAGTTGTATTCCATACTCCATTCCACATTCCTTTCCGTTCCATTCCACATTCCATTACACACCACATTCCACATTCAATTCCATTCCATTCCACATTCCATTCCACACTCCATTACACATTCCTTTCCACATTCCATTCCGTTCCATTATACATTCCATTTCACAACCCAATCCACTTTCCATTCCGTTCCATTCCATTCCATTCCACATTCCATTCCACTTTCCATTCCATTCCATTCCGAATTCCATCCCATTCCAATCCATTCAATTCCTGATTCCTTTCCATTCTGTTACACATTGTATTCCACATTCCATTCCATTCCATTCCACATTCCATTCCAGTTTCCATTCCATTCCAATCCACGTTCCGTTCCATTCCATTCCATTCTACTTTCCATTCCACGTTCATTCTACATTCCATTCCGTGTTCCATTCCATTCAATTCCACGTTCAATTCCACATTCCATTCCACGTTCCATTCCAGGTTCCATTCCAAGTTCCATTACAAGTTCCATTCCACGTTCCATTCCATTCCATTCTACGTTCCATTCCACATTACATTCCACTTTCCAGTCCACATTCCATTCCACATTCCATTCCACATTCCATTCCGCTCCATTCCACATTCCATTCCACATTCCATTCCTCATTCCATTCCGCGTTCCATTCGATTCCATTCCACATTCCATTCCACATTGCATTCCATTACAGTCCACATTCTAATCGACATTCCATTCCATTCCATTCCACATTCCATTACATTCCAGTCCACTTTCCATTCCACTTTCCATTCCACGATCAATTCTATTGCATTCCAACTTCCATTACACATTCCATTATAGAATCGATTCCACATTCCATTCCATTCCATTTCACATTCCATTCCACATTGCATTCCATTCCAGCCCACATTCCATTCAATTCCATTCCACATTCCTTTCCATTACATCCCTCATTCCATTCCATTCCATTCCATTTCACATTCCATTCCATCCAATTCCACATTCCATTACATTCCATTCCACATTCCATTCCACTTTCCATTCCACATTCCATTCAGTTCCATTCCACATTCCATTCCAAATTCCATTCCTCATTCCTTTCGTCATTCCATTCCGCATTACATTCCACATTCAATTCCACATTGCATTCCATTACAGTCCACATTCTAATCGACATTCCATTCCATTCCACATTCCATGGCATTCCAGTCCACTTTCCATTCCACTTTACTTTCCACGATCAATTCTGTTGCATTCCACCTTCCATTCCACATTGCATTATAGAATCCATTCCACATTCCGTTCCCTACCATTTCACATTCCATTCCACATTGCCCTCCATTCCAGTCCACATTCCATTCCACATTCATTTCCATTCCATTCAACATTCCATTCAATTCCTTTCCACATTCCATTCCATTCCGTCCCTCATTCCATTAAATTCCATTGTACATTCCATTCCATCAAATTCCACACTCCATTGCATTCCATTCCACATTCCATTCCACATTCCATTCAGTTCAATTCCACATTCCATTCCACATTCCATTCCTCATTCCATTCTGCATTCCATTCGATTCCATTCCATATTCCATTCCACATTGCATTCCATTACAGTCCACATTCTAATCGAAATACAATTCCATTCCATTCCACATTCCTTTGCATTCCAGTCCTCTTTCCATTCCACTTTCCATTCCATGATCAATCATATTGCCTTCCACCTTCCATTCCACATTCCATTATAGAATCAATTCCACATTCCATTCCATTCTATTTCACATTCCATTCTACATTGCCTTCCATTCCAGTCCACATTCCATTCCACATTCAATTCCATTCCATTCCACATTGCATTCCATTCCATTCCACATTTCATTCCATTCCTTTCCACTTTCGATGCCACATTCCATTCCATTCCACATTATATTCCAGGTTCCATTCTACATTCCATTCCACGATCCATTCCATGTTCCATTCCATTCCATTCCACATTCCATTGCACATTCCATTCCATTCCATTCCACATTCTATTCCACATTCCATTCCACGTTATATTCCATTCCATGTTCCATTCCACATTCCATTCCATTCCATTCCACATTCCATTTCTAATTCCTTTCCATTCCATTCAATTCCATTCCACTTTCTATTTCACGTTCCATTCCACATTCCATTCCACATTCCATTCCATTCCGTTCCATTCAATTCTACATTCCATTCCACATTGCATTCTGGTCCATTCCACTTTCCA
This sequence comes from Pongo pygmaeus, assembly GCF_028885625.2. Classification (NCBI taxonomy): domain Eukaryota; kingdom Metazoa; phylum Chordata; class Mammalia; order Primates; family Hominidae; genus Pongo; species Pongo pygmaeus. Next base: position 3,414,265 of record NC_085931.1, read on the forward strand.
TTCCATTCCAAATTCCATTCCATTCCATTCTATTACATTACATTCCACATTGCATTCCACATTCCATTGCATTCCAGTCCACATTGCATTAAGATCCATTCCTCATTCCATTCTATTCTAAATTCCATTCCATTCCATTCCAATCCATTCCATGCCACATTCCATTCCATTCCATTCCATTCCTTTCCACATTCCATTCCATTCCATTCCTTTCCATTCCACATTCCTTTCCATTCTATTCCATTCCACATTGCAATCCACGTTCCATTCTATTCCATTCTATTTCATTCCACATTCCATTCCACATTACATTCCATGCCATTTCACGTTCCATTGCACATTCCATTCCACATTCCACTCAATTCCATTACACATTCCATTCCACATTCTATTCCATTCCCTTCCACGTTCAATTTCACATTCCCTTCCACTTTCCATTCCAATCCATTGCATTACATTCCATTCCACATTCCATTCCATTTACCATTCCACATTCCATTTCATTCTATTTCACATTCCATTCCACATTCCATTCCATTACTTTCCTCATTCCTTTGCATTCCATTCCATTCCATTTCACATTCCATTCCTTTCCATTCCATTGCTTTCCACATTCAATTCCGCGTTCCATTCCACGTTCCATTCCATTGGATTCCAATACACATTCCATTCCATTTCACATTCCTTTTCACATTCCATTCCACATTTCATTCCATTCCATTAAACTCCATTCCACATTCCATTCAATTGAATTCCACATTCCATTCCAGATTGCATTCTATTCCACATTCCATTCCAGATTCCATTCCATTCCACATTCCATTCCAAATTCCATTCCATTACATTCCACATCCCAATCTACATTCCATTCCATTCCGCATTGAATTCCACACTGTGTTCCATTCCACTTTGTATTCCATTCCTTTCCATTCCACTCCACATTCCATTCCACGTTCCATTACACTCCATTCTATGTTCCATTCCATTCCACTTTCCATTCCATTCAATTCCACTTTCCATTCCATTCCATTCTATGTTCCATTCCATTCAATTCCACGTTCTATTCAATTCCACGTTCCATTCCATTTCATTCTACTTTCCATTCCATTCCATGTTCCATTCCATTTCATTCCACGATGCATTACACCTTCCAGTACACGATCTAATCCACGACCCATTACATTCCACTTAACGTTCCATTCCTCCCTCCATTCCACATTCCATTCCATTCCATTCCTTATTCCATTCCACTTTCCATTCCACACCATTCAAGTTTCCATTCCATTCCACTTTCCATTCCATTCCATTCAACTTTCCATTCCATTCCATTCCACATTCCATTCCATTCCATTGCTTATTCCATTCCACTTTCCATTCCATTCCGCTTTCCCTTCTATTCCATTCCACATCCCATTCCATTCCATTCCACTTTCCATTCCATTCCACGTTCTATTCCATTCCATTCCACGATCCATTGCAAGTTCCATTTCACGTTCCATTCCACGTTCCATTCCATTCCATTCCACGTTCCATTATTTCTACCATCCAAATTCCATTCCATTCAATTCCACTTTCCATTCCACATTCCATTCCACATTCCATTCCATTCCATTCCGCATTCCATTCCATTGAATTCCACATTCCTTTCCACTTTCCATTCCATTCCATTCCGCATTCCATTCCATTGAGTTCCACATTCAATTCCACATTCCATTCCAATTCACATTCCATTCCACATTCCATCCCATTCCATTCTACATTCCATTCCACATTCCATTCGTTTCCATTCCACATTCCATTGGATTCTATTCCATTGCAATCCTCATTCAGTTCCATTCCACATTCCATTCCATATTCCATTGAATTCCATTTCACTTTCCATTCCACATTCCTATCGATTCCAGCCACATTCCATTCCATTCCATTCCCTTCCTCATTCCATTCTGTTCCATTCCACATTCCTTTCCAGATTCCATTCCACATTCCATTCCACATTCCATTGCACATTCCAGTCCAGTCCGTTGCACATTCCATCACATTCCATTCTATTCCAGACAACATTCCATTCCATTTCCTTCAATTCCATTCCAGATTCCATTACTTTTCATTCACCTTTCCTGTCCATTAGATTCCACACTCCATTCCACATTCCATTCCACTACATTCCACATTCCATTCCACATTCCACTCCATACCATTCCATATTGCATTCAATTCCATTTCACATTCCACTCCACATTTCATTCCATTCCACATTCCCCATTCCATTCCATTCTATTCCATTCCATTCCTCATTCCTTTACACATTACAATGCCTGCCATTTCACTATCCATTCCATTACTTTCCATGTTCCATTCCAAATTCCATTCCATTTCTTTCCACATTCCATTCCATATTCCATTCCATTCCTTTCCACATTCCAATACATTCCATTGCCTCCCATTCCGCTTTCTATTACATTGAATTCCCTTCCATTCCACATTCCATTCCATTCCATTTTAAATTCCATTCCATTCCATTTTAAATTCCATTCCATTTCATTCCATTCCACATTCCATTCCATTCAATTCCACATTCCATTCCACTTTCCATTCCACATTCCATTACATTATATTAAATTCCAGTCTACAGTCCATTCTATTCCATTCCATTCCATTCCAGATTCCAATCCATTCCATTCCACATTCCTGTCCATTGCATTCAACACTCCATTCAATTCCTTTCCACATTCCACTCCATTCCACATTCCATTACACATTCCATTACATTAGTTTCCACATTCCATTCCATTCCATTCCATTCCAGTCCACATTCCATTCCATTCCATTCCCTTCCCTTCCTCATTCCATTCTATTCCATTCCACATTCCATTCTACATTCCATTCATTCCATCACACGTTCCATTACATTCCATTCCACTTTCTAATCCATTCCATTTAACATTCCATTACAATCCACATTCCATTCCTCATTCCATTTCATTCCATGTTCCATTCCGTATTCCATTCCATTACATTCAACATTCCATTCCTTTCTATTCCATTCCATTCCTCATTCCATTACACATAACATTCCACTCCATTCCTCCTTCCATTCTACTACTTTCCACCTTCCATTTCACATTCCTTTCCACTCCATTCCACATTGCATTCCATATCCCTTTCCATTCCATTCCACATTCCATTAAATTCCATTCTCTTCGATTCCACATTCCATTCCATTCCATTCCATTCCTCATTCCATTCCATTGCGCATTGCATTTGATTCCATTCCACTGCAATCCACATTCCATTACATTCCTGTGCATTCCACATTCCATTGCATTCCATTCCACATTCCATTCCATTGCATTCCAATTTCCATCCCCCGTTCTTTTCCATTCCATTGCATTCCCTTCCACTTTCCATTCCACATTCCATTCCATTACATTCCATTCAATTCCACATTCCATTCCATTCCATTACACATTCCTTTCCATTCCATTACACATTCTTTTCAATTCCATTCCATTCCATTCCACGTTCCATTCCAGATTCCATTCTACATTCCATTTCACATTCCATTCCATTCCATTCAATTTCATTCAATTTCATTCCACTTTCTATTCCACATCCCTTTCCGTTTCATTGCATCCCGTTCCACGTTCCATTCCATTACATTCCATACCATTCCACCATCCATTCCATTCCTTTCCACATTCCATTCCAATCCTTTACACATTCCATTCCATTCCAATCCACATTCAATTCCATTCCATTCCTTTCCACATTTTATTCTCAATTCCATTTCACGTTCCATTCCATTCCATTCCATATTCCATTCCATTGCACCTCCCATTCCATTCCATTACACATTCCATTCTACTACATTCCACATTGCATTTCACATTCCACTTCATACCATTTCACTTTCCTTTCCATTCCATTCCACTTTCCATTCCACATTACATTCATTTCCACATTCCATTCCACATTCCATTCTATTCCATTCCTCATTCCATTCCACATTCCATACCGTTCCGTTCCTCATTCCATCCCACATTGCTTTCCACTCCATTTCACGTTCCACTCCATTATTTTCCACGTTGCTTTCCACTTTCCTTTCCATTCCATTCCACATTCCTTTCCATTTCATTCCACATTCGATTCCAATCCATTCCCTTCCATTCCACATCCTATTCCATTCCATTTTGCATTCCATTACCTTTATTGTATTCCACATTCCAATCCTTTAAACATTCCTTTCCATTCCATTCTATTGTAATCTACTTTCAATTACATTTCACTCCATTTCACATTCCATTCGGTTCCGTTCTACATTCCGTTCCATTCCATTCCACTTTCCATTCCACATTCCATTCCATTCTATTCCATGCCATTCCATCTTCCATTACATTCCACTCCATTCCAATCCGTTACTCATTCCATTAGACATTGCATTCCATTCCAGATTGCATTCCAAATTCTATTCCATTCCATTTCATTCCATTCTACATTCCATTCCATTCAATTCCATTCCACTACACATTAAATTACACTTTCCATTGCATTCCATTCCATTTCATTCCATTCCTCATTCCATTCCATTCCATTCCATTCCATTCCACGTAAAATTTCATTCCGTTCCAATTTCCATTCCAATCCATTCCACGTTAAATTCAATTCCATTGCATTCCTTTCCTCATTTCATTCCAGATTCCATTCCACATTCTTTTCCACATTCCATTCCATTCCATTCCATTCCACATTCCATTCCACATTCCATTCCATTCCATTCCATTCCATTCCTCATTGCAATATATTCCACATTCGATTCCATTCCATTCCACATTCAATTCCATTCCATTCCGCATTCCAATGCATTCCATTACATTCCAATGCACATTCCATTCCAGATTCCCAATCAAATTCCATTCCACATTCCATTCAATTCAATTCCATTCCACATTCCATTCCACATCCCATTCCATTCCATTCTACATTCCATTCCACATTCCATTCTATTCCATTAAATTCCATTCCATTTCAACTTCCATTCCATTACATTCCACATTCCTTTCCATTCCAATCCCTTCCATTCCATTCCACATTCCTTACCAGATTCCATTCCACATTGCACTCCATTCCATTCCACATTACATTCGATTCCATTCCATTGTAGGACACATTCTGTTCTATTCAATTCCATTCCAGATTCCTTTCCACTCCATTCCACATTCCTGTCCATTTCATTGCACATTCCTTTCTACATTACATTCCACTACATTCCGCATTCCATTCCACATTCCACTCCATACCATTCCACATTGCATTCAATTCCATTCCACATTCCATTCCACATTCCATTCCATTCCACATTCCACATTCCATTGCACATTCCATTCCATTCCATTCCATTCAATTCCAATCCACTTTCCATTGCATTCCATTCCACACTGCATTCCATTCCATTCCATTCCAGTCCACATCATATTGCATTCCACATTCCATTCCACTTCCCGTTCTATTCCATTCCACTTTCCATTCCACATTATTTCCATTCCATTCCACATCCCATTCCACATTTCATTCCATTCCACTCGTTCAATTCAATTCCATTCCAAATTCCATTCCATTACCTTCCACATTCCATTCCATTCCATTCCATTCCATTCCATTCCATTCCACATTCCTTTCCAGATTCCATTCCACATTCCAATCCACATTCCATTGCAGATTCCATTCCATTCCATTCCACATTCCATTCCATTCTGTTCTCCTCCAATCCACATTCCATTCCATTCTAGATTCCATTACTTTCCATTCAACATTCCTGTCCATTAGATTTCACACTCCATTCAACATTCCATTCCACCACATTCCACTCCATACCATTCCATATTGCATTCAATTCCATTCCACATTCCATTCCACATTTTGTTCCATTCGACATTGCACATTCCATTCCATTCTATTCCATTGCATTCCTCATTCCATTACACATTACAATCCGTTCCATTACACTGTCCATTCCATTACTTCCCACATTCCATTCCAAATTCCATTCCATTCCTTTTCCCCTTCCATTCCATATTCCATTCCTTTCCCTTCCACATTCCAAAACTCTCCATTACCTTCCATTCCACATTCCATTATATTGCATTCCCTTCCAATCCACGTTCCATTCCGTTAAATTCCACATTCCATTCCATTCAATTCCACGTTCCACTCCTTTTCTTTCCATTGCAATCCACATTCCATTACATTCCCATCCATTCCACATTCCATTAGATTCCCTTCCACATTCCATTCCATTTCATTCAACATTCCATTCCTTCCACTTTCCATTCCAAATTGCATTCCACATTCCATTCCATTATATTTCATTCCCGTCCAAGGTCCATTCCATTCCAGATTCCATTCCATTCCATTCCACATTCCTGTCCGTTGCATTCAACACTTCTTTCCATTCCTTTCCACATTCCATTCCACTCAATTCCACATTTCATTCCACATCCCATTCCAGATTCCATTACATTCCACATTCCATTCCATTATATTCCAATCCAGTCCACATTCCATTCCATTCCATTCCCTTCCTCATTCCTTTCCATTCCATTCCACATTCTATTCCATTCCATTTAACATTCCATTACATTCCACCTTCCATTCCACATTCCATTCCATTCCATTCCATTCCCTTCCACATTCCTTTTCATTCCCTTCCACATTCCATTGCATTCCATTACTTTGCATTCCACATTTCTTTCCAATCCATTGCATTCCACATCCTGTTACATTCCATGCCACATTCCATTCCATTCCATTACATTCCACTCCACATTCCATTCCACATTCCATTCCATTCCATTCCACATTCCATTCCATTCCATTTTACATTTCATTCCATTCCATTGAATTCCACATTAAATTCAACTCCATTTGAGACTCCATTTCATTCCATTTCACATTTCTTTCCATTCCATTCAATTCCACATTAAATTCAACTCCATTTCACATTCCATTTCATTCCATTCTATTCCATTCCACTCCACATTCCATTCCACATTCCATTCCATTCTTTCCACATTACATTCCACATTGAATTCCATTCCATTCCACATTCCATTCCAATCCATTCCACAATCAATTCCATTCCATTCCATTACAGTCCATTCCACCCTCCACTCCACATTCATTTCCATTCCATTCCACATACCATTGAACATCCCATTCCATTCTTTTACACAATCCATTCCAATCCACATTCCATTCCTTTCCACATTCAATTCCATTCCATTCCATTCTATTTCAATCCACATTCCATTCCATTTCATTCTACTTTCCGTTCCATTCCAGTCCAATCCATTCCATTCCATTCCACATTCAATTCCTTTCCATTCCATTCCATTCCATTCCATATTCCATTAGACATTCCATTCCATTCCATTCCACATTCCATTCCATTCCATTCCTTACCATTAGACATTCAATTCCATTCCATTGCATACCATTCCACATTCCTTTCCATTCCATTCCATTATACAATCCATTACATTCCATTACACATTCCTTTCCAATCCATTCCACATTACACTCCACATTCCATTCCGTTCCATTCCACATTCTTTTCCAATCCATTTCACACTGCATTGCACGTTCCATTCCATTCCATTCCATTCCATTCCATTCCACGTTCCATTCCACATTCCATTCCACATTCCATTCCACATTAAATTGCATTCCATTCCATTACACGTTCCATTCCACATTCCATTCCACATTCAATTCCACATTCCATTCTATTCAATTCCATGCTGCATTCCACATTCCATTCCATTCCATTCCACATTCCATTCCATTACATTCCACTTTGCATTCCACATTCCATTCCATTCCATTCAATTCCATTCCATTCTGTTCCATTCCATTCCATTTTATTCCATTCAATTCCATTCCATTCAACATTCCATTCAACTTTCCATTCCATTCCACATTCCATTCCATTCCATTTAATTCCTTTCCACATTCCATTTCACATTCCATTCCATTCCATTCCATTCCAGATTCCATTCCATTCCATTTCACATTGAATTCCATTCCGTTCAATATTCCATTCCATTCCATTCCTTTCCATTCCATATTCCATTCCATTCCACGTTCCAATCCACAACACATTCCATTCCATTGCACATTGCATTCCCCATTCCTTTCTATTCTTTCCACATTCCATTCCACTTTCCATTCCACATTCCATTACATTCCATTCCTTTAAATTCCAGTCCACATTCCATTCGATTCAATTCCATTCCAGATTCCATTACATTTCACTCCACATTCCTTTCCATTCCATTACACTCTCCATTCCACATGCCATTCAACTACATTCCACATTCCCTTCCACATTCCATTGCATTCCTTTCCGCATTCCATTCCATTCCTTTCAATTCCATTTTCCTTTCCCCATTCAATTCCGTTACTTTACACATTCCATTCCATTTCATTCATTTTCATTCCACATTTCATTCCATTCCATTCCATTCCACATTCTATTCCATTCCATTCCACATTCCATTCCATTACATTCCACATTCTCTTACATCCCATTCCAAATTGCATTCCAATCCATTCCACGTTCCACATTGCATTCCAAGTTTCATTCCTTTCCACATTCCATTCCATTACATTCCACATTCTCTTACATCCCATTCCACATTCCATTCCAATCCATTCCACGTTCCACATTGTATTCCACCTTCCATTCCATTCCACAATCCTTTCAAATTCCATTCCATTACATTCCACATTCCATTCCACATTCCTTTCCATTCCATTCCACATTACATTCCACGCTGTATTACATACCACTATGCATTCCATTCCTTTTCATTCCATTCCACTTTCCATTCCATGTTCCATTGCACTCCACTCCACGTTCCATTACATTCCACTTTACGTTCCATTCCATTTCACGTTCCATTCCATTCAATGTTCCCTTTCATTCCATTCCACGTTCCATTCCATTCCAAGTTCCATTCCATTCCATGTTCCATTCCATTCCATTCCACTATGCATTCCACGTTCCTTTCCACCTTCCATTCCACTTTCCATTCCATTCCATTACACGATCCATTACTTATACTTTTCCAAATTCCATTCCATTCCATTCCACGTTCCATTCCATTGAATTCCACATTCCATTCCATTGAATTCCACATTCCATCCCATTATCCATTCCAATCCACATTCCATTCCACATTGCATCCCATTCCATCTACATTCCATTCCATTCCATTCCATTCGACATTCCATACAATTCCATTCCATTGCATTCCACTTTCCCTTCCATTCCATTCCACTTTCCATTCCATTTGATTTCACATTGCTTTGCATTCCATTTCTTTCCACATTCCATTCCATTCCATTCCACATTCCATTCCGTTCCTTTCCATTCCATTACACGTTCCATTCCAATTTCCATTCCCCTTTCCATGTCGCTTCTTTCCATTCCTTTCCATGTCCCGTTCCACATTCCATTCCACATTCAATTTCATTCCTTTCCACGTTCCATTCCAAATTCCATTCCACTTTCCATTCCATTCCATTCCACATTCCGTTCCATTCCATTCCACATTCAATTCAATTTCATTCCGCATTTCATACCATTCCATTTCACATTCCATCCCATTCCATTCCATTCCATTGTATTCCACGTTCCATTCTAATCCTTTCCACTCGACATTTCATTACATTTCATTCCACATTCCATTCCATTCCACATTCCATTCCACATTCCATTCCATTCCATTCGAAATTCCATTCCATTCCATTCGTTTCCATTCTACATTCCATTCCATACCATTCCTTTCCACATTCCATTCCATTCCATTCCACTTTCTATTCCATTCCATTCCATTCCACTTTCCATTCCAAATTCCATACCTCTTTGCATTCCATTCTATTCCATTCCACATTGCATTCCATTCCATTCCTCATGCCATTCCATTCCACCTTCCATTCCATTCCATTCCACATTCAATTCCATTCCATTCCACATTCAATTCCATTCCATTCCATTCCATTACACATTCCATTCCATTCCATTCCATTCCACATTCCATTCCAGATTCTGTACAACATTCCATTCCGCATTGCATTCCATTTCATTTCACATTAAATTCTATTCCATTCCACATTCCATTCCGTTGCATTCCATTCCACATTCCGTTGTATTCCATTCCACATTCCATTCCATTCCATTCCACATTCCATTGCGTTCCCTTTCATTTACATTCCATTCCATACTATTCCACATACCATTCCACATTTCATTCCAAACCATTCCACATTGCATTCCGTTCCATTCCACATTCCATTCTATTCCATTCGAGTCCATTCCATTCCACATTCCATTCCTTTCCATTCCTCTCCACATTCCCTTCCATTCCATTCCATTCCACATTCTATTCCAATCCATTCCACCTTCCATTCCACATTCCATTCCATTCCATTCCACGTTCCATTCCACGTTCCATTCCATTCCATTTCACAGTCCATTCCACAGTCCATTCCATTTCTTTCCACCTTCCATTCCATTCCATTCCATGTTCCATTGCACGTTCCATTCTCCCTTCCGTTACGTACCATTCCACCTTCCATTCCACATTCCATTCCTTTCCACGTTGCTTTCCACTTTCCATTCCACATTCCATTCCACATTCCATTCCCCTTTCCATTGCATTCCACTCCACATTCCTTTCCATTCCATTTCACTTTCCATTCCATTCCTTTTCACATTCAATAGCATTCCACATTCCATTCCAAATTCCATTCCATTCCATTCCACATTCCATGCCACATTCCATTCCACATTGCATTCCATTGCATTCCACATTCCTTTCTACCTCACATTCCATTCCATTCCACATTCCGTTCCACGTTCCATTGCTTTCTATTCCACCTTCAATTCCACGTTCAATTCCACAATCCATTCCATTCCTTTCCACGTTCCATTGCACGTTCCACTACCCATTTCATTCCACATTCCATTATATTCCATTTCCCTTTCCACATTCCATTATATGTCATTCCACGTTGTATTCCACGTTCCATTCCCTTCCATTCCACATTCCATTCCATCCCATTTCACTTTCCATTACACCTTCCATTCCACATTTCATTCCTCGTTTCATTCCGCGTTCCATTCAACTTTCCATTGCTTTCCACTCCACATTCCATTCCATTGCCTTACACATTCCATTCCTTTCCTTTCCATTCCATTGCACATTCCATTCCACGTTCCATTCCCTTCCATTACAGATTCCATTCTATTCCATTCCACATTTCATTCCATGTTCCATTTCACGTTCCATTCCACGTTCCATTCCAGCACATTCCACATTCCATTCCACATTGAATTCCATTCCAGACCATATTCCATTGCACATTCGAAACCATTCCATTTAAACATTCCATTCCATTCCATTCCACATTGCATTCCAAATTCCATTCCATTTCACACTGCATTCCACATTCCATTACACATTCCATTGCATTCCATCCCACATTCCATTCCAAGTTCCATTCCACGTTCCATTCCACTTTCCATTCCACATTCCATTCCATTCCATTCCACATTGCATTCCGCATTTCATTCCATATTCCATACCGTTCCATTGCACATTACTTTCCATAATCCATTCCATTCAATTCCCTGTTCAATTCCACGTTCCTTTCCACGTTCCATTCCACATTCCATTCCACGTTTCTTTCCATTCCATTCCACATTGCATTCCACAGTCCATTCCCCATTCCATACCATTCCATTGCACATTCCATTTCACAATCCATTCGATTCAATTCCACATTCAATTCCAAGTTCCGTTCCACATTCAATTCCGCTTTCCCTTCCACATTCTATTTCACTTTCCATTCTATTCCCTTCCATTTCATTCCAAATTCCAATCCATTCCATTCCACATTCCATTCCTTTCCATTCAATACCACATTCCATTTCAAATTGCATTCAACATTCCATTCCACTCCATTCTATTACAGTTTCCATTCCACTACATTCCACTTTCCATTCCACATTGCATTCCACTTTCCATTCCACGTTCCATTCCATTCCATTCGACATTACATTCCATTCCATTCCACATTCTATTGCATTAAATTCCGCATTCCATTAGAGTCCATTCCATTCTATTCCACTTTCCAATCCATTCCATTCCATTCCACATTCGAAACCATTCAATTCCATATTAAATTCCATTGCATTTCACATTCCATTCCATTCCATTCCACTTTCAATTTCATTCCATTCCCTTTCATTCCACATTCCATTCCACATTGCAAACCATTCCATACCCCATTCCATTCCATTTCATCCACATTTCTTTCCATTGCATTCCACATTCCAATACACATTCCTCTCTATCCATTCCTTTGCACATTCCATTCCACATTCCATTCCATTCCTTTTCACATTCAATTCCATTCCATTCCATTTCACATTCCATCCCACATTCCATTTCTTTCCATTTCACATTCCTTTCCACTCCTTTCCACATTCCATTCAAAGTGAAGTGCAATGTGAAGTGCACATTCCATTTCATTCCATTCCCCACTCCATTCCAGATTCAATTCCATTCCATTCTATCTTCCATTCCACGTTCCTTTCCACATTCCATTCCACATTGTATTCCACATTCCATTACATTTCTTTCCACTTTCCATTCTACATTCCATTCCACATTCCATTCCACATTCCATTCCTTTCCATTCAACGTTCCATTCCACATTACATTCCACATTCCGACATATTGCTTTCCACATTCTATTGAGCATTCCATTCCACATGCCATTCCTTTCCATTCCACACTCGATTCCACATTCCATCCCATTCCACATTCCAGTCCACATTCCATCCCGCATTCCATTCCATTCCATTCTGCATTCCATTCCACATTCCTCTCCATTCCATTCCACGTTCCACTCCACATTCCATGCCACATTCCATTAGATTGAATTCCACATTCCGTTCCACTTTCAATTCCACATTCTATTCCACATACCATTCCATTCCATTCCACTTTCCATTCCACGTTCCATTCCACATTCCATTACACGTTTCACTCCACATTCCATTCCATTCCATTCCACGTTTCATTCCAGATTCCATTCCATTCCATTCCATTCCATGTTCCATTCCATTCCATTCCACTTTCCATTCCAAATTCCATTTCACAATCCATTCCATTCCATTCCTTCCAATTCCATTCCACCTTCTATTCCATTGCATTCCACATTCCATTCCACATTCCATACCATGTTCTATTCCACTCCATTCCACGTTGCATTCCAGTTTCCATTAGGCGTTCCATTCCACTTTCCGTTTCATTCCATTCCACGTTCCATTCCGTATTCCATTCCATTCCATTTCACATTCCATTCCATTCCTTTCCACATTCCATTCCTTTCCATTCCACTTTCCATTACATTCCATTATACTATCCATTCCACTTTCCTTTCCACGTTCCATTCCACGTTCCTTTCAACGTTCCATTGCATTCCATTCCACGTTCCATTCCACTCCATTCCGAGATCCATTTCATTCCATTCCACGTTCCATTCCTCATTCCATTTCACATTCCATTCCACCTTCAATTCCATTCCATTCCATTGCATTTCACAATTCCTTTCGACATTCCATTGCATTCCATTACATTCCATTCCACATTCCACTCCATTCCATTACATTCCTTTTCACATTCCATAAAATTCCATTCCATTCTGCATTCCATTCCTTTCCATTCCCCATTCCATTCCATTTCATTCCAAATTCCTTTCAATTGCATTCCATTCCATTACCCTTTCCATTACACATTCCATTACACATTCCATTCCATTCATTTCCATTCCACATTCCATTTCATGTTCCATTCCACGTTCCATTCCACGTTCCATTCCATTCCATTCCATATTCCACACGATTCCATTGCATTCCATTCCGGAATTCATTCTATTCCAATCCACACTCTATTCCACATTCCATTCCTTTCCATTCCACATTTCATTCCACATTCCATTCCGCGTTCCATTCCCTTCCATTTCATGCTCCATTCCACCTTCCAATCCACATTCCATTCCATATTCCATTCCACGTTCCATTGCACTCCATTCCACGTTCCATTTCATCTTCCATTCCATTCCTTCCCAGTTTCCATTACACATTCCATTCCATGATCCATTCCACATTCCATTCCACGTTCCATTCCACCTTCCACTGCAAGTTCCATTCCACGTTCCAATCCAATTCATTCCACGATCCATTCGACATTCCATTCCATTGCATTCCACTTTCCATTCCACATTCCCTTCCACATTCCATTCCACATTCCATTCCGTTACATTCCACGTTCCATTCGACATTCCATTCCATTCAAATCCACTTTCCAATCCACATTCCATTCCACATGCCATTCCGCATTCCATTTCATTCCATTCCACATTCCATTCCACATTGAATTCTACATTCCATTCCATTCCATTCCACTTTCCATTCCATTCCATTCCACTTTCCATTCCATATTCCATTCCATTCCATTCCACATTCCATTCCACATTCCATTCCTTTCCAGTCCATATCCCATTCCACATTCCATTCCATTCTTTCCACATTCCATTCCATTCCAGCCCATATCCCATTCCACATTCCATTGCATTCTTTCCACATTCCATTCCATTCCATTACACATTCCATTCCACATTTCATTCCACATCCCTTTCCATTCCATGCCACACTCCATTCCACAATCCATTCCATTCCTTTCCACGTTCCATTCCATGTTCCATTCCACATTCCATCTAGATTCCATTCCACAATCCATTCCATTCCATTCCAAGTCCCATTGCATTTTCTGTTGCATTACATTCCCCATTGCATTCCACATTCCATTGCGCTTTCCATTCCACCTTCCATTCCATGTTCCTTTCCACGTTCCATTCGATTACTTTCCACGTTCCATTCCACATTCCATTGCACTTTCCATTCCCCATTCCTTTCCGTTCCATTCCACATTCCATTCCACGTTCCATTCGATGTACCATTCCATGTTCGATTCCATTAAATTCGACGTTCCATTCCACAATCCATACCATTCCATTCCACTTTCCTTCGCACATTCCATTCCACATTCCATTCCACATTCCGTTCCGTTCCATTCCACATTCCATTCCACAGTCCATTCCACATTCCATTCCACATTTCATTCCATTACATTACATGCCTCTTTCCTTTCCATTCCTTTCCATTCCATTCCATTCCATTCCATTCCATTCCACATTTCATTTCATTACATTCTGCATTCCATTCCATTCCATTCCATTCCATACCACATTCCACTCCATTCCATTCCATTCCACATTCCGTTCCATTGTATTCCACATTCCATTCCTTTCCATTTCACATTACATTCCACGTTCCATTCCACGTTGCTTTCCACGTTCCATTCCATTTTCCATTCCTCGTTCCATTCCTTTCCATTCCACATTCCTTTCCATTCCATTCCACATTCCATTCCATTCCACTGCACATTCCATTCCACTTTCCATTCCATTCCATTCCACCTTCCATTACGCGTTCAATTACACATTCCATTAAACGTTGTATTCCACATTCCATTCCATATTCCATTGCACATTTCATTCCATTCAATTCCACGTTCCATTCCATTCCAAGTTCCATTTCACATTCCATACCATACCATTCCATTCCATTCCGGATTGCTATCCATTCCAATCTGCATTCTGTTCCACCTTCCATTCCATTTATTCCACATTCCATTCCACATTCCATTGCACTCCATTCCAAATTCCATTCATTTGCATTCCACATTCCATTACTTTCCATTCCAAATTGCATTCCACATTCTATTCCACGTCACGTTCCACATTCCATTCCTCTCCATTCCACGTTCCATTCAATGTTCCATTCCTCATTCCATTACGCATTCCTTTCCACGTTCCATTCCATTCCATTCCACGTTCCATTCCACATTCCTTTCCATTTCATTCCACATTCCATACCATTCCATTCTATTCCATTCAACATTCCATTCCATTCCATACCACATTCTATTCCACATTCCAATCCATTCCGTTCTCATTCTTTTCCATTTCATTCCACATTCCATTCCGAGTTCCATTCCATGTTCCATTCCACGTTCCATTTTGCATTGCATTCCATTCCATTTCGCATTCCATTCCATTCCATTACACATTCTATTCCACATTCCATTCCATTCCATTCCACAGTACATTCCACATTCCATTCCACTACATTCAAAATTCCATTCCATTCCACTCCACATTCCATTCCACATTCCATTCCACATTCTGTTCCATTCCTTTACACATTCCATTCCATTCCATTCAACGTTCCATTCTAAGTTCCATTCCAAATTCCCTTCCACATTCCATTCCACGTTCCATTCCCCATTCCAGTCCATCCTATTCCACTTTGCATTCCATTCCATTACATGTTCCATTCCACATTCCATTCCACATTCCATTCCACATTTAATTCCGTTCCATTCCACATTGTATTCCACATTCCTTTCCACTTTCCATTACACATTCCATTCCATTCCTTTCAATTCCATTCCACATTCTCTTCCACATTAAATTCCACTTTCCATTCTAAATTCCATTCCACATTCGATTCCATTCCATTCCACGTTCCATTCCACATTCCATTCCACATTCCATTCCACGTTCCTTTCCATTCCGTTTCACGTACCTTTCCACTTTCCATTCCATTACTTTCCACGTTCCATTTCACATTCCATTGCACATTCAATTCCACGTTCCATTCCATATTCCATTCCACGTTCCATTCGATTCCATTACACGATCCATTCCACATTCCATTCCATTCCATGCCACTTTCCATTCCACATTCCATTCCATGTTCCATTCCACATTCCATTCCATTCCAATCCACGTTCCGTTCCACACTGCATTACTTCCTTGTTCCATTACACATTCCATTCCATATTCGAATCCACATTGCACTCCGTTCCATGCCATGTGCCACTCCACTTTCCATTCCTCATTCCATTCCACATTCCATTCCATTCCATTCCACATTCCTTTACATTTCATTCCACATTCCATTCCACATTCCAGTCCGTTCCATTCCACTTTCCATTCCACATTCCTATTATTCCATTCCACATCCCATTCCACTCCATTCCACATTCCTTTCCACATTCCATTCCCCTTTCCTTTCGATTCCATTCCACGCTCCGTTCCACCTTCCATTCCAAGTTCCATTCCATGATCCATTCCACGATACATTCCATTCCATTCCACTTTCCACTCCACGTTCCACTCCATATTTCATGCCACATTCCATTGAAAATTACATTCCACATTCCATTCCATTCCATTCCACATTGCATTCCATTGCAGTCCACTTTCCAATCCACATTCCTTTAGATTCCATTTAAACTCTCCAATCTATTCCATTCCACATTTCATTCCACCTTCCATTCCATTCCAAATTCCATTCCACTCCACATTCCATTCCACATACCATTGTACACTCCATTCCACACTCCATTCCATACCTTTCCATATTCCATTCCACATTCCCTTCCATTCCATTCCACGTTCCATTGCACGTTCCGTTCCTCATTCAGTTGTACATTCCATTGCATATTCCATTCCATTCCATTCCACATTAAATTCCATTCCATTCCAGTTTACAATCCATGTTCAATTCCACTTTCCATTCCATTCCAATCCACGTTCCATTCCACATTCCATTGCATTCCATTGCACTTTCTTTTCCACATTCCACTCCATATTGCATTCCTTTCCATTCCACATTCCATTCCATATTCCGTTCCATTCAATTCCACATTCCATTTCATGTCATTCCACACTCCATTCCGCATTCCATTCCATTCCATTCCACATTCCGTTCCACGTGGCATTCCATTCTATTCCACTTTCCTTTCCACGTTACATTCCACATTCCATTCCACATTCCATTCCACTTTCCATTTCAGATTCCTTTCCACATTCCATTTGACATTCCATTCCATTCCGTTACACATTCCTTCCATTCCATTCCACATTCCATTCCACATTGCCTGCCAGATTCCATTCCATTCCATTCCACATTCCATTGCAGATACCATTCCACGGTCCATTGCATTCCATTCCACATTCCATTCCATATTCCGTTGCATTCAATTCCACATTCCATTTCATGTCATTCCACACTCCATTCCGCATTCCATTCCATTCCATTCCACATTCCGTTCCACGTGGCATTCCATTCTATTCCACTTTCCATTCCACGTTACATTCCACATTCCATTCCACTTTCCATTTCAGATTCCTTTCCACATTCCATTTGACATTCCATTCCATTCCATTCCACATTCCTTCCATTCCATTCCACATTCCATTCCACATTGCCTGCCACATTCCATTCCATTCCATTCCACATTCCATTCCAGATACCATTCCACGGTCCATTGCATTTCATCCCACATTCCTTTCCACTTTCCATTCCATTCTATTGCACGTTGCATTCCATATTCACTTCCACGTTCCATTCCACGTTCCATTCCACATTCCATTCCATTCCATTCGACATTCCATACCATTCCATTGCCTTCCACAATCTATTCCATTACATTCCACTTTTGATTCCACATTTCATTGCACATTCCATTCTGTTCCATTCCACATTCCATTCCGCACTCCTTTCCGTTTTGAATTCCACATACCATTCCGTTCCATTCAATATTACATTCCACATTCCATTCCATTCAATTCCACATTCCATTCCACATTTTATTCCACATTCCATTCCACATTCCATTCCATTCCATTCCATATTCCATTCCTTTCCATTCCAATTTCCATTCCATTCCATTCCATATTCCATTACAAGTTCCATTCTATTACTTTCCAGGTTCCATTCCGCATTCCATTGCACTTCCCATTTTACATTCCATTCCGTTCTGTTCTGTATTCAATTCCACGTTCCATTCCACAATCCATTGCATTCCATTCCACATTACATTTCACATTCCATTCCACATTCCATCCACATTCCATTCCATTGCATTCCACATTTCATTCCACATTCCATTCCATTCCATGCCACATTGCGTTCCACATTGCATTCCATTCCAGTCCAGAACCTATAACACATTCCATTCCATTCCTTTCCACATTCTATTCCATTTCATTACACGTTCCATTCCACATTTCATTCCACATCCAATTCAATTCCATTCCACATTCCATTCCACATTCCATCCCACATTCCTTTCCATTCCACATTCCATTCCACATTACATTCCGCAGTTCATTCCCCCTTCCATTCCACACTCTATTCCACGTTCCATTCTCATTCCATTGCGTTTCGTTGCACATTCTATTCCACAATCGGTTGGATTTCAATTCACATTGCATTCCACATTCCTTTCAATTCCATTCCATTCCATTCCACATTCCATTCCACGTTCCATTCCAATGCCGGTTAAATTCCATCAACATTAGATTCCATTCCATTCCAAATTCCATTCCTTTCCATTCCTTTCCATTCCATTCCATATTCCATTCGACATTCCACTCCATTCCATTCTACATTCCATTCCATTCCATTCCTTTCCATTACACATTCCATTCCAGTCCATTCCATACCATTACAAATTCCTTTCCATTCCATTCCATTATACAATCCAATGCATTACATTATACATTCCTTTCCAATACATTCCACATTCCATTCCGTTCCTTTCCACATTCCTTTCTAATCCATTTCACATTGAATTCCACTTTCCTTTCCATTCCATTCCACATTCCACTCCATTCCATTCCATTCCGACTTCCATTCCACATTCCATTGCACATTCCTTTCCGTTCCTTTCTATTCCATTTCACGCTGCATTCCACGTTCCATTCCATTGCATTCCACATTCCATTCCATTACATTCCTCTTTGCATTCCCCATTCCATTCCATTCCTCTTTCCATTCCACAGTCCATTCCGGATTCCATTAGACATTCCATTCCATTCCATTCAATTCCATTCCATTCTGTTCCATTCCATTCCATTTCATTCCATTCAATTCCATTCCATTCAAATTTCCATTCCATTCCACATTCCATTCCATTCCATTCCACATTCCATTCCATTCCATTCCATTACTTTCCACATTCCATTCCACATTCCATTCCATTCCATTCCGTTACTTTCCATTCCAGATTCTGTTCCATTCCATTCCACATTCAATTCCATTCCATTCAACATTCCACTCCATTCCATTCCTTTCCATTCCACATACAATTCCATTCTATTCCATTCCACATTCCATTCCACAACACATTCCATTCAATTGCACATTCCATTCCCCGTTCCATTCTTTTCCTTTACACATTCCATTCCACTTTCCATTCCACATTCCATTCCACATTCCATTCCATTCCATTACACATTCCATTCCATTCCATTCCATTCCATTCCATTACGGTCCACATTACATTCGACTCAATTTCATTCCAGATTCCATTACATTTCATTGCACATTCCTTTCCATTCCATTCCACTGTCCACTCCACATTTCATTGCACAACATTCCACATTCCTTTGCACATTCCATTCCATTCCTTTCCGCATTTCATTCCATTCCATTCAATTCCACATTCCTTTACACATTCAATTCCGTTAATTTCCAAATTCCTTTCCTTTTCATTCCACATTTCATTCCATTCCATTGCATTCCACATTACATTCCATTCTATTCCACTTTCCATTCCATTACTTTCCACATTCTCTTACATCCCATTCCACATTCCATTCCAATCCATTCCATGTTTCATTCAATTCCGTTCCACATTCCATTCCACATTCCATTCCAATCCACATTCCTTTCCAAATTCCATTCCATTACATTCCACATTCCATTCCACATTTCTTTCCATTCCATTCCACATTGCATTCCATGCTGTATTCCATGCCACTATGCATTCCACTCCTTTCCATTCCATTCCATATTCCATTCCATGTTCCATTGCACTCCATTCCACGTTCCATTCTATTCCATTCCATGATACAATCCATTCCATTTATCCCTTCCATTCCATTCCACGTTCCATTCCATTCCATTCCATGATCCATTCCTTTTCACTCCTTTCCACATTTGATTCCATTAAATTCAATTCCATTCTACATTCCATTCCATTCCATTCCATTCCATTACACTTTATATTATGTTCCACGTTCCATTCCAAGTTCCATTCCACATTCCGATCCACATTCCATTTCTTTCCATTCCACATTCCATGACATTCCATTCCACATTTCTTTCCACATACCATTCCTTTGCATTCTACATTTCATTCAACATTCCATTTCACGTTCCATTCCACATCCATTCCACATTCCAATCCATTCCGTTCAAAATTCCATTCTACATTCCATTGCATTCCATTCAACCTTCGATTCCATTCCTATCAATTGCGCTCAACATTCCATTCCATTCCACCCACATTCCATTCCTTTCCATTCCACATTCCATTGCATTCCATTCAACATTCCGTTCCCTACCATTCCACATTCCATTACAATAACATTTACATTACATTCCTCATTCCATTCCATTCTTTCACATTCCATTCCATTCCTTTCCACAATCCATTCCTTTCCATTCCACGTTCCTTTCCATTCCATTCCACTTTCCATTCCATTCCATTCCACCTTCCATTCCACTTTCCTTTCCATTCCACTTTCCATTCCCCATTCCATTACATTCCATTCCACATTAAATTCCCCATTCCATTCCATTCCATTCCACATTACATTCCATTCGATTCACGTTCCATTCCACATTCCATTCCATTCCACTCCACATTGCATTTCATTCAATTCCATTTTAAATTCTATTTCATTTTATTCCGCATTTGATTGCATATTCTAGTACATATTCCATTCCATTCCATTCCACATTCCATTCCATTCCATTTCACATTCCATTCCATTCCAAACCTCATTCTCTTTCATTTCATTCCACTCCAGTCCACATTCTGTTCAATTCCATTCCATTCCACCTTCCATTTTATTCAATTCCACATTCCATTCCATTCCATTCCACACACCATTCCAGAATCCATTACATATGCCATTCCACATTTCATTCCATTCCATTCCGCAATCCATTACATTCCATTCCACATTCCATTCCACGTTGCATTCCATTACATTTCATTCTACTTTTCGTTCCATTCCTTTCCATTCCGGTGCAAATTCTATTCAATTCCTTTCCATTCCATATTCCATTCCTTTCCATTCCGCATTCAGTTCTATTCAATTCCACATTCCATTCCTTTCCATTCCACAGTCCATTGCATTCCATTCCACGTTCCACTCCATTCCATTCCACATTCCATTCAATTCAATACCACTTTCCATTCCATTCCATTCCACATTCCATTCCACTGCATTCCATTCAATTTCACGTTCCATTCCATTCCATTCCACATTCTATTCCACAGTCCATTCCGCATTCCATTCCACATTCGATTCCATTCCATTCCACATTCCTTTCAATTCCATTGCACATTCCTTTAAACAATCCATTCCACATACCATTCCTTTCCATTCCACATTCCATTCCGTTACACTCCACATTCCGTTCCACATTCCATTCCATATTCCATTCCATTCCATTACACATTTAATTCCAAATTGCATTCCTTTCCATTTCACATTCCATTTCATTCCATTCCACGTTGCATTCCACGTTCCATTATAGGTTCCATTCCATTTCATTCCATGTTCCTTTCCATTCCATTCTACATTCAATTCCAGTTTCCACTTCACATTCCATTTCACATTCCATTTCACTTTCCACTCCTTTCCATTACCCAATCCATTCCATTCGGTTCCACATTCCATTCCACATTCCATTCCATTCCATTCCACATTCTATTCCATTCCATTTACCATTCCATTCCACGTTGCATTCCACGTTGCTTTCCACTTTCTATTCCATGTTCCATTCCTTGTTCCATTCCTTTGCAGTCCACATTCCATTCCATTCCATTCCACATTCCATTCCTCATAGCATTCCATTCAAGTCCAGATTCCATTCCACGTTGATTTCCATTCTAGTTAAACATCCTATTCCATTGCACATTCCATTACAACTTCCATTCTATTCGACATTAAATTCCATTCCATTCCACATTCCATTGCACATCCCATTCCACGCTGCATTCCACATTCCTTTCCACGTTCCATTCCACGTTCTCTTCCAAGTTCCACTTCACTTTCCATTCCATTGCATTCCACTTTCTATTCCACCTTCTATTGCATTCCATTCCACATTCTATTACACATTCCATTCCACATTCCATTGCACAATCCATTGCATTCTATTCCTCATTCTATTCCTTTCCATTCCATTTTCCATTCCTTTCCATTCCACATTACATTCCACATTCCATTGCATGTTCCATTCCACATTCCTTTCCATGTTCTATTCCACGTTCCATTCCATTCCATTCCACGTTCCATTCCACATAACATTCCACATTCCATTGAGCCTTCCATTCCATTCCATTCCATGTTCAATTCCACTTTCTATTCCACATTCCATTCCATAATCCATTCCACATTCCATTGCATTCCATTCCACGTTCCATTCCAAGTTCCGTTCAACTCCATTCCACGTTCCTTTCCACATTCCATTCCACTTTCCATTCCAAACCATTCTACCTTCCATTCCATTCCATTCCCCTTTCCTTTCCATTCAATTGAACATTCAATTCGACATTCCATTCCACATTGCATTCCATTCTTTTCTATTCCACATTCCATTCCATTCCATTCCATTCAATTCCACATTCCATTCCATTATATTTCGCATTCCATTCCATTCCATTCCAAATTCCACTGCATTCCATTCCATTCGACATTCCATTGCATTCCATTCCATTTCACATTCCATTCAATTCCATTCCACATTACATTCCAAGTTCCTCTCCACATTGCATTGCACTTTCCATTCAACGTTCCATTCCCTTCCATTCCACATTCCATTCCTTTCCATTCCACTTTCCATTACACGATATATTCCACATTGCATTCCTCGTTTCATTCTGCATTCCATTCCACGATCCATTTCTTTCCAGTCCACATTCCATTCCATTGCCTTACACATTCCATTCCTTTCCTTTCCATTCCATTGCACATACCATTCCACATTCCATTCCCTTCCATTACAGATTCCATTCTATTGCATTCCACATTTCAATCCACGTTCCATTCCACGTTCCATTCCACTTTCCATTCCAATACATTCCACATTCTATTACACATTGCATTCCATTCCAGAACATATTCCATTACACATTCCATGCCATTCCATTTAAACATTCCATTCCATTCCATTCCACATTGCATTCCACATTCCTTTCCATTTCACACTGCATTAAACATTCCATTACACATTCCATTCCATTCCATCCCACATTCCTTTCCACGTTACAATCCATTCCATTCCACATTCCATTCCACGTTCCATACCACATTCCCTTCCACATTCCATACCATTCCATTGCACATTCCATTTCACAATCCATTCGATTCAATTCCACATTAAATTCCATGTTCCGTTCCACATTCAATTCTGCTTTCCATTCCACATTCTATTTCACTTTCCATTACATTCCATTCCACATTCTATTTCACCTTCCATTACATTCCATTCCATTTCATTCCACATTCCGATCCATTCCATTCCGCATTCCATTCCATTCCATTCCACATTCCATTACATTCATTTCCACATTCCATTCCACATTGCATTCCACATTCCATTCCATTCCATTCTATTACACTTTCCATTCCATTCCATTCCACTTTCCATTCCACATTTCATTCCACATTCTATTCCACGTTGCATTCCATTCCATTCGACATTCCATTCCATTACATTCCACATTCTATTCCATTCAATTCCGCATTCCATTAGAGTCCATTCCATTCTATTCCACAATCCATTCCATTCCATTCCATTTCATTTCACATTCCATTCCACGTTCCTTTCCACGTTGTATTCCACGTTCTATTCCATGTTTCATTGCTATTTTCATTCTTTCCATTGCACATTCCATTCCATTCAATTACACATCCCATTCCATTCCATTCCACATTCCATTAAACGTTCCATTCCATTCAATTCCACGTTCCATTCCACATTCCATTCCATTCCATTCCACATTCCATTCCACGTTGCATTCCACTTTCCATTCTACTTTCCATTCCATATTCCATTCCACAATACATTCCGTTCCATTCCACGTTCAATTCCACATTCCATTCCCATTCCATTCCAATTTCCATTCCATTCCAGTCCACATTCCTTGCCACATTCCTTTGAACATTCCATTCCATTACATTCCACTGCACATTCCACACTATATAGTGTTCCATTCCAGAATACATTCCATTCCACATTCCATTCCATTGAATTTAAACATTCCATTCCATTCCGCATTCCATTCCATTCCACATTCCATTCCATTCCATTCCACAATCAATTTCATTCCATTCCATCTTCCATTCCAGGCTCCATTCCAGATTCCTTTGCAAATTCCATTTCTCTTTGCATTCCATTCCATTCCACATTTCATTCCAAGTTGCATTTCATTGCATTCCACATTGCATTCCACATTCCCTTTCACATTCCACTACATTCAATTCCCACATTCCATTCCACATTCCATTCCATTCCATGCCAAATACCATACCACATTCTATACCACATTCCATTCCATTCCGTTCCACATACCATTCCTATCCATTCCACATTCCATTACATTCCATTGCACATTACATTCCACTTTCCATTCCGTTCCATTCCATATTGCTTTCTACTTTCCTTTCCGTTTCTTTCCACATTCTTTACCACATTCCAATCCATTCCATTCCACTTTCCATTCCATTCCATTCCACATTCCATTCCACATTCCATTCGATGTTCCATTCCATTCCATTCCAATGTACATTCACTTTCCATTCCACGTTCCATTCCACGTACCATTCCACCTACCACTCCACAATTCATTCCACTTTCCATTAAATATTCCGTTCCACATTCCATTACATTCCATTTCAGATTGCATTCAATTGCAGTCCACATTCCATTCCACTTTCCATTCCATTCAATTTAAACATTCCAATCCATTCCTTTCCACATTCCATTCCACCTTCCATTCCATTCCACATTTCATTCCACATTCCTTTCCACATTCCATACCATTCCACATTCCATTCCCTTCCATTCCACGTTCCACTCCACATTACATTCCAAAAGCAATTCCACATTCCATTCCACATTCCATTCCATTTGTTTCCACATTCCATTCCACATTCCATTCCATTGCATTCCACATTCCCTTCCGCATTCCATTCCACATTCCATTCCATTCCATTCCACTTTCCATTCCACGTTCCATTCCACATTCCATTCCATGTTCCATTCCAACTTCCATTCCATTCCATTCCACGTTCCATTCCACATTCCATTCCATTCCATTCCACGTTAAATTCCACATTCCATTATACATTCCATTCCTACTTCCATTCCACATTCCATTTCACGTTACATACCAAGATACATTCCACATTCCATTCCAATCAGGTTCCATTCCACATTGCATGCCATTCCATTCCACGTTCCATTCCACATTC
The DNA here is from genome assembly GCF_028885625.2 of Pongo pygmaeus. Taxonomy (NCBI): domain Eukaryota; kingdom Metazoa; phylum Chordata; class Mammalia; order Primates; family Hominidae; genus Pongo; species Pongo pygmaeus. Next base: position 3,441,028 of record NC_085931.1, read on the forward strand.
CATTCCACATTCCATTCCACGTTTCAGTGCACATTCCATTCTACTTTGCATTACATATTCCATTCCACGCTCCTTTCCACGTTCCATTCCATGTTCCATTCCATTCCATTCCACGTTCCATTACACGTTCCATTCCGCATTCCATTCCACTTTCCCTTCCACATTTCATTCCACATTCCATTCCATTTCATTCCACATTCCATTCCACATTCCATTGCACATTGCATTCATCATTCCCTTTCTTATTCTATTCCATACCATTCCACATTCCATTCCACATTCCATTCCATTCAATTCCACATGCCATACCACAATCCATTCCACATTCCTTTCCATTCCATTCCACATTCCATACCACATTCCACATCATTGCGTTTCACGTTTCATTCCATTACATTACACATTCCATTCCACATTCTGTTCCACGTTCCATTCCATTCAGTTCCAAGTTCCATTCTACTTTCCATTAGACGTTCCATAACATTCCATTACACTTTCCATTCTACATTCCATTAGAGGTTCCATTCCACGTTCCATTCCATTCCATTCCACATTCCATTCCATATTCCATTCCATTCCATTCCACATTCCGTTCCATTTTATTCCACATTCCATTCCATTCCATTCCATTTTCCATTCGACTTTCTGTTGCACGTTCCATTCCGAGTTCTATTCCACATTCCATTCCACATTCCGTTTTACGTTCCATTCCATGTTCCATTCCATTCTATTCCACAATCTGTTCCACATTCCATTCCATTCCATTTCACTTTCCATTCCACAATCCATTCCACATTACTTTCCATGTTACATTCCACATAACTTTCCATTACATTTCACGTTCAGTTCCACATTCCATTCCATTCCATTCCAAGTTGCATTCCACATTCCATTCCACGTTCCATTACATTCCATTCTACGTTCCATTCCACGTTGCATTCCACGTTCCATTGCATTCCATTTCACGTTCCATTCCACATTCCATTGCATTCCATTCTGAGTTCCATACAACAGTCCATTCCAACTTCCATTGCATTCCATTCCAGTTTCCATAACACAGTCCATTCCACATTCCATTACACATTTTATTCCTTTCCATTCCATTCTCCATTCCACAATCCATTCCACATTCCATTCCACATTCCATTCCACATTGCATTCCATTCCTTTCCACATTCCATTCCACATTCCATTCCACATTTCATTCCACATTCCATTCCATATTCCAGGGGATTTAATTCCATCTTCCATTCCACATTCCATTCCATTCCATTCGACATTCCATTCCTCATTCCATTCCGTTCCATTCCACATTCCATTCCACATTTCAATCCATTCCGTTCCAGATTCCATTCCACTTTCCATTCCATTCCATTCTACATTCCATTCTCATTCCATTTTACTCCATTCCGCATTTCATACCAGATTGCATTAAAACACATTCCACATTCCATTCCACTTTACTTTCCACTTTCCATTCCAAGTTCCATTCCACGTTCCATTCCAGGTTCTACGTTCTACATTCCAGGTTCTACATTCCAGGTTCTACATTCCAGGTTCTACGTTCCATTCCATTCCAGTCCACGTACTATTTCATTCCATTCCACATTGCATTCCAATTTCCATTCCACATTCCATTCCACATTCCATTCCACATTCCATTCCACATTCCATTCCACATTCCATTCCACATTCCATTTCACTTTCCATTCCACATTCTATTTCACTTTCCATTCCATTCCATTATATTACACATTCCATTCCATTACACATTCCATTCCACTTCCCTCCACATTCGTTTCCACATTCCATTCCACGTTCCATTCCATTCCATTCCATTCCATGTTCCATTCCATTCCATTTCACATTCCAACCTATTCCATTCCACATTCCATTCCATTCACTTCCACATTCCCTTCCATTCCAGTCTATTCCATTCCATTCCACTTTCCATTACATTGCATTCCATTCCATTCCACATTCCATTCCATTGCATTCCATTTTCCATTCCCCTCCATTCCCTTCCATGTTCCACTCCATTGCATTCCATTCCCTATTCCATTCCATTCCATTCCACAATCCATTCCATTGCATTACACATTCCATTCCACGTGCCATTCCACCTCACATTCCATGTTCCTTTGCATGTCCCATACCTCGTTCCATTCCTTTCCATTCCACATTCCATTCCATTCCCTTACACCTTCAATTCCATTCCATTCCACATTCCATTCTACGTTCCATACCATTCCATTTCATGTTCCATTCCACTTTCCATTCCACATTCCATAGCACATTACATTCCCGGTTCAATTCCATATTCCATTCCACATTCCATTCTGTTCCATTCCACATTCCATTACACACCCAATTCCACATTCCATTCCATTCCATTCCACATTCCATTCTACACTCCATTCCACATTCCATTCCACATTCCATTCCGTTCCATTATACATTCCATTTCACACTCCAATACACTTTCCATTCTGTTCCATTCCACATTCCATTCCACATTTCATTTGACATTCCATTCCGGTCCATTCCACATTCCATTCCATTCCATTCCACATTCCATTCCACTTTCTTTTCCACATTCCATTCCACATTCCATTCCATTCCATTCCACATCCCATTCTACATTCCATTCAACATTCCATTCCAGAAACCATTCCATTCCATTCCATGTTCCCTTCCACAGTCCATTCCACATTTCATTCCACATTCCATTCCACGTTGCTTTGCATTCCATTCAACATTCCATTCCACATTCCATTTCACATTCCATTACACATTGCATTCCATTCCATTCCGCATTTCCTTCCATTCCAGCTTCCCTTCTACCTTATGTTCCACATTCCACTCCACGTTCCATTCCACGTTTCATTCCTTTCCACGTTCCGTTCCATGTTCCATTCCACGTTCCACTCCACGTTCCATTCCATTCCACTCCACGTGCCGTTTAAAATTCCATTACATTCCATTCCACTTTCCATTCCACATTCCATTCCACATTCCCATCGACTTTGCATTCCATCACATTCCTCATTACATTCCACATTACATTCCACATTCCATTACATTCCATTCCACTTTCCATTCCACTCCATTCCATTCCATTCCACATTCCATTCCAAATTCCATGCCAATCCATTCGACGTTCCATTCCACATTCCATTCAATTCCATTCCTCATTCCATTCCATTCCACATTCTGTTCCATTCCATTCCATTCCACATTCCATTTCACATTCTATTCCACATTCCTTTCCAATCTATCCCACATTCCATTCCATTCCATTCCACATTCCATTCCTTTCCATTCCATGTTCCATTCCACATTCCATTACACATTTCATTCCAATACATACCACATTCCATTCCACATTCCTTTCCATTCCATTCCATTCCATGTTTCCTTGCACATTCCATTCAACATTCTTTCCTCATTCCATTTCACATTCCATTCCACATTCCATTAAATTCCATTCCACATTTCATTCCATTCCACGGTACCTTACACGTTCCATTCCACATTCCACTCCACGTTCCTTTCTATTCCTTTACACATTCCATTCCACATTCCATTCTATTCCTTTCCGCTTTCCATTCCACATTAAATTCCACATTACTTTCCTTTCCATTCCACATTCCTTTCCACATTCCATTCCACATTCTCTTCCAATGAATTTCACATTCCATTCCATTATATTGCATTCCACATTCCATTCCATTTGATTCCGGATTCCCTTCCATTCCTTTCCCTTCTGTTCCACATTCCATTCTATTCCATTCCATACCAAACTCCATTCCATTCAAATCCACTTTCCATTCCTTTCAATTGCATTCCACATTCTATTCTATTCCATTTTGCATTCCATTTCATTGCATTGCATACTATTCCACATTCCATTCCATTCCGTTCCACATTCCATTCCTTTCCATTCCACATTCCATTCCATTCCGTTCCACATTCCATCCCTTTCCATTCCACGTTCCATTCCATTCCTTTCTGTGATCCATTCCACATCCATTCAACATTCCATTCCACGTTGTCTTCCATCCCGTTTCACATTCCATTCCACGTTCCATTCCATTCCATTCCACGTTCCGTTCCACGTTCTATTGCGTATTCCTTTCCAAGTTCCATTCCACATCCCATTCCACAATCCATTCCACATTCCAATCCACTTTGCTTTCCACATTCCATTAAATTCCCTGCCACATTCCATTCCACGTTCCATTATGCATTCTGTTGCATACCTTTCCAAGTTCCATTCCACATTTCATTCTGTTTCATTCCACATTCCATTCCACATTCCATTCCATTCCATTCCGCATTCCATTCCACATTCCATTCCGCATTTCATTCCACTTTCCATTCCACATTATATTCCATTCCCTTACATTCTTTTCCACTTTCCATTCCACATTCCATTCCACATTTCATTCCATTCCGTTCCACATTCCATTCTACCTTCCATTCCACCCCATTCCACATTCCATTCCGCATTACATTTCACATTCCATTCCCATTACATTCCACATTGCATTTCGATTTCCATTCCATTCCATTCCACATTCCATTACATATTCCCTTCCATTCCATTACACATTCCATTCCATTCCATTCCACAATCGATTCCACATTCCATTCAATTCCATTCCACAATCGATTGCACTTTGCATTCCATTCCCTTCCACTTTCCATTACATTCCTTTCCACGTTCCATTCCACTTTCCATTCCACGTTTCAATCCACTTTCAATTCCATTCAATTCCACTTTCCATTACACAATTCAGTCAACATTCCATTTCACCATCCATTCCATTCCACATTCCATTCCATTCCATTCGACATTTCCTTCATCATTCCATTCCATTCCACAATCCATTCCAAATTACATTCCACACTGCATTCAACTTTACATTCTACATTCTATTCTATTCCATTTGACATTCCACTCCATTCCATTCCACATTCCATTCTATCTTCCTTTCCACCCCATTCCACATTCCATTCCACATTCCCTTCCATTCCATTACACATTCCATTCCATTCCATTCCACAATCGATTCCACATTCCATTCCACTCCCTTCCACAATCGATTCCACATTCCATTCCTTTCCATTCCTCATTCCATTCCATTCATTTCAATGTTCCATTCCACTTTCCATTCCACGTTTCAATCCACTTTCAATTCCATTCAATTCCACATTCCATTACACATTGCATTCAACATTCCATTTCACCATCCATTACATTCCACATTCCATTCCATTCCATTCCACATTCCATTCCATTCCTTTCCACTTTCCATTCGACATTTCATTCATCATTCCATTCCATTCTACAATCCATTCCAAATTACATTCCACATTGCATTCAACTTTACATTCTACATTCCAGTCCATTCCATTCCCCATTCCCCATTTCATTCCATTCCATTAAACATTCCGTTCCACTTTTCGTTCCACGTTCCATTGCATTTTCCATTCCACGTTCCCTTCCATTCAATTCCACGTTCCATTCCACATTCCATTCCATTCCGTTGCACTTTCCTTTCCACATTCCATTCCACATTCAATTCGATATTACTTCCGTTTCTTTCCACATTCCATTCCACATTCCATTCCACATTGCATTCCATTTCATTCCACATTCCATTAAACATTCCTTTCACCATTCCATTCCACATTCCATTCCTTTCCATTCCACATTCCATTCCTCATTCCATTCCATTCCATTCCATTACATTCCACATTCCATTCCACATTGCATTCCACATTCCATTCCATTCCATTCCACATTCCATTTCACGTTCCATTGCATTCCATTTGACGTTCCATTCCATGATCCACTCCACATTTCATTCCACATTCCACTCCACAATTCATTTCACTTTCCATTTCTTTCTATTCCACATTCCATTCTTGCAATTCTACATTCCATTCCATTCCACATTCCATTGCACATTCAATTCCCATCCATTCCAAATTCCATTCCATTAAATTCCATTCCACATTCCATTCCATTCCATATTCCATTCTATTCTATTACAATTTTCACTCCATTCTATTCTGTTCCATTCCATTTCATTCCATTGCACATTCCATTCCATTGCATTCCATTCCACGTTCCATTGGACATTCCATTCCACTTTCCATTCCTTTGCATTTCTCGTTCCATTCCACTTTCGATTCCTTGTTCCATTCCATTCCATTCCACGTTCCATTCGACATTCCATTACATTCCTTTCCACGTTACTTTCCACATTCCATTCCATTCCATTCCACGTTCCATTCGACAATCCATTACATTCCCTTCCACGTTACTTTCCACATTCCATTCCATTCCATTCCATAGTCCATTCCACATTCCATTCCATTCCATTCCATTCCACGTTGCATTCCACGTTCCATTCCACATTCCATTCCACATTAAATTCCATTCTATTCCACATTCCATTCCACATTCCATTTCACTTTCCATTCCATTCCCTTCCTCATTCCATTCCACAGTCCATTCCATTCCTTTCCACATTCCATTCCACATTCCATCCCATTCCATTCCACATTCCTTCCACTTTTCATACCACGTTCCATTCCATGTTCCATTCCACGTTGCATTCAAGCTTCCATTCCTTTACATTCCACGTTCCACTAAATTCCATTCCACGTTCCATTTCATTACGTTCCACTTTCCATTCCACATTCCAATTCATATTCCATTCCAAATTCTATTTCACGTTTCATTTCACATTCCATTCCATTCCATTCCATTCCACATTCCATCCCTATCCAGTCCACGTTCCATTCCATTCCATTCTGCCTTCCATTCCACATTCTATTCAACATTCCATTCCACGTTGCCTTCCATTCCGTTCCACATTCCATTCCATCTTCCATTCCTTTCCATTCAACCTTCCATTCCACATTCCATTGCACATTCCTTTCCAAGTTCCATTCCACATTCCATTCCACAATCCATTCCACATTCCAATGCACTTTGCTTTCCACTTTCCATTAAATTCCCTGCCACATTGCATTCCACGTTCCATTTTGCATTCTACTGCATATCATTCCTAGTTCCATTCCACATTTCATTCCGTTTCATTCCACATTCCATTCCACATTCCATTCCGTTCCATTCCACATTCCATTCCACACTTCATTCCACATTCCATTCCGCATTGAATTCTATTCCATTACATTCTGTTCCACTTTCCATTCCACATTCCATTCCACATTTCATTCCATTCCATTCCACATTCCATTCTACCTTCCATTCCACTCCATTCCACATTTCATTCCAGATTACATTTCACATTCCATTCCCGTTACATTGCACATTGCATTTCGCTTTCCATTCCATTCCATTCCACATTCCATTCCACATTCCCTTCCATTCCATTACACATTCCATTCCATTCCATTCCACAATCGATTCCACATTCCATTCCATTCCATTCCACAATTGATTCCACATTCCTTTCCATTCGATTCCACATTCCATTCCATTCCTTTCCACGTCCCATTCCACTTTCCATTCCACGTTTCAATCCACTTTCAATTCCATTCAATACCACATTCCATTACACATTGCATTCAACATTCCATTTCACCATCCATTCCATTCCACATTCCTTTCCATTCCATTCGACATTTCATTCATCATTCCATTCCATTCCACAATCCATTCCAAATTACATTCCACACTGCATTCAACTTTACATTCTACATTCTATTCCATTCCACTTTCCAGTCCATTCCATTCCCCATTCCATTCCATTCCATTAAACATTCTGTTCCACTTTGCATTCCACGTTCCATTGCATGTTCCATTCCACATTCCCTTCCATTCAATTCCACGTTCCTTTCCACATTCCATTCAATATTCCATTCCACGTTGCCTTCCATTGCGTTCCACATTCCATTCCGCGTTCCATTCCATTCCACGTTCCATTCTACGTTCCATTGCACATTCCTTTCCAAGTTGCATTCCACATTCCATTCCACAATCCATTCCACATTCCAATCCACTTTGCTTTCCACATTTCATTAAATTCCCTGCCACATTCCATTCCACGTTCCATTATGCTTTCTGTTGCATACCATTCCAAGTTCCATTCCACATTTCATTCCACATTCCAATCCAGTTTCCATTCCATTCCATTCGACATTCAATTGCATGTTCAATTCCTTTCCATTCCACATTCCAATCCACTTTCCATTCCATGTTCTACTCGGTTCCATTCCACATTCCATTCCACACTACATTATGTTCCATTCCACATTGCATTCCCCTTTCCATTCCATTTCATTACACATACCTTTCCACATTCCATTCCACATTCCATTCCACATTCCATTCATTTCCATTCCACATTCCATTCCACATTATATTCCATTCCATTCCACATTCCATTTCACTTCCCATTGCATTACTGTCTGCATTCCTTTCCACATTCCGTTCCATTCCATTCAGCATTCCATTCCATTCCAATCCACTTTGTATTCCACATTCCATTCCATTCTATTCCACTTTCTATTCCACATTCCATTCCTTTCCATTGCACTTTCCTTTCCACGTTTCATTAAATTTCGCTACAGGTTCCATTCCACTTTCCATTCCAGATACCATTCCTTTCCATTACAGGTTCCATTCCACGTTCCATTCCACATTCCATTCCATTCCATTCCACCTTCAATTCCACATTCCACTCAATTCCATTCCACATTCAATTCCACATTCCATTCCATTCCATTCCACCTTCAATTCCACATTCCATTCCATTCCATTTCATTCCATTCCATTGCACATTCCATTATATTCTCTTCCATTACGTTGCACATTCCGTAAAATTCCACTGCATTGAACATTCCATTCCTTTCCATAACACTCTCTAATGCTTTCCATTCCTCTTTCCATTCCATTCCATTCCACATTCCACTCCATTCCATTCCACATTCCATTCCATTCCATTCCACATCCCATTCAATTGCATTCCATATTCCATTCCACTTCCCAGTACACGTTCCGTACCACGTTCCATTCCATGTTTCATTCCATTCCATTGCACATTCCATTCCATTCCATTCCAGCTTCCATTCCACATTCCAATCCATTCCATTCCACATTCCATTCCATTCCATTCCACCTTCCATTCCACATTCCATTCCACCTTCCATTCCACATTCCATTCCACATTCCATTCCCCATTCTATTCCCCATTCCATTCCATTAAATTCCACATTCCATTCCATGTTCCATTCCATTCCATTCCACATTCCATTCTATTCCATTCCACATTCCATTCCGTTCAATTCCACCTTCCATTCCATTCTATTCCACATTCAATTCCATTCCATTCCATTCCACGTTCCATTCCACCTTCCATTCTATTCTAACCTCAATTCCAGATTCCATTCCATTCCATTCCATTCCATTCCACATTCCAGTCCACATTCCGTTCCATTCCATTCCACATTCCATTCCGTTCCGTTACACATTCCATTCCATTCCATTCCACATTCCATTCTATTCCATTCCACATTCCATTCCACGTTCTATTCCACTTTCCATTGCACTTTCCCTTCCACTTTCCATTCCACATTGCATTACACATTCCATCCCACATTTCATTCCATTCCGTTCCACATTCCATACCACATTGCATTTCATTTCATTCTATATTCCATTCCATTAACCTCCACTTTCCATTCAACATTCCTTTCCATTCTGTTCCACATTGAATTCCACTTTCCATTCCATTCCGTTCCACATTCCATTCCACATTCCATTCCGTTCTGTTTCACATTACATTCCACATTCCTTTCCACATTCCGTTTGAATCCATTGCACATTGCCGTCCACATGCTATTGCATTCCATTCCACACTCCATTCCAAATTTCATTGTACTTTCCATTACATTCCATTCCACATTCTATTCCACACTCCATTCCATTCCATTCCACATTCCATTCCACATTCCATTCCATTCCAATCCACATTGCACACCATTGCATTCCACATTCCATTCCGTTCCGTTCCAAGTTCCATTCCATGTTCTATTCCACTTTCCTTTCCAACTTCCCTTCTGATCCAATCCATTCCATTCCACATTCCATTCCATTCCGTTCCACATTCCATTCCATTCCATTCCACATTCCACTCCATTCCATTCCACATTCCATCCCACTTTCCATTCCATTTCATTCCACATTCAATTCCACGTTCCATTCCATTCCATTCCATTCCATTCCACATTCCATTCCATTCCATTCCGTATTCCCTTCTATTCCATTTCACATTCCATTACATTCCATTCCGCATTCCATTAGTTTTCATTCCTTTCCATTCCTTTTCGTTCCACATTGCATTCCACTCCATTCCATTCCTCATTCCATTCCATTCCATTCCATTCCATTTCATTCCATTCCATTCCATTGCACATTCCACTCCATATTCCATTGCACTTTTCTTTCCACGTTCCATTCCACGTTGCATTTGACGTTCCATTCCACTCCTTTCCACTTTGCACTCCATTCCATTCCACGTTCCATTTCATTCCATTACACATTCCATTCCCCATTCCATTTCACATTCCATTCCACATTCCATTTCGCATTCCATTCCATTCCATTCCCTTCAATTCCACATTATATTCCATTCCAAACCATATTCCATTCCATTCCATTCCACGTTTCATTCCATGCCACATTCCATTCCATTCCACTTCTCATTCCATTCCATTCCACACTCCATGACATTGGATTCCACATTCCATTCCACATTCTATTCCATTCCTTTCCACATTCCATTCCATTCCATTCAACATTCCATTCCATGATCCACTCTATTCCTCTTTTCATTCCACATTCCTTTCCATTCCATTCCACATTCCTTTTCACGTTCCATTCTATTCCATTCCACTTTTAATTCCATTCTGTTCCATTCCACTTTCCATTCCAAATTCCATTCCATTCCATTCCATTCCATTCCACATTCCATTCCATTCCATTCCACATTCTATTCCACATTCCATTCCATTCCATTGTACATTCAATTCAATTCCATTTCACCTTCCATTCTATTCCATTTCACATTGAATTCCATTCCACTCCACATTGCAGTCCATTGCATTCCACATTGCTTTCCATTCCATTCTATTCCACATTCTTTTCCATTCCATTCCAGATTCAATTCCATTCCATTCCACATTTCACTACATTCCATTCCATTCCATATTCCATTCAATTCCATTCCACATTCCTTTCAATTCCATAACATTCCATTACACATTCCGTTCAACATTCCATTCCATTCCATTGTACATTCAATTCAATTCCATTTCACCTTCCATTCCATTCCATTTCACATTGCATTCCATTCCACTCCACATTGCATTCCATTCCACTCCACATTGCAGTCCATTGCATTCCACATTGCATTCCATTCCATTCCATTCCACATTCATTTCCATTCCATTCCAGATTCAATTCCATTCCATTCCACATTTCACTACATTCCGTTCCATTCCATATTCCATTCCATTCCATTCCCCATTGCATTCCATTCCATTCCATTTCACATTCCATTCCTTTCCATTCCACCTTCAATTCAATTGCATTACACATTCCATTCCATTCCATTCCACATTCCGTTCCATTCAATTCCAGATTCGATTCCAATCCATTCCACATTCCATTCCATTCCATTCCATTCCATTTTCCATTCAATTCCATTCCATTTCATACCATTCCATTACAGATTCCATTCAACATTCAATTCCATTCCATGCCAGCTTCCATTATATTACATTCCGCTGTAAATTCCATTCCATTCCATATTGCATTTCATTTCATTCCTTTTCACATTCCATTTCACATTCCATTCCATTCCATTCCACATTCAATTCAATTCCATTCCACTTTCCATTACGTTCAATTCCACATTCCATTCCATTCCATTTCACATTCCTTTCCACACCACTTTCCATTCAGTTCCACATTCCTTTCCTGTCATTTCCATTCAAATCCAAATTCCATTCCACATTTCATTATTCTCCCCTCCTCTTTCGATTTCATTCCATTCCACATTCAATTGCATTCCATTCTTTTTCATATTCCATTCCATTCGATTCCACTATCCATTCCATTCCATTCCACTTTCCATTCCCTTCCATTCCACATTCCATTCCATTCCATTCCACATTGCATTCCTTTCCATTCCGCATTCCATGACATTCCACTTTCCTTTCCATTCCATTCCATTCCACTTTCCATTCCATTCCACATTTCATTCAACTCCATTCCACATTCCATTTCACTTTCCGTTCCATTCCATTCCACATTTCATTCCGCATTCCATTCCATTCTATTCCACATTCCATTCCATTACATTACATTCCACATTGCGTTCCATTCCATTCCACATTCCATTGCAAGCCATTACGCCTTTCATTGCATTCCATTCCTCATTCCATTCCGTTTCACATTCCATTCAACATTCCATTCCATTCCATTCCACATTCCATTTCATATTACATTCCACATTCCCTTCCACTTTCCATTGCATTCTATTCCACATTCCATTCCACATTCCATTCAATTCCATTCCACATTCCATTCAATTCCATTCCACATTCCATTCCACGTTCTTTTCCACCACCCCTTCCACATTCCATTCTATTCCACTTTCCCTTCCACATTCCATTCCACTCCATTCCACATTCTATTCCACATTCCTTTCCACGTTCTAATCTATTCTACGTTCCATTTCATGTTCCATTCCATTCCATTCCACATTCAATTCCATTCCGTTCAATTCCATTACACATTCTATTCCACATTCCTTTCCACATTCCATTCCATTCCATTCCATTCCATTCTACATTCAATTCCACATTACATTCCATTCCCTTCCACCTTCCATTACATTCCATTCCACGTTCCATTCCACCTTCCATTGCATTTCATTCAACATTCCATTCCACATTCTATCCCACATTCCTTCCCACATTCTATTCCATTCTACGTTCCATTCCATTCCATTCCACATTCAATTGCATTCTATTCAATTCCATTCCACATTCTATTCCACATTCCATTCTACGTTCCATTCCATTCCATTCCACATTCAATTGCATTCTATTCAATTCCATTCCACATTCTATTCCACATTCCTTTCCACATTCCATTCCATTCCATTCCATTCAATTCTACATTCAATTCCACATTCCATTCCATTCCCTTCCAACTTCCATTGCATTCCATTCCACGTTCCATTCCACATTCCTTTCCATTTCATTCCAGATTTCGTTCCACATTCCATTCCATTTCATTCCACCTTCCATTGCATTCCATTCCATGTTCCATTGCACGTTCCATTCTCCATTCCGTTACATTCAATTCCACCTTCCATTCCACATTCCATTCCTTTCCACGTTGCTTTCCATATTCCATTCCACATTCCATTCCACATTTCATTGCATTCAATTCCACATTCCATTCCATTCCATTTCACTTTCCATTCCATTCCTTTTCACATACAATTCCATTCAACATTCCATTCCAAATTCCATGCCATTCCATTCCACATTCCATGCCACATTGCATTCCACATTGCATTCCATTGCATTCCACATTCCTTTCCAGATTCCATTCCATGCTCCATTCCACGTTCCATTCCAAGTTCCATTCCACTCCATTCCACGTTCCTTTCCACATTCCATTTCACTTTCGATTCCAAACCATCCTACGTTCCATTCCATTCCTTTCCACATTCCTTTCCATTCAATTCCACATTCAATTAGACATTCCATTCCACATTCCATTCCATTACTTTCTATTCCACATTCCATTCCATTCCATTCCATTCCACATTCCATTCCATTATATTTCGTATTCAATTCCATTCCATTCCAAATTCCACTACATCCCATTCCATTCGACATTGCATTCCATTCCATTCCACATTCCATTCAATTCGATTCCACAGTCCATTCCAAGTTCCAGTCCACGTTGCATTCCACTTTCCATTCCACGTTGCATTCCACATTCCATTCCCTTCATTCCACATTCCATTCCATTCCACTTTCCATTTCACGTTCCATTCCACATTGCATTCCTCGTTTCATTCCGCGTTCCATTCCACGTTCCATTTCTGTCCACTCCACATTCCATTCCATTGCCTTACACATTCCATTCCTTTCCATTCCATTCCATTGCAGATTCCATTCCACATTCCATTTCATTCCATTACAGATTCCATTCTATTCCATTCCACATTTCATTCCACGTTCCATTCCACGTTCCATTCCACGTTCCATTCCAATACATTCCACATTCCATTCCACATTGCATTCCATTCCAGACGATATTCCATTCCACATTCCAAACCATTCCATTTAAACATTCCATTCCATTCCATTCCTCATTGCATTCCACATTCCATTACATTTCACACTGCATTCCACATTCCATTACACATTCCATTCCATTCCATCCCACATTTCATTCCACATTCCAATCCATTCCATTCCATGTTCCATTCCACGTTCCATTCCACATTCCATTAAACATTCCTTTCCATTCCACATTGCATTCCACATTCCAGTCCATATTCCATACCATTCCATTGCACATTACATTCCAGAGTCTATTCCATATAATTCCCCATTCAATTCCACGTTCCTTTCCATGTTCCATTCCACATTCCATTCCATATTTCTTTCCATTCCATTCCACATTGCATTCCACATTCCATTCCACATTCCTTTCCACATTCCACACGATTCCATTGCACATTCCATGTCACAATCCATTCAATTCAATTCCACCTCCCGTTCCACATTCAATTCCACTTTCCATTCCACATTCTATTTCACTTTCCATTCCATTCCATTCCATTTCATTCTACATTCCCATCCATTCCATTTCACATTCCATTCCATTCCATTCCACATTCCATTCCATTCAATTCCACATTCCATTCCACATTGCATTCCACCTTCCATTCCATTCCATCCTATTACACTTTCCATTCCATTACATTCCACTTTCCATTCCACACTGCATTCCAAATACCATTTCACGTTCCATTCCATTCCATTCTACATTCCATTCCATTCCATTCCACATTCTATTCCATTCAGTTCCGCATTCCATTAGAGTCCGTTCCATTCCATTCCACATTGCATTCCATTCCATTCCACATTCCAGTCCATTCCATTCCATTGCACATTCCATACCATGCAATTCCACATTAAATTCCCTTCCATTTCACATTCCATTCCACGTTCCATTCCACATTGCTTTCCACGTTCTATTCCATGTTCCATTCCGCATTTCATTCCTTTCCATTGCACTTTGCATTCCATTCCATTACACATCCCATTCCATTCCATTTCGCATTTCATTAAACGTTCCATTCCATTCCACTGAACGTTCCATTCCACGTTCCATTCCACATTCCATTCCATTCCACATTCCATTCCACGTTTCATTCCACGTTACATTCAAATTTCCATTCCACTTTCCATTCAATATTCTATTCCGCAATCCATTCCATTCCATTCCACGTTAAATTCCATATTCCATTCCACATTCCATTCCACGTTCCATTCCACATTCCATTACATTCCAATTCCACATTCCATTCCACATTCCATTGAACATTCCATTCCACATTCCATTCCATTCCATTCCATTCCACATTCCATTCCACATAGTGTTCCATTCCAATACACATTCCATTCCACATTCCATTCCATTCCATTTAAACATTCCATTCCATTCCACATCCCATTCCATTCCTCATTCCTTTCCATTTATTTCCAAATTCCATTTCAAATTCCATTCCACATTCCATTCCATTCCCTTCAACTTTTCATTCTACATTCCTTTCCACATTCCATTCCACAATTCATTCCTTTCCATTCAATTTCCCATTCCACATTCCATTCCACATTCCGGCATATTCCATTCCACATTCCACTGAGCATTCCTTTCCATATTCCATTCCTTTCCATTCCACACTCCATTCCACATTCCATTCCATTCCACATTCCATTCCACATTCCATCCCGCATTCCATTCCATTCCACATTCCACTCCATTCCATTGCACGTTCCACTCCACATTCCATGCCACATTCCACTACATTGAATTCCACGTTCTGTTCCTCATTCAATTCCACATTCCATTCCACTTTCCATTTCATTCCATTCCACTTTCCATATCGTGTTCCATTCCACTTTCCATTCCACATTCCACTCCGCATTCCATTCCATTCCATTCCACGTTACGTTCCACGTTCCATTCCATTCCATTCCATTCCACATTCCATTCCATTCAATTGCATGTTCCATTCCACATTCCATTTCACATTCCATTCCAGTCCATTCAATTCCATTCCACCTTCTATTCCATTTCATTCCACATTCCATTCCACATTCCATTCCAAGTTGCATTCCATTCCATTCCACGTTGCTTTCCACTTTCCATTAGAGGTTCCATTCCTCTTTCCGTTTCAATCCGTTCCACGTTACATTCCATATTCCATTCCATTCCACTTCACATTCCATTCCATTCCTTTCCACATTCCATTCCATTCAAATCCACATTACATTACATTCCATTATACTATCCTTTCCCCTTTCCTTTCCATGTTCAATTCCACGTTCCTTTCAACCTTCCATTACATTCCATTCCACGTTCCATTCCACTCCATTCTGAAATCCATTTCATTCCATTCCATTCCATTCCATTCCGGGTTTCATTCTATTCGAATCCACCTTCTATTCCAAATTTTATTCCTTTCCATTTCACATTTCATTCCACATTCCATTCTACGTTCCATTCCCTTCCATTCCACGCTCCATTCCACATTCCATTACATTCCATTCCACATTCCATTCCATTCCATTGCACATTGCATTCCATTCCATTCCACGTTGCATTCCGTTCCATTCCACTTTCCATTTCACATTGCTTTCCATCCAGTTCATATCCCATTCCACATTCCATTCCATTCATTCCACTTTCCATTCCATTCAATTACACATTCCATTCCACATTTTGTTCCACATCCCATTCCATTCCATTCCACATCCCATTCCGTTCCATTCAACGTTCCATTCCACGTTCCATTTCATGTTCCATTACACACACCATTCCAGATTCCATTCCACAATCCATTCCAATCCAATCCAAGTTCCATTCCACTTTCCATTGCATTACATTTCACGTTACATTCCACATTCCATTGCCCTTTCCATTCCACCTTCCATTCCATGTTCCATTCCACGTTCCATTCCGTTCCATTCCATGTTCCATTCCACGTTCCATTCCATTACATTCCACGTTCCATTCCACATTCCATTGCACATTACATTCCCCATTCCTTTCCGTTCCATTCCACATTACATTCCTCATTACCTTGCTCGTTCCATTCCACGTTCCATTCCAAGCTCCATTCCACATTCCATTCCATTAAATTCCACTTTCCATTCCACAATCCATTCCATTCCATTCCACTTTGATTTGCACATTCCATTCCACATTCTATTCTACATTCCATTCCGTTGCATTCCACATTCCATTCCACAGTCCATTCCACTTTCCATTCCACAATCCATTCCATTCCATTACAGTAAATTTCACATCCAATTCCACTTTCCATTCCATTCCATTCCACGTTCAATTCCACATTCCATTTCCCTTTCCATTCGACGTTCCATTCCACGTTCAATTCCACATTCCATTTCCCTTTCCATTCAATGTTCCATTCCACGTTCAATTCCACTTTGCACTCCACTCCATTCTCCTTTCCATTCCACGTTCCATTCAATTCATTTCCACTTTCCATTCCGCATTCCATTAAATTACATTCCACTCTCCTTTGTACTTTCCATTCCACATTCTATTCCACATTCCATTCCATTCCATTCCACATTCTATACCATTCTATTCCAAATTCCTTTAGATTTGATTCCATTCCATGCCTTTTTCCATTCCTTTCCATTCCATTCCATTCCATTCCATTCCACATTACATTCCATTGCATTTCGCTTTCCATTCCATTCCTTTCCATTCCACATTCCTTTCCATTCTATCCCACATTCCTTTCCATTCCATTCCATTCCATTCCACGTTCAATTCCACGTTCCATTCCATGTTCCATTCCTCGTTCCATTCCTTTCCTTTCCACATTCCGATCCATTCCATTTCACATTCCATTCCATTCCACTCCACATTCCATTCCACGTTCCATTCCATAAATTCCACCATCCATTACCCGTTCATTTCGAAATTCCATTCCACGTTGTATTCCACATTCCATTCCATATTCCATTGGAAATTCCATTCCATTCCATTCCACGTTCCATTCCACATTCCATTCCAGTTTCCATTCCACGTTCCATTCCACATTCCATACCATTCCATTGCATTCCATTCCGGATTCCTATCCATTCCATTCGACATACTACTCCGCCTTCCTTTCCATTCTATTCCACATTCCATTCTACATTCCATCGCATTCCATTCCACATTCCATTCCTTTCCATTCCACTTTCCATTCCTTTCCATTCCAAATTACATTCCACATTCTATTCCACTTCCCATTCCACATTTCATTCCACATTCCATTCCATTCCATTCCACGTTCCATTCAACGTTCCATTCCTCATTCCATTACTGATTCCATTCCACGTTCCATTGCATTCCACTCCACGTTCCTTTCCACATTCCTTTCCATTCCTTTCCACATTCCTTACCATTCCATTCTATTCCACTCAACATTCCATTCCATTCCATTCAACATTCCATTCCATTCCATACCACATTATATTCCACATTAAAATCCATTCCACTCTCATTCTTTTACATTCCATTCCACATTCCATTCCAAGTTCCGTTCCACGTTCCATTCCAATTTCCATTCCACGTTCCATTTTGCATTGCATTCCATTCCATTTCACATTCCATTCCATTCCATTACACATTCTATTCCACATTCCATTGCATTCCATTCCAAGTTACATTCCACATTACATTACATTCCATTCCACATTCCACTGCATTCCATTCCACATTCCATTCCTTTCCATTCCTCTTTACATTGCATATTCCCTTCCACCTTCCAATCAACATTCCATTGCTCTCCATTCCAAATTCCATTCTTCTCCATTCACATTCCATTCCACACTCCGTTCCACATTCCATTCCATTCCATTACACATTCCATTCCATTCCATTCCACGTTCCATTCCATGTTCCATTCCAAATTCCCTTCCACATTCCATTCCAGGGTCCATTCCACATTCCAGTCCATCCCATTTCACTTTCCTTTCAATTGCATTCCACGTTCCATTCTACATTCCATTCCACATTCCATTCCACATTTAATTCCGTTCCTTTCCACATTAATTTCCACATTCCATTCAACATTCCATTCCATTCCATGCAATTCCATTCCACATTCTCTTCCGCTTTAAATCCCACATTCCATTCTACATTCCATTCCACATTCCATTCCATTCCATTCCATTCCACGTTCTACTGCACATTCCATTCCACATTGCATTCCACGTTCCTTTCCATTCCATTCCACGTACCATTCCACTTTCCATTCCATTCCTTTCCAAGTTCCATTTCACATTCCATTGCACATTCCATTCCACGTTGCATTCCACATTCCATTCCATGTTCCATTCCACATTCCATTCCACGTTTCATTCCATTCCATTCCACGTTCCGTTCCACAATCCATTCCATTCCATTCCACTTTCCGTTCTACATTCCATTCCACGTTCTATTCCACGTTCCATTCCATTCCAATCCACGTTCCTTTCAACACTGCATTCCTTCCACGTTCCTTTTCACAATCCATTCCACATTCCATTCCACATTCCATTCCATTACGTTCCACATTTCATTCCACATTCCATTCCATTCCATTAAACATTCCATTCCATTCCATTCCATTACACATTCCATTACATTCCATTCCACATTCCGTTGCATTTCATTCCACATTCCATTCGACATACTAGTCCGTTCCATTCCACATTCCATTCCACATTCCAATCCTTTCCATTAAACATTCCATTCCATTCCACATTCCGTTCCACATTCCATTCCCCGTTCCTTTCGATTCCATTCCACGCTCCATTCCACCTTCCATTCCACGTTCCATTCCATGTTCCATTCCACTATCCATTCCATTCCATTCCACTTTCCATTCCACATTCCACTCCATATTTCATGCCACATTCCGTTGAAAATTACATTCCACATTCCATTCCATTACATTCCACACTGCATTCCATTGCAGTCCGCATTCCAGTCCACATTCCATTCCATTCCTTTTAAACATTCCAATCCATTCCATTGCACATTCCATTCCACCCTCCATTCCACACTCCACTCCATACCATTCCACGTTCCATTACACTTTCCATTCCCCATTCAGTTGTACATTCCATTCCACATTCCATTACATTCCATTCTACATACAATTACATTCCATTCCACATTCCATTCCACATTCCATTCCATTCCATTCCAATCCACATTCTGTTCCATTCCATTCCACATTCCATTCCACATTCCATTCTACATTCCATTCCGCTCCATTCTATTCCAATTTCCATTACATTACATTCAACCTTCCATTCCATTACATTCCACGTTCCATTCCATTCTGTTTCAGTTTATAATCCATGTTCAATTCCACTTTCCAATCCGTTCCAATCCACATTCCATTCCACATTCAATTGCATTCGATTCCACTTACGTTTCCAAATTCCATTCCATATTACATTCCTTTCCATTCCACATTCCATTCCACATTCCATTCCACATTCCATTCCATTGCATTCCACATTCCATTTCATTTCGTTCCCCTCGCCATTCTACATTCCATTCCGTTCCATTACACATTCCATTCCACATTCCACTCCATTCCATTCCGCATTCCATTAAACATTCCATTCCCCATTCCATTCAATTCCACTCCACATTCCGTTACACGTTGCATTTCATTCTATTCCACTTTCCATTCCATGATACGTTCCACATTCCATTCCTCATTCCATTCCACTTTCCATTTCAGATTCCTTACCTCATTCCATTTGACATTCCATTGCATTCAATTTCACATTCCATTCCACATTCCTTCCATTCCATTCCACATTCCATTCCACATTGCCTACCACATTCCATTCCATTGCATTCCACATTCCATTCCACAGTCCATTACATTCCTTCCCACATTCCATTCCATTTTCCTTTCCATTCTATTCCGCGTTGCATTACACATTCCATTCCACGTTCCATTCTACGTTCCATTCCACGTTCCATTCCATTCCATTCCACATTCCATACCATTCGATACCATTCCATTCCACAATCCATTCCATTCCATTCCACTTTTCATTCCACATTCCATTTCACATTCCATTCTCTTCCATTTCACATTCCATTCCACACTCCTTTCCACAATCCATTCCACATATCATTCCGTTCCATTACATATTCCATTTCACATTCCATTCCACAATCCATTCCGTTCCATTCCACATTCCATTGCATTCCATTCCAGATTCCTTTCCACATTCCATTTCATCCCATTCCACATTCCATTCCATTCAATTCCACATTCCATTCCACATTCTATTCCACATTCCATTCCACATTCCATTCCACATTCTGTTCCATTCCATTCCATTCCACATTCCATTCCTTTCCGTTCCACTTTCCATTCCATTCCATTCCATATTCCATTACACGTTCCATTCCATTACATTCCAGCTTCCATTCCGCATTTCATTCCACTTCCCATTCCACATTCCATTCCGTTCAATTCCATATTCAATTCCACATTCCATTCCACATTCCATTGCGTTCCATTCCACATTACATTTCACATTCCATTCCACATTCCCTTCCACATTCCTTTCCATTACATTCCACATTTCATTCCACATTCCATTCCATTCCATTACACATTGCATTCCGCATTGCATTCCATTCCAGTCCAGATCCCATTCCACATTCCATTACATTCCTATCCACACTCCATTCCATTTCATTACACATTCCATTCCACATTTCATTTCACATCCAATTCCATTCCATTCCACATTCCATTCTACATTCCATTCCATTCCACATTCCATTCCCCATTCCATTCCGAAGTACATTCCACATTCCATTCCACACTCCATTCCACGTTCCATTCTCATTCCATTGCGTTTCATTACAAATTCTATTCCACAATCCGTTGCATAGCAATTCACTTGCCATTCCACATTCCATTCCATTCCATTCCAATGTCCATTTAATTCCATTCCACATTGCATTCCATTCCATTCCACATTCCATTCCATTCCAATCCACATTTCATTCCATTCCATTCCACGTTGCATTCCAGAATCCATTCCCCATTCCATTCCATTCCATTACACATTCCATTGCATTCCATTCCACAATCCATTCCACATTCCATTCCACTTTCCATTCCACTTTCCATTCGATTTCATTCCATGTTGGATTCCACATTCCATTCCATTCCATTAAACTTTCCATTCCACTTTCCATTGCACATTCCATTCCACATTCCATTCCCTTCCATTCCACATTCCCTTCCATATTCCATTCAATTTCGTTCCACATTCCTTTCTATTACACTCCACATTTCATTCCACATTCCCTTCCATTCCATTCCAAATTTTATTCCATGTTCCATTCCATTCAAATCCACGTTCCATTCCACGTTTCATTCCACATTCCATTACACATTCAATTCCTCATTCCATTCTGTACCATTCCGAATTCCATTCCACATTCCATTCCACATTCCAACACATTACATACCACATTCCATTCCGTGCCATTTCGCATTCCATTCCACATTCCATTCCACGTTCGAATCCATTCCATACCACATTCCTTTCCACAATCCATTCCATTCCATTCCACTTTACATTCTCATTTCGTTGCATTACATTCCACATTCTTTTCCACATTCCATTCCATTCCATTTCACATTTCATACCACATTACATTCCTCTGCATTTCACATTCCATTCCACATTGCATTGCACTTTCCATTCCATGTTCATTCCACCATCCATTCCACTTTCCATTCCATTCCATTCCACGTTCCCTTCCATTCCATTCGACGTTCGTTTACATTCCAGTCCACATTCCGTTCCACATTCCAATTCTCATTCCGTTCCACATTCTATTTCACTTTCCGTTCCATTCCATTCCATTCCATTACGCATTCCATTCCATTCCATTACACATTCCATTCCATTCCATTCCACATTTCATTCCTTTCTGTTCCACGTTCCTTTAAAAATTCCATTCCACATTCCATTCCACTCCATTCTATTCCACATTCCATTTCATTCCATTGCACAATCCATTCCACATTCCATTCCAAGTTGCATTCCATTGCATTCCACTTTCCAAACAATTTCATTCCTCATTCCGTTCCATTCAATTGCACATTCCTTTCCATTCCATTCCATAAATTTCCACATTCCATTACATTCCATTCCGTTCCATTCCACTTTCCCTTCCACCTTCCTTTCCACATTCCATTTCAAGTTCCATTCCTCATTCCTTTACATGTTTCATTCTACGTTCAATTCCACATTCCATTCCATTCCTTTCCACGTTCAATTCCACGTTCCATTCCATTCCATTCAACTTTCCATTCCATATTCCATCGAACATCCCATTCCACTTTCCATTCCTTCTTCCATTCCACGTTCCATTCCACATTCCATTCCGTTCCATTGCACGTTTCATTCCACTCCATTCCACATTTGCTTCCATTCCATTCATCATTCCATTGAATTCTATTTCACTTTCCATTCCATTCGATTCCATTCCACTTTCAATTCCGTTCCATTCCAATCCACATTCCATTCCACATTCCATTCCATTCCATTCCACATTCCTTTCCACATTCCATTTCACATTCCATTCCATTCTATTCCGCATTCCTTTCCATTCCATTCCACATTCCATTCCATTCCATTCCACATTCCATTCGGCATTCCATTCCACGTTACATTCTACATTCCGTTCCATTCCATTCCACTTACCATTCCCCATTGTATTCCATTCCATTCCACCTTCCATTCCACATTGCATTCCATTCCACATTGCTTTCCGCCTTCCATTCCATTCCATTCCACATTCCGTTCCATTCCATTTCATGTTCCATTCCATTCCATTCACATTGCATTCCATTACAATCCAGTTTCTGTTTTATTCCATTCCATTTCAGTCGACATTCTATTCCATAATCCATTCCATATTCCATTCCATATTTCATTGCATTCCATTGCATTACACATTCCATTGCTTTCCTTTCCACATTCCATTACATTCCATTCCACACACCATTCCATAATCCATTCCATATTCCATTCCAGATTTCATTCCATTCCACAATCCATTCCATTATATTCCTCATTCCATTCAGCATTCCATTCCATTGCATTCTATTCCACATTCTGTTCCATTCCATTAAATTCCATTCCAAATACTATTCCATTAAATTCCATTCCACATGTCATTCAATGCCATTCCGCATTCAATTGCATTCAATTCCACATTCAGTTCCATTCCATTCCAAATTCCATTCCATTACGTTTCACATTCCATTGTATTCCATTCCACATTCCATTCCATTTTATTCCATTCCACATTCCATTCCATTCCATTCCACATTCCATTCCACATTCAATTCCACATTCCATTCCATTCCATTCCACATTACATTCCACATTCAATTCCACATTCCATTCCACATTCCAATCTATTCCATTCCACATTACATTCCACATTCAATTCCACATTCCATTCTGCATTCCTTTCCCTTCCATTTCACATTCCGTTCCATTCCATTTCTCAATCCATTCCACGTCCCATTCCACATTCCATTGCATTTTCCATTACATGGTCCATTCCACCTTCCGTTCCACGTTCCATTCCATTCCATTCCACTTTCCATTCTACATTCCTTTCCATTCCATTCCGTTCCACATTGCGTTACATTCCATTCCGCATTCCATTCCACATTCCATTCCACAGTCCATTCCATTCCATTTCACATTCCATTCCCTTCCATTCCACATTCCATTCCATTCCATTCCACATTCCATTCCATTCCATTCAACGTTCCATTCCATTCCATTCTACCTTCCATTCCATTCCATTCCGCATTCCACATTTCATTCCACGTTCCATTCCAAGTTCCATTCCACGTTACATTCCATGTTCCATTCCATTCCATTCCATTCCAGTTCACAATCCATTCCACTACATTGCACATTTTATTCCATTCCATTCCACATTACATTCCATTCCATTCCACTTTCCATTCCACATTCCATTCCATTCCATTCTGCATTCCATTCCATTCCATTCCAAATTCCATTCCATTCCATTCCGCATTCCATTCCATTCCATTCCGCATTCCATTCCATTCCACATTCCATTCCATTCCATTCCACATTCCATTCCATTCCATTCCACTTTCCATTCCACGTTTCTTTCCATTAAATTTCACGTTCCATTCCATTCCATTCCATGCTCCATTCCTTTCCATTCCACATTCCATTCCATTCAATTTCACATTCCATTCCATTATATTGCTTTCCACATTCCATTCCATTACATTCCGTATTCCATTGCATTGCATTCCATTCTATTCAACATTTCATTCCATTCCATTCTTTTCCACATTCCATTCCACTTTATACCACATTCCATTCAGTTACATTCCACATTCCATTCCACATTCAATTCCATTCCATTACACATTCCATTCCATTCAGTTCCTCATTCCATTCCATTCCATTGCATTACACATTCCATTCCATTCCATTCCGCATTCCATTCCATTCCATTCCCTTCTATTCCACATTCCATGCCATTCCATTCCACATTCCAATCCATTGTTTTCCACATTCTATTCCACATTCTATTCCACGTTCCATTCCATTCCATTTCACAGTCCATTCCATTCCACATTCCATTCGATTCCATTCCATTCCACATTCCATTCCACTCCATTCCATATTCCATCCCATTGCATTCCACTTTTCATTCCTTCCTTTCCACGTTCCATTCCACATTCCATTCCACATTCCATTCCACATTGCATTACATTCAGTTGAACGTTCCTTTCCACCTTCCATTCCATTCCATTCCACGTTTCATTCAACATTCCATTACACATTCCATTCCACGTACCATTCAACCTTTCATTCCTCATTCCATTGCACATTCCTTTCCGTGTTTCATTCCACATTCGATTCCACGTTCCTTTCCACGTTCCATTCCAGGTTCCATTGCACGTTCTCTTCCATACCATTACAAGTTCCGTTCCACATTCCATTCCATTGCATTCCATGTCCGATTCCACATTTCATTCCACATTGCATTCCACATTCCATTCCGTTCCATTACATTTTCCATTCCACATTCCATTCTACATTCCATTCCACAATAAATTCCATTCCATTACATTCTATTCCACATTGCATTCAACATTCCATTCCGCATTCCATTCCACATTCCATTCCACATTTCAATAGACTCTATACCTCCGTCCATTGCACATTCCTTCCATTCCACTACACATTCCATTACACATTCCATTCAACATTCCATTCCACTTTCCTTTTGATTCCATTCCACATTCCATTCCACATTCCATTCCATTGCATTCAACGTTGCATTCCATTCCAACCAACTTTCCATTCCGTGTTCCATTCCTCATTTCATTCCACGTTCCGTTCCATTCTGTTCCATATTCCAATCAACATTCCATTTCACTTTTCATTCCCTTCCATTCCACATTCCATTCCATTCCTTTCCACATTACAAATTTTCCACATTTCATTCCAAATTCCATTCCACGTTCCATTCCATTCCGTTTGACGTTCCGTTCCACGTTGCATTCTATGTCCCATTCCATTCCATTCCACGTTCCATTCCGCTTTCCATACCATGCCATTTAACGTTCCATTCCAATCCTTTCCACTTGCCGTTCCACATTGCATTCCAGATTCAGTTCCACGTTGCATACCACATTGCATTCCATTCCATTCCAAATTGCATTCCACAATCCATTCCGTTCCATTAAACGTTCCATTCCACACTCCATTCCACATTCCATTCCACTTTCTGTTCCATTCCTTTCTACATTCCATTCCACATCCTACTGCACATTCCATTCCGTTCCTTTCCACATTCCATTGCATTACCTACCAAATTCCTTTCCATATTAAAATCCATTCCAATCCTCTTTCCATTCAATTCCATTACACATCCCATTCCACGAATCTTCCAGATTCCTTTTCACATTCGATTCCATTCCATTCAATTCCACATTCCATTCTACATTCTATTCCACATTGTATTCCAAATTCCATTTCACTCCATTCCATGTTCCCTTCCACATTCCATTCCTCATTCCATTGCATTCCATTCAACATTCCATTCCACATTCAATATCACATTCCATTACACATTCCATCCCATTCCATTCCACATTCAATTCCATTCCATTCCATTCCACATTCCATCCCACGTTCCAAAGCACGTTCCACAAAACTCTCCATTCCACGTTCCATTCCATTCCACATTCCTTTCCACATTCCAATCCATTGCATTCCACTATACATGCCACATTGCTTTCCACAATCCATTCCATTCCATTCAACATTCCATTCCTCATTCCACTGCATTCCATTCCCCATTAAATTCCACTTTCCATTCCATTCCATAATACATTCCATATTCCATTCCACATTCCATTCCACATTCCATTCCATTCCATTCAACATTCCGTTCCATTCCATCCGAAATTCCATTGCACGTTCCATTCCACGTTCAATTCCACGTTCCATTCAATCCATTCTGTGTTCCATTTTTTCCCATTCCAGATTTCATTCCAGCTTACATTTCCCATTCCATTCCACATTCCATTACACATTCCTTTCCATTCCATTCCACATTCAATTCCATTCCATTCCACATTCCATTCCATTCCATTCCACATTCCATTCCATTCTCTTCCACATTCCAATTCTTTCCACATTCCATTCTACATTCCATTCCACGTTCCATTCCATTCCATTCCACGTTAAATTCCACGATCCATTCCATCTTCCATTATATTCCATTCCACGTTCCACTCCACATTCCATTCCTTTCCATTTCATGTTCCATTCCACAATTCCATTACAAATTCCATTCCACTTTCAATTCCGTTCCATTCCACTTTCTATTCTACTCTCTACTCCACATTATACTCTACATTCCATTCCGTTCCAATACACATTCCATTCCACATATCATTCCACATTGCATTCCATTCCATTACACATTCCATTCCATTCAATTCCACATTCCATTCCACTTTGCTTTCCCCGTTCCATTCCACGTTCCTTTCCACTTACCATTCTTTTGCATTCCAGGTTCTATTCCACATTCCATTCCATTCCGTTCCAGTTTCCTTCCACATTCCATTCCACATTCCATTAAACATTACTTACGTTCCATTCCACATTAAATTGCACATTCCATTCCAAATTCCATTCCACTTTCCATTCCATTCTAATCCACATTCCATTAATCATTCCATTCAACATTCCATTCCACATTCCTTTCCACATTCCATTCCATTCTATTCCACATTGCATTCCAAATTCGATTCCATTATATTCTGCATTCTGTTCCACATTCCATTCCTCATTCCATTCCGTTCCATTTTACATTCCATTACACGTTCCATTCCATTCCGTTCGACGTTCAATTCCACGTGCCATTCCAGATTCCGTTCCACATTCCATTGCACATTCCATTTCAGATCCTATTCCATTCCATACCACATTCCATTCCAATCCATTCCACTTTCCACTCCACATTCAATTCTACATTCCATTCCACATTCCATTCCATTCCATTCCACATTCCAATTCTTTCCACATTCCATTCTACATTCCATTCCACGTTCCATTCCATTCCATTCCACGTTAAATTCCACGATCCATTCCATCTTCCATTATATTCCATTCCACGTTCCACTCCACATTCCATTCCTTTCCATTTCATGTTCCATTCCACAATTCCATTACAAATTCCATTCCACTTTCAATTCCGTTCCATTCCACTTTCTATTCTACTCTCTACTCCACATTATACTCTACATTCCATTCCGTTCCAATACACATTCCATTCCACATTCCATTCCACATATCATTCCACATTGCATTCCATTCCATTACACATTCCATTCCATTCCATTCGACATTCCATTCCACTTTGCTTTCCCCGTTCCATTCCACGTTCCTTTCCACTTACCATTCTTTTGCATTCCACGTTCTATTCCACATTCCATTCCATTCCGTTCCAGTTTCCTTCCACATTCCATTCCACATTCCATTAAACATTACTTACGTTCCATTCCACATTACATTGCACATTCCATTCCAAATTCCATTCCACTTTCCATTCCATTCTAATCCACATTCCATTAATCATTCCATTCAACATTCCATTCCACATTCCTTTCCACATTCCATTCCATTCTATTCCACATTGCATTCCAAATTCGATTCCATTATATTCTGCATTCTGTTCCACATTCCATTCCTCATTCCATTCCGTTCCATTTTACATTCCATTACACGTTCCATTCCATTCCGTTCGACGTTCAATTCCACGTGCCATTCCAGATTCCGTTCCACATTCCATTGCACATTCCATTTCAGATCCTATTCCATTCCATACCACATTCCATTCCAATCCATTCCACTTTCCACTCCACATTCAATTCTACATTCCATTCCACATTCCATTCCATTCCATCCCACATTCCATTCCAAGTTCAATTCCATTCCATTCCACATTCCATTCTATCTTCCATTCCATTACATTCCACGTTCCATTCCACGTTCCATTCGACGTTCCATTCCACGTTCCATTCCACATTCCTTTCCACGTTCCATTCCACATTCAAATTCCTTCCATTCCATATTCCATTACATTACATTATATTCCACAATCCATTCAGCATTCCATTCCACATTCCATTTCACATTCCATTCCACATTCCATTCCATTCCATTCCAGGTTTCATTACATTACACGTTCCCTTACACGATGCATTCCACATTGCAGACCAGGATTCATTCCATTTCATTCCAAGTTCCATTTCATTCCATTCCAATTTTCATTCCACATTCCATTCTACATTCCATTTCACATTCCATTCTCATTCCATTTCACTTTCCATTCCATTCCATTCTATTCCATTACACATTCCATTCCATTCCATTCCACATTCCATTGCATTCCATTCTACGTTCCATTCGGTTCCACATTCCATTCCATTCCGTTCCATGTTCAATTGCATTACATCCCACTTTCCATTCCATTCCATTCCACTTTCCATTACACATTCCATTGCATTCCATTCTATTCCAATTTCCATTCCATTCCAAACCACATTCCATTCCATTCCATTCCACATTCCATTCCATTCCATTCCACATTCCATTCCAAATTCCATTCCACATTCCATTCCATGTTCCATTCTATTCCATTCCACATTTCATTCCATGATCCATTCTATTACATTCCACATTCCATTTCATTCCATTCCACATTCCATTGCATTTCTTTCCACATTCCATTTTATTCAATTTAACATTCCATTCCATTCCATTGCATTCCACATTCCATTCAATTACACTCCGAATTCCATTCGAATCCATTCCATTCTATTCCACGTTCCAATCCATTTCATTCTATTCCACATTCCATTCCATTCCATTCCACATTCCATTCAATTACATTTCACATTCCATTCCACGTTGCATTCCACATTCTATTCCACGTTCCCTTCCACATTCCATTGAACATTCCATTCCATTCCAACCCACATTCCATTACACTTTCCATTCCATTCCATCTGACAATCAATTACACTTTCCATTCCATTCAATTCCACCTTTCATTCCACTTCCCATTCCACGTTCCATTCCGCGTTCCTCTGCAAGTTTCATTGCACATTCCATTCCTTTCCAGTCCACACTCCTTACCATTCCATTCCGTTCCTTTCCACAATCTATTCCATTCCATTCCACATTTCTTTCCACATTCCATTCCACATTCCATTACTTTCCATTCCACATTTTGTTCCACCCTCCATTCCACTTTCCATTCCACATTCCATTCCGTACCATTCCACTTTCCATTCCACAGTGCATTCCACATTCCATTCCACTTCCCTTTCCATTCCACTCCACATTCCATTCCACCCTCCATTCCACCCTCCATTTCCCATGCCATTTAGTTACATTCTGCATTCCATTGCACACTCCATTCCATTCCATTCCACTTTCCATTCCACACTCCATTCCACATTCCATTCCATACTCCATTCCACATAGAATTCCACATTCCATTCCACATTCCATTCCATCTTCCATTCCTCTTTCCATTCCAATCCATTCCATATTCCATTCCACATTCCTTTCCTTTCCATTCCACATTCCATTCCACACTCCATTCCACATTCAATTCCACATTACATTCTGTTCCATTCCACATTCCTTTACGCATTCCATTCCACATTGCATTCCAGATTCCATTCCAATCTATTCCACGATCCATTCCACACTCCATTCCTTTCTATTCCAGATTCCCTTCCATTCTCTTCCAAATTCACTTTCACATTGAATTCCTCATACCTTTCCACTCCATTCCACATTCCATTAAACATTACAAAACACGTTACATTCCACATGTAATTCAACATTCCATTCCGTTCCATTCCACATTGCATTCAGCACTCCATTACACATTCCATTGCACATTCCAAGCCATTTCATTTGACATTCCTTTCCACATTCCATTCCACAATGCGTTCCACATAGCATTCCGTTTCAGTCCACATTCCATTGCATTCCATTACACATTCCATTCCACTTTCCATTTCACATTCCGTTCCTTTCCATTCAACATTCCACTCCACGTTCCATTACAAGTTCCATTCCATTCTATTCCTCGTTTTGTTTCAAGTTTTATTCCACATTCCATTCCACATTTCATTTCACATTCCATTCCACATTCCATTCCATTCCACTCCACATTTCTTTCCAGATTTCATTCCATTGCATTCCACATTCCATTCCGTTCTATTCCAGATTCCATCCCAGTCTATTCCACATTCCATTCCATTCCATTCCATGTTCCATTCCACATTCCATTCCACATTCCATTTCACGTGGCTTTCCATTCCTTTCCAGGTTCCATTCCACGTTCCATTCCATTCCATTCCACTTTCCATTACACATTCCATTGCACATTCCTATCCAAATTCCATTCCACACTTCATTCCACTTTCTATTGCACATTCCATTCCATATTCCATTGCGCATTCTTTTCCATACAGTTCTAAGATCCATTTCACATTCCATTCTAGTCCATTCCACGTCCCATTGCTCATTCCATTCCACATTCCATTTCATTCTATTCCACATTCCATTCCAAAGTCCATTCCATTCCACTCCACATTCCCTTCCACATTCCATTCCACATTTGATTTCACGTACCTTTCCTCATTCCTTTCCACATTCCATTCTACCTTCCATTCCACATTCCTTTCCATTTCTTTCGACATTCAATTCCACGTTCCATTCCATTCCATTCAACTTTACATTCCATATTCCATTGAACATCACATTCCACGTTCCATTCCATGTTCCATTCCGTGTTCCATTCCACATTCCATTCCATTCCATTCCAATTTCCCTTCCACATTCCATCCCAGATTACATTCCACATTACATTCCGTGGCATTCCACATTCCATTCCACATTCCATTCCACATTCCACTCCATTCCTTTCCACTTTAAATTAAACATTCCTTTCCACATTCCATTCCATATAGCATTCCATTCCATTCCACAATCCATTCCAAATTCCATTCCATTCCATTCCACATTCCTTTCCACATTCCATTCG
This sequence comes from Pongo pygmaeus, assembly GCF_028885625.2. Classification (NCBI taxonomy): domain Eukaryota; kingdom Metazoa; phylum Chordata; class Mammalia; order Primates; family Hominidae; genus Pongo; species Pongo pygmaeus. Next base: position 3,474,101 of record NC_085931.1, read on the forward strand.
ACATTCCATTCCACAGTCCATTCCAAATTACATTACACATTCAATTCCACACTCCATTCTCATTCCATTGCATTTCTTTCCACTTTCCATTCCACATTCCATTGCATTCCAATTCACATGCCACTCCACATTCCATTCCATTCCATTCCATTCCACATTCCATTCAACATTCCATTCCAAATTCCATTCCGCAGTCCATTCCACTCCGTTCCAAATTCCATTCCATGCCGATGAACATTCCATTCCACATTTCTTTCCATTCCTTTCCACATTCCATTCCACATTCCATTCCACATTCCTTTCCACATCCCATTCAACATTCCATTGCAAATTCCATTCCACATCCCATTCAACATTCCATTCCACATTCCATTCCATTCCATTCCACATTCTGTTCTCATTCCATTGCATTCATTTCCACATTCCCTTCCACATTCCATTCCATTCCATTCCACTTTTCATACCACAATCCATTCCACATTCCATTCCATGCTCCATTCCACTTTCCATTCCATGTTCCATTCCATTCCATTCCATTACTCGTTCCATTCCATTCCAATCAATGTTCCAATTCATTCCGTTCCACATTTCATTCCACATTCCATTTCACATTCCGTTGCACATTATATTTCACTTTCCAATCCATTCCATTCCATTCCACATTCCATTCCATTCCATTCCATTCCATTCCAAATTTCATTCCATTGCATTCCGCATTCCATTCCATTGCATTCCGCATTCCATTCTGTTCTCTTCCATTTCATTCCACATTCCATTCTACTTTCCATTCCATGTCGCATTCCATGTTACATTCCATGTCCCATTCCAGTTTGCATTCCTTTCCATTGCACATTCCATTCCATTCCATTCCGCATTCCAATCCATTCCATTCCACGTTCCATTCCACGATCCATTCCATTTTCCATTCCACGTTGCATTCCAAGTTCCTTTCCATTACATTCCACATTCCATTCCACGTTCCTTTCCATTAAATTCCACATTCCATTCCATTCAATTCCACGTTCCATTCCATTTCATTCCACGTTGCATTCCACCTTCCATTCCACGTTCAATTCCACGTTACATTCCACGTTCCATTCCTTTCCATTCCACATTCCTTTCCATTCCATTTCACATTCCATTCCATTCGATTCGACATTCCATTCCACTCTCCATTCCACGTTGAATTCCATTTTCCCTTCCATGTCCCACTCCATGTTCCATGCCTTTCCATTCCACATTCCATTCCATTCCATTCCACGTTCCAGTCAACATTCCAATCCATTCAATTTCACATTCCATTCCATATTCCATTCCACGTTCCACATTCTCTTCCAGTTCCATTCCACAATCCATTCCGTGTTCAATTACAGGAACCATTGCACTTTCAATTCCACATTCCATTCCATTCCATTCCATTCCATTCCATGCCACATTCCCTTCCACATTACATTCCACATTCGATTCCACGTTCCATTCCACATTCCTTTCCATGTTCTGTTCCACGTTCCTTTCCACTTTCCATTCCATTTCATTCCACGTTACATTTCCTTCCATTCCACTTTCCATTCCACATTCCATTGCACATCCCATTCCACTTTCCATTCCATGTTACATTCCATGTCCCATTCAACGTTACATTCCATGTTCCATTCAACGTTACATTCCATGTTCCAATCCACTTTCCATTCCATTCCATTGCACTTCCCCTTCCACATTACATTCTGCGTTCCTTACCATGTTCCATTCCACTTTTCATTCCATGTTCCTTTCCACATTCTATTCCATTCCATTCCACTTTCCATTCCACTTTCCATTCCACATTCCATTCCACATTCCATTCCACATTCCACTGCAAATTCCGTTCCACATTCCATTCCACATTCCATTGCGCATTCCATTCCACATTCCATTTCTTTCCATTTCACATTCCTTTACGTTCCATTCCACATCCCATTCCACATTCAATTCCATTCCATTCCAGATTCCATTGGACATTCCATTCCATTCCATTGCACATTCCTTTCCATTGCATTCCAATTTCCATTCTAATCCATTTCATGTTACATTCCATAACATTCCCCAATCCATTCCATTCCATTCCATTCCACATTCTATTGCATTCCGCATTCCATTCTATTCCATTTCCCATTCCACTCCATTCCATTCCATTCCTTTCCACATTCCATTACATTGCATTCCACATTCCATGTGGAAACTGAAATGCAAGGTGCAATAGAATGGAAATGAATGGAATGCAATGGAATGGAATGTGGAAAGGAAAGGAATGGAATGTGGAAATTAATGGACTGGAATGTGGAATGGAACAGAATGTGCAATGGAATGTAATGTAATGGAATGTAATGGAATGGAATGTGGAATGGAATGTGGAATGGAATGTGGAATGGAATGTGGAATGGAAAGTGGAATTGAATGGAGTTGAATGTGGAATGGAATGTGGAATGAAATGTGGAATGGAACGTGGAATGAAATGGAATTGAGGGGAATGGAATGGAATGGGGAAATTAATGGAATGCATTGTGGAATGGAACAGAATGTGCAATGGAATGTAAAGTAATGGAATGTAATGGAATGGAATGTGGAATGGAATGTGGAAAGGAAAGTGGAATGGAATGGAATGGAATGTGGAATGTAATGTGGAATGAAATGTGGAATGGAACGTGGAATGAAATGGAATGGAGAGAAATGGAATAGAATGGGGAATGGAATGTGGAACGGAATGTGGAATGGAAGGTGAATGGAATGGAATGGAGTGGAATGGAAAGGATTGTGGAATGGAATGTGGTATGAATTGGAATAGAATGTGGAATGGAATGGAATGGAATATGGAATGGATCGTGGAATAGAATTGAATGGAATGTGAAATGGAATGGAATGGAATATGCAGTGGAATGTAATGGAATGTTTAATGGAATGGAAGGGAATGTAATATGGAATGCAACAGAATGGAATGTAATGGAATTGAATGGAATGTGAAATCGAAAGTGGAATGGAATGTGTAAACGATAGTGTAATGGAATGGAAAGTGGAACGGAATGTGGAAAGGAATGGAAAGGAAAATGGAATGGATTGGAAAGGAATGTGGAATGCAATGAAAAGGAATGGAAGATGGAATGCAATGGAATGGAATGAAAAGGAATCGAACGCGGAATGGAATGGAAATGAATGGGGAATGGAATGTGGTATGGAAAGTGGAGTGGAATGGAACGGTAAACAATGGAATGTGCAATGGAATGTGGAACGGAAAGTGGAATGGAATTTAATGGAACGTGGTATGCAATGTTGAATGGATGGGAATGGCGTGTGGAATGGAATGGAATGGAATGCAGTGTGCAATGGAATGGAATGGAAAGTGGAATGGAATGGAATGCAAATTGGAATGGAATGGAATGTGTACCAGAATGCAAAGGATTGGGTAGTGGAAAGTGGAATAGATTGGAATTAAATGGAAGATAATGCGGAATGGAATGCAATGGAATGTGGAATGTAATGGAATGGAAAGTGAAATGGAAATAGAAGGGAATGTGGAATGGTACGGAATGGAGTGTGGAATGGAATAGAATTGAATGTGGAAGGGAAAGTCGAATGGAATGGAATGGAATGTGAAATAGAATGTGGAATGGAATGGAAAGTGTAATGGATTGGAATGGGATGTCGAATGGAATGCAATGGAATGTGGAATGGAATGTGGAATGGAACTTGGAATGCAATGGAATGGAATAGAATGGAATGTGGAGTGGAAAGTGGAAAGGAATGCGGAATGGAATGGAAAATGGAATGGAATGGAATATAATGGAATGTGGAATGGAATTTTGAAGGGAAAGTGGAATGGAAGGCTATAGAATGGAATGTGTAATGGAATGGAACGAATTGTGGAATGGAATGCAATGGAATGTGGAATTGAATGCAATGGAATGTGGAATTGAATGCAATGCAATGTGGAATGGAACGGAATGGAAAGTGGAATGGAATTTGTAATGGAATGGAATACAGAATGGAATGTGGAACCGAATGGAATGGAATGGAATGCACTGTGGAATGCAATGGAAGGGAATGGAATGTGAAATGGAATGGAATGGACTGTGGAATGGATTGGAAGTTAATGGAATGTGAAATTCAATGGAATGGAATGGTGTGGAATGGAATGTGGAATGGAAATAAATGGAATACAATGGAATGTGGAATGGAACGGAATGTGGAATGCAATGGAATTTAATGTGGAATGGAATGGAATTGAATGTGGAATGGAAAGGAATGGAATGTGAATGAAATGGAAAGTAATGGAAGGTGAATGGAATGGAGTCTAATTTAATGTGGAATGGAATGGAATTGAATCTGGAGTGGAAAGGAATGGAATGTGAATGAAATGGAAAGGAATGGAAGGTGAATGGAATGGAAAGTGGAATGGAATAGAGTGGAATGTGGAATGGAATGGAATGGAAAGTGGAATGAAATGTGGAACGGAATGGAATGGAATGAGGAATGGAAAGGAATGGAACGAATGGAAGGTGCAATGGAATGTGGAATAGAATGGAATGGAAAGTGAAATCGAATGAGGAATGGAAAATGGAATGGAATGGAATGGAACATGGAGTGGAACGTGGAGTGGAATGTGTAATGGAAAGTGGAATGGAACGTGGAATGGAATATGGAATGCAAACTGGAGTGGAATGGAATGGAAAGGAATGTGGAATAGAATGGAATGGATTGTGAAAAGGAGGGGAATGGAAAGTAGAATCGAATGAAATGGAATGGGGAATGGAAAGGATTGGAACGAAACGGATTGGAATGTGGAATACAATGGAGTGGAAAGTGGAATGGAATGTGGAATTGAATGTGGAAAGGAATGGAATGGATTGTGGAATGGAATGGAAAGGAATGGAATGTGAATTAAAATGGATTGGATTGTGCAATGGAATGGTATGGAATGGAATGTGGAATGGAATGGAATGGAATGGAATGGAATGGAATGGAATGTGAAATGAAATGGAATGAAATGTGGAATGGAACGTGGAAAGGAATGGAAAGGAACGTGGAATGGAAAGGATAGGAATGTGAATTGGAATCAGGAATGGAATGGATAAGAAAGGAATGGAAAGTGGAATGTAATGAGATGGAATATGGAATGGAATGAAGAATGTAATGCAATGGAATGAAGAATGTAATGCAATGGAATGAAGAATGTAATGCAATGGAATGAAGAATGTAATGCAATGGAATGAAGAATGGAATGGAATGGAGTGTGGAATGGAATGTGGAAGTGAATGGAATGGAATGGAATGTGGAATGGAATAGAATGGAAAGTGGAATGGAATATTTAATGCAATGTCCAATGATACATAATGGAATGTGGAATGGAATGTGGAATGGAATGGAATGGAAGGTAGAATGGAATGGAATGGAAGGTGGAAGGGAATGTATCATGGAATGGAATGGAACATGGAATGGAATGTGGAATAGAATGTGGAATGGAATATGTAATGGAATGCAATGGAATGGAATGTGGAATGCAATGGAATGGAATGGAATGTAGAATGGAATGGAATGTAATGGAATGGAATGCGAAACAAAATTAAATGGAACGTGGAATGGAATGGAATGGAATATGGAATGGAACATGGAATAGAATGGAATGGAAATTGGAATGGAATATGAAATCGAATGGAATGAAATTTAGAATGGAACATGGAATGGACAGTGGAAAGAAATATGGAATGGAACGTGGAATGGAACGTAGAAAGGAAAGTGGAATGGAACGTGGAATTGAACGTGGAATGGAATGGAATGCAATTTGGAATGGAATCTGTAATGGAATGGAATGGAGTTTGCAATGGAATGTGGAATGGAATGGAATGGAATGGAATTTGCAATGGAATGTGGAATGGAATGCAATGGAATGTGGAATGGAATGCAAATGAATGTGAAATTGAATAGATTGGAAGGTAGAAAGGAGGAATGGAATGGAATGGATTGGAAAGTAGAATGAAGGAATGGAATGGAAAAGAATGTGGAGTGCAATGAAAGTGAATGGAAAGTGTAATGGAATGTTCAATGGAATGTAATGAAATATGGAATGGAATGTGGAATGGAATGGAATGGAAAGAGGAATGGAATGTGGAATTGAAGGGAATGGAATGCAATTGAATGGAATGGAATATAATGTGAAATGTAAAGGAGAGGATTGTGGAATGGAATGTGGAATGGAATGGAATGGAAAGTGGAATAGAATATGTAATGCAATGGAATGGAATAGGGATTGGAATGGAAAGGAATATGGAATACAATGTGGAATGGAATGGATACACGAATGGAATGTGTAACGGAATGGAATGTGGAATAGAATGTTTAATGGAATGGAACGGAATGTGGAATGGAATGGAATAGAATGGTATGTGGAATCGAATGGATTGGAATGTTGAATGGAATGGAATAGAATTTGAAATGGAATGGAATGGAATGTGGAATGGAATGGAATGGAATGCGGAATGGAACGTGGAGTGGAATGGAAGGTAATGTGGAATGGAGTATGAAATGAAATGGAATGAGAAGTAAAGAAAAGGAAAGGAATGGAATGTGGAATGGAATGGAATGGAATGTGGAATGGAATGTGACGGAATGTGGAATGGATTGTGGAATGGAAAGTGCAATGGAATGGAATGAATGTGGAATGGAATGTGAAATGTAATGGAATCGAATGTGTAATGGAGTGGAATAGAATATGTATGGAATGGAATGTGTAACGTAATGGAATCGAATGTGTAATGGAATGGAATGGAAAGGAATGTGGACTTGAATGGATTGGAATGGAATGGAATGTGGAATGGAATGGAATTGAATTTGGAATGGAACGTGGAATGGTATGGAAAGGAATGTGAAATAGAATGTGGAATGGAATGGAATGGAATGTGGAATGCAATGGAATGGCATTTTGAATGTAATGGAATTGAGTGGAACGGAGTGTGAAATGGAATGGAATGGAATGTGGAATGTAATGGAATGGAATGTGGAATGCAATGGAATGCAACAGAATGGAATGTGGAATGGAATGTGGAATGGAACTTGGAATGAAATTTAGTGGAATGGAATGGAAAATGGAATTGAATGGAGTGGAATGGAATGTGGAATGGAATTTGGATTGGAATGGAATGTGGAATGGAATGGAATGGAATGTGGTATGGAATGGAAAGGAAAGTTGAATGGAATGTGGAATGGAAGGGAATGGAATGCAGTGTGGAATGGAATGGAATGGAATACATAATGGAATGGAATGTGGAATGGAATGTGGAATGGAATGGAATGGAAAGTGGAATGCAATGGAATGGAATGTGCAATGGAATGGAATGGAATGTGGAATGGAATGGAATGGAATATGGAATGGAGTGAAATGTAATTTGCAATGGAATGGAATGGAATGTGGAATGGAAAGGAATGGAATTTGGAATGGAAGGGTATTGAATTGAATGGAATGTGGAATGGAATGGAATGGAATGTGGAATGGAATGGAATGGAATGTGGAATGGAATGGCATGTGGAATGGAATGTGGAATGGAATATGGAATGGAAAGAAATGCGTAAAGGAATGGAATGCAATGAGGAATGGAATGTGGAATCGAATGTGGAAAGATGTGCAATGTGGAATGGAATTGAATGGAATGTGGAACGGAAAGTGGAATGGAATTTGGAATGGAATGGAATGGGCAATGGAATGCAATGGAATGGAATGTGGAATTTAATGGAATGGAATGGAATGGAATTTGAAATGGAATGGAATGAAATTTTGAATGGAACGCAGAATGGAACGTACAATGGAACATGGAATGGAAAGTGGAATGGAACTTGGAAATGAATGTTGAATTGAATGTGGAATGGAATGGAAAGGAATGCGGAATGCAACGGAATGGAATGTGAAATGGGAGGAAATAGAATGGGATGTAGTGTCGAATGTAATGGAGAGGAATGGATTGTGGAATGGTATGTGGTATGGAAAGAAATGGAATGTGGAGTGGAATGGAATCTAATATGGAATGTAACGTGGAATGGAATGGAAAGGAATGTGGAATGGAACGTGGAATGGAATGGAATGGAAAGTGGAATGGAATGGAACGGAATGTGGAATGGAACGTGGAATGGAATCGAAAAGAAAGAGAAATGGAATGGATAGAATCTGGAATGGAATGGAAAGTGGAATGCAGTGGAAAGGAATGTGGAATGGAATGGAACTGAATGTGGAATGGAACGTGGAATGGAACGTGGAATGGAACTTGGCATGGAACATGGAATGGAATTTGCAGTGGAGGGAATGTGGAATGGAATGGAATCTGGAATGTAACATGGAATAGAATGGAATGGAATGTGGAATGGCATTTGGAATGGAATTGAATGGAATGGAAAGGAATGGAATGGAATGGAATATGGAATGTAATGTAATGTAATGTGGATTGGAATGTGGAATGGTACGGAATGGAATGGAATGTGGAATGGAATTTGGAAAGGAATGGAAAGGAATGGAATGGAATTTGAAATGAAATGTGGGATGGAATGGAATGGAATGTGGAATGCAATGGAATGGAAAGGAATGTGCAATGTAATGTGCAATGTAATGGAATGGAACGTGGAATGGATCATGGAATGCTACGTGGAATGGAATGGAATGGAATGGAATGGAATGTGGAATGGAATGGAATGGAATGCGGAATGGTACATGAAATGTAATGGAATGAAACGGGGAATGGAACATGGAATGGAACGTCAAATGAATGGTGAAATGTATTGTGGAGTGGAATTGAATGGAACGTGGAATGCAACGTGGAATGGAACGTGCAATGGAACGGGGAATGGAAGGTGGAAAGGAATTCAATGCAATGTGGAATGGAATGGAATGTGGAATATGATGGAATGGAATGTGGAATGGAATGTGGAATGGGGAGGAATTTGGAATGGTTTGTGGAATGGAATGTAATGGTTTGTGGAATGGCATGTGGAATGGAATGGAATGTGGAATGGAACGTGCAATGGAATGGAATGTAATGGAATGTGGAATGGAAAGGAATGGAATGTGGAATGGAACACCTTGGAATGTGGAAAGGAATGGAAAATAATTTGGAATGCACTCTGGAATGGAATGGAATGGAATATGTACTGTAACGTGGAATGGAATGGATTGGAATGGATTGTGGAATGGAACGTGGAACGGAATGGAATGGAATCTGGAATGGAATGCAATGGAATGTAGAGTGGAATGCAATAGAATCAAATGGAATTTGAAATGAAATGGAATGGAATGTGGAATGGAATGTAATGAAATGTGGAATTAAATGTGGAATTGAATGGAATGGAATGTGGAATGATATATGAAATGGAATGGAATGTAACGTGGAATGGAATGTGAAATGGAATGGGATGGAATGTTGAATGAAATGTGGAATGGAATGGCTTGGAATGTGGAAAGCAATGCGGAATGGAATGGAATGGAACGTGGAATGGAATGTGGAATGGAATGGAATGGAATGTGGAATACAACGTGGAAAGGAACGTGGAATGCAACGGGGAATGGAATGTGGAATAGAATGGAATGGAATGGAATGGAATGTGGAATGCAATGGAATGGAATGGAATGTGCAATGGAACAGAATGCGGAATGGAATGGAATGGAATGTGGAATGGAATGTTGAATGGAATGGAATGGAATGTGAACTGCAATGGTAAGGAATGTGGAATGGAATGGAATGGTATGTGGAATGGGGTGTGGAATGTAATGTGGAATGGAATGGAAAGGATTGTGCAACGTAATGGAATGGAGTGTGGAATATAATGTGGAATGGAATGGAAAGGATTGTGCAACGTAATGGAATGGAATGTGGAATGGAATGTGGTATGCAATTGAATGGAATGCGGAATGGAATGGAAAGGAATATGGAATGGAATGGAATGGAATGTGAAATGGAACATTCCATTCCACATTCCATTCCACATTCCATTCAACCTTCCATTCCATTCCATTCCACGTTCAATTCCACTTTCCATTCCACATTCCGTTCCATGTTCCATTTCACATTCCGTTGCATTCCATTCCATATTCCATTGCATTCCATTCCACGTTCCATTCCAAGTTCCATTCCACATTCCATTGCATTCCATTCCACATTCCATTCCAAGTTCCATTCCACTCCATTCCTCATTCCTTTCCACATTCCATTCCCCTTTCCAGTCGAAACCATCCTACGTACCATTCCATTCCATTCCACATGCCTTTCCATTCAATTCCACATTAAATTCGACATTCCATTCCACATTCCATTCCATTCCTTTCTTTTCCACTTTCCTTCCATTCCATTCCACATTCCATTCCATTATATTTCTCATTCCATTACATTCCATTCCAAATTCCACTACATTCCATTCCATTCGACATTCCATTCCATTCCAATCCACATTCCATTCAATTCCATTCCACATTCCACTCCAAGTTCCACTCCACGTTGCATTCCACTTTACATTCCACGTTGCATTCCGCGTTCCATTCCCTACCATTCCACATTCCATTCCATTCCATTCCACTTTCCATTACACGTTCCATTCCACATTGCATTCCTCGTTTCATTCCTCGTTGCATTCCACGTTCCATTTCCTTCCACTCCACATTCCATACCATTGCCTTACACATTCCATTCCTTTCCATTCCATTCTATTTCACATTCCATTCCACATTCCATTCCCTTTCATTACAGATTCCATTCTATTCTATCCCATATTTCATTCCACGTTCTATTCCACGTTCCATTCCAATACATTCCACATTCCATTGCACATTGCATTCCATTACAGACCATATTCCATTCTGCATTCCATACCATTCCATTTCAACATTCCATTCCATTCCATTCTACATTACATTCCATTTTCCATTCCATTTCACACTGCATTCCACATTCCATTCCACATTCCAATCCATTCCATCCCACATTCCATTCCACATTCCAATCCATTACATTCCACGTTCCATTCCACGTTCCATTTCACATTCCATTCCACATTCCATTCCATTCCATTCCACATTGCATTCCACATTCCATTCCATATTCCATACCATTCCATTGCACATTACATTCCACAATCTATTGCATTCAATTAACCAGTCAATTCCATGTTCCTTTCCACGTTCCATTCCACATTCCATTCCACGATTCTTTCCATTCCATTCCACTTTGCAATCAACATTCCATTCCACATTCCATACCATTCCATTGCACATTCCATTTCACAATCCATTTGATTCAATTCCACTTTCAATTCCACGTTGCGTTCCACATTCAATTCCACTTTCCATTCCACATTCTATTTCACTTTCCATAACATTCCATTCCATTCCATTCCACATTCCGATTCATTCCATTCCATTCCACATTCCATTCCGTTTCATTCCACATTCCATTCCATTCAATTCCACATTCCATTCCACATTGCATTCCTCATTCCATTCCATTCCATTCTATTACACTTTCCCTTCCATTCCATTCCACTTTCCATTCCACATTGCATTCCACATTCCATTCCACGTTCCATTCCATTCCATTCCATTCGACATTCCATTCCATTCCATTCCACATTCTATTCCATACAATTCCGCATTCCATTAGAGTCCATTCCATTCCATTCCACATTCCATTCCATTCCATATTCCATTCCATTCCACATTTCTATCCATTCCATTCCTTTCCACATTCCATACCATTCAATTCCACATTAAATTCCATTCCATTTCACATTCCATTCCACGTTCCATTCCACGTTGCATTCCACGTTCTATTCCATTTTCCATTCCTCATTTCATTCCTTTCCATTGCACATTCCATTCCATTCCATAAGACGTCCCATTCCATTCCATTCCACATTTCATAAATCGTTCCATTCCATTCCATTCCACCTTCAATTCCACGTTCCATTCCACATTCCATTACATTCCATTACATTCCATTCCACGTTAAATTCCACGTTCCATTCCACGTTACATTCCACTTTCCATTCCACTTTCCATTCCATATTCTATTCCACAGTCCATTCCGTTCCATCCCACATGCCATTCTACGTTCCATTCCTTATTCCATTACATTCCATTCCACATTCCATTCCACATTCCATTGAACATTCCATTCCACATTCCATTCCATTCTGTACCACGTTCCATTCCACATTCCATTCCACATTCTGTTCCACGTTCCTTTCCATTACATTCCACTCCACATTCCATTCCACGTTCCTTTCCATTACATTCCACGTACCATTCCACTTTTCAATCCATTCCTTTCCATGTTCCATTTCACATTCCATTGCACATTCCATTCCATGTCCATTCCACATTCCATTCCACGTTCCATTCCACGTTCCATTCCATTCCATTACACGATCCCTTCCACATTCCATTCCATTCCATTCCACTTTCCATTCCACATTCCATTCCACGTTCCATTCCATGTTCCATTCCATTCCAATCCACGTTCTGTTCAACACAGCATTCCATCCACTTTCCATTTCACATTCCATTACACATTCCATTCCACATTGCACTCCATTCCATTCCACATTGCACTCCATTCCATTCCAAGTGCCACTCCACATTCCTTTCTTCATTCCATTCCACATTCCATTTCATTCCATTACACATTCCATTACATTCCATTCCACATTCTGTTGCATTGCATTCCACATTCCATTCCACATTCCAGTCCGTTCCATTCCACAATCCATTCCACATTCCAATCCATTCCATTCCACGTTCCATTCCACGTTCCATTCCACATTCCATTCCACATTTCATTCCATTCCATTCCATATTCCATTCCACATTCCATTCCATTCCATTCCACCTTCCGTTCCACATTCCATTCCACGTTCCTTTCTATTCCATTCCACGCCCCATTCCACCTTCCATTCCACGTTGCATTCCAGGTTCCTTTCCACGATCCATTCCATTCCATTCCACATTCCATTCCGCATTCCACTCCATATTTCATGCCACATTCCATTGAAAATTACATTCCACATTCCATTCCATTGCATTCCACATTGCATTCCATTGTAGTCCACATTCCAATCCACATTCCTTTCCATTCCATTTGAACATTCCAATCTATTCCATTCCACATTCCATTCCACCATCCATTCCATTCCACATTCCATTCCACACACCATTCCACACTCCATTCCATACCATTCCATATTCCATTCCACATTCCGTTCCATTCCATTCCACATTCCATTCCACGTTCCATTCCTCATTCAGTTGTACATTCCATTCAACATTCCATTCCATTCCATACCACATTCTGTTCCACATTCCAATCCATTCCATTCTCATTGTTTTCCATTCCATTCCACATTTCATTCCAAGTTCCATTCCATGTTCCACTCCACGTTCCATTCCACGTTCCATTTCGCATTGCATTCCATTCTATTTCGCATTCCATTCCACTCCATTACACATTCTATTCCACATTCCATTCCATTCCATTCCACATTCCATTCCACATTACATTACATTCCATTCCATATTGCACAGCATTCCATTCCACATTGCATTCCTTTCCATTCCACGTTACATTGCACATTCCCTTCCACGTTCCAATCAACATTCCTTTCCACACCATTCCAAATTACAGTGCATTCCATTCCACATTCCAATCCACATTCCTTTCCACATTCCATTCCATTCCGTTACATATTACATTACATTCCATTCCACGTTCCATTCCACGTTCCATTTCAAATTCTCTTCCACATTCCATTCCACGTTCCATTCCACATTCTAGTCCATCCCATTCCAATTTCCATTCCATTGCATTCCACGTTCCATTCCATATTCCATTCCACATTCCATTCCACGTTTAATTCCGTTCCATTCCGCGTTTCCTTCCACATTCTTTTCCACATTGCATTCCACATTCCATTCCATTCAATTCAATTCCATTCCACATTCCCTTCAACATTAAATTCCACATTCCATTCCACATTCCATTCCATTCTGTTCCACGTTCCATTCCACATTCCATTCCACATTCCATTCCACGTTCCTTTCCGTTGCATTCCACGTACCATTCCACTTTTCAATCCATTCCTTTCCACGTTCCATTTCACATTCCATTGCACATTCCATTCCATGTCCATTCCACATTCCATTCCACGTTCCATTCCATTCCATTACACGATCCCTTCCACATTCCATTCCATTCCATTCCACCTTCCATTGCACATTCCATTCCACGTTCCATTCCATGTTCCATTCCATTCCAATCCACGTTCCGTTCAACACAGCATTCCATCCACTTTCCATTTCACATTCCATTCCACATTCCATTCCACATTGCACTCCGTTCCATTCCAAGTGCCACTCCACATTCCATTCCTCATTCCATTCCACATTCCATTTCATTCCATTACACATTCCATTACATTCCATTCCACATTCTGTTGCATTGCTTTCCACATTCCATTCCACATTCCAGTCCATTCCATTCCACATTCCATTCCACATTTCATTCCATTCCATTCCATATTCCATTCCACATTCCATTCCATTCCATTCCACATTCCGTTCCACCTTCCATTCCACGTTCCTTTCTCTTCCATTCCACGCCCCATTCCACCTTCCACTCCACGTTCCATTCCAGGTTCCTTTCCACGATCCATTCCATTCCATTCCACATTCCATTCCGCATTCCACTCCATATTTCATGCCACATTCCCTTGAAAATTACGTTCCACATTCCATTCCATTCCATTCCACATTGCATTCCATTGTAGTCCACATTCCAAGCCACATTCCTTTCCATTCCATTTAAACATTCCAATCTATTCCGTTCCACATTCCATTCCACCATCCATTCCATTCCACATTCCATTCCACACACCATTCCACACTCCATTCCATACCATTTCATATTCCATTCCACATTCCGTTCCGTTCCATTCCACATTCCGTTCCATTCCATTCCACATTCCATTCCACGTTCCATTCCTCATTCAGTTGTACATTCCATTCAACATTCCATTCCATTCCATACCACATTCTGTTCCACATTCCAATCCATTCCATTCTCATTGTTTTCCATTCCATTCCACATTCCATTCCAAGTTCCATTCCATGTTCCATTCCACGTTCCATTCTACGTTCCATTTCGCATTGCATTCCATTCTATTTCGCATTCCATTCCACTCCATTACACATTCTATTCCATATTCCATTCCATTCCATTCCACATTCCATTCCACATTACATTACATTCCATTCCATATTGCACTGCATTCCATTCCACATTGCATTCCTTTCCATTCCACGTTACATTGCACTTTCCCTTCCACGTTCCAATCAACATTCCTTTCCACACCATTCCAAATTACAGTGCATTCCATTCCACATTCCATTCCACATTCCTTTCCACATTCCATTCCATTCTGTTACATATTACATTCCATTCCATTCCATGTTCCATTCCACGTTCCATTCTAAATTCTCTTCCACATTCCATTCCACGTTCCGTTCCACATTCTAGTCCATCCCATTCCACTTTCCATTCCATTGCATTCCACATTCCATTCCATATTCCATTCCACATTCCATTCCACGTTTAATTCCGTTCCATTCCACGTTTCCTTCCACATTCCTTTCCACATTGCATTCCGCATTCCATTCCGTTCAATTCAATTCCATTCCACATTCCCTTCAACATTAAATTCCACATTCCGTTCTACATTCCATTCCACATTCCTTTCCATTCTGTTCCACGTTCCATTCCACATTCCATTCCACATTCCATTCCACGTTCCTTTCCATTACATTCCACGTACCATTTCACTTTTCAATCCATTCCTTTCCACGTTCCATTTCACATTCCATTGCACATTCCATTCCATGTTCCATTCCACATTCCATTCCACGTCCCATTCCATGTTCCATTCCATTCCAATCCACGTTCCATTCAACACTGCATTCCATCCAGTTTCCATTTCACATTCCATTCCACATTCCATTCCATATTGCACTGCGTTCCATTTCAAGTGCCACTCCACATTCCGTTCCTCATTCCGTTCCACATTCCATTTCATTCTATTCCACATTCCATTACGTTCCATTCCACATTCTGTTGCATTGCATTCCACATTCCCTTCCACATTCCAGTCCGTTCCATTCCACATTCCTTTCCACATTCCAATCCATTACATTCCACGTTCCATTCCACGTTCCATTCCACATTTCATTCCATTCCATTCCACATTCCATTCCATTCCATTCCACGTTCCGTTCCACATTCCATTCCACGTTCCTTTCTTTTCCATTCCACGCCCCATTCCACCTTCCATTCTACATTCCATTCCAGGTTCCTTTCCACGATCCATTCCATTCCATTCCACATTCCATTCCGTATTCCACTCCATATTTCATGCCACATTCCATTGAAAATTACATTCCACATTCCATTCCATTCCACATTGCATTCCATTGTAGTCCACATTCCAATCCACATTCCTTTCCATTCCATTCAAACATTCCAATCTATTCCATTCCACATTAGATTCCACCATCCATTCCATTCCACATTCCAATCCACACACCATTCCACACTCCATTCCATACCATTCCATATTCCATTCCACATTCCATTCCATTCCATTCCACATTCCATTCCAAGTTCCATTCCTCATTCAGTTGTACATTCCATTCAACATTCCATTCCATTCCATACCACATTCTATTCCACATTCAAATCCATTCCATTCTCATTCTTTTCCATTCCATTCCACATTCCATTCCAAGTTCCATTCCGCGTTCCATTCCACGTTCCATTCCACGTTCCATTTCGCATTGCATTCCATTCTATTTCGCATTCTATTCCACTCCATTACACATTCTATTCCACATTCCATTCCATTCCATTCCACGTTCCATTCCACATTCCATTACATTCCATTCCATATTCCACTACATTCCATTCCACATTGCATTCCTTTCCATTCCATGTTACATTGCACATTCCCTTCCACGTTCCATTCAACTTTCCATTCCACACCATTCCAAATTACAGTGCATTCCTTTCCACATTCCATTCCACATTCCTTTCCACATTCCATTCCATTCCGTTACATATTACATTCCTTTCCATTCCTCGTTCCATTCCACGTTCCATTCCAAATCCTATTCCACATTCCGTTCCACGTTCCATTCCACATTCTAGTCCATCCCATTCCACTTTCCATTCCATTGCATTCCACGTTCCATTCCGTATTCCACTCCACATTCCATTCCACGTTTAATTCCGTTCCATTCCACGTTTCCTTCCACATTCCTTTCCGCATTGTATTCCGCATTCCATTCCATTCAATTCAATTCCATTCCACTTTCCCTTCAACATTAAATTCCACATTCCATTCTACATCCCATTCCACATTCCATTCCACATTCCATTCCACATTCCATTCCATTCTGTTCCACGTTCCATTCCACATTCCATTCCACATTCCATTCCACCTTCCTTTCCATTACATTCCATGTACCATTCCACTTTTCAATCCTTTCCTTTCCACCTTCCATTTCACATTCCACTGCACATTCCATTCCATGTTCCATTCCACATTCCATTCCACGTTCCATTCCATTCCATTACACATTCCCTTCCACATTCCATCCCATTCCATTCCACTTTCCATTCCACATTCCATTCCACGTTCCATTCCATGTTCCATTCCATTCCAATCCACGTTCCATTCAACACTGCATTCCATCCACTTTCCATTTCACATTCCATTCCACATTCCATTTCACATTGCACTCCGTTCCATTCCAAGTGCCACTCCACATTCCATTCCTCATTCCATTCCACATTCCATTTCATTCCATTACACATTCCATTACATTCCATTCCACATTCTGTTGCTTTGCATTCCACATTCCATTCCACATTCCAGTCCGTTCCATTCAACATTCCATTCCACATTCCAATCCATTCCATTCCACGTTCCATTCCACGTTCCATTCCACATTCCATTCCACATTTCATTCCATTCCATTCCATTCCACATTCCATTCCATTCCATTCCACATTTCGTTCCACATTCCATTCCACGTTCCTTTCTATTCCATTCCACGCCTCATTCCACCTTCCATTCTACATTCCATTCCAGGTTACTTTCCACGATCCATTACATTCCTTTCCACATTCCATTCCGTATTCCACTCCATATTTCATGCCACATTCCATTGAAAATTACATTCCACATTCCATTGCATTCCATTCCACATTGCATTCCATTGTAGTCCACATTCCAATCCACATTCTTTTCCATTCCATTTAAACATACCAATCTATTCCATTCCACATTCCATTCCACCATCCATTCCATTCCACATTCCATTCCACACACCATTCCACACTGCATTCCATATCATTCCATATTCCATTCCACATTCCGTTCCATTCCTTTCCACATTCCATTCCATTTCACTCCACTTTCCGTTCCACGTTCCATTTCACATTCCATTCCACATTGCATTCCAATTTCCATCCCATTTCATTCTACATTATAATCGATTCCATTCCACGTTCCATTCCACGTTCCATTCCACATTCCATTTCACATTCCAATCCAAGTTCCATTCCAGTTCCATTCCACTTTCCATTCCATTCCATTCCCCGTTCCATTCCATGTTTCAAATCCACGTTCCATTCCACATTCCCTTCCACATTCCATTCCATTTCACTCCACTTTCCATTCCACTTTCCATTTCACATTCCATTCCACATTGCATTCCAGTTTCCATCCCATTTCATTCTGCATTATAATCGATTCCATTCCACGTTCCATTCCACGTTCCATTCCACATTCCATTTCACATTCCAATCCAAGTTCCATTCCAGTTCCATTCCACTTTCCATTCCATTCCATTCCCCGTTCCATTCCATGTTTCAAATCCACGTTCCATTCCACATTCCCTTCCACATTCCATTCCATTGTATTCCACTTTCCTTTCCAGATTCCATTCCTCATTCCATTCCACATTCCATTCCATTCCATTCCATTCCACTTTCCTTTCCGGATTCCATTCCACATTCCATTCCATTCCATTCCACATTCCATTCCATTCCATTCAAATTCCATTCAACATTCCATTCCATTCAATTTCACGTTCCATTCCGTATTCCATTCCACATTCCATTTTACGTTCCATTCCACAATCCATTCCACACTCAATTCCACGATACATTGCACCTTCCATTCCACATTCTATTCCATTCCATTCCATTCCCCTCCACATTCCCGTACACATTCCATTCCACATTCCATTCCACGTTCCATTCCAGATTCCTTTACACGTTTCATTCTACGTTCCATTCCACATTCCATTCCATTCCTTTCCACATTCAACTCCAGGTTCCATTCGATTCCATTCAACTGTCCATTCCATATTCCATTGAACATCCCATTCCACGTTCCATTCCTTGCTCCATTCCACATTCCATTCCGCATTCCATTCCGTTCCATTCCACATTTCATTCCACATTCCATTCCACATTCCAATCCATTGCATTCCACATTCCATTCCATTCCATTCCAATCCACATTCCATTCCATTCCATTCCAAGTTCAATTCCGTTCCACATTCCATTTCATTTCATTCCACATTCCAATGCACATTCCGTTACACATTGCATTACATTCCATTCTATTCTACTTTCCATTCCATTCCATTCCACATTCCATTCTAATCCATTCCACATTCAAATCCACTTTCCATTCCACATTCCTTTCACCGTTCAATTCCATTCATTTACATGTTCAATTCCATTCCATTGCATTAAACTTTCCTTTCCATTCCATTAAATTCCAAGTTCCATTCCATTCCTTTGCATTCCACATTCCTTTCCATTCCATTCCACATTCCATTCCATTCCAAATTCCATTCCATTCAATTCATATCCACATTCCATTCCATTCCATTCCAAGCTCAATTCCCTTCCACATTCCATTCCACTGCATTACACATTCCATTCCACATTCCATTGCACATTCACTTCCTTTCTATTCTATGCCACATTCCATTCCATTCCGTTTCCCATTCAATTCCATTGAATTGCACATTCCATTTCATTCCATTCCACTCAATTCCACGTTCCAGTCATTTCCACTCCACATTCCATTCCATTCCATTCCACATTCCATTCCATTCCATTCCACATTCAATTCCATTCCATTCCATTCCATTCCATTCCACTTTCCTTTCCGGATTCCATTCCACATTCCATTCCATTCCATTCCACATTCCATTCCATTCCATTCAAATTCCATTCAACATTCCATTCCATTCAATTTCACGTTCCATTCCGTATTCCATTCCACATTCCATTTTACGTTCCATTCCACAATCCATTCCACACTCAATTCCACGATACATTGCACCTTCCATTGCACATTCTATTCCATTCCATTCCATTCCCCTCCACATTCCCGTACACATTCCATTCCACATTCCATTCCACGTTCCATTCCAGATTCCTTTACACGTTTCATTCTACGTTCCATTCCACATTCCATTCCATTCCTTTCCACATTCAACTCCAGGTTCCATTCGATTCCATTCAACTGTCCATTCCATATTCCATTGAACATCCCATTCCACGTTCCATTCCTTGCTCCATTCCACATTCCATTCCGCATTCCATTCCGTTCCATTCCACATTTCATTCCACATTCCATTCCACATTCCAATCCATTGCATTCCACATTCCATTCCATTCCATTCCAATCCACATTCCATTCCATTCCATTCCAAGTTCAATTCCGTTCCACATTCCATTTCATTTCATTCCACATTCCAATGCACATTCCGTTACACATTGCATTACATTCCATTCTATTCTACTTTCCATTCCATTCCATTCCACATTCCATTCTAATCCATTCCACATTCAAATCCACTTTCCATTCCACATTCCTTTCACCGTTCAATTCCATTCATTTACATGTTCAATTCCATTCCATTGCATTAAACTTTCCTTTCCATTCCATTAAATTCCAAGTTCCATTCCATTCCTTTGCATTCCACATTCCTTTCCATTCCATTCCACATTCCATTCCATTCCAAATTCCATTCCATTCAATTCATATCCACATTCCATTCCATTCCATTCCAAGCTCAATTCCCTTCCACATTCCATTCCACTGCATTACACATTCCATTCCACATTCCATTGCACATTCACTTCCTTTCTATTCTATGCCACATTCCATTCCATTCCGTTTCCCGTTCAATTCCATTGAATTGCACATTCCATTTCATTCCATTCCACTCAATTCCACGTTCCAGTCATTTCCACTCCACATTCCATTCCATTCCATTCCACATTCCATTCCATTCCATTCCACATTCAATTCCATTCCATTCCATTCCCATTCCATTCCACATTCCATTCCATTCCATTCCAGTTTCAATTTCATTCCATTCCATTTCATTCCACATTCTATTCCACATTGCAAAGCATTCCATTCCCCATTGCATTCCATTTCATTCCACATTCCATTCCATTCCATTCCACATTCCAGTCCACATTCCACTCCATTCCATTCCTTTGCTCAATCCATTCCACATTCCATTCCGTTCCATTTCACATTCAATTCCATTCCATTCCATTCCACATTCCGTTTCTTTCCATTTCACATTTCTTTCCATTCCATTCCAAATTCCATTCCGCCTTCAATTCCATTCCATTCCACATTCCATTCAACATTCTATTCCACATTCCATTACACATTCCATTCCACATTACATTCCTTTCCATTCCATTCCATTAATCTCAACGTTCTATTCCACGTTCCATTTCACATTCCATTCCACATTCCATTCCTTTCCATTCCATTCCATTCCATTCCACATTCCATTCCACATACCTTTCCATATTACATTCCACATTCCATTCCATTTCATTCCACCTTCGTTTCTACGTTCCATTCCAAATTCAATTTCACGTTCCATTCCATTCCATTCCACGTTCCATTCCACTCCATTCGACATTAGTTTCCACTTTCCATTCCACATTATATTCCACATTCCATTTGACATATTGATTTCCGCTCCACATTCCATTCCACATTCCTTTGCAAACTCCATTCCATTCCATTGCACATTCCATTCCACATTCCATTCCGTTGCATTCCACATTCCATTCCACATTCCATTCCATTCCATTCCACATTCCATTCCACGTTCCATTCCACATTCCATTTCTTACGATTCCACATTCCATTCCACTTTTCAATTCATATTCCATTCCACATCCCATTTCACATTCCATTCCATTCCATTCCATTCCACATTCCATTCTACATTCCATTACTGATTCCATTGCATTTCCTTCCACATTCAATTCCACGTTCCATTCCACATTCCATTTCACTCCATTCCACATTCCATTCCACGTTCCATTCCTTTCCATTCCACATTCCATTCCACAATATATTCCAATACATTCCACATTCCATTCCACATTCTATTCCACATTCCATCCCATTCCATTACACATTCTTTACCATTACAATCCACTTTCCTTTCCACATTCCAATGCATTCTGTTTTTCATTCTATTCCACATTTCATTCCACATTTCATTCCATTCCATTGCACATTCCATTCCACATTCCATTCCATTCCATTCCAGGTTCCATTCCACGTTGCATACTGCATTCCATTCCACATTCCATTCCACGTTCCATTTCATTGCATCCCACTTTCCGTTCCAAGTTCCGCTCCACATTCCACTCCATGTTCCATTCCACGTTACATTCCACATTCCATTCCATTCCATTCTATTCCTTTCCATTCTATTCCACATTCCTTTCCATTCCTTTGCATTCCACATTCCACTGCATTCAATTGTACATTCCATTACATTCCACATTCCATTCCATTCCATTGCATTCCTTTCCATTCTATTCCACACTCCTTTCCATTCCTTTGCATTCCACATTCCACTGCATTCAATTGTACATTCCATTCCATTCCACATTCCATACCATTGCATTGCATTCCACATTCCAATCCTTTCCATTACACATTCCATTCCTTTCCATTACACATTCCATTCCTTTCTATTCCACATTTCTTTCCATTCCATTCCACATTCCATTTCACCTTCCATTCCACTTTCCATTCTCGTTCCATTCCTCGTTCCATTCCACATTCCATTCCACGTTTCATTCCTTCCCATTCCAAATTCCATACCACATTCCATTCCACGTTTCATTCCTTCCCATTCCACATTCCATTCCATTGAAATCCACAATCCATTCCACATTCCTTTTCATTCCTTTCCACATTCCATTCCACATTCTATTTAATTCCATTCCAAATTCAATTCCCCATTCCATTCCATTCCTTTCCACATTCCATTCCACATTCCATTCTATTCCATTCCACATTCCATTCCACATTGCATTCTATTCCATTCCACATTCCATTCTACATTCCATTACATTCAATTCCCCCTTCCATTCGACATTCCATTCCATTCCATTCCATTCGACATTCCATTCCTTTCCATTCCATGTTCCAATCTGTTCCATTAAACATTTCATTCCACCTTGCATTTCGCATTCCATTCGACTTTCCATTACACATTCCTTACCATTCCATTCCACTTTCCATTCCATTCCATTCCACATTCCATTCAATTCGTTTACACATTCCAATCCTGTCCACTTTCCAGTCGACATTCCATTCAACGTTCCATTCCATTCCATTCCATTTTCCTTTCCATTTTCCACTCCATGTTCCATTCCATTCCATTCCACGTTCCGCTCCACATTCCATTGTGTTCCATTACACATTCCATTCCACATTCGATTCCACATTTCATTCCAAATTGCATCCCATTCCATTCCACATTCCATTCCATTCCACTCCACATTCTATTCCACATTGCATTCCACGTTCCATTCCACGTTCTGTTCCACTTTCCATTCCATTCCATTACACGTTCCATTGCACATTCTATTCCATTCCATTCCAATTTCCATTCCACATTACATTCCAGATTACTTATCTTCCATTCCACATTCCATCCAACATTCCATTCCGGATTCCATTCCTTTCCATTCCACATTCCATTAATCATTCCATTCAACATTCCATTCCACATTCCATTCCATTCCATTCCACATTCCCTTCCATTCCACAATGCATTCCATTCCATTCCACCTTCCATCCCACGAAACCTTCCACATTCCATTACATTTCATTCTATTCCATTGCATGGCACACCATATTCCATTCAATTGCATTCCATTCTTTATTCCATTCCATTCCATTCCTCATTCCATCCTAATCCATTCCACATTCCATTCCATTCCATTGCACTTTCCATTCCATTCCATTGAAAATTACATATCTTTCCATGGCATTCCACATTCCCTTTCTTTCCATTACACATTCCATTCCTTTCCATTCCACGTTCTTTCCATTCCGTTCCACATTGCATTCCATTGCATTCCACATTCCATTCCATATTCCATTCCACATTCCATTCCACGTTTAATTCCGTTCCATTCCACGTTTCCTTCCACATTCCTTTCCACATTGCATTCCGCATTCCATTCCGTTCAATTCAATTCCATTCCACATTCCCTTCAACATTAAATTCCACATTCCGTTCTACATTCCATTCCACATTCCTTTCCATTCTGTTCCACGTTCCATTCCACATTCCATTCCACATTCCATTCCACGTTCCTTTCCATTACATTCCACGTACCATTTCACTTTTCAATCCATTCCTTTCCACGTTCCATTTCACATTCCATTGCACATTCCATTCCATGTTCCATTCCACATTCCATTCCACGTCCCATTCCATGTTCCATTCCATTCCAATCCACGTTCCATTCAACACTGCATTCCATCCAGTTTCCATTTCACATTCCATTCCACATTCCATTCCATATTGCACTGCGTTCCATTTCAAGTGCCACTCCACATTCCGTTCCTCATTCCGTTCCACATTCCATTTCATTCCATTCCACATTCCATTACGTTCCATTCCACATTCTGTTGCATTGCATTCCACATTCCCTTCCACATTCCAGT
Organism: Pongo pygmaeus; assembly: GCF_028885625.2. NCBI lineage: Eukaryota > Metazoa > Chordata > Mammalia > Primates > Hominidae > Pongo > Pongo pygmaeus. The sequence goes on from NC_085931.1 coordinate 3,499,244, forward strand.
CCGTTCCATTCCACATTCCTTTCCACATTCCAATCCATTACATTCCACGTTCCATTCCACGTTCCATTCCACATTTCATTCCATTCCATTCCACATTCCATTCCATTCCATTCCACATTCCGTTCCACATTCCATTCCACGTTCCTTTCTTTTCCATTCCACGCCCCATTCCACCTTCCATTCTACATTCCATTCCAGGTTCCTTTCCACGATCCATTCCATTCCATTCCACATTCCATTCCGTATTCCACTCCATATTTCATGCCACATTCCATTGAAAATTACATTCCACATTCCATTCCATTCCACATTGCATTCCATTGTAGTCCACATTCCAATCCACATTCCTTTCCATTCCATTCAAACATTCCAATCTATTCCATTCCACATTAGATTCCACCATCCATTCCATTCCACATTCCAATCCACACACCATTCCACACTCCATTCCATACCATTCCATATTCCATTCCACATTCCATTCCATTCCATTCCACATTCCATTCCAAGTTCCATTCCTCATTCAGTTGTACATTCCATTCAACATTCCATTCCATTCCATACCACATTCTATTCCACATTCAAATCCATTCCATTCTCATTCTTTTCCATTCCATTCCACATTCCATTCCAAGTTCCATTCCGCGTTCCATTCCACGTTCCATTCCACGTTCCATTTCGCATTGCATTCCATTCTATTTCGCATTCTATTCCACTCCATTACACATTCTATTCCACATTCCATTCCATTCCATTCCACGTTCCATTCCACATTCCATTACATTCCATTCCATATTCCACTACATTCCATTCCACATTGCATTCCTTTCCATTCCATGTTACATTGCACATTCCCTTCCACGTTCCATTCAACTTTCCATTCCACACCATTCCAAATTACAGTGCATTCCTTTCCACATTCCATTCCACATTCCTTTCCACATTCCATTCCATTCCGTTACATATTACATTCCTTTCCATTCCTCGTTCCATTCCACGTTCCATTCCAAATCCTATTCCACATTCCGTTCCACGTTCCATTCCACATTCTAGTCCATCCCATTCCACTTTCCATTCCATTGCATTCCACGTTCCATTCCGTATTCCACTCCACATTCCATTCCACGTTTAATTCCGTTCCATTCCACGTTTCCTTCCACATTCCTTTCCGCATTGTATTCCGCATTCCATTCCATTCAATTCAATTCCATTCCACATTCCCTTCAACATTAAATTCCACATTCCATTCTACATCCCATTCCACATTCCATTCCACATTCCATTCCACATTCCATTCCATTCTGTTCCACGTTCCATTCCACATTCCATTCCACATTCCATTCCACCTTCCTTTCCATTACATTCCATGTACCATTCCACTTTTCAATCCTTTCCTTTCCACCTTCCATTTCACATTCCACTGCACATTCCATTCCATGTTCCATTCCACATTCCATTCCACGTTCCATTCCATTCCATTACACATTCCCTTCCACATTCCATCCCATTCCATTCCACTTTCCATTCCACATTCCATTCCACGTTCCATTCCATGTTCCATTCCATTCCAATCCACGTTCCATTCAACACTGCATTCCATCCACTTTCCATTTCACATTCCATTCCACATTCCATTTCACATTGCACTCCGTTCCATTCCAAGTGCCACTCCACATTCCATTCCTCATTCCATTCCACATTCCATTTCATTCCATTACACATTCCATTACATTCCATTCCACATTCTGTTGCTTTGCATTCCACATTCCATTCCACATTCCAGTCCGTTCCATTCAACATTCCATTCCACATTCCAATCCATTCCATTCCACGTTCCATTCCACGTTCCATTCCACATTCCATTCCACATTTCATTCCATTCCATATTCCATTCCACATTCCATTCCATTCCATTCCACCTTCCGTTCCACATTCCATTCCACGTTCCTTTCTATTCCATTCCACGCCCCATTCCACCTTCCATTCCACGTTGCATTCCAGGTTCCTTTCCACGATCCATTCCATTCCATTCCACATTCCATTCCGCATTCCACTCCATATTTCATGCCACATTCCATTGAAAATTACATTCCACATTCCATTCCATTGCATTCCACATTGCATTCCATTGTAGTCCACATTCCAATCCACATTCCTTTCCATTCCATTTGAACATTCCAATCTATTCCATTCCACATTCCATTCCACCATCCATTCCATTCCACATTCCATTCCACACACCATTCCACACTCCATTCCATACCATTCCATATTCCATTCCACATTCCGTTCCATTCCATTCCACATTCCATTCCACGTTCCATTCCTCATTCAGTTGTACATTCCATTCAACATTCCATTCCATTCCATACCACATTCTGTTCCACATTCCAATCCATTCCATTCTCATTGTTTTCCATTCCATTCCACATTTCATTCCAAGTTCCATTCCATGTTCCACTCCACGTTCCATTCCACGTTCCATTTCGCATTGCATTCCATTCTATTTCGCATTCCATTCCACTCCATTACACATTCTATTCCACATTCCATTCCATTCCATTCCACATTCCATTCCACATTACATTACATTCCATTCCATATTGCACAGCATTCCATTCCACATTGCATTCCTTTCCATTCCACGTTACATTGCACATTCCCTTCCACGTTCCAATCAACATTCCTTTCCACACCATTCCAAATTACAGTGCATTCCATTCCACATTCCAATCCACATTCCTTTCCACATTCCATTCCATTCCGTTACATATTACATTACATTCCATTCCACGTTCCATTCCACGTTCCATTTCAAATTCTCTTCCACATTCCATTCCACGTTCCATTCCACATTCTAGTCCATCCCATTCCAATTTCCATTCCATTGCATTCCACGTTCCATTCCATATTCCATTCCACATTCCATTCCACGTTTAATTCCGTTCCATTCCGCGTTTCCTTCCACATTCTTTTCCACATTGCATTCCACATTCCATTCCATTCAATTCAATTCCATTCCACATTCCCTTCAACATTAAATTCCACATTCCATTCCACATTCCATTCCATTCTGTTCCACGTTCCATTCCACATTCCATTCCACATTCCATTCCACGTTCCTTTCCGTTGCATTCCACGTACCATTCCACTTTTCAATCCATTCCTTTCCACGTTCCATTTCACATTCCATTGCACATTCCATTCCATGTCCATTCCACATTCCATTCCACGTTCCATTCCATTCCATTACACGATCCCTTCCACATTCCATTCCATTCCATTCCACCTTCCATTGCACATTCCATTCCACGTTCCATTCCATGTTCCATTCCATTCCAATCCACGTTCCGTTCAACACAGCATTCCATCCACTTTCCATTTCACATTCCATTCCACATTCCATTCCACATTGCACTCCGTTCCATTCCAAGTGCCACTCCACATTCCATTCCTCATTCCATTCCACATTCCATTTCATTCCATTACACATTCCATTACATTCCATTCCACATTCTGTTGCATTGCTTTCCACATTCCATTCCACATTCCAGTCCATTCCATTCCACATTCCATTCCACATTTCATTCCATTCCATTCCATATTCCATTCCACATTCCATTCCATTCCATTCCACATTCCGTTCCACCTTCCATTCCACGTTCCTTTCTCTTCCATTCCACGCCCCATTCCACCTTCCACTCCACGTTCCATTCCAGGTTCCTTTCCACGATCCATTCCATTCCATTCCACATTCCATTCCGCATTCCACTCCATATTTCATGCCACATTCCCTTGAAAATTACGTTCCACATTCCATTCCATTCCATTCCACATTGCATTCCATTGTAGTCCACATTCCAAGCCACATTCCTTTCCATTCCATTTAAACATTCCAATCTATTCCGTTCCACATTCCATTCCACCATCCATTCCATTCCACATTCCATTCCACACACCATTCCACACTCCATTCCATACCATTTCATATTCCATTCCACATTCCGTTCCGTTCCATTCCACATTCCGTTCCATTCCATTCCACATTCCATTCCACGTTCCATTCCTCATTCAGTTGTACATTCCATTCAACATTCCATTCCATTCCATACCACATTCTGTTCCACATTCCAATCCATTCCATTCTCATTGTTTTCCATTCCATTCCACATTCCATTCCAAGTTCCATTCCATGTTCCATTCCACGTTCCATTCTACGTTCCATTTCGCATTGCATTCCATTCTATTTCGCATTCCATTCCACTCCATTACACATTCTATTCCATATTACATTCCATTCCATTCCACATTCCATTCCACATTACATTACATTCCATTCCATATTGCACTGCATTCCATTCCACATTGCATTCCTTTCCATTCCACGTTACATTGCACTTTCCCTTCCACGTTCCAATCAACATTCCTTTCCACACCATTCCAAATTACAGTGCATTCCATTCCACATTCCATTCCACATTCCTTTCCACATTCCATTCCATTCTGTTACATATTACATTCCATTCCATTCCATGTTCCATTCCACGTTCCATTCTAAATTCTCTTCCACATTCCATTCCACGTTCCGTTCCACATTCTAGTCCATCCCATTCCACTTTCCATTCCATTGCATTCCACATTCCATTCCATATTCCATTCCACATTCCATTCCACGTTTAATTCCGTTCCATTCCACGTTTCCTTCCACATTCCTTTCCACATTGCATTCCGCATTCCATTCCGTTCAATTCAATTCCATTCCACATTCCCTTCAACATTAAATTCCACATTCCGTTCTACATTCCATTCCACATTCCTTTCCATTCTGTTCCACGTTCCATTCCACATTCCATTCCACATTCCATTCCACGTTCCTTTCCATTACATTCCACGTACCATTTCACTTTTCAATCCATTCCTTTCCACGTTCCATTTCACATTCCATTGCACATTCCATTCCATGTTCCATTCCACATTCCATTCCACGTCCCATTCCATGTTCCATTCCATTCCAATCCACGTTCCATTCAACACTGCATTCCATCCAGTTTCCATTTCACATTCCATTCCACATTCCATTCCATATTGCACTGCGTTCCATTTCAAGTGCCACTCCACATTCCGTTCCTCATTCCGTTCCACATTCCATTTCATTCTATTCCACATTCCATTACGTTCCATTCCACATTCTGTTGCATTGCATTCCACATTCCCTTCCACATTCCAGTCCGTTCCATTCCACATTCCTTTCCACATTCCAATCCATTACATTCCACGTTCCATTCCACGTTCCATTCCACATTTCATTCCATTCCATTCCACATTCCATTCCATTCCATTCCACGTTCCGTTCCACATTCCATTCCACGTTCCTTTCTTTTCCATTCCACGCCCCATTCCACCTTCCATTCTACATTCCATTCCAGGTTCCTTTCCACGATCCATTCCATTCCATTCCACATTCCATTCCGTATTCCACTCCATATTTCATGCCACATTCCATTGAAAATTACATTCCACATTCCATTCCATTCCACATTGCATTCCATTGTAGTCCACATTCCAATCCACATTCCTTTCCATTCCATTCAAACATTCCAATCTATTCCATTCCACATTAGATTCCACCATCCATTCCATTCCACATTCCAATCCACACACCATTCCACACTCCATTCCATACCATTCCATATTCCATTCCACATTCCATTCCATTCCATTCCACATTCCATTCCAAGTTCCATTCCTCATTCAGTTGTACATTCCATTCAACATTCCATTCCATTCCATACCACATTCTATTCCACATTCAAATCCATTCCATTCTCATTCTTTTCCATTCCATTCCACATTCCATTCCAAGTTCCATTCCGCGTTCCATTCCACGTTCCATTCCACGTTCCATTTCGCATTGCATTCCATTCTATTTCGCATTCTATTCCACTCCATTACACATTCTATTCCACATTCCATTCCATTCCATTCCACGTTCCATTCCACATTCCATTACATTCCATTCCATATTCCACTACATTCCATTCCACATTGCATTCCTTTCCATTCCATGTTACATTGCACATTCCCTTCCACGTTCCATTCAACTTTCCATTCCACACCATTCCAAATTACAGTGCATTCCTTTCCACATTCCATTCCACATTCCTTTCCACATTCCATTCCATTCCGTTACATATTACATTCCTTTCCATTCCTCGTTCCATTCCACGTTCCATTCCAAATCCTATTCCACATTCCGTTCCACGTTCCATTCCACATTCTAGTCCATCCCATTCCACTTTCCATTCCATTGCATTCCACGTTCCATTCCGTATTCCACTCCACATTCCATTCCACGTTTAATTCCGTTCCATTCCACGTTTCCTTCCACATTCCTTTCCGCATTGTATTCCGCATTCCATTCCATTCAATTCAATTCCATTCCACTTTCCCTTCAACATTAAATTCCACATTCCATTCTACATCCCATTCCACATTCCATTCCACATTCCATTCCACATTCCATTCCATTCTGTTCCACGTTCCATTCCACATTCCATTCCACATTCCATTCCACCTTCCTTTCCATTACATTCCATGTACCATTCCACTTTTCAATCCTTTCCTTTCCACCTTCCATTTCACATTCCACTGCACATTCCATTCCATGTTCCATTCCACATTCCATTCCACGTTCCATTCCATTCCATTACACATTCCCTTCCACATTCCATCCCATTCCATTCCACTTTCCATTCCACATTCCATTCCACGTTCCATTCCATGTTCCATTCCATTCCAATCCACGTTCCATTCAACACTGCATTCCATCCACTTTCCATTTCACATTCCATTCCACATTCCATTTCACATTGCACTCCGTTCCATTCCAAGTGCCACTCCACATTCCATTCCTCATTCCATTCCACATTCCATTTCATTCCATTACACATTCCATTACATTCCATTCCACATTCTGTTGCTTTGCATTCCACATTCCATTCCACATTCCAGTCCGTTCCATTCAACATTCCATTCCACATTCCAATCCATTCCATTCCACGTTCCATTCCACGTTCCATTCCACATTCCATTCCACATTTCATTCCATTCCATTCCATTCCACATTCCATTCCATTCCATTCCACATTTCGTTCCACATTCCATTCCACGTTCCTTTCTATTCCATTCCACGCCTCATTCCACCTTCCATTCTACATTCCATTCCAGGTTACTTTCCACGATCCATTACATTCCTTTCCACATTCCATTCCGTATTCCACTCCATATTTCATGCCACATTCCATTGAAAATTACATTCCACATTCCATTGCATTCCATTCCACATTGCATTCCATTGTAGTCCACATTCCAATCCACATTCTTTTCCATTCCATTTAAACATACCAATCTATTCCATTCCACATTCCATTCCACCATCCATTCCATTCCACATTCCATTCCACACACCATTCCACACTGCATTCCATATCATTCCATATTCCATTCCACATTCCGTTCCATTCCTTTCCACATTCCATTCCATTTCACTCCACTTTCCGTTCCACGTTCCATTTCACATTCCATTCCACATTGCATTCCAATTTCCATCCCATTTCATTCTACATTATAATCGATTCCATTCCACGTTCCATTCCACGTTCCATTCCACATTCCATTTCACATTCCAATCCAAGTTCCATTCCAGTTCCATTCCACTTTCCATTCCATTCCATTCCCCGTTCCATTCCATGTTTCAAATCCACGTTCCATTCCACATTCCCTTCCACATTCCATTCCATTTCACTCCACTTTCCATTCCACTTTCCATTTCACATTCCATTCCACATTGCATTCCAGTTTCCATCCCATTTCATTCTGCATTATAATCGATTCCATTCCACGTTCCATTCCACGTTCCATTCCACATTCCATTTCACATTCCAATCCAAGTTCCATTCCAGTTCCATTCCACTTTCCATTCCATTCCATTCCCCGTTCCATTCCATGTTTCAAATCCACGTTCCATTCCACATTCCCTTCCACATTCCATTCCATTGTATTCCACTTTCCTTTCCAGATTCCATTCCTCATTCCATTCCACATTCCATTCCATTCCATTCCATTCCACTTTCCTTTCCGGATTCCATTCCACATTCCATTCCATTCCATTCCACATTCCATTCCATTCCATTCAAATTCCATTCAACATTCCATTCCATTCAATTTCACGTTCCATTCCGTATTCCATTCCACATTCCATTTTACGTTCCATTCCACAATCCATTCCACACTCAATTCCACGATACATTGCACCTTCCATTCCACTTTCTATTCCATTCCATTCCATTCCCCTCCACATTCCCGTACACATTCCATTCCACATTCCATTCCACGTTCCATTCCAGATTCCTTTACACGTTTCATTCTACGTTCCATTCCACATTCCATTCCATTCCTTTCCACATTCAACTCCAGGTTCCATTCGATTCCATTCAACTGTCCATTCCATATTCCATTGAACATCCCATTCCACGTTCCATTCCTTGCTCCATTCCACATTCCATTCCGCATTCCATTCCGTTCCATTCCACATTTCATTCCACATTCCATTCCACATTCCAATCCATTGCATTCCACATTCCATTCCATTCCATTCCAATCCACATTCCATTCCATTCCATTCCAAGTTCAATTCCGTTCCACATTCCATTTCATTTCATTCCACATTCCAATGCACATTCCGTTACACATTGCATTACATTCCATTCTATTCTACTTTCCATTCCATTCCATTCCACATTCCATTCTAATCCATTCCACATTCAAATCCACTTTCCATTCCACATTCCTTTCACCGTTCAATTCCATTCATTTACATGTTCAATTCCATTCCATTGCATTAAACTTTCCTTTCCATTCCATTAAATTCCAAGTTCCATTCCATTCCTTTGCATTCCACATTCCTTTCCATTCCATTCCACATTCCATTCCATTCCAAATTCCATTCCATTCAATTCATATCCACATTCCATTCCATTCCATTCCAAGCTCAATTCCCTTCCACATTCCATTCCACTGCATTACACATTCCATTCCACATTCCATTGCACATTCACTTCCTTTCTATTCTATGCCACATTCCATTCCATTCCGTTTCCCATTCAATTCCATTGAATTGCACATTCCATTTCATTCCATTCCACTCAATTCCACGTTCCAGTCATTTCCACTCCACATTCCATTCCATTCCATTCCACATTCCATTCCATTCCATTCCACATTCAATTCCATTCCATTCCATTCCATTCCATTCCACTTTCCTTTCCGGATTCCATTCCACATTCCATTCCATTCCATTCCACATTCCATTCCATTCCATTCAAATTCCATTCAACATTCCATTCCATTCAATTTCACGTTCCATTCCGTATTCCATTCCACATTCCATTTTACGTTCCATTCCACAATCCATTCCACACTCAATTCCACGATACATTGCACCTTCCATTGCACATTCTATTCCATTCCATTCCATTCCCCTCCACATTCCCGTACACATTCCATTCCACATTCCATTCCACGTTCCATTCCAGATTCCTTTACACGTTTCATTCTACGTTCCATTCCACATTCCATTCCATTCCTTTCCACATTCAACTCCAGGTTCCATTCGATTCCATTCAACTGTCCATTCCATATTCCATTGAACATCCCATTCCACGTTCCATTCCTTGCTCCATTCCACATTCCATTCCGCATTCCATTCCGTTCCATTCCACATTTCATTCCACATTCCATTCCACATTCCAATCCATTGCATTCCACATTCCATTCCATTCCATTCCAATCCACATTCCATTCCATTCCATTCCAAGTTCAATTCCGTTCCACATTCCATTTCATTTCATTCCACATTCCAATGCACATTCCGTTACACATTGCATTACATTCCATTCTATTCTACTTTCCATTCCATTCCATTCCACATTCCATTCTAATCCATTCCACATTCAAATCCACTTTCCATTCCACATTCCTTTCACCGTTCAATTCCATTCATTTACATGTTCAATTCCATTCCATTGCATTAAACTTTCCTTTCCATTCCATTAAATTCCAAGTTCCATTCCATTCCTTTGCATTCCACATTCCTTTCCATTCCATTCCACATTCCATTCCATTCCAAATTCCATTCCATTCAATTCATATCCACATTCCATTCCATTCCATTCCAAGCTCAATTCCCTTCCACATTCCATTCCACTGCATTACACATTCCATTCCACATTCCATTGCACATTCACTTCCTTTCTATTCTATGCCACATTCCATTCCATTCCGTTTCCCGTTCAATTCCATTGAATTGCACATTCCATTTCATTCCATTCCACTCAATTCCACGTTCCAGTCATTTCCACTCCACATTCCATTCCATTCCATTCCACATTCCATTCCATTCCATTCCACATTCAATTCCATTCCATTCCATTCCCATTCCATTCCACATTCCATTCCATTCCATTCCAGTTTCAATTTCATTCCATTCCATTTCATTCCACATTCTATTCCACATTGCAAAGCATTCCATTCCCCATTGCATTCCATTTCATTCCACATTCCATTCCATTCCATTCCACATTCCAGTCCACATTCCACTCCATTCCATTCCTTTGCTCAATCCATTCCACATTCCATTCCGTTCCATTTCACATTCAATTCCATTCCATTCCATTCCACATTCCGTTTCTTTCCATTTCACATTTCTTTCCATTCCATTCCAAATTCCATTCCGCCTTCAATTCCATTCCATTCCACATTCCATTCAACATTCTATTCCACATTCCATTACACATTCCATTCCACATTACATTCCTTTCCATTCCATTCCATTAATCTCAACGTTCTATTCCACGTTCCATTTCACATTCCATTCCACATTCCATTCCTTTCCATTCCACTCCATTCCATTCCACATTCCATTCCACATACCTTTCCATATTACATTCCACATTCCATTCCATTTCATTCCACCTTCGTTTCTACGTTCCATTCCAAATTCAATTTCACGTTCCATTCCATTCCATTCCACGTTCCATTCCACTCCATTCGACATTAGTTTCCACTTTCCATTCCACATTATATTCCACATTCCATTTGACATATTGATTTCCGCTCCACATTCCATTCCACATTCCTTTGCAAACTCCATTCCATTCCATTGCACATTCCATTCCACATTCCATTCCGTTGCATTCCACATTCCATTCCACATTCCATTCCATTCCATTCCACATTCCATTCCACGTTCCATTCCACATTCCATTTCTTACGATTCCACATTCCATTCCACTTTTCAATTCATATTCCATTCCACATCCCATTTCACATTCCATTCCATTCCATTCCATTCCACATTCCATTCTACATTCCATTACTGATTCCATTGCATTTCCTTCCACATTCAATTCCACGTTCCATTCCACATTCCATTTCACTCCATTCCACATTCCATTCCACGTTCCATTCCTTTCCATTCCACATTCCATTCCACAATATATTCCAATACATTCCACATTCCATTCCACATTCTATTCCACATTCCATCCCATTCCATTACACATTCTTTACCATTACAATCCACTTTCCTTTCCACATTCCAATGCATTCTGTTTTTCATTCTATTCCACATTTCATTCCACATTTCATTCCATTCCATTGCACATTCCATTCCACATTCCATTCCATTCCATTCCAGGTTCCATTCCACGTTGCATACTGCATTCCATTCCACATTCCATTCCACGTTCCATTTCATTGCATCCCACTTTCCGTTCCAAGTTCCGCTCCACATTCCACTCCATGTTCCATTCCACGTTACATTCCACATTCCATTCCATTCCATTCTATTCCTTTCCATTCTATTCCACATTCCTTTCCATTCCTTTGCATTCCACATTCCACTGCATTCAATTGTACATTCCATTACATTCCACATTCCATTCCATTCCATTGCATTCCTTTCCATTCTATTCCACACTCCTTTCCATTCCTTTGCATTCCACATTCCACTGCATTCAATTGTACATTCCATTCCATTCCACATTCCATACCATTGCATTGCATTCCACATTCCAATCCTTTCCATTACACATTCCATTCCTTTCCATTACACATTCCATTCCTTTCTATTCCACATTTCTTTCCATTCCATTCCACATTCCATTTCACCTTCCATTCCACTTTCCATTCTCGTTCCATTCCTCGTTCCATTCCACATTCCATTCCACGTTTCATTCCTTCCCATTCCAAATTCCATACCACATTCCATTCCACGTTTCATTCCTTCCCATTCCACATTCCATTCCATTGAAATCCACAATCCATTCCACATTCCTTTTCATTCCTTTCCACATTCCATTCCACATTCTATTTAATTCCATTCCAAATTCAATTCCCCATTCCATTCCATTCCTTTCCACATTCCATTCCACATTCCATTCTATTCCATTCCACATTCCATTCCACATTGCATTCTATTCCATTCCACATTCCATTCTACATTCCATTACATTCAATTCCCCCTTCCATTCGACATTCCATTCCATTCCATTCCATTCGACATTCCATTCCTTTCCATTCCATGTTCCAATCTGTTCCATTAAACATTTCATTCCACCTTGCATTTCGCATTCCATTCGACTTTCCATTACACATTCCTTACCATTCCATTCCACTTTCCATTCCATTCCATTCCACATTCCATTCAATTCGTTTACACATTCCAATCCTGTCCACTTTCCAGTCGACATTCCATTCAACGTTCCATTCCATTCCATTCCATTTTCCTTTCCATTTTCCACTCCATGTTCCATTCCATTCCATTCCACGTTCCGCTCCACATTCCATTGTGTTCCATTACACATTCCATTCCACATTCGATTCCACATTTCATTCCAAATTGCATCCCATTCCATTCCACATTCCATTCCATTCCACTCCACATTCTATTCCACATTGCATTCCACGTTCCATTCCACGTTCTGTTCCACTTTCCATTCCATTCCATTACACGTTCCATTGCACATTCTATTCCATTCCATTCCAATTTCCATTCCACATTACATTCCAGATTACTTATCTTCCATTCCACATTCCATCCAACATTCCATTCCGGATTCCATTCCTTTCCATTCCACATTCCATTAATCATTCCATTCAACATTCCATTCCACATTCCATTCCATTCCATTCCACATTCCCTTCCATTCCACAATGCATTCCATTCCATTCCACCTTCCATCCCACGAAACCTTCCACATTCCATTACATTTCATTCTATTCCATTGCATGGCACACCATATTCCATTCAATTGCATTCCATTCTTTATTCCATTCCATTCCATTCCTCATTCCATCCTAATCCATTCCACATTCCATTCCATTCCATTGCACTTTCCATTCCATTCCATTGAAAATTACATATCTTTCCATGGCATTCCACATTCCCTTTCTTTCCATTACACATTCCATTCCTTTCCATTCCACGTTCTTTCCATTCCGTTCCACATTGCATTCCATTGCATTCCACATTCCATTCCATATTCCATTCCACATTCCATTCCACGTTTAATTCCGTTCCATTCCACGTTTCCTTCCACATTCCTTTCCACATTGCATTCCGCATTCCATTCCGTTCAATTCAATTCCATTCCACATTCCCTTCAACATTAAATTCCACATTCCGTTCTACATTCCATTCCACATTCCTTTCCATTCTGTTCCACGTTCCATTCCACATTCCATTCCACATTCCATTCCACGTTCCTTTCCATTACATTCCACGTACCATTTCACTTTTCAATCCATTCCTTTCCACGTTCCATTTCACATTCCATTGCACATTCCATTCCATGTTCCATTCCACATTCCATTCCACGTCCCATTCCATGTTCCATTCCATTCCAATCCACGTTCCATTCAACACTGCATTCCATCCAGTTTCCATTTCACATTCCATTCCACATTCCATTCCATATTGCACTGCGTTCCATTTCAAGTGCCACTCCACATTCCGTTCCTCATTCCGTTCCACATTCCATTTCATTCCATTCCACATTCCATTACGTTCCATTCCACATTCTGTTGCATTGCATTCCACATTCCCTTCCACATTCCAGTCCGTTCCATTCCACATTCCTTTCCACATTCCAATCCATTACATTCCACGTTCCATTCCACGTTCCATTCCACATTTCATTCCATTCCATTCCACATTCCATTCCATTCCATTCCACATTCCGTTCCACATTCCATTCCACGTTCCTTTCTTTTCCATTCCACGCCCCATTCCACCTTCCATTCTACATTCCATTCCAGGTTCCTTTCCACGATCCATTCCATTCCATTCCACATTCCATTCCGTATTCCACTCCATATTTCATGCCACATTCCATTGAAAATTACATTCCACATTCCATTCCATTCCACATTGCATTCCATTGTAGTCCACATTCCAATCCACATTCCTTTCCATTCCATTCAAACATTCCAATCTATTCCATTCCACATTAGATTCCACCATCCATTCCATTCCACATTCCAATCCACACACCATTCCACACTCCATTCCATACCATTCCATATTCCATTCCACATTCCATTCCATTCCATTCCACATTCCATTCCAAGTTCCATTCCTCATTCAGTTGTACATTCCATTCAACATTCCATTCCATTCCATACCACATTCTATTCCACATTCAAATCCATTCCATTCTCATTCTTTTCCATTCCATTCCACATTCCATTCCAAGTTCCATTCCGCGTTCCATTCCACGTTCCATTCCACGTTCCATTTCGCATTGCATTCCATTCTATTTCGCATTCTATTCCACTCCATTACACATTCTATTCCACATTCCATTCCATTCCATTCCACGTTCCATTCCACATTCCATTACATTCCATTCCATATTCCACTACATTCCATTCCACATTGCATTCCTTTCCATTCCATGTTACATTGCACATTCCCTTCCACGTTCCATTCAACTTTCCATTCCACACCATTCCAAATTACAGTGCATTCCTTTCCACATTCCATTCCACATTCCTTTCCACATTCCATTCCATTCCGTTACATATTACATTCCTTTCCATTCCTCGTTCCATTCCACGTTCCATTCCAAATCCTATTCCACATTCCGTTCCACGTTCCATTCCACATTCTAGTCCATCCCATTCCACTTTCCATTCCATTGCATTCCACGTTCCATTCCGTATTCCACTCCACATTCCATTCCACGTTTAATTCCGTTCCATTCCACGTTTCCTTCCACATTCCTTTCCGCATTGTATTCCGCATTCCATTCCATTCAATTCAATTCCATTCCACATTCCCTTCAACATTAAATTCCACATTCCATTCTACATCCCATTCCACATTCCATTCCACATTCCATTCCACATTCCATTCCATTCTGTTCCACGTTCCATTCCACATTCCATTCCACATTCCATTCCACCTTCCTTTCCATTACATTCCATGTACCATTCCACTTTTCAATCCTTTCCTTTCCACCTTCCATTTCACATTCCACTGCACATTCCATTCCATGTTCCATTCCACATTCCATTCCACGTTCCATTCCATTCCATTACACATTCCCTTCCACATTCCATCCCATTCCATTCCACTTTCCATTCCACATTCCATTCCACGTTCCATTCCATGTTCCATTCCATTCCAATCCACGTTCCATTCAACACTGCATTCCATCCACTTTCCATTTCACATTCCATTCCACATTCCATTTCACATTGCACTCCGTTCCATTCCAAGTGCCACTCCACATTCCATTCCTCATTCCATTCCACATTCCATTTCATTCCATTACACATTCCATTACATTCCATTCCACATTCTGTTGCTTTGCATTCCACATTCCATTCCACATTCCAGTCCGTTCCATTCAACATTCCATTCCACATTCCAATCCATTCCATTCCACGTTCCATTCCACGTTCCATTCCACATTCCATTCCACATTTCATTCCATTCCATTCCATTCCACATTCCATTCCATTCCATTCCACATTTCGTTCCACATTCCATTCCACGTTCCTTTCTATTCCATTCCACGCCTCATTCCACCTTCCATTCTACATTCCATTCCAGGTTACTTTCCACGATCCATTACATTCCTTTCCACATTCCATTCCGTATTCCACTCCATATTTCATGCCACATTCCATTGAAAATTACATTCCACATTCCATTGCATTCCATTCCACATTGCATTCCATTGTAGTCCACATTCCAATCCACATTCTTTTCCATTCCATTTAAACATACCAATCTATTCCATTCCACATTCCATTCCACCATCCATTCCATTCCACATTCCATTCCACACACCATTCCACACTGCATTCCATATCATTCCATATTCCATTCCACATTCCGTTCCATTCCTTTCCACATTCCATTCCATTTCACTCCACTTTCCGTTCCACGTTCCATTTCACATTCCATTCCACATTGCATTCCAATTTCCATCCCATTTCATTCTACATTATAATCGATTCCATTCCACGTTCCATTCCACGTTCCATTCCACATTCCATTTCACATTCCAATCCAAGTTCCATTCCAGTTCCATTCCACTTTCCATTCCATTCCATTCCCCGTTCCATTCCATGTTTCAAATCCACGTTCCATTCCACATTCCCTTCCACATTCCATTCCATTTCACTCCACTTTCCATTCCACTTTCCATTTCACATTCCATTCCACATTGCATTCCAGTTTCCATCCCATTTCATTCTGCATTATAATCGATTCCATTCCACGTTCCATTCCACGTTCCATTCCACATTCCATTTCACATTCCAATCCAAGTTCCATTCCAGTTCCATTCCACTTTCCATTCCATTCCATTCCCCGTTCCATTCCATGTTTCAAATCCACGTTCCATTCCACATTCCCTTCCACATTCCATTCCATTGTATTCCACTTTCCTTTCCAGATTCCATTCCTCATTCCATTCCACATTCCATTCCATTCCATTCCATTCCACTTTCCTTTCCGGATTCCATTCCACATTCCATTCCATTCCATTCCACATTCCATTCCATTCCATTCAAATTCCATTCAACATTCCATTCCATTCAATTTCACGTTCCATTCCGTATTCCATTCCACATTCCATTTTACGTTCCATTCCACAATCCATTCCACACTCAATTCCACGATACATTGCACCTTCCATTCCACTTTCTATTCCATTCCATTCCATTCCCCTCCACATTCCCGTACACATTCCATTCCACATTCCATTCCACGTTCCATTCCAGATTCCTTTACACGTTTCATTCTACGTTCCATTCCACATTCCATTCCATTCCTTTCCACATTCAACTCCAGGTTCCATTCGATTCCATTCAACTGTCCATTCCATATTCCATTGAACATCCCATTCCACGTTCCATTCCTTGCTCCATTCCACATTCCATTCCGCATTCCATTCCGTTCCATTCCACATTTCATTCCACATTCCATTCCACATTCCAATCCATTGCATTCCACATTCCATTCCATTCCATTCCAATCCACATTCCATTCCATTCCATTCCAAGTTCAATTCCGTTCCACATTCCATTTCATTTCATTCCACATTCCAATGCACATTCCGTTACACATTGCATTACATTCCATTCTATTCTACTTTCCATTCCATTCCATTCCACATTCCATTCTAATCCATTCCACATTCAAATCCACTTTCCATTCCACATTCCTTTCACCGTTCAATTCCATTCATTTACATGTTCAATTCCATTCCATTGCATTAAACTTTCCTTTCCATTCCATTAAATTCCAAGTTCCATTCCATTCCTTTGCATTCCACATTCCTTTCCATTCCATTCCACATTCCATTCCATTCCAAATTCCATTCCATTCAATTCATATCCACATTCCATTCCATTCCATTCCAAGCTCAATTCCCTTCCACATTCCATTCCACTGCATTACACATTCCATTCCACATTCCATTGCACATTCACTTCCTTTCTATTCTATGCCACATTCCATTCCATTCCGTTTCCCGTTCAATTCCATTGAATTGCACATTCCATTTCATTCCATTCCACTCAATTCCACGTTCCAGTCATTTCCACTCCACATTCCATTCCATTCCATTCCACATTCCATTCCATTCCATTCCACATTCAATTCCATTCCATTCCATTCCATTCCATTCCACTTTCCTTTCCGGATTCCATTCCACATTCCATTCCATTCCATTCCACATTCCATTCCATTCCATTCAAATTCCATTCAACATTCCATTCCATTCAATTTCACGTTCCATTCCGTATTCCATTCCACATTCCATTTTACGTTCCATTCCACAATCCATTCCACACTCAATTCCACGATACATTGCACCTTCCATTCCACATTCTATTCCATTCCATTCCATTCCCCTCCACATTCCCGTACACATTCCATTCCACATTCCATTCCACGTTCCATTCCAGATTCCTTTACACGTTTCATTCTACGTTCCATTCCACATTCCATTCCATTCCTTTCCACATTCAACTCCAGGTTCCATTCGATTCCATTCAACTGTCCATTCCATATTCCATTGAACATCCCATTCCACGTTCCATTCCTTGCTCCATTCCACATTCCATTCCGCATTCCATTCCGTTCCATTCCACATTTCATTCCACATTCCATTCCACATTCCAATCCATTGCATTCCACATTCCATTCCATTCCATTCCAATCCACATTCCATTCCATTCCATTCCAAGTTCAATTCCGTTCCACATTCCATTTCATTTCATTCCACATTCCAATGCACATTCCGTTACACATTGCATTACATTCCATTCTATTCTACTTTCCATTCCATTCCATTCCACATTCCATTCTAATCCATTCCACATTCAAATCCACTTTCCATTCCACATTCCTTTCACCGTTCAATTCCATTCATTTACATGTTCAATTCCATTCCATTGCATTAAACTTTCCTTTCCATTCCATTAAATTCCAAGTTCCATTCCATTCCTTTGCATTCCACATTCCTTTCCATTCCATTCCACATTCCATTCCATTCCAAATTCCATTCCATTCAATTCATATCCACATTCCATTCCATTCCATTCCAAGCTCAATTCCCTTCCACATTCCATTCCACTGCATTACACATTCCATTCCACATTCCATTGCACATTCACTTCCTTTCTATTCTATGCCACATTCCATTCCATTCCGTTTCCCGTTCAATTCCATTGAATTGCACATTCCATTTCATTCCATTCCACTCAATTCCACGTTCCAGTCATTTCCACTCCACATTCCATTCCATTCCATTCCACATTCCATTCCATTCCATTCCACATTCAATTCCATTCCATTCCATTCCCATTCCATTCCACATTCCATTCCATTCCATTCCAGTTTCAATTTCATTCCATTCCATTTCATTCCACATTCTATTCCACATTGCAAAGCATTCCATTCCCCATTGCATTCCATTTCATTCCACATTCCATTCCATTCCATTCCACATTCCAGTCCACATTCCACTCCATTCCATTCCTTTGCTCAATCCATTCCACATTCCATTCCGTTCCATTTCACATTCAATTCCATTCCATTCCATTCCACATTCCGTTTCTTTCCATTTCACATTTCTTTCCATTCCATTCCAAATTCCATTCCGCCTTCAATTCCATTCCATTCCACATTCCATTCAACATTCTATTCCACATTCCATTACACATTCCATTCCACATTACATTCCTTTCCATTCCATTCCATTAATCTCAACGTTCTATTCCACGTTCCATTTCACATTCCATTCCACATTCCATTCCTTTCCATTCCATTCCATTCCATTCCACATTCCATTCCACATACCTTTCCATATTACATTCCACATTCCATTCCATTTCATTCCACCTTCGTTTCTACGTTCCATTCCAAATTCAATTTCACGTTCCATTCCATTCCATTCCACGTTCCATTCCACTCCATTCGACATTAGTTTCCACTTTCCATTCCACATTATATTCCACATTCCATTTGACATATTGATTTCCGCTCCACATTCCATTCCACATTCCTTTGCAAACTCCATTCCATCCCATTGCACATTCCATTCCACATTCCATTCCGTTGCATTCCACATTCCATTCCACATTCCATTCCATTCCATTCCACATTCCATTCCACGTTCCATTCCACATTCCATTTCTTATGATTCCACATTCCATTCCACTTTTCAATTCATATTCCATTCCACATCCCATTTCACATTCCATTCCATTCCATTCCATTCCACATTCCATTCTACATTCCATTACTCATTCCATTGCATTTCCTTCCACATTCAATTCCACGTTCCATTCCACATTCCATTTCACTCCATTCCACATTCCATTCCACGTTCCATTCCTTTCCATTCCACATTCCATTCCACAATATATTCCAATACATTCCACATTCCATTCCACATTCTATTCCACATTCCATCCCATTCCATTACACATTCTTTACCATTACAATCCACTTTCCTTTCCACATTCCAATGCATTCTGTTTTTCATTCTATTCCACATTTCATTCCACATTTCATTCCATTCCATTGCACATTCCATTCCACATTCCATTCCATTCCATTCCAGGTTCCATTCCACGTTGCATACTGCATTCCATTCCACATTCCATTCCACGTTCCATTTCATTGCATCCCACTTTCCGTTCCAAGTTCCGCTCCACATTCCACTCCATGTTCCATTCCACGTTACATTCCACATTCCATTCCATTCCATTCTATTCCTTTCCATTCTATTCCACATTCCTTTCCATTCCTTTGCATTCCACATTCCACTGCATTCAATTGTACATTCCATTACATTCCACATTCCATTCCATTCCATTGCATTCCTTTCCATTCTATTCCACACTCCTTTCCATTCCTTTGCATTCCACATTCCACTGCATTCAATTGTACATTCCATTCCATTCCACATTCCATACCATTGCATTGCATTCCACATTCCAATCCTTTCCATTACACATTCCATTCCTTTCCATTACACATTCCATTCCTTTCCATTCCACGTTCCATTCCATTCTATTCCACATTTCTTTCCATTCCATTCCACATTCCATTTCACCTTCCATTCCACTTTCCATTCTCGTTCCATTCCTCGTTCCATTCCACATTCCATTCCACGTTTCATTCCTTCCCATTCCAAATTCCATACCACATTCCATTCCACGTTTCATTCCTTCCCATTCCACATTCCATTCCATTGAAATCCACAATCCATTCCACATTCCTTTTCATTCCTTTCCACATTCCATTCCACATTCTATTTAATTCCATTCCAAATTCAATTCCCCATTCCATTCCATTCCTTTCCACATTCCATTCCACATTCCATTCTATTCCATTCCACATTCCATTCCACATTGCATTCTATTCCATTCCACATTCCATTCTACATTCCATTACATTCAATTCCCCCTTCCATTCGACATTCCATTCCATTCCATTCCATTCGACATTCCATTCCTTTCCATTCCATGTTCCAATCTGTTCCATTAAACATTTCATTCCACCTTGCATTTCGCATTCCATTCGACTTTCCATTACACATTCCTTACCATTCCATTCCACTTTCCATTCCATTCCATTCCACATTCCATTCAATTCGTTTACACATTCCAATCCTGTCCACTTTCCAGTCGACATTCCATTCAACGTTCCATTCCATTCCATTCCATTTTCCTTTCCATTTTCCACTCCATGTTCCATTCCATTCCATTCCACGTTCCGCTCCACATTCCATTGTGTTCCATTACACATTCCATTCCACATTCGATTCCACATTTCATTCCAAATTGCATCCCATTCCATTCCACATTCCATTCCATTCCACTCCACATTCTATTCCACATTGCATTCCACGTTCCATTCCACGTTCTGTTCCACTTTCCATTCCATTCCATTACACGTTCCATTGCACATTCTATTCCATTCCATTCCAATTTCCATTCCACATTACATTCCAGATTACTTATCTTCCATTCCACATTCCATCCAACATTCCATTCCGGATTCCATTCCTTTCCATTCCACATTCCATTAATCATTCCATTCAACATTCCATTCCACATTCCATTCCATTCCATTCCACATTCCCTTCCATTCCACAATGCATTCCATTCCATTCCACCTTCCATCCCACGAAACCTTCCACATTCCATTACATTTCATTCTATTCCATTGCATGGCACACCATATTCCATTCAATTGCATTCCATTCTTTATTCCATTCCATTCCATTCCTCATTCCATCCTAATCCATTCCACATTCCATTCCATTCCATTGCACTTTCCATTCCATTCCATTGAAAATTACATATCTTTCCATGGCATTCCACATTCCCTTTCTTTCCATTACACATTCCATTCCTTTCCATTCCACGTTCTTTCCATTCCGTTCCACATTGCATTCCATTGCATTACACATTCCATTGCATTCCATTCCACTTTCCATTCCTCATTCCATTCCCTTCAAATCCACATTCAATTCCACTTTCCATTGCATTCCATTCCACATTCCATTCCACTACATTCCATTCCACATTCCATTCCATTCCATTCCACTTTCCATTCCATTCCTCTCCATATTCCATACCATTCAATTCCACAATGTATTCCATTCCATTCCACCTCTCATTCCACGTTCCATTCCAAATTCCACTTCACCTTCCAAACCACATTGCATTCCACGATCCATTCCACATTTCATTTCATTCCATTCCACATTCCATTCCATACCATCTTCCATTCCACTTTCCAGTCCACTACTTTCCACATTCCTTACCAAATTCCATTCCACTCCATTCCACCTTCAATTGCACATTCCATTCCTTTCCATTGCATATTACATTCCATTGCTTTCCACATTCCATTTCATTCCACATTCCTTTCAATTCCATTCCATTCCATTCCACATTCCATTCGATTGCATTCCACATTCCATTCCATAAAATTCCACATTCCATTCCATTCCATTCCACATTCCATTCCACATTGCATTCCATTACATTCCACGTTCCATTCCACATTCCTTTCCATTCCATTCTAGATTCCTTTCCACATTCCATTAAACATTCTATTCTTCAATCCTTTCCATCCCATTCCACTTTCCATTCCACATTGCATTCCATTCAATTCCATATTCCATTCCACACCATTCTATATTGCATTCCACATTCCATTCCACATTCTATTTCACATTCCATTCCACATTCCTTTCCTTTCCATTCCACATTCCATTCCACATTCCATTCTATTCAATTCCACATTCCTTTCACATTCCATTTCACATTCCATTCCACATTTCATTCCATTCCATTCCACTTCACATTCCATTCCACTTTCCATTCCATTGCTTTCAACATTGCATTCCATTGCATCCGATATTCCATTCCACGTTCCATTCCACATTTCATTCCGCTTTCCATTCCACACCATTCCACATTCCATTCCATTCCGTTCCACATTCCAAACCACATTCCATTTCACCTTCCATTCCCTTCCATTTCCCATTGCATTCCATTCCTTTCCACATTCCAATCCTTTCCACATTCCATTCCACTTTTAATTCCACGTGACATTACATTGCTTTCAACTTTCCATTCCACGTTCCATTCCATGTTCCATTACATTCCATTCAACGTTCAATTCCACATTCCATTCCATTTCTTTTAGCATTCCATTCCAATCCATTCCACTTTCCATTCCATATTCCATTCCACATTCTATTCCACATTCCATTCTGTTCCATTCCACGTTCCACTCCACACTCCTTTCCACGTTCCATTCCACCTTTCTTTCCGTTCCATTCCCCATTCCATTCCACACTGCATTCCACATTCCATTCCACATTCCGTTCCATTCCTTTTCACATTCCATTCCACTTTCTATTCCACATTCCATTGCATTACATTCCAAATTGCATTGCATTCCCTTCCACATTCCTTTCCTAATTAAAATCCATTCCATTGCACATTCAATTCTTTTCCATTCCACATTCCATTCCACATTCCATTCCGCAATCCATTCCTTTCCATTCAAAATTCCATTCCATTTTCTGTGACACATTCCAATCCACTCAATTCCACATTCAATTCCATTTCATTCCACATTCCATTCCACGTACCATTCACTTTCCTTTAAACTTTCCATTCCACTTTCCTTTCCATTCATTTCTACATTCTTTTCCAACTTCCAATCCATTGCATGCAACTTTCCATGCCACACTGCATTCCACATTCCATTCCTTTCCATTCCACATTCCATTCTACATTCCATTACCCATTCTGCTTCATTCCATTCCACATTCCATTCCACATTCCATTCCATTCCATTCCACAATCCATTCCACAATCCATTCCACATTCCATTACACTCCATACCATCCGACATTCAATTCCATGTTCCATTCCACTTTCCATTCCGCGTTCCATTCCATTCTTTTCCATGTTCCATTCTGTTCCATTCCACATTTCATTCTGCCTTCCATTTCGCATTCCATTCAACATTCCGTTACACATTCCTTTGCATTCCATTCTCCATTCCATTCCTTTCCATTCCTTTCCATATTTCAATCCTTTCCGCATTCCATTCCACATTCCTTTCCACGTTCCATTCCATTCCATTCCACGTTGCATCCCACGATCCATTCTGTGTTCCATTCCATTAAAATCCACGTTCCTCTCCACATTCCATTCCATTCCATTTCACGTTCCATTCCACTATACCATTACAAATTCCATTCCACTTTCCATTCCGTTCCAATCCACATTCGATTGCATGCTCCACTCCACATTATATTCCACATTCCAATCGGTTCCATTTCACATTCCATTCCGCATTCTATTCCACATTTCATTCCACAATGCATTCCATTCCATTTCAGATTCCATTCCATTCCACTCCACATTCCATTGCACTTTGTATTACACGTTCCATTCCACGTTCCGTTTCACGTTCCATTCCATTGCGTTCCAGTTTCGTTTCCACATTCCATGCCACATTCCATTCCAAATAACTTCCGTTCCATTCCACATTCCATTGCATTCCATTCCACATTCCATTAATCATTCCATTCAACATTGCATTCCACTTTGCATTCCATTCCATTGCGCATTACATTCTACATTCTGTTCCACATTCTCTTCCACATTCTTTTCCATTGCATTCTATTCCACATTCCATTCCATTCCGTTCCACATTCCATTCAATTACTTTCCACATTCCATTCCACATTCCATTCCACATTCTAATCCACATTGCATTCCACATTCAATTCCACATTCCATTCCATTCCATCCCACATTCCGTTACAATTTCCATACCATTCAATTCCAACTTCCATTTCACGTTACATTCCACGTTGCATTCCACGTTCCTTTCCTCTTTCCATTCCGCATTCCATTCCATTCCATTCCATATTCCATACCATTCCATTCCATTCCATTCCACAACCCATTCCATTCCACTCCACTTTCTTTTCCAGATTCCATTCCACATTCCATTCCACACTCCATTCCACATTCCATTCCTTTCCATTCCACATTCCATTCCTTTCCATTCCACATTCCTTTCTTCATTCCAATCCATTCCATTCAGCATTATATTCCTTTCCATTACACATTCCATTCCACATTCTATTCCACATTCCATTCCAATACTTTGCACATTCCGTTCAATTCCATTCGACATTCCATTCCACATTGTATTCCACATTCCATTCCACATTCCATTCCATTTCATGTCGTGTTCCCTTCCACATTCCATTCCACAATCCATTCCACATTCCATTCCACATTCCATTCCACCTTCCATTCCACATTCCTTTCCATTACATTTTAAATTCCATTCCACATTCCATTCCACATTCCCTTCCACTTTACATTAGCTTCCATTCTACATTCCATTCCACACTTCACTGTATGTTCCATTCCACATTTCATGCTGTTCCACTCCACATTCCATTCCACATACCACTCCACATTTCATTCCACATTCCAGTCCATTCCATTACACATTCCATTCCATTCCATTCCACATTCCATTCCATTCCATTCCACATTACATTCCACGTTACATTCCATGTTCCATTCCTAGTTCCATTTTATTCCATTCCACATTCCATTCCACGTTACATTACATGCCATTCCACATTCTTTTTCACACTCCATTCCACATTACATTCCGTTCCATTCCACTTTCCATTCCACATTTCATTCCACATTCCATTCCATTCCACTCCACAATCCGTCCCATTACATTCCACATTCCATTCCTCTTTCCATTCCATTTCACTCCACATTCCATTTCACGTTATATTCCATTCCATTGCACTTTCCATTCCACGTTCTCTTCCACGTTCCATTCCACATTCCAATCCACATTCCATTTAACATTCCATTACATTCCATTTGAGAGTCCATTCCACATTCCACTCCATTCCATTCCACATTCCGTTCCACAATCCAGTCCATTCCCTTCCATCGCAAATTCCACTCCATGTTCCATGCCATTCCATTCCACCTTTAATTCCACATTCCATTCCATTACATTTGACATTGCATTCTTCTTTCCATTCCACTCCGCTAAACATTCCATTCAACTTTCCATTCCTCATTCCATTCCTCATTCCATTCCACATTCCTTTGCGTTGCATTCCACATTCCATTCTATTCCACCCCACATTCCATTACACATACCTTTCCATTAATCTCCATATTCCATTCCTCATTTCATTCCATTCCATTTCACATTCCATTCCACATTCCATTACACAATCCATTGCACTCTATTCCATTCCACATTCCATTGCACTTTCCATTCCATTCCATTCCACGTTACTTTCCACGTTCCATTCCACATTCCACTCCACATTCCATTTCATTCCACTACACATTCCATTTCACATTCCAGTCCATTCCATTCCACATTTCTTTGTATATTCCATTTCACGTTCCATTCCATTCCATTCAATTCCATTCCACATTCCATTCCATTCCAATCCACATTCCATTCCATTGCATTCCACATTCCTTTCCCTTCCACGTTCAATTCCATTCCAGATTCCATTCCATTTCACCCCACATTCCGTTCCATTCCATTACACATTCCATTCCAATCCATTCCACATTCCATTCCACATTCCATTCCATTCCATTCTATTTCACATTCCATTCCATTCCTTTCCACATTCCATTCCATTCCATTCCACATTCCATTCCATTCAATTCCACATTCCATTCCACTCCATTCCTTTCCGCATTCCATTCCGTCCCATTCCACATTGCATTCCGTTGCATTCCATTTCATTACTAATTCTATACCATTCCATTCCATATTCTATTCCACATTCCGTTCCACGTTATATTCCACATTCCATTCCATGTTCCATTCAACGTTCCATTCCACGTTCCATTCCACGTTCCATTCCACATTGCATTCCATTCCATTTCACATTCCATAGATTTCTATTCAATTTCATTCCAATTTCGATTCGATTCCATTCCGCTTTCCACACCATTCCATTCCATTTCATTCCACATTCCATTCCATTCCATTCCATTCCACATTCCATTTCATTCCGTTCCACATTCCATTCCGCATTCCATTCTTTCCATTCCACTCCACTTTCCATTCCTTTCCATTCCACTTTCCCTTACACTTTCCATTCCACGTTGCATTCCACTTTCCATTCCTCATTCCATTCCACGTTCCTTTCCACGTTACATTCCTACCATTCCACGTTCCATACTCCATTCCTCTCCACATTCCATTACATTCCATTCCATCTTCAATACCACATTCCTTTCCGTGACTTTCCTTTCCACATTCTATTCCAATACTTTCCATTCCACATTCCTTTCCATTCCATTGCATTCGACTTTCCATTCCAGATTCTATTCTTTTCCATTCCATATTCCATTCCATTCCTTTCCACATTCCTTTCTATTCCATTCCACTTTCCATTCCACGTTCCATTCTATGTTATATTCCGCTTTCCATTCCACTTTCCATTCCACATTCCATTCCACATTGCATTCCACATTCCATTCTACATTCCATTCCGTTCCACATTCCATTTCATTCCATTCCACATTCCTTTCCACATCCCTTTCCACATTCCATTCCACATTCCATTCCACATTCCGTTCCACATTCTCTTCCATTTCATTTCATTCCTCATTCCAATCATTTCCATTCCACTTTACCTTCCACGTTCTTGTCCACGTTCCTTTTCAAGTTCCATTCCACGTTGCTTTCCATTCCATTCCACGTTCCATTCCATGTTCCATTTCACATTCCAGTTCACTTTCCATTACACGTTCCATTCCATTCCATTCCACGATCCATTCCACATTCCATTCCATTCCTCGTTCCATTCCGCATTCCATTGCACATTCCATTGCTCGTTCCATTTTCCATTCCATTCCACTTCCCATTCCTTTCCATTCCACGTTCCATTTCATTCCATTCCATGATCCGTTTCATTCCAATCCACATTCCCTTATACATTCCATTTCACATTCCATTCCACATTCCATTCCATTCCAATCCACATTGCATTCCTTTCCATTCCACGTTCCATTCTGTTCCACATTCCATTACATTCCATTCCACATTCCATTTCATTGCATTCCACATTCCATTCCACATTGCATTAGAATCCATTCCATTCCACTTTCCATTCCACATTCCATTCCACATTCCATTCCCCGTTCCATTCCATTCCATTCCGCATTCCATACTATTCTCTGCCATTTCAAATTGCATTCCATTCCATTCCACATTCCATTCCATTCCATTCCACATTGCATTCAACATTGCATTCGACATTCCATTCCATTCCTTTCCACATTCCATTCCATTGCATTCCACATTCAGTTCAATTCCGTTCCACATTCCATTCAACATTCCATTTCATTCCATTCAACATTCCATTCCATTCCATTACACATTCCATTCCATTCCGTTCCACATCCCATAACATTCCATTCCACTTTCCATTCAGCATTCCATTCCACGTCCCATTCTACATTCCATTTCACTTTCCATTTCACGTTTTATTCCATTCTATTCCACATTCCATTCCATTCCACGTTCCAGTGCATACCATTCAATTCCATTCTACATATCATAACATTCCATTCCATTCCAAATTCCATTCATTTCCATTACACATTCCATTGAATTCAATTCCACATTCCATTCCATTTCATTCCATTCCATTCCACATTGCATTGCACATTACATTCCCTTCCATTCCACATTCCATTACATTCCATTCCACATTTCATTCCACGTTGCATTCCACGTTCCATTCCGCGTTCCGTTCCTCGTTCAATTCCATGTTCCATTCCACATTCCATTCGATTCCATTCCAGATTACACTGCACGTTAGATTCCATTCCATTCCACATTCCATAACATTAACTTCCATTCCATTCCACATTCCATTCCTTTCCACATTCCATTCCACCTTCCATTCCATTCCATTACACATTCCATTCTGCATTCCATTAAATTCCATTCCACATTCCATTCCATTCCATTCCACATTCCATAACTTTCCATTCCACATTCCATTCCTCATTCAATTCAAAGTTGCATTCCACATTTCATTCCACATTCCATCCCACGTTCCTTTCCATTCCGTTCCTCGTTCTATTCCATTCCACGTTCCATTCCCCATTCAATTCCGCGTACCATTACACTTCATTCCATGTTCCATTCCACGTTCCATTCCATTCTCTTAGACGTTCTATTTCACATTACATTATGTTCCATTCCACCTTCCATTCCACATACCATTCCACAATCCATTCCTCATTCCATTCCACATCCCATTGCCTTCCAGTCCTCTTTCGATTCCACATTCCACTCCATTCCATTCCACATTCCGTTTCATTCCAGTCCACTTTGCATTCCACATTCCTTTCCATTCTATTCCAATCCACTTCTCATTCCACATTCCATTCTATTATATATTCTATTCCACATTCTGTTTCACATTCCATTCCGATCCATTGCACATTCCATTCCACGATTCATTCCATTCCATTCCTCGTCCTATTCCATGTACCATTCCACATTCCATTCCACATTCCATTCCATGTTCCATTCGATTCCACATTCGATTGCATTCCATTCCATATCACATTCCATTCCACATTGCATTCCATTTCATTCTATTACATTGCATTCCATTCCTCATTCCAATCCGTTCGAATCCTCTCCACATTCCACTCCATTCCATTCCACATTCTTTTGTATTCCATTCCGCATTCCAATCCAGTCCATTGCAAATTCCATTCCATTCCACTCCATTCTATTCCACATTCCATACCATTCCATTGCATTCCACATTACATTCCTTTCCATTACCCATTCCATTCCTTTCTGTTCCACGTTCCATTCCATTCCATTCCACCTTCCATTCCAATCCATTCCACCTTCCATTACACAGTCTATTCCACATTACCTTACATTTCATTCTATTCCATTTCACTCTATTCCACATTCCATTCCATTCTGTTCCATTTCACTTTCCATTCCACATTACATTGCATTCCATTCCACATTCCGTTCCACATTCCATTGATTTCCTGTCCACTGTCCAATCCACATTCCATTCCACATTCCATTCTACTCCATTCCACATTCCATTCCACATTCCATTGCACTCCTGTCAATATTCCATTCCACATTCCGTTCCATATTCCATTCCTCATTCCATTCCATATTCCATTCCATTCCATTTCTTTCCACAATATATTCCACATTCCAAAGCTTTCCAGTCCACATTCCATTCCGCATTCCATTCCATTCCATTCCTCATTCCATTCAATTCCTATTCACATTCCATTCCTCATTTCATTCCATTCCATTCCACATTCCATTCCTCATTCCATTCCATATTCCATTCAATTCCATTCCACATTCCATTACATTCCATTCCACTTTCCATTCCACATTCCATTCTGCTTTCCAATCCACATTCCATTCCACGTTGCATTTCATTCCGTTGCATGTTGCATTGCAGGTTCCATTTCTTTCAATTCCTCGTTCCATTACACTTTCTTTTGCATATTCCTTTTTTCCTTCCATTCCACATTACATTCCAGATTCCATTGCACGTTCCATTCAATGTTCGATTCCACATTCCATTCCATACCATTCCACGTTCTATTCGACATTCCATTCCTTTCTGTTCTACTGTCCATTCCACATTCCATTCCACATTCCATTCCACATTCCATTCCTTTACATTCCACACTCCATTTCACATTCCATTTCACATTCCATTCTTCAATTCATTCCATTCCATTCGACAATCAATTCCTTTTCATTCCACATTCCACTCCACATTCCATTCCATTCAATTCCATATTCCGTTCCAAACCATTCCTTATTCCATTCCACATTCCATTCAACATTCCATTTCATATTCCATTCCACATTCCATTCTATTCTATTCCACATTCCATTTTGCATTTCATTCTATTACATTCCACATTCGTTTGCACATTCCATTTCACATTCCATTCCACATTCCATTCCATTCCATTCCACAATCCATTCCACATTCCATTCCATTGCATTCAACATTGCATTCCATTCCATCTCACATTCCACACCATGTTCCATTCCATTTCATTGCACATTCCATTCCATTCTGTTCTACATTCCATTCCACATTCCATTTCATTCCATTCCACATTCCATTCCATTCCACTCCACGTTCCATTCCACATTCCATTCCATTCCATTCCACATTCTATTTCACGTTCCATTCCACTCCAATCCACGTTCAATTCCATGCTCCATTCCACATTGCATTCCACTTTCAATTCCACATTCCTTTCCGTTCTATTCCACATTCCATTCCACATTCCCTTAAACATTCCATTGCACTTTCCATTCCACAATCTGTTCCATTCCATTCCACTTTCCATTCTACAATCCATTCAACATTCCATTCCATTCCATTCGACATCCCTTTCAACATTCCATTTCATACGATGCCGCATTCCATTCCATTCCATTTCACATTTCATTCCCCATTCCATTACATTCCTTTCCATTCCATTCCACATTCCATTCCACATTTCATTCCATTCCACGTACCATTCCATGTTCCCTTCCACATTCCATTCCACATTACATTCCACGTTCCTTTCCATTCCTTTCCACGTTCCATTCCAAGATCAAATACATTCCATTACACATTCCATTCCACTTTCAATTCCGCGTTCCATTCCATTGCATTCCAGGTTACATTCCACATAACTTTCCATTCTATTCCACGTTCCATTTCATATTGCATTCCACGTTAAGTTCCACGTTTCATTCCATTCCATTCCACATTCTATTCCATTCGACCTTCCTTTCCACATTCCACTCCACTCCTTTCCACATTCCTTTCCACATTCGGTTCCATTCAATTCAATCTTCAGTTCCACATTCCATTCAATTCCATTCCATTCCACATTCCAATCCATTCCACATACCATTCCATTCCATTCCACATTCCATTCCTCCTTCCATTGCATTCCATTCCACCTCCCATTCCATGTTCCATTCCACGTTCCTTTCCACATTCCATTCCTCTGCATTCCATATTCCTTACTATTCCATTCGTTTCCATTCCACAATGCATTCCATTCCATTGCTCATTCCATTCCACATTCCATTCAACATTCAATTTCTTTCCATTCCACATTCAATTCCTTTCCTTTCCACATTCCATTCCACACTTCAATCCACATTGCAATCCACATTCCATTCTGTTTCATTCCTCATTACATTCCACATTGCATTCCACATTCCATTCCATTCCATGCCACATTCCATTGCATTCCATTCAACATTCCTTTCCACATTCCAATCTATTCCATTCCACATTCCATTCCACTACACATTCCATTTCACATTCTCTTCCACATTCCATTACACATTCCATGGCAGTGATTTCCACATTCCATTCCTCATTCTATTCCACATTCCATTCCATATTCCACTGCATTACATTCCATGTTCCCTTCCACATTCCATTCCACATTCCATTCTACTTTCCTTTCCATTCCATTCAACCTTCAATTCCACGTTTCACTTCACTTTCCATTTCACATTGTTCATGTCCATTGCACATTTCATTCCATTCCACTTTCCATGCCACGATGCATTCCACGTTCCACTCCCTATTCCATTCCATTCCATACCACGATCCATTCTACATTGCATTCTATTCTATTCCATTTTCCATTCCACATTCCATTCCACATTACATTTCACTTTACATTGCTTTTCATTCCACATTACATTCCACATTCCATTCTACATTCCATTTCTTTAAATTCCACATTCCATTCCACATTCTGCTCAACATTCCATTCCACATTCCATTCCATACCATCACACATTCCATTCCATCACACATTCCATTCCACTTTCCATTCCATTCCATTCTACAATCCATTCCAATCCATTCCCCGTTCCATTTCATTCCATTACACTTTCCATTCCACATTCCATTCCACATTCCATTTCACAGTCCATTGCACTTTCCATTTCAATTTCCATTCCGTTCCATTCCATTCCACTGCACATTCCGTTCCATTCCAATCCACATTCCAATCCATTCCATTCCAAGTTCCAATCCTTTTCACATTCCATTGCATTCCATTCCACATTCGATTCCATTCCAATCCACATTCCATTCCATTACATTCCACATTCAATTCCACTTTGCATTTCACATTCCATTCCATTCCATTCCGCATTCCATTCCATTCCACATTCCATTCCATTCCTTTCCACATTCCATTCCATCTAATTTTACATTCCATTCCATTACTTTGCATTCCACATTCCATTCTATTCGATTCCGCTTTACATTGAATTCCATTCCACATTCCATTCCATTCCATTCTATTCTAGATTCCATTCCATTGCATTCCACATTCCATTCCATTCCATTCCAGGTGCAATTCCACATTTCATTCCACATTCCATTCCACTTTCCATTCATTTCAATTCCACTATCCACTCCAGTACATTCCACATTCCATTCCATTCTATTTCACATTCTATTCCATAACATGGTTTCCACATTACATTTCAATCCATTCCGCATTCCATTAAATTACATTCCATTATTTTCCGCATTCCATTCCATTCCATTCTATTCCACATTCCATTCCATTCCATACCACATTCCATTCAACTACATTCCACATTCCATTCCATATTCCAATCCAAATTCTGTTCCACGTTCCTTTGCACATTCCATTCCACATTCCATTTCATTGCATCCGACAGTCCATTACACGATCCATTCCATTCCATTTCACATTCCATTCTACTTTCCATTCCATTCCATCCCACCTTCGTTTCCACGTTGCATTCCACGTTCCATTCCACGTTCCTTTCCACGTTCCATTCCACTTTCCACTGCATTCCATTCCATATTCCACAGCATTCCATTCAATTCCATTCCACAATCCACTCCATTCCATTGCACATTCCATTCCACATTCCATTCCACATTCCTTTCCATTCCATTTCCCATTCCATTCCACAATCCATTCCACATTCCTTTCCACATTTTATTACTTTGCATTCCACATTCCTTTACACACTCTATTTCACATGCCATTCCACATTCCATTAAGTTCCATTCCACATTACATTCCTTTCATTCCACATTTCATTCCACATTCAATTCCACATTCCAATCAAGATTCCATTCTACATTATATTCCATTCCATTCCACATTCCAATCCATTGCATTCCATTCTATTCCACATTCCATTCCATTACATTCTATTCCAAATTTTATTCCATTATATACCACATTCCATTCAATTCCATTCCACATTCCATTCCATATGCCATTCCACATTCTAATCCACGCTCCATTCCATTCCATTGCACATTGTATTCCATTACATTCGACATTCCATTCCATTTAATTCCACATTTCATTCCATTCCCTTGCATTCCACATTCCATTGCATTCCATTCCGCATTCCATTCCATTGCCTTCCATTCTATACCACATTCCATTCCATTCCATTGTGTTCCACATTCCATTCTATTACATTCCACATTCCATTCAATTACTTTCCACATTCTATTCCACGTTGCATTCCATACTATTCCACATTATATTCCATTAGTTTCTTCATTCCATACCATTCAATTCTACATTCCATTCCATTCCGTTGCATTCCACATTCCATTCCTTTCAATTCCACATTCCATTCCATTCCATTCCATTGTATTCCACATTCCATTCCATTCCAATCCACATTCCATTCCATTCTACTCCACATTCCATTCCATTCCTTTCCACATACCCTTCCACATTCCATTCCACATTCTTTTCCATGATCCACCCCATTCCAATCAACATACCATTCCATTCAATTCCACATTCCATTCCTCATTTCATTGCTTTCATTTCAACATTTCATTCCACATTGCATTCCATTCAATTCCACATTTCATTCCACGTTCTATTCCATGTTCCATTCCACGTTCCGTTCCAAAGTCCATTCCTCATTACATTGTTTTCCATTCCACATTCCACTGCACATTCCAATCCATTCATTTCCGCATTCCATTGCACATCCCATTTCACATTCCATTCCACATTACTTTCCAATTTCCATTCCACTTTCCATTCCACGTTCCATTCCATTTCTTTCCATGATCCATTTCATTCCATTCCACTTTCCATTCCACATTCCATTCTGCATTCCATTTCCCATTGCATTCTGCATTCCATTTCACTTTCCATTCCATTCCACTCCATTCCATTGCACATTCCATTCCATTCCAATCCACATTCCATTCCATTCCATTCCACGTTCCATTCCTTTCCACATTCCATTCCATTCCGTTCCACTTTCAATTCCATTCAATTCCACATTCCATTCCATTGCATTCCACGTTCCATTCCACATTTCATTCCTTTCCATCCTATTCCACATTCCACTCCATTCCTTTCCATTCCACATTCCGTTCCATTTCACTCGACATTACATTCCACATTCCATTCCACTTTCCATTGCAATCCATTCCACATTCCTTTCCACAGTGCATTCCACATTGCATTCCACTCCCCATTACATTCCTTTCGAGATTCCATTCCATTCAATTCCACATTCAATTCCATTACATTCAATTTCACATTCAATTATATTACATTGCATTTCACATTCCATTCCATTCCACTCCGCATTAAATTCCATGGCATTCCATTCTATTCCACATTCCATTCCATTCCATTCTATTCCACAATCCTTTCCATTCCATTCCACATTCCATTCAATTACATTCCACGTTGCATTCCACATGCCATTCCACATTCTTTTCCACGTTCCATTGCACATTTCATTCCACATTCCATTCCATTCCATCCCACACTACATTAGAAGTTCCATTCCATGCCATTCAACATTCCATTCCACGTTCCTTTCCATTCTATTCCACATTCCATTCCATGATCCATTCCTTTGCTTTCCACCTTCCATTCCACTTTCCATTAAACGTTCCATTCCACAATACTTTCCAAGATCCATTCCACATTCCATTCCATTCCATTCCATATTCCATACCATTCCATTCCATTCCATTACACAATCCATTCCATTCCATTCCATTCCATATTTCATTCAACATTCCGTTACACACTCCATTCCGTGCCATTCCACATTCCCTTCTACTCTCCATTACACATTCCTTTCTAAATTCCTATCCATTCCATTCCACATTCCATTCAATTCCATTCCATATTCAATTCCACATTATATTCCACATTACATTCCACTTTCCACTCCATTCCATTTCACATTCTATTCCACATTGTATTCCACATTCCATTCCGTTGGATTCCATATTCCATTCCACCTTCCACTCAGCATTCCATTCCACATTCCATTCCATTCCACTCCACATTCCATTCTATTCCTGTCCACATTCCATTCTATTCTATTCCACATTCCATTGCACATTCCTTTCCACATTCCTAGCATTCCATTCCACTTTCCATTCCACATTCCTTTCCACTTTCCATTCCATATTACATTATGTTCCATTCCACGTTCCATTCCACATATCATTCCAAATTACATTTCACATTCAATTCCACTTTCCATTCCATTCTATTCCACATTCCATTCCACAGTATATTCCATTCCATTGCACAATACTTTCCACATTCCATACCACATTCCATTCCTTATTTAATTCCATTTTAGTCCACATTCCATTCCACATCTCATTGCATTGCATTCCACATTCGATTCCACATTCCATTCCATTCTATTCCACATTCCACTCCATTCCAGTCCACTTTCCATTCCGCATTCCACTCCATTGTATTCCACATTGTATTCCACATTCCATTACACATTCATTTCCATTCCATTGCACATTCCATTACACAATACATTCCTTTGCATTCCTCTTTCCATTCCACGTTCTATTCCACATTCCATTCCATTCCATTCCAGGTTCCATTCCACGTTCCATTCCAAATTCCATTTCACATTGCATTCCACGTTCCATTCGACATTCCATTCCACGTTTCATTCCACGTTCCATTCCACGTTCCATTCCATTCCACATTGCATTGCATTCCATTACATTTCACATTCCATTCCACATTCCCTTCCATTTCACTCTATTCCATTGCATTCCATTCCACATTCCATTCCATTCCAATCTTCTCCACATTCCAAAATGTTCCATTACACATTCTATTCTATTCAATTCCACATACAAATCAATTCCATTACACATTCCATTCCATTCCATTGCATTTCATTCCACTTTCCATACCATCACAATTCATTGCACGTTCAATTCATTTAAATTCCACATTCCTTTCCATTCCATTCCACAATTCATTCCATTCCATTCCACCTTCCATTCCATGGTCCATTTCACATTGCAAACATTTCATTCTATTCCGTTGCATTCCATTCCACATTCCATTGCATTCCTTTCCACTACACATTCCATTCCATTCTGTTCCACATTCCGTTCTATTCCATTCCAAATTCCATTCCATTCCTTTCCACATTCCATTCCATATTCCATTTCATTCCATTCCACATGTCATTCCGTTCCACCCCACGTTATATTCCACATTCCATTCCACGTTCCATTCCACATTCAATTCCACGTTCCATTCCACATTCCATTCCACATTCAATTCCACATTTTATTCCGTTCTATTTCACATTACATTTCACATTCCATTCCACAAGCCATTCCACATTCCATTCCTTTCCATTCCACATTCCATTCCATTGCATTCCATATTACATTCCACATTCCATTCCACATGACATTCCAAATTCCATTCCATTCCATTCCACATTCCATTTCATTCCATTCCACATTCCATTCCATATTCCATTCCATTCCATTCCATTCCATATTCCATTCCATTCCATTCCACATTCCATTCCATTCCATTCCACATTGCATTCCATTCCATTCCATTCCACATTCCATTCTATTCCATTCCACATTCTTTTTGACGTTCCATTTCTCGTTCCATTCCACTTTCCATTCCACGTCCCATTCCACATTGCATTCCACATTAAATTCAACATTCCATTCCACATTCCATTCCATTTCATTCCACATTCCACTCCACATTCCATTCCACTCCATTCAACATTCCATTCCATTCCATTTCACATTACATTCCGTTTAATTTCACATTCCTTTACACATTCCTTTCCACGTTCCGTTCCACGTTCCACTCCACGTTCCTTTCCACGTTCCATTGCACGTTGCATTCAACGTTCCATTCCACCTTCCATTCCATTCCATTCCACTTTCCATTCCACATTCCATTCCAAATTACTTTCCACATTACTTTATTTTCCATTCCACATTCCATTCCACATACCATGCCGCATTCCATACCACATTCCATTCCACATTCCATTCCATTCCATTCCACATTCCGTTCCACGTTATACTCCATTGCATTCCACATGCCATTACACATTCCATTGCACATTAAATTCCGTTTCACTTCACATTCCATTCCACATTCCATTGCACTATATTCCACTTTCTATTCCACATTCCATTCCACATTCCATTCTATTCCATTGCACATGCCATTCCACAATCCATTTCATTCCATGCTTCTTTCCTTTCCACGATCCATTCCACATTCCATTCCGCATTCAATTTCATTCCATTCCAGGTTCCATTCCACGTTCCATTACAAATTCCATTTCACATTCGATTCCACTCTGCATTCCACATTCCATTCCGCATTTAATTTCATTCCATTCCAGGTTCCATTCCACGTTCCATTACAACTTCCATTTCACATTCTGTTCCACGATCCATTCCACATTCCATTCCACATTCCATTCTCCATTTCATTCCACGTTCCATTCCATTCCACATTCCATTCAATTCCATTCCATTGCAAATTCCATTCCACATTCCATTCCATTTCATTCTATTCCATTGCATTCCATTAAGTTCCATTCCGCAATCCATTCAATTCCGTTCCACCTTCCATTCCACGGTGCATTCCACATTCCATTACATTTCATTCTATTCCATTGCATTCAATTCCACATTCCTTCCCATTCAATCCCACTCCGCATTCCATTCCATTCCATTCCACATTGAATTCTATTCCATTCCACATTCCATTCCATTCCATTGCACATTCCATTCCATTCCATTGCACATTCCATTCCATTCCATTCCATTCCATTCAAATTTCCATGCCATTCCATGGCATTCCATGTTCCATTCCTTTCCATTCCACATTCCATTCATTTCCATTCCACATTCCATTACATTCCATTCCAGAATCCATTCGATTGCATTCCACCATTCATTCCTCGTTGCATTTCAAGTTCCATTCCACGTCCCATTCAACCTTCCATTCCACGTTTCATTCAATTGCATTCCACATTCCATTCCATTCCATTCCATCTTCCATTACACATTCCAATACAGTCCTTTCCACATTCCTTTCCACATTCCATTCCATTCCATTCCAACTTCAATTTCATATTCCATTTCATATACATTACAATCCATTCCATATTAAATTCCAGTCCATTTCACATACCATTCCATTCCATTCCACATTCCATTCCATTCCGTTCCACATTCTATTCCACATTCCATTCCTTTCAATTTCACTTTCCATTCCACGTATCATTCCATTCCATTCGATTTCACATTAAATTCCATTCCACAATCCATTCCACATTCCATTCCACATTTCTTTCCACATTCCATTCCACATTCCATACCATTCCATTCCACATTCCATTCCATTCCCTTCCATTCCACATTCCATTCTATTCATTTCCACATTCTCTTCCAAGTTCCATTGCACATTCCTTTCCACTTTCCATTCCACATTCCATTCTACATTCCATTCCACATAAAGTTCAATATTCCAATCCAAATTCCATTCCATTCCATTCCAGATTCTATTCCCCATACCATTTCATTCCATTCCACATTTCATTCCATTCAACTCCACCTTCCATTCCACATTCCATTCCACATTCCTTTCCACATTCCATTACATTCCAATCCAGATTGCATTCCGCGTTCCATTCCACATTGCATTCCACATTCAATTCCACATTCCATTCCGTTCCATTCCACATGTCATTCCACATTCCATTCTTTTCCATTCCACATTCCATTCCATTCCATTCCACTTTCCATTCCACATTCCATTCCATTCCATTCTACATTCCATTATATTCTATTCTACATTCCATTCAGTTCCATTCCACATTCAACTCGATTCCATACCATTCCATTCTAATCCATTCCACATTCTATTCCATTTTCCATTCCACTTTGCATTCCAGTTTCCAATCCACGTTCCACTCCACATTGCATTCCACATTAAATTCAACATTCCATTCAACATTCCGTTCCATTCCATTCCACATTCCATTCCGGACTCCATTTCTTTGTAGTCCACATTGCATTCCTTTCAACATCACATCCCTTTCCACATTCCATTCCATTACATTCCACGTTCCATTCCATATTCCATTCAACGTTCCATTCCATTGCAATCCAATTTCCATTGCAGGTTCCATTCCACATTCCATTCCACACCCAATTCTACATACCATTCTACTTTATTCCACATTCCATTCCACATTCCATTCCACAATCCCTTCCACATTCCATTTCATTCCATTGCACATTCCATTCCACATTCTATTCATTCCATCCCACATTGTATTCCACAATCCTTTCCACATTCTAATCCATTCCATTCTACAACCCATTTAAAATGCCATTCCTTTCGATTCCATATTCCACTCCATTGCATTACACATTCCATTCCCCATTTGATTCCCCATTCCATTCCCCATTCCATTCCATTCCATTCCACATTGCATTACACATTCTGTTCCACATTCCTTTCCAAGTTCCATTCCACATTCCATTTCGCATTCCATGCCATGTTTCATTCCATTCTATTCCACTTTACATTCCATTCGATTAGACATTCGATTCCATTCCATTTAATTCCATTCCACTTTCCATATCATTCCATTCCATTCCGTATTCCATTCCTTTACATTACACATTCCATTCCATTCCATTCCACATTCCATTCCATTTCATTCCATTCTATTCCACATTCCATTACCCATTATATTCCCGTCTATTCCACATTCAATTACATTCTATTCCACATTCCATTACATTCCATTCCACATTTCATTTCAATTTCCATTCCACGTTCCATTGCGCATTCCATTTCACGTTCAATTCAAAGTTCCATTCCACGTTCCATTCCATTTCAATCCAGATTCCACTGCAAATTCCATTACATTCCATTTCATATTCCATACCATTAAACTCCATTCCATTACTAATTACATTCCATTCCAAATTCCACTCAACATTCCATTCCATTCCATTCCACATTCCACTCTGCATTCCATTAAATTCCATTCCACCTTCCATTCCATTCCATTCCACATTCCTCAACTTTCCATTCCACATTTCCTTCCACATTCAATTCCACGTTGCATTCCACATTCCATTCCTTTCCATTCCACGTTCCTTTCCATTCCTTTCCATTCCACGTTCCATTCCATTCCTCTTTTCATTCCATTCCACTCCACTTTCCATTCCACTTTCCAGTACATTCCATTCCATTCCAATCCTCATTCCATTCCAAATTCCATTCCAATTCTCATTACATTCCAAATTCCATTCCACTCCATTCCATTCTATATTCAATTCCATTGCATTCCATTTGATTCCACATTCAATTCCACATTCCATTCCATATCACTCCACATTCCATTCCATTTCATTCTATTCCACATTCTACTCCATTCCATACCACTTTCCATTCCATTCCATTCCACATTCCATTCCAGATTTTATTCCCTTCCATTCCACATTATTTCAATTCCATGCCACATTTCATTCCATTCCCATCCACATTCCATTCAATTCCTTTCCATTCCACTTTCCTTTGCATATTCCACTCCATTCCATTCCACATTCCATTCCTTTCCATTCCACGTTTCATTCCAATCCATTCCACATTCCTTTCCATTCCATTCCACATTCCTTTCCAAATTACATTCCATTCCAGTCCACATTCCATTCCACATTCCTTTCCATTCGATTCCACATTCCATTTCATTCCATTCCACATTCAATTCCATTCAACATTCTATTCCACATTCCATTCCTTTCCATTCCACATTCTCTTCCACTCCATTCCTCATTCCATTGCATTCCATTCCACATTCCATTCCATTCCATTCTACATTGCATTCCACATTCAATTACATTCCATTGCACATTTGATTCCAAATACCATTCTATATTCTATGTGAAATGGAATGGAATGGAAAGTGGAATGGAATGTGTAATGGAATGGAAGGGTATGTGGTTAGGAATGGAAAGCAATGAGCAATGGAAAGGAATAGAATGGAATGTGGAATGGATTGGAATTCAATGTGGAATGGAATGCAATGGAATGTGGAATGGAATGGAATTGAACATGGAATGGAATGTGGAATGGAATGCAGTCAAAAGTGGAATGGAATGGAGTGTGGAATGGAATATGGAACGGAATGTGGAATGGAAAGTGGAATGGAATGGAATGGAATGTGGAATGGAAAATGGAATGGAAAGGAATGGAAAGGGGAATGCAATGGAATTTGTAATGGAATGGAATGTGTAATGGAACCTGGAATGGAATGGAATGGAACACAGAATGG
Source organism: Pongo pygmaeus (assembly GCF_028885625.2). Taxonomy (NCBI): domain Eukaryota; kingdom Metazoa; phylum Chordata; class Mammalia; order Primates; family Hominidae; genus Pongo; species Pongo pygmaeus. The sequence continues at coordinate 3,542,664 of NC_085931.1, forward strand.
AATCAAATAGAAAGTGGAATGGAAACTAATGGAATGTGGAATGGAATGGAATGGAATGCAATGTGGAATGGAATGGAATGGAATGTTGAATGGAAATTGGATTGGAATAGAATGGAATATGCAGTGAAATAGATTGGAATGCGGAATGGAATGTAATGCGGAAAGGAAAGTGGAATGGAATGGAAAGGAACATGGAATGGAATGGCGTGGAACATGGAATGGAATGGAATGAAAGCTGGAATGGAATGGAATGAAACGTGGAATTTAGTGAAATTGAATGTGGAATGGAATGTGTAATGGAATGCAAGGGAAAGTGGAATGGAACATGTAATGTAATGGAAGGGAAAGTGGAATGGAAAGGAACGGAAAGGAAAATGGAATGGAATGGAATGGAATGTGTAATGGAATGTGGAATTGAATGCGGAATGAAATGAATTGAATGTGGACTGGAATGTCTAATGGAGTGGAATGGAATGGAATGGAATTGAATGTGGAAAGGAGTGCAAATGAATGTGGAATATAATGTGGAATGGAATTTGGAATGGGGTGGAATGGAATGTGGATTTGAATGTGGAATGGAATGGAATGGAATGTGCAATCGAATGTGAAGTGGAATGGAATGGAATGTGGAATTGAATGTGGAATATTATGCAATGGAATGTGCAATGGAAAGGAATGGAATATGGAATGGAATGTGGGATGCAATGGAATGGAATGGAATGGAATTCGATAGAATGTGGAATGGAATTTGGAATGGAATGTGGAATGGAATGTGGAATGGAATGTGGAATGGAATGGAATGGAAAGTGGAATGGTATATGAAATGGAATGGAATGAAATGTGGAATGGAATGTGGAACGGAACGTCTAATGGAAGGTGGAACGGAACGCGGAATGGAATTTGTATTGGAATGTGGAATGGAAAGGAATGGAATGTGGACTGGAATGTGGAATGAAATGGAATGGACCGTGGAATGGAAAGTGGACTGGAATGGAATGGAATTTGTAACGGATCGTGGAATGGAATGGAATGGAACGTGGAATGGAATGTGGAATGGAACTTGGAATGGAACGTGGAAAAGAATGTGGAAAGGAATGTGGAATGGATTGTACAATGGAATGGAATGGAATGTGGAAGGGAATGGAATGGAATCTGGAATGCAATAGAATGTAATGTGGAAAGAAATGTGGAATGGAATGGAATGGAATGGAATGCGGAATGGAACGGAAAGGAATGGAATGTGGAATGGAATGGAATGGAATGGAATGCGGACTGTAATTGAATGGAATGGAATGTAATGTGGAATGGAATGGAATGTAATTTGGAATGGAATAGAATGGAATGTGGAATGGAATGGGATGAAATTTGGAATGGAACGTGGAATGAAGTGAAATGTGGAATGCAATGGAATGGAATGGAATATGGAATTGAACGGAATGTGGAATGGAAAGGAATGGAATGTGGAATGGAATGTTGAATGGAATGGAATGGAATGTGTACTGCAATGGAGTTTAATGTGGAATGGAATTTAATGGTATGTGGAATGGAATGTAGAATGTAATGTGGAATGGAATGGAAAGATTGTGCAATGTAACGTAATGGAATGTGGAATGGAATGTGGAATGGAATTGAAATGTATGCGGAATGGAATGGAATGGAATGGAATGGAATTTGGAATGGAACGTTCCTTTCCTCATTCCATTTCACGTTCCATTCAACCTTCCATTCCCTTCCATTCCATGTTCAATTCCACTTTCCATTCCAAATTAAATTGCATTCCATTCCACGTTCCATTCCAAGTTCCATTCCACTCCATTCCACGTTCCTTTCCACATTCCATTCCACTTTCCATTCCAAATCATCCTACGTTCCATTCCATTCCATTCCACATTCATTTCCATTCAATTCCACATTCAATTCAACATTCCATTCCACCTTCCATTCCATTTTTTCTATTCCTCATTCCATTCCATTCCATTCCATTCCTCTTTCCATTCCATTATATTTTGCATTCCATTCCATTCCATTCCAAATGACACTACATTCCATTCCATTCGACATTCCATTCCATTCCATTCCACATTGCATTCCACATTCCATTCCACATTCCATATCATTCCATTGCACATTCCATTTCACAATCCACTCGATTCAATTCCACATTCAATTCCACGTTCCATTCCACATTCAATTCCATTTTCCATTCCACATTCTATTTCACTTTCCATTCCATTTCATTCCACATTCTGATCCATTCCATTCCACGTTCCATGCCATTCCATTCCACATTCCATTCCTTTCAATTCAACATTCCATTCCACATTGCATTCCACATTCCATTCCATTCCATTCTATTACACTTTCAATTCCATTCCATTCCACTTTCCATTCCACATTGCATTCCACATTCCATTGCACGTTACATTCCTTTACATTCCATTCCTCATTCTATTCCATTCAATTCCCCATTCCATTAGAGTCCATTCCATTCCATTCCACATTCCATTCCATTCCATTCCATTCCATTCCACATTCCAATCCATTCCATTCCATTCCACATTCCATACCATTCTATTCCACATTCAATTGCATTCCATTTCACATTGCATTCCACTTTCCATTCCACGTTACATTCCACGTTCTATTCCATGTTCCATTCTTCGTTTCATTCCTTTGCATTGCACACTCCAATCCATGCCATTACACATCCCATTGCATTCCATTCCACATTTCATTAATCGTTCCATTCCATTCCACGTTCCATTCCACGTTCTATTCCACATTCCATTCCATTCCATTCCATATTCCATTCCACGTTCCATTCCACGTTACATTCCACTTTCCATTAAACTTTCCATTCCATAATCCATTCTGCAATCCATTCCGTTCCATTCCACGTTCCATTCCACATTCCATTGCACTTTCAATTCCACATTCCGTTCCACATTCCATTGAACATTCCATTCCACTTTGCATTCCATTCCATTCCAATCCGTATTCCATTCCATTCTATTCCAAGTTCAATTCCATTCCACGTTCCATTCCATTCAATTCCGCATTCCATTACACATTCACTTCCATTCTATTCTATTCCCCATTCCATTCCATTCCATACCACATTCCAATCCATTCCATTCAACATTCCATTACACATTCCATTCCCCGTTCAATTCCCTTCAATTCCATGTTCCATTCCATTCAATTTCACTTTCCACTGAATTCCATTCCACTTTCAATACCACTCCATTCGACATTCCTTTCCATTCCACTCCACCTTCCATTCCACATTCCTTTCCATTCCATTCCACATTTCATTGCACACTCCATTCCACATTCTATTCCATTCCATTCCACATTTCTTTCCACTGAATTCCATTCCACTTTCAATACCACTCCATTCGACATTCCTTTCCATTCCACTCCACCTTCCATTCCACATTCCTTTCCATTCCATTCCACATTTCATTGCACACTCCATTCCACATTCTATTCCATTCCATTCCACATTTCATTCCACGTTCCATTCCATTTCATTCCACGTTACATTCCAGGTTTCATTCCACATTCCATTCCACATTTCATTCCACATTCCATTCCGTTTCATTCCCCATTCAATTCCGTTCCTTTCCACATTCCATGCTACATTTTATTCCATATTCCATTCCACATTCGATTCCACATTCCATTCCACATTACATTACACGTTCCATTCCATGTTCCATTACATTCCACTTACCATTCCACATTTCATTATATTGCATTCCACATTCAATTTCATTCCATTCCACATTCCATTCCAAATTCCATTTCATTTTCCATTCAATTCCATTCCATTCCACATTCCATTCGATTCCATTCCAATCCACATTCCATTCCATTCCTTTCCAAGTTCAATTCCATTCCACATTCCATTCCGTTCCATTCCACATTCCATTCCATTCCATTCCACATTCCATTCTATTCCGTTCCACGTTCTTTTCCATGTTCCATTGCTCGTTCCATTCCACTTTCCATCCCACGTCCCATTCCACTTTCCATTCTACGTCCCATTCCACATTGCATTCCACATTAAATTCAACATTCCATTCCACATTCCATTCCATTTCTTTCCACATTCCACTCCACAATGCATTCCATTCCATTTCACATTCCATTCCATTAAATTTCAAATTCCATTCCGTTGAATTCCACATTCCTTTCCACATTCCATTCCACATTGCATTCCACATTCTGTTCCATATTCCATTCCAGAATCCTTTCCACATTGCATTCCACATTGTGTTCCACATTCCATTCCACATTCCATTCCATTCCATTTCACATTCCATTCCTTTCGATTGCACATTTCTTTCCACATTCCATTCCACATTGCTTTCCACATTCCATTCAACATTCCATTACACATTCCATTCGTTTCCATTTCACATTCCATTCTGTTCCACTCCACATTCCTTTCCACATTCCATTCCACTTTCAACTCCACATTCCATTGCACATTCCGCTCCACATTCCATTCCTCATTCCATTCCACATTCCATCCCATTACATTCCACATTCTATTCCATACCATTCCACGTTACATTCCATGTTTCAGTCCATGTTCCATTCCAAGTCACAACCCACGTTCCTGTCAACGTTGCATTCCACGTTCCATTGCACGTTCCATTCCATTCCATTCCACGTTCCATTCCACATTCCAATCCACATTCCATTACACGTTCCATTCCATTTCATTCCACGGTCCATTCCACGTTCCATTCCATTCCATTCCATGTTCCATTCCGCATACCATTGCACATTCAATTACATGATCCATTCCACGTTGCATTCCGCGTTCTCTTCCACGTTCCATTCCATTCCATTCCACATTCCATTCCACGTTCCATTCCATTCTATTCCACGTTCCATTTCTCATTTCATTGCACATTCCATTTAACGTTCCATTCCACATTCCATTGCACATTCCATTCCACGTTCCATTCTACATTTCATTCCACGTTCCATTCCACGTTCCATTGCACTTTGCATTCCACGTTCCATTCTACATTCCGTTCCATTCCATTACACTTTCCATTCCACATTTCATTCCACATTCCATTGCACATTACATTATGTTCCATTCCACATTCCATTCCACACTCCATTCCATTCCATTCCACAATTCGTTTCACGTTATATTCCATTGCATTCCACATTCCATTCCACATTCCATTCCACATTAAATTCCATTTCACTTCACATTCCTTTCCAAGTCCCATTGCATTCCATTCCACAATCGATTCCACATTCCATTCCATTCCATTCCACATTCCATTCCATTTCGATCCACTTTCCATTCCACACTGCATTGCACTCTATTCCACATTCTAGTCCACATTCCATTCCACATTCCATTCCATTCCATTGCACATTCCTTTCCACAATCCATTCCATTCCATTCCTCTGTCCATTCCATTCCATTCCACATTCCATTACAAATTCCATTTCACATTCGATTCCACGATGCATTCCACATTCTATTCCATGTTCCATTCTACGTTCCATTCCACGTTCCATTCCATTCCACATTCCATTCCATTCCATTCCATTGCAAATTCCATTCCACATTCCTTTGCATTCCATTGTGTTCTATTCCACATTCCATTCCATTCCATTCCACCTTCCATTCCACGGTGCATTCCAACTTTCATTACATTTCATTCTATTCCATTGCTTTCAATTCCACATTCTTATCCATTCAATTCCACTCCGCATTCCAATCCATTCCATTCCATATTCAATTTTATTCCATTCCACGTTCCATTCCGTTCCGTTCCATTGCATATTCCATTCCATTCCATTCAACTTTCCATACCACTCCATTGCATTCCACAATCCATTCCATTCCATTCCACCTTAAATTCCATGGTGCATTCCACATTCCATTACATTTCATTCTATTCCATTGCATTCAATTCCATATTCCTTTCCATTCAATTCCACTCCGCATTCCATTCCATTCCATTCCACAATCAATTCTATTCCATTCCACATTCCATTCTATTCCATTGCACAATCCATTACATTCCATTCAACTTTCCATACCATTCCATGGCATTACACATTTCACTCCCTTCCATTACACATTCCATTCCTTTCCATTCCACGTTCCATTACATTCCATTCCACAATCCAGTCCATTGCATTCCACCTGTCATTCCACGTTGCATTTCATGTTCCATACCACGTCGCATTCCACCTTCCATTCGACATTTCATTCTATTCCATTCCACATTTCATTCCACTCCATTCTATGTTCCATTACACATTCCACTCCTGTCCTTTCCACATTCCTTTCCACATTCCATTCCATTCCATTCCAACTTCAATTTCACATTCCATTCCATTCCAACTTCAATTTCACATTCCATTCCATTCCATATTAAATTCTTTCCCATTCCACATACCATTCCATTATATTCCATTCCACATTCTATTCCATATTCCATTCCATTCAATTTCACTTTCCATTCCACGTTCCAATTCACTCCATTCGATTCCACATTCCATTCCATTCCATTCCACAATCCTTTGCACATTCCATTCCACATTCCTTTCCACATTCCATTCCATTCCATTCCACATTCCATTCCATTACATTCCACATTCCATTCCATTCAATTCCATTCCATTGCATTCCATTCCACATTCCATTCTATTCCATTCCACATTCTCTTCCACGTTCCATTGCACTTTCCTTTCCACTTTCCATTCCACATTCCATTCCACATTCCATTCCACATAAAATTCACTATTCCATTCTAAATTCCATTCCATTCCGTTCCAGATTCTATTCCACATTGTATTTTATTCCATTCCACATTTCATTCCATTCAACTCCACTTTTCATTCCACATTCCATTCCATTCCCTTCCACATTCCATTCCACGTTCAATTCCACTCCAATCCACGTTGCATTCCACGTTCCATTCCACTTTGCATTCCACATTCAATTCCATTTCATTCCATTCTATTCCACATTCAATTACACATTACATTCCCTTCTATTCCACATTCCATTACATTCTATTCCACATTTTATTTCACGTTCCATTCCACGTTCCATTCCGTGATCCATTCGACGTTCAATGCAACGTTCCTTTCCACGTTCCATTCCATTCCAATCCTGAGTCCACTGCACATTCCATTCCATTACATTCCATATTCCACACCATTAAATTCCATTCCATTCCAAATTACATTCCATTCCACATTCCATTCATCATTCCATTCCATTCCATTCCATATTCCATTCTGCATTCCATTAAATTCCATTCCACGTTCCATTTCATTCCATTCCACATTCCACAACTTTCCATTCCACATTTCATTCCACATTCAATTCCACCTTGCATTTCACATTCCATTCCACATTCCATTGCACGTTCCACTCCACATTACATTTCGCATTCCATTCCACGTTGCTTTCCCTTCCATTCCACATTCCATTCAATGATCCATTCATTCCATTCCACGTTTCATTCCACACTCAATTTCGGGTTGCTTTCCACTCCATTCCACGTTTCATTCCACTTTCCATTCCATTCTATTCCACTTTCCATTTCACATTGCATTGCACATTCCATTCCGCGATGCATTCCACATTCCATTGCACATTCCATTCCACGTTCTATTCCACGTTCCATTCCACGTTCCATTCCATGTTCTATTCCACGTTCTATTCCGCGTTCCATTCCACGTTCCATTCCACGTTCCATTCCACGTTTCATTCCATGTTTCATTCCACGTTCACTTCCTTTCCATTCCACTTCCCATTCCACATTCCATTCCATTCCACTTTCCATTCCACATTCCATTCCACATTCCATTCCACATTACATTATTTTCCATTTCACATTCCATTACACATTCCATTCCATTAGATTACCCATTCCATTCCACATTCCATTCCATTCCATTCCACATTCCACTTCACATTCCATTCCACATTCAATTCCACATTCCATTCCCTTTCAGTCCACAATACATTCTATGGTCCATTCCATTCCTTTCCAAAATCCATTCCATTACATTCCACCTTCCATTCCACTGTCCATTCTACCTTTCATTCTATTCCACGTTCCATTCTAAGTTCCATTCCACTTTCCATACCACGTTCCATTCAACATTCCATTCTACATTAAATTCAACATTCCATTCCAAATTCCATTTCATTCTGTTCCAGATTCCGTTCCACATTCCATTTCATTCCATTCCACATTCCATTCCATTCCACTCCACGTTCCATTCAACATTCCATTGCACTCCACGTTCCATGCCACATTCCATTCCATTCCATTCCACATTCCATTCTACGTTCCATTCCATTCCAATCCACGTTCCATTCCACCTTTCATTCCACATTCCATTACACATTCAATTCCAAATTCCATTCCATTCTATTCCACATTTGATTCCACATTCCATTCCACATTCCATTCCACTCCCCATTCCATTCCACACCACATTTCATTACACGTTCCATTCCACTCCATTGTACATTCCATTCCACATTCTATACCTTGGCATTCCACATTCAATTCCACAATACCTTCCACATTCCATTCTATTACATTCCACATTCCATTCAATATTCCTTTCCATTTGATTCCACATTCCATTCCATTCCATTCCTGATTACTTTCTCCATTACATTCCACTTTCCATTCCTCATTCCATTCCATTAAATTCCACATTCCATTCCACATTCCATTGCACATTCCATTCCACATTCCATTTCACATTGCTTTCCAGGTTTCATTCCATTCTATTCCACATTCCATTCCATTCCATTCCACATTCCATTCCATTCCATTCCACATTCTATTCCATTCCATTCCATTCCATTCCACATTCCATAAGATTCCTTTCCATTCCACATTCAATTCCTTTCCATTACACATTCCATTCCATTCCATTCCACATTCAATTCCATTTCATTCCATTCCACATTCCATTCCATTCCATTCCACATTCCATTCCATTTCATTCCATTCCATTCTCATTCCATTATACATAACATTCCGTTCCATTCCACATTGCATTACATTCCATTCCACATTTCATTACGTTCCATTCCACGTTCCATTCCGTGTTCCATTCCACGTTCCATTCCGTGTTCCATTCCACGTTAAATTCCATGTTCCATTCCACTTTCCATTCCATTCCATTCCAGATTCCACTGCACACTCCATTCCATTCCATTCCATATTCCATACCATTAAATTACATTCCATTACATAGTACATTCCATTCCAAATTCCATTCCACATTCCATTCCATTCCATTCTATGTTCCTTCCACTTTCCATTACACTTTGCATTCCAAGTTCCATTTCACTTTCCCTTCCAGCTTCCATTCCATTTCCCTCGACTTTCCATTCCATTCCTTTCCACGTTCCATTTAATTCCATTCCACATTCCATTCCACATTTCATTTCACTTTCAATTCCACTTTCCATTTCACATTCCATTCCATTCTGTTCCATTCAATTCCACTTTCCCTTTGTTTCCAATCTATATTCCATTCCTTTGCATTGCACACTAAATTCCATTCCATGCCACATTCCACTCCATTCCATTCCATTCCATTCTACATTCCATACCATTCCATTACATTCCACATTCCGTTCTTTCCCTTTCAAATTCCATTCGGTTCCTTTCCACATTCCATTCCATTACATTCCATTCCACATTCCTTTCCACATTCCTTTCCCTTTCATTCCACATTCCGTTCCATTACATTGCTCATTCCATTCCCTGTTCCATTCAATGATCCATTCCACGTTCCTTTCCATTCCATTCCACGTTGCTTTCCAAATTCCTTTACAGTGCATTCCACGTTCCATTCTACATTGCATTCCACATTCCATTCCAATTTCCACCCCATGGTCCATCCATTCACTTCCACGTTCCATTCCACGTTCTGTTCCACTTTCCATTCCTTTCCATTCTACGTTCCTTTCCACATTCCATTGCACATTGCTTTCCAAGTTCCATTTCACATTCTATTCCATGTTCCATTCCACTTTCCATTCCACATTGCATTCCACTTTCCATTTCATTCCACTCCACGTTCCATTCCACTTTCCATTCCATTCCATTCCACATTTCATTCCACAGTCCTTTCCACGTTCCATTCCACATTCCATTCCACTCCATTCCACAATCCATTCCACGCCATTCCTAATTCTATTCCACTTTCCATTCCATTCCGTTCCACATTCCATTCCACTTTGCATTCCATTCCATTTCACATTCTGTTCCACATTTCATGGCATTCCTGTCCACATTACATTCCACATTCCATTACAGATTCCTTTCCATTCCATTACACAATCCATTCCACATTCCAATGCATTCCAGTCCACATTCCATTCCACATACAATTCCATTCCATTCCGTTCCACATTCCATTCAATTCCAATCCACATTTCATTTAACATTTCATTCCATTACATTCCACACTCTATTCCACATTCCATTCCATTCCATTCCACATTCCATTCCATTCCATTCCACGTTCCATTCCATTCCATTCCACATTCCATTCCATGTCATTCCACATTCCATTCCACATTTCATTCTTTCCATTCCACATTCCATTCCATTCCTTTCCTCTTTCCATTCCGCGTTCCATTCCATTCCATTCCTCTTTCCATTCCACATCCCATTTCAATACTTTCCACATTCCAGTCCATAATATTCCACATTCCATTCCATAATATTCCACATTGCAGTCCACATTCCATTCCACATTCCATTCCTTTCCATTCCACACTGCATTCCATGACATTCCTCATTCCATTACTCATTCCAATCCACATTCCATTTCACGTTCCATGCCACGTTCCATTCCAAGTTCCATTCCATTCCATTACACATTCCATTCCACCTTCCATTCCATTCTATGGCACATTCCGTACCATTCCGTTACAATCCATTCCACATTCCATTCCATTTCATTCCAAATTCCATTACATATTCCATTCCACATTCCATTCCATTTCATTCCAAATTCCATTACATATTCCATTCCACATTCAATTCCATTGCATTCAATATTCCATTCCATTCCATTCCACATTGCATACAATTCCATTCCATTCCTTTACACATTCCATTCCTTTCCATTACGCATTCCATTATACATTAAATTTCACCTTCCATTCCACATTTCCTCCCATTCCACTCCAGGTTCCATTCCACGTTCCATTCCACGTTCCTTTCCAAAATCCATTCCATTCCATTGCACATTGCATTCAACATTCCATTCCATGGCTTCCCGTTCCACATTCCGTTCCAGTCCACATTCTATTCCATTCCATTGCATTCCACATTTCATTCCATTCCATTCCGCATACCTTTCCATTCAATTCCACATTCCATTCCATCCCATTCCACTTTCTATTCCACATTCCTTTCCACGTTCCATTCCACCTTCCATTCCACGTTTCATTCCATTCCATTCTGCGTTCCATTCCATTCCATTCCATGTTCCATTTCATGCCGTTCCACGTTCCATTCCACATTCCATTTCGAGTTCCTTTCCATTCTATTCTTTTCCATTCCACACTGCATTCTGTTCCATTCCACATTCCATTCCATTCCATTTCACAATCCATTCCTTTCCATTCCACATTCTATTCCATATTCCATTCTGTTCCTTTCCACATTCTATTCCACACTCCCTTCCACATTCCGTTACACATTCCATTCCTTTCCATTTAACATTCTTTTCCACATTCCATTACACATTCCATTCAACATTCCATTCCACATTCCACTCCATTCCATTTCACATTCCATTTCGTTCCTTTCCACATCCCTTTCCACATTCCATTCCACATTTCTTTCCATTCCATTCCACATTCCATTCCACATTCGATTCCATTCCATTCCACATTCTATTGCATTCCATTCCACATTCCATTAAACATTCCATTGCACATACCATTCCTTTCCATTCCACATTCCATTCCATTCCATTCCACATTCCGTTCCACATTCCATTCCATAATCCATTCCTTTCCATTACACATTTAGTTCCAAATTGCATTCCACTCCATTTCACATTCCATTTCATTCCATTCCACCTTCCTTTCCACGTTGCTGTCCAGGTTCCATTCCACGCTCCATTCCATGTTCCATTCCATTTCATTCGACGTTTCATTCCATGTTCTGTTCCTTTTCATTCCACGTTCCACTCCATTCCATTCCACTTTCAATTCCGATTTCCATTTCACGTTCCATTCCACATTCCATTTAACATTCCACTCCATTCCATTCCATTCCTTTCTACATTCCATTCCACATTCCATTCCATTACTTTCCACATTCCATTCCGCATTACATTTCAGGTTCCATTCCATTCAATTCCAGTTTCCATTCCATTCCACATTCCATTCCATTACTTTCCACATTCCATTCCGCATTACATTTCAGGTTCCATTCCATTCAATTCCAGTTTCCATTCCATACCCATTGCATTCCATTACACTTTCAATTCTACATTCAATTCCATTCCATTTCACATTCCATTCTACATTCCATTCCAAATTCCATTCCGTTCCATTCCCCATTCCTTCCCACACTCCATTCCATTCCATTCCACACTCCATTGAACATTCTATTCCACATTCCATTCCATATTCAATTACACTTTTCTTGCCGTTCCATTCCACTTTCCATTCCACACTCCATTCCACATTCCATACTACATTCCATCCCGTTCTATTCCACATTCCTTTCCTCAATCCATTCCACGTTCCATTACACATTCTTTTCCATTCCATTCCACATTCCATTCCATCCCATTCCGCATTCCATTCCACGTTCCATTCCATTCCATTCCACATTCCATTCCATCCCATTCCACATTCCATTCCACGTTCCATTCCACATTCCATTCCATGTTCCATTCCATTCCATTCCTCGTGCCATTCCATTCCATTCCACTTTCCATTTCATGTCGTTTCACGTTGCATTCCACATTCCATTTCACATTCCATTCCACTTTCCATTCCGTTCCATTCCACTTTCCTTTGCACATTCCATTCCACATTCCATTCCACATTGCATTCTGTTCCATTCCACATTCCTTTCCATTCCATTCCACATACATTTAACATTCATTTCCATTTAACATTCCATTCCACGTTCCATTCCACGTTGCATTCCACTTTCTATTCCATGTTCCATTCCTTGTTCCATTCCTTTCCAGCCCACATTCCATTCCATTCTATTCCACTTTCCATTCCACGTAGCATTGCATTCCAGTCCACATTCCACGTTGCATTCCACTTTCTATTCCATGTTCCATCCCTCGTTCTATTCCTTTCCAGTCCACATTCCATACCATTCCATTCCACAAAGCATTCCATTCCAGCCCACATTCCATTCCACGTTGAATTCCATTCTATTTAAATATCCCATTCCTTTCCACTTTCCATTCCACCTTCCAATCTATTCCACCTTCCATTCCTTTCCATTCCACATTCCATTGCATATCCCATTCCACACTGCATTCCACATTCCATTCCACGTTACATTCCACGTTCCTTTCCAAGTTGCATTTCACTTTCCATTCCATTCCATTCCACTTTCCATTCCACATTCTGTTGTATTCCATTCCATTTTCCATTTCACATTCCGTTCCACATTCCATTCCACATTCCATTGCATGCCATTCCTCATTCTTTTCCTTTCCATTCCATGTTCCATTCCTTTCCATTCCACATTACATTCCACATTCCATTCCACTTCCCATTCCACATTCCATTCCACATTCCATTCCACGTTCCATTCCATTCCACGTTCCATTCCCCGTTCCATTCCACATTCCACTCCACATTCCATTCAGCCTTCCATTCCATTCCATTCCACGTTCAATTCCACTTTCCATTCCACATTCCATTCCATGATCCACTCCACATTCCATTGCATTCCATTCCACGTTCCATTCCTTGATCCATTCCACTCCTTTCCACGTTCCTTTCCAAATTCCATTCCACTTTCCATTCCAAACCATTCTCCGTTTAATTACATTCCATTCCACATTCCTTTCCATTCAATTCCACATTCAATTCGACATTCCATTCCACATTCCATTCCATTCCTTTCTATTTCACTTTCCATTCCGCATTCCATTCCACATTCCATTCCACACACCATTACATTCCATTCCACATTCCATTTAACTTTCCATTGAACATTCCATTCTATTCCATTCCATTCCACATTCCATTCCACATTCCGTTCCACTTATTGTTCCATTCCTGTACACATTCCATTCCACATTCCATTCCATTCCCCATTCCATTCCATTCCTTTCCACATTCCATTCTATTCCATTCCATCTTCCATTCCACTCTCCTTTCCACATTCCTTTGCATATTCCATTCCTCATTGCGTTCCATTCCTTTCCACATTCCATTCCAAATTGCATTTCGTTGCATTCCACATTTCATTGCACCTTCCATTCCATTCCATTCCACATTCCATTCCACGTTCCATTCCACGTTATATTCCACTTTCCATTCCACGTTCCATTCCATATTCCATTCCGCAATCCATTCCGTTCCATTCCACCTTCCATTCCACATTCCATTCCACATTCCAGTCCACATTCCATTCCATTCCATTCCAATTTCCGTTCCATTAAATTCCATACCATTCCACTCCACATTCCATTCCATTCAATTCCATGCCATTCCATTCCACATTCCATTCCTTTCCATTCCATTCCACTTTCCTTTCCACATTTCATTCCATTCCATTCCACATTGCATTCCACAATCAGTACCACATTCCATTCCACTGTCCGTACCATATTCCATTCCATTCCATTCCACATTCCATTCCATTCCATTCCACATTCCATTCCATTCGTTTCCACTTTCCATTACATTCCATTCCACGTTCTCTTTCACTTTGCGTTACGTTTTCCATTCAACGTTCCTTTCCATTCCATTCCACGTTCCATTCCCTTCCATTCCACATTCCATTCCATTCAATTCCACTTTCCATTTCTTTCCATTCCATGTTCCATTCAACATTCCATTTCACATTGCATTCCTCCTTCCATTCCAATCCTTTCCATTACATTCCACATTACTTTCCATTCCATTCTACTTCCAATTCCATTCAATTCCACATTCCATTCCATTCAATATTCCATTCAATTCCATTCCACATTCCATTCCGTTCCAAAGCATTCCATTACACACTCCATTCAACATTCCATTCCATTCCATGCCACTTTCGATTATATTCCATTCTGCCGTAAATTCCATTCCATTCCACACTGCATTCCATTCCATTCCATTTCACCTTACATAACATTCCATTTCGCACTCAATTCATTTCCATTCCACATTCCATTCCACTCCATTCCACATTCCATTCCATTGAATTCCAGATTCAATTCCATTTCATTCCACATTCCATTCCATTCCATTCCATTCCATTCCATATTCCGTTCAATTCCATTCCACATTCCATTCCATTCCATTACATTCCGTATTCCATTCCATTCCATTCCATTCCACATTCCATTCCATTCCATACCATTCCATTACACATTCTGTTCAACATTCCATTCCATTCCATGTCACATTCCATTATAGTACATTCCTCAGTAAATTCCATTCCATTGCACATTTTATTTCATTCCATTCCATTTCACTTTCCATTCCATTCCATTCCACATTAAATTCAATTCCATTCCACATTCCGTTACATTCCTTTCCACATTCCATTCAATTCCATTCCACATTGAATTCCATTCCTTTTCATTTCACACTCCATTCCATTCCATTCTACTCTATGTTTTATTCCATTCTGCATTGCCTTTCATTCCGTTCCATTCCACATCTCATTCCATTCCATTCCACATCTCATTCCATTCCATTCCATTCCATTGCACATTCCATTCCACATTCCATTACATTCAATTCCACCTTCCATTCCATTACATTTCACATTCCATTCCACACCACATTCCATTCCATGACACGTTATATTGCACTTTCGATTACATTCCTTTCCACGTTCCATTCCATTACATTCCACGTTCCATTCCACATTACATTGAACATTACCTTCCACATTCCATTCCATTCCATTCCACATTGCATTCCACATTCCATTCCAGTCCATTCCACATTCCATTCATCATTCCCTTCCACATTCCACTGCATTCCATTCCACATTCCATTCCACATTCCATTCCACATTCCCTACCACATTCCATTCCATTCCATTCCACAATCAATTCCATTATATTCCACATTCTATTCCACTTTACATTCCACTTTCCATTCCATTCCATTCCACGTTACATTTTACGTTCCATTGGACGTTTCATTCCACGACACATTTGACGTTCCTTTTCTTTCCATTCAACGTTTCTTTCCAGGTTCCAATGCATTGCATTCAAATTTTTATTCCATTCCATTCCGCATTCCAGTCCAATCCTTTCCACTTTCCATTCCATTCCATTGCATGTTCCCTTCCACTTTGCATTCCACTTTCCATTCCACTTTCCATTGTATTGCATTTCACGTTTCATTACATTCCATTCCACGTTCCATTCCACATTCCATTTCACATTCCATTCACCTTCCATAGCATTCCATTCCATTCCACAATCCATTCCATTTCATTCCACTTCCCGTTCCATTCAATTCCACATTCCATTCCATTGCCTTACATTCCATTCTAAATTCCATTCCATACCATTCCGCTTCTCATTCCATTCCACATTCGATTCCATTCCATTCCACATTCTATTCGATTCCATTCCGCATTACATTCCATTCCGTTCCATTCCTTGTCATTCCATATTCCACACCGTTCCATTCCATTCCAAATTGAATTCCTTTCCATTCCACATACCATTCCACTGCATTCCACATTGCATTCCTTTCCATTCCACATTCCTTTCAATTCCATTCCACATTCCACTCGATTTCATTTCTTTCCATTCCACGTTCCATTCCGCCTTTTATTACATTGCATTCCACATTCCATTCCATTCCGTTCCATTTTCCATTCCAACTTCCATTCCATGATCCATTCCATTCCATTCCTTTCCACATTCCATACCATTCCGTTCCATTCCTTTCCGGATTCCATTCCATTCCATTGCACATTCTGTTCCACATTCCATTCCGTCTCATTACACATTCAATTCCTTTCCATTCCATTCCATATTCCATTGCTTTACATTCCACATTTCATTTAACATTACATTCCACGTTCCATTCCACATTGAATTCCAAGTTCCTTTCCACATTCCATTCCACATTCCCTTCTACATTCCATTCCATTCCATTCCACATTTCATTCCACATTCCATACCACATTCCTTTCCATTCCATTCCATTACACATTCCATTGCTTTACATTACACGTACCATTCCATTCCATTCCACGTTCCATTCCACTTACCATTGGACTTTATATTCCAATTTCCATTCCACGTTGCAATCCATTCCATTGCATTCCATGTTCCACTCCAAATTGCATTCCATTAAATTAAACGTTCCATTCCATTCAATTCCACGTTGCATTCCATTCCATTCCACGTTCCACTCCACGTTCCATTCCACGTTCCATTTCATTCCATTCCACGTTCCATTCTATATCCCGTTTCACATTCCATTCCACCATCCATTCCATTCCATTCCATTCCACATTCCATTTCACATTCCATTCCACCTTCCATTCCACTCCATTCTTTGCAATCCACATTGCATTCCATTCAATTCCTCATTCCATTCCATTCCAATATATTCCATTCCATTCCATTCCATATTCCATTCCACTACATTTCACATTCCATTCCATTCCATTCCATTCCGTGTTCCATTCCTTTCCATTCCATTCCACATTCCATAGCATTCCCTTCAATTCCACATTCCATTTGACGTTCCATTGAATTCCATTCCACATTCCATTACATTCCATTCCACATTCCTTTCCATTCCATTCCAAATTCCATCCCATTCCAATCAATTCCATTCATGATTCCTTTCCATTCTGTTACACTTTCTATTTCACATTCCATTCCATTGCATTCCACATTCCATTCCACATTCCATTCCATTCCATTCCACATTCCATTCCATTCCATTCCACGTTCCATTCCTTTCTATTCCGTTCTACTTTCCATTCCACGTTCCATTCCACATTCCTTTCCATGTTCCATTCCATTCAATTCCACGTTCCATTCCACATTCCATTCTACGTTTCATTCCATGTTCCATTACAAATTCCATTACAAGTTCCATTCCATTCCATTCCATTCCACATTGCATTCCACTTTCCAGTCCACATTCCATTCCACATTCCATTCCTCATTCCATTCGACATTCCATTCTGTTCCATTCCACATTCCATTCCACATTCCATTCCTCATTCCATTCCGTGTTCCATTCGATTCCATTCCACACTCCATTCCACACTGCATTCCATTACAGTCCACATTCTAATCGACATTCCATTCTATTCCATTCCACATTCCATTGCATTCCATTCCATTTTCCATTCCACTTTCCATTCCACGATCAATTCCATTGCATTCCTTCTTCCATTCCACATTCCATTATAGAATCGATTCCACGTAACATTCCATTTCACATTCCATTCCACTTTGCATTCCATTCCAGTCCACATTCCATTCCACTTTCAATTCAATTCCATTCCATATTCCGTTCAATGCCATTCCACATTTCATTCCATTCCATCTCTCATTCCATTCCATTCCATTCCACATTCCATTCCATCCAATTCCACATTCCATTCCATTCCATTCCAAATTCCATTCCACATTCCATTCCATTCCATTCCACATTCCATTCCACATTCCATTCCACATTCCATTCAGTTCCATTCCACATTCCATTCCACATTCCATTCCTCATTCAATTCCGCATTCCATTCGATTCCATTCCACATTCCTTTCAATTCCATTCCACATTCCATTCCACATTGCACTCCATTACAGTCCACATTCTAATCGACATTGCATTCCATTCCATTCCACATTCCATTGAATTCCAGTCCACTTTCCATTCCACTTTCCATTCCACACTCAATTCTATTGCATTCCAGCTTCCATTCCACATTCCATTATAGAATCGATTCCAGATTCCATTCCATTCCATTTCACATTCCATTCCACATTGTCTTCCATTCCAGTCCACATTCCATTCCACATTCAATTCCATTCCATTCCACATTCCATTCAATTGCATTCCATTCCACATTGCATTCCATTCCATTCCCAATTTCGTTTCATTCCTTTCCACTTTTGATGCCACATTACATTCCATTCCGTTCCACATTATATTCCACGTTCCATTCTATGTTCCATTCCACGATCCATTACACGTTCCATTCCATTCCATTCCACATTTCTTTGCACATTCCATTCCATTCCATTCCACATTCTATTCTGCATTCCATTGCACCTTCTATTCCATTCCATGTTCCATTTCACGTTCCATTCCATTCCTTTCCACATTCCATTTTACATTCCATACCATTCCTTTCAATTCTATTCCACATTCTATTCCACGTTCCATTCCACATTCCATTCCACATTCCATTCCATTCCATTCCATTCCATTCCATTCTGCATTCCATTCCACATTCCATTCCATTCCCTTCCACCTTCCATTACATTCCATTCCACGTTCCATTCAACGTTCCGTTCCATTTCATTCCGTATTCCATTCCACATTCCATTCCATTTAATTCCAATTTGCATTCCATTCCAATCCATGTTCTATTGCACGTTCCATTATGCTTTCCATTACATTCCATTCCGCCTTCCATTCCACATTCCATTGCTTTCCTCGTTGCTTTCCACATTCCATACCACATTCCATTCCACATTCCATTCCACATTCCATTGCATTCCATTCCACATTCCATTGCATTCCATTCCACATTCCATTTCATTCCATTTCACTTTCCATTCCATTCCTTTTCACATTCAATTCCATTCCACATTCCATTCCAAATTCCATTCCATTCCATTCCACATTCCATGCCACATTGCATTCCACCTTGCGTTCCATTCCATTCCACATTCCTTTCCACATTCCATTGCATTCCATTCCATATTCCATTCCACGTTCCATTACTTTCTATTCAACCTTCCATTCCACGTTCAATTCCACAATCCATTCCATTCCTTTCCACGTTCCATTACACGTTCCACTACATATTTCATTCCATTTCCCTTTAACTCTCCATTCCACTTTCCATTATAATCCATTCCAGATTGCATTCCACATTGCATTTTATTCCATTCCACATTCCAATATACATTCCATTTCATTCCCTTTTAAAATTCCTTTCCATTCCATTCCACATTCCACTGCATTCCACTCCATTCCACATTACATTCCGCATTCCATTCCATGATCCATTCCACGTTCCATTCCATTCCATTCCACGTTACATTCTACGTTCCATTCAACATTCCATTCCACATTCCATTCAACCTTCCGTTCCATTCCATTCCACGTTCAAATCCACTTTCCATTCCACATTCCATTCCATGTTCCATTCCACATTCCATTGCATTCCATTCCACGTTCCATTCCAAGTTCCATTCCACTCCCTTCCACGTTCCTTTCCACATTGCATTCCGCGTTTTATTCCTTTCGACATTCCATTCCGCATTCCATTCCACATTCCATTCGAATTCAATTCCACATTCAATTCGACATTACATTCCACATTCCAATCCATTCCTTTCTATTCCACATTCCATTCCATTCCATTCCATTCCACATTCCATTCCATTATATTTTGCATTCCGTTCCATTCCATTCCAAATCCCACTACATTCCTTTCCATTCGACATTCCATTCCATTACATTTCACATTCCATTCAGTTCCATTCTACTTTCCATTCCAAGTTCCACTCCACTTTGCATTCGACTTTCCATTCCACATTACATTCCACGTTCCATTCCCTTCCATTCCACATTCCATTCCATTCCATTCCACTTTCCATTACACGTTCCATTCCATTCAGTTCCATTCTACATTCCATTCCAAGTTCCACTCCACTTTGCATTCCACTTTCCATTCCACGTTACATTGCACTTTCCATTCCCTTCCATTCCACATTCCATTCCATTCCATTCCACTTTCCATTACACGTTCCATTCCACAATGCATTCCTCGATTCATTCCACGTTCCATTCCACATTCCATTTCTTTCCACTCCACTTTCCATTCCATTGCCTTACACATTCCATTCCTTTCCATTCCATTCCATTGCACATTCCATTCCACATTCCGTTCTCTTCTATTTCAGATTCCATTCTATTCCATTCCACAATTCATTCCACTTTCCATTCCAATACATTCCACATTCCATTCCACACTTCATTCCATTCCAGACCATATTCCATTCCACACCCCATAACATTCCATTTAAACATTCCATTCCATTCCATTCCACATTGCATTCCAGATTCCATTCCATTTCACACTGCATTCCACATTCCATTACACATTCCATTCCATTCCATCCCACATTCCATTCCACATTCCAATCCATTCCATTCCACATTCCATTCCACGTTCCATTCCACATTCCATTCCACATTCCATTCCATTCCATTCCACATTGCATTCCACATTTCATTCCATATTCCATACCATTCCATTGCACATTGCATTCCACAATCTATTCCATTCATTTCCCCATTCAATTTCATGTTCCTTTCCACGTTCCATTCCCTATTAAATTCCACATTTCTTTCCATTCCATTCCACATTGCATACCACATTCCATTCCACATTCCATACCATTCCGTTGCACATTCCATTTCACAATCCATTCGATTGAATTCCACATTCAATTCCACGTTCCATTCCACATTCAATTCCACATTCCATTCCACATTGCATTCCACATTCCATTCCATTCTATTACACTTTCCATTCCATTCCATTCCACTTTCCATTCCACATTGCATTCCACATTCCATTCCATGTTCCATTCCATTCCATTCGACATTCCATTCCATTCCATTCCACATTCTATTCCATTCAATTCCACATTCCATTAGAGTTCATTCCATTACATTCCACATTCCATTCCATTCCATTCCATTCCACATTCCAGTCCATTCCATTCCATTCCAAATTCCATACCATTCATTCCACATTAAATTCCACTCCATTGCACATTCCATTCCATGTTGCATTCCACGTTCTATCCCATGTTCCATTCCTCGTTTCGTTTCTTTCCATTGCACTTTCCATTCTATTCCATTACACATCGCATTCCATTCCATTCCACATTTCAATAATCGTTCCATTCCATTGAATTGCACGTTCCATTCTACATTCCATTCTGCATTCCATTCCATTCCATTCCACATTCCATTCCACGTTCCATTCCACGTTACATTGCACTTTCCTTTCCACTTTCCATTCCATATTCCATTCCGCAATCCTTTCCGTTCCATTTCATGTTCCATTCCACATTCCATTCCACATTCCATTCTACATTCCATTCCACATTCCATTCCACATTCCATTCAACATTCCATTCCACATTCCATTCCATTCCATTCCATTTCATATTCCATTCCACATAGTGTTCCATTCCAGTACACATTCCATGCCACATTCCTTTCCATTCCATTTAAACATTCCATTCCATTCCACATTCCATTCCATTCCACATTTGATTCCATTCCATTCCACATTCCATTCCACATTCCTTTCCACATAGTGTTCCATTTCACTACACATTCCCATCCATTCCATTTTAACATTCCATTCCATTCCAAATTCCATTCAATCCCACATTCCATTCCAATCCATTCCAAATTCCATTCCACATTCCATTCCATTCCATTCCATCTTCCATTCTACGCTCCATTCCACATTCCTTTGCACATTCCATTCCTCATTCCATTCCATTCCATTCCACTTTCCATTCCATTCCACATTCCTTTCCTTTCCATTGCAAATTGAAGTGCACATTCCATTACATTCCATTCCCCACTGCATTCCACTTTCGATTCCATTCCATTCTACCTTTCATTCCAAGTTCCTTTCCACATTCCATTCCACAATGCATTCCACATTCCATTCCATTCCATTTCACTTTCCATTCTACATTCCTTTCCACATTCCATTCCACATTCCATTCCTTTCCATTCAACGTTCCATTCCACATTCCATTCCACGTTCTGACATATTCCATTCCACCTTTCATTGAGAATTCCATTCCACATTCCATTCCTTTCCATTCCACACTCCATTCCGCATTCCATTCCATTCCACATTCCATACCACATTCAATCCCGCATTCCATTCCATTCCATTCCACGTTTCATTGCACATCCCACTCCATTCCATTCCACGTTCCACTCCACATTCCATGCCACATACCATTAGATTGAATTCAAAATTCCATTCCACATTCAATTCCACATTCCATTTCACATTCCATTCCATTCCATTCCACTTTCCATTCCATGTTCCATTCCACATTCCATTCCACGTTCCACTCCACATTCCATTCCATTCCATTCCACGTTACATTTCACAATCAATTCCATTCCATTCCACGTTCCATTCCATTCCATTCCACTTTCCATTCCACATTCCATTTCACATTCCATTCCACTCCATTCAATTCCATTCCACCTTCTATTCCATTGCATTCCACATTCCATTCCACATTCCATACCACGTTTCATTCCATTTCATTCCACGTTGCATTCCACTTTCCATTAGGCGTTGCATTCCACTTTCCTTTTCATTCCATTCAATGTTCCGTTCCATATTCCATTCCATTCCATTTCACATTCCATTCCATTCCTTTCCACATTCCATTCCTTTCCATTCCACATTCCATTACATTCCATTATACTATCCATTCCACTTTCCTTTCCACTTTCCATTCCACGTTCCTTTCAATGTTCCATTACATTCCATTCCACATTCCATTCCACTCGATTCCGAGATCCATTTCTTTCCATTCCACGTTCCATTCCTCATTCCATTTCATATTCCATTCCACCTTCCTTTCCATTACATTCCATTGCATTTCACATTCCATTCCATTACATTCCACTTTCCAATCAGTTCAATTCCACAATCCATTCCATTCCATTTCATTCGTTTTGACATTCCATTGCATTCCATCACATTCCATTCCACATTCTGTTCCATTCCATTACATTCCAATTCAGATTCCATAAATTTCCATTCCATTCCGCATTCCATTCCTTTCCATTCCACATTCCATTCCATTTCACTCCACTTTCCTTTCAATTCCATTCCATTCTATTCCATTCCACTTTCCATTACACATTCCATTTCACATTCCATTCCATTCCTTTCCACATTCCATTCCATTTCTTTTCCATTCCACATTCCATTTCATGTTCCATTCCAAGTTGCCTTCCACCTTCCATTCCACGTTGCCTTCCACCTTCCATTCCATTCTATTACATATTCCACACCATTCCATTCCATTCCATTCCGGAATTCATTCTATTCCAATCCACATTCTATTCCACATTCGATTCCTTTCCATTCCAGATTTCATTGCACATTCCATTCCACCTTCCCTTCCCTTCCATTCCACGGTCCATTCCACATTCCACTCCTCATTCCATTCCACATTCCGTTCCACATTCCATTGCATTCCATTCCACGTTCCATTTCAACTTCCTTCCATTCCATCACAGGTTCCATTCTACATTCCTTTCCACATTCCATTCCATGCTCCATTCCACATTCCTTTCCACGTTCCATTCCACCTTCCAGTGCAAGTTCCATTCCACGTTACAATCCGTTTCATTCTACGATCCATTCGACATTCCATTCCATTACATCCCACTTTCCATTCCACATTCCCTTCCACATTCCTTTCCACAGTATATTCCGTTACATTCCATGTTCCATTCGACATCCCATTCCATTCAAATCCACTTTCCATTCCACATTCCATTCCACATACCATTCCGCATTCCATTTCGTTCCATTCCACATTCCTTTCCACATTCAATTCTATTCCAGCCCATATCCCATTCCACGTTCCATTACATTCTTTCCACATTCCATTCCATTCCATTACACATTCCATTCCACATTTCATTCCACATCCAATTCCATTCCATGCCACATTCCATTCCACAATCCATTCCGTTCCATTCCACGTTCCATTCCAGGTTCCATTCCACATTCCATTCCAGAATCCATTCCACAATCCATTCCATTCCATTCCAAGATCCTTTCCACTTTCCGTTGCATTAGATTCCACGTTACATTCCACATTCCATTGCCCTTTGCATTCCACTTTCCATTCCATGTTCGTTTCCACGTTCCATTCGATTACATTCCATGATCCATTCCACATTCCATTGCACATTCCATTCCCCATTCCTTTTCGTTCCATTCCACATTCCATTCCTCATTCCATTCTTTATTATATTGCTCGTTCCATTCAACGTTCCATTCCAAGTTCCATTCCACGTTCCATTCCATTAAATTCCACGTTGCATTCCACAATCTATTCCATTCCACTTTCCTTTGCACATTCCATTCCACATTACATTCCACATTCTGCTCCGTTCCATTCCACATTCCATTCAACAGTCCATTCCACATTTCATTCCACATTCCATTCCATTCCTTTACAGTATATTCCACGTCCCATTCCACTTTCCATTCCATTCCATTCCATTTTCAATTCCACATTCCATTGACCATTCCATTCGACGTTCTATTCCATGTTCGATTCCACGTAACACTCCATTCCTTTCCACTTTCCATTCCACGTTCCATTCGATTCAATTCCACCTTCCATTCCACATTCCATTCCATTCCATTCCACTTTCCTTTGCACATTCCATTCCACATTCTCTTCCACATTGCATTCCACATTACATTCCATTCCATTCCACATTCCACTCCATTGTATTCCAAATTCCATTAGATTCCATTCCATTCCATGCCTCTTTCCATTCCATTCCATTACATTCCATGCCACATTCCACTCCATTCCATTCCATTCCACATTCCATTCCATCCTATTCCACATTCCATTCCATTCCATTTCACGTTACATTCCACGTTCCATTCCACGTTGCTTTCCACGTTCCGTTCCATGTTCCATTCCTTGTTCCATTCCTTTCCATTCCACATTCCATTCCATTCCACTCCACATTCCATTCCATTCCACTCCACATTCCATTCCACATTCCATTCCATTCCATTCCACCTTCCATTACGCGTTCATTTCCACATTCAACTCCACGTTGTATTCCACATTCCATTCCATATTCCATTGCACATTCCATTCCATTCCACGTTCCATTCCATTCCATCTTCCATTCCACATTCCATACCATTCCATTCCATTCCATTCCCGATTGCTATCCATTCCAATCCGCATTTTATTCCGCCTTCCATGCCTTTATATTGCACATTCCATTCCACATTCCATTGCATTCCATTCCACATTCCATTCCTTTCCATTCCACATTCCATTCCTTTACATTCCAAATTACATTCCACTTTCTATTCCACGTCCCATTCCACCTTCCATTCCACATTCCATTCCACGTTCCATTCCACTCCATTCCACGTTGCATTCAACGTTCCATTCCTCATTCCATTACGCATTCCATTCCACGTTCCATTCCATTCCATTCCACGTTCCATTCCACATTCCTCTCCATTCCATTCCACATTCCATATCATTCCATTCTATTCCATTCAACATTCCATTCCATTCCATACCACATTCTATTCCACATTCCAATCCATTCCGTTCTCATTCTTTTCCATTCCATTCCACATTCAATTCCGAGTTCCATTCCACGTTCCATTCAACGTTCCATTCCACGTTCCATTTCGCATTGCATTCGATTCCATTTCGCATTCCATTCCATTCCATTACACATTCTATGCCATATTCCATTCCATTGCATTCCAGAGTCCATTCCACATTCCATTCCACTGCATTCCAAATTCCATTCTATTCCACTCCACATTCCATGCCACATACCATTCCACATTCCATTCCATTTCCTTACACATTGCATTCCATTCCATTCTACTTTCCATTCCACGTTCCATTCCAAAGTCCCTTCCACATTCCATTCCACGTTCCACTCCACAGTCCTGTCCATCCCACTCCACTTTCGATTCCATTGCATTCCGTGTTCCATTCCACATTCCATTCCACATTCCATTCCACATTCCATTCAACATTCCACTTTACATTCCATTCCATTCCATTCCACTTTCCGTTCTTAATCCATTGCATTCCTTTCCACATTCCTTTCCACTTTCCATTCCATTCCATTCCACATTTCATACCACATTTCATGCCTTAATCCATTCCACTTTCCATTCAACACTCCACTTCACATTCCATTCCATTCCATTCCACTTTCCGTTCTCAATCCATTGCATTCCTTTCCACATTTCTTTCCACTTTCCATTCCATTGCATTCCACATTTCATACCACATTCCATTCCACATTCCATTCCATGTTCCATTCCGCGTTCCATTCCACTTTCCGTTCCATTCCATTACATTTCACATTCCATTCCATTACATTCCATGTTTCAATTCATTCCGTTACACATTCCATTCACATTCCATTTCACATACCATTCCAAATTATATTTCACTTTCCATTCCATTCCATTCCATTCCACATTTCGTTGTAATCCATTCCGTTCCATTCCAGGTTTCATTCCATCTCATTCCGCTTTCCTTTCCATTCCATTCCATTCCATTACATTGTACATTCCATACCACATTCCATTCCACGTTCCATTCCGTTCCATTCCACATTCCATTCCATTCCATTCCACATTCCTTTCCATTCCATTCCGCATTCCATTCAATTCTATTCCACATTCCAATCTACATTTGATTCTTTTCCATTCCACATTCCTTTCCACATTCCATTGCATTCCATTCCACATTCCATTCCACATTCTATTCCATTCCATTCCATTTTGCATGCCACATTCCATTCCATTCCTTTCCACATTCTGTTCCACATTATATTCCATTTTGTTCCAGTGCACATTTCATTGCACACTCCATTCCTTTCCATTGCACATTACACTCCATCTATTCCACACTCTATTCCACATTTCATTCCATTCCATTCCACATACCTTTCCACATTCCATTCCTTTACATTCCACATTCCATTCCATTGCATTCCACATTCCTTTCCATTCAATTCCACTTTCCATGGCATTCCATTCCACATTCTATTCAAAATTCCATTCAATTCTATTTCACGTTCCATTCCATTCCATTCCACATTCCATTCCTCTCCATTCCATTCCACATTCCATTCCATTCCACATTCCATTCCATTCCATTACACATTCCATTACACATTCCATTCCATTCCATTCCACATTCAATTCCATTCCATTCCACATTCCATTCCATTCCATTCGATACCACTTTGCATTCCACATTCCATTTCATTCCAATCCACTTTCCATTGCACATTCCATTCCAATCCACTCCACATTCCATTCCACATTCCATTCCATTCCTTTCCATTTCACTTTGCATTCCACATTACATTCCACATTCCATTCCATTTCATTCCACATTCCATTCCACGATCCATCCCACATTCCATTCCACATTCCACTCCACAGTCCATTGTGTTCCATTCCACTTTCCATTCCACTTTCCATTTCACATTCCATTCAACATTCCATATTCCATTCCACGTTCCATTCCTTTCCATTCCACATTCGAATCCACTTAACATTCTATTCAATTCCACATTTCATACCACATTCCATTCCACGTTTCATTCCACATTCTATTCCACATTCCATTCCAAATTCCATTCCATTGCATTTCCCATTCCATTCCACATTACATTCCAATCCATTTCACATTGCATTCCATTGCAGTCCACATTCCTTTCAACTATCCATTCCATTCCTTTTAAACTTTGCATTCCATTCCATTCCACATTCGATTTCTCTTTCCATTCTATTCCAAATTCTATTCCACACTCCATTCCATTCCATTCCACATTCCATTCTACGTTCCGTTCCATTCCATTCCAACTTCCATTCCACATTCCATTCTGCATTCAAATCCAGGTTCCGTTCCACATTCAATTCCACATTCCATTCCACTTTCATTTCCTTTCCATTCCATTCCACATTCCATTCCACTTTACATTTCACATTGCATTCCACATTCCATTCCATTCGATTCCGCGTTCCATTCCACGTTCCATTCCACATTCCATTCCATTCCATTCCATATTCCATTCCACTTTACATTCCACATTCCATTCCACTTTACATTCCACATTGCATTCCACGTTCCATTCCATTCCATTACGTGTTCCATTCCACGTTCCATTCCACGTGCCATTCCATTCGATTCTATTCCACGTTCCATTCCAGGTCCCATTCCACATTCCATTCCTCATTCCATTACACTGCATTGCACTGCATTCCAGATTCCATTACACTGCATTCCATTGCACTGCATTCCACATTCGATTCTGCATTCCATTCCATTACTTTCCACATTGGATTCCACATTCCATTCCACATTTCATTCCATTCCATTCCACGTTCCATTCCGCATTCCATTCCACACTCCATTCCACATTCCATTCCGTTCCATTCCACGTTCCTTTCCACTTTCCATTCCACATTCCGTTGCATTCCATTCCATCCCACATTCCATTTCACATTCCTTTCCACATTCCATTCCAAATTCCATTCCATTGCATTCCCCATTCCATTCCACATTCCATTCCGTTCCATTCCACATTGCATTCCATTGCAGTCCACATTCCTTTCAACATTGCATTACATTCCATTTAAACTTTCCATTCCATTCTGTTCCACATTCGATTTCACCTTCCATTCCATTCCAAATTCCATTCCAAATTCCTTTCCATTCCATTCCATGTTTCATTCCCCTTTCCATTCCATGTTTCATTCCCCTTTCCATTCCATGTTCCATTCCACATTCAATTCCACATTTCATTCCACATTCCATTCCATTCCATTGCATTCCACATTCCATTCCACATTCCATTCCACATTGCATTCCACATTTGATTCCATTCAATTCCACGTTCAATTTCATGTTCCATTCCACATTCCTTTCCACGTTCCATTCCACGTTCCGTTCCATTCCATTACACGTTCCATTCCTCCTTCAATTCCATTCCATTCCACGTTCCATTTCACGTTCCTTTGTACATTCCATTCCAAGTTCCATTCCACAATCCATTCCCCTTTCCATTCCACATTCCATTCCACATTCCATTCCATTCCATTCCAAGTTCCATTCCACATTCAATTCCATTCCTTTCCACGTTCCATTCCACAATCCATTCCACATTCTGTTCCATTTCATTCCTCATTCTATTCCACGTTCCATTCTGCGTTACATTCCACGTTCCATTCCACATTCAATTCCACATTTCATTCCACATTCCATTCCATTCCACATTGCATTCCACATTCCATTCCATTCCATTCCACGTTTCATTTCACGTTTCATTCCACATTCCATTCCACGTTCCATTCCACGTTCCGTTCCATTCCATTCCACATTCCATTCCACCCTCCATTCCATTCCATTCCACGTTCCATTCCACTTTCTATTGTACATTCCATTCCAAGTTTCATTCCACATTCCATTCCACTTTCCATTCCACATTCCATTCCTGGTCCCATTCCATTCTATTCCAAGTTCCATTCCACATTCAATTCCATTCCATTCCACTTTCCATTCCACATTCCATTCCACATTCCATTGCATTGCATTCCACATTCCATTCCTTTCCATTCCACATTCTATTCCACATTCCTTTCCATATTCCATTCCATTCCATTCAATTCCACATTCCATTCCATTCAGTTTCACATTCCATTCAAAATTCCATTCGATATCATTCCATATTCCATTCCACTTTGCATTCCTCATTCCCTTTCTTAGTCCATTCCATTGCTTTCCACATTACATTCTACATTCCATTCCATTTCATTCCACATCGCATACCACATTCCATTTAACATTCCATTCCTTTCCTTTCCCCATTGCATACCACATTCCATTCCATTCCTATCAATGTTCCATTCCATTTTAATCCACATTCAATTCCACATTCCATTCCACCTTCCATTCCACGTTACATTCCATTCCATTCCCCATTCCATACCATTGCATTCCATTCCATTACGCATTCTATTCCACATTCCATTTCATTCCATTCCACATTCCAGGCCACATTCCATTCCATTCCATTCCACATTCCATTCCATTCCATTTCACGTTCACTTCCACGTTCCATTCCACGGTGCATTCCACATTCCATTCCACGTTCCATTCCACGTTGCATTCCAATTTCCATTCCACGTCACATTCCATTCCATTCCACGTTTCATTGCACAATCCCTTTAATTCCATTCCAGTTTCTATTCCACATTCCATTCCACATTGCATTCCATATTCCATTCCTTTCCATTCCACATTCCTTTACATTCCATTCCACATTCCATTCCACATTCCATTACAGTCCATTCCACATTCCATTCCACATTCCATTACATTCGATACCACATTGCATTCCACATTGCCTAGCATTGCATTCCAAAATCCATTCCACATTCCATTCCACTTTTCATTCCAATCCATTCCACTTTGCATTTCACGTTCCATTCTGCAGTCCATTCCACATTCCATTCCACGTTCCATTCCATTCCTTTCCACGTTCCACTCTAATTTCCATTCCTTTCAATTCCACGTTCCATTCAACATTCCATTGCATATTCCATTCCACGTTCCATTACATTTTAAATTACAATTTCCTATCCATTCCATTCCATGTTCCATTCCACATTCTATTTCATCCCATTCCACGTTCCAATCCATTCCATTCCACGTTCCTTTCCACATTCCATTCCACAATCCATTCCGTTCCATTCCTTTCCACTCCACTTTCCATTCCACATTCCATTCCAAAATCCATTCCACATTCCATTCCGTTCCATTGCACATTCCATTCCATTCCGTTCCATTCCATTCCACATTCCAATCCATTCCATTCCTCATTGCCTTCCATTCAATTAAATTCCACATTCAATTCCATTACCTTCCACATTCCATTCCATTCCGCCTTCCATTCCATTCCATTCCCTTCCACATTCCATTCCATTCCATTATATTCCAAATTCCATTCCATTCCTTTCCACATTCCATTCGATTCCATTCCACATTCCATTCCTTCCCATTCCTCATTCCATACCATTCCATTCTATTCCACATTCCATTCCTTTCTATTCCACATTACATAGCATTCCTTTCCATTCCCTTCCACATTCCATTCCATTCCATTCCGCATTCCATTCCCTTCCATTCCATTCCACATTCGATTCCATTCCATTAAATTTCAGATTCCATTCCCTTTCATTCCACATTCTATTCCTTCCCATTCCACATTCCATTACATTATATTCCTTTCCATTTCACATTCCATACCATTCCATTCCATTCCAAATTCCTTTCCTTTCCATTCTCCATTCCATGACATTCCATTCCACATTACATTTCTTTCCATTCCACATTTCTTTCCATTCCATTACACATTCCATTTCACATTGCATTCGATTCCACATTCTATTCCACTTTCCATTCCATTCCATTCCACATAGCATTCCATTCAATTCCACATTCCTTTCCATTCCATTCCCTTCCAATCCACATTCCATTCCATTCCTTTCCGTATTCCATTACTTTGCATTCCATTCCACATTCCATTCCATTCCATTAAATTCCATATTCCATTCCAATCCATTCCTCACTCCATGCCAATCCATTCCACATTCCATTCCACATTACATACCAT
Organism: Pongo pygmaeus; assembly: GCF_028885625.2. NCBI lineage: Eukaryota > Metazoa > Chordata > Mammalia > Primates > Hominidae > Pongo > Pongo pygmaeus. Next base: position 3,575,638 of record NC_085931.1, read on the forward strand.
TCCATTTCATTCCACATTACATTCCGTTCAATTCCACATTACATACAATCCCATTCCACTCCACTTTCCAATCCTTTCCATTCCATTTCTTTCCTCTTTCCATTCCCTTCCACTCCACATTCCTTTCCTTTCCATTCCACATTCCTTACCAAGTTACATTCCATGTTCCATTAAATTACATTCCACTTTGCATTCCACTCCATTCCACATTCCATACCTTTCGATTCCGTTCCATTCCACATTCCGTTACATTCCGTTCCACATTCTATTCTCATTCCATTCCATTCTATACCACATTCAATTCCAAATTCCATTCCATTCCATTCCACATTCCGTTCCATTCCATTCGACATTCCATTCCTTTCCATTCCACATTACAATCCACATTCCACTCCACGTTCCATTCCAGGTTTCATTCCAAGTTTCATTCCACGTTCCATTCCTTTCCACTCCACGTTCCATTCCACATTCCATTCCATTGCATTACACTTTCCATTCCACATTCCATTACACATTCCATTACACTTTCCATGCAACATTGCCTTGCATTTCATTCCACATTACATTGCATTCCATTCCACATTCCATTCCACTCCATTCCCCATTGGATTCCATTCCATTCCACGTTCCATTCCATACCATTTGATATTCCATTCCACATTGCATTCCATTCCACTCCACATTCCATTCCATTCCATTTAAACTTTCCATTCCATTCCATTCCACATTCCATGCCACATTCCATTACATTCCACATTCTATTCCACATTCCATTCTATTCCATTCCAGATTTCATTCCACATTCCATTCCATTCCATTTAAACTTTCCATTCCATTCCATTCCACATTCCCATCCACATTCCATTACATTCCATATTCTATTCCACATTCCATTCCACATTCCATTCTTTTCCATTCCACATTCCATTACACATTCCATTCCATTCCATTTCACATTCTGTTCCACATTCTCTTTCACGTTCCATTCCATTCCATTCCATTCCATTTCAAATTAAATTCCATTCCATTCCACATTGCATTCCATTGCATTCCACATCCATTCCTGATTGCATTCCATTCCATTCTATTCCACATTCCATTCCAGTTCATTCCACATTCCATTCCATTCCATACCACATTCCATTCTACATTCCATTCCACATTCCATTCCATTCCATTCCACATTGCATTCTTTTCCATTCCACATTCCATTCTGTTCCTTTCCACATACCATTCCATTCAATTTCACATTCAATTCCACTACATTGCATTCCACATTTCATTCCATTCCATTCTGCATTCAATTCCATTCCTTTTCATTTTATTCCAATTTCCATACCATTGCATTCTTTTCCACATACCATTCAATTCCATTTTATTCCACATTCGATTCCATACCATTCCACATTCGATTCAATTACATTCCAGTTTCCATTCCAACTTCCCTTCCACATTCTATTCCACGTTCCATTCCATTCCATTCCACTTTCCATTCCATTCCCTTACACATTCCATTCCATTCCATTCCATTCCATTCCACATTCCATCCCATTCCATTCCACATTCCATTCCATTAAACTTTCCATTCAATACTCCCTTCCACATTCTATTCCACGTTCCATTCCACGTTCCATACCAAGTTCCATTGCGCATTCTATTCCCTACAATTCCAAGGTCCTTTCCACATTCCACTCCATTTCATTCCACGACCCATTCCACATTCCATTCCACATTCCTTTCCTCCTTCCATTCCTCATTCCATTCCTATCCATTCCACATTCCATTCCATTACTTTCCACATTCCATTCGACATTCCACTTCACATTCCATTCCACATTACATTCCACATAGCATTTCACTTCCCATTCCACATTCGATTACATTCCATTCGACTTTCAAATCCACATTCCATTCCATATCCCATTCCGTTCCATTTGGCGTTCCATTCCACGTTCCATTCCACGTTCCCATCCACATTCCATTCCATTCCACATTCCATTTCTCATTCCATTCCATTCTTTTTCACATTCCATTGCACATTCCTTTCCATTCCATTCCACATTCCACTGGACATTCCATTCCATTCTATTCAACATTCCATTCCATTCCATTCCACATTCCATTCCTTTCCTTTCCACATTCCAATCTTTTGCACATTCCATTCCATGTTCCATTCCACATTCCATTCCATTCTGTTTTACGTTCCATTCCACATTCCCTTCCAATTTACATTCCACTTTCTTTTCCGTTACTTTCCACTTTGCATTCCACACTCTACTCCACATTCCGTCCCACATTCCATTGTGTTGCACTCCACCTTTCATTCCGCATTCCATTCCACATTTCATTCCACATTGCAATCCATTCCATTTCACATTCCATTCTACATTCTATTACACATACCATTCCACGTTCCATTCCATTCCAAATTCCATTCCATTCCATTCCACATTCCATTACACATTTCATTCCATTCCATTCCACATTCCATTCCATTCCACGTTGAATTCCACGTTACTGTCACTATTCCATTACACGTTCCATTCCACATTCCATTCCATTCCATTCCGCATTCCATTCCACGTTCCATTCCACATTCTATTCCAATACATTTCACGTTCCGTTCTACATTCCTTTCAACATTCCATTCCACCTTCCATTCCGTCCCATTCCACGTTCCATTCCACGTTCTGTTCCACGTCCCATTCCATTCCATTCCACGTTCTATTCCACATTCAATTCCAACACATTTCACTTTCCATTCTGCATTGCATTCCACCTTCCATTCCGTTCCATTCCACATTACATTCCACCTTCCATTCCGTTGCTTTCCACATTGCATTCCACGGTCCATTCCACATTCCATCCCTTCCATTCCACATAGCATTCCACATTCCATTCCGTTGCATTCAACATTGCATTTCATACTCCATTCCATATTGCATTCCACCTTCCATTCCGTTCCATTCCACATTCCTTTCCACATTCCTTTCCACATTTCATTCCACATTCCAATCCATTCCATTCCACATTAGATTTCACATTCCCTTCCACTTTCCATTCCCTTCCACTTTCCATTCCACGTTCCATTCCATTACGTTTCACTTTGAATTCCACATTACATTTCACATTCCACATTCAATTCCATTCCATTTAACGTTCCATTCCATTCCACATTCCATTGCATTCCATTCCAGATTTCATTCCATTACATTCCACATTCCATTCAATTCAATTCCACATTCCATTCCACAATCCATTCCAGATTCCGTTCCATTCCATTCCAGATTGCATTCCATTACATTCCACATTCCATTCCATTCTATTCCACATTCCATTCCACATTCCATTCCAGATTCTGTTCCATTCCATTCCGTTCCACATTCCATTCCTTTACCCATTTCATTCCATATTCCATTCCATTCTACCCACATTCCATTCTACATTTCATCCCTTTCCATTCCATATTCCATTCCACATTGCATTGCATTCCATTCCAGATTTCATTCCATTACATTCCACATTCCATTCAATTCAATTCCACATTCCATTCCACATTCCATTCCAGATTCCGTTCCATTCCATTCCAGATTGCATTCCATTACATTCCACATTCCATTCCATTCTATTCCACATTCCATTCCACATTCCATTCCAGATTCTGTTCCATTCCATTCCATTCCACATTCCATTCCTTTATCCATTTCATTCCATATTCCAGTCCATTCTACCGACATTCCATTCTACATTTCATCCCTTTCCATTCCATATTCCATTTCACATTGCATTAAATTCCATTCCACTTTCCATTGCATGCCATTACATTCCATTCCATTCCACATGCCGTTCCATTCCATTGAATTCCACATTCCATTCCATTCCATTCCACATTCCATTCTATTCCATTCCACAGTACAATCCAAATTCAATTCCATTCCTCATTGCATTCTATTCCAATTTCCATTCCACATTCCACCCCATTTTCCATTCCATTGCATTCCACGTACCATTCCACAATCCAATCCACATTCCATTCCATTCCTTTGCACATTCCATTCCACATACCATTCCATTCAATTCCATTTCACATTCCATTCTATTCTATTCAATTCCATTCCACATTCCATTTCATTCCATTCCATTCCACCTTATATTCTATTCCACATTCAATTCCACATTCCACTCCACATTCCATTCCATTACATTCCACGTTTCATTCCACATTCGATTAAATTTAATTGCATATTCCATGCCATTCCATTCTGCATTCCTTTCCGCATTCCATTCCATTCCATTCAAAATTTCATTCCACATTCCATTCCACGTTCCATTCCTCATTCCATTCCGCATTCCATTCCATTCCATCACACATTGCATTCAACATTCCATTCCACGTTCCTTTCCACATTCCATTCCACATTCCATTCCATTCAATTTCACATTCCATTCCACTTTCCATTCCATTCCATTCCACCTTACATTCCACATTCAAATCCATCCCACATTGCATTCCACATTCCATTCCATTCCATTCCGCATTCCATTCCACATTGCTTTCCATTCCATTCCACATTACATTAAACATTCCATTTCATTCCATTCCACATTCCTCTACACATTGCATTCCACATTCCCTTCTGTTCTATACTATTCCATATTCCATTCCATTCCACATTCCATTCCGTTCCATTACACTTTCCTTTCCATTTCATTACACATTCAATTCCATTCCACTTTCCATTCCATTCCACATTCCATTTCATTCAATTCCACATTCCATTCCATTCCGTGTTACATTGCATTGTATTTCATTCCATTCCACATTACATTCCATTCCACTCCTCTTTCCATTGCATTCAATTCCATTCCATTCCATTATATTCCACATTCTGTTCCATTCCACACCACATTCCATTCCACATTCAATTCCATTCCACTTTCCATTACACATTCCCTTCCAGAATCCATTCCACATTCCATTTCATTCCGTTCAGTTTCATTCGACATTCCATTCCATTCCATTCCACATTGCATTCCATTCCGTTCAACATTCCATTCCATTCTGTTCCATATTGCATTGCAATAACTTCTACATTCCAGTCCACATTCCATTCCATTCCGTTCAACATTCCATTCCATTTCGTTCCGCATTCAATTCCATTCCACTTTCCATTACACATTCCCTTCCAGAATCCATTCCACATTCCATTTCATTCCATTCAGTTTCGTTCGACATTCCATTCCATTCCATTCCACATTGCATTCCATTCCGTTCCGCATTCCATTCCATTCTGTTCCATATTGCATTGCAATAACTTCTACATTCCATTCCACATTCCATTCCATTCCGTTCAACATTCCATTCCATTTCGTTCCACATTCCATTAAATTCCATTCCATTCCACATTCCATTCCATTCCATTCCTTTCCACATTCCACTCCAAATTCCATCCCATTTCATTCCACGTTCCATTCCACATTCTATTCCATTCCACATTCCATTACATTCCTTTCCACATTCCATTCTATTGCATTCAATATTACATTCCACTCAATTCCATTCCATTCCACATTCCATTCCATTCCATTCCATTCCAGAATCCATTCCAGATTCCATGAAATTCCATTGCACTTTCCATTCCACATTCCATTCCTTTCCATTCCACTTTCCATTCCATTCCACTCAATTCTATTCCACATTCCATTCCACATTTCATCCCATTCCATTCCATATTCCATTCCACATTCCATTCCATTGCATTCCGTATTCCATTCCATTCCATTTAAAATTCCATTCCTTTCCATTCCATTCCACATTCCATTCTATTCCACATTCCTTTCCATTCCATTTCACATTCCATTCCATTCCATTCCATTCCAAATTCCATTCCATTCCATTCCGTTCCACATTCCTTTCCATTCCATTGCACATTCCCTTCCATTCCACAATGCAATCCGTTCCATTCCATTCCACACTCCATTCGATTCCATTCCACTTTGCATTCCATTTAATTACACATTCCACATTCTCTTCCACGTTGCGTTCCTCGTTCCATTTCACATTCTATTCAATTCCATTCCACATTCCATTCCATTCCATTCCATTCCACATTTCAATCCATTCAATTCTACATACCATTCCACATTCCATTCCATTCCATTTCTCATTCCATTCCATATTCCATTCCACATTCCATTCCATTCTTTTCCATTCCACATTCCATACCACATTTCAATCCATTCCATTCCGCATACCATTACACATTCTACTCTTTCCATTTCTGAATGCATTCCGCATTCCATTCCACGTTACATTCCACATTCCATTTCTTTCTACATTCCATTCCACATTCCATTCCACATTCCTTTCCATTCCAATTCACTTTTGATTCCACATTCCATTCAGTTCCACATTCCATTCCTTTCCATTCCATTCCATATTCGATTCCACTTCATTCCATATTCCATTCCAATCCATTCCACCTTCCATGCCATTCTATTCCATTGCATTCCACATTCCATTCCATTCCATTCCACATTCTGTTCCATTCCATTATAGATTCCATTCCAGATCCCGTTCAATTCCATTCCACTTTCTCTTCCACATTCCATACCACTTTCCCTTCAATTCCATCCCCATTCCATTCCTTTCGATTCAATTTCATGCTATCTTCCTATCAATTACATTCCACATTTCTTTCCTTTCAATCCCACATTCCTTTACATTCCATTCCTCATTCCATTCCTTTCCATTCCACATTGAATTCAATTCTCTTCCACATTCCATTCCACATTGCAATCAATTCCATTCCATTCCACATTCCATTCCATTCCTTTCCTTTCCACATTCCATTACATTTCATTTCACATTTCATTACATTCCATTCCATTCCACCTACCATACCATTCCATTGCATATTCCATAACATTCCACATTGCAATCTGTTCCATTCTATTCCACATTCCATTTGATTGCATTCCACTTTGCATTCCATTTAATTCCACATTCCACATTCCCTTCCGTGTTGTGTTCCTCATTCCATTTCACGTTCCATTCAATTCGATTCAACATTGCAATACAATAAATTCCATTCCACATTTCCATCCATTCCATTCCACTTACCATTCCACATTCCATTACATATCCCCTTCCATTCCATATTCCATTTCACATTCCATTCCACATTCCATTCCATTCCTTTCCATTCCGCATTCCATTCCACATTTCAATCCGTTCCACTCCACATACCATTACACATTCCATTCTTTAAATTTCTCATTCCATTCCACATTCCATTCCACGTTGCATTCCACATTCCATTTCTTTCCACATTCCATTCCACATTCCATTCCACATTCCTTTCCATTCCACTTCACATTCCATTCCACATTCCATTCCATTCCATTCCATTCCATTAAACATTCCATTCCACATTCCGTTACACATTTCACTCCATTCCATTCCACAGTCCATTCCAAATTCCATTCCATTCACCACCATTCCATATCACATTGCATTCCATTCAATTCCATTCCAGATTCCATTCCATTCCACAATCCATTCCTCATTCCATTCAATTCCATTGCACATTCCATTGCGCATTCCATTTCATTCCATTCCACATTCCATTCCATTCCTTTCCGCATTCCATTCCATTCCATTCCACGTTCCATTCCTTCCATTCCAAGTTCCATTCCATTGCGTGCTACCTTCCATTCCATTCCACGTTCCATTCCATTCCATTCGGCATTCTATTCCATTCCATTCCACATTCCATTCTATTCCATTCCACATTCCTTTTCATTCCATTCCACTTTCCATTCCACATTCCATTTTACATTCCATTCCACCTTCCATTTCACATTCCATTCCACGTCCCATTTCGCATTAAATTCCACTTTCCATTTCACTTTCCATTCCACATTGCATTTGAAATTCCATTCCATTCCACATTGCATTCCATTCCGTCCACATACCATTCCATTGCTCTTCAGATTGCATTCCATTCCAAATTCCATTCCACATTCCATTACCCATTCTATTCTATTCCATTCCCTTCCACATTCCATTCTATTCAATTCCAAATTCCATTCCATTTCATTCCACATTCCATTCCATTCCAATGTATTCCACATTCCATTGCATTCCGCATTCCATTCCATTTTCCATACTTCATTCCATTTCATTCCACTTTCATTTCCATTCCATTCCACATTCCATTCAACATTCCATTCCACATGGCATTGAAATTTCCATTTCATTAATTTCCACATTCCATTCCATTGAATTCCACATTCCATTCCATTCTATTCCACATTCCATTTCATTGCATTTAATTCCTCATTCCATTCAATTCCATTCCATTCCACAATCAATTCCACATTCCATTCCATAGCATTCCACATTCCGTAAAACATTCCAATCCATTCCATTCCATGTTCCATTACACATTGCATTGCATTCAGTTTCTCATTCCATTCCACATTCCATTTCACATTCCATTCCACACTGCATCCCATTGCATTACTTATTCCATTACACAATTCTATCCATTCCATTCCACATTCCATTTCATTCCATTCCATTCCACATTCTATTCCATTCCTTTGAATTTCACATTCCATTGCATTCCATTTCACATTCCATTCCATTCCATTCCATTCCACATTCCATTCGACATTCCAATCCGTTCCATTCCACATTCCATTCCTCATTCCATTCCATTCAATTTCTCATTCATTACGACATTCCATTCAATTCCATTCCAGATTCCATTCCACGTTCCATTCCATTCCATTCCACGTTTCATTCCACATTCTATTCCACGATCCATTCCATTCCATTCCACATTCCATTCAGTTCCATTCCACATTCCTTTCCACATTCATTTCCATACCATTCCACATTCCATTCCTTTCCACACTCCATTTCTCATTCCACTACATTGCATTCCACTTTCCATTCCACATTCCCTTCCATTCCATTCCATTCCACATTCCAATACACGGTATAGTGCACTTTCCATTCCACATTCTATTCCACACTCGATTCCATTCCATTGCACATTCCATTACACATTCCACTCCATTCCATTCCACATTTCATTCCATTCTATTCCACATTCCATTGCACATTAGAATCCACATTCTATTCCATTCCATTCCACATTCCATTCAACGTTCCATTCCATTCCATTTCACATTCCATTCCGCATACCATTCCCTTCCATTACACATTCCATTCCACATTTCATTCCACAATCCATTCCCCATTCCATTCAACATTCCAGCCACGTTCCATTCCATTCCATTCCTCATTCTATACCAAATTCCATTCCATTCCATTCCACATTCCATTCCACATTCCACTCCACTACATTCCGTGTTTCATTCCACGTTACATTCCACATTCCATTCCAAGTTCCATTCCATTCCATTGCACGATCCATTCCTTTCCTTTACTCTTTTCATTTCATTCCATTCAGCTTTCCATTCCACCTTCCATTTCACTTTCCATTAAATATTCCATTTCACATTCCATTCCATTTCATTCCATTCCATTACATATTCCATTCCATTCCTATCCACATTCCATTCCAATCCATTCCAGGTTCCATTACGTTGCACATTCCATTCCATTCCGTTCCACTTTCCATTCCATTCCATTCCACATTCATTTTCATTGCATTCCAAGTTCCATTCCTCATTCCATTCCATTTTATTTGGCATTCCATTGCATTCCATTCCACATTCCATTCCATTACATTGCACACTCCATTCCTTATTCCATTCCACATTCCATTCCACGTTCTATTCCCTTCCATTCCTCATTCCATTCCCCATTCCAATCCATTCTTTCCACATTCCATTTCATTCAATTTCACATTCCATTCCATTACATTGCATTTCACATTCCATTCCATTCCATTCTATTCCACATTCCATCCCGTTCCATTCTTTTCCACATTCCATTCCATTCCATTCCACTCTATTCCACATTCCTTTACATTCCATTCCACATTCCATTCAATTCCATTCCAAATTCCATTCCACATAACATTCCACATTCTATTCCACTTTCCATTCCACATTCCATTCAATACTCCACTCAATTCCATCTCACATTCTGTTTCACTTTCCATTCCATTCCTTTCAACATTGCATTCCACGTTCTATTCTATTCCATTCCACCGTCCATTCCACGTTCCATTCCATGTTCCATTCCCTGTTCCTTTGCACGTTAAATTCCACATTCCATTCCATTCCATTCCATATTCTATACCACTCCATTCCGTTGCAATCCACAATCCATGCCATATTCCATACTATTCCATTCCATTTGATTCCATAATCCATTTCATTCCATTGCACATTCCATTCCACATTTCTTATCACATTCAATTCCTTTCCATTCAACATTCCATTCCACACTCCATTCCATATTCCATTCCACATTACATTCCACATTCCATTCCACATTCCATTCCATTCCATTGCACGTTCCATTCCACATTCCATTCCTGTGCATTAAACATTCCATTCCACAATCCATTCTACATTCCATTCCATTCCACATTTCATTCAACATTCTACTCCTTTCGATTCCACATTCCATTCCATTACATTCCTCTTTACATTACCCATTCTATTCCACATTCCATTCCCCATTGCATTCTATTAAATTCCACATTACATTTCAGATTCCATTCCATGTTCCACTCCACATTCCATTTCACATTCAATTCCACATTTCATTCCATTCTATGCCACATTCCATTCCATTCCATTCCACATTCCATTCCACATTCCATTCCATTCCATTCCACATTTCATTCCATATTACATTCCACATTTCATTCCCCATTCCATTCCACTACACAGTCCATTTGATTCTTTTCCACGTTCCTTTCCACGTTCCATTCCATAGTCCATTCCACATCCCAATCCACGTTTCATTCCACAATAAATTCCACTCCATTACATTATGTTCCACATTCCATTCCACTTTCCATTCCACATTCCATTCCACATTTCACTCCATTCCATTCCACTTTGCATTCCACATTGAATTTTACATTCCATTCCATATATAAATCCGCACTGCATTTCGTATTCTATTCCACATTGCCTTCCATTCCATTCCACATTCCATTCCACATTCCATTCCATTCCATTCCACAATCCATTCCAGTCCATTTGACTTTCTATTCAAAGTTCCATTCCACGATCCACTCCACGTTCAAATCCACTTTCCATTCCATTGCATTCCACATTCCATTCTATTCCATATCACATTCCATTTCACATTCCATTCCGTTCCATTCCACATACATTCCACAATCCATTCCACATTCCGTTCCACATTCCTTTCCACATTCCATTCTATTCCATTACACATTCCATTCCATTCCATTCCACATTGCATTTCACATTCCATTCCACATTCCATTCCATTATTTTCCACATTCCATTCCACATTCCATTTAATGTTCGATTCCTCTCCATTCCACAGTCAATTTCATGTTCCATTTCTCGTCCCATTTAATTTCATTCCACGTTCAATTCCATGGTCAATTCCATTCCATTTCACATTCCATGCTACATTCCATTCCACATTCCATTCATCATTCTGTTATACACTCCATTTCACACTGCATTCCACATTCCACTCCATTCCAATCCACATTGCATTCCTTGCCATTCCACGTTCCATTCCATTCCACATTCCATTATATTCTATTCCATATTCCATTTCATTGCATTCCACATTCCATTCCACATTGCATTACAATCCATTCCATTCCGCTTTCCATTCCACATTCCATTCCTCGTTCCATTCCATTCCATTCCGCATTCCCTACTATTCTCTGCCGTTCCACATTGCATTCCATTCCATTGCACATTCCATTCCATTCCATTCCACGTTGCATTCGACATTGCATTCCACATTCCATTCCATTCCTTTCCACAATCCATTCCGTTCCATTCCACATTCAGTTCCATTCCATTCCACATTCCATTCAACTTTCCATTTCATTCCATTACACATTCCATTCAATTCCATTACATATTCTATTCCATTCCCTTCCACATCCCATAAATTTCCATTGCACATTCCATTCAGCATTATATTCCACGTCCCATTATACACTCCATTTCTCGTTCCATTGCAAGTTTCATTCCTTTCTATTCCACAATCCATTCCATTCCATTCCACTTTCCATTACATACCATTCAATTCCATTCCACATTTCATAACATTCCATTCCATTCCATATTGCATTCCTTTCCATTACACATTCTATTGAATTCCAATGGAAAGTGGAATGGGATAGAATGGAATATGGAATGGAATAGTTTGGAATGTGGAATTGAATGGAATACGGAATGAAACATTGAATAGAATTGAATGGAACATGGAATGGAATGGCATGGAACGTAAAAAGGAATGGAATGAAAGTTGGAATGGAATGGAATGAAAGGTGGAATTGAAAGAAATTGAATGTGGAATGGAATGTGGCATGGAATGCAATGGAATGTGAAATGGAAAGAGTAATGGAACGTGGAATGGAATGTGGAACGGAAAGTGGGATTGAATGGAAGGGAAAGTGGAATGGAATGGAAGGGAGAGGAATATGGATTGGAATGGAATGGAATGGATTGGAATGTGGAATGGAATGTGGAATGGAATGGAATTGAATGTGGAATGGAATGTCTAATGGAGTGGAATGTATTGGAATGGAATTAAATGTGGAATGGAATGAAAAGCAATGTGGGATATAATGTGGAATGGAATTTGAAATGTAGTGGAATGTAATGTGGAATTGAATGTGGAAAGGGATGGAATGGAATGTGCAATCGAATGTCAAGTGGATAGGAATGGAATGTGGAATTGAATGTGGAATGTTATGCAAAGGAATGTGCAATGGAAAGGAATGCAATGTGGAATGGAATGGAATGGAATGCGGAATGGAATTGAAAGGATTATGGAATGGAATGTGGAATGGAAAGGAAGGGAATGGAATGGAATGTGGCATACAATGGAATGGAATGTGGAATGGAATTGAATGGAATGTGGAATGGAATGGAATGGAATGCAGAATGGAATGGAATGGAATGTGGAATGGAATGTGGAAAGGAATGGAATGGCATGGAATGGAATGTGGAATAGAGTGTGGAATGGAATGGAATGTGTAATGGAATTTAATGGAATGTGGAATGGAATTCGGAAAGGAAGGCGGAATGAAATGGCATTGAAAGGCGAACGGAATGGAATGTGGAATGGAATGCTTTTGAATGTGTTATGGAATGTGGAATGGAATGGAATGGCATGGAATGCAATGTGGAATTGAATGGAATGGAATGTGGAATGTACTGGAATGGAATGTTTAATGAAACGGGGAATGGAATGTGGAATGGAATGTGGAATGGAATGGAATGGAATGCAGAATGAAATGGAATGGAATGGAAAGGAATTTAGAATGGAATGGATTTGAATGTGGAATGGAATGTAATGGAATGTGGACTGGGTTGGTATGGAATGTGCAATGGAATGTGGAATGGAATGGAATGGAATTTGGAACGGAATGGCATAGATTGTGGAATGGAATGCAATGGAACTGAATGTGGAATTGAATGGTACGGAATGGAATGCGGAATGGAATGGAATGCAATAGAATGTAATGGAAAAGAAAGGAATATAGAATGAAATGGAATGGAAAGTGGAAGGGAATTGAATGGAATGTGGAATGGAATATAAAGGAATATAGAATGAAAAGGAATGGAAAGTGGAAGGGAATTGAATGGAATGTGGAATGGAATGGAACGGAATATGCAATGGAGTGTGGAATGTTATGGAATGGAATGGAATGGAATGGAAGTGGAATGTAAGGGATGTGGAATGGAAATCCATATAGAATGGAATGCTTGGAATGTGGAATGAAGTGGAATGGAATGGAATGGAATAGAATGGATTGGAATGGAAAGGAAAGTGGAATGTTGTAGAATGGAATGTGGAATGGAATTTGAAATGGAGTAGAATGGAAACTGGAGTGGAATGTGGAATGGATTGGAATGGAAGGTAGAATGGAATGTAATGGAATGTGAAATAGAATGGAATGGAATGGAATGGAATATGGAATGGATTGGAATGGAATGGAGTATGGAATGGAGTATGGAATGGATTGGAATGGAATTTGGAGTGGAATGGAATGGAATGTAAAATGGAATGGAATTGAATGTTTAGAGGAATCTGGAATGGAATGGAATGGAATGTGGAATGGAATGTGGAATGGAAAGTGGAATGGAATGTGCAATGAAATGGAAAGTAAAGTGGAATGGAAAGGAATCTAAAGTGGACTGGAATGGAATGCAACGTGGAAAGGAATATGGAATGGAATGTTCAAAGGAATGTGGAATAGAGTGGAATGGAATGTGAAATGGAATGTGGAATGGAATGGAATGGAATTGAATGGAATCTGGAATGGAATATAATTCAATGGTATTTGCAATGGAACATGGAATGGAAAGTAATGGAACATGGATTGGAATTTAATGGGAGGTTGAATGGAATGGAATGGAATGTGGAGTAGAATGGAATGGAACGGAATGTGAAATGGAATGGAATGGAATTTTGAATGAAATTGAATGTCATGTGGAATGGGTCATGGAATGGAACAGAATGGAAAGTGAAATGGAATTTAATGCAGAATGGAATTGTTTGGACTGTCCAATGGAATGTGGAATGAAACGGAAAGGAATGTGCAATGGAATGGAAAGGAATGTAGAATGGAATGTGGAATGGAATAGAAATGATTGTGGAATGGAATGCGGAATGAAATGGAAAGGATTGTGGAATGTCATGGAATGGAATGTAATGGAGTGGAATGGAATGGAATGGAATGGAATGGAATTGAATCAAATGGAATGTAACGGAATAGAAAGGAATATAGAATGAAATGGAATGGAATGTGGAATGGAATTGAGTGGAATGTGGTATGGAACGGAATGGAATAAGCAATGGAATGTGGAATGGAATGGAATGTAGAAAGGAATGTGGAATGGAAAGGAATGGAAAGTAGAATGGAATGTGAAATGGAATGGAATGGAATGTAGAATTGAATTTGGAATGGAAAGGAATGGAATGTGGAATAGTATGGAATGGAACGTGGAATGAAATGTGGAATGGAATAGAAAGGAATGTGTATTGTAATACGGATTGGAATGGAATGGAATGTGGAATGGAATTAGGAATGCAATGGAATGGAATGTGGAATGGAATTTAGAATGGAAAGGAATGGAATTTGAAATGGAAACTGGAATTGAATGGAATGGAATGTGAAATGGAATGTGGAATGAAATTGAATGGAAACTAGAAAGGAATCTGGAATGAAATGGAAAGAAATTGGGAAGAGAACGGAATGTATTGGAATGGGGAAAGGAAAGAAATGGAATGGAATGTGGAATGGAACATGGAATGGAACGTGCAATAAAAAGTGGAATGGAACTTGGAAAGGAAAGTGGAATGGACTGGAATGTAGTGTGGACTGGAAAGGAAAGCAATGTGGAATTTAATAGAACGGAAAGTGGAATGGATTGGAATGGAATGGAATGTGGACTGGAATGCAATGGAATGGAATGGAATATTGAATGAAATGTGCAAGGGAATGGAATGGAATGGATCATGGAATGGAATGTGGAATGGAATGGAATGGAATTTGGAATTTAATGGAATGGAATATGGAATGGAATGGAAAGGAACATTGAATGGAATTTGGAATGGAAAGGAATAGAATGAGGAATGGAAAGGAATGGAATGGAATGTGTAATGGAATGTGTAATGGAATGCATAATGGAATGGAATGGAATGTGGAATAGAATGGAATCCAATGGAATGTGGAAGGGAACTTGGAATGGAATGTGGAATGGAATGGAATAGAATGTGGAATGGAATGGAATCGAATGGAACGGAATGTGGAAAGGAATGGAGTGGAATGTGGAAAGGAATGGAATGGAATGGAAAGGAATTTGAAATGGAATGGAATGGAATATGGAATGGAATGAAATAGAAGGTGGAAAGTAATGTGGAATGGAATGGAAGGTAGAATGGAATGGAATGGAATATGGAAAGGAATGTATAATGGAGTGCAATGGTATCTGGAATGGAATGTGGAACAGAACGTGGAAACGAATGGAATGGAACAGAATGCAATGACGAAAGGAATGTGAAATGTAACGTGCAATGGAATGGAATGGAATGGAATGTGTAATAGAATGGAATGAAAACGAATGGAAACGAATGTGGAATTGAATGGAATGTGGAAAGGAATGGAATGGAATGTGGAATGGAAACTGGAATGGAATGGAATGGAATGTGGAATGGAATAAGTAGTGAAACGTATAATGGAATGGAAAGGAACGTGGAATGGAAAGTGGAATGCAACTTTTAATGTAAAGTTGAATGAGTCGTGAAATGGAATGGCATGGGAAGTGGAATTGAATGGAATGGAAAGTGGAAAGTAATGGAAACTGGAATGGAATGGAATGGAAAGTGGAAAGTAATGGAAAGTGGAATGGAATGTGGAATGGAATGTGGAACGGAAAGTGGAATGGAATGGAATGGAAGGTTGAATGCAATGGAATGGAATGTGGAAAGGAATAGAATGGAATGCAATGTGGAGTGGTATCAGGAATGGAACGTGGAATGGAATGGAATGTGGAATGGAATGGAATGGAATGCGGAAAGGAATGGTATGGAATGGAATGTGCAATGGAAATGAATGGAATGGAATGGAAAGTGGAATGGAATGGAATGGAATGTGGAATGGAAGGGAATGGACTGTGGAATGGAATGGAAATGAATGGAATGTAAAATGGAATGGAATGGAATGTGGAAGGGAATGGAAGTGAATGGAAAGTGAAATGAAATGGAATGGAATGTCAAAAGGAATGGTATGGAATGGAATGTGGAATGGAAACGAACGGAATGGAATGGAAAGTGGAATGGAATGGAATGTGGAATGGAATTCAATGGAATGTGGCATGGAATGAAATGTAACGTGGAATGGAATGGAATGAAATATTTTATGGAATGGAATGAAATGTGGAATGGATTGGAATGGAATGCGGAATACAATGGTATGAAATGTGGAATGGAATATGGAATGGAATGGAAAGTGGATTGGAATGGAATGGAATTTAAATTGTAATGGAAGGGAATGGAATTTGGAATGGAATTAAATGGAATCGAATGCAATATGCAATGTAACGGAATGGAATGGAAAGTTGAATGAAATGGATTGGAATATGGAATGGAATTAAATGGAATGGAATCGAATGAGGATTGGAAGGGAATGGGGTGGAGTGTAATGGAATGGAATGGGGTGGAGTGGTATGCCGAATGGAATGGAAGGGAATGTAATGGAATTTGGACTGGAATGGAATGTGGAAAGGAAAGGAATGCAATGTGGAATGGAAGTTGGAATAGAATGGAATGTGGAATGGAATGCAATGCAATGTGGAATGAAATAGAATGGAACGTGAAATGGAATGCGAAATGGAATGGAATGGAATGTGGATTGGAATGGAATGGAATGTGGAATGGAATGGAATGGAATGTGGAATGGAATGGAATGGCATGTGAAATGTAAACACAATGGAATGTGAAATTCAAATTGAATGGGATATGGAATGGAATGGAATGGAATGGAACGTGGAATGGAATGGAATCAAATGTGGAATGGAATGTGCAATGGAGAGGAACGGAATGTGGAATGCAATGTGGAATGGAACGTGGAATGCAATGGAATGGAACAGAATGCAATGAGGAATGGAATGTGGAATGTAACGTGGAATGGAATGGAATATAATGGAATGGAATGTGTATTGGAATGGAATAGAAGAGAATGTGGAAAGGAATTTAGAATGGAAAGTGGAACGGAATGGAGTGGAATGGGATGTGGAATGGAATGGAATGGAATGTGAAATGGAAAGTGGAATGGAAAGTGCAATGGAATGGAATGGAAAGGAATAGAATGGAATGTGGAATTGAATGTGGAAAGGAACGGGGAATAGAATGGAATGGAAAGGAATGGAATCTGGAATGTAACGTGGAATGGAATGGAATGGAATGGAATGTGGAATGGAATGAGGAATGGAACGTTTAATGGAATGGAATGGAAGATGGAATAGCAAGTGGAATGGAATGTGGAAAGGAATGGGATGGAATGTGGAATGGAAGGTGGAATGGAATGGAATGCCATGGAATGGAATGTGGAATGGAACGTGGAATGGAATGAAAAGGAGTGGAATGTGGAATGGAATGTGGAATGGAATGAAATGGAATGTGCAATGAAATGGAATGGAATGTGGAATGGAATGGATTGGAATAGAAAGGAATTTGGAATGGAATGGAATGGAGTGGAATGTGGATTGGAATGGAATGGAATGTGGAATGGAATGGATAGGAATGTGGAATGGAATGTGGAATGGAATGGAATGGAGTGGAAAGTGCAATGGAATGTGGAAAGCAACGTGGAATTCAATGGAGTGGAACAGAATGGAATGTGGAATGGAAAGTGGAATGGAACGTCTAATGAAATGGAATGGAATGGAAGGGAATGGGGAAAGGAATTTGCAATGGAACGTAGAATGGAATGGAATGGATTGGAAAGAGGAATGTAATGGAATGGATTGTGGAATCGAATGGAATGGAATGTGGAATCGAATGAAATGGAACGTGGAATGTAAAGGAATTGAACGGAATGGAAGGTGGAATCGAATGAAATGGAATGTGGAATGGAAAGGAATCGAATGAAATGGAATGTGGAATGGAAAGGAATGGAATGGAATGGAATGTGGAATCGAAAGCAATGAAATGTGGAATGGAATGGAATGTGGAATGGAATGGAATGGAATGTGAAATGGAATGGACTGAAATGGAATGTGGAATGGAATGGAATGGAATGGAATGTGGAATGGAATGGAATGTGAAATCACAATAGAATGGAATGTGAAATGGAAATAGAATGGAATGTGGAATGGAATAGAGTGTGGAATGGAATGGAATGGAATGAGGAATGGAACGTGGTAAGGAATGAAATGGAAAGTGGAACGGAATGGAATGGAATGTGGAATGGAATGTGTAATGGAATGGAAATGGATGTGGAATGGAAGGAATGGAATGTGGAATGGAACGTGGAATGAAATGCAATGGAATGTGTAATGGAATGGAATGGAATGTGGAACAGAGTTGAATGGAGTGGAATGGAATGTGGAATGGAAAGGAATCGAATGGAATGGAATGTGGAATGGAATGAAATGGAATGTGGAATGCATTGTAATATAATGTGGAATAGAATGTGTAATTGAATGGAATGGAAAGGGGAATGGAATTTATTAGAAAGTGGAAGGGAATGGAATGGAATTTGCAATGGAATAGAATGGAAAGGAATGGAAGGTGGAAAGCAATGGAATGGAATGGAATGGAATGTGGAATGTAATGGAATGGAATATGGAATGGAATGGAATGGAATATGGAGTGTAATGGAATGGAAAGGGGAATGGAAGGGAATGGAATATGGAATCCAATGGAATAGAATGTGGAATGGAATAGAATGTAATGGAAAGTCGAATGGAATGGAATGGAATGTGGAATGGAAGGCAATGGAATGGAATTCAATGTGGAATGGAACGGAATGGAATGGAAGGTGGAATGGAATGGAATGGAATGTGGAATGGAATGGAATGGAATGTGGAATGGAATGTTGAATGGAAGGGAATGGAAAAGAATTTGGTAGATAATGGAGTGGAAAGTGGAATGAAAAGTGGATAGAAATGCAATGGAATGTGAAAAGGTATGTGTTACACGTTGGAATGGAATGTGGAATGGAATTAAATGCAACGTGGAATGGAGTGGGATGGAAAGTATAATGGAACGTGGAATGGAATGGAGTGGAATATGGAATGGAATATGGAATTCAGCGGAGTGGAATGTGGAGTGGAATTGAGTGGAATGTGGAGTGGAATGGAATGGAATGTGGAATGGTATATGGAATGGATTGTGGAATGGAATGGAATGGAACATGCAATGGGGTGACGAATGTAACGTGGAATGGAATGCAATGGAACATGGAAAGGATGACGGAATGGAACAAGGAATGGAAAGTGGAATGGAACGTGGAATGGAATGGAATGGAATGTAGACTGGAATGAGGAATGGTTGCGGAATTGAATGGAGTAGAACGTGGAATGGAATGTGTAATGCAATGGAATGGAATGGGGAATGGAATGGAATGGAATGTCGAATGGAATGGACTGGAATGGGATGTGGAATGCAATGCAATGGAATGGAATGGAATGTGGAATGGAATGGAATGGAATGTCAAATGGAATGGACTGGAATGGAATGTGGAATGCAATGCAATGGAATGGAATGGAATGAAATGTGGAATTCAATGGAAAGTGGAATGCAATGCGGAATGGAAAAGGAATGTAATGGAATATGGAATAGGATGGGGAATGGAACGTGGAATGGAATGGAATGGAATGGAATGGAATGTTGAATCGAATGTGGAATGGAACGTGGAGTGGAATGGAATGGAATGGAATGGAATATGGAGTGGACTGTGGAATGGAACGTGGAATGGAATGGAATGCAATGGAATGTGGAATGGTATATGGAATGGAATTGAATGCTATGGAATGTGGAATGGAATGTGGAATAGAATGGAATGGAATGGAATGGAAAGTGGAAAGGAATGGAATGTGGAAGGGAATGGAATGTTGAATAGAGCAGAATGGAATGGAATGGAATGGAATGTGGAAAAGAAAGGAATGTGGAAGGGAATGGAATGTGGAATGGAATGGGGTGAAATGTGGAATGGAATGTGGAATGTAATGGAAAGTTATGTGGAATGGAATAAGTATTGGAACGTGGAATGGAATGGTATGGAACGTGGAATGGAAAGTGGAATGCAACGTGGAATTGAAAGTGGAATGGATCGTGGAATGGAATGGAATGGAACGTGGATTTGAATGGAATGGATCATGGAATGGAATAGTATGAAATGTGGAATGGAGTGGAATGGAACGTGGAATGAAATGTGGAATGGAATGGAACTGAATGGAATGCAAAGTATAATGGAATTGAACATGGAATGGAATGAAATTGATTGTGGAATGGAATGTGGAATGTAATGGAATGGAATGTGGAATATAATGGAGTGGAATGTGGAATGGAATGGAATATGAAATGGAAATAGAATGGAACGTGAAAGTGAAATAGAATGGAATGTGTAATGGAATGGAATGGAATGTGGAATGGAATGGAATGGAATGTGCAATGGAACGTGGAATGGAATGGAATGGAATATGGAATGGAAGGTGTAAAGGAATGGAATGGAATGTGGAATGGATTAGAATGGAACGTCTAGTAGAATGGACTGAAATGGAATGTGTAATGCAATGGAATGGATTTAAGTGGAATGGAATGTCGAAGGCAATGGAAAGGAGTGTGTAATGGAATGTGGAATGGAAAGTGGAATGTAATGGAATGCAACGGAATGGAAAGTGGAATGGAATGTGGAATGCAACGTGTAATGGAATGGAACAGAATGGAAAGGAATGTGGAATGTAAAGAGGAATGGAAAGTGGAATGGAATGGAATGGAATGGAATGGAATGTGGAGTGGATTGCCTAATGGAAAGTGGAATGGAATAGAATGGAATGGAAAGTGGAATGAAATGGAATGAAATGGAATATAGAATGGAATATGTAATGGAATGTGGAATACAATGAAACGGAATGAGGAATGGAATGTGGAATGGAATGGAATGGAATTTCGAAGGGAATGGAATGAAATGCGGAATGGAATGAAATGTCGAATGAGTAATGGAATGCAATATGGAATGGAATGGAATGCAATGTGTAAAGCAATGTAATGGAATGAAATATGGAATGGAATATGGAATGGAATGGAATCCGGAAACGAAAGTGGAATGGAATGGAATGGACTGTGGAATGGTATGGAGTGGAATGTGGAATGGAATGTGGAATGCAGTGGAATGGAATGAAGAATGGAGTGTGGAATGCAGTTTGGAATGGAATGGAAAGTAAAGTGGAATGGAATGGAATGGAATCTGGAATGGGATGGAATGAAATGCAATGTGGACAAAAATAGAAGTGAATGGAATGTGGAATGGAATGGAATGGAATGTGGAATGGAATGTGGAATAGAATGGAATGGAATGGAATGGAATGTGGACTCAAATGGAATGGAATTGAATGGAATGTGGAATTTAATGGAATGGAATGTGGAATGGAATGTGAAGCAGAATGTAATGTAATGTGGAATGGAATGTGGAATGGAATGGAAAAGGATGTGGAATGGAATCTGGAATGCAATGGGAAGGAAAGGAACGTGGAATAGTATGTGGAAAGGAAACAGGAATGCAATGTGCAATAGAATGGAAAGGAAAGGAATGGAATGTGCAATGGAATGAAATGGATTGGAAAGGAATGTGGAATGGAATGGAAAGGAATGAATTGTGGAATGGAATGGAATTGAATGTTATCGAATGGAATGGAATGTGGAATGGAATGTGAAATGGTATGTGGAATAGAATGCAATGTGAAATGGAATGGAATGGAATGGAATGGAATGTGGAATGCAATGTGGAATGGAATGTGAAATGGAATATAAGGGAATGGAGTGGAATGTGGAATGGAATGCAATGGAATGGGATGGAACGTGGAATGGAATGGCTTGTAATGGAACGTGAAATGGAATGGAATGGAAAGTGGAACGGAATGGAATGGAATGTGGATTGGAATGTGGAATGGAATGGATTGGAATATGGAATGGAAGGTGGAATGGAACAGAATACGAATTGCAATGGAATGGAATTGAATGGAATGTGGAATGGAATGGAATGGAATGTGGAATGGAATGGAATGCTGTGGAATGAAGAATGATGTGGAGTGGAACGTGCAATGGAATGTGCAATGTAATGGAATGGAATGGAATGCAAACTGGAATTGAATGGAAAGTGGAATGGAATGTGGAATGAAATGGAATGGAAAGTGGAATGGAATGTTTAATGGAATGGAATGGAAGTTGTAATGTAATGGAATATGGAATTGAAGGTGGAATGGAATGGAATGGAATGTGGAATGGAATGAAATAGAAAGCGGAATGGAACGTGGAATGGAATGTGGAATGGAATGGAATGGAATGTGAAATGGAAATATAATGGAAATTGAAATGTAAATACAATGGAAAGTGGAATGGAATGGAATGGAGTGTGGAATGGAAGGGAACGGAATCTGGAATTGAACGTGGAATGGAATGGAATGGAGTGGAATCGAAAGTTGAATGCAATGGAATGGAACGGAATGCAATTTGGAATGGAATATGGAATGGAACGTGGAATGAAATCGAATGGAACAGAATGGAATGTGGAATGGAACATGAAACGGAATGGAACGGAATGTGGAATGGAATGTGGAATGGAAAGGAAGGGAAAGTACGATGGAATGGAATGGAATGGGGAATGCAATAGAAGAGAAAGGAATTTGGAATGCAATGGAATGGACAGGAAAGGAATAGAATGGAAGGCGGAATGGATAGTGGAATGGAATGAAATAGAATAGAATGGAATGGAATGGAATGGAATGTCGAATGGACTGGAATGGAATGGAATGTGGAATGGAAGGGAATGGAATGTGGATTGGAATGGAATCGAACGTGGAATGGAATTGAATGGAATGTGGAATGGTGTGGAATGTAATATAGAATGGAATGGATTGGAATGTGGTATGGAATGGAATGGAATGTGGAATGCAAGGGAATGGAATCGAATGGAATGTGGAATGGAATGGAATGGAATGTGGAATGGAATGGAATGTAGAAAGGAATTGAATGGAATGGAATGGAATGTGGAAAGGAATGGAATGGGATGTGGAATAGAATGTGGAAGGGAATGGAACGGAACGTGGAATGGAATGGAAAGGAATGTGTTGAGGAATGAGGAATGGAATGGAACAGAATGGAAAGGAATTTGGAATATAATGAAATGGAATATAATGGAATCGAATGGAATGTGGAAATGAATGTGAAACAGAATGAAATGGACTGTAGAATGGAATGTTATTTAACGTGGAACGTAATATGGAATTGAAAGCGGAATGTAATGGAATGGAATGTGGAACGGAATGAGGAATGGAACATGGAATGGAGTGGAATAGAACGTGGAATGGAAGGTGGAATGGAATGGAAAGGAATGTGGAATGGAATGTGGAATGGAATGTGGAATGGAATGGAAAGGAACATGGAATGGAATGAGGAATGGAACATGGAATGGAATGCTATGGAATGTGGAATGGAAGATGGAATGGAACGTGGAATGGAACGTAGAATGGGACGTGGAATGGAATGGAATGAAACGTGGAATGGAATGAGGAATTGAATGTAGAATGGAATTTGGAATGGAATGGAGTGAAACGTCGAATGGAATGAGGAAAGGAACGTGGAATGGAATGGAATGGAACGTGGAGTGTATCGTGGAATGGAAGGTGGAAGGGAACGTGGAATGGAACGTGGAATGGAACGTGCAATGGCATGGAATGGAACGTGGAATTTAATGGAATGTTCAAGGGAATGGAATGGAACTTGGAATAGAACGTGGATTGGATCGTGGAAAGGAAAGTGGAATGGAACGTGGAATGGAAAGTGGAATGGCATGGAATTGAATGTGGAATTGAATGGAGTGTGCAAGGGAATGGAATGGAACTTGGAAAGGAATGAAATAGAAAGTGGAATGGAATGGAAAGTTTAAAGGAGTGGAACAGAACTTGGAATGGAATGCGGAATGCAATGGAATGGAATGTGGAAAGGAAGGGAATGATGGAATGGAAGGGAAAGGAATATGAAATGTAATGGAATGGAACGGAATGTGGAATGGAATGCAATGGGGAATGGAATGGAATGTAGAATGGAATGGAATGGAATGTGGAATGGAAAGTGGAATGGAATGGAATGCAAAGTAGAAAGGAATGAAATGGAATGTGGAAAGGAATGTAATGGAATGTGGAATGGAATGGAATGGAATGTGGAATGGAAAGTGGAATGGAATGGAATGGAATGTGGAAAGGAAAGGATTGGAATGTGGAAAGGAATGGAATGGAATGTGGAATAGAATGGAATGGAATGGAATGGAATGGAATTTGGAATTTAAAGGAAAGGAATGTGGAATGCAATGGAATGGAATGCAATGAGAAATCAAATGGAATGGAATGTGGAATAGAATGAAATGAAATTTAGAATGGAATTGAATGGAACGTGGAATGGAGTGGAATTTAATGCAATGTGAATTGGAATGGAATGAATTGTGGAATGGAATGGAATGGAATGTGCAATGGAATGAAATGGAATGTGGAATGGAATGCGGCATGGAATGGAATGGCATGTCAAATGAAATGGAATGGAATGTGGAATTGAATGAAGAAGGGAATGGAATGGAATGTGGAATGGAATGTAATGTAATGTGGAATGGAATGGAATGGAATGGAAACTGGAATGGAAGGGAATGGAATGTGGAATGGAATGGAATGTGGTATGTAATGGAATGGAATGTGGACTATAATGGAATGTGGAATGGAATGGAATGGAATGTAATCTGGAACGGAATATGAAATGGAATGGAATGGAATGTGGAATGGAATATGGAATGGAATGGAATTGAATGTAGATTGGAATGGAATGAAATGTGGAATGGAATTTGGAATGGAGTGGATTGGAATGTGGAATGGAATGTGGAATATAATCAAATGGAATGTGGAATGCATTGGAATAGAACGTGGAGTGGAAAGTGGAACAGCATGTGGAATCGAACGGGCAATGAAGCATGGTATTGAACAAGGAAAGTAGTGTGGAATTGAATTGAATGGAATGTGGAATGGATTGGAATGGAATGTGGAAGGGAATGATAAGGAATGTGGAAAGGAATGGAATGGAATATGGAAGGGAATGTGGAAAGGAATGGAATGGAATATGGAAGGGAATGTGGAATTGAATGTAGAATGGAATAAGTAATGAAACATGGAATGGAACGGAAAAGAACGTGTAATGGAAAGTGGAATGCAACGTGGAATATAAATTGGAATTGGTCGCGGAATGGAATGGGGAATGGAATGGAAGGGAACGTGGAAAGGAATGGAATGGAATGCAGAATGGAAAGGAATGGAAAGTGGAATGTAATGGAAAGTGGAATGGAGGGGAATGGAACGCGGAATGGAATGTGGAATGTAATGGAATGGAATGTGGAGTGGAATGAGGAATGGAACGTGGAATGGAATGAAAGGAATGTGGAAAAGTAAGTGGAGTCGAACGTGCAATGGATCGTGGAATGCAATGGAATGGAACGTGCCATGGAATGGAACGTGAAATGGAATGGAATAGAACATGGAATGGAATGGAATGGCACGTGGAATGGAAAGGAATGGAATGTGGAAGGTAATGTGGAATGGAAAGTGGAATGGAATGGAATGGAATGTTGAATGGAATGTGGAATGGAATGGAATGGAATGTTGAATGGAATATGAAAGGAACGTGGAATGGAATGGCATGGAATGGAATCTGGATTGGAAAGGAATGGAATGGAATGGAATATGGAATGGAAAGGAATGGAATGTGGAATGGAATGGAATGGAATGGAAAGGAATTTGGAATGGAATGGAATGTGTAATGCAACAGAATGCAATGTGTAATGGAATGGAATGGATTGTGGAATGGAATGGAATGGAAGGGAAAGTGGAATGGAATGTAGAATGCAATGGAATTGAAAAGAAAGGAATGTGGAATTGAATGGAATGGGATATGGAATGAAATGGAGTGAAATTGAAATTGGAATGGAATGGAATTGAATGTGGTATGGAATGGAATGGAAACTGGAATCGAATGGAATGGAATCTGGAATGGAACAGAATTGAATGTGGTTTGGAATGCTTTGGAATGTGGAATGGAATGTGGAATCGAATGAAATGGAATGGAATGTGGAATGGAATTGAATGGAATATGGAATGGAATGGAATTGAATGTGAAATGGAATGAAATGGAATGGAGTGAAATGTGGAATGGAATTTGGTGCAATGTGGAAAGGAATGTGGAACGGAATGCAATAGAATGTGGAATGGAATGTGGAAGGGGATGGAATGAAATCTAGAAAGGAATGTTGAATGGAATGGAAATGAATGTGGAATGGAATGGAATGGAATAGAATGTGGAATTGAATGGAAAGGAATGGAATGTGGAATGGAATGGATTTGAATCTGGAATGGAATGGATTTGAATGTGGAATGGGATGGAATGGAATGCAATGTGCAATGGAATAGAATGCAATTTTGAATGCAACGTAATGGAATGTGGAATTGAATGGAATTAAATGAAATGTGGAATGTAGTTGAATAGAATGCAATGTTGAAAGGTATAGAATGGAATGTGGAATGCAATGGAATGGAATGTGGAATGGAACGGAATGGAAAGTGGAATCGAAAAGAATGGAATTTGGAATGTAATGTGGAATGGAATGGAATGGAATGTGGAATGGATTGTGGAATGGAATGTGGAATGGAACGGAATGGAATGTGGAATGCAACGTGGAAAGGAATGTGGAATGGAATGTGGAATGGAATGTGGAATGGAACAGAACGGAATGTGGAATGCAATGTGGAATAGAATCTGGAATGGAATGTGGAATGGAATGGAATGGAATGTGGAATTGAATGTGGATTGGAATGGAATGGGATATGTGATGGAACGTGCAATGGAATGTAATGGAACTTAGACTGGAATGTGTAATGGAAAGTGTAATGGAATGGAATGGAATGGAATGTGGAATGGAATGTGGAATTGAATGGAATGGAATGTGGAATGGAATGCAATGGAACGTGTAAAGGAATGTGGAAAGGAATTTTCAATGGAATATGGAATGGAAAGGAATGGAATGTGGAATGGAATGTGGAAAGGAATCTGGAATGGAAAGTGGAATGGAATGGAATGGAACGTGGAATGGAATGGAATGGAATTTGGAATGAAATTTAGAATGGAATGCGGAATGCAATGGAATGGGATGGAGTGTGAAAAGGAATGAGGAATGGAATGTGAAATGGAACGTGGAATGGAATGTGGAATGGAATGAAGTGGAACGTGGAATGGAATGCAACGGAATTTAATGGAACGTGAAATGGAACGTTGAATGGAATGGAATGGAATGTGGAATGAAATGTAGAATGGAATGCGGAATGGAATAGAATGGAATGGACGGTGAAACAGAATGAGGAATGGAATGTGAAATGGAACGTGGAATGGAATGTGGAATGGTATGAAATGGAAAGTGGAATGGAATGCAATGGAATTTAATGGAAAGTGCAATGGAATGTTGAATGGAATGTGGAACGGAATGGAATGGACTATGGAATGGAATGTGGAATGAAAAGTAATTTAATGTGGAATGGAATGTGAAATGGAAAGGAATGGAATGTGGAACGGAATGTCGAATGGAATGGAATGGAATGGGGAATGGAATGGAATTTAAAGTGGAAACGAGTGGAAACGAATATGAAATGGGATGGAATGGAATGTGGTGTGGAATGTGGAATGCAATGTGGAATATAACGGAATGTTATGTGGAATGGAATGCGGAATGGAATGGAATGGAATGTTGAGTGGAAGGTGGAATGCAATGTGGAATGGAATGTGCAATGGAACGGAATAGAATGTGTAAAGGAATATGGAATTCAATGTGGAATGTAACATGAAATGCAAAGGAATGGAATGTGGAATGGAATGTGGATTGGAATGTGGAATGGAACGTGGAATGCAACGTGAAATGGAATGGAATGGAGTGTGGAGTGGAATGTAGAATGCATTGTGGAATATAATGGAATGGAATGTGGAATGGAATGTGGAACTCAATGTGGAATGTAACGTGAAATGCAAAGGAATGGAATGTGGAATGGAAGGTGGAATGGGTTGGAATGGAACGTGGAATGGAATGGAATGCAATGATGAATGGAATGTTGAATTTAATGTGGAATGGAACGTGGAATGGAAAGTGAAATGGATTGGAATGGAACGTTGAATGGAATGTGGAATGCAATGGAATGATATATTGGATGGAATGGAATGGAATGTGGAAGGAAAGGAATTTAATGTGGCATGGAATTTAGAATGGAACGTGGAATGGATTGGAATGGAAAGTGGAATGGAATGTGGAATGGAATGGAATGGAATCTGGAATGGAATGCAATGGAAAGAGTGAAGGGATGCGGAAAGGAATGTTGAGTGGAATGGAAAGGAATGTGGAATGCAATCTAATGGA
Source organism: Pongo pygmaeus (assembly GCF_028885625.2). NCBI lineage: Eukaryota > Metazoa > Chordata > Mammalia > Primates > Hominidae > Pongo > Pongo pygmaeus. The sequence goes on from NC_085931.1 coordinate 3,605,013, forward strand.
ATGGAATGTGGAATGGAATAGAATGGAATGGAGTGTGGAATGGAATGGATTGGAATATGGAATTAAATGAGGAATGGAATGGAATGGAATGGAATGTGGAATGGAAAGGAATGCAATGCGGAATAGATTTGAATGGAATGTGGAATGGAATGGAATGGAATGCAATGCAGAATGGAATGGAATGGAATGGCGTGGAATGTGGAATGCAATGGAATGGAATGTGGAATGGAATGTGGAATGGAATGGAATGGAATGTGGAATGGAATGGAATGGAATGTGGAATGGAAAGGAATGGAATGGAATGGAATGTGAAATCGAATGGAATGGAATGTGGGATGGAATGGAATGGAATGGAATGGAATGGAATGGAATGGAATTGGAAAGTGAAATTGAATGGAAAGGGGAATGGAATGTGCAACGGAGTGGAATTGAATGGAATGCGGAATGGAATGGAATGGAATGTGGAATGGAATGGAATGGTATGGAATGGAATGGAATGTGTAATGTAATCGATTGAAATGTAGAATGGAATGGAATTGAATATGCAATGCAAAGTCGAATGCAATGTGGAATGAACTGGAATGGAATGTGGAATGGAAAGCAGAATGGAACGTTCAATTGAAGGTGGAATGGAAAGTCTAATGGAAAGCGGAATGGAACGTTCAATTGAAGGTGGAATGGAATGTGGAATTTGAATGGAATGCAATGGAATTTGGATTGGAATGCAAATGAATGTGGAATGGATTGGAGCAGAATGGAATGCAGAACGGCATGGAATGGAATGTGGAATGGAATGGAATGGAATGGAAAGTGAAATGGAATGGAATGGAAAGAGGAATGGAATGGAATGCAATGTGGAATGGAATGGAGTTGAATGGAATGTGGAATGGAATCAAATGGAATGGAGTGTAATGTGGAATGGAATGGAATGTATAATGGAATGTGGAATGGATTGGAATGGAATGGAACGTGTAATGGAATGAGGAATGGATTGCAATGGAATGGAATGGAATGTAGAAAGGAATGGAATTGAAAGGAATGGAAGCGAATGAGGAATGGAAGTGACAGGAATGTGGAAAGTAACGGAATGGAATGTGGAATGGAATTGAATGTAATGTGGAATGGAATGGAATGGAATGTGGAATGGAACGGAATGTGGAATGGAATGGTATGGAATGTGGAATGGAAGGGATTGGAAGTGAATGGAATGTGGAATGGAATTGAATGAAATGTGTAATGGAATGGAATGGAATGTGGAATGGAATGGAATGTGGAATGGAATGTAACGGAAGGTGGAATGGAGTGGAATGGAATGAAATGGAATGTGGAATGGAATGGAAAGGAATGTGGAAATGAATGGAGTGGATACTGGAAAAGAATGGAATATAATGTGGAAAGGAGTGGAATGAAATGTGGAATGGAATGGGAACGAACGTGGAAAGGAATGGAGTGGATAGTGGAAAAGCACGGAATGTAAAGTGTAAAGGAATGGAATGGAACGTGGAATGGAATGGAAAGGAATGTGGAATGGAATAGTGTGGAATGTGGAATGGAATGGAATGCAATTTGGAAAGGAAATTGCAATGGAATTGAATGAAATTGCATGGAATGTGGAAGGGAATGGAATGGAATGCGGAATGGTAGTCAATGTTTAATAGAATGACGGATGGAATGGAATGGAATGGGGAATGCAATGGATTGGAATGGAATGTGGAATGGAATGCAATGTGGAATGGAATGGAAAGGAAAGGAATGTGAAATGGAATGGAATGGAATATAGAATGGAAGGCGATGGAATGGAATGGCATTGAATGTAATGGAATTTGGAATGCAATGGAATGGAACGTGGAATGGAATGTGGAGCGGAATGGAAAGGAATGTGGAATGCAAAGCAATGGAATGGTTAATCGAATGAGGAAAGGAATGGAACGGAATGTGGAATGGTATTTTGAGTGGAATGTTGAATGGAATGTTTAGTGGAATGGAATGCAATATGGAATGGAATGGAATGGATTGTGGAATGTAATGGAAAGGAATGGTGTGGAATATAGAATGCAATGGAAAGGAATATGGAAAGGAACGTGGAAAGAATCATGAAATGGTACGTGCAATTGAACGTGGAAAGGAATGTGCAACGGAACGTCGAATGAAATGTCGGATGGAATGGAATGTGGAATGGAATGTAATGGAATGTGCAATGGAATGGAATGGAAAGCATAATGAAATGTGGAATGGAATGGAATGGAATGTGGAATGGAAAGTGGAATGGAATGGAGTGGATTGGGGAATGGAATTGAATGGATTGTGGAATGGAATGTGGAATGGAATGGAATGGAATGTGGAATGGAATGTTGGAATGGAATGTTGAAAGATTGGAATGTGGAATGTGGAATGTGGAATGGAAATTAATGGAATGGAATGGAATGAAATGTGGAATCGAATGGAATGGAATGGAGTGGAATGTGGAATGGAATGAAATGCAATGTGGAATGGAACGGAATGGATTGTAAAATGGAATGGAAAGGAATGGTATGGAATATAGAATGGAATGGAAAGGAATATGGAAAGAAGCGTGGAAAGAAACGTGCAATGGAACGTGGAATTGAACGTGGAATGGAATGTGGAATCTAATGGAATGGAACGTGGAATGGAATGTGGGATGGAAGGTAATAGAATGTAGAATGGAATGTAGAATGTAATGTGAAATGGAATGTGGAATGGAACGTCCAATGGAACGCCGAATGTAATGGAATGGAACGTGTAATGGAATGTGGAATGGAATGGTTGGAATGTGGAATGGAATGTGGAACGGAAAGTGGAATGTAAGGAATTGCAATGTGGAATGGAATGGAATGGAATGGAATGTGGAATGGAATGGAATGGATCGTGGAAGGGAATGGAATGGAATGTGGAATGGAACATCCAATGGAACGTGGAATGGAATGTGGAATGGAATGCAATGGAATTTGGAATGGAATGTTGAATTGAATGTGGAATGGGATGTGGAAAGGAATGGAATGGAATGTGGAATGGAATGTGGAATGCAACGAAGGTAATGTGGAATGGAATATGTTAGGGAATGTTTAAACGAAAGTGGAAATTAATGGAATGAAATGTGGAATGGAACATGTAATGGAACGTGGAATGCAACGTGGAATGGAAAGTTTAATGGAATGGAATGGAATGTGGAATGGAATGGAATGGAACGTGGAATGGATTGGAATGCGATGTCGAACTGAATGGAATTTGGAATGGAATGGAATGGAATCTGGAATGGGGTGGAATGCAATATCGAATGGAATGGAATGTAGAATGGAATGTGGAATGCAATGTGGAATGGATTGTAGAAACGAATGTGGAATGGAATGTGGAATGGAATGGAATGAATTGTGGAATTAAATGTGGAATGGAAAGTGGAATGGAATGTGGAACGGAGCTAAATGGAATGTGGAATGCAATGTGGAGTGGAGTGTGGAATGACATGTGGAATGGAACGGAATGGAAAGTGGAATGGAATTTGGAATGGAATGTGGAATGGAAAGTAAAATGGAATGGAATGGAATGTGGGTTGGAACGTAAAGAGGAATGTAACGGAACATGGAATGGAACGTGGAATGTAAGGTGGAATGGAATGGAAGGGAAAGTGGAATGGAATGTGGAACGATTGGAATGTGGAAAGGAATGGAATGGAATGTGAGATGGAATGGAATGGAATGTGGAGTGGAATTGAAAGTAGTGTGTAATGCAATGTGGAATGGTATGTGAAATGGAACGCAGAATGAAATGTGCAATGGAAAGGAATGGAACGGGGAGTGCAATCGAAAGGAACGTGTAATGGAACGTGTAAAAGAATGTGGAAAGTAACATGGAAGGGAATGTCGGATGGAATGGAATGGAATGTGGAATTGAATGGAATGTAATGTGGAATGAAATGTGGAATGGAATGTAATGGAATGTGGAATGGAAAGTGGAATGGAATGATGTGGTTTGGAGAAAGGAATGTGTTTGGAATGTGGAATGGAATGGAATGGAATGGAATGTGGAATGGAATGTGGAATGCAATGTAATGGGAAGTGGAATGGAATGTTGGAATGGAATGTTGAAAGATTGGAATGTGGAAAGGAAAGGAATTGAAAGTGGAATGGAATGGAATTTAATGTGGAATGGAATGGAAAGGAATCTGTATTGAAATGTGGAATGGAATATGAAATGGAAGGTTGAATGAAATGTGAAATGGAACGGAATGGTACGTGGAATGCAATGGAATACAACGTGTAATGGAACGTGTAATGTAACATGGAATGGAAAGTGGAATGGAATATCAGATGGAATGGATTGGAATGTGGAATGGAATGGAATGGAATGTGGATTGGAAAGTTGAATGGAGCTTGGGATGGAACGTGGAATGGAATGTGGAATGGAACAGAATGGAATGCGGAATGGAATGGAATGTGTAATTGAAAGTGAAATGGAATGTGGAATGGAATTTTGAATGGAAAAGAATGGAATGTAGAATGGAACGCGGAATGGAATGGAGTGGAATCTTGAATGGAATGGAAAGGAATGTTGAATGGAATGGAAGGAAATATGGAATGCAACGTGGAATGCAATGGAATGGAATGTGGAAAGGAACGTGCAATGGAATCTCTCATAGAACGTAGAATGGAATGTGGAATGGAATGGAATGGAACGTCTAATGGAAAGTAGAATGGAACAGGGAATTGAATGGAATGGAACCTGGAATGGAATGTGGAATGGAATGTGGAATATAATGCAATGCAAGGTGGAATGGAATGGAATGGAAAGCGGAATGGAATGGAATGGAATATGGAACGGAATGTGGTATGGGATGTGGAAAAAAACGTAATGGAATGTGGAGTGGAATGTGGAATGTGGAATGGAATGGAATGGAAAATGGAAGGGAAAGCGGAATGGAATGTGGAATGGAACGGAATGTAACATGGAATGGAATGTGGAATGGAATGTGGAATGGAATGTGGAATGGAATCTGGAATAGAATGTAATGGAATGGAAAGGAATGTGGAATGGAATGTGGAATTGAAAGGAATGGAATGTGGAATGGAATGTGGAAAGGAGTGTGGAATTGGAGTGAATGGAATGTGGAATGGAATGGAATGGAAAGCGGAATGAGAGGTGGAACGGAATGTGGAAAGGAATGTGGAATGGAATGCAATGGAATGTGGAATGGAATGGAATGGAATGTGGAGTAGAATGGAATGGAATGGAACGTGGATTGGAATTTCGAGTGGAACGTGGAACGGAATGTGGAATGGAACGTGAAATATAATGGAATGGAATGTGGAATGGATCGTGGAATGGAACGTGGAATCGAACGTGGAATGGAACGTGGAAAGAAACTTGGAATGGAAATTGGAATGGAACGTGGAACGGAACGTGGAATGGAATGTGATGGAAAGTGGAATTTAACGTGGAATGGAAAGTCTAATTGAAAGTGGAATGGAACATGGAATGGAATGGAATGCAAAGTGGAATGGAATGTGGAATGGAATGTGCAGTGTACTGGAATGGAATGTGGAATGGAACGTGGAACAGAATGAAATGGAATGCGAATTGGAACTTGAATGGAATGGAACATGGAATGGAACATGGAATGGAATGTGGAAGAGAACTTCGAATGGAATCTGCAATGGAATGTGGAATGGAACGTCGAATTGAATGGAATGGAAAGTTGAATGAAATGTGGAATGGAATGGAATGGAACGTGGAATGGACGTGGAATGGAACTTGGAATGGAATGTGGAGAGGAATGGAATGGAATGCGGAACGGAATGTGGAATGCAATGGAATGGAATGTGAAATGGAACGTGGAATAGAACTTGGAATGGAAAGGAACGGAAAGTGGAATGAAATGTGGAATGGAATGGAATGGAATGTTGAATGGAATGGAAGGAGGAATGGAATGTGGAATGGAATGGAATGGAATGTTTAAATGGAATGAAATGATAAGTGGAATGGAATGAGGACTGCAATGGAATGCAATGTGGAATGGCATGGAATGGAAAGTGGAACGGAATGTTGAATGGAATGTGGAATGGAATGTGGAAGGGAATGGAATGGAATGTGGAATGGAATGTGGAATGGAGTGGAATGGAATGGAATGGAACGGAATGTGGAAAGGAAAGTGGAATGGAATGTGGAATGGAACGGAATGGAATGTGGAATGGAATGTGGAATGGAACGTGGAACGGAATGGAATGGATCAGGGAATGGGATGGTTTGGAATGTGGTATGGTACATGGAATGGAATGCAATGGAATGTGAAATGGAACAAGAAATGGAACGAGGAATGGAATGTAAAATGTAATGCAGAATGGAAAGTGGAATGGAAAGGAATACAAAGTGGAGTGGAACGTGGAATGAAATGGAAAGGAATGTGGAATGGAATGTGGAATTGACTGTGGAATGGAAATTGAAATGGAACGTATAATGAATTGGAATGGAAATTGGAATGGAATGTGGAATGGAATGCAAGGCAATGTGGAATGGAATGTGGAATGGAATGGAATGGAATGTGGAATGGAGTGTAATGGAATGTTGAATGGAATGTGGAATGGAATGTATGGGAATGCGGAGTGAAATGGAATGGAATATGGAATGGAATGTGGAAGGCAATGTGGAATAGAAATTGGAAGGGAATGGAATGGATTGCGTAATGGAACGTGCAATGGAATGGAATCTAACGTGGAATGGAACTTGGGGTAGAACGTGGAATGGAACATGGAATGTAATGTGGAATGCAGCGTGGAATGGAATGTGTAATGGAATGCAGAATGGAATGAAATGGAATGTGGAAAGGAAGGGAATGGAATGTGGAATCGAATGTGGTATGGAATGGAACGGAATGGAATGGGATGTGGAATGGAATGGTATGGAATGTGGAATGGAAAGGAATGGAATATGGAATGCAAAGTGGAATGGAATGGAATGAAAAGTGGAATGGAATGTGGAATGGAATGTGGAACGGAATGTGGAATGGAAAGTGGAATGTAATGGAATGGAATGCGGAATGGAACATGGAATGGAACATGGAATGGAACGTGGAAAGGAACATGGGATGGAACGTGGAAAATGATGTGCAGTGTATTGTGGAAGGGAAAGTGGCATGGAACGTGGAATAGAATGGAATGAAATGTGGAATGGAATGGCGAATGGAATTTAGAATGGAATGTGGAATGGAATGTAATGTGGAGTAGAATGTGGAAAGCAATGTGTTATGGATTGAGGAATATAACGGAATGGAATGTGGAATGGAATGTGAAATGGTATGCGGAATGGAATGGAAACGAATGTGTTATGGAATGCGGAATAGAACGGAGTGGATTGTAGAATAGAATGTGGAATGGAATGGAATGGAATGTGGAATGGAATGTGAAAAGGAATGTGAAATGCAATGGAAAGGAATCTAGCATGGGATGTGGAATGGAATGGAATGGAATGTGGAAAGAAATGTGCAATGGAATGGAATGAAATGGCGTGGAATGTGGAATGGAATGGAATGGAATGTGGAATGGAAAGGAATGGGTAACGGAATGTGGAATGGAATGGAACGAAATGGAATGGAATGTGGAATAGAATGGAATGGAATGTGGAATGGAATGGAATGGAATGTGGAATGGAATGGAATGGAACGTGGAAAGGATGGTGGAATGGAACGTGGAATGGAATGGAATGGAATGTGGAATGGAATGGAATGGAAGGTTTAAAAGAATGGAATGAAATGGATGTGGAATGGAATGTGGAATGGAATGTGGAATGGAATGGAATGGAAAGCGTAATGGAATGGAATGGAAATTGGAATTTAATGGAATGGAATGTAAAACGGAATGCAATGTGGAATGGAATAGAACGGAATGTGGATTGGAACGGAATGCAATGTGTAATACAATGGAATGGAATGGAATGGAAAGTGAAATGGTAAGTGGAATTGAATGTAAAATGGAAAGGGGAATGGAATCTGGAATGGAAAGTGGAATGGAATGAAATGGAACGTGGAATGGATTGGAATGGAACGTGAAATGGTTCATCGAACGGAACGTGGAATGGAATGTGGAAAGGAATGTGTAATGGAATGGAATGGAAAGTGGAATGGAATGTGCAATGGAATGGAGTGTGGAATGGAATAAGTAATGCAATGGAATGGAATGTGGTTGGAAAGTGGAATGGAATGTGGAATGGATTGTGAAATGAAACATAGAATGGAATGTGCAATGGAACAGAATGGAATGTGGAATGAAATGTGGAAAGGAACTTTAAATTGAATGTGGAATGGAATTGAATGGAACGTGCAATTGAATGTGGAATTCAATGGAATGGAATCTGGAATGGAATGTGCAATGGAAGGTGGAATGTAACGGAATGGAATGTGGAGTGTAATAGAATGGAATGAGGAATTTAATGCAATGGAAAGTGGAATACAATGTGGAAAGGAATGGAATGGTATGTTGAATGCAATGTTGAGTGGAATATGGAATGGAATGTGGAATGGAATGGAATGGAGTGTGGAGTGGAATGGAAATTAATGGTAGGGAATATGGAATGGAATGGAATGGAATGTGGAAAGGAATGTGGAAAGGAACGTGCAATGGAACGAGGAATGGAACATGGGATGGAACGTGGAATGGAATGTGGAATGGAATGTAGATTGTAATGTGGAATGGAAAGTGGAATGAAATGGAATGGAATGGAATGTGGAATGGAATGTGTAATGGATTGGAATGGGACGTGGAGTGGAATGTGGAATGGAATGTGGAAGGGAACGTGGAACGGAATGAAATTTGGAACGGAATGGAAAGTAATATGGAATGGAATGTGAAATGGAATGTTGAATGGAATGTGGAATGGAATGGGAAATGGAATGTGAAATGGAATGGAATGGAATGTGAAATGGAATGTGGAATGGAAAGTGAAATGGAATGTAGAATTGAATGGAATGGAATGTGGAATGGAACGTGGAATTGAATTTAATGGAACGTGGATTGGCACGTGGAATGGAATGGAATGGATCGTGGAACAAAATGCTGAATGGAACGTGGAATGGAACGTGGAATGGAATGTGGAATGGAATGGAAAGGAATGTGGAATGGAATGTGGAATGGAATGTGGCATGGAATGTGAAATGCATGGAATGGAATGGAACAGAATGTGGAATGGAATGTAGAATGGAATGTGGAATAGAATGGAATGGAATGTGGAATGGAATGGAATGGATTGCGTAATGGAATGTGGAATGGGATGGAATGGAATGTGGAATGGATTGTGGAAAGGAATGTGGAATGTAACGGAATGGAATGTGGAACTGAATGTGGAACGGAATGTGGAATGGAATGTGGAATGGAATGGAATGGAATGTGGAAGTGAATGTGGAATGGAATGCAATGGAATGTGGAATGGAATGAAATGGAGTGTGCAATGGAATCTGGAACGGAATCGAATGCATTGTGGAATGGAATGTGGAAAGGAATGTGGAAAGGAATGTGGAATGGAATGGAATGGATGGTGGAATGCAATATGGAATGGAGTGTGAAATGGAACGTGAACGGGAACGGAATGGAATGTAGATTGTAATGTGTAATGGAACGGAATGGAATGTGGAATGGAATGTGGAATTGAGTGAGGAATGTAATGCGCAATGGAACGGAATGGAAGTTGGAATGGAATGTGGAATGGAATGTAGAATGGAACGTGAAACGTATTGGAATTCAATGTGTAATTGAAAGTGGAATGGAATGGAATGGGAAGTGGAATGGAACGTGGAATGGAACATGGAATGTAATGGAAGAGAACGTGGAATGGAATGTGAAATGGAATTTGGAAATGAATGTGAAATGTAATGTGGAATAGAATGTGAAATTTCATGGAATGGAATGCGGAATGGAATGGAATGGAATGTGGAATGGAACGTGTAATGGAATAATGACAGTAACGTGGAATTTAACGTGGAATGGAATGGAATGGAATGTGTAATGGAATGGATTGAAATGGGGAATGAAATGTGGAATGGAATGGAATGGAATGTGGAATGTAATGGAAAAGAATGTGTAATGGAATGGAACGGAATGTGCCATGGAATGTGGAAAGGAATGTGGAATCGAATGTGGAATGGAATGTAGAAAGGAATGTGGAACGAAACAGAGTGCAATGTGAAATGAAAGGAAATGGAATGTGAAATGGAATGGAATGGAATGGAATGGGGAATGGAATGCAAAGGAATGTGGAAAGGATCATTGAATGGAATGTGGAATGGAATGATGAACGGAATGTGGAAAGGAATGTGGAATATAACAGAATGGAATGTGAAATGGAATGGAATGGAATGTGGAATGGAACGGAATGGAATGTAGAATGGAATGGAATGGAATGTGGAAGAGAATGGAATGCAATGTGCAATGGAATGTGGAATGAAATGTTGAATGGAACTGAACTTGGAATGGAATGGAATGGAATGTTGACTGGAATGGAAAGTGGAATGGAATGGAATGGAATGGGGAATAAAATAGAATGGAATTGAAGGTGCAATGGAATTTGGAATGGAATGGAATGGAATGTGGAATGGAATTGAACTTGGAATGGAATGGAATGGAATGTGGATTGGAATGGAATGGAATGGAATGTGGAATGGAATGGAATGGAATGGAATGCGGAATGGAACGGAATGGAAAGGAATGTGTAATGGAATGGAATGGAATGTGGAATGCAATGGAATGGAAGGGAACTTGGAATTGAATGGAATTGAACGGGGAAAGGAATGTGGAATGGAAAGTGGAATGGAATGTGGATTGGAATGGAATGTAATGTGGAATGTAATGGAATGGAAAGTGGAATGGAATGGAATGGAATGGAATGGAATAGAAAGGAACTTGGAATGGTACGTGGAATGGAACGTGGAATGTAATGGAATGGAACGTGGAATGGAATATTTAATGGAATGTAGATTGGAATGTGGAATGGAAAGTGGAATGGGATGGAATGGAATGTGTAATGGAACGTGGAATGGAATGGAATGGGACGTGGAGTGGAATGTGGAAGGGAATTTGAAATGGAATGTTGAATAGAATGTGGAATGGAATGGGAAATGGAATGTGGAATGGAATGGAATGGAATGGAATGGAAAGTGCAATTTAGTGTTCAATGGAATGGAATGGAATGGAATAGAAAGGAACTTGGAATGGAACGTGGAATGGAAGGTGGAATGGAATGGAATGGAACGTGGAATGGAAGGTGGAATGGAATGGAATGGAACGTGGAATGGAATATGTTTTGGAATGTAGATTGGAATGTGGAATGGAAAGTGGAATGGAAAGGAAGGGAATGTGTAATGGAACGTGGAATGGAATGGAATGGGACGTGGAGTGGAATGTGGAATGAAATGAGAAATGGAATGTTGAATGGAATGTGGAATGGAATGTGGAATGGAATAGAATGGAATGGAATGTAGATTGGAATGGAATGGAATGGAATAGAATGTGGAATGCAATGTGGAATGGAATTCAATGTGTAATGAATGAGTAATGGATTGCAATGGAGTGGAATGTAACGAAATGTGGAATGGAATGGAGTAGAATGGAATGGAATGTGAATTGGAAAGTGGAATGGAATGGAATGTAAAGTGGAATGGAATCGAATGGAATGGAAATGGATTGGAATGTAATTGAATGTAGATTACAATGGAATGGAATCGAAAGGAATGTGGAATGGATTGGAATGTGGAATACAATAAATGTAATCGAATGCAAAATGAAATGGAATAGCATGTGGAAAGGAAGGGAATGGAATGGAATGTGGAATGAAATGTAATGTAACAAGGAATGGAATGTGGAATGGAATGGAATGGAATGTGGAAAGCAACGTGGAAAGTAATGGAATGGAACGTGAAATGGATTGGAAAGGATATGGAATCGAATGTGGAATGGAATGTGGAAATGAATGGAATGTGGAATGGAATGTTGAATATAATGTAATGTGGAATGGAAGGTGGAATGGAATGGAAAGGAAGGTGAAATGGTATGGAGTAGAATGTGGAATGGAATGTGGAATGGAGTAGAATGGAAAGTGGAATGGAAAGGAATAGGAGGTAGAATGGAATGGAATGTGGAATGGAATGGAATGGAATGTGGAATGGAATCTGGAATGAAATCTGCAAAGGAATGGAATGGAATTCAATGTGGAATGGAATGGAATGGAATGTGTAATGGAATGGAATGGAATGTGTAATGGAATGGAATGGATTGTGGAAAGGAATGGAATGGAATGTGTAATGGAATGGAATGGATTGTGGAATGGAATGGAATGTAATGGAATGTAAGGTGGAATGGAATGTAATGGAAGGGAAAGGAATGTAGAATGGAAAGTGGAATGAAATGGAATGGAATTGAATGGAATGGAAAGGAATGTGAAATGGAATGTGGAATGGAATCTGGAAGGGAATGTGGAATGGAATGGAATGGAATGGAAAGGAATGTGGAATGGATTGGAAAGGAATGTGTAATGGAATGGAATGGAATGTGGAATTGAATGGAAGGTAAAGGAATGGAATGTGGAATGGAAACTGGAATGTAATGCAATGGAATGGAAAGGAATGTGGGATGGAAATTGGGATGCAATGGAATGGAATGTGGAATGGAATGCAATGTAATGTGGAATGCACTGGAATGTAATGGAATGTGGATTGCAATGGAATGGAATCGAATGGAGAGCGCAATGGAATGGAATGAGGAATGGAATGGAATGGAATGGAATGTGCAATCGAAGGGAATGTAATTTAATGGAATGTTGAATGGAATGGAAAGGGTTATGGAATGGAGTGTGGAATGGAATGGAATGGAACGTGAAATGGAAGGTGGAAAGTAATGGAAAGGAAGGTGGAATGGAGTGGAATGTTATGTGTAATCGAATGAGGAATGGAATGGAATAGAAAGGAATGGAATGTGGAATGGAATGGAATGGAATGTGGAATGGAATGGAATGGAATATGGAAAATAACCTGGAATGAAATGGAATGTGGAATGGAATGTGGAATGTAAAGGAATGTTAAATGGAATGGATTAGAATGTGGGATGGAATGGAATGGAATGTGTGATGGAATGAATGGAATGTGGAATGGAATGGAATGGAATGAGGAAGGGAATGGAATGGAATGGAATGTGTACTGGAATGGAATGGAATGGAATGGAATGTGGAATGGAATGGAATGGAATGTGGAATGGAATGGGGAATGGAGTGGAGTGGAATGTGGAAAGGAATTGAATGGAGGGTTGAATGTAATGGATAGGAATGTGGAATGGAATGGATTGGAATCTGGAAAGGAATGGAATGGAATGGACTGTGGACTGGAATTTAATGTAATGGAATGGAAAGTGGAATGGAATTTGGAATGAAATATGGAATGGAATGGAATGGAATGTTGATTGAATTGGAAAGGAATGTGGAATGGAATGGAATGGAATGTGGAGTAGATGGGAATTTAATGTAATGTGGATTGCAATGGAAAGAAATGAAATGGAATGTGGAGTTGAATGGAATGGAATGTGGAATGGAATGGAATGTGGAATGGAATGGAATGGAAATTAAAATGGAATGGAATGGAATGTGGAATGGAAGGGAATGCAATGTAATGGAATGTGGAATGGAAGGCAATGGAATGTCTTGGAATGTGGAAAGGAATGGAATGGAATATGGAATGGAATGTGGAATTAAATGGAATGGAAACTGGAATGGAACATGGAAAGTAATGGAAGTGATAGTGAAATGGAACGGATTGTAGTGTGTAAAGGAATGAGGAATGGAATGGAATAGAATGGAATGGAATGTGAAATGTGGAATGGAATGAAATGTGGAACGGAATGTGGAATGGAATTGAATGCAATGCGGAATGATATTGAGTGGAATGTGCAATGGAATGTGGAATGTAGTGGAATGGAATGTGGAATGGAGTGTGGAATCTATTGAACAGGAATGTTGAATGAAAAGTAATGGAATCTGGAATGGAAAGGAAAGGAATGGAATGGAATGTGGACTGGAATAGAACGGAATGGGATGGAATGTGGGAAGGACAGGAATGGAATGTGCAATGGAATGTGGAATGAAATGTGGAATGGAATCTGGAAAAGAATGTGGAATGGAATGGAATGGAATGAGGAAGGGAATGGAATGGAATGGAATGTGGACTGGAATGGAATGAAATGGAATGGAATGTGGAATGTAATGGAATGGAATGGGGAATGGAATGTGTAATTGAATGTGGAATGGAGTGGAGTGGAATGTGGAAAGGAATTGAATGGAGTGTTTAATGTAATGGACTAGAATGTGGAATGGAATGGAATGGAATCTCGAATGGAATGGAATGCCATGGGCTGTGGACTGGAATTTAATGTAATGGAATGGAATGTGGAATGGAAAGTGGAATGGAATGCAATGGAATAGAAAGGAGTGTGGAATGGAAATTGGAATGCACGGGAATGGAATGTGGAATGGAATGGAATGGAATGTGGAATGCATAGGAACGTAATGTAAGGTGGAATGCATAGGAGTGTAATGGAACGTGCAATGGAATGGAATGTGGAATGGAATGTGGAATGGAACGTGGAAAGGAATGGAACAGAAATTGGAATGGAATGTGGAATGGAACGTGGAATGGAATGGAAAGGAATGAAATGGGATGTGGAAATTAAAGTGGAATGGAACTTCTAATGGAATGGAATGGAACGGAAAGGAATATGGAATGGAATGTGGAATGGAACGGAAAGGAAAGGTTCCATTCAACGTTCCATTCCACATTCCATTCCATATTCCTTTCCGTTCCAATCCACATTCCATTCCCCGTTCCATTCCACTTTCCATTGCACATTCCATTCCACATTCCATTCCATTCCATTCCACGTTCAATTGCACGTTCCTTTCCGAGTTCCTTTCCACATTCCATTCCGTTCCATTCCATATTCCCTACCATTAATTTCCATTCCTCCCCAAACTCCATTCCATTCTATTCCACATTCCATTCCATATTCCACTCAACATTCCATTCCACATTCCACTCCATTCCTTTCCAAATTGCCTTCCGCATTCCATTGCATTAAATTCCTCATTCCATTCCATTCCACTCCACATTCCATTCCGTTACATTCCACATTCCATAGCAGATTCCATTCCACATTCCTTTCCACTCCATTCCACGTTTCATTCCACGTTCCATTCAATTCCATTCCACGTTCCATTCAACGTTCCAATCCTCATTCCATTCCACATTCCATTCCGTTCCATTACACATTCCATTCCACATTTCATTTCACAATCCATTCCACATTCCATTGCATATTCCAACCACATTCCATTCCTTTCCATTCCTCATTCCATTCCACATTCCATTCCCTTGCAAATTCCATTCCACATTCCATTTCATTCCATTGCACATTCCATTCCATTCCATTCCACATGCCATTGCATTCCATTCCACATTCCATTCCACGTTCCATTAAATTCCATTCCACATTCCATTCAACATTCCAGTCCATTCCAATCCATTTTCCATTCCACGTTCCATTCCACCTTCCATTCCACATTCCATTCCACATTCCATTCCACATTTCATTCCTCATTGCAGTCCATTCCATTCCATATTCCATTCCACATTACTTTCCACATTCCATTCCACATTTCATTACACATTGCAGTCCATTCAATTCCACTTTGCATTCCACATTACTTTCCACATTCCATTCCACATTCCATTCCATTCCACATTCCATTCCATTCCATTCCATTTCACATTCCATTCCGTTATATTCCACATTCGTTTCCACATTCCATTCAACATTCCTTTCCACATTCCGTTCCATAATCATTTCCACATTCCATTGCATTCCATTTCACACTCCATTCCATTTTATTTCACATTCCATTTTGTTCCATTCCACATTCATTTCCACATTCCATTCCACATTGCATTCCACATTCCGTTCCACATTCCATTCCACATTCCGTTCCATATTCCATTCCACATTCCGTTCCATTCCATTCCACATTCCATTCCGCATTCCTTTCCATTCCATTCCACATTCCATTCCACGTTCCATTCCACGTTCCATTCAAAGTTCTATTCCACGTTCCATTCCATTCCATTCCACGTTCCATTCCACGTTCCATTAAATTCAAATCCACGTTCCATTCCCCATTCCATTCCATTCAATTCCACATTCCACTTCACATTCCATTCCACATTCCATTCCACATTCTGTTCCACCTTCCATTCAATTCCACGTTCCATTCCAATCCATTCCACATTCCATTCAATTCCATTCCATTCCTTTCCTCATTCCATTCCAGATTCCATTCCACATTCTGTTCCACATTCCATTCCATTCCATTCCATTCCACATTCCATTCCACATTCCATTCCATTCCATTCCATTCCATTCCTCATTGCAATCCATTCCATATTCCATTCCATTCCATTCCACATTCATTTCCGTTCCATTCCACATTCCAATCCATTCCATTCAATTCCATTGCACCTTCCATTCCAGATTCCATACCAAATTCCGTTCCACATTCCATTCCATTCCATTCCATTCCACATTCTTTCCACATCACATTCCATTCCATTCTAAATTCCATTCCACAATCCATTCTATTCCATTGAATTCCATTCCACATTCCATTCCATTCCATTCCATTCCACATTCCTTCCACATCACATTCCATTCCATTCTAAATTCCATTCCACAATCCATTCTATTCCATTGAATTCCATTCCATTTCAAATTCCATTCCGTTACATTCCACATTCCTTTCCTTTCCATTCCATTCTATTCCATTCCACATTCCTTGCCAGATTCCATTCAACATTCCACTCCATTCCATTCCACATTCCATTCCATTCCAGGCCACATTCTGTTCCATTCCATTCCATTCCAGATTCCCTTCCATTCCATTCCATGTTCCTGTCCATTACATTCCACATTCCATTGCATTCCATTCCACATTCCATTCCGTTCCATTCCATTCCAGTCCACATTATATTGCATTCCACATTCCATTCCACATCCCATTCCATTCCATTCCACTTTCCATTCCACATTCGTTCCATTCCATTCCACATCCCATTCCACATTCCATTCAATGACACTCATTCAATTCAATTCCTTTCCACATTCCATTCCAATACCTTCCACATTCCATTCCATTCCATTCCATTCCATTCCATATTCCTTTCCAGATTCCATTCCACATTCCAATCCAAATTCCATTGCACATTCCATTCCATTCCATTCCACATTCCACTCCATTCCGTTCTCCTCCAGTCCACATTCCGTTCCATTCCTTTCCATTCCACTCCAGATTCCATTCCTTTCAATTCAACATTCCTTTCCATTACATTCCACACTCCATTGCACATTCCATTCACTACATTCCACATTCCATTACACATTCCACTCCGTACTATTCCACATTGCATTCAATTCCATTCCACATTCCATTCCACATTTCGTTCCATTCCACATTCCACATTCCATTCCATTCTATTCCATTCCATTCCTCATTCCATTACACATTAAAATCCGTTCCATTACACTATCCATTCCATTACTTTCCACGTTCCATTCCAAATTCCATTCCATTCCTT
Source organism: Pongo pygmaeus (assembly GCF_028885625.2). Lineage (NCBI taxonomy): Eukaryota > Metazoa > Chordata > Mammalia > Primates > Hominidae > Pongo > Pongo pygmaeus. The sequence goes on from NC_085931.1 coordinate 3,622,672, forward strand.
TTCACATTCCATTCCATATTCCATTCCATTCCTTTCCACATTCCAATACACTCCATTTCCTTCCATTCCACATTCCATTAGACTGCATTGCCTTCCATTCCACATTCCATTCTGTTCCATTCCACATTCCATTCCATTCAATTCCACATTCCATTCCATTTTTTCCATTGCAATCCACATTCCATTACATTCCCATCCATTCCACATTCCATTCCATTCCATTCCACATTCCATTCCGTTTCATTCAACATTCCATTCCATTCCATTCCACTTTCCAATCCACATTCCATTCCATATTCCATTCCATTACAATCCATTCCACTCCACAGTCTATTCCATTCCATTCCAATCCAGATTCCATTCCATTCCATTCCACATTCCTGTCCATTACATTCAACACTTCATTCCATTCATTTCCACATTCCACTCCACTCAATTCCACATTCCATTCCACATTCCATTCCACATTCCATTCCATTCCAGTCCACATTCCTTTCCATTCCAGTCCACATTCCATTCCATTCCACTCCCTTCCTCATTCCATTCGATTCCATTCGACATTCTATTCCATTCCATTTAACATTCCATTACATTAAATATTCCATTCCACATTCCATTCCATTCCACTCCATTCCATTCCAGATTCCATTCCATTCCATTCCTTTGCTTTCCACATATCTTTCAAATCCATTGCATTCCAGATTCTATTACATTCCATGCCACATTCCATTCCAGTCCATTCCATTCCACTCCACATTCCCTTCCACTCCACATTCCATTCCACTTTCCATTCCATTCCATTCCACATTCCATTCCATTCCAATACACATTTCATTCCATTCCATTCCATTCCACATTAATTTCAACTCCATTTCATATTCCATTTCATTCCATTCTATTCCTTTCCACTCCACATTCAATTTCACATTCCATTCCATTCTTTCCACATTCCATTCCACATTCCATTCCATTCCATTCCACATTCCATTCCAATCCATTCCACAATCCATTCCATTCCATTCAATTCCAATCCATTCCACATTCCATTCCACATTCATTTCCGTTCCATTCCACATACCATTCAACATTCCATTCCATTCTATTACACAATTTATTCATATCCACAGTCCATTCATTTCCACACTCAATTCCATTCCGTTCCATTCCATTTCATTCCACATTCCATGACATTCCATTCCATTCCACATTCCATTCCATTCCATTCCACTCCTTTCCATTCCATTCCATTGCATTCCATATTCCATTTGAAATTCAATTCCATTCCATTCCACATTCCATTACATTCCATTCCTTTCCATTACACATTCCATTACAGTCCATTCCATAACATCCCAATTTCTTTTCCATTCCATTCCATTATACAATCCATTGCATTCCATTACACATTCCTTTCCAATACATTCCACATTCCTTTTCACATTCCATTCCGTTCCATTCCACATTCCTTTCCAATCCATTTCACATTCAATTCCACGTTCCATTCCATTCCATTCCACATTCCATTCTTATCCATTCCACATTCCACTCTATGTTCCATTCCATTCCATTCCATGTTCCATTCCACATTCCATTCCACATTCCATTCCATTCCATTCCATTCCGCGTTCCAATCCGCATTCCATTCCACATTGCATTCCACATTCCATTTCGTTCCATTCTATTCCATTCCATGCTGCATTCCACATTCCATTCAATTCCATTCCACATTCCATTCCTTTACATTCCTCTTTGCATTCCACATTCCATTCCGTTCCACGTTCCCTTTCACAGTCCATTCCGCATTCCATTAGACATTCCATTCAACATTTCATTCCATTCCACATTCCAATCCATTCCATTCCACATTCCATTCCATTCCATTCCATTCCATTCCATTCCATTCCGTTCCACATTCCATTCCATTCCATTCCACTCCATTCCATTCCATTCCTTTCCACATTCCATTCCACATTCCATTCCATTCCATTCTATTCCTTTCCATTCCAGTTTCCGTTCCATTCCTTTCAACATTCAATTCCATTCCATTCAACATTCCATTCCATTCCATTCCACATTCCATTCCACCACACATTCCTTTCCATTGCACTTTCCATTCCCCATTCCATTCTTTTCGTTTCCACTTTCCATTCCACTTTCCATCCCACATTCCATTCCTTTCCATTACACATTCCATTCCATTCCATTCCATTCCATTCTGGTCCTCATTCCATTCGATTCAATTCCATTCCAGATTCCATTACATTTAATTCCACATTCCTTTCCATTCCATTCCACTCTCTATTCCACATTCCATTCCACTACATTCCACATTCCATTCCACATTCCATTCCATTCCTTTCCGCATTTCATTCCATTCCATTCAATTCCACATTCCTTTCCACATTCAATTCCGTTACTTTTCACATTTCTTTGCATTTCATTCCTTTTCATTCCACATTTCATTCCATTCCATTCCATTCCACATTCCACTCCATTCCATTTTACATTCCATTCCATTCCATTCCACATTCTCTTAAATCCCATTCCACATTCCACTCCACTCCATTCCACGTTCCATTCATTTCCGTTCCACATTGCATTCCACTTTCCATTCCATTCCGTTCCACATTGCATTCCACATTCCATTCCATTCCACATTCCTTTCCAAATTCCATTCCATTACATTCCACATTCCATTCCACATTCCTTTCCATTCCTTTCCATATTGCGTTCCATGGTGTATTCCATGCACTATGCATTCCATTCCTTTCAATTCCATTCCATGTTCCATTGCACTCCATTCTATGTTCCATTCTATTCCACTTTCCATTCCATTCCATTCCACGTTCCATTCCTTTCCATGTTCCCTTCCATTCCATTCCACGTTCTATTGCATTCCGCGTTCCATTCCTTTCCATTCCACGATCCATTCCAAGTTCCTTTCCACCTTCCATTCCACATTCCATTCCATTGCATTCCACTATCCATTACTTATTCTTTTCCAAATTCCATTCCATTCCATTCCACATTCCATTGCATTCCATTCCAGATTCCATTCTCTTGAATTCCACATTCCATTCCATTATACATTCCAATCCACATTCCATTCCACATTGCATCCCATTCCATTCTACATTCCATTCCATTCCATTCCATTCCACATTGCATTCGACTCCATTCCACATTCCATACAATTCCATTCCATTGCAATCCACTTTCCTTTCCATTCCACATTCCATTCTATATTCCATTCAATTCCATTCCATATTCCATTCCACTTCCATTCCACATTCCATTCCTTTCCATTCCACATTGCATTCCATTGCATTCCTCATTCCACTCAACATACCGTTCCAATATTCCATTCAAACTTCCATGCCACGTTCCATTCCAAGTTCCATTCCATTCCATTCCACATTCCATTCCACCTTCCCTTCCATTCCATGCCACATTCCATAGCATTCCTTTACAATCCATTCCACATTCCATTCCATTTCATTCCAAATTCCATTACATATTCCTTTCCACATTCAATTCCATTCCATTCAATATTCCATTCCGTTCCATTCCACATTCCATACAATTCCATTCCATTCCATTTCACATTCCGTTCCTTTCCATTCCGCATTCCATTACACATTAAATTCCACATTCCAATCCGCATTCCCTTCCATTCCATTCCAAGTTCCATTCCAAGTTCCATTCCATGTTCCATTCCAAAATCCATTCCATTCAATTCCACATTGCATTCCTCATTCCATTCCATTCATTTCAATTCCACATTCCGTTCCAGTCCACATTCTATTCCATTCCATTCCATTCCACATTTCATTCCATTGCATTCCGCATTCCTTTCCATTCAATCCCACATTTCCTTCCATCCCATTCCACATTCAATTCCACATTCCATTACACGTTCCATTCCACCTTGAATTCCGCGTTTCATTCCATTCCATTCCACGTTCCATTCCATTCCATTCCATGTACCATTTCATGCCATTCCACGTTCCATTCCACATTCACTTTTGCGTTCCATTCCATTCTATTCCATTCCATTCCACACTCCATTCTGTTCCATTCCACATTCCTTCCCATTCCGTTCCATTTCATATTCCATTCCGTTCCATTCCACATTCCATTCCGTTCCTTTCCACATTCCATTCCGTTCTTTTCCACATTCTATTCCACACTACATTCCACATTCCATTACACATTCCATTCCATTCCATTACACTTTCTATTCCACTTTCCATTGCATTCCTTTCCACTTTCCATTCCACAATCCTTTCCACGTTCCATTCCACATTCCATTTCACATTCCATTGCATTCTATTCCTCATTCTATTCCTTTCCATTCCATTTACCATTCCTTTCCATTCCACATTACATTCCACATTCCATTCCACGTCCCATTCCACATTCCTTTCCATGTTCCATTCCACGTTCCATTCCATTCCATTCCACTTTCCATTCCACGTTCCATTCCACATTCCATTCCACATTCCATTCAACCTTCCATTCCATTCCATTCTACGTTCAACTCCACTTTCCATTAAACATTCCATTCCATGATCCATTCCACAGTCCATTGCATTCCATTCCACGTTCCATTCCAAGTTCCATTCAACTCCATTCCACGTTCCTTTCCACATTCCATTCCACTTTCCGTTCCATACCATTCTACGTTCCATTCCATTCCATTCCCCATTCTTTTCCATTCAATTCCACATTCAATTCTACTTTCCATTCCACAATGCATTCCATTCCTTTCTATTCCACATTCCATTCCATTCCATTCCATTCCATTCCACATTCCATTCCATTATATTTCACATTCTATTCCATTCCATTCCACATTCCACTAAATTCCATTCCATTCCATTCCACATTCCATTCAATTCCTTTACACATTCCATTCCAAGTTCCACTCCACATTGCATTCCACTTTCCATTCCACGTTCCATTCCACGTTCCATTCCCTTCCATTCCACATTGCATTCCATTCCATTCCACTTTCCATTACACGATCCATTCCACATTGCATTCCTCGTTTCATTCCGCGTTCCATTCCACGTTCCATTTCTTTCCACTCCACATTCCATTCCAATGCCTTACACATTCCATTCCTTTCCTTTCCATTCCATTGCACATTCCATTCCACATTCCATGCCCTTCCATTACAGATTCCATTCCATTCCATTTCACATTTCATTCCACTTTCCATTCCACTTTCGATTCCATATTCCATTCTGCAATCCATTCCGTTCCATTCCACGTTCCATTCCACATTACATTCCACATTCGATTCCACATTCCCTTCCATTCCATTCCTTTCCTCATTCCAATCCTTTCCATTCCATTCCACTTTCCATTCCACATTCCATTCCTTTCCATTCCACATTCCAATACACATTCCATTCCACATTCCATTGCATTCCATTCCACATTCCTTTCCAGATTCCATTTCATTCCATTTCACAATCCATTCCACCATCCGTAAAACATTCCATTCCACATTCCGTACCACATTCCATTACATTCCATTCCACATTCCATTCCATTACATTCCATATTCCATTCCATTACATTCCACATACCATTCCATTATATTCCACATTCCATTCCACATTCTATTCCACTTTCCATTCCATTTAATTTCACTTTCCATTCCGGGTTCCATTGGACGTTCCATTCCACTGTCCATTCCACTTTCCTTACCATTCCATTCCATGTTGCATTCCATGTTCCATTCCATTCCACACCACATTCCATTCCATTCCATTCCACATTCCATTCCATTCCTTTCCACTTTCCATTCCATTCCATTCCACGTTCTCTTTCACTTTGTATTACATGTTCTATTCCAAGTTCCATTACATTCCATTCCTCCTTCCATTTCCTTCCATTCCACGTTCCATTCCATTCCTTTCCACGTTCCATTTCATTCCATTCCATGTTCCATTCAACATTCCATTTCACATTCCATTCCATCTTACATTCCAATGCATTCCATTCCATTCCATTCCATTCCGTTCCAAATTCCATTCCATACCATTACGCATTCCATTCCATTCTATTAAATTCCACATTCCATTCCATTCTATTCCTTTTCATTCGAAATTCTACACCATTGCTTTCCATTCCACATTGCATTCCTTTTCATTCCATGTTCCAGTCCATTCCATTCCACATTGCATTCCTTTCCATTCCATATTCCACTCTATTCCATTGCATATTCCATTCCATTCCCTGCCATTTCATTCCACATTCCATTCCACGTTCTATTCCATTCCATTCCACATTCCATTCCATTCAATTCCACTCCATTCCACATTCCTTTCCGCATTCTATTCCCTTACATTCCACATTCCATTCCATTCCATTCAACATTCAAATCCACTTTCCATTCCCCCTTCCATTCCACGATACATTCCATTCCATTTCATTCCACATTGAATATAATTCCATTCCACTCGATTACGGATTCCATTCGATTCCATTCCACATTCTATTCCACATTCCTCTCCATTCCATTAAACATTCCATTGTACATTCCATTCCTTTCCATTACACATTCCATTCCACCTTCCATTCCATTCCATCCAGATTCCATTCATTTCCGTTCCACATGTCATTCCACTTTCCATTCCAAGTTCCATTCCACATTCAACTCCACTTTCCATTCCACATTCCATTCCACATTCCCTTTCACTTTCCATTCCATTCCATTCCATATTCCGTTCCACATTCCATACCACATTCCTTTCAATTCCATTACACGTTGCATTCAGTTATGTTCCACGTTCCATTCCCCATTCCATTCCACGTTCCATTCCATTCAGTTTTACGTTCCATTCCCATTACCATTGGAATTTCCATTCCACTTTCCATTCCAGGTTCCATTCCATTCCATTTCATTCCACGTTCAATTCAAAATTCCATTCCATTCCATTCCACGTTCCATGCCACATAGCATTCCATGTTCTATTCCACGTTTATTTGCATTGCATTCCATGTCCAATTCCATTCCATTCCTCTTTCCACTTCATTCCATTCCACGCTCCGTTCCACATTCCATTTCACATTCCATTCCACCTTCCATTCCATTCCAAGTTCCATTTCATTCCATTCCAACTTCCATTCCATTCCATTCCTTTAAATTCCACATTCCATTCCATTTCATATTCAATTCCATTCCATTCCACCTTCCATTCCTTTCCATTCCATTCTATTCCATTCCATTGCATTCCACATTCCATAGCATTCCATTCCACTCCAGTTTCCATTCCACATTCCATTCCACATTCCATTCCTTTCCATTCCACATTCCATTCCATTACATTCCACATTCCATTCCATTCCATTACACATTCCATTCCATTCCATTCAACATTCCATTCCACGTTCCATTCCATTCCATTCCACTTTCCATTCCACGGTCATTGCACGTTCCTTTCCACATTCCATTCCACTTTCCAGTCCATTCCATTCCACATTCCATTCCACATTGCCTTGCACATTCCATTCCACGTTCCATTCTACATTCCATTCCACCTTCCATTCAATGTTCCGTTCCGTTCCATTCCATGCCATTCATCATTCCATTCCACATTCCATTCCATTCCATTCCTCATTGTATTCCACGTTCCATTCTTCATTCCATTCCACGTTTCACTCCACATTCCATTCCATTCCATTACATTCCATTTTCCATTCCACATGCCATTCGTTTCCAGTCCAACATGCATTCCAATCCATTACATGTACCATTCCATGTTCCATTCCATTCCACATTCCATTCCATTCCATTCCACCTCACTTCCATTCCATTCCACGTTCCATTCCACTTTCCATTCCTTTCCACGTTGCTTTCCACATTCCATTCTACATTCCTTTCAACATTCCATTCCACATTCCATTGCATTCCATTCCACATTCCATTCCATTCCATTCCGATTTCCCTTCCATTCTATTACGCATTTCATTCCATTCAATTCCACATTCCATTCCACCTTCCATTCCATTCCGTTCCACATTCCATGCCACATTCCATTCCACATTTCATTCTATTCAATTCTACATTGCATTCCACAATCCATTCCATAAGCCATTCCGTTCCATTCCACCTTCCATTCCACATTCCTTTCCATCTCATTCCACATTCCGTTCCATGTTGCATTCCGTTCCATTCCCCTTTCCATTACATTCCATTCCACGTTCCATTCCACATTCCATTTTACATTCCATTCCAAGTTCCAGTCCACAATCCATTCCACGTTACATTCCAAGTTACATTCCATGTACCATTCGACTCAAGTTCAATTCCACATTCCTTGCCATTCCATTCCACGTTCCATTCCACATTCCATTCCTCTTTCCATTCCACGTTCCATTGCACATTCAATTCCACTTTGCATTACACATTCCATTCCACTTTCCATTCCATGTTTCATTCCCTGTTCCATTCCATTCCTTTCGAAGTTCCATTCCACATTCCATTGCACTTTCCATTCCGCATTCCATTCCATTCCATGCCAAATGCCATACCACATTCCATTCCACATTCCATTCCATTCCATTCCACATTCCTTTCCAATCCATTCCACATTCCATTACATTCCATTGCACATTACATTCCCCTTTCCATTCCATTCCATTCGATATTGCATTCCACATTCCTTTCCTTTCCATTCCACTTTCTATTCCACATTCCAATCCATTCCATTCCACTTTCCATTCCATTCCGTTTCACATTCCATTCCACATTCCATTCGATCTTCCATTCCATTCCATTCCACGCTACATTCACTTTCCATTACACGTTCCATTCCACGTACCATTCCACGATCCATTCCATTCCATTCCACGTTTCATTACACCTTCTACTCCACGATTAATTCCACTATCCATTAAACATTCCGTTCCACATTCCATTACATTCCATTTCAGATTGCATTCCATTGCAGTCCACATTCCATTCCACATTCCATTACATTCCATTTAAACATTCCAATCCATTCCATTCCACATTCCATTCCACCATCCATTCCGTTTCACATTTCATTCCACATTCCATTCCACACTCCATTCCATACCATTCCACGTTCCTTTCCATGTTCCATTCCGAATTCCATTCCACTTTCCCTTCCACATTCCATTCCACATTCCATTCCACATTAGATTCCATTCCACTCCACAATCCATTCCACATTCCATTCCATTTCATTCGACATTCCATTCCACATTCCATTGCGCATTGCATTCCCCATTCCCTTTCTCATTCTATTCCATACCATTCCAAATTCCATTCCACATTCAATTCCATTCAATTCCACATGCCATAACACAATCCATTCCACATTCCATTCCACATTCCATACCACAGTCCACTCCAATTCATTTCACGTTCCATTCCATTACATTACACATTCCATTCCACATTCCAGTCCACGGTCCATTCCATTCAATTCCAAGTTCCATTCTTCTTTCCCTTAGACTTTCCATTAATTTCTATTCCACGTTCAATTCTACATTCCATTAGAGGTTCCATTCCACGTTCCATTTCACATTCCATTACACATTCCATTACATTCCATTCCACATTTCATTCCCTTCCAGTTTCCCTTCCACGTTATATTCCACATTCCACTCCACGTTCCTTTCCACGTTTCATTCCATTCCACGTTCCGTTCCACGTTCCTTTCCACGTTCCACTCCACGTTCCTTGCCATTCCATTCCACGTTATGTTTAAAATTCCATTCCATTCCATTCCACTTTCCCTTCCACATTCCATTCCACATTCCAATCGACTTTGCATCCCTTTACATTCCGCATTACATTCCACATTCCATTACATTCCATTCCACTTTCCATTCCACTCCATTCCATTCAATTCCACATTCCATTTCAAATTCCATTCCAATCCGTTCCACGTTCCATTCCACATTCCATTCAATTCCATTCAACATTCCATTCCATTCCATTCCACATTCCGTTCCATTCCATCCCATTCCATTCCACATTCCGTTCCATTCCATTCCATTCCATTCCACATTCCATGCAACATTCCATTCCACATTTCTTTCCAATCTATCCCACATTTCATTCCTATCCATACCACTTTCCATTCCACATTCCATTCCATTCCACGTTTCCTTGCAGTTTCCATTCAGCATTCCATTCCTCATTCCATTTCACATTCCATTCCACATGCCATTCCTTTCCATTCCATGTTACTTTCCCTTCCATGTTTCCACTTTCCATTCCACATTTCATTCCACATTACATTCCTTTCCATTCCACATTCCATTCCGCATTCCATTCCACTTTCCCTTCCACATTCCATTCCTCATTAGATTCCATTCCACTCCACAGTCCATTCTACATTCCATTCCAGTTCATTCCACATTCCATTCCACATTCCATTGCACATTGCAATCCCCTTTCCCTTTCTCATTCTTTTCCATACCATTCCACATTCCATTCCATTCAATTCCACATGCCATACCACAATCCATTCCCCATTCCATTCCATTCCTTTCCACATGCCATACCACAATCCATTCCCCATTCCATTCCATTCCTTTCCACATTCCATACCACAGTCCACTCCAATGCATTTCACGTTCCATTCCATTACATTACATATTCCATTCCACATTCCAGTCCACGGTCCCTCCCATTCAATTCCAAGTTCCATTCTGCTTTCCATTAGACGTTCCATTACATTCCATTGCACGTACCTTTCTACATTCCATTAGAGGTTCCATTCCACGTTCCATTCCACGTTCTATTCCATTCCATTCCACATTACATTCCATAATCCATTCCATTCCATTCCACATTCCATTCCATTACATTCCACATTCCATTCCATTCCATTCCAGTTTCCATTCCACTTTCCACTGCACGTTCCATTCCACGTTCCATTCCACATTCCATTCCACGTACCGTTTTACGTTTCATTCCATGATCCATTCCATTCTATTCCAGGATCTATTCCACATTCCATTCCATTCCATTTCACTTTCCATTCCACATTCCATTCCACGTTACTTTCCACGTTACAATCCACGTAACTTTCTGTTACATTTCACGTTCATTTCCACAATCCATTCCATTCCATTCCAAGTTGCATTCCACATTCCATTCCACGTTCAACTGCATTCCATTCTACGTTCCTTTCCACGTTGCATTCCACGTTCCATTGCATCATATTTCACGTTCCATTCCACATTCCATTGCATTGCATTCCGAGTTCCATACTACAGTCCATTCCACCTTCCATTCCATTCCATTCCAAGTTCCATACCACAGTCCATTCCACATTCCATTCCACATTCCATTACTTTCCATTTCACTTTCCATTCCACAATCCATTCCACATTCCATTCCACATCCCATTCCATTCCATTCCACACTCCATTCCACATTCCATTCCACAATCCATTCATTCCTTTCCACATTCCATTCCACATTCCTTTCCACATTTCATTCCACTTTACATTCCATGTTCCAGTCGATTTAATTCCATGTTCCATTCCACATTCCATTCCATTGCATTCCACATTCCTTTCCACTTTCCATTCCGTTCCATTCCACATTCCATTCCACATTCCATTCCACATTCCAATCCATTCCATTCCAGATTCCATTCCACTTTCCATTCCATACCATTCTACGTTCCATTCTCATTCCATTGTATTCCATTCCACATTTCATACCAGATTACATTCCATTACATTCCACATTCCATTCCACTTTACTTTCCACTTTCCATTCCAAGTTCCATTCCACATTCCATTCCAGGTTCCTTTCCATTCCGTTCTACGTTCCATTCCATTCCAGTCCACGTTCTATTTCATTCCATTCCCCATTCCATTCCAAATTCCATTTCACTTTCCATTCCACATTCTATTTCTCTTTCCATTCCATTCCATTATATTACACATTCCATTCCACTTCACTCCACATTCGTTTCCACATTCCATTCCACGTTCCATTCCATTCCATTCCACATTCCAACCCATTCCATTCCACATTCCATTCCATTCAATTCCACATTCCATTCCATTCCAGTCTATTCCATTCCATTCCACTTTCCATTACATTGCATTCCATTCCATTCCACATTCCATTACATTGCATTCCGCTTTCCATTGCATTCCATTCCATTCCACGTTCCGCTCCATTCCATTCCATTCCATTGCATTTCACTTTCCATTCCACGTGTCATTCCACGCCACATTCCAAGTTCCTTTCCATGTCCCATTCCTCGTTTCATTCCTTTCCATTCCACATTCCATTCCATTCCCTTACACTTTCAATTCCATTCCATTCCACATTCCATTCCATGTTCCATACCATTCCATTTCATGTTCCATTCCACTTTCCATTCCACATTCCATGCCACATTGCATTCCAAGTTCAAATCCATATTTCATTCCACATTCCATTCCGTTCCATTCCACATTCCATTACACACCCCATTCCACATTCCATTCTATTCCATTCCACAATTCATTCCTCACTGCATTCCACATTGCATTCCGCGTTCGATTCCGTTCCATTATACATTTCATTTCACACCCCAATCCACTTTCCATTCCGTTCCATTCCACATTCCATTCCACATTCCATTCCGCATTCCATTCCGGTCCATTCCACTTTCCATCCCATTCCATTCCACATTGCATTCCACATTCTCTTCCACATTCCATTCCACATTCCATTCCATTCCATTCCACTTTCCATTCTACATTCCATTCAACATTCCATTCCACAATCCATTCCATTCCATTCCATGTTCCCTTCCACATTCCATTCCACATTTCTTTCCACGTTCCATTCCACATTGCTTTGCATTCCATTCAACATTCCATCCCACATTCCATTTCACATTCCATTACACATTCCATTACATTACATTCCACATTTCATTCAATTCCAGTTTCCCTTCCACGTTATATTCCACATTCCACTCCACGTTCCTATCCACGTTTCATTACATTCCACGTTCCGTTCCGCGTTCCATTCCACGTTCCACTCCACGGCCCTTGCCATTCCATTCCACGTTCTGTTTAAAATTCCATTCCATTCCATTCCACTTTCCTTTCCACATTCCATTCCACATTCCAATCGACTTTGCATTCCTTTACATTCCGCATTACATTCCACATTACATTCCACATTCCATTACATTCCATTCCACTTTCCATTCCACTCCATTCCATTCCATTCCAAATTCCATTCCAATCTATTCCGCGTTCCATTCCACATTCCATTCAATTCCATTCCACATTCCATTCCATTCCATTCCACATTCCGTTCCAGTCCATTCCATTCCATTCCACATTCCATTCCACATTCTATTCCACATTCCTTTCCAATCTATCCCACATTTCATTCCAATCCACACCACATTCCATTCCACTTTCCAATCCATTCCATTCCATGTTTCCTTGCACTTTCCATTCAACATTCCATTCTTCATTCCATTTCACATTCCATTCCACATTCCATTCCTTTCCATTCCATGTTAATTTCCATTGCATGTTTCCACTTTCCATTCCACATGTCATTCCACATTACCTTCCTTTCCATTCCACATTCCTTTCCACATTCCATTCCACATTCTCTTCCAATCAATTTCACATTCCATTCCATTCAATTGCATTCCACATTCTATTCCATTCCATTTTGCATTCCATTCCATTGCATTGCATTCTATTCCACATTCCTTTCTATTCTATTCCATGTTCCCTTCCATTACATTCCACATTCCTTTCAACATTCCATTCCACATCCTATTCCACGTTCCATTCCATTCCGTTCCACATTCCATATTGCATTCCATTCTATTCCACATTCCATCCCATTCCATTCCACATTCCATTCGACATTTCATTCATCATTCCATTCCATTCTACAATCCATTCCAAATTACATTCCACATTACATTCAACTTTACATTCTACATTCCATTCCATTCCACTTTCCAGTCCATTCCATTCCACATTCCATTCAATTCTTTTAAACATTCCATTCAATTCTTTTAAACATTCCATTCCACTTTGCACTCCACTTTCCATTGCATTTTCCATTCCACGTTCCCTTCCATTCAATTCCACGTTCCATTCCACATTCCATTCAACATTCCATTCCACGTTGTCTTCCGTTCCGTTCCACATTCCATTCCACGTTCCATTCTATTCCATTCCACTTTCCATTCCACGTTCCATTGCACATTCCTTTCCAAGTTCCATTCCACATTCCATTACACAATCCATTCCACATTCCAATCCACTTTGCTATCCACATTTCATTACATTCCCTGCCACATTCCATTCCACGTTCCATTATGCGTTCTATTGCATACCATTCCAAGTTCCATTCCACATTCTATTCTACCTTTCATTCCACCCCATTCCACATTCCATTCCATATTACATATCACATTCCATTCCCATTACTTTCCACACTGCATTTCGATTTCCATTCCATTCCATTCCACATTCCATTCCACATTCCTTTCCATTCCATTACACATTCCATTCCATTCCATTCCACAATCGATTCCACATTCCATTCCATTCCCTTCCACAATTGATTCCACATTCCATTCCATTCCTTTCCATTCTACTTTCAATTCTATTCCTTTCCACGTTCCATTCCACTTTCCATTCCACTTTTCAATCCACTTTCAATTCCATTCAATTCCACATTCCATTACACATTGCATTCAACATTCCATTTTACCATCTATTACATTCCACATTCCATTCCATTCCATTCCACATTCCATTCGACATTTCATTCATCATTCCATTCTATTCTACAATCCATTCCAAATTACTTTCCACATTGCATTCAACTTTACATTCTACATGCCATTCCATTCCACTTTCCAGTCCATTCCATTCCCCATTCCATTCCATTAAACATTCCGTTCCACTTTGCATTACACGTTCCATTGCATGTTCCATTCCACGTTCCCTTCCATTCAATTCCACATTCCATTCCACATTCCATTCCATTCCGTTCCACTTTCCTTTCCACATTCCATTCCACATTCAATTCGACATTACTTCCGTTTCTTTCCACATTCCATTGCACATTCCATTCCATTACATTCCACATTCCATTCCACCTTCCTTTCACCATTCCATTCCACATTCCATTCCTTTCAATTCCACATTCCATTCCTCATTCCATTCCATTCCATTCCACATTCCATTCCACTTTCCATTCCATTACATACCACATTGCATTCCACAATGCATTCCACATTCCATTCCATGCCATTCCACATTCCATTTCACGCCATTCCACATTCCATTTCACGTTCTATTCCATTCCATTTGACGTTCCATTCCACGTTCCATTCCACATTTCATTCCACATTCCCCTCAACATTCCATTCCACATTCCATTCCATTCCATTCCACATTCCATTCTTTCAATTGCACATTCCATTCCATTCCATTCCACATTCCATTGAACATTCCATTCCCATCCATTCCAAATTTCATTCCATGAAATACCATTCCACATTCCATTCCATTCCATTCCATTCCATATTGCATTCTATTCTTTTCCACTTTTCACTCCATTCCATTCCTTTCTATTCCATTTCATTCCATTCCACATTCCATTCCATTCCATTCCTTTCCATTCCACATTCCATTCTACATTCCATTCCACTTTCCATTCCATTCCATTTCTCGTTCCATTCCACTTTCCGTTCCACGTTGCATTCCATTCCATTCCACGTTCCATTCGGCATTCCATTCCATTACATTCCACGTTACTTTCCACATTCCATTCCATTCCTTTCCATAGTCCATTCCACATTCCATTCCATTCAATTCCACGTTACCTTCCACGTTCCATTCCACATTCCATTCCACATTAAATTCCATTCTATTACACATTCCATTTCACATTCCATTTCACTTTCCATTCCTTTCCATTCCTCATTCCATTCCACAGTCCATTCCATTCCGTTCCACATTCCATTCCACATTCCATTCCACATTCCTTCCACATTTCATAGCACGTTCCATTCCATGTTCCATTACACGTTGCTTTCCAGCTTCCATTCCATTGCATTCCACGTTCTGTTAAATTCCATTCCACGTTCCATTTCATTACGTTCCACATTCCTTTCCACATTCCAATTCATATTCCATTCCACATTCCATTTCACATTTCATTTCACATTCCATTCCATTCCATTCCATTCCACTTTCCATTCCATTCCATTCTGCGTTCCATTACACATTCTATTCAACATTCCATTCCACGTTGCCTTCCATTCCGTTCCACATTCCTTTCCACGTTCCATTCCATTCCATTCCACGTTCCATTCCATGTTCCATTGCACATTCCTTTCCAAGTTCCATTCCACATTCCAGTCCACAATCCATTCCACATTCCAATCCACTTTGCTTTCCACATTCCATTAAATTCCCTGCCACATTCCATTCCACGTTCCATTATGCGTTCTATTGCATAACATTCCAAGTTCCATTCCACATTTCATTCCGTTTCATTCCACATTCAATTCCACATTCCATTCCGTTCCATTCCACATTCCATTCCACATTCCATTCCACACTTCATTCCACATTCCATTCCGCATTGAATTCTATTCCATTACATTCTGTACCACTTTCCATTCCACATTCCATTCCACATTTCATTCCATTCCATTCCACATTCCATTCTACCTTCCATTCCACACCATTCCACATTCCATTCCACATTACATTTCACATTCCATTCCCATTACATTGCACATTGCATTTCGGTTTCCATTCCATTCCATTCCAAATTCCATTCCACATTCCCTTGCATTCCATTACACATTGCATTCCATTCCATTCCACAATCGATTCCACATTCCATTCCATTCCATTCCAGAATTGATTCCACATTCCTTTCCATTCCATTCCACATTCCATTCCATTCCTTTCCAGGTTCCATTCTACTTTCCATTCCACGTTTCAATCCACTTTCAATTCCATTCAATTCCACATTCCATTACACATTGCATTCAACATTCCATTTCACCATCCATTCCATTCCACATTCCATTTGGCATTTCATTCCTCATTCCATTACATTCCACAATCCATTCCAAATTACATTCCACATTGCATTCCACTTTAAATTCTATATTCCATTCCATTCCACTTTCAAGTCCATTCCATTCCACATTCCATTATAGTCCATTAACATTCCTTTCCAATTTGCATTCCACGTTCAATTGCATGTTCCATTCCTCGTTCACTTCCATTCAATTCCGCTTTCCATTCCACATTCCATTCCATTCCGTTCCACTTTCCTTTCCACATTCCATTCCACATTCAATTCGACATTTCTTCCGTTTCATTCCTCATTCCATTCCACATTACATTCCGCATTCCATTCCATTCCATTCCACATTCCATTCCACATTCATTTCACCATTCCATTCCACATTCCATTCCTTTCCATTCCAGATTCTATTCCACATTCCATTCCATTCCATTCCACATTCCATTCCGCATTCTATTCCATTACATTGCACATTTCATTCCACATTGCATTCCATTTCACATTCCATTCCATTCCACATTCCATACCATTGCATTCCTTTCCATTCCACATTCCATTCCATTCCATTCCACATTCGATTCCATTCCATTCCATTCCATATTCCATTCTATTCTATTCCACTTTTCACTTCATTCCATTCCGTTTCATTCCATTCCACATTCCATTCCATTGCATTCCGTTCCACGTTCCATTCTACATTCCATTCCACGCTCCACTCCATTCTATTTCTCATTCTATTGTAATTTCCATTCCACGTTCCTTTCCATTCCATTCCACGTTTCATTCGACAGTCCAGTCCATTCCATTCCACATTACTTTCCACATTCCATTCCATTCCATTCCATATTCCATTCCACATTCCATTACATTGCATTCCACGTTACAATCCGTTTTTCATTCCACATTCCATTCCACATTAAATTCCATTCTATTCCACATTCCATTCCACATTCCATTTCACTTTCCATTCCATTCCATTCTTTATTCCTTTCCACAGTCCATTCCATTCCTTTCCACATTGCATTCCACATTCCATTCCATTCCATTCCACTTTCAATTCCACTTTCCTTTCCACATTCCATTCCATTCCATTCCACATTCCTTCCACTTTTCATTCCACTTTCCATTCCAAGTTCCATTCCACGTTTCATTCCGGCTTCCATTCCTTTGCATTGCACGTTCCAATCCATTCCATTCTACGTTCCATTTCAATATGTTCCACACTCCATTCCACTTTCCAATTCATATTCCATTCCACATTCCATTTCAGATTCCATTCCACATTCCATTTCACACTGCATTGCTTTCCATTCCATTCGATTCCGCTTTCCATTCCTTTCCAGTCCATATTCCATTCCATTGCATTCCACACTAAATTCCATTCCATTCCAACTTAAGTTCCATTCCATTCCATTGCATTCTACATTCCATAAAATTCCATTCCATTCCATATTCCATTCTTTCATTTCCACATTCCAATCCATTCCATTCCACATTCCATTGCACCTTCCATTCCCATTAATTCCAAATTCCATTACATTAAATCCCATTCCACATTTCCTTCCATTCCATTCCATTCCATATTCCATTCTAATCTATTCCACTTTACACTCCATTGCATTCCATTCCATTCCATTCCATTTCACATTCCATTCCATTCCGTATGCCGTTCCATTCCATTCCACTTCATTCTATTCCAAATTCCATTCCATTCCATTCGACATTCCATTCCATTCCACATTCCATTCTACGTTCCATTCCACGTTCCTTTCCATTCCATTTCTCATTCCATTCCACTTTCCATTCCACATTCCATTCCATTCCATTCCATTCCACGTTCCATTACATTCCATTCCACGTTCCATTCCATTCCATTCCATGTTCCATTCGACATTCAATTCCATTCCATTCCACGTTACATTCCATGTTGCATTCCACAATCCATTTCACATGACATTCCATTCTATTCCACGTTCCATTCCGCATTCCATTCCACTTGCCATTCCCTTCCATTCCACATTCCATTTCATTCTATTCCACATTCCATTTCATGTTCTCTTCCACGTTTCATTCTACGTTCCTTTCCACTTTCCCTTCCATTCTATTCCAAGTTCCATTCCACGTTCTCTTCCACGTTTCATTCTATGTTCCATTCCAGTTTCCCCTCCATTCCAATCCACATTCCACTTCAAATTCCACTCCATTCCATTCCACATTCCAAACCATTCCATTCCATTCCATTCCACATACCATTACATTCCATTCCACATTCCATTGCACATTCCTTTCCGTTCTATTCCACATTCCATTCCACGTTCCATTCCAAGATCCATTCCATATTCCATTCTACGTTGCATTCCATGTTCCCGTCTACTTTCCACTCCATGTTCCCTTGTATTCCAGTGCACGTTCCATTAAATTCCTTTCCATTCCATTCCATATTCCATACCATTCCATTCCACATTCGATACCATTCCATTCCATTCCATTCCACATTCCATTCCATTCCATTCCACATTCCTTTCCATATTCCACTCCATTCCATTAAACATTCCTTTCCACATTGCATTCCGTATGATTCCACATTCCCTTCCATTCCATTACACATTCCATTCCACATTCCATTACACGTTCAATTTCATTCCATTCCTCTTTCCATTCCACGTTCCATTCCACAATGCATTCCACATTCCATTCCACGTTCCATTCCATATTCCCTTGAATTCCATTCCACATTCCTTTCAATTCTATTCCATTCCATTCTACATTCCATTCTTTGCCATTCCACGTTGCATTCTATTCCATTCCTCATTCCATTCCAAATTCCATTCCATTCAATTCCAAATTCCATTCTTTTCCAATACGGTTTCCATTCTACATTCCTTTTCTTTGTATTCCACATGGAATTTCACATTCCATTTCATTCCATTTCATTCCACAATCCATTACATTCCAATCCTCATAACATTCCAGATTATATTCAATATTCCATTCCACATTCCATTCCATTCCATTCCACATTTCATTCCTTTTCATTTCATTGCACATTCCTTGTCTTTCCATTCTACATTCCATTCCATTTCACATTCCATTTCACATTTCGTTACATTCCATTTCACATTCCATTCCACATTCAATTCCATTTCATTCAACCTTGCTTTCCACATTCCATTCCACTCCATTCCACAATCGATTCCACATTTCATTCCATTCCACAATTGATTCCACATTCCATTGCATTCCATTCCACATTCCATTTATTGAATGTGGAATGAATGTGGAATGGAATGTGGAATGTAATGGAATGGAATGCGGAATGTAATGTGGAATGGAATGAGGAATGAAACGGAAGAAATGTCGAATTGAATGTGGAATGGAATGTGGAAAGGAAAGTGGAACGGAATGGAATGGAATGTGGAATGGAAAGCGGAATTGAATGGAAGTGAACGAGGAATGGAACATGCAATTGAACGTGGAATGCAAATTGGAAAGGAATGTTAATGGACTATAATGGAATGTGGAATGGAATGGACTTGAAAGTGGAATGGAATGGAATATAGAATTTAAAGTGGAATGCAATGTGGAATGTAATTTGGAATGGATTGTGGAATGTAATGGAATGAGGAAATGAAATGCCAAATGGAATGTGGAATGGAATGGATGGTGAAATGGAATGTTGAATGCAATGTGTAATGGAATGTGGAATTGAATGGAATTGAAAGTGGATTGAAACGTGGAATGGAAAGTAGAATGGAACCTGGAAAGGAATGGAATGGAATGTGGAATGGAATGGAAAGGAATGTGGAATCAATTCTGGAATGGAATGGAATGGAATGTGGAATCGATTGTGGAATGGAATGGAATGCAATGTGTAATGGAATGCAAGGGAATGTGGAATGGAATTTGGAATGGAATGGAATGGAAACCGAAATGCAATGTGCAATGTAATGGGAATGGAATGTGAAATGTAATGTGGAATGGAATGTGGAATGGTGTGGAATGGAAGGTAGAATGGAATGTGGAATGGAATGGAATGAAATGTGGAATGGAATGTGGAATGGAAAGTGGTACAGAATGTAATGGAATAGAATTCAATGCGGAATGGAATGTGGAATGAAGTGTGGAATGGAATGTGGAATGGAATGTGGAATGGAACGGAATGGAATGTGGAATTGAATGTGGAATGAAACGGAATGAAATGTGGAATGGAACTTGGAATGTTATGCAATAGAACGCATAATGGAACGTGGAATGGAATGTGGCAGGGAATTTAATGGAATGTGGAAAGCAAAGTGGATTGGAATGTGGAATGGATTGTGGACTGGAATGTGGAATGGAACTTGGAAAGGAATGTGCAATGGAACGTGGAATGGAACGTGGAATGGAATGGAATGGAACGGGGAAAGGAATGTGGAACGGAATGGAAGGCAACGTGGAATGGAATGTTGTATAGAATGTGTAATGGAACGCAGAATGGAATGGAATGGAAAGTGGAATGGAATGGAATGGAATGGAATGTGAAATGAAATGTGAAATGGAATGTGGAATGGAATATGAATTGGAATGTGGAAAGGAATGTGGAACGTAATGAAATGGAACGTGGAATGGAATTTAACAGAACGTGGAATGCAATGGAATGGAAGCTGGAAAGCAACGTGTAATGGAACATGGAATGGAACGTGCTATGAAATGTGGAAGGAATGTGGAATGGAATGTGGAATGGAATGTGGAACGGAATGGAATGGACTGTGGAATGGAATGAGGAATGGAAAGGAATGGAAAGTGAAATGGAATGTGAAATGGAATGTGTAATAGAATGGAATTTAATGTGGAATGGAATGTGGAATGGAACGTGGAAGGTAACGTGGAATTGAATGGAATGGAATGTGGAATGGACTATGGAAAGGAATGGAATGGAATGTGGAAAGTAACGTGGAATGTAATGGAATGGAATGCCGAATGGAACGTGGAATGGAATGGAATGCAACGTGGAACGGAAAGTGGAATGGAACGAGAAATGGAATGGAATGGAAAGTGGAATGGAATGTAGAATGGAATGTGGAATGGAAAGGAATGGAATGGAATGGAATGTGGAATGGAATGAAATGGAATAGAAAGGAATGGAATGGAGTGAAAAGTGGAAAAGAATAGAATGCAATATGGAATGGAATGGAATGGAATGGAATGTGGAATGGTATTTCATGGAATGAAATTTGGAATGGATGGGAATGGAATGTTCAATGGAATGTGGAATGGAATGGAATGGAATGTGCAATTGAAAGAATGGAATGTGGAATGGAATGGAATGGAATGTGGAATGGAATGTTGAGGGGAATGTGGAATGAAATGTGGAATGGAACGTGGAATGGAACGTCAAATGGAATGGAATAGAACGTGAAATGGAATGTGGAATGGCGTGAAATGGAATGTGGAATGGCATGGAATGGAATGTGGAATGCATTGTGGAATGCAATGTGGTATGTAATGGAATGGAAAGTGGAATGGAATGTGGAATGGAATGGAATGGAATGAGGAATGGAATGTGGAATTGAAAGGAATGGAATGTGGAATGGAATGGTGAAAGGAAGGTGGAATGGAATGTGGAATGTAATGGAATGGAATGTGCAATGGAATGTGGAAAGAAACGGAAGTAATGTCGAATTGAATGTGGAATGGAATGTGGAAAGGAAAGTGGAACGGAATGGAATGGAATGTGGAATGGAATGTGGAATTGAATGGAAGGGAACGTGGAATGGAACATGCAATGGAACGTGTAATGCAAAGTGGAACGGAATGTTTAATGGAATGGAATGGGGAATGGAATGGACTGGAAAGTGGAATGGAATGGCATGTAGAATGTAAAGTTGAATGCAATGTGGAAAGTAATTTGGAATGGATTGTAGAATAGAATGGAATGATGAATGAAATGTCGAATGGAATGTGGAATGGAATGGAATGGAATGTGGAATGTAATAGATGGTAAAATGGAATGTTGAATGCAATGTGTAATGGAATGTGGAATTGAATGGAATTGAAAGTGGATTGAAAAGTGGAATGGAAAGTGGAATGGAACGTGGAAAGGAATAGAATTGAAAGTAGAATGGAAAGGAATGGAATGGAATGTGGAATCAATTGTGGAAGGGAATGGAATGGAATGTGGAATCGATTGTGGAATGGAATGGAATGGAATGTGTAATGGAATGGAAAGGAATGTGGAATGGAATGTGGAATGGAATGGAATGGAAATCGAAATGCAGTGTGGAAAGTAATGGGAATGGAATGTGATATGTAATATGGAATGGAATGTGGAATGGGGTGGAATGGAAGGTAGAATAGAATGTGGAATGGAACTTGGAATGGTATGCAATAGAACGCATAATGGAACGTGGAATGGAATGTGGCAGGGAATGTAATGAAATGTGGATAGCAAAGTGGATTGGAATGTGGAATGGATTGTGTAATGGAATGTGGAATGGAACTTGGAAAGGAATGTGCAATGGAACGTGGAATGGAAAGTGGAATGGAATAGAATGGAACGTGGAATGGAATGTGGAACGGAACGGAAGACAACGTGGAATGGAATGCTGAATGGAATGTGGAATGGAACGTGGAATTGAATGGAAGGGAACGTGGAATGGAAAATGCAATGGAAAGTGGAGTGCAAAGTGGAATGGAATGTTTAAAAGAATTGAATGGAATGTGGAATGGAATGGACTGGAAAGTGGAATGGAATGGAATGTAGAATGTAAAGTTGAATGTAATGTGGAATGTAATTTGGAATGGATTGTAGAATGGAATGGAATGATGAATGAAATGTCGAATGGAATGTGGAATGGAATGGGATGGAATGTGGAATAGAATGGAATGCAATATGGAATGTGGAACGGAATGGAATGGAACGTGGAATAGGATGTGGAATGGAATGTTGAAAGGAATGTGGAATGTAATGGAAGGGAACATGGAATAGAATAGAAAGGAATGTGGAATAGAATGCAATGCAATGGAATGGAATGCAAAATGGAATGGAATAGAATGTGGAATGCAATTGAATGGAATGGAATGTGAAATTGATTGGAAGAGAATGTGGAATGGAATGTGGAAAGGAATGTGGAATGGAAAGGAAGGTAATGTGGAATGACATGTGGAATGGAAAGTGGAAACATGCAATGGAAATTAACATGGAATGGAAAGGAATGGAATGTGGAATGGAATGTGAAATGGAATGAAGAATGGAATGTTGAATGGAAAGTGCAAGGAAACATGGAATGGAATGGATTGGAAAGTGGAATGGAATGTGGTGTGGATTGGAATGAAATGTGGGATAGATTGGAAAGGAATGTGGAATAGAATGTGGAATGGAATGTGGAATGGAATGGAATGGACTGGAACGGAATGTGGAATGGAATGGAATGGAATGTGGAATGGAATTGAATGGAATGTGGAATGGAACGCGGAATAGATTGGAATGGAATTTGGAATGGAATGGAATGGAGTGGAATGGAAAGTGGAATGGAATGTAATGGAATGTGGAATGTAATGTGGAATGTAATGCGGAATGTAAAGGAATGCAAAGTCGATTGGAATGTGGAATGGAATGTGGAAAGGAAAGTGGAATGGAATGGAATGGAATTTTAAACAGAACGTGGAATGGAATGGCAAGGGCCGTGGAGTGGAACGTGGAATGGAACGCGGAACGGAACGTGGAATGTAATGAAACGTGGATAGGAACGTGGAGTGGAATGTGGAATATAACGTGGAAGGGAAACTGGAATTGAATGAAATGTGGAATGTAATGTAATGGAATGTGTAATGGAATGTGAAATGGAATGTGGGATGGAATGTTGAATGGAATGCAAAGCAATGTGGAATGGAACGTGGAAAGAAATGTGGAATGGAATGTGGAAGGGAACATGGAATGGAATGGAATGGATTGTGGAATGGAATGTTGAATGGAATGTAGAATGGAAAGTGGAATGGAATGGAATGGAATGTGGAATGGAATGTGGAAGAGAATGTGGAATGCAATGTGGAATGGAATGGGATGGAAAGTGGAATGGACCGGAATGGAATGCGGAATGGAATGTGGAATGGAATGTGGAATGGAACGGAATGGAAAGTGGATTGGGGTGTGAAATGAAATGTATAATGGAACGGAATCGAACGCGGAATGCAATGTGGAATGCAGTGAGGAATGAATTGTGGAATGGAATAGAATGGAATGTGGAATGGGGTGTGTAATGGAATGTGGAATGGAACGGAATGGAATGTGGAATGAAATATGGATTTGAACTTGGAATGCAATGTGGCATGGAATGTGGAATGGAAAGTGGAATGGAACATGAAATGGAATGGTATGGAACATGGAATGGAATGTGGAATGGAATGGAATTGAAAGTGTAAGGGAATGGAATGGAATGTGGAATGGAAAGGAATGAAACGAGGAATGGGACATGGAAAGGAACTTGGAATGTGGCGTGGAATGACACGTGGAATGGAAAGTGAAATGCAATGGAATGGAATGGAATGGAGCGGAACGTGGAATGGAATGGAATGCAATGGAAAGCGGAATGCAATGTAATGGAATGTGGAATGGAATGGAATGCAATGTAATGGAAAGTGGAATGGAATGGAATAGACTGGAATGGAATGGAATGTGGAATTGAATGGAATGGAATGTGGAATGGAATGGGTTGGAATGTGGAATGGAATGGAATGGAACGTGGAATGGAATGTGGAAACGAATGTGGAGTGAAGTGGAATGGAATGTGTAATATAATGGAATGGAATGGAAAGAGAAATAGAATGTGGAATGGAAAGTGAAATGGAATTTGGAATGGAATGGGGAAT
Source organism: Pongo pygmaeus (assembly GCF_028885625.2). Lineage (NCBI taxonomy): Eukaryota > Metazoa > Chordata > Mammalia > Primates > Hominidae > Pongo > Pongo pygmaeus. The sequence goes on from NC_085931.1 coordinate 3,648,620, forward strand.
GGAATGAAATAGAACGTGGACTGGAATGGAATGGAACGTAGAACGGAATGGAAAGGAACCTGGAATGGAATGTGGAATGGAACTTGGAATGGAAAGTGGAAAGTAAAGTGGAATGGAATGTGGAATGTAATGGAATGTAATCTGGTATGAAATGTGGAATGGAATACAATGGAATGAGAATGGAACGTAGAATGGTATGGAATGGAAAGTGGAATGGAATCTGGAATGGAATGGATTGGAATGTGGAATGGAATGTGGAATGGAATGTGGAATGGAACGGAATGGAAAGTGGAAAGGAATGTGGAATGCAATGGAATGGAATGTGGAATGGAACATGGAATTAAATCGACTGGAACATGGAATGTAAAGTGGAATGAAATGTGGAAAGGAATGTGGAATGGAATGTGGAAAGGAATGAATGGATTGTGGAATGGAATGTGGAATGGAGTGTGGAATGGAATGGAATGGGATGTGGAATGGAATGTGGAATGGATTGTGGAATGGAAAGTGAAATGGAAAGTAATGGAATGTGGAATGGAATGTGGAATGGACTGTGGTATGGAACTTGGAATGGAATGGAATGGAAGGTGGAATGGACTGTAGTATGGAACTCGGAATGCAATGCAATGGAATGTGGAATGGAACGTGAAATATGATGCAATGGAACGTGGAATGCAACGTGGAAAGGAACGTAGAATGGAATGCAGTTGAACGTGGAATGGAATGTGGAATGCAACTTGGAATGGAATGGAATGGATTGTGGAAATGAACGTGAAATGTAACGGAAAGTTACGTGGATTGTAACGTGGAAAGTAACGTGGAATGGAATGTGGAATGGAAAGTGAAATGGAATGGAATGGAATGTGGAATAGATCCTGGAATAGAATGGAATGGATCATGGAATGAAACGTAAAACGGTACGTGGAATGGAATGTGGAATGGAACGTGGAATGGAACGTGCAGTGGAAAGTGGAATGGAAACTGGAATGGAATGGAATGGAATGCGGAATGTAATGGAATGGAATGTTGAATGGAATGGAATGGATTATGGAATGGAATGTGGAATGGAATGGAATAGAACGTGGAATGGAACGTGGAATGGAACCTCTAATGGAATGTAGAAAGGTACGTGCAATGGAATGTAATGGAACGTCTAATGGAAAGCAGAATGGAACTTGGAATTGAATGGGAGGGACCGTGGATTGGAATGTGGAATGGAATATGTAATGTAATGGAATGGAACGTGAAATGCATTGGAGTGGACTGTGGTATGGAATGTGGAAAGGAATGGAATGGAATGGGGAATGGATTGTGGTATGGCATGTGGAATTGAATGGAATGGAATGTGGAATGGTATGGAAAAGAATGAGAAAGGGAAAGGGGATTGCAATGTGCAATGGAATGTGGAATGGAATGTGGAATGAACTGGAATGGAATGTAGAATGGACTGTGGAGTGGAATGGAATCTAATGAGGAATGGAATGTGGAAGGGAAAGTGGAATGGAATGCGGAATGGAATGTGGAATGGAAAGGAATGTAATGTGGAATGAAATGTGGAATGGAAAGTGGAAACATGGAAGGGAAAGTAACATGGAATGGAAAGGAATGGCATGTGGAATGGAATGTGAAATGGAATGAGGAATGGAATGCTGAATGGAAACTGCAAGGAAACGTGGAATGGAATGGAATGTGGAATGGAAAGTGGTATGGATAGGAATGAAATGTGGGATAGATTGGAAAGAAATGTGGAATGGAATGTTGCATGGAATGTGGAATGGAATGGAATGGAATGGAACGGAATGTGGAATGGAATGGGATGGAATGGAACGGAATGTGGAATGGAATGGAATGGAATGTTGAATGGAATTGAATGGAATGTGGAATGGAACGTGGAACGGATTGGAATGGAATTTGAAATGGAATGTGGAATTGAATGGAATGGAGTGGAATGGAAAGTGGAATGGAATGTAATGGAATGTGGAATGTAATGCGGAATGTAAAGGGATGCAAAGTCGATTGGAATGTGGAATGGAATGTGGAAGGGAAAGTGGAATGGAATGGAATGGAATTTTAAACATAACGTGGAATGGAATGGCAAGGAACGTGGAGTGGAACGTGGAAAGGAACGCGGAACGGAACGTGGAATGGAATGAAACGTGGAAAGGAACGTGGAGTGGAATGTGGAATATAACGTGGAAGGGAAACTGGAAGGGAATGAAATGTGGAATGGAATGGAATGGAATGTGTAATGGAATGTGAAATGGAACGTGGAATGGAACCTCTAATGGAATGTAGAATTGAACGTGGAATAGAAATTAATGGAAAGTCTAAGGGAAAGAAGAATGGAACTTGGAATTGAATGGAATGGACCGTGGACTGGAATGTGGAATGGAATGTGTAATGTAATGGAATGGAACGTGAAATGAATTGGAGTGGACTGTGGTATGGAATGTGGAATGGAATGTGGAATGGATTGTGTTATGGCATGTGGAATTGAATGGAATTGAATGTGGAATGGAATTTGGAATGGTATGGAATAGAATGAGAAAGGGAATGGGGAATGCAATGCGCAATGGAATGTGGAATGGAATGTCGAATGAAATGGAATGGAATGTGGAATGGATTGTGGAGTGGAATGGAATCTAATGTGGAATGGAATGTGGAATGGAATGTGGAAGGGAAAGTGGAATGGAATTCGGAATGGAACATGGAAAGGAACGTGGAATGGTATGGAATGGAGTGTGGAATGGAATGTGGAATGAAATGTGAAACGGAATGGATGGTGGAATGGAATGTGGAATGGAATGGATTGGAATGTTTAAATGGAATGTAATGGAATGTGGAATGGAATGTGGACTGCAATGGAATGCAATCTGAAATGGAATGTAATGGAATGTGGAACGGAATGTTTAATGGATAGTGGAATTAATCGTGGAGTAGAAGGTGTAATGAAAGGTGGAATGGAATGGAATGGATCCTGGAATGGAACGTGGAATGGAACGTGTAATGGAAAGTGAATGTAGCGTGGAATGGAATGGAATGGAAGATCGAATGGAATGCGGAATGGAATGTGAAACGGAATGGAATGGAAAGTGGAATGGAATGGATTGGAATGTGGAATAGAAAGTGGAATGGAAAGGAAAGGAATGTGGAATGCAATATCGAATGGAATGGAATGGAAAGGGGAATGTAATGTGCAATGGAATGTAATGGAATGTGGAATGGATTGGAAAGGAATGTGGAATGGAATGGAATGGAATGTGGAATGGAATGTGGTATGGCATTTGGCATGGAATGGAATGGAATGCGGAATGGAAAGTGCAATGGAATGTGGAATGGAACTTCGAAAGGAATGGAATGGAACAGAGAATGAAACATGGAATGGAAAGTGGCATGGAATGTGTAATGCAAAGTGGAATTGAATGTGCAATGGTATGTGGAATGGAAAGAGGAATGGAATGTGGAATGGAACGTGGAATGGAATGGCAAGGAATGTGGAATTGAACTTGAGTCGAATGGTACATGGAATGTAACTTGGAATGTAACGTGGAATGGATTGTGGACTGGAACTTGGAATGGAATGTAAAATGGAATGTGGAATGGAACGTGGAATGGAATGTAATGGAAAGGGGAATGGAACGGAATGCAACATGGAACGGAATGTGGAATGAGATGGAAAGGAATGTGGAATGGAAGGTGGAATGGAACGGAATGGCTTATGGAATGGATTGTGGAATGCAATGTAGAATTGAATAGAATGAAATGTGGAATGGAATGTGGCATGGAATGTGGAACGGAATGGAATGGAAGGTGGAATGGAATGTGGAATTGAATGGAATGAAATGCGTAATAGAATGGAAGGGAAATCGGAATGGAATGGAATGGAATATGGAATGGAATGCAATGGAATGTGGAATGGAATGTTGAAAGGAATGTAGAATGGAATGTGGAAAGCAACGTGGAAAGGAATGGAAAGTGGAATGGAACGTGGAATGGAATGGAAGTGAGGTGGAATGGAATGGAATGGAATGTGGAATGGAATGGAACATGGAATGGTACATGTAATGGATTGGAATGCATGTTGGACTGGAAACGAATGGCATGTGGAATGGAAAATGGAATGTAATGGAATGGAATGGAATGTGGAGTGAAACGTGGAATGGAATGAAGAATGGAACGTGGAATACAATGAGGAATGGAATGGAATGGAATGTGGAATGGAATGATGAATGGCATGGAATGGAACGGAACGGAACATTGAATGGAAGGTGGAATGGAATGTAGAATGGAACGTGGAATGGAATGTGCAAGGCAATGTGGAATGGAATGGACTGGAAAGTGGAATGGAATGTGGAAAGGAACGTGCAATGACCGTGGAATGGAAAGTGGAATGGAATGTTGAATGGAATGGAATGGAATGTGTAATGTAATGGAATGGAATGTGGAATGTAATGGAATGGAATGTGGAATGGAAAGGAATGGAATGTGGAATGGAATGTGGAATGGAAACTGGAGTGGAATGGAATGCTATGGAATGTGGAATGCAATGGAATGGAATAGAATGGAATGGAAAGGAATGGAAGGTGGAATGGAATGGAATTGAATATGAAATGGAATGGAATGTGGAATTTAAAGGAATGGAATGGAATGGAAGTTGGAATGGAATGAAATGGAACTTGGAATGGAATGGAAGGTGGAATGGAAAGTGAAATGGAATGTGGAACGGAAGGTGGAATGGAATGTGAAATGGAATGTGGAACGGAGCGTGGAATGGAATGAAGTGGAAAGAGGAATGGAATGGAATTGGACATGGAATGCAATGCAAATAAACGTGGAATAGAACATGGAATGCTATGTGGCATGGAACGTGGAATGGAATGGAATGGAATTTTGAATTGAACGTGGAATGAAATGGAATGGAATGGAACCTGGAATGGAAAGTGGAATGGAAATTCCAATGGTAATGGGAATGGAACGTAAAACTGAATGGAATGGAACGTGGAATGGAATGGGGAATGGAACGTGGAACATAACTGAATGCAACGTGTAATGGAATTGAAAGGAATGTGGTATGGAATGTGGAACGGAATATGGAATGGAATGGAATGGAAAGTGAAAGGGAATGTGGAATGGAATGTGGAATGGAAAGTGGAGTTGAATGTGGAATGGAACTTGGAATGGAAAGTGGAATGACATGTGGAACGGAAATGAATGGAATCTGGATGGAATGGAATGGAAGGTGGAATGGAATGTGTAATGGAAAGGAATGGAATGTACAATGGAATGTTTAATGGAATGGAGAGGAATGTGGAATAGAATGTGGAATGGAATCGAATGGAATCCGTAATCGAGTGGAATGGAATTATATTCAATGTGGAATGAAATGGAATGGAATGTATCGTGGAATGGAAGGGGGAATGGAAAGTGGATTTGAATGTTGAATGGAATGGAATGGAATGTGGAATGTAAGGGAATAGAATGCGGAAAGGAATGTGGAATGGAGTGGAATTGAATGGAATGGAATGTGGAATGGAATGGAATAGAACGTGGAATGGAATGTGGAATGAAATGGCAGGGAATGGAATGGAATATGCAATGGAATAGAGTGGAATATGGAATGGAAAGGAATGCAATGTGGAATGGAATGGACTGGAACATGGAATGAAAAGGAATGCAATGTGGAATGGAAAGCAATGGTGTAGAATTTCGAATGAAAAGGAATAGAATGGAATGGAATGTGGAATTTAATAGAATGGAATGGAATGCGTAATGGTATGGAATGGAATTTGGAACGGAATGGAATGGAATGGAATGGAATGCATTGGAATGTAAGATGGAATGGAATGTGAAATGGAATGTTGAATGGAACATGGAATGGAATGAAATGGAACGTGGAAAGGAATGGAATGGAACGTGGAATGGAAGGAAATGGAAGGAGGAATGGAATGTAATGGAACTTGGAATAGAACATGTAATACAAAGTGAAAGAGAACGTGGAATGGAATGGAATGGAAAGTGGAAAGGAATGGAATGGAATGTGGAATGGAATGGAATGGAATGTGGTGTGGAATGGAATGGAACATGGAATGCAACATGGAATGGAATGGTAAGGAAAGTGGAATGGACAGTGGAATGGAACGTCCAATGGAACCCGGAATGGAAAGTGAAATTAAATGGAATGGAAAGTGGAATAGAATGTGGAATGGAATGTGGAATATAATGGAATGGTATGTGGAATGTAATGGAATGGAATATGGAATGTAATGGAATGGAATGTGGAATGGAATGTAATGGAATGTGGTACGGAATGTGGAATGGAATGTTTTACGGATGGTGGAATGGATTGTGAAATGGAATGAAATGGAATCTGGAAAGGAATGTGGAATGGAATGCAATGGAATGTGGAATGGAATGTGTATTGGAATGTGGAATGGAAAGGAATGGAATGTGGAATGGAAAGTGGAATGGAATGGAAAGGATTGGAATGAGGAAAGGAATGGAATGGAAGGGAATGTGGAATCGAATGTGGAATGTAATGTGGAATGGAACGTGGAATGGAACGGAATGGATTGCAGAATGGAATATGGAATCGAAAGTGGAATGGAAAGTGGAATGAAATGTGAAATGGAATGGAATGGAATCTGTAATGGAAGGGCATGGAATGTGGAATGGAATGTGCAATGGAATGGAAAGGAAAGGAATGGAATGTGTAAGGCATTGGAATGGAATGTGGAGTGGAAAGAAATGGAACGTGGAATGGAACGCGGAATGAAACGAGGAATGCAATGTGGAATGGATCGTGTAATGGAAAGTGGAATGGAATGGAATGCAATGTGGAATGGAAGGGAATGGAACGTGGAATGGAACGTGGAATGGAAAGTGGAATGCAATGTGGAGTGGAACTTGGAATGGAATGTGTAAAGGAATTGAATGGAATGTGGAATGGAATGGAATGGAATTTAGTGGAATGTGGAATGGAATGGAATAGAATGTGAAATATAATGGAATGGAATGTGGAATGGAATGGAATGGAATGGAATGGAATGTGGAATAGAAAGGAATGGAATGCATTGTGGAATGGAAAGTAGAATTGAATGTGGAATTGAATGGAAAAGAATGGGGAATGGAATGGAATGGAACGTAGAATGGTATGGAACGGAAAGTGGAATGGAATGTGGAAAGGAACGTGGAATGGAGTTGAATGGAACTTGGAATGGAACGTGGAATGGAATGCAATGGACTGTGGAATGGATCATGGAATGGAATGTTTAATGGAAAGTGGAGTTGAACGTAGAATGGAATGGAATGGAAGGTTGAATGGAATGTGGAATGGAATGTGGAATGGAACGTGGAATGGAAAGTGGAATGGAATGGAATGGAACGTGGAATGGAACATGGAAAGGAATGTGGAATGGGACGTGGAATGGAATGTGGAATGTAATGTGGAATGGAAAGGAATGGTAAATGGAATGGAAAGGAATAGAATGAGGAATAGAATGCAATGGAATGTGAAATGGAATGTGGAATGGAACGTGGAAAGGATTGTGGAATGGAAAGTGGAAAGGAATGCAATGGAAAGTGGAATAGAAAGTGTAATGGAATGGAATGGAATGTGTAATGGAATGTGGAATGTAGTGTGGAATAGAATGTGGAAAAGAACGGAATGGAATGTGGAAAGGAACGGAATGGAATGTGGAATGGAACGGAATGGAATATGAAATGGAACGGAATGGGAAGGAATGTGGAATGGAACAGAATGGAGTGTGGAATGGAATGGAATAGAATGGAATGGAACGCAAAAGTGAATGTGGAATGGAACGTGGAATGGCATGAAATGGTACATGGAATGGAATGGAATGGAACGTGGAATGGAATGGAATGAAACGCGGAATTCAAGGTGGAATGGAACGTGTAATGGAATGTGGAATTGAATGTGGAATGGGATGGAAGGAAATGTGGGATTGAATGGAAAGGAATGCGGAATGCAATGGAATGAAATGTGGAATGGAATGGAATGGAATAGAATGTGGACTGGAACGGAATGTGGAATTGAAATGAATGGAATGGAATGAGGAATGCAATGTGGAATTGAATGGAATGGATTTTGGAATGGAACATGGAATGGAACTTGGAATGGAACTTGGAATGGAATGGAAGGGAATGCGGATTGGAATGTGGAATTTAATGTGTAATGGAATGCGGAATGGAAAGGAACGGAATGTGAAATGGAATGGAATGGAATTGTATGGAATGTGGAATGGAACGGAATGGAATATTGAATGGAATGGAATTGAATGTGGAAAGGAATATGTAATGGAATTTGGAATGAAATGGAATGGAATGTGGAATGGATTGTAAAGGAATGCTATGGAATGTGGCATGGAATGGAAGGGAAGGTGGAATGGAATGTGGAATGGAATGGAATGGAACTTGGAATGGAACGTGGCATGGAAGTTTGAATGGAATATTGGAACGGTATGTTGAGTGGAATGAGGAATGCAATGGAATGCAATGTGGAATGGAAAGGAATGGAATGTGGAATGGAAGTGGAATGGAATATGGAATGGAATTGAATGGAATATAGAATGGAATGTGGAATGGAAAGGAAAGTGGATTGCAATGGAATGGAATTGTATGGAATGTGGAATGGAGTCGAATGCAAAGTGGAATGGAATGGAATGGAATGGAATGTAGAATGGAATGGGATGCAATGTGGAATGGAATGTGGATTGGAATGTATAATGGAATGGAATGTGGAATTCAAGAGAATGGAATCTGGAATGGAATGCAATGGAATGTGGAATGGAATGGAATGGAATTTGGAAAAGCATAAGTAATGGATAGTGGAATGCAATGGAATGGAATGTGGAATGGAAGGTGGAAAGGAACTTGGAATGGATCGTGGAATGGAAAGGAATGGAACGCGGAATGCAATAGAACGTGGAATGGAATGGAAGGGAACATGGAAAGGAATGGAACGTGGAATGGAATGGAATGGAAAGTGGAATAGAATGGAACATAGAATGGAGTGCAATGGAACATGGAATGGAATTGAAAGGAATGGAATGCATAGTGCATGGAATACACCATGGAACGCAATATGGAAAGGAATGGAAAGGAATGTGGAATGGAATGTGGAATGTAATGGAATGGAATTTGGAAAGGAATGTGGAATGGAATGGAATGTGGAATGCAATGTGGAACGGAATGGAATGGAAAGTGGAATGCAATGTGGAACGGAAATGAATGGAACGTGGAATGGAGTGGAGTGGAATGTGGAATGGGATTTAAGAGAATGTGGAATGGAATGGAATGGAATGTAAAATGGAATGGAGTGGAATGTGGAATGGAATGGAATGGAATGAAATGTGGAATGAAAAGGAATGAAATGCAAAGAAATGTGAAAAGTAACGGAATTGAATGTGGAAAGGAATGTGGAATTGAATGGAATGGAATGAAATGCGGAAAGGAATGGAATGGAATGTGGAATGGAATGTGGAATGTAGTGGAATGGAATGTGGAATGGAGAGTGGAATGGAATGGAAAGGAATGTGGAATTAAATGTAATGGAATCTGGAATGGAATTGAATCGAATGGAATGAGGACCAGAATGGAATGGAATGGAATGGAATGGAATGGAATATGTAATGGAAAGGAATGGAATGTGGGATGGAAAGTGGAATGGAAAGTGGAAACGAAAAGAATGGAATGGGGAATGGAAAGTGCAATGGAATGGAATGTGTGGTGGAATGGAATGTGGAATGGAATGGAATGGAATGTTGAATGGAATGGAATTGAATGTTGAAAGGAATGGAACGGAAACTGGAATGGAAAGGAATAGAATGGAATGGAATGGAATGTGGAAAGGAATGGAATGGAATGGAATGGAATGGAATGGAATGGAATGTGGAATGGAATGGATTGGAATGTGGAATGGAATGAAATGTTGAATGGAATGTCTAATGGAATCCGGAATGGACTGTGGAAGGGAAAGTGGAATGGAATGGAATGTGGAATGCAAAGAGGAATGTAAAGGAATGGAATGTGGAATGGAATTGAATGGAATGTGGAATGCAGCATGGAATGGAATAGAATGGAACGAAATGGAATGTGCAATGCAATGCGGAATGGAATGTGGAATGGAACGCGGAATGGAATGGAATGGAATGGAATGTGGAATGGAATGTGGAATGGAACATGCAATGGAGTGGAATGGAACGTAGAGTGGAATGTGGAATGGATTAGAATGTAATGTGGAATGGAATGGAATGGAACGTTTAATTGAATGTGAAATGGATTGGAAAGGAATGTGGAATGGAACGGAATGGAATGGGAAAAGGAATGTGGAATGTATTGGAAAGGAAAGTGTAATGGAATGCAATGGATTGTATAATGGAATGGAATGGAAAGGAAATTGGGATGTTATGGAATGGACTGTAATGGAATGTGTAATGGAAAGGAATGGAGTGTAATGGAATGTGGAATGGAATGGAATTGAATTTCAAATGGAATTTGGAATGCAATGGAATGGAATGGAAAGGAGTGGAATGGAATGGAAAGGAATGTGGAATGGAATGGAATGTCATGGAATGTGGAATGAAATGGAATGGAATGGAATGGAATTCAGTGTGGAAATGAATGGAATGTGGATAGGAATAGATTGTGTAATAGAATGGAATGGTATGTTGAATGGTATGTGGAATGGAATGGAAATGAATGTGGAATGGAATGGGGAAAGGATTGGAATGGAATGGAATGGAATGGATTGTGGAATGGATTGGAATGGAATGTGGAATAGAATGGAATGGAATGTGGAATGGAATGTGGAAAGAATGGAGTGGAATGTGGAATGGAACAGAATGGAATGTGGAATGGAAGGCAATGTAGAATAATGGAATGTGGAATGGAAGGGAATGGAGTGTACTGGAATGTGGAAAGGAATGGAATGGAATATGGAATGGAATGTGAAAAGGAATGGAATGGAATTTGGAATGGAACGTGGAAAGTAATGGAATGGATAGTGTAATGGAACGGATTTTAATGTGTAATGGAATGAGGAATGGAATGGAATAGAATGGAATGGAATGTGGAATGTGGAATGGAACGAAATGTGGAATGGAATGTGGAATGGAATTGAATGCAATGTGGAATAGTACGGAGTGGAATGTGTAATGGAATGTGGAATGTAGTGAATGGAATGTGGAATGGAGTGTGGAATGTAATGGAAAGGAATGTTGAATTGAAAGGAATGGAATCTGGAATGGAATGGAAAGGAATGGAACGGAATGTGGACTGGAGGAGAATGGAATGGAGTGGAATGTGGAATGGAATAGAATGGAATGTGCAATGGAATTTGGATTGGAATGTGGAATGGAATCTGGAAAGGAATATGGAATGGAATGGAATGGAATGAAATGGAATGTGGAAGGTATTGGAATGGAATGTGGAATGGAATTGAATTCAATGAGTGTCATTGAATGGAATGTGGAATGGGATGTGGAATGGAATGGAAAGAATGTGGAATGGAAAGTGGAATGGAATGGAATGGGATGTGGAATGGAATGTGGAATGCAATATAATGTGGACTGGAATGGAATGGAACGGAATGGAATGCGGAATGGAATGGAATGGAATGTGGAATGTAATGGACAGGAACATGGAATGGAATGGAAGGGAATCTGGAATGGAATGGAATGGAACAGAATGTGGCCTAGAATGGAATATAATGTGGAATGGAATGGAGTGGAATGTTGAATGGAATCTGGCAAGGAATGTGGAATGGAATTGAATGGAATGGAAAGGAAAGGAATGTGGAATGTAACGGAATGGAATTTGAAATGGAATGGAATTCAATGGAATAGAATGGATTGTGGAATGGAATTTAGAATGGAATGGAATGTGATGTGGAAGGAATGTGGAATGGAATGGAATGGAATGGAAAGTGGAACGGAATTTGGTATGGAATCTGGATTGGAAGGTGCAATGGAATGGAATGGAATGGATTGGAATGTGGAATGGAACGGAATTGAATGTGGAATGGAATGGAATGGAATATGGAAGGGATTGCAATGAGGAATGGAATGGAATGGAATGGAATGGAATGTGGAATGGAATGTGGAATGGAATGGAATGGAATGGAATGTGGAACAGAATGTGGAATGGAATCTGGAATGGAATGAGGAAAGGAATGGAATGGAATTGAATGGAATGTGGAATGGATTGGAATGGAACGTGGAATTGAATGGAATGTGGAACAGAATGTGGAACGGAATGTGGAATGGAATGTGAAATGGAATGTGGAATTGAATGGAATGGAATGGGGAATGGAACGTGGATTTGAATTTCATGGAACGTGGAATGGAACGTGGAAAGGAATGGAATGGTACGTGGAATAGAACTTTGAATGGAACGTGGAATGGAACGTGGAATGGAATGTGGAATGGAATGGAAAGGAATGAGGAATGGAATGTGGAATGGAATGGAACGGAATGTGGAATGGAATGTGGAACGGAATGTGGAATGCAATGTGGAATGGAATGTGGAAATGAATGTGGAATGGAACAAAATGGAATGTGAAATAAAATGGAATGGAGTGTGGAATGGAATGCAATGGAATGTGGAAAGGATTATGGAACGGAATGTGGAAAGGAATGTTGAATGGAATGTGGTAATGAATGTGGAATATAACGGAATGGAATGTGAAATGGAATGGAATGGAATGGAATGTGGAAAGGAATGGAATGTGGAATGGAATGTGGAAAGTAATGTGGAATGCAATGTGGAATTGAATGGACTGCAATGTGTAATGAAATGTGGAATGGAATGTGGAAAGTAATGTGGAATGGAATATGGAATGGAATGGACTGCAATGAGGAATGAAATGTGGAATGGAATGTGGAATGGAATGTGGAATGGAAGGTGAAATGGAACGTGGAATGGAAAATGGATTGGAATGGACTGGAATGTTGAATGGAATGTGGAATGGAATTTAATGGAACGTGGAATGGAATGTGGAATGGAATGCAATGGCATGTGGAATGGAATGGAATGGAATGTGGAATGGAATGAAATGGAATGTGGAATGGAATTTGCAAGGGAATGGAATGTGGAATGGAATGAGCAATGGAAAGGAATGGAATGTGGTTGGAATATGCAATGGAATGTGGAATTGATTGTGAAATGAAATGTGGAATGGAATGTGTAATGGAACGGAATGGAATGTGGAATGGAATGAGGATTGGAACGTTGAATGGAACGTGGAATGGAATTGAATGGAACGTGGAATGGAACGTGGAATGGAATGGAAAGGAATGTGGAATGGAATCTGCTATGGAATGTGGAATGTAACGGAATGGAATGTGGAGTGGAATGGAATGGAATGAGGAATTTAATGCAATGGAATGCGGAAGGCTATTTGGAAAGGAATGGAATGGAATGTGGAATGGAATGTTGAGTGGAACATGGAATGGAATGTGGAATGGAATGGAAGGAGTTTGGGGAGGAATGGAAATTAATGGTAGGGAATATGGAATGGAACGGAATGGAATGTGGAAAGGAACTTGGAAAGGAACGTGCAATTTAACGTGGAATGGAATGGAATGGAATGTGGAATGGAATGTGCAATGGAAAGTGGAATGGAACGGGGAATGGAATGTGGATTGGAACGGAAAGGAATATGGAATGGAATGTGGAATGGAACGTTGAATGGAACCTTTCCTTTCCATTCCATTCCACATTCCATTCCATATTCCTTTCCGTTCCATTCCATTCAATTAGAAGTTCCATTCCACTTTAATTTCCACATCCCATTTCATTCCTTTCCATTCCATTCCACGTTCCATTCCACATTCCATTCCAATTACTATTCCATTCCTTTCCACGTTCCATTCCACATTCCATTCCACATTCCATTCCATTGCACGTTCCGTTACACTCCTATGCATTCCACCTTACATTACGTTCCTATGCATTCCACATTCCATTCCATTCCATTCCACATTCCATTCCCGTGCATTCCAATTTCCATTCCACACTCCTTTAAATTCCATTGCATTCCATTCCACTTTCCATTCCACATTCCATTCCATTACATTAAATTCCAGTCCACAGCCCATGGCATTCCATTCCATTCGAGATTCCATTCCATTCCATTCCACATTCTAGTCCAGTACATTGAACACTCCATTCAATTCCTTTCCACATTCCACTCCACTCCATTCCACATTCAATTCCACATTCCATTCCCCATTCCATTCCATTACATTCCACATTCCATTCCATTTCATTCCATTCCAGTCCACATTCCATTCCATTCCATTCCCTTCCTCATTCCATTCCATTCCATTCCACATTATTTTCCAGATTCCATTCCACATTTCATTCCACATTCCATTGCACATTCCATTCCTGTCCTTTCCACATTCCATTCCATTCCGTTCTATTCCAGTGCACATTCCATTCCATTCCTTTCCATTCCATTCCAGATTCCATTACTTTTCATTCAACATTCCTGTTCATTAGATTCCACACTCCATTGCACATTCCATTCCACTACATTCCACATTTCATTGCACATTCCACTCAATATCATTCCGCATTGCATTCAATTCCATTCCACATTCCATTCCACATTTCATTTCATTCCACATTTCACATTTCCATTCCATTCTATTCCATTCCATTCCTCTTTCCTTTTCACACTACAATCCGTTCCATTTCACTATCACTTCCATTACTTTCCATGTTCCATTCCAGTTTCCATTCCATTTAATTCCACATTCCATTCCATATTCCATTCCATTCCTTTCCACATTCCAAGACATTCCATTGCCTTCCATTCCACATTCCATTACATTGCATTCCCTTCCATTCCACATTCCATTCCATTCCATTTTAAATTCCATTCCATTCCATTCCACATTCCATTCCATTCTATTCCACATTACATTCCATTCAACTCCACATTCCATTTCATTTCTTTCCATTGCAATCCACATTACATTAAATTCCCATCTACTCCACATTCCATTCCTTTCCATTCCACATTCCTTTCCAATTCAATCAACATTCTATTCCATTCCATATTTCATTCCAAATTCCACTCCACTTTCCATTCCATTACATTAAATTCCAGTCCACAGTCCATTCCATTCCATTCCTTTCCAGATTCCAATCCATTCCTTTCCACATTCCTATCCATTACATTCAACCCTCCATTCAATTACTTTCCACATTCCACTCCACTCCATTCCACATTCCATTCCACATTCCATTCCATTCCATTCCATTCCAGTACACATTCCATTCCATTCCATTCCCTTCCTCATTCCATTCCATTCCATTCCACATTCGATTCATTCCATCACACATTCCATTCCATTCCATTCCACATTCTAATCCATTCCATTTAACATTCCTTTACATTCCACATTCCATTCCACATTCCATTTCATTCCAGGTTATATTCCATATTCCATTCCATTCCATTCCACATTCCATTCCTTTCTATTCCATTCCATTCCTCATTCGATTACACATAACATTCCACTCCATTCCACCTTCCTTTCCATTACTTTCCACCTTCCATTTCACATTCCATTCCATTCCATTCCACACTCCATTCCATAACCCTTTCCATTCCATTCAACATTCCATTAAATTACATTCCCTTCGATTGCACATTCCATTCCATTCCATTCCATTCCTCATTCCATTCCATTGCGCACTCCATTCGATTCCATTCCATTGCAATCCACATTCCATTACATTCCAGTGCATTCCACATTACATTGCATTCCATTCCACCTTCCATTCCATTGCATCCCAATTTCCATCCCACATTCCTTTCCATTCCATTGCATTACATTCCAGTTTCCATTCCACATTCCATTCCGTTACCTTCCATTCAATTCCACATTCCATTCCATTCCATTGCACATTCCTTTCCAATCCATTCCACATTCCTTTCCATTCCATTCCATTCCATTCCACATTCCCTTCCAGATTCCATTCCACATTCCATTTCACATTCCTTTCCATTCCATTCAATTCCATTCCATTTCATTCCACTTTCCATTCTACATTCCTTTCCCTTCCATTACATTCCATTCCACCTTCCATTCCACTACATTCCATTCCATTCCACAATCCATTCCATTCCATTACACATTCCATTCCATTCCATTACACATTCCATTCCATTCCATTCCACATTGAATTCCATTCCATTCCTTTGCAGATTTCATTCCAGATTCCATTCCACATTCCATTCCATTCCATTCCACATTCCATTCCATTGTACCTCCTATTCCATTCAATTCCACTTTCCATTCTACTCCATTCCACATTTCATTCCACATTCTACTCCATACCATTTCACCTTCCTTTCCATTCCATTCCACCTTCCATTCCACATTACATTATATTCAACATTCCATTCCACATTCCATTCATTTCTACATTCCATTCCACATTCCATTCCATATCTTTCCTCATTCCATTCCACATTCCATTCCATTCCATTCCTCATTCCATTATACGTTACTTTCCAATCCATTTCACGTTCCATTCCATTACTTTCCACATTGCTTTCCACATTCCATTCCATTCCATTCCACATTCCATTCCTTGTTACATTACATTTCATTCCACATTCCATTCCAATCCATTCCCTTCCTTTCCACATGCTATTCCATTCCATTTTCCATTCGATTACATTTAATGTATTCCACATTCCAATCCATTCCACATTCCTTTTGATTCCATTCCATTGTAATCTACATTCAATTACATTCGAATCCTTTTCACATTCCATTCGATTCTATTCCACTTTACATTCCATTCCATTCCACTTTCCAACTCGCATTCCATTCCATTCTACTCCATTCCATTCCACATTTCGTTACATTCCACTCCATTCCAATCCATTACTCATTCCATTACAAATTGAATTCCATTCCACTTTGCATTCCACATTCTATTCCATTCCATTCCATTCCAATCTACATTCCATTCCATTCTATTCCATTCCACATTCCATTCCACATTCCATTCAGCATTCCATTTCACATTTCATTCCACATTCCACTCCACGTCCCATTCCATTCCCTTCCACTTCCATTACACATTCCCTTCCTTTCCATTCCACTTTCCATTCCACATTCCAATCTACATTCCAAAACATATTCCATTCCACGTTCCACTCCATTCCATTCTACCTTCCATTCCACGTTCCATTCCAAGTTCATTTCTATTCCATTCCATTCCATTCCATTGAACATTAAATTGCACTTTCCATTCCATTCCATTCCATTCCATTCCACATTCCATTTCCCATTCCATTCCACATTCTATTCAACATTCCATTTCAAATTCCCTTCCACATTCCACTCCACGTCCCATTCCATTCCATTCCACGTTCCATTACACATTCTATTCCATTCCATTCCACTTTCCATTCCACATTCCCATCTACATTCCATTAAATATTCCATTCCACGTTCCATTCCGTTACATTCCACGTTCCATTCCACGTTCCATTCCAAGTTCCTTTCTATTATATTCCATTCCATTCCATTCCATTCCAAATTCCATTCCATTACATTCCACATTACATTCCATTCCAATCCACATTCCATTCCACTTTCCATTCCACATTCCTTTCCCCGTTCAATTCCATTCAATTCCACGTTCCCTTCCATTCCATTGCATTCCACATTCCATTCCATTCCATTACACATTCCTTTCCATTCCGTTCCATTCCGCATTCCATTCCATTCCATTCCATTCCACATTCCATTCCATTCCATTCCAATCCATATTCCATTCCATTCCATTCCAAGTTCAATTCCATTCCACATTCCATTCCATTCCATTCCAAATTCCATTGCACCTTCAATTCCATTCTATTTTATTCCCCATTCCATTCCATTCCATTCCACATTCCATTCCAGTCAACATTCCATTCCATTCCATTCCAAGTTAATTTCCATTCAACATTTCATTCCACATTCCATTGCACATTGCATTCCATTCTCTTCCACATTCCATTCCATTCCATTCTACATTCCATTCCATTCCATTCCACATTCCATTCCATTCCATTTCACATTCCATTCTGTTATATTCCACATTCCTTTCCACATTCCATTCATCATTCCATTCCACATTCCATTCCATGATCCTTTCCACATTCCTTTGCATTCCATTCCCCATTCCGTTCCATTCCATTTCACATTCCATTTCCTTTCATTTCACATTGCACTCTGTTTCGTTCCACATTCCTTTCTACATTCCATTTCACATTCGATTCCACATTCCTTTCCACATTCCATGGCACATTCCGTTCCATTCCATTACACATTCTGTTCCATTACATTCCACATTCCATTCCATTCCATTCCACATTCCATTCCCCATTTCAATCCATTCCATTACACATTCCATTCCATTCCATTCCACGTTAAATTCCATGTTACTGTCATTATTCCATTACACGTTCCATTCCACATTCCATTCCGTTCCATTTCGCATTCCATTCCATGCAATTTCACATTCTATTCCACTTTACATTTCACATTCCTTTCCAAATTCCATTTTACATTCCATTCCACGTTCTCTTCCATTCCATTCCACGTTCCTTTCCACGTTCCATTCCACTTCCCATTCCATTCCATTCCACTTTCAATTACACATTGAATTCCAATACGTTCCACGTTCCATTCTACGTTCCATTCCACATTCCATTCCACCTTCCATTCCGTTCAATTGCGCATTACATTCCTCACTCAATTCCACATTCCATTCCACATTCCATTCCGTTCCATTACACATTACAATCTACATTCCATTCCGTTCCCTTTCACATTCCATTTCACACTCCACTCCATATTGCATTCCACCATCCATTCCATTCCATTCCACATTCCTTTCCACATTCCTTTCCCCGTTTAATTCCATTCAATTCCACGTTCCCTTCCATTCCATTGCATTCCACATTCCATTCCATTCCATTACACATTCCTTTCCATTCCGTTCCATTCCGCATTCCATTCCATTCCATTCCATTCCACATTCCATTCCATTCCATTCCAATCCATATTCCATTCCATTCCATTCCAAGTTCAATTCCATTCCACATTCCATTCCATTCCATTCCAAATTCCATTGCACCTTCAATTCCATTCTATTTTATTCCCCATTCCATTCCATTCCATTCCACATTCCATTCCAGTCAACATTCCATT
The DNA here is from genome assembly GCF_028885625.2 of Pongo pygmaeus. Taxonomy (NCBI): domain Eukaryota; kingdom Metazoa; phylum Chordata; class Mammalia; order Primates; family Hominidae; genus Pongo; species Pongo pygmaeus. The sequence goes on from NC_085931.1 coordinate 3,667,864, forward strand.
CCATTCCATTCCAAGTTCAGTTCCATTCAACATTTCATTCCACATTCCATTGCACATTGCATTCCATTCTCTTCCACATTCCATTCCATTCCATTCTACATTCCATTCCATTCCATTCCACATTCCATTCCATTCCATTTCACATTCCATTCTGTTATATTCCACATTCCTTTCCACATTCCATTCATCATTCCATTCCACATTCCATTCCATGATCCTTTCCACATTCCTTTGCATTCCATTCCCCATTCCGTTCCATTCCATTTCACATTCCATTTCCTTTCATTTCACATTGCACTCTGTTTCGTTCCACATTCCTTTCTACATTTCATTTCACATTCTATTCCACATTCCTTTCCACATTCCATGGCACATTCCGTTCCATTCCATTACACATTCTTTTCCATTACATTCCACATTCCATTCCATTCCATTCCACATTCCATTCCCCATTTCAATCCATTCCATTACACATTCCATTCCATTCCATTCCACGTTAAATTCCATGTTACTGTCATTATTCCATTTCACGTTCCATTCCACATTCCATTCCATTCCATTTCGCATTCCATTCCATGCAATTTCACATTCTATTCCACATTACATTTCACATTCCTTTCCAAATTCCATTTCACATTCCATTCCACATTCTCTTCCATTCCATTCCACGTTCCTTTCCACGTTCCATTCCACTTCCGATTCCATTCCATTCCACTTTCAATTACACATTGAATTCCAATACGTTCCACGTTCCATTCTACGTTCCATTCCACATTCCATTCCACCTTCCATTCCGTTCAATTGCGCATTACATTCCTCACTCAATTCCACATTCCATTCCACATTCCATTCCGTTCCATTACACATTACAATCTACATTCCATTCCGTTCCCTTTCACATTCCATTTCACACTCCACTCCATATTGCATTCCACCATCCATTCCATTCCATTCCACATTCCTTTCCACATTCCTTTCCACATTCCATTCCACAATGCATTCCATTCCGTTCCAGATCCCATTGCACACTCCATTCCATTCCATTCCACATTCCATTGCATGCCATTCCACATTCACTTCCACATTCCATTCCACATTCCATTCCATTCCATTCCACATTCCATTCCACATTCCGTTCCACATTCAATTCCACATTCCATTCCGTTACATTCCACATTCCTTTCCACAATCCATTCCACATTCCATTCCATTCTATTCCACATTCCATTCTACATTCCATTCCACATTCCGTTCCATTCCATTCCACGCATTTCACATTCCATGCCACATTCCATTCCACATTCCATTCCACATTCCTTTCCATTCCATTCCACATTCCATTCCACGTTCCATTCCACGTTCCATTCAACATTTTGTTCCACGATCCATTCCATTCCATTCCACGTGCCAATCCACGTTCCATTAAATTCAATTCCATGTTCCATTCCACATTCAATTCCATTCAATTCTACATTCCGTTTCACTTTCCATTCCACATTCCATTTCACATTCCATTCCATTCCATTCCACATTCCATTTCCCATTCCTTTCCACATTCCATTCAACATTCCATTCCACTTTCCATTCCATTCCATTCCGCATTCCCTTCCATTCCATTTCACATTCCTTTATATTCCATTCTGCATTCCATTATATTTAATTCCATCCCATGCCATTTCATTCCACATTGCATTCCACTCCACTCCATTCCACATTCCATTCCATTCCACTCCTATCCATTCCATTCCATTCCATTCCATTTCACATTCCATTCCATGTTCCATTGCACTTTCCATTCCACATTTCATTCCACGTTCCATTTGACGTTCCATTCCAGTCCTTTCCACTTACCTCTCCATTCCATTCCACGTTCCATTTCATTCCATTACACATTCCATTCCCCATTCCATTTCACATTCCATTCCACATTCCATTTCGCATTCCATTCCATTCCATTCCTTTCCTTTCCAAATTATATTCCATTCCAAACCATGTTCCATTCCATTCCATTCCACGTTTCATTCCATTCCACATTCCATTCCATTCCACTTCCCATTGCATTCCATTCCACATTCCATTACATTGGATTCCACTTTCCATTCCACATTCCATTCCATTCCATTCCGCATTCCATTCCACATTCCATTCCACATTCCTTTCCATTCCATTCCACATTCCTTTTGCACATTGAATTCTATTCCATTCCACTTTCAATTCCATTCCGTTCCATTCCACATTCCATTCCACATCCCATTCCATTCCATTCCACATTCCATTCCATATTCCATTCAATTCCATTCCACATTCCATTGCACATTCCATTCCATTCCATTGTACATTTAATTCAATTCCATTTTACCTTCCATTCCACTCCATTTCACATTGCATTCCATTCCACTCCACATTGCATTCCATTGCATTCCATTCCATTCAATTCCACATTCCTTTCCATTCCATTCCAGATTCAATTCCATTCCATTCCACATTCCATTCCATTCCATTCCATTCCATATTCCGTTCAATTCCATTCCACATTCCATTCGATTCCATTCCATACCATTCCATTACGCATTCCATTCAAAATTTCATTCCATTCCATTCCATGAAACATTCCAAATATTCCATTCCGCAGTAAATTCCATTCCATTCCCCATTGCATTCCATTCCATTCCATTTCACATTCCATTCCATTCCATTCCATATTCAATTCAATTCCATTCCACATTCCATTCCATTCCATTCCACATTCCTTTCCATTCTATTCCAGATTCAATTACATTCCATTCCGCATTCCATTCCATTCCATTCCATTCCATTTTCCTTTCAATTCCATTCCATTCCATACCAGTCCATTACACATGCCATTCAGCATTCAAATTCCATTTCATGCCACATTCCATTATATTACATTCCGCAGTAAATTCCATTCCATCCCACTTTGCATTTCATTCCATTCCATTTCACATTCCATTCCATTCCATTCCACACTCAATTCATTTCCATTCCACATTCCATTACATTCAATTCCACATTACATTACATTCCATTTCACATTCCATTCCACACCACTTTCCATTCAGTTCCACATTCTTGTCCTTTCCTTTCCATTCAAATCCAAATTCCATTCAACATTTCATTATTCTCCATTCCAATTTCGATTTCATTCCATTCCACATTCAATTCCATTCCATTCCTTTCCATATTCCATTCCATTCCATTCCACTTTACATTCCGTTCCATTCCACATTCCATTCCATTCCATTCCACATTACATTCCATTCCTTTCTGCATTAAATGACATTCCACTTTCCTTTCCATTCCATTCCATTCCACTTTCCATTCCATTCCACATTTCATTTCATTCCATTAAACTTTCCATTTCAATTTCCGTTCCATTCCATTCCACATTCCATTCCAAGCCATTCCCCCTTTCATTGCATTCCATTCCTCTTTCCATTCCATTTCATTCCATTCCATTCCACATTCCATTCCACATTCCATTCCACATTCCATTCCATTCCATTCCACATTCCATTTCACATTATATTCCACATTCCCTTCCACTTTCCATTGAATTCTATTCCACATTCCATTCCACATCCCATTCCATTCCATTCCACTTTCCATTCCACATTCCATTCTACCTTCCATTCCACTCCATTCTATTCCATAATCCATTACATTACATTCAACATTCCATTCCATTATATTCCACATTCCATTCCATTGCGTTCCAGTTTAGAATCCACGTTCAATTCCACTTTCCATTCCATTCAAATCCACCTTCCTTTCCACAATCCATTGCATTCCATTCCACTTTCGTTTTCACATTCCATTCCATATTATATTCTTTTCCATTCTGAATCCCATTTCACATTCCATTCCATTCCATTCCACATCCCATTTCATTTCCTTCCACACTCCATTCCACATTCCATTCCGTTCCATTCCACATTCCATTACAGATTACTTTCCACGTTCCATTTGACATTCCATTCCATTCCATTTCACATTGCATTCCACATTCCTTCCATTCCTTTCCACATTCCATTCCACATTGCCTGCCACATTCCATTCCATTGCATTCGACATTCCATTCCACAATCCATTCCACAGTCCATTCCATTCCATCCCACAGTTCATTCCATTTTCCATTCCATTCCATTCCGAGTTGCATTCCACATTCCATTCCACGTTCCATACCATATTCCATTCCACATTCCATTCCATTCCATTCCATATTCCATACCATTCCTTTCCATTGCATTCCACAATCCATTCAGTTCCTTTCCACTTTTGAATCCACATTCCATTGCACATTCCATTCTGTTCCTTTGCACATTCCATTCCGCACTCCATTCCACATTCCATTCCAAATAGCATTCCGTTCCATTCAAGATTCCATTCCACCTTCCATTCCAAATTCCATTCCGTTCTATTCCACATTCCATTGCATTCCATTCCAGATTCCTTTCCACATTCCATTTCATTCCATTCCACATTCCATTCCATTCAATTCCACATTCTATTCCACATTCCATTCCACATTCCATTGCATTCCTTTCCACATTCCATTCCTTTCCATTCCACTTTCCATTCCATTCCATTCCGTGTTCCATTGCACGTTCCATTACATTACATTCCAGGTTCCATTCCGCATTTCATTCCAATTCCAATTCCACATTCCATTCCGTTCCATTCCATATTCAATTCCACATTCCATTCCACATTCCATTGTTTCCATTCCACATTCCATTTCACATTCCAATACACGTTCCATTCCACATTCCACTCCACATTCCATTCCACGTTCCATTCCACATTCCATTCCATTCCATTCCACATTGCATTCCACATTGCATTCCATTCCAGTCTATATCCCATTCCACATTCCATTCCATTCCTATCAACACTCCATTCCATTTCGTTACACCTTCCATTCCATATTTCATTCCACATCCATTTCCATTCCATTCCACATTCCATTCTACATTCCATTCCATTCTACATTCCATTCCACGTTCCATTCCGCAGTCCGTTACACATTCCATTCCACATTCCATTAAACGTTCCATTCTCATTCCATTGCGTTTCGTTGCACATTCTATTCCACAATCCGTTGCATTCCAATTCACATGACATTCCTCATTCCTTTCCATTCCATTCCATTCCATTCCACATTCCATTCCACATTCCATTCCACGTTCCATTCCAATGTCCGTTAAATTCCATTCCACATTCCATTCCATTCCATTCCACATTCCGTTCCGTTCCATTCCATTCCAAATTCCATTCCATTCCATTCCAATCCACATTCCATTCCATTCCATTCCAAGCTCAATTCCATTCCACATTCCATTCCGTTCCATTCCACATTCCATTCCACATTCCATTGCACATTCACTTCCATTCTCTTCTATGCCACAATCCATTCCATTCCATTCCACATTCCATTCCCTGTTAAATTCCATTCAATTGCACATTCCGTTTCATTACATTCCAGATTCCATTCCCCGTTCAATTCTATTCAATTGCACATTGCATTTCATTCCTTTCCATTCAATTCCACGTTCCAAGTCATTTCCACTCCACATTCCATTCACTTCCATTCCACATTCCTTTCCATTCAATTCCACATTCCATTCCATTCCATTCCCATTCCATTCCACATTCCATTCCATTCCATTCCACTCCACATTCCATTCCATTCCATTCCACTTTCAATTTCATTCCATTCCAATTCATTCAACATTCCATTCCACATTGCAAACCACTCCATTCCATTTCATTGATTCCACATTCTGTTCTATTCCATTCCACATTCCAATCCATAATCCACTCCTTTCCATTCCTTTGCACATTCCATTCCACATTCCATTCCATTCCATTTCACATTCAATTCCACATTGCATTTCTTTCCATTTCACATTCGTTTCCATTCCATTCCACATTCCATTCCACCTTCAATTCCATTCCATTCCACATTCCACTGGACATTCCTTTCTATTCCATTCCACGTTACTTTGCATTGCATTTCTCGTTCCATTATAATCCATTCCACATCCCTTTCCACTTTCCATTCCACGTTCCATTCCACTTTCCATTTCACATGCCATTTCACATGCCATTCCATTCCATTCCAATTTCCATTCCACATTCCATTCAGTTCCATTCCACATTCCATTCCATTCCTTTACACACTGCAGTCCACACTCCATTCCACATTCCATACCAGATTAGTTTCCATTCCATTCCACTTTCCATTCCATTCCATCCCATTCCGTTCCACATTCCATTCCAGATTCCATTTCTTTCCACTTCATTCCATATTCTATTTCATTCAATTCCACATTCCATTCCTTTCCATTCCACATTCCATTCCATTTCTTTCCATTCACCATTCTATTCCATTGCACTTTCCACTCCATTCCATTCCAAATTCCGTTCAGTTCCATTCCATTCCATTCCACATTCCATTCCATTCCATTCCGTTAAACATTCCATTCCACTTCATTCCATTCAAAATTCTTTTCCATTCCGCAATCCTTTGCATTTCATTCCATTCCACATTCTATTCCATTCCACATTTCACTGCATTCCATTCCACATTCCATTCAATTCCATGCCATTCCATTCCGCATTCCATTCCACTTCATTCCATTCCACAGTCTATTCCATTCCACATTCTATTCCTTTCTACACTCCTTTCAATTCCATTCCATACCATTCTCAATTCCATTCCATTCCTTTCCATTCCACATTCAATTCCGTTCCACATTCCATTCCACTCCATTTCACATTCCATTCCATTCCATTCTGTTGCATTCCATTCCATTCCATTCCACATTCCATTCCATTCTATTCCTCATTCCATTCCACAGTTGATTCCATTCCATTCACCATTCTTTTCCACATTCCATCCCATTCCATTCCATTCCACAATCCATTCCACATTCCTTTGCACATTCTGTTCCACATTCTGTTCCCTTAAATTCCACATTCCATTCCACATTGCATTCCATTCAATTTCACATTCCATTCCTTCAATTCAACATTCCATTCCACATTCCATTCCATTCCATTCCATTCCACATTCCATTACACATTCCATTCCACATTCCATTAAATTCCATTCCAGATTCCAATCCATTCCATTCCACCTTCCATTCCATTCCTTTCCACGTTCCATTCAACATTCCATTACACATTCCCTTCCACGTACCATTCAACATTTCATTCCTCATTGCATTTCACATTCCCTTCCATGTTCTATTCCACATTCCATTCCACGTTCCTTTCCACATTCCATTCCACGTTCCATTGCATGTTCTATTCTATACCATTACAAGTTCCATTCCACATTCCATTCCATTTCTTTCCACGTTCCATTGCACATTTCATTCCACATTACATTCCACATTCCATTCCGTTCCATTATATTTTTCATTCCACATTCCATTCCACAATAAATTCCATTCCATTACATTCTATTCCACATTCCATTGAACATTCCATTCCACATTCCATTCCACAATTCAATAGACTCCATTCCACCGTCCATTCCACATTCCTTTCCAATCCACTCCACATTCCACTGCACATTCCATTCCATTCCATTCCACTTTCCATTCCACTTTGTATTCCCCCTTCCATTCCACTTTCCTTTCCACTAACCATTCTTTTCCATTCCACGTTGTATTCTACATTCCATTCCATTCCGTTCCAGTTTCCTTTCGACATTCCATTCCACATTCCATTAACCATTACTTCCGTTGCATTCCACATTCCATTGCAGATTCCATTCCACTTTCCATTCCGCATTCCTTTCCATTCCATTCCACATTCCATTAATCATTCCATTCAACATTCCATTCCACATTCCTTTCCACATTCCATTCCATTCCATTTCAAATTCCGTTCCACTTTTGACTCATTGTATCCTGCATTCCATTCCACATTCCAGTCCACATTCCATTCCGTTCCATTTAACATTCCATTACATGTTCCATTCCATTCCATTTGATGTTCGTTTCCACGTGCCATTCCTGATTATGTTCCACATTCCAATGCACATTCCATTTCACATTCCATTCCTTTCCATACCACATTCCATTCCAATCCATTCCACTTTCCATTCCACATTCAATTCTACATTCTATTCCACTTTCCACTCCATTCCATCCCACATTCCATTCCAAGTTCAATTCCATTCCATTCCACATTCCATTCCACCTTCCATTCCCTTACATTCCACGTTCCATTCCACGTTACATTCCACATTCAATTCCATTCCATTCCATATTCCATTCCATTCTATTAAATTCCACAATCCATTCATCATTCCATTCCATATTCCATTTCACATTCCATTCCACATTCCATTCCATTCCATTCCATGTTTTATTACATTACACGTTCTCTTACACCATGCATTCCACGTTGCAGTACACGATCCGTTCCATTTCATTCCATTCCACTTTCCATTCCACATTCCATTCCACATTCCATTTCACATTCCATTCTCTTTCCATTTCACTTTCCATTCCATTCCATTGTATTCCATTCCACATTCCATTCCATTCCAATCCACATTCCATTGTATTCCATTCTACGTTCAGTTCGGTTCCACATTCCATTCCGTTCTGTTCCACGTTCCATTGCATTCCATCCAATTTTCCATTCCATTCCATTCCACATTCCATTACACATTCCACTGCATTCCATTCTATTCCACATTCCATTCCTTTCCAAACCACATTCAATTCCATTCCATTCCACATTCCATTCCTTTCCATTCCACATTCCATTCCAAATTCCATTCCACATTCCATTCCACGTTCCATTCTATTCCATTCCACATTCCATTCCACGTTCCATTCCATTCCATTCCACATTCCATTGCATTTCATTCCACATTCCATTTAATTCATTTTCACATTCCATTCCATTACATGGCATTCCACTCTCCATTCAATTCCTCTCCGCATTCCCTTCGAATCCATTGCATTCTATTCCACATTCCATTCCATTTCATTCTATTCCACATTCCATTCCATTCCATTCCGCATACCATTGAATTTCATTCTGCATTCCATTTCATTCTATTTCACATTCCATTCCATTATATTGCATTCCACATTCCATTCAATTCCACTCCGCATTCCATTCGAATCCATTCCATTCTATTCCACATTCCATTCCATTTGTTTCTATTCCACATTCCATGACATTCCATTCCACATTCCATTCAATTACATTTCACATTCCATTCCACTTTGCATTCTACATTCTATTCCATGTTCCTTTCCACATTCCATTGAACATTCCATTCCATTCCATCCCACATTCCATCACACTTTCCATTCCATTCCATCCATCTTCCATTACTTTCCATTCCAATCAATTCCACCTTTCATTCCAGTTCCCATTACACGTTCCATTCCACATTCCTCTCTACGTTTCATTCCTCCTTCCATTCCTTTCCATTCCACACTCCTTACCATTCCATTCCATTCCATTCCACAATCTATTCCATGCCATTCCACATTTCTTTCCACATTCCATTCCACATTCCATTACTTTCCATTCCACTTTTCGTTCCACACTCCTTTCCACTTTCCATTCCACATTCCATTCCGTCCCATTCCACTTTCCATTCCACGGTGCATTCCACATTCCATTCCACTTCCTTTTCCATTCCACTCCACATTCCATTCCACTCTACATTCCACCCTCCATTTCCCATTCCATTCAGTTACATTCACATTCCATTGCACACTCCATTCCGTTCCATCGCACTTTCCATTTCACACTCCATTCCGCATTCCATTCCATACTCCATTCCACATTGCATTCCACATTCCCTTCCACATTCCATTCCACCTTCCATTCCTCATTGCATTCCAATCCATTCCACATTCCATTCCACATTCCATTCCTTTCCATTCCACATTCCATTTAACACTCCATTCCACATTTCCTTTCCATTCCACATTCCATTTAACACTCCATTCCGCATTCCATTCCAGATTCCATTCCGATACATTCTACATTCCATTCCATTCTCTTCCAAATTCCCTTCCACATTCAATTCCTCATAATTTTCCATTCCATTCCACATTTCACTCCACATTCCAAAACACGTTACATTCCACATTCAATTCCACATTCCATTCCGTTCCATTCCAGATTCCATTCGACACTCCATTACACATTCCATTGCACATTCCAATCCGTTCCATTTGACATTACTTTCCACCTTCCATTCCACAATGCATTTCACATAACATTCCGTTTCATTCCACATTCCATTGCATTCTATTCCACATTCCATTCCACTTTCCATTTCACATTCCGTTCCTTTCCATTCAACATTCCATTCCACGTTCCATTACATGTTCCATTCCATTCCATTCCTCGTTCCGTTTCAAGTTCTATTCCACATTCCATTCCACATTACATTTCGCATTCTATTCCACATTCCATTCCACATTCCATTCCATTCCACTCCAGATTGCATTCCACATTTCATTCCATTGCATTCCACATTCCATTCCATTCCATTCCACATTCCATCCCATTCCATTCCACGTTCATTTCCATTCCATTCCATGTCCCATTCCACATTCCATTCCACATTCCATTCCACGTGGCTTTCCATTCCATTCCAGGTTCCATTCCACGTTCCATTCCATTCCATGCCACATTCCATTACACATTCCATTGCACATTCCTTTCCAACTTGCATTCCACACTGCAATCCACTTTCAATTGCACGTTCCATTCCATATTCTGCTGCGCTTTTCTGTTCCATTCCATTCCAAGATCCATTTCACACTCCATTCTAGTCCATTCCAAGTCCCATTGCTCATTCCAGTCCACATTCCATTCCATTCCATTCTACATTCCATTCCAAAGTCCATTCCATTCCATTCCACATTCCTTTCCACTTTCCATTTCACATTCCATTCCACGTTCCATTCCACACTGCATTTCACATTCCATTCCACATTCCATTGCATTCCATTACATATTCCATTCCACTTTCCATTTCACATTCTGTTCCATTCCATTCTGCATTCCATTCCACGTTCCATTACAAGTTCCATTCCGTTCCATTCAACATTCCGTTTCTCGTTCTATTCCACACTCCATTCCACATTCCATTTCACATTCCATTCCACATTCCATTCAACATTCCATTCCATTCCACTCAACACTGCTTTCCACATTTTATTCCATTACATTCCACATTCCATTCCATTCCATTCCACATTCCATCCCTTTCCGTTTCACGTTCCATTCTTCATTCCATATCTCATGCCATCCCATTCCATTCCACATTCCATTGCATTGCATTAAACATTCCATTCCATTCCTTTCCACATTCCATTCACTTCCACATTTCATTCCATATTACATTCCACGTTCCCTTTCATTCCATTCCACGTTCCACTTTCCTTTCCACATTCCATTCCACATTCCATTCAGCAATCCATTCCACGTTACATTCCACATTACATTCCGTGGCATTCCACATTCCATTCCACATTCCATTCCACATTCCACTCCATTCCTTTCCACTATCCATTAAATATTCCTTTCCACATTCCATTCCACATTGCATTCCATTCCATTCCACAATCCATTCCAAAGTCCATTCCATTCCATTCCACAATCCTTTCCACATTCGATTCCACATTCTGTTCCACAGTCCATTCCAAATTGCATTATACATTCAATTCCACATTCCATTCTCATTCCATTGCATTTTTTTCCACTTTCCTTTCCACATTCCTTTGCATTCCAATTCACATGCCACTCCACATTCCATTCCATTCTATTCTATTCCACATTCCATTCAACATTCCATTCCACATTTCATTCTGCAGTCCTTTCCTTTCCGTTCCAAATTCCATTCCACTTCAATCAACATTCCAGTCCACATTTCTTTCAATTCCATTCCACATTCCCTTCCACATTCCATTCCACATTGCATTCCATTCCCTTCCACATTCTATTCCATTCCATTCCATTCCATTCCATTCCATTCCATTCCACGTTCCATTCCACCTTCCTTTAAATTCTATTCCACATTCCATTTCACATTCCAGTCCATTTCATTCCACAATTGATTCCATTCCATTCCGCATTCAATTCCATATTCAATTCCACATTCCATTTCATTCCATTCCACATTCCATTCCATTCCATTCCATTCCATTCCATTCCACGTTCCATTCAACATTCGATTCCACATTCCATTTGATTCCATTCCGCATTCCATTCCATTCCATTCCATTCCACGTTCCATTCCACATTCCATTCCATTCCATTACACGTTCGTTTGCACGTTCCATTCCACATTCCATTGCATTCCATTCCACGTTTCATTCTACACCCAATTCCACATTCCATTCTACATTATATTCCGTTCCATTTCACATTCTTTTCCACATTCCATGCCACGTTGAATTCCACATTCTTTTCTATGTTCAATTCCAGTTTCCATTCTATGTTGCATTCCATTCCATTTCACGTTCCATTCCATATTCTATTCCACGATCCATTCCATTCCATTCCTTTCCACTTTCCATTCCACGTTCCATTCAAAATTCCTTTGCATTCCATTCCAACTTCCACTCCACAATGCATTCCACATTCCATTCCGCCTTCCATTCCATTCCATTACACAATCCATTCCACATTCCATTCCACTTTCCATTCCACATTCCATTAAAGTCCATTCCACATTCCATTCCACATTCCATTCCACCTTCCATTCCGCATTCCATTCCATTCCATTCCATTCTATTCCACATTCCAATCCGTTCCATTCCACATTACATTCCACATTCCATTCCATTCCATTCCACGTTTCATTCCACATTCCATTGCACATTCCATTCCACATTCCATTCCAATTTCCATTCCACATTCCCTTCTTTTCCATTGATGTCCATTCCACATTAAATTCCACATTCCATTCCATGTTCCATTCCATGTTCCGTTCCATTCCATTCCACATTGCATTCCATTCCATTCCACTTTCCATAGCATTCCATTCCATTCCATTCCACTTTCAATAGCATTCCCTTCCATTCCATTCCGCATTCCATTCCATTCCACATTCTATTCCAGATTCCATTCCATTCTTCTCTACATTCAATTCCATATTCCATTCCATTCCATTCCACGTTTCTTTCCATTCCATTCCACGTTCCATTCCACGATCCATTTCACATTCCATTCCACGTTCCATTCCACATTCCATAGCATTCCATTCTACATTGCATTCCATTTTCCATTCCATTCCTTTCAAAATTACATTTCACGTTCCATTCCACATTCCATTCCATTCTATTCCAGATTCCATAACACATTCCTTTCCACATTCCATTCCACATTCCATTCCACTCCATTCCATTCCACATCCATTCCACATTCCATTACATTCCATTCCACATTCCAGTTCACATTCCATTCTACATTCCATTCCACGTTCCTTTTCATTGCATTCCACGATCCTTTTCATATTCCATTCCACAATCCTTTCCACATTTCTTTACATTCCATTCCGCATTCCATTCCACTTTCCATTCCATTCCATTCCACTTTCCATTCCACATTCGATTGCATATTCCATTGTACGTTCCATTCCACGTTTCATTCCCTTCCATTCCACGTTTCATTCCACATTCCATTCCATTCCATGACATATTCCACATTCCATTCCAAATTTCATTCCACATTCCATTCTGTTCCATAACACGTTCCACTGCACATTCCATTCCACATTCTATTCCACATAACAGTCCACATTACATTCCATTCCATTCCACATTCCATTGCACATTAAATTCCATTCCCTACCACATTTAGTTCCACGTTACATTCCGCATTCCATTCCACATCACATTACACATCCCATTTTATATTCCCTTCCACATTCCATTCCATTCCATTCCCCACTCAATACAAAATTCCATTCCATTCAATTCCCTATTTTATTGCACATTGCATTCCACATTCCATTCCATTCCTTTCCACATTCCAATAGACTTTCCATTCCATTCCATTCCATATCCCATTCCACTTTCCATTGCATTCTGTTACATATTTTATTCCACAATCCATTCCACATTCCCTTCCTCAGTTCATTCCATTCCATTCCAGATTCCATTCCACATTCCATTCCATTCCATTCCACATTCCATTCCACAATCCATTCCAATGCTTTACACATTACTTTCTGCTTTCGTTTCCACATTCCCTTCAACATTCCATTCCATTCCTTTCCACATTCCATTCAACATAACATTCTACATTCCCTTCCACATTCCATTAAATTCCATTACACATTCCGTTCCACATTCCATTGCATTGCATTCCACATTACATTCCACATTCGATTCCACATTCCCTTCCACATTCCATTCCATTCCTTTCCAAATTCCATTCCACATTCCAATCCATTCCCATCCGCATTCCATTCCACATTCGATTACATTCCTTTTCACATTCCACTCCATTCCATTCCACATTCAATTCCACATTCCATTGTACCTTCTATTCCATTCCTTTCCACGTTTCATTCCACCTTCCATTCTACATTCCATTCGAATTTCTTTTCCACTCCATTCCACGTTCCATTCCAACTTCCATTGCACAATCCATTCCATTGCATAACATTGCAGTCCACATTCCATTCCATTCCATTCCCCATTCCATTTCATTACTTTCCCCGTTACTTTCTTTTCCATTCAACATTCCATTTCACATTCCATTCCACTTTCTATTCCACATTCCCTTCCCAATTCAAATCCACATTCCATTCAATTGCATTCTACTTTCCATTCCACGTTCCTTTCCACATTTCATTCCACGTTCCATTCCATTAAATTCCATGCACCATCCCCTTTTCCATTCCATTCCATTCCATGTACCATCCCCTGTTCCATTCTATTCCATTCCACACTGCATTGCACATTCCATTCCACATTCCATTGCATTCCATTCCACATTCCATTCCACATTCCATTCCACATTCCATTCCACTTTCCATCCCACGTTCCATTCGATTTCCTTCTATGTTCCATTCCATATTCCCCTCTATTCCATTCCACTTTCCCTTCCACATACCATTCCACATTCCATTCTTTATTACATTCTGTTCCATTCCACATTCCATTCGACATTCCATTCCATTCCATTCAACTTTCCATTCCATTACACTCCACATTTCCTTCCACATTCCCTTCCATTATATTCCACATTCTATACCAAGTTCCATTCCAATCAATTCCACGTTCGAGTCCACGTTTCATTCCACATTCCGTTCCACAATCCATTTCGCATTCCAATCCATTCCATTCCACTTTCCATTCCATATTCCATTCCGTTCCATTCCACATTCCATTCTCATTTCAGTGCATTTCATTCCACATGCCACTCCATTCCACATTTCATACCACATTCCATTCCATTCCATTCCATTCCACATACCATTCCTCATTCCATTTCTCTTTCCATTCCGTGATCCATTCCATGTTCCATTCCAAGTTCCATTAAATTCCATTCCACCTTCCATTCTATTCTATTCCATGTTCCATTTCATTCTATTCCACATTCCATTCCACTTTCCATTTGTCATTCCCTTCCACATACTATTTCATTTTCCTTTCCTTTCCCTTCCATTCCATTACACATTCCTTTCCATTCCGTTGCTCATTCCATTCCACTACATTCCACGATCCATTCCACATTTCATTTCGTTCCATTCTATTCCACATTCCGTGCAATTCCATTAAAGAGTCCATTCCACATACCATTCCACATTCCATTCCACGTTCCATTCCATTCCATTCCACTTTCCAATTCATTCCATTTCACATTGGAATCGATTCCATTCCACATTCTACTGCATTCCATTCCAAGTTGCATTCCATTCCGTTCCACGTCACATTCCGCATTCCATTCCATATTACATTCCACGTTCCATTCCAATTTATTTCACATTCCTTTCCATTCCATTCCACGTTCCATTCCAATTTCCATTCAACATTCCATTCCACATTCAATTTCACGTTGCATTCCATTCCATTCCACATTCCATTGCATTCCATTCCACATTCCATTCCATCCCATTCCAAATTGCATTCCATTCCATTCTATTCCATATTCCATTCCATTACTGTCAACATTCCATTCCATTACATTGCACATTGCATTCCACATGCCATTCCACCATTCCATTCCACATTCCATTGCACGTTCCATTCCATTACAATCCACGTCCCATTCTATTCCATTCCAACTTCCATTCCATTCAATTCCACATTTCACTACATTCCATTGCATTCCACATTCTATTCCATTCCATTCCGCATTGCACTCTATCCCATTCCGCTTTATTCCACATTCCATTCCGTTCCATTCCACTTTCCATTCCACATTCAATTCCACATTCTTTTCCACTTTCCATTCCATTTCATTCCACATTCCATTGAATTCCATTGCACATTCCATTCCACGTTCTCTTCCATTCCATTGCACATTCCATTCCATTCCATTCCATTCCACATTCTATTCCTTTCAATTCCTCATTTCATTCCATTGCATTGCATTCCATATTCCGTTCCATTCCATTCCTAATTTCATTCCACTCCACTGCATTCCACATTCCATTCTATTCCATTCACATTCCATTCCATTCCACATTCCATTCCACATTCCGTTCCACATTTCAATTATTTCCATTCCACATTCCATTCTATTTTCCATTCCATTCCATTCCACATTCCATTCCACATTCCGTTCCATTCCATTCCACATTCCATTGCACATTCCACTGCATTCCATTCCACATTCCTTTCGATTCAACTCCACCATCCTTTTCACAGTCCTTTCCATTCCATTCCACTTTCCATTGCAGATTCCATTCCACATTCTATTGTATTCCACTCCACATTTCATTCCACGTTCCATTCCATTCCTTTCCACGTTCCATTCCACGTTTCATTCCACATTCCATTCCACATTCCATTACATATGCCATTCCACATTCCATTACAAATTCCATTCCATATTCCATTCCACATTCCATTCCATGTTCCATTCCATTCCGCTTTCCATTCCACATTCCATTTTACTTCATTCCACTCTCCATTTCATTCCATTGTGCATTCCATTACAAATTCCATTTCCCTTTCCATTCCATTCCATTCCATTCCACATTCCATTCCATTCCATTCAAATCCACATTCCATTCCATTCCATTCCAATCCTCATTCCATTCCATTCCAATCAAAGTTCAATTCCATTCCACATTCCATTCCATTCCATACCACATTCCATTCAACATTCCATTGCACATTCACTTCCATTGTATTCTATTCCACGTTCCATTCCATTCCATTCCACATTCCTTTCCATTCCATTCCATATTCCATTACACATTGAATTCCCCTTTCAATTCCCTTCAATTCCAGGTTCCATTGCATTCCATTCCATTCATTTCCACGTTCCATTCAATTCCACTCCACATTCCATTGCATTCCATTACATGTTCTGTTCTATTCCATTCCACATTGTATTCCATTCCATTCCCATCCATTATACATTCCAATCCATTCCATTCCACTTTCCATTCCATTCCACTCCATTCAATTCCACATTCCATTCCACATTGCAACCCATTTCTTTCCACGTTCCACTCCATTCCATTCCACAATCTTTTCCATTTTATTGCACATTCCAATCCACATTCCACTACTTTCCATTGCTTTGCACATTTCATTCCTCATTCTATTGCATTCCATTTCACATTCAATTGCATTCCATTCCATTCCACATTCCATTGCACATTCCATTTCTTTCCATTTCACATTACTTTCCATTCCATTCCACATTCCATTCCGCATTCAATTCCATTCCATTCCACATTCCATTCGACATTCCATTCCTTTCCATTCTGCATTCCATACTACATTTCATTCCATATTACTTTCCACATTCCATTTCACATTCCATTCCACATTCCATTACACATTCCTTTCCACGTTCCATTCCACGTTCCATTGCATTCCACTTTCCATTCCACATTCCATTCTATTCCATTCCACATTCCAATTCATTCCATTCAACATTCCATTGCAAATTCCATTTCACTTTCAATTCCATTCCATTTCATTCCACATTCCATTCCATTCCATTCCACAGTGCATTTCCTTCCTCTCCACATTCAATTCCAAATTCCATTTCACTTTCCATTCCTTTCCATTCCAATCCACAATCCTTTGAATTCCATTCCAAGTTCAATTTCATTCCACATTCCCTTCCATTCCTTTCCACATTCCATTACTCATTCCATTGTATATGCAATTCCATTCCATTCTATTCCACTTTCCATTCCATTCCATTCCACCTTTCATTTCATTCCGTTTCACATTCCACTCCACTTTTCATTCCACATTCCTTTACCCGTTCTATTGCATTCAATTCCATGGTACATTCCATTCCATTGCATTCAATATTTCATTCCATTCCATTCAATTCCACGTACCATTGCATTCCATTGCATTCCACTTTCCATTCCATTCCATTCCACATTCAATTCCATTCCATTCCACATTCCATTCCATTCCATTCCAATCCACATTCCATTCCATTCCATTCCAATTTGATTTCCGTTCGACATTCCTTTCCATTGTATTCCACATTCCATTCCACATTCCATTGCACATTCACTTCCATTGTGTTCTATTCCACATTCCATTCCATTCCATTCCTAATTCCATTCCATTCCGTTCCACGTTCCATTCCATTCCACTCCACATACCATTCCACATTCCACTCCACATTCCATTCCAAATTCCATTTCACTTTCCATTCCATTCCATTCCAATCCGCATTCTATTGAATTCCCTTCCAAGTTCAATTCCATTCCACATTCCCTTCCATTCCTTTCCACATTCTATTTCACATTCCGTTGCATATGCCATTCTATTCCATTCTATTCCATATTCCATTACTTTCCATTCCACCTTTCATTTCATTCCATTCCACATTCCATTCCACTTTCCATTGCACATTACTTTACCTGTTCTATTGCATTCAATTCCACGTTACTTTCCATTCCATTGTATTCAACTTTCCATTCCTTTCCATTCAATTCCACGTACCATTCCATTCCATTGCATTCCACACTCCATTCCATTCCATTCCACATTCCATTCTATTCCATTCCACATTCCATTCCATTCCATTCCACATTCCATTCCATTCCATTCCACATTCCATTCCATTCCATTCCAATCCACATTCCATTCCATTCCATTCCACATTCCATTCCACATTCCATTGCACATTCACTTCCATTCCATTCTATTCCACATTCGATTCCATTCCACATTCAATTACATTGCATTCCACATTCCATTCCATTCCACTCCACATACCATTCCACGTTCCATTCCACGTTCCATTCCACATTCTATTCCATTCTACTCCACTTTCCATTCCACTTTTCATTCCACATTCCATTCCATATTCCATTCCACATTCCACTGCAATTTTCATTCCACATTCCATTCCACATTCCATTCAACATTCCATTCCACATTCCATTCCATTCCATTCCACATTCCGTTCTCATTCCATTGCATTGATTTCCACATTCCCTTCCACATTCCATTCCATTCCACTTTTCATACCACATTCCATTCCACGTTCCATTCCATGCTCCATTCCACATTCCATTCCATGTTCCATTCCATTCCATTCCATTCCTCTTTCCATTCCATTCCATTCTACGTTCCAATTCATTCCGTTCCACATTCCATTCCACATTCCATTTCAGATTCCGTTCCACATTGTATTTCACTTTCCAGTCCATTCCATTCCATTCCACATTCCATTCCAGTACATTCCATTCCATTCCACCTTTCATTCCATTGCATTCTGCATTCCATTCCATTCTATTCTTTCCATGCCACTTTTCATTGCACTTTGCATTCCACATCGCATTCCATGTTCCATTCCATTTCCCATTCCAGGTTGGGTTCCTTTCCATTCCACGTCGCATTCCATGTTCCATTCCATGTCGCATTCCAGGTTGCATTCCTTTCCATTCCACATTCCATTCCATTCCATTCCACATTCCATTCCATTCCATTCCACGTTCCATTCCACGGTCCATTCTACTTTCCTTTCGACGTTGCATTCCAAGTTGCATTCCATTACATTCCACAATCCATTCCACGTTCCATTCCATTAAATTCCACGTTCCATTCCATTCCATTCCACATTCCATTCCACATTCCATTCCATTCAATTCCACGTTGCATTCCATTCCATTACACATTGCATTCCACGTTCCATTCCATTCCATTCCACTTTCCATTCCACGTTCCATTCCATTCCATTCCATTCCACTTTCCATTCCACGTTCCATTCCACATTCCATTCCTTTCCATTCCACATTCCTTTCCATTCCATTTCACATTCCATTCCATTCAGTTCGACATTCCATTCCACTCTCCATTCCACGTTGAATTCCATATTACATTCCATGTCCCATTCCACTTTCCATGCCTTTCCATTCCACATTCCATTCCATTCCATTCCATATTCCATTCCATTCCAATCCACATTCCATTTCACATTCCATTCCACATTCCATTCCATTCCATTCCACGTTCTAGTCAACATTACAATCCATTCAATTTCACGTTCCATTCCATATTCCATTCCACTTTCCACTTTCCCTTCCAGTTCAATTCCATGATCCATTCCAGGTTCAATTACAGGAACTATTGCCCTTTCCATTACACATTCCGTTCCATTCCATTGCATTCCATGCCACATTCCCTTCCGCATTACATTCCACATTCCATTCCACCTTCCATTCCACATTCCTTTCCATGTTCTCTTCCACGTTCCTTTCCACTTTCCATTCCATTTCATTCCACGTTCCATTCCACTTTACATTTCTTTCCATTCCACTTTCCATTCCACATTCCAATGCACATCCCATTCCACTTTCCATTCCATGTTCCATTCCATGTTCCATTCCACATCCCATTCCAAGTTCCAATGCACATTCCATTCGATTCCATTGCACTTTCCCTTCCACATTACATTCTACATTCCTTTCCATGTTCCATTCCACTTTTCATTTCATGTTGGATTCCACATTCTATTCCATTCCATTCCACTTTCCATTCTACTTTCCATTCCACTTTCCATTCCACATTTCATTCCTCATTCCACTGCAAATTCCATTCGACATTCCATTCCACATTCCATTGCACATTCCATTCCACTCCATTCCGCATTCCTTTCCAAATTCCGTTCCACATTCCATTCCACCTCCCGTTCCACCTTCCATTCCACATTCCATTCCACTTCCTTTAATTCCACATTCCATTCCTTTCCATTCCACGTTACATTCCACATTCCTGTCCACGTTCCTTTCCAAGTTCCATTCCACGTTGCATTCCGTTCCATTCCACGTTCCATTCCATATTCCATTCCACATTCCAATTCACATTCCATTACACTTTCCATTCCATTCCATTCCACGTTCCATTAAGCATTCCATTGCACATTCCATTCCACATTCCATTCCACATTCCATTCCACTTCCCATTCCTTTCCATTCCATGTTCCCTTTCATTCCATTCTATAATCCATTTCATTCCATTAAACATTCCATTATACATTGAATTTCACATTTCATTCCACATTCCATTCCATTCCAATCCACATTGCATTCCTTTCCATTCGACGTTCCTTTCTGTTCCACTTTCCATTACATTCCATTCCACTTTCCAGTTCATTACATTCCACATTCCATTCCACATTGCATTACAGTCCATTCCATTCGACTTTCCATTCCACATTCCATTCCACATTCCATTCCCTGTTCCATTCCATTCCATTCCACATTCCATATTATTCCCTGCCATTCCACATTGCATTCCATTTCATTCCACATTCCATTCCATTCCATTACACATTGCATTCGTTATTGCATTCCACATTCCATTCCATTCCATTCTACATTCCATTCCATTCCATTCCACATTCAGCTCCATTCCATTACACATTCCATTCAACATTCCATTTCACATTCCTTTCCACATTCCATTCCATTCCTTTCCACATTCCATTCCACATTCCATTTAAAGTTCTGTTCGTTTCCACTCCACATTCCATTCCACGTCCCATTCCATTTCACTCCACTTTCAATTCCACAGTCAATTCAATTCCATTTCACGTTCCATGCTACCATCCATTCCACATTCCAATCCACGTTCCATTCCGTCCATTTCACATTCCATTCCACATTACATTCCACTTTCCATTCCATTCAATTCCACATTGCATTTCACATTGCATTCCACATTCCATTCCACATTCCTTTCCATTCCAGTCCGCATTCCATTCCACGTTCCATTCCACGTTCCATTAAATGTTCCACTATACATTCTGTTCCAATTTCCATTCCACTCCATTCCATTCCATTCCATTCCACATTCCATTCAACATTCCTTTCCACATTTCATTCCACTTCATTCCAATTTCCTTTACACGTTCCATTCCACATTGCATTCCATTCCATTCCACATTCCATTTCTCATTCCATTCCATTCCATTCCACTTTCCATTCCACATTCCATTCCATTCCATTCCACATTCCATTCCATTCCATTCCACATTCCATTCAACGTTCCATTCTACATTCCACTCAATTAAATTCCACATTCCATTCCCCATTCCATTCCGTTCCATTCCACTTTCCTTTCCACATTCTATTCCACATTCCATTCCATTGCATTCCACATTCCATTCCATTCTGTTCTACATTCCATTTTACGCTCCATTCCATTCCATTCCATGTCCAATTCCACATTGCAATCCATACTTCATTTCACATTGCATTACACTCTGTTTCACATTGCATTCCACATTCCACTACATTCCATTCCACAATCCATTCCACAGTCCATTCGATTCCATCCCACATTCCATTCCACGTTCCATTCCGTTGCATGCCACGTTCAATTATACCTTTCATTCCATTGCATTTGACTTTCTATTCCGCTTTCCATTCCACATTCCTTTTCACATTCCGTTCCGTTCCATTACACATTCCATTCCACACTCCATTGCACATTGCATTCCACATTCCATTCTGTTCCATTCCAAATTTCGTTCCACATTTCATTCCACATTCCATCCCACATTCCATTCCACATTCCATTAAATTCCTTTCCACTTTCCATTCCATTCCATTCCACATTCCATTCCACTTTCCATTCAGCATTCTATTCCAAGTTCCATTCAATATCATTCCACATTCCATTCCATAGTCCATTCCATTCCATTCCACTTTCCGTTCAACTTTCCATTCCCCATTCCATTCCACATTACATTCCATTCCATTCCACATTCTATTCCACATGCCGTTCCACATTCCATTCCATTCCACATTCCATTCTATTCAATTGCACATTCCATTCCGCATTCCATTCCTTTCCTTTCACATTTAATTCCACATTCCATTCCACATTTCATTCCACATTCCATTCTATTCCACATTCCATTACACGTTCAATTCCATTACATTCCACGTTCCATTCCACGTTACACTCCACTTTCCGTTACACATTCCAATCCACATTCCATTACACATTCCGCTCTAATTTCCATTCGACAATACATTCCACATTACATTCCACAATCCATTCCACATTCCACTCCATTCCATGCCACATTCCATTCCACGTTCCATTCCTTTCCATACCACTTTCAATTCCACATTCCATTCCGTTATATTTTACATTCCATTCCACATTAATTTCCAAAATCCATTTCACATTCCATTACGTTTTATTACACATTCCAACCCTCACTCCATTCCACTTTCTATTCCACATTCCATTCCACGTTCCATTCCGTTCCATTCCACATTAAGTTTCACACTCCATTCCACATTCCATTCCACACTCCTTTCCACATTCCATTCCACATTCTCTTCCGTTCCATTCCACATTCCTTTATGCTTTCCATTCCGCATTCCATTCCACATTATATTCCACATTCCATATTCTATTCCACATTCCATTCCACATCCCATTCCACATCCTATTCCGTTCCATTCCACATTCCTTTCCTCCTTCCAATCCACATTCCATTCCATTTAATAACACATTCAATTAAGCATTCCATTCCATTCTTTTCACATTCCATTCCGTTAAATTCCAGATTCCTTTACACATTCAATTATACATTCCGTTCCACATTCCATTCCACATTCCATTCCCTTCCATTCAACATTCCATTGAATTCCATTCCACATTGCATTTCACATTCCCTTCCGTTCCATTCCACATTCCTTTCCACATTCCATTGCACATTCTATTCCACTCCATTTCACATTCCATTCCACATTCCACTCCATTCCGTTCCAATTCCTTTCTACGTTCCATTCCACAATCCATTCCACATTGCATCCCACATTCCATTCCATGTTCCATTCCATTCCATTCCACGTTCAATTCCACATTCCATGGCATTACATTTTACATTCTATTACTCATTCAATTCCAAATTCCATTACACATTCCATTCTGTTCCATTCCCCATTCCTTTCCACATTCCATTCCATTCCAATCCACATACCATTCCATTACATTACTATCCACATTCCATTCCATTGCAATCCAAGTTCAATTCCATTTCGCGTTCCATTCCATTCCATTCCACATTACATTCCACATTCCATTCCACATTCCATTGCAGTTTCACTTCCATTCTATTCTATTCCAAATTCCATTCCATTCCATTCCACATTCCATTCCATTCCATTCCATATTCCATTACACATTCCATTCCCCGTTCAATTCCATTCAATTCCACGTTCCATTGCATTCCATTCCATTCAGTTCCACGTTCCATTCAAATCCATTCCACATTCCATTCCATTCCATTCCACATTCCATTCCATTCCATTCCACATTGTTTACCACTCTATTCTCATTCCATTATACATTCCAATACATTCCATTCCATTTTCCATTCCATTCCACTCCACTCCTTTACACATTCCATTCCACATTGTAACCCATTCCATTCCACATTCCACTCCATTCCATTCCACAATCCATTCCATTCCATTCCACATTCCTATCCACATTCCACTACATTCCCTTCCTTTGCACATTCCATTCCACTTTCCATTCCATTCCATTTCACATTCAATTCCATTCCATTTCATTCCACATTCCATTCCACATTCCATTTCTTTCCATTTCACATTCCTTTCCATTCCATTCCACATTCCATTCCCCATTCAATTTCATTACATTCCACATTCCATTGGGCATTCCATTCCTTTCCATTCCGTGTTCCATACTACATTTCATTCCATATTCCATTCCACATTCCATTTCACATTCCATTCCACATTCCATTTCACATTCCATTCCATATTCCATTACACATTCCTTTCCACATTCCATTCCATGTTCCATTGCGTTCCACTTTCCATTCCACAGTCCATTCTATTCCATTCCACATTCCATTTCAAACCATTTCACATTCCATAGCAAATTCCATTTCACTTTCAATTCCATTCCATTCCCTTCCACATACCATTCTATTCCATTCCACTGTGCATTTCATTCCACTCCACATTCCATTCCAAATTCAATTTCACTTTCCATTCCATTCCATTCCATTCCAAATTCCTTTCCATTCCATTCCAATCCACATTCCATTCCATTCCATTCCAATTTCAATTCCTTTCCACATTCCATTCCATTGCATTCCACATTGCATTCCACATTCCATTGTACATTCACTTCTATTCTATTCCACATTCCATTCCATTCAATTCCACATTGTATTCCGTTCCATTCCACGTTCCAGTCCATTACGCTCCACATACCATTCCACATTACATTCCACATTCCGTTCCACATTCCATACATTCCATTCCTCATTCTATTCCGTTGCGTTCCACATTGCATTCCACATTCCATTCCACATTCCATTCAACATTTCATTCCACATTCCATTCCATTCCATTCTACATTCCGTTCTCATTCCATTGCATTCATTTCCACATTCCATTCCACATTCCATTCCATTCCATTCCACTTTTCATACCACATTCCATTTTACGTTCCTTTCCATGCTCCATTCCATGTTCCCTTCCATGTTCCATTCCATTCCGTTTCATTCCTCGTTCCATTCCATTCCATTCCACGTTCCAATTCATTCCGTTCCACATTCCATTCCACATTCCATTTCACTTTCCGTCCCACTTTATCTTTCACTTTCCAATCCATTCCATTCCATTCCACATTCCATTCCAGTCCTTTCCATTCCATTCCACTTATCATTCCATTGCATTCCGCATTCCTTTCCATTCTATTCCATTCCGTTCCACATTCCATTCCACTTTCCTTTCCACGTCGCATTCAGTGTTCCATTCCACTTCCCATTCCAGGTCGCATTCCTTTCCATTCCACATCACATTCCATGTTCCATTCCATGTCCCATTCCAGGTTGCATTCCTTTACACTCCACATTCCATTCCATTCCATTCCACATTCCCTTCTATTCCATTCCATTCCACGTTCCACTCCACGATCCGTTCCACTTTCCTTTCCATATTGCATTCTAAGTTCCATTCCATTCCATTCCACATTTGGTTCCACGTTCCTTTCCATTAAATTCCACGTTCCATTCCATTCCATTCTACATCCTGTTCCACGTTCCATTCCACATTCCATTCCACGTTCCATTCCGTTTTGTTCCACTTTCCATTCCTCGTTCCATTCCTTTCCATTCCACATTCCTTTCCATTCCATTTCACATTCCATTCCATTCGTTTCGACTTTCCATTCCACTCTCCATTCCACATTGAATTCCATGTTCAATTCCACGTCCCATTGCAAGTTCCATTCCTTTCCATTCCACATTCCATTCCATTCCATTCCATTCCACATTCCATTCCACATTCCATTCCACATTCCATTCCATTCCATTCCACGTTCCATTCAACATTCCACTCCATTCAATTTCACGTTCCATTCCATATTCCATTCCACATTCCACATTCCCTTCCAGTTCCATTCCACGATCCGTTCCACGTTCAATTACACGATCCATTGCACTTTCCATTCCACATTCCATTCCATTCCTTTCCATTCCATACCACATTCCCTTCCACATTACATTCCACATTCTATTCCACGTTCCATTCCACATTCCTTTCCATCTTCTCTTCCACGTTCCATTCCACTTTCCATTCCATTTCATTCAACGTTCCATTCCACGTTACATTTCTTTCCATTCCACTTTCCATTCCACTTTCCATTACACATCCCATTCCAATTTCCATTCCATATTCCATTCCATGTTCCATTCCACGTTCCAATGCACATTCCATTCCATTCATTTCCACATTCCTTCCTCATTACATTCTACATTCCCTTCCGTGTTCCATTCCACGTTCCATTCCACATTCTATTCTATTACAATCCACTTTCCATTCCACCTTACATTCCACATTCCATTCCACATTCCATTCCACATTCCATTGCACATTGCATTCCACATTCCATTCCACATTCCATTTCTTTCCTTTTCACTTTGCTTTCCATTCCATTCCACATTCCGTTCCACATTCAATTCCATTACATTTCACATTCCACTGGACATTCCATTCCATTCCATTCCGCGTTCCTTTCCTTTGCATTCAAATTTCTATTCTAAAACATTCCATGTTCCATTCCATAATATTCCCCATTCCATTCCACTCCATTCCACATTCTATTGCATTCCACATTCCATTCTATTCCATTTCACATTCCACTTCATTCCATTCCATTCCTTTCCACATTCCATTGCATTCCATTCCACATTCCATTCCATTTAATTGCATTCCATTTCATTCCATTCTACATTCCATTCCATTCCACATTCCATTCCATTCCACATTCCATTCCACTGTATTGTATTCCATTCCATTCCATGCCATTCCATTCCACGTTCCTTTCCATTACACATTCCATTCCATTCCATTCCGCATTCCATTGCATTCACTTATTGCATTCCATTCCATTCCTTTCCACATACGATTATATTCAACATTCCATTCCACATTCCATTCAACGTTCCATTCCACGTTCCATACCATTCCATTAATCTCCAGATTCCATTCCTCATTTCTTTCTATTCCATTACACATTCCATTCCATTAATCTCCATATTCCATTCCTCATTTCATTCCATTCCATTTCACATTCCATTCCACATTCCATTACACAATCCATTGCACTCCATTCCATTCCACATTCCATTCCACATTCCATTCCATTCCACGTTCCTTTCCACGTTCCATTCCAATTTCCATTCTACATTCCATTCCACATTCCATTCCATTCCACTCCGCAATCCATTTCACATTCCAATCCATTCCATTCCAAATTCCTTTGTATATTCCATTTCACATTCCATTCCATTCAGTTGAATTCCATTCCACATTCCATTCCATTCCAATCCATATTCCATTCCATTCCATTCCACATTCCTTTCCATTCCACTTTCAATTCCATTCCAGGTTCCATTCCATTGCACCCTCATTCCGTTCCATTCCATTACACATTCCATTCCATTCCATTACACATTCCATTCCACATTCCATTTCATTCAATTCTATTCCACATTCCATTCCCTTCCATTCTGCATTCGATTCCATTCCATTCCACATTCCATTCCATTCAATTCCACATGCCATTCCATTCCATTCTTTCCTCATTCCTTTCCATCCCATTCGTCATTCCATTCCATTGCATTCCATTCCATTACTAATTCCATTACATTCCATTCCAGATTCTATTCCATATTCCATTCCGCGTTGTAATCCACATTCCTTTCCATGCTCCATTCCTCGTTCCATTCCACATTCCATTCCACGTTCCATTCTGCATTGCATTCCATTCCAATTCACATTCCATGGATTTCTATTCAATTTTATTCCAAATTCTTTTCGATTCCGTTCCGCATTCCACACCAATCCATTCCATTTCATTCCACATTCCATTCCATTCCATTCCATTCCACATTCCATTTCATTTCATTCCACATTCCATTCCGCATTCCATTCCATTCCATTCCACTCCACATTCCATTCCTTTCCATTCCACTTTCCCTTCCACATTCCATTCCACGTTGCATTCCACATTCCATTTCACATTCCATTCCACGTTCCGTTCCACGTTCCATTCCTACCATTCCACCTTCCATTCCCCCTTCCTCTCCACATTCCACTACATTCCATTCCATCTTCAATATCACATTCCATTCCATGACTTTCCATTCCACATTCTATTCCATTACTTTCCATTCCACATTCCTTTCCATTCCTTTCCATTCAACAGTCCATTCCACATTCTATTCTATTCAATTCCATATTCCATTGTATTCCTTTCCACATTCCTTTCTATTCCATTCCACTTTCCATTCCACGTTCCATTCTACGTTATATTCCGCTTTCCATTCCTCTTTCCATTCCACATTCCATTCCACATTGCATTCCACATTCCATTCTTCATTCCATTCCATTCCGCATTCCATTTCATTCCATTCCACATTCCATTCCTTTCCATTCCAGATTCCTTTGCATTCCATTAAACATTGAATTCCACATTGCATTCCACGTTACTTTCAACATTCCATTCCATTCCATTCCACGTTCCTTTCCATGTTCCTTTAAATTCCTTTCCACTTTCCTTTCCACATTCCAACACGTAGCTTTCCCCATTACTTCAGTTCCATTCCACGTTCCATTCCACTATCCATTCCACATTCCATTCCATTCCATTCCACATTCCATTCCACCTTCCAGTGAAAATTCCTTTCCACAATCCATTCCACATTCCATTGCATTCCATTCCACAATCCATTCCATTCCATTCGACATTCCATTCCACATTTCATTCCACGTTCCATTTCATTCCATTCCACATTCCATTATATGTTCCATTCCATTACATTCAACGATCCATTCTGCGTTCCATTCCATTTTCCATTCCATTCCATTCCCCATTCCATTTCATTCCATTCCACTTTCCATTCCACTTTCCATTCCACATTCCTTTCCCCGTTCAATTGCATTCAATTCCACGTTACATTCCATTCCATTGCATTCTATGTTCCATTACATTCCATTGAATTCCATGTACCATTCCATTCCATTGCATTCCACATTCCTTTGCATTCCATTCTACATTTCATTCTATTCCATTCCACATTCCATTCCGTTCCACATTCCATTCATTTCCAAATTCCTTTGCATTCCATTCCACATCCCTTTCCATTCCATTCCACATTCCTTTCCATTCCATTCCACATTCCATTCCACATTCCATTGCATTTCATTCCACATTCCATTCCACATTCCATTCCATTCCATTCCACTTTCCATTCCACATTCCATTCAATATTCCATTCCATTCCATTCCACTTTGGATTCCATTCCATTCCACATTCCATTCCTTTCCACTCCACATTCCATTCTATTCCATTCCACATTCTTTCCATGCCATTCCACATTCCATACCGCTTTCCATTCCATTGTATGCCACTTTCCTTTCCATGCCATTCCACATTGTTTTCCACTTTCAATTTCAATACATTCCACATTCCATTGCATTCCATTCATTTCCAGGCTATATTCCATTCCTTTGCTTTGCATTCCACATTACATTCCATTTCATTCCACATTCCTTTCCATTCCATTACATTCCACCTTCCATTCCATTCCATCACACATTACATTCCACGGTCCATTCCTCTTTCAAATGCAAGTTCCATTTCGCTTTCCATTCCACATTCCATTCCATAGAATTCCAAATTCCTTTCCATTCTATTTCACATTCCATTCCATTCCTTTCCAAATTTCACTCCATTCCATTCCATTCCCTTCCAAGTTACATTCCACATTCCATTCCATTAAATTCCACTTTCCATTCCATTCCACATTCCATTCAACATTCCATTCAAATCCTGTCCACATTACACACTACATTTCAAGTTCCATTCCACTTTCCATTCCACGGTCCATTCCACGTCCCATTCCATGTTCCGTTCCATTCCATCCCACGTTCCATTCCACTCTCCTTTGCATTCCATTCCAAATTCCATTCCATTACATTACACTTTCCATTCCACCTTCCAATCTATTGCATTCCACATTCCATTCCATTACATCCCACATTCCATTCCACATTCCATTCATTTCCATTCTACATTCCATTCCATTCCATTACACATTCCAATCCATATTCCATTACATTCCGTTCCATATTCCCTTATATCACATTCCACATTCCATTCCATCACACTCCATTACATTCCACATTGCATTTCACATTCAATTCTACTCCATTCCATTCCACATTACATTCCGTTCCAATCCATATTCCATGCCATTCTATTGCACATTCCATTCCTTTCCATTAAACATTCCATTACATTCCATTCAATTCCACATGCCATTCCACATTCCAATGCATTCCATTTCAAATTCCATTCCATGGCATTCCATTCCTTTGCAAACTCCATTCCACATTCCTTTTCATTCCATTCCACATTCCATTCCATTCCACATTCCATTCCATTCCACTTTCCATTCCATACCATTCCATTTCATTCCATTCCAATCAAATTTCCGCTCCATTCCATTCCACGTTCCATTCCTATCCATTCCACATTCCATTCCATTCCATTCCACATTCTATTCCTCGTTCCACTTCATTCCGTTCTACATTTCATTCCAAATTCCATTCCATTCCATTCCACATTCCATTGCATTCCATTCCACATTCCGTTCCACATTCCATTTCATTCCATTCCAGTCCACATTCCATTCAATTCCATTCTGCCTTCAATTCCATTCCATTCCACATTCCATTCCACATTCCATTCCATTCCTCATTCCTTTCCATTCCATTGCACATTCCATTCTGCATTCCATTACATTCCATTCCACTGTTCATTTCATTCCACTCCACATTCCATTCCAAATTCCATTTCACTTTCCATTCCATTCCATTCCATTCCAATCCACATTCCATTCCATTCCATTCCAAGTTCAATTCCATTCCATTCTATTCCACATTCCATTCCATTTCTTTCCATATTTTATTTCATTCCATTCCACATTCCATTCCACTTTCCATTCCACATTCCTTTCCCCGTTCAATTGCATTCAATTCCACGTTACATTCCATTCCATTGCATTCAACGTTCCATTCCATTTCATTCAATTCCACGTAACATTCCATTCCATTGCATTCCACATTCCATTCCATTCCATTCCATATTTCATTCTATTCCATTCCACATTCCATTCCATTCCACATTCCATTCCATTCCATTCCAATCCACATTCCATTCCATTCCATTCTAAATTCAATTCCATTCCACATTCCATTCCATTGCATTCCACATTCCATTCCACATTCCATTCCACATTCCATTCTATTCCATTCCACATTCCATTCCACGTTCCATTCCATTCCATTCCACTTTCCATTCCACTTTCCATTCCATTCCATTCCATGTTACATTCCACATTCCATTGTATATTCCATTCCAACTTAGATTCCACATTCCGTTTCGTGTTACATTCCATGATACATTCCACATTCCCTTCCAATCAAGTTCCATTCCACATTGCATGCCATTCCATTCCACATTCCATTCCACATTGCATTCCACTCTCAATGCATTCTATTCCATTGCACAGTACCTTCCACATTCCTTTACATTTCATTCTATTCCATTGCAAGGCATACCATATTCCATTCAATTGCATTCCATTCCATATTCCATTCCATTCCATTCCACATTCCATTCTACTCCATTCCACATTCCATCCTACTCCATTCCACATTCCATTCCATTCCATTCCATTCCATTGAAAATTATATAACTTTCCATGGCATTCCACATTCCCTTCCTTTCCATTACACTTTCCATTCCTTTGCATTCCATGTTCCATTCCATTCCGTTCCACATTGCATTCCATTGCATTCCACATTCCATTGCCTTCCATTCCGCATTCCATTCCACATCCCATTCCACGTTGCATTCCAGGATCCATTTCACATTCCATTGCATTCCATTTCACATTCCATTCCACATTCCATTCCCTTCCAATCCACATTCCATTCCACTTTGCATTGCATTCCATTCCACATTCAATTACACTACATTCCATTCCACATCCCACTCCATTCCATTCCATTTTCAATTCCATTCCATTCCATATTCCATAGCATTGAATTCCACAATGCATTCGATTCCATTCCACCTCTCATTCCACGTTCCATTCCAAATTCCATTTCACGTTCCATTCCATTCCATTCCATCTTCCATTCCACTTTCTAGTTCACTCCTTTTCACCTTCCTTACCACATTCCACTCCATTCCATTCCAACTTCAATTCCACATTCCTTTCCTTTCCATTCCACATTCCATTCCATTGCTTTCCGCATTCCATTCCATTCCTTTCCACATTCCTTTCAATTACTTTCCATTCCATTCCACATTCCATTCGATTGTATTCCACATTCCATTCCATACAATTCCACATTACTTTCCATTCCATTCCACATTCCATTCCACATTCCATTCCACATTGCTTTCCATTCCATTCCACATTTCATTCCACATTCAATTCCACATTCCATTCCATGCCATTCCAGATTCCATTCCACATTCCATTAAACATTCGATTCTTCAATCCGTTGCATTCCATTTGACATTCAATTCCATCCCATTCCACATTCCATTCCACATTGCATTCCATTGAATTCCATATTCCATTTCACACCATTCTATATTGCATTCCACATTCCATTCCACATTCTGTTTCACATTCCATTCCACATTCCTTTCCTTCCCATTCCACATTCCAATCCACATTCCATTCCATTCCATTCCACATTCCTTTCCACATTCCAAACCACATTCCATTTCACCTTCCCTTCCCTTCCATTTCCCTTTACATTCCATTCCTTTGCACATTCCATTCCTTTCCACAATCCATTCCAAATTAAATTCAACATGCCATTACATTGCCTTCCACGTTCCATTCCACGTTCCATTTCATGTTCCATTCCATTCCATTCCAAATTCAATTCCACATTCCATTCCATTTCTTTTAGCATTCCATTCGAATCCATTCCGCTTTCCATTCCACATTCCATTCCACATTCCATTCTGTTCCATTCCTCATTCCACTCCACACTCCTTTCCATGTTCCATTCCACATTTCATTCCATTCCATTCCCCATTCCATTCCACACTCCATTTCACATTCCATTCCATATTCCGTTCCATTCCTTTTCAAATTCCATTCCACATACTATTCCATATTCCATTGCGTTACATTCCACATTGCATTGCATTCCCTTCCACATTCCTTTCCGCTTTAAAATCCATTCCATTGCACATTCAATTCCATTCCATTCCACTTTCTATTCCACTTTGCATTCCACATTCCATTCCGCAATCCATTCCTTTCCATTCAAAATTCCATTCCACTTTCCATTACACATTCCAATCCACTCCATTCCACATTCAATTCCATTTCATTCCACATTCCATTCCACATTCCATTCACTTTCCTTTAAACCTTCCATTCCACTTCCTTTCCATTCATTTCTACATTCGTTTCCACATTCCAATCCATTGCATTCAACTTTTCATGCCACACTGCATTCCACAATCCATTCCTTTCCACTCCACATTTCATTCTACATTCCATTCCCCATTCCTCTGCATTCCATTCCACATTCTATTCCATTCCATTCCACAATCCATTCCACATTCCATTCCACATTCCATTCCATTGCACATTCCATTCCATTCCATCCGACTTTCCATTCCATGTTCCATTCCACTTTTCATTCCACGATCCATTTCATTCCATTCCATGTTCCATTCTGTTCTATTCCACATTTCATTCCACTTTACAGTTCGCATTCCAATCGACATTCCGTTACAGATTCCTTTGCATTCCATTCCCCATTCCATTCGATTCCATTCCACCTTCCATTCCATTCCCTTCCATATTCCAATGCTTTCTAAATTCCATTCCACATTACTTTCCAAGTTCCATTCCATTCCCTTCCGTGTGGCATTCCACGATCCATTCTGTGTTCCATTCCATTAAAATCCACTTTCTTCTCCACATTCCATTCCATTCCATTTCACGTTCCATTCCACTATTCCATTACAAATTCCAATCCACTTTCCATTCAGTTCCGTTCCACATTTGTTTCCACTCTCCACTCCACATTACATTCCACATTCCAATCCGTTCCATTCCACATTCCATTCCGCATTCCATTCCACATTTCATTCCACAATGCATTCCATTCCATTCCATTTCAGAATCCATTCCATTCCACTCCACATTCCAATCCACTTTGTATTACACGTTCCATTCCACGTTCCATTTCACGTTCCATTCCATTCCGTTCCAGTTTCCTTTCCACATTCCATTCCAGATTCCATTACACATCACTCCAATTCCATTCCACATTCCATTCCGCATTCCATTCCATTCCATTCCACATTCCATTAATCATTCCATTCAACATTGCATTCCACATTCCATTCCACATTCTATTCCATTCCATTCCACATTCCATTCCATCACATTGCATTCCACATTGCGTTCCATTCCATTCCGCATTCCATTCTACATTCCATTACACATTCTTTTCCACATTCTTTTCCATTGCATTCTATTCCACTTTCCATTCCATTCCATTCCACATTGCATTCAGTTACATTCCACATTCCATTCCACATTCCATTCCACATTCTATTCCACGTTGCATTCCACATTCAATTCCACATTCCATTCTAATCCATCCCTCATTCCATTACAATTTACATTCCATTTAATTCCTCCTTCCATTTCACGTTCCATTCCACGTTACATTCCACGCTCCTTTCCACCTTCCATTCCACATTCCATTCCATTCCATTCCTTATTCCATACCATTCCATTCCATTGCATTCCACAATCCATTCTATTCCTTTGCAGTTTCTTGTCCACATTCCATTCCACTTTCCATTCCTTTCCATTCCACATTCCATTCCACATTCCATTCCACGTTCCCTTCCACATTCCATTCAGTTCCATTCCACATTCCATTCCACATTCCCTTAAACATTCTATTGCACTTTCCATTCCACATTCTGTTCCATTCCATTCCACTTTCCATTCCACAAACCATTCCACATTCCATTCCATTCCATTCAACATCCCTTTCAACATTCCATTCCATTCGATGCCGCATTCCATTCCATTCCATTTCACATTTCATTCCCCATTCCATTCCATTCCATTCCACATTCCATTCCACATTCCATTCCATTCCACGTACCATTCCACGTTCCCTTCCACATTCCATTCCACATTCCGTTCCCGTTCCTTTCCACGTTACATTCTATGGTCAAATACATTCCATTACACATTCTATTCCACTTTCAATTCCGCGTTCCATTCCATTGCATTCCACGTTACATTCCACACTCCATTCCATTCTATTCCACATTCCATTCCATATTGCATTCCACGTTCCATTCCACGTTTCATTCCATTCCATTCCACATTCTATTCCATTGCACCTTCCTTTCCACATACCACTCCACTCCTTTAAACATTCCTTTCCACATTCGATTCCATTCAATTGCAACTTCAATTCCACATTCCATTCAATTCCATTCTATTACACATTCCAATCCATTCCACGTACCTTTCCATTCCATTCCACATTCCATTCCTCCTTCCATTGCATTCCATTCCACCTTCCGTTACATGTTCCATTCCACGTTCCATTCCACGGTCCATTCCACATTCAATTCCTCTGCATTCCATATTCCATACTATTCCGTTCTTTTCCATTCCACAATTCTTTCCATTCCATTGCTCATTCCAATCCACATTCCATACAACATTCAATTCCTTTGCATTCCACATTCAACTCCTTTCCATTCCACATTTCTTTCCACACTCCAGTCCACATTGCAATCCACATTCCATTCTGTTTCATTCCACATTACTTTCCACATTTCATTCCAGATTCCATTCCATTCCATGCCACATTCAATTGCATTCCATTCAGCATTCCTTTCCACATTCCCATCTATTCCATTCCACATTCCATTCCACTGCTCATTCCATTTCACATTCTATTCCACATTCCAGTACACATTCCATTGCAGTCCATTCCACATTCCATTACTCATTCTATTCCACTTTCCATTCCACATTACATTGTATTTCATTCCATGTTCCCTTCCACATTCCATTCCACATTCCATTCCACTTTCCTTTCCATTCCATTCAACCTTCAATTCCACGTTCCATTTCTCTGTCCATT
Organism: Pongo pygmaeus; assembly: GCF_028885625.2. Classification (NCBI taxonomy): domain Eukaryota; kingdom Metazoa; phylum Chordata; class Mammalia; order Primates; family Hominidae; genus Pongo; species Pongo pygmaeus. Next base: position 3,705,348 of record NC_085931.1, read on the forward strand.
CCACATTCCTTTATGTCCATTCCGTATTTCATTCCATTCCACTTTCCGTGCCATGATGCATTCCACGTTGCACTCCACGTTCCATTCCATTCTATACCATGTTCCATTCCACATTGCATTCTATTCCATTCCATTTTCCATTCCACATTCCATTCCACATTACATTTCACGTTACATTCCTTTCCATTCCACATTCCTTTCCACATTCCATTCCACATTCCATTTCATTCCATTACACATTCCATTCCACATTCCGCTCAACATTCCATTCCACATTCCATTCCACATTCCATTCCACTTTCCATTCCATTCCACTCCACATTCCATTGCACGTTCCATTGCATGATCCATTCCAATTTCCATTCCCTTTCATTGTACGATCCATTATATTCCATTACACGTTCCATTTCTTTCCATTCCACATTCCATTCCACATTCCATTCCAAATTCCATTTCACAGTCCATTCCACTTTCCATTTCAATTTCCATTCCGTTCCATTCCATTCAATTACACATTCCTTTCCATTCCAATCCACATTCCAAACCATTCCATTCCATGTTCCAATCCTTTTCACATTCCATTCCATTCCATTCCATTCCATTCCACATTAGATTCCATTCCAATCCACATTCCATTCCCTTACATTCCACATTCAATTCCACTTTCCTTTCCACATTCCATTCTATTCCACATTCCATTCAATTCCATTCCACATTCCATTCAACTACATTCCACATTCCATCCCATATTTCAATCCGAATTCTATTCCACGTTCCATTCCACATTCCATTCCACATTCCATTTCATTGCATCCCGCAGTCCATTACACGATCCATTCCATTCCATTCCACTTTCCATTCCACTTTCCATTCCATTCCATTCCACCTTCGTTTCCACGTTGCATTCCACATTCCATTCCACATTCTTTTCCACGTTCCATTCCACTTTCCATTGCATTCCATTCCAAATTCCACACCATTCCATTCAATTCCATTCCACAATCCACCCCATTCCATTGCACATTCCATTCCACATTCCATCCCACATTCCTTTCCATTACATTCCCCATTCCATTCCACAATCCATTCCACATTCCTTTCAACATTTTATTACTTTGCATTCCACATTCCGTTCCACACTCTATTTCACATGCCATTCCACATTCTATTCCGTTCCATTCCACATTCCATTCCACATTCCTTTCCTTTCCATTCCATATTCTTCTTAATTCCATTGCACATCCCTTTCCATGTTCCAATCCATTCCATTCCTCATTCCATTCCATTCCACATTACTTTCCAAATTCTTTTCCACATTCCATTCCACATTCCATTGCATTCCATTCCACATTCCATTCCACATTCCATTCCACGTTCCATTTCACATTCTATTCCACATTCCATTCCACATTCCACTCCATTCCAATTCATGTTCACTTGGACATTCCATTCCACATTAAATTCCAGATTCCATTCCAAATTCCATTCCTCTTTCCTTTCCATTCCATTCAACATTCCATTCAACTAAACTTTCCACATTCCATTCCACATACCATTCCACATTCCATTCTATTCCATTCCACGTTTCCTTCCACGTTTCATTCCACATTCCACTTGATGTTCCATTTCATTCTATTCCATGTTCCACTCCACTTTCCATTCCATTCCATTCCACTTTTCATTCCACATTCCATTCCACATTGCATTCCACATTACATTCCTTCCATTCTACATTTCATTCCACATTCAATTCCACATTCCAATCAAGATTCCATTCTACATACTATTCCATTCCATTCGACATTCCAATCCATTGCATTCCATTCTATTCCACATTCCATTACATTACATTCCATTCCACATCCCATTCCATTATATTCCACATTCCATTGAATTACATTCCACATTCCATTCCACATGCCATTCCACGTTCTAATCCACGTTCCATTCCATTCCATTGCACATTCTATTCCATTCCATTTGATATTCCATTCCATTTAATTCCATATTTCATTCAATTCCCTTGCATTCCACATTCCACTGCATTCCATTCCACATTCCATTCCATTGCCTTTCATTCTATTCCACGTTTCATTCCATTCCATTCTATTCCACATTCCATTCTATTATATTCCACATTCCATTCAATTACTTTCCGCATTCCATTCCACATTCCATTCCACGTTCTATTCCACGTCGCATTCCATACTATTCCACACTATATTCCATTACTTTCTTCAGTCCATTCCATTCAATTCTACATTCCATTCCATTCCCTTGCATTCCACATTCCGTTCCATTCAATTCCACATTGCATTCCATTCCATTCCATTCTATTCCACATTCCATTCCATTCCATTCCAAAACACATTCCTTTCCATTGGACTCCACATTCCATTCCCTTCCATTCCACATTCCCTTCAACATTCCATTCCACATTTTTTTCCACGTTCCACCCCATTCCATTCAACATTCCCTTCCATTGCATTCCACATTTCATTCCTCATTTCATTGCTTTCATTTCAACATTCCATTCCACATTACATTCCATTGAATTCCACATTTCATTCAACGTTCTATTCCAAGTTCCATTCCACTTTCCATTCCACGGTCCATTCCACGTTCCATTGTATTAAATTCCACATTCCACTGCACAGTCCATTCCACATTCCAATCCATTCCATTCCACATTCCTTACCAATTTCCATTCCACTTTCCATTCCACGTTCCATTCCATTTCTTTCCATGATCCATTTCATTCCATTCCACTTTCCATTCCACATTCTGTACCGCATTCCATTTCACATTGCATTCCGCATTCCATTTCTCTTTCCATTCCATTCCTCTCCATTCCATTGCACATTCCATTCCATTGAAATCCACATTCCATTCCATTCCATTCCACGATCCATTCCTTTCCACATACCATTCCGTTCCGTTCCACTTTCAATTCCATTCAATATCACATTCCATTCCATTACATTCCACATTCCATTCCACATTTCATTCCATTCCATTCCACATTCCATTCCACATTTTATTCCATTCCATTCCGCATTATTTTAATTCCATGCCACATTCCATTCCATTCCCCTCCATATTCCATTCCATTCCATTCCATTGCAATCCACTTTCCTTTGCACATTCCAATCCATTCCATTCCATGTTCCATTCGAAATTTCATTCCTTTCCATTGCACATTGTATTCCAATCCATTCCACATTCCTTTCCATTCCATTCCACTTTCCATTCCAAATTCCATTCCATTACACTCCACATTCCATTCCATTTCAGTCCACATTCCATTCCACAGTCCTTTCAATTCGATTTCACATTCCATTTCATTCTATTCCATATTTAATTCCATTCAACATTCTATTCCACATTCCATTCCTTTCCATTCCACATTCTCTTTCAATACATTCCTCACTCCATTCCATTCCATTCCACATTCCATTCCACATTCCATTACATTCCATTCCACATTCCATTTCATATTCGATTACATTCCGTTGAACATTCGATTCCATATACCATTCCATATTCTATGTTAAATGGAATGGAATGGAAAGTGGAATGGAATGTGTAATGGAATGGAATGGAATGTGGTTAAGAATGGAATGCAATATGGAATGGAAAGGAATGGAATGGAATGTGGAATGGATTGGAATTCATTGTGTAAAAGAATGCAATGGAATGTGGAATGGAATGGAATTGGACGTGGTATGGAATGTGGAATGGAATGGAATCGAAAGTCGAATGTAATGGAGTGTGTAATGCAATGAGGAACGGAATGCGGAATGTAATATGGAATGGAATGGAACGTGGAGTGGAAAATGGAAAGGAATCGAATGGAAAGGGAAATACAATGGATTTTGCAACGGAATGGAATGTGTAATGGAACGTGAAATGGAATGGATTGGAATGCAGAATGGGATGAAATATAAAGTGGAATGGAAATTAATGGAATGTGGAATGGAATGGAATTTAATGCCATGTGGAATGGAATTTAATGGAATGTGGAATGGAAAGTGGATTGGAATAGAATGGAATATGGAATGAAATAGACTGGAATGCGGAATGGAATGGAATGCGGAAAGGAATGTGGAATGGAATGGAAAGGAACATGGAAAGCAATGGCATGGAACGTGGAATTGAATGGAATGGATGTTGGAATGCAATGGAATGAAACGTGGAATTGAAAGAAATTGAATGTGGAATGGAATGCAAGGGAAAGGAGAATGGAACATGTAATAGTATGTGGAATCGAATGTGGAATGCAAAGTGAAATGGAATGGGAGGGAAAGTGGAATGGAATAGAACAGAAAGGAAAATGGAATGGAATAGAATGGAATGGAATGGAGTGTTGAATGTAATGGAATTGAATGTGGAATGGAACGTCTAATGGAGTGGAAGGGAATGCAGTGGAATTGAAAGTGGAAAGGAATGCAATGGAATGTGGAATATAATGTGGAATGGAATTTGGAATGGAGTGGAATGGAATGTGGAATTGAATGTGGAATGGAATGGAATGGAATGTGCAATGGAATGTGAAGTGGAATGGAATGGAATGTTGAATTGAATGTGGAATATTATTCAATGGAATTTGCAAAGGAAAGGAATGAATTATAGAATGGAATGTGGAATGGAATGGAATGGAATGGAATGGAATGGAATGGAATGGAATGTGTAATGGAATTGAATGTCATATGGAATGGAATGCGGAAGGGAATGGAAGGGTATGGAATGGAATGTGGAATGGAATGAAATGGAATGTGGAATGGAATGGAATGTGGAATGGAATGGAATGGAATGTGGAATGGAATGTGGAAAGGAATGGAATGGCATGGAATGGAATGTGGTATGGAGTGCGGAATGGGATGGAATGGAATTCTATGGCACAGAAAGGGGAATGGAATTGAAAGTGGAATGGAATGCTTTGGAATGTGTAAGGGAATGTGGAATGCAATGGAATGGCATGGAATGGGGTGTGGAACAGAATGGAATGTAATGTGGAATGAAATAGAAACTAATGTGGAATGAAACGTGGAATGGAATGTTGAAAGGAACCGAATGAAATTGATTGGAATGTCGAAAGGAATGATAAGGAATGTGTACTGGAATGTAAAGGATTGAGAAATCAAATGTGGAATGGAATATGCAATGCAATGTGGAATGGAATGGAATGCAGAATTAAATCGAATGGAATGGAAAGGAATTTGGAAAGGAATGGTTTTGAAGGTGGAATGTAATGTAATGGAATGTGGTCTGGAATGGAATGCATTGTGCAATGGAATGCGGAATGGAATGGAATGGAATGTGGAATTGAATGGCATGCATTTTGGAATAGAATGCAATGGAACTATGTGTAGAATTGAATGGTATGGAATGGAATGTGGAATGGAATGGAATGCAATGGAATATGGAATGTTATGAAATGGAACAGAATGCAATGGAATGGAATGTGGAGTGGAATGGATTGGAATGTGGAATGGAAAACCGTATGGAATTGAATGCTTGGAATGTGGAATGAAATGGAATGGAATGGAATGGAATGGAATATCATGGATTGGAATGGAAAGGAATGTGGAAAGGAATACGGTGGAATGTGGAGTGGAATTAGAAATGGAATAGAATGGAATTTGAAAAGGAATGGAATTGAATGTTCAAAGGAATGTGGAATGGAATGGAATGGAATTTGGAATGGAATGTGGAATGGAAAGGGAATGGAAAGTGGATAAGAATGGTAAGTAAAGTGGAATGGAAATGAATGGAAAGTGGAATGGAATGGAATGCAATGTGGAATGGAATATGGAATTGAATGTTGAAAGGAATGTGGAATGGATTGGAAAGGAATGTGAAATGGATTGTGGAATGGAATGGAATGGAATAGAATTGAATGGAATCTGAAATGGAATAAAATGGAATGGAATTTGCAATGGAACCTGGAAAGGAAAGTAATGGAACATGGAACAGAATGGAATGGAACGTTGAATGGAATGGAATGGAATGAGGAATAGAATGGAATGGAATGGCATGTGAAATAGAATGGAATAGTATGTGGAATGAAATGGAATGGAATGTGGAATGGAACGTGGAATGGAATAGAACAGAAAGTGAAATGGAATGTAATGCCAAATGGAATGGAATGGACCATCGAATGGAATGTGGAATGAAATGGAATGGAATGTGGAATGGAATGGAATGGATTGTGGAATGGCATGGAATGGAATGTAATGGAGTGGAATGGAATGGAATGGAATCTGGAATGGAATGTAATGGAATGAAGTGGAATGTAATGTAATAGAAAGGAATATAGAATGAAATAGTTTGGCATGTGGAATAGAATTGAATGGAAAGTTGAATGGAACGAAATGGAATATGCAATGGAATGTCGAATGCAATGGAATGGAATGTAGAAAGGAATGTGGAATGGAAAGGAATGGAAAGTAGAATGGAATGTGGAATGGAATGGAATCGAATGTAGAATGGAATTTGGAAAGGAATGGAATGGAATGTTGAAAGGAATGGAATGGAAAGTGGAATGGAATGTGGAATGGAATGGAATGGAAAGTAGAATGGAATGTGGAATGGAAAGGAATGGAATGGAATATACAATGGAATGTGGAATGGAAAGTGGAATAGAATTGAATTTGCAATGGAATGGGATGGAATATGGAATGGAATGGGAAATGGAATGGAATGGAATGTGGATTAGAATTGAATGCAGAACGGAACGTGCAATGGAATGGAATGGAATTTGGAGTGGAATGGAAAGGATTGTGGAATGGAACGTTGAATGGAATGTGGAATAGTATGGAATGGAATGTGGAATGAAATGTGGAATGGAATAGAAAGGAATGTGTATTGTAATACGGATTGGAATGGAATGGAATGTGGAATGGAGTTAGGAATGGAATGGAATGGAATGTGGAGTGGAATTCAGAATGGAAAGGAATGGAATTTCCAATGTAAACTGGAATTGAATGGAATGGAACGTAAAATGGAATGTGGAATGGCATTGAAAGGAAACTAGAAAGGGATCTGGAATGAAATGGAAAGAAATTCGGAATGGAATGGAATGGAATGGAATGGTGAAAGGAAAGGAATTGAATGGAATGCGGAATGGAACGTGGAATGGAAAGTGGAATATAAAGTGGAATGGAACTTGGAATGGAAAGTGCAATGGAATGAAATGTGAAGTGTAATGGAATGGAATGAAATTTTTAATGGAATGGAAAGGAATGTGGAATGGAATGGAACGGAATGGAATGTGGACTTTAATGAAATGAAATGGAATGGGATTTGGGATGGAATGGAATTTAATGTGGAACGCAATGGAATGAAATGTGGAATGGAATGGAATGTGGACTGGGATGGAATAGAATGGAATGTGGACTAGAATGGAATGGAATGGAATGTGGACTGGAGTGGTATGGAATGTGGAATGAAAAGGAATGGAATGTGGAATAAAATGTGGAATGTCATGCAATAGAACGTGGGATGGAATGGAATGGAACGTGTAATGGAATGGAAGGAAATATGAAATGGAATGGAATGGAATGGAATGTGGAATGGAATGGAAAGGAATGTGGAAATTAATGGAATGGAAAGTGCAATGTACTGGAATGGAATGGAATGTGGACTGGTATGCAATGGAATGGAATGGAATGTAGAATGGAATGTGGAAGAGAATGGAATGGAATGGAATATGGAATGGAATGTGGAATGGAATGGAAAGGAATGTGGAATTTAATGGAATGGAAAGTGGAATGTACTGGAATGGAATGGAATGGAATGTGGACCTGTATGCAATGGAATGGAATGGAATATGGAATGGAATGTGGAAGAGAATGTAATGGAATCTAATATGGAAAGGAATGTGGAATGGAATGGAATGGAATTTGGAATTTAATGGAATAGAAAGTGGAATGGAATGGAATGGAATGGAATGTGGACTGGAATGGTATGGAATGTGGAATGAAAAGGAATGGAATGTGGAATAAAATGTGGAATGTCATGCAATAGAACATGGGATGGAATTCAATGGAACGTGTAATGGAATGGAAGGAAATATAGAATGGAATGGAATGGAATGGATTGTGGAATGGAATGGAAAGGAATGTGGAATTTAATGGAATGGAAAGTGGAATGTACTGGAATGGAATGGAATGTGGACTGGTATGCAATGGAATGGAATGGAATATGGAATGGAATGTGGAAGAGAATGGAATGGAATGGAATATGGAATGGAATGTGGAATGCAATGGAATGGAATTTGGAATTTAATGGAATGGAAAGTGGAATGGAATGGAATGGAATGGAATGTGTACTGGAATGAAATGGAACGGAATGGAATATGGAATAGAAAGTGGAATGGAATAAATTGGAATGGAAGGGAATGCAATGTGCAATGGAATGGAATGGAAAGTGGAATGGAAAGTAAGGTGATAGATTGAAATTGAATGGAGTGTTTTGGAATATGGAATGGAATGGAGTTGAAAGTGGAAAGGAATGGAATGGAATGTGGAATGAAACGGAATGTAATGTTGAATGGAATGGAATGGAATGTAGACTGGAATGGAATGGTATGGAATGGAATGTAGACTGGAATGGAATGGAATGGAATGGAATGTGCCATGGAAAGGAATGGAATGTGGAATTGCATGGAATGCAATGTGGAATGGCACGTGGAATAGAACGGAATGCAATGGAATGTGATATGGAATGGAATGGAATGGAATGTGGAATGCAATGAAATGGAATAGAATGGAATGTGGAATGGAATGGAACGGCATCTGGAATGGAAAGTGGAATGGAATGTGGAATTGAATGGAATGGACTGGAATTTGTACTGGAATGGAATGGAATGGAATGGAATGTGCAATGGAATGGAGTGGAACGAGGAATGGCAAGGAATTAAATGTAGAATGGGACGTGGAATGGAATGGAATGGAATGGAAAGTAGAATGGAATGGAATGTAATGGAATCTGGAATGGAATGGAATGGCAAGCAATGTGGAATGGAATGTGCAATGGAATGTGCAATGGAATGTGGAATGGAATGTGGAATGGAATGTGGAATGGAATGGAATGGGATGTGGAATTGAATGGAATTTAATGAAATGTGGAAAGCAATGAGGAATGCAATGGAATGAAATTGTAAGTAATGAGGTACAGAATGTGGAAAGGAACGTGGAATGGAACGTGGAATGGAAAGTGGAATGAAATGGAAAGGAACGTGGAATGGATTTTGAAACGGAATGTAATGGAATGGAATGGAATTTGGAATGCAATCGAAAGGAATGGAATGTGGAATGGAATGCATTGGAAAGTATAATGGAATTGTGCAATGGAATAGAATGGAATAAAGATTGGAATTCGGAATAGAATGGAATGGAATGTGGAATGAAAAGTGGAGAGGAATGTTGAATGGAATGTGGAAAGGAAAGGAACGGAAAGTAGAATGGAATGTGGAATTGAATGGAATGGAATTTGGAATGGAACGGAATGTAGAATGGAATGTGGAATAGAACATTGAATGGAACGTGGAATGGAATGCGGAATGGAATGGAATGGAATATAATGCCATGTAATGGAATGGAATGTGAAATGGAATGGAATGCAATGTGGAAGGGAATGTGGAATGGAATGGAATGTGGAATGGAATGGAATGAATCGTAGAATGGAATGTGTAATGGAATGGAATGGAATGTGGATAGGAAAAACAGGAATGGAAGATGGAATAGAACGTGGAATGGAACGTGGAATGTAATGAAACAGAAAGTGGAAAGCAATGTAATGGAATGTGGAATGGAATGGAATGGAACGTGGAAGGGAACGTGGATTGGAATGGAATGGAATGTGGAATGGAATGCGGAATGAAATGGAATGGAACAGAATGTAGAATCGAATGAGGAATGCAATGGAATGGAATATAGAATTGAATGTGAAATGGAATGGAATGGAATGATGAATGGGATGTTGAATGGATTGTGGAATAGAATGTTGGATGGAATGCAATGTGGAATGGAATGGAATGGAATGTGGAATGGAATGGAATGGAACGGAATGTGGAATGCAAAGTGGAATGGAAAGTGGAATGGAACGGAATGTGGAATCGAATGTGGAAAGGAACGTGGAATGGAATGTGGAATGGAACGAAATGGATCGCGGAATGGACTATGGAATAGAATGGAATGGAATGTCGAATGGAACGGAATGGAATGTGGAATGAACTGTGGAATGCATTGCGCATTGGAAAGGAATTGAATGGAATGTGGAATGGAATGTGGAATGGAATGGAATGGAACGTGGAATAGAATGGAACAGAATGTGGAATGGAATTGAATGGAACGTGGAATGGAATGGAACGGAATGTGGAATGGAATGTGGAATGGAATGGAATGGTACGTGGAATGGAATGAAATGGAAAGGAATGGAAAGTGTATTGCAATGGATTGGAATTGAACGTGGAATGGAATCCAAGGGAACGTGGAATGGAATGGAATTGAATGTGGAATGGAATGTTGAATGGAACGAGGAATAGAACGGAACGCAATGTGCAATGTAATGGAACGGAATGTGGAATGGAATGGAAAGGAATGTGCAAGAGAATGTGAAATGGAATGGAATAGAATTTGGAATGCAAGTGAGTGGAATGTGGAATTGAATGTTGGATTGAATGGAGTGGAGAGTTGAATGGAATGCAACGGAATGTGGAATGGCATGGAATGCAATTCGGAATGGAATGTGGAATGGAATGGAATGGAATGTGGAATGGAATGGATTGGAACGTGGAATGGAATGGAAAGGAGGGTGTAATGAAATGGAAAGGAATGTGGAATGGAATGGAATGGATTGGAATGGAATGGAAAGGAAAGTGGAATGGAATGGAATGTAGAATGGCATGGAAGGAAATGTGGAATGGAATGTGGAATGATATTAAATGGATTGAGGAAAGCAATGTGGAATGGAATGGAATGGAACGTGGAATGGTACGTGGAATGGAATGTGGAATGGAACGTGGAATGGAAAGTGGAACGGAATTTGGAATGGAATCGAATGGAATGTGTAATGGAATGGAAAGGAATCTGGAATGGGATGTGCAGTGAAATAGAATAGAATGTGGAATGGAGTGAAATGGAAAATGGAATGGATTGGAATTCTCTGGAATATGGAATGGAATGGAATTGAATGCAGAATCGAATGGAGTGGTATCTGGAATGGAAAGTAACAGAATGAAGAATGGAAAGCGGAATGATGTGGAATGGAAAGTGGAATGGAATGGAATGGAAAGTGGAATGGAATGGAATGGAATGTGGAATGGAATGGAAAGGAATGTGGAATAAAATGTGGAATTCAATGGATTGGAATGGAATGTGGAATGGAATGTGGAATGGAATGGAATGGAAAGTGGAATGGAATGAGGAATGTAATGGAATGTAATGTGGAATGGAATGAGGAAAGGAATGGATTGGAATGTGGAATGGAATGTAATGGAATGTGGAATGGAATGGATTAGAACGTAGAATGGAATGCAAAGGAGGGTGGAATGAAATGGAAAGGAACGTGGAATGGAATGGAATGGATAGGAATAGAATGGAAAGGAAAGTGAAATGGAATGGAATGTGGAATGGAATGGAATGGAAAGTGGAATGGAATGGAATGGAATGTGGAATAGAGTGGAATTCAATGCGGAATCAAATGGAATATTGAATGTAATGGAATGTGCAATGGAATGGAATGGAATGTGGAATGGAGTGGAATGGAATGTGGAATGGAATGGAATGGAATGTGGAAAGGAACGTGGAATGGAATGGAATGTGGAATGGAATGTGGAATGAAATGGAATCGAACGGAATGTAGAATCAAATGAGGAATACAATGGAATGTAACGTAAAATTGAATTTGGAACGGAATGGAATGGAATATGGAATGGGAGGTGGAATGGAATGTGGAATGGAATGTAGGATAGAATGGAATGTGGAACGGAATGGAATGGAATGGAATATGGAATGGAATGGAATGGAACGGAATGTGGAATGCAAAGTAGAATGGAATGGAATGTGGAATCGAAAGTGATATGGAACGTGGAATGGAACGAGGAATGGAATGGAATGGAACGTGGAATGGAATATGGAGTAGAATGGAAAGGAATGTGGAATGCAATGTGGAATGGAACGTTTAATGGAATGGAATGGAAAATGGAACAGATCGTGGAACGGAACGTGGAAAGGAACGTGGAATGGATCGTGGAATGGAATGGAATGGAACGTGGAATGGACTGGAACGTGTAATGGAATGGAATGGAACGAGGAATGAAATGGAATGGAACGTGAAATGGAAGAGTATGGAAAGGGGAATGCAGTCGAATGGAACGTGGAATGGAATGTGGAATGGAATGGAATGGAATGGAGTATAAAGTGGAATGAAATAGATCGTGGAATGGAAAGGAATGGAAAGTGAAATGGAACGGAACGTGAAATGGAAATAGAATGGACTGTTAAATGGAAATAGAATGGAATGTGGAAAGGAACGGAATGTGGAACGGAATCGAATGAAAAGTGGAATGGAATTGAATGTGGAATGGAATGGAATGGAAGGTGGAATGGAACATGGAAAGGAATGGAATGGAAAGTGGAATGGAACAGAATGGAATGCGGAATGGAATGTGGAATGGAATGGAATGGAATGCGGAATGGAAGAAATGGAATGTCGAATGGAAAGGACTTAAATGGAATGTGGAATGCAATGGAATGGAATGGAGCAGAAAGGAATGTGGAATGGAGAGTGGAATGGAATGGAATGGAATGGAATGTGAAATGGAATGCGGAATGGAACGTGGAATGGAATGGAATGGAATGGACTGGAATGTGGAATGTAATGTGGAATAGAATGGAAAGGAGTGGAATGGAATGGAATGAGGAATAGAATGGAATGGAAAGTGTAATGGAATGCAATGTGGAACGGAATAGAATTGAAAGGAATGGAATGGAACGGAATGTGAAATGAAATGTGGAATGGAATAGAATGGAATGAAATATGGAATGGAAAGGCGAATGAAATCTGGAATGAAATGTGGAATGGAATGGAATGAGGAATGCAATGGAACGGAAGGTGGAATGCAATGGAATGGAAGGTGGAGAGGAATGGAATGGAATAGAATGTGGAAAGCAATGCTGGAATGGAACGGAATGTGGAATGGAATGGAATGGAATGTGGAATGGTATATGAAATGGAATGGAATGGAATGTGTAATGGAATGTGGATTGGAATGGAATGGAATTGAACGTTGAATGAAATGTGGAATGGAAAGGAATGGAATGTGGAAACAATGCGGAATGGAAAAGAATGGAACGTGGAATGGAATGTGGAATGGAATGGAACGTGGAAAGGAACGTGGAATTGAACGGGGAATGCAATGCGGAATGGAATGGAATGGAATGGAATGTGGAATGCAATGGAATGGTATGGAATGTCGAATGGAATGGAATGTGGAATGGAATGGAATGGAATGTGGAATGGAATGTGGAATGAAACGTGGAATGGAAAGGAACGGAATGGAATGCGGATTGCAAGGCAATGGAATGGAAACTGGAATAGAATGTAGAGTAATGGAATATGGAATGGAAGGGAATGGAAAGGAATGGAATGGAATGGAATGGAAAGTGGAATGGAATGTGGAATGGAATGTGGAATGGAATACAATGGAATGTTCAATGTAACGTGGAATGCAATGGAATGGAATGTGGAATGGAATGGGATGGAATGGGAAATGGAATGGAATGGAAATTGGAACGGAGTAGAACCGAACACGGAATGGAATGGAACAGGATGTGGAATGTGATGGAATTGGAAGTGGAATGAAGTGGAATGGAATATGGAATAGAATGGAATGGGATGGAATGTGGAATGGAATGTGGAATGGATTGACATGCAATGCGGTATGGAATGGAATGGAATGTGGAATGGAATGGAAAGGAATGTGGAATCTAAAGTGAAGTGGAATGGAATGGAATGGAATGGAAAGTGGAATGGAATGGACCGGAATGTTGAATAGAATGGAATGGAACGTGGAATGGAACGTGCAATGGAATGCTGAATGGAATGGAATGGAATGTGCAATGAAATGTGGAATTGAATGGAATGGAATGGAATGGAATAGAATGTGGAATGGAATGTGGAATGGAATGGAATAGAATGGAATGGAATGGAATGAAATTTGAAATGGAATTGAATGGCATGTGGAATGGAATTGAATGTAACGTGGAATGGAATGGAATGGAATGTGAAATGGTCTGGAATGTGGAATGAAATAGAATGGATTGTGTAATGGAACGTGGATGTGAATTGAATGTGGAATGGAATGAAATAGAATAGAATACAGAATGTTATGGAATGTGGAATGGAATGGAATGGAATGTGGAATGGAATGTGGAATGGAATTGAAAGGAATGTGGAATGGAATGGAAGGGAATCTGGAATGGAATGGAATGGAATGTGGAATGGAATGTGCAAAGAAATGCAATGGAATGTGGAATGGAATGCGGAATGGGAAGAAATTGAAAGTGGAATTGAATGTGGAAAGGAAAGGAATGGAATGTGGAATGCAATGAAATGGAATGTGGAATGGAAACCAATGCAATGCGGAATGGAATTTGGAAGGCTTTGAATGGAATGTGGAATGGAATGGAAAGCAATGGGAATGGAATGTGGAATGCAATGTAATGGAAAGTGGAATGGAATGTGGAATGGGATGGAATGGAATGTGGAATGGGATGGAATATAATGTTTAATTGAATGTGGAATGGAATGGAATGGAACGCAGAATGGAATGTGGAATGAAATGGAATGGAATGTGCAATGGAATGTGGAATGGAATGCAATGGAATGTGAAATGGGATGCGGAATGTAAAGTGGAATGGAATGGAATGGAATTGAATAGAATGTGGAATGGAATTGAATGGAATGTGGAACGGAAGAGAATGGAATGGATTGATATGAGGAATTAAACGGAATGGAATATGGAGTGGAATGTGGAAAAGAATAGAATGGTAAGTGGAATGGAACGTGGAACGGAATGGAATGGAATGGAATGGAAGTGGAATGGAATGGAACGGAATGTGTAATGGAATTAGGAATGGAACATGGAATAGAATGGAGTGGAATGTGGAATGTAATGGAAAGGAATATGGAATGGAATGGAATGTGGAATGGAAGGGAATGGAATGTGGAATGGAATGGATTGCAATGTGGAATGGAATGGAATGTGGAATGGAATCGAATGGAATGCAAGGTGAAATGGAATGGAATGGAATGGAATGCAATGTGGAGTGGAATAGAATGGAATAGAATGGAATGTGGGGTGGAATGGTATGCAATGTGGAATGGAATGGAAAGGAATGTGGAAAGGAATGTGGAATGGAATGGAATATGGAAAGGAATGGAATGGATTGTGGAAAGGAATGCGGAATGGAATGGAATGGAATGTGGAATGGAATGGAATGGAATGTGGAATGGAATGGAAAGTGCAATGGAAGGGAATGGAATGTGGAAAGGAATGCATTGCAACGTGGAACGGAATGGAATGTCGAATGGAATCGAATGGAATGGAATATGAAATGGAATGGAATGGAATGTGGAATGGAATGTGGAATGGAATGGAATGGAATTTGGAATGGAATGGAATGGAATGTGGAATGGAATGGAATGGAATATGAAATTGAATGGAGTAGAATGGAATGTGGCATGCAATGGAAAGAATTGGAATGGAATGTGGAACGGAATGGAATGGAATGTGGAATGGAATGGAATGGAAGGAGGAGTGGAATGGTATGGAATGAGGAATGGAATTTAGTGGAATGGGGAATGGAATATAGAATTGAATGGAATGGAACGTGGAATGGAATGGAAAAGAATGCGGAATGGAATGAAATGGAAGGGAATGTGGAATGCAATTGAATGGAATGGAATGGAATGTGGAATGGAATGCAATGGAATATGGAATGGAATTTGGAATGGAATGTGGAATGCAATGGAGTGGTTTGTGGAATCGAATGGAATGGAATGGAATGTGAAAAGGAAAGGAATGGAATGTGGAATGCATTGGAATGGACTTTGGAATGGAGTGGAATGGAATGGATTGTGAAAAGGAATGTAATATAATGTGGAATTGAAAGTGGAATGCAATATGGAATGGAATGAAATGGAATTGAAAGTATTGTGGAATGGAATAGAATGGAATGTGGAATGCAATGGAATGGAATGGAATGGGAAATGGAACGGAGTGGAATTTGAAATGGAATGGAAAGGAGTGTGGAATGGAATGGAATGGAACGTGGAATTGAATGTGGAATGGAAAGGAATGGATCGTGGAATAGTATATGAAATGGAATGGAATGAAATGTGGAATGGAACGTGGAATAGAATGTCTAATGGAAGGTGGAATGGAACGCAGAATGGAATTTGTATTGGAATGTGGAATGGAATATAATGGAATGTGGACTGGAATGTGGAATGAAATGGAATGGAACGTGGAATGGAAAGTGGAATGGAATGGAATTGAATGTCTAATGGAACATGGAATGGAATGGAATGGAACGTGGAATGGAATGTGGAATGGAAGTTGGAATGGAACGTGGAATGGAACGTGGAAAGGAATGTGGAAAGGAATGTGGAATGGAATGTAGAATGGCATGGAAGGGAATGTGGAAGGGAATGGAATGGAATCTGGAATGCAATAGAATGGAATGTGGAAAGGAACGTGGAATGGAATGGAAAGGAACGTGGAATGGAATGGAATGGAATGTGGAATGGAATGGAACGGAATGGAATGTGGAATGTAATGGAATGGAATGTGGAATGGAATTGAATGGAATGCGGAATGGAATTGAATGGAATGCGGAATGGAATGGAATGGAATATGGAATGGAATGGAATGGAATTTGGAATGGAACACTCCTTTCCACATTCCATTCCACATTCCATTCAACCTTCCTTTCCCTTCCGTTCCACGTTCAATTCCAGTTTCCATTTCACATTCCATTGCATTCCATTCCACGTTCCATTCCAAGTTCCATTCCACTCCATTCCACCTTCCTTTCCACATTCCATTCCTCTTTCCATTCCAAACCATCCTACGTTCCATTCCATTCCATTCCACATTACTTTCCATTCGATTCCACATTCAATTCGACATTCCATTCCGTCTTCCATTCCATTCCTTTCTATTCCACATTCCATTCCATTCCATTCCACTTTCCATTCCATTATATTTCGCATTCCATTCCATTCCATTCCAAATTACACTACATTCCATTCCACTTTCCATTCCATTATATTTCGCATTCCATTCCATTCCATTCCAAATTACACTACATTCCATTCCATTCCATTCGACATTCCATTCCATTCAATTCCACATTCCATTCAATTCCATTCCACATTCCATTCCAAGTTCCACTCCACTTTACATTCCACTTTCAATTCCACGTTGCATTCCACGTTCCATTCCCTTCCATTCCACATTCCATTCCATTGCATTCTACTTTCCGTTACACGTTCGATTCCACATTACATTCCTCGTTTCATTCCGCGTTCCATCCCATGTTCCATTTCTTTCCACTCCACATTCCACTCCATTGCCTTACACATTCCATTCCTTTCCATTCCATTCCATTGCACATTCCTTTCCACATTAGATTCCCTTCCATTACAGATTCCATTCTATTCCATTCCACATTTCATTCCATGTTACATTCCACGTTCCATTGCACGTTCCATTCCAATACATTCCACATTCCATTCCACATTGCATTGCATTCCAGACCGTATTCCATTCCACATTCCATACATTCCATTTAAACATTCCATTCCATTCCATTCCACATTGCATTCCGCATTCCATTCCATTTCACACTGCATTCCACATTCCTTTCCACATTCCATTCCTTTCCATCCCACATTCCATTCCAAATTCCAATCCATTCCATTCCACGTTCCATTCCACGTTCCATTCCACATTCCATTCCACATTCCATTCCATTCCATTCCACATTGCATTCCAACTTCCATTCCATATTCCATACCATTCCATTGCACATTACATTTCACAATCTATTCCATTCAATTCCCCATTCTATTCCACATTCCTTTCCACGTTCCATTTCACATTCCATTTCATGTTTCTTTCCTTTCCATTCCACATTGAATTCCACATTCCATTCCACATTCCATACCATTCCATTGCACATTCCATTTCACAATCCATTCGATTCAATTCCACATTCAATTCCACGTTCCTTTCCACATTCAATTCCACTTTCCATTCCATATTCTATTTCACTTTCCATTCCATTCCATTCCATTCCATTTCATTTCACATTCTGATCCATTCCATTCCACATTCCATTCCATTCCATTCCACATTCCATTCCATTCAATTCCACATTCCATTCCACATTACATTCCACATTCCATTCCTTTCCATTCTATTTCACTTTCCATTCCATTCCATTCCATTCCACTTTCCATTCCACATTGCATTCCACATTCCATTCCACGTTCCATTCCATTCCATTCCATTCCACATTCTATTCCATTCAATTCCGCATTCCATTAGAGTCCATTCCATTCCATTCCACATTCCATTCCATTCCATTCCACATTCCATTCCATTCCATTCCATTCCATTCCACATTCCAATCCATTCCTTTCCATTACACATTCCATACCATTGTATTTCACATTAAATTCCATTCCATTTCACACTGCATTCCACGTTGCATTCCACGTTCTTTTCCATGTTCCATTCTTCATTTCATTCCTCTGCATTGCACACTCCATTCCATGCCATTACACATCCCATGCCATTCAATTGCACATTTCATTAATCGTTCGATTCCATTCCATTCCACGTTCCATTCCACGTTCCATTTCACATTCCATTCCATTCCATTCCATATTCCATTCCACGTTCCATTCCACGTTCCATTCCACATTACATTCCACGTTACATTCCACTATCCATTCCACTTTCCATTCCATATTCCATTCCGCAATCCATTCCGTTCCATTCAACGTTCCATTCCACATTCCATTGCACATTCAATTCAACATTCCATTCCACATTCCATTGAACATTCCTTTAAACATTCCATTCCATTCCATTCCACATAGTGATCCATTTCAGTACACATTCCATTCCACATTCCATTCCATTCCATTTAAACATTCCATTCCATTGCACACTCCTTTCCATTCCACATTCCATTCCATTCAATTCCACATTCCATTCCACATTGCATTCCACATTCCAATCCGTTCCATTCTATTACACTTTCCATTCCATTCCATTCCACTTTCTATTCAACATTGCATTCCACATTCCATTCCACGTTCCATTCCATTCCATTCCATTACACATTCTATTCCATTCAATTCCGCATTCCGTTAGAGTCCATTCCATTCCATTCCACATTCCATTCCATTCCATTCCATTCCACATTCCAATCCATTTCATTCCTTTCCACATTTCATACCATTCTATTTCACATTAAATTCCATTCCATTTCACATTGCATTCCACGTTGCATTCCACGTTCTATTCCATGTTCCATTCTTCATTTCATTCCTTTGCATTGCACACTCCATTCCATGCCCTTACACATCCCGTTCCATTCCATTCCACATTCCATTAATCGTTCCATTCCATTCCATTCCACGTTCCATTCCATGTTCCATTCCACATTCCATTCCATTCCATTCCATATTCCATTCCACGTTCCATTCCACGATCCTTTCCACTTTCCATTCCAATTTCCATTCCATATTCCATTCTGCAATCCATTCCGTTCCATTCCACATTCCATTCCACATTCCATTGCACATTCCATTCCACATTCCTTTCCACATTTCTTTCCACATTCCATTGAACATTCCATTAAACATTCCATTCCACATTCCACTGAACATTCCATTCCACATTCCATTCCACATTCCATTGAACATTCCATTAAACATTCCATTCCATTCCATTCCGTTCCTCATTCCATTCCACATAGTGCTCCATTCCAGTACACATTCCATTCCACATTCCATTCCATTCCATTTAAACATTCCTTTCCATTGCACATTCCATTCCATTCCACATTCAATTCCATTCAATTCCACATTCCATTCCACATTCCATTCAACATAGTGTTCCATTCCGGTACACATTCCATTCCAAATTGCAATTCATTGCATTCCACATTTCATTCCCATTCCATTCTGTTGCATTCCACATTCCATTCCACGTTCCATTCCATTCCACATTCCTTTCCATTCCATTCCATTCCGCATTCCATTCCACATTCGATTCCATTCCATTTCACCTTTCATTCCACGTTCCTTTCCACATTCCATTCCACATTCCATTCCAAATTCCATTCCATTCTATTCCACTTTCCATTCTACATTCCATTCCACATTCCATTCCTTTCCATTCAACGTTCCTTTCCACATTCCAATCCACATTCCAACATATTCCATTCCACATTCCATTGAGCATTCCATTCCACATTCCATTCATTTCAATTCCACACTCCATTACACATTCCATTCCATTTCACATTCCGTTCCGTTCACATTCCATTCCATTCCAATCCACTTTCTGTTTCATTCCTTTCCATTTCATTCCACATTCTATTCAATTCTATTACATTCCACATTCCATTGCATTCCATTCCACATTCCATTCCATTCCATTCCACATAACATTCAATAATCCATTCCATATTCCATTCCACATTTCTTTCCATTACATTCCACATTCCATTCCACATTCCATTCCATTGCATACCGTTCCACATTCCCTTCCATTCCACTAAATTCCAGTTCAAATTCTGTTTCATATAATTCCATTCCACATTCCATCCATTCCATTCCGCATTCCATTCTGTTACTTTCCGTATTACATTCCATTTCTTTCCATTCCATGTTCCATTCCATTCCATTCCACATTACATTCCACGTTCTATTCCACATTCAATTCCGCATTCCTTTCCCTTCCATTTAACATTCCATTCCATTCCATTACTCAATCCATTCCACGTCCCATTCCATGTTCCTTTGCATTTTCCATTACATGTTTCATTCCACATTCCGTTCCACTTTCCATTCCATTCCATTCCACATTCCATTCCATTCCATTCCATTCCACATTGCATTCCTTTCCATTCCACATTCCATTTAACATTCTTTTCCACATTACATTTCGTTCCATTCAACATTCCATTCCATTCCTTTCCACATTCCATTCCATTCCTTTCCACATTCTATTCCATTCCATTCCACTTTCCATTTCAATTTTCATTCCATTAAATTCCAAGTTCCATTCCATTCCATTCCTTTCTCCAGTTCATTCCATTCCACATTCCATTCCACGTTCCATTTCACATTCCATTCCACGTTCCATTTCATGTTCTATTCCACGTTCCATTTCACATTCCATTCCATTCCATTCCATTCCATTCCATATTCCATTCTACATTCCATTCCACATTCCTTTCCATTCCATTCCACATTCCATTCCACGTTCCCTTCCTTTCCATTCCACTTTCCATTCCACGTTCCATTCCACATTCCATTTCACTTTCCATTCCCTTTCTTTCCACTTTCTATTTCACATTCAATTCCACATTCTATTGCGTTCCTTTCCTCTTTCCCTTCCACATTCTCTTCCATATTCCTTTGAATATTGTTTTAAATTACATTTCACATTCCGTTCCACATTGCCTTCCTTTCCATTCCACATTCCATTCCACACTCCATTCCACGTTCCATTCCACCTTCCATTCCATGTTCCATTCCATTCCATTCCACATTCCATTCTATTCCTTTCTACATCCCATTTCATGCCGTTCCGCGTTGCGTTCCACATTCCATTTCACATTCCGTTCCATTCCATTCAATTCCACGCTCCATTCCATTCCATTCCATTCCACATTCCATTAAATTCCATTCCACATTCTGTTCCTCATTCCATTAAATATTCCATTCCTTTCCTTTCCACATTTGGTTAGACGTTGCCTTCCTCTCCATTCCACATTGCATTTCATTGCATTACACCTTCCATTCCACGTTGCTGTCCACGTTCCATTCCACCTTCCATTCCTCCTTCCATTCCATTTCATTCCACGTTACATCCATTCCATTCCACATTCAATTCCTGTTTCCATTTTGCATCCCATTCCACATTCCAATTCATATTCCTTTCCTTTCCATTCCCTATTCCATTCCATTCTACATTCCATTCCATTCCTTTACACATTAAATTCCACATTCCATTTCATGTTGCATTCTATTCCATTCCACGTTCCATTCCACTTTCAATTCAATGTCTCATTACTTTCCCTTGCACGTTCAATTCTACATTCAATTCCACTCCATTTCACGTTCCATTCTACATTCTATTCCAAATTCCATTCCGTTCCATTCG
This sequence comes from Pongo pygmaeus, assembly GCF_028885625.2. NCBI lineage: Eukaryota > Metazoa > Chordata > Mammalia > Primates > Hominidae > Pongo > Pongo pygmaeus. The sequence goes on from NC_085931.1 coordinate 3,727,828, forward strand.
TCATTTTTCCCCCCACTCCATTCCTTTCCATTCCACATTGCATTCCACACTGCATTCAACATTCCATTCCACATTCAATTCCAGTTTCAATTACACTTTCCATGCCATTCCATTCCACTTTCCATTCCACACTCCATTCCACATTCCATTCCACATTCCATTCCGTTCCATTCCACATTCCTTTCCACAATTCATTCCACTTTCCATTCCACATTCCATTCCGTATTCCATTTCACATTCCATTCCAAATTCCAATTCACTTTCCATTCCATTCCACTCCATTCAATTACACATTCCATTCCAATCCAATCCACATTGAATTCCATTTCATTACACGTTACATTCCATTTCACATTCCATTCTGTTCCATTCCACATTCCATTCCATTCCATTCCACATTCCATTCCACAATCCAATTCTCATTCCATTCCATTCCATTCTATTCCACAATCCTTTACATTCCATTCCACATTCCGTTCCATTCCATTCTATTTCACAATCCATTACATTCCATTCCACATTCCATTCCATTCCATTCCAAATACCATGCCACATCCTCTTTTACGTTCCATTCCATTCCATTCCACATTCCATTCCTTTCCATTCCACAATCCATTCCATTCAATTTAACATTGCATTCCACTATATTGCTTTCCACATTCCTTTCCATTACATTCCGTATTCCATTCCATTGCATTCCATTCTATTCCGTATTTCATTCTATTCCATTCTGTTCCACATTCCATTCCAATTCATTCCACATTCCATTCAATTACATTCCACATTCCATTCCACATTCCATTCCACATTCTATTCCACGTTCCATTCCGTTGCATTCCACATTCTATTCCATTCCATTCCACATTCCATTCCATTCAATTCCTCATTCCATTCCATTCCATTGCATTACACATTCCATTCCATTCCATTCCGCATTCCATTCCATTCCATTCTCTTCTATTCCACATTCCATGCCATTGCATTCCTCATTTCATTCCATTCCTATCCACATTCCATTCCACATTTTATTCCACTTTCCATTCCATTCCATTCCACATTCCATTCCATTCTATTCCACTTTCCATTGCATTCCATTCCACATTCCATTCCATTCCATTCCACATTCCATCCCATTCCTTTCCACGTTTCATTCCATTCCATTCCACGTTCCAGTCCACATTCCATTCCACATTCCCTTCAACGTACCATTCCACCTTCCATTCCACATTCCATTGCACATTCCGTTCCATGTTCCATTCCACTTTCCATTCCCCATTCATTTCCATTTTCCATTCCACGTTGCATTGCGCGTTCTATTCCATACCATTACAATTTCCATTCCACATTCCATTCCATTGCATTCCACGTCCCATTTCATATTTCATTCCACATTGCATTCCACATTCCTTTCCGTTCCATTACATTTTCCATTCCACGTTCCATTCCACATTCCATTCCACAATAAATTCCATTCTATTACATTCTATTCCACATTCCATTCAAATTTTCACTCCACATTCCATTCCACATTCCATTCCACATTCCATTCGTTTCCATTCGATTCCTTTCCACATTCCATTCCACTGCATTCAACATTACATTCCATTCCAACCGACATTGCATTCCACGTTCCATTCCAGATGTCATTCCACCTTCCATTCCATTACATTACACGTTCCATTCCATTCCATTCTGTATTCCCATCCACATTCCATTTCACTTTCCATTCCCTTCCATTCCACATTCCATTCCATTCCTTTCCACCTTACAAATTTTCCACATTTCATTCCACATTCCATTCCACGTTCCATTCCATTACTTTCGACGTTCTGTTCCGCGTTCCATTCCATGTCCTATTCCATTCCATTCTAAGTTCCATTCCGCTTTCCATTTAATGCATTTTAACGTTCCATTCCAATCCATTCCACTTTCCATTCCACATTGTATTCCACATTCCATTCCACGTTCCATTCCACATTCCATTCCATTCCATTCCACATTGCATTCCACAGTCCATTCAACGTTCCATTCCACAATCCACTCTGTTCCATTCCACGTTCCATTCCACACTCCATTCCACATTCCATTCCACATTCCATTCCATTCCTTTCTACATTCCATTCCACATCCTACTCCATATTCCATTCCGTTCCCTTCCACATTCCATTGCATTCCCTGCCACATTCCTTTCCATATTCAAATCCATTCCATTCCACATTCCATTAAATTCCATTCCACATCCCATTCCACAGAATCTTCCACATTCCTTTCCACATTCGATTCCATTCCATTCCATTCCACATTCCATTCCACATTCTATTCCACATTCTATTCCACATTCTATTTCAAATTCAATTCCACTCCATTCCATGTTCCCTTCCACATTCCATTCCACATTCCTTTGCGTTCCATTCAACATTCCATTCCACATTCAATTTCACCTTCCATTACACATTCCATTCCATTCCATTCCACATTCAATTCCATTCCATTCCATTCCACATTACATACCATGTTCCAAATCACGTTCCAGTAAACTTTCCATTCCACGTTCCATTCCATTCCATTCCATATTCCGTTCCACACTTCAATCCATTGCATTTCACTATACATGCCACATTGCATTCCACGTTCCATTCCATAATATTCCACTTACCATTCCACATTCCATTCCCCATTGCACTTCATTCCATTCCCCATTCCATTCCACATTCCATTCCATTCCATTCCACAATCAATTCCCTTCCCTTCCACATTACATTCCACATTTCATTCTAGATCCCATTCCATTCCATTCCACATTCCATTCCACATTCCTTTAAACATTCTATTCCAGATTCTCTTCCATTCCATTCCACATTGCATTCCCCATTCCATTCCACGTTCCATTCCACCTTCCATTCTGTTCCATTCCTCGTTTCGGTCCACCCTCCATTCCATTAAATTCCACTTTCCTTTCCACATTCCATTACACATTCCATTTCACACTCCATTCCCCAATCCATTCCACATTCCATTCCATTCCATTCCACAATCCATTCCCTTCCCTTAAACATTCCATTCCACATTTCATTCTACATCACATTCCATTCCATTCCACATTCCATTAAACGTTCCATTCCAGATTCTATTCCATTCCATTCCACATTCCATTCCACATTCCATTAAACGTTCCATTCCATGTTCCATTCCACCTTCCATTCCGTTCCATTCCTCGTTTCAGTCCACCTTTCGTTCCATTCCATTCCACTTTCCTTTCCGCTTTCCATTACAGATTCCATTATACATTCCATTCCACATTCCATTGCAGATTACATTCCATTCCATTCCACATTCCATTCCACATTCCATTCCACGTTCCATTCCAAGTTCCATTCCACGTTCGATTCCACCTTCCTTTCTATTCCATTTCTCCTTTTAGTCCACATTCCATTGCATTAAATTCCACTTTCCTTTCCACATTCCATTCCACATTCCTTTTCACACAGCTTTCCATTTCATTCCACATTCCATTCCACATTTCATTCCATTCCAATCCATAATCTGTTGCACATTCCGTTCCACGTTCCATTCCACATTCCATTCCATTTCATTCCAGTTTCCTTTCCAGATTCCATTCCACATTCCATTCCATTATATTCCACAATCCATTCCACTTTCCATTCCATTCGTTTCCATGTTCCATTCAACATTCTATTCCATTAAATTTCACGTTCCATTCCATTTTCCATTCCACATTCCATTCCACATTCCATTTCACGTTTCATTCTACGTTCCATTCCACATTCAATTCCACCATACATTGCATTTTCCATTCCACATTCCATTCCATTCCATTCGTTTCCACTCCACATTCCATTCCACATTCCATTCTACATTCCATTCCACATTCCATTCCGCATTCCATTCCACGTTCAAATCCACATTCCTTTCCACGTTCCATTCTTCGTTCCTTTCCACATTCCATTATATTCCTTTCCACGTTCAATTCCATGTTCCATTCCATTCCATTCAACTTTCCATTCCATATTCCATTGAACATCCCATTCCACGTTCCATTCCATGTTCCATTCCACTTTCCATTCCACACTCCACTCGACATTCCATTCCACATTCCATTCCACATTTCATTCTACATCCCATTCCATTCCATCCCACAATACATTTCACATTCCATTCCAGATTACTTTCCATTCCATTAAACATTCCACTCCGCATTACATTACACTTTTCATTCCACATTCCATTCCATGTTCCATTCCACCTTCCATTCCATTCCATTCCTCGTTTCAGTCCACATTCCATTCCATTGCAATCTACTCTCCTTTCCACATTCCATTCCACTTTCCATTCCACATTCCATACCAGATTCCATTCCATTCCATTCCTCACACAATTCCACATTCCATTATACGTTCCGTTCCACATTACATTTCATGTTCCATTCCACGTTCCATTCCCTTCCATTCCTCGTTTTAGTCCACATTCCATTCCATTCCCTTGCACATTCCATTCCACATTCCATTCCACATTCCATTCCACATTACATTGCTTTCCATTCCACATTTCATTCCACATTACATTCCATTCCATTCGACATTCCATTGCACATTCCATTCCACGTTCCATTCCACATTCCATTCCATTACATTCCACTTTCCTTTCCAGATTCCATTTCACTTTGCATTCCATTACATTCCACATTCCATTCCACATTCCATTCCATTACGTTCTACGTTCAATTCCACATTCCATTCCACTCAATTTCACGTTCCATTCCATATTCCATTCCACATTCCATTCCACTTTCCATTTCACATTCCATTCCACTATCTATTCCACATTCAATTCAATGATACATTGCATGTTCCATTCCACATTCCATTCCATTCCATTCCATTCACCTCCACATTCCCTTCCACATTCCTTTCCACAATCAATTTCATGTTCCATTCCATATTCCTTTCCACATTCCATTCTACCTTCCATTCCACATTCCATTCCATTCCTTTCGACGTTCAATTCCACGTTCCCTTCCATTCCATTCAACTTTCCATTCCATATTCCATTGAACATCACATTCCACGTTCCAATCCATGTTCCATTCCACGTTCCATTCCACATTCCATTGATTCCATTCAACTTTCCCTTCCACATTTCATTCCACATTCCCTTCCACATAATATTCCGTTGTATTCCACGTTCCATTCCACATTCCATTCGACATTCCATTCCTCATTCCATTGCACATTCCACTCCATGCCTTTCCACTTTCCATTAAACACTCCGTTCCACATTGCATTCCACTTTGCATTCCATTCCATTCCACAATCCATTCCAAAGTCCCTTCCACTCCATTCCACATTCTATTCCACAGTCCGTTCCAAATTGCATTACACATTCAATTCCACATTCCATTCTCATTCCATTGCATTTCTTTCCACTTTCCATTCCACATTCCATTGTATTCCAGTTCACATGAAATTACACATTCCATTCCAATTCACATGAAATTCCACATTCCATTCCATTCCATTCCACATTCCATTCAACATTCCATTCCACATTCGATTCCGCAGTCCATTCCATTCCATTCCAAATTCCATTCCATTCCAATCATCATTACATTCCACATTTCGTTCCATTCCATTACACATTCCATTCCACATTCCATTCCACATTCCATTCCACATTCCATTCCATTCCATTCCTTTCCATTCCATTCCACGTTCCATTCCACTTTCCATTAAATTCTATTCCACATTCCATTCCACATTCCAGTCCATTGCATTCCACATTCCTGTCCATTCCATTCCACATTCCATTCCATTCCAAAACACATTTCATTCCACAATTCATTCCATTCCATTCCACATTCCCTTCCACATTCCATTCCACATTCCATTTCATTCCATTCCACATTCCATTCCATTCCATTCCATTCCACGTTCCATTGCACATTCAATCCCATTCCATTCCTTCTTCCATTGCACGTTCCTTTCCACATTCCATTCCATTCCACGTTCCATTACACACTCAATTCCACATTCCATTCTACATTCAATTTCATTCCATTGCACATTCCATTCCACATTCCATGCCACGTTGATTTCTGTATTCTTTTCCATGTTCCATTCTAGGTTCCTTTCCACCTTCCATTCCTTTCCATTTCAAGTTCCATTCCACATTCTATTTCACCATCCATTCCATTCCATTCTATTCCACTTTTCATTCCACGTTTCATTCAAAATTCCATTGCATTCCATTCCAACTTGCATTCCAAACTCCATTCCGTATTCCATTCCGCCTTCCAGTCCGTTCCATTCCACCTTCCACTCCACTTTCCAGTCCACATTCCATTAAAGTCCATCCCACATTCCATTCCATATTCCAATCCATTGCATTCCACTTTTCATTCCACATTCCATTCCATTCCATTCCACATTTCATTCCACATTCCATTCCACATTCCATTCCACATTCCATTCCACCTTTCATTCCGGATTCCATTCCATTCTATTCCACTTTCCAATCCATTCCATTCCACATTTCCTTCCACATTCCATTCCACTGCATTCCAGATTTCATTCCACATTCCATTCCACATTTCATTCCACATTCCATTCCACATTCCATTCCACATTTCATTCCACATTCCATTCCACATTCCTTTACACATTCCATTCCACTTTCCATTCCACATTCCCTTCCATTCCATTCCTGTCCATTCCAGATTAAATTCCACATTAAATTCCACATTCCATATTCCATTCCACGTTCCGTTCCATGTTCCATTCCATTCCATTCCACATTGCATTCCATTCCATTCCACTTTCCATAGCATTCCATTCCATTCCATTCCGCATTCCGTGCCATTCCATTCCACATTCTATTCCAGATTCCCTTCCATTCCTCTCCACATTCAATTCCATATTCCATTGCATTCCAATCCACGTTTCATTCCATTCCATTCCATGTTCCATTCCACGTTCCATTCCACATCCCATACCATTCCATTCTACATTGCATTCCATTTTCCATTCCATTTCATGCCATATTCCTTACCTTTGCATTCATTCCATTCCACTTTCCATTCCATTGCATTCCACATTCTACTCCACATTCCATTCCATTCCATTCCACATTCCATGCCACGTTGCATTCCATTCCATTCCAAATTCCATTTTACATTCCATTCCACATTCCATTCCGTTCTATTCCAGATTCCATAACACATTCCATTCCACATTCCATTGCATTCCACATTCATTTCACATTCCATTCCATTCCATTCCACGTTCCAGTCCACATTCTATTCCACATTCCATTCCACTTTCCTTTCCATTGCATTCCATGATCCATTTCAAATTCCATTCCACAATCCTTTCCACTTTCCTTTACATTCCATTCCACATTCCATTCCACTTTCCATTCCATTCCATTCCAATTTCCATTCCACATTCCATTGCATATTTCATTACACTTTCCATTCCACATTTCTTTCCACATTCCATTGCACGTTCCATTCCACGTTTCATTCCATTCCATTCCACGTTCCATTCCATTCCATTCCACGTTCCATTCCATGTTCCATTCCATTCCACTTTCCAATTCATTCCATTTCACATTCCAATCCATTCCATTCCACATTCTACCACATTCCATTCCAAGTTGCATTACATTCCGTTCCACATCACATTCCGCATTCCATTCCATATTACATTCCACGTTCCATTCCAATCTGTTCCACGTTCCTTTCCATTCCATTACACGATAAATTCCCCTTTCCATTCCACATTCCATTCTACATTCCATTTCACGTTGCATTCCATTCCATTCCACGTTCTATTCCAGGTTCCATTCCATTTCAGTCAACATTCCGTTGCATTCCATTCCACGTTCCATTCCATTCCATTCCACATTCCATTCCATTCCATTCTGTTCCATATTCCATTGCATTACAGTCAACATTCCATTCCATTATATTCGACATTCCATTCCACATGCCATTCCATATTCCATTTCACATTCCATTGCACGTTCCATTCCATTCTTTCCACATTCCATTCTATTACATTCCACTTTGCATTCCATTGAATTCCACGTTTCGCTAAATTCCATTGCATTCCACATTCTATTCCATTCCATTCCGCATTGCCTTCCATCCCATTCCGCTTTATTCCACATTCCATTCCATCCATTCCACTCTCCATTCCACATTCAATTCCACATTCTTTTCCAGGTTCCATTCCATTACATTCCACATTCCATTGAATTGCATTCCACATTCCATTCCACGTTCTCTTACATTTCATTGCACATTCCTTTCCATTCCATTACACCTTCCATTTCTTTCAATACCTCATTTCATTCCATTGCATTGCATTCCATATTCCATTCCATTCCATTCCTCATATCATTCCATTCCATTGCATTGCATTCCATATTCCATTCCATTCCATTCCTCATATCATTCCATTCCATTGCATTCCACATTCCGTTCTATTACATTTCATTATTTTCCACATTCCATTCCATTCCATTCCACTTTACATTTCATTCCATTCAACATTCCATTCCACTTTCCATTCCACTCCATTTCACATTCCATTCCACATTCCGTTCCACATTACATTCCTTTCCTTTCAACATTCCATTCCACATTCCATTCCTTTCCACATTCCATTCCACATTCCGTTCCATTCCATACCCAATTCCTTTGCACATTCCATTGCATTCCATTCCACATTCCTTTCCATTCAACTCCACATTCCATTCCACGTTCCTTTCCATTCCATTCCACATTCCATTGCAGATTCCATTCCGCAGTGTATTCCATTCCATTCCACATTTCATTCCACGTTCCATTCCATTGCTTTCCACGTTCCATTCCACGTTTCATTCCACATTCCATTCCACATTCCATTTCACATTCCATTCCGTTTCATTCCACATTCCATAGTACATTTCATTACATATTCCATTCCACTTTCCTTTCCACATTCAATTCCACATTCCATTACATATTCCATTCCATATTTTATTACAAATTCCATTCCACATTCCATTACATGTTCCATTCCATGTTCCATTCCATTTCACTTTCCATTCCACATTCCATTTTACTCCATTCCTCATTCCATTTCATTCCATTGCACCTTCCTTTCCAAATTCGATTTCAGTTTCCATTCCATTCCATTCCATTCCACATTACATGCCATTCCATTCCAGTCCATATTCCATTCCATTCCATTCCAATCCACATTCCATTCCATTCCAATCCGAGTTCAATTCCATTCCACATTCCATTCCATTCCATTCCACATTCCATTGCACATTCACTTCCATTCTATTCTATTTAACATTCCATTCCATTCCATTACATATTCCGTTACACATTCCACTCCCCGTTCAATTCCATTCATTTCCACGTTCCATTGCATTCCATTCCATTCAAATCCACGTTCCATTGCATTCAATTCCATTAAATTCCATTCCACATTCCATTCCATTCCATTCCACATTCCTTTACATTCCATTCCACATTGCATTCCATTCCATTCCACATTCCTTTACATTCCATTCAACATTGCATTCCATTCCATTCCCATTCCAGTATACATTTCAATACATTCCATTCCACTTTCCATTCCATTCCATTCCATTCCATTCCACATTCCATTCCACATTGCAATCCGTTCCATTCCACATTCCACTACATTCTATTTCTTTGCACATTCCATTCCACTTTCCATTCCTCTCCATTTCACATTAAATTCCATTCCATTCCATTCCACATTCCATTCCACATTCCATTTCTTTCCATTTCACATTCTTTCCAGTCCATTTCACATTCCATTCCGCAGTCAATTCCATTCCATTCCACATTCCTTCGGACATTCAATTCCTTTCCATTCCTCATTCCATACTACATTTCATTCTATATTCCTTTCCACATTCCATTTCAAAATCCATTCCACATTCCATTACATATTACTTTCCACATTCCATTCCAAGTTCCATTGCATTCTACTTTGCATTCCACATTCCATTCTATTCCATTCCACATTCCAATTCATTCCATTCCACATTCCATTGCAAATTCCATTTCACTTTTCAATTCCATTCCATTCCATTTCACATTCCATTCCATTCCATTCCACAGTGCATTTCATTCCACTCCACATTCCATTCCAAATTCCATTTCACTTTCCATTCCATTCCATTCCATTCCACATTCCATTCCATTCCATTCCAATCCACATTCCATTCCATTCCATTCCAAGTTCAATTCCATTCCACATTCCATTCCATTGCTTTTCACAATCCATTTCACATTCCATTGCGTAATCCATTCCATTCCATTCTATTCCACATTCCATTCCTTTCCATTCCATATTTCATTTCATTCCATTCCACATTCCATTCCACTTTCCATTCCACATTTCTTTGCCCATTAAATTGCATTCCATTCCTCGTTACATTCCATTCCATTGCATTCAATGTTACATTCCTTTCCATTCAATTCCACATACCGTTCCATTCCATTGCATTCCACATTCCATTCCATTCCATTCCACATTCCATTCTATTCAATTCCACATTCTATTCAATTCCATTCCATTCCATTCCACATTCCATTCCATTCCATTACAATCTGCATCCCATTCCAATCCATTCCAAGTTCAATTCCATTCCAAATTCAATTCCATTGCTTTCCACATTCCATTCCACATTCCATTGCACATTCACTTCTATTCTATTCTATTTCACATTACTTTCCATTCCTTTCCACATTCCATTCCATTCTCTTCCACATTCCATTCCATTCCACTCCACATACCGTTCCACATTCCATTCCATGTTCCGTTCCACATACCATTAAACATTTCATTCCTCATTCTATTCCGTTGCATTCCACATTCCATTCCACATCCCATTGCATTCCATTCCACATTCCGTTCTCATTCCATTGCATTCGTTTCCCATTCCATTCCACATTCCGTTACATTCTATTCCACTTTTCATACCAAATTCCATTCCACATTCCATTCCATGCTCCATTTCACGTTCCATTCCACTTTTCATACCACATTCCATTCCACGTTCCGTTCCATGCTCCATTCCACATTCCATTCCATGTTCCATTCCATACCATTCCATTCCTCGTTCCATTCCATTCCATTCCACGTTCCAATTCATTCCGTTCCACATTCCATTCCACATTCCATTTCACATTCCGTTCCACACTATATTTCACTTTCCAATCCATTCCATTCCATTCCACATTCCATTCCAGTCCATTCCTTTCCATTCCACCTTTCATTCCATTGCATTCCACATTCCATTCCATTCTATTCCATTCCATTCCACATTCCATTCCACTTTCCATCCACATCGCATTCCATGTTCATTCCACATCCCATTCCAGTTTGCATTCCTTTCCATTCCACGTCGCATTCCATGTTCCATTCCATATCCCATTCCAGGTTGCATTCTTTTCGATTCCACATTCCATTCCATTCCATTCCATGTTCCTTTCCAAGATCCATTCCACGTTTCATTCCAATTTCCATTCCATTCCACATTCCATTCCACGTTCCAGTCCATTAAATTCCATGTTGCTTTCCATTCCATTCCACATTCCATTCCACGTTCTACTCCATTCAATTCCACGTTCCATTCCATTCCGTTCCACATTCCATTCCACGTTCCATTCCATTCCATTCCACTTTCCATTCCACGTTCCATTCCACGTTCCATTCCTTTCCATTGCACATTCCTTTCCATTCCATTTCACATTCCTTTCCATTCGATTTGACATTCCATTCCACTCTCCATTCCATGTTGGAATCCATGTTCCATTCCACATCCCATTCCACATTCCATGCCTTTCCATTCCATATTCCATTCCATTCCATTCCATATTCCATTCCACATTCCATTCCATTCCATTCCACGTTCCATTCAACATTCTAATCCATTCAATTTCACCTTCCATTCCATATTCCATTCCACATTCCACGTTCCCTTCCCGTTCCATTCCACGATCTATTCCACGTCCAATTACAGGAAACATTGCACTTTCCATTCCACATTCCATTCCATGCCATTCCATTCCATGCCACATTCCCTTCCACATTACATTCCACATTCCATTCCACGTTCCATTCCACATTCCTTTCCATGTTCCCTTCCATGTTCCATTCCACTTTCCATTCCATTTCATTCCATGTTCCATTCCACGTTAAGTTTCTTCCAATCCACTTTCCATTCCACATTCCATTGCACATCCCATTCCACTTTCCATTGCATGTTCCATTCCATGTTCCATTCCACGTTCCATTCCACGTTCCAATCCACATTCCATTCCATTCCATTCCACTTTCCCTTCCACATTACATTCTACATTCCTTTCCATGTTCCATTCCACGTTCCATTCCACATTCCACTCCACATTCTATTCCATTCTATTCCACTTTCCATTCAACTTTCCATTCCACGTTCCATTCCACGTTCCACTCCACATTCTATTCCATTCTATTCCACTTTCCATTCAACTTTCCATTCCACAATCCATTCCACATTCCATTGCAAATTCCATTCCACATTCCATTCCACATTCCATTGAACATTCCATTCCACATTCCATTTGTTTCCATTTCACATTCCTTTCCATTCCATTCCACATTCCATTCCACATTCAATTCCATTCCATTCCACATTCCATTGGATATTCCATTCCATTCCATTCCGCATTCCTTTCCGTTACATTCCAATTTCCATTCTAATCCATTCCATTTTCCATTTCATAGCATTCCTCATTCCATTCCATTCCATTCCACATTCTATTGCATTCCACATTCCATTCTATTCCATTTCACATTCCACTCCATTCCATTCCATTCCTTTCCACATTCTATTCCATTCCATTTCACATTCCATTCCATTTCACATTCCATTCCATTTCGTTCCATTCCATTTCATTTCTTTCCACATTCTATTCCATTCCACATTCCATTCCATTCCACATTCCATTCCATATTATTCCATTCCATTTCATTCCATTCGACATTATGTTCCATTCCACATTCCATTCCATTCCACATTCCATTCCACTGTATTCTATTCCATTCCATTCCACATTCCATTCCATGCCATTCCATTCCACTTTCCATTCTATTCCATTCCGCGTTCCATTCCATTCATTTATTGCATTCCATTCCTTTCCATTTCCACTTACCATTATATTCGACTTTCCATTCCACATTCCATTCCACGTTCCATTCCACGTTCCATTCCATTCCATTCCACCTTCCATTCCACTTTCTTTCCATTACACTCCACGTTCCATTCCACATTCCTTTGCGCATGCAATTCCACGTTCCATGTCACATTACATTTCATGTTCCATTACACTTTCCATTCCAAGGTCCATTCCATTACATTCCACGTTTGATTCCGCATTCCATTTCACATTCCATTCCGCAATCCACTCCATTCCATTCTGTTCCATTCCACATTCTATTCCACATTCCATCCCTCATTCAATTTCATTCTATTCCACATTCCATTCTGTTCCATTCCACATTATATTCCACATTCCATCCCTCATTCAATTTCGTTCTATTCCACACTCCATTCCATTCCATTCCACATTCCATTCCACATTTCATTCCAAGTTGCATTCCACATTCCATTCCATTCAATTTCACATTCCATTCCCTATTCCATTCCATTCCATTCCACTTTCCATTCCACATTGCCTTGCATTACATTCCACATTCCCTTCCGTTCCATTCCACATTCCATTACATTCCATTCCACATTCCATTCCATATTCCATTCCATTCAATTTCACATTGTATTCCAAATTCCATTCCATTCCATTCCACTTTCCTTTCCACCTTGCCTTGCATTCCATTCCACATTCCATTCCACTTTCCAATCCTATCCATTCAATGTTCCATTTTACGTTCCATTCCACAGTCTATTCCACATTCTATTTCACGTTCCATTCCATTCCATTCCACGTTCCACTCCACTTTACATTCCTTTCCATTCCACGTTCCATTCCACATTCTATTGCCATTCCATTCCACATTCCATTCCACGTTCAATTCCAAGTTCCATTCCATTCCACTCCAAGATCCATTCCACATTGCATTCCATCCCTTTCCAAGTTCTATTACATTCCATTCCACGTTCCATTCCACATTCCATTCCACAATCCATTCCATTCAATTCCCTTCCATTCCATTCCATGTTCCATTCCGCATTCCATTCCACGTTACATTCCGTTCCATTCTGCATTCCTTTCCTCTTTCCATTCCACATTCCATTCCATTCCATTCCACATTCCATTCCACGTTCCATTCCACCTTACATTCCATTCCATTCCACTTTCCACTACACATTCCATTGTACATTCCATTCCAAGTTTCTTTCCACATTCCATTCCACTTTCCATTACACATTCGATTCCGTGTTCCATTCCATTCCATTCCAAGTTGCATTCCACATTGTATTGCATTACATTCGACGTTCCATTCCTCGTTCCATTCCATGTTCCACTCCACATTCTATTCCATTCCATTCCACTTTCCATTCCACTTTCCATTCCACATTGCATTCCATATTACATTCCACATTCCACTGCAAATTCCATTCCACATTTCATTCTACATTCCATTGCATATTCCATTCTACATTCCATTTGTTTCCATTTCACATTCCTTTCCATTACATTCCACATTCCGTTCCACATTCAATTCCATTCCATTCCACATTCCATTGGACATTCCATTCCATTCCATTCCATTCCACATTCCTTTCCATTGCATTCCAATTTCCATTCTAATCCATCCCATGTTCCATTCCATTACATTCCCCGTTCCATTCTATTCCATTCCATTCCACATTCTATTACATTCCACAATCCACTCTATTCCGTTTCACATTCCACTCCATTCCATTCCATTCTTTTCCACATTCCATTCAAATCCATTCCACATGCCATTCCATTTCATTTCATTCCATTTCATTCCATTCCACATTGCATTCCATTCCACATTCCATTCCATTGTATTCTATTCCATTCCATTCCACATTCCATTCCATGCATTTCCATTCCACATTCCATTCCATTCCAAATTCCATTCCATTCCACATTCCATTCCATTCCAGTCCGCATTCCATTCCATTCATTTATTGCATTCCATTCCATTCCATTCCACATACCATAATATTCCACATTCCATTCCACATTGCATTGACATTCCATTCCACGTTCCATTCCATTCCATTCCACATTCTATTCCACTTTTCCATTCCGTTACAATCCACGTTCCATTCCACATTCCATTGCCCATGCCATTCCACGTTCCATGCCATTCCATTCCACATTTTATTCCACTTTTCCATTCCATTACAATCCACTTTCCATTCCACATTCCATTGCCCAAGCCATTACACGTTCCATGCCACATTCCATTTCATGTTCCATTCCACTTTGCATTCCAAGTTCCATTCCATTACATTCCACCATTCCACATTCCATTCCACATTCCATTCCACATTCCATTCCATTCCATTCTGTTCCATTCCACATTCTATTCCACATTCCATCCCTCATTCAATTTCTTTCTATTCCACATTCCATTCCATTCCATTCCACATTCCATTCCACATTCCATTCCACATTTCATTCCAGGTTGCATTCCACATTCCATTCCAAGTTCCATTCGAATTTCCATTCAAAATTCCTTTCCACGTTCGTCTACATTCCATTCCACGTTCCGTTGCACATTCCATTCCATTCCATTAAACTTTCTATTCCACATTCCATTCCACATTCCATTCCGTTCCATTCCACGTTCAATTATATTCCATTCCACATTCCATTCCACATTCCATGCCATTCAATTTCACATTCCATTCCAAATTCCATTCCACTCCATTCCACATTCCATTCCACATTGCCTTGCATAACCTTCCACATTCCATTCCACTTTCCACTCCAATCCATTCAATGTTCCATTTCACTTTTCATTCCACAGTCTATTCCACATTCTATTTCATGTTCTATTCCATTCCATTCCACGTTCCAATCCACTTTACATTCCTTTCCATTCCAGGTTCCATTCCACAATCCATTGCACATTCCATTCCATGTTACATTCCATGTTCCATTCCACGTTCCATTCCATTCCACTCCAAGTTCCAATCCACATTCCATTCCATCCCTTTCCATTTTCCATTCCATTCCATTCAAAGTTCCATTCCTCATTCCATTCCACATTACGTTCCACAATCCATTCCATTCAATTCCATTCCATTCCATTCCACCTTCCATTCCGCATTCCATTCCACATTCCATTCCACATTTCATTCTGTTCCATTCCACATTCCTTTCCACTTTCCATTCCACATTCCATTCCATTCCATTCCACATTCCATTCCACGTTCCATTCCACCTTCCATTCCATTCCATTCCACCTTCCATTCCATTGCATTCCACGTTCCTTTACACATTCCATTGTAGATTCCATTCCAAGTTTCATTCCACATTCCATTCAACTTTCAATTACATGTTCGATTCCACGTTCCATTCCATTCCATTCCAAGTTCCATTCCACATTCTATTCCATTCCATTCGACGTTCCATTCCACATTCCATTCCACGTTCCATTCCACATTCCATTGATCATTCCATTCCATGTTCTATTACACATTCCATTCCATGTTCCATTCCACTTTCAATTCTTGTTTCATTCCATTCGATTCCATTCCACGTTCCATTCCAGTTTCCATTCCACATTCCATTCCTCATTCCATTCCACATTCTGTTCCACATTCCATTACACTGCATTCCACATTCCATTCTGCATTCCATTCCTTTCCTTTCCACATTCAATTCCACATTCCATTCCACATTTCATTCCGTTCCATTCCACATTCCATTCCGCATTCCATTCCACACTCCATTCCACTTTCCATTCCGTTCCATTCCATATTTCATTCCACTATCCATTCCACATTCCTTTCCACTTTGCATTCCACATTCCATTCCATTCCATTCCATTACACATTCCATTCCACTTTCCTTTCCACATTCCATTCCAAATTCCATTCCATTGCATTCCCCATTCCATTGCACATTCCATTCCATTCAATTCCACATTGCATTCCATTGCAGTCCACATTCCATTCAAAATTGCATTCAATTCATTTTAAACTTTCCATTCCATTCCGTTCCACATTCGATTTCACCTTCCATTCCATTGCTATTTCCATTCCAAATTCCATTCCATTCCATTTCACATTACATTCCACATTCCATTCCATTTCATTCCACGTTCCATTCCATGTTCCATTCCACGTTCCATTCCACGTTCCATTCCACATTCCATTCCACATATCATTCCACATTCCATTCCATTCCATTTCATTCCACATTCCATTCAAAATTATATTCCACATTGCATTCCACATTCCATTCCATTCCATTCCACGTTCCATTTCACGTTCCATTCCCCATTCCATTCCACGTTCCATTCCACGTTCCGTTCCATTCCCTTACACGTTCCATTCCTCCTTCCATTCCATTCCACGTTCCATTCCACGTTCCATTGTACATTCCATTCCAAGTTACATTCCACATTCCATTCCCCTTTCCATTCCACATTCCATTTCACCTTCCATTCCATTCCATTGCAAGTTCCATTCCACGTTCTATTGCATTCCATTCCACGTTCATTTCCACATTCCATTCCACATTCCGTTCCATTTCATGCCACGTTCCATTCCATGTTCAATTCCGCATTTCATTCCACGTTCCATTCCACATTTAATACCACATTTCATTCCACGTTCCATTCCACATTTAATGCCACATTTCATTCCACATTCCATTCCATTCCATTCCATTACACATTGCATTCCACATTGCATTCCACATTCCATTCCATTCCACTCCACATTTCATTTCACGTTCCATTCCATGTTCCATTCCATTCCATTCCAAATTCCATTCCACCCTCCATTCCATTCCATTCCACGTTCCATTCCACTTTACATTTTACATTCCATTCCAAATTCCATTACACAATCCATTCCACTTTCCATTCCAGATTGCATTCGATGTTCCATGCCATTCCATTCCAAGTTGCATTCCACATTCAATTCCATTCCATTCCACGTTCCATTCCACATTCCATTCCACATTCCATTCCACGTTGCATTCCACATTCCATTGCACATTCCATTCCACTTTACTTTCCACATTCCATTCAATTTTCCATTCCACTTTCTTTTCCACGTTCCATTCCATTCCATTCCATTCCATTCCATATTCCATTCCAGGTTCCATTCCACATTCCATTCCTCATTCCATTCCACATTCCATTCCACATTCCATTGTATTGCATTCCACATTCCATTCCACATTCCATTCCACATTCCATTCCATTCCTTTCCACATTCTATTCCACATTCCATTCCACATTCCATTCCATTCCGTTCCACATTCCATTACATTCAGTTCCGCATTCCATTCCACATTCCATTCGATTTCATTCCACATTCAGTTTCACTTTGTATTCCACATTCCCTTTCATATTCCATTCCATTTCTTTCTACATTACATTCTACATTCCATTCCATTTCATTCCACATCCCATATCTCATTCCATTCCACATTCCATTCCAATCCTTGCCCCATTTCATACCACATTCCATTCCATTCCTTTCAACGTTCCATTCAATTGCAATCCACATTCCATTCCACATTCCATTCCACATTCCATTGTATTTCATTCCACATTTCATTCCACATTCCATTCCCCAATCCATTCCACATTCCACTGCAAATTCCATTCCACATTGCATTCCACATTCCATTGCACATTCCATTCCACATTCCATTCCACATTCCATTTCATTCCATTAAACATTCCTTTCCGTTCCATTCCACATTCCGTTCCACATTCAATTCCATTGCCTTTCACATTCCATTGGACTTTCCATTCCATTCCATTCCACATTCCTTTCCTTTGCATTCCAATTTCCATTCTAATCCATTCCATGTTCCATATCATAACATTCCTCATTCCATTCCATTCCATTCAATTCCATATTCTATTGCATTCCACATTCCATTCTATTCCATTTCACATTCCACTCCATTCCATTCCATTCCTTTCCACATTCCTTTCCATTCCATTCCACATTCCCTTCCATTTCATTCCATTCCATTTCATTCCATTCCACATTCTGTTCCATTCCACATTCCATTGCATTCCACATTCCTTTCCAGTCCATTCTATTCCATTCCATTCCACATTCCATTCCATGCCATTCCATTCCACATTCCATTCCATTCCATTCCCTATTCCATTACATTCATTTATTGCATTCCATTCCATTCCATTTCCACCTACCATTATATTCGACTTTCCATTCCACATTCCATTCCACGGTCCATTCCACGTTCCATTCCACGTTCCATTCCATTCCATTCCACATTCCATTCCACTTTCTATTCCGTTACATTCCACGTTCCATTCCACATTTCATTGCCCATGCCATTCCACGTTGCACACCACATTCCATTTCATGTTCCATTACACTTTCCATTCCAAGGTCCATTCCATAACATTCCATGTTCCATTCCACATTTCATTCCACATTCCTTTCCACATTCCATTCCACAATCCAGTCCGTTCCATTCTGTTCCATTCCACATTCCATTCCACATTTCTTTCGAGGTTGCATTCCACACTCCATTCCACATTCCATTCATATTTCCATTCAAAATTCCTTTCCACGTTCCTCTCCAATCCATTCCACGTTCTGTTGCACATTCCATTCCATTCCATTAAACTTTCTATTCCACATTCCATTCCACATTCCATTCCATTCAATTCCACATTCCATTCCATTCCATTCCACATTCCATTCCATTCCATCACACATTCCATTCCACATTCCATTCCATTCAATTTCACATTCATTCCAAATTCCTCTCCATTCCATTCCACTTTCCTTTCCACCTTGCCTTGCATTACATTCCACATTCCGTTCAACTTTCCAATCCAATCCATTCAATGTTCCATTTCACGTTGCATTCCACAGTCTTTTCCACATTCTATTTCACGTTCCATTCCATTCCATTCCACGTTACACCCCACTTTACATTCCTTTCCATTTCATGTTCCATTCCACATTCCATTGCACATTCCATTCCACGTTCCGTTCCATGTTCAATTCCACGTTCCATTCCACGTTCCATTCCATTCCACTCCAAGTTCCATTCCACTTTCCTTTCCATCCCTTTCCACGTTTTATTCCTTTCCATTCCACCTTCCATTCCTCATTCCATTCCACATTACTTTCCACAATCCATTCCATTCAATTCCATTCCATTCCATTCCATGTTCCATTCCGCATTCCATTCCACATTCCAATCCACGTTACATTCCGTTCCATTCCACTTTCCTTTCCACTTTCCATTCCCCATTCCATTCCATTCCATTCCACATTCCATTCCACGTTGCATTCCACCTTACATTCCATTCCATTCCACGTTCCATTTCACATTCCATTGTACATTACATTCCAAGTTACATTCCACATTCCATTCCACTTTCCATTACGCGTTCGATTCCATGTTGCATTCCATTCCATTCCAAGTTCCATTCCACATTCTATTGCATTCCATTCGACGTTCCATTCCACATTCCATTCCACGTTCCACTCCACATTCTATTCCATTCCATTCCACTTTCCATTCCACTATCCATTCCACATTCCATTCCATATTCCATTCCACTTTCCACAGCAAATTCCATTCCACATTCCATTCCACATTCCATTGCACATTCCATTCCAAATTCCATTTGTTTCCATTTCGCATTCCTTTCCATTCCATTCCACATTTCATTCCACATTCAGTTCCATTCCATTCCACATTCCATTGGACATTCCCTTCCATTCCATTACACATTCCTTACCATTGCATTGCAATTTCCATTCTAATCCATTCCATGTTCCATTCCATAACTTTATCCGATCCATTCCATTCCATTCCATTCCACATTCTATTGCATTCCGCATTCCATTCTATTCCATTTCACATTCCGCTCCATTCCATTCTATTCCTTTCCACATTCCATTCAATCAATTCCACATTCCATTCCATTTCATTCCATTCCATTTCATGCCATTCCACATTCTATTCCATTCCACATTGCATTTCATTCCACATTCCATTCCACTGTATTCTATTCCATTCCATTCCACATTCCATTCCATGCCATTAAATTCCACATTCCATTCCATTACACATTCCATTCCGTTCCATTCCGCATTCCATTCCTTTCATTTCTTGCATTCCATTGCATTCCACTTACCATTATATTCGACATTCGAGTCCACATTCCATTCCACGTTCCATTCCACTTTCCATTCCATGTTCCATTCCACGTTCCATTCCATTCCACTCCAAGTTCCATTCCACATTCCATTCCATCCCTTTCCACGTTCCATTCCATTCCATTCCACGTTCCATTCCACATTCCATTCCCCAATCCATTCCATTCAATTCCATTCCGTTCCATTCCACATTCCATTCCGCATTCCATTCCACATTCCATTACACATTACATTCCGTTCCATTTCACATTCCATTCCACGTTGCATTCCACCTTCCATTCCATTCCATTCTACGTTCCATTACACATTCCATTGTACATTCCATTCCAACTATCATTCCACATTCCATTCCACTTTCCATTACACATTCGAATCCACGTTCCATTCCATTCCATTCCAAGTTCCATTCCACATTCTATTCCATTCTATTCGACCTTCAATTCCACATTCCATTCCACTTTCCATTCCACATTCCATTGCATATTCCATTCCACGTTCTATTCCACATTACATTCCATGTTCCATTCCACTTTCACTTCCACATTTCATTCCATTCGATTCCATTCCACGTTCCATTCCAGGTTCCATTCCACATTCCATTCCTCATTACATTCCACATTCCGTTCCACATTCAATTGCACCGCATTCCACATTACATTCCGCATTCCATTCCATTCCTTTCTACATTCGATTCCACATTCCATTCCACATTTCATTCCATTCCATTCCACGTTACATTCCGCATTCCATTCCACACTCCATTCCAGATTCCATTCCGTTCCATTCCACATTCCTTTCCACTATCCATTCCACATTCCTTTCCACTTTCCATTCCACGTTCCATTCCATTCCATTCCATTACACATTCCATTCCTCTTTCCTTTCCACATTCCATTCCAAATTCCATTCCATTGCATTCCCCATTCCATTCCACATTCCATTCCATTCCATTCCATTCCACGTTGCATTCCATTGCAGTGTACACTCCATTCAACATTGCTTTTAATTCCATTTAAACTTTTCATTCCATTCTGTTCCACATTCGATTTCACCTTCCATTCCAATTCAAATTACATTCCAAATTCCACTCCATTCCATTCCACATAACATTCCACATTCCGTTCTATTTCATTCCACGTTCCATTCAACGTTCCATTCCACTTTCCATTCCGCATTCAATTCCACATTTCCTTCCACATTCCATTCCATTCCATTCCACATTCCATTCCACATTCCATTCCACATTCCATTCCATTCGATTCCACGTTGCATTTCACGTTCCATTCCACATTTGATTCCACGTTCCCTTCCGCATTCCGTTCCATTCCATTACACGTTCCATTCCTCCTTCCATTCCGTTCCATTCCACGTTCCATTGTACATTCCATTCCAAGTTCCATTCCATCTTCCATTCCCCTTTCTTTCCACATTCCATTCCATGTTCCATTCCATTCCATTCCAACTTCCATTCCACATTCAAATCCATTCCATTCCACGTGGCATTGCACATTCCATTCCACATTCCGTTCCATTTCATTCCACTTTCCTTTCCACATTCCATTCCGCGTTCTATTGCACTTTACATTCCACATTGAATTCCACATTTCATTCCACATTCGATTCCTTTCCATTCCATTACACATTCCATTCTACATTCCATTCCACATTGCATTCCACATTCCATTCCATTCCATTCCTCGTTTCATTTGACGTTCCATTCCACATTCCATTCCACGTTCCATTCCACGTTCCGTTCCATTCCATTACACATTCCATTCCACACTCCATTCCATTCCATTCCACGTTCCATTCCACTTTCCATTGTACATTCCATTCCATGTTCCATTCCACATTCCATTCCACTTTCCATTCTACATTGCATTCCACGTTCCATTCCATTCCATTCCAAGTTCCATTCCACATTCAATTCCATTCCATTCCACGTTCCATTCCACATTCCATTCCACATTCCATTCCACGTTCCATTCCACATTCAAATCCATTACATTCCACGTTCCATTCCACATTCCATTCCACATTCCATTCCACGTTCCATTCCAATTTTCATTCCACATTCCTTTCCATGTTACATTTCACTTTCTTTTCCACATTCCATTCCATTCCATTCCACATTCCATGCCAGGTTCCATTCCACATTCCATTCCACATTCCTTTCCACATTCCATTGCATTGCATTCCACATTCCATTCCACATTCCTTTCCATTCCATTCCACATTCGATTCCACGTTCCATTCCACATTCCGTTTCATTCCATTCCACATTCCATTCCATTCATTTCCACATTCCATTCCACATCCCATTCGATTTCATTCCACATTACATTCCACTTTGCTTTCCACATTCCCTTTCATATTCCATTCCATTCCTTTCCACATTACAGTCTACATTCCATTCCATTTCATTCCACATCCCATACCACATTCCAATCCGCATTCTATTCCATTCCTTTCCCCATTGCATACCACATTCCATTCCATTACTTTCAATGTTCCATTCCATTACAATCCACATTCCATTCCACATTCCATTCCATGTTCCATTCCATTCCATGTTACATTCCATTCTATGTTGCATTAGTGGTTCCATTCCATGTCCCATTCCTCCTTCTGTTTCTTTCCATTCCACGTTACATTCCATATTCCATTCCATTCCGTTCCACATTCCATTCCATTGCATTTAACATTCCATTGCCTTCAACATTCCAGTTAACGTTTCATTCCACGTTCAATTCCACATTCCATTCCAGGTTCCATTCCATTCCATTCCACGTTCCATTCCATTCTTTTCCATTTTCCATTTTATTCCATTCCACTTTCCATTCCACATTCCAATTCACATTCCATTCCACCTTCCGTTCCATTCCATTCCATTCCATTCCTCATTCGATTCCATTCCTTTCCAATTTCCATATCTTTCTATTCCACTTTCCAATCCATTGCATTCCATTCCAATGCACATTCAATTCCATACCGTTCCGCATTCCATTCCATACCATTCCGCATTCCATTTCATTTCATTCCATAAGAAATTCAATTCCATTCCATTCCACATTCCATTCCATTACGTTCCAAATTTCATTCTATTCCATTCCATTCCTTTCCACTTTCCATACCATTCCATTCCATTCCACATTCCATTACATTCCATTCCAAATTCCATTCCCTTCCATTCCATTCCATTCCATTCCTCATTCCATTCCACATTCCATTCGCTTCCATTCCACATTCGATTCCTTTCCATTCCACATTCCACTTCACGTTGCATTCCACGTGCCATTTCACTTTCCATTGCATTCCATTCCATTCCACTCCATACTGGATTCCTGTCCATTCCATTCCAAATTATATTCAACATTCAATTCCATTCCATTCTATTCTATTCTATCACACATTGCATTCCATTCCATTCCACGTTCGATTGCATTCCATTCCGCATTCCTTTCCACCTTACATTCCACTTTCCATTTCACGTTCCATTCCACGTTCCATTCCACGTGCCGTTCCATTCCATTCCACTTTCTTTCAACTTTCAATTCCTCATTCCATTCCTTTCAGTTCCAAGTTCCATTCCACGTTTCTTTCCATAACATTCCACATTCCGTTCCATTCCATTCCATTCCATTCCACATTCCATTCCACATCCTTTCCATTCAATTCCACAGTCCGTTGCATTCCATTCCACATTCAATTCCACATTCCATTACCTTCCATTCCACATTCATTTCCATTTCATTCCTCATTCCATTCCACGTTCCTTTCCACGTTGCATTTCACGTTCCATTCCACGTTCCTTTCCACGTTGCATTTCACGTTCCATTCCACTCCATTCCATTCCATTCCATTCCAGATTCCATTCCTTTCCATTCCACAAACTATTCCTCATTCCACTCCATTCCGTTCCATCCTCCATTCCACATTGCATTCCATTCCATTCCACATTGCACATCATTGCATTCCACATTCCATTACTTTCCAATCCACATTACATTCGACATTCCATTCGACCTTCCTTTCCACATTCTATTTCATTCTAAACCAAATTCTATTCCACTCAATTCCATATTCCATTCCATTTTCCATTCCATTCCATTCCACGTTCCATGCCATTTCATTCTATTCCACATTCCATTCCTTTCCTTTCAACATTCCATACCTTTCCATCCCTCATTCTATTCCTTTCCATTCCACATTCCATTCCATTCCATTCCATTACACATTTCATTATTTTTTCATTCTACATTCCATTCCATTACATTCCATACTCAAATCCATTCCATTCCATGCCATTACAAATTACATTCCATTCCATTCCACCTTCCTTTCCAATCCATTCCACATTCCATTTCACATTACTTTCCATTCCACATTCCATTCCACTTTCCATTCCATTCCATTCCACATAACATTCCATTCATTTCCACATTCCATTCCATTCGTTTCCCTTTCATTCCACATTCCATTCCATTCCATTCCATTCCACATTCCGTTACATTCAATTCCATATTCCATACCACATTGCATACCGTTCCATTCCACATTCCTTTCCACATTAAACTCCACTTTCCATTCCTCATTCCGTTCCGCATTCCATTCCATTCCATTCCATGTTTCATTCCACATTCCTTTCCATTCCATTCCACGTTCCATTCCACATTCCGTTCCACATCCCATTTCTTTCCATTCCATTCCACGTTCCATTCCACATTCCATTACACATTACATTTCTTGCCATTCCACATTCTATTCCACATTCCATTCCATTCCATTCCACGTTCCATTCCACTTTAGATTCCACATCCCATTCCATTCCATTCAACGTTTCATTGCACTTTCTATTCCATTCCATTTCACGTTACATTCCACATTCCAGTGCATATTCCATTCCACGTTCCATTCCATTCTATTCCGTGTTCCATTCCACATTCCATTCCATTCCACTTTCCTTTCCACATTCCATTCCACGCTCCATTCCATGATCCATTCCACACTCCATTCCATTTCTTTCCACGTTCCATTCCACATTCCATTCCATTCCATTCCCCATTCTATACCATTCCATTCCATTGCATTCCGCATTCTATACCACATTCCATTTCATTCCATTCCACATTCCATTCCACATTCCATTCCATTCCATTCCACATTCCCTTCCACATTCCATTCTATACTGCATTCCCGATTCCATTCCACGTTCAATTCCACGTTGCATTCCGAATTCCATTCCACATTACATTCCATTCCATTCCACGTTCCATTGCACAATCCATTCCGTTCCATTTCACTTTCTATTCCACATTAAATTCCACGTTCCATTCCATTCCATTCCCCTTTCCATTCCACATTCCATTCCATTCCATTCCACTTTCCTTTCCACATTCCATTCCACGTTTCATTCCACGATCCATTCCACGCTCCATTCCATTTCATTCCAAGTTCGATTCCACCTTGCATTCCATTCCATTTTCCATTTCACATTCCATTCCACATTCCATTCCACATTGCACTCCGTTCCATTCCACGTGCCACACCACTTTCCATTCCACATTCCATTCCAAATTCCATTCCTCCTTCCATTCCACTTTCCATTCCATTCCATTTTCCATTTCACATTCCATTCCACATTCCATTCCACATTGCACTCCGTTCCATTCCACGTGCCACACCACTTTCCATTCCACATTCCATTCCAAATTCCATTCCTCCTTCCATTCCACGTTCCATTCCATTCCATTCTGTTCCACGTTCCATTCCACATTCCATTCCGTTCCATTCCACATTCCGTTACGCATTCCATTCCTTTCCATTCCATTTTCCATTCCCATTCCATTGCATTCCTTTACACATTCCACTCCACATTCCAATCCATTCCATTCCACATTCCATTCCATTCCATTCCACATTCCATTCGGGATTCCGTTTCATGTTCCATTCCATTTCATTCCGTGTTCCATTCCACATAACATTCCATTCCATTCCCCATTCCATAACATTCCATTCCATTCAATTATGCATTCAGTTCCATATTACATTTCATGCAATTCCACATTCCATTCCATTCCATTCCACATTCCATTCCATTCCATTCCACATTCCATTCCATTCTATTCCACATTCCCTTCCACTTTCCATTCCACGCTGCATTCCACATTCCTTTCCACCTTCCATTCCACGTTGCATTGCAACATAAATTCCACATTCCATTCCATTCCATTCCACGTTCCATTACACAATCGATTCCATTCCAATCCCCTTTCTATTCCAATTTCCATTCCACATTGCATTTCATATTCCACTCCTTCCCATTCCACATTCCCTTACATTCCATTCCACATTCCATTCTGCATTCCATAACTTTCCATTCCACATTCCATTACATTCCATACCACATTCCATTCCACATTTCCTAGCATTTAATTCCAAGATCCATTCCACTTTCCATTCCACTTTCTATTCCAATCCATTCCACGTTCCATTTCACGTTCCATTCCACAGTCCATTCCACATTCCATTCCACGTTCCATTCCATTCCATTCCACGTTCCACTCTACTTTACATTCCTTTCAATTCCACGTTCCATTCCACATTCTATTGCACATTACATTCCACGTTCCATTACATTTTCCATTCCATTCCATTCCTTGTTCCATTCCAGATTCTATTCCATCCCATTCCACGTTCCAGTCCATTCCATTCCAAGTTCCATTCCGCATTCCACTCCATTCCATTCCATTCCACAATCCATTCCATTCCATTCTACTTAACATTCCATTCCATTCCATTCCACATTCCATAGCATTCCTTTCCATTGCATTCCACATTCCATTCCCTTCAATTCCGCATTCCATTCCATTCCATTCCACAATCCATTCCATTCCGTTAAATCCCAGATTCCATTCCCTTTCATTCCACATTCCATTCCTTTCCATTGCACATTAAATTCCATTACATTCCTTTCCATTCCACATTCCATACCATTCCACTCCATTACAGATTCCATTCCTTTCCATTCTCTATTCCATTCCATTCCATTCCCCATTACATTCCTTTCAATTCCACATTTCTTTCCATTCCATTCCACATTCCATTTCACATTGCATTCCATTCCACATTCCATTCGACTTTCCATTCCATTCCATTCCACATACCATTCCATACAATTCCACATTCCTTTACATTCCCTTATATTCCACTTTCCATTACATTCCTTTCCGTATTCCATTCCTTTCCATTCCATTCCACATTCCATTCCATTAAATTCCATATTCCATTCCAATCCATTCCTCACTCCATGCCAATCCATTCTACTTTCCATTCCATTCCATTCGTTTCCATTTCACATTACATACCATTCCATTCTATTCCATATTACATTCCATTCCATTCCACATTACATACAATTCCATTCCACTCCACATTCCAATCCTTTCCATTCTGTTTCATTCCTCTTTCCATGCCCTTCCATTCCACATTCCTTTCCATTCCTTTCCACATTCCTTTCTAGGTTACATTCCACTTTCCATTAAATTCCATTCCATATTGCATTCCACTCCATTCCACATTCCATACCTTTGCATTCCGTTCCATTCCACTTTCCGTTACATTCCTTTCCACTTTCTATTCTCATTACATTCCATTCTATTCTACATTCAATTGCACATTCCATTCCATTCCATTCCACATTCCATTCCATTCCATTTGACACTCCATTCCTTTACATTCCACATTAAATTCCACATTTCTTTCCACGTTCCATTCCAGTTTTCATTCCAAGTTCCATTCCACGTTCCATTCCTTTCCACTCCACGTTCCATTCCACATTCCTTTCCATTGCATTACACTTTCCATTCCACATTCCATTCCACATTCCATTCCACATTCCATTCCACTTTCTATTGCTATCCATTACACATTCCATTACACATTCCACTCCACGTTGCCTTGCATTCCATTCCAAATTCCATTCCATTCCATTCCACATTCCATTCCATTCCATTGCACGTTGGATTCCATTCCATGCCAAGTTCAATTCCACAGCATTCGACATTCCAGTCCACAGTGCATTCCATTCCACTCCACATTCCATTCCATTCCATTTAATCTTTCCATTCTATTCCATTCCACATTCCATTCCACATTCCATTACTTTCCACATTCTATTCCACATTCCATTCCACATTCCAGTCTATTCCATTCCACATTTCATTCCACATTCCATTCCATTCCATTTAAACTTTCCATTCCATTCCATAACATTCCACTTTCCCGTCCACATTCCGTTCCATTCCACATTCTAGTCCACATTCCATTCCACATTCCATTCTATTCCATTACACATTCCATTACACATTCCATTCCATTCCATTTCACATTCCGTTTCACATTCCCTTTCACATTCCATTCCTTTCAATTCCATTCCATTACACATTAAATTCCATTCCATTCCATACTCCATTCCATTGCATTCTACATCCAGTCCTGATTGAATTCCATTCCATTCTATTCCACATTCCAATCCATTTCATTCCACATTCCATTCCATTTCATACCACATTCCATTCTACATTCCGTTCCACATTCCATTCCATTCCATTCCACATTGCATTCCATTCCATTCCACATTCCATTCCGTTCCTTCCATGTACCATTCCATTCAATTTCACATTCAATTCCACTACATTGCATTTCACATTTCATTCCATTCCATTCCGCATTCAATTCCATTCCTTTCCAATTTATTCCACTTTCCATTCCATTCCATTCTTTTCCACATTCCATTCCATTCCGTTTTATTCCACATTCGATTCCATACCATTCCACATTCGATTCAATTACATTCCTGATTCCATTCCACCTTCCCTTCCACATTCTATTCCACATTCCATGCCATTCCATTCCACTTTCCATTCCATTCCCTTCCAAATACCATTCCATTCCATTCCACATTCCATCTCATTCCATTCCACGTTCCACTCCATTCCATTAAACTTTCCATTCCATAGTCCCTTCCACATTCCATTCCACGTTCCATTCCACATTCCATACCAAGTTCCATTGCGCGTTCTATTCCCTACAATTCCAAGTTCCGTTCCACTTTCCACTCCATTTCATTCCACGACAAATTCCACATTCCATTCCACATTCCATTCCACCTTCCATTCCTCACTCCATTCCAATCCATTCCACATTCCATTCCACATTCCATTAAATTCCATTCCACATTCCATTCGACATTCCATTTCTCATTCCATTCCACATTACATTCCACATGGCATTTCACATCCCATTCTACATTCCATTACATTCCATTCCACATTCCAATCCACTTTCCATTCCATTCCATTCCACATTTCATTCCATTGCATTTGCCGTTCCATTCCACTTTCCTATCCACTTTCCATTCCATTCCTTTACACATTCCATTCCACATTCCTTTCTATTATTTTTCACATTCCATTCCACATTCCTTTCCATTGCATTCCACATGCCATTGCACATTCCATTCCATTCCATTCAACATTCCATTCCATTCCTTTCCACATTCCATTCCATTCGTTTCCATATTCCAATCCTTTGCACATTAATTTCCACATTCCATTCCACATTCCATTCCATTCTCTTTTATGTTCCATTCCACATTTCATTCCACTTTCCATTCCACATTCCATTCCATTACTTTCCACATTCCATTCCACACTCTACTCCACATTCCGTCCCACAATCCATTCCGTTACACTCAACGTTTCATTCGGCATTCCATTCCAGATTTCATTCCACATTGAAGCCCATTCCATTCCACATTCCATTCCACAGTCCATTACACATATCCTTTCACGTTCCATTCCGTTCCATTTCATATTCCATTCAACATTCCATTACACATTTCATTCCATTCCATTCCACATTCCATCGCATTCCATTCCACATTAAATTCCACGTTACTGTCACTATTCCGTTACATGTTCCATTCCACATTCCATTCCATTCCATTCCATTCTGCATTCCATTACACGTTCAATTCCACATTGAATTCCAATACATTTCATGGTACATTCTACATTGTATTCCACCTTCCATTCCATTCCATTCCACATTACATTCCACCTTCCATTCCATTCCATTCCACATTACATTCCACAGTCCATGCCACATTCCATTCCCTTCCATTCCACATACCATTTCACATTGCATTCCATTCCATTCCACTTTCCATTTCACAGTCCATTCTATATTGAATTCCACCTTCCATTCCATTCCATTCCACATTCCTTTCCACATTCCTTTCCACATTTAATTCCACATTGCATTCCATTCCATTCCACATTCCATTTCACATTCCCTTCCACTTTCCTTTCCACGTTCCATTCCACGTTCCATTCCACTTTCCACATTCCATTCCACATTTCATTCCACATTCCATTCCACTCCATTCCACGTTCCATTCAATTCCATTCCACTTTCCATTCCACATTCCATTCCCTTCCATTCCACTTTTCATTCCACGTTCCTTTCTACGTTCCATTCCTTTACATTCCACATTCCATTCCATTCCATTCCACATTCCATTCCATATGCCACTCCACGTTGCATTCCATATTCCATTCCACATTCCATTCCAATTTCCATTCCAATCCATTCCACCTTCCATTCCACGATAGAATCCACATTCCATTCCACATTCCTTTCAACGATCCATTCCTTTACATTCCACGTTTCAGTCCACGTTCCATTCCATTCCATTCCATTCCATTCTACATTCCCTGCCTTTGCATACCACGTTCAATTCCACATACAATTCCTCATTCAATTCCACATTCCATTCCTTACCATTCCACATTCCATTCCATTCCATTTCACATTTCGTTCCTTTCCACATTCCATTCCATTCCATTTCACTTTGCATTCCACGTTGCATTCCATTCCATTCCACATTGCATTCCACATTCCATTCCACATTCCATTGCACATTCCATTCAATTCCATTGCATATTTCATTCTTCATTCCATTGAAATCCTTTCCACATTCCATTCCACATTCCATTCCACATCCCATTTTACCTTCCATTCCTTTCCATTCCACATTCCATACCATTCCTTTCCATATTCCATTCCATTCCATTCCACATTCCACTCAATTCCATTCAATGTTGCATTCCGTGTTGCATTCAACGTACCATTCCATAATGTTCCACTTTCCATTCCATTCAATTCCGCGTTCCTTTCCACGTAACATTCTATTCCTTTTCACTTTCCATTCCATTCCACGTTCTATTTCATTACATTCCACATTCCATTCCACATTGCATTTCACCATCCATTCCACTTTCCATTTCACATTCCATTGCATTCCATTCCATTCCATTCCACATTCCATTCCATTCAACGTTCCATTCCATTCCACATTCCTTTCCATTCCATCCACATTCCATTCCATTGCATTCCGCATTCCTTTCCATTCCACATTCCATTCCATTACATAACACATTCCGTTTCATTCCACATTCCATTCCATTCCATTCCCCATTACATTCCACATTCCATTTCACATTCCATTACACATTCAATTCCTCATTCCATTTCATGATCCATTCAATTGCATTCCACATTTCACTCCATTCCATGCAGTTCCACATTCCATTCCATTCCATTCCGCATTCCATTCCATTCCATTCCACATTCCTTTCCATTCCACATTGCATTTCATTCCATTCCACGTTCAATTCCATTCCATTCCACATTCCATTCCATATTCCATTGCACATTACATTCTGCATTCCAGTCCCTACCATTACACATTCCATTCCATTCCGTTACACATTCCATTCCATTCCATTTCACGTTCGTTCCATTACATTCCACTTTCCATTCCACTTTCCATTCCACATTCAATTCCGCATTCCATTCCCTTCTGTTAAACATTCCATTCCATTCCATTACTCATTCCATTCCATGTTCCATTGCACTTTTCATTCCACGTTCCATTCCACATTCCATTCCATGTTCCAATCCACATTCCCTTCCATTCCATTCCACATTCCATACCATTCCATTCCATTCCATTGCACATTCCATTATGTTTCTTTCCATTCCACATTGCATTTCACATTCCATTCCATTCCGTTCCACATTCCATTCCATTCCTTTCCACATTTCAGTCCATTACATTCCACATTCTATTGCATTCCATTCCACGTTCCATTCCATTCCATTTCTCGTTCCATTCCATTCCCTTCCACTTTCTATTTCATTCCATTCCACAATCCATTCCACATTCCATTTCACATTCCATTCCATATTCAATTCCACATTCCATTCCATGATCCATTCCATTCCATTCCACATTCCATTCCTATCAATTGCACATTCTATTCAATTCCATTCCACATTCCACTGCATTCCATTCCATTCCATTCCACATTCCTTTCCATTCCATTCCACATTCCATTCCATTCCATTCCATTCCATTCCTCATTCCATTCCATTCCACGTTCCATTCCATTCCATTGCATGTTCCATTCCATTCCTATCCACATTCCATTTCATATTCAATTCAACATTACATTCCGCATTACAGTCCCTTCCATTCCACGCTGCATTCCATTCCATTCCACTTTCCATTCCATTCCATTCCACATTCCATTCCATTCCACTCCACTTTCCATTCCACTTTCCATGCCACGTTCCTTTCCACATTCCTTTCCCTTCCAGTCTACAGATCACTCCATTTCATTAGACATTACATTCCACGTTCCCTTCCACGTTCCATTGCTCTTTCCATTCCACGTTGCATTCTACGTTCCAGTCCACTTTCAATTCCATTGCATTCCACATTGCATTCCATTCCATTCCACATTTCATACCACTCGATTCGATTCCATTCCGAATTCCACTCCATTCAATACCACATTCCATTCCATTCCTTTCCACGTTCCATTCCATTCAATCCCACAATCCATTCCATTCCTTTCCACTTTCCATTCCATTCTATTGCATTTTCCATTTCATTCCATTCCACAATCGATTCTACATTCCATTTCACATTCCATTCCACATTCGATTTCATATTCCATTCCACATTCCATTCCACTTTCCATTCCGCATTACGTTTCACTTTTAATTCCACATTCCGTTTCACATTGCACATTCAATTCCATTCCATTTCAGGTTGCATTCCATTCCACTTTCCATTGCTTTCCATTCCAGATTGCATTCCATTCCATTCCACATTCCATTCAATTCAATTCCAGATTCCACTTTACATTCCATTCCACATTCCGTTCCAATCCATTCCATTCCACATTCGATTCCAATGAATTCCTCATTCAATTCCATTCCATTCCACTCCATTCCACTTTCCCTTCCACATTCCATTCCATTCCATTTCACATTCCATTCCTTTACAAATTTCATTCCACATTCCATTCCACTCTATCCAACATTCCATTTGATATTTCATCCCTTTCCATTCCATATTCCATTCCACATTGCATTCCATTCCATTCCACATTCCATTCCATGCCATTCCATTCCTCATGCCATTCCGTTCCATTGAATTCCACAATCCATTCCATTCCATTCCATATTCCATTCCATTCTGTTCCACATTACAATCCACATTCCAATCCATTCCTCGTTACATTCTATTCCACCTTCCATTCCACATTCCACCCCATTTTCCATTCCATTGCATTCCACATACCATTCCACATTCCAATCCACATTCCATTCCATTCCATTGCACATTCGATTCCACATTCCATTCCACATTCCATTCCATTCCATTCCATTCCACATTCCATTCCACATTCCATTTCATTCCATTCCATTCCACGTTATAGTCTATTCCATGTTCCATTCCACAATCCACTCCACATTCCATTCCATTGCATTATACATTCCAATTCACACTCGATTTCATTTAATTGCACATTCCATGCCATTCCATTCCACATTCCTTTCCACATTCCATTCCATTCCATTCCAAATTTCATTCCACATTACATTCCAAGTTCCATTCCAAGTTCCATTCCTCATTCAGTTTCGCATTCCATTCCTCTCCATTCCACATTCCATTCAACATTCCATTCCACGTTCCTTTCCACATTCCATTTCACATTCTATTCCATTCAATTCCACATTCCATTTCACATTCCATTCCATTCCTTTCCACCTTCCAATCCACATTCAAATCCATCCCATATTGCATTCTACATTGCATTCCATTCCATTCCGCATTCCACTCCACTTTGCTTTCCATTTCATTCCACGTACCATTCCACATTCCATTTCATTCCACTCCACATTCCTCTACACATTCCATTCCACTCCACATTCCTCTACACATTCCATTCCACTCCACATTCCTCTACACATTCCATTCCACATTACCTTCTGTTCCATTCTGTTCCATATTCCTTTCCGTTCCATATTCCATTCCATTCCCTTACACTTTCCATTCCATTCCATTCCACTTTCCATTCCATTCCACATTCCATTCCACATTCCATTCCATTCAATTCCACATTCCATTCCATACTGTATCACATTCCATTGTATTCCATTCCATTCCACATTACATTCCACTCCTCTCCACTTTCCATTGCATTGAATTCCAAATCCATTCCATTCCATTCCACATTCTGTTCCATTCCTTTCCACATTCCATTCCACATTCCTTTCCATTCCATTCCACAATCCATTCCACATTCCATTCCATTCCTTTTCACATTTCATACCTTTCGATTCGATTCCATTCCAAATTCCACTCCATTCAATACCCCATTCCATTCTATTCCTTTCCACATTCCATTCCATTCAATCCCACATTCCCTTACATTCAATTCCACTTTCCATTCCATTCTATTGCATGTTCCATTTCATTCAATTCCACAGTCGATTCTACATTCCATTTCACATTCCATTCCACATTCCATTTCATATTCCATTCCACATTCCTTTCCACTTTGCATTCCGCATTACGTTTCACTTTTAATTCCACATTCCAATTCACATTGCACATTCAATTCCATTCCATTTCAGGTTCCATTCCATTCCACATTCCATTGCATTCCATTCCAGATTGCATTCCATTACATTCCACATTCCATTCAATTCAATTCCACATTCCATTTCACTTTCCATTCTACATTCCGTTCCTATCCATTCCATTCCACATTCCATTCCAATGAATTCCTCATTCAATTCCATTCCATTCCATTCCATTCCACATTCCCTTCCACATTCCATCCCATTCCATTAAGCATTCCATTCCACATTACATAAAACTCGATTCCACATTCCATTGCATTCCACATTCCATTCTAAATTTTACTTCTTTGCATTCCACCCTCCATTCCACATTCCATTCCATTCCACTCTACTTTCCATTCCACATTCCATTGCACATTCAGTTCCATTCCATTCCACATTACATTCCTGTCCATTCCACATTTCATTCCATTCCATTCCATTGCACGTTTCAACACATTCCGTTCCACATTCCATTCCACCTTTCTTACCTTTCCATTCCATAGCATTCCACATTGCATTCCATTCCATTCTAATCCATTCCACATTCCATCCCATTCCATTAAATTCCACATTCCATTCCATTCCATTCCACATTCCCTTCACCTCCACATTCCATTCCACATTCCATTCCATTCAATTCCACATTCCATTCCAAACTGCTTCCCTTTCCCTTCCTTATTCAATTCCACATTCCATTCCATTGCATTCCATATTCCATTTTTTCCCATTCCAGTCCATTCCATTCCACATTCCATTCCGTTGCTTTGAATTTCGCATTCCATTCCATTACATTCCACCTTCCATTCCATTCCATTACTCATTCTATTACATCTTTCATTCCACATTCCATTGCAGCTTCAATTACACTATCCATTCCACGTTCCATTCCATTTTCCATTCCATTCCATTCCACATTCCATTCCATATTCCATTGCATTCCATTCCACATTCCATAACATTTCTTTCCATTACACATTCCATTACATTAGATTCCATATTCCATTCTATTTCATTCCATAATCCATTCCATTCTATTCCACATTCCATTCTATTCTATTCCACATTCCATTCCACGTTTAATCACATTCAATTCCATATTCCAAGACATTCCACTCCACATTCCATTCCACATTGCATTCCATTCCATTCCACGTTCTACTACATGCCATTCCATTCCATTCCATTCCACATCCCATTCCGTTCC
Source organism: Pongo pygmaeus (assembly GCF_028885625.2). NCBI lineage: Eukaryota > Metazoa > Chordata > Mammalia > Primates > Hominidae > Pongo > Pongo pygmaeus. The sequence goes on from NC_085931.1 coordinate 3,765,512, forward strand.
TGTGAATTCCTCATTCCATTCCATTCAATTCCACAATCCTTCCATTCCTTTCCAGATTGTATTTCGCATTCCAAACCATTCCATTCTACATTCCATTCCACATTCCATTCCATTCTATTGCATTCCACATTCCATTCCATTAAATTCAATTCCATTTCACATTCCATTCCATTCCATTCCATTCCACGTTATATTATATTCCAGGTTCCATTCCAAGTTCCATTCCGCATTCCATTCCATTGTATTCGACATTCCATTCCACATTGCATTTCATTCCACTCCACATTCCATGCAATTCCATTCCACGTTCTTTTCCACATACCATTCCGTTTCATTCCACATTTCATTCAACATTCCATTCCACATTCCATTCCACATTCCCTTCCACATTCCATTCCACATTCCATTCCACATTCCACTCCTTTCCATTCCACATTCCATTCCATTCCATTCCACATTCCATTCCATTCCATTCCACATTCCGTTACTTTCCACATTTTATTCCCTTCCATTCCACTTTCCATTCCATTCCATTCCACATCCCATCCCATTCCATTCCATTCCATTGCTTTTCATATTCTATTCCATTCCATTCCATTCACTTCCATTTCGATTCCCATTCCATTCCATTCCACATTCCATTCCATTCTATTCCACATTCCTTTCCTTTCCATTCCATTCCACGTTCCATTCCATTCCACATTCCATTTATCATTAAACTCCATTCCACTCCACTTTCCATTCCACATTTGCTTCTATTCCATTCCATTCTACATTTCATTCCACGTTCTAGTCCACTTTCCATTCCACATTGGATTCCACCCTCTATTCCATTCCATTAAACTTTCCATTCCACATTCCATTCCATTCCATTCCACATTGCATTACACATTCCACTCCATTCCATTCCACATTCCATTCGAAATTCCATTCCATTCACCACCATTCCATAACACATTGCATTCCATTCCATTCCATTCCAGATTCCATTCAATTCCACATTCAATTCCTCATTCAATTCAATTCCATTCCACATTCCATTGCGCATTCCATTTCATTCCATTCCACTTTCCATTCCACTTCATTCCGCATTCCATTCCATTCCATTCCACGTTCCATTCCACTCCATTCCAGTTTCCATTCCATTGCGTGCTACCATCCATTCCATTCCACGTTCCAGTCCATTCCATTCGGCATTCCATTCCATTCCATTCCAGGTTGCCTTGCATTCCATTCCACATTCCATTTCATTCCATTTCACATTCCATTCCACATTCCATTTTACATTCCATTCCACATTCCATTTCACATTCCATTCCACTTTCCATTTCACAGTCCATTCCTTATTGCATTTCAAATTTAATTCCATTCCACGTTGCAATAAATTCTATCCACTTTCCGTTCCATTGCCTTCCACATTCCATTCAATTCCACATTCCATTCCACATTCCATTTCCCATTCCATTCTATTCCATTCCATTCCACATTCCATTCCATTCCATTCAATATTGCATTCCTCATTCCAATACACATTACGTTCCACATTCCATTCCACATTCCATTCCACTTTCCATTCCATTCCATTCCACATTCAATTCCATTCAATGCCAAATTCCATTCCATTCAACTGTATTCAACATTCCATTGCATTGCACATTCCATTCTACATTCCATTCTTCTTTCCATTCCATTCCATTCCATTCCACTTTCCATTCCATTACATTCCACATTCCGATCCACATTCCATTACACATGCCATTCCACTTTCCATTCTATTCCATTCCACATTCCATTGCATTGAATTCCACATTCCATTCCATACCATTCTGCATTCCATTCCATTCCATTCCATTCCATTTCATTCCACTCCATTCCATTTCATTCCACATTCCATTTCATTCCATTCCATTCCACAATTCATTCCAAATTCCATTCCATAGTATTCCACATTCCGTTCCACATTCCAATCCATTCCATTCCACATTCCATTACACATTCCATTACACATTGCATTGCATTCAATTTCTCATTCCATTCCACATTCCATTCCACATTCCATTCCATCACATTCCACATTCCATTCCACATTGCATCCCATTCCATTACATATTCCATTCCACAATCTTTTCCATTCCTTTCCACATTATATTTCATTCCATTGCATTCCACATTCCGTTCCATTCCATTGAATTTCATATTCCTTTCCATTCCATTCCACATTCTATTCCATTCCATTCCATTCCACATTCCATTCCACATTCGATTCCATTCCATTCCACATTCCATTCCACATTCCATTCCATTCAATTACTCATTCCTTACCACATTCCATTCAATTCCATTCCTCGTTCCATTCCACATTCCATTCAATTCCATTCCACATTCCATTCCACGATCCATTCCATTCCATTCCACATTCCATTCAATTCCATTCCACATTCCTTTCCACATTCATTTCCATTCCATTACACATTCCATTCCACATTCCCTTCCATTCCATTACACATTCCATTCCACATTCCCTTCTATTCCATTCCACATTCCATTCCTTTCCATTCCATTCCACATTCCACTCCATTCCACACTCCATTTCTCATTCCACTCCATTCCATTCCACTTTCCATTCCACATTCCCTTCCATTCCATTCCATTCCACATTCCAATACACGGTATCGTACTTTTTCTATTCCACGTTCCATTCCACACTCAAATCCATTCCATTGCACATTCCTTTCCATTCCATTCCACTCCACTTTCCATTACACAATCCACTCCATTCCATTCCACATTCCATTCCAAATTCCATTCCATTCAATTCCATTCCATAACATATTGCATTCCATTTCATTCCATTGCACTTTCCATTTCATTCCACATTTCATTGCTCATTCCATTCAATTCCATTCCTCATTCTATTGCACATTCCATTTCATTCCATTCCACATTGAATTCCATTCCATTCCATTCCATATTCCATTCCTCATTCCATTCAATTCCATTCCACTTTCCATTGCACATTCCATTTCATTCCATTCCACATTCCGTTCCATTCCATTCCACATTCCATTCCATTCCATTCCTCATTCCATTCCACATTCTTTTCCATGTTTCATTCCGTTCCATACCAGATTCCATTCCATTCAATTCCACATACCTTCCAATTCCATTGCATTCCACATTCCATTCAATTCCATTCCGCATTCCATTCCATTTCATTCCATTCTATTCCACATTCCATTCCATTACATTCCACTTTGCATTCCATTCCATTCCATTCCACCTTCCTTTCCACATTCCATTCCACTTTCCCTTCCGTTCCATTCTTTACCACGTTCCAGTCCATTGCGTTCCACAATCCACTCCATTCCTTCCCACAATGCACTACATTCCATTCCACAATCCATTCCATTCCTTTCCACATTACACCACATTCCATTCCACATTCCATTCCGTTCCATACCACATTCCATTCCATTGATTTTCACATTACGTTCCAACACATTGCATTCCAAATTCCATTCCATTCAATTCCGCATTGCATTCAATTTCCTTACTTTCTATTCCACTTTCCATTTCATTCCATTCTGTTAACCATTCCATTCCATTCCATTCCTCATTCCATTCCACATTCCGTTCCACATTCTTTTCCATGTTTAATTCCATTCCATTCCATATACTATTCCATTCCATACCACATTCCATTCTATTCAATTCCACATTCCTTTCCATTCCATTGCATTCCACATTCCATTCCATTCCATTCCGAATTCCATTCCATTCCATTCCATTCTATTCTACATTCCATTCCATTACATTCTACATTGCATTCCATTCCATTCCATTCCACATTCAATTCCACATTCCATTCCACATTTTATTCTATGTTCCATTGCATTCCATTCCACATTACATTCCATTCCATTCCACCTTCCATCCCATTCCACTCCACATTCTATTCCATTCCATTCCGCTCCATTCCATTCCACATTCCATACTATTCCATTGCATTCCACATTCCATACTATTCCATTGTATTCCGCATTCCATTCACTTCCATTACACATTCCATTCCTTTCCATTGCACGTTCCATTTCTCTCCGTTCCACCTTCTATTCCTCGTTCCATTCCATTACATTCCACGTTCCTTTCCACCCTCCTTTCCACGTTCCATTCCACTTTCCACTCCATTCCATTCCATATTCTATAGCATTTCATTCCATTCCACAATCCATTCAGCATTTCTTTCCACGTCCCATTTCACATTCCATTCCACATTCCATTCCATTCCACATTTCATTCCATTCCACGTTCCCTTCCACGATGTATTCCACGTTCCACTCCACGTTCCATTCCATTCCATTCCACGTTCCATTCCACATTCCATTCGATTCCTTTCCACTTTCCATTCCACATTCCATTCCTCATTACATACGACTGTGCATTCCTTTCCATTCCAGAATACATTCCAACTTGCATTCCATTACAATCCACATTCCATTCCACATTCCACTCAAGATTCCATTATACATTCCATTGCATTTCATACCACATACCATTCCATTCCACTCCACATTCTATTGCACATTTCATCACATTCCATTCCAGATTCCAATGCACATTCCATTCCACATTCCATTCCATTCCTTTCCACATTCCATTCCTTGTTGCATTCCATTACATTCCACGTTCCATTCCATGTTCCATTCCACATTCCATTCAACATTCCACTCTACATTCCATTCCGTTCCATTCCACTTTCCGTTCCACATTCCATTCCACCTTCCTTTTCTCATTCAGTTAAACATTCCATTTCACATTCCATTCCGTTTCCTTACATATTCCACTCCATTCCATTCACATTCCATTCGATTCCATTCCACGTTCCATTCTGTTCCACATTCCATTCCATTCCATTCCAATTCCTTTCCATTACATTCCAGATTCCATTCCACTCCATTATATTCGACATTCCATTCAATTCCTTTCCACATTCCATTCCATTACATTGCACATTCCATTCCACTTTCCATTCCACATTTCATTCCACTTTCCTTTGCATTCCGTTCCGCATTCCATTCCATTCCATTCCCCATTCCATTCCATTCCATTCCACATTCAATTTCATTCAATTTCACATTCCATTACATTACTTTATATTCCACTTTCCATTCCATGCCATTCCGCGTTCCATTCCATTCCATTCCATTCCATTCTATTCCACTTTCCATTCCATTCCATTCTTTTCCAGATTTCATTCCATTACATTCCACATTCCATTCAATTACTTTCCACATTCCATTCCAAATACCATTCCAAATTCTATTCCACTTTCCATTCCACATTCCATTCCACATTCCATTCCATTCCATCCCACATTCCATTCCACTTTCTATTCCATTCCATTCCACATTGCATTCCACATTCCACTCCATTCCATTCCACCTTCAATTCAATATTCCATTACACGTTCCATTTCCCGTTACTTTCCAAGTTCCATTCCACATTCCATTGCATTCCATTCCATATTCCATACCATTCCATTCCATTCCAAACCACAGTCCATGAGATCCATTCCATTCCACAATCCATTCCATTCCATTGCACATTCCATTAAAAGTTCCATTCCACATTCAATTCCTTTCCATTCCACATTCCATTCCATTCCATTCCTCATTCCATTCAAACTTCCACTCAAAATTCCATTCCAGCTTCCATTCCAGTCCATTCCACATTCCATTTCACATTTCATTCCATTCCATTCCACATTGTATTCCACATTCCACATTCCGTTCCATTATATTCCACATTCAATTCGACATTCCATTCCAAATTCCATTCCATTCCATTCCACATTCCATTGCACGTTCCGTGCCATTCCATTCGACGTTCCATTCCACGTTCTATTCCATTTCCCATTCCACGTTCTATTCCATTTCCCATTCCATTCCATTCTACATTACATTCCACATTCCATTCCATTGCATTCCACATTCCATTACACATACCATTGCACATTCCATTTCATTCGTTTCCACATTCCACTACACGTTCCATTCCATTGCATTCGACGTTTTGTTCTACGTTCCATTCCACATTCCGTTCCACATTCCATTCTACATTCCATTTCATATTCTATTCCATTCCATTCCACATTCCATTCAAATCCTTTCCACTTACCATTCAACATTCAATTTCACATTCCGTTCCACATTCCATTACATTCCATTCCATTCCACTTTCCATTCAACATTCCATTACACATTCCATTCCACATTCCATTCAACATTCAATTCCATTCGATCCCGCATTCTGTTGTACGTTCCATTCCATTCCATTTCACATTCCATTCCACGTTCCATTCCATTACATTCCACTTTCCATTCCACGTTCCTTTTCACGTTCCATTACACATTCCATTCCTTTCCATTCCATATTCTATACCATTCCATTCCATTCCACAATCCATTCAGCCTTCCATTCCACATTCCTTCTCCCATTCCATTCCACTTTCCATTCCATTCTATTCCACATTTCATTCCATTCCATTCTATTGCACATTTCATTCCATTCCAAATTCCCTTCCACGATGCATTCTACATTCCACTCCACGTTGGATTCCATTACATTCCACTTTCCATTCCACATTCCATTCCATTCCATTTCACTTTCCATTCCACATTCCATTCCTCATTACATTCGACAGTGCATTCCTTTCCATTCCATATTACATTCCAGATTCCATTCCCCATTCCATTCTATTCCAATCCACATTCAATTCTACATTACAATCAACATTCCATTACACATGCCATTGCATTCCATTCCGCATTCCATTCCATTCCACTCCACATTCCATTCGACATTTCATTCCATTCCATTCCACATCCCACTGGACATTCCATTCCACATTCCTTTCATTTCCATTAAACATTCCATTGCATATTCCATTCCATTCCATTCCACGTTCCATTCCACATTCTATTCCACATTTCATTCTTCATTCCATTCCGTTCCATTACACATTCCATTCCACATTTCATTCCACAATCCATTCCACATTCCATTTCACAATCCAACGACATTCCATTCCATTCCATTCCTAATTCCAGTCCAAGTTCCATTCTATTCCATTCCACATTCCATGCCACATTACACTCCATTCCATTCCACATTCCATTTCATTTAATTCGGCCTTCCATTCCACTTTCAATTCCACCTTCCATTTCACATTCCATTAAACATTTCATTTCACTTTCCATTCCATTGCATTCCATTCCATTACATATTCCATTCCATTCCAATCCACATTCCACACCATTCCATTCCAGTTCCATTCCGATACACATTCCATTCCATTCCTTTCCACATTCCATTCCATTCTATTCCACATTCCGTTACATCACATTGCAAAATCAATTCCATTCCATTACATTCGACATTCCATTCCATTCCTTTCCACATTCCATTCCATTACGTTGCATATTCCATTCCACATTCCGTTCCACGTTTCATTCCATTCCATTCCACATTCCATTCCATTCCTTTCGCCCTTGCTTTCCATTCCACATTCCTTTTCATTCAAATTCATATTCCATTCCATTCAATTTCACATTCCATTCCATTACATTGCATTCCACATTCCATTTCATTCCATTCCGCATTCCTTTCCATTTGATTCCATTCTATTCTACATTCCATTCCATTCCATTCTATTCCACATTCCATTCCATTCCATTCTATTCCACATTCCATTCCATTCCATTCTATTCCACATTCCATTCCATTCCATTCCACATTCCATGCAGTTACATTCCACATTCCATTCCACTTACCATTCCACATTCTATTCCACTTTCCATTCCAGATTCCATTCCACATTCCATTGCATTGCATCCCACATTCCATTTCACTTTCCATTCCATTCCATTCCACATTCCATTCCACGTTTCATTCCATTCAATTCCGCCTTCCATTCCACGTTCCATTCCACGTTCCATAACCCGTTCGTTTGCACATTCAATTCCACATTCCCATCCATTCCATTCCATATTCCTTACCATTCCATTCCGTTCTAATCCACAATTAATGCCATATTCGATAACATTGCATTCCATACCATTGCACAATCCATTCCATTCCATTACATATTCCATTCCACATTCCATTGCACATTAATTTCCTATCCATTCCACATTCCTTTCCACAATCCATTCCACTTTCCATTCCACATTACATTCTGTTCCATTCCACATTCCATTCCACACTCCATTCCACATTCCATTCCACCTTCCAGTCAAAATTCCATTCCACATTCCATTCCATTCCATTCCACATTCCGTTCAACTTTCCATTCCATTCCATTCCACATTCCATTCCACGTTTCATTCCATTACATTCCACATTCCATTCCACATTCCATTCCACGTTCCATTCGATTCCATTCCACATTCCAAAATACGTTTGATTCCATTTCATTTGACGTTCCATTCCACGTTACATTCCATATTCCATTCCATCCCACTCCACCTTCTATTCAATTACATTCCACATTCCATTCCATTACATTCCACATTCCATTCCACATTCCATAGCACAATCCATTCCATTCCATTCCACTTTTCATTACACTTTCCATTCCATTGCATTCAACGTTCCATTCCACGTTCCAGTCCACATTCCGTTCCACATTCCATTCTACATTCCTTTTAACATTCCTTTCCATGGCATTCCACATTCCATTCCAATCCATTCCACTTTCCATTCCACATTCCATTAGAGAATCCATTCCACATTCCATTCCATTCCATAGCACATTCCATTGCACTTTCCGTTCCATTCCATTCCAGATTCCATTCAACTTTCCATTCCATTACATTCCACTTACCTTTCCACGTTCCATTACACGTTACTTTCCAGGTTCCATTCTGCATTCCATTCCATTCCATTCCATATTCTATAACATTCCATTCCATCCACATTCCATTCTACATTCCATTCCATTCCATTCCACTCTCCATTCCACATTCCATTCCACGTTACATTCGACAGTGCATTCCTTTCCATTCCACAATACATTCCACATTACATTCCAAATACCATTCTATTCCATTCCACATTCCATTCCACATTCCACTCAACATTTCTTTACACATTGCATTGCATTCCATTCCACATTCCATTCCATTCCACTCCACATTCTATTCCATATTTCATTCTATTCCATTCCACCTGCCATTATACTTTCCATTCCGCATTCCATTCCATTCAATTCCACATTCCATTCCAAGTTCCAATCCATTCCATTCCATGTTGCACTGCTCGTTGCATTCCATATTCCATTCCACATTTCATTCTACTTTCCATTCCGTTGCATTACACATTCCATTCCACATTTCATTCCATAATCGAATCCACATTCCATTCCACATTCCAACCACATTCCATTCCTTTGGATTCCTCCTTCCATTCCACATTCCATTTCAATTCAATCCACATTCCATTCCACTTTCCATTCCAGTCCATTCCAAAATCCATTCCACATAGCATTCCACATTCCGTTTCACATTCCATTCCACATTCCATTCCATTCCATTCCTGATTTCATACCATTCCACGTTCCCTTCCACGATTCATTCCACATTCCACTACATGTTGCTTTCCATTCCATTCCACATTCCATGCCACATTCCATTCCATTCCATTCCACGTTCCCTTCTACTTTCCATTTCTCATTGCATTCGACAGTGCATTCCTTTCCATTCCACATTACATTCCACATTCCATTCCCCATTCCATTCCATTCCCATCCACATTCAATTTCACATTCCACTCAACATTCCATTATACATTCCATTGCATTCCATTCCACATTCCATTATATTCCACTCCACATTCATTTCGACCATTCATTCCATTCCATTCCACATTCCATTGCACATTCCATTTCACATTACATTCCTTTCCATTCTGCATTCCATTCCAAGTTCATTCCATTCCATTCCATGTTACATTCCACATTCCATTCCACATTCCATCTCAACTTCCATTCTACATTCCATTCCTTTCTATTACATATTCCACTCCACATTTCATTCCACAATCCATTCCACATTCCATTCCACATTCCAACCACATTGCATTACATTCCATTCCTCATTCCATTCCAAATTCCATTCCATTCCATTCCACATTCCACTCCATTCCATTCCGTGTTTCATTCCACGTTCCATTCCAAGTTGCATTCCATTCCATTCCATTGCATGATCCACTCCTTTCTTTCCTCTATCCATTTCATTCCATTCGGCTTTCCATTCCACTTTCCATTTCGCTTTCCATTAAACATTCCATTTCACTTTCCATTCCATTTCATTCCATTCCATTACATATTCCATTCCATTCCTATCCACATTCCATTCCATTCCATTCAACTTTCCATGTCTTTGCCCTTTCCATTGCATTAAATTCCACTTTCCATTCCATTCCATTCCACATTCCGTTCCATTAAATTTCACATTCCATTCCGTTTTCCATTCCATTCCATTATATTCGATATTTCATTCCATTCCATTCCACATTCCATTTCATTACATTGCACGTTCCATTCCACATTCCATTCAACATTCCATTCCACGTTCCATTCCCTTCCATTCCACATTCCATTCCCAATTCCACTCCATTCCTTTCCACATTCCATTTCATTCAATATATCATTCCATTCCATTATATTGCATTCCACTCCATTACATTGCATTCCACATTCCTTTCCATTCCATTCTATTCCACATTGAATCACATTCCATTCTATTCCACATTCCATTCCATTCCATTCCACTCTATTCCACATTCAATTCCATTCCATTCCACATTCCATTGAATTCCATTCCACTTTCCATTCCACATACCATTCCACTATCTATTCCACTTTCCATTCCACATTCCATTCCATACTCGACTCAATTCCATCCCACATTCCGTTTCACTTTCCTGTCCATTCCATTCCACATTCCATTCCTCGTTCCATTCCATTCCATTCCACCTTCCATTCCACGTTCAATTCCATGTTCCTTTCTCCGTTCTTTCCACGTTAAATTCCACATTCCGTTCCATTCCATTCCATATTCCATACCATTCCATTCCATTCCAATCCACAATCCTTGCCATATTCCATAGCATCCCATTCCATAATCCATTCCATTCCATTGCCGTTTCCATTCCACAATCCTTACCACATTCAATTCCTTTCCATTCCATATTCCATTCCACACTCTATTCCACATTTCATTCCACATTCTATTTCACATTCCATTCCACATTCCATTCCATTCCATTGCTCATTCCTTTCCACATTCTATTCCTTTGCATTCCACATTCCATTCCACAATCCATTGCACATTCCATTTCATTCCATTCCACATTCCATTCAACATTCCAATCCATTCGATTCCACATTCCATTCCATTACATTCCTCATTCAATTACACATTCCATTCCACATTCCAATCCCCATTGCATTCCATTAATTTCCACATTCCATTTCACATTCCATTCCACGTTCCACTCCACATTCCATTTCACATTCCATTCCACGTTTCATTCCATTCTATGCCACATTTCATTCCATTCCATTCCACATTACATTCAGTATTCCTTTCCACTTCTTTCCACTTTACATGCCACATTTCATTCCACATTCCATTCCATTCTACATTCCATTACACTTTCCATTCTTTTCTATTCCACGTTCCATTCCACTTTCCATTCCACTTTCCATTCCACATCGCAATCCACATTCCATTCCACAGTAAATTCCATTCCATTACATTCTGTTCCACATTCCATTCCACTTTCCATTCCACATTCCATTCCACATTTCACTCCATTCCATTCCACATTTCCAACCACATTCAATTCCATTCCATTCCACATTCCATTCCACATTCAATTTCACATTCCATTCCAGATTTCTTTCCGCATTGCATTTCATACTCCATTCCACATTCCATTCCACATTCAATTTCACATTCCATTCCAGATTTCATTCCGCATTACATTTCATATTCCATTCCTCATTGCATTCCATTCCATTCCACATTCCATTCCACATTCCATTTCATTCCATTCGACGTTCTATTCCACGTTCCATTCCACATTGCATTCCATGTTTCAATCCACTTTCCATTCTATTTCATTTCACATTCCATTGCTTTCCATTTCACATTCCATTCCGTTCCATTACACATTTTTTCCTCATTCCACTCCATCTTCCATTCCACATTCCATTCCACATTCCCTTCCACATTCCATTCCATTCCATTCCCCATTCCTTTCTATTCCATTCCACATTCCATTCCATTCTTTCCACATTCCATTCCACATTCCATTCCACATTCAGTTCCATTCCATTGAACGTTCCATTCCATGTTGCATTACACTTCCGATTGCATTCCATTTCACGTTGAATTCAACATTGAATTCCATTCCATTTCACGTTGCATTCCACCTTCCATTCCATTCCATCCCAGATTCCATTTAAGATTTATTCCACATTCCATTCCCCATTCCATTCCACACTCAATTCCACATTCCATTCCATATTCCATTCCGTTCCATTCCACATTGTTTTCCACATTCCATTCTACATTTCATTCCCCATTCCATTCCATTCCATTCCAGATTCCATTCCATTCCATTCCCCATTACATTCCATTCAATTCCACTTTCCATTTTACGTTTCATTCAAAGGTCCAATCAATTCAATTCCACGTTCCATTCCACATTGCATTCCATTGCATTCCACTTTCCTTTCCACATTCCATTCCACCTTCCATTCCATTTCATTCCATTCCACTTTGCATTACACTCCATTCCACATTCCATTCCATTCCATTCCACAGTCCATTACACGGTCCCTTCCATTTTATTCCACGTTGAATTTCACGTTCCATTCCAAATTCCAAACCACATTCCATTTCACATTCTATTCCAATCTATTTCCCATTCCATTCCACATTCAACTGCATTCCCTTCCACATTCTATTCCACAGTCCATTCCACATTCCATCCCACATTCCATTCCATGTTCCACTCCATTCCAATCCACGTTCAGTTACACATTCCATTGCATAACATTTGACATTGCATTACACATTCCATTCGACATTCAATTTCACATTGCATTCTGGTGCATTACACATTCCATTCCACACTCCAATCCACATTCCATTCCACATTCAATTCCACATTCTATTCCGTTTCATTCCACATTCCATTCCACCATCCATTCCACATTCCATTCCACATTCCATTCCGTTCCATTCCACATTCCTTTTCACATTCCTTTCCGCATTCCATCCCATATTCCATTCCACACTCCATTCCACATTCCATTCCACATTCCACTCCGTGGCATTCCACATTCCTTTTCACTTTCTTTCCACATTCCATTCCACATTGTATTCCATTCCATTCCACATTCCATTCCACATTCCATTCCATTCCATTCTGCTTTCTTTCCACATTCCGTTCCACATTGCATTCCATTCTATTCCGTTCCACATTCCACTTCACATTCCAAGCACATTCCATTCCTGACTCCATTCCATTCCTTTCCAATTTCTATTCCACATTTCATTTAAAGTTTCATTCCTTTCCATTCCACGTTCCATTCCACGTTCCATTCCCCATCCCATTCCATTTCAGTCCACGTTCAATTCCACAGTCATTTCCATTCCATTTCATGTTACATGCAACATTCCCTTCCACATTCCATTCCACATTCCGTTCCGTCCATTCCACATTCCGTTCCATTCCATTACACTTTCCTTTCCACATTGTATTCAACAGTCCATTTCATTAAATTTCACATTACTTTCTACATTCCATTCCATTCCATTCCATATTCCATTCCACCTTCCATTCCACGGTCCATGCCACGTTTCATTCCATTCCATTCCATGTTCCATTCCACGTTCCATTCCATTCCATTCAACGTTCCATTCCACGTTCCATTCTATTCCATTCCACATTGCATTTCACTTTCCATTCCACATTCCATTCCACATTCCTTTCCATTCCATTCCTCATTCCATTCCACGTTGCATTCCACGTACCTTTCCACGTTCCATTCCCCGTTCTATTCCATTCCAATCCACATTCCATTACACATTCCATTCCACATTCCATTCCTTTCCATTCCATTCCATTCCATTCCATTCCACATTCCATTACACATTCCTTTCCACATTACATTCCATATTCCATTCCATTCCATTCCACCTTCCTTTCACGTTCCATTCCAAATTCCATTTCACTTTCCATTCCATTTCATTCCATTCCATGTTGCATTCCACTCCATTCGACATTAGTTTCCACTTTCAATTCCACATTATATTCCACATTCCATTTAACCTACCATTGAATTTCGCTCCACATTCCATTCCACATCCCTTTGCACATTCCATGACATTCCATTGCACATTCCATTCCACATTCCATTCCATTGCATTCCACATTCCCTTCCACATTCCATTCCATTCCATTCCACATTCCATTACACGTTCCATTCCACGTTCCATTTCTTTCCATTCCACATTCCATTCCACGTTCCAATTCACATTCCATTCCACATCCCATTTCACATTCCAATCCATTCCATTGCATTCCACATTCCATTCTACATTCCATTACACATTCCATTGCATTCCATTCCACATACCATTCTACTTTCCATTCCATGTTCCATTTCACTCCATTCCACATTCCATTCCACGTTCCATTCCTTTCCTTTCCACATTCCATTCCACATTATATTCCAAGCAATTCCACATTCCATTCCACATTCCATTCCATTCCACAATGCATTCCGTTCTATTCCACCTTCCATTCCATGGTCCATTCCACATTCCAGTACATTTCATTCTATTCCATTGCATGGCACACCATATTCCATTCAATTTCATTCCATTCCATATTCAATTCCAATCCATTCCACGTTCCATCCTACTTCATTCCACATTCCATTCCATTCCATTGCATTTTCCATTCCATTCCATTACATTCAAAATTACATACTTTTCCATGGCATTCCACATTCCATTCCTTTCCATTACATATTCCATTCCTTTCCATTCCAAGTTCCATTCCATTCCCTTCCACATTGCATTCCATTGTATTCCACATTCCATTCCATTCCATTCCACATTCCATTCCACATTCCATTCCACGTTCCATTCCACGATCCATTTCACATTCCATTGCATTCCATTTCACATTCCATTCCACATTCCAGTCCCTTCCATTCCATATTACATTCTACGATTCATTCCATTCCTTTCCACATTTCATTCCATTCCATTCCATCTTCCTTTCCACTTTCCATTCGACTCCTTTCGACATTCATTACGACATTCCATTGCATTCCATTCCAACTTGAATTCCACATTCCATTCCTTTCCATTCCATATTCCATTACATTCCTTTCCACATTCCATTCCACTCCACATTCCCTTCAATTCAATTCCACTCCATTACACATTCCATTCGATTGCATTCCACATTCCATTCCATACAATTCTACATTCCATTCCATTCCATTCCACATTCCATTTCCCATTGCATTCCATTCCATTCCACATTCCATTCCACGTTGTATTCCATTCCATTCCACATTCCTTTCCACATTCCATTAAACATTCTATTCTCCAATCCATTCCATTCCATTCGACATTCAATTCCATCCCATTCCACATTCCATTCCACATTCCATTCCATTGCATTCCGTATTCCATTCCACACCATTCTATATTGCATTCCACATTCCATTTCACATTCTATTTCACATTCCATTCCAAATTCCTTTCCATTCAATTCCACATTCCATTCCACATTCCATTCCATTCCATTCCACATTCCTTTCCACATTCCATTTCACATTCCATTCCACATTTCATTCCATTCCATTCCACTCCACATTCCATTCCACATTCCATTCCATTGCATTCAACATTGCATACCATCGCATCCGACATTCCATTCCACTTTCCATTCCACATTTCATACCACGTTCCATTACATACCATTCCAAGTAGCATTCCATTCCGTTTCAGATTCCAATCCACTTTCCATTTCACCTTCCACTCCCCATTCCATTCCGTTCCTTTCCACATTCCAATACTTTCCACATTCCATTCCACGTTCCATTACACTGCATTCCACGTTCCATTCCACGTTCCATTCCATCTTCCATTCCATTCCATTCCAAGTTCAATTCCACATTCCCATCCATTTCATTTACCGTTCCATTCCAATCCATTCCACTTTCCATTCCACTTTCCATTCCACATTCCATACCACATTCCATTCGACATTCCATTCTGTTCAATTCTACATTCCACACCACATTCCATTCCTCGTTCCATTCCACATTTCGTTCCGTTCCATTCCCAATTCCATTCCACACTGCATTCCACATTCCATTCCATTCCTTTTCACATTCCATTCCACATTCTATTCCACATTCCATTGTGTTACATTCCACATTTCATTGAATTCCCTTCCACATCCCTTTCCGCATTAAAATCCATTCCATTGCACATTCAATTCCTTCAATTCCATTTTCCATTCCACATTCCATTCCACAATCCATTCCTTTCCCTTCAAAATCCTATTCCACATTCCATTTCTCATTCCATTACACATTCCAATCCATTGCATTCCACATTCAATTCCATTTCATTCCACATTCCATTCTATTTCCCATTCACTTTCCATTACACTTTCAATTCCACTTTCCTTTCCATTCATTTCTACATTCTTTTCCACACTCCAATCCATTGCATACAACTTTCCATGCCACACTCAATTCCACATTCCATTCCTTTCCATAAAACATTCCATTCTACATTCCATTCCCCATTCCATTGCCTTCCATTCCACATTCCATTCCACATTCCATTCCATTCCATTACACAATACCTTTCACAATCTGTTCCACATTCCATTCCACATTCCCTTCCGTTCCTTTCCACATTCCATTCCATTCCATCCGACAAGCAATTCCGTGTTCCATTGCACTTTCCATTCCACGTTCCATTCCATTCCAATCCATGTTGCATTCTGTTCCATTCCACATTAGATTCCCCCTTCCATTTCGCATTCCATTTGACATTCCGTTACACATTCCCTTGCATTCTGTTCCCCATTCCATTCCATTCCACCTTCCATTCCATTCCTTTCCGTACTCCAATCCTTTCCGCATTCCATTCCACATTCCTTTCCACATTCCATTGCATTCCATTCCACGCTGCATTCCACGATCCACTCTGTGATCCATTCCATTCCATTCCACTTTCCTCTCCACATTCCATTCCATTCCATTTCAAGATCCATTCCACAATTCCATTACAAATTCCATTCCTCTTTCCACTCCATTCCATTCTGCATTTTATTCCACTCTCCACTCTACATTACATTCCACATTCCAATCCTTTCCATTCCACATTCCATTCTGCATTCCATTCCACATTTCATTCCACAAGGTATTCCACTCCAATTCAGATTCCATTCAATTCCACTCCACATTCCATTACAGTTTGCATTACACGTTCCATTCCACGTTCCGTTTCACATTCCCTTCCATTCCATACCACGTTCCTTTCCACATTCCATCCCATTCTGTTCCAGTTTCCTTTCCACATTCCACTCCACATTACTTCCGTTCCATTCCACATTCCATTCCACATTACATTCGATTCCATTCCGCATTCCATTCCATTCCATTTCACATTCCATTCCATTCCATTCCACATTCCATTAATCATTCCATTCAACATTGCAATCCACATTCCATTCCACATTCTATTCCATTACATTCCACATTCCATTCTATCACATTGCATTCCACATGGCATTCCATTCCATACCGCATTCCATTCTTAATTCGATTCCACATTCTGTTCCACATTCTTTTCCATTCCATTCTATTCCACATTCCATTCCATTCCATTCCACGTTCCATTCAATTACATTCCACATTCCATTGCACGTTCTATTGCATGTTGCATTCCTCATTCAATTCCACATTGCATTCCATTCCATCCCTCATTCCATTACAATATAAATTCCATTCAATTCCATCTTCCTTTCCACGTTCCATTCCATGTTACATTCCACGATCCTTTCCACTTTCCAGTCCACATTCCATTCCATTCCATTCCATATTCCATACCATTCCATTCCATTCCATTACACAATCCTTTCCATTCCATTCCACTTTCTTTTCCACATTCCATTCCACATTCCATTCCTTTCCATTCAACATTCCGTTCGACATTCCATTCCATTCCATTCCACATTCCATTCCACACTACATTCTATGTTCCATTCCACATTCCATTCCGTTCCATTCCACATTCCATTCCACAGTCCATTCCACATTCCATTCCACATTAAATTGCGTTCCATTCCACATTCCATTCCACACTCCATTGCACTTTCCATTCCACATTCCATTCCACATTCCATTCCACTTTCCATTCAACATTCTTTTTCGTTCCATTCCACATTCCATTGCACACTCCATTCCACATTCTAATCCACATTCCATTCCATTCCATTCCACTTTGCATTCCACACTGCATTCCACAATCCATTCCACATTCCATTCCACATTCCATTGTACATTCCATTCCATTCCCATTCCATTCCACACTCCATTTCACATTCAATTCCACATTCCATTCCGTTCCTTTCCACATTCTTTCTACAATCCATTCCACTTTCCATTCCGCATTCCATTCTGTTCATTCCACATTCCGTTCCACACTCCATTCCATTCCATTCCACAGTCCATTGGATTACTTTCCACATTCCTTTCCAATTTCCATTCCATTCCATTCCATTCCATACCACATTTCATTCCACGTTCCATTACACCTTCCATTCCACATTCCATTCCATTCCAATCCACATTCCATTCCTTTCCATTCCATGTTCCTTTCCGTTCCACATTCAATTCCATTCCAGATTCCATTCCATTGCACCCCACATTCCGTTCCATTCCATTAAACTTTCCACTCCTTTCCATTACATATTCCATTCCACATTCCATTCCATTCCGTTCTTTTCCACATTCCATTCCATTCCATTCCACATTCCATTCCATTCAATTCCACGTTCCATTCCATTCCATTCCATTCCGCATTCCATTCCATCTATTTCGGCATTCCATTCCATTGCGTTCCATTCCATTACTAATTCCATTCCATTCCATTCCAGATTCCATTCCACATTCCATTTCACGTTATATTCCACATTCCATTCCATGTTCCATTCCTCGTTCCATTCCACGTTCCATTCCACATTCCATTCCATTGCATTTCACATTCCATTACTTTCTATTCAATTTCATATCAAATTCGATTCGATTCCATTCCGCATTCCACACCATTCCATTCCATTTCATTCCACATTCCATTCCATTCCATTCCATTCCACATTCCATTTCATTCCATTCCTCATTCCATTCTGCATTCCTGTCCATTCCATTCCACTCCACTTTCCATTCCTTTCCATTCAACTTTCCCTTCCACATTCCATTCCACGTTCCATTCCACATTACATTCCACATTCCATTCCACGTTCTGTTCCATGTTTCATTCCTACCATTCCACGTTCCATTCCCCATTCCTCTCCGCATTCCATTACATTACATTCCATCTTCAATATCACATTCCATTCCATGATATTCCATTCCACATTCCATTCCATTACTTTCCATTCCACATTCCTTTCCTTTCCATTCCATTCCACATTCCATTCCACATTCTATTCTATTCCATTCCATTCCTTCCCACATTCATTTGTATTCCATTCTACTTTCCATTCCACTTTCCATTCTAAGTTATATTCCGCTTTCCATTCCACTTTCCATTCCTCATTCCATTCCACATTGCATTCCACATTCCATTCTACATCCATTCCATTACACTTTGCTTTTCATTCCTTCCCACATTCCATTCGTTTCCATTCCACATTCCATTCCATTCCATTCCACATTCCATTCCATTCCATTGAACTTTCCATTCCACGTTGCATTCCCCGTTACTTTCAATATTCCATTCCATTCCATTCCACGTTCCATTCCACGTTCCATTAAATTCCTTTCCATTTTCCTTTCCACATTCCATTACACATTCCTTTCCCCATTACTTCCGTTCCATTCCACATTCCATTCCACCTTCCATTCCACATTCCATTCCATTCCATTCCATTCCACATTCCATTCCTCCTTCCATTCAAAATTCCATTCCACGTTCCATTCCACATTCCATTCCATTCCATTACACATTCCATTCCATTCCATTCCACATTCCATTCCATGTTCCATTTCATTCCATTCCACATTCCATTATATGTTCCATTCCATTACTTTCGATATTCCATTCCGCGTTCCATTCCATATTCCATTCCATTCCATTCCCCATTCCATTCCATTCCATTCCACATTCCAATCCACATTGCATTCCACATTCCATTCCATTCCATTCCACATTCCATTCCACATTGCATTGCATTCCTTTCCACATTGCATTCCGCATTCCATTCCACATTCCATTCCATTCCATTCCGTGTTCCATTCCACGTCCCATTCCATTCCATTCCACGTTGAATTCTACATTCAATTCCATTCCATTTCACGTTGCATTCCACATTATATTCTATTGCATTCCACATTCCATTCCATTCCATTCCATGCCACATTCCCTTCCACATTCCAATCCGTATTCCATTCAATTCCATTCCACATTCCATTTAATTCCATTCCACATTCCTGTTCATTTCATCCCACATTCCATTCCACATTCCGTTCCATTCCAATCCACATTCAGATCCATTCCATTCCCTTGTATTCCACATTCTTTTCCATTCCATTCCGTTCCACATTCCATTCCAATTTATTACACATTCCATTCCATTGCATTCAACATAAATTTCAACATTCCATTCCGTATTCCATTCCACTTTCCATTACGTTCTATTCCACAAATCATTCCATTTCATTCCACACTCCATTCCATTCCATTCCATTCCACTTTCCGTTCCATTCCTTTCCATTACAGTCCACATTCTATTCAATTTCAATCCATTCCATTCCACATACCATTCCATTCAATTGCACTTTCAATTCCATTCAATTCCTCATTCCATTCCGTACTTTTCCATATTCCATTCCATTCCATCCCACACTCCATGCCATTCAATTCCACATTCCATTCCATTCCATTGTACATTCCATTCTTTTCCACTCCATTCCACATTTCTTTCCATTCTATTCCACATTCCAGTCCATTCCATTCCACATTACATTCCAACTTCCATTAAATTCCATTCCATTCCACATTCCATTCCATTCTATATGTCATTCCATTCCACGTTCCATTCCACTGTCCATTGCAAGTTCCTTTACACGTTCCATTCCATGTTCCATTCCACGTTCCATTCCATTCTATTCCACATCCCATTCCACATTCCATTCCACATTACATACGATAACATTCCATTCCATTCTGCATTCCATTCCATTCCATTCCACATTCCATTCCAAATTCCATTCCATTCCATTCCACATTCCATTCCATTCCCTTCCACATTCCATACCATTCCATTCCATTTCTTTCCACATTCCATTCCTTTCCATTCCACAATCCATTCCACATTCCATTAGATTCCATTAAACGTTCCATTCCACATTCCATTGTATTCAATTTCATATTCCATTCCGTTCCATTCCAGATCCCTTTTCACTTTCCATTCCACATTCCATTCCACATTCGGTTCCACATTCCATTCTACATTCCACTAGTTTCCATTCCAGGTTCCATTTCACACTTCATTCCGTTCCATTCCACATTCCTTTCCACATTCCATTCAACATACCATTCCACATTCCGTTCTGCATTGCATTCCACTTTTCACTCCATTCCATTCCACATTGCATTCCATTCCATTCCACATTCCATTTCTCATTACATTCCATTCCATTCCACTTTCCATTCCACATTCCATTCCATTCCATTCCACATTGCATTCAACGTTCCATTCTACGTTCCATTCCAAGGTCCATTCAATTAAATTCCACGTTCCATTCGCCATTTTATTACATTCCATTCCACTTTCCTTTCCACATTCTATTCCACATTCCATTCCATTCCATTCCACGTTCCATTTTATGCTCCATTCCATTCCATGTCCAATTCCACATTGCCATCCATAATCCATTTCACATTCCATTACACTGTATTTCACATTGCATTCCACATTGCACTACATTCCATTCCACAATCCATGCCACAGTCCATTAGATTCCATCCCACATTCCATTCCACGTTCCATTTCATTGCATTCCATGTTAAATTAAACATTCCATTCCATTGCATTTGACTTTCTATTCCACTTTCCATTCCACATTCCTTTTCACATTCCAGTCCATTCCATTACACATTTCATTATACACTCCATTCCACATTGCATTCCATATTCCATTCTGTTCCATTCCATTTTTCGTATCACATTACATTCCGCATTCCATTCCACATTCCATTCCACATTCCATTAAATTCCTTTCTACTTTCCATTCCATTCCATTCCACGTTCCATTCAACGTTCTATTCCAAGTTCCATTCGATATCATTCCACGTTCCATTCTGCATTATATTTCATTCTATTCCACTTTCCTTTCAACATTCCATTCCCCATTCCATTCCACATTACATTGCGTACCATTCCACATTCCTTTCCACATGCCGTTCCACACTGCATTGCATTCCATTCCATTGCACATTCCATTCCACATTCCATTCCCTTCCTTTCCACATTTCATTCCACTTTCCATTCCACATTTCATTACACATTCCATTCTATTCCACATTCCAGTACACTTTCAATTCCATTACATTCCACGTTCCATTCCACGTTGCATTCCACTTTCCATTGCACATTCCAATCCACATTCCATTACACATTCCACTACAAATTCCATTCCAGAATCCATTCCACATTCCATTCCACAATGCATTCCACATTCCATTCCATTCCTTGCCACATTCCATTGCACGTTCCATTCCTTTGCATACCATTTTCAATTCCACTTTGCATTCCATTATATTTGACATTCCATTGCACATTCCATTCCAAATTCCATTTCACATTCCATTGCGTTCCATTACACATTCCATTCCACACTCCATTCCACATTTCATTCTACATTCCATTCCACGTTCCATTCCGTTCCATTCCACATTAAGATTCACACTCCATTCCGCATTCCATTCCACACTCCATTCTACATTCCATTCCACATTCCATTCCGTTCATTCCACATTCCTTTTAACTTTCCATTCCGCATTCCGTTCCACATTTATATTCCACATTCCATTCCACATTCCATTCCACATCCCATTCCACATTCCATTCCTTTCCATTCCACATTCCATTCCTTTCCATTCCACATGCCTTTCCTACTTCCAATCCACATTCCATTCAATTTCGTTCCACATTCAATTAAACATTCCATTCCATTCCATTTCACATTCCATTCCGTTAAATTCCTGATTCCATTCCACATTTCATTCCACATTCAATTCCACATTTCGTTCCACATTCCGTTCCACATTCCATTCCCTTCCATTTAACGTTCCATTCCATTCCATTCCACATTCCATTTCACATTTCTTTCCGTTCCATTCCACGTTCCATTCCACATTCCATTCCACATTCCATTCCACATTCTGTTCAACATTCCTTTCCATGATCTATTCCACTCCAATCCACATTCCATTTCACATTCCGTTCCACATTCCATTTCACATTCCATTCCACTCCATTCACCATTCCATTAAATTCCACATTCCATTCCACTTTCCCTTCCATTCCATTCAACATTTAATTCCATTCC
Source organism: Pongo pygmaeus (assembly GCF_028885625.2). Taxonomy (NCBI): domain Eukaryota; kingdom Metazoa; phylum Chordata; class Mammalia; order Primates; family Hominidae; genus Pongo; species Pongo pygmaeus. The sequence goes on from NC_085931.1 coordinate 3,789,462, forward strand.
TCATTACATTCCATTCCATTCCAGTTTCCGTTGTACGTTCCATTCCAAGGTCTATTCCATTCCATTCCACCTTACATTCCACATTCCATTCCATTCCATTCCACATTCCATTCCATTCCATTCCTTTTAATTTCACATTCCATTACACGTTCCATTCCATCCCATTCCACATTCCATTCCAAATTGCATTCCACTTTCCATTCCAAATTTCAATCCACATTCCATTTCACATTCCATTCCACTCCATTTCACATTCCATTCCACATTCCACTCTATTCCATTCCACATTCTTTTCTACTTTCCATACACAATCCATTCCACATTCCATCCCACATTCCATTACACGTTCCATTCCTTTCATTTCCACGTTCAATTCCATATTCCATTGCATTACATTTTACATTCCTTTACACATTCAATTCCACATTCCTTTTCACATTACATTCCATTCCATTCCACTTTCTATTGAACGTTCCATTCTATGGTCGATTCAATTCCATTCCACCTTCCATTAAACATTCCATTCCATTCTATTCCACTTTCCTTTCCACATTCCATTGCAGATTCCATTCCATTGCGTTCCACATTCCATTGCATTCCATTCCACATTCTATTCCTTTCCATTTCACATTCCATAACACGTTCCATTTCATTCCATGACACATTCCATTCCACGTTGCACTCCACTATCCATTAAAATTCCAATCCACATTCCATTTCACATTCTACTCCACTCCGTTTCACATTTCATTCCACTTTCCACTACATTCCGTTACACATTCTTTCTACATTGCATAACACAATCCATTCCACATTCCATCCCACATTCCATTCCACGTTCCATTCCCTTCCATTGCACGTTCATTTCCACATTCCTTTGCATTACATTTTACATTCCAATACACATTCAATTCCACATTTCATTTCACATTGCATTCTGTTCCATTATACATTCCATTCCACTCCATTCCACTTTCCATTCCACATTCCATTCCATATCCCATTTCGTTCCATTCCACCTTCCATTCCATATTCCATTCCGTCCCATTCCGCATTCTTTTCCACATTCCTTTCCGCATTGCATTCCACATTCCATTTCACATTCCAATCCACAATCCATTCCACAGTCCATTTCACATTCCATTCCATACCATTCCACATTCCTTTCCACATTCCTTTCCACATTCCATTCCATTCCACATTCCATTCCTTTACATTGCGCATTCCCTTCCTTTCCATTCCACATTCCTTTCCACATTGCATTCCACATTACGTTCCACATTCCATTCCACATTCCATTCCACATTCCATTCCATTCCATTCCACATTCCATTATATTCCATTCCACTTTCCATTTCACATTCCATTCCACTTTCCATTTGACATTCCATTCCACATTCCATTCCATTCCTTTCCACATCCCATTTCACATTCCCTTTAACGTTCCATTCATTTCCATTCCACGTTCCATTCCACGTCCCATACCATTTCATTCCACGTTCAACTCCACAGTCAATTCTACTCCATTTCACGTTCCATGCTACATTCCATTCCACATTCCAATCAACGTTCCATTCCATCCATTCCACATTCCATTCCACATTCCATTCCACATTCCATTCCACATTCCATTTCACATTCTAATCCACACTCCATTCCACATTCCGTAACACATTCCATTCCGTACCATTCCACATTCCTTTCCAAATTCCATTCCTCATTCCATTCCACATTCCATTAAATTCCATTCCACTTTTCATTCCACAACCCACTACATTCCATTACACATTCCGTTCCATTCTATTCCACATTCCTTTCCACATTCCATTCCATTCCATTTCAGATTCCATTCCACATTCTATTCCTTTCCATTCCCAATTCCATTCCACACTCTATTCCATATGCCATTCCACATTCCATTCCTTTCCATTCCACATTCCATTCCACATTCCTTTCCATTCCATTCCCCATTCCATTCCACACTGCATTCCACATGCCATTCCACATTCCATAACTTTCCATTCCACATTCCATTCCACATTCCATTCCACGTTCCTTTCCTTTCCATTCCACATTCCTTTTCATTCCTTTCCATATTTCTTTCCACATTTCAATCCATTCCATTCCACATTACATTCCATTCCACATTACTTTCCAAATTCTATTCCACATTCCATTCCACATTCCATTCCGTTCCATTCCACATTCCATTCCACATTCTATTCCAGATTCCATTCCAGATTCCATTCCATTCCTTTTCATGTTCACTTCGACATTTCATTCCATGTTCCACTCCAGATTCCATTCCACATTCCATTCCACTTTCCTTTCCATTCCATTCAACATTCCATTCAACTATACTTTCCACATTCCATTTCACATTCCATTCCACATTCCATTCCATTCCACATTTCATTCCATTCCACGTTCCCTTCCTCGTTCCTTTCCATTCCATTCAACATTCCATTCCACATTCATTTCCATTCAATTCAACATTCCATTCAACTATCCTTTCCACATTCCAATTCACATTCCATTCCACATTCCATTCCATTCCACATTTCATTCCATTCCACGTTCCCTTCCACCTTCCTTTCCATTCCATTCAATGATCCATTCCATGATCCATTCCTTTCCATTTCACGTTCCTTTGCACATTCAATTCCGTGTTCCATTCCATTCCATTCCACGTTCCATTCCATTCTATTCCGCGTTCCATTTCACATTTCATTGCACATTCCATTGCATGATCCATTCCACATTCCATTGCGCATTCCATTCCACGTTCCATTCCACGTTCCATTCCACGTTTCATTCCACGTTCCATTCCACGTTCCATTGCACGTTGCATTCCACGTTCCATTCCACGTTCTGTTCCATTCCATTACACTTCCCGTTCCACGTTTCATTCCACACTCCATTCCACATTACATTATGTTCCATTCCACATTCCATTCCACATACCATTACGAATTCCATACCACATTCCATTCCACATTCCATTCCATTCCATTCCACATTCCGTTCCACGTTATATTACATTACATTCCACATTCCATTCCACCTTCCATTTCACTTCACATTCCATTCCACATCCCATTGCATTCCATTCCACTTTCCATTCCACATTCCATTCCATTCCATTCCACATTCCATTCCATTACAATCCACTTTCCATTCCACATTCCATTGCACTCTATTCCACATTCTATTCCACATTCCATTCCACATTCCATTCTATTCCATTGCACATTCCTTTCCACAATCCATTCCTTTTCATTCCTCTTTCCATTCCACGTTCCATTCCACATTCCATTCCGCATTCACTTCCATTCCATTCCAGGTTCCATTCCACGTTCCATTACAATTTCCATTTCACATTCGATTCCACGATCCATTCCACATACGATTCCATGTTCCATTCTATGTTCCATTCCACTTTCCATTCCATTCCACATTCCTTTCCATTCCATTCCATTTCAAATTCCATTCCACAGTCCATTCCATTTCATTCTATTCCATTGCATTCCATTCCATTCCATTCCACAATCCATTCCATTCCATTCTCCCTTCCATTCCATGGTGCATTCCACATTTCATTACATTTCATTCTATTCCTTTGCATTCAATTCCACATTCCTATCCATTCAATTCCACTCCGCATTCCATTCCATTCCCTTCCATATTCAATTCTATTCCATTCCACATTCCATTCCATTACATTCCATTGCACATTCCATTCCCTTCCATTCCCTTCCATTCCTTTCATCTTTCCATACCATTCCATGGTATTCCACAATCCATTCCATTCCATTCCACCTTCAATTCCACGGTGAATTTCACATTCCATTACATTTCTTTCTATTCCATTGCATTCAATTCCGCATTCCTTCCATTCAATTCCACTCCGCATTCCATTGCATTCCATTCCACATTCAATTCTATTCCATTCAACATTCCATTCTATTCCATTGCACATTCCATTCCATTCCATTCAAATTTCCATACCATTCCATGGCATTCCACATTCCATTCCCTTCCATTACACATTCCATTCCTTTCCATTCCACGTTCCATTACATTCCATTCCACAATCCATTCCATTGAATTCCACCTGTCATTCCACGTTGCATTTCATGCTCCATTCCACATCCCATTCCACCTTCTGTTACATGGTTCATTCCATTCCATTCCACATTCCATTCCATTCCATTCCTTCTTCCATTACACATTCCATTCCAGTCCTTTCCACATTCCTTTCCACATTCCTTTCCATTCCATTCCAACTTCAATTTCACATTCCATTCCATTCCATATTAAATTCCATTCCATTCCACATACCATTCCATTACTTTCCATTCCACATTCTATTCCATATTCCATGCCGTTCAATTTCAATTTCCATTCCACGTTCCATTCCATTCCTTTTGATTCCACATTCCATTCCATTCCATTCCAGAATCCATTCCACATTCCATTCAACATTCCATTCCACATTCCATTCCTTTCCATTCCACATTACATTCCATTCCATTCCACATTCCATTCCATTCAATTCCATTCCATTCCATTCCACATTCCATTCTATTCCATTCCACAGTCTCTTCCACGTTCCATTGCACTTTCCTTTCCACTTTCCATTCCACATTCCATTCCACATTCCATTCCACATAATATTCACTATTCCATTCCAAATTCCATTCCATTCCATTCCATGTTCTATTCCACATTTCATTTCATTCCATTCCACATTTCATTGCATTCAACTCCACGTTCCATTCAACATTCCTTTCCATTCCCTTCCACATTCCATTCCACGTTCAATTCCATTCTAATCCACGTTGCATTCCACGTTCCATTCCACATTGCATTCCACATTCAATTCCACATTCCATTCTGTTCCATTCCACATGTCATTCCGCATTCCATTCTTTTCCATTCCAGATTCCATTCCACATTCCATTTCATTCCATTCCACATTCCATTAATTTCCATTCCACATTCCACTCCATTCCATTCCACATTCAATTCGATTCCATTCCTTTCCATTCCACATTCCATTCTAATCCATTCCACATTCTATTCCAATTTCCTTTCCACGTTGCATTACACTTTCCATTCCACGTTCCATTCCACATTGCATTGCACATTAAATTCAACATTCCATTCCACATCCCATTCCATTCCTTTCCACAATCCATTCCAGACTCCATTTTATTTCATTCCACATTCCATTCCATTCCACTCCACGTCCCATTCCACATTCCATTCCATTTCACTCTACGTTCCATTCCATATTCCATTCAACTTTCCATTTCATTGCAATCCAAGTTCCATTGCACCTTCCATTCCTCATTCCATTCCACAATCAATTCCATATTCCATTCCGTTTTATACCACATTCCATTCCACATTCCATTCCACAATCTATTTCATTCCATTGCACATTCCATTCCACATTCTTTTCATTCCATCCCACATTGTATTTCACAATCCATTCCACATTCCATTCTATTCCATTCTGCATTCCATTTAACATGCCATTCGTTTCCATTCCACATTCCATTCCATTCCATTTCACATTCCATTCCCAATTCGATTCCACGTTCCAGTCCCCATTCCATTCCATTCCATTCCAGATTCCATTCCAGATTCCTTTCCATGTTTCAATCCACATTCCTTTACGCATTCCATTCCACGTTTCATTCCATTCTATTCCACTTTCCATTCCATTCAATTCCACATTCGATTCCATTCCCTTTAATTCCATTCCACTATCCATATCATTCCACTCCATTCCACATTCCATTCCTTTTCATTACTCATTCCATTCCATTCCATTCCACATTCCATTCCATTTCATTCCATTCTACTCCACATTCCATTACACATTACTTTCCAGTCTATTCCACATTCTATTACATTCCATTCCACATTTTATTTCACGTGCCATTTCACGTTCCATTCCGCGTTCAATTCAACGTTCCATTCCACGTTCCATTCCATTCCAATCCAGATTCCACTGCACATTCCATTCCGTTACATTCCATATTAAATACCATTAAATTCCATTCTATTCCAGATTACCTTCCATTCCACATTCCATTCAATGTTCCATTCCATTACATTCCATATTCCATTCTGCATTCCATTAAATTCCATTCCACGTTTCATGCCATTCCATTCCACATTCCACAACTTTGCATTCCACATTTCATTCCACATTCAATTCCACGTTGCATTCCACATTCCATTCCACATTTGATTCCACGTTCCATTCCAGATTTCATTTCGCATTCCATTCCACGTTGCTTTCCCTTCCATTCCACGTTCCATTCTATTATCCATTCATTCCATTCCACGTTTCATTCCACATTGAATTTCGGGTTGCATTCCATTCCATTCCACAGTTCATTCCACCTTCCATTCCATTCTATTCCACTTTCCATTTCAGATTGCATTGCACTTTCCATTCCACCATGCATTCCACATTCCATTGCACATTCCATTCCACGTTCTTTTCCACGTTCCATTCTATGTTCCATTCCATGTTCTATTCCACGTTCCATTCCGTGTTCCATTCCACCTTTCATTCCACGTTTCATTCCACGTTCCATTCCATTCCATTCCACTTCCATTCCACATCCCATTCCATTCCACTTTCCATTCTACATTCCATTCCACAATCCATTACACATTACATTATTTTCCATTTCACATTCCATTCCACGTTCCATTCCATTAGATTCCCCATTCCATTCCACATTCCATTCCATTCCATTCCACATTCCACTTCACATTCCATTCCACATTCAATTCCACATAGCATTCCATTTCAGTCCACAATACATTCCACGGTCCATTCCATTCTATTCCAAAATCCATTCCATTCCATTTCACCTTCCATTCCATGGTCCTTTCCACATTCCATCACATTTCATTCTATTCCATTGCATTCCATTCCACATTCCATTCCATTCCTTTCCACTCCGCATTGCATTCCATTCCATTCCACATTCCATTCCATTCAATTGCACATTCTATTCCATTGAAATCCATTCCGTTCAACATTCCATAGCATTCCATTGCAATCCACATTCCATTCCTTTCCATTCCATGTTCCATTCCATTCCGTTCCACTTTCCAATCCATTGCATTCCACATTTCATTCCACTCCATTCCACATTCCATTCCAAATCCCATTTGACGTTTCATTCCACTTTCCATTCCACGTTCCATTCCACGTTCCATTCCATTCCATTCCTCAATCCATTCCATTCCATTCCACCTTCCATTCCACGTTCTATTCCAAGTTCCATTCCATGTTCCATTCCACGATTCATTCCACGTTTCATTCCATTTCATTCCACATTCCATTCCATTCCATTCCACCTTCCATTCCACATTCCACTCCACTCATTTCCACATCGCTTTCCACATTCCATTCCTTTCCATTCCAACTTCAATTCCACATTCCATTCCATTCCATTCCATTCCACATTCGATTCCATTGCAATCCACATACCATTCAATTCCATTCCATTCGACATTCCATTCCATTCCATTGCACATTCCGTTCAATTCCATTCCAGTCCATTTCATATTCCATTCGATTCCATTCCACATTCTGTTTCCTTCCATTCCACATTCCATGCCATTCCATTCCACATTTTATTCCACATTCAATTCCATTGAATTCCACCTTCCTTTGCACATTCCATTCCATTCAACATTCCATTCCATTCTACAATCCATTCCACATTCAATTCCACATTCCTTTCCATTCCATTCCTTTGCATCTTCCATTCTACATTCCATTCCATTACATTACATTCAACATTCCATTTCATATTCCATTATATTCCACTCCACATTCCATTGCATTCCATTCCACTCCATTCCATTCCACATTGCATTCCATTCAATTCCACATTCTATTCCACGTTCCATTCTAAGTTCCATTCCACTTTCCATACCATGTTCCGTTCAACATTCCATTCCACATTAAATTCAACATTCCATTCCAAATTCCATTCCATTCTGTTCCAGATTCCATTCAACATTCCATTTCATTCCATTCCACTTTCCATTCCATTCCACTCCACGTTCCATTCAACATTCCATTGCACTCCACGTTCCATGCCTCATTCCATTCCATTCCATTCCACATTCCATTCCACGATCCATTCCATTACAATCCACCTTCCATTCCACGTTCCATTCCACATGCAATTCCAAATTCCATTCTGTTCTATTCCACATTTGATTCCACATTCCATTCCACATTCCATTCCACTCCACATTCCATTCCACACCACATTCCATTACACGTTCCATTCCACTCCATTGCACATTCCACTCCACATTCTATACCATTGCATTCCACATTCCATTCCACAACACATTCCACATTCCATTCTATTCTATTCCACATTCCATTCAATATTCCTTTCCATTCGATTCCACATTCCATTCCATTCCATTCCTGATTCCTTTCTCCATTCCATTCCACATTCCATTCCTCATTCCATTCAATTAAATTCCACATTCCTTTCCACATTCCATTGCATGTTGCATTCCACATTCCATTTCACATTGCTTTCCACGTTTCATTCCATTCTATTCCACATTCCATTCCATTCCATTCCACATTCTATTCCATTCCATTCAATTCCATTGCACATTCCATATCATTCCTTTCCATTCCACATTCAATTCCTATCCATTACACATTCCATTCCATTCCGTTCCACATTCAATCTCATTTCATTCCATTCCATTCTCATTCCATTACACATAACATTCCGTTCCATTCCACATTGTATTACATTCCATTCCACATTTCATTCCACTTTCCATTCCACGTTCCATTCTGCGTTCCATTCCATGTTCAATTCCATGTTCCATTCCACTTTCCATTCCATTCGATTCCAGATTCCACTGCACATTCCTTTCCATTCCATTCCATATTCCATACCATTAAATTACATTCCATTACACAGTACATTCCATTCCACATTCCATTCCACATACCATGACATTCCATTCCATATTCCATTCTGCATTCCATTAAATTCCATTCCACGTTCCATTCCATTCCATTCTATATTCCTTCCACATTCCATTCCACATTGCATTCCAAGTTCCATTCCACTTTCCCTTCCAGCTTCCATTCCATTTCACTCGACTTTCCATTCCATTCCTTTCCACGTTCTATTTAATTCCGTTCCACATTCTATTCCACATTTCATTTCACATTCAATTCCACATTCTGTTTCACATTCCATTCCATTCCATTCCATTCAATTCCACTTTCCCTTCGTTTCCAATCTACTTTCCATTCCTTTGCATTCCACACTATATTCCATTCCATGCCACATTCCATTCCATTTTATTCCATTCCTTTCTATATTCCATACCATTCCATTCCATTCCACATTCCATTCTTTCCATTTCACATTCCATTCCATTCCTTTCCACATTCCATTCCTTTACACTCCATTCCACATTCCTTTCCACATTCCTATCCGTTTCATTCCACATTCCGTTCCGTTAGATTCCACCTTCCATTCCCCGTTCCATTCAATGATCCATTCCAGGTTCCTTTCCAATCCATTCCTCGTTGCTTTCCAAATTCCTTTATATTGCATTCTACATTCCATTCCACATTGCATTCCACATTCCATTCCCTTCCATTCCACATTGCCTTCCATGACATTCCTCATTCCATTACACATTCCAATCCACATTCCATTCCACGTTCCATGCCATGTTCCATTCGAAGTTCCATTCCATTCCTTTCCACATTCCATTCCACCTTCCATTCCATTCCATGCCACATTCCGCACCATTCCTTTACAATCCATTCCACATTCCATTCCATTTCATTTCAAATTCCATTTCATGTTCCATTCCACCTTCAATTCCATTCCATTCAATATTCCTTTCCATTCCATTCCACATTCCATTCCGCTGCATTCCGCATTCCATTACACATTAAATTCCACATTCCATTCCACATTCCATTCCACATTCCCTTCCATTCCACTCCACGTTCCATTCCACGTTCCATTCCAAAATCCATTCCATTCCATTCCATATTGCATTCAACATTCCATTCCATTGATTTCCATTCCATGTTCCATTCCAGTCTACATTCTCTTATATTCCATTCCATTCCACATTTCATTCCATTCCATTCCGCATTCCTTTCCATTCAATTCCACTTTCCATTCCATCCCATTCCACTTTTCATTCCACATTCCATTCCACGTTCTATTCCACCTTCCATTCCACATTTCATTCCAATTCTTTCCGCGTTCCATTCCATTCCATTCCACATTCCATTTCATGCCGCTCCACGTTCCATTCCACGTTCCATTTCGATTTCCATTCGATTCTATTCCATTCCTTTCCACACTCTATTCCGTTCCATTCCACATTAGAGTCCATTCCATTTCACATTCAATTCCTTTCCATTCCATTTCACATTCCATTCCTTTCCATTCCACAATCCATTCCACAATCTGTTCCACATCCCGTTCCGTTCCTTTCACCATTCTATTCCACACTCCATTCCACATTTCATTACACATTCCATTCCGTTCCATTTAACATTCTTTTCCACATTCCAATACACATTCCATTCCACATTCCATTCCATTACCTTTCACATTCCATTACGTTCCATTTCACATTCCTTTCCACATTCCGTTCCATATTTCTTTCCATTCCATTCCATTCCACATTCCATTCCACATTCCATTCCATAATCCATTCCTTTCCATTACACATTTGTTTCCAAATTGCATTCCACTCCATTTCACATTCCATTTCATTCCATTCCATGTTCCATTCCACGTTTCTGTCCACGTTCCATAGCATGTTGCATTCCATGTTCCATTCCATTTCATTCCACGTTCCATTCCATTCCATTCCACTTTCAATTCCAGTTTCCTTTTCACGTTCCATTCCACATTGCATTTCACATTCCACTCCATTCCATTCCCCATTCCATTCCATTCCATTCCACATTCCATTCCATTACTTTCCACATTCCATTCCACATTCCATTTCACGTTCCATTCCTTTCAATTCCTCTTTCCATTCCACTTTCCATTCTACTTCCCATTGCATTCCTTTACACTTTCAATTCTATGTTCAATTCCATTCCATTTCACATTCCATTCTACATTCCATTCAAAATTCCACTCCGTTCCATTCGACACTCCATTCATCATTCTATTCCACATTCCATTCCACATTTAATTACCCATTCCATGCCGTTCCACTCCACTTTCCATTCCACACTCCATTCCACATTCAATACCACATTCCATTCCGTTCTATTCCACATTGCTTTCCACAAATCATTCCACGTTCTATGACACATTCCTTTCCATTCCATTACACAATCCATTCCATTCCATTCCACATTCCATTCCATGTTCCATTCCACATTCCACTCCACGTTCCATTCCATTCCATTCCAGGTGCCTTTCCATTCCATTCAACTTTCCATTTCATGCCGTTACACGTTGCATTCCACATTCCATTTCACATTCCATTCCACTTTCCATTCCGCTCCATTCCACTTGCCTTTGCACATTCCATTCCACATTCCATTCCACTTTGCATTCTGTTCCATTCCACATTCCATTCCACATTCCATTCCATTCAATTCCACATTCTATTCCATTCCATTCCATTCCATTCCTTTCCACATTTCATTCCATAGCATTCCGCAATCCATTCCATTCCATTCCATTCCAATCCACATTCCACTCCACTCCATTCCTTACAACATTATATTGCATTCCATTCCATATTCCATTCCATTCATTTAACATTCCATTTCATTTAACATTCCATTCCACGTTCCATTCCACGTTGCATTCCACTTTCTATTCCATGTTCCATTCCTTGTTACATTCCTTTCCAGTCCAAATTCCATTGCATTCCATTCCACATTCCAGTCCACATAGCATTCCATTCCAGTCCACATTTCACGTTGCATTCCACTTTCTATTCCATGTTCCATTCCTTTACAGTCCACATTCCATTCCATTCCATTCCACATTCCATTATACATAGCATTCCGTTCCAGTCCACATTCCATTCCACCTTGAATTCCCTTCTATTTAAACATCCCATTCCATTCCACATTCCATTCCACCTTCCATTCTATTCGACATTCCATTCCTTTCCATTCTACATTCCTTTGCACATCGCATTCCACGCTGGATTCCACATTCCGTTCCACTTTACATTCCACGTTCCCTTCCAAGTTGCATTTCACTTTCCATTCCATTCCACTTTCCATTCCACATTCCATTGTATTCCATTCCATTTTCCATTCCACATTCCGTTACACATTCCATTCCACATTCCGTTACACATTCCATTCCACATTCCATTCCAAATTCCATTGAATGCCATTCCTCATTCAATTCCTTTCCATTCCATTTTCCATTCCTTTCCATTCCACATTACATTCCACATTCCATTCCACGTCCCTTTCCAATATCCATTCCACGTTCCATTCCACTTTCCATTCCATTCCACGTTCCATTCCACGTTCCATTCCACATTCCACTCCACATTCCATTCAACCTTCCATTCCATTCAATTCCACGTTAAATTCCACTTTCCATTCCACATTCCATTCCATGATCCACTCCACATTCCATTGCATTCCATTCCACGTTCTATTCCATGTTCCATTCCACCCCATTCCACGTTCCTTTCCAAATTCCGTTCCACTTTCCATTCCAAACCATTCTATGTTCCATTCCATTCCATTCCACATTCCTTTCCATTCAATTCCCAGTTCATTTCGACATTCCATTCCACATTGCATTCCATTCTTTTCTATTCCACGTTCAATTCCTCATTCCATTCCACATTCCATTCCACGTACCATTACATTCCATTCCACATTACATTCAACTTTCCAGTGAACATTCCAGTCCATTCCATTCCATTCCACTTAGTGTTTCATTGCAAAACACATTCCATTCCACATTCCATTCCATTCAATTTAAACATTCCATTCCATTCCACATTCCATTCCATTCCACATCCCATTCCGTTCCATTCCACATTCCATTCCACATTCCATTCCATCTTCCATTCCACGGTCCATTCCACATTCCCTTGCACATTCCATTCCTTATTGCATTTCATTCCATTCCACATTCCATTCCAAATTGCATTTCATTGCATTCCACATTTCATTGCACATTCCATTCCATTCCATTCCACATTCCATTCCACGTGCCATTCCACGTTACATTTCACTTTCCTTTCCGCCTTCCACTCCATATTCCATTCCGCAATCCATTCCATTCCATTCCACCTTCCATTCCACATTCCCTTCCACATTCCATTCCACATTCCTTTCCATTCCATTCCAATTTCCGTTCCATTTAATTCCATACCATTCCACTCCACATTCCATTCCATTCCATTCCATTCCACATTCCATTCCTTTCCATTCCATTCCACTTTCCATTCCACATTCCATTCCATTCCGTTCCACTTTCAATTTCATTCCATTCCATTTCATTCCACATTCCATTCCACATTGCAAACCATTCAATAGCCCATTCTATTCCATTTCATTCCACATTCCATTCCATTCCATGCCACATTCCAATCCACATTCCACTTCATTCCATTCCTTTGTGCATTCCATTCCACATTCCATTCCATTCCATTCCTTTTCACATTCAATTCCATTCCATTCTATTCCACATTCCATTCCACATTCCATTTCTTTCCATTTCACATTCCTATTCCATTCCGTTCCACATTCCCTTCTGCCTTCAATTCCATTCCATTCCACATTCCATTGGACATTCCATTCCATTCCATTCCACATTCCTTTCCATTGCATTTCTCTTTCCTTTCTAATCCATTCCACGTTCCTTTCCACGTTCCATTCCATTTTCCATTTCACATGCCATTTGACATGCCATTCCATTCCATTCCAACTTCCATTCCAGATTCCATTCAGTTACATTCCCCATTCCATGCCATTCCTTTACACATTGCAATCAAAATTCCATTCCCCATTCCAGTTCTGATTAGATCCCATTCCATTCCACTTTCCATTCAATTCCATACCATTCCATTCCACATTCCTTTCCAGATTCCATTCCTTTCAACTCCATTCCATATTCCATTTCATTCCATTCTACATTCCATTCCACATTCCTTTCCATGTCTTTCCATTCCCCATTCTATTCCATTCCACTTTCCACTCCATTCCATTCCACTTCCCGTTCATTTCTATTCCATTCTCTTCCACATTCCATTCCTTTCCGTGAAACATTCCTTTCCACTTCATTCCATTCCACATTCCGTTCCATTCCACAATCCATTCCATTTCATTCCATTCCACATTCTATTCCATTCCACTGCATTCCATTCCACATTCTATTCCATTCCACTTCATTCCATTCCACATTCTATGCCATTCCGCAATCAATTCCTTCTCATTCCATTCCACTTTCTATTGCATTCCACATTTCACTGCATTCCGTTCCACATTCAAATCAATTCCATTCCATTCCACATTCCATTCCATTCCATTCCATTCCGCATTCCATTGCACTTCATTTCATTCCACGTTCTATTCCATTCCACCTTCCATTCCTTTCTTTTCTACATTCCATTCAACTCCTTTCCTTACCGTTCCCAATTCCATTCCATTCCTTTCCATTCTACATTCCATTCCATTCCATTCCACATTCCATTCCACTTCTTTCCATTCCATTTCCTGCCATTGCACATTCTAGTCCTTTCCACATCCCATTCCTTTCCTTTCCACATTCCATTCCACTGCATTTTATTCCATTCCAACCCAAATTCCATTCCATTTCATTCCATTGCACATGCCATTCCATTCCATTCCACATTCCTTTCCACTTTCCATTACTTTCCATTCCACATTCCATTCCCTTCCATTGCACATTCCATTCCATTCTATTCCACATTCCATTCCACATTTGATTCCATTCCATTCAACATTCCTGTCCACATTCCATCCCATTCCATTCCATTCCACAATCCATTCCACATTCCATTGCATATTCCCTTCCACATTCTGTTCCATTTCATTCCACATTCCATTCCACCTTCCATTCCATTCCTTTCCACATTCCATTCCACATTCCATTCCATTCAATTTCAGATTCCATTCCATCAATTCCACATTCCCTTCCACATTCCATTCCATTCCATTCCACATTCCTTTCCACATTCCATTCCACATTCCATAAAATTCCATTCCACTTTCCAATCCATTCCATTCCACATTCCATTCCATTGCATTCCACATTCCTTTCCATTTCATTCCACATTGCTTTCCATTCCTTTCCACATTCAGTTCCACATTCCATTCCACTCCATTGAATATTCCATTGCATTCCTTTCCACATTCCATTCCATTTCATTACATTCCACATTCCATTCCACGTTGCATTTTATTCCATTCCACATTCCATTCCACATTCCACTCCATTTTATTCAATACCACATTTCATTGACCTTTCCATTCCATTCCACTCTACATTCCATTCCATATTCCATACCATTCCAATCCACTTTCCATTGCATTCCGCTTCACATTCCAGTCCACATTCCTTTCCAAATTCCATGCCATTCAATTTAACATTCCATTCCATTCCATTTCATATGCCATTCCATTCCATTCCACTCCACATTGCATTCCACAATCCATTCCCCATTCCGTTCCGCATTCCATTCCACTTTCCATTTCTCATTCCTTTCCCTTGCATTCCACATTTCATTCCATATTCCATTCAGCATTCCACTTCACATTCCATTCCATTCCATTCTACTTTCCGTTCTCAATCCATTGCATTCCTTTCCACATTCTTTTCCACTTTCATTCCATTCCATTCCATTCCACATTTCATACCACATTCCATTCCACATTCCATTCCATGTTCCATTCCACGTTCCATTCCACTTTACATTCCATTCCATTCCATTCCATTCCACGTTCCATTTCATTCCCTTCCATATTCCATTCCACATTCCATTGCACATAACCTTCCAAATTATATTTCACTTTCCATTCCATTCCATTCCATATTTTGTTGTAGTCCATTCCATTCCATTCCATCTTTCATTCCATTTAATTCCGCTTTCCTTTCCATTCCATTCCATTCCACAGCACATACCTTTCCTCATTCCATTCCACATTCCATTCCACATTCCATTCCACTGCATTTCACATTCAATTCCATTCTATTCCACATTCCATTCCATTCCATTTGATTCCACATTGCATTCCACATTCTATTTCCTTCCAATCCACTTTTGATTCCACATTCCATTCTATTCCACTCCACATTACATTCCACATTACATTTCAATCCATTCCACGTTCCATTCCATGATCCATCCAGCTTTCCATTCCACATTCCATTCCATATTCCATTCTGTTCCATTCCACATTCCATTTCACATTCCATTCAACATTCCATATTCCATGCCACATTCCATTCCGTTCTATTCAACACTCGAATCCACATTAAATTCTATTCAATTCCACATTTCATACCACATTCCATTCCACGTTCCATTCCATGTTCCATTCCACGTTCCATTCCATTCCATTCCTTTCCATTCAATTCCATTCCATTCCACGTTCCAATTCATTCCATTCCACATTCCATTCCGCATTCCTTATCAGATTCCGTTCCACATTCTATTTCACTTTAAATTCCATTCCATTCCATTACATTACACATTCCATTCCATTCCATTCCACATTCCATTTCACGTTCCATTCCACGTTCCTTTCCACATTCCCTTCCACATTCCATTCCGTTCCATTCCACATTCCATTGCACATTCCATTCCACTTTCCGTTCCATTCCATTCCACATTCCGTTGCATTCCATTCCACATTCCATGCCATTCCATTCCACGTTCCATTCCACATTCCATTCCGTTCATTTCCACATTCCTTTCCACATTCTATTCCACATTCTATTCCACTTTCCATTCCACATTCCATTCCACATTCCAATCCCTTACATTCCACATTCCATTCCACATTCTATTCCGATTCATTCCACCTTCCATTCCACATTACATTACACTCCATTCCACATTCCTATACATTCCATTTCACATTCCATTCCATTCCATTCACATTCCATTCCATTCCAATCCACTTTCTGTTTCATTCCATTCCATTTCAGTACACATTCTATTCAATTCCTTAACATTCCACATTCCATTGCATTCCATTCCACATTCCATCCCATTTCATTCCACATACCAAACCATTATCCATTCTATTTTCCATTCCACATTTCATTCCATTCCATTCCACAATCCATTCCATAACTTTCCACATTCCATTCTACATTCCATTCCGTTGCATTCCATTCCACATTCCGTTCCATTCCATTAAATTCCAGTCCAAATTCTATTCCATTCCATTCCATTCGACATTCCATTCCGTTCCCTTCCGCATTCAATTCCGTTCAATTCCACATTCAGTTCCATTCCATTCCACATTCCTTTCCATTCCATTCCATGTCCAATTGCACGTTCCATTACGCATTCCATTCCAAAGTCCATTCCATTCCATTCCACATTCCTTTCCACATTCCATTACACTTTCCGTTCCGCATTCCATTCCACAATCCATTGCATTCCATTCCAAATTCCATTCTATTCCATTCGACGTTCCATTCCACATTCCATTCAATATTTCTTTTCACATTCCATTCCACATTCCATTCCCCTCCATTCCACAATCTATTCCATTACATTCGAGGTTTTATTCCACCTTCCTTTCCACGTTCCATTCCACATTCCAATCTGCTTTCGATTCCATTTCATTCCACATTCCATTCCATTCCATTCCACATTCCATTCATCTTTCCAGTCCACTTTCCATTCCAAGTTCTACACCATTCAATTCCATACCATTCCATTGCATTCCACATTCCATTCCATGGCATTCCACATTCCATTCCACATTCCATTCCATATTCTGTTCCACGTTCTATTCCATATCATTCCACATTGCATTCCATTCCATTCCACATGCCATTCCATTCGATTCCACATTCCTTGCCACATTCCATTCCTCATTCCATTCCATTCCATTCCACATTCCATTCCACATTCCATTCCATTAAATTCCACATTCGTTTACACATTCCATTCCACATTACATTCCTTTCCATTCCACATTCCATTCTACATTCCTTTCCACATTACATTGCTTTCCATTCCACATTCCTTTCCACATTCCATTGCTTTCCATTCCACATTCCTTTCCACATTCCATTCCACATTCTGTTCCATTCCATTCAGCATTCCATTACCTTCCATTCCACACTCCATTCCACATTCCATTCCTTTCCATTCCACATTCCATTCCACATTCCATTCCAAATGATATTATTTTCCATTCCTCATTCCATTGCATTCCATTCCATTTACCTTTGAACATTCTATTCAATTGCATTCCTCATTCCATTCTATTCCATTCCACGTTACATTCCACATTATATTCCACATTCCATTCCACTTTCCATTCCATTCCATTTCATGTTACTTTCCACATTCCTTTCCATTCCATTATATACTTCATTCCATATTCCTTTCAATTTCATTCCACATTCCATTCCACATTCCATTCCATTCAATTCAACATCCCATTCCATTGCATTCCATTCCACATCCCATTCCATTGCATTCCTCATTCCATTCCACGTTCCATTCCATTCCATTCCACTTACATTTCCGCATTCCTTTCCACGGTCCATTCCTTGTTACATTCAGTTCCATTCCACATTCCATTCCACATTGCATTCCATATTCCATTCCATACAATTCCACGTTCTATTCCACATTCCATTCCATTCCATTCCACTTTCTACTCCAGATTCCATTCCATTCCATTCAATTTCATTCCACATTCCTTTCCATTTCATTCCACATTCCATTCAATTCCATTCCACTTTCCATTCCATTCCATTCCACATTCCAATCCACATTCCATTCCATTCCATTCCACTTTCCTTTCCATTCCTTTCCACATTCCATTCCTCATTCCATATCACATCCCATTCCATTCCAAATTCCATTGCTTTCCATTAAACATTCCTTTCCATTCCTTTCCACATTCCATTCATTTCCACATTCCATTCCACATTACATTCCACGTTCCTTTTCATTCCTTTCCACTTTCCATTCCACGTCCCATTCGATGTTCCATTCCATTTCATTCCTCGTTCCATTACAAATTCCATTCCCTTGCATTTCAAGTTTCCTTCCACATTCCATTCCACATTGCATTCGACATTCCATTGCGTTGCATTCCACATTCCATTACACACTCCGCTCGACATTCCATTCCACATTCTATTCCACACTCCATTCCACATTTCTTTCTATATCCCATTCCATTCCATTCCAAATTACATTCCACATTCCATTCCACAAGCCATTCCAGTTTCTATTCCATTCCATTCCACATTCCATTCCACATTCCATTCCACGTTTCATTCCACGTTCCATTCCACCTTCCATTCCATTCGATTCTTCGTTGCAGTCCACCTTCCATTCCATTCCATTCCACTTTCCTTTCCACATTCCATTACGCATTCCATTTCACATTCCATTCCCCATTCCATTCCAAGTTCCATTCCACGTTCCATTCCACCTTCCATTCTATTCCATTTCTCGTTTCAATCCACTTTCCATTTCATTATATTCCACTTTCCTTTCCACATTCCATTCCACATTCCATTCCAAACTCCATTCCGTTCCATTCCACAATCCATTCCATTCCATTCCATATTCCTTTGCACATTCTATTCCACGTTCCATTGCACATTCCATTCCATTTCATTCCACTTTCCTTTCCAGAATACATTCCACATTCCATTCGATTATATTCCACATTCCATTCCACATTCCATTCCATTCCATTCCACGTTCCATTCAACATTCCATTCCATTCAATTTCACGTTCCATTCCATTATCCATTCCACATTCCATTCCACATTCCGTTTCACGATCCATTCCACGTTGCATTCCACATTCAATTCCAACATACATTTCTCTTACAATTCCACATTCCATTCCATTCCATTCCATTTCAATCCACATTGTCCACCACATTCCATTCCACATTCCATTCCATGTTCCATTCGACATTCCTTTCCACGTTCTATTCTACGTTCCAATCCACATTCCATTCCATTCCTTTCCACGTTCAATTCCAGGTTCCATTCCATTCCATTCAACTTTTCTTTCCATATTCCATTGAACATCCCATTCCACGTTCCAACCCATGTTCCATTCCACGTTCCATTCCACACTCCACTCGACATTCCATTACACATTACATTAAACATTTCATTCTACATCCCATTCCATTCCATTCCACAGTCTATTCTACATTCTGTTCCACATTCCATTCCAGATTCCATTCCGTTACATTAAACATTCAATTCCACTTTACATTTCACTTTTCATTCCACATTCCATTCCATGATCCATTCCACCTTCAATTCCATTCCATTTCTCGTTTCAGCCCACATTCTATTCCATTGCATTCCACTCTCCTTTCCACGTTCCATTCCACATTCGATTCTACATTCCATTCCACATTCCATACCAGATTACATTCCATTCAATTCCATTCCACATACCATTCCACTTTCCATTATACGTTCCATTCCACATTCCATTCCAAGTTCCATTCCACTTTCCATTCCATACCATTCCTCGTTTTAGTCCACGTTCCATTCCATTCCATTCCACATTCCATTCCACATTACATTCCGTTCCATTCCACATTCCATTCCATATTACATTCCATTCCATTCCACATTCGGTTGCACATTCCATTCCACGTTCCATCCCACATTCCATTCCATTCCATTCCACTTTCCTTTCCAGATTCCATTTCACTTTGCATTGCATTCCATTCCACATTCCATTCCACATTCCATTCCATTCCATTCTACGTTACATTCAACATTCCATTCCATTCAATTTCACGTTCCATTCTGTATTCCATTCCAGGTTCCATTCCATATTCCATTCCACGTTCTATTCCACATTCTATTTCACATTCCATTCCACGATCCATTCCACATTCAATTCCACGATTCATTGCACGTTCCATTCCACATTCCATTCCATTCCATTCCATTCCACTCCACATTCTACTCCACATTCCACTCCACATTCGATTTCACGTTCTATTCCACATTCCTTTCCACGTTCCATGCTACCTTCAATTCCACATTCCATTCCATTCCTTTTGACGTTCAATTCCACGTTCCATTGCATTCCATTCAACTTTCTGTTCCGTATTCCATTGAACAGCACATTTCACGTTCCATTCCATGTTCCATTCCACGTTGCATTCCACGTTCAATTCCACATTCCATTCCATTCTATTCCACTTTCCCTTCCACATACCATTCCACATTACATTCCACGTTGTATTCCGTTCCATTCCACATTGCATTCCACTTTCCATTCCACATTCCATTCCACATTCCACTCCATTCCTTTCCACTTTCCATTAAACATTCCGTTCCACATTCCATTCCAAAGTCCATTCCATTACATTCCACATTCTTTTCCACATTCCATTCCACATTCCATTTGACAGTCCATTCCAAATTGCATTACAATTTCAATTCCATAATCCATTCTAATTCCATTGCATTTATTTCCATTTTCCATTCCACTTTCCATTACATTACAATTCACATGCCATTCCACATTCCATTCCAATCCATTCCATTCCATATTTGATTCCACATTCCATTCTACATTCCGTTCCGCAGTACATTTCATTCTATTCCAAATTCCATTTCATTCCTATCAACATTCCCTTCCACATTCCATTCCATTCCATTCCACTCCACATTCCTCTCCACATTCCATTCCACATTCCATTCCACATTCCATTTCATTCCATTCCACATTCCATTCCATTCCATTCCATTCCACATTCCATTCCACGTTCCAGTCCATTACATTCCACTTTCCATTCCATTCCATTCCACATTCCATACCATTCCATTCCATTCCATTCCACATTCCATTCTATTCCATTCTCCGTTTTATTCCACAGTCTGTTCCACATTGCGTTCCTTTCCATTCCACATTAAATTCCAAGTTGCATTCCATTCCATTCCATCTTCCATTCCACATTCCATTCCATTCAAATTCACATTCCATTCCGTTCCATTCCATATTAATTTCCACATTCCATTCCACATTCCTTTCCACATACCGTTCCACATTCCATTCCACTTTCCATTCCGTTCCATTCCACATTCCATTTCACATTCCATTCCACATTCCTTTCCACATTCCATTCCACATTCCATTCCGCATTGCATTCCACATTCTATTCCATTCCATTCCAAATTGCATTCCATTCCATTCCACATTCCATTTTACATTCCATTCCACATTCCATTTCCCATTCCATTCAATTCCATTCCCCATCCCATTCCATTTCATTCCACTTTGCATTCCACATTCCGTTCCATTCCATTCCACATTCCATTCCATTCCTTTCCACATTCCAGTGCATTCCATTCCACATTGCGTTACACATTCCGTTACACATTCCGTTCCATTCCATTCCAGATTGCCTTGCATTCCAATCTACATTCCATTTCACATTCCATTCCGCTTTCTATTTCACATTCCATTGCATTCCATTCCCCATTCCATTCCATTGCTTTCCACTTTAGATTCCACAGTGCATTCCATTCCATTCCACATTCTCTTCCATTCCATTCCATTCCACATTCCATTCAACGTTCTATTCTACGTTCCATTCCAAGGTCCATTCATTTAAATTCCACATTCCATTACTCATTATATTCCATTCTATTCCAGGTTCCATTTCACAATGCATTCCACAATGCTTTCCATTCCATTCCATTCCACATTCCATTCCACATTCCATTCCACACTCCATTCCACATTCCATTGCATTCTATTCCACATTCCTTTCCGTGTTCCATTCCACCACCTATTCCACGTTCCATTCCATTCCTTTCCATGTTCCATTCCATTCTTTTCGACATTTCCTTCCACATTCCATTTCACATTCCATTGCGCATTCCATTTGACATACCACTGCATTCCCTTCCACATTGCATTCCACATTCCTTTGCACATTCCATTCCATTCCATT
Source organism: Pongo pygmaeus (assembly GCF_028885625.2). Taxonomy (NCBI): domain Eukaryota; kingdom Metazoa; phylum Chordata; class Mammalia; order Primates; family Hominidae; genus Pongo; species Pongo pygmaeus. The sequence goes on from NC_085931.1 coordinate 3,812,702, forward strand.
GCACATTCCATTCCGCATTTCATTCCATTCCACTTTTCATTCCATTGCATTCCACATTCCATTCCACGTTGCATTCCACGTTCCATTACATTCCATTCCATTTTCCATTCCAAGTTCCGTTTCACATTCCATTTCACGTTCCATTTCATATTCCATTACACATTCCATTTCACATTCCATTCCATTCCATTCCATTCCACATTCCATTCTACATGCCATTCCAGTTTCCTTTCTATTCCATTCCACATTCCATTCCACATTCCATTTTTCATTCCATTCCATTCCATTCTATTCCACTATCCATTACATTCCATTCCACATTCCATTCCATTCCATTCTATTCCACAATCCATTACATTCCATTCCACATTCCATTCCATTCCATTCAAAATACCATGCCAAATTCCCTTTTAATTTCGATTCTATACCATTCCACATTCCATTCTTTCCATGCCACATTCCATTCCATTCAATTTCACATTCCCTTCCATTATATTGCTTTCCGCATTCCATTCCATTACTTTCCGTATTCCATTCCATTGCATTCCGTTCTATTCCACATTTCATTCCATTCCATTCTGTTCCACATTCCATTCCACTTTATTCCACATTCCATTAAATTACATTCCACATTCCATTCCACATTCCATTCCACATTCTATTCCATGTTCCATTCCTTTGCGTTCCACATTCTATTCCATTCAGATTCACATTCCATTCCATTCAATTCCTCATTCCATTCCATTCCATTGCATTACCCTTTCCATTCCATTCCATTCCGCATTCAATTCCATTCCATTCCCTTCTATTCCACATTCCATGCCATTCCATTCCACATTCCATTCCATTCCTTTCCACATTACATTACACATTCTATTCCACATTCCATTCCGCATTCCATTCTCTTCCATTCTACATTCCATTCCGTTCCATTCCACATTCCATCCCATTCCATTGCGTGTTTCATTCCATTCCATTCCACATTCCCTTCCACGTACTATTCCACCTTCCATTCCACTTTCCATTGCACATTCCCTTCCATGTTCCATTCCACCTTCCATTCCACGTTCCTTTCCGTGTTCCATTCCACGTTCCATTGCACATTCTATTCCATACCACTACAAGTTCCATTCCACATTCCATTCCTTTGCATTCCACGTCCCATTGCACATTTCATTCCACATTGCATTCCACATTCCATTCCGTTCCATTACATTTTCCATTCCACATTCCATTCCAAATTCCATTCCACAATAAATTACATTCCATTACATTCTATTCCACATTCTATTCAACATTCCATTCCAGATTTCATTCCACATTCCATTCCACATTTCAATAGATTCCATTCCACCGTCCATTCCACATTCCTTTCCATTCCACACCACATTCCATTCCACATTCCATTCCACATTCCATTTCACATTCCATTCCACGTTCCATTCCACATTCCATTCCACATTCCATTCCATTGCATTCAACGTTTCATTCCATTCCAACTGACATTCCATTCCACGTCCCATTCCACATTTCATTCCAGGTTTCATTCAATTCCATTCCACGTTCCGTTCCTTTCCCTTCCATATTCCAATCCATATTCCCTTTCACTTTCCTTTCCCTTCCATTCCGCATTCCATTGCATTCCTTTCCACATTACAAATTTTCCACATTTCATTCCACTTTCCATTCCACATTCCATTCCACATTCCATTCCATTCCATTCCACATTCCGTTCAACACTCAATTACACATTCCATTCTACATTCCATTCCGATCCATTGCACATTCCATTCCACATTCGATGCCACTTTGAATTCCACTTTCTTTTCCATGTTCCATTCCAGGTTCCATTCTACGTTCCATTCCATTCCATTTCATGTTCCATTCCACTTACTATTCCACGAGCCATTCCGTTCCATTCCATTCCACTTTCCATTACACACTCCATTCCACATTCCATTCTGCCTTCCATTCCAACTTTCATTCCACACTCCATTCCACATTCCATTCTGCCTTCCATTCCGTTCCATTCCACATTCCATTACACAATCCATTCCACATTCCATTCCACTTTCCATTCCACATTCCATTAAAGTCCTTTCCACATTCCGTTCCACATTCCAATCTATTCCATTCCACATTTCATTCCACATTCAATTCCATTCCATTCCACATTTCTTTCCACTTTTCATTCCATATTCCATTCCACATTCCATTCCACCTTCCATTCCGTGTTCCATTCCATTCCATTCCATTCTATTCCACATTCCCTTCCATTCCATTCCATTCCACATTCAATTTCACTGCATTCTACTTTCCATTCCACGGTCCATTCCACATTGCATTCCATTCCATTCCACGACCCATTCCACATTCCATTACAGATTTCATTCCACATTCCATTCTGTTCCGTAACACGTTCCATTGCACTTTCCTTTCAACATTCTATTCCACATAACAGTCCACAATCCATTCCATTCCATTCCACATTCCATTCCACATTAAATTCCATTCCATACCACTTTCAATCCCACGTTTCATTCCACATTCCATTCCACATCCCATTACACAGCCCATTCCATATTCCCTTCCACATTCCATTCCATTCCATTCCACACTCATTTCAAAATTCCATTCCATTCAATTCCACATTATATTGCACATTGCATTCCACATTCCATTCCATTCCTTTCCACATTCCATTAGATATTCCATTCCATTCCATTCCACATCCCATTCCAATTTCCATTGCATTCAATTCCACATTATATTCCACATTCCATTCCACATTCCCTTCCTCAGTCCATTCCATTCCATTCCAGATTCCATTCCACATTCCATTTCACATTCCGTTCCAATCCATTTCACATTGCATTCCACATTCCATTCCACAATCCATTCCTATGCTTTCCACATTACTTTCAGCATTCCATTCCACATTCCTTTCCACATTCCATTCCATCCCATTCCACATTCCATTCCACATAACATTCCAAATTCCATTCCACATTCCCTTCCACATTCCATTCCATTCCATTACACATTCCGTTCAACATTCTATTCCATTCCATTCCATATTTGATTCCACTTTCCCTTCCGCATTCCATTCCATTCCTTTCCAAATTCCATTCTACTTTCCAATCCATTCCCTTCCGCATTCCATTCCACATTCAATTTCTTTCCTTTCCACCTTCCACTCCATTCCATTCCACATTCCACTCCATTCCATTCCACATTCCATTCTTCTTCTATTCCATTGCTTTCCACGTTTCATTCCACCTTCCATTCCACGTTCCATTCGACTTTCCTTTCCACTCCATTCCACGTTTCATTCCAACTTCCATTCCACATTCCATTCCATTGCATAACATTCCAGTCCTCATTCCATTCCATTCCTTTCCCCATTCCATTCCAATACTTTCCACATTCCATTCTTTTCCATTCAACTTTCCATTTCACGTTCCATTCAACTTTCTATTCCACATTCCCTTCCCCATTCAAATCGACGTTCCATTCAATTGCATTGTACTTTCCATTCCATGTTCCATTCCACATTTCATTCCACGTTCTATTCCATTACATTCCATGTTCCATTCCCTGTTCCATTCCATTCCATTCCGCACTGCATTCCACATTCCATTTCACATTCCATTCCACATTACATTCGACATTCCATTCCACTTTCCATCCCACGTTCCATTCGATTTCCTTCCATGTTCCATTCCACATTCCATTGCATTCTCTTCCACTTTCCATTCCACGTTCCATTCCACGTTCCATTCCTTTCCATTCCACATTCGTTTCCATTCCATTTCACATTCCATTCCATTAGATTCGACATTCCATTCCACTCTCTATTCCACGTTGAATTCTATGTTCCATTCCACGTCCCATTCCACGTTCCATGCCTTTCCATTCCACATTCCATTCCATATTACATTCTATTCCATTCCACATTCCATTCCACATTCCATTCCATTCCATTCCACGTTCCATTCAACATTCTAATCCATTCAATTTGACGTTCCATTCTATATTCCATTCCACATTCCTCATTCCCTTCCAGTTCCATTCCACGGTCCATTCCACGTTCAATTACAGGAACCATTTCACTTTCCATTCCACATTCAATTCCATTCCATGCCACGTTACCTTCCACATTCCATTCCATATTCCATTCAACGTTCCATTCCACATTCCTTTCCATGTTCTCTTCCACGTTCCATTCCACTTTCCATTCCATTTCATTCCACGTTCCATTCCACATTACATTTCTCTCCATTCCACTTTCCATTCCACATTCCATTGCAGATCCCATTCCACATTCCATTCCATGTTCCATTCCACGTTCCATTCCACGTTCCATTCCACGTTCCATTCCACGTTCCATTCCACATTCCATTCCATTGCATTCCACTTTCCCTTCCATATTACATTCTACATTCCTTTCCATGTTCCATTCCACATTCCATTGCCCGTGGCATTCCACTTTCCTTGTCACATTCCATTTCATGTTCCATTACACTTTCCATTCCAAGGTCCATTCCATTATATTCCACATTCCATTACACATTGCATTCCACATTCCATTCCACAATCCATTCCGTTCTATTCTGTTCCTTTCCACATTCTATTCCATATCCATTCCTCATAGAATTTCATTCCATTCCACATTCCATTCCATTCCATTCCTCATTCCATTCCACATTTCATTCCAGGTTGCATTCCACATTCCATTCCAATTTCCATTCAAAATTCCATTCCACGTTCCTCTCCATTCCATTCCACGTTCCATTGGACATTCCATTCCATTCCATTAAACTTTCTATTCCACATTCCATTCCACAATCCATTCCGATCCATTCCACATTCCATTACATTCCATTCCACATTCCATTCCATTAAATTTCACATTCCATTCCAAATTCCATTCCATTCAATTCCACTTTCATTTCACATTGCCTTGCTTTACATTCCACATTCAATTCTGTTCCATTCCATATTCCATTACATTCCATTCCACATTCCATTCCACTTTCCATTCCATTCAATTTCACATTGCATTCCAAATTCCATTCCCTTCCATTCCACTTTCCTTTCCACGTTGCCTTGCATTACATTCCACATTCAATTCCACATTCCATTCCACTTTCCATTCCATTCAATTTCACATTGCATTCCAAATTCCATTCCCTTCCATTCCACTTTCCTTTCCACGTTGCCTTGCATTACATTCCACATTCAATTCCACATTCCAATCCAATCCATTCAATGTTCCATTTCACGTTCCATTCCACAGTCCATTCCACATTCTATTTCACGTTCCATTCCATTGCATTCCACGTTCCACCCCACTTTCCATTCCTTTCCATTCCACGTTCCATTCCACATTCCATTGCACATTCCATTCCACGTTCCATTCCATGTTCCATTCCACGTTCCATTCCACGTTCCATTCCATGTCCCGTTCCATTCCACTCCAAGTTCCATTCCACATTGCATTCCATCCCTTTCCACGTTCCATTCCATTCCATTCCACGTTCCATTCCACGTTCCATTCCACATTCCATTCCACATTCCTGTCCACAATCCATTCCATTCAATTCCATTCCATTCCTTTCCACGTTCCATTCCGCATTCCATTCAACATTCCATTCCACATTTCATTCCGTTCCATTCCACATTCCTTTACACTTTCCATTCCACATTCCATTTCATTCCATTCCACTCGACATTCCATTCCACATTCCTTTCCACATTCCATTCCAAATTCCATTCCATTGCATTCCCCATTCCTTTCCACATTCCATTCCATTCCATTCCACATTGCATTCCATTGCAGTCCCAATTCCATTCAACATTGCATTCCATTCCATTTAGATTTGCCATTCCATTCTATTCCACATTTGAATTCACCTTCCATTCCATTCCAAATTCCATTGCAAATTCCTTTCCATTCCATTCCACATTCCATTCCACATTCCTTTCCATTTCGTTCCACGTTCCACTCCATGTCCCATTCCGCTTTCCATTCCATGTTCCATTCCACATTCCATTCCACATTTCATTCCACATTCCATTCCATTCCACATTCCATTCCACATTGCATTCCACATTCCATTCCATTCCATTCCACGTTCCATTTCACGTTCCATTCCACATTCCTTTCCACGTTCCATTCCACGTTCCGTTCCATTCCATTACACGTTCCATTCCTACTTCCATTCTATTCCATTCCACGTTCCATTCCACGATAATTTGTACATTCCATTCCAAGTTTCATTCCACATTCCATTCCCCTTTCCATTCCACATTCCATTCCACATTCCATTCCATTCCATTCCAAGTTCCATTCCACATTCAATTCCATTCCATTCCACGTTCCATTCCACATTCCATTCCACATTCCGTTCCATTTCTTTCCTCTTTCCATTCCACGTTACATTCCGCATTCCATTCCATGTTCCATTCCACATTCAATTCCACATTTCATTCCACATTCCATTCCATTCCATTCCATTCCGCATTCCATTCCACATTGCATTCCACATTCCATTCCATTCCATTCCACGTTTCATTTCACGTTCTATTCCACATTCCATTCTATGTTGCATTCCATGTTCTGTTCCATTAAAATTCCACATTCCATTCCACCCTCCATTCCTTTCCATTCCACGTTCCATTCCACTTTTTATTGTATATTCCATTCCAAGTTCCATTCCATATTCCATTCCACTTTCCATTCCACATTCCATTCCAGGTTCCATTCCATTCCATTCCAAGTTCAATTCCACATTCAATTCCATTCCATTCCACGTTCAATTCCACATTCCATTCCACATTCCATTGCATTGCATTCTACATTCCATTGCATTGCATTCTACATTCCATTCCTTTCCATTCCACATTCGATTCCATATTCCATTGCATTGCATTCTACATTCCATTCCTTTCCATTCCACATTCGATTCCACATTCCATTCCACATTCCATTCCATTCCATTCCGCATACTATTCCATTGAGTTCCACATTCGATTCTACTTTCCATTCGATTTCGTTACAGATTCCATTCCGCTTTGCATTCCACATTCCCTTTCATAGTCCATTCCATTCCTTTCCACATTACATTCTACATTCCATTCCATTTCATTCCACATCCCATACCACATTCCTTTACTTTCATTTCCCCATTGCATACCACATTCCATTCCATTCCTTTCAACGTTCCATTCCAATACAATCCACATTCCATTCCAAATTTCATTCCACCTTCCATTCCACATTCCATTCTATTTCTTTCCACGTTGCATTCCACATTCCATTCCACTTTTCATTCCACATTCCCTTTCACATTGCATACCATTCCATTCCACATTCCCTTCCACATTCCATTATATTCCATTCCACATCTGATACCCCATTCCATTCCACATTCCATTCCATTACTTTCCACATTCCTTACCACATTCCATGCCATTCCATTCCACGTTCATTTCCATTATATTCCACATTCCATTCCACGTTCCGTTCCATTCCATTCCACGTTCCATTCTACTTTCCATTTGACGTTCCATTCCATTCCATTCCACGTTCCGTTCTATGTTGCATTAGTGGTTCCATTCCATGTACCATTCCACCTTCCGTTTCTTTCCGTTCCACGTTACATTCCATATTCCATTCCTTTCCATTCCACATTCCGTTCCATTCAACATTCCAGTAAACATTTCACTCCACGTTCAAGTCCACATTCCATTCCACGTTCCATTCCATTCCTTTCCACGTTCCATTACATTCCATTCCATGTTCCAATTCATTCCATTCCACTTTCCATTCCACATTCCAATTCACATTCCATTCCACCTTCCATTCCATTCAATCCCATTCCTTTCCGCATGCCATTCCATTCCATTCCACTTGCCATTTCCTTCAATTCCACATTCCATTACATTGCATTCCATTCCAATCCACATTCAGTTCTATACCATTCCGCATTCCATTCCATACAATTCCACATTCCATTTCATTCCGTTCCATTATACATTTGATTCCATTCCATTCCACATTCCTTTCCATTACGTTCCAAATTTCATTCTATTCCATTACATTCCTTTCCACTTTCCATACCATTCCATTCCGTTCCACATTCTATTACCTTCCATTCCAAATTCCATTCCATTCCATTCCATTGCATTCCATTACACATTCTACTCCACATTCCATTCCCTTCCATCCCTCATTCGATTCATTTCCATTCCACATTCCATTCCACGTTGCATTCCACGTTCCATTCAACTTTCCATTGCATTCCATTCCATTCCAATCCATTCCAATCCATTCTGGATTCCTTTCCATTCCATTCCACATTATATTCAACATTTTATTCCATTCTATTCTATTGCACATTGCATTCCATTCCATTCCACATTCGATTCCATTCCATTCCACTTTCCTTTCCACCTTATATTCCACCTTCCATTCCAAGTTCCATTTCACATTCCATTCCACTCCCTTCCACGTTCCTCTCTACTTTGCATTCCATGTTCCATTCCATTCCATTCCACATTCCATTCCACGTTTCTTTCCACGTTGCATTTCACGTTCCATTCCTCTCCATTCCATTCCATTCCATTCCAGATTCCATTCCTTTCAATTCCACATTCTATTCCACATTCCATTCCATTCCGTTACACGCTCCATTCCACATTGCATTCCATTCCGTTACACGTTGAACTCCATTGCATTCCACATTCCATTACTTTCCACTCCACATTACATTCGACATTCCATTCGACCTTCCATTCCATATTCTCTTCCATTCCAAACCAAATTCCACTACATTCAATTGCACATTCCATTCAACATTGCATTCCTTTCCATTCTGCATTCCATACCATTTCATTCTATTCCACATTCCATTACTTTCCAATCCACATTCCATAGCATTCCATCCCACATTCCATTCCTTTCCATTCCACATTCCACACCATTCCATTCCATTCTACATTCGATTCCTTTCCATTCTACATTCCATTCCATTCCATTCCACATTCAAATCCATTCCATTGCATGCCATTCCACATTACATTGACTTCCATTCCTCATTCCTTTCCAATCCATTCCCCATTCCATTTCACATTACTTTCCATTCCACATTCCATTCCAGTTTCCATTCCATTCCATTCCACATATTATTCCATTCAATTCCATATTCCATTCCATTCCTTTCCCTTCCATTCCACATTCCATTCCATTTCATTCCACATTCCATAGCACATTTCTTTCCGTTCCATTTCATATTCCATTCCACATTAAATTCCACATTCCATTCCGTTCCATTCCACATTCCTTTCCACATTAAATTCCACTTTCCATTCCTCATTCCATTCCACACTCCATTCCATTCCATTCCATGTTTCATTCCACATTCCTTTCCATTCCATTCCACGTTGCATTCCACATTCCATTACACATTCCATTCCTTTCCATTCCACATTCCATTCCACTTTCCACTCCTTTCCATTCCACGTTCCTTAGGACACATTAGATTCCACATTCCATTGCATTCCATTCCATGTTTCATTCCACTTTCCATTCCATTCCATTTCACGTTCCATTCCACATTCCATTGCATATTCCATTCCATGTTCTATTCCATTCCATTCCTCATTCTATTCCACGTTCCATTCCATTCCATTCCTGATTCCGTTCCACATTCCATTCTATTCCATTCCATGATTCATTCCACATTCTTTTCCATTCCATTTCACGTTCCATTCCACATTCCATTGCATATTCCATTCCACGTTCCAGTCCTTTCCATTCCACATTCCATTCCACCTTCCATTCCATTCCATTCCACGTTCCATAGGACACATTAGATTCCACATTCTTTTCCATTACATTCCACGTTTCATTCCACTTTCCATTCCATTCCATTCACGTTCCATTCCACATTCCATTGCACATTCCATTCCACGTTCCATTGCATTCCATTCCACATTCCATTACGCATTCCATTCCATTCCATTCCACTTTCCATTCCTATTCCATTCCATTCCTTTCCACGTTCCACTCCACATTCCAATCCATTCCATTCCACATTCCATTCGAGATTCCATTTCACGTTCCATTGCTTTACATTCCACGTTCCATTCCACATTCCATTCCATTCCATTCCCCATTCCATACGATTGCTTTCCATTCCGTTACGCATTCTATTCCACATTCCATTTCATTCCATTCCATATTCCATTCCACATTCCATTCCATTCCATTCCACATTCCATTCCATTGCATTCCATTCCACTTTCCCTTCCACATTCCATTCCACGCTGCATTCCACATTCCATTCCACGTTCCATTCCAGGTTGCATTCCAAGTTCCATTCCACGTTACATTCCATTCCTTTCCACGTTGCGTTGCACAATCCATTCCATTCCATTCCACTTTCTATTCCACATTCCATTCCAAATTGCATTCCATATTCCTTTCCTTTCCATTCCACATTCCTTTACTTTCCATTCCACATTGAATTACACATTCCATTACAGTCCATTCCACATTTTATTCCACATTCCATTACATTCCATACCACATTCCGTTCCACATTGCCTAGCATTTTATTCCAAAATCCATTCCACCTTCCATTCAACTTTCCGTTCCAATCCATTCCACGTTCCATTTCACGTTCCATTCTGCGGTCCATTCCACATTCCATTCCACGTTCCATTCCATTCCATTCCAGGTTCCACTCTACTTTCGATTCCTTTGAATTCCACGTTCCATTCCACATTCCATTGCACATTCCATTCCACGTTCCATTACATGTTAAATTACAAGTTCCAATCCATTCCATTCCATTTTCCACTCCACATTCTATTTCATCACATTCCACGTTCCAATCCATTCCATTCCACGTTCCATTCCACATTCCATTCCACATTCCATTCCACAATCCATTCTGTTCCATTCCTTTCCATTCCACATTCCATTCCACATTCCATTCCACAATCCATTCCACATTCCATTCCTTTCCATTCCAAATTCCAGTCCATTCCGTTCCATTCCATTCCAGATTCCATTGCATTCCATTCCGCACTCCATTCCATTCCATTCCACATTCCATTCCATTCCATTAAATTCCACATTCAATTCCATTCCCTTTCACATTCCATTTCAATCCATTCCTCATTCCATACCATTCCATTCTATTCCACATTCAATTCCTTTCCATTCCACATTCCATAGCATTCTATTCCATTCCCTTCCACATTCCATTCCATTCCATTCTGCAGTCAATTCCATTCCGCATTCCATTCCATTCCATTTCATTCCACATTCGATTCCATTCCATTAAATTCCAGATTCCATTCCCTTTCATTCCACATTCCATTCCTTTCCATTTCTCATTCCATTACATTACATTCCTTTCCATTCTACCTTCCATACGATTCCATTCCATTCCAAATTCCATTCCTTTCCATTCTCCTTTCCATTCCATTCCATTCCACATTACATTCCTTTCCATTCCACAATTCTTTCCATTCCCTTACACATTCCATTTCACATTGCATTCGATTCCACATTCTATTCCTCTTTCCATTCCATTGCATTCCACATAGCATTCCATTCAATTCCACATTCCATTCCATTCCATTCCCTTCCATTCCACATTGCCTTCCATTCCTTTCCGTATTCCATTCCTTTCCATTCCATTCCACATTCCATTCCATTCCATTAAATTCCATATTCCATTCCAATCCATTCCTCACTCCATGCCAATGCCTTCCACATTCCATTGCATTCCATTCCATTACATTCCACATTATATACCATTCCATTGTATTCCACATTACTTTCCGTTCAATTCCACATTACATACAATTCCATTCCACTCCACATTCCAATCCTTTCCATTCTATTTCATTCCTCTTTCCATTCCCTTCCACTCCACATTCATTTCCACCCAATACCACCTTCCTTTCCAGGTTACATCCACGTTCCATTAAATTACATTCCACTTTGCATTCCACTCCATTCCACATTCCATAACTTACGATTCCATTCCCTTCCACATTCCGTTACATTCCGTTCCACATTCTATTCTCATTCCATTCCATTCTATTCAACATTCAATTCCACATTCCATTCCATTCAATTCCACATTCCATTCGACATTCCATTCCTTTCCATTCCACATTACGTTCCACATTCCATTCCACTTTCCGTTCCAGGTTTCATTCCAAGTTCCATTCCACGTTCTATACCTTTCAACTCCACATTCCATTCCACGTTCCATTCCATTGCATTACACTTTCCATTCCACATTCCAGTCCACATTCCATTCCACGTTACATTGCTATCCATTCCACATTCCATTACACATTCCATTCAACATTGCCTTGCATTCAATTCCACATTCAATTCCATTCCATTCCACGTTCCATTCCATTCCATTCATCGTTGGATTCCATTCCATTCCACGTTCCATTCCACCCAATTCGACATTCCATTCCAAATTGCATTCCATTCCACTCCACATTCCATTCCATTCCATTTAAACTTTCCATTACATTCCATGCCAACTTTCCATTCCATTCCATTCCACCTTCCATTCCACAATCCAGTACATTCCACATTCTATTACACATTCCATTCCACATTCCATTCTATTCCATTCCACATTTCATTCCACATTCCATTCCATTCCATTTAAAATTTCCATTCCATTCCATTTCACTTTCCTGTCCACATTCGATTCCATTCCATATTCTATTCCACATTCCATTCCACATTCCATTCTATTACATTCTATTTCATTCCACATTCCATTACACATTCCATTCCATTCCATTTCCCATTCTGTTCCACATTCTCTTTCATGTTCCATTCAATTCCATTCCATTCCTTTTCACATTAAATTCAATTCAATTCCACATTCCAATCCATTGCATTCCACATCCATTCCTGATTGCATTCCATTCCATTTTGTTCCACATTCCATTCCATTATATTGCACATTCCATTCGATTCCATACCACATTCCATTCTACATTCCGTTCCACATTCCATTCCATTCCATTCCACATTGCATTCCATTCCATTCCACATTCCTTTCCGTTCCTTTCCACATACCATTCCATTCAATTCCACATTCAATTCCACTACAATGCATTCCACATTTCATTCCATTCCATTCTGCAGTCACTTCCCTTCCTTTCCATTTTATTCCACTTTCCATACCATTCCATTCCATTCCATTCAATTTTATTCCACATTCGATTCAATACCATTCCACATTCGATTCAATTACATTCCAGATTCCATTCCACCTTTCCTTCCACATTCTATTCCATGTTTCATTCCATTCCATTCCCCTTTCCATTCCATTCCCTTTCATTGCACTTTCCATTCCATTACCTTCCACATTCCATTCCATTCCATTCCACATTCCATCCCTTTCCATTCCACGTTCCATTCCATTCCATTATACTTTCCATTCAATACTCCCTTCCACATTCCATTCCACGTTCCATACCAAGTTCTGTTTCACGTTCTATTCCCTACAATTCCAAGTTCCATTCCACATTACACTCCATTTCATTCCACAACCCATTCTACATTCCATTCCACATTCCTTTCCTCCTTCCTTTCCTCATTCCATTCTAATCCATTCCACTTTCCATTCCATTCCATTCCACATTCCATTCGACATTCCACTTCACATTCCATTCCACATTACATTCCACATTGCATTTCACTTCCCATTCCACATTCCATTCCATTCCATTCCACTTTCAAATCCACATTCCATTCCATTCAATTCCACATCCCATTCCAATCCATTTGACGTTCCATTCCACGTTCCAATCCACATTCCATTGCATTCCATTCCACATTCTATTCCACATTCCACTCCATTCTTTTTCACATTCCATTGCACATTCCTTTCCATTCCTTTCCACATTCCATACCACATTGCTTTCCATTCCATTCCACGTTGCATTAAACATTCCATTTCATTCCATTCCACATTCCTCTCCACATTGCATTCCACATTCCCTTCCATTCCATTCTATTCCATATTCCATTCCATTCCACTTTCCATTCCGTTCCATTACACTTTCCTTTCCATTCCATTCCAAATTCAATTCCATTCCACATTCCATTCCATTCCACATTCCATTCCACAATCCACTCCATTCAATTCCACATTCCATTCCATTCCGTGTCACATTCCATTGTGTTCCATTCCATTCCACATTACATTCCATTCCACTCCACTTTCCATTGCTTTCAATTCCATTCTATTCCATTATATTTCACATTCCTTTCTATTCGATACCACATTCCATTCCACATTCCATTCCATTCCATTCCACTATCCATTCCACATTCCATTCCATTCCATTCCACATTCCATTCCACATTCATTTCCATTCCACTTTCCATTACACATTCCCTTCCAGAATCCATTCCACATTCCATTTCATTCCATTCAGTTTTGTTCCACATTCCATTCCATTCCATTTCACAATACGTTCCATTCTATTCCACATTCCGTTCCATTCCTTTCCTTTCCAATTTCCATTCCACATTCCATTCCAATACCTTCTACATTCCATTCCACATTTCATTCCATTCCGTTCCACATTCCATTCCATTCTTTTCCATATTGCATTGTAATAACTTCTACATTCCGTTCCACCTTCCATTCCATTCCGTTCAACATTCCATTCCATTCCGTTCCACATTCCATTACATTACTTTCCATTCCACATTCCATTCCATTCCATTCCTTTCCACATTCAACTCCAAATTCCATCCCATTTCATTCCACATTCCATTCCACATTCTATTCCATTCCACATTCCATTACATTCCTTTCCACACTCCATTCTATTGCGTCCAATATTCCATTCCATTCAATTCCATTCCATTCCATTCCATTCCATTCCAGACTCCATTCCACATTCCATGCAATTCCATTGCACATTCCATTCCACATTCCTTTCCATTCCGTTCCACTTTTCATTCCATTCTATTCCACATTCCATTCCACATTGCATCCCATTCCATTCCATATTCCATTCCACATTCCATTCCATTCCATTCCATATTCCATTCCATTCCATTCCATTTCACATTCCATTCCATTCCATTCAATTCCACATTCCATTCTATTCCACATTCCATTCCATTGCATTGCATATTTCACTCCATTCCACATTGCAATGAATTCGATTCCATTGCACATTCCATTCCATTCCATTCCACATTCCATTTCATTCCATTTCACTTTCCATTCCCTTCCATTCCTAATTCTATTCCATTCCATTCCGTTCCACATTTCATTCCATTCCATTGCACATTCCATTCCATTCCACATTGAAATCCGTTTGACTACATTCCATATTCCATTCGATTCCATTCCACTTTGCATTCCATTTAATTCCACGTTCCACATTCTCTTCCACGTTGCGTTCCTCGTTCCATTTCATGTTCCATTCAATTCCATTCCACATTCCATTCCATTCCACATTTCAATCCATTTCATTCCAAATCCCATTCCATTCCGTTTCTCATTCCATTCCATATTCCATTCCACATTCCATTCCACATTCCAGTCCATTCCTTTCCATTCCACATTTCAATCTGTTACATTCCACATACCATTACGCATTCCTTTCCTTTCCATTTCTCATTCCATTCCACATTCCATTCCACGTTACATTCCACATTCCATTTCTTTCCACATTCCATTCCACATTGCATTCCACATTCCTTTCCATTCCATTTCACATTCCATTCCACATTCCATTCAATTCCACATTCCATTCCATTCCATTCCATTCCATTCCATTAAACATTTCATTCCTTTCCATTCCATTGCATACTCGATTCCCCTCCATTCCATTTTCCATTCCAATCCATTCCAACTTCCATGCCATTCTATTCCATTGCATTCCACATTCCATTCCATTCCATTCCACATTCTGTTCCATTCCATTATACATTCCATTCCAGATTCCGTTCAATACCGTCCAACTTTCTGTTCCACATTCCATACCACGTTCCATCAACATTCCATTCCATATTCCATTCCATTCTATTCCACATTCCATTCCATTCCATTCCATTCCACATTCCATTCCATCCCATTCCAGTCCATTCCATTCCACATTCCATTCCGTTCCATTGAATTCCACATTCCATTCCATTCTATTCCACATTCCACTCTATTCTATTCCACATTCCATTCCACTTTGCATCACATTCCATTCCATATTCCATCACATTCCATTCCATATTCCATTCCAGATTGTGTTCCATTCCACTCCATATTCTATTACATGCCATTCCATTCCATTCCCTTCCACATTCCATTCCATTCCTTTGAATTCCCCATTCCGTTCCATTCCATTCCACCTGCCGTTCCATTCCATTCCACATGCCGTTCCATTCCATTCCACATTGTATTTCACATTCCAAACCATTCCATTCAACATTCCATTCCACATTCCATTCCACATTCCACTACATTCCATTCCAGTTTCCATTCTGTTCCATTCCAAACCATTCCACATTCCTTTCCATATTCCATTCCATTAAATTCAATTCCATTCCACATTCCATTCTATTTCACGTTGTATTATATTCCAGGTTCCATTCCATTTTCCATTGCACTTTCCACTCCGCATTCCATTCCACATTCCATTCCACATTACATTCCCTTCCACATTCCATGCAATTCCATTCCACATTCCTTTCCACATAGCATTCCGTTCCATTCCACTTTTCATTCCACATTCCATTACACGTTCCATTCGACATTCCATTCCACATTCTATTCCATTCGATTCCACATTCCATTCCATTTCATTCTACGTTAAATTCCATTCCATTCCACACTTCATTTCATTCCCTTCCATTCCACTTTCCATTCCATTCCATTCCACATCCCATTCCATTCCATTCCATTCCTTTTCACATTCTATTCCATTCCATCCCATTCACTTCCATTTCAATTTCCATTCCATTCCATTCCACATTGCATTCAATTCCATTCCATTCCACATTCCATTCCTTTCCATTCCACATGGCATTGCATTCCATTGCATTCCACATTCCATTCCACATTCTACTCAAGATTCCATTACATAGTCGATTGCTTTCCATTCCACATTCCATTCCACTCCACATTCTATTTGACCTTTCATTCCATTCCATTCCACATTCCATTCCATTTCTTTCAACATTCCATTCCATGTTGCATTCCATTACATTCCACGTTACATTCCACGTTCCATTTCACATTCCATTCAGCATTCCATTCTACATTCCATTCCGTTCCATTCCACATTCCATTCCACCTTCCATTTCTCATTCAATTACACATTCCATTTCATATTCCATTCCATTCCTTTACATATTATATTCCTTTGCATTCACATTCCATTCCATTCCATTAAAAGTTCCATTCTGTTCCACATTCCATTCAATTCCATTCCAATAGGGTTCCATTATATTCCAGATTCCATTCCATTCCATTATATTCGACATTCCATTCAATTCCAATCCATATTCCATTCCATTTTTTGCACATTCCATTCCACATTCCATTCCAGTTTCCTTTGCGTTACATTCCACGTTCCTTTCCATTCCATTCCCCATTCCTTTCCATTCCATTCTACATTCCATTTCATTCAATTTCACATTCCATTCCATTACATTACATTCCACATTCCATTCCATTCCGCATTCAATTCCATTCCGCATTCCATTCCATTCCATTCTTTTCCACTTTCCATTTCATTCCATTCTATTCCAGATTCCTCTACATTACATTCCACATTCCATTACGTGTAACATTCCAAATTCTATTCCACATACCATTCCATTCTATCCCACATTCCATTACACTTTCCATTGCATTCCATTCCACATTGCAGACCACATTAAATGACATTCCATTCCCCCTTCCATTCAATGTTCCATTACACGTTCCATTTCCCGTTCCTTTCCATGTTCTGTTCCACATTTCTTTGCATTCCATTCCATATTCCATACCATTCCATTCCATTCCAAACCACAATCCATGACTTATTCCCTACCATTCCATTCCATTCCATTCCACAATCCATTCCATCCCACTGCACATTCCATTAAAAATTCCATTCCACATTCAATTTCTTTCTATTGCACATACAATTCCATTCCATTCCACATTCCATTCCACCTTCCACTCCAAATTGCTTTCCACCTTCCATTCCCGTCCATTCCACATTCCATTCCACATTTCAGTTTCCATTCCATTACATTTCACATTCAATTCCACATTCCATTCCAAATTCCATTCCATTCCATTCCACATTCCATTACACTTTTCATTCCATTCCATTCTACTTTCCATTCCACGTTTCATTCCATTTTCCATTCCATTCTATTCTACATTACATTCCACATTCCATTCCATTGCATTCCACATTCCATTACACATACCATTGCACATTCCATTTCATTCCTTTCCACATTACATTACATGTTCCATTCCATTACATTCAACGTTCTGTTCTACGTTCCATTCCACATTCCTTTCCACATTTCATTCTACATTCCATTTCACATTCCATTCCATTCCATCCCACTTCTTTCCATTCAACATTCCATTCCACATTCCATTCCACATTCCATTCCACATTCCTTTCCTTTCCATCCCACTTTCCATTGCACGTTCCATTCCATTCCATTTCACATTCCATTCCAGGTTCCATTCCATTACATTCCACTTTCCATTCTACTTTCTTTTCACATTCCATTCCACATTCCATTCCATTCCATTCCATTCCATTCCATATTCTATAACATTCCATTCCATTCGACAATCCATTCAGCATTCCATTCCACGTTCAATCTCACATTCCATTCCACTTTCCATTCGATTCCATTCCACATTTCATTCCATTCCAAGTTCCCTTCTACGATGCATTACACTTTCCACTCCACGTTGCATTCCATTACATTCCACGTTCCATTCTGCATTCCATTCCATTCCATTCCACTTTCCTTTCCACATTCCATTCCTCATTTCATTCGACAGTGCATTCCTTTCTATTCCACATTGCATTCCACATTCTATTCCCCATTCCATTCCATTTCAATCCACATTCAATTCCACATTACACTCAACATTCCATTACACATGACATTGCATTCCATTCCATATTCCTTGCCATTCCACTCCACATTCCATTCGACATTTCATTCCATTCCATTCCACATTCCATTGCACATTCCATTCCGCATTCCATTCCTTTCCATTACACATTCGATTCCGTGATCAATTCCATTCCATTCCACGTTCTATTCCACGTTCCATTCCACATTCCATTATACATTCCATTCCGTTCCACTACACTTTCCTTTCCACATTTCATTCCATAATCCATTCCACATTCCATTCCACAATCAAACGACATTCCATTCCATTCCATTCCTCTTTCCATTCCATTCCACATTCCATGCCACATTATACTCCATTCCATTCCACATTCCATTCTGCGTTTCATTCCACGTTCCATTCAAAATTCCATTCCAAGTTCCATTCCATTCCATTGCATGAGCCATTCCTTTCCATTCCACATTCTATTTCATTTCATTCCGCCTTCAATTCCACTTTCCATTCCACCTTCCATTTCACATTCCATTAAAGATTGCATTTCACTTTCCATTCCATTGCATTCCTTTCCATTTCATATTCCTTTGCATTCCAATCCAAATTCCATTCCATTCCATTCCACGTTCCATTACAATACACATTCCATTCCATTCCGTTCCACATTCCATTCCATTCCATTCCACTTTCCGTTACGTTATACTGCAAATTCAATTCCATTGCATTCGACATTCCATTCCATTCCATTCCTTTTCATTGCATATTGCATTGCACATTCCATTCCACATTCCATTCCATTCCATTCTATATTCCATTCCATTGCTTTCCCCATTCCATTCCATTCCACATTCCTTTTCATTAAAATTCATATTCCATTCCATTCAATTTTACATTCCATTCCATTACATTGCATTCCTCATTCCATTCCATTCCATTCTGCATTCCATTCCATTCCATTCCATTCTTTTCCACATTCCTTTCCATTCCATTCTATTCCACATTCCATTCCATTCCATTCTATTCCACATTCCATTCCATTCCATTCCATATTCCATTCATTTACATTCCACATTCCATTCCACCTACCATTCCACATTCTATTCCACTTTCCATTCCGGATTCCATTCCACATTCCATTGAATTCCATCCCACATTCCATTGCATTCCATCCCACATTCCATTACACTTTCCATTCCATTCCATTTCACATTCCATTCCACGTTTCATTCCATTCAATTCTGCCTTCCATTCCACGTTCCATTCCATGATCCATTCCCCGTTCCTGTCCACATTCCATTCTACATTCCAATCCATTCTATTCCATATTCTTTACCATTCCATTCGGTTCTAATCTTCAGTTCATGCCATATTTGATAACATTCCATTCCATACCATTCCACAATCCATTCCATTCCAATGCACATTCCAGTCCACATTCCATTCCAAATTAAATTCCTTTCCATTACACATTCCATTCCACAATCCATTCCACATTCCATTCTACATTTCACTCCGTTCCATTCCACATTCCATTCCACACGCCATTCCACCTTCCATTCCACATTCCATTCCACCCTCCTTTCAAAACTCCAGTCCACATTCCATTCCATTCTATTCCACATTCTGTTCCACGTTCCATTCCATTCCATCCTACATTCCATTCCACATTTCTTTCCATTCCACTCCACATTCCATTCCACATTCCATTCCTTTCCTTTCCACATTCCAAAATACATTCGATTCCATTCCATTTGACGTTGCATTCCACGTTACATTCCATATTCCAATCCATTCCATTACATCGTCCTTTCATTACATTCCACTTTCCATTCCATTTCATTCCACATTCCATTCCACATTCCATTCGATTCCATTCCACATTCCGTTACACTTTCCATTCCACATTCCGTTACACTTTCCATTCCACATTCCGTTACACTTTCCATTCCATTCAATTCGACCTTGCCTTCCACATTCCATTCCACATTCCTTTTCACAATCCATTCCATTGCATTCCATATTCCATTCCAATCCATACCACTTTGCATTCCACATTTCATTCCAGATTCCATTCCACATTCCATTAAATTCCATCCCACATTCCATTGCACGTTCCATTCCATTCCATTCCACATTCCATTCCACGTTCCATTCCATTACATTCCACTTTCCTTTCCACCTTCCATTACACGTTCTTTTCCAGGTTCCATTCCGCATTCTGTTCCATTCCATTCCATAATCTATAACTTTCTATTCCATTCCACAATCCATTCAGCATTCTGTTCCTCATTCCATTTCTCATTCCATTTCATTTTCCATCCAACTCTCCATTCCATTCCATTTAACTTTCCATTCCACATTCCATTCCACATTACATTTGACAGTGCATTCCATTCCATTCCACATTACATTCCACATACCATTCCATTCCATTCCACTTTCCTTTCCACATTACACTCAACATTTCATTACACATTCCTTTGCATTCCATTCCACATACCATTCCATTCCACTCCACATTCCATTCCACATTTCATTCCATTCCATTCCATGCCACTTTCCATTACACATTCCATTCCGCATTCCATTCTTTTCAATTCCACATTCCATTCCAAGTTCCATTCCATTCCATTCCACGTTGCACTGGTCGTTGCATTCCTCATTCCATTCCACATTCCATTCTACATTCCATTCCCTTCAATTACACATTTAATTCCACATTTCATTCCACAATCCAATCCACATTTCATTCCACATTTCAACCATATTCCATTCCATTGCATTCCTCGTTAAATTCCACATTCCATTTCATTCCAATCCACATTCCATTCCACATTCCATTATATTCCTTTCCACTTTCCATTCCATGTTCCTTTCCACCTTCCGTTCCATGTTCCATTCCACTTTCCATTCCATTATAATCCACTACACATTCCATTCTATTCCACGTTCCATTTCATTTCATTCCACTTTACATTCCACATTCCATTCCACCTTCCGTTTCACATTCTATTCCACATTCCATTTCACTTTCCATTATATTCCGTTACATTCCATTACACATTCCATTCCATTCCATTCCACATTCCTTTCCACTTTCCATTCCACATTACAATCCACATTACGTTTGACATTCCATTCCACATCCCATTCCATTCCGTTCCACAGTCCATTCAATTAATTCCACATTCCATTCCATTTATTCCACATTCCATTCCACAATCCTTTCCATATTCCATTCGATTCTATTCCACATTCCATTGCATATTACAATCCACATTCCATTCCATTCCATTCCACATTGCATTCAACGTTACATCCATTCCATTCCACATTCCTTTCCACATTCCATTCCGTTCCGTTACACATTCCATTCCACATTTCATTCCACAATCCATTTCAAATTCTATTCCACTTTCCACTCCACATTCCATTCCACATTCCATTCCATTCCATCCCACATTCCCTGACACTATCCATTCCATTCTTTTCAACATTCCATTCCAAGTTAGATTCCATTCCATTCCACCTTCCATTCCATGTTCCATTCCACGTTACATTCCCCATTCTTTCCACGTTCCAATCCACATTCGATTCCATTCCTTTCCGTATACCATACAATTCCATTCCATTCCAATCCACAATCCATGCCATATTCCATACCATTCCATTCAATTCCATTTCACAATCCATTCCATTCCATTGCACATTCCATTCCATATTCCATTCCACATTCAATTCCTTTCCATTCCACATTCCATTCCATTACATTCCGCATTCCACACCGCCTTCCATTCAAAATTCCACTCCACATTTCATTCCAGTCCATTCCACATTCTATTCCACATTCCAATTCCTTCCATTCCACATTCTATTGCACATTCCACATTCTATTCACATTCCACATTCAATTCCACATTCCATTCCAAATTTCATTCCTTTCCATTTCACATTCCATTACACGTTCCATTCCGTTCCATTTGACGTTCCATTCCACCTTCCATTCCTTATTAAATTCCATTGCTTTCGACGTTCCATTCTACGTTCCATTCCACATTCCGTTTCACATTTCATTCCACATTCCATTTCACATTCCATTCCATTCCATTCCACATTCCATTCCAATCCATTCCACTTTTCATTCAACATTCCATTCCACATTCCATTCCATTCCATCCCACATTCCATTGCACGTTCCCTTCCATTCCATTCCACGTTGCATTCCATTAATTTCCAAGTTCGATTTCACGTTCCTTTCCACGTTCCATTACACATTCCATTCCATTCCATTCCATTTTCTATACCATTCCTTTCCATTCCACTATCCATTCATCATTCCATTCCGCATTCCATTTCACATTCCATTCCGCATTCAATTCCATTCCATTCCACATTTCATGCCATTGCACGTTCCCTTCCGCGATGCATTCCACGTTCCACTCCACGTTCCATTCCATTCCATTCCACATTCCATTCTGCATTCCATTCCATTCCATTCCACTTTCAATTCCACATTCCATTCCTCATTACATTCGAAAATGCATTCCTTTCCATTCCACTTTACATTCCACATTCCATTCCCCATTCCATTCCATTCCTATCCACATTCAATTCCACATTCCACTGAACATTCCATTAAACATTCCATTGCATTCCATTCCACATTCCATTCCATTTCACTCCACATTCCATTCGACATTTCATTCCTTTCCTTTCCACATTCCATTGCACATTCCATGCCACATTCCATTCCTTTCCATTCTACATTCCATTCCAACCTCCATTCCATTCCATTCCACGTTACATTCCACGTTCCGTTCCACATTCCACTCCACCTTCCATTCTACATTTCATTCCTTTCCATTACATATTCCATTCCACATTTCATTCCACAATCCATTCCCCATTCCATTCCACATTGCTGCCACCTTCCATTCCATTCCATTCCTAATTCTATTCCAAATTCCAATCCATTCCATTCCACATTCCATTCCACATTCCACGCCATTACATTCCATGTTTCATTCCACATTCCATTCCACGTTCCATTCCAAGTTCCATTCCATTCCGTTGCTTGATCCATTCCTTCCCTTTCCTCTTTCCATTTCATTCCATTCGGCTTTCCACTCCACCTTCCATTTCACTTTCCATTAAACATTCCTTTTCACATTCCATTCCATTTCATTCCATTCCATTACATGTTCCAATCCATTCCTATCCACATTCCATTCCATTCCATTCCATGTTCCATTACGTTTCACATTCCATTCCATTCCGTTCCACTTTCCATTCCATTCCATTCCACATTCCTTTTCATTGCATTCCACATTCCATTATACATTCCATTCCATTCCATTATATTCCACATTCCATTCCATTCCATTCCACAATCCATTCCATTCCATTCCACATTCCATTCCCCATTCCATTCCGTTCTTTCCACATTCCATTTCATTCAATTTCACATTCCATTCCATTCCATTGCATTCCAAATTCCATTCCATTCCATTCTATTCCACATTCCATCCCATTCCATTCTATTCCCTATTGCATTCCTTTCCATTCCACTCTATTCCACATTCCAATCCATTCCATTACACATTCCATACAATTCCATTCCACATTCCTTTCCACTTACCATTCCACATTCTATTCCACTTTCCATTCCACATTCCATTCCATACTCCACTCAATTCCATCTCACATTCTGTTTCACTTTCCATTCCATCCCTTTCCACATTCCATTCCACGTTCCATTCCATTCCATTCCACCGTCCATTCCATGTTCCATTCCATGTTCCATCCCCTGTTCCTTTACACGTTAAATTCCACATTCCATTCCTTTCCATTCCATATTCCATACCATTCCATTCCATTCCAATCCACAATCCATGCCATATTCCATACTATTCCATTCCATTTGATTCTGTAATCCATTTCAATCCATTGCACTTTCCATTCCACACTCCATTCCATATTCCATTCCACATTCCATTCCACATTCCATTCCACACTCCTTTCCATATTCCATTCCACATTCCATTCCACATTCCATTCCACATACCATTCCATTCCATTGCACATTCCATTCCACATTCCTTTCCTTTGCATTCGCCATTTCATTAAACAATCCATTCCACATTCCATTCCAATCCACATTCCATTCCGTTCCATTCCACATTTCATTCAACATTCCATTCTGTTCGATTCTGCTTTCCATTCCATTACATTCCTCATTCCATTACCCATTACATTCCACATTGCATTCCGTATTGCATTCCATTAAATTCCACATTCAATTTCACATTCCATTCCACGTTCCACTCCACATTCCATTTCACATTCAATTCCACGTTTCATTCCATTCTATGCCACATTCCATTCCATTCCATTACACATTCCATTCCACATTCCATTCCATTCCATTCCACATTTCATTCCAGATTACATTCCACTTTTCATTCCACATTCCATTCCATTCCACATTCCATTACACGTTCCATTCTATTCTATTCCACGTTCCATTCCACGTTCCATTCCGTATTCCATTCCACATCCCAATCCACATTCCATTCCACAATAAATTCCACTCCATTACATTCTTTTCCACATTCCATTCCACTTTCCATTCCACATTCCATTCCACATTTCACTCCATTCCATTCCTCATTTCCATCCACATTCCATTCCATTCCATTCCACTTTCCATTCCACCGTCAACTTCACATTCCATTCCAGATTTAATTCCGCATTGCTTTTCGTATTCTATTCCACATTGCATTCCATTCCATTCCACATTCCATTCCACATTCCATTCCAATCCATTCGGCATTCTATTCAACGTTCCATTCTGCGATTCATTACACGTTCCAATCCAATTTCCATTCCATTCCATTCCACATTCCATTCCATTCCACTTCACATTCCATTCCTTTCCATTACGTATTTCTTTCCACATTACATTCCACATTCCATTCCACATTCCGTTCCACATTCCCTTCCAAATTCCATTCCATTCCATTCCCCATACCTTTCTATTCCATTCCACATTCCATTCCATTCTTTCCACATTCCATTCCACATTCCGTTCCACGTTCCTTTCCATTCCATTGCACGTTCTTTTCCATGTTGCATTACACTTCAGATTTCATTCCATTTCACGTTCAATTCCACATTGAATTCCATTCCATTTCACGTTCCATTCCACATTCCATTACATTCTCTCCCAGATTCCAATTTACATTGATTCCACAATCCATTCCACATTCCATTTCACACTCCATTCCACATTCTATTCCGTTTCATTCCACATTCTTTTCCATGTTCCGTTCCACATTCTATTCCAATTTCTATTCCATTCCATTCCACATTCCATTCCGTTCCATTCCCCGTTATATTCCATTCAATTGCACTTTCCTTTCTACTCTCCATTCCAAGGTCCAATCAATTCCTTTCCACGTCCCATTCCACATTGCATTCCTTTGCATTGCCCTTTCATTTCCACATTTCATTACATCTTCCATTCCATTCCATTCCACTTTCAATTCCAGTCCGTTCCACATTCCATTCCATTCAATTCCACATTCAATTACACATTCCATTCCATTCCATTCCACGTTGCATTGCACGTTCCACTCAAAGATCCAAACCACATTCCATTTCACATTCTATTCCAATCCTTTTCACATTCCATTGCATATTCAAATCCATTCCCTTCCACATTCCATTCCACATTACATTTCACAGTCCATTCCACATTCAATTACACTTTCCATTCCATGTATCATTCCATTCCATTCCACGTTCAATTACACTTTCCAGTGCATTAAATTTGACATTGCATTACACATTCCATTCCACATTCCATTGCACATTGCATTGTGTTGCATTACACATTCCATTCCACGCTCCAATCCACATTCCATTCCACATTCCATTCCACATAACATTCCGTTTCATTCCACATTCCATTCCACACTCCATTCCACATTCCATTCCACATCGCATTCCGTTCCATTCCACATTCCTTTTCACATTCCTTTCCGCATTCCATTCCACATTCCATTCCACACTCTTTTCCACATTCCATTCCACGTTCCATTCCGTAGCATTCCACATTCCCTTCCACCTTACTTTCCACATTCCATTCCACATTCCATTCCATTCCATTTCACATTCCATTCCACATTCCATTCCATTCCATTTCACATTCCATTCCATTCCATTCCACATACCTTTCCACATTCCGTTCCACACTCCGTTCCACATTCCATTCCGTATTCCATTCCATTCCATTCCACATTCCATTCCTTTACATTCCACATTACCTTTCACATTCCATTCCGTTCCATTCCACATTCATTCCACATTCCATTCCACATTGCATTCCACATTCCATTCCACATTCCTTTCCACATTCCATTCCATTCCATTCCACATTCCATTCCATTCAATTCCAAGTTCCAGTTCACATTCCTTTCCACATTCCATTCCAGATTCCATTCCATTCCTTTCCACATTCCATTCCATTCCTTTCAACATTGCATTTCACATTCCATTCCACATTCCATCGCATTCCATTCCAAATTCCATTCCATTCCATTCCACGTTCCATTCCACATTCCATTCTACATTTCATTTCACATTCCATTCCACATTCCATTCCTCTCCATTCCACAATCCATTCCATTACATTTGACTTTCTATTTCACCTTCGTTTCCACGTTCCATTCCTTATTCCAATCCACTTTCCATTCCATTTCCTTCCACATTCCATTCCACATTCCATTTCATTCAATTCCACATTCCATTCCATTCTATTCCATTCCACATTCCATTCCACATTCCATTCCAAATTCTGTTCCATGTTCTATTCCATTTCATTCCACATTCCATTCCATTCCATTCCACATGCCATTCCGTTTGATTCCACATTCCTTCCCACATTTCATTCAACCTTCCTTTCCATTCCATTCCACGTTCCATTCCACATTCCATTCCATTAAATTCCACTTTCGTTTACACATTCCATTCCACGTTACATTCCTTTCCATACCACATTACATTCCACATTCAATTCCACTTTACTTTGCTTTCCATTCCACATTCCATTCCACATTCCATTCCACATTCCGTTCCATTCCTTTCAGCATTCCATTCCATTCCTGTCCACACTCCATTCAACATTCCAATACATTCCATTCCACATTCCGTTCCACATTACATTACGTTCCATTCCTAATTCCATTGCATTCCATTCCAGATTCCTTTCAACATTCTTCTCCATTGCATTCCGCATTCCCTTCCATTATATTCTACATTACATTCCACATTATATTCCACTTTCCATTCCTCCTTCCATTCCATTCCATTTCATGTTACTTTCCACTTTCCATTCCATTCCATTACATGTTCCTTTCCATATTCCTTTCAGTTTCACTCCACAATCCATTCCACATTCCATTCCATTCCATTCAACATCCCATTCCGTTGCATTCCATTCCACATCCCATTCCATTGCATTCCTCGTTCCATTCCACGTTCCATTCCTTTCGATTCCACTTACATTTCTGCATTCCATTCCATAGTCCATTCCACATTACATTCCGTTCCATTCCACATTCCATTCCACATTTCATTCCACTTTCCATTCCATACCATTCCCTGTTCCACTCCACATTCCATTACATTCCATTCCACATTCCATGCCACATTCCATTCCATTCCATTCCATTCGAAAATCCTTTCCACATTCCATTCCCTTCCATTCCATATTCCACTCCAAATTCCATTCCATTCCATTCAATTTCATTCCACACTCCTTTCCATTTCATTCCACATTCCATTCAATTCCATTCCACATTCCATTCCATTCCATTCCACATTCCAATCCACGTTCCATTCCATTCCATTCCAATTTCCATTCCATTCCTTTCCACATTCCGTTCTTCATTCCATATCACATGCCATTCCATTCCATTCCACATTCCATATCACATGCCATTCCATTCCATTCCACATTCCATTGCATTCCATTCCACATTCCAATCCACGTTCCATTCCATTCCATTCCAATTTCCATTCCATTCCATTCCACATTCCGTTCTTCATTCCATATCACATGCCATTCCATTCCACTCCACATTCCGTTGCATTCCATTAAACATTCCATTCTATTCCTTTCCATTTTCCATTCACTTCCACATTCCATTTCACATTACATTCCACGTTCCATTCCATTCCATTCCACGTTCCATTCCACGTTCCATTCCATGTTCCACTCCATTTCATTCCACGTTCCATTACAAATTCCTTTCCCTTACATTTCAAGTTCCCTTCCACATTCCATTCCACTTTCCATTCGACTTTCCATTGCGTTCCATTCCACATTCCATTACACACTCCACTCGATATTCTATTCCACATTCCATTCCACATTCAATTGCACATTTCATTCTACATCCCATTCCCTTCCATTACACATTCAATTCCGCCTTTCATTCCACATCCCATTCCAGTAAATTCCACATTCCGTTCCACATTCCATTCCACATTCCATTCCCGATTCTATTCCATTCCATTCCACAATCCATTCCACATTCCATTCCACGTTCCATTCCACGTTCCATTCCACCTACCATTCCATTCCATTCCTCGTTTCAGTCCACTTTCCATTTCATTACATTTGACTTTCCTTTCCACATTCCATTCCACATTCCATTCCACATTCCATTCCAGATTCCATTCCGTTCCATTCCATATTCAATTCCTCATTCCATTCCACGTTCCATTACACGTTCCATTCCACCTTCCATTCTATTCCATTTCTCGTTTCAGTCCACATTCCATTGCATTACATTCCACTTTCCTTTCCACATTCCATTCCACATTCCATTCCACACTACATTCCGTTCCATTACACATTCCATTCCACCTTCCATTCCATTCCAATCCATATACCGTTGCATATTCCATTCCACTTTCCATTCCACATTCCATTCCATTTCATTCCTCTTTCCTTTCCAAATTCAATTCCACGTTCCATTCCATTATATTCCACATTCCATTCCACATTCCATTCCATTCCATTCCACGTTCCTTTCAACATTCCATTCCATTAAATTTCAGGTTCCATTCCATATTCCATTCCACATTCCATTTCATGCTCCATTCCACGTTCCATTCCACATTCAATTCCACCATACATTGCGCGTTCCATTGCACATCCCATTCCATTCAGTTCCATTCCACTCCACATTCCCTTCCACATTCCATTCCACGTTCCATTCCACATTCCTTTCCACGTTCCATTCTACTTTCCATTCCACATTCCATTACATTCCTTTCCACGTTCAATTCAACGTTGCATTCCGTTCCATTCAACTTTCCATTCCATATTCTATTGAACATCCCATTCCACGTTCCTTTCCATGTTCCATTCCAGGTTCCATGCCACACTCCACTCGACATTCCATTACACATTCCATTCCACATTTCATTCTACATCCCATTCCATTCCATTCCACAGTCCATTCCACATTTCATTCCGTATTCCTTTTCTAGATTCCATTCCATTCCATTAAACATTCCACATTACATTACACGTTTCTTTCCAAATTTCATTCAATGTTCCATTCCACCTTCCGTTCCATTCCATTCCTCGTTTCATTCCACATTCCATTCCATTGCATTTCACTCTATTTTCCACATTCCATTCCACATTCCATTCCACATTCCATTCCACATTCCAAACCAGATTCCATTCCATTTCATTCCAAATACTATTCCACATTCAATTTTGCGATCCATTCCACATTCCATTCCACGTTCCATTCCACCATCCATTCCTTTCCATTCCTCGTTTTAGTCCACATTCCATTCCATTCCATTCCGCATTCCGTTTCACATTCCATTCCACATTTCTTTCCGTTCCATTCCACATTCCATTCCATATTACATTTCATTCCATTCCACATTCCGTTGCACATTCCATTCCACGTTCCATTCCACATTCCATTCCATTACATTCCACTTTCCTTTCCAGATTCCATTTCACTTTGCATTCCAATACATTCCACATTCCATTCTACATTCTATTCCATTTAATTATACATTCCATTCAACATTCCATTCCATTCAATTTCACGTTCCATTCCATATTCCATTCCACGTTCTATTTCACATTCCATTCCATGATCCATTCCACATTCAATTCTACGATACATTGCACGGTCCATTCCTCATTCCATTCCATTCCAGTCCATTCCACTCCACATTCCCTTCCACATTCCATTCCACATTCGATTTCACGTACCATTCCGCATTCCTTTCCACGTTCCATTCTACCTTCCTTTCCACATTCCGTTCCATTCCATTCCACTTTCCATTCCACATTCCATTACACGTTACATTCCACATTATATTCCGTTCCATTCCACATTCCATTCCACATTCCATTCCACATTCCAATCCATTCGTTTCCACTTTCCATTAAACATTCCTTTCCACATTCCATTCCACATTGCATTCCATTCCTTTCCACAATTCATTCCAAAGTCCATTCCATTCCATTCCTCATTCGTTTCCACATTTGATTCCACATTCCGTTCCACAGTCCATTCCAAATTGCATTACCCATTCAATTCCAAATTCCATTCTCATTCCATTGCATTTCTTTCCACTTTCCATTCCACATTCCATTGCATTCCAATTCACATGCCACTCCACATTCCACTCCATTCCATTCCATTCCACATTCCATTCAACATTCCATTCCACATTTCATTCCGCAGTCCATTCCATTCCGTTCCAAATTCCATTCCATTTCAATCAACATTCCATTCCTCATTTCTTTCCATTCCATTCCACATTCCATTCCCTTCCATTCCATTCCATTCCACGTTCCATTCCACTTTCCATTAAATTCTATTCCACATCCTATTCCACATTCCACTACATTACATTCTACATTCCATTCCATTCCAAAACACATTTCATTACACAATTCATTCCGTTGCATTCCACATTCCTTTCCACATTCCATTCCACTTTCCGTTTCATTGCATTCCACATTCCATTCCATTCCATTTCCTTCCATCCCACGTTCCATTCCACATTCCATTCCACATTCCATTTCATTCCATTCCACATTCCATTCCATTCCATTCCATTCCAATTTCCATTCCACTTTCCATTCCATTCCATTCCACTTTCCATTGCACTTTCCATTCCACATTGCATTCCATTCCATTCCATTCCACATTCCATTACACAATCCATTCCACATTCCATTCCACTTTCCATTCCACATTCCATTAAAGTCCATTCCACATTCCATTCCACATTCCTTTCCACCTTCCATTCCACATTCCATTCCATTCCATTCCATTCTATTCCACATTCCAATCCATTCCATTCCACATTTCCTTCCACATTCCCTTCCGTTCCATTCCACATTTCATTCCACATTCCATTGCACATTCCATTCCACATTCCACTCTACTTTGCATTCCACATTCCCTTCCATTCCATTCCTGTGCATTCCACATTAAATTCCACATTAAATTCCATATTCCACATTCCATTCCACGTTACATTCCATGTTCTGATCCATTCCATTCCACATTGCATTCCATTCCTTTCCACTCTCCATAGCATTCCATTCCATTCCATTCCGCTTTCCATAGCATTCCATTCCATTCCATTCCGCATTCCATTCCATTCCATTCCACATTCTATTCCAGATTCCATTCCATTCTTCTCCACATTCAATTCCATATTCTTTTCCATTCCATTCCACATTTCTTTCTGTTCCATTCCACATTCCATTCCATGATCCATTCCACATTCCATTCCACGTTCCATTCCACATTCCATACCATTCCATTCTACATTGCATTCCCTTTTCCATTCCATTGCATGCCATATTCATTACCATTGCATTCATTCCATTCGGGTTTCCATTCCATTCCATTCCACATTCTACTTCACATTCCATTCCATTCCATTCCACATTCCATGCCACATTCCTTTCCATTCCATTCAAAATTCCATTTCACATTCCATTCCACAATCCATTCCGTTCTATTCCACATTCCATAACACATTCCTTTCCACATTCTATTCCACATTCCATTCCATTCCATTCCATTCCACATCCCTTCCACATTCCATTCCATTCCATTCCATTCCGCGTTCCAGTCCACATTCCATTTTATAGTCCATTCCACATTCCATTCCACGTTCCTTTTCATTGCATTCCACGATACATTCCAAATTCCATTCCACAGTCCTTTCCACATTTCTTTACATTCCATTCCGTGTTCCATTCCACTTTTCATTCCATTCCATTCCACTTTCCCTTCCACATTCCATTCCACATTCCATTCTTCATTACATTCCTTTCCATTCCACATTCCATTCCACATTCCATTCCATTCCATTCCACATTCCATTCCATTACACTCCACATTTCATTCCACATTCCCTTCCATTAGTTTCCACATTCTATACCAAGTTCCATTCCAATGAATTCCACGTTCCATTCCACGTTTCATTCCACATTCCATTTCACAATCCATTTCGCATTCCAATCCATTCCATTCCACATTCCATTCCATATTCCAATCCATTACACTTTTCATTCCACATTCCATTCCACAATTCATTTCGCATTCCAATACATTCCATTCCAAATTCCATTCCATATTCCATGCCATTCCATTCCACATTCCATTCTCATTTCAATGCATTTCATTCCACATTCCATTCCACATTCCATTCCATTCCACATTTCATACCACATTCCATTCCATTCCATTCCATTCCCCATAACATTCCTCATTCCATTCCTCTTTCCATTCCATGATCCATTCCACGTTCCATTCCACGTTCCATTCCATTCCATTCCACCTTCCATTCCATTCCATTCCAAGTTCCATTTCATTCCATTCCACGTTTCATTCCAATTTCCATTTCACATTCCTTTCCACATACTATTTCATTTTCCTTTCCTTTCCCTTCCATTTCATTACACATTCCTTTCCATTCCATTGCTCATTCCATTCCACTCCATTCCACGATCCATTCCACATTTCATTCCGTTCCATTCTATTCCACATTCCTTTCAATTACATTAAAAAATCCATTCCACCTACCATTCCACATTCCATTCCACGTTTCATTCCATTCCATTCCACTTTCCAATTCATTCCATTTCACATTCCAATCCATTCCATTCCACATTCTACCACATTCCATTCCAAGTTGCATTCCATTCCGTTCCACGTCACATTCCTCATTCCATTCCATATTACATTCCACGTTCCATTCCAATCTATTTCACATTCCTTTCCATTCCATTCCACGTTCCATTCCAATTTCCATTCCACATTCCTTTCCACATTCCATTTCACGTTGCATTCCATTCCATTCCACATTCTATTCCACGTTCCATTCCATTCCTTTCCACATTCCATTGCATTCCATTCCACATTCCGTTCCATCCCATTCCACATTCCAATCCATTCCATACCACATTCCATTCCACATTCCATTTCACGTTCCTTTCCACGATCCATTCCAAACTCAATTCCACGAAACACTGCACGTTCCATTCCACATTCTATTCCATTCCATTCCATTCCCCTCCACATTCCCTTCCACATTCCGTTCCACATTCCATTCCACGTTCCATTCCACTTTCCTTTACATGTTTCATTCGACTTTCCATTCCACATTCCATTCCATTCCTTTCCACGTTCAATTCCACGTTCCATTGCATTCCATTAAACTTTCCATAAGATATTCCATTGAACATCCAATTCCACGTTCCATTCCTAGTTCCATTCCACGTTCCATTCCACATTCCTTTCCGTTCCATTCCACGTTTCATTCCACTCCATTCCACATTCGATTCCATTCCATTCAACGTTCCATTACATTCTATTTCACTTTCCATTCCATTCGAATCCATTCCACAATCCATTCCCTTCCATTCCAATGCACATTCCATTCCACATTCCATTCCATTCCATTCCACATTCCTTTCCACATTCCACTGCACATTCCATTCCATTCTATTCCGCATTCCTTTCCATTCCATTCCACATTCCATTCCTTTCCATTCCACATTCCATTCCACTTTCCATTCCAGATTCCATTCCACCTTTCATTTCATTCCATTCCACGTTCCATTCCACATTCCATTTCACACACCATTCCACCTTCCATTCCATTCCATTGCATTCAATGTTCCATTCCATTCCACTCAATTCTACGTTCCATTCCATTCTACTTCATTCCATATTCCATTCCATTCCATTACACATTCCATTCCATTCCATTCCAATCCACATTCCATTCAATTCCATTCCACATTCCATTCCACATTCCATTACACATTTACTTCTATTCTATTCTATTCCACGTTCCTTTCCATATTCCATTCCATTCCATTCCACATTCCATTACACATTCCATTCCTCATTCAATTTTATTCATTTCCACGTTGCATTCCATTCAATTCCACGTTCCATTCAATTCCGGTCCACATTGAATTCCATTCCTTTCCATTCCACATTGCATTCCATTCCATTCCCATTCCATTCCACATTCCATTCCATTCCATTCCACTTTCAATTCTATTCCCTTCCATTCCATTCCGCATTCAATTCCACATTGAAACCCATTCCATTCCACAATCCTTTCCATTCCATTCCACATTCCAATCCACATTCCACTCCAATCCATTCCTTTTCACGTTACATTCCACATTCCTTTCCACTCCATTTCTCATTCAATTTCATTCCATTCCCTTCCACATTACATTCCACATTCCATTTCTTTCCATTTCACATTTCTTTCCATTCCATTCCACATTCCATTCCGCATTCAATTTCATTCCATTCCACATTCCTTTGGACATTCCGTTCCATTCCATTCCATTCCTCATTCCATACTACATTTCAATCCATATTCCATCCCAATTTCCATTCCACATACCATTCCACATTCCATTACACATTCCACTCCACATTCCACTCCTTGTTCCATTGCATTTCGCTTTCCATTCCACATTCCATTTTATTCCATTCCACATTCCGTTTCAATACATTTCACATTTCATTCCAAATTCCATTTCACTTTCCATTCCATTCCATTACATTCCACATTCCATTCCATTCCAGTCCACATTCCATTCCAAGCTCAATTCCATTCCACATTCCATTCCATATTCCATTGCACATTCCATTCCTTCCATTCTATTCCACATTCCATTCTATTCCTTTCCACATTCCATTGCATTCCATTACACATTCCATTCCACTTTCCACTCCACATTCCTTTGCCCGTTTAATTGCATTCAATTCCACATTCCATTTCATTCCATTGCTTTCCACATTCCATTCCATTCCATTCCACATTAAATTGCATTCCGTTCCAATCCACATTCCATTCCATTCCATTCCATTCCACGTTCCATTCCATTCCATTTTCCATTCCATTCCATTCCAAGTTCAATTCCCTTCCACATTCCATTTCATTCCATTCCCTATTCCCTTGCACATTAAATTCCATTCTATTCTATTCCCCATTCAATTCCATTCTATTCCATTCCACATTCGATTCCATTCCATTCCAGTGGACATTCCATTCCATTCCATTCCAAGTTCAGTTCCATTCAACATTTCATTCCACATTCCATTGCACATTCCATTCCATTCGATTCCAAATTAAATTCCATTCCAGTCCGCATTCCATTCCATTCCATTCCACATTCCATTCCACTTTCCATTCCACATTCCTTTCCCCGTTCAATTCAATTCAATTACACGTTCCATTCAATTCCATTTTACATACAATTCCATTCCATTCCACATTCCATTCCTCTTTCCATTCCATTCCATTGCATTCCACATTCCATTCCATTCCATTCCACATTCCATTCCATTCCGTTCCATTCCACATTACAGTCCTTTCCATTCCACATTCCATTCCACATTCCATTCCATTCCACATTCCATTCCACTCCACATTCCATTGCACTTTCCATTACAGTCGACTCCACATTCCTTTCCATTCAACTCCACCTTCCATTCCACATTGCATTCCATTCCATTCCACATTCAATTCCATTCCATTCCGTTCCATTTTCCATTCCATTCCCTTCCACTTTCCATTCCACATTCCATTCCATATTACAGTCCTTTCCATTCCACATTCCATTCCACTTTCCATTCCATTCCTTTCCGCATTCCATTCCACATTACATTCCATTCCATTCCGCATTCTATTGCGCTTTACATTGCATTCTATTCGACATTTCTTTCCGTTCAACTCCACCTTCCATTCCACATTCTTTTCCAATCCATTCCACATTTGATGGCACATTCCATTCCACATTCTATTCCATTCCATTCTACATTTCTTTCCACGTTCCATTCCATTCCTTTCCACGTTCCATTCTAAGTTTCATTCCACATTCCATTGCACGTTTCGTTCCACATTCTTTTCCGTTCCTTTCCACATTCAATTCCGTTCCATTCCACATTCCATGCTACATTTCTTTCCATATTCCATTCCACATTCCATTCCACATTCATTTGCACATTCCATTCCATTCCATTCTATTCCAGATTGCATTCCATTCCATTCCACATTCCATTCCATTCCATTCCACATTACACTCCATTCCATTCCCATTCCATTCCACATTCCATTCCATTCCATTCTGCTTTCAATTCCATTCCATTCCACATTAAATTACACATTGCAACACATTGCATTCCACTTTCCACTCCATTACATTACACAATCTATTCCATTCCATTCCACATTCTATTCCACATTCCACTCCGTTCAATTCCTTTGCACATTCCACTCCACATTCCATACCATTCCATTTCACCTTCAATTCCATTCCATTCCATTCAACATTCCCTTCCACATTTCATTTCTTTCCATTTCACATTCATTTCCATTTCATTCCACATTCCATTCCGCATTCAATTCCATTCCATTCCACATCCCATTGGACATTCCACTCCATTCCATTCCACATTCAATACTACATTTCATTCCACATTCCATTCCACATTCCATTCCACTTTCCATTACACATTCCATTCCACATTCCATTCCTTGTTCCATTGCATTTCACTTTCCATTCCACATTCCATTCTATTCCATTCTGCATTCCATTTCATTCCATTCCACATTCCATTCCATATTTCATTTCACTTTCCATTCCATTCCATTCCAGTCCACATTCCGTTCCATTCCATTCCGTTCCAAGTTCAATTCCATTCAACATTTCATTCCACATTCCATTGCACATTCCATTCCATTCTATTCCACATTCCATTCCATTCCATTCCACCTTACATTCCATGCCATTCCACATTCCATTCCACTTTCCATTCCACATTTCTTTCCCCGTTCAATTCCATTCAATTCCACGTTCCATTCCATTCCATTGCATTCAACGTTCCATTCCATTCCGTTCAATTCCACTTTCCATTCCATTGGATTGCTTTCCACATTCCATTCCATTCCATTCCACATTCCATTCCATTCCGATCCATTCCTTATTACAGTCCTTTCCATTCCACATTCCATTCCATATTCTGTTCCATTCAATTCCATTCCACATTCCATTGCACATTCCTTTACATTCCATTCCACATTCCTTTCTATTCAACTCCGCCTTCCATTCCACATTCCATTCCATTCCATTCCACTTTCCTTTCCATTCCATTCCGTTCCACTTTCCACTCCATTCCATTCCGTTCCACTTTCCATTCCATTCCATTCCAATTTCCATTCCACATTCCATTCCATATTACAGTCCTTTCTATTCCACATTCCTTTCCACTTTCCATTCCATTCCATTCCACATTCCATTCCACTTTCCTTTCCATTCCATTCCACATTCCATTGCGCATTACATTGCATTCTATTCGACATTCCTTTCCATTCAACTCCACCTTCCATTCAACATTCCTTTCCATTCAACTCCACCTTCCATTCCACATTTCTTTCCATTCCATTCCTCATTTCATTGCACATTCTATTCCACATTCTATTCCATTCCATTCGACATTTTATTCCACGTTCCATTCCATTCTTTCCACGTTCCATTCTACGTTACATTCCACATTCCATTCCACATTTCATTCCACATACCATTCCGTTCCATTCCACATTCAATTCCGTTCCATTCCACATTCCATGCTACATTTCTTTCCATATTCCACTCCACATTCCATTCCACATTCCATTCCACATTGCATTCCTCATTCCATTCCACATTCCATTCCATGTTCCATTTCTTTCCACTTACCATTCCACATTCAATTCTATTGCATTTCACATTCCATTTCATTCCATTCCACATTCCATTCCAAATTCCGTTTCACTTTCCATTCCATTCCATTCCATTCCACATTCCATTCAATTGTATTCCAATCCACATTCCATTCCATTCCATTCCATCTTCCATTCCATTCCACATTCCATTCCATTCCATTCCACATTCCATTCAACATTCCATTGCACATTCCGTTCCATTCCATTCTATTCCACATTCCTTTCCCTTCCATTCTATTGCATTCCACATTCAATTCCACTTTCCATTCCTCATTCCTTTCCCCATTCAATTCCATTCAATTCCACGTTCCATTCAATTCCATTGCATTCAACATTCCCTTCCATTGCATTCAACATTCCCTTCCATTCCATTCAATTCCAAGTTCCATTCCATTCCATTGCATTCCACAATCCCTTCCGTTACATTCCACATTCCCTTCCATTCCATTCCATTCCAAATTCCATTACATTCCTTTCCAATCCACATTCCATTCCATTCCATTCCAAGCTCTATTCCATTCCACATTCCATTCAATTCCATTCTGCATTCCATTCCATATTCCATTGCACATTCACTTCCATTCGGTTCTATGCCACAATCCATTCCATTCCATTCCACATTCCATTCCCCGTTCAATTCCATTCAATTGCACATTCCATTTCATTCCATTCCACATTCCATTCCCTGTTCAATTCTATTCAATTGCACATTGCATTTCATTCCATTCCATTGAATTCCACGTTCCAGTCATTTCCATTCCACATTCCATTCCCTTCCATTCCACATTCCATTCCATTCAATTCCACATTCCATTCCATTCCATTCCATTTCATTCCACATTCCATTCTATTCCATTCCACATTCCAATCCCCATTCCACTCTATTCCATTCCTTTGCACATTCCATTCCACAATCCATTTCATTCCATTTCACATTCAATTTCATTCCATTCCATTCCACATTCCATTCCACATTCCATTTCTTTCCATTTCACATTCCTTTGCATTCCTTTCCACATTCCATTCCGCCTTCAATTCCATTCCATTCCACATTGCATTGGACATTCCATTCTATTCCATTTCACATTTCTTTCCATTGCATATCTCGTTCCATTCTAATCCATTCCACGTACCTTTCCACGTTCCATTCCAGTTTCCATTTCACATGCCATTTCTCTTGGCATTCCATTCCATTCCAATTTCCATTCCACATTCCATTCAGTTCCATTCCACATTCCATTCCATTCCTTTACACACTGCAGTCCACATTCCATTCCACATTCCTGTCCAGATTAGATTCCATTCCATTCCACTTTCCATTCCATTCCATCCCATTATATTCCACATTCCATTCCAGATTCCATTATTTTCCACTCCATTCCATATTCAATTTCATTCAGTTCCACATTCCATTCCATTCCATTCCACATTCCATTCCATTTCTTTCCATTCACCATTCTATTCCATTCCACGTCCCACTCCATTCAATTGCAAATTCCGTTCAGTTCCATTCCATTCCATTATATTCCATATTCCATTCCATTCCATTCCGTTAAACGTTCCATTCCACTTCATTCCATTCAACATTCTATTCCATTCTGCAATGCATTCCATTTCATTCCATTCCACATTTCACTGCATTCCATTCCACATTCCAGTCAATTCCATTCCATTCCATTCCACATTCCATTCCATTCCATTCAATTCCACATTCCATTCCACTTCATTCCATTCCATGTTCTACTCCATTCCACATTCCATTCCATTTATTTCTACATTCCATTACATTCCATTCCATACCATTCTCAATTCAATTCCATTTCTTTCCATTCCACTTTCTATTCCGTTCCACATTCCATTCCACTCCATTTCACTTTCCATTCCATTCCATTTCATTCCATTCCATTCCATTCCACTTTCAATTCCATTTCTTTCCATTCCATTTCCTTCCATTCCACATTCTATTTCCTTCCACATTCCATTCCTTTCCTTTCCACATTCCATTCCACTGCATTGTATTCCATAACAAACCATGTTCCATTCCTTTCCATTCCATTGCACATTCTATTCCTTTCCATTCCACATTCCATTCCATTCACTTGTTGCATTCTATTCCATTCAATTCCCCATACCCTTCCATTCCACATTCCTTTCCACATTCCATTCCACGTTCCATTTCCCCTTCCATTCCATTCCATTCCACATACCATTCCAATACATTCCACATTCCATTCCACTTTCCATTCCATTCCATTCCACATTCCATTCCCTTCCATTCCACATTCCATTCTATTCTATTACACATTCCATTCCACAGTTGATTCCATTCCATTTACCATTCCTTTCCACATTCCTTCCCGTTCCATTCCATTACACAATCCATTCCACATTCCATTGCACATTCTATTCCACATTCTCTTCCATTAAATTCCACATTCCATTCCACATTCCATTCCATTCCTTTCCACATTCCGTTCCACATTGCATTCCGTTCCATTTCACACTACATTCCACATTCCATTCCATTTATTTTCACATTCCGTTTCATCAATTCCACCTTCCTTTACACATTCCATACCATTCCATTCCATTCCACATTCCATTAAATTCCATTCCACATTCCATTAAATTCCATTCCACATTCCATTCCATTGCATTCCACAGTCCATTCCATTGCATTCCACATTCCATTCCATTCCATTCCAAATTCCATTCCATTCCATTCCACATTCCATTCAACATTCCATTCTATGTTCCATTCCAAGGTCCATTCAGTTAAATTCCACGTTCCATTTCCCATTATACTCCATTCTATTCCAGGCTCTATTTCACATTGCATTCCCAATCCTTTCCATTCCATTCCATTCCATTCCATTCCAATCCACATTCCATTCCACATCCCATTGCATTACATTCCACTTTCCTTTACGCGTTCCATTCCGTGATCCATTAAACGTTCCATTCCATTCCTTTCCATGTTCCATTCCATTATATTCGGCATTTCTTTCCACATTCCATTTCACATTCCATACCTCATTCCCTTTGACATACAACTGCATTCCCTTCCACGTTCCATTCCACATTCCTTTTCACATTCCCTTCCATTTCATTGCACATTCCATTCCACATTCCATTCCATTCTGCATTCCATTCCACATTCCATTCCATTCCATTCCACATTCCTTTCCATGTTCCATTCCAAGTTCCATTTCATTCCATTCCACATTCCATTCCACGTTCCATCTCACATTCCATTACATGTTCCATTTCATATTCCATTCCACATTCTATTTCACATTCCATTCCATTCCATTCCATTCCACATTCCAGTCTACATTCCATTCCACATTCCTTTCCACTCCATTCCACATTCCATTCCGTGTTCCTTTCCACACCATTCCACTTTCCATTCCACATTCCATGCCACTTTCCATTCCATTCTTTTCCACTTTCCATTCCACTTTCCATTTCGTGTTCAATACCACATTCTATTGCCTTCCATTCCGCATTCCCTTCCACATTCTCTTCCATATTCCTTTGAACATTCCTTTAATTTCCATTCCACATTCCACTCCACATTGCATTCCTTTGCATTCCAAATACCATTCCACATTCTCTTTTACATTCCATTCCATTCCATTCCACATTCCATTCGTTTCCATTCCA
Organism: Pongo pygmaeus; assembly: GCF_028885625.2. Classification (NCBI taxonomy): domain Eukaryota; kingdom Metazoa; phylum Chordata; class Mammalia; order Primates; family Hominidae; genus Pongo; species Pongo pygmaeus. The sequence continues at coordinate 3,855,910 of NC_085931.1, forward strand.
CCTTCCATTCCATTCAATTTCACATTCCATTTCATTACATTGCTTTCCACATTCCATGCCATTACATTCCGTATTCCATTCCATTGCATTCCATTCTATTCCACATTTTGTTCCATTCCATTCTTTTCCACATTCCATTCCACTTTATTCCACATTCCATTCAATTACATTCCACATTACATTCCACATTCTATTCCACATTCTATTCTATGTTCCATTTTATTGCATTCCACATTCTATTCCGTTCCATTCCAAATTCCATTCCATTCAATTCCTCATTCCATTCCATTCCATTGCATTACACACTCCATTCCATTCCATTCCACATTCCATTCCATTCCATTCCCTTGTATTCCACATTCCATGCCATTGCATTCCACATTCCATTCCATTCCTTTCCACATTCCATTCCACATTCTATTCCACGTTCCATTCCATTCCATTCCACTTTCCATTCCATTCCATTCCACATTCAATTCCATTCCTTTCCATATTCCATCCCATTGCATTCCACGTTTCATTCCATTGCATTCCACGTTCCATTCCACGTTCCATTCCACATTCCATTCCACGTTGCATTCCATTCAGTTGTACGTTCCATTCCACCTTCCATTCCATTCCATTCCACGTTCCATTCAACTTTCCATTACACATACCCTTCCACGTACGATTCAACCTTTCATTCCTCATTCCATTGCACATTCCCTTCCATGTTCCATTCCACATTCCATTCCACGTTCCATTGCGCGTTCTATTCCATACCATTACAAGTTCCATTCTTCATTACATTCCATTGCATTCCACGTCCCATTCCACGTTTCATTCCACATTGCATTCCACATTCCATTCTGTTCCATTACATTTTCCATTCCACATTCCATTCCACATTCCATTCCACAACAACTTACATTCCATTACATTCTATTCCACATTCCATTCAACATTCCATTCCACATTCCGTTCCACATTCCATTCCACATTTCAATACTCTCCACTCCACCGTCCATTCCACATTCCTTTCCATTCCACTCCACATCCCATTCCATATTCCATTCCACATTCCATTAAATCCCATTACACATTCCAATCAATTCCATTCCACATTCCATTCCATTGCATTCCACATTCCTTTCCATTCCATTCCACATTCCATTCGACATTCCTTTCCATTACATTCCATATTCCATTCCACATTTTATTCCATTCCATGTTCCATTCCACGTTCCCTTCCATTCCATTCCTTTACACTTTCCATTCCATTGAATTCCACATTCCATTTCATTCTGTTTCACATTCCACTCCACATTCCATCTCACATTCTGTTCCACATTCTATTTCACTTTGCATTCCATTCCGTTACACCTGCCTGTCCATTCATTTCCATATTCTTTTCCACATTCCATTCCACATTCTATTCCATTCCATTTCACCTTCCATTCCATGCAATTCAAAATTCCATTCCACATTCCATTCCATTCCTTTTTACTTTCTATTCCATTCCATTCAACCTTCCATTCCACATTCCTCTCCATTCCATTCCACATTCCATTCCATTCCATTCCATTCCACATTCTATTCCATTCCATTCCACCATCCATTCTGCATTCTATTCCATTTCTCATTCCATTCCACATTCTATTCCATTCCATTTCATAGTCCGTCTATTCCATTCACATTCCATTCCATTCCAGTCCAGTTTCTGGTTCATTCCTTTACATTTCAGTCCACATTCTATTCAATTCCTTTGCATTACACATTCCATTGCATTCCATTCCACATTCCATTCCATTCCATTCCACACACCATTCCATAATCCATTCCATATTCCATTCCACATTTCATTCCATTCCATTCCACAATCCATTCCATTCCATTCCACATTCCATTCCATATTCCATCCATTCCATTCCATTCCACATTCATTTCCATTGCATTCCACGTTCCAATCCATTCCATTCCATTCCATTCCACATTCCATTCCCTTCCACTCCACATTCCATTCCGTTCCATTCCATTCCATTGTCAGTGCATTCCACATTCCATTCCATGCCATTCCACTTTCCATTCCATTCCATTCCACATTCCATACCATTCCATTCCATTCCATTCCACATTCCATTCTATTCCATTCTACGTTTCATTCCACATTCTGTTCCACATTGCATTCCGTTCCATTCCACATTAAATTCCACATTGCATTCCATTCCATTACACCTTCCATTCCGCATTCCATTCCATTTAATTTCACATTCCATACCCTTCCTTTCTATATTGATTTCCACATTCCATTCCACATTCCTTTCCATATACATTTCCACTTTCCTTTCAACATTCCATTCCCTTCCACATTCCATTCCACATTCCTTTCCACATTCCATTCCACATTCTATTCCACATTCTGTTCCGTATTGCATTCCACATTCTATTCCATTCCATTCCACGTTGCTTTCCATTCCATTCCACATTCCATTTTACATTCCATTCCACATTGCATTTCACATTCCATTCCATTCCATTCCCCATCCCACTCCATTACATTCTACTTACCATTCCACTTTCCATTCCATTCCATTCCACATTCCATTCCATTCCATTCCACATTTTGTTCCACATTCCATTGCACATTTCATTCCATTCCGTTCCACATTCCATTTCACATTCCATTCCTTTGCCTTACACATTCTTTGCACATTGCATTCCACATTCCATTCCACATTCCGTTCCTCATTGCATTCCACATTCCATTCCATTCCTTTCCACATTGCATTGCACTCCATTCTACACTGCATTTCACATTCCATTCCACATTCCAATTCACATTCCATTCCATTCCATTCCCCATTCGATTCCATTGCATTCCACTTTACATTCCACAGTCCATTCCATTGCATTCCACATTCCATTCCATTCCATTCCACATTCCATTCCATTCCATTCCACATTCCTTTCAACATTCCATTCTACGTTCCATTCCAAGGTATATTCAGTTAAATTCCATGTTTCATTCCACATTATACTCCATTCTATTCAAGGTTCCATTTCACATGGCATTCCACAATCCTTTCCATTCCATTCCATTCCATTCCATTCCACATCCCATTCCACATTCCATTGCATTCCATACCACATTCCTTTCCACGTTCCATTCCACGATCCATTAAACGTTCCATTCCATTCTTTTCCACGTTCCATTCCATTATATTCGACATTTCTTTCCACATTCCATTTCACATTCCATACCTCTTTCCCTTTGACATACCACTTCATTAACTTCCACGTTCCATTCCACATTCCTTTGCATATTCCATTCCATTCCACTGCACATTCCATTCCGTTACATTGCACGTTCCATTGCACCTTCCATTCCATTCCACATTCCATTACATATTCCATTCCATTCCACAATCCATTACATTCCATTTCACATTCCATTCCATTTCATTCCATTCAATTTCATTCCATTCCACATTCTATTCCATTCCACATTCCATTCCATTCCACATACCATTCCACGGTGTTCTATTCCATTCCATTCCACATTCCATTCCGTGCCACGCCATTCCACATTCCATTCCATTACACATTCCGTTCCATTCAATTGCTCATTCCATTCCATTCATTTATTGCTTTCCACTCCATTTTATTCCACATACCATTATATTCGACATTCCGTTCCACATTCCATTCCACGTTCCATTCCACGTTCCATTCCATTCCATTACATGCCATTCCACTTTCCATTCCGTTACATTCCACGTTGCATTCCACATTCCATTGCCCGTGCCGTTCCACATTCCATGACACATTCCATTTCACGTTCCATTCCACTTTCCATTACAAGTTCCATTCCATTACATTCCACTTTCCATTCCACATTCCATTCCACAATCCATTCCGTTCCATTCTGTTCCATTCCACATTCTATTCCACATTCCTTTCCTCATTCAATTTCATTCCATTCCACTTTCCATTCCACATTTCATTCCAGGTTGCATTCCAGATTCCATTCCACGTTCCACTCCAATTTCCCTTCAAAATTCCATTCCACGTTCCACTCCATTCCATTCCATGTTCCGTTGCACATTCCATTCCATTCCATTAAACTTTCTATTCCACATTCCTTTTTGTTCCATTCCACATTCCATTACATTCCATTCCAGATTCCATTGCACATTCCATTCCATTCAATTTCACATCCCATTCCAAATTCCATTCCATTCCATTCCAGTTTCCATTCCACGTGTCATTCCATTCCATTGCATGTTCCATTCCACATTCCATTCCATTCAATTCCACTTTCCGTTCCACATTCCATTGCATTGAATTCCTTATTGCATTTCACATTCCATTCCACATTCCATTCCAAATTCCTTTCCATTCCATTCCTCATTCCATTCCACGTTTTATTCCATGTACCATTGCACGTTCCATTCCACGTTCCATTCCATTCCATTCCACGTTCCATTAAACATTCCATTCCACATTCCGTTCCACTTTCCATTCCATTCCATTCCATTCCATTCCATTCTACATTCCATTCAAAATTCCTTTCTACGTTTCATTCCATTGCATTCCAATTTCCTTTCCACGTTCCATTCCATGTTCCATTCTATGTTCCATTCAATTTCATTCCATTCCACGTTCCATTACATTCCATTCCACATTTCTTTCTATATTCCATTTCACATTACATTCCACATTCCATTTGAAATGGCATTGCATTCCATTCCACATTGCATTCTACATTCCTTTGCACATTCCATTCCATTCCATTGCACATTCCATTCCACATTCCATTCCATTTCATTCCATATTCCATTCTACATTCCAATCCATTGGATTCCACATTCCATTCAACGTTCCATTCCAAGCTCCATTTCATTCCATTCCACATTCCATTCCACGTTTCATTTCACATTCCATTCCACATTCCGTTTCCGGTTCCATTCCATTACATTCCATTCCATTTTGCATTCTACATTCCATTCCACATTCCTTTCCATTCCATTTCACATTACATTCCACTTTCCATTCTACATTCATTTCCACGTTCCATTCCGCTTTCCATTCCATTCCATTCCCCTTTTCATTCCACGTTCCATTCCACAGTCCATTCCACATTCCATTCCACATTCCACTGCGTTCCATTCCACATTTCATTCCACATTCCATTCCCTATTTCTTGGCACATTCCTTTCAATTCCTTTCCACATTCCATTGCACATTCCTTTGAATTCCATTCCCCGTTCCATTCAACCTTCCATTCCACGTTCTATTCCACTTTCCATTCCTCATTCCATTCCATTCCATTCCACATTCCATTCCATTCAATTCCACGTTCCATTTCATTACATTGCACCTTCCCTTCCACATTCCATTCCACAATCCATTGCGTTCCATTCCACATTCCATTCCATAGTCCTTTGCACATTCGTTTACTTTCCATTCCACATGCCATTCCACAGTCCATCCTACATTCCATTCCACGTTCCCTTCCATTCCATTCGACGTAAAATTACACATTCCATTGCATTACATTTGACATTCCATTACACATTCCATTTCATGTTGCATTCCGTTCCATTACACATTCCATTCCACAATCCATTCCACATTCCATTCCACATTCCATTTCGTTCCATTCCACATTCCTTTCCACATTCCTTTCCTCATTGCTTTGCACATTCCATTCCACATTCCAATCCACATTCCATTCCACATTCCATTCCACATTCCTTTCCGTACCATTCCACATTGCTTTCCACATTCCATTCCACATTCCATTTCAATCCATTCCACATTCCATTCCACATTTCGTTCCATTGCATTTCACATTCCATCCCGTTACATTCCAACTTCCTTTCCACATTCCTTTCCACATTCCGTTCCACATTCTGTTTCACATCCCATTCCGCATTCCATTCCATTCCACATTCCATTTCACATTCCATTCCATTCCATTCCACATTCATTCCACATTCCATTCCATTCCTTTCCACATTCCATTTCACATTCCATTCCGTTCCATTCCACATTCATTGGACATTCCATTCCACATTCCGTTCCACATTCCATTCCATTCCATTCCACATTCCATTCCACATTCCATTTAACGTTCCATTCCTCTCCATTCCACGTTGCATTGCCCTTTCCATTCCACGTCCTATTCCATTTCATTTCACATTCAATTCCACAGTGAGTTACATTCAATTTCACGTTCCATCCTACATTCCATTCCACATTCTATTCCACATTCTATTCCGTCCATTCCCCATTCCATTCCACACTCCATTCTACATTCCATTCCACATTCTATTCCGTTCCATTCCACATTCCTTTCCACATGCCATTACACATTCCATTGCACATTCCATTCCGTTCCATTCCACATTCCTTTCCAGATTAAATTCCACATCCATTCCACATTCCATTCCATTCCATTCCAGATTCCACTTCACATTCAATTCCGCAATCATTCCACATTCCATTCCATTCAATTCCAGATTCCATTTCACATTCCATTCCACAATACATTCCACATTCAATTGCACACGCCATTCCACATTCCATTACACATTCCATTACTTTCCATTCCACAAACCTTTCCAGATTCCATTCCCCATTCCATTCCACATTCCATTTCATAACATTCCACATTCCATTCCATTCCATTCCACGCTACATTCCATGTTCTTGTCCACGTTTCATTCCACGTTCCATACCACGTCCCATTCCATTCCATTCCACTTTACTTTCCTTTCCATTTCACATTGCATTCCACATTCCATTCCATTCCATTTCACATTCCATTTCACTTTCCATTCCACATTACATTCCACACTCCATTCCACATTCAATTTCACATTCCATTCCTTTCCATTCCACATTCATTTCCTCATCCCATTCCATATTCCATTCCATTCCATTCCACATCCCATTCCACTTTCCATTCCATTCCATTTCACATACCTTTCCGTTCAATCCCACATTCCATTCCACATTCCGTTCCACATTCTGTCCCACATTCAATTCTACATTCTGTTCCATTCCATTCCACACTCGATTCCATTTCAATCCACTTTCAATTCCACATTCCATTTCATTCCGTTCCACATTCCAATCTATTCCATTTCACACTCCATTCCGTTCCCTTCCACATTCGTTTCCACATTCCATTCCACCGTCCATTACACATTCCAACCCACATTCCATTCCACATTCCAATCCATTACTTTTCTTATTCAATTCCCCTCCATTCCACATTCCTTTCCTCATTCCATTCCACATTCCATTCCACATTCCATTCCACATTCCGTTCCACATTCCATTCCACATTCCATTCCATTTCCTTTCATTCCACATTCCATTCCTTTCCATTCCACGTTACATTCCACGTTCCTGTCCACGTTCCTTTCCAAGTTCCATTCCAGGTTGCAATCCATTCCATTCCACGTTCCATTCCATGTTCGATTCCACATTTCAATTCACATTGCTTTACACGTTCCATTCCATTCCATTCCTCATTCCATTAAGCATTCCATTGCACATTCCATTCCACGTTCCATTCCACATTCCATTCCACTTCCCATTCCTTTCCATTCCACGTTCCCTTTCATTCCCTTCCATGATCCATTTCATTCCATTCCACATTCCATTATACATTCAATTTCACATTTCATTCCACATTGCATTCCATTCCAATCCACATTGCATTCCTTTCCATTCTACGTTCCATTCCGTTCCACATTCCATTACATTCCATTCCACATTGCATTCGATATAGCACTCCACATTCCATTCCATTCCATTCCACATTCCATTCCATTCCATTCCACATTCAGTTCCATGCAATTCCACATTCCATTCAACATTCCATTTCACATTCGATTCCACATTCCATTCCATTCCTTTCCACATTCCATTCCACATTCCATTTAAAGTTCCATTCGTTTCCATTTCACGTTCCATTCCACGTCACATTCCATTTCACTTCACGTTTAATTCCACAGTCAATTCCATTCCATTTCACGTTCCATGCTATAATCCATTCCACATTCCCATCCACGATCCATTCTGTCCATTTCACATTCCATTCCACATTACATTCCACATTCCTTTTCGTTCCATTTCACATTCCAATACACACTCCAATCCACATTCCTTTTCGTTCCATTTCACATTCCAATACACACTCCATTCCACATTCCTTTGCACATTCCATTCCGTTCCATTCCACGTTCCTTTCCACATTCCATTCCTCATTCCACTCCACATTCCATTAAATTCCTTTCCACATTGCATTCCACAACCCAATACATTCCATTCCACATTCCATTCCATTCTATTCCACAGTCCTTTCCACATTCCATTCCACATACCATTCCATTAAATTTGAGATTCCATTCCACATTCCATTCCACAATTCATTCCACATTCCATTCCACATTCCATTGCACATTCCTTTCCATTCGATTCCACATTGCTTTCCACATTCCATTCCACCTTCCATTCCATTCGATTTCCCATTCCATTTCCACATTCCATTCCACATTCCACTCCACATTCCATCCTACATTCCATTCCACGTTTCATTCCATTCCATTCTATGTTCCATTCCACATTCCATTCCATTCAATTCCACGTTCCGTTCCACATTCCATTCCATTCAATTCCACATTGCATTTCACATTCCATTCCACATTCCATTCCACATTTCTTTCCATTCCACATTCCATTCCACATTCCATTCCACATTCCATCACACATTCCATTCCACGTTTCATTCCATTCCATTCTATGTTCCATTCCACGTTCCATTCCGTTCAATTGCACGTTCCGTTCCACATTCCATTCCATTCAATTCCACATTGCATTTCACGTTCCATTCCACATTCCATTCCACATTCCTTTCCATTCCAGTCCTCATTCCATTCCATGTTCCATTCCACGTTCCATTACGTTCCATTCCACGTTCCCTTAAACGTTCCATTCCACATTCCGTTCCACTTTCCATTCCACTCCATTGCATTCAACATTCCATTCAACATTCCTTTCCACATTTCATTCCATTCCATTCCAATTTCCTTTCCACGTTCCATTCCACGTTCCATTCCATTCCATTCCACATTCTATTTCACATTCCATTCCTTTCCATTCCACATTCATTCCACATTCCATTCCATTCCATTCCACATTACATTTCACATTCCATTCCTTTCCATTCCACATTCATTCCACATTCCATTCCACATTCCAGTCCATTACATTCCACATTCTATTCCATTCCATTCCACATTCCATTCCACACTCCATTCCACATTCCATTGCATATTCCATTGCTTTCCATTCCACATTCCTTTCCAGATTACATTCCACATTCCATTCCACATTCCATTCCATTCCACATTCCATTCCATTCCATTCCAGATTCCATTTCACATTCCGTTCCACAATCCATTCCACATTCATTTGCTCATTCCATTCATCTTTCCATTCCACATTCTATTTCATTCCATTCCATTCCGCATGCCTTTCCAGATTCCATTCCCCATTGCATTCCACATTTCGTTTCATTCCATTCCACATTCCATTCCATTCCATTCCACTTATTTTCCACGTTCCACTCCTTTCCATTCCACATTCCATTCCATTCCATTCCACGCTACATTCCATGTTCTTGTCCGCGTTTCATTCCACGATCCATACCACGTTCCATTACATTCCATTCCGCTTTCCATTCCATTCCATTCCACTTTCCATTCCATTACTTTTCACATTACCTTCCACATTTCATTCCTTTCCATTCCATATTGCATTTCACATTCCATTCCACATTACATTCCACACTCCTTTCCACATTCAATTCCACATCCCATTCCTTTCAATTCCACATTCATTTCCACATTTCCCTCCACATTCCATTTCGTTTCATTCCACATCCCATTCCACTTTCCATTCCGTTCAATTCCACATTCCGTTCCACATTACATTCTACATTCCATTCCACATTCTGTCCCACATTTAGTTCTACATTCCATTCCATTCCATTTCACACTCCATTCCAATTCATTCCACATTCCATTCCACATTCCATTCCATTCGGTTCCACATTTCAATCCATTCCATTTCACATTCTATTCCGTTCCATTCCACATTCGTTTCCACATTCCATTCCAACGACCATTACACATTCCAATCCACATTCCATTCCACATTCCATTCCATTCCATTTCACATTCGATTCCGTTCCATTCCACATTCCGTTCCATATTTCATTCCACATTCCATTCCACATTCCATTCCATTCCATTTCACATTCGATTCCGTTCCATTCCACATTCCGTTCCACATTTCATTCCACATTCCATTCCACATTCCATGCCATTTCATTTCATTGCACATTCCATTCCTTTCCATTCCACGTTACATTCCACGTCCCTGTCCACGTTCCTTTCCAAGTTCCATTCCACGTTGCATTCCTTTCCATTCCACGTTCCATTCCATGTTCCATTCCACATTCCAATTCACATTCCATTACATGTTCCTTTACATTCCATTCCACGATCCGTTCCACATTCCATTCCTTTGCATTCCACTTTCCATTTCATTCCATTCCATGATCGATTTCATTCCATTCCACATTCCATTATACATTCCATTTCACATTCCATTCCATTCCAATCCACATTGCATTCCTTTCCATTCCACGTTCCATTCCGTTCCACACTCCATTACATTACATTCCACTTTCCATGTCATTGCATTCCACATTCCATTTCACTTTGCATTACAATCCATTGCATTCCACTTTCCATTCCACATTCCATTCCACATTCCATTCCCCGTTCCGTTCCATTCCATTCCGCATTCCATAATATTCTCTGCCATTCCACATTGCATTCCATTCCATTCCACATTCCATTCCATTCCATTCCACATTGCATTCGACATTGCATTCCACATTCCATTTCATTCCATTCCACATTCCATTCCATTCCATTCCACATTCCATTCCATTCCATTCCACGTCCCATAACTTTCCATTCCACATTCCATTCTGCATTCTATTCCACGTCCCATTCTCCATCCATTTCACTTTCCATTGCATGTTTCATTCCATTCTATTCCACATTACATTCCAATCCATTCCACGTTCCATTCCATATCATTCAATTCCATTCCACATTTCATAACATTCCATTCCATTCCATATTCCATTCCTTTCCTTTTGCACATTCCATTGTATTCCATTCCACATTCCATTCCATTTCATTCCATTCCATTCCACATTCCATTGCACATTACACTCCCTTCCATTCCATATTCCATTACATTCCATTCAACATTTCATTCCACTCTCCATTCCACGTTCCATTCCGTGTTACATTCCTCGTTCTATTCCACGTTCCATTCCATGTTCCTTTCCATTCCATTCCAGATTCCACTACACATTACGCTCCATTCCATTCCACATTCCATGACATTAACTTCCATTACATTCCACATTACATTCCATTCCACATTCCATTCCAACTTCCATTCCATTCCATTCCACATTCCAATCTGCTTTCCATTTAATTCCATTCCACATTCCATTCCATTCCATTCCACATTCCATAACTTTCCATTCCACATTCCATTCATCATTCAATTCCACGATGCATTTCAAATTTCATTCTACATTCCATTCCACGTTCCTTTCCATTCCATTCCACGTTCTATTCCATTCCACATTCCATTCCACATTCAATTCCGCGTACCATTCCATTTCATTCAACGTTCCATTTTACGTTCCATTCCACTCTATTCCACGTTCCATTTCACATTACATTATGTTCCATTCCACATACCATTCCACATTCTATTCCACATTCCATTCCACATCCCTTTGCATTCCAGTACACTTTTGATTGCACATTCCAGTCCATTCCATTCCAAATTCCATTCCATTTCAATCCACTTCCCATTCCACATTCCATTCCATTCTACTCCATATTCTATTCCACATTCCGTTCCACATTCCATTCCATTCCATTGCACATTCCATTCCACAATCCATTCCATTCCATTCCTCTTTCTATTCCACGTTCCATTCCACATTCTTTTCCACATTCCATTCCATTCCATTCTGGTTTCCACTGCAGGTTCCATTCCACATTCCATTCCACATTGCATTCCACGTTCCATTCCATTCCACATTCTATTGCATTCCATTCCATTCCACATTCCATTCCACATTACATTCCATTTCATTCAATTACATTGCATTGCATTCCACATTCCAATCCATTCCAATCCTCTCCACATTCCATTCCATTCCATTCCACATTCTATTCTATTCCATTCCACATTCCAATCCATTGCATTGCACATTCCATTCCATTCCATTCCATTCTATTCCACATTCCACACCATTCCATTGCATTCCACATTACATTCCTTTCCATTACACATTCCATTCCTTTCCATTACATGTTCCATTCCATTCCATTCCACATTCCATTCCAATCCATTTCACCTTCCATTCCACGGTCCATTCCACATTACCTTACATTTCATTCTATTCCATTGCACTCCATTTCACATTCCGGTCTACATTCCATTGCTTTCCTGTCCACATTCAGATCCACATTCCATTCCAATTTCCATTCTATTCCATTCCACATTCCATTCCACATTCCATTGCATTGCTGTCCACATTCCTTTCCACAATCCGTTCCACATTCCAGTGCATTCCTCTCCACATTCCATTCCACATTCCATTCCGTTCCATTCCTCATTCCATTCAATTCCAATCCACATTCCATTCCACATTCCATTCCACATTCCGTTCCATATTCCATTCAATTCCATTCCACTTTCCATTCCACATTCAATTCCACATTCTATTCCACGTTCCATTCCACGTTCCATTCCACATTCCATTCAACGTTCCATTCCACATTCCATTCCATACCATTCCACGTTCTATTCCACATTCCATTCCTTTCCGTTCCATGGTCCATTCCACATTACATTCCCCATTTCGTTCCACATTACTTTCCATTGCATTCCACATTCCATTCCATTCCATTCCACTTTGCATTTCACATTCCATTTCACATTCCATTCCTCAATCCATTCCATTCCATTCGACAATCAATTCCATTTCATTCCACATTCCACTCCACATTCCATTCCATTCAATTCCATATTCCATTCCACCCCATTCCATATTCCATTCCACTTTCCCTTCAACATTCCATTTCATCTTCCATTCCACATTCCTTTCCATTCCATTCCACATTCCATTTTACATTTCATTCCATTCCATTCCACATTCCTTTGCACATTCCATTTCACATTCCATTCCACATTCCATTCCTCAATCCATTCCATTCCATTCGACAATCAATTCCATTTCATTCCGCATTCCACTCCACATTCTATTCCATTCAATTCCATATTCCATTCCACCCCATTCCATATTCAATTCCACTTTTCATTCAACATTCCATTTCATCTTCCATTCCACATTCCTTTCCATTCCATTCCACATTCCATTTTCCATTTCATTCCATTCCATTCCACATTCCTTTGCACATTCCATTTCACATTCCATTCCACATTCCATGCGAATCCATTCCACATTCCATTCCACATTCCATTCCATTGCATTCAACATTGCATTCCATTCCATCTTACATTCCATTCCATGTTCCATTCCATTCCATTTCACATTCCATTCCATTCTGTTCCACGTTCTATTCCACATTCCATTTCATTCCATTCCACTCCACGTTCCATGCCACATTCCATTCCATTCCATTCCACATTCTATTCCACGTTCCATTCCATTCCAATCCACGTTCAATTCCACGTTCTATTCGACATTGCATTCCACATTCAATTCCACATTCCATTCCGTTCGATTCCACATTCCATTCCACATTCCATTCCACATTCCATTGCATATTGCATTCCACATTCTGTTCCATTCCATTCCACTTTCCATTCCACATTGCATTCCACATTCCATTCCATTCCATTCCACATCCCATTCAAGATTCCATTCCACTCGATGCCGCATTCCTTTACATTCCATTTCAAATTTCTTTCCCCATTCCATTCCATTCCATTGCACATTCTATTCCACATTCCATTCCATTCCTCATATCATTCCACATTCCATTCCACATTCCATTCCACGTTCCATTCCACCTTCCTTTCCATTCCTTTCCATGTTTCATTCCATGATCAAATACATTCCATTACACATTCCATTCCCCTTTCAATTACGCTTTCCATTCATTTGCATTCCACGTTATATTCCACTTTCCATTCCATTCTATTTCACTTTCCATTTCACTTTGCATTCCACGTTCCATTCCACGTTTCATTCCATTCCATTCCACATTGTATTCCCTTCCACCTTCCTTTCCACATTCCACTCCACTCCTTTCCACATTCTTTTCCACATTCCATTCCAACTTCAATTCCACATTCCATTCCATTCCATTCCATTCCACATTGCAATCCATTCCACATACCATTCCATTCCATTCCACATTCCATTCCTCTTTCCATTGCATTCCATTCCACCTTCCATTCCTTGTTCCATTCCACGTTCTGTTCCACGTTCCTTTCCACGGTCCATTCCACATTCCCTTCCACTCTATTCAATATTTCATACTATTCCATTCCTTTCCATTCCACAATGCATTCCATTCCATTGCTCGCTCCATTCCACATTCCATTCCACATTCAAATCCTTTCCATTCCACATTCCTTTCCACACATCTTTCCACATTGCATTCCACATTCCACTCCGATCCATGCCACATTCCATTGCATTCCATTCAACGTTCCTTTCCACATTCCAATCTATTACATTCCACATTCCATTGCACTGCATATTCCATTTCATGTTCTATTCCACATTCCATTACACATTCCAAAGCGTTCCATTCCACATTCCATTCCTCATTCTATGCCACATTCCATTGCACTTTCCATTGCATTGCATTCCATGTTACCGTCCACATTCCATTCCACTTTCTATTCCACATTCCTTTCCATTCCATTTAACCTTCAATTCCACGTTCCATTTCACATTCCATTCCACATTCCATTACGTCAATTCCATATTTCATTCCATTCCACTTTCCATTCCATGATGCATTCCACATTCCATTCCATTCCACACCACGTTCCATTCCACATTGCACTCTATTCCATTCCATTATCTCTTCCACATTTCATTCCACATTACATTTCACATTAAATTCCTTTCCATTCCAAATTCCATTCCACATTCCATTCCACATTCCATTTCTTTCCATTCCACATTCCATTCCACATTCCGCTCAACATTCCATTCCACATTCCATTCCATTCCATTCCAGATTCCATTCCACTTTCCATTCCATTCCACTCCACATTCCAATCCACGTTCCATTCTGTACATTCCACATTCCATTCCACATTACATTCCACATTCCATTCCGTTCCATTGCACATTCCATTCCACACTCCATTCCACATTCCGTTGCACATTCCATTCCGTTCCATTCCACCTTCCTTTCCACATTCCATTCCTCATTCCATTCCACATTCCATTAAGTTCCGTTTCACATTGCATTCCACAACCCACTACATTCCATTCCACGTTCCATTCCATTCTATTCCACATTCCTTTCCACATTCCATGCCACTTTCCATTCCATTCAATTTCAGATGCCATTCCCCATTCCATTGCACATTGCATTCCACATTCCATTCCACATTCCATTTCACATTCCGTTACATTCTATTCCACATTCTTTTCCACATTCCATTCAACATTCCATTCCATTCCATTTCCCATTACATTCCACATTCCATTCCACATTCCATTCCACGTTCCTTCCCACGTTCCATTCCACGTTTCATTCCATTCCATTCCTTGTTGCATTCCACATTCCATTCCATTCAATTCCACGTTTCGTTCCACATTCCATTCCATTCAATTCAACATTGCATTTCACATTCCATTCCACATTCCATTCCACATTACTTTCTATTCCATTTCTCCTTCCATTCCACGTTCCATTCCACATACCATTCCACGTTCCATTCCACGTTCCATTACATTCCATTCCACGTTCCATTACATTCCATTCCACGTTCCATTAAACGTTCCATTCCACATTCCATTCCACAGTCCATTCCATTCCATTCCACATTCCATTCAACATTCCATTGCACATTCCATTCCGTTCCATTCCACATTCTTTCCACATTCCATTTCACATTCCATTCCACATTCCATTACATTCCATTCCACATTTCATTCCATTCCATATTCCATTCCACGTTACATTCCACGTTCCACTCCACGTTCCATTTCATTCCATTCCATGTTCCATTCCACGTTCCATTCCATTCCATTCCACTTTCCATTCCACTTTCTATTCCACATTGCATTCCACATTACATTCCTTTCCATTGCACATTTCATTCCACATTCCATTTCACATTCCTATCTAGATTGCATTCCACATTCTACTCCATTGCATTCCACATTCCATTCCAATGCATTCCATTCTTTTCCACATTCCTTTCAATTACATTCCATTCCACATTCCTTTCCATTATACTCCACATTCCACTCAATTACATTCCACATTCCATTTCACATGCAATTCCACATTCTAATCCACGTTCCATTCCATTGCATTGCACATTTTATTCCATTCCATTCGACATTACATTCCATTTAATTCCACATTTGATTCCATTCCGTTGCATTCCACATTCCGTTCCATTCCATTCCGCATTCCATTCCATTGCCTTCCTTTCGATTCCACATTCCATTCCATTCCATTCTACTCCACATTCGATTCTATTACCTTCCACATTCCATTCAATTACTTTCGACGTTCCATTCCACATTCTATTCCACATTGTATTCCATAGTATTCCACATTCTATTACATTACTTTCTACATTCCATTCCATTGCATCCCACATTCCATTCCATTCAATTCCACATCCCATTCCGTTCCATTCCATTCTATTCCACTTTCCATCCCGTTGCACTCCACATTCCATTCCATTCCATTCCACATTCCCTTCAACATTCCATTCCACATTCTTTTCCACGTTCCACTCCTTTCCATTCACCATTCCATTCAATTCCATTCCACATCCCATTCATCATTTCATTGCTTTCCTTTCAGCATTCCATTCCACATTCCATTCCATTCCATTCCACATTTCATTCCACGTTACATTCCACGTTCCATTCCACGTTCAGTTCCACGGTCCATTCCACGTTCCAATGTATTCCATTCCACATTCCACTGAACATTTCAATCCATTCCATTCCACATTCCATTCCACTTTCCACTTCACATTCATTTCCACATTCCAAACCATTCCATTCCACATTCCTTTCCAATTTCCATTCCACGTTCCATTCCATTACTTTCCACGATCCATTTCATTCCTTTCCACTTTCCATTCCACATTCCATTCCAAATTCCATTCCACATTTCATTCCGCATTCCATTTCACTTTCCTTTCCATTCCACTTCATTCCATTGCACATTCCATTCCATTCCAATCCACATTCCATTTCATTCCATTCCACGTTCCATTCCGTTCCACATTCCATTCCATTCCGTTCCACTTTCCATTCCATTCCATTCCACCTTCCATTCCATTCCATTCCACCTTCCATTCCATTCCATTCCACATTCCATTCCACATTTCATTTCATTCCATCTTATTCCACATTCCATTCCATTCCATTCTGTTCCACTTTCCATTCCCTTTCATTCGACATTACATTCCACATTCCATTCCACGTTCCATTACAATCCATTCCACATTCCATACCATTCCATGGCCTTCCACATTACTTTCTTTTCCATTACACATTCCATTCCTTTCCATTCCACGTTCCATTCCGTTTCATTCCACAATCCATTTCATTTCATTCCACCTTCCATTCCACGATCCATTCCACATTCCATTACATTACTTTCGATTCCATTGCATTCCATTCCACATTCCATTCCAGATTCCATTCCATTCCATTCCACATTCCGTTCCACATTCCTTTCCACATTCCATTCTATCCCATTCCGCATTCCATTCCAATCCATTAAACTTTCCTTTCCTTTCAATTCCATTCCATTCAACATTCCATACCAATCCATTGCATTCCACATTCCATTCTTTTCCATTCTACGTTCCATTCCTTTCCATTCCACATTAAATTCCATTCCTTTCCACGTTCCAGTCCATTGCATTCCACATTCCATTACATTCCATTCCACATTCCATTCCACATCCCAATCCACGTTCCATTCCACATTCCATTCCATGTTGCATTCCATTACATTCCACAATCCATTCCATTCCATTCCACCTTCCTTTCAACGTTCCATTCCATGTCCCATTCCACGTTCCATTCCACGTTTTATTCCATTCCAATCCACATTGCATTCCATTCAATTCCACCTTCCATTCCACATTTCACTCTACTGCTTTCCACATTCCTTTCCACATTCCATTCCATTCCATCTCATCTTCAATTCCAGATTCCATTCCATTCCACATACCATTCCATTCCATTCCAAATTCCACTCCATTCCATTCCATACCATTCCACATTCCATTCAGTTCCATTCCATTCTATTCCTTATTCCATTCGATTCCATTCCACTTTCCATTCCATTTATTTCCACATTCCATTCCATTCCATTTCACAGTCCATTCCATTCCATTCCACATTCTATTCCACATTCCATTCCATTTAATTCCACATTCCATTCCACTCCATTAAATTCCACATTCCATTCCACATTCCATTCCATTCCATTCCATTCCACATTCCATTCCACATTCCATTCCACCTTCCCTTCCATTCCATTCCATCTTCAATTCCACATTCCATTCCATTCCATTCAATTCCTTTCAAAATTCCATTCCACTTTGCATTCAATTCCATTCCACATTCCAGTCCATTCCATTCCATTCCATTCCAGATACCATTCCACATTCCATTTCATTCCATTCCATATTCCATTCCACTCCACTCCATGATCCATTACACATTCCATTCCATTCCATTCCACATTCCATTCCTCATTCAATTCCACTTTCCATTCCACATTCCATTCCATTCCATTGCACATTCCATTCCACATTCTATTCCATTGCACTCCACCTTCCATTTCACAATCCATTCCACATTCTGTTCCATTCCATTCCATTCAGCATTCCATTCCATCCGATTTCATATTCCATTCCATTCCATTCCTCATTCCATTCCCCATTCAATTCCACATTCCAATCCCCATTCCATTCCTTTAAATTCCACATTACATTCCACATTCCATTCGACGTTCCATTCCATATTCCGTTTCACATTGCTTTCCACATTTCATCCCATTATATTCCACATTCCGTTCCATTCCACTCAGTTCCATTCCACATTCCATATCATTACATTCCATTCCACTTTCCATTCCTTTCCATTACACATTCCATTCCATTTCATTCCACATTCCATTACATTTCATTCTATTCCATTCCCCATTCCATTACACATTACATTTACTTGCATTCCACATTCCATTACACATTACTTTCCCGTCCATTCTACATTCCATTACATTCCATTCAACATTTCATTCCACTTTCCATTCCACGTTCCATTCTGCGTTCCTTTCCACATTCAATTCCGCGTTCCATTCGACGTTCCATTCCATTCCTTTCCAGATTCCACTGCACTTTACATTCCATTCCAATCCATATTCCATACCATTAAATTAAATTCCACTACACAGTCGATTCCATTCCACATTCTGTTTCTCATTCCATTCCTTTCCATTCCACATTCCATTCTGCATTCCATTAAATTTTTTCCACATTCCATTCCGTTCCATTCTACATTATTTCCACATTCCATTTGACATTCCATTCCAAGTTCTATTCCTCGTTCCATTCCAGCTTCCATTCCATTCCACTCCACATTCCATTCCATTCTTTTCCCCGTTCCATTTTACTCCGTTCCACATTCCATTCCACATTCCATTTCACATTCAATTCCACATTCAATTTCACATCCCACTCTATTCCATTCCATTCACTTCGATGTTCTATTCCTTTCCAATGCACATTACATTCCTTTGCTTTCCACACTAAATTCCATTCCATTCCACATTCCATTCCATTCTATTCCATTCCATTCTACATTCCATACCATTTTATTCCATTCCAAATTCCATTCTTTCCATTACTCATTACATTCCATTCCTTTCCACATTCCATTCGATTACATTCCTTTCCACATTCCATTTCACATTCCATTCCCTTTCATTCCACATTCCATTCCCTTCCATTCTACCTTCCATTCCACGTTTCATTCCATGATCCTTTCCACGTTCCATTAAGTTCCATTCCTCATTCTATTCCACATTCCATTCCATTCCATTTCACGTTCCATTTCACATTCCATTACATTCCACTCCACGTTCCATTCCACATTACATTCCACATTACGTTCCATGTTCCACTCCACGTTCCATCCATTCAATTCCTTGTTCCATTACACGTTCCATTCCACAATGCATTGCACATTCCATTACATATTCCATTCCACTTTCCGTTCCATGTTCCATTCCACGTTGCGTTCCATTCCATTACACGTTCCATTACACATTCCATTCTCCATTCCATTGCACTTTCCATTTCATTCTGTTCCACATTCCATTCCATTCCTTTCCACATTCCAATCCTTTCCGCTTTCCAGTGCAGATTCCTTTCAACGTTCCATTCCATTCCATTACACTTTCCATTCCACGTTCCATTCCCTGTCCCATTCCACTCCATTCCATTCCATGTTCTGCTCCACATTCCTTTCGATTTCATCTCACGTTCCATTCCACAATTCCATTACAAATTCCACTCCACTTTCCATTTCATTCCATTCCACATTGGATTCCACTCTCCACTCCTTATTCCATTCCACATTCCATTCCTTTCCATTCCACATTCCATTCCACATTCTATTCCACATTTCATTCCATATTGCATTCCGTTCCATTCCGCATTCCTTTCCATTCCACTCCCCTTTCTATTCCACATTGCATTACCCGTTCCATTCCACTTTCCATTCCACGTTCCATTCCATTCCATTAAACGTTACTTGCCATATTCTATTCCATTCCGTTCCAGTTTCCTTTCCGCATTCCATTCCACATTACTTCCGTTCCATTCCACATTCCATTTCACATCCCATTCCACATTCCATTCAATTCCACATTCCATTAATCATTCCATTCAACATTCCATTCCACATTCCGTTCCACATTCCATTCCATTGCACATTTCATTCCACATTCCATTCCGTAACATTCCACTTTCCATTCTACATTCCATTCCACGTTCTATTCCATTCCATTTTACATTCCATTACAAGTTCCTTTCCATTCCATTCGACGTTCGTTTGCAGGTTCCATTCCACATTCCTTTCCACATTATATTCCAACTTCCATTACATGTTCTATTCCATTCCATTCCATATTCCATTCCACGTTCTATTCCATTACATTCCACGTTTCATTCCACATTCTATTCCACGTTAATTTCCACGTTCCATTCCACATTCCATTCCATTCCATTCCATATTTTATACCATTACATTTCATGCCACAATTCATTCAGCATTCCATTCCAGTTTCCATTTCACATTGCAATCCACATACAATTCAATTCCATTCCACATTTCATTCCAATCCATGTTCCCTTCCACAATGCATTCCACGTTCCACTTCACGTTCCATTCCGTTCCATTCCACGTTGCATTCCACATTCCAGTCCATTCCATTCCACTTTCCCTTCCAATTACCACTCCACATTCCATTCCTCTTTCCATTCCACATCCATTCCATGTTCCATTCCATGTTCCATTCCTACCATTCTATGTTCCATTCCACGTTCCATTCCATTCCAATCCAAGTCCCTTTCCACAATCCATTGCACTTTCCATTAAAATTTCCATTCCACATTCCATTCCACGTTCGATTCCACGTTCCATTCCATACCAATTCTGCGTTCCATTCCACATTCCATTCCACATTCCATTCCACATTCCATTCCATTCCATTGCACATTCCATTCCACATCACATTCCATTTCATTCCACGTTATATTCCACGTTCCATTCCATTCTATTCCACTTTTCATTCCACGATCCGTTCCACATTCCTTTACACTTTCCATTCCTTTCCATTCCACGTTCCTTTCAATTCCATTTCACGTTCCATTCCACCTTCCATTGCACATTCCATTTCACGTTCCATTCCTCCTTCCATTCCATGTCCCTGTCCATTCCATTCCATGTTCCATCCCGTTCCAACCCACGTTCCATTTCATTCAATTCCACATTCCATTCTACATCCCTTGTCACATTCCATTCCACTTTCCATTCCACATTCCATTCTATTGCATTCCATTCCACATTCCATTCCATTCTGTCCCATTCCAGTCCACATTCCACTACATACTATTCCATTCCACATTCCTTTCATTTCCACACCACATTCATTTTCATTCCCACACCACATTCCTTTTCATTCCATTCCACATACCACTCCTTTCCATTCAACATTTCCTTCAATTCCGTTCCATTCCACTTTCCATACCATTACATTTCACATTCCATTCCTTTCCATTCCACATTCCATTCCATTCCTTTTCACATTCCATTCCATTCCATTCCATTCCATTACACATTCCATTCCGCTTTCCATTACCTTCCAATCCACATTCCCTTCCATTCCTTTCCACGTTCCATTCCACGTTCCATTCCACGTTCCATTCCACGTTCTATTTCACGTTCAATTCCATTCCATTCCACATTCCATTCTAGGTTCATTTCCATTCCATTCCACATTCAATACAATTCAATTCCAATGCATTCCACATTGCATTACATTCCATTCCACATTCCATTCCACATTCCAATCCATTCCATTCCACATTGCATTCCACATTCCATTCCACATTCAATTCCATTTCATACCACATTCCATTCCACGTTTCGTTCCACAATCCTTTCCACTTTCAATTCCACCTGGCATTGCACATTCCATTCCACGTTCCATTCCACGTTCCATTCCACGTTGCATTCCACATTCCACTCCACGTTCCACTTCATTTCATTCCACATTCCATTCCATTCCATTGCACACTCCATTCCACATTCCATTCCATTCCACTCCGCATTACATTTCATATTCCATTCCATTCCTTTCCACATTCCATTCCACATTCCATTCCATTCCATTCTACTCCACATTCCATTTCATTCCATTCCACTTTCCATTCCAGTCTATTCCACATTCCAATCCACATTCCATTTCACATTCCATTCCACTTCCCTTTCCATTCCATTCTACATTCCATTCCATTCAATTCCACATTCCATTCTATGCAATTCCACATTCGATTCATTTCCATTTTATTCCGAATTCCATTCCACTTTCCTTTCCAAGTTCCATTCCATTTCATTCCATATTCCACTCCATTCTATTCCACATTCCATTCCATTCCATTTCACATTCCATTCCATTCCATTCCATTCCGCATTGCATTCCATTCCATTCCTCATTCCATTCCATTCCAATCTCCATTGAATTCCATTCCATTCAATATTCAAATCCTTTCCATTCCACTCCATTGCATTCCACATTCCATTCCATTCTGCCTTGAATTCCACTCCACTCAATATTGAAATCCTTTCCATTCCCCTCCATTGCATTCCACATTCGATTCCTTTCCATTTCATTCCGAATTCCATTCCACTTTCCTTTCCACGTTCCATTCCATTTCATTCCATATTCCACTCAATTCTATTCCACATTCCATTCCATTCCATTTCACATTCCATTCCATTCCATTCCATTCCGCATTCCATTCCATTCCATTCCGCATTCCATTCCATTCCAATCTGCATTGAATTCCATTCCATTCAATATTCAAATCCTTTCCATTCCACTCCATTGCATTCCACATTCCATTCCATTCTGCCTTGAATTCCACTCCACTCAGTATTGAAATCCTTTCCATTCCCCTCCATTGCATTCCACATTCCATTCCATTCCATTTCACACTCCACTCCATTGAATGCCACATTCCATTCCCTTCCATTCCATTACACTCCGCATTCCACTCCATTCCATTCCGCATTCCACTCCATTCCATTCCATTCCGTTCCAAATTCCGTTCCATTCCATTCCTTTCCACAATCCATTCCATTTCATTCCTCATCCCATTCCATTCATTTTATTTCTATCCTACCTTCCATACCATTCCATTCCATTCCACATTCCATTCCTTTCCGTTTCACATTCCATTCCATTCGTTTCTGCATTCCATTCCATTCCACTCCACATTCCATTCCACGTTACTGTCCACATTCCATTGCACTTTCCATTCCACGTTTCATTCCACATTACATTCCATTCCATTCCACATTCCATACCATACCATTCCATTTCATTCCACATTCCATTCCATTCATTTCCACTCCAAATTCCATTCCATTCCTTTCCATTTCATTCCACATTCCATTCCTTTCCATTCCTCATTCCATTCCACATTCCATTTAACATTCCATTCCATATTTCATTGCACATTCCATTCCATGTTCCATTCCATTCCATTCCACGTTCCATTCCATTCCAATCCATTTTCCATTCCACATTCCATTCCGCGTTGTATTCCAGTTTGCATTCCACGTTCCATTGCACTACATTTCATTCCACGTTCCATTCCATCTTCCATTTCATTCCATTGCATTCCAGATCCCATTCAACATTCCATTCCACGTTCCATTCCACTTTCCTTTCCACGTTCCTTTCCACGTTCCCTTCCATGTTGCATTCCACGTTCCATTCCACATTCCATTCCATTCCATTGCACATTCCATTCCACATTCCCTTCCACATTTCATTCCACATTCCATTCCATTCCATTCAACATTCCATTCCACATTCCATTCCACATTCCATTCCTCATTGCATTCAACATTCCATTCCATTCCATTCCATTCCAGTATCAATTCCACTTTCCATTCCACATTCCATTCCACATACCATTACGTTCCATTCCACATTCCATTTCGTTCCTTTACATTCCATTCCACTTTCGATTCCACATTCCATTCCAAATTCCATTGCATTCGTGCTCACTTTCCATTCAATTTTTCCATTCCATTCCATTCTACATTCCACTCCATTCCAATCCACATTCCATTCCACATTCCTTTCGATTCCATTGCACATCCATTCCACAGTCCATTCCATTCCATTCCACATTGAATTCCACATTCCATTCCATTCCATTCCACGTTCCATTCCATGACCAACTCCACATTCCATTCCACGTTCCATTACATTCCATTTCACTATCCATTCCAGATTCCATTCTATTCCACTCCACGTTCCTTTCCGCATTCCATTCCACATTCCATTCCTCATTTCATTCTATAGTTCATTCCACATTCCATTCCATTCCACTTTCCACTCTTACATACCATTCGACCTTCCGTTCCATTCCATTTCACATCCCATTCCATTCCAATCCACATTCCAATCCATTCCATTCCATTCCATTCCATTCCATTCCATTTCACATTCCATTGCATTCCATTCCACCTTCCATTCCATATATCATTCCATTCCATTCCACATTCCATTCCATTTCATTTCACAATGCATTCCACATTCCATTCCATTCCATTTCACATTCCATTCCATTCCACCTTCCTTTCCTTTCCATTCCACTTTGCTTTCCATTCCTCTGCACGTTCCATTCCACGTTCCATTAGACTTTTCTTTCCACGTCGCATTTCACGTTCCATTCCAAGTTCCATTCCATTCCATTCTACATTCCATTCCACATTCCATTCCATTCCTTTCCACCTTCCATTCCACCATCCTTTCCACCTTCCATTCCAGATTCATTTCATTGTATTCCACATTGCATTCTACATTCCATTCCACATTCCATTCTACATTCCATTCCACATTCCGTTCTACATTCCCTTCCAATTTCCACTCCATTCCATTCAATTCCACCTTCCATAGTGTTCCATTTCACATCCCATTCCATTCCATTCAACATTCCATTGCATTCCTTTCCATTACATTTCACATTCCAATTCATTCCAGCGTCTTTTCCATTCCATTTCAAATTACTTTCCGTTCCTCCCCACGTTCCATTCCATGTTCCATTCAACTTTTCTTTCCACGTTGCATTTCACGTTCCATTCCAATTTCCATTCCATTCCATTGAACATTCCATTCCACATTCCATTCTACATTCCATTCCACATTCCATTCCATTCCATTCCAATTTCCACTCCATTCCATTCCATTCCACCTTCCATAGTGTTCCATTTCACATCCCATTATATTCCATTCCACATTCCATTCCACATTCCATTCCATTCTTTTCCACATTCCCTTACATACATTTTCACATTTGATTCCATTTTACTTTCCATTCCATTCCTTTTCACATTCCATTCCTTTCCATTCCACATTCCTTTCCACATTCCATTCCATTCCATTCCACATTCCATTTCACTTTCCATTCCACTACATTCCACATTCCATTCCAAATTGCGTACCATTCATTTCCACGTTCCATTCCATTACATTCCACGTTCCATTCCACTCCATTCCACCTTCCATTCCATTCCATTCCACATTGCATTCCATTGCATTCCACATTCCATTCCACGTTCCACTCCAGTTTTCACTCAACATTCCATTCCATTCCATTCCACATGCCATTTCACATTCCATTCCGTTCCACATTCCATTCCATTCCATTGCTTTTCACATTTCACTCCATTAAATTCCATTTAACTTTCCACTCCATTCCATTCCATTTCACCTTCCATTCCACATTCCATTCCATTCCATTCCACATTCCATTCCAATCCACTCCATTGCATTACATTCCTTTCCACAGTCCATTCCATTCCATTCCATGGCACATTCAATTCCATGACATTTCAATTTCCATTTCACTCCATTCCATTCCATTCCACATTCTTTTGCATTGCATTCTACATTCCCTTACTTTCCCTTCCACTTTCCATTCCAGTCCATTCCACGTTCCTTTCCACATTCAATTCCACATTCCATACCATATTCCATTCCATTCAATTCCACAATCCATTCCAAATTCCATTTCATTGCGTTCCACATTCCATTCTACATTCCATTCCATTCCACATTCTACTCCATTCCATTTTCCACTCATTTCGTTTCCATTCCACATTCTACTCCATTCCGTTCCACATTCTGTTCCACATTCTATGCCACATTGCAATTCATTCCATTCCACACTGCATTCCACATGGCAATAAACATTCCATTTTACATTGCACTACATTCCTTTCCATTCCACACTACATTGCAATCTACTCCATATTCCTTTCCATCCCATTACAAATTCCAATCCACTTTAACTTCCACATTCCAATCCACATATCATTCCACGTTCCATTCCTTTCCATTCCACATTCCTTTCCACATTCCATTCCATTCCTTTCCACATTCCAGTCCACTTTCCATTCCACTACATTCCACGTTCCATTCCAAATTCCATACCATTCATTTCCACATTCCTTTCCATTGCAGTCCACATTCCATTCCACACCATTCCACCTTCCATTCTATTCCATTCCACATTGCATTCCATTGCATTCCACGTTACATTCCACTTTCCACTCTACTTTCCATTCCATTCCATTCCAGGTTCCATTTCACTTTCCATTCCACATTCCATTCCATTCCATTTCATATTCCATTCCATTCCATTACATTGCAGTCCAGAATCCATTCCATTAGAATCCACATTCCATTCCATTCCATTTCACATTGCATTCCACATTCCATTCCACATTCCATTCTGCATTCCATTCCACATTCCATTCCATTCCATTCCACTTTCCACTCCATTCCATTCCATTCCACCTGCCATTCCATTCCATTTCACATCCCATTCGATTCCAATCCACTTTCCACTCCATTCCAATCCATTCCATTTCACATTCCACTCCATTCCACTTTACATTTCATATATCATTCCATTCCATTCCACATTCCATTTCTTTCAATTCCACATTCCATTCGATTCCATTACATTGAATTAAACATTCCATTCCACGGTCCATTCCACGTTACATTCCACGTTCCATTCCACTCTCCATTCCACTTTAGATTTCACGATCCATTCCAAGTTCCATTCCATTCCGTTCCACTTTCCATTCCACAT
This sequence comes from Pongo pygmaeus, assembly GCF_028885625.2. NCBI lineage: Eukaryota > Metazoa > Chordata > Mammalia > Primates > Hominidae > Pongo > Pongo pygmaeus. The sequence continues at coordinate 3,884,236 of NC_085931.1, forward strand.
TCCATTACATTGCATTCCACATTCCATTCCATTCCATTCCACATTCCATTCCAGATTCCATTCCATTGCATTCCACATTAGATTCCATTCTTTTCCACGTTCCATTCTACACATTTTCACATTCCATTCCATTCCACATTCCATTCCATTCCTTTTCGCATTCCATTCCTTTCCATTCCACATTCCATTCCATTCCATTCCACATTTCATTCCACTTTCTGTTCCGTTACATTGCAGATTCCATTCCAAATTCCATACCATTAATTTCCACATTCCATTCCATTACATTCCGCCTTCCATTCCACTCCATTCCACCTTCCATTAGATTCCATTCCACATTGCATTCCATTGCATTCCACTTTCCATTCCACTTTCCACTCCATTCCATTCCATTCCATTCCACGTTGCATTTCATGTTCCATTTAACATTCCATTCCATTCCATTCCACATTCCATTCCTTTCCATTCCATTTCACATTTCCCTCCGTTAAATTCCATTTCACATTCCACTCCATTCCATTCCATTTCCCCTTCCATTATACATTGCATTCCATTCCATTCCACATTCCACATTCCATTCCAATCCATTCCATTCCATTACATTCTTTCCACAGTCCATTCCATTCCATTCCATTCCACATCCCATTGCATTCCATTCAATTGCACCTTTAATTCCATTGCACATTTAATTCCATTCCATTTCATATTCCATTCCCTTGCATTCCACATTCCATTGCATTCCGTTCCACATTCCATTCCACATTCCACTCATTTCCATTCCACATTCCATTCCACATTCCATTCCTTTCCATTTCATTCCATTCCACGTTCCATTCCATTCCTTCCCATTCCACGTTCCATTCCAATGCATTCCACTTTCCCTTGCGTTACATTCTACATTTCTTTCCATTGCTTTGCACTTTCCGTTTCATTCCATTCTTCTTTCCATTACATTCCATTCCACATTCCATTCCACATTCCATTCCATTCAATTCCATTCCATACCGCAATCCATTCCATTCCATTCCACATTCCATTCCATTCCATTCCACTTTCCATTCCACTTTCCTTTCCTTTCCATTCCACAAAACTTTCCATTCCATTCCAAAATTGCATTGAATTCCATACCACATTCCACTGTATTTCACGTTCCATTCCATTCCATTCCATTCCATTCAGGTTCACTTTCTATTCGACAACACTCCACATTCCAATACATTCCATTCCATATTCCGTTCCACACTGCATTCCACATTCCATTCTACATTCCATTCCACAATCCTTTCCATTCCATTCCACATTCCACTCCATTCCATTCCATTCCAAATTCCATTCCAATCCATTCCACATTCAATTCCACATTCTACTCCATTCCATTCCACATTCCACTCCATTCCTTTCCACATTCCATTCCACTCCATTCCATGTTCCATTCCACTTTCCATTCCATTCTATACTACATTCCACTCCATTGCATTCCACATTCCATTACATTCCTTTCCACTTTCCATTACATTCCATTCCACGTTCCATTTCATTCCATTCCATGTTCCGTTTCCCTTTCCATTCCATTCCATTCCACATTCCATTCCATCTTCCATTCCACATCACATTCCACCATCCATTCCACGTTCCATTCCACCATCCATTCCACGTTCCATTCCAGTTTAATTGCAATGCATTCCACATTCCATTAAATTCCATTCCATTTTCCATTACATTCCATTCCACGTTCCATTCCATTCCATTCCATGTTCCGTTTCCCTTTCCATTCCATTCCATTCCACATTCCATTCCATCTTCCATTCCACGTTGCATTCCACCATCCATTCCACGTTCCATTCCACCATCCATTCCATGATCCATTCCAGTTTAATTCCAATGCATTCCACATTCCATTCCACATTCCATTCCATATTCCATTCTACATTCCATTCCGCATTCCATTCCATTTCATTCCAATTTCCACTCCATTCCATTCGATTCCGCCTTCCATAGTATTCCATTTCACTTCTCATTCCATTCCATTCCACTTTCCATTCCATTGTAATCCATCCTATTCCACATTCCACTCCATTATATTCCGCATTCCATTCCACAATCCATTCCATATACCAGTCCACATTCCATTCCAATCCATTCCACCATCCGCATCATTCCTTTCCAGTCCACATTCCATTGCATTCCATTTCACTTTCCTTCCCATTCCAATGCACATTTCATTCTGCATTCCATTCCATTCCATTCCACATTCCATTCCATTCCATTCAATTCCACATTCCACTCCATTATATTCGGCATTCTGTTCCACATTCCATAACATATTCCAGTCCACATTGCATTCCACTCCATTCCACCATCCGCTTTATTCCATTCCATTCCACATTCCATGCCATTCCATGCCATTCCAGTTTCCATTTCACATTACTTTCCATTCAATTCCACATTCTATTCCATTTCATTCCATGTTCCTTTGAATTCCAGTTTACATTCCATTCCATTCCATTTCACGTTCCATTCCATTCCATTAAATTCTCGTCCAGAATCCATTCCATTGAAATCCACATTGCATTCCATTCTATTCCATCTTGCATTCCACATTCCATTTCACATTCCAGTCTACATTCCATTCCACAATACATTCCATTCAATTCCAATTTCCACTCCATTCCATTCCATTCCACCTTCCATTCCATTCCATTTCACATCCAATTCCATTCCAAACCACATTCCATTCCATTCCATTTCATTCCATTTCACATTCCATTCCATTCCACTTTACATTTCATATCATTCCTTTCCATTTCACATTCCATTCCATTCCATTTCACAATGCATTCCACATTCCATTCCATACCTTTTCACATTCCATTCCATTTCACATTCTATTGCAATCCTTTTCACATTCCATTCCATTCCACTCCACATTCCATATTTCATTCCATTCCTTTCCACGTTCCATTCCACTCCTTTAAACGTTCCGTTCCACATTCCATGCCAAATTCCATTCCACTTTGCATTCCATTCCATTCCACATTCCATTCCATTCCCTTCCATATTACATTCCACATTCCATTACATTCGATTCCACATTCCTCTCCATTCCATTGCACATTCCAATACACATTCCACTTCATTCCATTTCACATTCCGTTCCATTTTGCATTCCACATTCTATTCCTCATACTATTTCATGACATTCCTCATTCCACTCCATTCCATTCCATTCCATATTCCATTCCACATTCCATTCCACATTCAATTCCACGCTCAATTCCATTCCATTCCATGTTCCATTCCACATTCCATTTCTTTTTACGTTCCACCTTCTATTACATGTTCCATTCCACATTCCCTTCCACGTTCCATTCCATTTTCCATTCCATTCCATTCCACATTAGATTCCACATTCCTTCCCATTCCATTCCTCATTCATTCCACATTCCATTCCATTCCATTCCACATTCCATTCCACGTTACATTACACGTTCCATTCCATTCCATTCCACATTGCATTCCATTCTACATTCCATTCCATTCCATTCCATTCCACATTCCATTCCATTCCGTTTCACATTCAATTCCATTCCATTCCACTTTCCATTGCACTCCATTCCACATTCTATTCCATTCATTTCCATTGCATTAAATTCCAAATCCCATTCCATTCCATTCCATTCCATAATCCATTCTATTTCATTCCACATTTCACTCCATTCCATTCCACTTTACATTCCACATTCCTTTCCATTCCAGAACACATTCCATTCCATTCCATTCCAAATTAGATGGAATTCCTTTACAAATTCCATTCCATTACATTTCACGTTCCATTCCATTCCATTCCAGTCCACATTCCAATCTATTATAATCCAAATTCCTTTCCATTCCATTCCACATTCCATTCCACGTTGCATTCCACTTTCCATTTTACAATGCATTCCACATTCAATTCCATTCCATTCCACGTTCTATTCCACGTTCCATTATACAATGCATTTCACATTCCATTCCTTTCCATTCCACATTCCACTCCACTCCATTCCATTCCACTTTCCATTCATTTCCATTCCACTTTCCATTCCGTTTCATTCCAAATTCCACTACACGTTCCATTCCACATTCCTTTCCATTCCATTCCACATTGCATTCCATTCCATTACAATTTCCATTCCACATTCCTTTCCATTCCATTCCACATTGCATTATATTCCATTCCACATTCCATTCCACATTCCGTTCCATTCCATTTCACATTCACTTCTATTCCATTCCAAATTCCATTCCACATTCCTTTCCTTTCCATTCCACATTCCATTCCACATTCTATTCCTTTCCATTCCGCATTCCATTCCATTCCATTCCATTCCATTCGACATTCCATTCCACATTTCATTCCACATTTCATTCCACTGCAATCCACATTCCATTCCACTGCATTCTAAATTCCATTCCTTTCCACTCCCCATTCCTTTCCACATTTCATTTCATTCCATACCACATTCCATTCCATTACATTCCTCATTCCATTCCACTTTCCATTGCATTCCATTCAACATTCCATTCCACTCCATTCCACTTTCCATTCCACTTTCCTTTCATTCCATTCCACATTCCTTTCCTTTCCATTCCAAAATTGAATTGAATTCCATTCCACATTTCATTGCATTTCACGTTTCATTCCATTCCATTCCTTTCCAGTTCACTTTCTATTCCACTACATTCCACATTCCATTTCATTCCATTCCACATTCCATTCCTCATTGCATTCCACATTCCATTCTACATTCCATTCCACATTCCATTATATTCCTTTCCACATTCCACTCCATTCCATTCCATTCCACATTCCATTCCATTCCATTCCACCATCCATTCCACATTCCAATCCATTCCATTCCATTCCTTTCCACATTCCATTCAATTCCCTTCCACTTTCCATTAAACTTTCCTTTCCATTCCGTACTACATTCCTTTCCACATTCCATTAGATTCCATTCAACTTTCCATAACATTACATTCCACGTTCCGTTCCATTCCATTCCATGTTCCATTTAACATTCCATTCCATTCCACTCCACTTTCCATTCCATCTTCCATTCCACGTTCCATTCTACCATCTCTTCCACGTACCATTCCAGTTTCATTCCATTGCATACCACTTTCCATTGCACATTACATTCCACATTCCATTCCACATTCCATTCCAGATTCCTTTCTACATTCCATTCCACATTCCATTCCATTCCATTCCAATTTCCACTCCGTTCCGTTCCATTCCACCTTCGATATTATTCCATTTCACTTCCCTTTACATTCCATTCCACATTCCATTCCATTGCATTCCATCCCATTCCACATTCCACTCCATTACATTCCACATTCCATTCCACATTTCATTCCACATTCCTTTTCATTCCATTCCACATTCCATTCCGTTCCATTCCACTTCTCATTCTGCATTCCATTCCATTCCATTGCATTCTATTCCATATTCCATTCCACATTCCATTCCATTCCATTCCATTCCATATTACATTCCATTTCATTCCACATCCCGTTCCACACTCCCTTCCATTTCATTCCATATTCCATTCCACATTCCATTCCTTTCCATTCCACATTCCATACCACTTCCCATTCCACAATACTTTCCGAATTCCATTTCATTCCATGATCCATTCCACTTTCCATTCCGCATTCCATTCCATTCCACGTTCCTTTCCACATTGCATTCCACGTTGTATTCCACATTCCATTCCAGTCGATTTCACATTCCATTCCACATTCCAGTCCATTCCATTCCACATTTCATTCCACCTCATTCCACATTCCATTCCACATTCCATTCCATTCCACAATACATTCCATTCCATGTTCCATTACACATTCCATTCCACTTTTCATTGCATTACAAGTTCCATTCCACAATCCATTCCACGTTCCATTTCACATTCCATTCCATTCCATTTAACGTTGAATTCAAGATTCCATTCCATTCCATTCCACATTCCATTCCATTCCATTCCACATTCAATTCCCTTGAATTCCAAATTCAATTCCGTTACATTCCACATTCCATTCCATTGCATTCCACGTTCCTTTCCATTCCATTCCAACTTGCATTCCCTTCCATTTCCTATTCCATTCCATTCCATTCCATGTTGCATTCCATTCCATTCCACGTTCCATTTCACATTCCATTCCATTAAATTCCACATTCCATTTCATTCCATTCCACTCCTGTCCACATTGCATTCCATTCCACTCCACATTGCATTCCATTCCACTCCACATTGCATTCCATTCCATTCCTTTCCACATTCCATTCAACTTTCCATTCCATTCCATTCCACATTCCATTGCTTTCCATTCCACGTTCCATTCCTCTTACCACTCAACATTCCATTCCATTCCATTCCACATTCCTTTCTGCATTACTTTACATTCCATTCCACTTTCCATTACACATTCCATTCCATCACATTCAACATTCCTTTCCATTCCACTTACCATTCCACATTCGTTTCCATTCCTTTTCACATTCCTTTCCATTGCATTCCATTCTGCATTCCATTCCATTCCACTTTCCATTCCAAATTTCATTCCACATTCCGTTCTACATTCCATTCCACATTCCATTCCCTTCCATTCCACATTACATTACATTCCACTTTGCTTTCCACATTCCATTCCTCATTGCATTCCATTCCATTCCACATTCAATTCCCTTCCATTCCACTTTCGTTCCACTTTCCATTCCACGTTCCGTTACTCGTTCCATTCCACGTTCCACTCCACGTTCCATTCCACATTCCATTCCACCTTCCATTTAATGTTCCATTATATACCATTGCACGTTCCAATCCACATTTCATTCCATTCCACCTCCCATTCCACACTCCATTCCACTCCAAGTTCCATTCCACCTTCCATTCTATGTTATATTCCACGTTCCAATCCAGTAAATTCCATGATCTCTTCCACATTTCTTTGCATTCCATTCCACATTCCGTTCCATTACACTCCACATTCAATTCCAATCCATTCCACATTCAAATTCATTCAACACTCAATTCCACTCCACATTTCTTTCCATTACATTCCATTCCATTCCACATCCCATTCCTTGCCATTCCACATTGCATTACATTCCATTTCACATTCCATTCCATTCCATTTCATTCAACATTTCATCCGATTCCATTCCACAATCCATTCCACATTCTATAGCATTCCATTCCACGTTCCATTGCATTGCATTCCACATTCCATTCCATTTCATTCTATTCCATTCCAGATTCCATTCCATTCCATTCCACATTCCATTGCATTCCATTCCACATTCCTTTTCCTTCCATTCCACGTTCTGTTCCACATTTCATTCTATTCTATTGCACGTTCCATTACATATTCCATTCAACATTCCATTCTATTCCATTCCATTCCATTCAACATTCCATTCCATTCCACATTGCATTCTATTCCACGTTCCATTCCATTCCATTCCACGGCATTCCATTTTCCATTACAGATTCCATTCCATTCCATTCCACATTCCATTCCATTCCATTCCATTCCATTCCACCTTCCATTACATTCCATTCCGCCTTCCATTCCACATTCCATTCCATTCCACATTCAATTAAATTCCATTCCACTTTCCATTGCATTCCATTCCATATTCCATTCCATTCCATCCCACACTGCATTCTCTTACATTCCAAATTCCATTCTGTTCCATTTCACATTCCATTCCATTCTTTTCCATCCCTTTCCACTTTTCATTCCATTCCATTTCACATTCCATTCCGTTCCATTCCACATTCCATTCCACTCCATTCCACATTCATTTGCATCAAATTCCAATTTCAATTCCGTTACATTCCACATTCCATTCCATTGCATTCCACGTTCCATTCCATTCCATTCCAAGTTGCATTCCCTTCAATTCCCCGTTCCATTCCATTCCATTCCATGTTCCATTCCATTCCATTCCACTTTCCATTCCATTCCATTCCACGTTCCATTCAACTTTCCATTCCATTCCATTCCACATTCCATTCTGTATTCCTTTCCTTTCCATTCCACTTTCCATTACACATTCCATTCAATCACCTTCAACATTCCATTCCATTCCACGTTCAATTCCACTTACAATTCCAAATTCCATTCCATTCCATTCCACATTCCATTTCATTGCATTCCATTCCGCATTCCATTCCATTCCACATTCCATTCCACATTTCATTCCACATTCCATTCAATTCCATTCCACATTCTATTCCATTCCATATTGCATTCCACATTCCTTTCCAGAGTCCATTCCACATTCCTTTCTACATTCCATTCCACATTACATTACATTCCTCTTTGCTTTCCACATTCCTTTCCACATTGTATTCGTATCCATTCCACATTCCATTCCACCTTTCTTTCCACATTGCATTCAATTCCATTCCATTTTCCATTCCATTCCACATTCCATTCCACATTCCATTCCACATTCCTTTCCACATACCATTCCGCTTTCCATTCTATTCCTTTCCATTCTGTTCCACAGTCCATTCCATTCCTTTCCACGTTCCATTCCTCATTACATTCCACCTTCCAGTCCATTCAATTTCATTCCATTACTTTCCATTCCACTTTGCATTCAATTCCATTACGTTCCATTCTACTTTACCTTCCATTCCATTTCACTTTCCATACCGTTCCATTCCACATTACTTTCCACATTCCGTTCCACATTACATTCCACGTTCCATTCCACATTCCATTCCACATTCTATTCCATTCCATTCCACCTTCCATTCCATTGCATTCCACATTCCATTCCTTTCCATTCCACATTCCATTCCGTTCCATTCCATTACAAATTCCATTCGATTCCATTCCATTCCACATTCCATTCCATTCCTTTGCAGATTCCATTCCTTTCTATTCTACATTATATTCCATTCCACATTCAATTCCATTCCACATTCCATTTCACATTCCATTCCACATTTCTTTGCATTCCATTCCACATTCCATTCCATTCTAATCCACATTCCATTCCATTCCATTTTACATACCATTCCATTCCATTGCATTCCCTTCCATTCCACATTTCGTTTCATTCCATTCCACATTCCATTCAACGTTCCATTCCACGTTCCATACCACATTGCATTTCATGCCACTCCACATTCCATTCCATAGCATTCCATTGCATTCCACTTTCCATTACAGATTTCGTTCCATTCCATTCCACATTTTATTCCCTTCCATTCTATTCCAGCTTCCATTCCATGCCATTCCGCATTCCATTTCACATTCCATTCCATTCCACATTCAATTCCATTACATTCCACATTCCTTTGCATTCCATTCCACATTCCATTCCATTCCATCCCACACTGCATTCTATTCCATTCCAAATTCCGTTCCATTCCATTCCACATTCCGTTCAATTCCATTCCACTTTCCTTTCCCTTCCGTTTCACATTCCATTCCATTCATACTACATTGCATTCCACATTCCATTCCATTCCATTCCACATTCCATTCCCTTCCTTTCCACATTCCATTCCACATTCCACTCCGTTCCATTCCATTCCGAATTCCATTCCATTCCATTCCACATTCCATTCCACGTTCCATTTCACGTTCCATTCCACGTTGCATTCCACATTCCATTCCACGTTCCTTTCCACGTTTCATTCAACTTTCCGTTCCACATTCCATTCCTCAGTCCTTTCCACATTCAATTCCACATTCTATTCCATTCCATTCCACATTCCATTCCCTACCATACCACATTCCATTCCCTTCGATACCACATTCCATTCCATTCCACATTCCAGTCCTCATTCCATTCCATTCCATTCCAGATTCCATTCCCTTCCATTCCACTTTCCATTCCACGTTCCATTACTCTTTCTATTCCACGTTCCTCTCCTCGTTGCATTCCATGTTCCATTCCACGTTCCATTAGGCGTTCCATTACATTCCCTTCCACATTCCATTCCACAATCCATTCCTTTCCATTCCACCTCCCATTCCACACTACATTCCACTCCACCTTCCATTCCGCTTTCCATTCCACGTTGCATACCACGTTCCAATCCATTACATTCCACGATCCCTTCCTCATTACGTTCCATTCCATTCCACATTCCATTCCATTACACTCCACGTTCCATTCCTATCCATTCCACATTCAAATCCATTCATCACTCTATTCCACTCCACATTTCTTTCCATTTCATTCCAATCCATTCCACATCCCATTCCATGATATTCCACACTGCATTGCAATCCATTTCACATTCCATTCCATTCAATTTCATTCAACATTTCATCCCATTCCATTTCATTCAACATTTCATCCCATTCCATTCCATATTCCATTACACCTTCCATGCCGTTCCATTCCACATTCCATTGCATTGCATTGCACATTCCATTCCATTTCATTCTATTCCATTCCAGATTCCATGCCATTCCATTCCGTTCCACATTCCATTCCATTCCATTCCATTCCACATTCCTTTCCCTTCCATTCCACGTTCTGTTCCACATTTCATTCCATTCTATTGCACGTTCCATTACACATTCCATTCCACATTCCTTTCTATTCCATTCCATTCCATTCCACATTCCCTTCCATTGCAATCCATAACGCATTCCTCTTTCCATTCCATTTCATTTCACGTTCCGTTCCATTCCACGTTCCATTCACTTTTCATTCCATGTTTCATTCCACGTTCCATTCCATTCCATTCCATGTTCTATTCCTCATTCCATTCCACGTTCCAATCCATTCCATTCCACATTCCAATCCATTCCTTTCCACATTCCCTTCCATCCCATTCCACATTCCATTCCACATTCCATTCCACACCATTTTGAGTACCATTTCATTCGACTTTACATTCCACTCCATTCAACCTTCCATTGCATTCCATCCCATGTTCCATTCCATTATATTCCACGTTCCATTATATTCCAGTTTCCAATCCATTCCCCATTCCACTCCATTCGATTCCAAGTTCTATTCCACGTTCCACTCCACCTTCCATTGCAAGTTGCATTCTGTGATCTATTTCATTCCATTACGCGTGCCATTCCTCATTCCATTCCACATTCCATTCCACATGCCATTCCATTCCATTCCACATTCCAATCCATTCCATTCGTTTCCATTCCACGTCCTATTCCATAATTCATTCCACATTCCATTCCATTCCATTCCATTCCACTTTCTGTTGCACATTCCATTTCACTTTCCATTGCATTCCATTCCACGTTCCATTCCATTCTATTCCATTCCACGTTCCTTTGCACATTCCATTTCACATTCCTTTCCATTCCGTTCCACATTCCATCCCATTCCAATAAACTTTCCGTTCAATTCCATTCCACCTTCCATTCCATTCCATTAAACACTGCATTCCAGTCCTTTGCATTCCACATTCCATTCTATTCCATTCCATTTCACATTCCATTCCATTTCTATCCGCTCCTTTCCACATTCCTTTGGATTCCGTTCCATTCCATTCCACAATCCATTCCACATTCCAATCCATTCCATTCCATTCCACGTTCCTTTCCACATTTCATTTCACCTTCCATTCCATTCCATTCCACATTCCATTCAATTCCAATAAACTTTCCATTCCATTCCTTTCCATTGCATTCCACGTTCAATTCCATTCCACATTCCATTGCATTCCATTCCACATTCCATTCCATTCCATTCCACATTCCGTTCCACATTTCATTCCACTCCATTCCACATTCTATTCCATTCCACTATCCATTCCACGCTCCTTTCCACTCCATTCCACGTTCCGTTAAACTCCACGTTGTATTCAAGTCCATTCCACGTTCCATTCCACATTCCATTCCACTTTCCATTTCACTCTCCTTCCGATTCCATTCCACATTAAATTCCTCATTCCACTCCACATTCCATTCCATTCCATTAAACATTCCATTCCACATTCCTTTCCACATTCCATTCCACATTCCATTCCATTCCATTAAATACCATTACAAATTCCATTCTTTTCAATTCCACATTCCATTCAATTCCAATTATTTGCCTTCCACATTCCCTTCCACATTCTATTCCATACCATTCCACATCCCATTCCACATTCCATTCCATTCCATTCCACTTTCCATTCCATTCCATTCCACATTCCCTTCCATTCCATTCCAGATTCCATTCCATTCCATTCCACATTCCCTTCCATTCCATTCCAGATTCCATTCCATTCCACCCACATTCCATTCCATTCCATTCGACTTTCCATTACAGATTCCATTTCACATTCCATTCCATTCCACTTCACACTCCCTTCCATTCCATTCCATTCCACATTCCATTCCACATCACATTCACATTCCATTTCATTCCATTTCTCATTCCATTCCATTCCAATTTCCATTCTATTCCATTCCAAATTCCATTCCATTCCATTCCACATTCCATTCCATTCCATTCTACTTTCCATTTCTTTCCATTCCACATTCGTTTCCAGATTCCATTCCATTCCATTGCACCTTCCATTCCATTCCATTCCATGTTCCATTCCACTTTACTTTCCACATTCCATTTCATTCCATTCAACATTCCATTCCGCCTTCCATTCCATTCAATTAAACATTCTATTCCACATTCCATTCCATTCCATTCCATGTTCCATTCCATTCCATTCTATTCCATTCCATTCCACGTTCCATTCCACATTCCATTCCATTCAATTCTGCATTCCTTTCCACTCCATTCCACATGGGATTCCATTCCAATCTGTTCCATTCCACATTCCATTACATTCCATTCTCCATGTCATTCCATTCCATTCCACGTTCTTACCCATTCCATTCCACCTTGCATTCTATTCCATTCCCTGTTCCATACATTCGATTCCTCCTTCCATTCCATTCCATTCTATTTTCCGATCCATTCCATTCCACATTACATTCCACTGCACAATCCTTTCCATTCCACGTCCAATTCCATTCCATTCCATTCCACTCCACATTCCAATCCATTCCGTGTTCCATTCCATTCACTCCCATTCCACATTCCATTCAATTTCATTCCACATTCCATTCCATTCCATTGCAAGTTCCATTCAATTCAATTCCATTCCACTTTCCATTCTTTTCCATTCCACATACCATTCCACATTGCATTTCATTTCTTTCCATTCCATTGCACATTCCATTGCGCATTCCCTTCCACGTTCCATTAGACATTCCATTCCACGTTCCATTTGACGTTTCATTCCACGTAACATTCCAAGTTCCATTCCAGGTTCCAATCCACGTTCCATTCCACATTCGATTCCATTCTACTCCATTCCATTCCAGATTCAATTTCACATTCCATTCCATTCCACTTCACATTCCTTTCCATTCCATTCCATTCCACATTCCATTCTATTCCATTTCACTTTCTATTCCATTCCATTCCATTCCACATTCCATTCCACATCACATTCACATTCCATTTCATTCCATTTCTCATTCCATTCCATTCCAATTTCTATTCTATTCCATTCCACATTCCATTCCATTCCATTCCACATTCCATTCCATTCCATTCTCCTTTCCATTTCTTTCCATTCCACATTCGTTTCCAGATTCCATTCCGTTCCATTGCACCTTCCATTCCATTCCATTCCACGTTCCATTCCACTTTACTTTCCACATTCCATTTCATTCCATTCAACATTCCATTCCGCCTTCCATTCCATTCAAATAAACATTCTATTCCACATTCCATTCCATTCCATTCCACGTTCCATTCCATTCCATTCTATTCCATTCCATTCCACTTTCCATTCCACATTCCATTCCATTCAATTCTGCATTCCTTTCCATTCCATTCCACATGGGATTCCATTCCAATCTGTTCCATTCCACATTCCATTACATTCCATTCTCCATGTCATTCCATTCCATTCCACGTTCTTATCCATTCCATTCCACCTTGCATTCTATTCCATTCCCTGTTCCATACATTCGATTCCTCCTTCCATTCCATTCCATTCTACTTTCCGATCCATTCCATTCCACATTACATTCCACTGCACAATCCTTTCCATTCCACGTCCAATTCCATTCCATTCCATTCCACTCCACATTCCAATCCATTCCGTGTTCCATTGCATTCACTTCCATTCCACATTCCATTCAATTCCATTCCACATTCCATTCCATTCCATTGCAAGTTCCATTCAATTCAATTCCATTCCACTTTCCATTCTTTTCCATTCCACATACGATTCCACATTGCATTTCATTCCATTCCATTCCATTGCACATTCCATTGCGCATTCCCTTCCACGTTCCATTAGACATTCCATTCCACGTTCCATTTGACGTTTCATTCCACGTAACATTCCAAGTTCCATTCCAGGTTCCAATCCACGTTCCATTCCACATTCGATTCCATTCTACTCCATTCCATTCCACATTTCATTTCACATTCCACTCCATTTCATTACAAATTACATTCCACCTTCCATTCCACAGTCCATGCCATATTGCATTCCATTCCATTCCACATTCCATTCCACATTCCATTCCATTCCATTCGATATTCCATTCAAAGCCATTCCAAATTCCGTCCCATTCCATTCCACTTTCTTTTCCATTCCACATTCCATTCCATTCCATTCCATTCCTCATTTGATTCCATTCCATACCACGTTCAATTCCATCTCATTTCATATTCCATTCCACATTCCATTCCATTGCATTCCACATAGCATTCCACATTCTATTGCACAATCCATTCTACCTTCCATTCCATTCCACGTTCCATTACACATTCCATTCCACATTCCATTCCATTCCACTTTCCATTCCATATTCCTTTCCACCACCCATTCCACATTCCATTCCATCCCATTCTGCGTTGCATTCCACATTAAATTGCATTCCATTCCAAAATCCATTCCATTTCTTTCCACATTCCATTCAACATTCCATTACATTCCATTTCACATTCCATTCAAAATTCCATTCCACATTCCACTGCATTCCATTCCATTCCACATTCCATTCCACATTCCATTCCATTGCATTCCACAATGCATTGCAAGTTCCATTCCACGTTCTGTTCCACGTTCCATTCCACGTTCCATTACAGTTACAATTCCACGTTCCATTCCATTCCGTTCCACATTGCATTGCAATATAGTACACATTCCATTCCATTGCATTCCACATTCCATTCCACAATCCTTTCCATTCCATTCCACGTTCGATTCCATATTCCCCTCCATTACATTCCGCGTTCCATTCCATTCCCTTCCAAGTTCCATTCTATATTCCATGCCACGTTCCATTCTTCCTTCCTTTCCATGTTTCGTTCCATTCCATTGCAAATTCAATTCCATTATACATTCCATTCCACTGCATTCCATTCCATTCCACATTCCATTCCAATCCACATTCCATTCCACATTCCATTGCATTCCATTCCACATTCCATTCCATTCCATTCCATTCCACTTTCCATTCTATTCCATTCCACATTCCATTCCACTCCATTGCACATTCCCTTCCACATTCCATTCCATTGCATTCCACTTTCATTTCAACATTCCATTCCATTCCTCTCCACATTCTATTCCATTCCACATTCCATTCCAGTCCATTCCAATTCATTCCATTTCGCATACCATTCCACATTTCATTCCATGCCACATTTCATTCCATTCCTTTCCACATTCCATTCCATTCCATTCCACATTGCATTCCATTCCATTCCACTCCACATTCCATTCCATTCCATTCCACATTGCATTCCATTCCTTTCCATTCCACATTTCATTCCCTTCCATTCCACATTCCATTCCATTCCATTCCATTTTATTCCAATCCACATTCCATTCCATATTCCATTCCATACCACTCCACATTCCATTCCATTCCACTCCACAATCCATTCCACTCCACTCCACATTGCATTCCCACTCAACTTTCCATTCCATATTCCATTCCATTGCTTTCTACTTTCCATTCAACTCCATTCCACATTCCATTCCATTCCATTTCTCTTTCAATTCCATTCCATTCAATTCCCGTCCATTTCACATTCCATTCCATTCCACTCCACATTCCATTCCATTTCATATTCCATTCCATTCCACTCCACATTCCATTCCATTGCATTCCACATTCCATTCCATTCTATTCCACATCATTCCACATCCCATTCCATTCCATTCCATTTCATTCAACATTCCATTCCATTTCACTTTCCTTTCCATTCCATTTCATATTCCATTCCACATTTCGTTACATTCCATTCCATTCCAGTCCACATTCCATTCCATTCCACATTACATTCCATGCCATTCCACATTCCATTCCTTTCCACATTCTATTCCACATTCCATTCCATTTCATTCCACATTCCATTCCGTATTCCATTCCATTCCATTCCACATTCTATTGTACATTCCATTCCATTGCATTGCAGTTCCATTCCAGTCCATATTCCATTCCTTTCCATTCCATTCCACATTACATTTAATTCCATTCCACATTCTGATCCAATCCATTACACATTGCAGTGCATTCCAATCCACATTCCATTCTATTCCATTCCACATAATATTCCATTCCACAATCCATTCCACATTACATTCCATTCCACATTCCATTTCATTCCACTCCATTGCACATGTCATTCCATTCCATTCCACATTCCATTCCATTCCATTCCTTTCCATTCCTTTCCATTCCGTTCCATTCAATTCCAAATTCCGTTCCATTCCTTTCCATTCCACATTGCTTGCCATTCCATTCATTTCCATTCCACATTCCATTCCACATTCCATTCCATTCCATTCCACATTCCATTTCATTCCACTACATTGCACATGTCATTCCATTCCATTCCACATTCCATTCCATTCCATTCCACCTCGATTCCACATTCCTTTCCATTCCATTCCACATTCCCAAACATTCCATTCCCCGCCATTCCACATTACATTCCACCTTCCATTCCATTGCATTTCAAATTCCATTCCAGATTCCATTCCATTCCACATTGCATTCCACATTCCTTTCATTTCCATTCCACATTACATTCCATTCCACATTCCATTCCACATTCAATTGTATTCCATTCCACATTCCATTCCACATTCCATTCCAATCCATTCCACCGTCCACTTCATTACATTCCAGACCACATTCCATTCTATCCCATTCAGTATTCCATTCCACATTCCATTCCTTATACCATTCCACTTCCCTTCCATGTTCCATTCCAGTTTCCATTCCAGTTTCCATCCCATTGCGCTCCACAATGCATTCCTCATTCCATTTCTTTCCATTCCACGTTCCATTCCCCATTCCATTCCATTCTACGCCGCATTCCATTCCATTCCATTCCATATAGCATTCCACTTTCCATTGCACATTCCATTCCAGGTTCCATTCCACGTTCCGTTCCACTTTCCATTTCACATTCCGTTCCACCATCCATTCCATTCCATTCCACATTGCATTCCACATTCCATTCCACATTCCATTCCATTAAATTCCACATTCCATTCCACATTGCATTCCATTGTGATCCACATTCCATTCCACATTCCACTCCACGTTCCTTTCCAAATTACATTCCATTCCATTCCACTTTCCATTCCACATTACATTGCAATCCATTCCACATTCCATTTCATTCCTTTCCATTCCACATTCCATTCCAATTCATTCCACCTTTCTTTCCATTGCATTCCACATTGCATTCCATTCCATTCCACGTTCCATTCCACTTTTCATTCCACATTCCATTCCATGTTCCATTCCACTTTGCACTACACTTTCCAGTCCATTCCATTACACGTTCCATTCCACGTTTCATTCCACGTTCCATTCCAATTTCCATTCCACTTTACGTTCCCCATTCTATCCCATTCATTTGCACATTCCAATGCTTTCCATTCCTCATCCATTCCATTCCATTTCACATTCCATTGCAATCCTTTTCACATTCCATTCCATTGCATTCCACATTCCATTCCATTCCATTTCACAATCCAACCCATTCCATTTCACATTCCATTCCAGATTCCATTCCACGTTCCATTGCATTCCATTCCACATTCCATTCCACATTCCATTCCACATTCCATTCCATTCCATTCAACTTTCCATTCCACATTCCATTCCATATTCCATTCTATTCCATTCCACATTCGATTCCATTCCATTCCATATTCCACTCCATTCCACTCCACATTCCATCCTATTCCATTCCACATTCCTTTCCATGGCATTCCACATTCCATACCACATTCCATTCCATTCCATTCCACTTTCCTTTCCATGCCATTCCATATCCCTTTCCACTTTCCATTCCATTCCATTCCACATTTCATAACATTCCATTCATTTCCAGGCCTTATTCCATTCCATTTCTTTGCATTCCACATTACATTCCATTTCATTCCGCAATCCATTCCATTCCATTCCTCTTTCCATTCCATTCCATCACACGTTACATTCCACCTTCCATTCCCTTTCCAATCCACGTTCCAATTCGCTTTCCATTCCACATTCCATTACACTCCATTCATTTCCACATTCCATTCCACATTCCATTCCATTGAATTCCAAATTGCATTCCATTCCATTCCACATTCCATTCCATTCATTTCCAAATTCAATTCCATTCGATTCCATTCACTTCCAAGTTACATTCCACGTTCCATTCCATTCCATTCCACGTTCCATTCCATTCCACATCCCTTTCCACATTCCATTCCTATCCGGTCCACATTACACATTCCATTTCACGTTCCATTCCACTTTCCATTCCATGGTCCATTCCACGTCCCATTCCATGTTCCCTTCCATTCCAGCCTGCATTCCATTCCACGTTCCATTCCATTCCATTCCAAATTGCATTCCATCCCATTACACCTTCCATTACACATTCCATTCTTTTCCATTCCACTTTCCATTACACTACATCCCACATTCCATTCGTCATTACATTCCGTTCCATTCTACATTCCATTGAAATCCATTACACATTCCATTCCACATTCCATTCCATTCCATTCCCTATTCCATTCCATCACATTCCACAATCCATTGCATCACACTCCGTTACATTCCACATTGCATTGCACATTCAATTCTATTCCATTCCATTCCAAATTACATTCCATTCCAATCCATATTCCATGCCATTCCATTCCACATTCCATTGCTTTCCATTCCACATTCCATTATATTCCATTCAATTCCACATGCCATTCCACATTCCAATGCATTCCATTTCACATTCCATTCCATTGCATTCCATTCACTTGCAAATTCCATTCCACATTCCTTTTCATTCCTTTCCACATTGCATTCCATTCCCCATTCCATTCCATTCCACTTTCCATTCCATACCATTCCATTTCAATCCATTCCATTCCACTTTCCACTCAATTCCATTCCACGTTCCATTCCTATCCATTGCACATTCCATTCCATTCCATTCCACATTCCATTCCAATTTCCACTCCATTCCATTCTACATTCCATTCCAAATTCCATTACATTCCATTTCACATTGCATTGCATTCCATTCCACACTCCATTCCACATTGCATTGCATTCCATTCCACACTCCGTTCCACATTCCTTTACACATTCTATTTCATTCCATTCCAGTCCACATTCCATTCCATTCCTTTCCATTCTGCATTCAATTCCATTCCATTCCACATTCCATTCGAAATTCCATTCAATTCCTCATTCGATTCCGTTCCATTCCACATTACATTCTGCATTCCATTCCATATTCCATTCCATTCAATTACACATTCCATTCCCTTCCATTCCATATTCTATTCCATGTCATTCCACATTTCATTCCACATTCAACTCCATTTCATTCCACATTCCATTTGATGCCATTGCACTCCAGACCACATTCCATTCCATTCCACATTCCATTGCGTTACATTGCATTTTCCATTCTATTCCACAGTCGATTCCATTCCATTCTATTCCAGTCCGCTTTCCATTCCATTCCAATCCATTCCATTCCACATTCCATTCAATTGCATAACATCTTCCTATCCGTTCCATTCAACATTCCATTACATTCTATTCCACTTTCCATTCCATTCCATTCCAAGTTTCCATTCCGCGTTCCATTCCACGCTCCTTTCCACGTTCCATTCGATGTTCTATTCCATACCATTCTATTCCACATTCCATTCCATTCCATTCCATTCCAGATTGCATTGCACATTCTATTCGATTCCATTCCACTTCATATTCCATTCCTTGTTCCATTCCATGTTCCATTCCACATTCCTTTCCATGTTCCATTCCGCGTTCAATTCCACGTTACTTTCCACTTTACATTGTGCCTTTCATTCAACATTCCATTCCATTCCATTAAACATACCATTCCACATTCCATTCCAATCCATTACACTTTCCATTTGACATTCCATTCCGTTCCATTCCACGTTCCTTTCCACTTTCCATTCCTTTCCATTTCTGTCCGTATTCCATTCCATTCCATTCCATTCCACATTCCATTACCTTCCATTCTTCATTCCATTATATTCCACTCCACACTGCATTCCATTCCATTTCACAATCCATTCCTTCCCACTTTCCATTCCATTCCACATTCCATTCCACATTCCCTTCCATTGCATTCCACATTGCAATCCATTCCATTCCACATTCCATTCCATTCCATCCCACATAGCACACTGAAATCCATGTTCCATTTCACGTTCCATTCCACTTTCCATTGCATTCCATTCCACATTCCATTCCACATTCAATTTCATTCAATTCCACCTTTCATTCCATTCCATTCTACCATCAATTCCATTCAATTCCAAGTTCCATAACATTCCATTCCACGTACCATTCCATGCCTTTCCACGTTCCTTTCCCAATTCCATTCCATTCCACATTCCAATCTATTCCATTCTATATTGTATTGTATTCCATTCCACTTTCCATTCCACATCACATTCCGTTGCATTCCACATTGCATTCCATTGCATTCCATTCCACATTCCATTAATTTCCATTCCACGTTCTATTTCATTCCATTCCGTGTTCCATTCCATTCCATTCAATGTTCCATTCCACATTCCATTCCATCCCAAATTCCGTTGAATTCCACTTTCCATTCCATTCCATTCAACTTGCCATTACACGTTCGATTCCATTCCATTCCACATTCCATTCCACATTCCGTTCGACATTCCAATTAAATTCCAAACTCCATTCCATTTCATTCGACTTTCGATTCCATTCCATGTTAAATTCCATTCCATTCCACAATCCATTGCATTCCATTCCACATTGTATTCCAATCCATTCCACATTCCATTCCATTCTGTTCCATTGCACATTGCATTCCATTCCTTACCACATTCAATTCCATTCCTTTCCATATTCCATTGCAAATTCCATTCCATTCCATTTCACATAGAATATAGAATGGAATTTGGAATGGAATCTGCAATGGAATATAATTGAATGTGGAATGGAAAGTCGAATGGAATCCAATGGAAAGTGCAATGGAATGTGTAATGGAATGGACTGAAATGAGGAATGGAATGTGTAATGGAATGGAATGGAATGAGGAATGGATTTGAATGGAATGCGGAAAGGAATGTGGAATGGAATTGAATGTGGAATGGAATGAAATGAATTGTGGAATTGAATGGAAAGGAATGTGGAATGGAATGTGCAATAGAATGGAACGGAATTTGGAAAGGAAAGTCGAATGAAATGGAAAGGAATGTGGAATGGAAGAGAATACAATGTGAAATGGAAAGGAATGGAATGTGGAATGGAATCTGGAATGGAATGGAGTGGAATGTGCAAAGGAATGTGGAATGGAATGGAAAGTGGAGGGGAATGGAACGGAATTTGTAATGGAATGGGTGGAATGGAATGGAATGTGGAGTGACATGGAATGGAATGTTGAATGGAATGTGGAATGAAATGGAATGAAATGGAATTAAATATACAATGGAATGGAATGGAACAGAATTTGGAATGGAAAGGAATTGAATGGAATGGAGTGGAATGTGGAATGGAAAGTGGAATGGAATGGAATGAAAAGTGGAATGGAATGGAACGTGGAATGGAAAGGAATGGAATGTGGAATGGAATGGAATGGAAGTTGAATGAAAAGGAATGCAGTGGAATGTGGAAGGGAATGTAATGGAATGTGGACTTGAATGTAATGGAATGTGGAATGGAACGTGGAATGGAATGTGGAATGCAACATTGAATGGAAAGTGAGATGGAATGTTTAATGGAATGTGGAATGGAATGTGGAATGGAATGGATTCTGGAATGTGGAATGGAAAGAAATGGAATGTGAAATGGAAAGGATTGGAGTGTTGAATGGAATGGAATGGAATGTGGAAATGAATGGAATGGAATGTGGAATGGAATGGAATAGACTGTGGAAAGGAATGGGCTGGAATGTTGAATGGAATGGAACAGAATGGAAAGGAATCGAGTGTGGAATGGAATGGAATGGAATGGAATGGAATTTGGACTGCAATGGAAAGGAATGTAATGTGTAATGGAATATAATCAATTGTGAAATGGATTGTGGAATGGAATGGAATGGAATGAAATGTGGAATGGAATAGAATGGAAAGGAATGAAATGTGGAATAAGAATGAATGGAATGTGGAGTGGAATGTTGAATGGAATGAGATAGAATGTGGAATGGAAAGTGGAATGGAACGTGGAATAAAATAGAATGAAATGTGGAATTGAATGCAGAATGAAATGGAATGGAATGTGGAATGGAATGTGCAATGGAATGGAATGGAATGTGGAAGATGAACGTGGAATGAAATGGAATGGAATGGAATGTGGACTTGAATGGAATGGAACGGAAGATGGAATGGAACGGAAGATGAAATGGAATGTGGAAGGGAATGGAATAGAAGTAGGAATGGAATGGAATGCAATGGATTATAGAATGGAATGTGGAATGGAATAGAATAGAATGAGGAATGGAATGGAATGGAGTGTAAATTGGAACGGAATGTAGAATGAAATGCAATGGAATGTTTAATAGAATGTGTAATGGAAAGGAATGGAATATGGAATTTAATGTGGAAAGGAATGGAATGGAATGTGGAATTGAATGGAATGGAACGTGGAATGGAATGTGGAATGGAATGTGGAAAGGAATGGAATGGAATTTGGAATGGAATAGAATGGAACATGGTGTGGAACGTGGAATGGGACGTGGAATGTAAAGTGCAAAGGAACATGGAATGGAACATGGATAGGAATGGATTGGAATTGAATGTGGAATGGAATGCAATTGAATGTGGAACGCAATGCAATGTGTAATGGAATGGAAAGGAATGTGGAATCGAATGGAATGGAACAGAATGTGGACTGGAATGGAATGGAATGGAATGTGGAATGGAGTGAAATCGATTGTGAAATGGAAAGTGGAATGGAATTGAATGGAATGTAATGTGGAATGGAATGGAATTGAAAGGAATGAAATGTGGAATGGGATAGAGTGTATTGTGAAATGGAAGTTCAAATGGAATGGGATGGAATGTTGAATGGATTGTGAAATGGAAAGTGGAATGAAATGTGAAATGGAATGTAATGTAACAGGTAATGGAATGTGGAATGGAATGGAATGGAATGTGGAATGGAAAGTTCAATGGAATGTAATGGAATGTGGAATGGAAAGTGGAATGGAAAAGAATGGAATGGAATGTGGATTGAAATGGAATGGAATGTGGAAGGCAATGGAATGTAATGGAATGTAATGGAATCTGGAATGGTATGGAATGGGATGGAATGGAATGGAAAGGAAAGTGGAATGGAATGGGATGGAATGGAATGGAAAGGAAAGTGGAATGGAATGAAAAGTAATATAGAATTGAATGGAATGGAATGTAAGGTGGAATGGAATGGAATGGAATTGAAAGTGGAATGGAATGTGGTATGGAACGGAATCGAATGAGGAATAGAATGGAATGAAATGGAATGTGGAATGGAATGTAGAATGGAATGGAATGGAATGTTTAGTGGAATGTGGGATGTAATGGAGTGGATTTTGGAATGGAATCTGGAAAGGAATGGAATGGAATGCGGAATAGAATTTTGAAGGGAATAGAATGGAGTGAAATGTGGAATGGAATATTTAGTGGAATGTGGGATGTAATGGAGTGGATTTTGGAATGGAATCTGGAAAGGAATGGAATGGAATGCGGAATAGAATTTTGAAGGGAATAGAATGGAGTGAAATGTGGCATGGAATGGAATGATATCTGGAATTGTATGTGGAATGGAACGTCAAATTCAATGGAATGGAATGTGGAATGGAATGGATTGGAATACGCAATGGAATGTGGAATGGAATATAATGGAATGTGGAATGAGATGTGAATAGCAATGTGGAATGAAATGTGGAATGGAATATGAAATGGAATGTTGAATGGAATGTGGAATGGAATGGAATGAAATGTGTCATGGAATGTGGAATGGAATGGAATGGAAAGTGGAATGGAAGGTGGAATGGAATGTGGAATGTAAAGTGGAATAGAATGTAACGGAATGGAATTTAATGTGTAATGCAAGGTGCAATGTGACGCGGAATGGATTGGAGTGGAATGTGCCATGGAACTTGGAATGGTAGGGAATAGTACGCGCAAGGTAACATGGAATGGAACGTAGAATGGAACTTGGAATTCAATGTGGAAGGGAGTATGGAATGGAAAGTGCAATGGAATGGAATGGAACGTGGAATGGAATGGGATGGAATGTGGAATGGAAGGGAATGGAATGTGGAATAGAATCTGGTAAGGAATGTGGAATGGAATCTGGAATGTAATTGAATGGAATGTGGAATAGAATGGAATGGAATGGAATGTGGAAGAGAATGGAATGGAATGGAATGTGGAATAAAATGGAATGGAAAGGAACTGTATGCGGAATGGAATGGATTGGAATGTGGAATGCAATGAAGAGGAACTAAATGTGAATCTGAATGGAGAGGTATGTGGAAAGGAATGGAATGGAATGTGGAATGGAATGGGACATGAAATGGAATGTGGAATGGATTGCGGAATGGAATGTGGAATGGAATGGAATGAGGAATGGAAGGTGGAAAGGAATGTGGAATGGAATGTGGAATAGAATGGAATGGAATGCAATCAGGAATGGAATGTGGAAAGTAATGGAATGGAATGTGGAATGGAATGGAATGGAATGTGAAATGGAATGTGCAATGGAATGTGGAATGGAAAGTGGAATGTAATGGAATGGAACGTGGAAAGGAAAGTGGAGTGGAACGAGGAATGGAACGTGGAATGGTATGTGAAATGCAATGGAATGCAATATGGAATGGATTACGGAATCGAATTGAGTGGAATGTGGAATGGAATGAGGAATAGAATGGAATGGAATGTACTTGGATTGTGGAATGGAATGTGGAAAGGAATGGAATTTGGTTGGAATGTGGAATGGAATGTGGAATGGACTGTAGAATGAAATGTGCAATGGAATGCGCAAAGGAACGGCATGGAATGGGGAATGGAATGTGGATTGGAATGCGGAATGGAATGGAATGTAACGTGGAATTGAATGTGTAAAGGAACGGAATAGAAAGTGGAATGGAATGTGCAATGGAATGTGGAATGCAATGTAATGGAATGTGGAATGGAATACAGAGTGGAATGCAATGTGGAGTGGAATGGAATGGAATGTGGAATGGAATGCAATGGATTGTACAGTGGAATGTGGAATGGAATGGAATGGAAAGTTGTATGGAATGTAGAATGGAATGTGGAATGGAAAGTGGAATGGAAAGGAATGGAATGTTTAATGGAAAGTGGAATGGAATGGAAAGGAAAGTGGAGTCGGGAGTGGAATCAAATGTGGAAAGTAATGGAATGGAATGGAAAGAAATTTGCAATGGAATGGAATGGAATGTGGAATGGAATGGGAAATGGAATGTGAAATGGACTTAAATGGAATGTGGAATGGAATGTGGAATGGAAAATGAAAAGGAATGTGGAATGGAATGGAATGGAATGTGAAATGGAACGTGGACTTGAATTTAATGGGACGTGAAATGGAACGTGGAATGGAATGGAATGGAACGTGGACTGGAACGTTGAATGGAATGTGGAATGGAAAGTGGAATGGAATGTGGAATGGATCGTGGAATAGAATGTGGAATGGAACGTGAAATGGAATGGAATGAAACATAGAATGGAACATGGAATGGAACTTGGAAAGGAATGTGGAATTCAACGCGGCATGGGATGTGCAATGGAACGTGCAATGGAACGGAATGGAATGTGGAATTGAATATGGAATTCAGTGTGGACTGGAACGTGGAATGGAATGGAATGGAATGTGGAATGGAATGGAATGGAATGTGGAATGGAATGTGTAATGGAATGTGGAATGGAATGGAATGAATTGTGGAAAGAAATGTGGATTGGAGTGGACTGGAATGTGGAATGGGAAGTGGAATAGAATTTAATGGAAAGTGGAGTGGAAGGTGGAATGGAATGGAATGGAATGGAATGTGGAATGGAATGGAATGGAATGTGGAAAGGAATGTGGAATGGAATGAAATGAAATGTGGAATGGAATGTTGAGTGGAATGGAATGTTGATTAGAATGGATTGGAATGGACTGCAGAATGGAATGTGGAATGGAATGTGGAATAGAATGGAATTGATTGGATTGTAATGTGAAATGGCATGTGAATTGGAATGTAACGAAATGTGGAAAGGAAAGTGGAAAGAAATGCAATGCAATGAGAAAGGAATGTGGATTTGAATGTGGAATGCAATTTGGAATGTATTGCATAATGGAATGTGGAATGGAAATTGGAATTCAATGTAATGGAATGGAATGTTGAATGGATTTTCAATTTGAATGCAAAGGAATGTGGAATGCAATATGGAATGAAATGCAATGCAATGAGAATGGAATGTGGAATGGAACGTGGAACAGAATGGAATGGAATGTGGAATGGAATGTGGAATGGAATGTGAAATGTAATGTGGAATGGAACGGAATATAATGTGGAATGTAATGTGGAATGTAATGTGGAAGGCAAAGTGGAATGGAATGGAATGGAATGTGGAATGGAACGTGGAATGGAACATGGAATGGAACGTGGAATGGGATGTTCAATGGAATATGGAATGGAAAGTTGATTGGAATGGAATGGACCTTGGAAATGAACGTGGAAAGGACTGGAATGGAATGTGGAATGGAACGTAGAATGGAACTTGGAAGGGAGTGTGGAATGGAACGTGGAATGCAATGTTGAATGGAATGTGGAAGGGTTTGTGGAGTGCTATGGCATGGAATGGAATGGAAAGTGGAATGGAACGTGCAATGCCTCATGGAATTGAATGAGGAATGGATCATGGAATGGAACATGAAATGGATTGTGGAATGGAATGTGGAATGGAATATAGAATGGAAGGTGAAATTGAATGGAATGGAATGTTGATTGGAACATGGTGAGGAAAGCAATGGAATGTGAAATGGAATGTAGAATGTAATGGAATGGAATGTGAAATGGAATCTGGAAAGGAAAGTGGAATGGAATGGAATGGAATGTGAAATGGAACGTGGAATATAATGGAATGGAATATGGAATGGAACATGGAGTTGAAACTGGAACGGAAACAAGAATGGAATGTGGAATGGAAAGGGCAATGGAATATGGAATGGAACGTGGAATTTAATGGAATGGAAAGTGGAATGGAAAATGAAAGAATGGAATGGAAATTGGATTGGAATGTGGAATGGAATGTGGAATGGAACGTGGAATAGAATGTGAAATGGAATGGATTGGAATTTGGAATCGAATGGGATGGAACTTGGAATTCAATGTAGAATGGAATGTGGAATGCAACGTGGAATGGAAAGTGGAATGAAATGAAATGGAACGAGGAATGGAATGTGGAATTGAATGGAAAGGAATGTGGAAAGGAATGGAATGGAATGTGGAATGGAAAGGAATGGAACATGAAATGGGTCGTGGAATGGAACGTGGAATGGAATGTGGAATGCAATGGAATGGAATGTAGAATGCAATGGAATGGAAAATGGAATGTTATTAAATGGGGTGCAATGTGGAATGGAATGTGAAATGGAATGTGCAATGGAATGGAATGGGATGCAGAAAGCAATGGAATGGAATGGAATGGAAGGTGGAATGGAACGTGGAATGGAAAGTGGAATGGAACGTGTAATGGAATGTGGAATGGAATGTGGAATGAAATGGAATGGAATGTGGAATGGAATGTGGAATGGAAGGTGGAATAGAATGTGGAATGGAATGGAATGGGCTGTGGAATGAAATGTGGAACGGAATGTGGAATGGAATGCCAAGTGGAGTGTTGAATGGAATGTGCAATGGAATGCAATGGAAAATCGAATGGAATGTGGAAAGGAATGTCGAAGGGAACTTGAAATGGAAGGCAATAGAATGTGGAATGGAACGTGGAATGGAATGGAGTGGATGACGGAATGGAACGTGGAATGGAACGTGGAATGGGATGGAATGCAACGTGGAATGGAATGTGGAATGGAATGTGGAAAGAATGGACTGTGGAAAGGAATGGAATGGAAAGTAGAATGGAATGCAATGGAAGGTGGAATGAAATGGAATTGTCTGTGATATGGAATGTGGAATGGAATGTGGAATGGAATGGAATGGAATGCGGAATGGAAAGAAATGGAACGTGGAATGGAATGGAATGGAATGTGGAATGAAATGGAAAGAAAGATGGAATGAAATTGTTTCGAATGTGGAATGAAATGGAAAGTAATGTGGAATGAAATGGAATGGAATGGAATGGAATGTGGAGTGGAATTTGGATGGGAATGGAATGGAATGTGGAACGGAGTGTGGAATGGAATGGAATGGAATGTGGAATGAAATGTTGAATGCAATGGAATCGAATGTGGAATACTATGTGGAATGGTATATAATGGAATGTGGAATGGAATGTGGAATGGAATGGAATGTGGAATGGAAAGGAATGTGGAATGGACAGTGGAATGGAATGCGGAAATGTAAGTGGTATGGAATGAAATGGAAAGTGGAATGGAACGTGGAATGCAATGGAAAGGAATGAGGAATGGAATGGAATGGAATGTAGAATGGAATGTGCAATGAAATCGAATGGAACATGGTATGGAATGTGTAATGGAAAGCAATGGAATGTGGAAAGGAACGTGAAATGCAATGGAATTGAAGGTGGAATGGAAAGTGGAATATAATGTGGAATGTATTGTGGAATGGAATGGAATGGAACATGGAAGGTAATGGAGAAGAATGTGGAAAGGAATGCGGAATGAAATGCAATGGAAAGAGTAATGGAACGAAATGGAATCTGGAATGGAATGTGGAATGGAATGTGCAAAGGAACGGAGTGGATTGTGGAATGGAGGGTGGAATGGAATGGAATGGAATGTGGAGTGGAATGGAACAGAAAGTGGAATGGAATGTGGAATGGAATGTGGAATGGAAAAGAATGTAATGTGGGATGGAATGTGTAAACGAATGTGGAATGGAACGGAATGTGGAATGGAACGTGAAATGGAATGGAATGGAATGTGTAAAGGAATGTGGAAAGGAATGTGGGAAGGAATGTGGAATCGAACGTAATGGCATGTGAAATGGAATGGAATGGAATGCGGAATGAAATGGAAAGGAACGTGGAATAGAACACGGAATGGAATATGGAATGGAATGTGGAATGGAATGGAATGGAATGGAAAAGATTTGGAATGAAATGGAATGGAAAGTGGAATGCAATGGGATGGAAAGAAAGAAGAAATTGAATAGAAAGGAATGTGGAATGGAATGGAATGGAAAGTGGAATGGAATGGAATGGAATGTGGAATGGAACATGCAACGGAACGTGGAAAGGAATTTGGAATTGAACGTGGCATGGAATGTGGAATGGAATCTGCAATGGAACAGAATGGAATGTGGAATGGAATGTGAAATTGAGTGTGAATTGGAACTTGGAGTAGAATGGAATGGAATGTGGAATGGAACATGCCATTGAACATGGAATGGAATGGAATGGAATGTGGAATGGAAGGTGGAATGGAATTGAATGCAATGGAATGGAATGTGGAATGGAAGGGAATGGAATGTGGAATGGAATGTGGAATGGAATGGAATGATTTGTGGAATGAAATTTGGATTGTAATGGAATGGAATGTGTAATGGAATGGACTGGAATGTGGAATAGAATGTGGAAAAGAATTTAATGGAAAGTGGAATGGAAGGTGAAATGGAATGGAATGGAATGGAATTTGCATAGGAATGGAATGGAATATGGAATGGAATGAGGAATGGAATGTGGAATGGAATGGAATGTGGAATGGATTGTGAATTGGAATGCAATCGAATGTGGAATGCAATGTGGAATGAAATGCAATGGAATGAGAATGGAATGCAGAATGAAATGTGGAATGGAATGTGGAATGCTATGCGGAATGGAACAGAATGTAATTTCTAATGGATGTGGAATGGAATGTGGAATGGAAAGTTGAATGGAATGGAAGGGAATGTGGAATGGAACATGGAATGGATCGTGGAATGGAACATGGAATTTAATGTGGAATGGGATGTGCAATGGAATACGGAATGGAAAGTTGAATCGAATGGAATGGAACATGGAATTGAACGTGGATTGGAGTGGAATGGAATGTGGAAGGGAACATAGGATGGAACGTGGAAAGGAAAGTGGAAGGGAATTTGGAGTTGAATGGAATGGAATGGAATAGAATGTGGAATGGAACCTGCAATGTATCGTGGAATTGAATGTGGAATGGATAGTGGAATGCAACGTGAAATGGAATGTGGAATGGAATGTGTATTGGAATATGGAATGGAAAGTGAAATTGAATGGAATGGAATGTGGAATGGAATGCATTGGGAAGTGGAATGGAATGTGGAATGGAACGTGGAATGGAACGTGAAATTTAATGGAATGGAACGCGGAATGGAATGTGGAATAGAATGGAACGGCATCTGGAATGCAATGGAATGGAATGTGGAATGGAAAGGAATTGAATGTGAAATGGGACGTGGAATGGAACATGGAATGCAACGTGGCATGGAACGTGGAATGGAATGTGGATTGCAACGGAATGGAACGTGGAATGTAATGGAAAGGAATGTGGAATGGAATTGGAGTGGAATGTGGAATGGAATTGAATGGAATGGAATTCAGAATGCAATGGAATGGATTGTGGGATTGAATGGAATGGAATGGAATGGAATGGAATGTGAAACGAAATGGAATGGAATGGAATGTGGAATTTAATGGAATGGAATGAGGAATGAAATGGTTTGGAATGTGGAATGCAGTAGAATGGAACCAGGAGTTGAATGTGGAATGGATTTTGCAATGGAATGGAATGGAATGGAATGTGGAATGAAATGGAATGGAATGTAATGAAAAGTGAAATAGAATGTGGAAAGGATTGTGAAATGGAATGTGGAATGGAATGCGGAATGGAAAGAAATGAAACGTGGAATGGAGTGGAATGGAACATGGAATAGAATGCAATGGAACGTGGAATGGAGCGTGGAATGCAACATGGAATGGAAAGTGGAATGGAATGTTGAATGCAATGTGGAATGCAATGGAATGGAAAGTGGTATGAAATGTAGAATGGAATGTAATGGAATGAGGAATGGAATGAGGAATGTAATTCAATGGAATGAAAATGGAAGGTGAAATGGAATGGAATGCAATGTGCAATGGAAAGTGGAATACAATGGATTGGAATGTGGAATGGAATGGGGAATTGATTGTGGAATGGAACGGAATGGATTGTGGAATGGAATGTGGAATGAAACGTGGAATGGAACATGGAATTGAATGGAATGGAACTTGGAAGAGAATGTAGAATGGAACGCAAGGAAATGTGGAATGAAATGTGGAGTGTAATGGAATTTAATGTGGAAAGGAATGGAATGGAATGTTGAAAGGAATGAGGAATGCAATGGAACGTAATGTGGAAAGGAATGTGCAATGGAATGTGGAATGGAAATTGGAATGGAATGGAATGGAATGTGGAATGGAACATGGAATGAAAAAGAATGCAACATGGAATGGAAAGTAGAACGGAATGTGGAATGGAATGTGGAATGGAATGGAATGGAATTTGGAATGGAATTTGGAATGTAATGCAACAGAATGTGGAATGAAATGGAATGGAATGTGGACTGAAATCTGGAATGGAACGTGGAATAGAATCTGTAATGGAATGTGGAATGGAATGTGGAATGTAAAGGAATGGAATGTGGAATGCAATGTGGAATACAAAGGACTGCAATGTGGAATGGAATGTGAAATTGAATGGAAAAGAACGTGGAATGCAACGTCAAACGGAACGTGGAAAGCAACGTGGAATGGAAAGTGGAATGGAATGGAATGGAATGTGGAATGCAATGGAAGGGAATGTGGAATGAAATGTGGAATGCAATATGCAATGGAACGTGGAATGAAAACTGGAATGGTACATGGAATGGAATGTGGTAGGGAACGTGGAATGGAATGGAATATAACGTGTAGTGGAACGTGGAATAAAACATGGAATAGAAAGTTGAATGGAACGTGGAATGGAACATGGAATGGAATGAAATTCAATTTTGATTGGAATGGAATGGAAGGTTGAATGGAATCGAAGGGAATGGAATGTGGAATGGAATGGAATGGAATGGAATGAGGAATGGAATGGAATGGAATGGAATACAATGTGGAATGGAATGGAATTCAATATGGAATGGAATGGAATGGAATGGAATTGCAGGAGGAATGTAATGTAATGGAATGTGGAATGAAATGGAATGGAATGTGGAATAGACTAAAATGGAATGAAATGGAAGGTGAAATGGAATGGAATGGAATGTGAAATGGAATTCAATGGAAGTTGCAATGAAATGGAACGGATTGTGGAAAGGAATGGAAAGGAATGTCGAATGGAAAGTGGAATGGAATCGAATGGAAAGTGGAATGGAGTGGAAGTGATTGCAGAATGGAATGCAATGGAAAGGAAATTCGACTGCAATGGAATGGAAAGGAAAGGAATGTGGAGTGGAAGGGAAGGGAATGTGTAATGGAATGTGGAATGGAATGGAATGGAAAGAAATGGAGGGTGGAATGAAATGGAAGGGAATGTGGAATGGAATATGGAATGGAATGGAAGGTAGGTTGTAATGGAATGGAATGTGGAATGGAAAGGAATGGAATGGAATTGAATGTGGAATGGAATGGAATGGAATGGAAAGGAAAGGAAGGTGGAATGGAATGGAAGGGAATGTGGAATGGAATGTGGAATGGAATGGAATGGAATGGAATGGAATCTAATGTGGATTCGAATCAAATGGACTGGAATATGGAATGGAAAAATGGAATGGAATGGAATGGATTGGAATGGGATGGAATGTGAATTGGAATGGAATTGAATGGAATGCAATAGAATGCAATGGAATGGAATGTGGAATGGAATATAAAGGGATGGAATGTGGAATGGAATGTGGAAAGGAATGGAATGAAATGTGGAATGGAATGTGGAATGGAATGTGGAAAGGAATGGAATGAAATGTGGAATGGAATGTGGAATGGAATTGAATGCAACGTGGAATGGAATGTGAAATGGAATGTGGAATGAAATGTTGAGGAATGCAATCTGCAATAGAATGGAATGGAATGTGGAATGGATTGGAAAGTAATGTCATGAGGAATGGAATGGAATGGAATGTGAAATGGAATTGAATGGAATGTAATTGAATTTCAAATGGAATGGAATAGAATGTGGAATGGAATGGGATGAAGTGGAAGGTGTATTGGAATGGAATGGAATATTGAATGGAATGTGGAATGGAATGTGGATGGCAATGAAGTGGATTGTGGAATGGAATGGAATGGAATGGAATGTGGAATGGAAAGTGGAATCCATTGGAATGGAATGTGGAATGGAATGTGGAAAGGAGCGTGGAATTGAATGGAATGGATTGTGGAATGGAAAGTGGAATGCAGTGTGGAATGGAATGGAATTGAATGGAGTGTGGAATGGAATTGAATGTAATGTGATACGGAATGGAATGAGGAATGGAATGAAATTTGAAATGGAATGGAATGGAAAGGGGAATGGAATGGAATGGAATGCGGAGTGGAATGGAATTGAGTGGAATGCGTAAGGGAAAGGAATGGAATGTGGAATGGAATGTGGAATGGAATGTGGAATGGAATTTGGAAAGGAGTGTGGAATGGAATGGAGTGGAATGTGGAATGGAATGTGGAATGGAATGGAGGGGAATATGGAATCGAATGGAATGGAATGAGGAATGGAATGTGGAATGAAATGGCATGGAATGTGGAATGGAATGTTGAATGTTATGCAATGGAACGTGGAATGGAATGTGGAATGGACTGGAAAGTAAAGTAGAATGGAACATGGAATGGCACGTGGAATGGAAAGTGGAATGTATTGCAATGGAATGTGGAATGGAATGTGGAATGGAATGGAATGGAACGTGGTATGGAAGGTGGAATGCAACGAGTAAAGGAACGTGGAATGTATTGTGTAATGGAACGTGGAATGGAATGTGGAATGGAATGGTTAATGGAATCGAATGGAATGTGGACTGGAACGTGGCATGAAACATGGAAAGAAATGGAATGGAAGGTGGAGAGGAACATGGAATGGAAAGATGAATGGAAGGTGGAATGCATCGTGGAATGTAATGGAATGTAATGTGCAGTCGAAAGTATAATGGAACGTGGAATGGAAAGTGTAATCGAAAGTGGAATGGAATGGAATGCATTCTGGAAGGGAAAGGAAGGGAAAGTGCACTGGAATGGACAGGAAAGTGAAATGGAATGGAATGAAATACAATGGACTGTGGAATGGAATGGAGTTGAATGTGAAAAGGAATGTGGAATGGAACGGAATGGAAGGTGGAATGGAATGTGGCATGAAATAGAATGGAACGTGGAATGGAATGTGGAATGGATTGTGGAATGGAATGGAATGGAACGTGGAATAGAACGTGGAATGGAATGTGGAATAAAATGGAATGGAGTGTGGAATGGAATGGAGTGGAATGTGGAATGGAATGGAGTGGAATATGGAATGGAATGCAGAATGGAATGGAGTGGAATATGGAATGGAATGGAATAGAATTTGGAATGGAATGGACTGCAAAGTGGAATGGAATGGAATGTGGAATGGAATGTGGAATGGAATGTTTAGTGGAATGGAATGGAATCGAGTGCAAAGTGGAATGGAATGGAATGTGGAATGGAATGTTTAATGGAATGGAATGGAATGAAATGTGGAATGGAATGGAAAGTGCAATGCAATGGAATGGAATGTGGAATGGAATTGAATGAAATGTGGAATGGTATGGAATTAAATGTGGAGTAGAATGGAATGCAATGTGAAATGAAATGGAATGTGGAAAGGAATGGAATGGAATGGAATGTGGAATGGAATGAAATGGAATGTGGAATGGAATGGAATGGAATGGAATGGAATGGAATGGAATATGGAAAGGAAAGGAATGGAACGTGGAATGGAATGGAATGAAATGTGCAATGGAATGGTATGGAATGTGGAATGGAATGGAATGGAATGGAATGGAATGTGGAATGGTATGGAAAGGAATGGTGAAATCCTTGGAATGGAATGTGGAATGGAATGGAAAGGAACGTGTAATGGAATGGTATGGAATGCGGAATGGAATGGAATGGAATGTGGAATGGAATGGTATGCAATGTGGAATGGAATGGAACGGAACGTGAAAAGAAATGGAGTGGAATGTGGAATGGAATGGAATGCAATGTGGAATGCAATGGAATGGAATGTGGAATGGAAAGGAATTGAATGTGGAATGGAATGGTATGCAATGTGGAATGGAATGGAATGCAATGTGGAAAGGAATGTGCAATGGAATGGAATGAAGTGGAATGCAATGTGGAGTGGAATGGAATAGAATGTGGAATGGAATACAATGTGGAATGGAATGGAATAGAATGGAATGTGAAATGGAATCGAAAGGAATATGGAATGGAATGGAATGTGGAATGGAATGGAAGGAATTTAATGGAATGGAATGTGCAATGGAATCGAATGAAATGTGGAATCGAATGGAATGGAATGTGGAATGCAATGTGGAATGGAACATGGAATGGAATGGAATGGAACGTGGAGTACAACGTGGAATGGTACGTAGAATGGAACCTGGAATGGAATGTGGAATGTGGAATTGAATGGAATGGAAAGTGAATTGGAATGGAATTGAATGTGGAATGGAATGGAATGGAATGGAAAGCGAAATGGCATGGAATGTAATGTGGAATGGAATGTAATGAAATGGAAAGTGGAATGGAATTGTATGGAAAATGGAATGGAATGGAATGCAAATTGGAATGGAATGTGGAATGGAATGTGGAATGGATTGGAATGGAATGTGGAATGGAATGCAAGGGAATGAAAAGGGAAATAGAATGCAATGCAATGGAATGGAATGTAGAACGGAATGGAATGGAAGGGGAAATGGAATGGAATGGAATGGGGAATGGAATGGAAAGGAATTGATTGGAATATGGTATGAAAGAGAAAGGAGTGTGGAATGGAAAGGAATTGAATGGAAAGTGGAATTCAATGGAATTGAATGAAATTTGAAATTGAATGGAAAGAGGAATCGAATGTGGAATCGAATGTGTAATGGAATGGAATGGAATGGAAAATGTAATGGAATGCAAAGGGGAATGGAATGGAACGGGAAGTTGAATGGAATGGAACGAAATGTGGAATGGAATGGAATGGAAAGTGGAATGGAATGGAATGGAATATGGAACGGAATGAAATAGAATTTGGAATGGAATATAATGGAATGTGGAATGGAATGGAATGTTTAATGGACCGGAATAGAATGTAATGTGGAATAGAATGTAATGTGGAAAGGAATGGAATGGAATGTGGAATGGAATTGAATGGAATATGGAATGGTATGGAATGAAATATGAAGTGGAATGGAATGCAATGTGAAATGGAATGGAATGTGGAATGGAATGGAATGGAATGGAATGGATTGGAATGGAACGGAATGTGGAATGGAATGGAATGGAATGGACTGGAATAGAACGTGGAAAGGAATGGAATGGAAAGTGGAATGGAACGGAAAGGAATGGATTACGGATTGGAATGGAATGCAGAATGGAATGGAATGGAATGGAATGGAATGTGGAAAGGAATGGAATGGAATGTGTAATGGAATGGAATGGAATGTGGAATGGAATGACGTGCAATGGAATGGAATGCTGAATGGAATTGAATTGAATGGAATGTGCAATGGAAAGAATTGGAATGGAATGGAATGTGGAATGGAATGGAATATGCAATGGAATTGAATGGAATGGAATGTGGAAAGGAATGGAATGGAATGGAATGAAATGGAATGTGGAATGGAATGGACAGGAATTTGGAAAGTAAAGGAATGGAATGTGGAATGGAATGGCATGGAATGTGGAAAGTAATGGAATGGAATGTGGAATGGAATATAAATGAATGGAAATTGAAATGGAATGGAAAGGAACATGGTAAGGAATGGAGTGGAATGTGGAATGGAATGGAATGTAATGTGGAATGCAATGGAATGGAATGTGGAATGGAATGGAATGGAATGTGGAATGGAATGGTGTGGAATGTGGAATGGAATGGAATGGAATGTATAAAGGAAAGTGCAATGGAATGGAATGAAACGGAATGGAATGTGGAATGTAATGGAATGGAATGTGGAATGTAATGGAATGGAATGTGGAATGAAAATAAATGTGTAATGGAATGTGGAAAGGAGTTGAATGTACTGGAATGGAATGCGGAATTGAATGGAAAGGAATGTGTAAGGGAAAGCAATGTGTAATGGAAAGTGGAATGAAATGGAATGGATTGGAATGGAATCGAGAATGGATTGGAATGGAATGGAATGTCGAATGGAATGGAAGGTAGAATGGAATGGAATGGAATGGAACGTGGCATGCAATGGAATGGAATGTGGAATGGAATCGAACGGAATGTGGAATGGAATGGAATGCAATGGAATGGAATGAAGAATGGAATGAAGTGGAATGGAATGAAATGTGAATGGAATGGAATCTGGAATGGAATCTGGAATGCAATGAAATGGAATGGAATGGAATTTTGAAAGGAATGGAATGGGATGGAATGGAATGGAATGTGGAATGGAATGGACAGGAATGTGGAAAGAAATGGAATGGAATGTGGAATGGAATGGAATATGGAATGGAATGGACAGGAATGTGGAAAGGAATGGAATGGAATGTGGAATGGAATGGAATGGAATTTGGAAAGGAATGGAAAGAAATTTGGAATGGAATGAAATGTGGAATGGAATGAAGTGGAATGGAATGGAATGTGGAATGGAAAGGAATGGAATGGAGTGGAATGGAATTTTGAAACGAATGGAATGGAATGGAATTGAAAGTGGAATGGAATGGATAGGAATGTGGAAATTAACGGAATGGAATGTGGAATGGAATGGAATGGAATGTGGAATAGAAAGGATTGGAATGTGGAATGGAATGGTGTTGAATGTGGAATATAATGGAAAGGAATGTGGAATGGAATGGAATGGAATGGAATGTGGAACGGAATGGAAAGGAACGTTGAAAAGATTGTAGTGGAATGTGGAACGGAATGTAATGTAATGCGGAATGCAATGGAATGGAATGTGTAATGGAATGGAATGGAACGTGGAATGGAATGGTATGGAAAGTGGAATGCAATGGAATGCAATGTATAAAGGAATGTGCAATGGAATGGAATAAAATGGAATGGAATGTGGAATGGAATGGAACGTGGAATGAAAAGAAATGTGTGATGGAATGTGGAAAGGATTGTAATGTAATGGAATGAAATGTGGAATTGAATGGAAAGGAATGCGGAATGAAATGCAATGTGTAATGGAAAGTGGAAAGGAATGAAATGGAATGGAGTGGAATCAGGAATGGAATGGAACGCACTGAAATGTAGAATGGAATGGAAAGTGTAATGGAATGGAAAAGAATAGAACGTGGAATGCAATGGAATGGAATGGAACGGAATAGAACGTGGAATGCAATGGAATGGAATGTGGAATGGAATGCAACGGAATGTGGAATGGAATGGAACGGAATGTTGAATGGAACGGATTGGAATGGAATGGAATGGAATGTGGAATGGAACGAAGTGGAATGGAATGGAATGTGGAATGGAATGGAATGTGTAATGGATTGTGGAATGCAATGAAATGGAATGGAATGGAATGTGGAAGGGAATGGAATGGAATGGATTGGAATGTGGAAAGGAATGATCAGGAATGTGGAAAGTAACGGAATTGAATGTGGAATGGAATTAATGTAATGTGGAATAGAATGGAATGGAATGTGGAATGGAATGGTATGGAATGTGGAATGTTATGTATTGGAATGTGGAATGGAATGATATGGAATGGAATGGAATGTGGAAGGGAATGGTAAGCAAAGTGGAAAGGAATGGAGTGGAATGTGGAATGGAATGGAACGTAATGTGGAATGCAACGGAAAGGAATGTGGAATGGAATGGAATCAAATGTGGAATGTAATGGTATGGAAAGTGGAATGGAATGTAATGTGGAAAGGAATGTGTAATGGAATGAAATTAAATGGAATGGAATGTGGAATGGAATAGAATGGTAAGTGGAATGAACAGGAATGTGTAATGGAATGTGGAAAGGATTGGAATGTAATGGAATGGAATGTGGAATGGAATGGAAAGGAATGTGGAATGGAATGCAATATGGAATGGAATGTGGAATGGAATGGAATAGAATGGAATGGAATCCGGAATGGAATGGAACGGAATGGAATGTGGAATGGAATGGACTGTGTAATGGAATGGAATGGGGCATGGAATTTAATGGAGTGTGGAATGCAATGGAATGGAATGTGGAATGGAATGCAACGGAATGTGGAATGGAATGGAATGGTATGTGGAATCAAATGGAATGGAGAGGAATTTAATGTGGAATATAATAGAAAGAAATGTGCAATGGAATGAATGGAATGTGGAAAGGAATATGAAATGGAACGAGGAATGGAATGGAATGGAATGCCGAATAGTATTCAATGGAATGTGGAATGGAATGGAATGCAATGTGGAATAGAATGTAATGGAATGTGATGGAACGTAGATAGGAATGGAATGGAATGTAGATTGGAATGGAATGGAATGTGGAATGGAACGGTATGGAATGGAATGTAGAATGGATTGAAATGGAATGTGGAATGGAACGGAATGGAATGGAATGTGGAATGGAATGGAATGGAATGTGAAATTGAAGGGAAAGAGGAATGGAGTGTGTAACGGAATGGAGTGGAATGGAATGGAATGTGGAATGGAATGGAATGGCATGTGGAATGAAATTGAGGGGAATTTGAAATGGAACGGAATGTGGAATGGAATGGAATGGATTGTTTAATGAAATGGAATGTGGAATGGAATGGAAAGTGGAATGAAATATGTAATGGATGGAATGGAACGGAATGTGGAATGCAATGAAATTTGGAATGGAATGGAATGGAATGTGTAACGGAATGGAAGGATATGTTGAATGGAAGGTAATGGAATGTTGAATCGAATGGAATGTGGAATGCAATGGAATGGAATGTGGAAAGGAAAGGCATGGATTGTGGCATGGAATGGATTGGAATATGGAATGGAATGGATTGGAATGCGACATGGAATGAAATGGAGTTTAGAATTTAATGCAATGGAATTTCGAATGGAATGGATTGGAATGTGGAATGGAGTGGAATGGAATGGAAAGGAATGGAATGGAATGTGGAGTGGAATGGAATAAGGAATGGAATTGAGTGGAATGTGGAACGGATTGTGGAATGGATTTGAATGGAAAGCGGAAAGGAATGTGAAATGGAATGGAATGGAATGGAATGAAATTTTGAATGGAATAGAATGGAATGTGGAATGAAGTGTGGAATTAAATGGAATGCAAAGTTGAATGGAATGTGGAATGGTAAGGAATGCAATGCAGAATGGCATGAAATTGGATGTGGTATAGAATGGAATGGAATAGAATGGATTGGAATGGAATGTGGAATGAAATGGAATGAAATGTGGAATGAAGTGTGGAATTAAATGGAATGAAAAGTTGAATGCAATGTGGAATGGTAAGGAATGGAATGTGGAATGGAATGGAATGGAATGGAATGGAAAGTGGAATGGAATGGAATGGAATGCAAAGGAATGTGGAATGGAATGAAATGTTGAAAGGAATGGAATGGAATTTGTAATGGAATGGAATGAAATTGAATGCAAAGAAATGTGGAATGTAATGGAATGTCGAATGGAATGTAATGCAATGTGGAATGGAATTCAATGGAATGTAGAATGGAATGGACTGGAATGGAATGTGGAATGGAATGGAATGGAATGCAATGTGCAATGGAATAGAATGCAATTTTGAATGGAATGTAATGCAATGTGGAATGGAATGGAATGGAATGAAATGTTGCATGGAATGGAATAGAATGCAATGTGGAAAGGAATAAAATGGAATGGGGAAAGCAATGGAATTGAACGTGTAATGGAATGGAATGGAAAGTGGAATCGAAACAAATGGAAGTGGTATGTAATTTGGAATGGAATGGAATGGAATGTGGAAAGGAATGTGGAATGTAATGTGGAATGGAATGTCGAATGGAAGGTGGAATAGTACGGAATGGAATGTGGAAAGCAACGTGGAGTGGAATGTGGAATGGAATATGGAATGGAATTGAATGGAAGGTGGAATTGAATGTGGAATGGAATGGAATGGAATATGTAATGGAACGTACAATGGAATGGAAAGGAATGTAGAACGGAATGTGCAATGCAATGTGTAATGGAATGGAATGGAATCGAATGTGGATAGGAATGGAATGGAATGTGGAATGGAATGCAACAGAACGTGC
Organism: Pongo pygmaeus; assembly: GCF_028885625.2. Taxonomy (NCBI): domain Eukaryota; kingdom Metazoa; phylum Chordata; class Mammalia; order Primates; family Hominidae; genus Pongo; species Pongo pygmaeus. The sequence continues at coordinate 3,926,322 of NC_085931.1, forward strand.
AAAGGAATGTGGAACGGAATTTGCAATGGAATATGGAACGCAAAGTAATGGAATGTGGAATGGAATGTAGAAAGGAATTTGGAATGGAACCTGGAATGGAATGTAATAGAACGCGGAATGGAATGGAATGAAATGAAGAATGGAATGTGGAATGGAATGGAATGGAATGGAGTGGGAAAAGGAATGAAGAATGGAATGTGAAATGGAACACGGAATGTAATGTGGAATGGTATGTAATGGAACCTGGAGTGGAATGCAATGGAATTTAATGGAACATGGAATGGAACATTGAATGGAATGTGGAATGGAATGGAATGGAATGTGGAATGAAATGCAGAATGGAATGTGGAGTGGAATGGAATGGAATGGAGGGTGAAACCCAATGAGGAATGGAATGTGAAATGGAACATGGAATGGAATGTGGAATGGCATGAAATGGAACACGGAATGCAATGCAATGGAATTTAATGGAACGTGGAATGGAAAGTTGAATGGAATGTGGAATGGAATGGAATGGAATATGGAATGGAATGTGGAATGAAATGGTATTTAATGTGGAATGGAATGTGAAATGGAAAGGACTGGAATGTGGAATGGAATGTGGAAAGGAATGTGGAATGGAATGGAATGGAATATGGAAAGGAATAGAATTTAAACTGGAAAAGAATGGAAAGGAATATGAAATGGAATGCAATGGAATGTGGAGTGGAATGTGGAATGCAATGTGGAATGTAATGGAATGTAATGTGGAATGGAATGTGGAATGGAATGGAATGAATGTTGAATGGAATGTGGAATGCAATGTGGAGTGCAATGTGGAACGAAACGGAATGGAATGTGGAATGGAATGTGGAATTCAATGTGGAATGGAAAGTGAAATGCAAAGGAATGGAATGTGAATTGGAAGGTGGAATGGGTTCGAATGGAACGTGGAATGGAATGGAATGGAATGATGAATGGAATGTTGAATGGAATGTGGAATGGAACGTGGAATGGATTGGAATGGAACGTGGAATGGAATGTGGAATGCCATGGAATGGAAGGTGAAAAGGAATGGCATGGAATGTGGAATGGAACGTGGAATGGAAAGGAATTTGATGTGGCATTTAATTTACAATGGAATGTGGAATGGATTGGAATGGAACGTGGAATGGAATGGAATGGAATGTGGAATGGAACGGAATGGAAAGTGTGAAGCCATTCGGAATGGAATGTTGAGTGGAATGGTAGGGAAAGTGGAATGCAATGAAATGGAATGGAATGCGGAATGGAATGGAATGGAATGGAGTGTGGAATGGAATGGACTGGAATATGGAATTAAATTTGAAATGGAATGGAATGGAATGTGGAATGGAAAGGAAAGGAATGTGGAATAGATTTGAATGGAATGCGGAATGGAATGGAAAGGAATGCAATGTGGAATGGAATGGAATGTTATGTGGAAAGGAATGGAATGGAATGTGGAATGGATTGGAATGGAATGAAATGGAATGTGGAATGGAATGCAATGGAGTATGGAATGGAATGGAATGGAATGGAATATGGAATGGAAAGGAATGGAATGGAACGGAAAGTGAAATTGAATGGAAAGAGGAATGGAATGTGTAACGGAATGGAATTGAATGGAATATGAAATGGAATGGAATGGAATGTGAAATGGAATCGAATGGAATGGAATGCAATGTGTAATGTAATTGACTGAAATGTAGAACGGAATGGAATAGAATGTGGAATGCAAAGTGGAATGGAACGTTAAATGAAATGGAATGGAACGTGGAATGGAAAGTGGAATGGAACGTTGAATTGAACGTGGAATGGAATGTGGAATGTGGAATAGAATGCAATGGAATTTGGATTGGAATGTAATTGAATATGGAATGGAATAGAACAGAACGGAATGCAGAATGGCATGGCATGGAATGTGGAATGGAATGGAATGGAAAGTGAAATGGAATGGAATGGAAAGTGGAATGGAATGGAATGCAGTTTGGAAGGGAATGTGGAAAGGAAATGAATGGAATGGAATGTAATAGAAAGTGAAATGGAATGGAATGGAAAGTGGAATGGAATGGAAGGCAATGTGGAATGGAATGTGGAATGGAATTGAATGGAATGGAATGTGGAATGGAAGGGAATGGAATGTGGTATGGAATGGAATTGAATGGAATGTGGAATGGAATGAAATGGAATGGAGTGGAATGTGGAATGGAATGCAATGTGTAATGGAATGTGGATTGGATTGGAAAGGAATGCAATGGAATGGAATTGAATGGAATGAAATCGAATGTGGAATGGAATGGGCAGGAATGTGAAAAGTAACAGAATGGAATGTGGAATGAAATGGAATGCAATGTGGAATGGAACGGAATGGAATGTGGAATGGAATGGTATGGAATGTGGAATGGAATGTAATGGAATGTGGAATCGAATGGAATGGAATGAAATGGAATGTGGAATGGAATGGAAAGGAATGTGGAAAGGAATGAAGTTGATAGTGGAAAAGCGCAGAATGTAACGTTAAAAGGAATGGAATGGATTTTGGAATCGAATGGAAAGTAATGGGGAATGGAATGGCATGGAATTTGGAATGGAATGGAATGCAATTTGGAAAGGAATGTGCAATGGAATGGAATGAAATGGCATGGAATGTGTAATGGAATGGAATGCAATTTGGAAAGGAATTTGCAATGGAAAGGAATGAAATGGCATGGAATGTGTAATGGAATGGAATGTGTAATGGAATGTGGAATGGAATGGAAGGTAAAGGAACAGAAAGTGGAATGGAATGGAATGGAATGTGGAATGGTAGTCAATGTGTAATGGAATGAGGGATGGAATGGAATGGAATTGGGAATGGAATGGAAGAGAATGGAATGTGTAATGGAATGGAATGGAATGTGTAATGGAATTGAATGGAATGGAATGTGCAATGGAATGGAAAGTAATGAGGAATGGAATTGAACGGAATGTGGAATCGAATGGAATGTAATGGAATTGAATTTGGAATGCAATGGAATGGAAAGGAATTTAATGTGGAATGTAATGGAATGAAAAGTGCAATGGAATGAATGGAATGTGGAATGGAATGTGGAATCGAACGTGGAATGAATGGAAAGGAATGGAACTCGCAATAGAAAGTGGAATGAAACGTGAAATGAAATGTGGAATGTGGAATTTAATGGAATGGAATGTGGAAGGAATGGAATTGAATGTGGAATGGAATGGAATGGAATGCGGAATGGTATGGAATGGAAAGTGGAATGGAATGTAATGGAATGCAGAATGGCATGGAATGGAATGTGGAATGGAATGTGGAATGGAATGGAATTGAATGTTATGTGGAATCGAAAAGAATGGAATGTGGAATGGAATTGAATGGAAAGTGGAATGGAATGGAAAGTTATGTGGAATGGAATGGAATGGAATATGGAATGAAATGAACGGAATGGAAAGGAATGGAATGGAACGGGGAATGCAATGGAAAGGAATGGAATGTGGAATGGAAAACAATGTGGAATGGAATGGAAATAAATGGAATGTGGAATGGAATGGAATGGAATATGGAATGGAACGCAATGGGATGGAATGGAATGGAATGGAATGGAATGGAATTTGGAAGGCAATGGAATGGAATGTGGAATGGAATGTGAGGTGGACTGTAATGGAATGTGGAATGCAAAGCAATGGGCTGTTTAATCGAATGTGGGAAGGAATGGAATAGAATGTGGAATGGGATGTTCAGTGGAATGTTGAATGGAATGTGGCATGGAATGGAATGCAATGTGGTATGGAATGTGGAATGGAATGGAATGGATTGTGGATTGTAATGGAAAGGAATGGTAGGGAATATAGAATGGAATGGAAAGGAACATGGAAAGGAACGTTGAAAGAAACGTACAATGGAAAGTGGAATTGAACGTGGAAAGCAAAGTGGAACGGAAAATGGAATGAATTGCCGGATGGAATGGAATGGAATGTGTAATGGAATGGAATGGAATGTGGAATGGAATGGAATGGAAAGTAGAATGAAATGTGTAATGGAATGTGGAATGGAATGGAATGGAATGTGGAATGGAATGTGGAATAGAATGGAATGGAATTTGGAATGGAAAGTTGGAATGCAATGTTGAAAGATTGTAATGTGGAATGTGGAATGTAGAATGTGGAATGGAATGGAATGGAATGTGGAATGGAATGTGGAATGGAATGGAATGGAATGTGGAATGGAATGGAATGTGGAATGGAATGGAATGTGGAATGGAATGGAATGGAATGGAATGTGTAATGGAATGGAATACAATGTGGAATGGAATGTGGAATGGAATGGAATGGATTGTGGAATGGAATGGAAAGGATTGGCATGGAATATGGACTGGAATGGAAAGGAATATGGAAAGGAACGTGGAAAGAAACGTGCAATGGAACGTGGAATCGAACGTGGAATGGAATGTGGAATCTAAAGTAATGGAACGTGGAATGGAATGTGGGATGGAATGTAATAGAATGTAGAATGGAATGTAGAATAGGATGTGAAATGGAATGTGGAATGGAACGTCTAATAGAACGTCGAATGTAATCGAATGGACCGTGTAATGGAATGTGGAATGGAACGGTTGGAATGTGGAATGAAAAGTGGAATGTAAGGAAATGGAATGTGGAATGGAATGTGGAATGGAATGGAATGGAATGAAATGGAACGTGGAATGGAATGGAATGGATCGTGGAATGGAATGGAATGGAATGTGGAATGAAACATACGTGGAATGGAATGGAATGGATCGTGGAAAGGAATTGAATGGAATATGGAATGAAACATACGAGGGATCGTGGAATGGAATGTGGAATGGAATGGAATGGAATGTGGAATGGAATGTTGAATTGAATGTGGAATGGCATGTGGAAAGGAATGGAATGCAATGTGGAATGGACTGTGGAATGCAACGGAAGTAGTGTTTAACGGAATGTGGTAGGGAATGTTTAAACGAAAGTGGAAATTAATGGAATGGAATATGGAATGAAACGTGTAATGCAACTTGGAATTGATGTGGAAAGCAACGTGGAATGGAAAGTTTAATGGAATGCAATGGAATGTGGAATGGAATGGAATGGAATGTGGAATGCAGTGTAATGCGATGTCGAATGGAATGGAATGTGGAATAGAATGTGGAATGGAAAGGAATGGAATGTGTAATACAATGTGGAAAGGAATGTGGAATTGGAGGGAATGGAATGTGAAACGGAAAGGAATGGGATGTGGAATGGGACGTGGAATGCAATGTGGAAAGGAATGTGGAACGGAATGTGGAAAGCAATGTGGAATGGAATGCAATGGAATGTGGAATGGAATGGAATGGAAAGTGGAGTAGAATGGAATGGAATGGAACGTGGAGTGGAACGTGGAATGGAACTTCGAGTGGAACGTAGAACAGAATGTCGAATGGAACGTGAAATATAATGGAATGGAATTTGGAATGGATCGTGGAATGGAACATGGAATGGAACGTGGAATGAAACGTGAAAATAAACTTGGAATGCAACGTGGTATGGAACGTGGAATGGAATGGAATGCAAAGTGAAATGAAATGTGGAATAGAATGTGTAATGTACTGGAATGGAATGTGGAATGCAACGTGGAATAGAATGAAAAGGAATGTGGATTGGAACTTGAATGGAATGGAACATGGAATGAAACGTGGAATGGAAATTGGAAGAGAACTTCGAATGGAATGTACAATGGAATGTGGAATGGAACGTGGAATTGAATGGAAAGGAAAGTGGAATGGAATGTGGAATGGAATTGAATGCAACGTGGAATGCAACGTGGAATGGAACTTGGAATGGAACGTGGAGTGGAATGGAATGGAATGTGGAATGGAATGCGGAATACAATGGAATGGAATGTGGAAAGTAACAGGGAATGGAACCTGGAATGGAATGGAACGGAAAGTGGAATGAAATGTGGAATGCAATGGAATGGAATGAGGAATGGAATGTAGAATGGAATGTAGATTGGAATGTGGAATGGAAAGTAGAATGGAATGGAATGGAATGTGTAATTGTACGTGGAATGGAATGGAAAGGGACGTGGACTAGAATGTGCAATGGAATGTGGAAGGGAAGGTGGAATGGAATGAAATATGGAAGGGAATGGAATGGAATGTGGAATGGAATGTAGATTGGAATGTGGAATGGAAAGTGGAATGGAATGGAATGGAATGTGTAATGGAACGTGGAATAGAATGGAATGGGACATGGAGCGGAATGTGCAATAGAATGTGGAAGGGAACGTAGAATGGAATGAAATTTGGAAGGGAATGAAATGGAATGTGAAATGGAATGTTGAATGGAATCTGGAATGGAATGGAAAACGGAATGTGTAATGGAATGGAATGGAATGTGAAATGGAATGTGAAATGGAATGTGAAATGCAATGTGGAATTGAATGGAATAGAATATGGAATGGAACATGGAATTGAATTTAATGGAACTTGGAATGGACGTGGAATGGAATGGAATGGAACATGGAATAGAACATTGAATGGAACGTGGAATGGAACGTGGAATGGAATGTGGAATGGAATGGAAACGAATGTGGAATGGAATGTGGAATGGAATTGAACGGAATGTGGAATGTAATGTGGAATGGAATGTGGAAATGAATGTGGAATGGAACAGAATGGAATGTGAAATGAAATGGAATGGAATGTGGAATGGAATGAAATGGAAGGAGGAATGGAATGCAATGGAATGTGGTAAGGATTATGGAACAGAATGTGGAATGGAATATTGAATGGAATGTGGAATGGAATGTGGAATATAACTTAATGGAATGTGAAATGGAATGGAAAGCGGAATGGAATGGAATGTGGAATGGAATGTGGAATGGAAAGTGGAAAGTAATGAGGAATGGAATGTAAAATGGAATGGACTGCAAAATGGAATGAAATGTGGAATGGAATGTGGAAAGTAATGTGGAATGGAATGTGGAATGGAATGGACTGCAATGTGGAATGAAATGTGGAATGGAATGTGGAACGGAATGGAATGGAATGCGGAATCGAATGGAATGGAATGTGGAATGGAATGTGGAATGGAAGGTGGAATGGAACGAGGAATGGAACATGGATTGGAATGGACTGGAACGTTGAATGGAATGTGGAATGGAATTTAATGGAACGTGGAATGGAATGTGGAATGGAATTTAATGGAACGTGGAATGGAATGTGGAATGGAACGTTGAATGGAACGTGGAATGGAATTGAAAGGAACTTGGAATGGAACGTGGAATGGAATGGAATGGAATGTGGAATGGAATGTGGAATGGAATGTGCAATGGAATGTACAATGTAACGGAATGGAATGTGGAGTGGAATGTAATGGAATGAGGAATTTAATGCAATGGAATGTGGAATGCAATGTGGAAAGGAATGGAATGGAATGTGGAATGGAATGTTGAGTGGAATATGGAATGGCATGTGGAATGTAATGGAATAGAGTGTGAAGAGGAATGGAAATTAATGGTAGGGAATATAGACTGGAATGGAATGGAATGTGGAAAGGAATGTGGAATGGAACGTGCAATGGAACGTGGAATGGAACGTGGAATGGAATGTGGAATGGAATGGAATGGAATGGAATGGAATGGAATGTGGAAAGGAACGTGGAAAGAAACGTGCAATGCAACGTGGAATGGAACGTGGAATGGAATGGAATGGAACGTGGAGTGGAATGTGGAATGGAACGTAGATTGGAATGTGGAATGGAAAGTGGAATGGAAAGCAGTGAAATGTGTAATGGAACGTGGAATGGAATGGAATGGGACGTGGGGTGGAATGTGAAATGGAAAGTGGAAGGGAACGTGGACTGGAATGAAATTTCGATGGAAATGAAATGGAAGGTGGAATGGAATGTGAAATGGAATGTTGAATGGAATCTGGAATGCAATGGGAAATGGAATGTGTAATGGAATGGAATGGAATGTGAAGTGGAATGTGGAATGGAATGTGAAATGGAATGTGGAATGGAATGTGGAATTGAATGGAATGTAATGTGGAATGGAACGTAGAATGGAATTTAATGGAACATGGAATGGATTGGAATGGTACGTGGAATAGAACGTGGAATGGAACGTGGAAGTGAATTTAGTGGAACGTGGAATAGAAGGTGGAATGGAATGGAATGGAACGTTTAATAGAACATTGAATGGAACGTGGAATGGAATGTGGAATGGAATGGAAAGGAACGTGGAATGGAATGTGGAAATGAATGTGGAATGGAACAGAATGGAATGTGAAATGAAAAGGAATGGAACGTGGAATGGAATTGAATGGAATGAGGAATGGAATGCAATGGAATGTGGAAATGATTATGGAACGGAATGAGGAATGTAATGCTGTATGGAATGTTTAAATTAATGTGGAATATAACGGAATGGAATGTGAAATGGAATGGAATGGAATGCCGAACGAAATGGAATGTGGAATGGAATGTGGAATGAAATGTGCATACTAATGTCGAATGGAATGTGGAATGGAATGCACTGCAATGTGGAATGAAATGTAGAATTAAATGTAGAAAGTAATGTGGAATGTAATGTGGCATCGAATGGAATGGAATTTGGAATGGAATGTGGAATGGACGGTGGAATGGAACGTGGAATGGAACGTAGATTGGAATGGACAGGAACGTTGAATGGAATGTGGAATGGAACATTGAATGGAACGTGGAATGGAATTGAATAGAACGTGGAATGGAATGTGGAATAGAATGCAATGGAATGTGGAATGGAATGCAATGGAATGTGGAATGGAATTGAATGGAATGTGGAATGGATTATTGAACGGAATGTGGAATGGACTGTGGAGTGGAAAGAATGGAACGTGGAAAGGAATGTCGGATAGAAAGTGTAATGGAATGGAATGAATTGTGGAATGAAATGTGCATTCAAACGGAATGGAATGTGGAATGGAATGGACTGGAATGTGGAATGGAATGTGGAATAGAATTTAATGGAATGTGGAATGGAATATGGAATGGAATGTGCAATCGAATATGGAATGGAATGGAATGGAATGGATTTTATAATGGAATGGAATTGAATGGGGAATGGAATGTGGAAAGGAATGTGGAATGGAATGGAATGAATTGTGGAATGGAATGTTGATTGGAATGGAATGGAATGTGGAATGGAATGGAATGGAATGTGGAATGGAATGGAATGGAATGGATTTTGTAATGGAATGGAATTCAATGGGGAATGGAATGTGGAATGGAATGTGGAATGGAATGGAATGAATTGTGGAATGGAATGTTGATTGGAATGGAATGGAATGTGGAATGGAATGGAATGGAAGGTAGAATGATATGTGGAATGTAAAGAGGAAAGTAATGCAATGGAATGAGAATGGAATGGGGAATGGAATGTGAAATGGAATGGAATGTAAAGTGCAAAGAATGTGGAATGGAATATGGAATGGAATGTGGAATGGAATGGAATGGATCGTGGAATGGAGTGGAATGGAAAGTGGAATGGAATGGAATGAAACATTGAATGGAACGTGGAATGGAACGTAATGTAATCTGGAATGGAATGGAATGGAATGGTATGGAATGTGTAACGGAATGGAATGGAATGACGACTGAAACATGGAATGGAAAGTGGAATGGAATGTGGAATGGAATGGAAAAGTATGTGGAATGGAAGGGAATGGAATGTGGAATGGAATGTGCAATGGAAACGAATGGAATGGAATGTAATGGAATGTGGAATGGAATGGAATGGAATGGAATGTGGAATGAAATGTAAAGGAACATGGAGTGGAAAGGAATCAAATGCGGAATGGAAGGGAATTTTATGAAATGTGGAATGGAGTGGAATGCAATGGAATGGAATGTGGAATGGAATGGAATGGAATGTGGAACGGAATGGAATGGAATGGAATGCGGAATTGTATGGCTTGGAGTGTGGAATGTAATGGAATGGAGTGGAATGTGGAATGGAATGGAATGGAATAGAATGGAATGTGGAATGGAATGTAATGGAATGTAATGGAGTGTGGAATGGAATGGAATTGAGTGTGAAATTGAAATGAATGTGAAGTGGAAAGGAATGGAATGCAAACTGTAATGGAATGGAATGGAAGGTGGAATGCAATGTGAAATGGAATGTGCAATGGAAAGAGGAATGGAATGGAATGGAACTTATAAAGTTATGGAATAGAATGTGGAATGTAATGTAATGGAAGGTGGAATGGAATATATTGGAATGTGGATCGGAATGGAATGGAATATGGAACGGAACGTGGAATGAATGGCACAGAACATGGAATGGAACGCCTAATGGAACGTGGAATGGATCGTGGGATGGAATGGAAAGAACGTGGGATGGAATGTGGAAAGGAATGTGGAATGTAATGGAATGGATTGTGGAATGTAATGTAATGGAATGTGTAATAGGGTCGAATGGAATGGAAGGGTGAATGAAATGTGGAATGGATTGTGGAATGGAAAGGAATGGAATGTGCAATGGAATGGAATGGAATGTGGAATGGAATGGAATGGAATGGAATGTGGATTGGTATGGAATGGAATGTGGAATGCTATAGAATGGAATATGGTTTGGAATGGAATGGAATGTGGAATGGAATGGAATGGAAAGCAATGAAATGTGAAATGGAATGTGGAATGGAATGTGAAAAGGAATAAAATGGAAGGTGGAATGAAATGAAATGTAACTTGGAATGGAATGGAGTGGAACGCAGATTGGAATGGAATGGAAAGTGGAATTGAACGTGGATTGCAAACTGGAATGGAATGGAATGGAATGTGGAATAGAATGGAATGGAAAGTTGAATGTAGTGTAACAGAATATGGAAAAGAATGGAATGGAATGGAATGGAGAATGGAATGTGGAATGGAATGTGGAATGGAATGGAATGGAATGGAATGTGGAATGGAATGGAATGGAATGTGGAATGGAATGGAATGGAATGTGGAAAGTAATGGAATGGAAAGTGGAATGGAATGGAAAGGAATGTGGAATGGAATGCGGAATGGAATGGAATTGTATGTAGAAAGGAATGGAAAGGAATGTGGAATGGAAGGTGGGATGGAATGGAATAGAATGTGGAATGGAATGTTAAATTGAACGTGGAATGGAACGTAGAATGGAATGTGGAATGGATTGTGGAATGTGACGTGGAATGGAATGGAATGCAACTTAGAATGGAATGCGGAAAGGAATGTGGAATGGAATGGAATGCAATGTGCAATGCACTAGAAAGGAATGTGGAATAGAAAAGAATGGAATGGAATGGAATTGGAATGGAATGGAATGTGCAATGCAAAGGAATGGAATGAAAAAAGGAATTGAATGAAATGGAAAGGTAAATGTAATGGAATTCCATCTGTAATGTAATTTGGAACGGAATGGAAGGGAATGTGGAATGGAATGCTGAATGGAACGGGGAATGGAATGTGGAATGGAATGGCATGGAATGTGGAATGAAATGTGGAATAGAAGGGAATGTAATGTGGAACAGAATGTGGAATGGAACGAGAAAGAAAAGTGGAATGGAATTTAATGGAAAGTGGAATGGAACGTGGAATCGAATGCAATGGAACATAGAATGGAATTTAATGGAAAGTGGAATGGAACGTGGAATGGAATGCAATGGAATGTGGAATGGAATGGTTTGGAACGTGGAATGGAACGTGCAATTGAACGTGGAATCAAACGTGGAATGGAACGTGGAATGGAAAATGGAATGGAATGGAATGGAATTTTGAATGGAATGGAATGCTACGTGGAATGGAATGGAATGGAATATGGAACGTAATGTGGAATGGAATTGAATGGGACGTGGAATGGAACGTAGAATGGAACATCTAACGGAATGTATAATGGAACGCGGAATGGAATGGAATGGAACGTCTAATGGAAATTACAATGGAAAGTGGAATGGAATGGAATGGAACGTTGAATGGAATGTGGAAGGGAAAGTGGAAATTAATGGAATGGAATGTGGAATGCAATGGAATGGAATGTGGTATGGAAAGTGGAATGGAATGGAATGGAATGTGGAATGGAAAGTGGCAAGAAATGTGGAAGGGAATGAAATGGAATGTGGAATGGAATGTGGAATAGAACAGAATGGAATGTAAAAGGGAATGTGGAATGCAATGTGTAATAGAATGTGGAATGTAATGAGGAAGGCAATGGAATGGAATGTGGAAAGGAATGTGGAATGGAATGGAATGGAATGTGGAATGGAATGTGGATTGCAGCTGAAGGAAATGTGGAATGGAATATGGAATGGAATGTGGAATGGAAAGTGGAATGGAGTGGAATGGAATGTGGAATGGAATGTGGAATGGAATGGAATGGAACATAGAATGGAAAATGGAATGGAACGTGGAATGGAACATGGAATGGAATTTGGAATAGAACATGGAAAGGAATGAAATCGAATGTGCAATGGAACCTGAATGGAATGGAAAGTGTAAAGGAAACTGGAATGGAATGTGGAATGGAACTTGTAATGGAATGTACAATGGAATGTGCAATGGAAAATGGAATGGAATGGAATGGATGGTCGAAAGGAATGTGGAATGGAATGTGGAATGGAGTGAGGAATGGAACGTGCAATGGAAAGGAATGGAATGTGCAATGAAATGTGGATAAGAATGTGGAATGGAATGTGGAAAGCAATGTAATGGAATCTGGAATGGAATGTGGAATGTAATGGAATGTAATGGAATGTGGAATGGAATGTACAACTGAATGTGGAATGGAACGTGGACTGGCATGGAAAGTAATGTGGAATGGAATATGGAATGGAATTGAAGGTGGAATGGAATGTGGAATGGAATAGATAGGAATGGTTAAATGGAATGGAATGGAATGTGGATTGGAATGTGGAGTGCAATGTAATGCAACGTGGAATGGAATGGAATGGAATGTGGAATGGAATTTTGAGTGGACTGTGGCATGAAATATGGAGTGGAACGTGGAATGGAAAGTGGAATGGAATGGAATGGATCATGGAATGGAACGTGGAATGGAACCTGGAATGGAAGGTGGAATGGAGCATGGAATGGAATGGAAAGGAATATGGAATGGAATGTGGAACGGAAAGTGGAATGGAATGGCATGGAATGTGGAATGGAATGGATTGCAATGTGGAACGGAATGTGGAATGGAACAGAATGATATGTGGAATGGAATGTACAATGGAATGCAATGGAATGTGGAATGGAAAGGAATGGAATGTGGAATCGAATGGAAAGGAATGTGGAATGGAATGAAGAATGGAATGTGGAGTGGCAGGTGGAATGCAAAAGAGTGCAATGAGGAATGGAATGTGGAATAGAATGTGAAATGGAACATTGAAGGAGAGCAGTGTGGAATGGAACATGGATTGGAATGGAATAGAACGTGGAAAGGAACGTGGAATGTAATGTGGAATGGAATGTGGAATGGAAAGTGGAATGGAATGGAATGGAATGTGGAATGGATCGTGTAATGGAATGGAATGGAACGTGGAATGGAATGTGGAATGGAAAGTGGAATGGAATGTGCAATGGAATGTGGAATGGAACGTGCAAAGGAATGGAAAGGAATGTGGAAAGTTACGTGGAATGGAATGGAAAGGAACGTGGAATGGAAGCTGGAATGGAATGTGGTATTGAACTTGGAATGGAATGGAATGGAATGTGTCACGGAATGTGGAATGGAATGTGGAAGAGAATGTGGAATGGAACTGAATGGCATGGAAAGGAATGTGGAACGGAATGTGGAAAGGATTGTGGAGTGGAATGTGGGCTGTAACGGAATTTAATGTTGAATGGAATGTGGAATTGAAGGTGGAATTGAATGGAATGGAGCGGAATGAATTGTGGAATGGAATGTGAAATAGGATGTGGAATGGAACGTGGAAAGCAATGGAATGGAACGTGTAACAGGTTGGACAGCAATGTGGAATGGAACGTGGAATGAAATGTATAAGGGAATTTGGAATTGAACGTGGAATGGAACGTGGAATGGAATGGGATGGAATGTGTAATGGAATGGAATGGAATGTGGAATGGAATGTGGAATGGAATGTGGAATTTGGAATGTAGTGGAATGGAATATTGAATGCAAGGTGGAAGGGAACGTGCAATGTAATGTGGAATGGAAATGAATGGAATGTGGAATTGAATGGAGTGGAATGTGGAATGGAATGTAGAATGGAATAGATTGGAATGCGGAATAGAATGTGTAATGGAATGGAATGGAATCCGAAATGGAATGGAATGGAATGGAATGAAATGCGAAACGGAACGTGCAATGGAACGTGCAATGGAACTTTTAATGGAATGTTGAATGGAATGGAAAAGAATGAGAATGGAATGGATTGGAATGTGGAATAGAATGTGGTGTGGAATGGAATGGAATGTGGAATGGAATAGAATGAAATTATGAAATGTGGAATGCAATGCAATGGAAGGAGGAATGGAACGTGGAATGGAAAGTGGAAAGGAAAGTGGAAGGGATAGTATAACGGAATGTAATGGAATGTGGAAAGGAATGGAATGGAAAGTGGAAAGGTATGGAATGGAATATGGAATGGAACGTGGAATTGAATGAAACGGAAAGTGGAAGGGAACACCTAATGGAACGTGGAATGCAATGTGAAATGGAATGGAATGGAATACGGTATGGAATGTGGAATGGAATAGAATAGAAGGTGGGATGGAATAGAATGAAATGGAATGGAATGTGAAATGGAATGCGGAATGGAAACTGGAATGGAACGGAATGGAACGTGGAATGGAATGGAATGGAACGTGGAATGTAACGTGGAATGGAATGGAATGGAAAGTGGAGTGGAACGTGGAATGGAATGTGGAATGGAACGTGGAATGGAATGTGGAATGGAATGTAAACGAATGTGGAATGGAATGAGGAATAGAATGTGATACGGAATTTCGAATGCAATCTAAAGGAATGTGGAATGGAACACAGAACGGAATAGAGTGGAATGTGGAATGGAATACGGAAGGGAATGGAATGGAATGCAGGATGGAATGTGGAATGGAATGTGGAATGGAATGGAATGTGGAATAGAGTGTGGAATGGAAAAGAATGGAATGTGGAATGGAATGCTCAATGGAATGTTGAATGGAATGTACAGGAATGTGGAATGGAATGTGGAATGGAACGTTGAATGGAAAGGAATGGAATGTGGAATGGAATGTGGAATGGAATGTGGAATGGAAATTGGAATGGAATGTAATGGAATATGGAATGAAATGTGGAATGGAATGTGGAAAATAACATGGAATGGAAAGTGGAATGGAATGGAATCGAATTTGGAATGGAGTGGGAAATGGAATGGAATGGAATTTGCAATTGAATTTGCAATGGAACGGAATGGGATTTGGAATGGAATGCAAGGTGGAATGGAATGTGGAATGCAATAGAATGTAATGTAGAACGAAATGTGGAATGCAATGGAATGCAATTTGGAATTTAATGTGGAATGGAATGGAATGCAATAAGGAATGGATTGTGCAAAGGAATGTAGAATGTAGCGTAGACTGGAAGATGGAATGGAATGGAATGGAATGTTAAATGAAATGTGGAATCCAATGTAATTGATTGTGGAAAGGAATGGAATGTGGAATGGAATGTGGGATGGAATGGAATGTTTAAATGGAATGGAAAGGAAAGTGGAATTGAATGTGTACTGGAATGGAAAACTCTCTAGAATGGAATGTGGAATGGAATGGAATGTGGAATGGAATGTTCAATGGAATGTTCAATGGAATGTGGAATGAAATGTAATGGAATGTGTAATGGAATGTGGAATGGAATGTATAATTGAACAGAATGGAATGTGGAATGGAATATGAAATTGAAAGTGGAATGGAAAGTGGAATGGAACGTGGAACAGGACGTGAAATGGAAAACAATGGAACGTGGAATGGAATGTGGAATGCAGTGGGATGGAATTTGTAATGGAACATGGAATGGAATGAAATGGAAAGTTTAACGGAATGTGGAATAGAATGGAATGGGTAGTGGAATGGAATGGAATGGAATGGAATGTGAATTGGAATGGAATGGAAAGGAATGTGCAATGGAAAGGAATGGAATGAGGAATGGAACATGGAATAGAAAGTGGAATGAAATGTGGAATGTAATGTGAAATTGAATGGAATTCAATGTGAAATGGAATGCTATGGAATGTGGCATGGAATGGAATGGATTTGAATGTGGAATGGAATGGAATGTGGAATGGAATGGAAGGGAATCTAACGGAATGTGGGATTGAATGGAATAGAATGTGGAATGGAATGGAATGGAATGTCGGATGGAATGGAATGGAACGTGTAAAGGAATGTGGAATGCAATGTGGAATGGAATGTGGAATGGAAGGGAATGGAAAGTTTAATAGAAAGGAATGTGGAATGGAATGTGGAATTGAATGTGGAATTGAATGGAATGGAATGTGGAATGAAAAGGAATGGAATGTGGAATGGAATGGAATGCAATGTGGAATGGAATGGGTTGGAATATGGAATGAAATGTAATGGAATGGAAAGTGAAATAGAATGTGGAATGGAAAGTGGATTGGAATGTGGAACGGAAAGTGGCATTTAATGTGGAATTGAATGGAATGGATTGTGCAATGGAATGTGCAATTGAATGGTATGGAATGTGGAATGGAATGTGGAATGCAATGTGGAATGGAATGGAATGGAACGTGGAATGGTATGTGGAATGGAATGTGGAATAGAATGTGGAATTGAATGGAATGGAAAGTGGAATGGAATGGAATGGAATGTGGAATGGAATGGAATGCCATGTGGAATGGAATGAGTTGGAATATGGAATGAAATTTAATGGAATGGAAGGGAATGGAAAGTGAAATAGAATGTGGAATGGAAAGTGAAATAGAATGTGGAATGGAAAGTGGAATGGAATGTGGAACGGAAAGTGGAATTTAATGTGGAATTGAATGGAATGGATTCTGGAATGGAATGTGAAATTGAACGGTATGGAATGTGGAATGGAATGTGGAATGCAATGTGGAATGGAATGGAATGGAACGTGGAATGGTATGTGGAATGGAACGTGGAATGGAACGCGGAATTGAATGGGGAATTGAAAGGAATGGATTGTGGAATGTAATGTGGAAAGTAATGGTATGGAATGTGGAATGGAATGTGGAATGCAACGTGGAATGTAATGGAATGGAATGTGGAATGGAAAGTGGAATGGAATGGATTGGAATGTGGAATGGATTGTGGGATGGAATGGAATGGCATGTGGAATGCCATATGGAATGCAGTGTGAAATGGAATGGAATTAGGAATGCAATGTGGAATGGAATGGAATGGAATGTTTAAATGGAATGGTATGGAATGTGGAATTGAATATGGTCTGGAATGGAATGGAATGTGGAATGGAATGTGGAATGGAATGCAATGGAATGTGGAATGCAACGTGGAATGGAACGTGGAATGAAATGTGGAATTGTATAGGATGGAATCTGTAATGGAAGCGAATGGAATGTGGAAAGGAATGTGAAATGGAATGGAATAGAAAGAATGGAATGTGGAAGGCAAAGGAAGGGAATGTGGAGAGGAAAGAAATGGAACTTGGAATGGAACACGGAACGAAACGTGGAAAGCAATGTGGAACAGATAGTGAAATGGAAAGTGCAATGGAATGGAATGCAATTTGGAATGGGAGGGAATGGAACATGGAAAGCAATGTGGAATGGAAAGTGGAATGCAAAGTGGAGTGAAATTTGCAATTAATGTGGAAAGGAATTGAATGGAATGTGGAAGGGAATGTAATGGAATGTCGAATGGAATGGAATTTAGTGGAATTTGGAATTAAATGGAATGCAATGGAATGCAATGCGAAATCTAATGGAATGGAATGTGGAATGGAATTTAATGGAATGGAATGAAATGTGGAATAGAAAAGAATGGAATGGAATGTGGAATGGAATGTCAAATTGAATGCAGAATTGAATGGAAAGGAATGTGGAATGGAATGGAATGGAACGTGGAATGGTTTGGAATAGAAAGTGGAATGGAATGTGGAAAGGAACGTGGAATGGAGTGGAATGGAACTTGGAATGGAACGTGGAATGGAATGCAATGGAATGTGGAATGGAACCTAGAATGGAATGTTGAAAGGAAAGTGGAATTCAACGTGGAATGGAATGGAATGGAAGGTTGAATGGAATGTGGAATGGAATGTGGAATGGAACGTGGAATGGAACGTGGAATGAAACGGAATGGAACGTAGAATGGAACCTTGGAGTGGAATGTAGAATGGCACGTGGAATGGAATGTGGAATGTAATGTGGATTGGAAAGGAATGGAATACGGAATAGAAAGAATAGAATGAGAAACGGAATGCAATGGAATATGGAATGGAATGTGGAATAGAATGGAATGGAGTGTGGAATAGAATGTGGAATGGAATGGAATGGAATCCATAATGGAATGGAATGGAATGGTAAGGAATGTGGAAGGGAAAGCGGAATTGAATGTGGAATGCAATGGAATGGAATGTGGAATGGAATGTGGAATGGAATGGAATGAATTCTGGAATGAAAAGTGGATTGGAATGGAATAGAATGTGCAATGGAATGGACTGGAATGTGGAATAGAATTTAATGGAAAGTGGTATGGAACGTGTGATGGAATGGAATGGAAGGGAATGGAATCTCAAATGGAATGGAATGGAATGTGGAATGGAATGCGGAATAGAATGTGAAATAGAATGGAATGAAATGTGAAATGGAATGTTGATAGAAATGGAATGGAATGTGGAATGGAATGGAATGGACAGTGGAATGGAATGTGGAATGGAATGTGGAAGAGAATGTGGAATGCAATGGAATGGAATGCATTGGAATGTGGAAAGGCATGTGAATTGGATTGCAATGGAATATGTAATGGAAAGTGAAAAGAAATGCAATGAAATGAGAATGGAATGTGGACTGGAATGTGGAATGGAATTTGGAATGGACTGCAAAATGGAATGTTGAATGGAATGTGGAACGGAATGGAATGGAAATTAATGTGGAATGTATTGTGAAATGGTATGCAATGGAATGTGGAATGGAATGTGGAATGGAATGGAATCGAATGTGGAATGGAACATGGAATGAAATCGAATGGAACGTGGAATGGAAAGTGGAATGGAATGTGAAATGGAATGTGGAATGGAATACAATGGAATGTGGAAGGGAATGTTGAATGCAGGGTGGAATGGTATGGAATGGAACGTGGAATGGAATGTGGAAGAGAATTCAATGGAATGTGAAAGCAAAGTGGATTGCAATGTGGAATGGATTGTGGAATGGAATGTGGAATGGAACGGAATAGAATGTGGAATGAACGGAATAGAATGTGGAATGGAATGTGGAATGGAATGTGGAATGGAATGTGGAATGGAGTGAGGAATGGAATTTGGAATGAAATGCAATGGAATGTGGAAAGGAACGTGGATTGGAATGGAATGGAAAGTGGAATTCAATGTGGAATGGAACTTGGAAAGAAATGGATTGGAATGTGTAATGGAAAGTGAAATGCAATAGAATTCAAAGTGCAATGTATCTTGGAATGGAAGGTGGAATTGAATATGGAATTGAACGTGGTATAGAATGTGGAATGAAATGTGGAATAGAACGGAATGGAATATGGAGTGGAATCTGGAATTGAGTGTGGAATCGAACGTGGAATTGAATGGAATGTAATGGAATGGAATGTGGAATGGAATGTTGAATGGAGTGTGTAATGGAACGGAGTGGATTGAAATATGGAAAGAAATGTGGATTGGAAAGGAATGGAATGTGGAATGGAATGGAATGGAATGTGGAATGGAATGTAGAATGGAATTTAATGGAAATTGGAATGGAACAGAAAATGGAATTGAATGGAATCGAATGGAATGTGGAATGGAATGGAATGGAATGGGGAATGGGATGTGGAATGAAAAGTGGAATGGAATACAATGAAATGTGGAATGGAAGTGGATTGGAATGAAATGGAAAGAGGAATGGAATGGAGTGGAGAGCGAAATGGAATGGGGAATGGAATGTGTAATGGAATGTGGAATGGAATGGAATGTGGAAAGGCATGTGAATTGGAATGCAATGGATTGCGGAATGGAATGTGGAAAGAACTGCAATGGAATGAGAATGGAACATGGAATGGAATGTGCAATGGAATGTGGAATGGGCTGCGGAAAGGAATGTGGAATGGAATGGAATGGAATGTGGAACGGAATGAAATTGGAATGCGATGGAATGTGTAATGGAATGTGGAATGAAAGGCAATGGAAAGAGAATGGAATGTGGAATGGAAGATGGAATGGAATGTGGAATGGAATGGAATGGAAAGTGGGTTGGAATGCGGAATGGAATGGAGTGGAACGTGCAATGGAATGTGGAATGGAATGGAATGGCATGTGGAATGGAACGTGGAATGGAATGTTGAATTGATTGTGGAATGGAAAGGAATGGGATGGAAGTGGAATGAAATGTGCAATGGAACTCGTAATGGAATAGAATGGAATGTGGAAAGGAACGGAATGGAATGTTGAATGGAATGTTTAATGGAATGGGATGGAATGTGGAATGGAATGTGGAATGGAATGGAATGGAATGTGAAACGGAATGTGGAGTGGATTGTAATGGACGGTAGAATGGAATATGGAATGGAACTGAATGTGGGATACAACGTGGAATCGAATATGGAATGGAACATGAAATGGAATGTGGAATGGAATTGAATGGAATGTGGAATGGTATATGGAATGAATTGCAAAGGAATGTAGAATGGAACGTGGATTGGAATGTGCAATGCAATGTGGAATGGAATGGAATAGAATGTAGAATATAATTTGGAATGGAATGGAATGGAATGGAATGTGGAATGGAACGTGGAACGGAATGTGCAATGGAACGTGGAATGGAATGGAATAGAATGTGGAATGTAATGTGGAAGGGAATGGAATGTAATGTAATGTGGAATGAAATGGAATGGAATATGGAATTGAATAGAATGAGGAATGGAATGTGGAATGGAATGGAATGGAGAGTGGAATGGAAAGTGGAATGGAATTGAATGTGGAATGGAACTTGGAATGGAATGGAATGGATTGCGATGTGGATTGGAATGGAATGGAATATGGAATGGAAAGGAATGTGGAATGGAATGGAATGCAATGTGGAATGGAATGTGGAATGGAATGGAAAGTGGAATGGAATATGGAATGGAATGGAAAGGAATGTGGTATGGAATGTTGAATGGAATGGAATGGAGTGTGGAATGAAATTGATTAGAATGAGGAATGGAATCTAATGTAATGTGGAATGGATTTTGGAATGTAATGTGTAATGCAAAGAACGGAATGCAATGTGGAATGGAATGGAAAGGAATGTGGAATGGAATGGAATGGAATGCAATGAAATGGAATGTGGAATGGAATGAAATGGAATGTGGAATGGAATGAAATGGAATGTAGAATGGAACTTGCAATGGAGTGGAATGGAATGTGGAATGGAGTGGAATGGAATGTGGAATGGAGAGAAATGGAATGTGCATTGGAACGTGGAATGTAATGTAATGTAATGTGGAATCGAATGGAAACCAATGTGGAATGAAACATGTAATGGAATGGAAAGCAATGTGGAATGGAATGTGGAATGGAATGGAATGGAGAGGAATGTGGAATGGAATGGAATGGAATGTGGAATGGAGTGGAATGGAATTGAATGGAATGGAATGGAAAGGAATGTGGAATGGAATCAAATGGAATGTGCAATGGAATTTGGAATGGAATGTGTAATGCAATGAATGGAATGCAATGTGGAATGGAATGGAAAGGAATGTGGAATGGAATGGAATGGAATGGGATCTGGAATAGAAAGAAATGGAAGGTGGAAAGGAATGGAATGCTATCGGGAAAGAAATGTGGAAGGGAGTAGAATGGAATTTTGAATGGAATGTGGAATGGAATGTGAAATGGAATGTGGAATGTGATGGAAAAAAATGTGTAATGGCATGGAATGGAATGTGGAATGGAACGTGGAATGGAAGGTGGAATGAAATTGAATGGAACATGGAATGAAACGTGGAATGGAAAGTGGAATGGAATGGAAAGTAACGTGAAATGGAATGTGGAATGGAACGTAGAGTTGAAAGTGGAATGTAATGGAATGGATAGTGGAACGGAAACTGGAATGTAACGTGGAATGGAATGGAATGGAATGTGGAATTGAATGGGAAGAAATTAGTAATAGAACGGAATGGAGTGGTATTTGGAGTGTTATGGAATAGAATGGAATGGAAAGTGGAATGGAATGGAAAGGAATGTGGAACGGAATGGAATGGAATGTGGAATGGAATGGAATGGAATGTGGAATTGAATGGAATGGAATTTGAATGGAATTTGAATGGAATGGAATGGAATGTGGACTGGAATGGAATTAAATGGAATGGAATGTGGATTTGAATGAAATGGAATGGGGATTGGAAACTGAAATGGCATAGAATGGAATGTGGAATGGAATGTGGAATGGAATGGAATGGAATGGAACTTGGAATGGAATTGAATAGAATGTGGAATGGATTGTAGAAAGGAATTGAAAGCAAAGTGGAATGGATTGTAGAAAGGAATTGAAAGCAAAGTGGAATGGAATTTTGAATGGAATGGAATGTGGAATGGAACGGAATGGAATGTAGAATGGAATGGAATAGAATGTGGAATGGAACGTGGAATGAAATGAAATGGAACGTGGAATGGAAAGTGGAATGTACTGGAATGGAAAGTGGAATATAATGGAATGGAAAGTGTAATGGAACGTAGAATGGAATGGAATGGAACATGGAATGGAATGTGGAATATATCGTGGAATCTAAAGTGGAATGGAATGTGGAATGTGGTATGGAATGCAACATCGAATGGACTGTGGAATGGAATGGAATTCAATATGGAAAGGAATGTGGAATGAAATGCAATAGAATGTGGAATGGAATGTGGAATGGAATGTAAGGGAATGCATTGGAAACGAATGTGGAATTGAAGGGAATGGATGTGGAATGGAATGGAATCGAATGCGTAATGGAATGAAAAGCAATGCGGAATGCAATGTAGAATGGTATTGAATGGAATTTGGAATGGAATGGAATGGAATATGCAATGCAATCTCGAAAGCAATGGAAAGGAATGTGGAGTGGAATGTGGAAGGGAATGTTATGGAATCTGGAATGCAATGGAAAGGAAGTGAATGTGGAATGGAATTGAATGGAATGGAATGGAATGGAATGTGATATGGAAAGAAATGGAATGGAATCTTTAATGGAATGGAATGGATTTTCTAAAGCTATTGATTGAAAAGTGGAATGCAATGTGGAATGGAATGCAATGGAATGTGGAAAGGAAGGTGGAGAAGAATGGATTGTGGAATGGAATGGAATGGAATGGAATGGAATGTGTAATAGAATGGAAAGGAATGGAATGTGAAATGGAAATAGAATGGAATGTTTAATGGAATGTAGTGGAATAAGGAATGGAATGCAATGGAATGTGGAATGGAATGTTGAATGTGGAATTGTATGTGGAAAGGAATGGAATGGAAAGTGAAATGGAATGGAATGGAAAGTGGGATGGAATGTGGGATGGAATGTGGAATGGAATATATCGGAATGGAGATTAATGTGGAATGGAACGGAATGGAAGTTGAAATAGAAATAGAATGGAATGTTCAATGGAATAGAATGGAAACTGGAATGGAATGGAATGGAAGGTGAAATGGAACGGAATGGAATGTGCAATGGAATTTGGAATGGAATGGAATGCAATGCGGAATGGAATGGAATGGAATGTGGAATGCAACGGAATGGAATGGAATGGAATGTGGAATGGAATGGAACGTGGAATGTAATGGAGTGGAATGGAGCGGAATGTGGAATTGAATGGAATGGAATGGAAAGTGAAATGGAAAGAGAATGGAATGTTTAATGGAACGGAATGGAATGTCGAATGTAATGTGGAATGGAAGAGAATGGAATTTGGAATGGAAAGGAAGAGAATGTGGAATGGAATGTGGAATGAATGGAAAAGAATGTGGAATGGAAGGCAATGCAATGTGGAATGGAATGGAATGGAATTTGGAATGGAATGTGGAATGGAGTGAGGAATGGAAAGTGGAATGGAAAGTGGAATAGAATGAGGAATGGAAAGTGAAATGGAAAGATGAATGGAACGTGGAAAGTATCTTGGAAGGGAATGTGGATTGGAACGTGGAATGGAACGTGGAATTGAACGTGGAATGTAATGTGGAAATGAATGGAATGGAATGTGGAATGGACTGGAATGGAATGGAATGGAATGGAATGGTATGTGAAATGGAATTGAAAGGAAAGTGGATTAGAATGGAGTGTAATGTGGGATGGAATGGAAAGAAAAGTGGACTGGAATGTGCAATGGAATTTGGAATGGAATGGAATGGAATGTGGAATAGAATCTGGAATGGAATAGAATCGAATGGAATGAAATGTGGAATGGAACAAAATGGAAAGTGGAATGGAATGGAATGGAATGTGCAATGGAATTAATTGTGGAATGTAATGTATTGTGGAATGCAATGGAATGGAATGTAAAATGCAATGGAATGCAATGTGGAAAGCAATGGAATGGAATGTGAAATGGAATGTGGAATGGAATGGAATGTGGAATGCATTGGAATGGAACTGAATGGAATGTGGAAGGTAACGTGGAAAGGAACGTGGAAAGAAACGTGGAATGGAATGTGGAACGGAATGTGGAATTCAAGGGAATGGAATGGAATGGAATGTGTTATGGAATGTGAAATGGAATGGGATGGAATGTGGAGTGGAATGCAGAATGTAATTTGCAATGGAATGTGGAATGTAATGGAAACGAATAAGTAATCGAATGTTCAATGGAATGTGTAATGGATAGTGGAATGGAACATGGAATGGAACGTTGAATGGAATGGAATGGAACTGAACGTGGAATAGAACGTGTCAAGGAATGTGGAAAGGAACGTGGAATGGAAAGTTTAATTGAAAGGAATGGAACGCGGAATTGAACGTTGAATGAAATGTGAAATGGAATGGAATGGAATGTGGAATGGAATGTGGAATGGAATGGAATAGAATGCAATATGGACTTATATGGAATGGAATGGAATGTGAAATGTAAAGTGGACTTGAATGGAATGGAACAGAGTGGAATGTAGAAGTGAATGGAATGGAATGTGGAATTGAATGCAATGGAATGAGGGCTTGAATTCAATGGAATGGAAAGAATGAGGAAATAAACTTAACTGAATGTGGAATTAAATGGAATGGAGTATGGAATGGAATGGAATGGAATGTGGAATAGAATGTGCAATGAAATGAAATGGAATGTGGAATGGAATGGAATGGATAGTGGACTGGATAGGAATGGAATTTGGAATGGAATGAAATGGAATGGAATGTGGAATGGAATTTAATGCAATGGAATGGAGAATGGAATGGAATGGAATGGAAAGTGGAATGGAATGGAATGGAAAGTCGAATGGAATGGAATGGAATGGAATGTGGACTCGAATGGAATTGAATGGAGTGGACAGTTGAATGGAATGGAATGGAATGTCAAATGACAAGAAATGGAATGTGGAATGGAACATGTCACGGAATATAATGGAATGTGCAATGAAATGGAATGGAATGTGGAATGGAATGTTTGACTGAATTGAATGCAATGTGGAAGAGAAAGTTTAATGGAATGGAATGGAATGTGGAATGTAATGGAATGGTATCGAATGTGGAATTGAATGTGCAATGGAATGGCAAGCAATTTGGAATGGAATAGAATGGTATGTGGAATGGAAGGGAATGGAATGTGGAATGGAGAGGAATGAAATGTGGAGTGGAATGAGGAATATAAAGTGGAATGGAATGTTGAACGGAACGTGGAAAGGAATGGCAAATTGACCCTGGAATGGTACGTGGAGTGGAACGTGGAATGGGATGTGGAATGCAATGAAATTGAATGGAAAGTTAAATGGGATGGAATGGAATGTGGATTAGAATGCAATGGAATGTGGAATGCAATTTAATGAAATTTGGAATTGAATGTGGAATGGAATGTGGAAAGAAATGGAATGGAATGGAATGGATTGGAATTTGGAATGGAATGGAATGGAAAGTGGAATGGAATGGAATCGAATGCAATGTGGAATGGAATGGAATGGAATGGGGAATGGAATTCAATGTGGAATGCAATGTAATGTGGAATGGAATGGAAAGGAATGTGGAAAGGAATGGAATGCAATGATATGTGGAATGGAAAGGAATGGAATATGGAATGCAAAGAGGAAAGGAATGGAATGGTACATGGAATGGAAAGTGGAATGGAATGGAATGGAATTGAACACGGAATGGAATTGAATGGAACGTGAAATTGAATGAGGAATGGAATTGAATAGAATGTAATGCAGTGCGGAATTCAATGGAAAGAAATGAGAAATGGAATGTAATAGAATGTGCATTTTAATGTGGAAAGGAATGTTGAACGGTATAGAATGGAAAGTGGAATGGAATGAGGAATGGAACGTGGAATGGAATGGAATGGAACATGGAATGGAACGTGGAACAGAATGTGGAGTTGAACCTGGAATGGAACGTGGAATGGAATGGAATGGAACGTGGAATGGAATGGAATGGAACTTGGAATGGAATGCAACATGGAATGGAGTGCAATGGATCATGGAATGGATTGTGGAACGGCATGTGGGAACGTAGCGAATAGAAAGTGGAATGGAATGGATGGTAATGTGGAATGGAACGGAAAGGAATGGAATGGAATGTGGAATGGAATTGAATGGAAAGAAACGGAATGGATTGTAATGCGGAATGTTATGTGGAATGCAACGTGGAATGGAATGGAATGGAATGTGGAATGTAATGCGGAAAGGAATGTGGAATGGAATGAAATGTGTAATGGAATGGAAATCAATGAGGAATGGAATGTGGAATGGATTGTGGAATGGAATGGAATGTGGAATGGAAATGAAAGGAATGTGGAATGGAATGTATAATGCAATGTGCAATGGAATGTGGAATGGAATGGAATGTGGAATGGAATGGAATGGAATGTGGAATGGAATGTGGAATGGAATGTAATGGAATGTGGAATGGAATCTAGAATGCAATGTGGAATGGAATGTTGATTGGAATGGAATGTGGAAAGGAAGGGAATGGAATGAAATGGAATGTGGAATGGAAAGTGGAACGGGATGTGGAAAAGAAAGAAATGGAGTGCGGAATCGAATGTGGAATGGAATGGAATGGAATATGGAACGGAATGGAATGGAATGGGGAATGGAATGTGGAATGGAACGTAGAATGGAACGTGGAATGGAATATAATGTGGAATGGAATGCAATGGATTGGAATGTGGAATGGCAAGGAAAGGAATTAGAAATGGAATGGAATGGAATGGAATGGAATATGAAATGGAATGAAAAGAAATTTGGAATGGAATATGGAATGGAAAGTAGAATGGAACGTGGAATGGAACTTGGAATGGAACGTGGAACGGAATGTGGAATTGAATGTGGAATGCAAAGTGGAATGAAATGGAATGGAATGTGGAATGGAAGGGAATGGAAAGTGGAATGGAAGGGAATGGAATGGGATGAAATGTGGAATGCAATGGAATGGAACGTGGAATCAAATGTAAAATGGAATGGAATAGAATATAGAATGGAATGGGATGGAATATGGAATGGAAAGTGGATTGGAATAGAATGGAATGTGGAATGGAATTTAATGGAAAGTGGGATGGAATGGAATGTGGAGTGGAATGGAATGGAATGTAGAATGGAGTGGAATGGAATGTGCAACGGAAAGGAATGGAATTTGGAATGGAAGGGAATTGAATGGAATGGAATGTGGAATTGAATGGAATGGAATGTGGAATGGAATGGAAAGGAATGTGGAATGGAATGGCATGGAATGGAAAGTGGAATGGAATGTGGAATGGAATATGGAATGGAATGAAATGTGGAATGGATTGGAATGCAATGAGGAATGGATTGTGGAATTGAATCTGGAAAGGACTGCAAAGTGGAATGGAATTGAAAGGAATGTGGACCGCAATGTCGAATGGAATGTGGAATGGAAAGGAATGGGCAATGGAATGGAATGTGGAAAGGAATGGAATGGAATGGAATTTGAAATGGAATGGATTGAAATTTGGAATGGAACGCGGAATGCAACATACAGTGGAACGTGGAATGGAAAGGGGAATGGAAAGTGGAATGGAACTTGGAATTGAATGCGGAATGGATTGGAAGGGAATGTGGAATGTAAGGAAATGAAATGTGGAATGGGAGGAAATGGAATGGGATGCAATGTCGAATGCAATGGAGTGGAATGGATTGTGGAATGGAATGTGGAATGGAAACGAATGGAATGTGTAGTGGAATGGAATCTAATATGGAATGCAACGTGGAATGGAATGGAATGGAATGTGGAATGGAAAGTGGAATGGAAGGAATGGAATGTCGAATGGAATGGAACGGAATGTGGAATGGAACGTGGAATGGAATGGAATAGAATGAGAAATGGACTGGAATGGAATCTGGAATGGAATGGAAAGAATAATGGAATGGATTGGAAAGTGGACCGGAAAGTGTAATGGAATGGAATGGAAAGCGGAATGGAATACAATGGAAAGTGAAATGGAACGTAGATTGGAATGGAATGGTAGATGGAATGGAATGCAGTGGAACGTGAAATGGAATGGAATGGAACTTGGAATGGAACGGAATGGAAAGGGGAATGGAATAGAATCAAGAGTGGAATGTAATGGAATTCAAACTGAAATGCAATTGAATGGAATGTGAAAGGGAATGGAATGGAATTTGCAACGGAATGGAGTGGAATGTGGTATGGAATGTGGAATGAAATGGAATGGAATGTTGATGGCATGGAAAGGAATGGAAAGTGGAATGGAACTTGGAATGTAATGAAATCGAATGTGGAATGGAATGGAAGGGAAACTGTAATGGAATGTGGAACGGAAAGGAATTGTATGTGGAAAGCTTGAAATGGAATGTGGAAAGGAATGGAATGGAAATGGAATGTGGAATGCAGTGTAATGGAACTTGGAATGGAATGCGAAATTGGATGAAAAAGAATGTGTAATGGAATGTGGAAGGGAATGGAATTGAATGCAGAATGGAATGTGGAATGGAATTGAAAGGAATGTGGAATTGTAAGTGGAATGGAACATGGAATGGAATGGAAAGCAATGTGGAATGGAATGGAAAGGAAAGTTTAATGGAATGTGGAATAGAATGGAATGGAATGTGGAATGGAATGGAATGGAGTGTGGAATGGAACGGAGAATGAAAAGTGGACTAGAACTTGGAATGGAATGTGGAATGGAATGGAATGTAAGGGAATGTGGATTGGAATGGAATGGAAAGTTTAATGGAATGTGGAATGGAATGGAATGGAATGCAAGGTGGTATGGAATGGAATGGAATGGAATGTGGAATGGAATGGAATGTAATGGGGAACGAAACGGAATGGAATTGAATGGAATGTAAACGAACGTGGAATGGAATGGAACGGAAGTTGGAATGAAATGGATTGGAATGTGGAACGGAATGGAATGGAATTGAATGGAATGTGGAATTGAATGGAATGCAATGTGGAATGAAAGAGAATGGAATGGAATGATGTGTGGAATGGAATGGAAAATGGAATGGAGTGTTGAAAAGAATGGAATGGAAAGTGGAATGGAAAGTGGAATGCAATGGAATGCCACGTGGAATGGAATGGAACAGAATATGTAATGGAATGAGGAATGGAATGTGGAATAGAATGGAATGGAATGTGGAGTGTAATGGAATGGATTGTGGAACACAATGGAATGGAATGGAATGTGGAATGGAACGGAACGGAATGTGAAATGGAATGGAATGGAATATGGAATGGAATGTCATGCAATGGAAAGAATTGCAATGGAAAGTGGAACGGAATGGAATGGATTGTGGAATGGAATGGAATGGACCGTGGAATGGTATCTGGAATGTAATGGATTGGAATGTGTAATGGAATGTGGAATGGAACGGAATGGAACGTGTATTGGAACTTGGAAAGGAAAATTGAATGGAACGTGGAAAGAAATGTGGAAAGGAATGTGGAATGTAATGTGGAATGGAAAGCAATGGAATGTGGAATGGAATGGAATGGAATCTGGAATGCAATGGAATGGAAGGCGGAAAGGAAGGTGGAATTTAATGGAATGGAATGTGGAATGCAAAGGAAAGGAATGTAATGTGGAATGGAATATAATATAATGTGGAATGGAAAGTGGAATGGAATGGAACTAAATGTGGAAAGGAACGTGGAATGGAATGTGGTGTGGAATGTGGAATGGAACAGAATGGAATGTCAAATGGAATGTGGAATGGAATGTGGAATGGAATGGAATGGAATGGAATGCGGACAGGAATTGAGTAGAATGCAATGGAAACTGGAATGGAATGGAATGGAAAGTGGAATGAAATGGAAAGGAATTTGGAATGGAACGTGGAGTGGAGTGGAAGGTGGAAAGGAATGGCATCGAATGGAATATGGTATGGAATGGAATGTGGAATAGAATGGAATGGAACGTGGAATGCAATGTGGAATGGAAGGGAATGGAATGTAGAATGCAATGGAAAGGAATGGAATGTGGAATGGAATGGAATGCAATGTGGAATGGAATGTGGAATGCAATGGGATGGACTGTGGAATGGAATGGAAACTAATGGAATGTGAAAAGGAAAGGAATGGAATGTGGAATTCAATGGAATGGAATGGAATGGATTGTGGAATGAAATGCAATGGAATGTGGATTGGAATTTGGAATGGAATGTGGAATGGAATTTGGAATGCAATGGAATAGACTGTGGAATTGAGTGGAATGGAATGGAATGTGAAAAAGAATGTAATGTAATGTGGAAAGGAAAGTTAAATGGAATATGGTATGGAATGAATGGAATTGAATGGATTGTGGAATGGAACACAATGGAATGTGGAATACAAAGGAATGGAATTGAATGTGAAATGGAAACGAATGGAATTTGCAATGCAATGGAATGGAAAGGAATGTGGAATGGAATGGAATGGAACGTGGAATTGAATGTGGAATGGAATGGAACGTAACGTGGAATGGTATATGAAATGGAATGGAATTAAATTTGGAATGGAACGTGGAATGGAACGTCTAATGTAAGGTGGAATAGAACGCGGAACACAATTTGGAATGGAATGTGGAATGGAATAGAATGGAACATGGAATGTAATGTGGGATGGAATGGAATGAAATGTGTAATGGTATGTGGAATGGAATAGAAGGTAATGTGGACTGGAATGTGGAATGAAATGGAATAGACCGTGGAATACAAAGTGGAATGGAATGGAATGGAATGTGTAATGGAACGTGGAATGGAATGGATTGGAATGTGGAATGGAACGTGGAATGGAACTTGGAATGGAACGTGGAATGGAACGTGGAAAGGAATGTGGAAAGCAATGCGGAATGGAATGAAGAATGGAATGGAATGGAATGTGGAAGGGAATGGAATGGAATGAGGAATGGAATGTGGACCGGAACGGAATGTGGAAAGGAATGTGGAATGGAATGGAATGGAATGCGGAATGGAATGGAATGGAATGGAATGTGGAATGGAATGGAATATAATGTGGAATGGAAAGTGGAATGGAATGGAATGGAATGTGGAATGGAATGGAATGTAATGTGGAATGGAATGTGGAATGGAATGTAATGTGAACTGGAATTGAATGGAATGGAATGTACTGTGGAATGGAATGGAAAGGAATGTGGAATGCATTGGAATTTGGAATGCAATGTGCAATGGAATGAAATGTGGAATGCAAAGGAATGGAATGGAATATGGAATGGAATGTAATGTGGAATGGAAAGGAATGGAATGTGGAATGAATTGTTGAATGGAATGGAATGGAATGTGAACTGCAATGGAATGGAATGTGGAATGGATTGGAATGGTATGTGGAATGGAATGTGGAATGTAATGTGGAATGGAATGGAAAGGATTGTGCAATGGAATGGAATGGAATGTGGAATGGAATGTGGAATGGAAGTGAATGGAATGTGGAATGGAATGGAAAGGAATATGGAATGGAATGGAATGGAATGTTGAATGGAACGTGAAATGAACCGGAGTGGAATGTGGAATAGAATGTGGAATAGAAATGAATGGAATGTGGAATGGAATGGAATGGAATGTGGAATGGATTGGAATAGAACGTGGAACGGATCTTGGAATGGAACATGGAATGTAACGTGGAGTGGAACGTGGAATTGAATGCAGAGTGGAAACGAATGGAATGTGGATTGGAATGTGGAATGGAAAGCGGAATGGAATAGAAAGGAATGTGGAATGGAATGTAAAATGGAATGCAATGGAATGTGGAATGGAATGGAATGTGGAACGCAATGTGGAAGGGATTGCAATGGACTCTGCAATTCAATGTGGAAAAGAATGGAATGTAAAGTTTACTGGAATGTGGAAGGGAATGGAATGGAATGAGGAAAGCAATTGAATTTAATGAAATGTGGAATGGAATGGAATGGAATAAAACGGAATGTGTAATGGATTTGAATGGAATGGAAGGTGGAATGGAAAGGAATGGAATGCGGAATGGAATCGAATGGAATATGGAATTCAAGGGATTGGAATGTGGGAAGCAATGTGTAATGGAATGGAAAGGAATGTGGGAAGGAATGGAATGGAATGGAACGGAATTTGGAATGGTATGGAATGGAATGGAATGTGAAGAGGAAATAGAATGAAAAGTTGAATGGAATGTTTAATGGAATGGAATGGAATATGGAATGGAATGGAATGGATTGTGGAATGGAATTGAATGCCGAATGGAATGGAATGGAATGTGTAATGGAATGGAATGGAATGTGGAATGGAAAGTGGAATGGAATGTAATTGAAAGCGAAATGGAACGGAGTGGAAAGTGGGATGGAACGTGGAATGTAATGGAAAGGAATGGAGTGGAATGTGGAATGTAATGGAAGGTAATGTAATGTTAAATGGAAATAGAATTGAATGTTTAATGGAATGGAATGGAATGTGGAATGGAATGGAATAAAATTTAGAGTGGAATGGAATTGAATGAACTGTTGAATGGAATGGAATGAAATGTGGAATGGAAAGGAATGAAAAGTGGAAAGTAAGGTGCAACAGAATGGGTTGGAAAGTGAAACAGAAAGGAGTAAAATGTGGAAAGAAATGGAATGGAATGGAATGGAATGTGGAATGCAATGGAATGGAATGGAAAGGAATGTGGAAAGGAATGGAATGGAATGTGTAATGGAATATAGTTTGGAAAAGAACGGAATTGAATGTGGATTGGAAGGTAATGGAACGGAATGTGGAATATAATGAAATGGAATGGAATGGAATGGAAAGTGGAAAGGAATGCAATGGAATGTGTATTGGAATATAGTATGGAAAAGAACGGAATTGAATGTGGATTGGAAGGTAATGGAACGGAATATGAAATATAATGAAATGTAATGGAATATGGAACGGAATGGAAAGGAATGGAATGTAACATGGAATGGAATGAAATGAGATGTGAAATTGAACGTGGAATGGAATGAATTGGAACTTGGAATGGAATGGAAAGTGAAAGGGAATGGAGTGGAAATTTGAATGGAATGGAAAGGAACATGGAAAGGAATTGAATGGAATGTGGAATGTGATGGAATTGAAAGACGAATTCAATGGAGTGGAATGTGGAATGGAATGGAATGGCATGGAATGTGGAATGGAATGTGGAATGGATTGGAATGCAATGCGGAATGGAATGGAATGGAATGTGGAATGGAGAGGAAAGGAATGTGGAATCTAATTTGGAATGGAATGGAATGGAATGGAATGTGGAATGGAATGTGGAATAGAATAGAATGGAATTTGGAATGGAACGTGGAATGGAATGGAATGAAATGTGGAATGGAAAGGAATGGAATGGTGAAAGGAATTTAATGGAACGTGGAATGGAACGTGGAATTTAACGTGCAATGGAACGTGAAATTGAACGTGCAATGGAATGCGAAATGGAATGGAATGGAATGTGGAATGAAATGTGGAATGGAATGGAATGGAATGCAATGTATTTGACTGTGGAATGGAATGTGGAATGGAATGAGATGGAATGGAATAGAATGGAATGGAACTTGAAATGGAATGGAATGGAATGTGGAATGGAATGGAATGGAATGTGCAATGGAATGGAA
Organism: Pongo pygmaeus; assembly: GCF_028885625.2. Taxonomy (NCBI): domain Eukaryota; kingdom Metazoa; phylum Chordata; class Mammalia; order Primates; family Hominidae; genus Pongo; species Pongo pygmaeus. The sequence goes on from NC_085931.1 coordinate 3,960,712, forward strand.
TGGAATGTGGAATGGAAAGTGGAATAGAATGTGGAATGGAATGGAATGGAATGTGGAATGGAATAGCATGGAAGTTGGAATGGAACGTGGAACGGAATTGAATAGAATGGAATTTGTAATGGAATGTGGAATGGATTGAAATGTTGAATGGAATGTAATGGAACTTGGAAAGGAAAATTGGATGGAATGGAATGAAATTTGAAATGGAATGTGGAATGGAATGTGGAATGGAGTGGAATGTAATGTGGAATGGAATGGAATGGAAAGTGGAATGGAATGTGGAATGGAATGTGGAATGGAATGGAATGTGGAATGCAACATGGAATGGAATAGAATATGAAATGGAACGTGGAAAGTAATGGAATGAAATGTGATATGGTACAGATTGCAAAGGAATGTGGAATTGAATGGAATGGAATGGAATGGAATTTGGAATGGAATATTGAATGGAATGGAAAGGAATGTGGAAAGGAATATGGAATGTGGAAATTTGAAATGGAATGTGGAATGGAATATGGAATGGAGTGGGATGGAATGTGGATTGGAATGGAATGGAATGTGGAATGGAATGTGGAATGGAATGGAATGTGGAATGCAACATGGAATGGAATAGAATATGGAATGGAACGTGGAAAGTAATGGAATGAAATGTGATATGGTATAGATTGCAATGGAATGTGGAATTGAATGGAATGGAATGGAATGGAATTTGGAATGGAATATTGAATGGAATGGAAAGGAATGTGGAAAGGAATACGGAATGTGGAAATTTGAAATGGAATGTGGAATGGAATGTGGAATGGAGTGGGATGGAATGTGGATTGGAATGGAATGGAATGTGGAATGGAGTGGAATTTAATGTGCAATAGAATGGAATGGAATGTGGAAACGAATGTGGAATGGAATTAGAATGGAATAGAATGGAATGTGGAATGGAATGTGGAATGTAATGTGGAGTGGAACGCTGAATGGAATGGAATGGGGAATGGAATGTGTAATGGAACGTGGAATGGAATGGAATGTGGAATGGATTGTGGAATGGAATATGGAAATGAAGGTGGAATGGAATGAAACGGAATTTGCAATGGAACGTGGAATGGAATGGAATAGAATGTGCAATCGAACTTTGAATGGAATGAGATGGAATGTGGATTTGAACGTGGAATGGAAAGTGGATTGTAATGCGGAAAGGAATGGAATGTGGAATGGAATGTGGAATGAAATGTGGAAGTGAATGGGATGTGGAATGGACTGTGAAATGGAATGGAATGGAATAGAATGTGGAATGGATTTGAATTGAATGTGGAATGGAAAGGAATGGAATGCAGAATGGAATGTAATGGATTGTGGAATGGAATGGAGTAGAATGGAATGTGGAATGGAATGGAATGCAATGGAATGGAATATGGAATGGAATGGAATGGAATGGAATGTCGAATGGAATGTGAAAAGGAGTGGAATGGAATGCCGAATGAAATGGAATGGAATGTGGAATGGAATGGAGTGGAATGTTCAATGGAATGTAATGGAAATTGGAATGGAATATGGAATGGAATGGAATGAAATTTGAAATGGATTGTGGAATGCAATGTGGAATGCAATGGAATGGAATGTGTAATAGCACATGGAATGGAATGGAATGGAATGGAATGTGGAATGGTAGGGAATGGCATTTGTAATGGAATGTGGAATGGAATGGAATTTGGTATGGAATGGGGAATGGAATTGAATGGAATGTAGAATAGAATGTGGAATTGATTGTGGAATGGAATGTGGAATGAAATTTGGAATGGAATGGAATGGAATTTGTAATGGAATGTGAAATAGAACGGAAAGGAAAGTAGAATGGAATGTGGAATGCAATGGAATGGAATGTGGAATGCAAAGGAATGGAATGCGAATGGAATGGAATGTTGAATGAAAATTGGAATGGAACAGGGAATGGAAACGTGGAATGCACCTTGGAGTGGAAAGTGGAATACAATGATGAATGGAATGGAATGGAAAGTGGAATATAATGTGGAATGGAATGGAATGGAATGTGGAATGGAATGGAATGCAATGGAATGTGGAATGGAATGTGGAATGGAATGTGGAGTAGAATGGAATGTTGAATGGAATGTATAATGAAATGGAATGCAATGCAATGTGGAATGCATCGTGGAAAGTGTTAGAATGGAATGTTGAATGGAAGGTGGAATGTTATGTGGAATGGAATGGATTGTGGGACGGAATGTGGAATAGAAAGTGGAATGGGATGGAATGTTCATTAGGTTGTGGAATTGAAAGTGGAATGCTATATGGAATGTAATGGAATGGAAAGTGCAATGGATTGGGAAGTGAGAAGGAATGGAAGGTAGACTGGAAAGCAATGCAATGTGGAATGGAACGTGGAATGGAATGTGGAATGGAACGTGGAATGAAACGTAACGGAAAAGTGTAATGGAATGAAGTGGAATGGAATAGGGAACGGAACTTTGAATAGAATGTGGAATGGAATGGAATGTGGAAAGGAATAGAATGGAATGTGGAATGGAATGGAATGCAATGTGGAATAGAAGGAGGAATCAAATGGAATGGGTAATGCAGTGGAATGTGGAAAGGAATGTGTAATCGAACGTGGAATTGAATGGAATGTGGTGTGGATTGTGGAATGGAATGCAATGGAATGCAGTGTGAAGTGGAATGGAGTGGAAAGTGGAATGGAATCGGATGGAATGCCAAATGGATCGGAATGGAATGGAACATAATGGAATGGAATGTGGAATGGAATGGCATGGAATGTGGAATGGAATGGAATGGTAAGTGGAATGGAATGCTGGAATGGAATGGAATGCCCTATGAAAGGGAATGGAAGGTTGAATGAAACGGAATGGAATGGAATGTTGAATAGAATGGAACGGAATGCAGAATGGAATGGAATGGAATGTAGAATGAAATGTGGAATGGAATGGAATGCAATGTGGAATGGAATGTGGAATGGAGTGGAATGTAGAATTGAATGGAATCGAATGTGGAATGGAATGGAATGGAATGTTGAATGGAATGTGGAATGGAACTTGGAATGGAATGGAAGGGAACGGAATGTTATGTGGGAAGGAATGTGAAATGGTATGTGGAATGGAATGGAATGTGCAATGGAATGTGGAATGGAAGGTGGAATGGAATGGAATGGAATGTGGAATGCATTGTGGAATGCAAAGTGGAATGGAATGGAATTGAATGTGGAATGGAAAGTGGAATGGATTGGAACGGAATGTGGAATGGAATGGAAAGGAAAGTGGAATGGAACGTGGAATGGAATGGAATCGAACGTGGAGTGGAACGTGGAATGGAACGTGGAATGGAACTTGGAAAAGAATGTGGAAAGGAATGTGGAATGGAATGTAGAATGGAATGGAATGGAATATGGAAGGGAATAGAATTGAATCTGGAATGCAAAGGAATGTAAAGTGGAAAGGAATGTGGAATGGAATGGAATGGAATGTGGAATGGAATGGAACGGAATGGAATGTGGAATGGAATGGAATGGAATAAAATGTGGAATGGAATGTGAAATGGAATGGAATGGAATGTGGAATGGAATGTGGAATCCAATGGAATGCATTGGAATGCAGACTGGAAATGAATGGCATGGAATGTACAGTGGAATGTAATGGAATGGAATGTGGAAGGGAATGGGATGGAATTTGGAATGGAACGTGGAATGGAATGAAATTTGGAATGCAATGGAATGGAATGGAATAGGGAATGGAATGGAATGTGGAATGGAAAGGAATGGAATGTGAACTGCAATGGAATGGAAAGTGGAATGGAATGGAACGGTATATTGAATGGAATGTGGAATGTAATGTGGAATGCAATGGAAAGGATTGTGCAATGTAATGGAATGGAATGTGGAATGGAATGTGGAATGCAATTGAATGGAATGCGGAATGGAATGGAAAGGAATATGGAATGGAATTGAATGGAATGTGGAATGGAACGTTCCATTCCACATTCAATTCCACATTCTATTCAAACTTCCATTCCTTTCCATTCCACGTTCAATTCCACTTTCCATTCCACATTCCATTCCATGTTCCATTCCACATTCCATTGCATTCCATTCCACATTCCACTGCATTCCATTCCAAGTTCCATTCCAAGTTCCGTTCCACTCCATTCCACGTTCCTTTCCACATTCCATTCCCCTTTCCATTCCAAACCACCCTACGTTCCATTCCATTCCATTCCACATTCCTTTTCTTTCAATTCCACATTCAATTCGACATTCCATTCCGCATTCCATTCCATTCCTTTCTATTCCACTTTCCATTCCATTCCATTCCATTCCACATTCCATTCCATTATATTTTGCATTCCATTCAATTCCATTCCAAATTCCACTACATTCCATTCCATTCGACATTCCATTCCTTTCCATTCCACATTCCATTCCATTCCATTCCACATTCCAATCCATTCCATTCCATTCGACATTCCATTCCATTCCATTCCACATTCCATTCCATTCCATTCCACATTCCAATCCATTCCATTCCATTGCACATTCCATACCATTGAATTCCACATTTAATTCTGTTCCATTTCACTTTCCATTCCACGCTCCATTCCACGTTGCATTCCACGTTCTATTCCATGTTCCATTCCGCACTTCATTCCTTTCCATTGCACATTCCATTCCATTCCATTCCATTACACAGCCCATTCCATTCCATTCCACATTTCATTAAGGGTTCCATTCCATTCCATTCCACGTTCCATTCCACATACTGTTACATTCCATTCCACATTCCATTCCACGTTACATTCCACTTTCCATTCCACTTTCCATTCCATATTCAATTCCGCAATCCATTCCGTTCCATTCCACATTCCATTCCACATTCCATTCCACATTCCATTACATTCCATTCCACATTCCATTCCATTCCATTCCATTCCACATTCCATTCCACATAGTGTTCCATTCCAGTACACATTCCATTCCACGTTCCATTCCATTCCATTTAAACTTTCCATTCCATTCCACATTCCATTCCGTTCCACATTCAATTCCATTCCATTCCTCATTCCATACCACAGTCCATTCCCCAAAGTGTTCCATTCCAGTACACATTCCATTCCACATTCCATTCCATTCCACTTAAATATTCCATTCCATTCCACATTCCTTTCCATTCCATTCCACATTCCATTCCACATTCCATTCCATTCCATTCCATCTTCCATTCCACGCTCCATTCCACATTCCTTTGCCCATTTCATTCCTCGTTGCATTCCATTCCACTCCACATTCCATTCCAAATTGTATTTCATTGCATTCTACATTTCATTCCACATTCCGTTCCGTTGCATTCCACATTCCATTCCATGTTCCATTCCATTCCACTTTCCTTTCCATTCCATTGCAAATTGAATTGCACATTCCATTCCATTCCATTCCCCACTCCATTCCACATTCGATTCCATTCCATTCCACCTTCCAGTCCACGTTAATTCCACATTCCATTCCACATTTCATTCCATTCCATTCCACTTTCCGTTCTACATTCCATTCCACATTACATTCCTTTCTATTCAACGTTCCATTCCACATTCCATTCCACATTCCGACATATTCTATTCTACATTCCATTCAGCATTCCATTCCACATTCCATTCCTCTCCATTCCACACTCCATTGCACACTCCATTCCATTCCACATTTCATTCCACATTCCATCCTGCATTCCATTCCATTCCATTCCGCATTCCATTCCACATTCCACTCCATTCTGTTCTGCGTTCAACTCCACATTCCATGCCACCTTCCATTAGATTGAATTCCACATTCTGTTCCACATTCAATTCCACATTCCATTCCACATTCCATTGCATTCCATTCCACTTTCCATTCCACGTTCCATTCCACATTCCATTCCACGTTCCACTCCACATTCCATTCCATTCCATTCCACGTTATATTCCACGTTACATTCCATTCCATTCCATTCCATTCCACGTTCCATTCTTTCCATTCCACTTTCCATTCCACATTCCATTTCACATTCCATTCCATTCCATTCAATTCCATTCCACCTTCTATTCCATTCCATTCCACATTCCATTCCACATTCCATACCATGTTCCATTCCATTCCATTCCACGTTAAATTCCACTTTCCATTAGTCGTTCCATTCCACTTTCCGTTTCATTCCATTCCACGTTCCATTCCATATTCCATTCCATTCCATTTCACATTCCATTCCATTCCTTTCCACTTTCCATTCCATTCCATTCCACATTCCATTACATTCCATTATACTATCCATTCCACTTTCCTTTCGACGTTCCATTTCACGTTCCTTTCAACGTTCCATTACATTCCATTCCACGTTCCATTCCACTCCATTCCACGTTCCATTACACTCCATTCCGAGATCCATTTCATTCCATTCCACGTTCCATTCCTCATTCCATTTCATATTCCCTTCCACCTTCAATTCCATTCCATTCCATTGCATTCCATATTCCATTCCATTATATTCCACTTCCCAATTGATTTAATTCCGCATTCCATTCCATTCCATTTCATTCCTTTCGACATTTCATTGCATTCCATTACATTCCGTTCCACCTTCCATTCCAATCCGTTACGTTCCATTTCACATTCCATAAAATACCATTCCATTCCGCATTCCGTTCCTTTCCATTCCACATTCCATTCTATTTCATTGCACATTCCTTTCACATCCATTCCATTCCATTCCATTCCTCTTTCCATTACAGATTCCATTACACATTCCATTCCATTGCTTTCCATATTCCATTCCATTCCTTTCCATTTCACATTCCATTTCATGTTCCATTCCACGTTCCATTCCACGTTCCATTCCATTCCATTCCATATTCCACTCCAATCCATTCCAATTCCATTCCGGATTTCATTCTATTCCAATCCACGTTCTATTCCACATTCCTTTCCTTTCCATTCCACATTTCATGCCACATTCCATTCCACGTTCCATTCCCTTCCATTCCACTCTCCATTCCACATTTCATTCCTGATTAACTTCCACATTCTGTTCCAAGTTCCATTGCATTCCATTCCAAGTTTCATTTCACCTTCCATTCCATTCCATCCCAGGTTACATTCCACATTCCATTCCACATTCCATTCCATGCTACATTCCACATTCCATTCCACGTTCCATTCCACCTTCCGCTGCAAGATTCATTCCACCTTCCAATCCATTTCATTCCATGATCTTTTCGACATTCCATTCCATTCCATTCCACTTTCCATTCCACATTCCCTTCCACATTCCATTCCACATTCCATTCTGTTACATTCCACGTTCCATTCGACATTCCTTTCCATTCAAATCCACTTTCCATTCCACATTCCATTCCACATAACATTCCGCATTCCATTCCGTTCCATTCCACATTCCTTTCCACATTCCATTCCACATTCCATTCTACATTCCGTTACATTCCATTCCACATTCCATTCCATTCCATTCCACTTTGCATTCCATTCCATTCCACATTCCATTCGACATTGCATTCCATATCCCATTCCACTTTCCATTCCATTCTTTCCACATTCCATTCCATTCCGTTACACATTCCATTCCACATTTCATTCCATATCCCTTTCCATTCCATTCCACATTCCATTCCACAATCCATTCCGTTCCGTTCCACGTTCCATTCCAGATTCCATTCCACATTCCATTCCAGATTCCATTCCACAATCCATTCCATTCCATTGTAAGTTCCATTCGACTTTCCATTGCATTACATTCCACTTTCCATTCCACATTCCATTGCACATTCCATTCCCCATTACTTTCCGTTCCATTCCACATTCCATTCCACATTTCATTCTTCATTACATTGCTCGTTCCATTCTATGTTGCATTCCATTATATTCCAGGTTCCATTCCACATTCCATTTCACATTCCATTCCCCATTCCTTTCCGTTCCATTCCACATTCCATTCCACATTTCATTCTTCATTACATTGCTCGTTCCATTGTATGTTGCATTCCATTAAATTCCACGTTCCATTCCACAACCCATTGCATACCATTCCACTATCCTTTTCACATTCCATTCCACATTCCATTCCACATTCCGTTCCGATCCATTCCACATTCCATTCCACAGTCCATTCCACATTCCATTCCACATTCCATTCCATTCTATTACAGAACATTTCACGTCCCATTCCACTTTCTGTTTCATTCCATTCCATGTTCAATTCCACATTCCATTGACCATTCCATTTGACTTTCCATTCCACGTTCCATTCCACGTTCCACTCCATTGCATTCTACTTTCCATTCCACGTTCCATTCGATTCAATTCCACTTTCCATTCCACATTCCATTCCATTCCATTCTACTTTCCTTTGCACTTTCCATTCCACATTCTATTCCACATTCCATTCCACATTGCATTCCATTCCATTCTATTCCAAATTCCATTAGATTCCGTTCCATTGCATGCCTCTTTCAATTCCATTCCATTCCGCATTTCATTCCGTTGCATTCCGCATTCCATTCCATTCCACATTCCACTCCATTTGATTCCATTCCACATTGCGTTCCATTCTATTCCCCATTCCATTCCATTCCATTTCACCTTACATTCCACGTTCCGTTCCACATTTCTTTCCACGTTCCATTCCATGTTCCATTCCTCGTTCCATTCCTTTCCATTCCACATTCCCTTCCATTCCATTCCACATTCCATTTCATTCCACTCCACATTCCATTCCACGTTCCATTCCATTCCATTACACCTTCCATTACATGTTCAATTCCACCTTCCATTCCACGTTGTATTCCACATTCCATTCCATATTCCATTTCACATTCCATTCCATTCCATTCCACGTTCCATTCCACATTCCATTCCATTTTCAATTGTATGTTCCATTCCACATTCCATACCATTCCTTTCCATTCCATTCCGGATTTGTATCCATTCTATTCCGCATTCTATTCTGCCTTCCATTCCATTCTATTCCACATTCCTTTCCACATACCACTGCATTCCATTCCACTTTGAATTCCTTTCCATTCCACATTCCATTCCTTTCCATTCCAAATTACATTGCACATTCTATTCCACGTCCCATTCCACATTCCATTCCACATTCCATTCCACGTTCCATTCCATTCCATTCCACGTTCATTGAACTTTCTATTCCTCATTCCGTTACGCATTCCATTCCACTTTCCATTCCATTCCATTCCACGTTCCATCCCACATTCCTTTCAATTCCATTCCAGATTCCATACCATTCCATTCTATACCATTCAACATTCCATTCCATTCCATACCACATTCTATTCGACATTCCAATCCATTCCATTCTCATTCTTTTCCATTAAATTCCACAATCCATTCCAAGTTCCATTCCACATTCCATTCCACGTTCCCTTTCGCATTGCATTCCATTCCATTTCGCATTCCATTCCATTCCATTACAAATTCTATTCAACAGTCCATTCCATTCCAAATTCTATTCCACATTCCACTCCATTCCATTTCACATTCCATTCCATATTACATTACATTCCATTCCACATTCCACTGCATTCCATTCCACATTGCATTCCTTTCCATTCCACGTTACATTACACATTGCCTTCCACGTTCCAATCAACATTCCATTCCACACCATTCCAAATTCCAGTCCATTCCATTCCACATTCCATTCCACATTCCATTCCACATTCCATTCCATTCCGTTACACATACATTTCATTCCATTCCACGTTCCATTCCACGTTCCATTCCAAATACCCTTCCACATTCCATTCCAAATTCCCTTCCACATTCCATTCCACATTCCATTCCACATTCCAATCCTTCCCCTTCCACATTCCATTCCATTGCATTCCACGTTCCATTCCACATTCCATTACACGTTTAATTCCGTTCCATTCCAGATTTCATTCCACATACCTTTCCACAATGCATTCCACATTCCATACCACGTTCCATTACAGTGTCCGTTAAATTCCATTCCACATTCCACTCCATTCCATTCCACATTCCTTTCCATTCCAATCCACATTTCATTCCACATTTCATTCCATTCCATTGCACATTCCATTCCACATTCCATTCCACATTCCATTCCATTCCATTCCACATTCCATTCCATTCCATTCCATTCAATTCCACGTTCCATTCCACATTCCATTCCATTCCATTCCACGTTCCATTCCACACTCAATTCCACATTCCTTTCCATATTCCATTCAGTTCCATTCCACACTTGATTCCACATTATATCCTATGTTCATTTCCACATTCCATTCCACTTTCCATTATACATTATATTCCACGTTCAATTCCATTGCATTTCACTTTCCATTCCACATTCCATTCCTTTCTATTACAAGTTCCATTACACATACCGTTCCACTTTCCATTCCATTCCATTCCACGTTCCATTCCATATTCCATTGCATTCCATTCCAAGTTCTATTCCACACTCCATTCCACATTCCGTTCCACATTCTATTCCGTTCCATTACGCAACCCATCCTACATTGCAATCCACTTTCCATTCCACATTCCATTAAATACCTTGCACATTCCATTCCACATTCCATCACATTTCATTCCACAGTCCGTTCCACATTCCATTGCACATTCAATTCCATTCCATTCCACATTCCATTGCACATTCCATTCCACTTTCCATTACACGTTCCCTTCAATTTCATTCCATGTTCGATTCCACATTCCATTCCATTCCATTAAATTTTTCATTCCACATTCCATTGAATATTCCATTCCACATTCCATTCTGTTCTATTCCGCATTCCATTTCATATTCCTTTCCATTCCGTTCCACATTCCTTTCTATTACCGTTCATTCCATTCCATTCCACATTCCATTCCTTTCCATTCCACATTCTATTCCATTATATTCCACATTCCATTCCATATTCCATTCTACATTCCATTCCTCTCCATTCCATTCCATATTCCATCACATTCCATTCCACATTCCATTCCATTCCATTCCACATTCCATTCCATTCCATTCCAGTTTACAATACATGTTCAATTCCACTTTCCATTGAATTCCAATCCACGTTACATTCCACATTCCTTTGCATTCCCTTCCACTTTCGTTTCCACATTCCATTCCTTGTTATATTACTTTCCATTCCACATTACATTCCACATTACATTCCACATTCTGTTCCGTTCCATTCCACATTCCATTATATTTCATTACACACTCCATTCAACATTCCATTCCGTTCCATTCCACATTCAATTCTACATTACATTCCACATTCCACTCCATTCCATTCCACATTCCATTAAACATTCCATTCTGCATTCCATTCCATTCCATTCCACATTCCGTTACACGTTGCATTCCATTCTATTCCACTTTCCATTTCACGATACATTCCACATTCCATTTCACATTCCGTTCCACTGTCCATTCCAGATTCCTTTCCACATTCCATTTGACATTCCATTCCGTACCATTTCACATTCCATTCGACATTCCTTCCATTGCATTCCACATTCCATTCCACATTGCCTGGCACATTCTATTCCATTCCATTCCACATTCCATTCCACGGTCCATTCCATTCCATCCCACATTCCATTCCACTTTCCATTTCATTCTATTCCGTGTTGCATTCCACATTCCATTCCAATCCATTCCACATTCCATACCATTCCATACCATTGCATTCCACCGTCCATTCCATTCCATTCCCCTTTTGATTCCACATTCAATTGCAAATTCCATTCTGTTCCATTTCACATTCCGTTCCCCACTCCATTCCACCTTCCATTCCAAATACCATTCCATTCCATTCCATATTCCATTCCACATTCCATTCCACATTCCATTCCGTTCCATTCCACATTCCATTGCATTCCATTCCAGATTCCTTTCCACATTCCATTTCATTCCTTTCCACATTCCATTCCATTTAATTACATATTCCATTCCACATTCTATTCCACATTCCATTCAATTCCACATTCCATTCCACATTCCATTCCTCAGTCCATTCCACATTCCCTTCCACATTCCATTCCACGTTCCATTCTCATTCCTTTGCGTTTCATTTCACATTCTGTTCCACAATCTCTTGCATTGCAATTCACATGCCATTACACTTTCCTTTAAATTCCATTCCATTCCATTCCACATTCCATTCCACATTCCATTCCACGTTCCATTCCAATGTCCTTTAAATTCCTTTCCACATTCCATTCCATTCCATCCCACATTCCATTCCATTCCAATAAACATTTCATTCCATTCCATTGCACATTCCATTCCACATTCCATTCCACATTCCATTTCACATTCCATTCCATTCCATTCCATTCAATTCCACAATCCATTCTACCTTCCATTCCATTCCATTCCACACTCAATTCCACCTTCCTTTCCATATTCCATTCTGTTCCATTCCACACTTGATTCCACATTCTATCCTATGTTCAATTCCACATTCCATTCCACGTTCCATTAGACGTTATATTCCATGATCAATTCCATTGCATTTCACTTTCCATTCCACATTCTTTTCCATTCCATTGCAAGTTCCATTCCACATACCATTCCACCTTCCATTCCATTCCATTCCACGTTTCATTCCACAACCCATTCTACATTGCAATCCACTTTCCATTCAACATTCCATTAAATTTCCTGCCACATTCCAGTCCACTTTCCATTCCATTCCATTCCACACTCCGTTCCACTTTCCATTCCACATTCCATTCCATTCCATTCCACATTCCATTCCACTTTCCATTCCACATTCCGTTTGGTTTCATTCCATGTCCGATCCACATTCCATTCCATTCCATTAAACTTTCAATTCCACATTGCATTGCACATTCCATTCCACATTCCATTCTGTTCCATTCCACATTCCATTCAATATTCCATTCCATTCCGTTCCACATTTTTTCTAATACACTCCATATTTCATTCCACATTCCCTTCCATTCCATTCCACATTCTATTCCAAGTTCCATTCCATTCACATCCACGTTCCATTCCACGTTTCATTCCACATTCCATTCCCTACCATTTCGCATTCCATTCCACATTCCATTCCACATTCCAATCCATTCCATACCACATTCCATTAAACATTCTATTCCATACCATTCCACATTCCATTCTCATTCCATTGCATTACATTCCACATTCCTTTCCACATTCAGTTCCATTCCATTTCACATTTCATACCACATTCCATTCCATTGCATTCCACATTCCATTCCACATTACATTCCACTTTCCATTCCATGTTCCACTCCACGTTCCATTCGACGTTCCATTCCATTCCATTCCACGTTGCATACCATTCCATTTGACGTTCCTTTTCATTCCGATCCACATTCCATTCCACATTCCATTTCTCATTCCGTTCCACATTCTATTTCACTTACCGTTCCACTCCATTACACATTCCATTCCATTTCATTCCACATTCCATTCCATTCCACATTCCTTTACAGATTCTATTCCACATTCCATTACACTCCATTCTATTCCAGATTCCATTCCATTCCATTGTGCAATCCATTCCACATTGCATTCCACATTCCATTCCAAGTTCCATTCCATTGCATTCCACATTCTAATCCATTCCATTCCTCATTCCATTAAAATTCAGTTGCACATTCCATTCCATTCCATTCCATTCCTTTCCACATTCCATTCCATCGCATTCCGCCTTCCATTCCATTCTATTCGATTCCAATCCACATTCCACTCCATTCAATTCCATTCCATATTCCATTCCATTAGATTCCACATTCCATTCCATTGCATTGGACATTCCATTCCACGTTTCATTCCACGATGCACTCCTTGTTCCATTTCACGACCCATTTCATGTTCTATTCCTTTCGATTAAACATTCCATTCCATTCCATACCACATTCCATTCCATTCCATTCCACATCCCATTCCATTCCATTCCACATTCTATTCCATTTCACTCCACTTTCCATTCCACCTTCCATTTCACATTCCATTCCACATTGCATTCCAAGTTCCATCCCATTCCATTCTACATTCCAGTCGATTCCATTCCACGGTCCATTCCATGTTCCATTCCACATTCCATTTCACATTCTAATCCAAGTTCCATTCCATTCTTTCCAAGATCCATTCCACTTTCCATTCCATTACATTCCTCGTTCCATTCCAGCTTCAATTCCACGTTCCATTGCACATCCCATTCCATTACATTCCGCATTTCATTCCACATTCCATTCCATTCCCTTCCAACTTCCTTTCCAGGTTCCATTCCACGTTCCATTCCATTACATTCCACTTTCCATTCCACATTCCATTCCATTCCATTCCACGTTCCATTCAACATTCCATTCCATTCAATTTCATGTTCCATTCCATATTCCATTCCACATTCCATTCCACATTCTATTTCACGTTCCATTCCACTTTACATTACACACTCAATTCCATGATTCATTGCACGTTCCACTCCACATTCTATTCCATTCCGTTCCATTCCCCTCCACATTCCCTTCTACATTCCATTCCACATTCCATTCCACGTTCCATTCCACATTCCTTTACAAGTTCCATACTACGTTCCATTCCACATTCCATTGCATTCTTTCCACTTTCATTTCCACGTTCCATTCCATTCCATTCAAATTTCTATTCCATATTCCAATGAACATCGCATTCCATGTTCCATTCCTTGTTCCGTTCCACGTTCCATTCCACATTCCATTCTGTTCCATTCCACATTTCATTCCACTTTCCATTCCACATTCCAATCTTTTCCATTCCACATTCCATTCCATTCCATTCCAATCCACAATCCATTCCATTCCATTCCAAATTCAATTCCATTGTTCATTCCATTACATTCCATTCCACATTCCATTCCACATTCCATATCACATTCCATTACACATTCCTTTCCATTCCATTCTATTCCACATTCTGTTCCAATCCACTCCACCTTCCATTCCATTCTATTCCACATTCCTTTTCACATTCCGTTACACATTCCATTCCGTTCCATTCTATTCCACATTCCATTCCATTACATTCCACATTCCATTCCATTGCATTCCACGTTCGAATCCACTTTCCATTCCACATTCCTTTCCCTATTCAATTCCATTCAATTCCACGTTCCTTTCCATTACATTGCATTCAACGTTCCTTTCCATTCCATTCAATTCCAAGTTCCATTCCATTCCATTGCATTCCATATTCCATTCCATTCCATTCCATTCCACATTCCATTCCATTCCAAATTCCATTCCATTCAATTCCAATCCACATTCCATTCCATTCCATTCCACATTCCTTTCCCCGTTCAATTCCATTCAATTGAAGATTCAATTTCATTCCATTCCATTCAATTCCAAGTTCCAGTCATTTCCATTCCACATTCCATTCCATTCCACATTCCATTCCATTCCTTTCCACATACCATTCCATTCCATTCCTATTCCATTCCACATTCCATTCTATTCCATTCCAGTTTCAGTTTCATTCCATTCCATTTCATTCCACATTCAATTCCACATTGCAAACCATTCCATTCCCCATTGCATTCCGTTTCAATCCACATTCCATTCCATTCCATTCCACATTCCAATCCACATTCCACTCCATTCCATTCCTTTGCACATTCCATTCCACATTTCATTCCGTTCCATTTCACATTCAATTCCATTCCATTCCATTCCACATTCCGTTTCTTTCCATTTCACATTCCTTTCCATTCCATTCCTCATTCCATTCCGCCTTCAATTCCATTCCATTCCACATTCCATTGGACATTCCATTCCATTCCACATTCGTTTCCATTGCATTTCACGTTCCATTCTAATCCATTCCACGTTACTTTCCACGTTCCATTCCGCGTTCCATTCCACTTTCCATTTCACATGACATTTCACATGCCAATCCATTCCATTCCAATTTCCATTCCACATTCCTTTCAGTTCCATTCCCATTCCATTCCATTCCTTTACACATTGCTGTCCACATTCTGTTCCACAGTCCTGTCCAGATTAGATTCCATTCCATTCCACTTTCCTTTCCATTCCATCCCATTCCATTGCACATTCCATTCCAGATTCCTTTCCTTTCCACTCCATTCCATATTCCATTTCTTTCCATTCCACATTCCATTCAATTCCGTTCCACATTCCATTCCATTTCTTTCCATTCCCCATTCTATTCCATTCAACTTTCCCCTCCATTCAATTCCACATTCCGTTCAGTTCCGTTCCATTCCATTCCTCATTCCATTCCATTCTTTTCCGTTAAACATTCCATTCCACTTCTTTCCTTTCCACATTCTATTCCATTACACAATCCATTCCATTGCATTCCATTCCACATTCTATTCAATTCCACATTTGACTGCATTCCGTTCCACATTCCAATCAATTCTATTCCATTCCATTCCACATTCCATTCCATTCCATTCCACATTCCATTCCTCTTCATTCCATTACACGTTCTATTCCATTCCACATTCCATTCCATTCCTTTCTACATCCCATTCAATTCCATTCCATACCATTCCCAATTCCATTCCATTACTTTCCATTCCACATTCTGTTCTGTTCCCCATTCCATTCCACTACATTTCACATTCCATTCCACATTCCATTCCATTCCATTCCATATTCCATTCTTTTTCTTTCCATTCAATGTCCTTCCATTCCACTTTCTATTCCTTTCCACATTCCAATCCTTTCCTTTCCACATTCCATTCCACTGCATTGTATTCCATTCCAAACCACATTCCATTCCATTCCATTCCATTGCACATCGTATTCCTTTCCATTCCAAATTCCATTCCATTCATTTATTGCATTCTATTAGATTGAATTCCACAAACCATTCCATTCCACATTCCATTCCACATTCCATTCCACGTTCCATTCCAAATTCCATTACATTCCATTCCACACACCATAACATTCCACATACCATTCCATTCCATTCCACATTCTTTTCCAATTTCCATTACATTCCATTCCACATTAAATTCCCTTCCATTCCACATTGCATTCCATTCTATTCCACATTCCATTCCACATTTGATTCCATTCCATTCACCATTCCTTTCCACATTCCATCCCATTCCATTCCATTCCACAATCCACTCCACATTCCACTGCAGATTCCTTTCCACATTCTGTTTCATTCCATTCCACATTACATTCCACATTCCATTCCATTCCTTTCCACATTGCGTTCCACATTCTATTCCATTCCATTGCTCATTTCATTCCACATTCCATTCCATTCAATTTCACATTTCATTCCATCAATTCCACATTCCATTCCACATTCCACTCCATTCCATTCCATTCCAAATTCTATTCCACATTCTATTCCACATTCAATTCCACATTCCATTAAATTCCGTTCCACATTCCAATCCATTCCATTCCACATTCCATTCCATTGCATTCCACATTGCTTTCCATTCCATTCCACGTTGCTTTCCATTCCATTCCACATTCCACTCTACACAATTCCATATTCCATTGCATTTCATTCCACATTCCATTCCATTGCCTTTCATTCCACATTCCATTCCATTCCATTCCATTCCACATTCCATTCCACATTCCATTTTATTCCATTCCATTCCATTCCACATTCCCTTCCACATTCCACTCCATTCCTTTCGATACCACAGTTCATTCCACTTTCCATTCCATTCCATTCCACATTCCATTCCACTTTCCATTCCACTTTCCATTCCATTCCATTCCACTTGCCATTGCATTCCGTTTCACATTCCAGTCCACATTCCATTCCAAATTAAATGCCATTCCATTTAACATTCCATTCCATTCCATTTCATATGCCATTCCATTCCATTCCATTCCCCTCCACATTCCATTCCACATTCCTTTCCACGTTCCGTTCCACATTCCATTCCACATTCCATTCCTCATTTCATCCGTTCCATTCCACTTTCCATTCCACGTTCCATTCCACATTCCATTCAACATTCCAATTCACATACCATTCCATTCCATTCCACATTCCGTTCTCAATCCATTGCATTCCTTTCCACATTCCATTCCACGTTCCAATTCATTCCGTTCCACATTCTATTCCACATTCCATTCCAAATTATATTTCACTTTCCATTCCATTCCATTCCATTCCACATTTCTTTTTAGTCCATTCCATTCCATTCCACCTTTCATATGCCATTCCATATGCCATTCCATTCCATTCCATTCCATTCCATTCCATTCCATTCCATTCCATTCCACATTCCATTCCATTCCTTTCCACATTCCATTTCACTTTCCATTCCACGTCGCATTCCATTTTCCATTCCACGTCTCATTCAACGTTGCTTTCCTTTCCATTCCACATTCAATTTCATTCCATTACACGTTCCCTTCCATACCATTCCATGCTCCATTCCAAGTTCCATTGCACTTTCCATTCCACGTTGCATTCCAAGTTCCATTCAATTCCATTCCATGTTCCATTCCACGTTCCATTCCATTAAATTATACGTTCCATTCCTTTCCATTTCACTTTCAATTTCACGTTGCATTCCATTCAATTCCACGTTCCGTTCCATTCCATTCCACATTTCATTCCACGTTTCATTCCATTCAATTTCACTTTCCATTCCACGTTCCATTCCACGTTCCATTACTTTCCATTCATCATTCCTTTTCATTCCACTTCACTTACCTTTCCATTCCATTCGACGCTCCATTCCACATTCTGTTCCATGTTGTATTCCACGTTCCATTCCACGTCCCATTCCACGTTCCATGCCTTTCCATTCCACATTCCATTACATTCCACTTTCCATTCCATTACATTCCACATTCCATTCCATTCCATTCCATATTCCATTCCACATTCCATTTCTCATTCCATTCCATTCCATTCCACGTTCCATTCAACATTCCAATCCATTTAATTTCACTTTCCATTCCACATTCCATTCCAGGTTTCATATCACATTCCACTCCAGTTCCATTCGACGATCCATTCCACGTTCAATTACAGGAACCATTGCACGTTCCATTCCACATTCCATTCCATTCCACATTGCCTTCCACATTCCATTTCACATTCCATTCCACGTTCCATTCCACATTCCTTTCCATGTTCTATTCCACGATCCATTTCACTTTACATTCCTTTGCATTCCAATTTTCATTCCACATTCCAGGGCACATTCCATTCCACTTTCCATTCCATGATCCATTCCACGTTGCATTCCACTTTCCATTCCAAATTCCATTCCATTCCATTCCATTTCACTTTCCATTCCACATTCCTTTCTATTTTCCTTTCCATGTTCCATTCCACGATCCATTCCAAGTTCCATTCCACTTTCCATTCCACATTCTATTCCATTCTATTCCACATTCCATTCCACATTCTACTGCAAATTCCATTCGACGTTCCAATCCAAAATGCATTCCACATTCCTTTCCACATTCGATTCCACATTCCATTGCTTTCCATTTCACATTCCTTTCCATTCCATTTCACATTCCATTCCAATTTCCATTACATTCCATTCTGCATTGAATTCCCTTCCATTCCACATTCCATTCCATTCTATTCCACATTCTATTCCACATTTGATTCCATTCCATTCACCATTCCTTTCCACATTCCATCACATTCCATTCCATTCCATTCCACAATCCATTCCACATACCATTGCAGATTCCATTCCACATTCTGTTTCATTCCATTCCACATACCATTCCACATTCCATTCCTTTCCTTTACACATTCCGTTCCACATTCTATTCCATTCCATTGCTCATTCCATTCCACATTCCATTCCATTCAATTTCAAATTCCATTCCATGAATTCCACATTCCATTCCACATTCCACTCCATTCCATTCCATTCCACATTCTATTCCACATTCAATTCCGCATTCCATTAAATTCCATTCCACATTCCAATCCAATCCATACCACATTCCATTCCATTGCATTCCACATTGCTTTCCCTTCCATTCCACGTTCCTTTCCATTCCATTCCACATTCCATTCCACACTCCACTCAACACAATTCCATATTCCATTGCATTTCATTCCACATTCCTTTCCATTCCATTCCACATTCCCTTCCACATTCCACTCCATTACTTTCGATACCACATTTCATTCCACTTTCCATTCCATTCCATTCTACGTTCCATTCCACTTTCCATTCCATTCCATTCCACTTTCCATTGCATTCCGTTTCACATTCCAGTCCACATTCCATTCCAAATTCCATGCCATTCCATTTAACATTCCATTCCATTTCATTTCATATGCCATTCCATTCCATTCCATTCCAATCCACATTCCATTCCACATTCCTTTCCACGTTCCGTTCCACATTACATTCCGCATTCCGTCCCTCATTTCATTCTGTTCCATTCCACTTTAAATTCCATGTTCCATTCCACATTCCATTCAACATTGCTATTCACATTCCATTCCATTCCATTCCACATTCCGTTCTCAATCCATTGCATTCCTTTCCACATTCCATTCCATGTTCCAATTCATTCCGTTCCACATTCCATTCCACATTCCATTCCAAATTAAATTTCAATTTCCATTCCATTCCATTCCATTCCACATTTCGTTTTAGTCCATTCCATTCCATTCCACCTTTCATTCCATTGCATTCCACTTTCCATTCCATTCCATTCCATTCCATTCCATTTTATATTCCACTCCATTCTATCCCATTTCACATTCCATTCCATTCCATTCCACAATCCATTCCATTCCTTTCCACATTCCATTCCACTTTCCATTCCACGTCGCATTCCATGTTCCATTCCATGTCCCATTCAACGTTGTATTCCGTTCTATTCCACATTCCATTTCATTCCATTCCGCGTTCCATTCCATTCCATTCCATGCTCCATTCCACGTTCCATTCCACTTTCATTTCCACGTTGCATTCCAAGTTCCATTCAATTCCATTCCATGTTCCATTCTACTTTCCATTCCATTAAATTATATGATCCATTCCATTCCATTTCACATTGCATTCCATTCAATTCCACGTTCCATTCCATTCCATTCCACATTTCATTCCACGTTCCATTCCATTAAATTCCACTTTCCATTCCACGTTCCATTCCACGTTCCAATACTTTCCATTCTTCATTCCTTTCCATTCCACTTCACTTTCCATTTCATTCCATTCGACGCTCCATTCCACGTTCCGTCCCATGTTGTATTCCACATTCCATTCCACGCCCCATTCCACGTTCCATGCCTTTCCATTCGACATCCCATTCCATTCCATTCCACATTCCATTCCTTTACATTCCACATTCCATTCCATTCCATTCCACATTCCATTCCATTCCATTCCACGTTCCATTCCACATTCCTTTCCATGTTCTATTCCACGATCCATTTCACTTTACATTCCTTTCCATTCCACTTTTCATTCCACATTCCAGGGCACATTCCATTCTACTTTCCATTCCATGTTCCATTCCACGTTGCATTCCACTTTCCATTCCACATTCCATTCCATTCCATTTCACTCTCCATTCCACATTCCTTTCTATTTTCCTTTCCATGTTCCATTCCACGTTCCATTCCACGTTGCATTCCACATTCTATTCCATTCTATTCCACATTCCATTCCACATTCCACTGCAAATTCCATTCCACATTCCAATCCACAATGCATTGCACATTCCATTCCACATTCGATTCCACATTCCATTGCTTTCCATTTCACATTCCTTTCCATTCCATTCCACTTTCCATTCCAAATTCAATTCCATTCTAATACACATTCCATTGGACATTCCTTTCCAATCCATTCCACATTCCTTTCCATTGCATTCCCCGTTATATTCTAATCCATTCCACGTTGCATTCGATTCCATTCCGCATTCCATTCCATTAGGCATTCTATTGCATTCCACATTGCTTTCCATTCCATTTAACATTCCATTCCATTCCATTCCATTCCACGTTCCATTCCATTCCATTCCAAATTCCATTCCATTCCACATTCCATTCCATTTCATTCCATTCCTTTTCATTCCATTCCTCATTCTATTCCATTCCACATTGCATTTCTTTCCACATTCCATTCCACTGTATTCTATTCCATTCCATTACACATTTCATTCCATTCCTTTACATTCCATATTCCTTTCCATTCCATTCCACATTCCATTCCATTCATTTATTCCATTCCATTCCATTCCATTCTGTATCCCATTCCATTCCATTCATTTATTACATTCCATTCCAATCCATTCCGTATTACATTCCATTCCATTCCACATACCGTTACATTCCACATTCCATTCCACGTTCCATTCCACATTCCATTCCACGTTGCATTCCACGTTCCATTCAGTTCCATTACACATTCCATACCATTCCATTTAACATTCCATTCTATTCTATTCCACATTGCATTCCATTCCATTACGCATTCCATTACATTCCACGTACCATTACATTCCACCTTCCATTCCACATTCCATTCCACGTTCCATTCCACGTTCCATTCAGTTCCATTCCACATTCCATTCCACGTACCATTCAATTTTCCATTCCACGTTCCATTCCACGTTCCATTCCATTCCATTTTTTTACACGTTCCATTCCATTGCATTCCACGTTCCATTTCATTCTGTTTCACATTCCACTCCACATTCCATTTCACATTCTGATCCACATTCTATTTCACTTTCCATTCTATTCCTTTACACATTCCTGTCCATTCAATTCCACATTCCATTCCACATTCCATTCCACATTCTATTCCATTCCATTTCACCTTCCATTCCATGCCATTCAAAATTCCATTCCACATTCCTTTCCATTCCATTTCACTTTCTATTCCATTCCATTCAACATTCCATTCCACATTCCTCTCCATTGCATTCCACATTCCTTTCCACATTCCATTCCATTCCATTCCACATTCCATTCCTTTCCATTCCACATTACATTCCATTCCATTCCACCTTCCATTCCGCCTTCAATTCCATTCCACATTCCATTCCACATTCCAATCCACTCCACTCCACATTCAATTCCAATCCATTCCACCTTCCATTCTGCATTCCATTCCATTCCCCAATCCATTCCACAATCCATTCAATTCCTTTCAACATTCCATTCCATTTCATTTACATTCCGTTACATTCCATTCCACAATCCCTTCCATTGCATTCGACATTCCATTCCACATTCCATTCCATTCCATTCCACATTCCATTCCACAATACACTGCACTCCATTCCATTCCACCTACCATTCCGTGCCATTCCGTTCCATTCCACATTCCATTCCATTCCATTCCACTTTCCATTCTATATTCCACACCATATTCCATTCCATTCCACTTTCCATTCCACATTCCAAACCACATTCCATTCCATTCCTTTACACATTCCATTCCATTCCATTGCACATTCCATTCGTCATTCCATTCCATTCCATTCCACATTCCATTCATCATTCCATTCCATTCCATTCCACATTCCATGCCATTCCATTCCACATTCCATTCCACATTCCACTCCGTTCAATTCCACATTCCTTTTCACATTCCATTCTTCATTATTTTCCACTTTCCATTCCACATTCCATTCCACATTCCATTCCACATTTCATTCCACAATCCATTCCATTTCATTCCACATTCCATTCCACATTGTATTCCATTTCATTCCACCTTCCATTCCGCATTCCATTCCATTCCACATTCCATTCTGAATTCCATTACATTCCGTTCCACATTCCATTCCACATTCCATTCCATTCCATTTCACATTTTATTCCATTCCATTCACATTCCATTCCATTCCAATCCACTTTCTGTTTCATTCCATTCCATTTCAGTCCACATTCTATTCAATTCCATTACATTCCACTTTCCTTTGGATTCCATTCCACATTCCATTATATTCCATTCCACGTATCATTCAATAATCCATTCCATATTCCATTCCACATTTCTTTCCATTCCATTCAACAATCCATTCCATTAAATTCCACATTCCATTCCACATTCCCCTCCATTGCATTCCATTCCACGTTCCGTTACATTCCATTAAATTCCAGTCCAAATTCTATTCCATTCCATTCCATTCCGCATTCCATTCCATTCCATTCCACATTTCTTTCCATTTCATTCCATTCCACGTTCCATTCCATTCCATTCCACATTACATTCCACATTCCATTCCACATTCCATCCCGCATTCCTTTCCCTTCCATTTCACATTGCAGTCCATTCCATTACTCAATCCATTCCACGTCCCATTCCACGTTCCATTGCATTTTCCATTACACGTTCCGTTCCACATTCCTTTCCACATTCCTTTCCATTCCGCATTCCATTCCACATTCCATTCCATTCCATTCAACGTTCCATTCCATTCCATTCCACATTAAATTCCATTCCTCTCCGAATTCCATTCCATTCTGCAATCCATTCCATTCTATTCCACTTTTCATTCCACGTTTTATTTCATTAAATTCCACGTTCCGTTCCATTCCATTCCATGCTCCATTTCATTCAATTCCACATTACATTCCACATTCCATTTCACATTCCATTCCCCATTTCATTTCGCATTCCATTCCACATTCCATTCCACATTCCTTTTAACATTCTATTCCACATTCCATTTCACATTCCACATTCCATTCCATTCCATTTCACGGTCCATTTCATTCCACGTTCCAATGCATTCCAATCAACATTCCATTTGTTTCCATTCCACATTCCATTCAATTCCGTTCCATATTCCACTCCACATTCCATTCCACTTTCCATTCCATTCCTTTCAATTCCTCATTCATTTCCATTGCATTCCACATTCAAATCGTTTCCATTCCATTCCATTCCACATTTCATTCCCTTTATTCCACATTCCATTTTATTCTATTGCATTGTCATTCCATTCCATGTTCCATTCCACGATCCGTTCCACTTTCCATTGCATGTTCCATTACGTGTTCCATTCCACGTTCCATTCCATGTTCCATTTAATTCCATTCCACATTCCATTCCATTCCATTCCACATGCCATACCATTCGATACCACATTCCGTACCATTCCATTAGACATTCCATTCCACATTCCATTCCATGCCATTCAACTTTCCATTCCATTCCATTCCACGTTCCATTCCATTCCATCCCATTCCATTCCACATTCCATTCTTTTCCATTCTACGTTTCATTCCACATTCCGTTCCACATTTCATTCCGTTCCATTCCACATTAAATACCACATTGCATTCCATTCCATTCCACCTTCCATTCCACATTGCATTCCATTCAATTTCACATTCCATTCCGTTCCATTCCATATTTATTTCCCCATTCCGTTCCACATTCCTTTCACATAGCGTTTCACATTCCATTCCCTTCCATTCCACGTTCCATTTCACATTCCATTCACCATTCATTTCCACATTCCATTCCACGTTCCGTTCCACATTCCATTCCGCATTGCATTCCACATTACATTACGTTGCATTCCTGAATCCATTGCATTCCACTCCACATTCCTTTCAACATTCTTCTCCATTGCATTCGCCATTCCATTCCATTCCATTCCACGTTACATTCCACGTTATATTCCACATTCCATTCCACCTTACATTCCATTCCTTTTCAGGTTACTTTCCACATTCCATTCCATTCCACTACATCTTCCATTCCATATTCCGAACAATTTCATTCCACATTCCATTCCACATTCCATTCCACTTCTTTCAACATCCCATTCCATTGCATTCCATTCCTCATCCCATTCCATTGCACTCCTTGTTCCATTCTACGTTCCATTCCATTCCATTCCACTTATATTTCCTCATTCCATTCCACAGTCCATTCCTTATTTCTTTCCGTACCATTTCACATTCCATTCCTCATTGCATTCCACATTCCATTCCATACCATTCCACGTTCCATTTCACAATCCATTCTATTCCATTCCACATTCAATGCCACATTCCATTCCATTCCATTCCATAATTAATTCCACATTCCATTCCATTCCACTCCAGATTCCTCTCCACATTTCATTCCTTTCCATTCCATTCCATAATCCATTCCACATTCCATTCCATTCCACTCCACATTCCTCTCCACATTTCATTCCATTCCCTTCAACTTCATTACACATTCCTTTCCATTTCATTCCACATTCCATTCAATTCCATTCCACATTCCATTAAACATTCCATTCCAGTCCTTTCCCCATTCCATTCATTTCCACATTCCATTCCACATTCCATTCCAGGTTCCATTCCATTCCATTCCACGTTCCATTCCACGTTCTATTCCATGATCCACTCCATTCCATTCCACGTTCCATTCCAAATTCCATTCCCTTACATTTCAAGTTCCCTTCCACATTCCATTACACATTCCATTCGACTTTCCATTGCGTTCTATTCCACATGCCATTACACACTCCACTCGACATTCCATTCCACATTCAATTCCACATTTCATTCTACATCCCATTCCCTTCCATTCCACATTGAAGTCTACATTTCATTCTACATCCCATTCCATTCCATTCCACATTCCATTCCACATTTCATTCCACATTCCATTCCAGATTCTATTCCATTACATTCCACATTCCATTCCACATTCCATTCCGCGTTCCATTCCACGTTCCATTCCACCTTCCATTCCATTCCATTCCTCGTTTCAGTCCACCTTCCATTCCATTACATTCCACTTTCCTTTCCACATTCCATTCCATTCCTTTCAACATTCCATTCCACATTCCATTCCATATTCTATTCCACGTTCTATTCCTTTTCATTACACATTCCATTCCATTCCATTCCACATTCCATTGTATTCCTTCCCACATTCCATCCCACATTCCATTCCATTCCATTCCACGTTCCATTCCACATTCCATTCCATTAAATTCCACTTTTGTTTCCACATTCCATTCCACATTCCATTCCTTTCAATTCCACATTCCATTCCACATTCCATTCCACATTACATTGCTTTCCATTCTTCATTCCGTTCCACATTCCATTCCATTTTCCGTTCCATTCCATTCAGCATTCCATTCCATTCCATTCCACACTCCATTCCACATTCCATTCCATTCCACACTCCATTCCACATTCCATTCCATTCCATTCCACATTCCATTCCACATTCCATTCCACATTACATTACATTCCATTCCTCATTCCATTGCATTCCATTCTACATTCCTTTCAACATTCTACTCCGTTGCATTCCACATTCCATTCCATTCCATTACACGTTACATTCCACATTATATTCCACATTCCATTCCACCTTCCATTCCATTCCATTTCAGGTTACTTTCCACAATCCATTCCATTCCATTACATATTCCATTCCATATTCCGTTCAATTTCATTCCACATTCCATTCCACATTCCATTCCATTTCATTCAACATCCCATTCCATTTCATTTCATTCTACATCCCATTCCATTGCACTCCTCGTTCCATTCTATGTTCCATTCCATTCCATTCCACTTACATTTCCTCATTCCTTTGCACAGTACATTCCTTATATCATTCCGTTCCATTCCACATTCCATTCCTCATTGCATTCCACATTCCATTCCATACCATTCCATGTTCCATTTAACAATCCATTCTATTCCATTCCACATTCCATGCCACATTCCATTCCATTACATTCCATAATCCATTCCACATTCCTTTCCATTCCACTCCACATTCCACTCCACATTCCTTTCAATTCCATTCAACTTCATTCCAGATTCCTTTCCATTTCACACCACGTTCCATTCAATTCCATTCCACATTCCATTAAACATTCCATTAAATTCCTTTTCACATTCCATTCATTTCCACATTCCATTCCACATTACATTCCACATTCCATTCCATTCCATTCCATGTTCCATTCCACGTTCTATTCCATGTTCCACTCCATTCCATTCCATGTTCCATTCCAAATTCCATTCCCTTACATTTCAAGTTCCCTTCCACATTCCATTCCACATTCCATTCGACTTTCCATCGCTTTCCATTCCACATGCCATTACACACTCCACTCGACATTCCATTCCACTTTCCATTCCACATTGAATTCCACATTTCATTCTACATCCCATTCCATTCCATTCCACATTCCTTTCCACATTCCATTCCACATTCAATTCCACATTCCATTCCAGATTCTATTGCATTCCATTCCACATTCCATTCCATATTCCATTCCATGTTCAATTCCGCGTTCCATTCCACCTTCCATTCCATTCCATTTCTCGTTTCAGTTCACCTTCCATTCCATTCCACTTTCCTTTCCACATTCCATTACACAGTCCGTTTCACATTCCATTCCGGATTCCATTCCGCATTCCTTTCTATTTCTCGTTTCAGTCCACATTCCATTGCATTACGTTCCACTTTTCTTTCCACATTCCATTCCACACTACATTCCGTGCCATTCCACATTCCATTCCACTTTCCCTTCCATTCCAATCCATATTCCGTTGCACATTCCATTCCACGTTCCATTCCGCATTCCATTCCATTTCATTCCACTTTGCTTTCCAGATTCCATTCCACTTTCCATTCCATTATATTCCACATTCCATTCCACATTCCATTCCACGTTGCATTCAACATTCCATTCCATTCAATTTCACGTTCCATTCCATATTCCATTCCACATTCCATTCCATATTCCATTACACGTTCCATTCCACATTCCATTACACGTTCCATTCCAAGTTCCATTCCACATTCAATTCCACCATACATTGCGCGTTCAATTCCACATTCCATTCCAATCCATTCCATTCCACTCCACATTCCCCTCCACATTCCATTCCACATTCCATTAGACGTTCCAGTCCACATTCCTTTCCACGTTCCGTTCTACGTTCCATTCCACATTCCGTTACATTCCTTTCCACATTCAATTCCACATTCCATTCCATTCCATTCAACTTTCCATTCCATATTCCATTGAACATCCCACTCCACGTTCCTTTCCATTTTCCATTCCATGTCCATTCCACACTCCACTTGACATTCCACTACACATTCAATTCCACATTTCATTCTACATCCCATTCCATTCCATTCCACCGTCCATTCCTCATTCCATTCTACATTCCATTCCAGATTCCATTCCATTCCATTAAACATTCCATTCCACATTTCATTACACGATTCATTCCACATTCCATTCCATGTTCCATTGCAGCTTCCATTCCATTCCATTCCTCTTTTCAGTCCACATTCCATTCCATTGCATTCCACTCTCCTTTCCACATTCCATTCCACATTCCAGACCAGATTCCATTCCATTACATTCCACATACCATTCCACCTTCCATTATACGTTCCATTCCACATTCCACTACATGATCCGTTCTACCTTGCATTCCATTCCATTCCTCGTTTTAGTGCACATTCCATTCCATTACATTCCACATTCCATTCCACATTCCATTCCACATTAGATTCCGTTCAATTCCACATTCCATTCCATATTACATTCCATTCCATTCCACATTGCGTTGCACATTCTATTCCACGTTCCATTCCACATTCCATTCCATTCCATTCCACTTTCCTTTCCAGATTCCATTTCACTTTGCATTCCATTACATTCCACATTCCATTCCACATTCCATTCCACTATATGCTACGTTCCATTCAGCATTCCATTCTATTAAATTTCACGTTCCATTCCATATTACATTAGATTCCATTCCACATTGCGTTTCACATTCTATTCCACGTTCCATTCCACATTCCATTCCATTCCATTCCACTTTCCTTTCCAGAATCCATTTCACTTTGCATTCCATTACATTCTACGTTCCATTCCACATTCCATTCCACTATATTCTACGTTCCATTCAGCTTGCCATTCCATTCAATTTCACGTTCCATTCCATATTCCATTCAACATTCCATTGCACATTCCATTTCACACTCCATTCCATGATCCATTCCACATTCAATTCCACGATACATTGCACGTTTCATTCCACATTCCATTCCACTCCATTCCATTCCACTCCACATTCCCTTCCACATTCCATTCCACATTCAATTTCACGTTCCATTCCTCATTCCTTTCCACGTTCCATTCTACCTTACATTTCTCATACCATTCCATTCCTTTCGACGTTCAATTCCACGTTCCCTTCGATTCCATTCAACTTTCCATTCTATATTCCATTGAACATCTCATTCCACGTTCCATTCCACATTCCATTCCATTCCATTCCACTTTCCCTTCCACATTCCATTCCACATTACACTCCACTTTATATACCACATTCCACTCCATTTCTTTCCACTTTCCATTAAACATTCCGTTCCACATTCCATTCCACATTGCATTACATTCCATTCCACAATCCATTCCAAAGTCCACTCCATTCCATTCCACATTCCTTTCACCATTCCATTCCACATTCCACTCCACAATCCATTCCAAATTGCATTGCAGATTCAATTCCACATTCCATTCTCATTCCATTCCATGTTCCATTCCACTTTCAATTAAATTCTATCCCACATTCCATTCCACATTCCAGTCCATTCCATTCCACATTCCATTCCGTTCCAAAACACATTTCATTCCACAATTCATTCCATTCCATTACACATTCCATTCCACATTCCGTTTCATTCCATTCCACATTCCATTCCATTCCATTCCATTCCACTCCATTCCATATTCCATCCCACATTCCATTCCATTTCATTCCACGTTCCATTGCCCGTGCCATTCCACATTCCATTATATTCCATTCCACATTCCATTCCACACTCAATTCCACATTCCATTCTACATTCCATTCCGTTCCAATTCACATTCCATTCCACATTCCATGCCACGTTGAATTCCACATTATTTTCCATGTTCCATTCCAGGTTCCATTCTACGTTACATTCCATTCCATTTCACGCTCCATTCCACATTCTATTCCACGATCCATTCCATTCCATTCCATTCCACTTTCCATTCCACGTTCCATTCAGAATTCCATTGCATTCCATTCCAACTTCGATTACACAGTCCATTCCTCATTCCATTCATCCTTGCATTCCGCTCCATTCCACATTCCATTCCACATTCCAACACATTCCATTCCACATTTCATTCCACATTCCACTCAATTCCATTCCACATTTCATTCCACATTCCATTCCACATTCCATTCCACCTTCCATTCCGCATTCCATTCCATTCCATTCCAATTCATTCCATTGCACATTTCATTCCACATTCCATTATATTCCATTCCACATTTCATTCTACATTCCATTCCACATTCCATTCCACTTTACCTTCCACATTGCCTTCCGTTCTATTCCTGTCCATTCCACCTTAAATTCCAAATTAAATTCCACATTCTACATTCCATTCCACATTCCATTCCATGTTCTATTCCATTCCATTCCACATTGCATTCCATTCCAATCTACTTTCCTTAGCATTCCATTGCATTCCATTCCGCATCCCATTCCATTCCATTCCACATTCTATTCCAGATTCCATTACATTCCACTCCACATTCAATTCCATATTCCATTCCATTCCATTCCACATTTCATTCCTTTCCTTTCCACGTTCCATTCCACGATGTATTCCACATTCAATTCCACGTTCCATTCCACATTCCATACCATTCCATTCTACATTGCATTCCATTTTTCATTCCATTGCCTGCCATATTCCTTACCATTGTATTCATTCCATTCCGCTTTCCATTCCATTCCATTCCACATTCTACTCCACATTCCATTCCATTCCATTCCACATTCCATGCCACATTCCATTCCATTCCATTGAAATTTCCATTTCACATTCCATACCACATTCCCTTCTGTTATATTCCACGTTCCTTAACACATTCCTTTCCACATTCCATTCCACATTCCATTCCATTCTGTTCCATTTCACTTCCATTCCACATTCCATTCCATTCCATTCCACATTCCATTCTCATTCCAATGTATTTCATTCCACATTCCATTACATATTGCATTCCACTCTCCATTCCACATTCCATTTTACTCCATTCCACGTTCCATTTCATTCCATTGCATGTTCCATTCCAAATTCCATTTCACTTTCCATTCCATTCGATTCCATTCCATTCCATTGCACATTCCATTCCATTTCATTCCAAGTTCAATTCCATTCCACATTCCATTCCACATTCCATTGCGTATTCCATTCCATTCCATTCTATTCCACATTTCATTCCATTCCATTCCACATTGCATTTCATTCCATTCCACATTCCATTCCAAATTCCATTGCACTTTCACTTGCATTCTATTCTATTCCACATTCTATTCCCTTCTATTCCACATTCCATTCCATTCCATTCCATATTCCATTACACATTCCATTCCTCGTTCAATTACATTCAATTCCACGTTCCACTGCATTCCATTCCATTCAATTCCACGTTTCAATGAATTCCATTCCACATTCCATTCCATTCCAGTCCACATTGCATTCCACTGCATTCCCATTCCATTATACATTCCAATCCATTCCATTCCACTTTACATTCGATTCCATTCCATTCCTTTCCACATTCCTTTCCACATTGCAACCCATTCCATTCCACTTTCCACTCCATTCCATTCCACAATCCATTCCATTCCATTCCACAATCCAATCCACATTCCACTACATTCCATTCCTTTGCACATTCCATTCCATTCCATTCCACAATCCAATCCACATTCCACTACATTCCATTCCTTTGCACATTCCATTCCACAATCCAATACACATTCCACTGCATTCCATTCCTTTGCGCATTCCATTCCACTTTCCATTCCATTCCAATTCACATTCAATTCCATTCCATTTCATTCCACATTCCATTCCACATTCCATTTCTTTCCATTTCACATTCCTTTAAATTCCATTCCACATTCCATTCCGCATTCAATTTCATTCCATTCCACATTCCATTGGACATTCCATTCCTTTCTATTCCGCATTCCATGCTACATTTCATTCCAGATTCCATTCCACATTCCATTTCACATTCCATTCCACATTCCATTACACATTGCTTTCCACATTCCATTCCATGTTCCATTGCTTTCCACTTTCCATTCCACATTCCATTCTATTCCATTCGACATTGCATTTCATTCCATTTCACATTCCATTGCGAATTCCATTTCACTTTCAATTCCATTCCATTCCATTCCACATTCCATTCCATTCCATTCCACTGTGCATTTCATTCCACTCCATGTTCCATTCCAAATTCCATTTCACTTTCCATTCCATTCCATTCCATTCCACATTCCATTCTATTCCATTCCAATCCACATTCCATTCCATTCCATTCCAAGTTCAATTCCATTCCACATTCCATTCCACATTCCATTGCACATTCCATTCCATTCCATTCTATTCCACATTTCATTCCATTCCATTCCACATTGCATTTCATTCCCTTCCACATTCCATTCCACATTCCATTGTATATTCCATTCCATTCCATTCTATTCCACATTCCATTCCATTCCATTCCATTCCATTCCACATTCCATTGCATATTCCATTCCATTCCATTCTATTCCACATTCCGTTCCATTCCATTCCACATTTCATTTCATTCCATTCCACATTCCATTCCACTTTCCATTCCACATTCCTTTCCCCATTCAGTTGTGTTCAATTTCATGTTACATTCCATTCCATTGCATTCAATGTTCCATTCCATTCCATTCTATTCCAAGTATCATTCCATTCCATTGCATTCCACATTCCATTCCATTCCATTCCACATTTCATTCTATTCCATTCCACATTCCTTTCCATTTCATTCCATTCCACATTCCATTCCATTCCATTCCAATCCACATTCCATTCCATTCCATTCCAAGTTCAATTCCATTCCACATTCCATTCCATTGCATTCCACATTCCATTCCACATTGCATTGCACTGTTACTTCCATTCAATTCTATTAAACATTCCATTCCATTCCCTTCCGCATTCTATTCCATTCCATTCCACATTCCACTCCATTACACTCCACATACCATTCCACATTACATTCCACGTTCCTTTCCACATTCCATACAACATTCCATTCCTCATTTTATTCCATTGCATTCCACATTCCATTCCACATTCCTTTCAACATTTCATTCCACATTCCATTCCATTCCATTCTACATTCCGTTCTCATTCCATTGCATTCATTTCCACATTCCATTCCACATTCCATTCCGTTCCATTTCACTTTTCATACCACATTCCATTTTACGTTCGATTCCATGCTCCATTCCACATTCCATTCCATTTTCCATTCCATTCCGTTTCATTCCTCATTCCTTTCCATTCCATTCCACGTTCCAATTCATTCCGTTCCACATTCCAACCACATTCCGTTTACATTCCGTTCCACATTATATTTCACTTTCCAATCCATTCCATTCCATTCCACATTATATTTCACTTTCCAATCCATTCCATTCCATTCCACATTCCATTCCAGTCCATTCCATTCCATTCTACCTTTCATTCCATTGCTATCGGCATTCCATTCCATTCTATTCCATTCCATTCCACATTCCATTCCACTTTCCATTCCACGTCGCATTCCGTGTTCCATTCCATGTCCCATTCCACGTTGCATTCCTTTCCATTCCACGTCACATTCCATGTTCCATTCCACGTCACATTCCAGGTGGCATTCCTTTCCATTTCCCATTCCACTCCATTCCATTCCACATTGCATTCCACCATCCATTCCACTTTCCATTCCACATTGCATTCTATGTTCCATTCCATTCCATTACACATTCCATTCCATGTTACATTCCATTAAATTCCACGTTCCACTACATTCCATTCCACATTCCGTTCCATGTTCCATTCCATTTTATTCCACTTTCCATTCCACGTTCTATTCCACATTCCATTCCTTTCCATTCCACATTCCTTTCCGTTCCATTTCACATTCCATTCCATTCGTTTCGACATTCCATTCCACTCTCCATTCCACGTTGAATTCCATTTTCCATTCCACGTCCCATTCCAAGTTCCATGCATTTCCATTCCACATTCCATTCCATTCCATTCCACATTCCATTCCATTCCATTCCATATTCCATTCCATTCCATTCAACATTCCATTCCACCTTCCATTCCATTCCATTCCACGTTTTATTCAACATTCCTGTCCATTCAATTTCACGTTCCATTCCATATTCCATTCCACATTCCACATTCCCTTCCGGTTCCATTCCCTGATCCATTCCACGTTCAATTACAGGAACCATTGTACTTTCCATTCCACATTCCATTCCATTCATTTCCATTCCATGCCACATTCCCTTCCACATTACATTCCACATTCCATTCCACGTTCCATTCCACATTCCTTTCCATGTTCTCTTCCACGTTCCATTCCACTTTCCATTCCATTTCATTCAACGTTCCATTCCACGTTACATTTCTTTCAATTCCACTTTCCTTTCCACCTTCCATTGCACATCCCATTCCACTTTCCATTCCATATTCCATTCTATGTTCCATTCCACGTTCCATTCCACGTTCCATTACACATTCCATTCCATTCCATTCCACTTTCCCTTCCACATTACATTCCACATTCCTTTCCGTTTTCCATTCATCGTTCCATTCCACGTTCCATTCCACATTCTATTCCATTCCAATCCACTTTCCATTCCACTTTCCATTCCACATTCCATTGCACATTAAACTGCAAATTTCATTCCGCTTTCCTTTCCACATTGCATTGCACATTGCATTCCACATTCCATTCCACATTCCGTTTCTTTCCATTTCACATTCCTTTCCATTCCATTGCACATTCTGTTCCACATTCAATTCCATTCCATTCCACATTCCATTGTACATTCCATTCCATTCCATTCCACATTCCATTGTACATTCCATTCCATTCCATTCCACTTTCCTTACCATTGCATTCCAATTTCCATTCTAATCCATTCCATGTTCCATTCCATAACATTCCACATTACATTCCATTCCATTCAACATTCTATTTCATTCTGCATCCCATTCTATTCCGTTTCACATTCCACTTCATTCCATTCCTTTCCTTTCAACATTTCATTCCATTCCATTCCACATTCCATTCCATTTCATTCCATTCCATTCCATTCCACATTCCATTACATTCCACATTCCTTTCCATTCCACATTCCATTCCACATTCCATTCCATTATACATTCCATTCCATTCCATTCCGCATTCCATTCCATTCATTTATTGCATTCCATTCCATTCCATTCCACATACCATTATATTCGACGTCCCATTTCACATTCAATTCAACGTTCTATTCCACGTTCCATTCCATTCCATTCCACATTCCATTCCACTTTCCATTCTGTTCCATTACATGTTCCATTCCACATTGCATTGCCCATGCCCTTCCACGTTCCATGCCACATTCCATTTCACGTTCCATTCCACCTTCCATTCCAAGGTCCATTCCGTTACATTCAACGTTCCATTCCACATTCCATTCCACATTCCCTTCCACAATCCATTCCATTCCATTCTGTTCCATTCCACATACTATTCCACATTCCATTCCTCATTCAATTTCATTCCATTCCAGATTCCATTCCATTCCACATTCCATTCCACTTTCATTCCAGGTTGCATTAAACATTCCATTCCACGTTCCATTCCAATTTCCAATCAAAATTCCATTCCACGTTCCACTCCATTCCATTCCACCTTCCGTTGCACATTGCATTCCATTCCATTAAACATTCTATTCCACATTCCATTCCACATACCATTCCGTTCCATTCCACATTCCATTACATTCCATTCCACATTCCATTCCATTCAGTTTCACATTCCATTCCAAATTCCATTCCACTCCATTCCACTTTCTATTCCATACAGCCTTGCATTACAATCCACATTCTATTCCGTTCCATTCCACATTGCGTTACATTCCATTCCACATTCCATTCCACATTCCATTCCAATCAAT
Organism: Pongo pygmaeus; assembly: GCF_028885625.2. Lineage (NCBI taxonomy): Eukaryota > Metazoa > Chordata > Mammalia > Primates > Hominidae > Pongo > Pongo pygmaeus. The sequence goes on from NC_085931.1 coordinate 3,997,816, forward strand.
TTCACATTGCATTCCAAATTCGATTACATTCCATTCCACTTTCCTTTCCACATTGCCTTCCATTACACTCCACATTCCATTCCATATTTCAGTCCAATTCATTCAATGTTCCATTTCCCGTTCCATTCCACAGTCCATTCCACATTCTATTTTACGTTCCATTCCATTCCATTGCACGTTCCACCCCACTTTCCATTCCTTTCCGTTCCACTTTCCATTCCATATTCCATTGCGAATTCCATTCCACGTTCCATTCCATCTTCCATTCCACGTTCCATTCCATTCCACTCCAAGTTCCATTCCACATTCCATTCCATCCCTTTCCACGTTCCATTCCATTCCATTCCACGTTCCATTCTACGTTCCATTCCACATTCCGTTACACAATCCATTCCATTCAATTCCATTCCATTCCATTCCACGTTCCATTCTGTATTCCATTCCACATTCCATTCCACATTACATTCCATTGCATTCCACATTCCTTTCCACTTTCCATTCCACATTCCATTCCAAATTCCTTTCCTTTGCATTCCCCATTCGATTCCACATTCCATTCCAATCCATTCTTCATTGCATTGCACTGCAGTCCACATTGCATTCAACATTCCATTCCATTACATTTAAACTTTCCAGTCTATTCCGTTCCGCATTCGAATTCACCTTCCATTCCATTCCGAATTCCATTCCACACTCCATTCCATGCCACTCCACATTCCATTCTACATTCCGTTCCTTTCAATTCCACCTTCCATTCCACATTCCATTCCACCTTCCATTCCACTTTCCATTCTACATTTCATTACACATTCCCTTTCACATTCCATTCCATTCCATTCCATTACACATTCCCTTCCAATTTACATTCCACATTGCATTACGCATTCCATTCCATTCCTTTCCGCGTTCCATTCCACATTACATTCGACATTCCATTCCATTTTCCATTCCACGTTCCATTCCATTCCATTCCACCTTCCATTCCTCCTTCCATTACATTCCATTCGACGTTCCCTTACACATTCCATTGTACATTCCATTCCACGTTCCATTCCACATTCCATTCCACTTTCCATTCCACATTCGATTCCACGTTCCATTCCATTCCATTCCAAGCTCCATTCCACATTCTATTCAATTCCTTTCGACGTTCCATTCCACATTCCATTTCACATTGCATTCTACGTTCCATTCCACATTCCATTTTATGTTCCATTCAACTTTCCATTCCACGTTCCATTCCATTTGATTCCATTCTGCGTTCCATTCCAAGTTCCATTCCACATTCCGTTCCTCATTCCATTCCACATTCCGTTCCACATTCCATTGCACTGCATTCCAAATTTCTTTCCGCATTCCATTCCATTCCTTTCCACATTCGATTCCACTTTCCATTTCTCATTTCATTACATTCCATTCCACGTTCCATTCCACATTCCATTCCACACTCCATTCCACATTCCATTCCGTTCCATTCCACATTCCTTTCCACTTTCCATTCCACATTCCATTCCATTCCATTCCATACTCCATACCATCCCATTCCATTTCATTCCACAATCCATTCCATTCCATTCCATTCCACTTTCTTTCCACATTCCATTCCACATTCCATTCCTTTCCGTTCTACATTCCATTCCACACACCTTTCCACATTCTATTCCATTGCATTCCACTTTCCATTGCTTTCCATTCCACATTCCTTTCTGCATTCCAATCCATTCCATTCCACATTCAATACCTTACCATTCCACATTCCATTCCACATTCTATTCCACATTCCCTTCCTTTACTTTGCAGATAGCATTCCATTCCATTCCACATTCCATTCCTCATTCTATTCCAGATTCCATTCCACATTCTATTCCATTTCGTGGTGTGTTCCCTTCCACATTCCATTCCACATTCCATTCCACATTCCATTCCGCATTCCATTCCACATTCCTTTCCATTCCATTTTACATTCCATTCCACATTCCATTCCGCATTCCATTCCACATTCCTTTCAATTCCATTTTACATTCCATTCCACATTCCATTCCACATTCCATTCCACTTTTCATTCCCTTCCATTCTACATTCCATTCCACACTTCACTCTATGTTCCATTCCACAATTCATTCCATTCCACTCCACATTCCATTCCACATTCCATTCCAAATTTCATTCCACATTCCAGTCCATTCCATTCCACATTCCATTCCATTCTATTCCCCATTCCATTCCATTCCATTCCATATTACAATCCACGTTACAATCCACATTCCATTCCAACTTCCATTGTATTCCATTCCACATTCCTTTCCACATTCCATTACATGCCAATCCACGTTCTTTTTCACATTCCATTCCACATTACATTCCGTTCCATTCCACATTCCATTCCACTTTACGTTCCTCATTCCATTCCTTTCCACTCCACAATCCGTTCCATTACATTCCACATTCCATTCCTCTTTCCATTTCATTCTGTTCCACGTTCCATTACACGTTACTTTCCATTCCATTGCAGTTTCCATTCCACTTTCCATTCCACGTTGCTTTCACACATTCCAATCCACATTCCATTTAACATTCCAATACATTCCATTTGAGAGTCCATTCCACAATCCACTCCATTCCATTCCAGAATCCGTTCCACAATCCATTCCATTCCATTCCATCACAAATTCCATTCCACGTTCCATGCCATTCCATTCCACATTGAATTCCACATTCCATTCCATTACATTTGACATTCCTTTCTACATTCCATTCCACTCCCCTCCACATTATATTGCATTCCATTCCACATTCCATTCTAGTTTCCATTCCACATTCCATTCCATTCCATTCCACATTCCATTTCACATTCCATTGCATTCCATTCCACATTCCATTCCATTCCACTCCACATTCCATTACACATACCATTCCATTAATCTCCATATTCCGTTCCTCATTTCATTGCATTCTTCTACACATTCCATTACACAATCCATTGCACTCCATTCCATTCCACATTCCATTCCACGTTCCATTCCATTCCATTCCACGTTCCTTTCCACGTTCCAATCCACTATCCATTCCACATTCCTTTCCACATTCCATTCCATTCCACTCCACATTCCATTTCACATTCCTGTCCATTCCATTACACTTTACTTTGTATATTCCATTTCACATTCCATTCCATTCCATTGAATTCCATTCCACATTCCATTCCATTCCAATCAACATTCCATTCCTTTCCATTCCACATTCCTTTCCATTGCACCTTCAATTCCATTCCAGATTACATTCCATTGCACCCCACATTGCCTTCCATTCCATTACACATTCCATTCCATTCCATTACATATTCCCTTCCATATTCCATTCCATTCCATTCTATTCCACATTCCATTCCATTCCATTCCACATTCCATTCCATTCCATTCCACATTCCATTCCATTCCATTCCACATTCCATTCCATTCCATTCATTTCCTCATTCAATTCCATCCCATTCGGCATTCCATTCCATTGCATTCCATTCCATTACTGATTCCATTCCATTCCATTCCAGATTCTATTCCATATTTCTTTCCACGTTATAATCCACATTCCATTCAATGTTCCATTCCTCGTTCCATTGCACGTTCCATTCCACGTTCCATTCCACGTTCCATTCCACATTGCATTCCATTCCATTTCACATTCCATAGCTTTCTATTCAATTTCATTCCAAATACGATTCAATTCCATTCCGCATTCCACACCATTCCATTCCATTTCATTCCACATTCCATTCCATTCCATTCCACATTCCATTTCATTCCATTCCACATTCCATTCCATTCCATTCCACTCCAAATTCCTTTCCTTTCCATTCCACTCCACATTCCATTCCTTTCCATTCCACGTTCCCTTCCACATTCCATTCCACCTTGCATTCCACATTCCATTCCACATTCCATTCCACATTCCGTTCCATGTTTCATTCCTACCATTCCACGTACCATTCCCCATTCCTCTCCACATTACATTGCATTCCATTCCATCTTCAATATCACATTCCATTCCATGAGTTTTCATTCCACATTGTATTCCATTATTTTCCATTCCACATTCCTTTCCATTCCATTCCATTCAACATTCCATTCCACATTCTATTCTACTCCATTCCATATTCCATTCCACTCCTTTCCACATTCCTTTCTATTCCATTCCACTTTCCATTCCACGTACCATTCTACGTTATATTCCGCTTTCCATTCCACTTTCCATTCCACATTCCATTCCACATTGCATTCCACATTCCATTCTACATTCCATTGCATTCCACAATCCATTTCATTCCACTCCGCATTCCATTCCATTCCATTCCACATTCCATTGCATTCCATTAAACATTGCATTCCACGTTGCATTCCACGTTACTTTCGACGTTCCATTCCATTCCATTCCACGTTCTTTTCCATGTTCCTTTAAATTCTGTTCCAATTTCCTTTCCACATTCCATTACATGTGCCTTTCCCCATTACTTTTGTTCCATTCCACGTTCCATTCCACCTTCCATTCCACATTCCACTCCATTCCATTCCACATTCCATTCCACCTTCCATTAAAAATTCCATTCCACATTCCATTCCATTCTATTCCACATTCCATTCTATTCCATTCCTCATTCCATTCCACATTCTATTCCACGTTCCATTTCATTCCATTCCACGTTCCATTATATGTTCCGTTCCATTACATTCGACGATCCATTCCACGTTCCTTTCCATTTTCCCTTCCATTCCATTCCCCATTCCATTCCATTCCATTCCACATCTCATTCCACATTGCATTCCATTCCCTTCCACATTGCCTTCCACATTCCATTCCTCCTTCCATTCCATTCCATTCCACGGGCCATTCCACTTCCCATTCCATTCCATTCCACGTTGAATTCTACATTCAATTTCTTCCATTTCACGTTGCATTCCACATTCCATTCCATTCCATTCCATTCCATTCCGTTCCACATTCCATTCCACATTCCTGTCCATATTCCATTGAAGTCCATTCCACATTCCATTCGATTCCATTCCGCATTCCTTTCCATTTCATCACACATTCCATTCCACATTCCATTCCATTGCAGTCCACATTCAGTTTCATTGCATTCCATTCTATTCCACATTCTTTTCCATTCCATTCCATTCCACATTCCATATCAATTTATTGCACATTCCATACCGCTCCATTGAACATAATTTTCCACATACCATTCCTTATTCCATTCCACGTTAAATTACGTTCTATTCCAAAAACCATTTCATTTCTTTCCACATTCCATTCCATTCCATTCCACATTCCGTTCAATTACTTTCCATTCCAGTCCACATGTTCAATTCCATTCAATTCCTCATTCCTTTCCATTCCCTTCCATATTCCATTCCATTCCATCCCACATTCCATTCCATTCAATTCCACATTCCACACCATTCCTTTGCACATTCCATTCATTTCCATTCCATTCCACGTTCCATTCTATTCTATTCAACTTTCCAGTGCATTCCATTCAACATTACATTCCGCATTGCATTAAATTGCAATACATTCCTCATTCCATTCCATTCTATTATTCATTCCATTCCATGTTCCATTCCACTTTCTATTGCACGTTCCTTTACACGTTCCATGCCACGTTCCATTCCGCATTCCGTTCCGTTCCATTCCACATCCCATTACACATTCCATTCCATTCCATTCCATTCCACGTTCCATGCGATAACGTTCCATTCCATTCCATATTCCATTCCAATCCATTCCACATTCCATTCCACATTCCATTCCATTCCATTCCTTTCCATATTCCATTACATTCAATTCCACATTCCGTATCATTCCATTCCATTTCTTTCCACATTCCATTCCATTCCATTCAACATTCCATTCCACATTCCATTCTATTCCATTAAACATTCCATTCCACTTTCCATTCTATTCAATTTCACATTCCATTCCATTCCATTCCAGATTCCTTTCCACATTCCATTCCACATTCCATTCCACATTCCGATCCACGTTCCATTCCACATTCCATTTCTCATTCCATTCCATTCCATTCCACTTTCCATTCCACATTCCATTCTATTCCAGTCCACATTCCATTCCATTCCATTCCACTTTCCTTTACACATTCCATTCCACTTTCCTTTCCACATTCCATTCCACATTCCATTCCATTGCATTCCAGATCCCATTCCGTTCAATTGCACATTCCATTTTACGCTCCGTTCCTTTGCATGCCATGTCCAATTCCACATTGCAATCCATACTCCATTTCACATTCGATTACACTCTCTTTCACAGTGCATTCCGCATTCCACTACATTCCATTCCACAATCCATTCCACAGTCCATTAGATTCCATCCCACATTCCATTTCACGTTCCATTCCATTGCATGCCACGTTCAGTTAAACATTTCATTCCATTGCATTAGACTTTCTATTCCACTTTCCATTCCACATTCCTTTTCACATTCCATTCCGTTCCATTACACATTCCATTCCACACTTCATTCCACATTGCATTCCACAATCCATTAGGTTCCATTCCATGTTTCGCTCCACATTACATTCCGCATTCCATTCCACATTCCATTCCACATTCCAATAAATTCCTTTCCACTTTCCATTCCATTCCATTCCACTTTCTATTCCACTTTCCATTCAACGATCTATTCCAAGCCCCATTTGATATCATTCCACGTTCCATTCCACATTCCATTCCATTCCATTCCACTTTCCTTTCAACATTCCATTCCCCATTCCATTCCACATTGCATTCCATTCCATTCCACATTCCATTCCACATGCCATTCCACATTCCATTCCATTCCATTCCACATTCCATTCCATTCCATTGCAAATTCCATTCCTCATTCCATTCCTTTCCTTTCCACATTTCATTCCACATTCCATTCCACATTTCATTCCACATTTCATTCTATTCCACATTCCAATACACGTTCAAATCCATTACATTCCTCGTTCCATTCCACGTTACACTCCACTTTCCATTACACATTCCATTCCAATTTCCATTACACATTCCACTTCAAATTCCATTCCACAATTCATTCCACATTCCGTTCCACAATCCATTCCACATTCCATTCCATTCCATGCCACATTCCATTTTACGTTCCATTCCTTTCCATACCACTTTCAATTCCACTTTCCATTCCATTATACTTTACATTCCATTCCACATTAAATTAGAAATTCCATTTCACATTTCATTGCGTTCCATTTCACATTCCATTCCACACTCCATTCCACACTCCATTCCACTTTCCATTCCACACTCTATTCCACTTTCCATTCCACATTCCATTCCACATTCCATTCCGTTCCATTCCACATTACGTTTCACACTCCATTCTACATTCCATTCCACACTCCATTCCACATTCCATTCCACATTCCATTCCATTCCATTGCACATTCCTTTCCACTTTCCATTCCGCATTCCATTCCACATTCTATTCCACATTCCATTCCACATTCCATTCCACATCCCAATCCACATTCCATTCCATTTCATTCCACATTAAATAAAAAATTCCATTCCATTCCATTTCACCTTCCACTCCATTAAATTCCAGATTCCTTTCCATATTCCATTCCACATTCAATTCCACATTCCGTTCAACATTCTATTTCCTTCCATTCAATGTTCCCTTCCATTCCATTCCACATTGCATTTCACATTCCCTTCCGTTCCATTCCACATTCTTTTCCACATTCCATTGCACATTCTATTCCACATTCCGTTCAACATTCCTTTCCACATTCTATTCCACTCCATTCCACATTCCATTTCATATTCCGTTCCACAATCCATTTCACATTTCGTGTCATTCCATTACCCATTCCATTCCACTCGCATTCCATTCCACCTTCCCTTCCATTCCATTCCACATTTAATTCCATTCCTCATTACATACCATTCCATTCCACCTTCCATTGTAAGTTCCATTCCGAGGTCGATTCAATTCCATTCCACCCTCCATTACAGATTCCATTCCATTCCATTCCACTTTCCTTCCCACATTCCATTGCACATTCCATACCTTTCATTCCACATCCATTCCATTCCATTCCACATTCCATTCCTTTCCATTTCACATTCCATTACACTTTCCATTCCATTCCTTTAAACTTTCCATTCCAAGTTGCATTCCACTTTCCATTCCAAATTCCAATCCACATTCCATTTCACATTCTATTCCACTCCATTTCACATTCCATTCCACATTCCACTCCATTCCGTTCCACATTTCTTTCTACATTCCATACCACAATCCATTCCACATTCCAACCCACATTCCATTCCACGTTCCATTCCATTTCTTTCCACGTTCAATTCCTCATTCCATTGCATTACATTTTACTTTCCATTACACATTCAATTCTGCATTCCATTTCACATTCTACTCCATTCCATTCCACATTCCTTTCCACATTCCATTGCACATTATATTCCACATTCTGTTTAAAATTCCATTCCACGTTCCATTCCACTCTATTCCACATTCCATTTCACATTCCGTTCCACATTCCATTTCACATTCCCTTCCATTCCTTTCCCCATTCTATTCCATTCCATTCCACATTCCATTCCACCTTCCCTTCCATTCCATTCCAGTTTTAATTCCAATCCTCATTACATTGCATTCCATTCCACTTTCCATTGTACGTTCCATTCCAAGGTCGATTCAATTCCATTCCACCTTCCATTACAGATTCCATTCCATTCTATTCCACTTTCCTTTCCACATTCCATTGCACATTCCATTCCTTTCCATTCCACATTCCATTCCATTCCATTCCACATTCCATTCATTTCCATTTCACATTCCATTACACTTTCCATTCCATTCCTTTACACTTTCCATTCCAAGTTGCATTCCACTTTCCATTTCAAATTCCAATCCACATTCCATTTCACATTCTATTCCACTCCATTTCACATTCCATCCCACATTCCACTCCATTCCGTTCCACATTCCTGTCTACATTCCGTACCACAATCCATTCCACATTCCATCCCAAGTTCCATTCCACTTTCCATTCCATTCCATTCCACGTTCAATTCCACATTCCATTTTATTACATTTTACATTCCATTACACATTCAATTCCATATTCCATTCCTTTACATTTCACATTCCCTTCGGTTCCAATCCACATTCCTTTCCACATTCTATTCAACATTATGTTCCACATTCCGTTCCACATTCCATTCCACATTCCATTCCATATTCCATTCCGTTCCATTCCACATTCTTTTACACATTCCTTTCCACATTCCCTTTCACATTCCATTTCACATTCCATTCCACAATCCATTCCACAGTACATTTCACATTCCATTCCATAGCATTACACATTCCTTTCCACATTGCATTCCACATTCCGTTTCATTCCACATTCCATTCCACATTCCATTCCTTTTCATTTCACATTCCTTTCTGTTCCATTCCGCTTTCCTTTCCACATTCCATTCCACATTATTTTCCACATTCCGTTCCACATTCCGTTCAACATTCCATTCCACATTCCATTCCATTCCATTCCACATTCCATTCCATCCCATTCCACATTCCATTTCACATTCCACTTCACATCCCATTACTTTCCACATTCCAGTTCACATTCCATTTAACGTTCCATTCATTTCCATTCCACGTTCCATTCCATTTCATTCCACCTTCAATTCCACAGTCAATTCCATTCCATTTCAGGTTCCATGCTACATTCCGTTCCACATTCCAATCCACGTTCCATTCCGTCCATTCCACATTCCATTCCACATTACATTCCACATTCCATTCCGTTCCATTTCACATTCCAATCAACACTTCATTCCACATTACATTGCATATTCCATTCCAATCCATTCCACATTCCTTTCCACATTCCATTCCTCATTCCATTCCACATTCCATTAAATTCCATTCCACATTGTATTCCACAAGCCACTACATTCCATTCCACATTCCATTCCATTCTATTCCACATTCCTTTCCACATTCCATTCCACATTCCATTCCATTCCATTTCAGATTCCATTCCACATTACATTCCACATTGCATTCCACCTTCCATTCCACGTTCCATTCCATATTCCATTCCATTTTATTCCTCATTCCTTTCCACAGTCCCTTCCACATTCCATTCCATTCCATTTCCCATTTCATTCCACATTGCATTCCACTTTCCATTCCACTTTCCATACCACGTTCCGTTCCACGTTTCATTCCATTCCATTCTATGTTGTATTCCACGTTCCATTCCATTCAATTCCACGTTCCATACCACATTGCATTCCATTCAATTCCACATTACATTTCACATTCCATTCCACATTCCTTTCCATTCCATTCCTCATTCCATTCCACGTTCCATTCCACGTTCCATTACGTTCCATTCCATGTTCCATTAAATTTTCCATTCCACATTCCGTTCCACATTAAATTCCATTCCATTCCATTCCATTACATTACATTCCACATTCATTTCAACATTCCTTTCCACATTTCATTCCATTCCCTTCCAATTTCTTTCCACGTTCCATTCCACGTTCCATTCCACGTTCCATTCCATTCCACATTGCATTGCATTCCATTCCATTTCACATTCCATTCCACATTCCCTTCTATTTCATTCTATTCCATTGCATTCCGTTCCTCATTCCATTCCATTCCAATCCTCTCCACATTCCAAAATATTCCATTCCTCTTTCCATTCTATTCAATTCCACCTTCCAATCCATTCCATTGCACATTCCATTCCATTCCATTCCATTTCATTCCACTTTCCATACCATTCCATTGCATTACACATTCAATTCATTTAAATTGCATGTTCCAGTCCATTCCATTCCACAATTCATTCCATTCCATTCCACCTTCCATTCCGCGGTCCATTCCACATTCCATTACATTTCATTCTGTTCCGTTGCATTCCATTCCACATTCCATTGCATTCCATTCCACTACACATTCCATTCCATTCTGTTCCACATTGCATTCTATTCCATTTCACATTCCATTCCATTCCATTCCATTGCTCATTCCATTAAATTCCAAAGCATTCCATTTAACATTCCATACCATTCCATGGGATTCCATGTTCCATTCCTTTCCATTACAAATTCCATTCAGTTGGATTTCACGTTCCATTCCATTCCATTCCACATTACATTCCATGTCATTCCACCTTTCATTCCACGTTCCATTCCAAGTTCCATTCCACATTCCATTCCACGTTCCAATCCACGTTTCATTGAATTCCATTCCACATTCCATTCCATTTGATTCTACCTTCCATTCCACATTCTACTCCACTCCTTTCCACATTCCTTTCCACATTCCATTCCATTCCACATAACATTCCATTCCATTCTGCATTCCATTCCATTCCATTCCACATTCTATTCCACATTCCTTTACATTTAGTGCCACCTACCATTCCACATTCCATTCCATTCCATTCCATTCCATTTCACATTCAATTCCATTCCATTCCACAATCCATTCCACTTTCCATTCCACATTCCTTTCCACATTCCATTCCACATTCCATTCCATTCCATTCCATCTTCAATTCCACATTCCATTCGATTCCATTACATTCAACATTCCATTCCACATTCCATTCCACTCCATTCCATATACCATTCCATTCCATTCCAGATTCCATTGCCTTCCTTTCCATTCCATTCCTTTGCATTGCATTCCACATTCCATTCTATTCCATTCCACATTCTATTCTACGTTCCATTGCGTGTTCCATTCCAATTTCCATTCCACGTTCCATTCCACATACCATTCCACATTAAATTCAACATTCCTTTCCAAATTCCACTCCATTCCTTTCCACATTCCATTCCATATTCCATTTCATTCCATTCCACATATCATTCCATTGCACTCCAGGTTACATTCCACATTCCATTCCACGTTCCATTCCACATTCCATTCCACATTCAATTCCACATTCCATTCCGTTCTATTTCACATTACATTTCACATTCCATTGCACATGCCATTCCACATTCCATTTCTCATTGCATTCCACATTCTATTTCAATTTCCATTCCATTCCATTCCATTCCATTACACATTCCATTCCATTTCATTCCACATTCCATTCCATTCCATTCCACATTCCATTCCATTCCATTCCACATTCCTTTCTAAATTCCATTCCGTGTTCCATTCCACTCCATTCTATTCCACATTCCATTCCATTCTATTGCACAATCCATTCCACATTGCATTCCACATTCCATTCCAAGTTCCTTTCCATTGCATTCCACATTCCAATCCATTCCATTCCTCATTCCATTCCATTCAACTGCACATTCCATTCCATATTCCATTTCTTTACATTTCACCTTTCTTTCTATTCCATTCCACATTCCATTCCGTATTCAATTTCATTCTATTCCACATTCCATTAGACATTCCATTCCATTCCTCATTCCATACTACATTTCATTCCATATTCCATCCCAGTTTCCATTCCACATACCATTCCACATTCTATTACACATTCCATTCCACATTCCAATCATTGTTCCATTGAATTTTACTTTCCATTCCACATTCCATTCTATTCCATTCCACATTTCATTTCATTACATTCCACATTCCATTTCAAATTCCATTTCACTTTCTATTCCATTCCATTCCATTCCACATTTCATTCCTTTCCATTCCAATCCACATTCCATTCCACTCCATTCTAAGTTCAATTCCATTCCTCATTCCATTCCACATTCCATTGCACATTCCATTCCTTTCCATTCAATTCCACATTCCATTCCATTCCATTCCACATTCTTTCCCCGTTCAAATCCATTCGATTCCACATTCCTTTTCATTCCATTGAATTCATCGTTCCATTCCGGTCCATTCAATTCCACATTAGATTCCATTCCATTGCATTCAACTTTCCATTCCATTCCATTCCACTTTCCATTCCATTCCGTTCCATTCCACATTCCATTCCATTCCATTCCATTCCACATTCCATTCCATTCCATTCCATTCCATTCCAATACGTTCGACATTCCATTGCACATTCCATTGCATTCCATTCCACGTTCCTTTCCGTAAAACTCCACCTTCCATTTCACATTCCTTTCCATTTCATTCCACATTCCATTGCACATTCCATTCCACATTTCATTCCACGTTCCATTCCATTCCTATCCTCGTTCCATTCCACGTTTCATTCCACATTCCATTCCATATTTAATTCCATATTGCATTCCGCTCCATTCCACATTCCATTGCTTTCCATTCCACATTCCATACTACATTTCATTCCATATTCCATTCCACATTCCACTCCTCATTCCATTCCACATTCCATTCCATGTTCCATTCCATTCCACTTTTCATTACACGTTCCATTCTATTCCATTCTACATTTCATTCCAAATTCCATTTCACTTTCCATTCCATTATATTCAATTCCACATTCCAGTCCATTCCATTCCAATCCACATTCCATTCCTTTGCATTCCAAATTCAATTGCATTCCACATTCCATTCCATTTCATTCCACTTTCCTTTCCACATTCCATTGCACATTCCATTCCATTCTATTCTACATTCCTTTCCATTCTATTCCACGTTCCATTCCATTCCATTCCACATTCCATTCCACTTTCCATTACACATTCCATTCCACCATTCATTTCATTGCATTCCAAGTTCCATTCCACATTCCATTTCACACTCCATTCCACCTTCCATTCCATTCGATTGCATTCAATGTTCCATTTCATTCCATTCAATTCCACGTTCTAGTCCATTCTATTGAATTCCACATTCCATTCCATTCCATTCCACATTCCAGGCCATTCCATTCCACATTGCATTCCATTCCATTCCACATTCCATTCCATTGCATTCCACATTCCATTCCATTCCATTCCAATCCGCAGTCCATGCAATTCCATTCCACAATCCATTCCACATTCCATTGCACATTTACTTCCATTCTATTCTATTCCACATTCCATTCAAATCCATTCCACATTCCATTCCATTCCATTCCACATTCCATTACACATTCAATTCCCCGTTCAATTCCATTCAATTCCACGTTCCATTCCATCTCATTCCACGTTGCATTCAATTCCGTTCCACATTCCATTCCATTCCATTCCACGTTGCATTCCTTTCCATTCCAATTCCATTCCACATTCCATTCCATTCCATTCCACTTTCCATTCCACATTCCATTCCACGTTCCATTCTACATTCCATTCCACATTCCATTCCACGTTCCGTTCCATGTTCCATTCCTACCATTCCACGTTCCATTCCCCATTCCTCTCCACATTCCATTACATTCCATTCCATCTTCAATTACACATTCCATTCCATGACTTTCCATTCCACATTCCACTCCATTACTTTCCTTTCCACATTCATTTGCATTCCATTCCATTCCACATTGCATTCCACATTCTATTCTATTCCATTCCATATACCATTCCATTCCTTTCCACATTCCTTTCTATTCCATTCCACTTTCCATTCCATGTTCCATTCTGAATTATATTCCACTTTCCATTCCACTTTCCATTCCTCATTCCATTCCACATTGAATTGCAGATTCCATTCTACATTCCATTCCATTCCACATTGCATTTCATTCCATTCCACATTCCATTCCATTCCATTCCACACTCTATTCCATTCCATTAAACATTCCATTCCATGTTGCATTCCACGTTACTTTCAATTTTCCTTTCCATTCAATTCCACGTTCCATTCCACATTCCCTTAAATTCCGTTCCACTTTCCTTTCCACATTCCATTACACATACCTTTCCCATTAATTACGTTCAATTCCACATTCCATTCCACCTACCATTCCACATTCTATTCCATTCCATTCCACATTCCATTCCACCTTCCATTCAAAATTCCATTCCACATTCCATTCCAATCCATTCCACCTTCCATTCCATTCCTTTCCACATTCCATTCCACGTTCCATTTCATTCCATTCCACATTCCATTATATTTTCCATTACATTACATTCGACGTTCCATTCCACGTTCCATTCCATAATTTATTCCAATCCATTCCCCATTCCATTCCATTCCATTCCACATTTCTTTACACATTGCATTCCATTCCTTTCCGCATTGTATTCCACATTCCATTCCATTCCATTCCACATTCCATTCCACATTTCATTCCATTCCTTTCCACATTGCATTCCGCATTCCATTCCAAATTCCATTCCATTCCATTCCACATTCCATTCCATTCCATTCCAAATTCCATTCCACGTCCCTTTCCTTTCCATTCCACTTTGAATTCTACATTCATTTCCATTCCATTTCATGTTGCATTCCACATTATATTCAATTACATTCCACATTCCATTCCATTCCATTCCATTCCACATTCCATTCCAATTTCAAGTCCATATTCCTTTCAATTCCAATCCACATTCCATTTGATTCCATTCCACATTCCTTTCATTTCATCCCACATTCCATTCCACATTCCATCCCATTCCAATCCACATTCAGATCCATTCCATTCCCTTATATTCCGCATTATTTTCCATTCCATTCTGGTCCACCTTCCATTCCAATTTATTACACATTCCATTCCGTTCCATTCAACATATATTTCCACATTCCATTCCGTATTCCATTCCACTTTCCATTACTTTCTATTCCACAAATCATTCCATTCCATTCCACATTCCATTCCATTTCATTCCATTTCACATTCCGTTCTATTCCTTTCCATTCCAGTCCACATTCTATTCAATTCCACTCCATTCCATCCCACATTCCATTCCATTCAATTACACATTCCATTCCATTGCCCATTGCATTCGTTTCCATTCCATTCCATGTTTCATTCCATTCTATTCCACTTTCCAGTCCATTCCATTCCACATTCCATTCCACCTTCCATTGAATTCCATTCCATTCCATTGTATTAGTCGTTCCGTTCCACGTTACATTCCACTTTCCATTGCAAGTTCCTTTACACGTTCCATTCCACGTTCTGTTCCACGTTCCATTCCATTCCATTCCACGTCCCATTCCACATTCCATTCCATTCCATTCCACATTCCATACGATAACAATCCATACGATAACAATCCATTCCATTCCACATTCCATTCCATTCCATTCCACATTCCATTCCACATTTCATTCCATTCCATTCCACATTCCATTCCATTACATTCCACATTCAACACCATTCCATTCCATTTCTTTCTCCACTCCATTCCGATCCATTCCACATTCCATTCCACATTCCCTTCCATTCCATTCCACATTCCATACGATAACAATCCATTCCATTCCACATTCCATTCCATTACATTCCACATTCCATTCCACATTTTATTCTATTCCATTCCACATTACATTCCATTCCATTCCACATTCCATTCCATTCCATTCCACATTCAACACCATTCCATTCCATTTCTTTCCACACTCCATTCCGTTCCATTCCACATTCCATTACACATTCCATTGCATTGCATTCAACATTCCCTTCCTCATTCTGTTCCACATTCCATTCCACATTCCATTGCATTGCATTCCATGTTCCCTTCCACATTCCATTCCACCTTCCATTCCACATTCCTTTCCATTCCATTCAACCTTCAATTCCACGTTCCATTTCACTTTCCATTCCACATTCCATTACATCCATTCCACATTTCATTCCATTCCACTTTCCATTCCATGATGCATTCCACGTTCCACTCAACGTTCCATTCCATTACATACCACGTTCCATTCCACATTGCATTCTATTCCATTCCATTTTCCATTTAACATTCCATTCCACATTACATTTCACATTACATTCCTTTCCATTCCACATTCCTTTCCATATTCCAATACGTTCCATTCCACATTCCATTCCACATTCTGCTCAACATTCCATTCCACATTCCATTCCACTTTCCGTTCCATTCCACTCCACATTCCATTCCACTCCACATTCCATTCCACGTTCCATTCCACGATCCATTCCACTTTCCATTCCATTCCATTCTACCATCCATTCCATTCCATTCCATTCCACTTTCCATTTCATTCCATTCCACTTTCCATTCCACATTCCATTCCACATTCCATTTCACAGTCCATGCCACATTCCATTTCAATTTCCATTCCGTTCCATTGCATTCCATTACACATTCCATTCCATTCCAATCCACATTCCATTCCATTGCATTCCACAATCAATTCCACTTTCCATTCCACATTCCATTCCATTCCATTCTATTCCACATTCCATTCCATTCCATTCCACATTCCATTCCTTGCCACATTACATTCCATTCCATTCCCCATTCCATTCCATCTAATTTCACAATCCATTACATTACATTGCATTCCACATTCCATTCTAATCGATTCCGCATTCCATTGAATTCCATTCCACATTCCATTTCATTCCATTCTATTCCAGATTCCATTCCATTCCATTCCACATTCCATTCCATTCCTTTCCACATTCCACTCCACATTCCATTCCACTTTCCATTCCATTCAATTCCACATTCCACTCCATTCAATTCCACATTCCACTCCAGTACATGCTGCATTCCATTCCATTCCTTTTTACATTCCATTCCATTACATGGTTTCCATATTCCATTTCAATGCATTCCGCATTCCATTCCATTCCATTCCATTCCGCATTCCATTCCATTCCATTCCATTCTTTTCTGCGTTCCATTCCATTCCATTCAATTCCACATTCCATTGCATTCCATTCCACATTTCATTCAACTACATTCCACATTCCATTCCACATTCCAATCCAAAATATATTCCACATTGCATTCCATTCCATTCCACATTCCTTTCAACTACATTCCACATTCCATTCCACATTCCAATCCAAATTCTTTTCCACGTTCCATTCCACAATCCATTCCAAATTCCATTCCATTGCATCCCACAGTGCATTATACGTTCCACTCCATTCCATTCCACATTCCATTCCGCTTTCCATTCCATTGCTTTCCACCTTCGTTTCCACATTCCATTCCACATTCCATTCCACATTCCATTCCATATTCCACACCATTCCATTCAATTCCATTCCACAATCCCCTCGATTCCATTGCACTTTCCATTCCACATTCCATTCCACATTCCTTTCCATTCCACTCCCCATTACATTCCACACTGCATTCCACATTTCTTTCCACATATTTTTACTTTGCATTCCACATTCCATTCCACACTCTTTTCCAAATGCCATTCCACATTCCATTCCTTTCCATTCCACATTCCATTCCAAATTCCTTTCCTTTCCATTTCGCATTCCTTTTCATTCCTTTCCGCAATTCTTTCTGCATTCCAATCCATTCCATTCCACCTTCAATTCCATTCCACATTACTTTCCAAATTCTATTCCACATTGCATTCCACATTCCATTCCTTTCCATTCCACATTCAATTCCACATTCTATTCCACATTCCATTCCACATTCCATTTCATTCCCTTTCATTTTCACTTCGACTATCCATTCCACATTCCATTCCAGATTCCATTCCACATTCCATTACACATTCCTTTCCATTCCATTCAACATTCCATTCAACTATGCTTTCCACATTCCATTTCACATTCCCTTCCACATTCCATTCCATTCCACATTACATTCCATTCCACGTTCCCTTCCACGTTCCATTCCACTTTCCACTCCGCGTTCCATTTCATTCCAATGCATGTGCCATTCCACTTTCCATTCGATTCCTTTCCACTTTCCATTCCACATTCCATTCCACATTGCATTCCACATTACATTCCTTTCCATTCCACATTTCATTCCACATTCCATTCCACATTCCAATCAAGATTCCATTCTACATTCTATTCCATTCCATTCCACATACCATTACTTTGCATTGCATTCTATTCCACATTCCATTCCATTCCACATTCCATTCCATTATATTCCACATTTCATTCAATTAAATTCCACATTCCATTCCACATGCCATTCCACATTCTAATCCACGTTCCATTCCATTCCTTTTCACATTCTATTCCATTCCGTTCAACATTCCATTCCATTTAATTCCACATTTCATTCCATTCCGTTGCATTACACATTCCATTCCATTCCATTACGCATTCCATTCCATTGCCTTCCATTCTATTCCACATTCCATTCCATTGCATTCTATTCCACTTTCCATTCTGTTACATTCCACATTCCATTCAATTACTTTCCACTTTCCATTCCACATTCTATTCCACATTCTATTCCACTTTGCATTCCATAAAATTCCACATTCTATTCCATTACTTTCTACATTCCATTCCATTGAATTCTACATTCAATCCCATTCCATTGCATTCCACATTCCATCCCATTCAATTCCGCATTCCATTCCATTCCATTCCATTCTATTCCACATTCCATCCCATTCAATTCCGCATTCCATTCCATTCCATTCCACATTCCCTTCCACATTCCATTCCACATTCTTTTTGAAGTTCCACTCCATTCCGTTTAACATTCCATTCCTTTCCATTCCACATTCCATTCCTCATTTCATTGCTTTCCTTTCAACATTCCATTCCACATTCCATTCCACATTCCATTCCATACAATTCGAAGTTCCGTTCCACATTCCATTCCATTCCACTCCTCATTCCATGCCACATTCCATTCCATTCCATTCCAGAATCCTTTCCACATTCCATTCCATTCCATTCCACATTCCATTCCATTCCGTTCCACATTCCACTCCAGATTCCGCTCCATTCCATTCAATTTCATTCCACATTCCATTCAATTCCATTCCATTTTCCATTCCATTCCTTTCCACATTCCAATCCAAGTTCAATTCCATTCCATTCCATTTTCCTTTCCATTCCATTCCGCATTCCATTCGTCATTCCATATCACATGCCATTCCATTCCATTCTACATTCCTTTGAAGTCCATTAAACATTCCATTCCATTTCTTTCCACATTTCATTCATTTTCACATTCCACTCCACATTACATTCCACGTTCCATTCCATTCCATTCCACGTTCCATTCCATGTCCCATTCCATGTTCCACTCCATTCCATTCCACGTTCCATTCCAATTTCCTTTCCCTTACATTTCAAATTTCCTTCCACCTTCCATTCCACATTCCATTCGACATTCCATTGCGTTCCATTCCACATTCAATTACACAGTCCACTCGACATTCCATTCCACATTCCATTCCACATTCAATAGCACATTTCATTCTACATCCCATTCCCTTCCATTCCACATTCCATTCCACATTTCATTCTACATCCCATTCCATTCCATTCCACATTCCATTCCACATTCCATGCCACATTCCATTCCAGATTCTTTTCCATTCCTTTTCACATTCCATTGTACATTGCAATCCATGTTCCATTCCAGTTTCCATTCCACCTTCCGTTCCATTCGATTCCTCGTTTCAGTCCACCTTCCATTCCGTTACATTCCACTTTCCTTTCCACATTCCATTACAAATTCCATTTCACATTCCATTCCACATTCCATTCCATGTTCCATTCCAAGTTCCATTCCACCTTCCATTCTATTCCATTTCTCGTTTCAGTCCACATTCCATTGCATTACATTCCACTTTACTTTCCACATTCCATTCCACATTCCGTTCCATTCCACATTGCATTCCACATTCCATTCCATTCCAATCGATATTCCATTACACATTCTATTCCACGTTCCATTCCACATTCCATTCCATTCCATTCCACGCTCCATTCAACATTCCATTCCATTCAATTTCATGTTCCATTCCATAATCCATTCCACATTCCATTCTGCATTCCATTTCACGTTCCATTCCACGTTCCATTCCACATTCAATTCCACCATACATTGCACGTTACATTCCACATTCCATTCCATTCCACTCCATTCCAGTCCACATTTCCTTCCACATTGCATTCCACATTCCATTCCACGTTCCATTCCACATTCCTTTCCATGTTCCATTCTACGATCCATTCCACATCACATTACATTCCTTTCCACGTTCAATTCCACGTTCCATTCCATTCCATTCAACTTTCCATTCCATATTCCATTGAACATCACATTCCACGTTCCAACCCATGTTCCATTCCACGTTCTATTCCACACTCCACTCGACATTCAATTAGACTTTCCATTCCCCATTTCATTCTACATCCCATTCCATTCCATTACACAGTCTATTCCACATTCCATTCCATATTCCATTGCAGATTACATTCCATTCCTTTAAACATTCCATTCCACATTACATTACACATTTCATTCCACATTCCATTCCATGTTCCATTCCACCTTCCATTCCATTCCATTTCTCGTTTCAGTCCACATTCCATTAAAATGCATTCCACTATCCTATCCACATTCCATTCCACATTCCATTCCACATTCCATTCCCCATTCCATACCAGATTCCATTCCATTCCATTCCACATAACATTCCACTTTCCATTATACGTTCCATTCCACATTCCATTCCAAGTTCCATTCCACCTTCTATTCCATTCCATTCCTCGTTTTAGTCCACATTCCATTTCATTACATTCCACATTCCATTTCACATTGCATTCCACATTACGTTCCGTTCCATTCCACATTCCATTCCATATTACATTCCATTCCATTCCACATTCCGTTGCACATTCCATTCCACGTTCCATTCTACATTCCATTCCATTGCATTCCACTTTCTTTTCCAGATTCCATTTCACTTTGCATTCCATTCCATTCCACATTCCATTCCATTACATTCTACGTTAGATTCCACATTCCATTCCATTCAATTTCACATTCCATTCCGTATTCCATTCCACGTTCCTTTCCACATTCCATTTCACATTCCATTCCACGATCCATTCCACATTCAATTCCACGATACATTGCACGTTCCATTGCACATTCCATTCCATTCCATTCCATTCCACTCCACATTCCCTTCCACATTGCATTCCACATTCGATTTCACCTTCCATTCCACTTTCCTTTCCACGTTGCATTCTCCCTTCAATTCCACTTTCCATTCCATTCCTTTTGACATTCAATTCCACGTTCCATTCCATTCCATTCAACTTTCCGTTCCATATTCCATTGAACAGCACATTCCACGTTCCATTCCATGTTCCATTCCCCGTCCCATTCCATGTTCCGTTCCAACTTGCATTCCACGTCCCATTCCATGTTCCGTTCCACGTTCCATTCCACATTCCATTCTATTCTATTCCAGTTTCCCTTACACATTCCATTCCACATTACATTCCACATTATATTCCGTTCCATTCCACATTGCATTCCACGTTCCATTCCACATTCCATTCCATTCTATTCCACTTTCCCTTCCACATTCCATTCCACGTTACTTTCCACATTATATTCCGTTCCATTCCACATTCCATTCCACATTCCATTCCACATTCCATTCCACATTCCACTCCATTCCTTTCCACTTTCCATTAAACATTCTGTTCCACATTCCATTCCACATTGCATTCCATTCTATTCCACAATCCATTCCAAAGTCCATTCCATTCCATTCCACATTCCTTTCCACATTCCATTCCACATTCCATTTCACAGTCCATTCCAATTTGCATTACACTTTCAATTCCACATTCCATTCTCATTCCATTGCATTTCTTTCCACTTTCCATTCCACATTCCATTGCAATCCAATTCACATGCCATTCCACATTCCTTCCATACCATTCCATTCCACATTCCATTCAACATTCCATTCCACATTCCATTCTGCAGTCCATTCCATTCTATTCCAAATCCATTCTATTCCAAACAACATTCCATTCCACATTTCATTCCATTCCATTCCACATTCCATTCCACATTCCATTCCACATTCCATTCCATTCCTTTCCACATTCCACTCCATTCCATTCCCTTCCATTCCACGTTCAATTCCACTTTCCATTAAATTCCATTCCACATTCCATTCCACATTCCAGTCCATTCCATTCCACATTTCATTTGATTCCAAAACACATTTCATTCCACAATTCATTCCATTCCATTCCACATTCCATTCCACATTCCATTCCACCTTCCATTTCATTCCATTCCACATTCCATTCCATTCCATTCCACATTCCATTCCACATTCCATTCCATTCCATTCCACTTTCCATTCCATTCCATTAATCATATCGTACCATTCCGTTCCATTCCATTCCACTTTCCATTCATCATTCCGTACCATTCCGTTCCATTCCATTCCACATTCCATTCTATTCCATTCTCTGTTTCATTCCACATTCCATTCCACATTGCATTCCTTTCCATTCCACATTAAATTCCACATTGCATTCCATTCCTTTCCACATTCCCTTCCACATTCCATTTCATTCAATTTCACATTCCATTCCGTTCAATTCCACATTCCATTTCACATTACATTCCACATTCCTTTCCACATTCCATTCCACTTTCCGTTCCGCATTGCATTCCACATTCTATTCGATTCCATTCCTCATTGCATTCCACTCCATTCCACATTCCACTTTACATTCCATTCCATATTGCATTTCACATTCCATTCCATTCCATTCCCCATCCCATTCCATTACTTTCTACTTTACATTCCACTTTCCATTCCATTCCATTCCACATTCCATTCCATTCCATTCCACATTTCATTCCATTCCATTCCACATTCCGTTCCACGTTCCATTACTCATTCCATTCCATACCATTCCACATTGCATTGCATTCCATTCTACATTCCATTTCATGTTCCATTCTGCATTCTGTTTCACATTCCATTCCATTCCATTCCATTGCATTCCACTTTAGATTCCACAGTCCATTCCATTCCATTCCACATTCCATTCCATTCCACATTCCATTCAACGTTCTATTCTACGTTCCATTCCAAAGTCCATTCAGTTAAATTCCACGTTCCATTCCCCATTATATTAAATACTATTCCGGGTTTCATTTCACATTGCATTCCACAATCCTTTCCATTCCATTCCATTCCATATTCCATTTCACATTCTATTCCTCATTCCATTGCATTCCTTTCCACATAGCTTTCTGCATTCCATTCCACGACCCATTACACGTTCCATTCCATTCCTTTCCATGTTCCATTCCATTCCATTCGACATTTCTTTCCACTTTCCATTTCACATTCCATTGAGCATTCCATTTGACATACCACTGCATTCCCTTCCACATTCCATTCCACATTCCTTTGCACATTCCATTCCATTCATTTGCACATCCCATTCCACATTCCATTCCGTTCAACATTCCATTCCACATTCCATTCCATTGCATTCCACATTCCATTCCACGTTACATTCCACGTTCAATTTCATTCCATTTCACATTCCATTCCACGTTCCATTTCACATTCCATTCCACGTTCCATTTCATATTCCATTCCACGTTCCATTCCACATTCCATTCCACTTTCCATTCCATTCCTTTCCACTTTCCATTCCACTTTCCATTTGACATTCAATTCCACATTCTATTGCGTTCCATTCCACATTCCCTTCCACATTCTCTTCCATATTCCTTTGAACATTCCTTTAAATTCCATTCCACATTCCATTCCACATTGCATTCCTTTCCATTCCACATTCCATTCCACGTTCCGTTCCACCTTCCATTCCATGTTCCGTTCCATTCCTTTCCATATTCCATTCTATTCCATTCTCCATTCCATTTCATGCTGTTCCACGTTCCATTCCACATTGCATTTCGCGTTTCATTCCATTCCATTCAATTCCACCCTCCATTCCATTCCATTCAACATTCCATTCCTCATTCCATTCCATATTCCATTCCATTACATTCCACATTTGATTCCACATTGCATTCCTCTCCATTCCATATAGCATTTCATTCAATTACACCTTCCATTCCACGTTGCTGTCCACGTTCCATTACACGTTGCATTCCTCGTTCCATTCCATTTCTTTCCACGTTACATCCATTCCATTCCACATTCAATTCCTGTTTCCATTTCACATCCCATTCCCCAGTCCATTTCACATTCCATTCCTTTCCATTCCCTATTCCGTTGCATTCCACATTCCATTCCATTCCTTTACACATTCAATTCCACATTCCATTCCATTCCTTTACACATTCAATTCCACGTTCCATTTCACGTTGCATTCTATTCTATTGCACGTTCCATTCCACTTTCCATTCGATGTCTCATTACATTCCATTGCACGTTCATTTCTACATTCAATTCCACTCCATTTCACGTTCCATTCTACATTCCATTCCAAATTCCATTCCGTTCCATTCGACACTTTTTCCCACACTCTATTCCGTTCCATTCCACATTCCATTCCACACTCCATTCAACATTCCATTCCACATTCCATTCCGCATTCAATTACACTTTCCATGCCGATCCATTCCACTTTCCATTCCACACTCCATTGCACATTCCATTCCACATTCCATTCCGTTCCATTCCACATTCCTTTCCACAATCCATTCCACTTTCCATTGCACATTCCATTCCACATTCCATTTCACATTCCATTCCAAATTCCAATTCATTTTCTATTCCATTCCATTACACGTTCCATTCCATTCCAATCCACATTCCATTCCATTTCATTCCACGTTACATTCCATTTCACATTCCATTCCATTTCATTCCACAATCCATTCCATTACATTCCACATTCCATTCCACATTCCATTTCTCATTCCTTTCCATTCCACGTTACATTCCGTTTTGCATTCCATTCCATTCCATTTCACATTCTATTCCATTCCATTCCACATTCCATTCCACATTCCATTTCTCATTCCATTCCATTCCATTCTATTCCACAATCCATTACATTCCATTCCACATTCCATTACATTCCATTCTATTCCATAATCCATTACATTCCTTTCCACATTCCATTCCATTCCATTCCATTCCAAATACAATCCCACATTCCCTTTTACTTTCCATTCCATTCCCTTCCACATTCCATTCCTTTCCATTCCACATTCCACCACATTCAATTTCACATTCCATTCCATTATATTGCTTTCCACATTCCATTCCATTACTTTCCATATTCCATTCCATTGCATTCCATTCTTTTCCACATTTCCTTCCATTCCATTCTGTTCCACATTCCATTCCACTTATTCCACATTCCATTCAATTACATTCCACATTCCATTCCATATTCCATTCCACATTCTATTCCATGTTCCCTTGCATTGCATTCCACATTCTATTGCATTCCATTCCACGTTCCATTCCATTCCATTCCTCATTCCATTCCACTCCATTGCATTACACTTTCAATTCCATTCCATTCTGCATACAATTCCATGCCATTCCCTTCTAATCCGCATTCCATGCCATTCCATTCCACATTCCTTTCCATTTCTTTCCACATTCCATTCCACATTCTATTCCACGTTCCATTCCATTCCATTCAATATTCCATTCCATTCAATTCCGCATTCCATTCCATTCCATGCCACATTCCATTGCATTCCATCCCACATTCCATCAAATTACATTCCACGTTTCATTCCATTCCATTCCACGTTCCATTCCACGTTCCATTCCACATTCCCTCCCATGTACTATTCCACCTTCCATTCCACATTCCATTGCACATTCCCTTCCATGTTCCATTCCCCATTCCATTCCACCTTCCTTTCCACGTTCCATTCCACATTCCATTGCGCGTCCTATTCCATACCATTACAAGTTCCATTCCACATTCCATTCCGTTGCATTCCACGTCCCATTGCACATTTCATTCCACATTGCATTTCACATTCCATTCCGTTCCATTACATTTTCCATTCCACATTCCATTCACAATAAATTCCATTCCATTGTATTCTATTACACATTCCATTCCACATTCCATTCCACATTTCAATGGATTCCATTCCAGCGTCCATTCCACATTCCTTTCCTTTCCATTCCACATTCCATTCCACATTCCATTCCACATTCCATTCCATTACAATGCACATTCCATTCCACATTCCATTCCACCTTCCATTCCACATTCCATTCTATTTCATTCCACATTGCATTCCACATTCCATTCCACATTTCATGACACATTCCCTTTCACATTCCATTCCATTGCATTTCACATTCCATTCCACATTCCATTAAATTACATTCCACATCTGATACCACATTCCATTCCACATTCCATTCCATTACTTTCCACATTCTTTACCACATTCCATCCCATTCCATTCAACTTTCATTTCCATTATATTCCACATCCCATTTCACGTTCCATTCCATTCCATTCCACGTTCCATTCTACTTTCCTTTTGACGTTCCATTCCATTCCATTCCACGTTCCATTCTACGTTGCATTAGTGGTTCCAGTCAGTGTTCCATTCTACCTTCCGTTTCTTTCCATTCCACGTTACATTCCATATTCCATTACATTCCATTCCACATTCCATTCCATTCAACATTCCAGTCAACGTTTAATTCCACTTTTAATTCCACATTCCATTCCATGTTCCAATCCATTCCATTCCAAGTTCCATTCCATTCCATTCCATGTTCCATTTCATTCCATTTCACTTTCCATTCCACATTCCAATTCACATTCCATTCCACCTTCCATTCCATTCCATTCCATTCCACATTCAATTCCATTCCATTCCACTTTCCATTTCATTCAATTCCACATTCCATTCCATTGCATTCCATTCCAATCCACATTCAATTCTACACCGTACTGCATTCCATTCCATACCATTTCACATTCCATTTCATTCCTTTCCATTATACATTCGATTCCATTCCATTCCACACTCCATTCCATTACCTTCCAAGTTTCTTTCTATTCCATTCCATTCCTTTCCACTTTCCATAAAATTCCATTCCATTCCTTTCCACTTTCCATAACATTCCATTCCATTTCACATTCCATTACATTCCATTCCAAATTCCATTCCATTCCATTCCATTCCATTACACATTCCATTCCCTTCCATCCCACATTCGATTCCTTTCCATTCCACATTCCATTCCACGTTGCATTCCACGTTCCATTCAACTTTCCATTGCATTCCATTCCATTCCATTCCAGTCCATTCTGGATTCCTTTCCATTCCATTCCACATTATATTCAACATTCTATTCCATTCTATTCTATTGCACATTGCATTCCATTCCATTCCACATTCGATTCCATTCCATTCCACTTTACTTTCCACCTTATATTCCACCTTCCATTCCACGTTCCATTCCATCTTCCGTTCCATTCCCTTCCACGTTCCTCTCTACTTTGCATTAAACATTCCATTCCATTCCATTGCACGTTGCATTCCACGTTTCTTTCCATAACATTCCACGTTCCGTTCCATTCCATTTCATTCCATTCCACATTCCATTCCACTTTCCGTTACATTCAATTACACATCCGTTCCATTCAATTCCACATTTCTTTGCATTCCGTTCCACATTCAAATCCACATTCCATTACCTTCCATTCCACATTCATTTCCATTTCATTCCTCATTCCATTCCACGTTCCATTCCGCGTTGCATTTCACGTTCCATTCCACTCCATTCCATTCCATTCCATTCCATATTCCATTCCTTTCATTTCCACATTCTATTCCACATTCCATTCCATTCCGTTCCACCCTCCATTCCACATTACATTCCATTCCATTCCACATTCCACTCCATTCCATTCCACATTCCATTATTTTCCATTACACTTTACTTTTGACATTCCATTCGAAATTGCATTCCACATTCCATTCCATTCCAAACCAAATTCCATTCCACTCAATTCCACATTCCATTCCACATTCCAATCCTTTCCATTCCACATTCCATTCCATTTCATTCTATTCCACATTCCATAGCATTCCATCCCACATTCCATTCCTTTCCATTCCACACTCCACACCATTCCATTCCATTCCTCATTCGATTCCTTTCCATTCTGCATTCCATTCCTTTCCATTCCACGTTCACATCCATTCCATTGCATGCCATTTCACATTACATTCCCTTCCATTCCACATTCCTTTCCTATCCATTCCCCATTCCATTTCACATTACTTTCCATTCCACATTCCATTCCAGTTTCCATTCCATTCCATTCCAGACACCATTCCATTCAATTCCACATTCCATTCCATTCCATTCCTTTCCACTCCACATTCCATGCCATTCCATTCCACATTCCATTCCATTCCATATTGCAATATGTTCCATTCCATTCCATTCCATTCCGTTCCTTTCCATTCGACGTTCCATTCCATTCCATTCCACATTAGATTCCATTCCATATTCCAATATGTTCCATTCCATTCCAGAGTTCATTCGATTCCTTTCCACTTTCCATTCCATTTAATTCCACATTCCACATTCTCATCCACGTTCCGTTCCTCTTTCCATTTCACATTCCATTCAATTCCACTCCACATTCCCTTCCATTCCATTCCATTCCACATTCCATTCCACGTTTCAATCCATTCCTTTCCACATACCATTCCACATTCCATTCCATTATATTTCTCATTCCATTTCATATTCCATTCCACTTTCCATTCCACATTCCATTCCATTCCTTTCCATTCCACATTCCATTCCACATTTCAATCCATTCCATTCCACGTAAAATTACACATTCCATTCCTTTCCATTTCTCACTCCATTCCACATTCCATTCCACGTTACATTCCACATTCTATTTCTTTCCACATTCCAATCCTTTCCACATTCCATTTCTCATTCAATCCCACATTCCATTCAATTCCACATTCCATTCCATTCCATTCCATTTCATTCCATTAAACATTCCATTCCTTTGCATTCCATTCCATATTCGATTCCACTGCATTCCATATTCCATTCCAATCCATTCCACCTTCCATGCGATTCTATTCCATTGCATTCCACATTCCATTCCATTCCATTCCACATTCTTTTCCATTCCATTATACATTCCATTCCAGATTCCGTTCAATTCCATTCCAATTCCTCTTCCACATTCCATACCATGTTCCATTCAATTCCACTCCACATTCCATTAATTTCGATTGAATTTCATGCTACATTCCTTTCCATTACATTCCACATTACTTTCCTTTTAATTGCACATTCCATTACATTCCATTCCACATTCCATTCCATTCCTTTCCACACTGCATTCAATTCCATTCAACATTCCATTCCGCATTCCATTCCACATTTCAGCCCATTCCATTCCACATTCCATTCCACTTTTAATTCCATTCCATTCCACATTCTATTCCACATTCCATCCCATTCCATTCCACATTCCATTCCACATTACATTCCACTCTGTTCCACATTCCTTTGCATTCCACATTCCATTCTACATTCTAATCCATTTCATTCCACCTTCCATTCCACATTCCATTCCATTCCACTCCACTTTCCATTCCACATTCCATTCCACATTCTATTCCACATTCCATCCCATTCCATTCCACATTCCATTCCACATTACATTCCACTCTGTTCCACATTCCTTTGCATTCCACATTCCATTCTACATTCTAATCCATTTCATTCCACCTTCCGTTCCACATTCCATTCCATTCCACTCCACTTTCCATTCCACATTCCATTCCACATTCCATTACATTACATTCCACATTGAGTTCCATTCCATTCCACATTCCATTCCGTTCCATTCCATTCCACGTTTCATTCCGTTAAATTAAACATTCCATTCCACCTTCCATACCGTTCAATTCAACTGCATTCCGCATTCCATTCCATTCCATTCTACTCCATTCCACATTTCAACCCATTCCATTCCATTCTACATTCAATTCCATTACATTCCACATTTCCTTCCACTCCACATTCCATTCCATATTCCATTCCATTCTATTCCACCTTCCATTCCTTTCCATTCCACATTCCATTCCATCCCATTCCAGTCCATTCCATTCCAGTTTCCCTCCCGTTCCATTGAATTCCACATTCCACTCCATTTCATTTCTTATTCCATTCCATTCCATTACTCATTCCATTACATCTTCCATTCCACATTCCTTTGCACGTGCCATTACAGTTTCCATTCCTCGTTCCATTCCATTTTCCATTCCATTCCATTTCACATTTCATTCCACATTCCATTGCATTCAATTCCACATTCCATACCATTCCATTCCATTGCATTCCACATTCCATTCCATTACATTACACATTCCATTCCATTTCATTCCACAATCCTTTCCATTCTATTCCACATTCCATTCTATTCTATTCCACATTCCATTCCACATTGCATCACTTTCCAATACATATTCCATCACATTTCATTCCATATTCCATTCCACTTTGCATTCCATTCCATTAAACATTCTATTACATTCCATTCCATCACATTCCATTCCACATTGCATTCCGTTCCTTTGAATTCCACATTCTGTTCCATTCCATTCCACATTCCATTCCATTCCATTCCACATTGTATTTCACATTCCAAACCATTCCATTCCACATGCCATTCCACATTCCATTCCATTCCATTCCACTTTCCATTCCTTTCCTTTCCTGTCCATTCCACATTTCATTCCACATTGCATTCCATTAAATTCAATTCCATTCCACATTCCATTCCATTCCATTCCATTCCACATTATATTATATTCCAGGTTTCATTCCAAGTTGCATTCCACATTCCACTCCACATTCCATTCCATTGTATTCCACATTCCATTCCACATTCCATTCCATTCCACATTCCATGCAATTCCATTCCGCGTTCCTTTCCACATGCCATTCCACATTCCAATCTATTCTATTCCACATTCCATTCCACATTCCATTGCATTCAATTTCTCATTCGTTACCACATTCCATTCAATTCCATTCCACATTCTATTCCACATTCCATTCCATTCCATTCCACATTCCATTCCACATTCCACTGCCTTCCATTCCACATTCCATTCTATATTCCATTGCATTCAACATTCCATTCCTTTCCATTCCATTCCACATTCCATTCCATTCCACACTCCATTTCTCATTCCACTCCATTCCATTCCACTTTCCATTCCACATTCCCTTCCATTGCATTCCATTCCACACTCCAATACACGGTATAGTCCACTTTCCATTCCACGTTGCATTCCACACTCAGTTCTATTCCATTGCACATTCCATTACACATTCCACTCCATTCCATTCCACATTCCATTACAATTTCATTCCATTCAATTCCATTCCATAACACATTGCATTCCATTCCAATCCATTCTACATTCCATTTCATTCCACATTTCATTCCTCATTCCATTGAATTCCATTCCACATTCCATTGCACATTCCATTTCATTCCATTCCACATTGAATTCCATTCCATTCCATTCGACTTTCCATTCCTCATTCCATTCAATTCCATTCCACTTTCCGTTATATTCCATTCCAACTTCAATTCCACATTCCACTACTTTACATTTCATTCCACATTCCATTCCATATTCCATTCCATTCCTTTCCGCATACCATTCCATTCCATTCCACACTCCATTATATTCCATTCTATTCCATTCCAACTTAAATTCCACATTCCTTTACATTCCATTGCATTCCATATTCCATTCCACATTCCATTCCATTGCATTCCACATTCCATTTCATTCCATTCCACGTTCCATTCCATCCCAATCCACGTTCCCTTCCATTCTATTCCAATTTCCATTCCATTTCACATTCCATTCCATTCCATTCCGCCTTCCCTTCAATTAAATTGCAGGTTCCATTCCACATTCCTTTCCACATTCACTTCCAGTCCATTCTTTTCCAAGTTCCATTCCATTCCATTCCACATTCCACTCCATTCCTTTCCACATAACATTCCATTCCATTCCATATTCTATTCCGTTCCATGCCACATTCCATTCCATTGAATTTGACATTCCATTCCCTTACATTGCATTCCACATTACATTCCATTCGATTCCGCATTGCATTCAATTTTATTACATTCTATTCCACATTCCATTTCATTCCATTCTGTTACACATTCCATTCCATTCCATTCCTCATTCCATTCCACATTCTTTTCTACGTTTCATTCCATTCCATTCCATATACTATTCCATTCCGTACCACATTCCATTCCATTCAATTTCACATTCGTTTCAATTCCATTGCATTCCACATTCCATTCCATTCCATTTACCATATCATTCCATTCCATTTTGCATTCCATTCCATTCCATTCCATTCTATTCCACATTCCATTCCATTCCATTCCACATTGCATTCCATTCCATTCCATTCCACATTCCATTCCACATTACATCCCATTCCTCTCCACGTTCTATTCCATTCCATTCCATTCCATTCCACGTTCCATTCCATCCCAATCCACTTTCCATTCCATTAAATTCCAATTTCCATTCCGTTTCACATTCCATTCCTTTCCATTCCACTTTCCACTCAATTACATTGCACGTTCCATTCCATATTCCATTCCACATTCCCTTCCATTCCATTCTTTACCACATTCCATTCCATTCCATTCCACTTTCCACTCCAATCCTTTCCACACTACACTAC
Organism: Pongo pygmaeus; assembly: GCF_028885625.2. Classification (NCBI taxonomy): domain Eukaryota; kingdom Metazoa; phylum Chordata; class Mammalia; order Primates; family Hominidae; genus Pongo; species Pongo pygmaeus. The sequence goes on from NC_085931.1 coordinate 4,031,458, forward strand.
ATTCCATTCCACATTCCATTCCACACTCCTTTCAACATTCCATTCCACATTCAATTACACTTTCCATGCCGATCCATTCCAGTTTCCATTCCACGCTCCATTGCACATTCCATTCCACATTCCATTCCATTCCATTCCACATTCCTTTCCACAATCCATTCCACTTTCCATTCGAAATTCCATTCCACATTCCATTTCACATTCCATTCCATTTTCCAATTCATTTTCCATTCTATCCATTACACGTTCCATTCCATTCCAATCCACATTCCATTCCATTACATTCCACATTCCATTCCACATTCCATTTGTTTTTCCATTCCATTCCACGTTACATTCCGTTTCACATTCCATTCCATTCCATTCCACTTTCCATTCCTTTACATTCCACATTCCATTCCACATACCATTTGTTTTTCCATTCCATTCTACGTTACATACCGTTTCACATTCCATTCCATTCCATTCCACATTCTATTCCATTGCATTCCACATTCCAATCCACATTCCATTTATCATTCCATTCCACATTCCATTTTTCATTCCATTCCATTCCATTCTATTCCACAATCCATTACATTCCATTACATTCCATTCTATTACATAATCCATTCAATTCCATTCCAATTCCATTCGATTCCATTCCATTCCAAATACCATTCCACATTCACTTTTACTTTCCATTCTATTCACTTCCACATTCCATTCCTTTCCATTCCACATTCCATTCCATTCAATTTAACATTCCATTCCATTTTATTGCTTTCCACATTCCATTCCTTTCCATTCCACATTCTATTCCATTCAATTTCACTTTCCATTCCATTATATTGCTTTCCACATTCCATTCCATTACTCTCCGTATTCCATTCCATTGCATTCCATTCTATTCCACATTTCATTCCATTCCATTCTCTTCCACATTCCATTCCACTTTATTCTACATTCCATTCAATTACATTCCACATTCCATTCCACATTGCATTCCACATGGTTTTCCATGTTCCATTCCATTGCATTCCACATTCTATTCCATTCCATTCCATTGCATTACACATTCCATTCCATTCCATTCCACATTCAATTCCATTCCATTCCCTTCTATTCCACATTCCATGCCATTCCATTATACATTCCTTTCCATTTCCTTCCACATTCCATTCCACACTCTATTCCACGTTCCATTCCATTCCATTCCATATTCCATTCCATTCCATTCCACATTCCATTCCATCCCATTACACATTACATTGCATTCCATTACACATTACATTGCATTCCATTCCACATTCCATCCCATTCCATTCCACGTTTCATTCCATTCCATTCCACTTTCCATTCCACGTTCCATTCCACATTCCCTTACACGTACTATTCCACCTTCCATTCCACATTCCATTGCACATTCCCTTCCATGTTCCATTCCCCCTTCCATTCCACCTTCCTGTCCACGTTCCATTCCACATTCCATTGCACGTCCTATTCCATACCATTACAAGTTCCATTCCACATTCCATTCCATTGCATTCCACGTCCCATTGCACATTTCATTCCACATTGCATTCCACATTCCATTACATTTTCCATTCCACATTCCATTCCACATTCCATTCCACAATAAATTCCATTCCATTGCAGTCTATTCCATATTCCATTCCACATTCCATTCCACATTCCATTCCACATTTCAATAGATTCCATTCCACCGCCCATTCCACATTCCTTTCCATTCCACTCCACATTCCATTCCACATTCCATTACACTTTCCATTCCACTTTCCATTCGATTCCATTCCACCTTCCGTTCCATTGCCTTCAATGTTGCATTCCATTCCAACCGACATTCCATTGCACGTTCCATTCCACATTTCTTTCCACGTTCTATTCCATTCCATTCCACGTTCCGTTCCATTCCCTTCCATATTCCAATCTACATTCCCTTTCACTTTCCATTCCCTTCCATTCCACATTCCATTCCATTCCTTTCCACATTACAAATTTTCCACATTTCATTCTACATTCCATTCCGTTCCATTGCACTTTCCATTCCACATTCCATGCCACTTTGAATTCCACATTCTTTTCCATGTTCCCTTCCAGGTTCCATTCTATGTTCCATTCCATTCCATTTCACGTTCCATTCCACTTTCTATTCCACGATCCATTCCAATCCATTCCATTCCACTTTCCATTCCTCGTTCCATTGTAAATTCCATTGCATTCCATTCCAACTTCCATTCCACACTCCATTCCACATTCCATTCCGCCTTCCATTCCGTTCCATTCCACATTCCATTACACAATCCATTCCACATTCCATTCCACTTTCCACTCCACATTCTATTAAAGTCCATTCCACATTCCATTCCACATTCCATTTCACAATCCATTCCACATTCCATTCCACTTTCCACTCCACATTCTATTAAAGTCCATTCCACATTCCATTCCACATTCCAATCCATTCCATTCCACATTTCATTCCACATTCAATTCCATTCCATTCCACATTTCACTCCACATTCCATTCCATATTCCATTCCACCTTCCATTCCGCATTCCATTCCATTCCATTCCATTCTATTCCACATTCTTTTACATTCCATTCCATTCCACATTCCATTCCACTGCATTCTACATTCCATTCCACTATACATTCCGCATTCCCTTCCATTCCATTCCTGTCTATTCCACTTTAAATTCCACATTAAATTCCACATTCCACATTCTATTCCACGTTCCATTCCATGTTCCATTCCATTCCATTCCACATTGCATTAAATTCCATTTCACTTTCTATAGCAATCCATTCCATTCCATTCCGTATTCCATTCCACATTCTATTCCAGATTCCATTCCGTTCCTCTCCACATTCAATTCCATATTCCATTCCATTCCATTCCACATCGCATTCCATCCCATTCCGCTTTATTCCACATTCCATTCCATTCCATTCCACTTTCCATTCCACATTCAATTCCAAATTCTATTCCACGTTCCATTACCTTTCATTCCACATTCCATTGAATTCAATTCCACATTCCATTCCTTTCCATTCCACATTCCAATCAATACCATTCTATTCCATGTTCCATTCCATTACAGTCAACATTCCATTCCATTCCATTCCACATTCCATTCCACATTCCATTCCACATTCCATTCTACATTCCACTGCACGTTCCATTCCATTCCATTACACATTCCATTCTATTCCATTCCACTTTCCATTCCATTCAATTCCACATTTCACTCCATTCCATTGCATTCCACATTCTTTTCCATTCCATTCTGCATTGCATTCCATACCATTCCGCTTTAATCCTTATTCCATTCCATTCCATTCCACTTTCCATTCCACATTCAATTCCACATTCTTTTCCACGTTCCATTCCATTTCATTCCAAATTCCATTGAATTCCATTACAGATTCCATTCCACTTTCCCTTCCATTCCATTTCATTCCAAATTCCATTGAATTCCATTACAGATTCCATTCCACTTTCTCTTCCATTCCATTGCACATTCCAGTTCATTCCATTCCACATTCCATTCATTTCAGTTCCTCATTTCATTCCATTGCATTGCATTCCATATTCCGTTCCATTCCATTCCTCATTTCATTCCAATCCATTGCATTCCACTTTCCATTCTATTCCATTGACATTCCATTCCATTCCATTTCATTATATTCCACATTCCATTAATTTCCATTACACTGTCCATTCCATTCCATTCCACAATCCTTTCCACTTTCCATTCCATTCCATTCCACATTCAATTCCACATTCCATACCACATTACAGTCCTTTCCATTTCACATCCCATTCCACATTCCATTCCATTCCACATTACTTTCCACATTCCATTACATTCCAAATTCCATTGCACTTTTCATTGCATTCCATTCCACGTTTCTTTCCATTCAACTCCAGCTTCCATTTCACATTCCATTCCATTCCATTCCACATTCCTTTGCAGATTCCATTCCACATTCTATTCCATTCCATTCCACATTTCATTAAACTTTCCATTCCATTTCTTTCCACGTTCCATTCCACGTTTCATTCCACATTCCATTCCACATTCCATTCCACATTCCATTCCGTTCCATTCCACATTGCATCCTATATTTCATTCCATATTCCTTTCCACTTTCCATTACACATTCCATTGCACATTCCATTCCATGTTCCATTCCATTCAACTTTCCATTTCACATTCCATTTTACTCCATTCCACATTCCATTTCATTCTATTGCACATTCCTTTCCAAATTCCATTCCAGTTTCCATTCCATTCCATTCCCCTCCACATTCTATTCCATTCCATTCCAATCCACATTCCATTCCATTCCATTCCAATCCAAGTTCCATTCCATTCCATTCCAATCCCCATTCCAATCCACATTCCATTCCATTCCAATCCAATTTCAATTCCATTCCACATTGCATTCCCCTGCATTCCACATTCCATTCCACATTCTATTGCACATTCACTTCCATTCTATTCTACTCCACATAGCATTCCATTCCATTCCACATTCCACTCCATTCCATTCCATTCCATATTCCATTACACATTCCATTCCCCTTTCAATTCCATTCAATTCCACGTTTCATTTCATTCCATTCCATTCAATTCCATGTTCAATTCAATTCCATTCCACATTCCATTCCATTCCATTCCACATTGCCTTCCATTCAATTCCCATTCCATTATATATTCCTATCCATTCCATTCCACTTTCCATTCCATTCCATTCCATTCCATTCCATTCCACTTTCCATTCCACATTGCAACCCATTCCATTCCACATTCCATTCCATTCCAGATTCCAATCCACTTTCCACTACATTGCATTCCTTTGCACATTCCATTCCACATTCCAATCCATTCCATTTCACTCTCAATTCCATTCCATTCCATTCCTCATTCCATTCCACGTTCTATTTCTTTCCGTTTCACATTCCTTTCCATTCCATTCCACATTCCATTCCGCATTCAAATCCATTCCATTCCACATTCCTTTGGACATTTCATTCCTTTCCATTCTGCATTCCATATTACATTTCATTCCATATTCTATTCCACATTTCATTTCACATTCCATTCCACATTCCACTACACATTTCTTTCCACATTCCATTCCATGTTCCATTGGATTCCACTTTGCATTCCACATTCCATTCTATTCCGTTCCACATTCCATTTCATTCCATTCCTCATTCCATTGCAAATTCCATTTCATTTTTAATTCCATTGCATTCCATTGCACATTCCATTCCATTCCATTCCACAGTGCATTTCATTCCTCTCCAAATTCCATTCCAAATTCCATTTCCCTTTCCATTCCAATCCATTTCATTCCACCTTCCATTCCATTCCATTCCAATCCACATTCCATCCATTCCATTCCAAGTTCAATTTCTTTCCACGTTCCATTCCAATCCTTTCCACCTTCCATTCCACATTCCATTGCATATTCCATTCCATTCCATTCTATTCCACATTCCATTCCATTCAATTCAACATTTCATTTCATTCCATTCCACATTCCATTCCACTTTCAATTCCACATTCCTTTCCCCATTCATTTGCATTCAATTCCACGTTACATTCCCTTCCATTGCATTGCATTCAAAGTTCCATTCCATTCCATTCAATTCCACATACCATTCCATTCCATTGCGTTCCACATTCCATTCCATTCCATTCCACATTCCATTCCATTCCAATCCACATTCCATTCCATTCCATTCAAAGTTCAATTGCATTCCATATTCCATTGCATTGCATTCCACATTGCATTCCACATTCCCTTGCACATTCACTTCCATTCTATTCTATTCCACATTCCATTCCATTCCATTCCACATTGCATTCCGTTCCACTCCACATACCATTCCAGATTCCATTCCACGTTCCGTTCCACAGTCCACTCAACATTCCATTCCACGTTCTATTCCGTTGCATTCCACATTCCATTCCGTATTCCATTCCACATTCTATTCAACATTCCATTCAACATTCTATTCCACATTCCATTCCATTCCATTCCACATTCTGTTCTCATTCCGTTGCATTCATTTCCACATTCCATTCCACATTCCATTCCATTCCATTCCACTTTTCATACCACATTCCATTACAAGTTCCATTCCATGCTCCATTACACGTTCCATTCCACGTTCCATTCCATGTTCCATTCCATTCCATTCCATTCCTCGTTCCTTTCCATTCCATCCGCGTTCCAATTCATTCCATTCCACATTCCATTCCACATTCCCGTTCACATTCCGTTCCACATTATCTTTCCCATTCCAATCCATTCCACTCTATTCTGCATTCCATTCCATTCCGTTCCATTCCACATTCCATTCCACTTTCCATTCCACGTCGCATTCCATGTTCCATTCCACGTCCCATTCCAGGTTGCATTCCTTTCCTTTCCACATTCCATTCCATTCCATTCCACGTTCCATTCCATTCCATTCCATATTCCATTCCATGAACCATTCCACTTTCCATTCCACGTTGCATTCCAATTTCCATTCCATTGCATTCCACATTCCATTCCATGTTCCAGTACATTAAATTCCACGTTCCATTCCATTCCATTTCACATTCCATTCCATTCACTTCCACGTTCCATTCCATTCCATTCCACATTCCATCGCACGTTCCATTCCATTCTATTCCACTTTCCATTCTGCGTTCCATTCCACATTCCATTCCTATCCATTCCATTTCACATTCCATTCCATTCAATTCGACATTCCATTGCACTCTCCATTCCACATTGAATTCCATGTTCCATTCCACGTCCCATTCCACGTCCCATTCCATGTTCCATGCTTTTCCACTCGACATTCCGTTCCTTTCCATTCCATATTCCATTCCATTCCATTCTACATTCCATTGCACTTTCCATTCCATTCCATTCCACGTTCCATTCAACATTCGAATCCATTCAATTTCACGTTCCATTCCATATTCCATTCCACATTCCACATTCCCTTCCAGTTCCATTCCACGATACATTCCACATTCAATTACAGGAACCATTGCACTTTCCATTCCACATTCCATTCCATTCCATTCCATTCCATGCCACATTACTTTCCACATTACATTCCACATTCCATTCCATGTTTCATTCCACATTCCTTTCCATGTTCTCTTCCACGTTCCATTCCACTTCCCATTCCGTTTCATTCCACGTTCCATTCCACGTTCCATTTCTCTCCATTCCACTTTCCATTCCACATTCCATTGCTTATCCCATTCCACTTTCCATTCCATGTTCCATTCCATCTTCCATTCCGCGTTCCATTCCATGTTCCAATCCACATTCCATTCCATTGCATACCACTTTCCCTTCCACATTACATTCTACATTCCTTTCCATGTTCCATTCCACGTTCCATTCCATGTTCCATTCCACATTCTATTCCATTCCAATCCACTTCCCATTCCACTTTCCATTCCACATTCCATTCCACATTCCACTGCAAATTTCATTCCACATTCCATTCCACATTCCAATGCTCATTCCATTCCAGATTCCATTCCACATTCCATTTCTTTCCATTTCACCTTCCTTTCCATTCCATTCCTCATTCCGTTCCACATTCAATTCCAATCCATTCCACATTCCATTGGACATTCGATTCCATGCCATTCCACATTCCTTTCCATCGCATTCCAATTTCCATTCTAATCCATTCCGTGTTTCATTCCTTAACATTCCCCATTCCACTCCATTCCATTCCATTCCACATTCTATTGCATTCCACATTCCATTCTATTCCATTTCTCATTCCACTCCATTCCATTCCATTCCTTTCCACATCCCATTCCATTCCATTCCACTTTACATTCCATTTCATTCCACTCCATTTCATTTCATTCCACATTGTACTCCATTCCACATTCCATTCCATTCCACATTCCATTCTACTGTATTCTATTCCATTCCAATCCACATTCCATTCCATGCCATTCCATTCCACATTCCATTTCATTGCACATTCCATTCCATTCTGTTCCGCATTCCATTCCATTCATTTATTGCATTCCATTCCATTCCATTCCACATTCCATTATATCCGACATTCCATTCCACATTCTATTCCACGTTCCATTCCACGTTCCATTCCATTCCATTCCACATTCCATTCCACCTTCCATTCCACATTCCATTCTATTTCATTCCACATTGCATTCCACATTCCATTCCACATTTCATGACACATTCCCTTTCACATTCCATTCCATTGCATTTCACATTCCATTCCACATTCCATTAAATTACATTCCACATCTGATACCACATTCCATTCCACATTCCATTCCACTTTCCATTCCGTTACATTCCATGTTCCATTCCACATTCCGTTGCCCATGCCATTCCTCGTTGCATACCACATTCCATTTCACTTTCCATTACACTTTCCATTCCAAGGTCCATTCCATTACATTCCACCTTCCATTCCACATTGCATTCCACATTCCTTTCCACAATCCATTCCGTTCCATTCTGTTCCATTCCACATTATATTTCACATTCCATTCCTCATTCAATTTCATTCCATTCAACATTCCATTCCATTCCATTCCATTCCTCAATCCATTCCACATTTCATTCCAGGTTGCATTCCACATTCCATTCCACTTTCCATTCCAATTTCCATTCCAAGTTCCGTTCCACTTTCCTCTCCATTCTATTCCACATTCCATTGCAGATTCCATTCCATTCCATTAATCTTTCTATTCCACATTCCATTCCATATTCCATTCCATTCCACATTCCATTACATTCCATTCCACATTCCATTCCATTCAATTTCACATTCCATTCCAAATTCCATTCCATTCCATTCCACTTTCCATTCCACATTCAATTCCGTTCCATTCCACATTCCATTCCATTCCATTCCACATCCCATTCCATTCAATTTCATATTGCACTCCAAATTCCATTCCATTACATTCCACTTTCCTTTCCACATTGCCTTGCGTTACATTGCACATTCCATTACACATTCCAATACAATCCATTCAGTGTTCCATTTCACGTTCCATTCCACAGTCCATTCCACATTCTATTCACGTTCCATTCCATTCCATTCCACGTTCCACCACACTTTCCATTCCTTTCCATTCCACGTTCCATTCCACATTCCATTGCACATTCCATTCCACGTTCCATTCCATGTTCCATTCCATGTTCCATTCCATTCCACTTCAAGTTCCATTCCACATTCCATTCCATCCCTTTCCACGTTCCATTCCATTCCATTCTACGTTCCATTCAACGTTCCATTCCACATTCCATTCCATCCCTTTCCACGTTCCATTCCATTCCATTCCACATTCCATTCCACGTTCCATTCCACATTCCATTCCACATTCCATTCCACAATCCATTCCATTCAATTCCATTCCATTCCTTTCCACATTCCATTCCGCATTTCATTCCACATAACATTCCACATTTCATTTCGTTCCATTCTATATTCCTTTAAACTTTCCATTCCACACTCCATTCCATTCCATTCCACATTCCATTCCACATTCTATTCCACATTCCATTCCAAATTCTGTTCCATTGCATTCCCCATTCCATTCCACATTGCATTCCAATCCATTCCACATTGCATTCCATTGCAGTCCACATTCCATTCAACTTTCCATTCCATTTCATTTAAACTTTCCATTCCATTTCATTCCACATTCGATTTCACCTTCCATTCCGTTCCAAAGTCCATTCCGCACTCCATTCCATTCAATTCCACCTTCTATTCTACATTCCGGTCCATTCCAAACCAAATTCCATTCCACGTTGCAATCCACGTTCCATTCCAGGTTCTGTTCGACATTCAGTTCCACATTCCGTTCCACATTTCATTCCATTCCATTCCATTCCACATTCCATTCCACTTTACTTTCCATATTGCATTCCACATTCCATTCCATTCCATTCCATTCCGCGTTCCATTCCACGTTCCATACCACATTCCATTCCATTCCATTTCACATTCTATTCCACTTTACATTCCACATTGCATTCCACATTCCACTCCATTCAATTCCGCGTTCCATTCCACGTTCCATTCCACGTTTCATTCCACGTTCCATTCCATTCCATTCCACGTTCCATTCCACATTCCATTCTACCTTCCATTCCATTCCATTCCACCTTCCTTTACACATTCCATCGTACATTCCATTCCAAGTTCCATTCCATATTCCATTCCACTTTCCATTCCATATTTGATTCCACGTTCCACTCCATTCCATTCCAAGCTCCTTTCCACATTCTATTCCATTCCTTTCGACGTTCCATTCCACATTCCATTCCACGTTCCATTCCACATTCCATTTCATGTTCTATTCCACTTTCCATTCCACGTTCCATTCCATTCGATTTCATTCCACGTTCCATTCCAGGTTCCATTCCACATTCCATTCTGCTTTCCATTCCGCATTCTGTTCCAAATTCCATTGCACTGCATTCCACATTCCATTCCGCATTCCATTCCATTCCTTTCCCCTTTCGATTCCACATTCCATTCCACATTTCATTCCATTCCATTTAACGTTCCATTCCGCAATCCATTCCACACTCCATTCCACATTCCATTCCCTTCCATTCCACATTCCTTTCCACTTTCTATTCCACATTCCATTGCATTCCATTCCATTCCACATTCCATTCCAAATGGCTTTCCATATTCCATTCCAAATTCCATTCCATTTTATTCCCCATCCATTCCACTTTCCATTCCATTCCATTCCACTGCATTCCACATTGCATTCCACTGTAGTCCACATTCCATTCAATATTGCATTCCATTCCAGTTAAACTTTCCATTCCATTCTGTTCCATGTTCGATTTCTCCTTGCATTCCATTCCAAATTCCATTCCATTCCATTCCACATTCCATTCCACATTCCGTTCCATTTCCTTCCACGTTCCATTCCATGTTCCATTCCACTTTACCTTCCACGTTCCATTCCACATTCAATTCCACATTTCATTCCACATTCCATTCCATTGCATTCCATTCCACATTCCATTCCACATCCCATTTCCCATAGCATTCCACATTCCATTCCATTCCACTTTACACTTCACGTTCCATTCCACTTTCCATTGCACGTTCCATTCCACGTTCCGTTCCATTCCATTACACTTTCCATTCCTTCTTTCATTCCATTCCATTCCACGTTCCATTCCACGTTCCATTGTACATTCCATTCCAATTTCCATTCCACATTCCATTCCCCTTTCCATTCCTCATTCCATTCCACATTCCATTCCATTCCATTCCAAGTTCCATTCCACATTCAATTCCATTCCATTCCACGTTCCATTCCACATTTCATTCCACATTCTGTTCCATTTCATTCCTCATTCCACTCCACGTTCAATTCCGCGTTCCATTCCACGTTCCATTCCACATTCAATTCCACATTTCCTTCCACATTCCATTCCATTCCATTCCATTTCACATTCCATTCCATTCCATTCCATTCCACATTCCATTCCACATTGCATTCCACATTCCATTGCATTCCATTGGAGGTTTAATTTCATGTTCCATTCCACATTCCATTCCACATTCCATTCCACGTTCCATTCCATTCCATTCCATTCCACGTTTAATTTCAAGTTCCATTCCACATTCCATTCCATTTTCCATTCCACGTTCCATTGCATTCCATTCCACGTTCCATTCCACCCTCCATTCCATTCCATTGCACGTTCCATTCCACTTTCTATTGTACATTCCATTCCAAGTTCCATTGCACATTGCATTCCACTTTCCATTGCACATTCCATTCCAGGTTCCATTCCATTCCATTCCAATATCCATTCCACATTCAGTTCCATTCCATTCCACGTTCCATTCCACATTCTATTCCTTTCTTTTCCACATTCCATTCCATTTCATTCAATTCCACATTCCATTTCTTTCCTTTCCACATTCCACAGCATTCCATCCCACATTCCATTCCTTTCCATTCCACATTCCACAACATTCCATTACCTTCCACATTCAATTCCTTTCCATTCTACATTCCATTACATTCCATTCCACATTTAAATCCATTACATTGCCTGCCATTCCACAATACATTCCCTTCCATTCCACATTCCTTTCCTCTCCATTCCCCATTCAATTTCTCATTACTTTCCATTCCACATTCCATTCCAGTTTCCATTCCATTGCATTCCACATACCATTCCATTCAATTCCACATTTCATTCCATTCCATTCCATTCCATTCCACATTCCATTCCATTCCATTGCACATTCCATTCCATTACACATTGCAATCCGTTCCATTCCATTCCAGATTTCATTCGATTCCATTCTTCTTTCCATTCCATATAATTCCACATTCCACATTCTCTTCCACGTTCTGTTCCTCTTTCCTTTTCACGTTCCATTCAATTTCATTCCTCATTACTTGACATTCCATTCCATTAAACATTCCTTTCCACATTTCAATCCATTCCATTCCACATACCATTCCACATTCCATTCCATTATATTTATGATTCCATTACATATTCCATTCCACATACCATTCCACATTCCATTCCATTCCTTTCCATTCCACATTCCATTCCACATTTCAATCTGATCCATTCCATGTACCATTACACATTCCATTCCTTTCCATTTCTCATTCCATTCCACATTCCATTCCATGTTACATTCCACCTTCCATTTCTTTCCCCATTCCTTTCCTTTCCACATTCCATTTCACATTTCATTCGACATTCCATTCAATTCCACATTCCATTCCATTTCATTCCATTGCATTCCATTAAACATTCCATTCCTTTCCATTCCATTCCATATTCAATTCCACTCCATTCCATAGTCCATTCCAATCCATTCCACCTTCCATGCCATTCTATTCAATTGCATTCCCCATTCCATTCCATTCCATTCCGCATTCGATAGTATTCTCTGCCATTCCACATTGCATTCCATTCCAATGCACATTCCATTCAATTCCACTCCACTCCACATTGCATTCGACATTGCATTCCACATTCCATTCCATTCCTTTCCACATTCCTTTCAATTCCATTCCACATTCAGTTCCATTCCATTCCACATTCCATTCAAATTTCCATTTTGTTCCATTCCACATTCCATTCCATTCCATTATACATTCCATTCCATTCAATTCCACATCCCATAATTTTCGTTTCCACATTCCATTCAGCATTCCATTCCACGTCCCATTCTCAATTCCATTTCACCTTCCATTGCATGTTTCATTCCACTCTATTCCACATTTCATTCCATTCAATCCCACTTTCCATTCCATAGCATTCAATTCCATTCCACATTTCATAACATTCCATTTCATTCCATATTCCCTTCCTTTCCATTACACATTCCATTGAATTCCAAAGGAAGGTGGAATGGAATAGAATGGAATATGGAATGGAATAGATTGGAATGTGGAATGGAATGGAATACGGAATGGAACATTGAATGCAATGGTATGGAACATCTAATGGAAGGGCTTGGAACGTGGAATGGAATGTAATTGAAGTTGGAATGGAATGGAATGAAAGGTGGAATTGAATGAAATTTAAAGTGGAATGGAATGTGGGATGGAATGAAAGGGAGAATTGAATGAAATTGAATGTGGAATGGAATGTGGAATGGAATGCAATGGAATGTGAACTGGAACATGTAATGGAACGTGGAATGGAATTTGAAATGGAAAGTGGAATGGAATGGAAGGGATCGTGGAATGGAATGGAAAGGAAAGGGAAATGAAATGGAATGGTATGGAATGGAATGGAATGTGGAATGGAATGGAATGTGGAATGGAATGTGTTATGGAATCTGGAATAGAACGGAATGGAATGTGGAATGGAATGTCTAATGGAGTGGAATGGAATGTCTAATGGAGTGGAATGGAATGTGGAATGCAATGTGGAATGGAATGAAATTGAATGTGGAATGGAATGTGTAATGGAGTGGAATGGAATGTCTAATGGAGTGGAATGGAATGTGGAATGCAATGTGGAATGGAATGAAATTGAATGTGGAATGGAATGTGTAATGGAGTGGAATGGAACGTGTAATGGAGTGGAACGGAATGGAATGGAATTGAATGTGGAATGGAATGCAATGGTATGTTGAATATAATGTGGAATGGAATTTGGAATGGAGTGTAATGGAATGTGGAATTGAATGTGGAATGGAATGGAATGTGCAATGGAATGTGAAGTGGATTGGAAAGGAATGTGGAATTCAATGTGGAATGGTATGCAATGGAATGTGCAATGGAAAGGAATGGAATGTGGAATGGAATTGAATGGAATATGGAATGGAATGCAGAATGGAATGGAAGGGAATGGAATGGAATGTGGAATACAATGGAATGGAATGTCGAATGGGATGGAATGGAATGTGGAATGGAATGGAATGGAATGTGGAATGGAATGGAATGGAATGTGGAATGGAATGGAATGGAATGTGGAATGGAATGGGGAAAGGAATGGAATGGCACTTAACTGAATGTGGAATGGAGTGTGGAATGGAATGGAATGGAATGGAATGTGGAATGGAATTTAATGGAATGTGGAATGGAATGGAATGGAATATGAAATGGAGTGTGGAATGTTATGGAATGGAATAGAATGGAATGGAATGGAATTTGAAGTGGAATGGAAGGGAATGTGGGATTGAAAACCGTATGGAATGGAATGCTTGGAATGTGGAATGAAGTGGAATGGAATGGTATGGAATGGAACAGAATTGATTGGAATGGAAAGGAAAGGGAAATGGAATAGAATGGAATGTGGAATGGAATTTGAAATGGAATAGAACGGAAAGTGGAATGGAATGTGAAATGGGTTGGAATGGAAGGCGGAATGGAATGTAATGGAATATGGAATGGAAAGGAAGGGAATGGAATGTGCAATGGATTGGAATGGGAAGTGGAATGTAACGGAATGGGATAGATTGGAATGGAACGGAATCTGTAATATAATGGTACGGAATGTGTAATGGAATGAGGAATGGCAAGGAGTTGAAAGTGGAAATGGATGGAATGGAATGTGGAATTCAATGGAATGTAATGTCGAATGGAATGGAATGGAACGTAGACTGGAATGGAATGGAATGGAATGGAATGTGCAATGGAAAGGAATGGAATGTGGAATGGCTTGGAATGCAAAGTGGAATGGAAGGTGGATTGGAATGGAATGCAATGGAATGTGGAATGGAATGGAATGGAATGGAATGTGGAATGAAATGGAATGGAATGGAATGTGGAATTGAATGGAACTTAATGCGGAATGGAAAGTGGAATGGAATGTGGAATTGAATGGAATGGATTGGAATTTGAACTGGAATGGAATGGAATGTGCAATGGAAAGGAATGGAATGTGGAATGGCTTGGAATGCAATGTGTAATGGAACGTGGATTGGAATGGAATGCAATGGATTGTGGAATGGAATGGAATGGAATGGAATGTGGAATGAAATGGAATGGAATGGAATGGAATGCGGAATGGAATGGAACGGAATGCGGAATGGAAAGTGGAATGGAATGTGGAATTGAATGGAATGGATTGGAATTTGGACTGGAACGGTGTGGAATGGCATGGAATGTGCAATGGAATGGAGTGGAATGTGGAATGGCAAGGAATGGAATGTGGAATGGGACATGGAATTGAATGGAATGGAATTGAATGTAGAATGGATTGGAATGGAATGGAATGTGGAATGTAATGGAATGGCATGGAATTTGGAATGGAATGTGCAATGGAATGTGTAATGGAATGTATAATGTAATGTGTAATGGAATGTGGAATGGAAAGTGGAAAGGAATGTGGAATGGAATGGAACGGGATGTGGAATTGAATGGAATTTAATGAAATGTGGAAAGGAATGAGGAAAGCAATGGAATCAAATTGTATGTAATGTAGTGTGGAATGTGGAAAGGAATGTGGAATGGAACGTGGAATGGAAAGTGGAATGGAAAGGAATGGAACGTGGAATGGAACGGAATGGAAAGTGGAATGGAATGGAATTGAATGATGAATGGAATGGAATGGAATGGAATGTGGAATACAATAGTATTTGGAATGGAATGGAGTGGAATTTGGAATAGAACGTGTAATGGAATGGAATGGAATGTGGAAGGGAATGGAATAAAATAAAAATTGGAATGGAATGTGGAATGGAATATGGAATGGAATGCAAAGGAACGGTGAATGGAACTTGGAATGGAATGGAATAGAATGAGGAACGGAAAGTAATGGAATGGAATGTGGAATGGAATGTGGAATGGAATGTGGAATGGAATGTAATGGAATGTGGAATAGAATGGAATGGAAGTGAACGTGGAATGGAACTTGAATGGAACGTGGAATGGAATGGATTGGAATATGGAATGGAATAGAATGCAATGAAATGGAATGTGGAATGGAATGTGGAAGGGAATGTACTGGAATGTAGAATGGAATTCGAAATGGAATGGAATGTGGAATGAAATGGAATGCAATGTGGAATGGAATAGAATGGAATGTGGAATGGAAGGTGGAATGGAATGGAATGGAATGTGGAATGGCATGCAATGCAATGGAATGTGGAATGGAATGGAATGGAAAGTGGAATGGAATGGAAAAGAATGTGGAATGGAATGGAAAGGAATATGAAATGGGAACAGAATGGAATGTGATATTCAAATAGAATGGGATATGGAATGGAATGAAATGGAATGTGGAATGGAACGTGGAATGAAACGGATTGGAACGTGCAATGGAATGTGGAATGGAAAGGAATGGAATGTGGAATGGAAAGGAATGGAATGTCGAACGGAATGTAGTGGAATGGAATGTGGAATGCAATAAAATGGAATGGAAAGGAATGGAAGGTGGAATTGAATGGAATGGAATGTGGAATTGAATGTGGAATGGAGTGGAATGGAATGTGGAATGGAATGTGGAATGGAACGTGGAAAGGAATGGAATGGGACAAACTGCAATGGCGAATGGAATGTGAAATGTAACATGGAATGGAATGGAATGCAATGTGGAATAGAATGGAATGGTATCGAATGGAATGGAACGTGGAATGGAATGGAATGCAATGTGAAATGGAATCTGGAATGGAATGGAATGGAATGTGGAATGGAATAAGTAGTGAAACGTGGAATGGAATGGACTGGAACGCGGAATGGAAAGTGGAATGCAACGTGGAATGTAAAGTTGAATGGGTCGTGAAATGGAATGGCATGGAAAGTGGATTTGAATGGAATGGAAAGTGGAAAGTAATGGAAAGTGGAATGGAGTGGAATGGAACATGGAATGTAGTGGAATGGAACACGAAATTGAATATGGAATGGAATGGAATGGAATGTGGAATGCAATGTATAATGGAACGTGGAATATAATGGAATTTGGAATGGAATTTAATGTGGAATGAAATGGAATGCAAGGTGGAATGGAAGGTGGAATGGAATGGAATGTGGAAAGAAATGGAATGCAATGTGGAATGCAATATAATGGAATGTGGAATGGAAGGTGGAATGGAGTGGAATGGAATGTGGAATGGAATTGAATGGAATGTGGAATGGAATGCAATGCAATGGAATGTGGAATAATCCTTTCCATTCCATTCCTTTCCATTCCACATCCCATTCCATTCCATTCCACATTCCATTGAACGTTCCACTCCGTTTCATTCCACGTTCCATTGCACATTTCCTTCCACATTCCATTCCACATTCTTTTCCAAGTTCCACTCCATTCCATTTAACATTCCATTCCTTTCCATTCCACATTCCATTCCTCATTTCATTGCTTTCTTTTCAACATTCCATTCCACATTCCATTCCATTCCACTCCACATTCCATTCCATTCCATTGCACATTCCCTTCCACATTCCATTGCACATTCTTTTCCAAGTTCCACTCCATTCCATTTAACATTTAACATTCCATTCCTTTCCTTTCCACATTCCATTCCTCATTTCATTGCTTTCTTTTCAACATTCCATTCCACATTCCATTCCATTCCATTCCACATTTCAATCCACGTTCCATTCCACGTTCCATTCCACGTTCCGTTCCATGGTCCATTCCACGTTCCATTGTATTCCATTCCACATTCCACTGCACATTTCATTCCATTCCATTCCACATTCCATTACACATTCCATTTCACATTCCATTCCACATTCCAACACATTCCATTCCACATTACATTCCATTCCACATTACTTTCCAAATTCTATTCCACATTACATTCCACACTCCATTCCATTCCATTCCACATTCCATTCCACATTCTATTCCACATTCCATTCCACATTCTATTCCACATTCCATTCCACATTCCATTCAATTCCCTTTTATGTTCACTTCGACATTCCATTCGACATTTCATTCCAGATTACATTCCACATTCCATTCCACATTCCTTTCCATTCCATTCAACATTCCATTCAACTATACAGTACACATTCCATTCAACTATCCAGTACACATTCCATTCCATTCCACATTTCATTCCATTCCAAATTCCCTTCCACGTTCCATTCCACTTTCCACTCCACGTTCCATTTCATTCCATTGCATGTGCCATTCCACTTTCCATTCCATTCCTTTAGACTTTCCATTCCGCATTCCATTCGACATTGCATGCCACATTACATTCCTTTCCATTCCACATATCATTCCACATTCCATTCCACATTTAATTCCACATTCCATTCGACATTCCAATAAATATTCCATTCTACATTCTTTTCCATTCCATTCCACATTGCATTCCTTTGCATTCCATTCTATTCCACATTCCATTCCATTATATTCCACATTCCATTCAATTACATTCCACATTCCATTCCACATGCCATTCCACATTCTAATCCACGTTCCATTCCATTCCATTTCACATTCTATTCCATTCCTTTCGACATTCCTTTCCATTTAATTCCACATTTCATTCCATTCCGTTGCATTCCACATTCCATTCCATTACATTCCACATTCCATTCCATTGCCTTCCATTCTATTCCACATTCCATTCCGTTGCATTCTATTCCACTTTCCATTCTGTTACATTCCACGTTCCATTCAATGACTTTCTACATTGCATTCCACATTCTATTCCACATTGCATTCCATACTAGTCCACATTCTATTCCATTAGTTTCTACATTCCATTCCATTGAATTCTACATTCAATTCCATTCCATTGCATTCCACATTCCATTCCATTCAATTCCGCTTTCCATTCCATTCCATTCCATTCCAATCCTTTCCACATTCCACTCCAGATTCCGTTCCATTCCATTCAAATTTCATTACACATTCCTTTTCATTTCATTCCACATTCCATTCAATTCCATTCCACTTTCCATTCCATTCCATTCCACATTCCAATCCACGTTCCATTCCATTCCATTGCACTTTCCTTTCCATTCCATTCCGAATTCCATTCCTCATTCCATATCACATGCCATTCCATTCCATTCTACATTCCATTGCATTCCATTAAACATTCCATTCCATTCCTTTCCACATTCCGTTCATTTCCACATTCCATTCCACATTACATTCCGCGTTCCATTCCATTCCATTCCGCATTCCATTCCACGTCCCATTCCATGTTCCACTCCATTCCATTCTACGTTCCATACCAATTTCCATTCCCTTACAATTCAACTCCCCTTCCACATTCCATTCCACATTCCACTCGACATTCCATTGCGTTCCATTCCACATTCAATTACACACTCCACTCGACATTCCATTCCACATTCAATTCCACATTTCATTCTACATACCATTCCCTTCCATTCCACATTCCATTCCACATTTCATTCTACAACCCATTCCATTCCATTCCACATTCCATTCCACATTCAACTGCACATTTCATTCTACATCCCATTCCCTTCCATTCCACATTCCATTCCACATTTCATTCTACAACCCATTCCATTCCATTCCACATTCCTTTCCACATTCCATTCCACATTCCATTCCAGATTCTATTCCATTCCATTCCACATTCCATTCTACATTCAAATCCACGTTCCATTCCAGGTTCCATTCCACCTTCCATTCCATTGGATTCCTCGTTTCAGTCCACCTTCCATTCCGTTACATTCCACTTTAAATGGATTGTGGAATGGAATGTGGAATGGAATATAGAATGAAAAGTGGAATTGAATGGAATGGAACGTTCAATGGAACGTGGAGTGCAATGGAATGAAATGTGAAATGGAATGCCCAATGTAATGGAATGGAATGTGAAATGGAATCTGGAAAGGAAAGTGGAATGGAATGAAATGGAATATGAAATGGAATGTGGAATATAATGGAATGGAATGTAGAATGGAAAGTGGGGTTCAAATTGGAATGGAATGAGGAATGGAATGTGGAAAGGAATGGTCCATGGAATGTGGAATGGAACGTGGAATGGAATGGAATGGAAAGTGGAATGGAACATGTAAAGAATGGAATGGAACTTGGATTGGAATGTGGAATGCAATGTGGAATGGAAAGTGGAATGAAATGTAACGGAACGTGGAATGGAATGTGGAATTGAATGGAATGGAACGTGGAATAGAAAAGAATGGAACATGAAATGGGTAGTGGAATGGAACATGGAATGCAATGGAAAGTGGAATGGAATGTGCAATGAAATGGAATGGAATATGGAATGGAATTTGTAATGGAATGGAATGGGGAGAGGAACCTGAAATGCAATGAAATGGAAGGTGGAATGTAATGTGGAATAAAATGTGGAATGTAATGTGGAATGGAATGGAATGGAACGTGGAATGGAATGGAGTAGAATGTGGAAAGGAATGTGGAATGAAATGCAATGGACAGAGTAATGGAACGAAATGGAACGTGGAAAGGACTGTGGAATGGAATGTGCAATGGAACGGAGTGGAATGTGGAATGGAGTGTGTAATGGAATGGAATGGAATGTGGAATGGTTTGGAACGGAAAGTGGAATGGAATGTGGAACGGAAAGTGGAATGGAAAGGAATGTAATGTGGAATGGAAAGTCTAAACGAATGTGGAATGGAACGGAATGTGGAATGGAAGGTGGAATGGAATGGAATGGAATGTGGAATGGAATGTGGAATGGAATGTGGAAAGGAATGTGGAATCGAATGTAATGGCATGTGGAGTGGAGTGGAATGGAATGTGGAATGAAATGTAAAGGAACATGGAATAGAATGTGGAATGGAATGCGGAATGGAATGGAATGGAAAGTGGAATGCAATGGGATGGAAAGGAATAAGCAACTGAATGGAAAGGAATGTGTAATGGAATGGAATGGAAAGTGCAATGGAATGGAATGGAATGTGGAATGGAACTTGCAATGGATCGTGGAAAGGAATGTGGAATTGAATGTGGCATGGAATGTGGAATGGAACGTGCAATGGAACGGAATGGAATGTGGAATGGATTGTGGAATTGAGTGTGAATTGGAACGTGGAGTAGAATAGAATGGAATGACGAATGGAACAAGAAATTGAACGTGGAATGGAATTGAACGCAATGGAATAGAATGTGGAATGGAAGGGAATGGAATGTGGAATGGAATGATTTGTGGAATTGAATGTGGATTGCAACGGAATGGAATGTGGAATGTAATGGAAAGGAAGGTGGAATGGAATTGAATGGAGTGGATCTGGAATGGAATGGAATGGAATGGAATTAGGAATGCAATTGAATGGAATGTGGAATGGAATGGAATGGAATGGAATGGAATGGAATGTGGAATGCAATGGAATGTAACGGAATGGAATGGAATGTGGAATTTAATGGAATGGAAGGGAATCTGGAATAGAATGGAAAGGAACAGAATGTGGAGTTAAATGGAATGGAATGTTATGGAATGGAATGTGGAATTTAAAGGAATGGAATGAGGAATGAAATGGATTGGAATGTGGAATGCAGTAGAATGGAACCTGGAGTGTAATGTGGAATGGATTTTGCAATGGAAATGAATGGAATCTGGAATAGAATGGAAAGGAATGGAATGAGGAGTGGCATGTTGAAAAGAATATGCAATGGAATGGAATGGAATGTGGTATGGAACGGAATGGAATGTGGAATGAAATGGAATGGAATGTAATGGAAAGAATTGTGAAATGGAATGTGGAATGGAATGCGGAACGGAAAGAAATGAAACGTGGAATGGAATGTAATGGAACATGGAATAGAATGCAAAGGAAGGAGGAATGGAGCATGGAATGCAACAAGGAATGGAAAGTGGAATGGAATGTGGAATTGAATGTGGAATGCAATCTAATGGAATGTGGTATGAAATGTGGAATGGAATGTGGAATGGAATGTGGAACGTAATTCAATGGAATGAGAATGGAAGGTGAAATGGAACGGAATGCAGTGTGCAATGGAATGAGGAATACAATGGATTGGAATGTGGAATGGAATATGGAATTGATTGTGGAATGGAACGGAATGAATTGTGGAATGGAATGTGGAATGAAACGTGGAATGGAACGTGGAACTGAATGGAATGGAACTTGGAATAGAATGTGGAATGGAATGCAAGGAAATGAGAAATGAAATGTGAAGTGTAATGGAATTGAATGTGGAAAGGAATGGAATGGAATTTTGAAAGGAATGAGGAATGGAATGGAATGGAATGTGGAAAGGAATGTGCAATGGAATATGAAATGGAAATTGGAATGGAATGGAATGTGGAATGGAACATGGAATGAAAAACTATAGAACGTGGAATGGAAAGTAGAATGGACTGTGCAATGGAATGCAGAATGGAATGTGGAATGGAATGTGGAAATGAATGCAATGGAATGGAAAGGAATGGAATGCAATGGAATGTGGAATGGAATGTGGAATGGTATTTAATGGAATGTGGATTGGAATGTGGAATTGTACTGAATGGAATGGAATGTTCAATGGAATTTGGAAAGGAATGGAAAGGAATGGAATGGAATTTGAAATGAAATGTGGAATGGAATGGAAAGGAATGTGGAATGCAATGGAATGGAATGGAATGTGCAATGGAATTTTGAATGTAATGGAATGGAACCTGGAATGGATTGTGGAATTCTACGTGGAATGGAATAGAATGGAATGGAATGGAATGTGGAATTGAATGGAATGGAATGTTGAATGGAATGGAATGGAATGTGGAATGGAACGTGCAATTTAACGTGGAATGGAACGTGAAATGCAACGTACAATGGAATGTGGAATGGAAAGGAATGGAATGTGGAATGGAATGGAATGGAATGGAATGGAATGTGGAATGGAATGTGGAATGGAATGGAATGGAATAGAATGGAATGGAATTGAATGCAATTTGAAATGGAATGGAATGGAATGTGGAATGGAATGGAAAGGAATGTGGAATGGAATGGAATGTGGAATGGAATAGAATTGAATGTGTAATGGAACGTGGATTGGAATTGAATGTGGAATGGAATGGAACGGAATGGAATACGAAATGGTATGGAATGTGGAATGGAATGGAATGGAATGTGGAATGGAATAGAATGGAATGTGAACTGCATTGGAATGGAATGTGGAAAGGAATGTAATGGAATTTGGAATGGAATGTGCAATGGAATGTAATAGATTGTGGAATGGAATGGAATGTGGAATGGAAAGTGAATGGAATTGAATGAAATGTGGAATGGAATGGAAAGGAATGTGGAGTGGAATGGAATGGAAAGGAATGTGGAATGGAATGGAATGGAATTTGGAATGGAACGTGGAATGAATTGGAATGGAAAGAAATGGAATGTGGAATTGAGTGTGCAATGGAAAGGAATGGAATGTTAAATGCAGTGAAATGGAATGTGGAATGGAATGCAATGGAATGTGGAATGGAATGTGGAACGGAATGGAATTGTATGTGGAATGGAATGTGGAATGCTTGGAATGGAATATGGAATGGAATGGAATGGAATGGTAATTTAATGTGGAATGCAATATGGAATTGAATGGAATGGAATGTGTAATGGAATGGAATGGAATGCGAAATGGAACTTGGAATGTAATGGAGTGGATCATGTAATGGAATGGAATGGAAGGTGAAATGGAATGGAACTTGGAATGGAATAGAACGGAACGTGGAATTGAATGGAATGGAATGTGGAGTGTAATGGAATGGAAAGTGGAATTCAATGGAAAAGAATGTGGAATGGAATGGCATGGAACGTGGAATGGAATGGAGTGGAATTCAGAATGGAATGTGGAATGAAATGGAATGGAATATTGATGCAATCGAATGGAATGTGGAATGGATTGGGATGGAATGTGTAATGAAATGTGGAACGGAATGAAATGGAATGCGGAATAGAATGTCTAATGCTTGGAATGGAATGGAATGGAATCTGGAGTGGAATGTGGAATGGAATGTGGAGTGCAATGTAATGCAAAGTGGAATGGAATGTGGAATGTGATGGAATGGAATGTGTAATGAAACGCGAAATGGAATGTAATGGAATGCAGAATGGAATGTGGAATGGAATGGTGTGGAATATGGAATGGCATGGAATGGAATGTGGAATGGAATGTGGAATGGAATGGAATGGAATGTCTAATGGTGTGCGGAATGGAACGTGGAAGGGAATGGAATAGAATGTGGAATGGAATAGAAAGGAAAATTGAATGGAATGTGGAATGGAATGCAATGTGGAACGGAATGGAATGGAAAGGAATGCAGTGTGGAATGGAATGGAATGGAATGTGGAATGGAATGGAATGGAATGGAATGCAATGTGGAATGGAATGGATTGGAATGTGGAATGGAATGCAATGGAACGTGGAATGGAATGGAATGGAACGTGGAATGGAATGGAATGCAATGTGGAATGGAATGGAATGGAATGTGGAATGGAAGGGAATGGAAGTGAATGGAATGTGGAATGGATTTGAATGGAATGTGTAATGGAAGACAATGGAATGGAATGATATGTGAAATGGAACGGAATGGAATATGGAATGGAAAGTGGAAATGAATGGAATGGTAAGTGGAATGGAACTTGCAACGGAATGTAATGACACGTGGAATGGAATGGAAAGTAATGTGTAATGGAATTAGGAATGGAACGTGGAATAGAATGGAGTGGAATGTGGAATGTAATGGAATGGAATGTGGAATGGAATGGAATGGAATGCAATGTGGAATGGAAGGGAATGGAACGTGGAATGGAATGAAATGTGGAATGCAATGGAATGGAATGGAATATGGAATTGAATGGAATGTGGAATGGAAAGGAATAGAATGTGGAATGGAATGTTGAATGGAATGGAATGGAATGTGAGCTGCAATGGAATGGAATGTGGAATGGAATGGAATGGTATGTGGAATGTAATGTGGAATGGAATGTGGAATGGAATGGAAAGGATTGTGCAATGTAATGGAATGGAATGTGGAATGAAATGTGGAATGCAATTGAATGGAATGCGGAATTGAATGGAAAGGAATATGGAATGAAATGGAATTTCATATTCCTTTCAACCTTCAATTCCATTGCATTCCATATTCCGTTCAATTACATTCCACTTCCCAATTGATTCAGTTCCGCATTCCATTCCATTCCATTGCATTCCTTTCAACATTCCATTGCATTTCATTACATTACGTTCCACATTCCTTTCCATTCCATTACATTCCAATTCACATTCTATAAAATTCCCTTCCATTCCGCATTCCATTCCTTTCCATTCAACATTCCATTCCATTTCATTCCTCATTCCTTTCCATTCCATTCCATTCCATTCCATTCCACTTTACATTACACATTCCATTACGCATTCCATTCCATTCCTTTCCATTCCACATTCCATTTCATGTTCCATTCCACGTTCTTTTCCACGTTCCATTCCATTCCGTTCCGGATTTCATTCTATTCCCGTCCACATTCTTTTCCACATTCCACTCCTTTCCATTCGACATTTCATGCCACATTCCATTCCACGTTCCATTCTCTTCCATTCCACTCTCTATTCCACATTTCATTCCTCATTCCATTCCACTTTCCGTTCCATGTTCCATTGCATTCCATTCCACGTTTCATTTCCCCTTCCATTCCATTCCATCCCAGGTTACATTCCACATTCCATTCCACGTTCCATTCCATGTTCCATTCCACATTCCATTCCACGTTCCGTTCTACCTTCCACTTCAAGTTTCATGCCACGTTCCAATCCATTTCATTCCATGATCTATTCGACATTCCATTCCATTCCATTCCACTTTCCATTTCACATTCCCTTCGACATTCCATTCCACATTCCATTCCGTTACATTCCACGTTCCATTCGACATTCCATTCCATTCAAATCCACTCTCCATTCCACATTCCATTCCACATACCATTCCACATTCCATTCCGTTCCATTCCACATTCCATTCCACATTCCTTTCCACATTCCTTTCTATATTCCATTACATTCCATTCACATTCCATTTCATTCCTTTACAGTACATTTCACGTCCCATTCCTCTTTCAATTCCATTCCATTCCACGTTCAATTCCACATTCCATTGACCATTCCATTCGACGATCCATTCCACGTTCGATTCCACGTTCCACTTCATTCCATTCTACTTTCCATTCCACGTTCCATTCGATTCAATTCCACTTTCCATTCTACATTCCATTCCATTCCATTCCACTTTCCTTTGCACTATCCCTTCCACATTCTATTCCACATTCCATTTCACATAACATTCCATTCCATTCCACATTCCATTCCATTCTATTCCAAATTCCATTAGATTCCATTCCATTGCATGCCTCTTTCAATTCCATTCCATTCCATTCCATTCCAATCCATTCCATTCCATATTTCATTCCGTTGCATTCCGCATTCCATTCCATTCCATTCCACATTCCACTCCATTTCATTCCATTCCACATTCCGTTCCATTCTATTCCCCATTCCATCACATTCCATTTCTCATCACATTCCACGTTCCATTCCACGTTGCTTTCCACGTTCCATTCCATGTTCCATTCCTCGATCCATTCATTTCCATTCCACATTC
Source organism: Pongo pygmaeus (assembly GCF_028885625.2). Classification (NCBI taxonomy): domain Eukaryota; kingdom Metazoa; phylum Chordata; class Mammalia; order Primates; family Hominidae; genus Pongo; species Pongo pygmaeus. The sequence goes on from NC_085931.1 coordinate 4,058,538, forward strand.
CATTCCATTCCATTCCACATTCCATTCCATTCCACTCCACTTTCCATTCCACGTTCTATTCCATTCCATTCCACCTTCCATTACACGTTCAAATCCACATTCAATTCCACGTTGTATTCCACATTATATTCCACATTCCATTGCACATTCCAGTCCATTCCATTCCACGTTCCATTCCACGCTCCATTCCAGTTTCCGTTCCACGTTCCATTCCACATTCCATACCATTCCTTTCCATTCCATTCCGGATTCCTATCCATTCCATTTCGCATTCTATTCTGCCTTCCATTCCATTCTATTCCACATTCTATTCCACATTCAGTTCCTTTCCATTCCACATTCCATTCCTTTCCATTCCAAATTACATTGCACATTCTATTCCACGTCCCATTCCACATTCCATTCCACATTCCATTCCACGTTCCATTCCATTCCATTCCACGTTCCATTGAACGTTCTATTCCTCATTCCATTATACAATCCATTCCACGTTCCATTCCATTCCATTCCACGTTCCATTCCACATTCCTTTCCATTCCATTCCACATTCCATACCATTCCGTTCTACTCCATTCCACATTCCATACCATTCCATTCTATTCCATTCAACATTCCATTCCATTCCATACCACATTCTATTCCAAATTCCAATCCATTTCATTCTCATTTTTTCCATTCCATTCCATATTCCATTCCAAGTTCCATTACACGTTCCATTCCACGTTCCATTTCGCATTGCATTCCATTCCATTTCGCATTCCATTCCTTTCCATTACGCATTTTATTCCATATTCCATTCCATTCCATTCCACACTCCATTCCACACTACATTCCATTCCATTCCACATTCCACTGCATTCCATTCCACATTGCAATGCTTTCCATTCCACGTTACATTGCACTTTCCCTTTCACGTTCCAATCAACATTCCATTCCACACCATTCCAATTTCCAGTCCATTCTATTCCACATTCCATTCCACATTCCATTCCACATTCCATCCATTCCTATACACATTCCATTCCATTCTATTCCACGTTCGATTCCAAATTCCCTTACACATTCCACTCTACGTCCCATTCCACATTCGATTCCATTGCATTCTACGTTGCATTCCACATTTCATTCCACATTACATTCCACGTTTAATTCCGTTCCATTCCACATTTCATTCCACATTCCTTTCCACATTCCTTTCCACATTCCTTTCCACATTCCGTTCCACATTCCAAACCACGTTCCTTTCCAATGTACGTTAAATTCCATTCCCCGTTCCACTCCATTCCATTCCACATTCCATTCCTTTACAATACACGTTTCATTCCACATTTCATTCCATTCCATTGCACATTCCATTCCACATTCCATTCCACATTCCATTCCATTCCATTCCACATTCCATTGCACTCCATTCCAGATTCCTTTCCACTTTCCATTTCATTCCATTCCACATTCCATTCCATTTAATTCCACATTCCATTCCACATTCTTTTCCACATTCCATTCAATTCCACATTCCATTCCACATTCCATTCTGCAGTCCGTTCCACATTCCATTCCATGTTCCATTCTCATTCCATTGCGTTTCATTTCACATTCTATTCCACAATCTGTTGCATTCCAATTCACTTGCCACTCCTTATTCCTTTAAATTCCATTCCATTCCATTCCACATTCCATTCCACATTCCATTCCAATGTCCGTTAATTTTCATTCCACATTCCATTCCATTCCATTCCACATTCCATTCCATTCCAATTAACATTTCATTCCTCATTTCATTCCATTCTATTGCACATTCCATTCCACATTCCATTACACGTTCCATTCCATTCCATTCCATTCAATTCCACGATCCATTCCACATTCCATTCCATTCCATTCCACGTTCCATTTCACACTCAATTCCACATTCCTTTCCATATTCCATTCCGTTCCATTCCACACTTGATTCCAAATTCTATCCTATGTTCAATTCCACATTCCATTCCACGTTCCATTAGATGTTATATTCCACGGTCAATTCCATTGCATTTCACTTTCCATTCCACATTCCATTCCATTCCATTACAAGTTCCATTCCACACACCGTTGCTCTTTCCGTTCAATTCCATTCCACGTTCCATTCCATTTTCCATTCCATTCCATTCCACTTTCAGTTCCACAACCCATTCTACATTTCAATCCACTTTCAATTCCGCATTCCATTAAATTTCCTGCCACATTCCATTCCACATTCCATTCCATTCCATTCCACATTCCATTGCATTCCATTCCACATTCCATTCCACATTCCATTCCATTCCATTAAAATTTCCATTCCACTTTGCTTTGCACATTCCATTCCACATTCCATTCTGTTCCATTCCACTTTCCATTCAATATTCCATTCCATTCCATTCAACATTCCTTTCTACTACACTCCACAGTTCATTCCACATTCCCTTCCATTCCATTCCACATTCTGTTCCATGTTGCATTCCATTCAACTCCACGTTCCATTCGACGTTTCATTCCACATTCCATTCCACATTCCATTCCACATTCCAATCCCTACCATTCCGCGTTTCATTCCACATTCCATTCCACATTCCAATGCATTCCATTAAACATTCCATTCCATTCCATTCCACATTCCATTCTCATTCCATTACATTACATTCCATATTCCTTTCCACATTCCATTGCATTCCATTTCACATTTCATACCACATTCCATTCCATTGATTCCACATTCCATTCCACATTGCTTTCCACTTTCCATTCCATGTTCCATTCCACCTTCCATTCCATGTTCCATTCCATTCCATTCCACGTTCCATACCATTCCATTCGACATTCCTTTTCATTTCATTCCACATTCCATTCCACATTCCATTTCTCATTCCGTCCCACATTCTATTTCAATTTCCTTTCCATTCCATTCTACATTCCATTCCATTTCATTCTACATACCATTCCATTCCACTCCGCATTCCTTTCCAAATTCCATCCACATTCCATTACACTCCATTCTATTCCACATTCCATTCCATTCCATTGCACAATCCATTCCACATTCCATTCCACATTCCATTCCAAGTTCCATTCCATTGCTTTCCACATTCTAATCCATTGCATTCCTCAATCCATTCCATTCAATTGCACATTCCATTCCATTCCATTCCATTCCATTCCACATTCCATTCCATTCCATTCCATTCCACATTCCATTCCATTCCATTCCATTCCACATTCCATTCCATCTCACTCTACCTTCCATTCCATTCTTTTCAATTCCAATCCACATTCCACTCCTTTCAATTCCATTCCATGTTCCATTCCATTCGATTCCACATTCCATTCCGTTGCATTCCACATTCCATTCCACGTTCCATTCCACGATGCAATCCTTGCTCCATTCCACGACCCATTTCATGTTCCATTCCTTTCCATTCCACATTCCATTCCATTCCATTCCACATTACATTCCATTCCACATTCTATTCCCTTTCACTCCACTTTCCATTCCACGTTCCATTTCACATTCCATTCCACATTGCATTCCAGGTTCCATCCCATTCCATTCTACATTCCAATCGGTTTCATTCCACATTCCATTCCACATTCCATTCCACATTCCATTTCACATTCCAATCCAAGTTCCATTCCATTCTTTCCAAGTTCCATTCCGCTTTCCATTCCATTCCATTCCTCGTTCTTTTCCAGCTTCAATTCCACGTTCCATTCCACATTCCATTCCATTCCATTCCGCGTTTCATTACACATTCCATTCCATTCCATTCGACTTTCCTTTCCACGTTCCATTCCACGTTCCATTCCAAAACATTACACATTCCATTCCAGATTCCATTCCATTCCATTCGACGTTCCATTCAACATTCCATTCCATTCAATTTCACATTCCATTCCATATTCCATTCCACATTCCATTTCACGTTCCATTCCACGATCCATTCCACACTCAATTCCATGATACATAGCACGTTCCATTCCACATTCTGTTAAATTCCATTTCATTCCCCTCCACATTCCCTTCCACATTCCATTCCACATTCCATTCCACGTTCCATTCCACATTCCTTTACACGTTTCATTCTATGTTCCATTCCACGTTCCATTCCACATTCCATTCCATTCCTTTCCACATTCAATTCCACGTTCCATTCCATTCCATTCAAATTTCCATTCCATATTCCTTTGAACATCCCATTCCACGTTCCATTCCTTGTTCCATTCCCTTCCATTCCACAATTCATTCCACATTCCATTAGACAATCCAATCTATTCCATTCCACATTCCATTCCATTCCATTCCAATCCACATTCCATTCCATTACATACCAAGTTCAATTCCGTTCCACATTCCATTCCATTCCATTCCACATTCCATTCCGCTTTCCATTGCACATTCCTTTTCACATTCCATTCCACTCCATTCCATATTCCATTGCATTTCATTCCACATTGCATTCCATTCCATTTCATTCCACATTCCATTCCACATTCCATTTTATTCCATTGCACATTCCATTCCACATTCCATTCCATTCCATTCCACATTCCATTCCACATTCCACTCCATTCCATTTGATACCACATTTCATTCCACTTTCCATTCCATTCCATTCCACTTTCCATTGCATTCTGTTGCACATTCCAGTCCACATTGCTTTCCAAATTCCATGCCATTCCATTTAATATTCCATTCCATTCCATTTCATATGCCATTCCATTCCACTCCACATTCCATGCCACATTCCATTAAACGTTCCGTTCCACATTCCATTCCACATTCCATTCCTCATTCCATTCCGTTCCATTCCACATTCCATTCCACATTCCATTCCACATTCCATTCAATATTCCATTTGACATTCCATCCATTCCATTCTCAATCCATTGCATTCCTTTCCACTTTCCATTCCATTCCATTCCTCCTTTAATACCACATTCCATTTCAAATTCCGTTCCAAATTATATTTCAGTTTCCATTCTATTCCATTCCATTACACATTTCGTTGTATTCCATTCCATTCCATTCCATTCCATTCCATTCCACCTTTCTTTCCATTGCATTCCGCATTCCATTCCATTCCTTTCCATTCCATTCCATTCTATATTCTACTCCATTCCATTCCATTTCACATTCCATTCCATTCCATTTCACATTCCATTTCATTCCTTTCCACTTTCCATTCCACGTCCCATTCCACGTTGCATTCCTTTCCATTCCACTTTCCATTTCATTCCATTACACGTTCAATTCCATTCCATTCCATGTTCCATTCCATGTTCCATTCCACTTTCCATTCCACGTTGCATTTCAAGTCCCATTCCTTTCCATTCCATGTTCCATTCCACTTTCCATTCCATTAAATTTTACGTTCCTTTCCATTCCATTTCACTTTCCATTTCACGTTGCATTTCATTTAATTCCACGTTCCATTCCATTCCATTCCACATTTCATTCCACGTTCCATTCCATTAAATTCTACTTTCTATTCTGCGTTCCATTCCACATTCCATTACTTTCCATTCCTCATTTCTTTCCATTCCAGTTCACATTCCATTCCATTCCATTTGACTTTCCATTCCTAGTTCCATTCCATGTTGTATTTCATGTTCCATTCCACGTCCCATTCCACGTTCCATGTCTTCCCATTCCACATTCCATTCCATTCCATTCCCCATTCCATTCAATTGCATTCCACTTTCCATTCCACATTCCTTTTCTCATTCCATTCCATTCCATTCCACGTTCCATTCAACATTCCAATCCATTAAACTTCACGTTCCATTCCATATTCCATTGCACATTCCATACCACATTTCCTTCCAGTTCCATTCGACGTTCCATTCCACGTTTAATTACAAGAACCATTGCACTTTCCATTCCACATTCCATTCCATTCCATTCCATTCCATGGCACAGTGCCTTTCACATTCCATTCCAGATTCCATTCCACGTTCCTTTCCATGTTCTATTCCACGATCCATTCCACTTTCCATTCCATTTCATTCCACGTTCCATTCCACGTTACATTCGTTTTCATTCCACTTTCCGTTCCACAATCCATTTCACATCCCATTCCACTTTCCATTCCATGTTCCATTCCATGTTCCATTCCACGTTCCATTCCACATTCCATTCCATTCCATTTCACTTTGCATTTCAGATTAAATTCTACATTCCTTTCCAAGTTTCATTCCACCTTCCATTCCACGTTCCATTCGACATTCCATTCTACATTCCTTTCCATGTTCCATTCCACGTTCCATTCCACGTTCCATTCCACATTCTATTCCATTCCATTCCACATTCCATTCCACATTCCATTCCACATTCCAATCCACATTCCTCTGCAAATTCCATTCCACATTCCAATCCACATTGCATTGTACATTTCATTCCACATTCCATTCCACATTCCATTTCTTTCTGTTTCACATTCCTTTCCATTCCTTTCCTCTTTCCATTCCAAATTCAATTCCTTTCCAATCCACATTCCATTGGACATTCCATTCCTTTCCATTCCACATTACTTTAAATTGCATTCCACATTCCATTCTAATCCATTCCACTTTCCATTCGATTTCATTCCGCGTTCCTCTCCGTTCCTTTCCATTCCATATTCTGTTACATTCCACATTGCATTCCTTTCCATTTCACATTCCATTCTATTCCATTCCATTCCATTCCACATTCCATTCCATTCCACATTCCATTCCAAATTCAATTCTTTGCAATCCACATTCCGTTTGACATTCCATTCCATTCCATTCCACATTCCTTTCCATGGCATTCCACATTACATTCTAATCCATTCCACTTTCCTTTGGGTTTCATTCCGCGTTCCATTCCATTCCATTCCATTCCATTCCACATTCTGTTGCATTCCACATTGCCTTCCATTCCATTTCACATTCCATTCCATTCCATTCTATTCCATTCCAATCCATTCCACATTCAATTCCATTTCATTCCATTCCACATTCTATTCCATTCCACATTGCATTCCATTCCACATTCCATTCCACTGTATTCTATTCCACTCCATTCTACATTTCATTCCATTCCATTACATTCCATATTCCATTCCATTCCATTCCACACTCCATTCCATTCATTTATTGCATTCCATTCCATTCCATTCCGCATTCTATTCCATTCCATTCCACATTCCATTCCACGTTCCATTCTATGTTCCATTCCGTTCCATTCCACATTCCATTCCGTTCCATTTCGCATTCCATTGCATTGTATTCCACATTCCATTCCACATTTGTTTCCATTCCATTCCACATTCCTTTCCTCATTCCATTCCATTCCTTACCACATTCCATTCCATTCCTTTCCACATTCCATTCAACATTCCATTCCTCATTCTATTCCATTCCATTCCATTTTGCATTCCACGTTCCATTCCATTCCTTTCCACATTCCGTTCCACATTACATTCCATTTCGTTCCTTTGCACATTTCTTTGCACACTCCCTTCCTTTCCATTGCACATTCCCCTCCATCAATTCCACAGTCTATTCCACTTTCCATTCCATTCCATTCCATTCCACATACCATTCCACATTCCATTCCATTCCATTCCACATTCCGTTCCATTACATTCCACATTCCTTTCCATTCAATTCCACTTTTTATTGCATTCCATTCCACGTTCCTTTTAACATTCAATTCCACATTCCATTTCACATTCCACATTCCATTCCATTTCACCGTCCATTTCATTCCACATTCCAATGCATTCCATTCCACATTCCATTCTATTCTGTTCCATATTCCACTCCATATTCCATTCTACATTCCTTTCCATGTTCCTTTCCACATTCCATTGCACGATGTTTTCCATACCATTACAAGATCCATTCCACATTCCATTCCATTGCATTCCACGTACCATTCCATATTTCATTCCACATTGCATTCCCCGTTCCATTCTGTTCCATTTCTTTTTCCATTCCACATTCTATTCCACTTTCCATTCCACCATAAATTCCATTCCATTACATTCTACTCCACATTCCACTCAACTTTCCTTTCCATATTCCATTCCACATTCCTTTCCACATTGCAATAGAATCCATTCCACCATCCATTGCACATTCCTTTCCATTCCACTCCACATTCCATTCCACATTCCATTCCACATTCCATTCCACTTTCCATTCGATTCCATTCCACATTGCATTCCACATTCCATTCCATTGCATTCAACGTTGCATTCCATTCCAACCGACATTCCATTCCTCATTCCATTCCACATTTCATTCCACGTTCCATTCCATTCCATTCCACGGTGCATTCCTTTCCATTCCGCATTTCATTTCACTTTCCATTCCCTTCCATTCCACATTCCATTCCATTCCTTTCAAAATTACAAATTTTCCACATTTCATTGCACATTCCATTCCACGTTCCATTCCATTCCCTTCGACATTCTGTTCCGCGTTCCATTGCATGTCCCATTCTATTACTTTCCACGTTCCATTCCTCTTTCCGTTCCATGCAATTTAACGTTACATTCCAATCCATTCCACTTTCCATTCCACATTGCATTCCACATTCCATTCCACGTTCTATTCCACATTTCATTCCATTCAATTCCACATTTCATTCCACAGTCCATTCCACGTTTCATTCCACAATCCATTCTGTTCCATTTCACGTTCCATTCCACGTTCCATTCCATATTCCATTTCACATTCCATTCCATTCCTTTCTACATTCCATTCCACATCCTACTCCACATTCCATTCCGTTCCATTCCACATTCCATTGCATTCCCTGCCACATTCTTTCCATATTGAAATCCATCCCATTTCACTTTCCATTCAATTCCATTCCACTTCCCATTCCACAGAATCTTCCATATTCCTTTCCGCATTCGATTCCATTCCATTCCATTCCACATTCCATTCCATTCCATTCCATTCCAATCCACATTGCCTTCCACATTCCATTCCACGTTCCATTCCACCTTCCTTTCCACGTTCAATTCCACGTTCCATTCCATTGCATTCATCTTTTCATTTCATATTCCACTGAACATCCCTTTCCATGTTCCATTGCATGTTCCATTACACGTTCCTTTCCACACTCCACTCGACATTCCATTACAAATTCCATTCCACATTTCATTCTACATCCCATTCCATTCCATTCCACAGTCCATTCCACATTCCATTCCACATTCCATTCCGTATTCCATTCCATTCCATTAAACATTCCTTTCCACATTACATTACACGTTTCATTCCACATTCCATTCCATGTTCCATTCCACCTTCCATTCCATTCCATTCCTCGTTTCAGTCCACATTCCATTCCATTGCATTCCACTCTCCTTTCCACATTCCATTCCACTTTCCATTCCACATTCCATACAAGATACCATTCCATTCCATTCCACATAACATTCCATATTCCATTATATGTTCCATTCCACATTCCATTCCACGTTCCATTCTACCTTCCATTAAATTCCATTCCTCGTTTTAATCCAGATTCCATTCCATTCCATTCCACATTCCATTCCACATTGCATTCCTTATTACATTCCGTTCCATTCCACATTCCATTCCATATTACATTCCATTCTATTCCACATTCTGTTGCACATTCCATTCCACGTTCCATTCCACATTCCATTCCATTCCGTTCCACTTTCCTTTTCAGATTCCATTACACTTTGCATTCCATTCCATTCCACATTCCATTCCACATTCCATTCCACATTCCATTTCACATTCCATTCCACGATCCATTCCACATTCATTTCCACGATATATTGCACGTTCCATTCCACATTCAATTCCATTGCATTCCATTCCATATTCCATACCATGTTCCAGAGTACGTTTCACTAAACTTTCCATTCCATGTTCCCTTCCATTCCATTCCAAATTCTGTTCCACATTCCAATCCATTGCATCCCACTATTCATGCCTCATTGCATTCCACAATCCATTCCTTTACATTCTACATTCCATTCCACTTTCCATTACCCATCCCACTGCATTCCATTCCCCATTCCATTCCACTTTCCATTCCATTCCATTCCATAATCCTTTCCACATTCCATTCCACATTCCATTCCACCTTCTATTCCATTCCATTCCACATTCCATTCCATTCCATCCGAAATTCCATTCGACTTTCCATTCCACGTTCTATTCCACGTTCCATTCAATCCATTCTTTGTTCCATTTTTTTCCATTCCAGATTTCATTCCAGCTTACAGTTCGCATTCCATTCCACATTCCATTACACATTTCTTTCCATTCCATTCCACATTCCATTCCATTCCATTCCACATTCCATTCCGTTCTTTTCCACATTCCAATTTTTTCCACATTCCATTCTACATTCCATTCCACGTTCCATTCCATTGCATTCCACGTTCCATTCCACGATCCATTCCATGTTCCATTATATTCCATTCCGTGTTCCGCTCAACATTCCAATCCACTCCATTTCATGTTCTATTCCATAATTCCATTACAAATTCCATTCCACTTTCAATTCCTTTGCATTCCACATTCTATTCCACTCTCTACTCCACATTATACTCCGCATTCCGTTTCGTTCCAATCCACATTCCATTCCACTTTCCATTCCACATTTCATTCCACATTGCATTCCATTCCACATTCCATTCCATTCCATTCCACATTCCATTCCACTTTGCATTCTCTGTTCCATTCCACGTTCCCTTCCACTTACCATTCTTTTCCATTCCACGTTCTATTCCACAGTCCATTCCATTCCGTTTCAGTTTCCTTTCCATAGTCCATTTCAGATTCCATGAATCATTACTTCTGTTCCATTAAACATTCCATTCCACATTCCATGCCACATTCCATTCCACATTCCATTCCATTCCATTCCACGTTCCATTAGTCATTACATTCAGCATTCCATTCCGCATTCCTTTCCACATTCCATTGCATTCCATTACACATTCCTTTCCACATTCGATTACATTATATTCCGCATTCCATTCCACATTCCATTCCGGTCCATTTTACATTCCATTACACGTACCACTCCATTCCATTCGACGTTCAATTCCACATGCCATTCCACATTGCGTTCCACATTCCATTGCACATTCCATTTCACATTCTATTCAGTTCCATACCACATTCCTTTCCAATCCATTCCACTATCCTTCCACTTTCAATTCTACAATCCATTCCACATGCCATTCCATTCCATCCCACATTCCATTCCATATTCAATTCCATTCCATTCCACATTCCATACAACCTTCCATTCCATTACATTCCACGTTCCATTCCACGTTACATTCCACCTTCCTTTCCACATTACATTCCAAATTCAATTCTATTCCATTCCATATTCCACTCCATTCCATTAAATTCCACAATCCATTCAGCATTTCATTCCACATTCCATTTCACATTCCATTCCACATTCCATTCCATTCCATTCCACGTTTCACTACATTACATGTTCCCTTACACGATGCATTCCACGTTGCAGTCCATGATCCATTCCATTTCATTCCAATTACCATTACATTGCATTCGACTTTCCCTTCCTCCTTCCATTCCACATTCCATTTCACATTCCACTCTCATTCCATTTCACTATCCATTTCATTCCATTCTATTCCATTATACATTCCTTTCCATTCCAATCCACATTCCATTGCATTCCATTGCACTTCCCATTCGGTTACACATTCCATTCCTTTCCTTTCCACGTTCCATTGCATTCCATCCCACTTTCCATTCCATTACATGCCACATTCCATTACACATTCCACTGCATTCCATTCTATTCCATGTTCCATTCCATTCCAAACCACATTCCTTTCCATTCCATTCCAAACCACATTCCTTTCCATTCCATTCCACATTCCATTCCATTACATTCCACATTCCATTCCAAATTCCATTCCACATTCCATTCGACGTTCCATTCTATTCCATTCCACATTCCATTCCATTCCATTCCACATTCCATTCCATTCCATTCCACATTCCATTTCATTCAATTTCACATTCCATTCCATTCCATTGCATTCCACATTCCATTCAATTCCATTCCACATTCCATTCAATTACATTTTACATTCCATTCCACATTGCATTCCACATTCTATTCGACGTTCCTTTCCACATTCCATTGCTCATTCCATTCCATTCCATCCCACATTCCATTACAGTTTCCATTCCATTCTATCCAACATTCCATTACACTTTCCATTCCATTCAATTCCACCTTTCATTCCACTTCCCATTCCATGTTCCATTCCACGTTTCTCTCCACGATGCATTCCACATTCCATTCCTTTCCATTCCACACTCCTTACCATTGCATTACATTCCATTCCACAATCTATTCCATTGCATTCCACATTTCTTTCCACATTCCATTCCACATTCCATTACTTTCCATTTCACATTTCATTCTATAATCCATTCCACTTTCCATTCCACATTCCATTCCGTCTCATTCCACTTTCCATTCCACAGTGCATTGCAAATTCCATTCCACTTTCCTTTCCATTCCATTCCAGACTCCATTCCACACTCCATTTCCTATGCCATTCAGTTACTTTCCACATTCCATTGCACACTCCATTCCTTTCCATTCCACTTTCCATTCCACCCTCCATTCCACATTCCATTCCACCCTCCTTTCCACGTTGCTTTCCACATTCCATTCCACATTCCATTCCACCTTCCATTCCTCATTCCAATCCAATCCTTTCCACATTCCATTCCTTTCCCTTCCACATTCCATTCCACACTCCATTCCACACTCCATTCCACATTCAATTCCACATTCCATTCTGTTCCATTCCACATTCCATTCCAGATTCCATTCCGTTCCATTCCACATTCCATTCCAGATTCCTTTCCGTTCCATTCCACATTCCATTCCACACTCTATTCCATTCCATTCCACATTCCATTCCATTCTATTCCATATTCCCTTCCACATTCAATTCCTCATAACTATCCATTCTATTCCACATTCCACTCCACATTCCAAAATACGTTACATTCCACATTCAATTCAACATTCAATTCCGTTCCATTCCACATTCCATTTGACACTCCATTACACATTCCATTGCACATATCAAACCGTTCCATTTGACATTCATTTCCACATTCCTTGTCACAATGCATTCCACATAACATTCCATTCCATTTCACATTCCATTGCATTCCATTCCACATTCCATTCCACTTTCCATTTCACATTCCGTTCCATTCAATTCTACATTCCATTCCACGTTCCATTACAAGTTCCATTCCATTCCATTCCACGATCCGTTTCTCATTCTATTCCACATTCCATTCCAAATTCCATTTCAAATTCCATTCCGCATTCCATTACACATTCCATTCCATTCCACTCCACAGTGTTTTCCACATTTCATTCCATTGCATACCACATTCCATTCCGTTCCATTCCACATTCCATTCCACTTTCCATTCCACGTTCCATTCCATTTCATTCGGTGTTCTATTCCACATTCCGCTCCCCATTCCATTCCACGTGGCATTCCATTCTGTTCCACGTTCCATCCCACGTTCCATTCCATTCCATTCCACTTTCCATTGCACTCCACTTTCCATTCCACTTTCCATTGCACACTCCTTTCCAACTTCCTTTCCACACTACATTCCAAGTTCCATTCCATATTCCATTGCACATTCTGTTCCATACCATTCCAAGATCCATTTCACATTCCATTCCATTCCATTCTACGTCCCATTTCACATTCCATTCCACATTTCTTTCCATTCCATTCCAAATTCCATTCCAAACTCCATTCCATTACATTCCACATTTCTTTCCACATTCCATTTCACATTCCATTCCACATTCCATTCCACATTGCATTTCACATTCCATTCCACAATCCATTTGCATTCCATTCCAAATTCCATTCCATTCAATTAGACTTTCCATTCCACATTCCATTCTACATTTCATTTCACATTCTTTTCCACTTTCCATTCCACTACATTCCACAATCCATTCCATTACATTCGACGTTCTATTTCACCTTCTTTCCACGTTCCATTCCACATTCCAATCCACTTTCCATTCCATTTCATTCTACATTCCATTCCACATTCCATTACATTCCATTCCACTTTCCATTCCACATTCCATTCCAAGTTCCAGTCTATTCCATTCCATTCCATTCCATTCCACATTGAATTCCATTCCATTCCATTCCACATTCCTTTCCACATTCCATTCCATATTCTATTCCACGTTCTATTCCGTTTCATTCCACATTCCATTCCATTCCATTCCACCTGCCATTCCATTTGATTCCACATTCCTTGCCACATTCCATTCCACATTCCTTTCCATTCCCTTCCACGTTCCATTCCACATTCCATTCCATTAAATTCCACTTTCCTTTCCACATTCCATTCCACATTACATTCCTTTCCATTCCACATTCCATTCCACATTCCATTCCACATAACATTGCTTTCCATTCCACATTCCATTCCATTCCATTCAGCATTCCATTCCATTCCATTCCACATTCCATTCCACATTGTATTCCGTTCCATTCCACATTCCATTCCACATTACCTTACTTTCCATTCCTCGTTCCATTGCATTCCATTCCACATTCCTTTCAACATTCGTCTCCATTTCATTCCACATTCCAGTCCATTCCATTCAACATTACATTCCACATTATATTCCACATTCCATTCCACCTTTCATTCCATTCAATTACATGTTACTTTCCACATTCCATTCCATTCCATTACATATTCCAGTCCATATTCCGTTCAATATCATTCCACATTCCTTTCCACATTCCATTCCATTTCATTGAACATCAAATTCCATTGCATTCCACATTCCTCTCCACATTCCATTCCATTCCATTCAATTTCATTCCACATTCCTTTCTACTTCATTCCACATTCCATTCAATTCCATTCCATTGCACTCCACATTCCCTTCCACATTCCAATCTAGGTTTCATTCCATTCCATTCCACTTTCCATTCCATTCCATTACACATTCCATTCCTCATTACATATCACGTTCCATTCCATTCCATTCCACATTCCCTTGCATTCCATTAAACTCTCTATTCCATTCCGTTCCACATTCCACTCATTTCCACATTCCATTCGACATTACATTCCAGTTGCCATTCCATTCTATTCCATGTTCCATTCCACTTTCCATTCCATGTTCCACTCCATTCCATTCCACTTTCCATTCCAAATTCCATTCCCTTATATTTCAAGTTCCCTTCCACATTCCATTCCATCTTCCATTCGACTTTCCATTACGCTCCATTCCACATTCCATTAGACACTCCACTCGACATTCCATTCCACATTCCATTCCACATTCAATTCCACATTTCATTCTACATACCATTCCCTTCCATTCCACATTCCATTCCACATTTCATTCTATATCCCATTCCATTCCATTCCACATTCCATTACAGATTCTATTCCATTCCATTCCTCATCCATTCCACATTCCATTCCATGTGCCATTCCGCATTCCATTCCACCTTCCATGCCTTTCAATTCCTCGATTCAGTCCACCTTCCATTACATTACATTCAACTTTACTTTCCACTTTCCAATCCACATTCCATTTCACATTCCATTCCACATTCCATTCCACATTCCATTCCACATTCCATTCCAGATTCCATTCCATTCCATTCCACATTCCATTCCACTTTCCACTCCACGTTCCATTCCACGTTCCATTCCACCTTCGATTCTATTCCATTTCTCGTTTCAGTCTGCATTCCATTGCATTACATTCCACTTTACTTTCCACATTCCATTCCACACTTCTTTCCGTTTCATTCCACATTCCATTCCACATTCCATTACATTCCAATCCATATTCCGTTGCACATTCCATTCCACGTTCCATCCACATTCCATTCCATTTCATTCCACTTACCTTTCCAGATTCCATTCCACATTCCATTCCATTATATTCCACATTCCATTCCACATTCCATTCCATTCCCTTCCACGTTTCATTCAACTTTCCATTCCATTAAATTTCACGTTCCATTCCATATTCCATTCCACATTCCATTCCACATTCCATTTCACGTTCCATTCAGCGTTCCATTCCACATTAAATTCCACCATACATTCCACGTTCCTTTCCACATTCCATTCCATTCCATTCGATTCCACTCCACATTCCATTCCACTTTCCTTTCCACATTCCATTCCGCGTTCCAATCCACATTCCTTTCCACGTTCCTTTTTACGTTTCAGTCCACATTCCATTCCATTGCTATCCACTCTCCTTTCCACATTCCATTCCACTTTCCATTCCACATTCCATACCAGATTCCATTCCACACACAATTCCACATTCCATTATACGTTACATTCCACATTCCATTTCACGTTCCATTCCACGTCATATTCCCTTCCATTCCTCGTTTTAGTCCACATTCCATTCCATTCCATTCCACATTCCATTCCACATTCCATTCCAAATTACATTCCCTTCCATTCCACATTCCATTCCATATTACATTCCATTCCATTCGACATTCCGTTGCCCATTCCATTCCACGTTCCATTCCACATTCCATTGCACATTCCATTCCATTCATTTCCACGTTCAGTTCCACGTTCCATTCCATTCCATTCAACTTTCCTTTCCATATTCCATTGAACATGCCATTCCACGTTCCATTCCATTTTCCATTCCACGTTCCATTCCACACTCCACTCGACATTCCTTTACACATTCCATTCCAAATTTCATTCTATATCCCATTCCATTCCATTCCACAGTCCATTCCAAATTCCATTCCACATTGCATTCCAGATTCCATTCCATTCCATTAAACATTACATTCCACATTACATTACACGTTTCCTTCCACTTTCCATTCCATGTTCCATTCCACTTTCCATTCCTTTCCATTCCTCGTTTCAGTCCACATTCCATTCCATTGCTATCCACTCTCCTTTCCACATTCCATTCCACTTTCCATTCCACATTCCATACCAGATTCCATTCCACACACAATTCCACATTCCATTATACGTTACATTCCACATTCCATTTCACGTTCCATTCCACGTCATATTCCCTTCCATTCCTCGTTTTAGTCCACATTCCATTCCATTCCATTCCACATTCCATTCCACATTCCATTCCAAATTACATTCCCTTCCATTCCACATTCCATTCCATATTACATTCCATTCCATTCGACATTCCGTTGCCCATTCCATTCCACGTTCCATTCCACATTCCATTCCATTCCACTTTCCTTTCCAGATTCCATTTCACTTTGCATTCCATTCCATTCCACATTCCATTCCACATTCCATTCCGTTACATGCTACGTTCCGTTCAACATTCCATTAAATTCAATTTCACGTTCCATTCCATATTCCATTCCACATTCCATTTCACGTTCCATTCCACGATCTATTCCACAATCAATTCCACGGTTCGTTGCATGTTCCATTCCACATTCCATTCCATTCCATCCATTCCACTCCGCATTCCCTTCCACATTCCATTCCACATTCGATTTCACGTTCCATTCCACATTCCTTTCTACGTTCCATTCTGCCTTCCATTCCACATTCCATTCCATTCCTTTCGACGTTCAATTCCACATTCCATTCCATTCCATTCAACTTTCCATTCCATATTCCATTGAACATCACATTCCACGTTCCATTCCATGTTCCATTCCACGTTCCATTCCACATTCCATTCCATTCCATTCAACTTTCTCTTCCACATTCCATTCCACATTCCATTCCACATTATATTCTGTTCCATTCCACATTCCATTAAACATTTCGTTCCACATTCCATTCCACATTGCATTTCATTCCATTCCACAATCCATTCCAAAGTCCACTCTACTCCATTCCACATTCATTTCCACATTCCATTCCACATTATATTCCACAGTCCATTCCAAATTGCATTATACATTCAATTCCACATTCCATTCTCATTCCATTGCATTTCTTTCTACTTTCCATTCCACATTCCTTTGCATTCCAATTCACATGTCATTCCACATTCCATTCCATTCCATTCCATTCCACATTCCATTAAACATTCTATTCCTTATTCCATTCCACAGTCCATTCCATTCCATTCCAAATTCCATTCCATTCCAATCAACATTACATTCCACATTTCGTTCCATTCCATTCCACATTTCATTCCACATTCCATTCCACATTTCATTCCACATTCCATTCCATTCCATTCCACATTTCATTCTACATTCCATTCCACATTCCATTCCACTTTCCATTCCACATTCCCTTCCATTCCATTCCTGTCCATACCACATTAAATTCCACATTAAATTCCACATTCCACTTTCCATTCCATGTTCCATTCCATTCCATTCCACAATGCATTCCATTCCATTCCATTCCGCTTTCCATTCCATTCCATTCCACATTCTTTTCCAGATTCCCTTCCATTCCTCTCCACATTCAATTCCATATTCCATTCCATTCCATTCCACATTTCATTCCATTCCATTCCACGTTCCATACCATGATCCATTCCACATTCCATTCCACGTTCCTTTCCACATTCCATACCATCCCATTCTACATTGCATTCCATTTTCCATTCCATTGCATTCCATATTCCTTACCATAGCATTCATTCCATTCCGCTTTCCATTCTATTGCATTCCACATTCTACTCCACATTCCATTCCATTCCATTCCACTTTCCATGCCACATTCCATTCCATTCCATTGAAAATTCCATTTTACATTCCATTGCATATTCCATTCCGTTCTATTCCACATTCCATACACATTCCTTTCCACATTCCATTCCGAATTCCATTCCATTGCATTCCATTCCAAATCCATTTCACATTCCATTCCATTACATTCCAAGTTCCAGTCCACATTCCATTCCACATTCCATTACAGATTCTATTCCATCCCATTCCACATTCCATTCC
The DNA here is from genome assembly GCF_028885625.2 of Pongo pygmaeus. Classification (NCBI taxonomy): domain Eukaryota; kingdom Metazoa; phylum Chordata; class Mammalia; order Primates; family Hominidae; genus Pongo; species Pongo pygmaeus. The sequence continues at coordinate 4,077,554 of NC_085931.1, forward strand.
ATGTTCCATTGCACCTTCCATTCCACCTTCCATTCTATTCCATTTCTTGTTTCAGTCCACTTTCCATTGCATTACATTCCACTTTCCTTTCCACATTCCATTCCACATTCCATTCCACACTACCTTCCTTTCCTTTCCACCTTCCATACCACATGCCATTCCATTCCAATCCATATTCCGTTGCACATTCCATTCCACGTTCCATTCCACATTCCATTCCATTTCATTCCACTTTCCTTTCCAAATTTCATTCCACGTTCCATTCCATTATATTCCACATTCATTTCCACATTCCATTCCATTCCATTCCACTTTCCATTCAACATTCCATTCCATTAAATTTCACGTTCCATTCCATATTCCATTCCACATTACTTTCCACATTCCATTTCATGTTCCATTCCACGTTCCATTCCACATTAAATTCCACCATACATTGCACGTTCCATTGCACATTCCATTCCATTCCATTCCATTCCATTCCACTCCACATTCCCTTCCACATTCCATTCCACATTTCATTCCACGTTCCATTCCACATTCCTTTCCATGTTCCATTCTACTTTGCATTCCACATTCCATTACATTCCTTTCCACGTTCTGTTCCACGTTCCATTCCATTCCATTCAACTTTTCATTCCATATTCCATTGAACATCACATTCTACATTCCATTCCATGTTCCATTCCATGTTCCATTCCACATTATATTCTATTCCATTCAATATTCCCTTCCACATTCCATTCCACAGTCCATTCCACAGTCCATTCCACATTCCTTTCCACATTCCTTTCCAGATTCCATTCCATTCCATTAAACATTCCATTCCACATTACATTACACGTTTCATTCCACATTCCATTCTATGTTCCATTCCACCATCCATTCCATTCCTTTCCTCGTTTCAGTCCACATTCCATTCCATTGCATTTCACTCTCCTTTCCACATTCCTTTCCACATTCCATTCCACATTCCATTCCAAATTGCATACCAGATTCCATTATATTCCACTCCAAATAATATTTCAAATTCCATTCCACATTCCATTCCACCTTCCATTCCATTCCATTCCTCGTTTTAGTCCACTTTCCATTCCATTACATTCCGCATTCCATTCCACATTCCATTCCACATTACATTCCGTTCCATTCCACATTCCATTCCATATTACATTCCATTCCATTCCACATTCTGTTGCACATTCCATTCCACGTTCCATTCCACATTCCATTCAACTTTCCTTTCCAGATTCCTTTCCACTTTGCATTCCATTACATTCCACTTTCCATTCCACATTCTATTCCATTTCATTCTACGTTCCATTCAACATTCCATTGCATTCAATTTCACTTTCCATTCCACATTCCATTCCACATTCCATTTCACATTCCATTCCACGATCCATTCCACATTCAATTCTACGATACATTGCACGTTCCAATCCACATTCCATTCCATTCCATTCCATTGCACTCCACATTCCCTTCCACATTCCATTCCACATTCGATTTCACGCAGCACTCCACATTCCTTTCCACGTCCCATTCTACCTTCCATTGAACATTGGTTTCAATTCCTTTCGACGTTCAATTACTCGTTCAATTCCATTCCATTCAACTTTCCATTCCATATTCCTTTGAACATCACATTCCACAATCCATTTCATGTTCCATTGCACGTTCCATTCCACATTCCATTCCATTCCTTTCCACTTTCCTTCCACATTCCATTCCACATTCCATTCCACATTATATTCCGTTCCATTCCATATTCCATTCCACATTCCATTCCACATTCCATTCGACCTTCCACTCCATTCCTTTCCACTTTACATTAAACATTCCTTTCCACATTCCATTCCACATTGCATTCGATTCCATTCCACAATCCATTCCAAAGTCCATTCCATTCCATTCGACATTCCTTTCCACATTCCATTCCACATTCCTTTCCACAGTCCATTCCAGATTGCATTACACATTCAATTCCACATTCCATTCTCATTCCATTGCATTTCTTTCCACTTTCTATTCCACATTCCATTGCATTCCAATTCACGTGCCACTCCAAATTCCATTCCATTCCATTCCATTCCATTCCACATTCCATTCAACATTCCATTCCACATTCCATTCCGCAGTCCATTCCATTCCGTCCCAAATTCCATTCCATTCCAATCAACATTCCATTCCAAATTTCTTTCCATTCCATTCCACATTCCATTCCGCAGTCCATTCCATTCCATTCCATTCCATTCCACATTCCATTCCATTCCATTCCATTCCATTCCATTCCATTCCATTCCACGTTCCATTCCCCTTTCCGTTAAATTCTATTCCACATTCCATTCCACATTCCAGTCCATTCCATTCCACATTCCATTCCATTCCAAAACACATTTCATTTCACAATTAATTCCGTTCCATTCCACATTCCATTCCACATTCCATTTCATTCCATTCCACATTCCATTCCATTCCATTCCATTCCACGTTCCATTCCACATTCCATTCCACATTCCATTTTATTCCATTCCACATTCCACTCCATTCCATTCCATTCCACGTTGCATTGCGTGTTCCCTTCCACATTCCATTCCATTCCTTTCCACGTTCCATTCCACACTCAATACCACATTCCATTCTACCTTTCATTCCGTTCCATTGCACATTCCATTCCACATTGCATGCCACGTTGAATTCCACATTATTTTCTATATTCCTTTCCAGGTTCCAGTCTATGTTTCATTCCATTCCATTTCACGTTCCATTCTACATTCTATTAAACGATCCATTCCATTCCATTCCACTTTCCATTCCACGTTCCATTCAATATTCTTTTGCATTCCATTCCAACTTCCATTCCGCACTCCATTCCACATTCCATTCTGCCTTCCAATCCGGTCCAGTCCACATTCCATTATACAATCCATTCCACATTCCATTCCACGTTCCATTCCACATTCCATTAAAGTCCATTCCACATTCCATTCCACCTTCCATTCCGCATTCCACTCCATTCCATTCCATTCCATTCTATTCCACATTCCAATACATTCCATTCCACATTTCATTCCACATTCCATTCCATTCCATTCCACATTTCATTCCACATTCCATTGCAGATTCCATTCCACTTTCCAGTCCACATTCCCTTCCATTCCGTTCCTGTCCATTCCACATTAAATTCCACATTCCACATTCCATTCCACGTTCCATTCCGTGTTCCATTCCATTTCATTCCACCTTGCATTCCATGCCATTCCACTTTTCATAGCATTCCATTCCATTCCATTCCACTTTCCATAGCATACCATTCCATTCCATTCCACATTCCATTCCATTTTTTCCACATTCTATTCCAGATTCCATTCCATTCCTCTCCACATTCAATTCTATATTCCTTTCCATTCCATTCCAAATTTGTTTCCATTCCATTCCACGTTCCATTCCACGATCCATTCCACGTTCCATTCCATGTTCCATTCCACATTCCATACCAATCCATTCTACATTGCATTCCATTTTCCATTCCATTGCATGCCATATTCATTACCATTGCACTCATACCATTTCGCATTCAATTCCATTCCATTCCACATTCTATTCCTCATACCATTCCATTCCACTCCACATTCCATGCCACATTCCATTCCATTCCATTCAAAATTCCATTTCACATTCCATTCCACTTTCCATTCCTTTCTATTGCACATTCCAAAACACATTCCTTTCCACATTCCATTCCACATTCCATTCCATTCCATTCCATTCCACATACATTCCACATTCCATTCCATTCCATTCCACGTTTCAGTCCACATTCCATTCTACATTCCATCCCACGTTCCTTTTCATTGCATTCCACGATCCATTTCTCGTTCCATTCGACAATCCTTTCCACATTTCTTTACATTCCATTCCACGTTCCACTCTACTTTCCATTCCATTCCATTCCACTTTCCATTCCACTTTCCATTGCATTTTCCATTCCACGTTCCATTCCAAATTTCATTCCATGTTCCATTGCACGTTCCATTCCACGTTTCATTCCTTTCCATTCCACGTTTCATTCCACATTCCATTCCATTGCATTCCACGACCCATTCCACCTTCCATTCCAAATTTCATTCCACATTGCATTCTGTTCCATAACACGTTCCACTGCACATTCCATTCCACATTCTATTCCACATAACAGTCCGCTTTACATTCCATTCCATTCCACATTCCATTCCACATTAAATTCCATTGCATACCACATTTAGTTTCACGTTGCATTCCGCATTCCCTTCCACATCCCGTTACACATCCCATTCCATATTCCCTTCCACATTCCATTCCATTCCATTCCACACTCAATTCAAAATTCCATTCCATTCAATTCCACATTCTATTGCACATTGCATTCCACATTCCATTCCATTCCTTTCCACATTCCATTAGACATTCCATTCCATTCCATTCCACATCCCATTCCACTTTCCATTGCATTCTATTCCACATTCCCTTCCTCAGTCCATTACATTTCATTCCAGATTCCATTCCACCTTCCATTCCATTCCATTCCACATTCCATTCCACATTCCATTCCACAATCCATTCCAATGCTTTCCACATTACTTTCTGCATTCCATTCCACATTCCCTTCCACATTCCATTCCATTCCTTTCCACATTCCATTCCACATAACATTCCACATTCCCTTCCACATTCCATTCCATTCCATTACACATTCCGTTCCACATTCCATTCCATTCCATTCCACATTACATTCCACATTCGATTCCAATTTCCCTTCCACATTCCATTCCATTCCTTTCCAAATTCCCTACCACATTGCAATCCATTACCTTCCACCTTCCATTCTACATTCGATTACATTCCTTTCCACATTCCACTCCATTCCATTCCACATTCCTTTCCACATTCCATTCCACCTTCTATTCCGTTCCTTTCCACGTTTCATTCCACCTTCCATTCCACATTCCATTCGACTTGCCTTTCCACTCCATTCCACGTTCCATTCCAACTTCCATTGCAAATTCCTTTCCAATGCCTAACATTCCAGTCCTCATTCCATTCCATTCCATTCCCCATTCCATTCCATTACTTTTCTCATTCCTTTCTTTTCCATTCAACATTCCATTTCACATTCCATTCCACTTTCTATTCCACATTCCGTTTCCCATTCAAATCCACTTTCCATTCAATTGCACTCTACTTTCCATTCGACGTTCCCTTCCACATTTCATTGCACGTTCCATTCCATTAGATTCCATGTTCCATTCCCTGTTCCATTCCATTCCATTCCACACTGCATTACACATTCCATTCCACATTCCATTGCATTCCATTCCACATTCCATTCCACTTTTCATCCCACTATCCATTCGATTTCCTTCCATGTTCGATTCCACATTCCATTCCATTCCATTCCACTTTCCCTTCCACATTCCATTCCACATTCCATTCTTCATTTCATTCTGTTCCATTCCACATTCCATTCCACATTCCACTCCATTCCGTTCCACATTCCATTCCATTACACTCCATGTTTCATTCCACATTCCCTTCCATTACATTACACATTCTATACCAATTTCCATTCCAATCAATTATACGTTCCATTCCACGTTTCATTCCACATTCCGTTCCACAATCCATTTCGCATTCCAATCCATTCCATTCCACAATCCATTCCATATTCCATTCCATTCCATTCCACATTCCATTCTCATTTCAATGCATTTCATTCCACATTCTATTCCACATTCCATTCCATTCCACATTTCATACCACATTCCATTCCATTCCATTCCACACTCCATTCCACATTCCATTCCTCTTTCCATTCCATGATCCATTCCACGTTCCATTCCACGTTCCATTCCATTCCATTTCACGTTCCATTTCATTCCGTTCCACATTCCATTCCACTTTCCATTTCACATTCCCTATCACATTCCATTTCATTTTCCTTTCCTTTCCCTTCCATTCCATTACACATTCCTTTCCATTCCATTGCTCATTCCATTCCATTCCATTCCGTGATCCATTCCACATTCCATTCCTCTTTTCATTCCATTCCATTCTATTCTACATTCCATTCTATTCCATTAAACTATCCATTCCGCGTACCATTCCACATTCCATTCCATGTTCCATTCCATTCCATTCCACTTTCCAAATCATTCCATTTAAAATTCCAATCCATTCCATTCCACATTCTACCACATTCCATTCCAAGTTGCTTTCCATTCCGTTCCACGTCACATTCCGCATTCCATTCCATATTACATTCGACGTTCCATTCCAATCTATTCCACGTTCCTTTCCATTCCATTCCACGTTCCATTCCAATTTCCATTCCACATTCCATTCCACATTCCATTTCACGTTGCATTCCATTCCATTCCACATTGTATTCCACGTTCCATTCCATTCCATTCCACATTCCATTGCATTCCATTCCACATTCCATTCCATCCCATTTCACATTCCATTCCATTACCTTCTATTCCATATTCCATTACATTACAGTCAACATTACATTCCATTCCACATTCCATTCCACATGCCATTCCACATTCCATTCCACATTCCATTGCACTTTCCATTCCATTCCATTCCACTTTCCATTCTATTCCATTGCACTTTCCATTCCATTCAATTCCACATTTCACTCCATTCCATTGCATTCCACATTCTATTCCATTCCATTCCGAATTGCATTCCATCCCATTCCGTTTTATTCCACATTCCATTCAATTCCATTCCACTTTCCATTCCACATTCAATTCCACATTCTTTACCACGTTCCATTCCATTTCATTCCACATTCCATTCAATTCCATTCCACATTCCATTCCACGTTCTCTTGCATTCCGTTGCACATTTCATTCCATTCCACTCCATTCCACATTCCTTTCCATGCCATTCCTCATTCAATTTCACTTTCTTTTCCATGTTTCATTCCATTCTATAGCAGATTCCATTCCATTTCATTCCTCATTTCATTCCATTCGATTGCATTCCACATTCCCTTCTATTCCATTCACATTCCATTCCATTCCACATTCCATTTCACATTACATTCCACATTCCAATCCTTTGCATTTCATATTCCATTCCCGTCCATTCCACTTTCCTTTCCTCATTCCATTCCAAATTCCATTCCACATTCAATTCCACATTCCGTTCCACATTCCATTCCACATTCCATTCCACATTCCATTCGATTTCATTTCATTCCACATTGCATTCCTTTCCATTCCACCTTACATTCCACATTCCTGTCCACATTTCTTTCCAAGTTCCATTCCATGTTGAATTCCATTCATTCCACATTCCATTCCATTCCACATTCCATTCCATGTTCCATTCCACATTCCAATTCACATCCCATTACGCGTTCCGTTCCACTCCATTCCACGTTCCATTAAGCATCCCATTGCACATTCCATTACACGTTCCATTCCACTTCCCATTCCACATTCCATTTCACTTCCCATTCCTTTTCATTCCACGTTCCGTTTCATTCCATTCTATGATCCATTTCATTCCATTCCACATTCCATTGTACTTTCAATTACACATTTCATTCCACATTCCATTGCATTCCAATCCACATTGCATTCCTTTCCATTCCACGTTCCATTCCGTTCCACATTCCATTACATTGCATTCCACATTCCATTTCGTTGCATTCCACATTCCATTCCACATTGCATTACAATCCATTCCATTCCAATTTCCATTCCACATTCCTTTCCACATGCCTTTCCCCGTTCCATTTCATTCCACTCCACATTACATATTATTCCGTGCCATTCCACATTGCATTCCATTCCATTCCACATTCCATTCCATTCCATTCCACATTGAATTCGATGTTGCATTCCACATTCCATTCCATTCCATTCCACATTCCATTCCATTCCATTCCACATTCAGTTACATTCCATTCCACATTCCATTCAACATTCCATTTCACATTCCATTCCACATTCCATTCCATTCCTTTCCACATTCCATTCCCCATTCCATTTAACGTTCCGTTCGTTTCCATTCCACGTTCCATTCCACGTGCCATTCCATTTCACTCCACGTTCTATTCCACAGTCATTTCCATTCCATTCCACATTCCGCTTAACTTTCCATTCGACATTCCATTCCATTGCATTCGACATTCCATTCCATTCCATTCCACATTCCATTCCACTTTCCATTCCACATTCCATTCCACTTTCCATTCCATTCCATTCCACGTTTCATTCAACATTCCTTTCCACATTTCATTCCATTCCATTCCAGTTTCCTTTCCACGTTCACTTCCATGTTCCATTCCATTAAATTCCACATTCCATTTCACATTCCATTCCATTCCATTCCACGTTCATTCCACATTCCATTCCATTCCATTCCACAATCCATTTCACATTCCATTCCGTTCTATTCCACATTCTTTCCGCATTCCATTTCAAATTCCATTCCACATTCCATTCCATTCCATTCCACATTCCATTTCACATTCCATTCCATTCCTTTCCACATTGCATTCCACATTCCATTAAACGTTCCATTCCTCTCCATTCCACGTTCCATCACACGTTCCATTCCACGTCCCATTTCTTTATATTCCACGTTCAGTTCCACAGTCAATTCTATTCCATTTCACTTTCCTTGCTACATTCCATTCCACATTCTATTCCACGTTTCTTTCCGTCAATTCCACATTCGATTCCACACTCCATCCCACATTCCATTCCACATTCTATTCCATTCCATTCCGCATTCCATTCCACACTACATTCCACATTCCATTGCACATTCCACTCCGTTCCATTCCACATTCCTTTGCAGATTACATTCTACATTCCATTCCACATACCATTCCATTCCATTCCACATTCCATTCCATTCCTTTCCAGATTCCATTTCACATTCCGTTCCACAATCCATTCGAAATTCAATGGCACACTCCATTCCACTTTCCATTCCACATTCCATTTGATTCTTTCCATTCCAAATACCTTTCCAGATTCCGTCCCCCATTCCATTCCACATCCCATTTCATTCCATTCCACATTCCATTCCATTCCATTCCACTTTCTTTTCCACTTTCCAATCCATTCCATTCCACATTCCGTTCCATTCCATTCCATGCTAAATTCCATGTTCTTGTCCCCGTTTCATTCCACGTTCCATACCACATTCCATTCCATTGCATTCCATGTTGCATTCCATTCCATTCCACTTTCCATTCCATTACATTTCACATTCCATTCCACATTCCATTCCACATTCAATTTCACATTCCATTCCACATTACATTCCACAATCCTTTCCACATTCAATTCCACATTCCATTCCTTTCCATTCCACATTCATTTCCACATTTCATTCCACATTCCATTCCGTTTCATTCCACACACCATTCCACTTTCCATTCCATTCCATTTCACGTTCCATTCCGTTGAATTCCACATTCCGTTCCACATTAAATTCCACATTCCATTCCACATTCTGTCCCACATTCAGTTCTACATTCCATTCCATTCCATTCCACACTCCATTCCAATTCATTCCACATTCCATTCCACATTCCATTCCACTCGGTTCCACATTCCAATACATTCCATTTCACATTCCATTCCATTCCATTCCACATTCGTTTCCACATTGCATTCCACCGACCATTACACATTCCAATCCGCATTCCATTCCCCATTCCAATCCATTCCATTTCACTTTCCATTCCGCTCCATTCCACATTCCTTTCCACATTCCATTCCACATTCCATTGCACATTCCATTCCACATTCCATTGCACATTCCATTCCACATTCCGTTCCACATTCCATTCCACTTTCCATTCCATTTCATTCCATTCCACATTCCTTTCCTTTCCATTCCACTTTACATTCCACGTTCCTGTCCGCGTTCCTTTCCAAGTTCCATTCCACGTTGCATTCCATTGCATTCCACGTTCCATTCCATGTTCCATTCCACATTCCAATTCACATTCCATTACACGTTCCATTCCGTTGCAGTCTGCGATCCATTCCACATTCCATTCCTTTCCATTCCACGTTCCATTTCATTCCATTCCATGATCCATTTCTTTCCATTCTACATTCCATTATACATTCCATTTCACATTCCATTCCATATTCCATTCCATTCTAATCCACATTGCATTCCTTTCCATTCCACGTTCCATTCCGTTCCACACTCCATTCCATTCCATTCCACATTCCATTTCATTGCATTCCACATTCCACTCCACATTGCATTACAATCCATGCCATTCCACTTTCCATTCCACATTCCATTCCACATTCCATTCCCCGTTCCATTCCATTCCATTCCGCATTCCATACTATTCTCTGCCATTCCAAATTTCATTACTTTCCATTCCACATTCAATTCCATTCCATTCCACATTGCATTCGACATTGCATTCCACATTCCATTCCATTCCTTTCGAGATTCCATTCCATTCCATTCCACATTCAGTTCCATTCCATTCCACATTCCATTCAACATTTCATTTCATTCCATTCCACATTCCATTCCATTCCATTACACATTCCATTCCATTCCATTCCACATCCGATAATTTTCCATGCTACATTCCATTCAGCATTCAATTCCACGTCCCATTCTACATTCCATTTCACTTTCCATTGCACGTTTCATTCCATTCTATTCCACATTCCATTCCATTCCATTCCACGTTCCATTTCCTACCATTCAATTCCATTCCACATTTCATAACATTCCATTCCATTCCATATTCCATTCCTTTCCTTGACACTTTCCATTGAATTCCATTCCACATTCCATTCCATTTCAGTCCATTCCATTCCACATTCCATTGCACATTACATTCCCTTCCATTCCATATTCCATTGCATTCCATTCCATAATTCATTCCACGTTCCATTCCACGTTCCATTCCTTGTTCCATTCCTCGTTCAATTCCACGTTACTTTCCATGTTCCCTTCCATTCCATTCCAGATTCCACTGCACATTACACTCCATTCCATACCATAAACTTACATTCCATTCCACATTCCATTCCACCTTCCATTCCATTCCATTCCACTTTCCATTCTGCATTCCATTAAATTCCATTCCACATTCTATTCCATTCCATTCCACTTTCCATTACTTTCCATTCCACATTCCATTCCTCATTCAATTCCACTTTGCATTCCACATTTCATTCCACATTCCATCCCACGTTCCTTTCTATTCCATTCCTCGTTCCATTCCATTCCACATTCCATTCCACATTCAATTCCGCTTACCATTCCATATCATTCCACGTTCCATTCCACGTACCATTCCATTCTATTCCACGTTCCATTTCACATTACATTATGTTCCATTCCACATTCCATTCCACATACCATTCCACATTCCATTCCACAATCCATTCCACATCACATTGCATTCCAGTCCACTTTCGATTCCACATTCCACTCCATTCCACTCCAAATTCCTTTCCATTTCAATCCACTTCCCATTCCACATTCCATTCCATTCTCTTCCATATTCTATTCCACATTCCGTTCAACATTCCATTCCATTCCATTGCACGTTGTATTCCACAATCCATTCCGTTCCATTCCTCGTTCTATTCCACGTTCCATTCCACATTCTTTCCCACATTCCATTCCATTCCATTCCGGTTTCCATTGCCGGTTCCACTCCACATTCCATTCCACATTCCATTCCACCTTCCATTAAATTCCAAATTCCATTGCATTCCATTCCATTCCACATTCCATTCCACATTGCATTCCATTACATTCTATTAAATTGCATTCCATTCCACATTCGAATCCCTTTCAATCCTCTCCACATTCAATTCCATTCCATTCCACCTTCTATTCTATTCCATTCCACATTACAATCCATTTCATTGCACATTCCATTCCATTCCATGCCATTCTATTCCACATCCCATACAATTCCGCTGCATTCCACATTACATTCCTTTCCATTACACATTCCATTCTATTCCATTTCACATTCCATTCCATTCCATTCCACATTCCATTCCCATCCATACCACCTTCCTTTCCATGGTCCATTCCACATTACCTTACATTTCATTCTATTCCATTGCACTCCCTTCCACATTCCGTTCCACATTCCATCGCTTTCCTGTCCACATTCAGGTCCACATTTCATTCCACATGCCATTCTACTCCATTCCACATTCCATTCCACGTTCCATTTAATATTCCCTTCCGTTCCATTGCTTTCCACAATCCGTTCCACATTCCAATGCATTCCAGTAAACATTCCATTCCACATTGCATTCCGTTCCATTCCTCATTCCATTCAATACCAATCCACTTTCCATTCCACGTTTCATTCTGTTCCATTCCACATTCCATTCCACATTCCTTTCCATATTCCATTAAATTCCATTCCACAATCCATTCCACATTCCATTACATTCCCTTCCACATTCCATTCCACGTTCCATTCCGCATTCCATTCCACATTCCATTCCACTTTGCCTTTCATTCTGTTCCATGCTGCATTCCAGGTTCCATTTCTTACAATTCCTCGTTCCATTACAAGTTCCATTGCACATTACATTGTACCTTCCATTCCACATTACATTCCACGTTCCATTACACTTTCCATTCAACGTTCCATTCCACGTTCCATTCCATACTATTCCACGTTCCATTCCACATTCCATTCCTTTCCTTTTCACGGTCCATTCCAAATTACATTCCCCATTCCATTCCACATCCCTTTCCATTCCATTCCACGTTCCATTCCATTACATTCCACATTGCATTTCACGTTCCATTTCACATTCCATTACTCAATCCACTCCATTCCATTCGATAATCTATTCCATTTCACTACACATTCCCCTCCACATTCCATTCCATTCAATTCCATGTTCCATTCCACACCATTCCGTATTCCATTCAACCTTCCATTTATTATTCCATTCGACATTCCATTCCATTCCATTCCGCATTCCATTCCACATTGCATTCCACTTTCCATTCCACATTCCCTTCCATTCTATTCCACATTCCTTTCCACATTAGATACCACATTGCATTCCATTCCATTTCCCATTCCATTCCAGATTCCATTCCACATTGCACTCTATTCCATTCCATTTTCCATTCCACATACCATTCCACATTACATTTCACATTAGATTACTTTCCATTCCACATTCCATTCCACATTCCATTTCTTTCCATTCCACATTCCATTCCACATTCTGCTCAACATTCCATTCCACATTCCATTCCATTCCATTCCACATTCCATTCCACTTTCCATTCCATTCCACTCCACATTCCAATCCACGTTCCATTCTGTCCATTCCTCACTCCATTCCACATTACTTTCCACATTCCATTCTGTTCCATCACACATTCGAATCCACATTCCATTCCACATTCCATTGCACATTCCATTCCGTTCCATTCCATATTCCTTTCTTCGTTACATTCCTCATTCCATTCCACATTCCACTAAATTCCGTTCCACATTGCATTCCACAACACACTACATTCCATTCCACATTCCATTCCATTCTGTTCCACATTCCTTCCACATTCCATTCCACTTTCCATTCCATTCAATGTCAGATTCCAGTGCACATTCCATTCCACATTGCATTCCACAATCCATTCCACATTCCATTCCACATTCCATTCCATTTTATTCCACATTCCTTTCCACTTTCCATTCAACATTCCATTCCATTCCATTTCCCCTTTCCATTCCACATTCCATTCCACATTCCATTCCACATTCCTTCCCACGTTCCATTCCACGTTTCATTCCATTCCATTCCATGTTCCATTCCACATTCCATTCCATTCAATTCCACGTTACATTTCACATTCCATGCCTCATTCCATTCCACATTCCTTTCCATTCAATTCCTCATTCCATTCCACGTCCCATTCCATGTACCATTCCACGTTCCATTCCACGTACCATTCCACATTCCATTCCACGTTACATTATATTCCATTCCACTTTCCTTTAAAAGTTCCATTCCATGTACCATTCCACGTTCCATTCCACGTACCATTCCACATTCCATTCCACATTACATTATATTCCATTCCACTTTCCTTTAAAAGTTCCATTCCACATTCCGTTCTACATTCCATTCCATTCCATTCCATTCCATTCCGCATTCCATTCAACATTCGTTTCCACATTTCATTCAATTCCATTCCAATTTCCTTTCCACGTTCCATTCCACCTTCCATTCCATTCGAAGTTCCTATCCATTCCATTCGACATTTCTTTCCATATTCCATTTCACATTCCATTCCACATTCCATTTGACACACCATTGCATTCCCTTACACATTCCGTTCTACAGTCCGTTGAATATTCCATTTCATTCCATTGCACATTCCATTCCACAATCCATTCCATTACTTTCCACATTCCATTCTACATTCCATTCTATTCGATTTCACATTCCCTTCCACGTTCCTTTCCAAGTTCCATTTCATTCCATTCCACATTCCATTCCACGTTCCGTTTCACATTCCATTTCACATTCCTTTTCACATTCCATTCCATTCCATTCCATTGCATTTTGCATTTTACATTCCGTTCCACATTCCTTTTCATTCCATTCCACATTCCTTTCCACATTCCAATCCATTCCATTCCACATTCCATTCCATTCCACATTACTTTCCAAATTCTATTCCACATTACAATCCATTCCATTCCGCTTTCCATTCCACATTCTATTCCACATTCCACTCCACATTCCATTTCATTCCATTTCATGTTCTCTTCGACATTCCATTCCACATTCCTTTCCAGATTCCATTCCACATTTCATTCCACATTTCTTTGCATTCCATTCAACATTCCATTCCACTATCCTTTCCACATTCCATTTCACATTCCATTCCACATTCCATTCCATTCCATTCCACTTTTCATTCCATTCCATTTTCCCTTCCACGTTCCATTCCACGTTTCACACCACGTTCCATTTCATTCCATTCCATGTTCCATTCCACTTTCCATTCCATTCCATTCCACTTTCCATTCCACATTTCATTCCATATTACATTCCTTTCCATTCCACATTTCATTCCACATTCCATTCCACTATCCAATCAAGATTGCATTCTACATTCTATTCCATTCCATTCTACATTCCATGCCATTGCATTCCATTCTATTCCACATTCCATTCTATTACATTCCACATTCCATTGCACATGCCACTCCACATTCTAATCAATGTTCCATTCCATTCCATTGCACATTCTATTCCATTCCATTCCATTCGACATTCTATTCCATTCCATTCGACATTCCATTCCATTTAATTCCACATTTCATTCCATTCCGTTGCATTCCACATTCCATTCCATTCCATTCCGCATTCCATTCCATTGCCTTCGATTCTATTCCCCATTCCATTCCATTCCATTCTATTCCACATTCCATTCTATTACATTCCACATTCCATTCAATTACTTTCCACATTCCATTCCACATTCCATTCCACTTTCTATTCCACATGGTATTCCATACTATTCCACATTCTATTCCATTACTTTCTACATTCCATTCCATTCAATTATACATTCCATTCCATTCCATTGCATTCCGCATTCCATTCCACTCAATTCTGCATCCTATTCCTTTCCATTCCATTCTATTCCACATTCCATTCCATTCCACTCCACATTCCATTCCATTCCATTCCATTCCACATTCCCTTCCACTTTCTTTTCCACGTTCCACTGCATTCCATTCCATTCCATTCTATTCCACATCCCACTGTTCATTTCATTGCTTTCCTTTCAACATTCCATTCCACATTCCATTCCACATTTCATTCCACTTTCCATTCCACGTTACATTCCACGTTCCTTTCTCGGTCCATTCCACGTTCCATTGTATTCCATTCCACATTCCACTGCACATTTCAATCCATTCCATTCCACATTCCATTCCACATTCGATTTCACATTCTATTCCACATTCCAATCCATTCCATTCCACATTCCTTTCCAATTTCCGTTTCATGTTTCATTGCACGTTCCATTTCATTTCTTTCCACATTCCTTTTCATTCCATTCCACTTTCCATTCCACATTCCATTCCACATTCCATTTCACATTGCATTCCGCATTCCATTTAACTATCCATTCCATTCCACTCCATTCCTTTGCAGATTCCATTCCATTCCAATGCATATTCCATTCCATTCCATTTCACGTTCCATTCCATGCCACATTCCATTCCATTACGTTCCACTTTCCATTCCATTCCATTCCACATTCCATTCCCTTACATTCCACATTCCATTCCACATTTCATTCCATTCCATCCTATTCCATATTCCATTCCATTCCATATTCCATTCCATTTCATTCAACTTTACATTCCACATTCCATTCCACATTCTGGTCCACGTTCGATTCTAATCCATTCCACATTGCATTCCACATTGCATTCCACTCCCCATTACATTCCTTTCCACATTCCATTCCATTCCATTCCACATTCAATTCCATTCCATTCAATTTCACATTCCATTATATTACATTGCAATTCACATTCCAAGCCTTTACATTCCGCATTAAATTCAATTACATTCCATTCTATTCCATTTCATTCTATTCCATTTCAAATCCACTTTTCATTCCATTCCATTCTATTCCACAATCCGTTCCATTCCATTCCATATTCCATTCAATTACATTAAACCTTCCATTCCACACGGCATTCCACTTTCTATTCCAAGTTCCATTCCACATTGCATTCCATTCCATCCCACATTCCATTCCATTCCATCTCACGTTCCATTCCATGCCGTTCAACATTCTATTGCACGTTCCTTTCCATTCTATTCCACATTCCATTCCACGTTCCATTCCATTGCATTCCATCTTCCATTCCACATTCCATTAAACGGTCCATTCCATGATCCTTTCCACGATCCATTCCACATTCCATTCCATTCCATTCCGTTTTCCATACCGTTCCATTCCATTCCATTCCACAATCCATTCCATTCCGTTCCATATTTCATTCCATATTCCATTAAAAATTCCATTCCATTCCATTCCACATTCCATTCCATTCCACATTCCATTCCATTCTGCATTCCACATTTAGTTCAACATTCCACTCCTTTCAATTCCACATTCCCTTCCACACTCCATTCCACATTCCATTCCAATACTTTCCACATTCCTTTCCACATTCCTTTGCATTCCATTCCACATTCCATTCCACAGTCCATTCCTTTGAATTCCATATTCCATGCCTCTCTCCGTTCCATTCCATTCCACTTCCCATTCCACATTCCATTCCACAATATATTCCATTCCATTCCACAATACTTTCCACATTCCATTCCACATTGCATTCCACATTCCATTCCATTTTATTCTACATTCCATTCCACATCCCACTGCCTTTCATTCCACATTAGATTCCACATTCCATTCCATTCAATTCCATAATCCATTCCATTCCAATCCACTTTCCAGTCCGCATTCCATTCCATTGTATTCCACATTGTCTTCCACATTCCATTCCACATTCCATTCCATTCCATTGCACATTCCATTCCACAATACATTCCATTTCATTCGTTTTTCCATTCCACGTTCCATTCCACATTCCATTCCGTTTCATTCCAGGTTCCATTCCGCTTTCCCTTCCAAATTCCATTTCACATTGCATTCCACGATCCATTCCACATTCCATTCCACGTTCCATTCCATGGTCCATTCCACATTCCATTCCATTACACATTGCATTGCATTCCATTCCATTTCACATTCCATTCCACATTCCCTTCCATTTCATTCTATTCCATTGCATGCCATTCCACATTCCATTCCATTACAATCCTCTCCACATTCCAAAATACTCCATTCCACATTCTGTTGTATTCCATTCCACATTCCAATCCATTCCACTGCACATTCCATTCCATTCCATTCCATTTCTTTCCAGTTTCCATAGCATTCCATTGCATTACACATTCAATTCATTAAATTGCACGTTCCATTCCGTTCTATTCCACATTTCATTCCATTCCTTTCCACCTTCCATTCCACGGTACATTCCACAGTCCATTACATTTCATTCTGTTCCACTGCATTCCATTCCACATTCCATTGCATTCCATTGCACTACATATTCCATTCCACTCTGTTCCACATTACATTCTATTCCATTCCACATTCCATTCCATTCCATTGCACATTCCATTAAATTACATTCCATTCCATTCAACATTCCATACCTTTCCATGGCATTCCACATTCCATTACTTTCCAGTACATTTTCCATTCCGTTCCATTCTACATTCCATTCCATTCCACATTCTATTCCACCTTCCATTTCGTTCAATGCCACCTTCCCTTCCACATTCCATTCCATTCCACATTCAATTCCATTCCATTCCATAATCCATTTCGTTTTCCATTCCACATTCCTTTCCACTTTCCATTCCACATTCCATTCCATTCCATTCCATCTTCCATTCCACATTCCATTCCATTCCATTCCATTCAACATTCCATTCCACATTCCATTCCATTGCATTCCGTATTCCATTCCTTTGCATTCCACCATCCATTCCATTCCATTCCATTCCAATCCACTGCATTCCATTCCACATTCCATTCTATTCCATTCCACATTCTATTCCACGTTCAATTACACATTCCATTCCATTTACCATTCCACGTTCCATTCCACATATCATTCCATATTAAACTCAACATTCCATTCCAAATTCCATTCCATTCCGTTCCACATTGTATTCCATATTCCATTTCTTTCCATTCTGCATATCATTCCATTCCACTCCACGTTGCATTCCACATTCCATTCCACCGCTTTCCACATTCCATTCCACGTTCCATTATATTCCAATCCACATTCCATTCGAATATCCATTCCACATTCCATTCCACATGCCATTTCACATTCCATTCCATTCCATTCCACATTCCATTCCACATTCCATTTCATTCCATTCCACATTTCTTTCCACATTCCATTCCACATGCCATTTCACATTCCATTCCATTCCATTCCACATTCCATTTCATTCCATTTCAAATTCCATTCCACATTCCATTCCATTCCATTCCACATTCCATTCCATTTCATATCACATTCCATTCCATTCCATTCCATTCCATTCCATTCCACATTCCATTCTATTCCATTCCACATTCTTTTCCATGTTCCATTCCTCGTTCCATTCCACTGTCCAATCCACGTCCCATTTAACATTGCATTCCACATTAAATTCAACATTCCACTCCACATTCCATTCCATTTCATTCCACATTCCACTCCACATTCCATTCCATCCCATTCCACATTCCGTTCCATTCCATTTCTCATTCCATTCCGTTTAATTCCACATTCCTTTCCACATTCCATTCCACATTGCATTCCACATTCTGTTCCACATTCCTTCCCACTTTCCTTTCCACATGCCATTCCACATTGCATTAAACATTCTGTTCCACATTCCATTCCACATTCCATTCCATTCCATTCCACATTCCATTCCATTCCATTCCTTTCCATTCCACATTTCTTTTCACATTCCATTCCACATTCCTTTCAACATTCCATTCAACTTTCCATTCCACATTCCATTCCTTTCCATTTCACATTACATTCTGTTCCATTCCACATTCCTTTCCACATTCCATTCCACTTTCCACTCCACATTCCATTCCCCATTCTGTTCCACATTCCATTCCTCATTCCATTCCACATTGCATTCCATTTGATTCCACATTCCTTTCCATACCATTCCACGTTACATTCCATGTTTCTGCCCACATTCCTTTCCAAGCCACATCCCATGTTCCTGTCCACGTTCCATTTCACGTTCCTTTCCACGTTGCATTCCATTCCATTCCACGTTCCATTCCACATTCCAATCCACATTCCATTACACGTTCCATTCCATTCCATTCCACGGTCCGTTTCACGTTCCATTCCTTTCCATTCCACGTTCCATTCCGCATACCATTGCACATTCAATTCCATGATCCATTCGACGTTCCATTCCACGTTCCATTCCACATTACAATCCACATTCTATTCCAGGTTACATTCCATTGAATTCCACGGTCCATTCCACGTTTCATTCCATTTCATTCCACTTTCCATTCCGCATACCATTGCACATTCCATTCCAAGTTCTTTTCCACGTTCCATTCCGTGTTCCATTGCACATTCATTTCCATGTTCCATTCCACGTTCCATTCCATTCCATTATATATTCCACTGCACATTACTTTCCATTCCATCCCACATTCCACATCAGTAAATTCCATTCCATTCCACATTCCATTCCACTCCACATTCCATTCCATTCCATAACACATTCCATTCTGCATTTCATTGAATTCCATTCCATATTCCATTCCATTCCCTTCCGCATTCCATAGCCTTGCATTCCACCTTCCATTCCACATTCCATTCCACATTTCATTCCATTCCATTCCAGTTTCCATTCCACGTTCCATTCCACATTCCATTCCACATTCGATTCCACTTTACTTTCCATTCTATTCCACGTTCCATTCCATGATTCTTTCCATTCCATTGTACGTTCCCTTCCAAATTCAATACCGTGTTGCATTCCATTGCATTCCACGTTCCATTCCAAGTTACATTCCACTGTATTCCACATTCCATTTCACACTTCATTGCACATTCCATTGCACAATCTATTCCACATTCCGTTTCACATTCCATTCCAAGTTCCATTTCACATTCCATTCCACGTTCCATTCCACGGTCCATTCCACTTTCCATTGCACGTTGCATTCCACGTTCAATTCCACGTTCTGTTCCATTCCATTCCTCTTTCCATTCAAAATTCCATTCCACATTCCATTCCACATTACATCATGTTCCATTCCACATTCCATTCCACATACTATTTGGCATTCCAAACCGCATTCCATTCTAAATTCCATTCCATTCCATTCCACATTTCGTTCCACGTTTTATTCCATTGCATTCCACATTCCATTCCACAACCCATTCCACATTAAATTCCATTTCACTTCAGATTCCATTCCACATCCCATTGCATTGCATTCCACATTCGATTCCCCATTCGATTCTATTCCTTTCCACATTCCATTCCATTTCAATCCACTTTCCATTCCACATTCCATTCCATTTCAATCCACTTTCCATTCCACATTCCATTGCACTCTATTCCACATTCCATTCCACATTCCATTCCACAATCCCTACAATTCCATTCCTCTTTCCATTCCACTTTCCATTCCACGTTCCATTCCATTCCATTACAGATTCCACTGCACATTACTTTCCATTCCATCCCACATTCCGTACCATTAAATTCCTTTCCATTCCACATTCCATTCCACTCCACATTCCATTCCATTCCATAACACATTCCATTCTGCATTCCATTGAATTCCATTCAACATTCCATTCCATTGCATTCCATTCCGCATTCCATAACCTTCCATTCCACATTCCATTACACATTCCATTCCACGTTGCATTCCACCTTCCATTCCACATTCCATTCCACGTTCCATTCCATTCCATTCCATTTTCCATTCCACGTTCCATTCCACATTCCATTCCACATTCAATTCCATGTTACTTTCCATTCCATTCCACGTTCCATTCCATTATCCTTTACATTGCATTGTACGTTCCATTCCAAATTCAATACCGTGTTCCATTCCATTGCATTCCACGTTCCATTCCCAGTTCCATTCCACTCTATTCCGCGTTCCATTTCACACTTCATTGCACATTCCATTGCACAATCCATTCCACATTCCATTTAACATTCCATTCCACGTTCCATTCCACGTTTCATTCCACGTTGCATTCCACTTTCCATTGCTCGTTGCATTCCACGTTCCATTCCACGTTCAGTTACGTTCCATTCCATTCCACTTTCCATTCAAAATTGCATTCCACATTCCATTCCACATTACATCATGTTCCATTCTACATTCCATTCCACATACCATTCAGTATTCCAAACCGCATTCCATTCCACATTCCATTCCACGTTTTATTCCATTGAATTCCACATTCCATTCCACAACCCATTCCACATAAATTCCATTTCACTTCACATTCCATTCCACATCCCATTGCATTCCATTCCACATTCGATTCCACATTACATTGCATTCCATTCCACATTCCATTCCGTTTCAATCCACTTTCCATTCCACATTCCATTGCACTCTATTCCACTTTCCATTCCACATTCCATTCCACAATCCATTCCATTGCATTCCTCTTTCCATTCCACGTTCCATTCCACATTCCATTCCGCATTCCTTTCCAGTACATTCCAGGTTCCTTTCCACGTTCCATTACAAATTCCATTTCACTTTCGATTCCACCATCCATTCCACATTGCATTCCACGTTCCATTCTACATTCCATTACACGTTCCATTCCATTCCACATTCCATTCCATTCCATTCTATTGCAAATTCCATTGCACATTCCATTCCATTTCATTCTATTCCATTGCATTCAATTCCGTTCCATTCCACAATCCATTCCATTCCATTCCACCTACCATTCCACGGTGTATTTCACTTTCCATTACATTTCATTCTATTCCATTATATTCAATTCCTCATTCCTTTCCATTCAATTCCACTCCGCATTCGATTGCATTCCATTCCACGTTCAATTCTATTCCATTCCACATTCCATTCTATTCCATAGCACATTCCATTCCATTCCATTCCATTCAACTTTCCATACCATTCCATGGCATTCCACATTCCATTCCCTTCCATTACACATTCCATTCCTTTCCATTCCACTTTCCATTACATTCCATTCCACTATCCATTCCATTGCATTCCACCTTTCATTCCACTTTACATTGCAAGTTCCATTCTACGTCCCATTCCACCTTCCATTCCAAGGTTCATTCCATTCCATTCCACATTCCATCTTTCATTACACATTCCACTCCAGTCCTTTACACATTCCTTTCCACATTCCATTCCATTCCATTCGAACTTCAATTTCACATTCCATTCCATTCCATTCCATATTAAATTCCATTCTATTCCACATACAATTCCATTCAATTCCACATTCCGTTCCATTCCATTCCACATTCTATTCCACATTCCATTCCTTTCATTTTCACTTTCCATTCCACATTCCATTCCCCATTCCATTCCATTCCATTCCACATTGCATTGCATTCCATTCCACATTCCTTTCCACATTTCAATCCATTCCGTTCCACATTCCATGTCTTTCCACTTTCCATTCCACATTCCATTCTTTTCCACTTTCCATTCCACATTCCATTCCATTCCAAATTGCATTCCAGATTACATTCCTCATCCCATTCCACATTCCATTCCATTCAATTCCATGTTCCCTTCTACATTCCATTCCACATTCCATTTCACATTCCATTCCACATTCCATTCCAAATACAATTCCACATTCCATTCCGCATTCGTTTCCATTTCTTCCAACATTCCATTCCACATTATTTTCCATCACATTCCACATTCCATTCCACTTTCCATTCCACATTCCATCCCATGCCATTTCACATTCTTTTCCTTTCCAATCCACTTTCCATTCCACATTCCAATCTATTCTATTTTCATTCAATTCCACATTCCTTTCCACATTCCATTCAATTCCATTGCACATACCATTCCACATTCCAATCCATTCCAATCAACGTACCATACCATTCCATTACGCGTTCCATTCCACTTTCCTTTCCACGTTCCATTCCATTGCATTCCACGTTCCATTACACGTTCCATTCCATGTTCCATTTCATTCCATTCTACATTCCATTTCATGCCGCTCCACGTTCCATTCCACATTCCATTCCACATTCGTTTGCGTTCCATTCCACATTCCATTCCACATTGCATTCCACATTACATTCCACATTCCATTCCATATTCCTTTGCACATTCTTTAAATTCCATTCCACAATGCATTCCACTTTCCTTCTCACATACCATTCCACGCTCCATTCCATTCCATTCCATTACACGTTCAATTCCACATTCCATTGCATTACATTTGACATTCAATTACGCATTCCATTCCACATTCCATTTCTCGTTGCATTCCGTTCCATTTCCCATTGCATTCCACTCTACATTCCACATTCCATTCCACATTGCATTCCACATTCCATTCTGTTCCATTCCACATTCAATTCTACACTCCATTTCACATTCCATTCCATTCTATTCTACATTCTATTCCACATTCCTTTCCACATTCCATTCCTTTCCATTGCACATTCCATTCCACAATCCATTCCATTCCATTCCTTCTTCTATTCCACGTTGCATTCCACATTCCATGCCAAATTCCATTCCATTTCATTCCAGGTTCCATTCCACGTTCCATTCCACATTCACTTCCACGTTCCTTTCCAGGTTCCATTCCACTTTCTATTCCATATTCCATTTCAAATTCCATTCTACGTTCCATTCCACATTCCATTCCACGTTCCATTCCACATTCCATTCCACTTTCAATTCCATTCCACATTCCATTGCATTTCTTTCCATTCCAAATTCCATTCCAAATTGCAATCCATTTAATTCTATTCCACTGCATTCCATTCCACATTCCATACCATTCCATTGCATTCCACGTTACTTTCCTTTCCATTACACATTCCATTCCTTTCCATTCCACGTTCCATTCCGTTCCATTCCACAATCCATTCCATTCCATTCCACGTTCCATTCCACGTTCCATTCCACGTTCCATACCATTCCATTCCGGATTCCTATCCATTCCATTCCTCATTCTATTCTGAGTTCCATTCCATTCTATTCCACATTCCATTCCACATTCCATTGCATTCATTCCACATTCCGTTCCTTTCCATTCCACATTCCATTCCTTTCCATTCCAAATTACATTCCACATTCTACTCCTCGTCCCATTCCACATTCCATTCAACATTCCATTCCACATTCCATTCCATTCCATTTCACTTTCCATTCAAAGTTCCATTCCTCATTCCATTATGCATTCCCTTCCACGTTCCATTCCATTCCATTCCAAGTTCCAATCCACATTCCTTTCCATTCCATTCCACATTCCATACCATTCCATTCTTTTCCATTCAACATTCCATTCCATTCCATACCACATTCTATTCCACATTCCAATCCATTCCATTCTCATTCTTTTCCATTCCATTCCACATTCCATTCCAAGTTCCATTCCACGTACCATTCCACGTTCCTTTCGACGTTCCATTTCGCATTGCATTCCATTTCGCATTGCATTCCATTTCATTTCGCATTCCATTCAAATCCATTACACATTCTGTTCTACATTCCATTCCATTCCATTCCACATTCCATTCCGCATTACATTCCATTCCACATTCCACTGCATTCCATTCCACATTGCATTGCATTGCATTCCACGTTACATTGCACTTTCCCTTTCACTTTCCAATCAACATTCCATTCCACACCATTCCAAATTCCAGTCCATTCCATTTCACATTCCATTTCACATTCCATTCCACATTCCATTCCATTCCGTTACACATTCCATTCCATTCCATTCCACGTTCCATTCCACATTCCAGTCCATCCCATTCCACTTTCCATTCCATTGCATTCCACTTTCCATTCCACATTCAATTCCACATTCCATTCCACGTTTAATTCTGTTCTATTCCACATTTCATTCCACATTCCTTTCTACATTCAATTCCACAATCCATTCCATTCCATTGAATTCCATTCCACATTCTCTTACTCATTATATTCCAAATTCCATTCTACATTCCATTCCACATTCCATTCCATTCCATTCCACGTTCCATTCCACATTCCATTCCACATACCATTCCACGTTCCTTTCCATTCCATTCCACGTACCATTCCACTTTTCATTCCATTCCTTTCCACGTTCCATTTCACATTCCATTGCACATTTCATTCCATTCCATTACACGATCCATTCCACATTCCATTCCTTTCCATTCCATTTTCCATTCCACATTCCATTCCACGTTCCATTCCCTGTTCCATTCCATTCCAATCCACGATCCATTCCAGACTGTATTCCATCCATGTTCCATTTCATATTCCATTCCACATTCCATTCCACATTGTACTCCGTTTCATTCCAAGTGCCACTCCACGTTCCATTCCTCATTCCATTCCACATTCCATTCCCTTCCATTCCACATTCCATTATATTCCATTCCACATTCCTTTGCATTGCATTCCACATTCCATTCCACATTCCAGTCCGTTTCTTTCCACATTCCATTCCTCATTCCAATCTATTCCATTCCACATTCCATTTCATTCCATTCCACATTCCGTTCCACATTTCATTCCACATTCCTTTCGATTCCATTCCACGCTCTATTCCACCTTCCATTCCACGTTCCATTCCAGGTTCCTTTCCACGATCCATTCCATTCCATTCCACTTTGCATTCCACATTCCACTGCATATTTCATGCCACATTCCATTGAATATTACATTCCACATTCCATTCCAATCCATTCCACGTTGCATTCCTTTGCAGTCCACATTCCAATCCACATTCCATTCCATTCCCTTTTAACGTTCCAATCTATTCCATTCCACATTCCCTTCCACCTTCCATTCCATTCCACATTCCATTCAACACTCCATTCCACACTCCATTCCATACCATTCCGTATTCCACTCCACATTCCGTTGCATTGCATTCCACGTTCCATTCCACGTTCCATTCCTCATTCAGTTGTACATTCCATTCCACATTCCGTTCCATTCCATTATACATACAATTCCATTCCATTCCACATTCCATTGCACATTCCACTCCATTCCATTCCACTCCACTTTCCATTTCATTTCATTTCACA
Source organism: Pongo pygmaeus (assembly GCF_028885625.2). Lineage (NCBI taxonomy): Eukaryota > Metazoa > Chordata > Mammalia > Primates > Hominidae > Pongo > Pongo pygmaeus. The sequence continues at coordinate 4,104,523 of NC_085931.1, forward strand.
TTCCATTGCATATTCCATTCTACATTCCATTCCACTCAACTCTATGCCATATTCCACTGCATTACATTCAACATTCCATTCCAATCCATTCCACATTCCATTCCATTCCATTCCAGTTTACAATCTATGTTCAATTCCACTTTAAATTCCATTCCAATCCACATTCCATTCCACATTCCATTGCATTCCATTCCACTTTCGTATCCACATTCCATTCCATATTACATTCCTTTCCATTCCACCTTCCATTACACATTCCATTCCACATTCCGTTCCATTCCATTCCACATTCCATTTCATTTGATTAAGCACTCCTTTCCACTTTCCATTCCAGTCCATTCCACATTCCATTCCTTTCCATTCCAAATTACATTCCACATTTTTTCCACGTCCCATTTCACATTCCATTCCTCATTCCATTCCACGTTCCATTCCATTCCGTTCCACGTTCCATTCAACATTCCATTCCTCATTCCATTTCTCATTCCATTCCACGTTCCATTCGATTCCATTCCACGCTCCATTCCACATTAGTTTCCATTCCATTCCACATTGCATACCATTCCATTCTATTCCATTCAATATTCCATTCCATTCCATTCAACATTCCATTCCATTCCAAAACTCATTCTGTTCCACATTTCAATCCATTCCATTCTCATTCTTTTCCATTCCATTCCACATTCCATTCCAACTTCCATTCCGTGTTCCATTCCAGTTTCCATTCCACGTTCCTTTTCACGTTGCTATCCATTCCATTTCGCATTCCATTCCATTCCATTACACATTCTATTCCACATTCCATTCCATTCCATTCCACATTCCATTCCACATTATATTCCATTCCATTCCACATTCCACTGCATTCCATTCCACATTCCATTCCTTTCCATTTCACGTTATATCGCACATTCCCTTCCAGCTTGCAATCAACATTCCATTCCACTCCATTCCAAATTCGATTGCAATCTATTCCACATTCCATTCCACATTACAGTCCATTTCATTACACATTGCATTCCATTCCATTCCACCTGCCATTAAATTTTCCATTCCAAATTCCCTCCCACATTCCATTCCACGTTCCATTCCTCATTCCAGTACATCCCATTCCACTTTCCATTCCATTGCATTCCACGTTCCTTTTCACATTCCATGCCACATTCCATTCCACGTTTAATTCCGTTCCTTTCCACATTCCATTCCACATTCCTTTCCATATTCCATTCCACATTCCATTCCATTACATTCAATTCCATTCCACATTCTGTTTCACATTAAATTCCACATTCCATTCTATGTTCCATTCCACATTCAATTCCATTCCATTCCATGTTCCATTCCACATTCCATTCCACATTCCATTCCTCGTTCCTTTCCATTCCATTCCACGTACCATTCCACTTTTCATTCCATTCCTTTCTGCGTTCCATTTCAGATTCAATTGCATATTCCATTGCACGTTCCATCCCACATTCCATTCCTCACTCCATTCCATTCCATTACATGATCCGTTCCACATTCCATTCCATTCCATTCCACTTTACATTCCACATTCCATTCCACGTTCCATTTAACATTGCATTCCATTCCAATCCCCGTTCCATTCCACACTGCATTCCTTCCACATTCCATTTCACATTCCATTCCACATTCCATTCCACATTGCACTCCGTTCCATTCCAAGTGCCACTCCACATTCCATTCCTTACTCCATTCCACATTCCATTCCTTTACATTCCACATTCCATTAATTTCCATTCCACATTCCGTTGCATTGCATTCCACATTCCATTCCACATTCCAGTCCTTTCCATTCCACATTCCATTCCACATTCCAATCCATTCCATTCCACATTCCATTCCATTCCATTCCACATTCCCTTCCACATTCCATTCCACGTTCCTTTCGATTCCATTCCACGCTCCATTCCACCTTCAATTCCATGTTCCATTCCAGGATCCATTCCGCGATCCATTCCATTCCATTCCACTTTCCATTCCACGTTCCACTCCATATTTCATGCCGCAATCCATTGAAAATTACATTCCACGTTCCATTCCATTCCATTCCACATTGCATTCCATTGCAGTCGACCTTCCAATCCACATTCCATTCCATTCCATTTAAACATTCCAATCTATTCCATTCCAAATTCCATTCCACCTTCCATTCCATTCCACATTCAATTCCACATTCCATTCCACACTCCATTCCACACACCATTCCATACTATTCCATATTCGATTCCACACCATTCCATATTCCATTCCTCATTCCGTTCCATTCCTTTCCAAGTTCCATTCCACGTTCCCTTCCTCATTCAGTTGTACATTCCAATCCACATTCCATTGCATTCCATTTTACATACAATTCCATTCCATTCCACATTACATTCCACGTTCCATTCCATTCCATTCCATTCCACATTCCATTCCATTCCATTCCACATTCCATTACATTCAATTCCACATTCCATTCCATATTCCATTCTACATTCCATTCCACTCTATTCTATTCCATATTACATTACATTACATTCAAAATTCCATTCCATTCCATTCCACATTCCAGTCCATTCCATTCCAGTTTACAATCCACGTTCAATTCCACTTTCCATTCCATTCCAATCCACTTTCCATTCAACATTCCATTGCATTCCTTTCACTTTCGTTTCCACTTTCCATTCCATATTACATTGCTTCCCATTCCACTTTCTATTCCACATTCCATTCCAAATTCCGTTCCATTCCATTCCACATTCCATTTCATTTCATTCCACACTCCATTCCACATTCCATTCCATTCCATTCCACATTCCATTCCACATTCCATTCCACATTCCACTCCATTCCATCCCACATTCCATCAAACATTCCATTCCGCATTCCATTCCACATTCCGTTACACGTTGCATTCCATTCTATTCCACTTTCCATTCCACAATATATTCCACATTACACTCCACGATACATTCCACTTTCCATTCCACATTCCATTCCACTTTCTATTACAGATTCCTTTCCACAATCCATTTGACATTCCATTCCATTCCATTTTACGTTCCATTCCACATTCCTTCCATTCCATTCCACTTTCCATTCCACTTTGCATGCCATTTTCCATTCCATTCCATTCCACATTCCATTCCACATTAGATTCCATTCCACTCCATTCCAAATTCCATTCCATTCCATTGAATCAAGTTCCACATTCCATTCCAGTCCACATTGCATGCCATTGCATTCCACATCCCATTTCACCATCCATTCCATTCCATTCCACCTTTCATTCCACATTCCATTCCACGTTCCATTCCTCGTTCCATTCCACATTCCATTCCATTCCATTCCACATTCCATACCATTCCATACCATTCCATTCCACAATCCATTCCATTCCATTCCACTTTTGATTCCACATTCCATTCCACATACCATTCCATTCCATTCCATATTCCATTCCACTTTCCATTCCGTTCCATTCCACATTCCTTTGCATTCCATTCCAGATTCCTTTCCACTTTCCATTTCATTCCATTCAACATTCTATTCCATTCAATTCCACATTCCATTCCAAATTCTATTCTACATTCCATTTCACATTCCATTCCATTCCATTCCTTTCCACATTCCATTCCATTCCATTCCACATTCCATTCCTTTCCATTCCACTTTCCATTCCATTCCATTCCATATTCCATTACACGTTCCATTCCATTTCATTCCACTTTTCATTCCACAATGCATTAAACATTCCATTACATGTTCCATTCCACTTTCCATTCCACGTTCCTTTCCACATTGCATTCCATTGCATTCCATGTTCCATTACACATTCCATTCTCCATTCCATTCCACATTCCTTTCCATTCCATTCCATATTCCATTACACATTCCATTACACATTCCTTACCACTCCATTCCCCTTTCCATTCCATTCCTTTCCACATTCCATTCCATTCCTTTCCACATTCCAATCCTTTCCACTTTCCAGTCCAGATTCCTTTCAACGTTGCATTCCTTTCCATTCCACTTTCCATTCCACGTTCCATTCCATGTTCCATTCCATTCCATTCCACGTTCTGCTCCACATTCCATTCGATTTCATTTCACGTTCCGTTCCGCAATTCTATTACAAATTCCACTCCACTTTCAGTTCCGTTCCATTCCGCATTCGATTCCACTCTCCACTCCACATTCCATTCCACATTTCCTTCCACTCCATTCCACATTCCATTCCACATTCGATTCCACATATCATTCCATATTGCATTCCATTCCATTCCGCATTCCTTTCCATTGCACTCCACTTTCTACTCCACATTGCATTACCCATTGCATTCCACATTCCATTCCACGTTCCATTCCATTCCATTAAACGTTACGTTCCATAATCTATTCAATTCCGTTCCAGTTTCCTTTCCACATTCCATTCCACATTACTTCCGTTCCATTGCACATTCCATTCCACATCTCATTCCACATTCCATCCCCTTCCATTCCACGTTCCATTAATCATTCCATTCCACATTCCATTCCATTCCATTGCACATTCCATTCCACCTTCCATTCCGTAAGATTCCACTTTCCATTCTACATTCTATTTCACATTCAATTCCATTCCATTTTACATTCCATTACAAGTTCCTTTCCATTCCATTCGACTTTCCATTCGACTTTCCATTCCACGTTACATTCCACATTCTTTCCACATTCTATTCCACCTTCCATTCCATGTTCAATTCCATTCCATTCCATATTCCATTCCACGTTCTATTCCATTACATTCCACGTTACATTCCACTTTCCATTCCACGTTCCTTTCCACGTTCCATTCCACATTCCATTCCATTCCATTCCACATTTTATACTATTCCTTTTCATGCCACAATTCATTCAGCATTCCATTCCACATTCCATTTCACATTGCATTCCTCATACCATTCCCTTCCATTCCACATTTCATTCCATTCCACGTTCCCTTCCACGATGCATTCCACGTTCCACTTCACGTTCAATTCCGTTCCATTCCACTTTCCATTCCACATTCCAGTCCATTCCATTCCACCTTCCATTCCAATTACCATTCCACGTTCCATTCCACATTCCATTCCACATTCCATTCCACTTTCCATTCCTACCATTCTACATTCCATTCCATGTTCCTTTCGATTCCAATCCATGTCGCATTCCACAATCCATTGTACTTTCCATTCCATGTTCCATTCCACATTCCATTCCACGTTCCATTCCACGTTCCATTCCATACGAATCCAAGTTTCATTCCACATTCCACTCCATTCAATTCCGCATTCCATTCCACATTCCAGTCCACATTCCATTCCACACTCCATTCTATTCCATTGCACATTCCATTCCACATCCCATTCCATTCCATTCCACGTTATATTCCACATTCCATTCCATTCCATTCCACGTTTCATTCCACGATACATTCCAAATTCCATTACACTTTCCATTCCATTCCATTCCACATTCCATTCAATTCCATTTCACGTTCCATTCCGTATTCCATTGAACATTCCATTTCACGTTCCATTCCTCCTTCCATTCCACCTCCCTGTCTATTCCATTCCATGTTCCATCCCGTTCCATGCCACGTTCCATTTCCTTCCATTCCACATTCCATTCTGCATTCCTTGTCACATTCCATGCCACTTTCCATTCCACCTTCCCTTCTATTTCATTCCATTCCACTTTCCATTGCATTCCATTACTCATTCCATTCTATTGTGTCCCATTCCAGTCCACATTCCACTACATACTATTCCATTCCACAATCCTTTCCTTTCCACACCACATTCCTTTTCATTCCATTCCACATACCACTCCATTCCATTCAACATTTCCTTCAATTCCATTCCATTCCACATTCCATACCATTACATTCCACATTCCGTTCCTTTCCATTCCACATTCCATTCCATTCCATTTCACATTCAATTCCATTCCAATCCATTCCATTACACATTCCATTCCGCTTTCCATTCCCTTCCAATCCACATTCACTTCCATTCCATTCCACGTTCCATTCCACGTTCCATTCCATGTTCCATTCCACGTTCCATTTTGCGTTCAATTCCATTCCATTCCACGTTCGATTCCATTGCATTCCACATTCAATACAATTCATTTCCAATGCATTACACATTGCATTACATTCCATTCCACATTCCATTCCACATTCCAATCCATTCCATTCCACTTTGCATTCCACATTCCATTCTACATTCAATTGCATTGCATACCACATTCCATTCCACGTTTCATTCCACATTCCATTCCACTTTCAATTCCACCTGCCTGTGCACATTCCATTCCACGTTCCATTCCACATTCCATTCCACGTTGCATTCCACAATCCATTCCACGTTCCATTCCATTTCATTCCACATTCCATTCCATTCCATTGCACACTCCATTCCACATTCCATTCCATTCCACTCCACATTACATTTCATATTGCATTCCATTCCTTTCCACATTCCATTCCACATTCCATTCCATTCCATTCTATTCCACATTCAATTCCGTTCCATTCCACTTTCCATTCCATTCTATTCCACATTCCAATCCACATTCCATTTCACATTCCATTCCACTTCCCTTTCCATTCCTCTCTACATTCCATTCCATTCAATTCCACATTCCATTTTAAACAATTCCACATTCAATGCCTTTCCATTTCATTCCGAACTCCATTCCACTTTCCTTTCCACGTTCCATTCCATATTCCACTCCATTCCAATCCACTTTTCATTCCATTCAACATTCCATTCCATTCCATTCCTTTTTGCGCTCCATTCCATTATATTCCGCATTCCATTCCATTCAATTCTGCATTGAATTACATTCCATTTAATATTCAAATCCTTTACAATCCACTCCATTGCATTCCACATTCCATTCCATTCCATTCCACATTCCATTCCATTGAATTCCACATTCCACTCCCTTCCATTCCATTCCATTCCACATTCCATTCCATTCCATTCCGCATTCCACTCCATTCCATTCCATTCCATTCCAAATTCTGTTCCATTCTATTCCGTCCCACAGTTCATTCCTTTCCATTCCACATTCCATTTCATTGCATTCCTCAATCCATTCCATTTCATTCCACATTCCATTCCATTCATTTTATTTCTATTCTACATTCCATACTACTCCATTCCATTCCACATTCCATTCCTTTCCATTCCACATTCCATTCCACTCCATTCCACATTCCGTTCCATTCCATTCCACTAAACATCCCATTACATTCCTCTCCACATTACTTTCCGTTCCATTCCACATTCCATTCTGCATTCCATTCCACGTTCCATTCGTCGTTCCATCGCACGTTCCATTCGATATTCCATTCAACTTTACATTCAATGTTCCTTTCCACGTTCCATTCGTCGTTCCATCTGACATTCCATTCGATGTTCCATTCCACGTTCCATTCCATTCCGTTCCACTTTCTATTCCATGTTCTATTCCATTCCCTTCCACGTAGCATTCCACGTTCCATGCCACATTATATTCCACCTTCCATTCCAATTTCCTTTCCATTGCATTCCAAATGCCGTTCTATATTCCATTCCATTCCATTCCATTCCGTACCATTCCACTTTCCATTCCACATTCCATTCCCTTCCATTCCACATTCCATTCCATGCCATTAAGTTTTCCATTCAATTCCATTCCACATTCCATTCCATTCCATTCCACATTCCATTCCATTCCAGTCCATATTCCATTCCATTTCATTCCAATCCACATTCCATTTCATTTCTTTCCATTCCACATTCCCTTCCATTCCATTGCACATTCCATTCCACATTCCATTCCATTCATCATTCCATTCCACATTCCATTCCTCATTGCATTCAACATTCCATTCCATTCCATTCCATTCCATTCGAGTTTCAATTCCATTTTCCATTCCACATTCCATTCCACATACCATTACGTTCCATTCCACATACCATTTCGTTCCATTCTCATTACATTCCACATTCCTTTCCATTACATTCCACTTTCGATTCCACATTACATTCCACATTCCATTCCATTCCACATTCCATTCCAAATTCCATTGCATTCCTGTCCACATTCCATTCCATTTTTCCATTCCATTCCATTCCACATTCCCCTCCATTCCAGTCCACATTCCATTCCACATTCCATTCGATTCCATTGCACATCCATTCCACATTCCATTCCATTCCATTCCACATTGAATTCCACATTCCATTCCATTCCATTCCATGTTCCATTCCATGACCAATTCCACATTCTATAACACGTTCCGTTACATTCCATTCCACTATCCATTCCGGGTTCCATTCCTTTCCATTCCACGTTCCATTCCGCATTCCATTCCAGATTCCATTCCACATTTCATTCTGCAGTCCATTCCACATTCCATTCCTTTCCACTTTCCAGTTTTACATTTCATTCCACCTTCCATTCCATTTCTTTTCACATCCCATTCCATTCCAATCCACATTCCATTCCATTCCATTCCATTTCACATTCCATTCCATTCCATTTCTTTCCATTCCATTTCACTTTCCATTCCATTTCACCATCCTTTCCATTCTATTCCACATTGATTTCCATTCCTCTCCACGTTCCTTTCCATGTTCCATTCAACTTTTCTTTCCACATTGCATTTCACGTTCCATTCCAAGTTCCATTCCATTCCATTCCACATTCCATTCCACATTCCATTCCATTCCTTTCCACCTTGTATTCCAACATCTATTCCACGTTCCATTCCTGATCCATTCCATTGCATTCCACATTCCATTCTACATTACTTTCCACACTCCATTCTACAATCCATTCCACATTCCATTCTACATTCCATTACACATTCCATTGTACATTCCATTCCACATTCCATTCCATTCCATTCCAATTTCTACTCCATTCCATTCCATTCCAGCTTCCACAGTGTTCCATTTCACATCCTATTCCATTCCATTCCACATTCCATTACATTCCTTTCCATTCCATTTCACATTCCATTCCATTCCACTTTACATTTCATATATCATTCCATTCCATTCCACATTCCATTCCAGTCTTTTTCACAATGCATTCCACATTCCTTTCCATTCCATTTCACATTGCATTCCATTCCCTTCCACATTCCATTACAAATTGTATTCCATTCCATTCCACATTCCATTCCTTTAAATTCCACATTCCATTCGATTCCATTCCGTTGAATTAAACATTCCATTCCACGGTCCATTAAACGTTAGTTTCCACCTTGCTTTCCACTCTCCATTCCACGTTAGATTCCACGATCTATTCCACGTTCCATTCTGTTCCATTCCACATTCCATTCCACATTCCATTCCATTGCATTCCACATTCCATTCCATTCTTTTCCACATTCCATTCCATACATTTTCACATTCGATTCCATTCCAATTTCCATTCCACATTCCATTCCATTGCATTCCACATTCCATTCCATTCTTTTCCACATTCCATTCCATACATTTTCACATTCCATTACATTCCAATTTCCATTCCATTCCTTTTCATATTCCATTCCATTCCACATTCCTGTCCAATCCATTCCATTGCACTACATTCCTTTCCACAGTCAATTCAATTCCATTCCATACCACACTCAATTCCATGCCATTTCAATTTCCATTTCATTCCATTCCACTCCATTCCACATTCTGTTGCATTGCATTCTACATTCCCTTACTTTCCATTCCACGTTCCATTCCATTCCATTCGACGTTCCATTCCACATTCAATTTCACATTCCATACCATACTCCATTCCATTCCACTCCACTTTCCATTCCACATTCCATTTCATTCCTTTCCACATTCCATTCTACATTCCATTCTCTTCCACATTCCACTCCATTTCATTTTCCACTCATTTCGATTCCATTCCAAATTCCTCTCCATTCCGTTCCACATTCCGATCCACATTCCACGCCGCATTCCACTTCATTCCATTCCACATTGCATTCCACATTCCAATAAACATTCCATTCCATGCCATTTTACATTGCACCCCATTCCATTCCATTCGACAATAAATTACATTCTATTCCACATTCCTTTCCGTCCCATTGCAAATTCCAATCCACTTTAATTTCCACATTCCATTCTACATTTCATTCCACTTTCCATTCCTTTCCATTCCAAATTCCATTCCGCATTCCATTCGATTCCATTCCACATTCCATTCCTCTTTCCATTCCACTACTTTCCACATTCCATTCCAAATTCCATAGCATTCATTTCCACATTCCATTCCTTTACATTCCACATTGCATTCCACTCCATTCCACCTTCCATTCCATTGCATTCCACATTGCATTCCATTGCATTACACGTTCAATTCCATATTCCATTCCACTTTCCACTCAACGTTCCATTCCATTCCATTCCACTTTACATTTCACGTTCCATTCAACATTCAATTCCATTCCAGTCCACTTTCCATTCCATTCCATTTCACATTCCATTCCATTCCATTAAATTCCAGTCAAGAATCCATTCCAGTAGAATTCACCTTCCATTCCATTGCATTCCACTTTGCATTCCACATTCCATTCCACATTACATTCTGCATTCCATTCCACATTCCATTCCATTCCATTCCAATTTCCACTCCATTCCATTCCATTTCACCTTCCATTCCTTCCCATTTCGCATCCCATTCCATTCCAATCCACATGCCATTGAATTCCATTCCATTCCATTTCACATTCCATTCCATTCGCCTTTACATTTCATATATCATTCCATTCCATTCCACATTCCATTCCATTCCATTTCACAATGCTTTCCACATTCCATTCCATTCCGTTTCACATTGCATTCCATTCCCTTCCACATTCCATTACAAATTGCATTCCATTCCATTCCACATTCCATTCCGTTCCATTCCACATTCCATTCGATTCCATTCCATTGAATTAAACATTCTATTCCACTGTCCTTTCCACGTTACATTCCACGTTCCTTTCCACTCTCCATTACACGTTAGACTTCACGATCCATTCCACGTTCCATTCCATTCCATTCGACATTCCATTCCATTCCATTCCACATTCCATTCCATTGCATTCCACTTTCCATTTCATTCCATTCCACGTTCTATTCCATTCCATTCCATGTTTTGTTTCACATTCCATTCCATTCCATTCCACATTCCATTCCATCTTCCATTCCACCTTCCATTCCACCATCCATTCCACGTTCCATTCCAGTTTCATTCCAAGCATTCCACATTCCATTGCACATTCCATTCCACATTCCATTCCACATTCCATTCCACATTCCATTCTACATTCCATTCCACATTGCATTCCATTTCATTCCAATTTCAACTCCATTCCATTCTATTCCACCTTCCGTAGTATTCCGTTTCACTTCCCATTCCATTCCTTTGCATTCCATCCCATTCCACATTCTACTCCATTACATTCCACATTCCATTCCACATTCCATTCCATATTCCAGTCCATATTCCATTCCAATCCATTCCACCATCCGCATCTTTCCATTCCAGTCCACATTCCATTGCATTCCATTTCACATTCCTTTCCATTCCAATGAACATTTCATTCCTCATTCCATTCCATTCCATTCCACATTCCATTCAATTCCGTTCCATTCCACATTCCACACCATTATATTCCGCATTCCATTCCACATTCCATCTCATATTCCAGTCCACATTGCATTCCAATCCATGCCACCATCTGCTTTATTCCATTCCATTCCACATTCCATGCCATTCCATGCCATTCCAGTTTCCATTACACATTACTTTCCATTCCGTTCCACATTCTATTCCATTCGATTCCAAGTTCCATTTAATTCCAGTTTACATTCCATTCAATTCCATTTCACGTTCCATTCCATTCCATTAAATTCCAGTCCAGAATCCATCCCATTAGAATCCACATTCCATTCCATTCGATTCCATCTTGCATTCCACATTCCATTCTACATTCCGTTCTACATTCCATTCCACATTCCATTCCATTCCATTCCACTTTCCACTTCATTCCATTCCATTCCACCTTCCATTTCATTCCATTTCACAGTCAACTCCATTCAACTTTACATTTCATATATCATTCCTTTCCATTCCACATTCCATTCCATTCCATTTCACAATGCATTCCACTTTCCATTCCATACCTTTTCACATTCCATTCCATTCCACATTCCATTCCATTCCTTTTCACATTCTATTCCATTCCATTCCACATTCCGTTCCACATTCCATTCCATTCCAGTCCACATTCTATTCCTTTGCAATCCATTCCACATTCCTTTCCAATCAATTCCATGTACCATTTTGCATTCCCTTCCATTCAATTTAAAAGAATTCCATTCGTTTCCAAACCATTCCATTGCATTCCAATCCATTGCATTCCACATTCCAATCCATTCCATTCCATTCCATTGCATTCCACATTCATTCTATTCCATTCCATTCCATTACCTATTCCATTCAATTCCTTTCCACTCCATTCCACTATCCATTCCATTTCATTCCACTTTCCGTTCCATTCCATACCACATTCCATTCCACATTCCATTCCATTCCATTCCGCATTCCATTCTACATTCCAGTCCATTCCATTCCACACTCCATTCAATTCCTCTCCACATTCCATTTCACTTTCCACTCTACATTCCATTCCATTCGATTCCACATTCCACAAAATTCCATTCCTTCTTCCATTCCATTCCACATTCCATTCCATTCCTTTCCATCTCAGTCCAAATTCCATTCCATTTCATTCAACTTTCGATTCTATTCCATTCCACATTCCATTCCATTCCGTTCCTTTCCATTCCACATTCAATTCAATTCCATTCCATTTCACATTCCATTCCACATTCCATTCCATTCCATTCCACATTCCGTTGCGTATCATTCCACATTTCATTCCATTCGTTTCCATTCCAAGGCATTCAACATTCCATTCCATTCCATTCCATTCCGCAATCCATTCCATTCCATTCCATTCCATTCCATTCCATTCCTGTTTCCATTCCACATTACTTTCCATTCCATTCCACATTCCATTCCATTCCATTTCAATTTCCATTTCATCCTATTCCATTCCATTCCACATTCAGTAGCATTCAATTCCATATTTCATTCCATTCCATACCACGTTCCATTCCATTCCTTTAAACGTTCCATTCCACAATCCATGCCAAATTCCATTCCACTTTGCATTCCATTCCATTCCACATTCCATTCCATTCCCTGCCACATTACTTTCCACATTCCATTACATTCGATTCCCCATTCGACTCCATTACTTTCCACATTCCACTCCACATTCCACTTCATTCCATTTCACTTTCCATTCCATTTTCCATTCCACATTCTATTCTGCATACCATTTCATGACATTCCGCATTCCACTCCATTCCGTTCCATTCCACATTCCAATCCATTCCATTCCATTCCATATTGTATTCCACATTCCATTCCACATTCCATTCCATGTTCCATTCCACATTCCATTCCACGTTCCATTCCATTCCATTCCATATTCCATTCCATACTCCATTTCATTTTCCATTCCACGTTCCATTCCACGTTCCATTCCACATTCCGTTCCACGTTCCATTCCACTTTCCATTCCATTCCTTTCCACATTATATTCCACATTCCTTCACGTTTCATTCCTCATTCATTCCACATTCCATTCCATTCCATTCAACATTCCATTCCGTGTTCCATTACACCTTCCATTCCATTCCATTCCACATTGCAATCCATTCAACATTCCATTCCATTTCTTTCCATTCCACATTCCATTCCATTCCATTCCACATTCCATTCCATTCCATTCCATTCCACTTTCCATTGCATTCCATTCCACATTCCATTCCATCCATTTCCGTTGCATTAAATTCCAAATACCATTCCATTCCTAACCATTCCATAATCCATTCCTTTCCATTCCACATTTCATTCCATTCCAACCACTTTCCATTCCACATTCCTTTCCATTCCAGAACACATTCCATTCCGTTCTATTCCAAATTAGATTGAATTCCTTTCCAAATTCCATTCCATTCCATTTCACTTTCCATTCCATTCCATTCCAGTCCACATTTCATTCTATTATATTCCAAATTCCTTTCCATTCCATTCCACTTTCCATTCCATGTTCCATTCCACATTCCATTTTACAATGCATTCCACATTCAATTCCATTACATTCCACGTTCCATTCCACATTCCATTTTGCAAAGCATTTCACATTCCATTCCATTCCTTCCATTTCCCATTCCACTCCACTCCATTCCATTCCACTTTCCATTCCTTTCCATTCCACTTTCCATTCCGTTTCATTTCAAATTCTTTTCCACATTCCATTCCAATCCATTCCACATTCCATTCCCAATTCCATTCCACATTCCATTATATTTCTTTCCACATTCCATTCCACATTCCATTCCATACCATTTCACTTTCCCTTTCATTCCATTCAACATTCCATTACACATTACTTTAAATTCCATTCCACGTTCCACTCCATTCCGTATTCCGTTCCTTTCCATTCCATTCCACATTTCATTGCATTCCATTAAATTCAACTTTCCATTCAACATTCCATTCCATGCCATTACACATACCATTCCATTCCATTCCACAGTACATGCCATTCCATTGTAGTCCGAATTTCATTCCATTCCACTCCACATTCCATTCCTTTCCATTCCACATTCCATTGCATTCCATTACACATTCAATTCCACTCCATTCCATTCCACATTCCATTCCATTCCAATGCATTCCAAATTCAATTCCATTGCATTCCACTTTCCATTCCATTCCATTCCACATTCCATTCCATTCTGTTTCACATTCCATTCCACATTCCATTCCATTCTGTTTCACATTCCATTCCTTCCCTTTCCACATTCCATTCCACATTCCATTTCACATTAATTTCCATTTCATTCCAAGATCCATTCCACTTTCCAATCCATTGCATTCTACATTTCTTTCCATTCCATTCCACATTCCATGCCTTTCCAGTTCACATTCCATTCCACATTCCCGTCCATTCCATTAAACAATCCATTCCTTCCCCTTCCACATTCCATTCCACATTCCATTCCACATTCCATTTAAATCCATTCCATTCCATTCCATATTCCTTTCCCTTCCAGTCCACATTCCATTCCACATTCTAGTCCGTTCCATTCCACATTCCATTCCATTCCATTCCACTTTCCCTTCTACTTTGCATTCCATTCCATTCCACTTTCCATTGTAGGCCACATTCCGTTTCTTTCCAATATATTCCACATTGCATTCCTTTTCATTCCACATTCCATTACATTCTTTTCCACATTCCTTTCCATTGCATTCCATTCCACATTCCATTCCATTGCAATCCACATTCCATTCCATTCCATTCCATATTCCATTCCATTCCATTCCATTCCATATTCCATTCCATTCCATTCCATTCCATATTCTTTTCCATTCCATTCCACATTCCATTCCATTCCATTCCACATTCGATTACGTTCCACGTTATATTCCAGAATCCATTCCACGATCCATTCTACTTTCCAGACCTTTCCATGCCACATTGCATTCTACGTTCCATTCCGTTCCATTCCACATTCCATTACACATTCCATTCCACATTCCATTCCATTCCACGTCCCATTACACATTCTATTCGACTTTCCATCCCACATTCTATTCCATTCCATTCTACGTTCCATTACACATTCCATTGCATTCCATTGCAAACCTCATTCAATTCCATTCCATTACACATTCCATTCCACATTCCTTTCTATTCGATTCCACATTGCATTCCATTCCATTCCACATTCCATTCCATTCCATTCCACATTCAGTTCCATTCCATTCCACATTCCATTCCACATTCCATTCCATTCAATTCCACATTCCATTCCACATTCTATTCCTTTCCATTCCGCATTGCATTCCATTCCATTCCATTCCACATTTCATTCCACAGCAATCCACATTCCATTCAACTGCATTCTAAATTCCATTCCTTTCCACTCCCCATACCATTCTACATTTCATTTCATTCCATTCCACAATCCATTCCATTGTATTCCACATTCCATTCCACATTCCATTCCACTCCATTCCACATTCCATTCCTTCCCTATCCACATTGCATTCCCCATTCCATGCCACAATCCATTCCATTCCATTCCACATCCCATTCCTTACCATTCCACATTCCATTCCTTACCAGTCCTGACAGTATTCCATATTCCATTCCATTCCATTCCACAATCCATTCCATTCCATTCCACATTCCATTCCACATTCCATTCCACATTCCATTCCACATTCCATTCCATTCCATTCCATTACACATTCCATTCCTTTCCTGTCCACATTCCAATCCACTTTCCATTCCATTCCACATTCCTTTCCCTTCCAGTCCACATTCCATTCCACATTCCATTCCTTTCCATTTCATTCCATTCCACATTCCATTCCATTCCATCCAATTCCATGTTCCATTCCTTTTCATTCAACTTTCCATTGGGTTACATTCTACTTTTCTTTCCATTCCATTGCACTTTCCATTAAATATCATTCCACCTTCCATTAAATTCCATTCCAGTTTCCATTACATTACATTCCACCTTCCATTCCATTCATTTCCATTCTATTCCACTCCACATTCCATTCCATTCCTTTCCATTCCATAATCCATTCCATTCCATTCCACATTCAATTCCATTCCATTCCACTTTCCATTCCACTTTCCTTTCCATTCCATTCCAGATTCCTTTCCATTCCATTCCAAAATTGAATTGATTTCCATTCCACATTTCATTGCATTTCACGTTCCATTCCATTCCATTCCATGTCAGTTCACTTTCTTTTCCACTACATTCCACATTCCATTCCATTCCATTCCACATTCCATTCCGCATTGCATTCCACATTCCATTGTACGTTCCATTCCACATTCCATTCCATTCCATTCCTCATTCCACTCCATTCAATTCCATTCCACATTCCACTCCATTCCATTCCACTTTCCATTCCACATTCCAAACCATTCCATTCCGCATTCCATTCCATTCCTTTCCACATTCCATTCCACGTTCCATTCCACTTTCCTTTCCATTCCATACTACATTCCACTCCATTCCATTCCACATTCCATTAGATTCCATTCCACTTTCCATTCCATTCCATTCCACGTTCCATTCCATTTCATTCCATGTTCCATTTAACATTCCACATTACATTCCACATTACATTCCACATTCCATTCTACATTCCATTCCACATTCCATTCCATTCCATTCCAATTTCCTCTCCATTCCATTCCATTCCACCTTCCATAGTATTCCATTTCACTTCCCTTTCCATTCCATTCCACATTCCATTCCATTGCGTTCCATCCCATTCCACATTCCACACCATTTCATTCCACATTCTATTCTACATTGCATTCCACATTCCTTTCCTTTCCATTCCACATTCCATAATGTTCCATTCCACTTTCCATTCCACATTCCATTCCATTCCATTCCATTCCACATTCTATTCCACATTCCATTCCATTCCATTCCATATTCCATTCCGTTTCATTACACATTCCATTATACTTTCCCTTCCATTTCATTCCTCATTCCATTCCACATTCCATTCCTTTCCATTCTGCATTCCATACCACTTTCCATTCCACAATGCTTTCCAAATTCCATTTCATTCCACGATCCATTCCACTTTCCATTCCGCATTCCATTCCATTCCACGTTCCTTTCCACATTGCATTCCACGTTCTATTCCACCTTCCATTCCAGTCGATTTCACGTTCTATTCCACATTCCAGTCCATTCCATTCCACATTTCATTCCGTCTCATTCCACATTCCATTCCACATTCCATTCCATTCAATTTCACGTTGCAATCCAAATTACATTCCACAATACAATCCACATTCAATTCCATTCCACGTTCCATTCCACAATCCATTCCATATTCCAATCCATTACACTTTCTATTCCACATTCCATTGCACGTTCCATTCCACTTTCCATTCCATTCCATTCCACTTTCCATTCCATTCCATTCCACAATACGTTCCATTCCATGTTTCATTCCACATTCCATTCCACTTTCGATTCCATTACAAGTTCCTTTCCACAATCCATTCCACAATCCATTTCACATTCCATTCCATTCCATTTAACGTTGAATTCAAGATTCCATTCCATTACATTCCACATTCCATTCCATTTCATTCCACATTCCATTCCACATTCCATTCCTTTTCTTTCCACATTCCATTCCACATTCCATTGCATTTCATTCCACATTCCATACCACATTCAATTCCACAATCCGTGCCACATTCCATTCCATTCCACGATCCATTCCACTTTCCATTCCGCAGTTCATTCCATTCCACGTTCCCTTCAACATTCCATTCTACATTCCATTCCACATTTCACTCCGTGAGATTCCACGTTCCATTCCACATTGCTATCCTTTCCATTCCAAATTCCTTTCAATCCCCTTCGATATTCCATTCCACCTTCCATTCCATTCCATTACTCTTTCCTTTCCAAATTACTTTCCACAATTCATTCCACATTCTATTCCATTCCAAGTTACTTTCCACAATCCATTCCACATTCCGCTTCATTCCACGTTTCATTCTACTTTGCATTGCATGTTCCATTCCATATTCCATTCCATTCCATTCCATTCCAATTTCAATTCCATTCCATGTTCCATTAAACATTCTATTCCATATTCCATTCCATGTTCCATTTCACATTCCAATCCATTCCATTCCATGTTGAATTCCACTTTCCGTTCCATTCCACAATCGATTCTATTTGATTCCACATTCCATTAGGAATTCCATTCCTTTCCATTTCACTTTCAATTCCACATTCCTTTCCTTTCCATTCCAAGTTCCATTCCATTCCATTCCCCTTTCCATTCCACATTGCATTCCGTTCCATTCCACATTCCGTTCCACATTCCTTTCCGTTGCATTCCGCATTCTATTATGCATTCCATTCCATTCCATTCCACATTCCTTTCCACTTTAATTTCCATTCCATTCCGCATTTTATTCCAAATTCCTTTCCTCTTTAATTTCCATTCCATTCCGCATTCTATTCCAAATTCCATTCCATTCCATTGCCTATTCTGATCTACATTCCATTGCATTCCATTACACATTCCATTCCATTACATTCCACATTGCATTCCACATTCCATTCCATTCCATTCCGCACTCCATTCTTCATTCCATTCCAATCCATTCCACATTGCATTCCACTGCATTCCACATTCAATTCCACTCCATTCCACTTTCCATTAAACATTCCATTCCACTCCATTCCATTTCACATTCCATTCCATTCCATTCCACATTCAATTCTACATTCCATTACATTGCATTCCACTTTCCATTTCACATTCCATTACATTCTATTTCACATTCCTTTCCACTTTTTTCCATTCCAGATTCCATTCCATTCAATTCCACCTTAAATTCCATTCCATTCCACATAGCATTGCATTCAATTCCATTACATATTCCTTTCCACATTCCATTCCTTTGCACGTTCCATTCCACATTCCATTCCACATAGCATTCCACGTTCCATTAAACATTCCATTCCACATTCCATTCCACATTACAATCCATTCCATTCTAGATTTCGTTCCACATTCCATTCCATTCCATTCCATTCCACATTGAATTACAATCCATTGCATATTCCATTTCATTGAATTCCACATTCCATTCCATTCCAAGTTCCATTCGTGTTTCCATTTCACTTTCCATTCCACATTCCATTCCATTTTATTCCACGTTCCATTTCACATTCCTTTCGACATTCCAACTGATTACACGTTCCATTCCACATTCCATTCTACGTTAAATTCCACATTCCATTCCATTCCAATACACGTTCTATTCCACACTCCATTCCATTCAATTCCGCATTCCATTTCATTCCATTCTAAGTTTCATTACACATTCCATTACATTCCATTCCACATTCCAATCCATTAAATTCCATTCCATTCCACATTCCATTCATTTTCATTCCACATTCCATTGCATTCCATTCCAAATCCCGTTCCATTCCTGTCCACATTCCATTCCCCATTCCATTCCACATTGCATTCCACGTTCCATTCCACATTCCATTCCACATTCCATTCCACATTCCATTCCATTCCACTCCACATTCCATTCCACATTCCATTCAATTCCTCTCCTTTCCATTCCAATTGTAATTCAACATTCCATTCCATTCCAATAAATTCCATTCCACATTCCATTCCATGCCACTCTATTCCATACCATTCCACTCTATTCCATTCCATACTCCATTCCACTTTCCATTCTATTCCATTCCATATTCCATTCCACTTTCCTTTCCTTTCCATTCCAGATTCCATTCCACATTATGTTCCATTCCGTTGCACATTCCATTCAATCCCATTCCATATTCCATTCCATTCCATTCCACATTCCATTCCACGTTACATTACATTCCATTCCACATTCCATTCGATATTGCATTCCATTTTCCATTCTACATACCATACCATTCCTTTCTCATACCATTCCAGATTCCATTCAATTCCATTCCACATTCCATTCCACGTTGAATTCCACATTCCTTCCCACATACCATTCATTTACATTACACATTCCATTCCACATTCCATTCCACCTTCCATACCACATTCCATTCCATTCCATTCCACATTCCATACCACACACCATTCCATTCCATTAGACAATCCATTCCATTCCATTCCAATTTCCATTCCACATTCCATTCAATACCCTTACCCATTCCATTCCATTCCATTCCACATTCCATACCACAATCCATTCCATTCCTTTACTCATTCCATTCCACATTCCATTCTAGTCCATTCCACATTGCATTTCATGCCATTCCACATTCCATTCCATTCCATTCCACACTGCATTCTCTTCCACATTCCATTTTATTCCAGTCCATTGCATTCCACTTTCCATTACAGATTCCGTTCCATTCCATTCCACATTCCATACCCTTCCATTCCATTCCACCTTCCATTACATTCCATTCCACATTCAATTCCACATTCCATTCCATTCCACATTCAATTAAATTCCATTCCGCATTCCATTGCATTCCATTCCATATTCCATTCCATTCCATCCCACACTGCATTCTCTTATATTCCAAATTTGATTCCATTCCATTCCACATTCCATTCCATTCTTTTCCATTCCTTTCCACTTTTCATTCCATTCCATTTCACATTCCATTCCATTCCATTTCTCATTCCATTCAATTCCATTCCACATTCCATTCCATTCCATTCCACATTCAATTCCATTGAATTCCAATTTCAATTCCATTACATTCCACATTCCAATCCATTGCTTTGCACGTTCTGTTCCATTCCATTCCAAGTTGCATTCCTTTCCATTTCCGGTTACATTCTATTCCATTCCATTTACCATTCTAATCCATTTCACGTTCCATTTCACATTCCCTTCCATTAAATTCCGCATTCCTTTCCATTCCACTGCTTTCTACTTTGCATTCTATTCCACTCCACATTGCATTCCATTCCATTCCTTTCCACATTCCATTCAACTTTCCATTCCATTCCACTACACATTCCATTGTATTCCATTCCACGTTCCATTTATCTTACCATTCAACATTCCATTCCATTCCATTCCACATTCCATTCTGCATTCCTTCCCATTCCACTCCACATTCCATTACGCATTCCATTCCATCCCATTCAACATTCCATTCCAATCTACATTCCATTCCACTTACCATTCCACATTCCATTCAGTTCCATTCCACATTCCTTTCCATTCCACATTGCATTCCACATTCCATTGCAGTTTCCATTCCACATTCCATTCCATTCCATTCCACATTCCTTTCTGCATTCCACTCCACATTCCATTCCATTCAATTTCACATTCCATTCCAGATTTCATTCCACACTGCATTCAATTCCATTCCATATTCCATTCCATTCCACATTGCATTCCGCATTCCATTCCTCATTTCCTTCCATTGCATTCCACATTCAATTCCATTCCACATACCATTACGCATTCCATTCCATTTCACATTCCATTCCAGATTTCATTCCACACTGCATTCAATTCCATTCCATATTCCATTCCATTCCACATTGCATTCCGCATTCCATTCCTCATTTCCTTCCATTGCATTCCACATTCAATTCCATTCCACATACCACTCCGCATTCCATTCCACATTCCATTCCATTCCATTCCACAGTCCATTCCATTCCATTTCACGTTCCATTCCTCATTACATTCCATATTCCAGTCCATTCAATTTCATTCCATTCCATTCAATTCCATATTCCATTCAATTCCATATTCCATTCAATTCCATTCAATTCCATATTCCATTCCATTCCATTACGTGCCATTCCACTTTACCTTCCATTCCACTTCACTTTCCATACCCTTCCATTCCACGTTACTTTCCACATTCCATTCCATGTTACATTCCACGTTCCATTCCACGTTCCATTCCACATTCCATTCCATTCCATTCCACATTCCATTCCATTGCATTCCACATTCCATTCCATTCCATTCCATTCCACATTCCATTCCATTCCTTTGCAGATTCCATTCCTTTCCATTCCACATTATATTCCATTCCACGTTCAATTCCATTCCCCATTCCATTCCACATTCCTTTGGATTCCATTCAATTCCTCTTTCCATTACAATCCAGTCCACATTCCATTCCATTCCATTTTCCGTTCCACATTCCATTCCACATTTCATTGCATTCCATTCCAATCCACATTCCCTTCCATTCCATTTCACATACCATTCCATTCCATTTCATTCCCTTCCATTCCACATTTCATTTCATTCCATTCTACATTTCATTCCACGTTCCATTCCACATTCTATTCCACATTGCATTTCATGCCATTCCACATTCCATTCCATTCCATTTCATTGCATTCCACTTTCCACTACAGATTCCTTTCCATTCCATTCCACATTTCATTCCCTTCCATTGCATTTCACATTCCATTCCATTCCATTCCTCATTCCATTCCACATTCCATTCCATTCCATCCCACACTGTATTCTATTCCATTCCACATTCCATTCCATTCCATTCCACATTCCGTTCCATTCCATTTCACTTTCCAGTCCCTTCCATTTCACATTCCATTCCATTCATACTACAGTACATTCCACATTCCATTCCATTCCATTCCACATTCCATTCCCTTCCTTTCCACATTCCATTCCACATTCCATTCCATTCCATTCTTCATTCCATTCCATTCTAATCCACATTGGTTTCCACTCCATTTCACACTCCATTGCATTCCATTCAACTCCATTCCATTCCATTCCGCATTCCATTCCATTCCATTCCACATTCCATTCTACGTTCCATTCCACCTTGCATTCCATGTTCCATTCCACATTCCACTCCCCGTTCCTTTCCACGTTTCTTTCAAATTTCATTCCACTTTCCACTCCTCAGTCCATTCCACATTCCATTCCACATTGTATTCCATTCCATTCCACATTCCATTCCCTACCATACCACATTCCATTCCCTTCCATAACACATTCCATTCCATTCCACATTCCATTCCACATTCCAGTCCATTCCACATTCCATTCCCTTCCATTCCACTTTCCATTCCACATTCCATTCCACATTCCACTGCACGTTCCATTCCACGTTCCATTGCACGTTCCATTAAACGTTCCATTACTTTGCATTCAATGTTCCATTCCACATACCATTCCATTCCATTCCACCTTCCATTCCACACTCCATTCCACTCCACGTTCCATTGCACTTTCCATTCCACGTTACATTCCATGTTCCAATCCATTACATTCCACGTTCCATTCCACATTACTTTTCATTCCATTCCTCTTTGCACTCCATTACACTCCACCTTCCATTCCAATCCATTCCACATTGAAATCCATTCAACACTCAATTCCACTCCGCATTTCTTTCCATTACATTCCTATCCATTCCACATCCTATTCCATGCTATTCCACATTGCATTACAATCCATTTCACATTCCATTCCATTCCATTTCATTCAACATTTCATCCTATTCCATTCCACATTCCATTCCACATTCCATAGCATTCCATTCCACATTCCATTGCATTGCATTCCACATTCCATTCCATTTCATTCTATTCCATTCCAGATTCCATTCCACATTCCTTTAGCTTCCATTCCACGTTCTGTTCCACATTTCATTCCATTCTATTGCACGTTCCATTACACATTCCTTTCCACATTCCATTCTTTTCCATTCCATTCCATTCAACATTCCATTCCATTGAAATCCATAACGCATTCCACTTTCCATTCCATTTCATTTCACGTTCCGTTCCATTCCACGTTCCATTCCATGTTTCATTCCACGTTCCATTCCATTCCATTCCACGTTCCATTCCTCATTCCATTCCACGTTCCTATCCATTCCATTCCACCTTCCATTCCACATTCCAATCCATTCCTTTCTACATTCCCTTCCATCCCATTCCACATTCCATTCCACGTTCCATTCCACACCATTCTGCGTAACATTTCATTCGACATTCCATTCCATTCCATCCCACCTTCCATTCCATTCCATCCCATGTTCCATGCCATTACATTCCACGTTCCATTATATTCCACTTTCCATTCCATTCCACTTTCCACTCCATTTGATTCCAAGTTCTATTCCACGTTCCACTCCACCTTCCATTCCAAGTTCCATTCCACGTTCTATTTCATTCCATTAAACGTGCCATTCCTCATTCCATTCCACATTCTATTCCCTTCCATTCCACATTCCATTCCCCATTCCATTCCGCGATCCATTCCATTCCATTACTCACTTCGTTCCATTCCATTCCACATTCCTTTAGTCATTCCATTTCATTTCATTCCACATTCCAATCCCTTCAATTCATTTCCATTCCACGTCCCATTCCATAATCCATTCAACATTCCATTCCAATTTCCATTGCACTACATTCCACATTCCATTCCATTCCATTCCATGTTCCTTTGCACATTCCATTTCACATTCCTTTCCATTCCATTCCACATTCCATTCCATTCCAATAAACTTTCCATTCTATTCCATTCCACATTCCATTCTATTCCATTAAACACTCCATTCCAGTCCATTGCATTCCGCATTCCATTCTATTCCATTCCATTCCACATTCCATTCCATTCCTTTCCGTTCCTTTCCACATTCCTTTGGCTTCCATTCCATTCCATTCCACTTCCCATTCCACAATCCGTTCCACATTCCAATCCATTCCATTCCATTCCACGTTCCTTTCCACTTTCCATTTCACATTCCATTCCATTCCATTCCACATTCCATTCCATTCCAATAAACTTTCCATTTCGTTCCATTCCTTTCCATTGCATGCCACATTCCATTCCATTCCATTTCATTTCATTCCACATTCCATTCCACAATTCATTCCATTCCATTCCACATTCTATTCCATTCCACAATCCATTCCACTCTCCTTTCCACTTTATTCCACGTTCCATTAAATTCCACGTTGTATTCAAGTCCATTCCACGTTCCATTCCACGTTCCATTCCACTTTCCATTCCACCTTCCTTTCCATTCTTTCCACTTTATATTCCTCATTCCACTCCACATTCCATTCCATTTAATTCCACATTCCATTCCATATTCCTTTCCACATTCCATTCCACGTTCCAATCCACATTCCATTGAATTCCTATTCATTGCATTCTACATTCCATTCCACCTTATATTCCATTCCATTCCATTCCACATACCAATCCACATTCCGTTTAATTCCATTCCACTTTCCATTCCATTCCATTCCACATTCCATTCCATTCCATCCACATTTCATTCCATTCCATTCCACATTCCATTACAGATTCCATTCCACATTCCACACCATTCCATTCCACATTCCATACCATTTCCTTCCACATTCCATTGCATTCCATTCCATTCCACATTCTATTCCTTTCCAGTCCAAAATGAATTCCATTAAATTCCATTCCATTCCACTTTCCTTTCCTTTTTGTTCCACATTCTATTCCACATTCCGTTCCGTTCCATTCCACACTTCATTCCATTCAATTCCACATTCAATTCCATTCAATTCCACTTTCCTTTGTATTCCATTCCATTGAGGTCCACATTCCATTCCACATTCTATTCCACTCCATACAAGTCCACATTCCGTTCCATTCCATTCCATACCACATTCCATTCCATTTCATGTTCCATTCCCCATTCCATTCCATTCAATTCCACATTCCATTCCCTCCCATTCCACATTCCCTTCCACATTCCATTCCACGTTGTATTCCACTTTGCATTCCACCTTCCATTCCACTTTCCTTTCCATTCCACTCCACTTTCCAATCCTCGTTCCATTTCACTTTCCATTCCTCGTTCCACTCCATTCAATTCTACATTCCATTCCACATTACATTCCATTCCGTTACACATTCCATTACACTTTCCATTTCATTCTGTTCCTCATTCCATTCCCTTCCATTCCACTTTCAATTCCACGATCCATTCCACGTTCCACTCCATGTTGCATTCCACGTTCCGTTCCACGTTCCATTCCAGGTTCCATTCCATTCCATTGCACGTTCTTTTCGCATTTCACTCCACTCCATACCACGTTCCATTCCACATTCCATTGCATTTCATTCTACATTCCATTCCATTACATTCCACATTCCATTCCATTCCATTCCATTCCATATTCCATTCCATTCCATATTCCATTCCATTGCATTATACACTCCAATCCACCTTCCAATCCGTTCCATTCCACATACGATTCCATTCCATTCCACATTACATTCCACTCCATTCCACATTCGATTCTATTCCATTCCACATTCCATTACACATTGCATTCCACATTCCATTCCATTCCATTCCACCTTCCATTAAATTCCATTCCACATTCCATTCAATTCCATTTCTCGTTCCATTCCATTCCATTACACATTGCGTTCCACTATATTCCACAATCCATTCAATTCCATTGCATTTCAAAGCACATTCCATTCCAAATGCCATTCCATTCCATTCAACATTCCATTCCACATTCCATTCCATTACATTCCACATCCCCTTCCATTCCATTCCATGTTCCATTCCATTCCATTCCATTCCACATTTGATTGCATTCCATTTAATATTCCTTTCCACCCTCCATTCCATTCCATTCCACATTCCATTCGATTCCATTACACATTCCATTCCATGTTCCATTCCACATTCCCTTCCAGTACATTCGAAATTCCATTCCATTCCATTCCACATTACACTCCTTTCCATTCCACATTCCATTCCATTCCATTCCACATTCCGTTACTTTCCACATTTTATTGCATTCCATTCCAAATTCCATTCCATTCCATTCCAATTTCGTTCCATTCTACATTCCATTCCATTCCATTCCATTCCACATTCCCTTCCATTTCACAATCCAATCCATTGCATACCATTCCATTCCACATTCCACTCCATTCCATTCCACATTCCATTCCTTTCCATTCCACATTCCTTTCCACTTTCCATTCCATTCCATTCCATTCCATTCCACATTCCATTCCATTGCTTTCCACATATCATTCCATTCCATTGCGTTCCACATTCCATTCCATTCCATTCCATTACAGCTTCCATTCCATTTCATTCCACTTTCCATTCCATATTCCATGCCATTCCATTACATTCCACATTCCATTCCATATTCCATGCCTTTCGATTCCATTCCACATTCAATTCCACATTCAATTTCACGTTCCTTTCCACCTTCCATTCCATTTCATTCCACATTTCTTTCCATTCCATTCCTCCTTCCATTCCACGTTCCATTCCATATGGTATTCCACATTCCTTTCCATTCCATTCCATACCACATTCCATTCCATTCCATTCCATTCCATTCCAAATTTCGTTCCATTCCATTCCACTCCATTCCACATTCCATTACTTTCCATTGCATTCCAGGTTCCATTCCATTCGCTTCCACATTCCACTCCACATTCCTTTCCATTCCACATTGCATTGCACATTCCATTCCATTCCATTCCACATTCTATTCCATACCATTCAGCACTGCATTCCACATTCCTTTCCATTCCATTACACTTTCCATTCCATTCCATTACACATTCCATTGCATCGCATTCCACATTCCTTTCCATTCCATCTGACATTCCATTCAATTCCATTGCATTCCAAATTCCATTCCATTCCATTCCACTATCCTTTCAGTTCGATTGCATTCCATTCCACATTCCATTCTATTTCCATTTCACATTCCATTCTATTCCATTTATTTCCACATTCCCTTCCATTTAATTCCACATTCCATTCAATAAATTTCCACTCCATTCCACATTTCTTTACACATTCCATTCCATTCCATTCCACATTCCATTCCTTTCCTTTCCAAATTCCATTCCAATCCATTCCATTCCATTCCACTCCACATTCCATTCCGTTCCACATTCCGCATTTCATTTCATTCCATTCCACATTCCATTCCCTTCCATTCCACATTCCATTCCGTTCCACATTCCATTTCATATTCCATTCCATTCCATTCCACTTTCCATTCCATAGCATTCCGCTTTCCATTCCATTCCATTCCACATTCCATTCCACATTCCATTCCATTCCATTCCACATTCCATTCCATTGCATTTCACTTTGCATTCCATTATATTTCACATGCCATTCAATTCCACAGTCCTTTCCATTCCATTTGAGAGTGCATTTCATTCCACATTCCATTCCACATTCCATTCCATTCCATTCCACATTACATGCCATTCTAATCCACATTCCATTCCATACCGTTCCACATTCCATTCCATTCTATTCGACATTCCATTCCATTCCATTCTACTTTCCGTTTCTTTCCATTCCACATTCCTTTCCAGATTCCATTCCATTCCATTGCACCTTCCATTCCATTCCATTCTGTGTTCCATTCCACTTTACTTTCCACATTCCATTTCATTCCATTCAGCATTGCATTCCACCTTCCATTCCATTCCATTCCACATTCTATTCCACATTCCATTCCATTCAATTCCACGTTCCATTCCACTCCATTCTATTCCAATCCTTTCCACGTTCCATTCCACATTCCATTCTATTCAATTCTACATTCCTTTCCATTCCATTCCACTTGGGATTCCATTGCAATCTACATTCCATTGCATTCCATTCCGCATTCCATTCCATGTAACATTCTATTCCATTCCATGTAACATTCTATTCCATTCCAAATTCATTCGATTCCATTAAATTCCACGTTCCATTCCATACCATTCCACATTCCATTCCATTCCATTCCACTTTCCATTCCATTCCATTCCACATTCCACATTGCATTCCACTTTCCGTTTCGCTTTAAATTCCACACTCCATTCCACCTTCCATTGAATTCCATTCCATGTTCCATACCACATTCCATTCCTTTCGATTCCACGTTCCATTCCACTTTCCATTCCATTCCAATCCATTCCACGTTTCATTCAAATCCATTCCACTTTCCATTCCAGTCGACTTTCCATTCCTTTCCACATTCTACTGCATTCCACATTCCAATCCCTTCCATTCCACATTCCATTCTATTTCATTCCCCATGACATTCCATTCCATTCCACGTTCTTATCCTTTCCTTTCCACGTTCTTATCCATTCCATTCCATCTTGCATTCCATTCCATTCCCTGTTCCATACATTCGATTCCTCCTTCCATTCAATTCCATTCTGCTTTCCAATCCATTCCATTCCACATTGCATTCCACTGCACATTCTTTCCATTCCATGTCCAATTCCATTGCATTCCATTCCACTCCACATTCCAATCCATTCCATGTTCCATTCCATTCACTTCCATTCCACATTCCATTCAATTCCATTCCTCATTGCATTCCATTCCATTCCAAGTTCCATTCAAATCAATTCCATTCCACTTTCCATTCTTTTCCATTCCACATACCATTCCACATTCCATTTCATTCCATTCCATTCCACTGCACATTCTATTGCGGTTTCCATTCCACGTTCCATTAGACATTCCATTCCATGTTCCATTTGACGTTTCATTCCACATAACATTCCAAGTTCCATTCGAGGTTCCAATCCACGTTCCCTTCCACATTCGATTCCATTCCACTCCTTTGCATTCCACATTTCATTCCTCATTCCATTCCATTTCATTACACATTACATTCAACCTTCCATTCCACAGTCCATTCCTTATTGCATTCCATTCCATTCCACATTCCATTCCACATTCCATTCCATTCTATTCGATATTCCATTCCAAGCCATTCCAAATTCCATCCCATTCCATTCCACATTCTATTCCATTTCACATTATATTCCATTCTGTTCCATTCCACATTACATTCCTTTCCATTCCACGTTCCATTCCACTCTCCATTCCATTCCATTCAACATTCCATTCCATCTCATTTCACATTCCATTCCTTTGCATTCCACATAGCATTCCACATTGCATTCCACAATCCATTCTGCATTCCAATCCACATTCCATTCCATTCCATTCCACGTTCCATTCCACATTCATTTCCACCTCCCATTCCACATTCCATTCCATCCCATTCCGTGTTGCATTCCACATTCCATTGCATTCCATTCCAAATTCCATTCCATTTCTTTCCACATTCCATTCGACATTCCATCACATTCCATTTCACATTCCATTCCATTCCATTCCACATTCCATTCTATTCCATTCCACATTCCATTCCACTCCATTCCACATTCCATTCCACATTCCATTCCATTACATTCGACTTTCCTTTCAACTTTCCATTCCATTCCACTCTACATTCTATTCCATTCCACCTTCTATTCCAGTCCATTCCATTTCATTCCATTTCGCATACCATTCCACATTTCATTCCATGCCACATTTCATTCCATTCCTTTCCATATCCCATTCCATTCCATTCCACATTGCATTCCGTTCCATTCCATTTCATTCCATTTCGCATACCATTCCACATTTCATTCCGCGCCACATTTCATTCCATTCCTTTCCATATTCCATTCCATTCCATTCCACATTGCATTCCATTCCATTCCATTCCACATTTCATTCCATTCCATTCCACATTCCATTCCATTCCATTCCATTTTATTCCAGTCCACATTCCATTCCATATTCCATTCTATACCTCACCTCATTCCATTCCATTGCACTCCACATTCCATTCCACTCCAGTCCACATTGCATTCCCATTCAACCTTCCATTCCGTATTCCATTCCATTTTTTTCCACATTCCATTCAATTCCATTCCACATTCCATTCTATTCCATTTCTCTTTCCATTCCATTCCATTCAATTCCAGCCCATTTCACATTCCATTCCATTCCACTCCACATTCCATTCCATTGCATTCCATATTCAATCCCATTCAATTTTGTATTCCATTCCATTCCACTCCACATTCCATTCCATTGCATTCCACATTCCATTGCAGTCCATTCCATTCCATTCCACATCCCATTCCATTCCATTCCATTTCATTCAACATTCAATTGCATTTCACGTTCCTTTCCATTCCATTCCATTCCCTTTTATATTCCATTCCACATTTCGTTACATTCCATTCCATTCCACTCCACATTCCATTCCATTCCACTTTCCATTCCATTCAATTCCATTCCACATTTCATTCCATTCCATTCCACCTTCCATTCTTTTCCACGTTCCATTCCACATTCCATTACATTGAATTCCACATTCCATTCCATTCCATGCCACATTCCATTGAACATTCCATTCCATTCATTGCAATCCGCATTCCTTTCCATTCCATTTCATTACATTCCATTCGACATCCCATTCCATTCCATTCCAGTCCATATTCCATTCCATTCCACATTACATTTAATTCCATTCCACATTCTATTCCAATCCATTCCACATTGCAGTGCATTATATTCCACACTCCATTCCATTCCATTCCGCATAATATTCCACTCCACATTCCATTCCACATTGCATTCCCTTCCACATTCCATTTCATTCCACTCCATTGCACATATCATTGCATTCCATTCCACATTCCATTCCATTCCATTCCTTTCCATTCCTTTCCATTCCGTTCCATTCAATTCCACTTTCCATTCCATTCCTTTCCATTCCACATTGCTTGCCATTCCATTCATTTCCATTCCACATTCCATTTCACATTCCATTCCACATTCCATTCCATTCCATTCCACATTCCATTCCATCCCATTCCGTGTTGCATTCCACATTCCACTGCATTCCATTCCAAATTCCATTCCATTTCCTTCCACATTCCATTCGACATTCCTTTATATTCCATTTCACATTCCTTTCCACATTCCATTCCACATTCCACTGCATTCCATTCCGTTCTACATTACATTCCACATTCCATTCCATTGCATTCTACAATGCATTCCAATTTCCATTCCGCATTCCATTCCACGTTCCATTCCACGTTCCATTACAATTTCCATTCAATGTTCCGTTCCATTCCGTTCCACCTTGCATTGCATTATATTACACATTCCATTCCATTGCATTCCATATTACATTCCACATTGCTTTCCATTCCATTCCAAGTTCGATTCCACATTCCCTTCCATTACATTCCACGTTCCATTCCATTCCACTCCAAGTTCCATTCTATGATCCATGCCGGGTTCCTTTCCACCTTCCTTTCCATGTTTCGTTCCATTCCATTCCACATTCAATTAAATTATACATTCCATTCAATTGCATTACATACCATTCCAGATTCCATGCCAGTCCACATTCCATTCCACATTCCATTCCATTACATTCGACTTTCCTTTCAACTTTCCATTCCATTCCACTCTACATTCTATTCCATTCCACCTTCCATTCCAGTCCATTCCATTTCATTCCATTTCGCATACCATTCCACATTTCATTCCACGCCACATTTCATTCCATTCCTT
This sequence comes from Pongo pygmaeus, assembly GCF_028885625.2. Classification (NCBI taxonomy): domain Eukaryota; kingdom Metazoa; phylum Chordata; class Mammalia; order Primates; family Hominidae; genus Pongo; species Pongo pygmaeus. The sequence continues at coordinate 4,137,675 of NC_085931.1, forward strand.
TCCCCATTCCATTCCATTCCATTCCACATTGCATTCTATTCCATTCCATTTCATTCCATTTCGCATACCATTTCACATTTCATTCCACGCCACATTTCATTCCATTCCTTTCCACATTCCATTCCATTCCATTCCACATTGCATTCCATTCCATTCCATTCCACATTTCGTTCCATTCCATTCCACATTCCATTCCATTCCATTCCATTTTATTCCAGTCCACATTGCATTCCATATTCCATTCTATACCACACCTCATTCCATTCCATTCCACTCCACATTCCATTCCACACCAGTCCACATTGCATTCCCATTCAACCTTCCATTCCGTATTCCATTCCATTGTTTTCCACATTCCATTCAATTCCATTCCACATTCCATTCTATTCCATTTATCTTTCCATTCCATTCCATTCAATTCCAGCCCATTTCACATTCCATTCCATTCCACTCCACATTCCATTCCATTTCATATTCCATTCCATTCCACTCCACATTCCATTCCATTGCATTCCATATTCAATTCCATTCAATTTTGTATTCCATTCCATTCCACTCCACATTCCATTACATTGCATTCCACATTCCATTGCAGTCCATTCCATTCCATTCCACATCCCATTCCATTCCATTACATTTCATTCAACATTCAATTGCATTTCACTTTCCTTTCCATTCCATTGCATTCCCTTTTATATTCCATTCCACATTTCGTTACATTCCATTCCATTCCACTCCACATTCCATTCCATTCCACTTTCCATTCCATTCAATTCCATTCCACATTACATTCCTTTCCATTCCACCTTCCATTCCTTTCCACATTCCATTCCACATTCCATTACATTGAATTCCACATTCCATTCCATTCCATGCCACATTCCATTGAACATTCCATTCCATTCATTGCAATCTGCATTCCTTTCCATTCCATTTCATTACATTCCATTCGACATCCCATTCCAATCCATATTCCATTCCATTCCATTCCATTCCACATTACATTTAATTCCATTCCACATTCTATTCCAATCCATTCCGCATTGCAGTGCATTCCATTCCACACTCCATTCCATTCCATTCCACATAATAATCCATTCCACATTCCATTCCACATTGCATTCCCTTCCACATTCCATTTCATTCCACTCCATTGCACATATCATTCCATTCCATTCCACATTCCATTCCATTCCATTCCTTTCCATTCCTTTCCATTCCGTTCCATTCAATTCCAATTTCCATTCCATTCCTTTCCATTCCACATTGCTTGCCATTCCATTCATTTCCATTCCACATTCCATTCCACATTCCATTCCACATTCCATTCCATTCCATTCCACATTCCATTCCATTCCACATCCCATTACATTCCTCTCCACATTCCATTCCATTCCATTCCACATTCCATTCTGCATTACATTCCACCTTCCATTCATCGTTCCATCGTACGTTCCATTCGATATTCCATTAAACTTTACATTCAATGTTCCATTCCACGTTCCATTCGTCGTTCCATCTGACGTTCCATTCGATGTTCCATTCCCCGTTCCATTCCATTCTGTTCCACTTTCCATTGCATGTTCTATTCCATTCCCTTCCACGTACCATTCCACGTTCCATGCCACCTTACATTCCACCTGCCATTCCAATTTCATTTTCATTGCATTCCAAATGCCGTTCTATATTCCATTCCATTCCATTCCATTCTATTCCGTACCATTCCACATTCCATTCCACATTCCATTCAGTTCAATTCCACATTCCATTCCATGCCATTCAACTTTCCATTCCATTCCATTCCACATTCCATTCCATTCCATTCCACATTCCATTCCATTCCAGTCCATATTCCATTCCATTTCATTCCAATCCACATTGCATTTCATTTCATTCCATTCCACATTCCATTCCATTCCATTGCACATTCCATTCCACATTCCATTGCACATTCCATTCCACATTCCATTCCATTCCATTCCACATTCCATTCCATGCCATTCCGCATGCCATTACACATTCCTGTCCATGCCATTCCAGTTTCCATTCCACATTCCTTTCTATTCCAATCCACATTCCATTCCATTCCATTCCATTCCAGTCCAAATTCCATTCCATTCAATTCCATTCCACATTCCATTGCTTTCCAAATTCCGTTCCATTCCACCTTCCATTCCATTCCATTCCACATTCCATTCCATTCCATTCCACATTCCATTCCATTTCGTTCAACATTCCTTTTGATTCCATTCCACATTCCACTCCATTCCATTCCACGTTCCATTCACGTTCCATTCCACGTTCCATTGTGCGATGCATTCTTTGTTTCATTCCACGTTCTATTCCACTTTCCAATCCCTTAAATTCCACTTTCCATTGTGCGATGCATTCTTTGTTTCATTCCACGTTCAATTGCACTTTCCAATCCCATACATTCCATGTTCCATTCAACGTTCCAGACTGCATTCCATTACATTCCATTCCATGTTCCATACCACGTTCCATTTCACGTTCCATTCTATTAAATTCCATGTTACATTCCACTTTCTGTTCCATGCTGCATTCCATTGTATTCCACCTTCCATTTTACTTTCCATTCCACGTTCCTTTCCATTCCATTCAACCTTCCTTTCTACGTTCCATTCCGTGTTCAATTCCATTCCACTCTACATTCCATTGCACATTCCATTCCATTCCATTCCACATTCTGTTCTGTTCCATTCCACATTCCATTTCACATTCCATTCCATTCAATTCCACATTCCCTACCATATTCCATTCCATTCCATTCCACTTTGCATCTCACATAGCATTCCATTCCTTTCCACATTCCATTCCATTCCATTCCACGTTCCTTTCCATTATATTCCATTCCTTTCCACTTTGCATTCCATTCCACTCCACCTTCCATTCCTCATTCCTTTCCAATCCATTCCATATTACATTCCACATTCCATTCCATTCCATTCCATTCCTCATTCCATTCCATTCCATTCCACATTCCATTCAATTCCACATTCCATTCCACATTGTTTGCATACCATTCCACATTCCATTCTACATTCCATTCCATTCCATTCCGCATTCCATTCCATTCCATTCTACATTCCACTCCATTCCACATTCCATTCGACATTGCATTCCATCCCATTCCACATTTCATTCTACATTCCATTCCATTCCATTCCACATTCCATTCCATTCCATTCAATATTCCATTCCTTTCCATTCCATTCCATTGCATTGCATTCTATTAGGCATTCTATAACATTCCATTCCACAATCCATTCCACATTCCATAACATTGAACATTCCATTACACATTCCCTTCCACCTTCTACTCCATTACACATTCCATTCTAATGCACCTTCCTTTCCACATGGCATTCCATTCCATTCCACATTCCACAATATGTTCCATTCCATTCCACATTGCATTCCATTCCATTCCACATTCCATTCCATTCCACATTCTATTGCACAATCCATTCCACGTTCCATTCCACATTGCATTCCATTTCATTCCTTTCTGCGTTTCACTCCGCTTTCCATTCCACGGTCCATTCCAAATTCCATTCCACGTTCCATTCCACATACCTTTCCATTGCATTCCATATTCTATTCCTTCACATTTCACTTTCCGTTGCACATTCCATTCCATTCCATTCCACATAGCATTCCACATTTCAGTCAACAATCTATTCCACATTCCATTCCATTTCAAGTTCCACTCCACATTCCTTTAAACATTCCAATCCATTCCACATTCCATTCCACATTCCATTCTACCTTCCATTCCACATTCCATTCCATCCCATTCCACGTTGCATTCCACTTTCCATTGCATTCCATGCCAAATTCCATTCCATTTCATTCCACATTCCTTTCAAGATTCCATTCCATTCCATTCCACATTCAATTCCACATTCCATTCCACTTTCCGTTGCAATCCATTCCATTCCATATTCCATTCCATTCCATTACACATTACATTTCATTTCATTACACATTACATTCCACATTCCATTCCTTTCCATGTCACATTGCATTCCACTTTCCATTCCAAGTTCCTTTCCATGTTCCATTCCATGATCCATTCCAATTTCCATTTCACGTTCCATTACAATCCATTCCACATTCCATTCCATTTCATTCCACATTCCATTCCATTGCATTGCACATTCGATTCCACATTCCTTTCCGTTCCATTCCACATTTCATTGCACTTTCCTTTCCATTCCATTTCACATTCCATACTACATTTCATTCCACAATCCATTCCATATTCCATTCCACATTCCATTCCATTCCATTCCACATTCCATTCCACATTCCATTCCATTCCGCCTTCGATTCCACATTCCATTCCATTCTCTTCCACATTCCATTCCACATTCCAATCACTTCCTTTCCACATTCCATTCCAAATTCCATTCTCCATTCCATTCCTTTCTATTACATTTCATTCCATTTCATTCGACATTCCGTTCCTCTCCTTTCCACATTCCATTCAACTTTCAATTCCATTCCATTCCACTTTGCATTCCATTCCATTCCACATTCTATTCCACTCCATTCCATTCCAAATTCAATTCCATTCCATTCGGCATTCCATTCCAATCCATTCCACATTCGATTCCAATCCATTCCACAATCAATTCCATTCCATTCCTTTCCGAAATCCATTCCACATTCCATTTCATTCCAATTTTAATTCCACATTCCATTCCATATTCCATTCCACTTCACGTTATGGTACACTTTCCACTCCACGTTGTATTCCACATTCCATTCTATTTCATTCCACGTTCCATCGCACATTCCATTCCATTCCATTTCGCATTAAATTCCACCTTCCATTCCATAATAACTTCCACATTCCATTCCATTACATGTTCCATTTCACATTCCTTTCTGCATTCCATTCCATTCCACTTTTCATTCCACATTCCATTTCATTCCATTCCATGTTCCATTACACATTCCATTCCATTCCATTCCACATTCCATTGCATTCTATTCCACGTTCCATTCCACATTGCATTCCATTTCATTCCACCTTCCATTCCACATTTCATTCCTTTGCATTTCACATTCCATTCCATTCCTTTCCACATTCATTCCACTTTCCATTCCATTCTTTTACACATTTCATTGCACATTCCACTCCATTACATTTCACATTCGTTCCATTCCAATCCATTCCATTCCATTCAACATTCCATTCCATTTAAATACAATCCATTCTACATTCAATTCCACATTCCTTTTCATTCCATTCCACATTCCATTCCACATTCCATTCCACTCCATTTCACATTCCCTTAAATTCCATTCCATTCCATTCCACATTGCATTCCAATTGCATTTCACTTTCCATTCCAAGTTCCATTCCTCTTCCCATTCCACGTTCCATTCCACGTTCCATTCCACATTTCATTCCATTCCATTTAATATTCCATTCCACATTCCATTCCTTTGAATTCTACATTGCATTCCATTCTGTTCCATTCCACATTGCATTCCATTCAGTTCCATTCCACACTGCATTCCATTCGGTTCCATTTCACATTGCATTTCATTCCTTTCCATATTCCATTCCATTCCACATTCCATTCCATTCCATTCCCCATTCCATTCCATTCCATTGCATTCAACATTCCATTCAATTCCATTCCACTTTCCATTCCATTTCACATTTCATTCAATTCCATTCCACATTATTTTCCATTCCATTCCATTGCATATTACTTTCCATTCCTTTCAATTCCACAATCCATTCCACATTCCATTCCATTCCATGTTCCATTCCACATTCCATTCCACATTCCATTCCATTCCTTTCCACATTCAATTCCACGTTCCATTCCATTCCATTCAACTTTCCATTCCATATTCCATTGAACATCCCATTCCACGTTCCATTCCTTGTTCCATTCCATGTTTCATTCCACATTCCATTCCACATTCCAATCCATTCCATTCCATTCCGCGTTCAATTCCATTCCACATTCCATTCCATTCCATTCCACATTCCATTCCACATTCCATTGCACATTCCGTTACACATTCCGTTCCATTCAATTCTATTCCACATTCCATTCCATTCCATTTAACATTCCATTCCATTCCGTTCCACATTCAAATCCACTTTCCATTCCACATTCCTTTCCCCGTTCAAATCAATTCAATTCCACATTCCATTCCATTCCGTTGCATTCAACGTTCCCTTCCATTCCATTCAATTCCAAGTTCCATTCCATTCCATTGCATTCCACATTCCATTCCAAATTGCATACCATTCCATTCCCCATTCCATTCCATTTCATTCCACATTCCGTTCCATTCCATTCCACCTTCCAATCCACATTCCACTCCATTCCATTCCTTTGCACATTCCATTCCATATTCCATTCCGTTCCATTTCAAATTCCATTCCATTCCATTCCATTCCACATTCCGTTTCTTTCCATTTCACATTCCTTCCCATTCCATTCCACATTCCATTCTGCCTTCAATTCCATTCCTTGCCACATTCCATTGGACATTCCATTCCATTCCATTCCACATTCCTTTCCATTGCATTTCACGTTCCATTCTAATCCGTTCCACTTTCCTTTCCACGTTCCATTCCACATTCCATTCCACTTTCCATTTCACATGCCGTCTCACATGCAATTCCATTCCATTCCCATTTCCATTCCACATTCCATTCAGTTCCATTCAACATTCCATTCCATTCCTTTACACATTGCAGCTCACATTCCATTCCACATTCCAGTCCAGATTTGATTCCATTCCATCCACTTTCCATTCCATTCCACATTCCATTCCAGATTCCATTCCTTTCCGCTCCATTCCATATTTCATTTCATTCCATTCCACATTCTATTCCATTCCTTTCCACATTACATTCCATTTCTTTCCATTCCCCATTCTATTCCATTCAGCTTTCACCTCGATTCCATTCCACATTCCGTTCATTCCATTCTGCATTCTGTTCCATTCCTTTCCGTTAAACATTCCATTCCACTTCATTCCGTTCCACATTCTATTCCATTCCACAATTCCTTCCATTGCACTCCATTCCACATTCTATTCCATTCGAAATTTCACTGCATTCCGTTGCACATTCCAATCAATTGCATTCCATTCCATTCCACATTCCATTCCATTCCATTCCATTCCACATTCCTTTCCACTCCATTCCATTCCACGTTCTATTCCATTCCACATTCCATTGCATTCCTTTCTACATTCCATTCAATTCCATTAAATACCATTCCCAATTCCATTCCATTTCTTTGCATTCCACATTCTATTCTGTTCCACATTCAATTCCACTACATTTAACATTCCGTTCGATTCTCTTCCATTCCATTCCACTCCACATTCCATTCCATTTCTTTCCATTCCATTTCCTTCCATTCCAATTTCTATTCCTTTCCACATTCCATTCCTTTCCTTTCCACATTCCACTCCACTGCATTGTATTCCATTCCAACCCACATTCCATTCCATTCCATTCCATTGCACATTCTATTCCTTTTCATTCCACGTTCCATTCCATTAATTTATTGCATTGTATTCCATTCAATTCCACATAGCATTCCATTCCACATTCCATTCCACATTCCATTCCTCGTTCCATTCCACCTTCCATTCCATTCCATTTCACATATCATTCCATTCCTTTCCACATTCCAGTGCAATTTCCATTACATTCTATTCCACATTAAATTCCCTTCCATTCCACATTCCATTCCATTCCATTCCACATTCCATTCCACTCCATTCCACATTCCATTCCACATTTGATTCCTTTCCATTCACCATTCCTTTCCACATTCCATCCCATTCCATTCGATTCCACAATCCATTCCATATTCCATTGCATATTACATTCCACATTCTGTTGCATTCCATTCCACATTCCATTCCACATTCCATTCCATTCCTTTCCACATTCCGTTCCACATTCCTTTCCATTCCATTGCTCATTCCATTCCACATTCCATTCCATTCATTTTCACATTCAATTCCATCAGCTCCACATTCCATTCCACATTCCATTCCATTCCACACTCCATTCCACATTCCATTCCACATTCCATTAAATTCCATTCCACATTCTAATCCATTCCATTCCACATTCCATTCCATCGCATTCCACATTGCTTTCCATTCCATTCCACATTCCTTTCCATTCCATTCCACATTCCATTCCACATTCCACTCCATTCTATTCGATACCACATTTCATTCCACTTTCCATTCCATTCCATTCCACATTCCATTCCACTTTCCATTCCATTCCATTCCACATTCCATTGCATTCCGTTTCACATTCCAGTACACATTCCATTCCAAATTCCATGCCATTCTATTTAACATTCCATTCCATTCCATTTCATATGCCATTCCATTCCATTCCATTCCACTCCACATTCCATTCCACATTCCTTTCCGTGTTCCATTGCACATTCCATTCGACGTTCCATTCCTCATTTCATTCCGTTCCATTCCACTTTCCATTCCATATTCCATTACACATTCCATTCAACGTTCGATTTCACAATCCATTCCATTCCATTCCACATTCCATTCCACATTCCATTTCACAATCCATTCCATTCCATTCCTCATTCCGTTCTCAATCCATTGCATTGCTTTCCACATTCTTTTCCAATTTCCATTACATTCCATTCTACATTTCATACAACATTCCATTCCACATTCCATTCCATGTTCCATTCCACGTTCCATTCCACTTTCCATTCCATTCCATTCCATTTCACATTCCATTTCATTCCATTCCACGTTCCAATTCATTCCGTTCCACATTCCATTCCACATTCCATTTCACATTCCTTTCCAAATTATATTTCAATTTCCATTCCATTCCATTCCTTTCCACATTTCATTGTAGTCCATTCCATTAGATTCCACCTTTCATTCCATTGCATTCTGCATTCCATTCCATTCCATTCCATTCTATATTCCACTCCATTCCATTCCATTTCACATTCCGTTCCATTCCATTCCACATTCCATTCCATTCCTTTCCACATTCAATTCTACTTTCCATTTCGCGTCACATTCCATGTTCCATTCCACGGCCCATTCAACGTTGCATTCCTTTCCGTTCCACATTCCATTTCATTCCATTACACGTTCCATTCCATTCCATTCCATGTTCCATTCCACGTTCCATTCCACTTTCCATTCCACGTTGCATTCCAAGTTCCATTGCATTCAATTCCATGTTCCATTCCACGTTCCATTCCATAAAATTATATGTTCCATTCCATTCCATTTCACATTCCATTTCTCGTTGTATTCCATTCAATTCCACATTCCATTCCATTCCATTCCACATTTCATTCCACGTTCCATTCCATTCAATTCCACTTTCCATTCCACGTTCCATTCCAAGTTCCATTACTTTCCATTCATCATTCCTTTCCATTCCACTTCACATTCCATTCCATTCCATTCGACTCTCCATTCCACGTTCCATTCCATGTTGTATTCCATGTTCCATTCCACGTCCCATTCCACGTTCCATGCCTTTTCATTCCACATTCCATTCCATTCCACATTCCACTCCATTCCATTCCACTTTCCATTCCACATTCAATTTCTCATTCCATTCCATGTTCCATTCAACATTCCAATCCATTCAGTTTCACGTTCCATTCCATATTCCATTCCACATTCCATATCACATTCCCTTGCAGTTCCATTCGACGATCCATTCCGTCTTCAATTACAGGAACCATTGCACGTTCCATTCCACATTCTATTCAATTCCATTACATTCCATGCCACGTTGCCTTCCACATTCCATTCCACGTTCCATTCCGCATTCCTTTCCATGTTCTATTCCACGATCCATTCCACTTTCCATTCCATTTCATTCCACGTTCCGTTCCACGTTACATTCCTTTCCATTCCACTTTTCATTCTACATTCCATTGCACATCCCATTCCACTTTCTATTCCATGTTCCATTTCACGTTCCACTCCACGTTCCATTCCACATTCCACTCCATTCCATTTTACATTCCATTCAACATTCCATTCTACCTTCCTTTCCATGTTCCATTCCACTTTCCATTCCACGTTCCATTCCACATTCTATACCATTCCATTCCAGATTCCATTCCACATTCCATTCCACGTTCCATTCCACATTCCACTGCAAATTCCATTCCACGTTCCAATCCACATTGCATTGCACATTCCATTCCACATTCCATTCCACATTCCATTGCTTTCCATTTCACATTCCTTTCCATTCCATTCCACTTTCCATTCCTAATTCAATTCCATTCCTATTCACATTCCATTGGACATTCCATTCCATTCTATTCCACATTCCTTTCCAGTGCATTCCCTGTTCCATTCTAATCCATTCCACGTTCTATTCAATTCCATTCTGCATTCCATTCCATTCCATTCCATTCAGTTCCACATTCTATTGCATTCCTCATTGCATTCCATTTCATTTCACATTCCGTTCCATTCCATTCCATTCCATTCCACATTCCGTTCCATTCCATTCCATTCCATTCCATTCCACTTTCCATTCCAATCCATTTATCATTCCATTCCATTTCATTCCATTCCATATCATTCCATTCCACATTCTATTCCATTCCACATTGCATTCCATTCCACATTCCATTACACTGTATTCTATTCCATTCCATTCCACATTTCATTCCATTCCATTACATTCCATATTGCATTCCATTCTATTCCACAGTCCATTCCATTCATTAATTCCATTCCATTCCATTCCATTCCGTATTCCATTCCATTCCGTTCCACATACCATTACATTGCACATTCCTTTCCACATTACATTCTACGTTCCATTCCACATTCCATTCCGTTCCATTCCACATTGCAATCCATTCCATTCCACATGCCATTCCATTCCATTCTGCATTCCTTTCCATTCAATTCCACATTCCGTTCCAAATTTGATTCCATTAAATTCCAGTTCCCTTTCCACATTCCATTTCATTCCATTCCACATTCCATTCCACATTCCATTCCACATTCTATTCCATTAAATTCGATTTTGCATTACACATTCCATTCCATTCCTTTCAACATTCCGTTCCACATTACATTCCATTTCATTCCATTTCACATTTCATTGCACACTACATTCCTTTCCATTACACCTTGCAATCCATCAATTCCACACTCTATTCTACATTCCATTCCATTCCATTCCATTCCATTCCACATACCATTGCACATTCCATTCCATTCTATTCCACATTCCATTACATTGCTTTCCACTTTCCTTTCCATTCAATTCCACTTTTCATTGCATTGCATTCCACATTCTATTCGAAATTTCATTCCGTTGCATTCCGCATTCCATTCCATTCCATGCCACATTCCTTTCCATTCCATTCCATTCCACATTCCATTCCACATTCCATTCCATTCCATTCCACTTTCCATTCCACATTCAATTCCATTCCATTCCACATTCCATTCCATTCCATTCGATACCACATTGCATTCCACATTCCATTTCGTTCCAATCCAAATTCCATTGCACATTCCATTCCATTCCACTCCACATTCCATTCGACATTCCATTCCATTCCTTTCCACTTCACTTTGCATTCCACATTCCATTCCACATTCCATTCCATTCCACTCCACTTTTCTTTCCATGATCCATTCCACATTCCATTCGACATTCCATTCTGTTCCATTCCACATTCCATTACACATTCCATTCCACATTCTATTCAACGTTCCATATTCCATTCCACATACCATTCCGTTCCATTCCGCTTTCCAATCCACATTCCATTCTATTCAATTCCACAATTCATACTACATTCCATTCCACATTCCATTCCATGTTCCATTCCACCTTCCATTCCATTCCATTCCTTTCCATTCCATTCCGATCCATTCCATGTTCCAAATCATTCCTTTCCACATTCCATTCCACATTCCATTTCACATTCCGTTCCACTTTCTATTTCACTTTAAATTCCATTCCATTCCATTCCATTACACATTCCATTCCATTACTTTCCACATTCCATTCCACGTTCCATTCCACGTTTCATTCCACATTCCCTTCCACATTCCATTCCGTTCCATTCCACATTCCATTCCACATTCCATTCCGTTCCTTTCCACGTTCCATTGCACATTACATGCAGCATTCCATTCCAGATTCCTTTCTGTTCCATTCCACATTCCGTTCCACATTCCATTCCACATTCCATTCCATTCCATTTCACATTCCGTTCTCATTCCATTGCATTCCATTCCACATTCCATTCCACATTCCATTCCTTTCCTTTCCACATTTATTTCCAAATTCTATTTCTTTCCATTCAACATTCCATTCCACATTCCATTCCACGTTCAATTCAATTTTCCATTCCACTTTGCATTCCATGTTCCATTCCATTCCATTCCTTTAAACGTTCCATTCCATTGCATTTCACGTTCCATTTCATTTTATTTCACATTCCACTCCCCTTTCCATTTCACATTCTGTTCCACATTCTGTTTCACTTTCCATTATATTCCATTACACATTCCTGTCCATTCAATTCCACTTTCCATTCCACATTCCACTCCACATTCTATTCCATTCCATTTCACCTTCCATTCTATGCCATTCAAAATTCCATTCCATATTCTTTTCCATCCCATTTCACTTTCAATTCCATTCCATTTTACTTTCCTTTCCATTCCACTTTCCATTCCATTCCATTCCACATTCCATTCCATTTCATTACACCTTCCATTCCGCATTCCATTCCATTCCACAATCCATTCCACAATCCATTCATTTCCTTTCAATATTCCATTCCATATCATTTACTTTCGGTTACATTCCAATCCACAATCCATTCCATTCCACATTCCATTCCATTGCCATCCACTTTCCATTCCATTGCATTCCACCTTCCATTCCACAATACACTTCACTCCATTCCATTCCTCATACCATTCCACGCCATTCCATTCCATTCCATATTCCATTCCATTCCATTCCATTCCACTTTCCATTCTATTCCACGTTCCATTTCATGTTCCTCACCGTATTCCATTCCATTCCACGTTCCATTCCACATTCCAAACCACATTCCATTCCATTCCATTCCAAATTCCACTCCACATTCCATACCATTCCATTCCATTCAATTCCACATTCCTTTACACATTCCATTCCAAATTCTATTCCACTTTCCATTCCACATTCCATTCCAAGTTCCAATCCATTTCATTCCACACTCCATTCCACATTGTATTCCATTTCATTCCGCATTCCATTCCACATTCCATTCCATTCCACATTCCAATCGGCATTCCATTCCTTTCCATTCCACATTCAATTCCACATTCCATTCCATTCCATTTCACATTCCATTCCATTCCGTTCACATTCCATTCCATTCCATTCCATTTTCTGTTTCATTCCATTCCATTTCAGTCCACATTCTATTCAATTCCGTTACATTAAACTTTCCATTGGATTCCATTCCACATTCCATTCCATTCCGTTCCACATACCATTCCATAATCCATTCCATATTCCATTCCACATTTCATTCCATTCCATTCCACAATCCATTCCATTACATTCCACATTTCATTGCGCATTCCATTCCATTGCATTCCATTCCACATTCCGTTACATTCCATTAAATTCCAGTCCAAATTCTATTCCATTCCATTCCATTCCACATTCCATTCCATTCCATTCCTCATTCAATTCCATTCAATTCCACATTCAGTTCCAGTCCATTCCACATCCCATTCCATTCCATTTCACATTCCATTCCGTTCCATTCCACATTGCATTCCATTTATTCCTTTCCATGTTCCATTGTGTTCCATTCCACATTACATTCCACATTCTATTCCACATTCCATTCTGCATTCCTTTGCCTTCCATTTCACATTCCATTCCATTCCATTACTCAATCCATTCCACGTCCCATTCCACATTCCATTGCGTTTTCCCTTATATGTTCCATTCCACATTCCGTTCCACATTCCATTCCATTCCATGCCACATTCCATTCCACATTCCATTCCATTCCATTCAACTTTCCATTCCATTCAATTCAACATTCCATTCCATTCCTTTCCACATTCCATTCCATTCCACAATCCATTCCATTCCATTCCAATTTCCATTCCACGTTTCCTCCTATTAAATTCCACTTTCCATTCCATTCCATTCCATTCCATGCTCCATTTCATTCCATTCCACATTTCATTCTGCGTTCTATTTCAAATTCCATTCCCCATTCCATTTCGCATTCCATTCCACATTCCTTTCCACATTCCTTTCAACATTCCATTCCACATTGCATTTCACATTCCACATTCCATTCCATTCCACTGCACGGTCCATTTCATTCCACATTCCTATGCATTCCATTCCAAATTCCATTTCTTTCCATTCCACATTCAATTCAATTCCGTTCCATATTCCCCTCCACATTCCCTTCCATTCCATTCCATTCCACGTTATTTCCACTGCATTCCACATTGCAATCCATCCATTCCATTCCATTCCACATTCCATTCCACTCAATTCCACTTTCCATTCCATTTACATTGCATTCTATGTTCCATTCCACGTTCGATTCCAGTTTCCATTGCAAGTTCCACTACGACTTCCATTGCACGTTCCATTCCACGTTCCCTTCAATTCCATTCCCCATTCCATACCATTCGATTCCACATTCCATACAATTCCATTCCACTTCCATTCCACTTCCCATTCCATTCCATTCAACTTTTCGTTCCCTTCCATTCCATGTTCCATACCATTCCATTCCATTCCATTCCACATTCCATTCTATTCCATTCTGCGGTTGATTCCACATTCCATTCCACATTGCATTCCGTTCCATTCCACATTAAATTCCACATTGCATTCCATTTCATTCCACTTTACATTCCACATTCCATTCCATTCAATTTCACATTCCATTCCATTCAATCCCATATTCATTTCCACATTCCATTCCACATTCCTTTCCATATACAGTTTCACATTCTATTCTATTCCATTCCACATTCCATTTCACATTCTTTCCACATTCCATTCCTCATTCCATTCCACATTCCACTCCGCATTGCATTCCACACTCTATTCCATTCCTTTCCACATTGCATTCCGTTCCATTCCACATTCCATTTTATTTTCCATTCCACATTCCATTTCACATTCCACTTCGTTCCATTCCCATTCCATTCCATTATATTCCACTTTGTGGAATGGAATGTGGAATGGAATGTGGAATATAATGTGGAATGGAATGGAATGGAATGTGAAATGGGATGTGGAACGGAATGGAATGGAATGTGGAATGGAACATAGAATGGAGTTTAATGGAATGTTGAATGGAACGTGGAATTGAATGGAATGGACTGTGGAATGGAATGGAATGTGTAACGGAATTTAATGGAATGTTATGGAATGGAATGGAATGGAATGGAATGTGGTATGAAATGGAAAGGAATGTGCAGTTGTATATATAATGTTATGGAATGGAATTCGGAATGGAATGTGGAATGGAATGGAATGGAACGTGGTATGGAATGTGGAATGGAATGTTGAATGGAATGTAGAATGGAATGCAGTGGATTGTGGAATGGAACACGGAAGGGAATGAAATGGAATGTGGAATGGAACGTGGAATGTAACGTGGAATGGAATGTGCAATGGAATGTGGAATGGAGCATGGAATGGAATGGAATGAAATGGAAAGTGAAATGGAAAGTGGAATAAAATTTTTAATAGAATGTGGAATGGGACGCGGAATGGAATGTGCAATGGAATATGGAGTGGAATGTAGAATGGAATGCAATGGAATGTGGAATGAAAAGTAGAATTGAATGGAATAGAAATTGGAATGGAAACTGGAATGGAATGTAGAATGGAAAGTGGAATGGAATGTGGAATACAATGGAGTGGAACATGGAATGAAACGTGGAATGGAATTTAACATGGAATGGAATGTGGAATGGAAAGAGGAATGCAACGTGGAATGGAATAGAATGGAACGAGGACTGGAATGGAATGGATCTAGGATAGGAATGTTGAATGGAATGTGGAATGGAACGTTTAAAGTAATGTGGAATCAAATGTGAAATGGAAAGGAATGGAATGTGGAATAGAATGGAATGAAGGTGGAATGGAATGGAATGTAATGTGGAATAGAATGGAATCGAATTTCGAATGGAATGTGTAATGGAATTTAATGGAATCTGGAACAGAATGCAATGGACTGGTATGGAATGTGGAAAGGAATGGAATGGAATATGAAATGGAATGTGGAATGGAACGTAGAATGGAATGTGGAATGCAATGTGGAATGGAATGGAAAGGGATGTGGAATGATATGTGGAATGCAGTGGAATGGAATGTGGAGTGGAATGGAATGTAATGTGGAACGGAAATTAATGAAATGTGGAATGGAATGGAATGCTTTGGAATGTGGAAAAGAATGGAATGGAATGGAATGCAATGTGGAATGGAATGGAATGGAAGTTGGAATGGAATGGAATGTAAGATGGAATGGAAAGAAATGAAATGAAATGTGGAATGGAATGGAACGTAACGAAATGTGGAATGGAATAGAATGGAATCGAATGGAATGGGAAATGGAAAGGAAAGCAATGTGGAATGAAATGGATCGGAATTTAAGTTGGAATGGAATGGAATGATATGTGGAATGGAATGGAATGGAATGGTATGTGGAATGGAATGGAATGTTATGTGGAATGGAATGGAATGGAATGTGGAATCGAATGTGGAATGCAATGGAATGGAATGTGGAATGCACTGGAATAGAATGTGGTTTGGAATATGGAATGGAATGTGGAAAGGAATGGAATGGAATGTGGAATGCAATATGGAATGCAAATTGGAAAGCAATGATATATAATGTGGATTAGAATGTGGAATGCAAGGTGTAATGGAATGGAATGGAACTTGCAGTACAATGTTGAATGCAACGTGGAATGGAATGTGGAATGGAAATTGGAATGGAAAGCGGAATGGAATATAATGGAATGGAATGGTATCTTGAATGGAAGGGAAACGAATGTGGTATGGAATGTGGAATGGAATGAAATGCAATGGAATGTGGAATGGAATGGAATGGAATGTGGAACGGAATGGAATGGAATGGAATATGGATTGGAATGCAATGGAATGTGGAATGGAATGGAATAAAATGGAATGGAATGTGAAAAGGTATGTGGAAAGGAATGTGAAATGCAATGTGGAATGCAATGTGAATCGAAATGAAAAGGAACGTGGAATTGGCTGGAATGGAACGTGGAATGGAATGGAATGGAACATGGAATGCAATGGAATAGAACATATAATGGAACGTGGAATGGAACTTGGAATGGATTGTGGAAGGTAATGTGGAAGGATTGTGGAAAGGAATAGCATGGAATGAGGAATAGAATGTGTAAATGAATGTAATGGACTGTGGAATGGAATGAGGAATGGAATACAATGGAATGTGGAATGGAATTAGGAATGGAATGTGGAATAGAACGGAATGGAATGTGGAATGGAACGTGAAATGGAACGTGGAAAGAAATGGAATGGAACTTGGAATGCAATGTGGAATGGAATGGAATGGAATTTGGAATGGATTTTGGAATGGAATGTGGAATGGAATGGAATTTAATGTGGAATGGAATGTGGAGTGATATGGAACGGAATGTGGAATAGAACGAAATGGAATAAGGAATGGAATGTGTAATGGAATGGAATGGAAGGTGGAATGGAATGTTGAATGAAATGTGGAATGGAATGTGGAACAGAATGGAATGAAAGGTGAAATGGAATCTTAAATGGAAATTGGAGTTGAATGGAATGGAATGTTAAATGGGAAGTGGAATTTAATGGAGTGAAACGTGCAATGGAAAGTCGAATGGAAAGTGGAATGGAATGGAATGCAGAGTGGAATGGAAAGGAATGTGGAATGGAAAGGAATCAAATTGAAAGAATGTGGAATTGAATGCAATGGGAAGTGGAAAGGAATGGAATGCAAAGGGGAATAGAATGGGGAATGGAAATGAATGGAAGCTGGAATGGAATGTCAAATGGTATCTGGAACGGAACCTGTAATTTAATGAAATGCACTGTGGAATGCAGTGGAATGGAAAATGGAATTGAATGGTATTGCGCGTGGAAAGGAACATGGAATGGAAGGGAATGGAAAGTTGAATATAATGGAATGGAATGGAACGTGGGATCGAATGTGGAATGGAACGTGGAATGGAATGAAACGAAATGTGGAATGGAATGGAGTGGAATGTGGAATGGAATAGAATGGAATGGAATGCGGAATGGAATGTGAAATGGAATGTGGAATGGAATGTGGAACGGAATGAAATGGAACGCTGAATGGAATGGAATGGAATGTAAAGTGGAATGGATGTGTAATGGAATGTGGAATGGAACATGGAATGGAACGCAGAATGGAGATGAATCCAATGTGGAATGGAAAGTGAAGTGGAATGGAATGAAATGTGGAATGCAATGTGGAGTGGAATGGAATGGGACGTGGACTGCAATGTGAAATGGAATGGAATCGGATGTGGAATGCAATGTGTAATGCAATGGAATTGGATGTCGAATGGAATGCGGAATGCAATGGAATGGAAAGTGGAATGGAATGGAATGTGGAATGAAATGGATTGGAATGGAATGGAATGCAATGTGGAATGGAAAGGAATGGAATGTGGAATGGAATAGAATATGGAATGTAATCAAATGCAATGGAATGTGAAATTTAATGGAATGGAAGGTGGAATGGAATGGAATGGCATGTGGAATGGAATGAATGGTGGACTGGAATGTGGAATGGAATGTGGACAGCAATGTGGATTGGATTGGAAATGAATGTGTAATGAAATGTGGAACGGGATGGAATGGCATGTGAATTAGAACATGGAATGGAACGAGGAATGGAATGTGGAAGGAAAGGTGGAATGGACTAGAATGGAACGTGGAATGCAATGGAATGGAATGTGGATTGGAGTGGAATGAAAGATGGATTGGAATGTGGAATGGCATGGAATGCGGAGTGGATTGTGGAATTGAATGGAACGCCGAATGGAATGTGAAAAGAAATGGAATGGAATATGGAATGGAATGGAATGTGGAATCGGTTGAGGAATGGAATGCAATGCAATGTGAAATGGAATGGAATGGAATGGAATGTGGAAAAGAATGGAATTGAATGGAATGTGGAATTGAATGGAATGGAATGTGGAATGGGATGGGTTGGAATGTGGAATGGAATGTGGAATGTAATGGAATGGAATGTGGACTGGAATGGAAAGGAATGGAATGAAATTGGAATGGAAAATTGGAAAGGAATGGAATGGAAAGTGAAATGGAACGTGGAATGGAATGTGGAATGGAATGGAAAGAATGGAATGGAATGTGGAATCGAATGGAATGGAATGTGAAACGGAAGGTGGAATAGAAAGTGGAATGGAATATGAAGTGGAATGGAATATGGAATGGAATGGAATGGAATGGAATGTGAAATTGAATGGAATGCAATGTTGAATGGAAGGTGGAATGGAATAGAATGGAATGGAATGGAATGGAAAGGAATGGAATGGAATGGAATGGAATGGAATGGAATGGAAAGGAATGTGGAACGGAATGGAAAGGAATGTGGAGTGTAATGTGGAATGGAAAATGGAGTGGAATGTGGAAAGGAAAGTGGAATGGAATGGAATAGAATGCAAAGGTATTGAAAGGAATGTGGAATGAAATGTTAAACGTGAAATTGAATGGAAACAAATGGAATGGAATGCAACATGGAATGGAATGTTGAAGGGAACGTTGAATGGAATGCGAAATGGAATGTGGAATGGAATGCAATGGAATGGAAGGGAAGGTGGAATGGAATGGAATTCAATGTGGAATGGAATGGAATGGAATAGAATGGAATGTAATGGAATGTGGAATGGAATCTGGAATGGAATTGAATGTGGAATGGAATGCAACGGAATGTGGAATTGAAGGAACAATGAAATGCAATGGAATGTAGAATGGAATGGAATGTGGAATGCAATGGAATGCAATGTGGAATGGAATGGAATTCAATTTAATGTGGAATGGAAGGGAATGGAATGTGGAATGGAATGGAAGTGAATGTGGAATCAAATGCAATGGAATGTGGAATGGAATGCAATTGAAATTGGAAGGCAATACAATGGAATGGAATGGAATGTGGAATGGAAAAGAATGGAACGGAAGGAGGAATGCAATGTGAAATCGAAAGTGGAATAGAATGGAATGGAATATGGAATGGAATGGAATGGAATTTGGAATGGAATGGAACGGAATGTGGAATGGAATGGAATGTCGAATATGGAATGGAACGGAATACAGAATGGAATGGAATGGAAAGTGGAATGCAATGGAATGGAAGGAAATGGAATGTGGAATGGAATGGAATGGAATGGAATGTGGAATGGAATGGAATGGAATGTGGAATGGAATGGAATGGAATGGAATATGGAAAGGAATTGACTGGAATGCGGAATGGAATGTGGAATGGAATGTAATGTAATGTGGAATGGAATGGAATGGATTGGAACGGAATTTGGAATGGAATGGAATGGAATATGGAATGGAATGGAATAGGCATTAGTGTCAAAAGGAATGCAATTGAATGTGGAATGGAATGGAAAGGAATGGAATAGAATTCGAAATGATATGGAATGGAATGTGAAATTGAATGGAATGGAATGTGGAATGGAATGGAAAGGAATTTTAAATGCAATATGAAATAGAATGGAAAGGAATGCGAAATGGAATGGAATAGAATGTGGAATGGAATGAAATGGAATGGAATGTGGAATTTAAGGGAAAGTAATGTGGAATGAAATGGAATAGAATGTGGAATGGAATGGAATGGAATCTTGAATGGAATTGAATGGAATGTGGAATGGAATGGAATGGAATCTGGAAAGGAACGTGGAATAGAATGTAATGGAAAGCAGAATGGAATTTGGAATGGAATGGAATGGAAGACTGAATGGAATGGAATGGAAAGCAATGTCTAAGGAAATGGAATGGAATGTGGAATGGAATGGAATGCAGAATGGAATGGAATGGAATGTGGAGTGGAACGGAATGGAAGGAAATGGAATGTGGAATGGAATGGAATGGAATGGAATGTGGAATGGAATGGAACGGAATGTGTAATGGAATGGAACGGAATGGAATGGAATGTGGAATGGAATGGAATGGAATGTGGAATGAAATGGAATGGATTGGAATGGAATTTGCAAGGGAACGGAATGGAATATGGAATGGAATGGAATACAGAATAGTGTCAAACGGAATGCAACGGAATGTGGAATGGAATGGAGCGGAATGGAATACAATTCGAAATGGTATGGAATGGAATGTGAAATGGAATGGAATGGAATGTGGAATGGAATGGAATGGAATTTTAAATGGAATATGAATTAGAATGGAATGAAATGCGAAATTGAATGGAACAGAATGTGGAATGGACTAAAATGGAATTGAATGTGGAATTTAAGGGAATGGAATGTGGAATGAAATGGAATAGAATGTGGAATTGAATGTGGAATTTAAGGGAATGGAATGTGGAATGAAATGGAATAGAATGTGGAATGGAATGGAATGGAACGTGGAATGGAATGGAATGGAATGTGGAAATGAATGTGGAATGGAGTGTAATGGAAAGTGGAATGGAATGTGGAACAGAATTTGGGATGGAATGGAATGGAATGTGGAATGGAATGGAATGAAATGTGGAATGGAATTTAATGGAATGTGCAATGGAAGGAGAATGGAATGGAATGGAATACGTAATGGAATGGGGAATGGAATGGAATGTGGATTGCAATGGAAAGTAATAGAATGGAATGTGTAATGGAACGGAAAGGAATGTGGAATGCAATGGAATTGAAAGGAATATAGAATGGAATTTGATGCAACTTGGAATGGAATGTGGATTGGAATGGAATGTGGAATGGAATGTGGAATGGAATGGAATGGAATGTGGAATGGTATGGAAAGTGGAATGGAGTGGAATGGATAGTGGAATAGAACGTGGAATGGAACGTGGAATGGATCGTGGAATTGAATGGAATGGAATGTGGATTGGAAGGGAATGGAAAGTGGAATAGAACACGATGGAATGGTATGTAGTGTGGAATGGAATGGAATGGAATATGAAATGGAATCTGGAAAGGAACGTACAATGGAATGTGAAATGGAACATAGAGTGGAACGCAGAATGGAATGCGGAATGGAATGGAAAGGTATGTGGAATGGAATGTGGAAAGCAATGGAATGGAATATGGAATGGAATGGAACGGAATGTGGAATGGAATGGAATGGAATGGAATGGAATGGAAGGGAATGGACTGTGGAATGGAAAGGAATGGAATGGAATGTGGAATGCAACATGGAATGGAATTTGGAATGGAATGGAATGGAACGTGAAATGGAATGGAATGAAATGTGGAATGGAATTTAATGGAATGTGCAATGGAAGGAGAATGTAATGGAATGGAATACGGAATGCAATGGGGAATGGAACGGAATGTGGATTTCAATGGAATGGAATTGAATGGAATGTGCAATGGAATGGAAAGGAATGTGGAATGCAATGGAATGGAATGGAATGTAGAATGGAATTTGAAGGAATGTGGAATGGAATGTGGATTGGAACGGAATGTGGAATGGAATGTGCAATGGAATGGAATGGAATGTGGAATGGAATGGAAAGTGGAATGTATAGTGGAATAGAACGTGGAATGGAACGTGGAATTAATCGCGGAATGGAATGGAATGGAACGTGGAATGGAATGGAACGTGGAATGGAATTGAATGGAACATGTAACAGAATGGAATGGAATGGAATGGAATTTGCAATGGAAAGGAATGTGGAATGGAATGGAATGGAATGCGGAATGAAATGTGGAATGGAATGTAAAGGAATGTGGAATGGATTGAGGAATGGAATGGAATGGAATGGAATGTGGAATGGAATGGAATAGAATGTGGAATGGAATTTAATGGAATGGAATGTGGAATGGAATGTATTATGGAACGTAATTGACTGGAATGGAAATGAATTGAATGGAATGGAAGGGAATGTGGAATGAAAAGTGGAATGGAATTTGAAATGGAATGAGGAAAGGAATGGAATGGAATGGAATGGAATGTGGAATTGAAAATTGGAATGGAATGGAATGGAATGGAATGGAATGGAACGTGGAATGGAAAGTGGAATGGAATAGAATGGAATGTGGAATGGAATGGCATGGAATTGAATGGAATTTAGATTGGAACGGAAAGTGGAATAGAATGGAACAAAATGTGGAATAGAACGTAACGGAATGTGGAATGCAATGGAATTGAATAGAATGGAACTGAATGTTAAGTGGAATGGAAAGTGGAATGGAATGGAATGGAATGTGCAATGCAATTTGGAACAGAATGTAATGGAATGTGGAATGGAATGGAATGGAATGTGGAATGGAATGTAATGTAATGTGGAATAGAATGGAATGGAATGGAATGTGAAATGCAATGGAATGGAATGGAATGAAATGGAAGGTGTAATTAAATGGAATGGAAGAGGAATGGAGAGTGGAACGTCACGTAGAATGGAAGGGAACGGAATAAAATGTAATGTGCAATGGAATGTGGAATGGAAGGTGGATTGGAAGGTAATGGAATGTGGAATGCCATGTGGAGTGAATGGGAATGGCATGTGGAATGGAATGGAATGGAATATGGAATATAATGGAATGGAAGGTGGAATGGAATGGATAGCAAAGTGGAATGGAATGGAATGGAATGTGGAAAAGAATGCAATGGAATACGTAGTACAATGTGGAACAGAATGGAATTAAATGGAATTTAATGTGGAACGGAATGGAATGGAATGTGGAATGGAATGTGAAATGGAAATAGAATGGAATATGGAATGGTATGGAATGGAGTGTGGAATGGAAAGAAATTGAATGTTGAATGGAATGTTGAACGGAATGTGGAAGGAATGGAGTGGAACGGAATTGAATGGAATGGAATGGGGAAAGTAACTTGAAATGGAATGGAATGGAATGGAATATGGAATGGAATGTGGAATGGAAAGTCGAATGAAACGGAATGGAATATGGAATGGAATGTGGAATGGAAAGGAATGTGGAATGGAACGGAATGGAATGTGGAATGGAATGGAATGGAATGTGAAATGGAAATAGAATGGAATGTGGAATGGTATGGAATGGAGTGTGGAATGGAAAGGAATTGAATGTTGAATGGAATGTTGAACGGAATGTGGAATGGAGTGGAGTGGAACGGAATTGAATGGAATGGAATGGGGAAATAACTTGAAATGGAATTGAATGGAATGGAATATGGAATGGAATGTGGAATGGAAAGTGGAATGAAATGGAATGGAATGTGGAATGGAATGTGGAATGGAAAGGGATGTGGAATGGAATGTAACAGAGTGTGCAATGAAATGGAATGGAATGGAAAGCGAAATAAAACAGAAGGGAATGAAATGGAATGTGGAATGGAATGGAATGAAATGTGGAATGCAATGGAATGGAATGAGAAATGGAAAATGCAATGGAATGGACTGGAAAGGAATGGATTGTGGAATGGAACCTGGAATGGCGTGGAATGGAATGCAGTGGAATGTGGAATGGAATGTGGAATGGAAACTGGAAAGGAATCGAATGGAATGTGGAATGGAATGTGAAATGGAATGGAATGGAATATGGAATGGAATGTGGAATGGAACATGGAATGGCATGAAAAGGAACGGAATGGAATGTGGCCTGGAGTGTGGAATGCACCTTGGAATGGAATGGAATGGAAGTTGGAATGGAATGTGGAATGGATTGGAATGGAAAGTTGAATGGAATGGAATAGAATGTGGAATGGAATGGAATGGTATGGAATGAGGAATGGAAGGGAAAGGAGTGGAATGGAATGTGTAATAGAATGTGGAATGGAATGGAATGTGGAATGGAATGGAATGGAATGTGGAATGGAATGGAATGTAATTTATAGTGGAATGGAATGGAATGGAATGGAATGTGGAATGGAATGTGGAATGCAAATTGGAATGAAATGGAATGTGCAATGGAAAGGAATTGAAAGTGAAATATTACGCAATGGAAGGTTGAATGTAATGGAATGGATTGTGGAATGGAATGTGGAATGCAATGGAATGGAATATAGAATGGAATGTGGAATGGAACGGAATGTGGATTTCAATGCAATGGAATGGAAAAGAATGTGGAATGGAATGGAATGGAATGGGGAATGGAATAGAATGGAATGGAATGAAGAATGGAATGGGATGGTATGTGGAATGGATTGTGGATTGGAATGGAATGTGGAATGGAATGTGGAATGCCATGGACTGGAATTTTGAATGGAAAGAATGGAATGGAATGTGGAATGAAATGTGGAAAGAAATGTGGAATGCTATGTAATGGAACGTGGAATGGAATAAGAAATGGAACGTGGAATGGAATGGAATGGAACGTGGAATGGAACATGGAATGGATTGTGCAATGGAATGGAACGGGTCATGGAATGGAAAGGAATGGAAACTTATATGGAATGGAACGTGGAATGGAGTGGAATGCAAAGTGGAATGAAACGTGGAATGGAATGTAAAGGATTGTGGAATAAAACGTGGAATAGAACATGGAATGTATCGTGGAATGGAATGGAAAGCTATGTGGAATGGAATGTGGTATGTATTGGAATGTAATGTGGAATGGAATGGAAATTAATGTGGAATGCAAAGTTGAATGCAATGGAATTGAATGTGGAATGGAATGTGGAATGGAATGGAATGGAATATGCAATGCAATGGAATGGAATGTGCAATGCAATGGAATGGAATGGAATGGAATGTGGAGTTGAAAGTGGAATGGAATGTAATGGAATGTGGAATAGAATGTGAAATGGAATGTGGAATTTAACCTGGAATGATATGGAATGGAATGGAATTGAATGTGGAATGGAATGTGGAATGGAACGTGGAAAGGAATGGAATGGAATGGAGTGGAATTGAATGGAATGGAAAGTGGAATGGAATGAGGAATGGAACGTGGAAAGGAATGGAAAGGAAAGTGGAAAGGAATGTGTTATGGATTGGAATGGAAAATGGAATGGAATGGAAAGGAATGTGTAATGGAAAGTGGAATGTAAT
Source organism: Pongo pygmaeus (assembly GCF_028885625.2). NCBI lineage: Eukaryota > Metazoa > Chordata > Mammalia > Primates > Hominidae > Pongo > Pongo pygmaeus. The sequence goes on from NC_085931.1 coordinate 4,163,972, forward strand.
GTGGAATGGAATGTGGAAAGGAATGTGGAATAGAATGGAATGGAATGTGGAAAGAAATGTGGAATTGAACGTGTAGTGTAATGGAAAGGATTGTGGAATGGATTGTGGAATGGAATGTGGAAAGTAATGGAATGAAAGGGGAAAGGAATGTGTAATGGAATGGGGAATGGAATGTGAAATTTAATGCAATGGACTCTGGAATGGAATGTGGAATGGCATGGAATGGAATGGGGAATGGAATGTGGAATAGAATGGGGAGTGGAATGTGGAATTGAATGGAATGGAATGGGGAATGTAATGTGGAATTGCATGGACTGGTATGTGGAAAGGAAGTTTGAATTCAATGTGAAATGGAATGGAAGGGAATGCGGAATGGAATGTGGAAAGTAATGGAATGTTGAATGGAATGGAATGGAATGAGGAAGGTAATGTGGAATGGAATGGAATGTAGAATGGAATGGAATGGAATGTGGAAAGGAACGTGGAATGGAATGGAATAGAATGTGGAATAGAATGGAATGAAATGCATTGTGCAATGTAACGGAATGCAATGTGGATTAAATGAAATGGAATGTGGAATTTAGTGCAATGGAATGGAATTAGCAATGGAATACAATGGAACGTGGATTGGAATGGAATGGATTGTGGAATGGAATGGAATGATATGTTGAATGGAATTTGGTTTTCAATGCAAAGAATGGAAAGGAATGTGGAATAGAATGGAATGTGGAATGGAATGGAATGGAATGTGGAATGGAATGAAATGGAATGGGGAATTGAGGGGAATCGAATGTGGAATGGAATTGAATGGAATGTGGAATAGAATGGAATGGAATGTGGAATGGAATGTGGATTGGAATGGAATGGAAATTGGAATAGAACACAATGGAATGGTATGTAGTGTGTAATGTAATGGAATGGAATATGAAAGGGAATCTGGAATGGAACGTAGAACGGAATGTGAAATGGAAAGTAGAGTGGAATGCAGAATGGAAAGTGGAATGGAATAGAAAGGAATGTGGATTGGAATGTGGAATGCAATGGAATGGAATGCGGAATAGAATGGAATGGAATGGAATGGAATGTGGAATGGAATGGAATGGAATGTGGATTGGAATGTAATGGAATGTGGAATGCAATGGAATGGAATGGAAGGGAATGTGCAATGGAATGTGGAATGGAATGAGAAATGGAATGTGGAATGGAATGTGAAACAGAATGGAATGGAATATGGAATTGAATGGAAAGGAATATGGAATTGAATGGAATGGAACATGGAATGCAAGGGAAAGGAAAATGTAATGGAAGGTGGAATGGAACTTGGAATGGAATGTGGAATGGAATGGAACGGAATGTGGAATCGAATGTGGAGTGGAATGGAATGGACCGCGGAATGAAATGAAATGGAATGAGGAATGGAATGTGGAACGGAATGAAATGGAATGTGGAATGGATTATTGAATGGAAGTGCAATGGAATGTGGAATTGAAAGGAATGGAAGGTAGAATGTAATGTTGAATAGAAAGTGGAATGGAATGCAATGAAATGTGGAATGGAACGTGCAATGGAATGGAATGGAACGTGCAATGGAAACTGGAAAGGAACACGAAATGGAACGTGGAATGGAATGTGGAATGGAATGGAATGGGAACGGAATGGAAAGTAGAATGGAATGTGTAATGGAATGGAATGGAATGTGGAATGGATTGTGGAGTGGAATGTGGAATAGAATGGAATGGAATGTGGAATGGAATGTGGAATGGAATGCGGAATGAATTTGGAACTGAAAGGAATGGAATGTGGAAAGGAAAGGAATGGAATGGGTAATGAATTTGGAATTGAATAGAATGGAATGTGTAATGGAAAGGAATGGAATGCAATGGAATGTAGAATGGAATGTGGAATGGAATTTGGAATTCAATGGAAAGGAATGAAATGGAATGTTTAATGGAATGCAATGTGGAATGGAATGGAATGTGGAATGGAATGGAATGGAATGTAGAATGGAATGTAATGGAATGTGGAATGGAATGTGCAAAGGAATGAAAAAGGATGGAATGAAATGAGGAATGTAATTGAATTGAATGCAATGTGTAATGGAATGCAATGCAATGTTGAATGGAATGGAATGGAATGTGGAATGGAAAGGAATTGAATGTGGAATGGAATGGAATGGAATGCGGATGGAATGGAATGCAATGTGGAATGGGTTGGAATGGAAAGGAATGTGGAATGAAATGGAATGCAATGTGGAATGGAATGGAATGCAATGCAATGTGGAATGGAATGGAATGGAATGCAATGTGCAATGGAATGGAATGCAATGAGGTATGTTATGGAATGGGATGGAATGTTTAATGGAATGGAGTTGAATGTGGAATCAGATGGAATGGAATGTGGAATGGAATGGAATGGAAAGGAATGGAAACTGGAATGGAATGGAATGGAAAGTGGAATGGACTGTGGAATGGAATGGAAAGTTACGTGGAATGGAATGTGGAACGGAATGGATCATGGAATGGAATGTGGAATGGAATGGGATGGAATTTGGAATGGAATGTGGCATGAAATGGATTGTAATGTGCAATGGAATCTGGAATGGAATGGAAATGAATGTGGAATGGAATGTGGAATGGAATGGAATGGAAGGTGGAAAGGAATGTGGAATAGAATGGAAATGAATGTGGAAAGGAATGTGTAATGGAATGGAATGGAAAGCAATGTGGAATGGAATGTAATGGAACGTGGGAAGGAATGGAATAGAATGTGGAATGGACTGGAATGAAATGAAATGTGGAATGGAATGGAATGGCATGCAAAGTGGAAAGAATGGAATGGAACGCTGAATGGAATCCAATGGAATGTGGAATGGAATGGAATGTGGAATGGAATGAAAAGGAAAGTGGAATGGAATGTGGAATGGAATGGAATGGAATGGAATGGAATGCAATGTGGAATGCAGTCTGGAATGGAATGGAATGGAATGTGGAATGGAATGTGTAATGGAATGGAAAGGAACTTGGAAATGAAGGTGGAATGGAATGTGGAATTGAATGTGGAATGGAATGGAACGGAATGGAATGTGGAATGGAATGTGGAATGGAATGGTATCAAATGTGGAATGGAATGTGGAATGGAATCTAATGCATTGCGGAATAGAATGGAATGCAATGTGAAATGGAATGGAATGAAATGTGGAATGTAGTGGAATGGAAAATGGAATGGAACTTGGAATGGAATGTGGAATGGAATGCTATGCGGAATGGAATGGAATGGAATGCAATGAAATGTGGAAATGAATGGAACGGAAAGCGGAATGGAATGGAATAGTATGTGGAATGGAACAGAATGGAGTGGAAATTGGAATGGAATGCAATAGAATGCAATGGAATGGAATGTGGTATGGAATGTGGAATGGAATGTAATGGAATGTGGAATAGAAAGCGGAATGAAATGTGGACTGAAATGTGGACTAAAATGTGGAATAAAATGTGGAATGGAATGTGGAATGGAATGTGGAATGGAATGAGAAATGGAATGGAATGGGATGTGGCATATAATGTGGAACGGAATGTGGAATGAAATTGAATGTGGAATGGATTGTGAAATGGAACGTGGAATGGAATGTGGAATGGAACGTGAATTGGAATGTAGTTCAACGTGGAATGCAACGTGGAATGGATCGTGGAATGGAACGTGGAATGGTATGTGGAATGGAATGTGGAATGTATTATGGAATGGAAGGTGAAATTGAATGGAATGGAATGTTGAATGGAACCTGGAATGGAATGGAGTGGAACTTGGAATGGTATGTGGAATGTAATATGGAATGGAAAGTGGAATGGAATGGAATCGCTTGTTGAATGGAGTGTGGAATGAAATAGAAAGGGACGTGCAATACAATTTGCAATGGAATGTAATGGAATGTGGAAAGCAAGGTGGAATGGAATGGAATGGAACGTGGAATGGAATGTTGAATGGAAAGTGAAATGGAATGGAATGCAACGTGGAATGGAATGTGGAGTGGAACATAATGTAACGTTGAATGTAATGTGGAATGCAATGTGGAAAGGAAAGTGGAATGGAATTGCTTGTGGAATGCAATGTGCAAAGGAAACTGGAATGGAATGGCATGTGGAATGGAACTTGGAATTGAATGGAATGGAACAAGGAATGGAAAGTGGAATATATTTTGGAATGGAATTTGGAATGGATTGGAATGGATTCTGGAATGGAATGGGATGGAATGATATGGAATGTGGAATGGAATGGAATGCAATGTGAAATGGAATCTGGAAATGAATGGAATGTAATGTGGAATGGAATGGAATGTAACGGTATGGAATGTGTAATGGAATGGAATGGAATCCGGAATGAAATGGAATGGAATGGTAAGGAATGTGGAGCGCAACGGAATGGAACGTGGAGTTCAACGTGGAATGGAACATGGAATGGAATGTGGAATGGAATGAAATTGAAAGTATAATGGAAGGGAATGGAATGTGCAATGGAATGGAATGGAATGTGTAGTGGAATGGAATGGAATGTGGAATGGAACTTCATGGAATGTGGAATGGAATGCAATGTGGAATGGAATGGAACTTCATGGAATGTGGAATGGAATGCAATGGAATGTGGAATGGAATGTGGAGTGGAATGGATTGGAACGTGGAATGAAATGAAATGGAATGAGGAATGGAACGTGGAACGGAATGAAATGGAATGTGGAACGGAATATTGAATGGAAAGTGCAATGGAATGTGCAATGGAAAGGAATGGAAGGTGGAATGGAATGTTGAACGGAAAGTGGAATGGAAAGTAATGAAATGTGGAATGGAACATGGAATGGAATGGAATGGAACGTGCAATGGAAAGTGGAAAGGAACGTGGAATGGAACGTGGAATGGAATGTGGAATGGAACGGAATGGAACGGAATGGAAAGTAGAATGGAATGTGGAACGGAATGGAGTGGAATGTGGAATGGATTGTGGAATGGAATGTGGAATGGAATAGAATGGAACGGAATGGAAAGTAGAATGGAACGTGGAACGGAATGGAGTGGAATGTGGAATGGATTGTGAAGTGGAATGTGGAATAGAAAGGAATGGAATGTGGAATGGAAAGTGGAATGGAATGCGGAGTGGAAAGTGGAATTGAATGAAATGGAATGTGGAATGGATTGTGGAGGGGAATGTGGAATGCAATGGAATGGAATGTGGAATGGAATGTGGAATGGAATGGGGAATGGAATGGGGAATGAATTTGGAATTGTATGGAATGGAATGTGGAATGGAAAGGAATGGAATGGGGAATAAATTTGGAATTCAATGGAATAGAAGGTGGAATGGAAAGGAATGGAATGGAATGGAATGGAATGGAATGTAGAATGGAATCTGGAATGGAATTTGGAATTCAATTGAAAGGAATGAAATGGATTGTTTAATGGAATGGAATGTGGAATGTAATGGAATGGAATGTAGAATAGAATGGAAAGGAATGTGGAATGGAATGTCCAATGGAATGAAATTTGATGGAAAGAAATGAGGAATGTAATTGAATTGAATGCAATGTGGAATGGAATGTGGAATGGAACGGAATGGAATGTGGAATATAATGGAATTGAATATGGAATGGAATGGAATGGAATGTGGATGGAGTGGAATGCAATGTGGAATGTGATGGAATGGAATGGAATGCGGAATGGAATACAATGGAATGTGGATTGAATGGAATGGAATGCAATGTGGAATGAAATGGAATGCAATGCAATGTGGAATGGAATGGAATGGAATGAGGAATGGAATGGAATGGAATGGAATATTTAAAGGAATGGAGTTGAATGTGGAATCAGATGGAATGGAATATGGAATGGAATGAAATGGAATGGAAACTGGAATGGAATGGAATGGAAAGTGGAATGGACTGTGGAATGGAATGGAAAGGTATGTGGAATGGAATGTGGAATGGAATGGATCGTGGAATGGAATGTGGAATGGAATGGGATGGAAGTTGGAATGGAATGTGTCATGAAATGGATTGGAATGTGCAATGGAATTTGGAATGGAATGGAAATGAATGTGTAATGGAATGTGGAATGGAATGGAATGGAAAGTGGAATGGAATGTGGAATAGAATGGAAATGAATGTGGAAAGGAATGTGTAATGGAATGGAAAGGAAAGCAATGTGGAATGGATTGGAATGGAACGTGGAATGGAATGGAATGGAATGTGGAAAGGACTGGAATGAAATGAAATGTGGAATGGAATGGAATGTCAGGCAAAGTGGAATGGAATGGAATGGTATGTGGAATGGAATCCAATGGAAAGTGGAATGGAATGGAATGTGGAATGGAATAGAATGGAATATAATGTGGAATGGAATGTGGAATGGAATGGAATGTGGAACAGAATGGAAGGGAAAGTGGAATGGAATGTGGAATGGAATGGAAGGGAATGGAATGAAATGTGGAACGCAGTCTGGAATGCAATGGAATGGATTGTGGAACGGAATGTGGAATGGAATGGAATGGAAAGGAATGGAAAGTAGAATGGAATGTGGAACGGAATGGAGTGGAATGTGGAATGGATTGTGAAGTGGAATGTGGAATAGAATGGAATGGAATGTGGAATGGAAAGTGGAATGGAATGCGGAGTGGAAAGTGGAATTGAATGAAATGGAATGTGGAATGGATCGTGGAGGGGAATGTGGAATGCAATGGAATGGAATGTGGAATGGAATGTGGAATGGAAAGGGGAATGGAATGGGGAATGAATTTGGAATTGTATGGAATGGAATGTGGAATGGAAAGGAATGGAATGGGGAATAAATTTGGAATTGAATGGAATGGAAGGTGGAATGGAAAGGAATGGAAAGGAATGGAATGTAGAATGGAATCTGGAATGGAATTTGGAATTCAATTGAAAGGAATGAAATGGATTGTTTAATGGAATGGAATGTGGAATGAAATGGAATGGAATGTAGAATGGAATGCAAAGGAATGTGGAATAGAATGAGCAATGGAATGAAATTGGATGGAAAGAAATGAGGAATGTAATTGAATTGAAAGCAATGTGGAATGGAACGCAATGGAATGTTGAATGGAATGGAATGTGGAATGTAATGGAATTGAATATGGAATGGAATGGAATGGAATGTGGATGGAGTGGAATGCAATGTGGAATGGGATGGAATGGAATGGAATGTGGAATGGAATGGAATGGAATGTGGATTGAATGGAATGGAATGCAATGTGGAATGGAATGGCACGCAATCTAATGTGGAATGGAATGGAATGAGGAACGGAATGGAATGGAATGGAATATTTAATGGAATGGAGTTGAATTTGGAATCAGATGGAATGGAATATGGAATGGAATGAAATGGAATGGAAACTGGAATGGAATGGAATGGAAAGTGGAATGGACTGTGGAATGGAATGGAAAGGTATGTGGAATGGAATGTGGAATGGAATGGATTGTGGAAAGAAATGTGTAATGGAATGGAAAGGAAAGCAATGTGGAATGGAATGGAATGGAACGTGGAATGGAATGGAATGGAATGTGGAATGGACTGGAATGAAATGAAATGTGTAATGGAATAGAATCGCATGCAAAGTGGAATGGAATGGAATGGTATGAGGAATGGAATCCAATGGAAAGTGGAATGGAATGGAATGGAATGGAATGTGGAATGGAATAGAATGGAATATAATGTGGAATGGAACGAGGAATGGAATGGAATATGGAATAGAATGGAAGGGAAAGTGGAATGGAATGTGGAATGGAATGGAATGGAATGGAATGTGGAACGCAGTCTGGAATTGAATGGAATGGAATGTGTAATAGAATGGAAAAGAATGTTGAAAGGAATGTGGAATGGAATGGAAAGGAATGGAATGTGCAATGGAATGGAATGTGGAATGGAATGAAATTGAATGTATAATGGAAGGGAAAGGAATGTGCAATGGAATTGAATGGAATGGATTGTTTAATGGAATGGAATGGAATGTGGAATGGAACTTAACTGAATGTGGAATGGAATGGTATGCGGAATGGAATGGAATCTAATGTGTAATGGAATGTAATTGAATGGAAAGAATGCAAAATTGAGTGGAACGGGAACTGGAATGGAATGGAATGGAATGGGGATTAGAATGGGGAATGGAAAGAATGGAAGGTGGAATGGAATGTGAAATGGAATCTGCAATAGAAGATGAAATGGAATAAAGCGGAACGTGGAATAGAACATGGAATGGAAAGTGCAATGCCATGAGGAATGGATCTTACAATGGAATGTGGAATTGAATATGGAATGGAATGTGAAACGGAATGTGGATTGGAAAGGAATGGAATGTGGAATTGAATGCAGAACGGAATGGAGTGAAATGGAATGTACAATGGAATGTGGAATGGAATGGAAAAGAATGTGAAATGGAATGTGGAACGGAACGTGGAATGGAATGTCCAATGGAATGTGAAATGGAAAGCAATGCAATGTGGAATGGAATGGAATGGAATGTAGAACAGAATGGAATGGAATGGATTGTGGAATAGAATGTGGAATGGAATGTGGAATGGAATGGAATGGAACGTGGAATGGAATGGAATGTGAAATGGAATGTGAATTGGAATGTGAAATGGAATGTGGAATTGAATGTAGAACGGAAAGATATGGAACGTGGAATGGAATGCAATGCAATGGAAAGTGGAATGTAATGTGGAATGGAATGTGGAATGGAACATGGAATGGAACGCGGAATGGAGTGGAATCCTATGTGTAATGGAATGTGAAATGGAATGGAATGAAATGTGGAATGCAACTTGGAATGGAATGGAATGGGAAGTGGAATGCAATGTGGAATGGAATGGAATGGAATGTGAAATGGAATGTTGAATGGAATGGAATGGATTGTGGAATGGAATGTAGAGGAATGTGGAATGGATTGAATGGAATGTGGAATTGAATGTGGAATGGAATGTGGAATGGAACATGGAATGGAACGCGGAATGGAGTGGAATCCTATGTGTAATGGAATGTGAAATGGAATGGAATGAAAAGTGGAATGCAACTTGGAATGGAATGGAATGGGAAGTGGAATGCAATGTGGAATGGAATGGAATGGAATCTGAAATGGAATGCTGAATGGAATGGAATGGATTGTGTAATGGAATGCAGAGGAATGTGGAATGGATTGAATGGAATGTGGAATTGAATGTGGAATGGAATGGAATGGAATGTGGAATAGAATCTGGAATGGAATGTAATGGAATCCGGAATGGAATGGAATGGAATGGAATGAAAGGCAACGTGATTTGGAACGTGGAATGGAATGTGGAATGGAATGTGAAATGGAATGGAAAGGAATGAGGAGATAAGGTAAAGGAATGCAGAATGGAAAGTGGAATGGAATGGAATGCAATGTGTAATGGAATGGAAAAGAATGTGGAATGGAAGGCCAGGGAATGTGGAATGGAATGTGGAATGGAATGTGGAATGGAATGGAAAAAATGTGGAATGGAAGGCAATGGAAATGAAATGGAAGGTAACAGAACGTGGAATGGAATGGAATGGAACGTAGAATGGAACGTGGAATGGAATGTGGAATGGAAAGGAATGGAATGTGGAATCGAATGGAATGGAAAGTGGAATGGAATCGAATGGAAAGTGGAATATAATTTGGAATGGAATGGAAAGGAATCCAGAATGGAATAGAATGGAATGGAATGGAATGGAACGTGGAAAGGAACGTGGAAAGGAACGTGGAATGGAATGTGGAATGGAATGGAATGGAATATGGTATGGAAGGGAATGGAATGTGGAATGGAATGTGTAATGGAATGTAATGGAATGGAATGGAATTTGGAATGGAGTGGAATAGAATGTGGAATAGAATGGAATGGAATGTAAGGTGGAATGGAACGTGAAATATAATGTGGAATGAAACCTGTAATGCAATGAAATTGAACGTGGAATGGAATGCAACGGAACGTATAATGGAACGGATTGAAACCTGGAATGGAACGAGGAATGGAAAGTGGAATGGAACGTGGAATGCAATGGAATGGAATGTTGAATATAGTGGATTGGAATAGGGAATGGAATGGAATAGAATATGGAACGTAACGTGGAATTTAATGGAATGGAACGTGGAATGGAATGCAGAATGGAACCTCTAACTGAACGTAGAATGGAAATTGGAATGGAATGGAATGAAACGTCTAATGGAATGTAGAATGGAACGTGGAATGGAATGGAATGGAACGTGGAATGGAATGTGGAATGAAATATGAAATGCGATGTGGAATGGGATGTGGAATGGAATGTGATAGGGAATGTCGAATGCAATGTGGAATGCAATGTGGAATAAAACGTGGAATAGAATGGAATGGAATGTGGAATGGAATGGAATGTGGAATGGCATGTGGAATGGAATGGAAAGGAATCTGGAATGGAATGTGGAAAGGAATGTGGAAAGGAATGTGGAATGGAATGTGGAATGAAACGTGGAATGGAATGGAATGGAATGTGGAATGGAATGTACAATGGAACATGGAATAGAATGCAAAGAGGAATGGACCGTGGAATGGAATGGAATGGAACGTGGAATGGAACATGGAATGAAACGTGGAATGGAATGTAGAATGGAAAGTGGAATGGAATGGAAGGGAATGAGGAATGGATCATGAAATGGAATGAAATGGAACGTGCAATGGAAAGAGAAATGGAACGTGGAATGGAATGTGGAATGGATCGTGGAATGGAATGTGGAATGGAATGGCATCTGGAGTGGAACGGAATGGAATGTGGAATGGAATGGAATCTGGATTGGAATGGAATGGAATGTGGAAAGGAATGGAAGGGAATGTGAAATGGAATGGAATGGAATGTGGAAAGGAATGGTATGTGGAAAGGAATGGAATGGAATGTGGAGGGGAATGAGGAATGGAATGGGTAATCTAATCTGGAGTGGAATGGAAACGAATGTGGAATGGAATGTGTAATGGAATGGAATGGAATGTGGCATGGAATGTGGAATTGTGTGTGGAATGGAACGTGGAATGGAACGTGGAATGGAATGGAATGTGAAATGGAACGTGGAATGGAATGGAATGTGGAATTGAATCGAATGGAATGTGGAAAGCAATGTGGAATGGAATGGAAAGGAATGTGGAAGGGAATGTGAATGGAATGTGTAATGGAATGTGGAATATAAGGTGGAAAAGAATGGAATGAAATGTGGAATGAAATGTGGATTTGAATGTACTGGAATGTGGAATGGAATGGACCAGAATGTGGAATGGAATGTGGAATGGAATGTGGAAAGGAATGCGGAACGGAACGGAGTGGAATGTGGTTTGGAAGGTGGAATGCAACGTGGAATGGGATGGTATGTAATGTGGAATGGAATGGAATGGAATGTGGAATAGAGTGGCATGGAATGTGGAATGGAATGTGGAATAGAATTTGGAATGAAATATGGAATAGAATGTGTATTGGAAAGTGGAATGGAATGGAATGGAATAGAATGGAATGTGGAATGGTATGTGGAATGGAATGGAAATGAATGAGGAATGGAATGTGTAATGAAACGTTGAATGAAATGGAATGGAAAGTGGAATGGAAAGTGGAATGGAACTTGGAATCGAATGGAATGGAATGTGCAATGGAAGGGAGTGGAATGTGGAATGGGATGTGGAATGGAATGTGGAATGGAATGGAAAGGTATGGAATGTGGAATGGAAAGGAATGGAATAGAATGGAATGAGAAATTGAATGGAATGGAATTTGGAAAGGAATGGAATTGAATATGGAACGGATTGGAATGGAATGGAATATTGAATGGAATGGAATTGAATGGAATGCGGAATGCTATGGAATGGAATATGGAATGGAATATAGTGGAATGGAATGGAACGGAATTGAATGGAATGGAAGGTGGATTTGAATGGAATGGGAAGTGGAATGGAATGCAGTGGATAGTGGAATGGAAGGAATGGAATGGCATGGAAGGTGGAATGGAATGTGAAATGGAATGTCAAATGGAAGGTGGAATAGAATGAAATGGAACATGGAAAGGAATGGAATGGAACGTGGAATGGCATGGAATGGAACGTGGAATGGAACATGGAACGGACCGTGGAATGGAATGTGGAATGGAAAAGAATGGAACGTTGAATGGAATGGAAAGGATTGTGGAATGGAACGTGGAATGGAATGGAACGAAACGTGGAATGGAAAGTGGAATGGAACATCCAATGGAAAGTGGAATTGAGGTGGAATGGGATGGAATGGCACATGGAAAGGAAAGTGGAATGAAATGTGGAATTCAATACAATGGAATATGGAATGGAATGGAATGGAATGTGCACTGGAATGGAATGGAATATGGACTGGAATGGAATGGAATGTGAATAGTATGTCGAATGGAATGGAATGGAATCCGGAATGGAATGTAATCGAATGGTATGGAATGTGGAAAGGAACAGAATGCATCATGGAATGGAATGAGGAATGGAAAGTGGAATGGAATGTGGAACGGAATGGAATGTAATGTGGAATGTGGAATGGAATGTGGAATGTAATGTAACGGAATGTGGAATGGAATGGAATGGATTGTGGTACAGAATGTGGAAGGGAATGGAATGGATTGTGGAAGGAATGTGGAATGGAATGCAATGGAATGTGGAAGGGAATGTGGAATGGAATGTGTAATTAAATCTCATGGAATGTGGAAGCAATGTGGAGTGGAATGAAATGGAAAGTTGACTGGAATCTGGAGTGGAATGTGTAATGCAATGGAATGGAATGTGGAATGGAATATGGAATGGAATGGAAAGGAATGTAATGTGGAATGCAATGGAATGTGGAATGCAAAGGAATGTGGAATGGAATGGAATCGAATGGAATGGATTGGAATGTGAAATGTAATGGAATGTAATGTGGAATTTGTTGGTAGAGAATGGAATGTGGTATGGAATGCATTGAAATGGAATCTAATGTGGAATCGAAGGGAAAGAAATGTGGAATTCAACTTGCAATTGAATGGAATGGAATGTGGAAAGGAATGCAATGTAATGTGGAATGGAATGCAATGGAATCTGGAATAGAATGGAAAGTGGAGTGGAATGGAATGGAATGTGAAATGGAATGGGATGGAAAGTGGAATGGAATGGAATGGAATGTGGAATGGAATGGAATGCGCAATGGAAAGGAATGTGCAATGGAATGTGGAAAGGAGTGGAATGGAATGTGGAATGGAATGGAATATGGAATGGAGTGGAACCTGGAATGGAATTGAATGTGGAATGGGATGTGGAATGGAAAGAAATGGAATATGGAATGGAATGTGGAATGCAATGCTGAATGGAATCTGGAATGGAACGTGGAACGGAAAGCAGTATTCAATGTGAAATGGAATGGAACGAAATTTGGAATGGAGCATGGAATGTGGAACGGAATGGAATGGAATGTGGAATGTGGAATGGAATGTGGAATGGAATGGAATGGAATGTGGTACAGAATGTGGAAGGGAATGGAATGGATTGTGGAAGGAATGTGGAATGCAATGGAATGGAATGTGGAATGGAATGTGGAATGGAATGTGTAATTGAATGGAATGCAATGTGGAAGCAATGTGGAGTGGAATGAAATGGAATGTTGACTGAAATCTGGAGTGGAATGTGGAATGGAATGGAATGGAATGTGGAATGGAATGTGGAATGGAAAGGAAAGGAATGGAATGTGGAATGCCATGGAATGTGCAATGGAATGGAATCGAATGGAATAAAATGTAATGTGAAATGAAATGGAACGGAATGTGGAATTTGTGGTTATAGAATGGAATATGGTATGGAATGGATTGAAATGGAATCTCATGTGGAATGGAAGGGAATGGAATGTGGAATTCAATGTGCAATTGAATGGAATGGAATGTGGAATGGAACGTGCAATTTAATGGAATGGAATTTGGAATGGAATGTTGAATGGAATGTGCAATTTAATGGAATGGAATTTGGAATGCAATGGAATGGAATGTGGAATGCAACGCAATGGAATCTGGAATGGAATGGAAAGTGGAGTGGAATGGAATGGAAAGTGAAATGGAACGGGATGGAATGTGGAATGGAATGGAATGGAATGTGGAACAGAATGGAATGCGAAATGGAAAGGAATGTGCAATGGAATGTGGAATGGAATGGAATGCAATGTGGAATGGAATGGAATATGGAATGGAATGGAACGTTGAATGGAATGGAATGTGGAAAGGAACGAAATGGAATATGGAATGGAATGTGGAATGCAATGATGAATGGAATCTGGAATGCAATGTGGAATTCAATCTGAAATGGAAAGGAAATGAATGTGGAATTGAACGTGGAATGGAATGTGGAAAGGAACATGGAATTTGGAATTGAGTGGAATGCAATGTGGAATTGAATGGAATGCAGTGTGGAATGGAATGCGGAATGGAAAGGAATGGAATATGGAATGGAATGGAATGGAATGGAATGGGACATGGAATGGAACGTTGAATGGAACGTGGAATGGAATGGAATGGAAAGTGTACCGGAACGTTGAATGGAACGCGGAACTTAATGTGGAAAGTAATGGAATGGAATGAGGAATGGAAGGGAATGGAATGTGGAATAGAATGGAATGGAAAGTGGAATGGATAGTGGAATGGAATGTGGAATGGAACGTGGAATGGAATGGAATGGGACATGGAATGGAACGTTGAATGGAACGTGGAATGGAATGGAATGGAAAGTGTACCGGAACGTTGAATGGAACGCGGAACTTAATGTGGAAAGTAATGGAATGGAATGAGGAATGGAAGGGAATGGAATGTGGAATGGAATGTGGAATGGAATGGAATGGAAAGTGGAATGGATAGTGGAATGGAATGTGGAATGGAACGTGGAATGGAATGGAATGGAATGTGGAATGGAATGGAATCGAAAGTGGAATGGAATGGAATGCAATAGAAAGCAGAATGGTATGCAATGGAATGCAGAATGGAATGGAATGGAATTTAAGGTGGAATTGAATGGAATGGAAAGTGGAATGGGCTGGACTGCAATGTAGAAAGGAATGGAATGGATTGTAAGGTGGAAAGGAATGTGAAATTGAATGAGGAATGGAACGTGAAGTGGAATGAAATGGAACGTGAAATGGAAAGGAATGGAACGTGCAATGGAAAGGAATGGAACGTGGAATGGAACGTGGAATGGAACGTGGAAAGTAACATGGAATGGAACGTGGAATTGAATGAAATGGAATGTTGAATTGAATGGAATGGATTGGGGAATGGAATGGAATGGAGTATGGAATGGAACGTTGAATAGAATGGAATGAAACTTGGAATGGAATGCGGAATGGAACCTCTAATGGAACGTAGATTGGAAAGTGGAATGGAATGGAATGGAATGTCTAATGCAAACTAGAATGGAACGTGGAATGGAATGGAATGGAACGTGGAATGGAATGTGGAATGGAAAGGAATGTAACATGGAATGGAATGGAATGGAATACGTTATGGAATGTGGAATGGAATGGAATGGAATGTGGAATCGAATGTGGTATGGAATGTGGAATGCAATGTGAAAGGGAATGTGGAATGCAGTGTGGAATGGAATGTGGATTGGAACGTGGAATGAAATGCAATGGAATGTGGAATGAAAGGTGGAATTGATTAGAAAGGAATGTGGAATGGAAGGTATAATGAATGGAATGGAATGTTGAGTGATATCTGGAATGAGATGGAATGGAATGTGGAATGTTATGTGGAATTGAATGGAATGGAATGTGAAATGGAAATTGGAATGGAATGGAATGGATTGTAGAACGGAATGTGAAATGGAATGCAATGCAATGGAATGTGGAATGGAATGTGGAATGGATTGTGGAATGAGATGTGGAATGGAACGTGGAATGGAGTGAAATCGAAAGTTGAATGGAACCCGGAATGGAATGTGGAATGGAACGTGGAACTGAATGTGCAATGGAATGTTTAATGGAATGTGTAATGGAATGGAACGGAATGTGGAATGGAACTTGAATGGAATGGTACGTGGAATGTAACGTGGAATAGAATGTGGAATGGGAGGTGGAATGCAATGAGGGATGGAACTTGGAATGGAATGTACAACGGAATGTGGAATGGAAAGTGGATTGGAATGGAATGGAAAGTGGAATGGAACCTGGAACGGAATGGAATATAACGTGTAATGGAACATGGAATGGAATGTGGAATGGAATATGAAATGGAAAGTGGAATGTAGTGGAATGGAATGTGGAATGGAATGTGGAATGGAATGTGGAATGGAATGTGGAATGGAATGGAAGGTGGAATGGAATGTGGAATTTAGTGGAATGGAATGTTTAAATGGAATGGAATAGAATGTGGAATGGAATGTGGGCCGCAATGGAATACAATGTGGAATGGAATGTAATGGAATGTGGAACGGAATGTTTAATGGAATGTGGAATGAAATCTGGACAGTAAAGTGGAATCTATCGTGGAATGGAGTGGAATGTGGAATGAATGTGGAATGGAATGGAATGGAATGTGGAATGCAATGGAACGCAATGTTGAACGGAACGTCAAATGGAAAGAGGAATGGAACGTGGAATGGAATAGAATGTGGAATGGAATGTGGAATGGAACACGGAATGGAATGGAATGTGGAATGGAATGTGGAATGGAATGGAAAGGAAAGTAATATGGAATGGAATGGAATGGAAAATAATGTGGAATGGAATTGAATGGAATGTGAAATGGAATGGAGAGTGGAATGGAATTGAATGGAATGCTGAATGGAACAGAATGGAATGGAATGTGGAACGGAATGGAGTGGAATATGGAATGGAATGGAATGCAATGTGGAATGGAATGGAATGCAATGTGGAATGGAACGAAATGGAATGCAATGTGGAATTCAATGGACTGCAGGGTGTAATGGAATAAGAAATGGAATGGAATGAAATGTGGAATGGAACGCAGAATGAAACGCGGAATGGAACTTTGAATGGAACTTGGAAGAGAAAGTGAAATGCCATTGGAATGGAATGTGGAATGGAATGGAATGGAATTTAAGGGAATGTGAAATGGAGTGGAATGGAATGTGGAATGCAATGTGGAATGGAATGGAAATGAACGTGGAATGGAATGTAGAATGGAATGTAATGAAATGGAAAGGAATATGCAATCGAATGGAATGGAATGGAATGGAATGAATGTGAAATGTAATTGAGTGGAATGAGCAATGAAATATGAAATAGAATGGAATGGAAAGTGGAATGAATGTGGACTGGAAAGGAATGGAATGTGAAATGCAAAGGAATGAAACGTGGAATGGATCGTGGAATGAAATGGAATGCAATGTGGAATGGAACGTGGAATAGAATGCACTGGAATGTGGAATGGAAAGGAATGGAATGTGTAATTGAACATAGAATGGAATGAAATGGAATGTGGAATGAAAAGTGGAATGGAATGGAATGGGGAATGGAATGTGAAATGGAACATGTAATGGAATGGAATGTGGAAATTATTGTGGAATGGAATGTGGAATTCAATGCGGAATGGAATGGAATGGAATGTGCAATGGAACGTGGAATGAAATAGAATAGAATGTGGAATGGAACGTGGAATGAAAAGTTTACTGTAACGTGAAGTGGAATGGAATAAGGAATGGAATGTGGAATGAAAATTGGAATGAAATGGAATGTGGAATTGATTTTGGAAAGGAATGGAATGAAATAGATTGTGGAATGGATTGGTATCGAATGTGGAATGGATTGGAATGGAATGCCGAATGGAATGGAATGGAATGTGGAATGGAATGGAGTGGAATAGAGTGTGGAATCGAATGGAATGCAAAGTGGAATGGAATGGAATGGAATGTGGAATGGAATGCAATGCAATGTGGAATGAAATGCAATAGAATTTGGAATTCAATGTAGAATGGAATGGAATGTGGAATAGAAATGAAAGAAATTTGGAATTCAATGTGGAATGGAATGGATTGGAATGGAATGTGGAATGTAATATGGAATGGAATGGAATGGAATATAGAAAAGAATGTGGAATGGAAGGGAAAGGAATGTGTAATGGAATGTGTAATGGAATGGAATGTGGAATGGAACGGAATGAAATGGAAAGGAATGAGGAATGGAATGGAATAGAATGGAATGGTATTAACGTGAAATGTAATGGAGTGGAATGTGGAATGGAATGTGGAATAGAATGGAATAGAAAGTGGAATGAATGTGGAATGGAATGGAATGGAATGTGGAATGCAACGGAATGAAATGTGGAATGGAACGTGGAATGGAAAGTAGACTTGAACGTGGAATGGAATGGAATGTGGAATGAAAATTGGAATGGAATGGAATGTGGAATGGATGGTGGAATGGAATGGACTGGAATAGAAGTAGGAATGGATTCGAATCGAATGTGGAGTGGAATGGAATGCAATGCCAAATGGAACGGAATGGAATGTGGAATGGAATGGAGTGGAATGGAACGTGGAATGGAATGGAATGGAATGTCGAATAGATTGGAAATGAATGTGAAATGGACAGTGGAAAGCACTGGAATTGAATGCCGAATGAAATGGAATGGAATGTGGAATGGAATGGAATTGATTGGAATGTGGAATGAAAACGAATGGAATGTAGAATGGAATGTGTAAAGCAATGCAATGGAATGTGGAAGGGAATGTAGAATGGAATGGAATGTGGAATGGAAATGAAAGGAATGTGGAATGCAATGTGGAATGGAATGGAATGGAATGGAATGTAGAATGGAATATGTAATAGAATAGAATGGAATGTGGAATGGAATTTTTAATGGAATGTGGAAGGGAAGGGATTGGAATGTGGAATGGAATGTGGAATAGAATAGAATGGAATGTGGAATCGAAGGTGGAATGGAATGGAATGGAATGTGGAATGCAATGTGGAATGGAATGGAATGGAATGTGGAATGGAATATGGAATAGATTGTGGAATGGAATGTAGTATGGAATGTGGAATGGAATGGAAAGGAAAGTGCAATGAAATGTGGAATGGAACAGAACGGAATGTGGAATGCAATGGAATGGAATGTGGAATGGATTGGAATGGAACGTGAAATGGAAATTGGAATGGAAAGTGGAATGCAATGTGAAATGGAATGGAATGGAATGTGGAATGGAATGTGTAATGGAATGGAATGGAATGGGTAATGGAATGGAATGGAATGTGGAATGGAATGCATTGCAATGGAAAGTGGAATGGAATGTGGAACTGAATGTGGAATGGAATGGAATGGAATCTTGAATGGAATGTGGAATGAAATGTAATGTAATTTGGAATGGAATGCAGTGGAAAGTGGAATGCAACGTGGAATGGGATGGAATGGAATGTGGAATGGAAGGTGGAAAGGAAGCTGGCATGGAATGTGGAATGCAATGGAATGTGGAATGGAATGTGGAGCAGAACTTGGAACGGAATGGAATGTGGAATAGATTGTGGAGTGAAATGTGGAATGCTATGTGGAATGCTATGTGGAAAGGAATGGAATGGAATGTGGAATGGAAAGTGAAATGTGATGGAATAGAATCTGGAATGCAATGGAGCGGAATATGGAATGGAACATGGAATGGAATGTGGAATGGAACGTGGAATGGAAATTGGACTGAAACGTGGAAAGGAATGAAATGGAATACAATGTGGAATGGAACGTGGAAGGGAATGTGGAATGGAAAGTGGAATGGAATGGAATGTGGAATGGAATGGAATGCAATGTGGAATGGAATGGAATGGAACATACAGTGGAATGTGGAATGGAATGGAATTCCATGTGGAAAGGAAGGTGCAATAGAATGGAATGTGGAATGGAGTAGAATGTGGAAGGTAATGTGTAATGGAACGTGGAATGTAATGGAATGTAATGGAATGTGGAATGGATTGTGGAATGGAATGGTACAGAATGCCTAATGGAATGGAATGGAATGTGGAATGGAATTGAATGGAATGAAATACTGAATGGAACGGAATGGAATGCGGAATGGAATGGATTGGAATGTAGAATGAAATGTGGAAAAGGATGGAATGCAATGTCGAATGGATTGTGGAATGCACTGGAATGTAGAATGGAATGGAATGAAATGCGGAATGGAATGGAATGGAATATACAATGGAATGTGGAATGGTATGCAAGGCAATGTGGAATGGAATGTGGAATCGAATGGAATGTGGAATGGAATGGAATGGAATGTGGAATGGAATGGAATGTAATGGAATGTGGAATGAAATGTGGAATGGATTGGAAAGGAATGTGGAACGGAGGGTGTAGTGGAATGGAATGCAAAGTGTAATGGAATGGAATATAATGGAAAGGAACATGGAATGGAATGGAATGGAATGTGGAAAGGAATGGAATGCTATGTGGAATGCAAAGTGGAATGGAATGGAATGGAATATGGTAGGGAATGTGGAATGGAATGGAATGGAACGTGAAATGGAAAGTGGAATGGAACGGAACAGAATGTGGAATGGAAAGGAATGGAATATGGAAAGGAATTGAGTGGAATGGAATGGAATGTGGAATGGAACGTAGAAAGGAAGGTTGAATGGAATGGAAAGGAACGTGGAATGGAAAGTAAAATAGAAGGTGGAATATAATGGAATGCAACATGGAACAGATAGTGGAATGTAACATGGAATTTAATAGAATGGAACATGAAATTGAACGTGGAATGGAATGTGGAATGGAATGGAATGGAACGTAGAATGCAACGTGGAATGGAACGTGGAATGTAAGGGATTGGAACGTGGAATTGAACGTGGAATGAAACAAAGAATGGAAAGCGGAATGGAACGTGGAATGGAACGTCAATGGAACATGGAATGGAATGGAATGGAATGTGGAATGGAATGGAATAGAATGTGGAATGGTATGGAATGGAATGGAATGTGGAATGGAATGGAATGGAATGGAATGGAATGGAATGTGGAATGGAATGGAATGGAATGTGGAATGGAATGGAATGGTATTTGGAATGAAATGGAATGTGGAATGGAATAGAATGGAATGGAATTTGGAACGGAATGGAATGGAATGGAATGGAATGTGGATTGGAAGAGAAAGGAATGTGGAATGGAAACTGGAATGGCATGGAATGAAATGTGTAATGGAATGCGGAATGGCATGGCATGGAATGGAAAGGAATGTGGAATGGAATGTGCAATGGAATGGAACGGAATGTGGGAAGGAATGGAATTGAATGTGCAACGCAATGCAATGGAATGTGGAATGGAATGGAATGTGGAATGGAATGAAATGAAATGGAATGTGAATTGGAATGAAATGCAATGGAATATGGACTGGAATGGAATGGAATGTGGAATGGAATGGAATGGAATGTGGAATGGAATGGTATGGAATGTGGAATGGAATGGAAAAGAAAGTTGAACGGTATGGAATGGAATGTGGAATGGAAGGGAATGGGATGTGGAATGGAATGTGGAATGGTACGGAATGGAATGGAATTGAATGTGGAATGGAATGGAATGGAATATTGAACTGAATTTGGAATGCAATGGAAAGGAAATTGGAATGGAAGGTGGAATGTAAGGTGGCATGAAACGTGGAATGGTAGGTGGAAGGGAATGGAATAGAACATGGAATGAAACGTGGAATGGTAGGTGGAAGGGAATGGAATAGAACATGGAATGGAACGTGCAATGGAATGGAATGGAACGTGGAAGGGAACGAGGCATGCAACGTGGAATGGAACGTGGAATGGAATTGAATGGAACCTGGAATGTCATGGATTGGAATGTGGAATGGAATGGAAGGGAATGTGGAATACAATGGAATGGAAGGTGGCATGGAATGGAATTCAATAGAATGTGGACAGGAATGGAATGGAATGTGGAATGGAATGTCGAATGGAATTGAAAGAAATATGGAATAGTATGGAATGGAATGTGGAAGGCAATGGAATGGAAAGTAGAATGGAATGGAACCGAAAGTGGAAAGGAATGTGGAATGGAGCAGAGTGGAATGTGGAGTGGAATCGAATGGACTATGGAATGGAATGGAATGGAATGTGGAAAGGAATGGAATGGATTTGGAATGGAATGGAATGTGCAATGGAATGGAATGGAATGTGGAGTGGAATTGACTGCATTGGAACGTGGAATGGAATGGAATGGAATGTGAAATTGAATGTAGTGGCATGTGGAAATGAATAGAATATAATGGACCTTGGAATTGAATTCCAACGATCGTGGAATGTAATGTAATGAACGTGGAATGGAATGGAATGGAACGTGGTAGGGAATGGAACAGAAAGTGGAATGGAATGGAATGGAACTGAATGTGGAATGGAATGGAATGTGGAATGGAATGGAATGTGGAATGGAATGGAATGGAATGGAATGGAATGGAATGGAACTTGAAATGGAGTGGAATGTGGAATGGAATGGAATGTGGATTGGAATTGGATGGAAAGGAATGGAAAGTGGAATGGAATAGAATCGTAAGTGGAATGGAATGGATCATAAGGTGGAATCGAACGGAATGGAACTTGGAATGGATTGGAATATAATGTAGAAAGGAACGGAAGGGAATGGAATGTGGAATGGAATTGAATGTGGAATGGAATGGGATGGAATGTAGAATGGCATGGAATGGAAAGTGGAATGGAATGGAATGTGGTATGGAATGTGGAGTGGAATGGAATGCAATGTGGAATGCACTATAGATGTAATGTTGAATGGAAAGTGGAATGAAATGGAATGGAATGTGGAATGGAATCTGGATGGAATGTGGAAAGGAATGGAATAGAATGCGGAATAGAACATGGAATGGAAAGTGGAATGGAACATGGAATGTAACGTCGAATGGAACATCGAATGGAAAGTGAGATGGAACGACGAATGGAACGTGAAATGGAACATTGAATGTAAAGTTAAACGGAATATCGAATGGAACGTGCAATGGAACGACGAATGGAACGTGGAATGGAATGCAGAATGGAATGTGGAATGGAATGGAATGGAATGTGGAGTGGAATGTAATGGGATGTGGAATGGAATGGAATGTGGAATGGAATGGAATGGAATGTGGAATGGAAATGAATGGAATAGCAAGCAATGTGGAATGGAAAGGAATGTGTAGGAAGGTGGAATTGAACGGAAAGGAATGGAAAGGAATGGAAAGGAATGGAATGGAATGGAATGTGGAATGGAATGGAATGATATGTGCAATGGAGTGGAATGAAATGGAATGTGGAATGGAATGGAATGCAGAATGGAATGTGGAATGGAAAATTATGTGGAATGGAACGGAATGGAATGTGGAATGGAATGAACAGCAATGTGGAATGGATTGGAATAGAACGTGGAATGGAATTAAAAGTAATGTGGAATGGAATGGAATATGGACTGGAATGGAATGGAATGGGATGTCAAATGTAAGGTAATGGAATGAAATGGAATGGAATGCGGACTGCAATGCAATGGAATGGAATGTTCAATGGAATGTGGAATGGAATGGAATGGAATGGAATATGGAATGGAAATTGGAATGGAATGCAATATGGAATTGAATGTGGAATGAAATGGAATGGGATGTGGAATGGAGTGGAATGGAATGGAATGGAATGTGGAATGCAAGGGAATACAATGTGGAGTTGAATGGAATGGAATATGAAGTGGAATGCAATGTGGAGTGGAATGGAATGGAATGTGAAATGGACTGGAATTGAATGCAATGGAATGGAAAGAGAAATGGAATGGATTGGAATGTGGAATGGAATTGAATGGAATGTGGAAAGCAATGGAATGGAATATGGAATGGAGAGTTGAATGGGAATGCAATGTGGAGTGGAGTGGAATGGAATGTGGAGTGGAATGGAATGGAATGTGGAGTGGTATGGAATGGAATATGGATTGGAATGTGGACTGGAATAAAATGGAATGGAATGGAATGGAATGTGGAATGGAATGGAATGATATGTGGAATGGAAAGGAGTGGAAAGCGATGTGGAATGGAATGGAATGTGGAAAGGAATGGAATGAAATCTGGCGTGGAATTAAATGTGGAATGGTATGCGAAATGGAATGAAAAGGAATGGACTGGAATGGAAAGTGGAATTGAATAGAATGTGGAGTGGAATGGAAAGGAATGTTGAAAGGAAAGTGGAATGTAATGGAATGGAGTGTGGAATGGAATGTGGAATGGAGTGGAATGGAATGTGTAATGGAATAGAATGGAATGTGGAATGGAATGGGATGGAATGGAATGTGGAATGGAATGCAATGGAACGTGGAATGCAATGAGAATTGGAATGGAATGTGGAACGGAATGGAATGCAATTGAATGGAATGTATAATAGAATTGAATGTGGAATGGAATGGAATGGAACATGGAAAGGAAGGTGGAATGAAAAGTGGCATGGAACATAGAATGGAAATTGAAATGGAATGGAATGGAATGTGGAATGTAATGGAAGGGAAAGTGGAATCGAACGTGGAATAGAACGGAAAGGAATGCAGAATGGAAGGTGGAATGCAATGGAATGGAATGTGTAATAGAATGCAATGCAATGAAAAACGGAATGGAACGGAACGCGGAATGGAAATTGTAATGGAACGTGGAATGGAACGTGGAACGGAACGTGTAATGGAAATTGGAATGCATTGTGGAAAGCAATGGAATGGAATGTGGAATGTACTGTGCAATGGAATGGAATGCAGTGGAATGAGGAATGGAATGTGGAATGGAATGTGTTGGAATGTTGAATGGAATGTGGAAAGAAATGGAATGGAATTTGGAATGGAATGCAATGCAATGTGGAATGCAACGCAAAATGGGATGGAATGGAATGTGGAGTGGGAGGTGGCAAGGAAAGTGGAATGGAATGGAATGTGGAATGGAATGTGTAATGGAAGGTGGAATGGAATGGAATATAGAATGGATTGTGGAATGGAATGTGGAATGCAATGTGGAATGCAATGGAATGGAATGTGGAATGGAATGTGAAATGAGATGGAATGGAATGTGGAATGGAATGGAATGGAGAATGGAATGGTACGTGGAATGGAATGGAATGTAATGTGGAATGTAACGGAATGGAATGTAACGTGGAATGGAATAGAATGTGGAATGGAATGGGATGGAGTTTGGAATGGCTTGGAATGGAATATCGAATGGAATGTAATGGAATGTGGAATGGAATGTGGAATGGAAAAGAATGGAAAGTGGAATGGAATTGAATTGAATGGAACTTGGAATGGAATGGAATGGAATGTGGAATGGAATTGAATGGAATATGGAATGGAAGTGAATGGAATGGAACAGGGAATGGATTGGAATGTGGAGTGGAATGGAATGGAATGGAATTGGACGTGGAATGGAAAGGAATGCGCAGTGGAACGGAATGTGGAATGGAATGGATTGGAAAGTAGAATGGAATGGAATGGAAGGAGGATTCGAATGTATGGAACAGGGAATGGAATGGAATGCAAGGTGGAATGGAATGGATAAGAACGTGGAATGGAATGCAATGTAATGGGGAATGGAATGGAATGGAATGTGAAATGGAACGGATTGGAATGGAATGTTGAATTGAATGGAATGTCGACTGGAATGCAAAGTGGAATGGAATTGAATGAAACGTGGAATGGATTGGAATGGAATGGAAACTGGAATGTAACGTGGAATTGAAAGCAATGGAATGTGGTATGGAACATGGAATGGAATGCATTGGAAGGTGGAATGGAATGTTGAATGGAATGGAATGGAACGTGGAATGGAACGCAGAACGGAAAGTGGATTGGAATGTGGAAAGTGTTATGGAATGGAATGGAAAGTGGAATGGAATGGAACGGAATGTGGAATGATATGGAATGGAACGTGGAATGGAATGGAATCAAATGAATTTGGAATGGAATAGAATGTTACGTGGAACGGAATGCGGAATGGAATGCAATGGAATGTAGATTGGAATGGAATCCCATGTGGAATGGAATGGAAACGAATGTAGAATTGAATGGAATGGAATGTGGAATGGAACGTGGAATGGAATGGAATAGAATGGAATGGAATGGAACATGGAATGGAATGGAATGGAAAGTGAACTAGAATGTGGAATGGAATGGAATGGAAGGTGGAATGGAATGTTCAATGGAATGAAATGGAATGTGGAAAGTAAAGTGGAATGGAATGTGGAATGGAATATAATGGAAGGCGCAATGGAGTGGAATGGAATCTGGAAAGGAAGGTGGAATGGAAAGAAATGGAAAGTAGAATGGAATGGAATGGAATGTGGAATAGAATGGAATGGAATGTGGAACGGAAT
Organism: Pongo pygmaeus; assembly: GCF_028885625.2. Taxonomy (NCBI): domain Eukaryota; kingdom Metazoa; phylum Chordata; class Mammalia; order Primates; family Hominidae; genus Pongo; species Pongo pygmaeus. Next base: position 4,190,331 of record NC_085931.1, read on the forward strand.
GTAATGGAATGTGGATTGGAATGGCATGGAATGTGGAATGAAATGGAATGGAATGTGGAATGAAATGCACTCTCAAATGGAATGGAATGGAGTGTGGAATTGAATGGCAGGTGAAATATAATGGAATAGAAAGTGAAATGCAATGGAATGGAAGGTGGAATGCTATGGAATAGAAAGTGGAATGGAATGGAATGATATATGAAATGGAATGTGGAATGGAATGGAATGGAATTGAATGTGGAATGAAAGGGAATGGAATGTGGAATGGAATGAAATGAAATGTGGAAGGTGGAATGGAATGGAATGTGGAATGGAAAGGAATGGAATGGATTGGAATGGAATGTGGAAAGGAATGGAATGGAATGTGGAATGGAATGGAATGGAATGTGTAAAGAAATGTGGAATGGAATGCAATCTTATGGAATGGAATGTGGAATTAAATGGAAGGGAATGTCTAAATAAATGGAATAGAATTGAATGTGAAATGGAAATAGAATGGAATGCAACAGAATGTTGAATTGAATGGAATGGAATGTGGAATGGAATGGAATGGAATGCTGAATGGAATGCAATATGGAATGGAATGGAATGGAATGGAATGTGGAGTGGAATGTGGAATGGAATGGAATGTGGAATGCAATGGAACGTAATGCGGAATGTAGTGGAATGGAATGGAATGTGAAATTCAATGGAATGGAAAGGAATGGACGGTGGAATAGAATGGAATGGAAGACGGAATGGAAAGTGGAATGGAATGTGGAATGGAATGGAATGGAATGTGGAAAGGAATGGAATGGAATGGAATGGGTATATAACGGAATCGAATGTGGAATGGAATGGAATGGAAAGTGGAATGGAATGGAATGGAATGTGGAATGGTATGTGGAATGGAATAGAATAGAAGGTGAAATGGATTGTAGAATGCAATGAATTGGAATTGAATGGATTGTGGAATGGAAAGGAATAGAATTTGGAATGGAATGTGGAAAGGAATGTGGAATGGAATGTGTAATGGAATGGAAGGAATGGAATGTGGAATGGAAAGTGGAAAGGAATGTGGAAAGGATAGTGAAAAGGAACGTGGAATGGAATGGAATGGAATGTGGAAAGGAGTGTGGAATGTAATGTGGAATGGAACGTGGAATTGAATGGAATAAAATGTGGAAAGGAATGTGGAATCGAATGTTGAAAGGAATGGAATGGAATGAGGAATGGAATATGGAATGCAGTGCAATGGAATGTGGAATGGAATGTAGAATGGAACATGGAATGGAACGTGGAATGGAATCGAATGGAATGAAACGTGGAATGGAAAGTGGAATGTAACATGGAATGGAATGTTGAACGGAACGTGGAATGGAATGTGCAATGGAATGTGGAATGGAATGCGGAATGGAAAGTGGAATGGAAAGTCGAATGGAATGGAATAGAATGTGGAATGGAACTTGGAATGGAATGGAATGGAATGTGGAATCGAATGTGTACTGGAAAGTGGAATGGAATGTGGAATGAAACTTGGAATGGAATGTACAATGGAATGTGTAATGGAACGTGGAATGGAATGGAATGGAAGGTGGAATGGAACGTGGAATGCAATGGAATGGAACGTGGAATGGAACGTGGAATGGAATGAAATGGAACGTGGAACGGAACGCGGAATGGAATGGAATGGAATGTGGAATGCAATACGGAATGTAAAGTGGAAAGGAATGTGGAATGGAATGGAATGTGGAATGAAATGAGGAATTGAATGTGGAACGGAACGTGGAATGGAACGTGGAATGGAAGGTGGAATGGAATGGAACGGAATGTAGAATGGAATGTGGAATGGAATGGAATGGAGTGTGGAATGGAATTTGGAATTAAATGGCAGGTGAAATAGAAAGTGGAACGGAATGGAGTGGAAAGTTTAAATGGAATGGAATGGAAAGTTGAATGGAATGTGGACTACAATGGAATGCAATGAGGAATGGATTGGAATGGAATGTGGAATGGAATGGGGAATGCAATAGAATGGAATTAGGAATGGAATGTGGAATGGAATGTGGAATGGAATGGAATGGAATGTGGAATGGAAAGTGGAAAGGAATGTGGAATGGAACAGGATGTAATGTGGAATGGAATGTGGAATGGAATGCAGAATGTAACGAGGAATGGAATGGAATGGAATTGAATGGAATGGATTGTGGAATGGAATGTGGAATGGAATGTGGAATGGAACGTGGAATTGAATGGAATGGAACGTGGAAAGTGATGGAATGGAATGTGGAATGGAACATGAAGTGGAATGGAAAGGAACGTGGAATGGAACATGGAATGGAACGTGGAATGGAATGTGCAATGGAATGTGGAATGCAACGTGGAATGCAAGGGAATGTAAAGTGGTTTGGAACGTGGAATGGAATGGAGTGGAACGTGAAATAGAATGAGGAATAGACTGTAGAATGGAACGTAAAATGGAACACTGAATGGATTGGATTGGAAAGTGAAATGGAATGTGGAATGTAATGCAAGGCAATGTGGAAAGGAAAGTTGAATGGAATGGAATGGAATTTGGAATGCAATGTGAAATTGAATGGAATGGAATATGGAATGGATTGTGGAATGGAATGTAATTGAATGTGGAATGCAACAGAAAGGAATGTGCAATGTAATGCAAGGCAATGTGGAATGGAAAGTGGAATGGAATGGAATGGAATTTGGAATGGAATGTGAAATTGAATTGATTGGAATATGGAATGCAATGTGGAATAGAATGTAATGGAATGTGGAATGGAACGGAATGGAATGTGGAATGGAATGTGGAATAGAAAGTTTAATGGAATGGAATGGAATGTGCAATGGAACGTGGAATGGAATGGAGTGCAAAGTGGAATGGAATTTTAAATGGAATCTGGAATGGAACGTGGAATGGAATGTGGAATGCAACCTGGAATGAAAAGTGGAATGGAATGTGGAATGGAATGGAATGGAACGTGGAATGGAACATGGAATGGAATGTGGAATGGAATGTCGAATGTAATGGTATGTGGAATGGAATTTAATGGAATGCAATAAGTGAATGGAATGGAATGGAATGTAATGTGTAATGGAATGGAATGTGGAATGGAATGGTATGGAGTGGAATGTGGAATGGAATGGAATAGAATGCAGTGGAATGGAATGTGAAATGGAATAGAATGTGGAATGGAATGAAAAGGAATGGAATGAAATGGAATGGAATGTGGAATGGATTTGAATGGAATGTGGAAAGGAATGAAATGGAATGGAGTGGAATGTGAAATGGAATAGAATGAAACGTGGAATGCAATAGAATGTGGAATGGAATGGAATGGAATGGAATGGAATGGAACGGGGAATGTTACGAAATGGAACATGGAGTTGATTACAATGGAAATTGGAATGCAATGGAAAGGAATGTGGAATGGAATGGAATGGAATGTCCAACCGAATGTGGAATGGAATGGAATTGAATGTGGAACGGAATGTGGAAAGGAATGGAAAGGAATGTGAAATGGAATGAAATGGAATGCGGAATGGAATGTGGAATGGAATGTGCAATGGAATGTGTTATGGAATGTGGAATGGAATTTGCAGTGGAATGTGGAATGGAATGTGGAAAGGAATGTGGAATGGAAAGTGGAATGGAAAGTGGAATGGAATGGAATAGAATGTGGAGTGGAACGTGGAATGGAACGTGGAATGAAACATGGAAAGGAATGTCGAATGTAATGTGGAAGGCAAAGTGGAATGGAATGGAATGGAATGTGGATTGGAATGTGGAATGAACGTCGAATGGAAGACGGAATGGAACATGCAATGGAAAGTGGAATGGGATGTGCAATGGAATGTGGAATGGAAAGTGGAATGGAAAGAAATGTAACGTGGAATGGAAAGTGGAATGAAATGGAATGGAAAGTGGAATGGAACGTGGAAGAGTCCATGGAAAGGTATGCGGAATGGAACGTGGAATGGAATGTGGAATGTAATGTGGAAGGGAATGTGGCATGGAATGGAATGGCATGGAAAGGAATGTGGAATGGAAAGTGCAATGGTTCCTGTAATTGAACGTGGAATGGATCGTGGAATGGAACTGGAAGGGAATGTGGAATGTGGAATGGAATATGGAATGGAAAGTGAAATTGAATGTAATGGAATGTTGAATTGAATGTGGAATGGAATGGAATGTTGAATGCAATGTGGAATTGAATGGAATGGAATATGGAATGGAAAGGAATGGAATGTGGAATGAAAGGCATGGAAAGTGGAATCGGATGTGGAATGGAATATGGAATTCAACGTGGAATGGAGAGTGTAATGGAATGTCGAAACGAATGGAATGGGATGTGAAATGGAATGGAAAGCAATGTGCAATGGAAAGGAATGGAACGTGGAATGGAATACGGAATGGAATGGAATGAAACGTGGAATTTAATGGAATGGAAAGAGGAATGGAATGTGGAATGGAATGGAACTTGGAACGCAATGGGGAAAGGAAAGTGGAATGGATCGTGGAATGGAATGTGGAATGGAATGGAATCGAATGTGGAATGGAATGGAAAGGAATGTGGAATGGGAAAGAATGCAACCTGGAATGGGATATGGAATGGAACATGGAATGCCACCTGGAATGGAAAGGAATGCAACCTGGAATGGGACCTGGAATGGAACATGCAATGCGACGTGGAATGGAAAGTGGAATGGAATGTGGAAGGAATGGAATAGAATGGAATGGAATGCGGAATGGAATTGAATGAAAGGTGGAATGGAATGGAATGGACTAGAATGGAATGTGGAATGGAATGGAATGGAATGGATCAGAAAGGGAAATACAAGGTGGAACGGAATGTGAAATGGAATGTGGAATGGAATGTGGAACGGAATGAATTGGAACGTGGAATGGACTGGAATGCAATGAGGAATGGAATGGAATGGAATGGAACATGGAATGGAATGTGGAATGCAGCATGGAATGGAACGTGGAATGGAATGTGGTATGAAAAGTGGAATGGAATGTGGAATGGAGCATGGAATGGAACGTGGAATGGAATGTGGTATGAAAAGTGGAATGGAATGGAATGGAATGTGGAATGGAATGGGAAATGAATGCATTGGAATGAGAATGGAATGTGGAATGGAATGGAAGGGAATGTGGAATGGAATGTGGAATGCAACGGAATAGAATGAGGAATGGAATGTTGAATGGAATGTTGAACGGAACGTGGAATGGAATGTGGAATGTTATGTGGAGTGGAATGGAATGGAATGTGGAATAGAATGGAATGGAATGTGGAATGGAATGGAATGGAATGTGGAATAGAATAGAAAGGAAGTGAATGTGCAATCGAATGTGGAATGGAATGTGGAATGCAATGGAATTGAATGTGGAATGGAATTGAACTTGGAATGGATTGTAATGGGATGTGGATTGTAATGGAATGGAATGGAATGTGGAATGGAATGGAATGTGGAATGGAATGGAATGGAATGTGGAATGGAATACAATGGAATGTGGAATGGAATGTGGAATGGAATACAATGGAATGTGGAATGGAATGGAATGGAATGTGGAATGCAATGGAATGGAATGGTACGAGGAAATGAATGAAAAGGAATGGAACATTGAATGCAATGGAATGGACCGTAATGTGGAATTGAATGCAATTGAATGGGGAAAGGAATGAGGAATGGAAAGTGGAATGGATTGTGGAATGGAATGAAATGAAATGTGGAATGGAAGGGAATGGAATTTGGAATAGAATTGAACTTGGAATGGAATGGAATGGAAAGTGGATTGGAACGGAATGGAATGGAATGTGGAATGGAGTGGAATGGAATGGAAAGTGAAATGGAATTGGGAATGGAATGTGGGGTGGAAAGAAATGCACTGTGGAATGGAATGGAACAGAATGTGAAACGGAATGGAATGGAATTGAAAGTGAAATGGAATTTGCAATGGAATGTGGAATGGAATGAAATGGAATGTGGAATGGAATAGAATGGAATGTGAAATGGAAAGTAGAATGCAATGGAACATGGAATGGAATGTGGAAAGGAATTTGTACTGGAATGTGGAATGGAATGTGAAATGAAATGTGGAATGGAATATGGAATGAAAGGTAGTATGGAATGCGGAATGGAAAGGAAATGAATGTCCAATGGAATGGAATTGAATGCGGAATGGAATGTGGAATGGAATGGAAAGGAATGTGAAATGTAAAGTAATGGAATGTGGAATGGAATGTGGAATGCAATGGAATGGAATTGAATGTGAAATTGAATTGAATGGAATGTGGAATGGAATGTGCAAAGGAATGGAATGTAGTGGAATGTGGAATGGAATGGGTTGCAATGTGGAATGGAATGTGGAATGGAATGGAATGGTATGGAATGGAAAGTGGAATGGAATGTATTGGAATGTATACTGGAATGGGAATGGAATGGAATGCAATGTGGAATGGAATGGAAAGGAATGTGGAATGGAGTGGAATGGAATGTGGAATGGAATTGAACTTGGATTGGAATGGAATGGAATTTGGATTGGAAAGGAATGAAATGGAATGTGGATTGGAATGGAATGGAATGGAATGTGGAATGGAATGGACTGGAATGGAAAGTGAAATGGAATTTGGAAAGAAATGTGCAATGGAATGAGATGGAATGCGGAATGGAGTAAAATGGAATGTGGAATGGAAAGTGGAATGGAATGGAACATGGAATGGAATGTGGAATGGAATGTGGAATGGAATGTGGAATGGAATTTGGAATGGAATTTGTAATGGAATATGGAATGGAATATGTAATGGAAAGTGGAATTGAATGTGGAATGGAAAGTGGAATGGAATATGGAATGAAATGTACTATGGAATGTGCAATGGAACGCAATGGAATGTGGAATGTAATGTGGAATGGAATGTGCAATGAAACGAGGAATGGAAAGTGAAAAGGAATGGAATGGAAAGTTTAATGAAATTTGGAATGGAATGGAATAGAATTTGGAATGGAATCTGCAACGGAATGTGGAATGGAATGGAAAGGAATGTGGAAAGGAAGGTGGAGTTGAATGGAAAGGAATGTGGAATGGAATGCAATGGAATGTGCAAAGGAATGTGGAATGGAATTCAATGGAATGTGGAATGGAATGTGGAATTGAATGGAAGGGAATGTGGAATGGAATGTGGAACGAAATGAAATGGAATGTGGAATGGAATGTGGAATGGAAAGGACTGTAATGTGGAACAGAATGTGGAATGGAATGTGGAATGGAATGGAATGGAAAGTGGAATGGAATGTGGAATGGAATGGAATGCAAAGTGGAATGGAATTGAATGGAATGTGGAATATAATGAAATGGAATGGAATGGAATGTGAATGTAATAGAACGGAATGTGGAATGCAATGCAATGGAATGATATGAGGAATGGAGTGGAATAGAATCTGGAATGCAATGCAATGGAACGAAATGAGGAATTCAAAGGGATTGAATGTGGAATGGAATGGAATGTAATGTGCAATGGAATGGAAGAGAACATGGAATGGAATGTGGAATGGAATTCAATGGAATTCGGAATGAAATGGAATGGAACGTGGAAGAGAAAGTGGAAGTGAATGTGGAATGGGAAGAGGAATGGAATGGAATGGAATGTGGAATAAAGCGAAATGGGATGGAATGCAATTTGGAATGGAATGGAATAGAATGTGGAATGCAATAGAATGGAGTGAAATGTGGAATTGAATGGAATGGAAAGTAGAATGGAATAGAATGTAATGTGGAAGGAATGGAATGGAACGTGCAATAGAATGTGGAATGGAATGTGGAATGGCATGTGGAATGGAATGTGGAATGTAATGGATTGGAATGTTGACTGTAATGCAATGGAATATGGAATAGAATGGAATTGAATGGAATGTGGAATGGAATGGAATGGAATGTGGAATGGAATGCAATGGAATGTGGAATGGAATGGAATTGAACGTCGAATAGAATGTGGAATGAAATGTGAAATGTAAAGTGGAATGGAATGTGGAATGGAAAGTGGAATGGAACTTGGAATGGAATGGAAAGGAACGTGGAATAGATTGGAATGGAACGCGGAATGTAATACGGAATGGAATGCGGAATGTGACGTGGAATGGAATGGAATGCAACTTGGAATGGAATGCGGTAGTATGTGCAATGGAATCGCTAGAATGTGGAATGGAATGGATTGGAATGTGAAATGGAATGAAATGGAAAGTGGAATGGAATGGAATGGAACGTGGAATGGAATGTGGAATGGTATGTGTAATGGATTGTTTAAAGGAATGGAATGGAATGTGGAATAGAATGGACTGGAATGAAATGTGGAATGGAATGTGGAATTGATCATGGAATGCAATGGAATGGAATGAGCAACGGAATGGAAAGGAATGTGTAATGGAATGGAAGGGAAAGGAAAGGAAAATGAAATAGAATGTGGAACGGAATGTGAAATGGAAAGTGGAATGCAATGTGGAACGGAATGAAATGGAACGTGGAAACTAATGGAATGGAATGTGTAATGGAATATGGAATGAAACGGAACGAAATGAAGAATGGAATGTGGAATGGAATGTGGAAGGGAAAGTGGAATGGAATGGAATGGAATGTGAAATGGAACATGGAAGGAAATCGAAACGAACGTGGGATGCAAAGTGGAAAAGAATGTGGAATGGAATATGGAATGGAATGCAATGGAATGTGGAATGGAATGCAAAGGAATGTGGAATGGAATGGAATTGAACGTGGAAAAGAATGTGGAATGGAATGCAATGCAAGCTGAAATGGAATGTAGAATGGAATGTGGAATGGAAAGTGGAATGGAACGTGGAATGGAATGGAAAGGAACGTGGAATGGAATGGAAAGGAACGTGGAATGGATTGGAATGGAACGTGGAATGTAATATGGAATGGAATGCGGAATGTGACGTGGAATGGAATGGAATGCAGTAGAATGTGGATTGGAATCGGTAGAATATGGAATGGAATGGATTGGAATGTGAAATGGAATGAATTTGAAAGTGGAATGCAATGAATTTGAAAGTGGAATGGTATGGAATGGAACGTGGAAAGGAATGTGGAATGGTACGTGGAATGGATTGTTTAAAGGAATGGAATGGAATGTGGAATAGAATGGACTGGAATGAAATGTGGAATGGAATGTGGAATGGATCGTGGAATGGAATGGAATGGAATGAGCAACGGAATGGAAAGGAATGTGTAATGGAATGGAAGGGAAAGGAAAGGAAAATGAAATAGAATGTGGAACGGAATGTGAAATGTAAAGTGGAATAGAATGTGGAACGTAATGAAATGGAACGTGGAAGGGAATGGAATGGAATGTGGAATGGAATATGGAATGGAACGGAATGAAATGAAGAATGGAATGTGGAATGGAATGTGGAAGGGAAAGTGGAATGGAATGGAATGGAATGTGGAATGGAACATGGAAGGAAATCGAATCAAACGTGGGATGAAATGTGGAATAGAATGTGGAATGGAATGTGGAAAGGAATGCAATGGAATGTGGAATGCAATGTGGAATGCAGTGTGGAATGGAATGGAATGGAACAGGGAATGGAACGTGGAATGTAATGGAATGGATCTTGGAATGAAATGTGGAATGGAACGTGGAATCGAAAGTAGAATGCAATTGAATGGCACGTGGATTTGAATGGGGAACGGAAAGTGGAATAGAAAGTGGAATGGAATGTGAAATGGAATGTTGAATGGAAAAGAATGGAATGTGGAAAGTAATGTAATGGAATGGGGAATGGAATGGAATGTGGACTGGAATGTTATGCAATGGAATGGAATGTGGAATGGAAGTTGGAATGGAACGTGGAATGAAGTGGAAAGGAAAGTCGAATGGAACGTGGAATGCAAGGTGGAATGAAACGTGGAAAGGAACGGAATAGAAAGTGGAATGGAATGTGGAATGGAATGTAGAATGGAGTGGAGTGGAATGTGGAAAGGAATGTAATCGAATGTGGAATGGAATGCGGAAGGGAATGGACTGGAATGTGGAATGGAATTTGGAAAGCAATGTAATGGAATGATGAAGGGAATGTGGAATCGAATGTGGAATCGAATGTGGAATGTAATGTGAATGGAATGGAATGGAATGGAATGTGGAAAGGAATGTGTAATGGAATGGAATGGAATGTGGAAGGGAATGTGGAATGTTATGTGGAATGGAATGTGGAATGGAATGGAATGGAATGTGGAAGGGAATGAGGAATGGAATGTGGAAGGGAATGAGGAATGGAATGCAGAAAGTAATGTGGAAAGCATTGGAATGGATTGTGGAATGGAATGTGGAATGCAATGGAATGGAATGTGGAATGGAATCTGGAATGGAATGGAATGGACTGAGGAAGGGAACGTGGAATGTAATGTGGAATACAATGTGGAATAGAATGCAATGGAAAGTAGAATGGGATGTTGAATGGAATGGAATGGAATGTCTAATGGAATGTGGAAAGGAATGGAATTGAATGTGGAATGCAATGTGCAATAGAATGTGGAATTTAATGGAACGGAATTTTGAATTCAGTGTGGAATGGAATGGAATAGAATGTGGAAGGGAATATGGAATGGGATGTGTAATGGGATGTGGAATGGAATGTGGAATGTAACGTGGAACTGAATGTGGTATGGAATGGAATTTAATGTGGAATGGAATGTGGAATGGAATGGAATGGAATGTGGACTGTTATGTGGAATAGAATGTGGAATGGAATGTGCAATGGAACTTGTTATGGAACAGAATGGAAAGTGGAATGAAATTTTTAATGGAATGTGGAATGTGTCGTGGAATGGAATGGAATGGAATGTGGAATGGAACGTGTAATGGAATGGAATGAAACCTGGAATGGAACGTGCAATGGAACGTGGAATGAAATGTCGAATGGAAAGTGGAATGAAATATGCAATGGAATGTGGAATGGAAAGTGGAATTGACTGGAATGGAAAGTGGAATGGGACGTGGAATGGAATGTAAAGGAACGTGGAAAGGATTGTGGAATGGAAATTGAAATGGATCGTGGAATGCAATGCAAAGGAAAGTTCAATTGAATGTGGAATGGAATGTGGACTGGAACGTGGAATGGAATGGAATGGAATGTGAAATGAATGTGGAATGAAATGGAATGGAATGGAATGTGGAATGGAATGTGGAAAGGAATGTGTTATGGAATGTGGAATAGAACGGAATGGAATATGGAATGGAATGTAAAATGGAATTTTGAATGGAAGGAAATTGAATGTGGCATGGAATGTTGAATGGAATGGAATGGAATGTGGAGTAGAATGTGGAATGCAATGGAATGGAAAGTGGAATGGAATGAATGCAATGGTATGGAATATGGCATGCAATGGAATGGAAAATGGAATGCAATGTAGAATGGAATGGTATGGAATGTGGAATGGAACGTGTAATGGAATGTGGAATGGATCGTGGAATGGAACGTGGAATGGAATGGAATGAAATGTGGAATGGAATGGAATGGAATATGGAATTGAATGTGGAGAGGAATGGAAGGGTATATGGAATAGAATTTGTTATGGAATGGAACGGAATGCGGAATGGAATAGAATGGAATGCTATTGAAAGTGGAACGGAATGGAATGCAATGTGGAATGGAATGGAATGGAACATGGAATGGAACGTGGAATGGAATGTGGAATGTGGAATTTAATGTGGAATTTAATGTGGAATGGACAGGAATGGAATGGAAGGGAATGTGGCATGGAAAGTGGAATGGAATGTGGAATGAAATGTGGAATGTAATGGAATGGAACGTGGAATGAAATGTGGAATTGAATGGATTGGAATGTGGAATAGAATGGAATGGAATGCAATGAAATGCGGAATGGAAGGGGGAAGGGAATCTGGAATGGAATGTAGAATGAAATGTGGAATGGAATGGAATGTAATGGAATGGAATTTGGAATGAAATGTGGAATGGAATGGATTGGAATGTGGAATGGACTGTGGAATGGACTTTAATGGAATGTGGACTGGAAAGTGGAATGGAATTTGGAATGGATTGTGTAATGGATAGTGGTATGAAACGGAATGGAAGGCGGAATGGAATGTGGAATGGAGTGTGGAATGGAAGTTGGAATGGAAAGCAATGCAATTTTGAATGGAACGTGGAATGGAAAGTGGAATTGAATGGAATGGAATGGATCGTTGAATGGAATGTGGAATGGAACGTGAAATGGAATGGAATGGAATATAGAATGGAACCTGGAATGGAACATGGAAAAGAATGTGGAATACAACGTGGCATGGAATGTGGAATATAATGTGCAATGCAACGGAATGGAATGTAGAATGGAATGTGGAATTGAGGCTGGAATGGAACGTGGAATGGAATGGAATGGAATGTGGAAAGGAACGTGAAATGAATCATGGAATGGAATGGAATGGAATGTGGAATGGAACGTGGAAAGAAATGGAATGGAATGGAATGTGGAATGGAATGGAATGGAATGTGGAATGGAATGTGGAATGGAATGTGGAATGGAATGGAATGAACAGTGGAATGAAATGTGTTTTGGAATGGAATGGAAGGTAGAATGGAATGGACTGGAATGTGGAATGGAACGGACTGGAATATGGAATGGAATGTAGAATAGAATTTATTGGAAAGTGGAATGGAACGTGGAATGGAAAGGAATGGAATGCAATGGAATGTGGAATGGAATGTGGAATGGAATATGGAATGGAATGGAACGAAATGTGGAATGTAATGATGATTGGAATGGAATATAATTTGGAATGGAATGGAATGGACTGCGGAATGGAATGTGGAATGGAATGTTGAACGGAATATGGAATGGAATGGAATGTGGAATGGCATGTGAATTGGAATGAAATGGAATGTGGAATGGAAAGTGGAAAGAAATGCAATGAAATGAGAATGGAATGTGGAATTGAATGTGTAATGCAATTTGGAATGGACTGTGGAAAGGAATGTGGAATGGAATGTTTAAAGGAATGTGGAATGGAGTGGAATGGACTTTGGAATGGATAATGGAATGGAATGGAATGCAATGTGGAATGGAATGTGGAACGGAATGTTTAATGTAAAGGGGAAAGGCATGGAGTGGAATGTGGAATGGAATGTGGAATGGAATGTGGAATGGAATGTGGAATGGAACGGAATATGGAATGCAATGTGGAATGGAACGTGGAATGGAACGCGGAATGGAATGGAATAGAATGTGGAATGCAATTGAATGGCGTGAAATGCGGAATTGAATGGAATGGAAAGTGGAATGGAATGGAATGGAATGTGGAATGGGATGGAATGGATCGTGGAATGGAATGTGGAATGGAATGTGGAATGGCATGTGGAATGGAATGTGAAATGTCATGGAATGCAATGTTGACTGTAAAGCAATGGAATATGGAATAGAATGGAATGGAATGCAATGTGGAATGGAATGGAAAGGAACGTGAAATTGAATGCAGTGGAATGTGGAAGGGAATGGAATGGAACGTGGAATAGAATGTTTAAATGGAATGGAATGCAACCTGAAATGCAATGTGGAAAGGAATGAGGAATGAAAAGTGGAATGGAACGTGTAATGGAATGGAAAGGAATGTGAAATAGATTGGAATGGAACGTGGAATATAATGTGAAATGGAATGCGGAATTGGACGTGGAACGGAATGGAATGCAACTTGGAATGGAATGTGGTAGAATGTGGAATGAAATGGAATGGAATATGGAATGGAATGGATGGGAATGTGGAAGGGAATGTATTGGAATGCGGAATGGAATGGAATGAAACTTGGAATGGAATGTGGAATGGTATGTGGAATGGATTGTTTAATGGAATGGAATGGAATGTGGAATAGAATGCAATGGAATGTAATGAAACGTGGAATGGAATGTGGAATGGTACTTGGAATGGATTGTTTAATGGAATGGAATGGAATGTGGAATACAATGGAATGAAATGGAATTTGGAATGGAATGTGGAATAGACCGAAGAATGAAATGGAATGGAATGAGCAACGGAATGGAAAGGAATGTGTACTGGAGTGGTATGGAATGGAATGGAAAGTGAAATAGAATGTGGAATGCAATGTGAAATGGAAAGTCGAATGGAATGTGGAACAGATTGAAATGTAACGTGGAATGGACAGGAATGGAACTAGGAATGGAATGGAATGGAAAGGGAATGGAACATGGAATGGATCATGGAATGGAAAGAGGAATGGAATGTGGAATGGTACGTGGAACGGAACGTGGAATGGATCATGGAATGGAATGAGGAATGGAATGTGGAATGGAATGGAATGTTGAATGAAATGTGGAATGGAATGGAATGTGGAATGGATTGTGGAATGCAATGCAATGGAATGAGAATGGAATGTGTAATGGAATGTGGAATGGAATGGAATGGAATGTTGTATGAAACGTGGAATGGAATGGAATGTGGAATGGAATGTGGAATGGAATGCAATGGAATGAGAATGGAATGTGGAATGTATTGGAATGGAATGTGGAATGGATCGTGGAATGGAATGGATTGGAATGTGGGATGAAATGTGGAATGAAATGTGGAATGGAACGGAATGGAATGTGGAATGGAACGTGGAATGGAACAAGGAATGGAACGAAGAATGGGATGTTCAATGGAATATGGAACGGAAAGTTGAATGGAATGGAATGGAACGTGTAATTGAACGTGGAAAGGAATGGAATGGAATGTGGAATGGAACGTAGAATGAAACGTGTAAAGAAATGTGGAATGGAACGTGGAATGGAATGTGGAATGGGATATGGAAGAGAATGTGGAGGGGAACGGAATGGAATGTAATGCAATGTGGAATGGAACGTGCAATGTATCGTGGAATTGAGTGTGGAATGCATCGTGGAATGGAACGTGAAATGGAATGTGGAATGCAATGTGGAATGCAAATGGAATATAACGTGAAATTAAATGGAATGGAATGTTGAATGAAACGTGGATTGCAATGGAATGGAATGTGGAATGGAACGTGGAATGTAATGGAACCGAATGTGAAATGGAATCTGGAAAGGAAAGTGGAATGGAATGGAATGTGGAATGGAACGTGGAATGTAATGGAATGGAATGTGGAATGTAACTTGAAATTGAAACAGGAATGCAACGAGGAATTGAATGGAATGGAAAGTGGAATGGAACTTAGAAAGAATGGAATTGAACTTGGATTGGAATGTGAAATAGAATGTGGAATGGAACGCGGAATGGAACGCGGAATGGAATCAATTGGAATGTGGAATGGAATGGGATGGAATTTGGAATGCAATGTGGAATGGAATGTGAAATGGAACGTGGAATGGAAATTGGAGTGAAATGGAATGGAATATGGAATGCATCGTGGAATGGAACATGGAATGCATCGTGGAATGGGACATGGAGTGGAATGTGGAATGCAATGGAATGGAATGTGGAATCGAATGGAATGGAATATGGAATGGAATTGAATGGAGTGGAATGTGGAATGCAATCAAATATAATGGAATGGAAGGCGGAATGCAATGCAATGCAATGCGGAATGGAATGGAATAGAATGGAATGTGGAATGGAATGTAATGTAATGGAGTGGAACGTGCAATTGAATGGAATGGAAAGATGAATGGAATGGATTGCAATGAGGAATGCAATGGAATGGAAATTGGAATGGAATGTGGAATGGAATGTGGAATGGATTGTGCAATAGAATGGAATGGAATGTGGAATAGAATGGAGTGGAATGGAATGTGGAATGGAATTTGGAAAGGAATGCGGAATGGAATGGAACGGAATGTGGAATGTAATGAAATGTAATGGAATGGAATGTGCAATTGAATGGAATGGAAAGATGAATGGAATGGATTGGAATGTGGAATGCAATGGAACGGAAATTGGAATGGAATGTGGAATGGATTGTGCAATAGAATGGAATGGAATGTGGAATATAATGGAGTGGAATGGAATGTGGAACGGAATTTGGAGAGGAATGTGGAATAGAATGGAATGGAATGTGGGATGAAATGGAATGGAATGTGTAATGGAATGGAATGGAATGGAATGGAAAGTGAAATAGAATGTGGAACGGAATGGAAAATGGAATGTGGAATGGAATGTGGAATGGAATGAAAAGGAACGTTGCATGGAATGGAATGGAATGTGGAATGGAATTGAATGGAACGTGGAATGGAAGGTGGAATGGAACAAGTAATGGAAAGTGGAATGGAATGTGGAATGAAATGTGGAATGCAATGGAATGTAATGTGGTATGAAATCTGAAATTGGATGGAATGGAATGTGGAAAGGAATGTGGAATGTAATGCAATGGAAAGAGAATGGAATGTGGAATGGAATGGAATGGAATGTGGAATGGAAAGTGGAATGGAATGGAATGGAATGTGGAGTGGAACGTGGAATGGAATGTGGAATGGAACATGGAATGGAAAGTGGAATGGATTGGAATGGAATGTGGAATTGAATGTGGAACGGAATGTGGAATTCAATCTAATTGAATGTGGCATGGAATGTGGAGTGGAAATTGGAATGGAATGGAGTGGAATGCGGAATGGAATACGGAATTGAATGGAATGGAATGCAGGATGGAATGTGGAATGGAATGCGGAATGGAATGGAATGAGGAATGGAGTGGGGAATGGAAAGGAATGGAATGTGGAATGGAATGCTCAATGGAATGTAGAATGGAATATGTTGGAATGTGGATTGGAATGTGGAATGGAATGTGGTATGGAATGTGGAATGGAATGTAGAATGTGAAGTGGAAGGGAATGGAATGGTATGTGGAATGTAATGTGGAATGGAATGTGGAAAGGAACGTGGAATGGAAGGTGAAATGGAATGGAATCGAATGTGGAATGGAGTGGGGAATGGAATGGAATGGAATGTGCAATTCAATTTGCAATGGAATGGAAAGGAATGTGGAATGGAATGGAACGAGGAATGGAATGTGGAATGGAACGTGGAATGGAATATGGAATGCAACGGAGTGGAACGGGAATGAAATGTGGAATGCAATGAAATGCAATTTGGAATGGAATGTGGAATGGAATGGAATGCAATGAGGAATGGAATGTGCAAAGGAATGCGGAATGGAACGTGGAATGGAAGATGGAATGGAATGGAATGGAATGTGGAATGGAATGAGGAATGGAATGGAATTGAATGTGGAATGGAATGGAACGTGCAATGGAATTGAATGTTAAATGGAATGTTTAAAAGGAATGTGGAATGGAATGTGTACTACAATGGATCACTATGAGGAATGGAATGTGGAATGGAAAGGAATGGAATGGAATGTGGAATGGAATGTTCAGTGGAATGTGGAATGGAATGTGGAATGGAAAGTGGAATGGAACGGAATGGATTGCGGAATTGAATATGGAATGGAAAGTGGAATGGAAAGTGGAATGGAACGTGGAATGGAACGTGGAATGTAATATGGAATGGAATGGAATGGAATGTGGAATGGAACGTGGAATGGAACGAGGAATGGAATGGAATGGAACGATTAATGAAATGTGGAATGGAATGGAATTGGATGTGTAATGGCATGGAATGGAGTGTGCAATGGAAAGGAATGAAACGAGGAATGGACCATGGAATAGAACGTGGAATGCAACGTGGAATGGAATGTGGAATGCAATGTGAAATGGAATGGAATTTAATGTGGAATTGAATGGTATGGAATGTGGAATCTAATGGAATGGATTGGAATGTGGAATGGAATGCAATAGAATGGAATGTGGAATGGAATGTGGAATGCAATGTGGAATGGAAAGTGGAATGGAATGGAATGGAAAGTGTAATAGAATGGAATGGAATGGAATGTGGAATGCAATGTGAAATGGAATGAGGAATTGAATGGAATGGAATGTGGAATGGAATGGAATGGAATGGAATGTGGAATAGAATGGATCAGAACGTGGAATGAAATGGAATGGAATGGAATGGAAAGTGAAATAGAATGTGGAATGGAAAGTGGAATTGAATGTAGAATGGAACGTGGAATTGAATGTGGAATTGAATCGAATGTATTGTGATATGGAATGTGCAATGGAATGGTGTGAAATGTGGAATTGAATGTGGAATGCAATGTGGAATGGAAAGGAAAGAAACGTGGAATGGAATGTGGAATGAAACGTGGAAAGGAATGTGGAATTGAATGAGGAATTCAATGAATAGATTGTGAATGTAATGTGCAATGGAATGCTATGGAATATGGCATGGAATGTGGAATGCAATGTGGAATGGAATGTGCAAAGGACGTGGAATGGAACATGGAATGGATTGGAATGTGGAATGGAATGTGGGATGGAATGGAATGGAATGTGGAATGGAATATGGAATGCAGTGTGAAATGGAATGGAATGTTGAATGCATTGTGGAATGGAATGGAATGGAATGTTTAAATGGAATGTATGGAATGTGGAATGGAATATGGTCTGGAATGGAATGCAATGTGGAATGGAATGTGGAATGTATTGGAATGGTACGTGGAATGGAATGTGGAATGCAACGTGGAATGAAATGTGGAATGGAATAGAATGGAATCTGTAATGGAAGGGAATGGAATGTGGAATGGAATGTGCAATGGAATAGAATGGAAAAGAATGGAATGTTGAAGGCAATGGAATGGAATGTGGTGTGGAAAGAAATGGAACGTGGAATGGAACGCGGAATGAAACGAGGAATGTAATGTGGAATGCAACGTGTAATGGAAAGTGGAATGCAATGGAATGGAATGTGGAATGGAAGGGAATGGAACATGGAATGAAACGTGGAATTGAAAGTGGAATGCAACGTGGAGTGGAACTTGGAATGGAATGTGGAATGGAATTGAATGGAATGTGGAAAGGAATGGAATGGAATGTCGAATGGAATGGAATGCAGTGTAATTTGGAATGGAATGGAATGGAATGCAAAATATAATGGAATGGAATGTGGAATGGAATGGAATGGAATGGAATGTGGAATAGAAAGGAATGGAATGGAAGGTGGAATGGAATATCGTATTGAATGTGGAATTGAATGGAAAGGAATGTGGAATGGAATGAAATGGAACGTAGGATGGTTTGGAATGGAAATTGGAATGGAATGTGGATAGGAACGTGGAATGGAGTGGAATGGAACTTGGAATGGAATGTAAAATGGAATGCAATGGAATGTGGAATGGAAAGTGCAATTGAACGTGGAATGGAAGGGAATGGAAGTTTGAATGGAATGTGGAATGGAATGTGGAAAGGAACGTTCCATTCCAAATTCCATTCCAGTCCATTCCATATTCCTTTCCATTCCATTCTGCATTCCATTCAATTCCATTCCACATTCAATTCCATATTCCATTCCGTTACATTGCACAATCTTTCCATTCCATTCCACATTACATTCCCCATTCCATTCCACATACCATTAAATTCCATTCCACATTCCATTCCATTGCAGTACACATTCCATTCCATTCCATTCAATGTTCCATTCCACATTCTGTTCCTTTCCATTCCACATTCCGTTCCATTCCATTACATTCCACATTTGATTCCATTCCACGTTCCATTCCAAATTCCATCCCATTCCATTCCACATTCCATTGAATTCCATTCCACAGTACACTCCATTCCATTGAATTCAAGTCCGCATTCCATTCCGTTCTATTCCATTCCACATTCCATTCCACATTCCATTCCATTCCATTCCACATTCCATTCTGTTCCGTTCCATTACATATTCCATTCCATTTCATTCCACATTCCTTTCCACATTCCATTCCATTGAATTCCAGATTCTATTACATTCCCTTCCACATTGCATTCCATTCCATTCTACATTCCATTCCACATTCCTTTCCACATTCCTTTCCACGTTCCTTTCCACGTTCCATTCCACGTTCCATTCCAAGTTCCATTCCATGTTCCATTCCACGTTCCATTCCACGTTTCATTCCATTCCATTCCACCTTCCATTACACATTCCATTCCATTCCATTCCACTTTCCATTCCATGGTCCATTTCATTTCATTCCACATTCCAGTCCACATTCCATTCTATTCCATTCCACATTCCATTACACATTTCTTTCCATTCCATCCCACATTCCATTCCACGTTCCGTTCCATTCCATTCCACATTCCAAAACAAATTCCATTCCACGTTGCATTCTACCTTCCATTAGACGTTCCATTCCACATCTCATTCCATTCCATTTCATATACCATTCCATGTTCCATTCCATTCCATTCCACATTCAATTCCACGTTCCATTCCATTCCATTCCACTTTCCTTTCCATTCCATTTCAAATTCCTTTCTTTTCCATTTCACATTCCATTCCATTCCATTGCATTCCACATTCCATTCTATACCATTCCACAATCCATTCAATTCCATTTCATTCCATTCCATATTCCATTCCGCTTTCCATTCCACATTACATTACATTCCTTTTCACATTCCATTCCATTCCACTCCATTACACAGTCCATTCCATTGCATTCCACCTTCCATTCCACATTCCATTCCAAATTGCAATCCACATTCCATTGCATTCCATTCCACAATCCATTCCATTCCATTCCATTGCATTCCACATTCCATTCCTTTCCCTTTCAAATTCCATTCCATTCCATTCGATTCCACAATCCTTTCCATTGCATTCCACATTCCATTCCAGATTCCATTCCAAATTCCATTCCACATTCCATTGCATTCCATTCCACATTCCATTACATTCCATTGCATTCAACATTCCCTTCCATTTCATTCCATTCCACATTCCATTCCATTCAATTCCACATTCCATTCCATTCAATTCCACATTCCACTCCCCATTCCACTAAATTCCATTCCACATTCCATACCATTCCACTCCTCCTTCCATTCCATTCCATTCCACATTCCATTCCATTCCGTTCCACATTCCATTCCAATTCTTTCCATTGCATGCCACATTCGATTCCATTCAATTCAATTCCATATTCAATTCCATTCCATTCCACATTCCATTCCATTCCATTCCAAATTCCATTCCATTCCATCACACATTCCATTCCACATTCCATTCCATTCCATTTCATATTTCATTCCATTCGATTCCATTCGATTCCATTCGACATTCCATTCCATTCCACGTTGCAATCCATTCCTTTCCACATTCCATTCAATTCCATTGCACTTTCCTTTCCATTCCACATTCCATTCCATTCCATTCCACATTCCTTTCCACATTCCATTCCATTCCTTTCCGCATTCCATTCCATTCCATTCCACATTTCTTTCCACATCCCTTTCCATTCCATTCCACATTGCATACCATTCCATTCCACATTCCATTCTATTCTACTCTATTCCACTCCACATTGCATTCCATTCCATTCCATTCTATTTCACATTCCATTCCATTCGATTCCATTCCACACTCCATTCCATTCCACAATGCATTCCATTCCATTCCACATTCCATTCCCTTCCATTCCACATTCCATTCCATTCCACATTCCATTCCTTTGCATTCCACATTCCACTCCATTCCATTCCACTTTCCATTCCTAATTCCATTACACATTCCGTTCCATTCCATTCCGTGTGTCATTCCATTCCTTTCCACTTTCCAGTCCTCTTACCATTCCATTCTTTTCCACATTCCATTTCATATTCCATTCCTTTCCATTCCACATATCATTCCATTCCATTCTCTTCCATTCCACATTCCATTAATTTCCATTCCACATTACATTCACTTCCATTCCATTCCATTTCACTTTCCATTCCACATACCATTCCACATTTCATTCAATTCCATTCCACATTCCATTCCACATTTCATTCCATTTCATTCCACATTCCATTCTGCATTCCATTCCATTCCATTCCACATTCCATTAAACATTCCATTCCATCCCATTCCACATTCCATTCCATCCCATTCCACCTTCCATTCCATCCCATTCCACATTCCATTCCACTTTCCATTACATTGCATTCCACATTCCATTCCCATTCCATTCCATTCCATTCCAAATTCCGTTCCAAGCTTTCCATATTCCATTCCACATACCATTCCATTCCGTTCCATATTCCATTCCACATTCCATTGCTTTCCATTCCACTTTCTATTTCATTGCATTGCACATTCCATTCCTTTCCTTTCCACATTCAATTCCACTTTCCATTTCTTTCCAATCGACATTCCATTCCACATTCCATTCCATTTGATTCCACATTCCATTCCACATTCCATTCCATTCCATTGCACATTCGTTTCTGCATTCCATTCCATTCCATTCAATTCCATTCCACTTTCCATTCCACATTCCATTCCATTCCATTCCACATTCCATAACATTCCGTATTCCATTCTATTCCATTCCATTCCACATTCAATTCCAATCCACGTTCCATTGCACATTCCATTCTATACCATTCCACATTCCAGACCATTCCACATGCCATTCCATTCCACATTACATTCTCTTCCATTCCACATTCCATTCCATTCCATTTCAAATTTCGTTCCATTGCATTCCGTTCTATTCCATTCCATTCCATTCCACATTCCATTCCACATTCCATTCCATTCCATTCTATTCCACATTTCATTCCACAGTCCATTCCATTCCATTCTGCATTCCATTGCACGTTCCATTCCACGTTAAATTGCACGTTCCATACCACGTTCCATTCCATTCCATTCAACAATCCGTTCCATTGCATTACATTTTCCATTCCATTCCATTCCATTCCATATTCCATTCCACTGCATTCCTCTTTCAATTCCATCACATTCCACATTCTGTTCCATTCCATTCCATGTTCCGTTCCATTCCATTCCAATTTCCATTCCATTCCCTTTCATGTTCCATTCCATTCCATTCCACAATCCATTGCATTCCATTCCACCTTCCATTCAACATTCCATTCCATTCCATTCCACATTCCATTCCATTCCATTCCACATTCCATTCCATTCCATATTCCATTACGTTGTATTGTATTCCAGTTTCCATTCCATTGCCGTGCAATCCGCATTCCGTTCCATTCCTTTCCATTCCACTTTTCATTCCACATCCCATTCCATTCCATTCCATTCCATTCCACATTGCATTCCCTGTTCCATTCCTCGCTCTTTTCCACTTTCCATTCCACATTCCATTTCATTCCATTCCACATTCCATTCCATGTTCCATTCCTTTCCATTCCACATTACTTTCCACATTCCATTCCATTCCATTCCACATTTCATTCAACGTTCCATTCCATTCCATTCCAAATGCCATTCCACATTCCATTCCATTCCATTTCATATACCATTCCACATTCCATTACATTCCATTCCACATTCCATTCCATTGCATTCCACATTCCATTCCATTCCACATTCCATTCCAGATTTCATTCACCATTCCATTCCACATTTCATTCCATTCCATTCCATTCCGCATTTCATTCCGCATTCCATTCCATTCCATTCCGTTCAATTCTATTCCATTCCACATTGCATTCCATTACACATTCCATTCCATTCCATTCCTCATTCCATTCCATTCCATTCCTTTCCATTCTATTCCACATTACATTCCATATTCCATTCCATTCCATTCCCTGTTCCATTGCACTATCCACTCTACATTCCATTCCATTAAATTCCACGTTCCATTCCGCATTCCATTCCACATTTCATTCCATTCCATTCCATTCCATTCCACTTTCAATTCCACATTCCATTCTGCTTCATTCCATTCCATTGCACTCCACATTACTTTTCAGTTCATTCCATTCGACATTCCATTCCGTCCATTCTGCATTCCATTCCATTCCATTCCACATTCCATTCCACATTCCATTCCACATTCCATTCCATTCCATTGCACTTTCCATTCCATTCCATTCCACGTTCCATTCCACATTCCATTCCATTCCATTCCACATTCAATTCCATTCCTCATTCCATTCCATTCCATTCCACAGTACGTTACATTCCACATTCCATTCTATTTCCATTTCACATTCCATTCCATTCCACATTCCATTCCTTTCCATTCCACCATCTATTTCATTCCACTTTACATTCCATTCCATTCCATCCCATTCCACATTGCATTCCACGTTCCATTCGACTCCTTTCCACTTTCCTTACTATTCCATTTCACGTTCCATTCCATTCCATTCCACGTTCCTTTCCATTCCATTACACGTTCCAGTCCATTCCACGTTCCATTCCATTCCACGTTCCATTCCATTCCATACCACGATCCATTCCACGTTCCTTTCCACGTTCCATTCCACGTCCTGTTCCATCTTCCATTCCATTCAATTAAACGTTCCATTCCTCATTCCATTCAACATTCTATTCCACTCTATTCCATATTCCATTCCACGTTCCATTCCACGTCCCATACCACCTTCGATACCACATTCTATTCCATTTCATTCTACTTTCCATTCCACTTTCCTTTCCACATTCCGTTCCATTCCATTCCATTCCACATTCCATTCCATTCCATTCCATTCCATTCCACATTCCATTCTATCCCACATTCCATTCCACGTACCATTCCAAATTCCATTCCATTCAATTCCAAATTCAATTTTATCTTATATTCCATTGTATTCCTCTATCGATTCTACATTCCGTTCGATTCCGTTTCATTACAAATTCCATTCCACATTCCATTCCATTCCACGTTCCCTTCCACATTCCATTCCGTTCCACATTCCGTTCCACTCCATTACACATTCCATTCCATTCCATTGCACATTCTGTTACATTTCATGTTCCATTTGATTCCTCATTGAATTCCATTCCATTCAACATTCCATTCCTTTCCATTGCACATTCCATTCCATTCCATTCCACATACCATTCCATTCCACTTTCTTTTCCATTCTATTCCAATCCATTCCATTCCATTCCACGTTCCTTACCATTTCATTCCACACTCGTTTCCTTTCGTTTCCACTTTCCAATCCATTCCATTCCACATTCCATTCCTTTCCATTCCACATTCCATTCCATTCCTTTCCTCATTCCATTCCACATTCCATTCCATTCCATTCCACATTCCACTCCACTTTCCATTCCATTCCATTCCACATTCCATTCCACATTCCATTCCTTTCCATTCCACATTCCATTCCGTTCCATTCCATTTTCCATTCCACATCATTCCACTTTCCATTCCACATTCCGTTCCATTCCATTCCAGATTCCACTGCATTCCATTCTGCATTCAATTCCATTCCATTCCATATTCCTGACAATTCCAATCCATTCCAATATCCATTTCCCTCCATTCCACATTCTATTCCATTCCACTGGGCATTCCATTCCATATTCCATTCCTTTCCATTCCACATTCAATTCGATTCCATTCCACATTCCATTCGACGTTCCATTCCACATTCCATTCCACATACCATTCCACGTTCCATTCCATTCCATTCCACATTCCATTCTTCATTCAATTCCAAATCATTCCACATTGCATTCCACATTTCATTCCATGCCATTCCACATTCCATTCCATTCCACCTTCCATTCCATTCCATTCCGATCCATTCCTTTCCTTTCCACGTTACTTTCCATTTCATTACACCCTCCTTTACTTTCCACTCCACGTTCCATTCCATTCCATTCCACATTCCATTCCATTCCATTCCACATTCCATTCCAAATTGCATTCCATGTGATTCCACATTCCGTTGCATTCCATTCAACACTCCACTGAATTCCATTCCACATTCCATTTCACATTCCTGTCCATTGCATTCCAAATTCCATTCCATTCCATTCCACTTTCCATTCCATTCCATTCCATTCCACTTTCCATTCCATTCCATTCCAGGTTCCATTCGACATTCCATTGCACATTCCTTTCCATTCCATTCCACATTCTGTTCCATTCTATTGCACATTGCATTCCGTTCCATTCCACGATCCATTCAGCATTCCATTACATATTCTATTCCATTCCATTCCACGTTCCCTTCCATTCCATTCCACGTTCAATTCCATTCCATTGCATTACACTTTCCATTCCTTTCCATTTCATTCCATTCCACGTTCCATTCCATTCCATTCCATTACATTTTCCATTCCACATTCCATTCCATTGCTTTCCACGTTCCATTCCATTCCATTCCACATTCCATTCCACATTCCATTCAGTTCCTTTCCAATGCACAATCCATTCCACATTTCATTCCACTTTCCAATCCATTCCATTTGTCATTCCATTCTACTCTATTCCACAGTCCATTCCACGATACATTTCGTTCCATTCCACGTTCCATTCCACGTTCCATTCCTCACACGATTCCACATTCCATTCCATTCCATTCCGCTTTCCATTCCACTTTGCATTCCACATTCCGTTCCATTCCACTCCATTCCACATTCCATTCCATTCCATTCCATTCCACATCGCATTCCATCCAACATTCCATTCCACATTCCATTCCACATCCCTTTCCACATTCCATTCCAGTCAATTTCACAGTGAATTCTATATTCCATTCCATTGCATTCCTCATTCGATTCTACATTCTGTTCCATTCCATTTGATTCCACATTCCATTCCTCATTCCATTCCATTCCATTCCACGTTCCCTTCCACATTCCATTCCATTCCGTTCCGCATTCCACTCCATTGCTTTCCACTTTCCACTTCATTACATTCCGCGTTCCATTCCACGTTCCATTCCATCTTCCATTCCTTTTTTTCCTATCCACATTCCATTCCATTCCATTACACATTCCATTCTACATTTCACTCCATTCCATTCCATATTCCATTCCACATTTCATTTCATTCCATTCCACATTGCCTTCCACATTCCATTACATTCCATTCCACATTCCATTCCACATTCCATTCCATTCCATTCCACATTCCATTCCATTCTATTCCACATTCCATTCCATTCCATTCCACATTCCATTCTACATTCCATTCCTTTCCATTCAACATTCCATTCCACATTCCATTCCATTCCTTTGAATTCCATATTACACTGCACATTCTATTCCTTTCCATTGCTGTCCCCATTCCACTCCATTGCATTACAATCCACATTCCGTTCCATTCCATTCCACATTCCATTCCATTCCACATTCCATTCCACATTCCATTCCATTCCATTTCACATTCCATTCCATTCCATGGCATTTTATTCCATTCCATTCCACATTCCATTCCACGTTCCATTTGTCGTTCTATTCCACATTCTATTCTACATTCCATTCCATTCCAAAGTCCATTCCATTGAATTCCACATTCCATTCCACATTCCATTCCTTTCCATTCCACATTCCATTCAACATTCCACTCCACTTTTCATTCCACATTCCATTGCATTCTATACCGAATTCCAATCTTTATTCCGTTCTATTCCATTGCACATTCCATTATACTTTCCATTGCATTCCATTCCACATTCCATTCCTTTCGATTCCATTCCAAATTCCAGTCCATTCCATTACATTCCATTTCAAATTCCATTCCACGTTCCCTCCCGATTCATTCCACTTTCCATTCCACGTTCGATTCCACGTTCCTTTCCACATTCCATACCACATTACATACAATTTCATTCCATTGCATTCCTCATTGGTTTACACATTTCATTAAATTCCATTGCATTCCACATCCCATTCCATTCCATTCCACATCCCATTCCATTCCATTCCTCATTCCATTCCACATTCCATTCCACATTCCATTACACATTGCGTGCCATTCCATTCCGTTCTACATTCCATTCCACTCCATTCAATTCCACGTCCCATTCCACATTTCAATCCTTTGCATTCCACGTTCCACTCCATTCCATTGCACATTCCATTCCATTCCACTCCAATCCAGTCCAAATTCCAATCCATTCCATTCAATTCCACATTCCATTCCACTTTGCATTCCACATGCCGTTCCATTCCATTCCGCATTCCATTTGATTCCATTTCATTGCATTCCACATTCCATTCCAGTCCATTCCATAACACATTCCATTGTGTTCCATTCCATTCCACGTTCCATTCCACATTGCATTCCATGCAATTCCACTTTCCATTCCTTTCCATTGCACATTCCATTCAATTTCATTCCATGCCAGTCTACATTCCATTCCATTCCATTCGACATTACATTCCGTTGCATTCCATATTCCATTCCATTCCTTTCCACTTTCAACTCCATTCCATTCCACATTCCAGCACATTGCATTCCATTCCAATCTATCCCATTCCATTACATTCCACTTTCTGTTCCATTCCATTGCACATTGCATTCTCTTCCATTCCAATTTACTCCATTTCACTTTCCATTCCATTTTCCATTCCCTTCCATTTCATTCCAGTTCACATTCCATTCCATTCCACTCTGTTCCACTTTCCATTCCATTAAATTCCAAATTCCATTCCATTCCATTCCACATTCCATTCCATATTGCATACCATTCCTTTCCCTTCCACATTCCATTCCATATTCCTTTGCATTTCATTGCATTCCTGTCCACATTCCATTCCATTCCATTGCATTCCAGTCCACATTCCATTCCATCCCAGTCCATTCCACTTTCCATTGCATTAAATTCCACATCCCTTTCTGTTCCGTTCCACATTCCATTCCATTCCATTCCATTCCAAATTTCTTTCCATTCCATTACAAATTCCAATCCATTCCATTCCACGTTCTATTACATGACATTCCACATTTCATTCCGCATTCCATTCCTTTTCATTCCACATTCCATAACATTCCAGTCCACATTCCATTCCATTCCATTCCAGTCCACATTCCATTCCATTCCACATTCCATTCCATTGAGTTCCACATTAAATTCCATTCCATCCCACATTCTATTCCCTTTAATTTCATTCCAGTCCACATTCCATTCTATTCCATTACATTCCACATTCCTTTCCACTCCATTTCACATTTCATTCCATTCCATTCCACTTCACATTTCATTCCATTCCACTTTCCATTCCAAGTTGCATTCCACTTTATATTCCACGTTCCATTCCAAGTTCCATTCCACATTCCATTCCACATTCCATTACACATTCCATTACACATTGCATGCCATTCCATTCCGTTCTACATTCCATTCCACTCCATTCAATTCCACGTACCATTCCACATTTCAATCCTTTCCATTCCACGTTCCACTCCATTCCATTGCACATTCCATTCCATTTCATTCCAATCCAGTTCAAATTCCAATCCATTCCATTCAATTCCACATTCCATTCCACTTTGCATTCCACATGCCGTACCATTCCATTCTGCATTCCATTCCATTCCATTTCATTGCCTTCCACATTCCATTCCATTCCATTCCATAACACATTCCATTGCGTTCCATTCCATTCCACATTCCGTTCCACATTGCATTCCTTGCAATTCCACATTCCATTCCTTTCCATTGCACATTCCGTTCTATTTCATTCCATGCCAGTCTACATTCCATTCCATTCTATTCGACATTACATTCCGTTGCATTCCATATTCCATTCCATTTCTTTCCACTTTCAACTCCACTCCATTCCACATTCCAACACATTCCTTTCCATTCCAATCTATCCCATTCCATTACATTCCACTTTCCGTTCCATTCCTTTGCACATTGCATTCTCTTCCATTCCAATTTACTCCGTTCCACTTTCCATTCCATATTCCTTTCCCTTTCATTTCATTCCAGTACACATTCCATTCCATTCCACTCTGTTCCACTTTCCATTCCATTAAATTCCAAATTCCATTCCATTCCATTCCACATTCCATTCCATATTCCATACCATTCCTTTCCCTTCCACATTCCATTCCATATTCCATTCCCTTCCATATTCCATTCCCTTCCATTGCATTCCAGTCCACATTCCATTCCATTCCAGTCCATTCCACTTTCCATTCCATTAAATTCCACATCCCTTTCTGTTGCATTCCACATTCCATTCCATTCCATTCCATTCCAAATTTCCTTCCATTCCATTACAATTTCCATTCCATTCCATTCCACTTTCTATTGCATGACATTCCACATTTCATTCCACATTCCATTCCTTTTCATTCCACATTCTATACCATTCCAGTCCACATTCCTTTCCATTGTATTCCAGTCCACCTTCCATTCCATTCCACATTCCATTCCATTGCGTTCCACATTAAATTCCGTTCCATCCCTCATTCAATTCCATTTAATTTCATTCCAGTCCACATTCCATTCTATTCCATTCCATTCCACATTCCTTTCCATTCCTTTTCACATTTCATTCCATTCCATTCCACTTCACATTTCATTCCATTCCACTTTCCATTCCAAGTTCCATTGCACTTTATATTCCACGTTCCATTCCATGTTCCATTCCGCATTCCATTCAATTTCTTTCCTTTCCCCTTTCCATTACATTCCATTTCAATCCGAATTTCTTTCCATTTCATTCCAAATTCCTTTCTAGTTTCCATTCAATTCCATTCCACATACCATTTCACATTCCATTCCATTCAATTGAAGGTTACATTTGAAATTCCATTCCTTTCCATTCTACATTCCACTCCACGTTCCATTCCATTCCATTCCTAAGTCCATTCCATATTCCATTCCATTCCATTCCAATACGTATTACAACACACATTCCTTTCTATTACATTCCACATTTCTTTCCACATTCCATTCCATTCTATTCCACATTCCATTCAACGTTCCATTCCACAATCCATTCCATTTCATTCCAAATTCCATTCCATTCCATTCCACGTTCCGTTCTGCATTCCATTTCAATCCACTTTCCATTCCATTTCATATTCCATTCCGTATTCCATCCCATTCCATTCCAAATTCAATTCTCTTCCACTTTCCATTCCACATTCTATTGTATATTCCATTCCATTCCATTCCATTCCATTCCACATTCCATTCTACTTTCCATTCCATTCCATTCCACATTCCATTCCACTTTCCATTCCATTCCATTCCACATTCCATTCCACTTTCCATTCCATTCCTTTCCACTTTCCATTCCATTCCATTCCATATTCCATTCTAATTTCTATTCCATTCCATTCCACTTTCCATTCTACTTTCCATTCCTTTCCATTCCACATTCCTTTCTACATTCCATTCCATTCCATTCCACATTCCATTGCATATTCCATTCCATTCCATTCAACATTCCATTCAATTCCATTCCACATTCCATTCCATTTCATTCTATATTCCTTTCTCTTCCATTCCATTCCATTCCATTCCACATTCCATTCCATTCCATTCCACTCTGTTACATTCCATTCCATGCCATTCCACAAACCATTCCATTCCATTACACATTCTATTCCACATTCCATTCCATTTCAATCCACATTCCATTCCACATTCCATTCCATTCCATTAGAGGTTCCCTTCCACATTCCTTTCCATTCCGTTCCGCATTCCACTCCATTGCTTTCCACTTTCCACTTCATTACATTCCACGTTCCATTCCACGTTCTATTCCATCTTCCATTCCTTTTTTTCCTGTCCACATTCCATTCCATTCCATTACACATTCCGTTCTACATTTCACTCCATTCCATTCCATATTCCATTCTACATTTCATTTCATTCTATTCCACATTGCCTTCCAAATTCCATTCCATTCCATTCCACATTCCATTCCATTCCATTCCACATTCCATTCCATTCCATTCCACATTCCATTCCATTCCATTCCACATTCCATTCTACATTCCATTCCTTTCCATTCAACATTCCATTCCACATTCCATTCCATTCCTTTGAATTCCATATTACACTGCACATTCCATTCCTTTCCATTGCAGTCCCCAATCCACTCCCTTGCATTACAATCCACATTCCGTTCCATTCCATTCCACATTCCATTCCATTCCATTTCACATTCCATTCCATTCCATGGCATTATGTTCCATTCCATTCCACATTCCATTCCACATTCCATTCGACGTTCTATTCCACATTCCATTCTACATTCCGTTCCATTCTAAATTCCATTCCATTGAATTCTACATTCCTTTCCATTCCAAATTCCATTCCATTGAATTCCACATTCCTTTCTACATTCCATTCCTTTCCATTCCACATTCTATTCAACATTCCACTCTACTTTTCATTCCACATTCCATTCCATTCTATTCGGAATTCCAATCTTTATTCCATTCTATTCCATTGCACATTCCATTATACTTTCCATTGCATTCCATTCCACATTCCATTCCTTTCGATTCCATTCCAAATTCCATTCCATTCCATTACATTCCATTTCAAATTCCATTCCACGTTGCCTTCCGATTCATTCCACTTTCCATTCCACATTCCATTACACGTTGCTTTCCACATTCTATACCACATTACATACAATTTCATTCCATTGCATTCCTCATTGCTTTACACATTTCATTAAATTCCATTCCATTCCACTTTCCATTCCATTCCATTCCATATTCCATTCCACTTTCCATTCCATTCCTTTCCACATTCCATTCCATTCCTTTCCATATTACATTCTACTTTCTATTCCATTCCATTCCACATTCCATTCTACTTTCCATTCCTTTCCATTCCACATTCCTTTCTACATTCCATTCAATTCCATTCCATTCCACATTCCATTGCATATTCCTTTCCATTCCATTTAATATTCCATTCAATTCCTTTCCACATTCCATTCCATTTCATTCTATATTCCTTTCTAATCCATTCCATTCCATTCCATTCCATTCCATTCCACATTCCATTCCATTCCATTCCACTCTGTTACATTCCATTCCATGCCATTCCACAATCCATTCCGTTCCATTACACATTCTATCCAACATTCCATTCCATTTCATTCCACATTCTCTTCGATGGTCCTTTCCATTCCATTCTGCATTCCATTCCATTTCAATTTCCATTCTATTCCATTCCACGTTCCATTCCACATTCCATCCCAATTCATTCCACATTCAATTCCACTCCATTTCACATTCCATTCCATTCCATTCAATTCCACGCTTCATTCCATTCCATTCCATGTTCCATAACTTTCCATTCCAAGTTCCATTGCAAATTCCATTCCATTCCATTCCATTCCAGATTCCATTCCATTCCATTCCATTCCATTCCACTTTCAATGTCACATTCCATTCCACTCCATTCCACATTTCTTTGAACATTCCATTCCATATTCCACTCCATGTTGCATTCCATTCCATTCCACTTTCCATTCTTTTCCATTGATCTTTACTTTCCATTCCATTCCACATTCCATTCCACTTTCTATTCCACATTCCATTCCACATTCCATTCCATTCCACATTCCTTTGAACATTCAATTCCATTCCATTTCAAATTCCATTCCATTCCATTCCATTCCAAATTCCATTCCAATCCATTCCACATTCCATTCCATTCCAATCCATTCTAGATTCCATTCCATTCCATTCCATTCCACATTCCCTTCCAACTTACATTGAAATCCATTCCACATTCCATTCCACTTTCCATTCTATTCCATTTCAAATTCCATTCCACTTTACATTGTATTCCATTCCACATTCCTTTCCATTCCAATCCATTCTATTTCATTCCATTGCATTTCATTCCACAATTGCAAGCATTCAATTTCATATGATTTTCCATTCCACATTCTATTTCATTCCACTCCACCCTCCATTCCATCGCATTCCATTCCATTCCATAACATTCCACATTCCATTGCACTCCATTCAATTCCATTCCACATTCCGTTCGATACCATTTAATTCCACATACAGTTCCATTGCATTTTATTCCACAATGCATGCCATTCCTTTCCACATTCCATTCCATTCCATTCTGGATTCCATTGCATATTCCATTCCATTCCCTTCCAGTCCACATTCCATTATATTCCATTCCACATTCAAATCCATTCCATTCCAAATTCCTTTCCATTCCATTCCATTTCTTTCTGAATTCCATTCAATTCCATTCCACAATCCATTGCACATTCCATTCCACATTCCATTTCACACTCCATTCCATTCCAGTACACATTACTTATCATTCCGTTTGACATTCCAATCCATTTCATTTGATTACATTCAACAATCCATTTCACATTCCATTCCCCGTTTAATTCCACATTCCATTCAATTCCATTCCACACTCCATTCCATGCCATTCCATTCCATTCCACATTCCCTTTCACATTCCACAGCATTCCATTCCACTTTCTATTCCATTCCCCTTTCCATGCCTTTCCATTCGATTCCATTCCGCATTCCATTCCACATTCCATTCAATTCAATTACACATTCCATTCCATTCAATTCCGTTCCATTCCACACTCCATTCCACATTCCATTCCATGCCATTCCATTCCTTTCCGCATTCCATTCCACATTCCATTCTATTCCCTTGCATTTCATTCTGCATTCCATTCCATATTCCATTCAATTCCATTCCACCTTCCATTCCATTCCATTCCATTCCACATTCCATTCCATTCCATTCC
This sequence comes from Pongo pygmaeus, assembly GCF_028885625.2. NCBI lineage: Eukaryota > Metazoa > Chordata > Mammalia > Primates > Hominidae > Pongo > Pongo pygmaeus. Next base: position 4,224,868 of record NC_085931.1, read on the forward strand.
ATTCCACATTCCATTCCATATTCCATTCCTTTCCATTGCACATTCCATTGCACACCATTCCACATTCAATTCCACATTCCATTCCATTCCACTTCACATTTGATTGCACATTCCATTCCATTCCATTCCTCATTCAAATCCGCATTCCATTCCACATTATGTTCCACATTCCATTGCATTCCTTTCCACATTCAATACCATTCCATTCCATTTCAATCCATTAGACATTCCATTCCACTTTCAATTCCATTCCATTCCACATTCCATTCCACATTCCATTCCATTCCATTCCATTCCATTTTCCTTTCCGTTCCATTCCATTCCACTTTCCCTTCCATTCCGTTCCACTTTCCATTCCACATTCGATTCCACGTTCCATTACACGTTCCATTCCACTTTTGCTTGCATTCCATTACACATTCCATTCCATATTCAATTTCATTCCATTCCACATTCCATTCCATTCCGCATTCCAATCTATTCCATTCCATATTCCATTCTATTCCATTCCACATTCCATTCCATTCCACATTCCATTAGTTTCCATTCCACGTTCTATTTCATTCCATTTGGCATTCCATTCCATTCCATTCCAGGTTTCATTACACATTACATTCCATTACAAAATCCATTGCATTCCCCTATCCATTCCATTCCATTCCACTTTCCATTGCACATTCCATTCCATTCCATTCTACACTCTATTCCACATTCCGTTCCACATTCCATTGCACACTCCATTCCATTCGACTTTCGATGCCATTCCATTCCACATTCCATTCCACATTCAATTCCATTCCATTCCACCTTGAATTCCAATCCATTCCACATTCCATTCCATTCCTTTCCATTCCACATTGCATTCCATTCCTAACCACAATCCATTCCATTCCATTCCACATTCCATTCCACTTTCCTTTCCATTACATTTCAGATAGAATGTGGAATGGAATGTGCAATGGAATGTAATTGAATATGGAATGGAATGTGGAATGGAATGGAATGCAATGTGGAATGGAATGTGCAATGGAATGGAATGGAATGGGAAATGGAATAGAAGAGAATGTGGAATGGAAAGGGATGGAATGTGGAATAGAATGTTGAATGGAATTGAATGTGGAATGGGATGAAACTGAATGTGTAATCAAATGGAAATGAATGTGGAATGAATTGTGGACTGGAATGGAATGTAATTTGGAATGGAAAGTGGAATGGAATGGAACGGTATGTGGAATGGAATGGAATACAATGTGGAATGGAAGGGAATGGAATGTGGAATGGAATGTGGAATGGAATGGAGTGGAATGTGCAAAGGAATGTGGAATGCAATAGAATGGAATGGAATGTGGAGGGGAATGGATTGGAATGTGGCATGGAATTGAAATAATGTGGAATGGAATGGAATAGAATATGGAATGGAATGTGGAATGGAATGGAAAGGAAATTGGAATGGAATGGAATGGAAAGTGGAATGAAATGGAATGGAAGGGAATGTGGAGTGATATGGAATGCAACGTGGAATGGAATGAGGAATAAATTGGAATGGAATGGAAGTGAATATAGAATGGAATGGAGTGGAATGGAATTTGGAATGGAATGTGGAATGCAACATGGAATTGAATGTGGAATGAAATGTGGAATGGAATGTTGTGGAATGTGGAATGGAATGGAATGGAAAGTGGAATCGAATGGAATCGACTGTTGAATAGTATGTGGAATGGAATGCAATTTGGAATGGAATGGAATTTAATGGTATGGAATATGGAATTGAATGGAATGGAATGTGCAGTGGAATATTGATTGGAATGGAGTGGAACGTAGAATGGAACTTTGAATTGAATGTGGAATGGAACACGGAATGGAACGTGAAATGGAAAGTGAAATGAAATGTGGAATGGAATTTAATGGAATGTGGAATAGATGGGAATTTAATGTGCAATGGAATGTGGAACAGAATGGAATGAAATGGAATGGAATGCGGAATGGAATGGAATGGAATGTGTAATGTAAAGGAATGGACTGTGGAATGGAATGGAATGATATGGAAAGTGGAATGGAAGTAAATGGAATGGAATCGAATGTCTAATCGAATGGAATGTAAAGTGGAATAGAATGGAATGAAACGTGGAATGGAATGCGAAATGGAATGTGGAATGGAACGTGGAAAGGAATGTGGAATGGAATGTGGAATCGAATGTGAAATGGAATGGAAAGGAATGTGGAATCAAATTGGGAATGGAATGTGAAATGGAATGGAAGGGAATGTGGAATCGAAAGGAATGGCATGTTAAGTGGATGGTAGAATGGAATGGAATGGAATGTGGAATGGATTGTGGAATACAATGTGGGATGGAATGAATAGAATGTGGAATGGAATGTGCAATGGAATGGAAAGGAATGTGGAATGGAATGTGGAATGGAATGTGGAATACAACGGAATGGAATGTGGAATTGAGTGTGGAATGGAATGTGGAATGGAACGTGCAATGGAACTTGGATTGCAATGGAATGGAACATGGAAGGGAATATGGAATGGAAAGTGGAATGCAATGGAATGGAATGGATAGTGGAATGGGACGTGGAGTGGAATGGAATGGAATGTGGACTGTAATGAAATGGAGTCTGGAATGGAACGTGAACGGAACGGAATGGAATGAGGAATGGAATGATGAATTTAATTTGGAATGCAATGTGGAATGGAACGTGGAATGGAAAGTGGAAAGCAACGTGGAATGGAAAGTGGAATAAAATGTGGAACGGATTAGAATGAAATGTGGAATGGAATGGAATGGAATCGAATTGAATGTGGAATGGAATGGAATGGAATGTGGAATGGAGTTTAATGGAATGTGGAATGGAATGTAATAGAATGTGGAACGGAAAGTGGAATGGAATGGAGTGGAATGTTGAATGGAAAAGAATGGAATGTGGAGTGACATGTGGAACGGAACGGAATGGAATTTGGAATTGAATGTGGAATGCAATGTGGAATGGAACGCAGAATGCAACGTGGATTGTAATGTAATGGAACATGGAATGAAATGTGGAATGGAATTAAATGGAATGGGGAATAGAATCTGGAACGGAATGGAATGGAATTTGTATTGAAATGTTGAATTTTATGTGGAATGCAATGTGGAATGTAATTTGGAATGGAAAGTGGAAAGGAACGAGCAATGGAACATGGAAGAGAATGGGGAAGGGAATAGAATGGAATGTGGAATGGAATGGAATGGAATGGAATGGAATGGAATGGAATGTGGAATGGAATGTAATGTAAAGTGGAAAGGAATGGTATAGAATGTGGAATGGAACGTGGAATGAATTGTGGAATGGAATGTGGAATGGATTGTGGAATGGAATGGAATGGAACGTGGAATGGAATGGAATGGAATGGAACGTGGAATGGAAAGTGAAATTGAGAGGAATGGAATGTTGAATAGAATGTGGAATGGAATGCAATGGAATGTGGAATGGAATAGAATGGTATGAGTAATGGACTGGACTTTAATATGGAATGTAATGGAAAGGAATGGAATGGAATGTGAAATTGAAGTTGGAATGGAATGGATTGGAATGTGGAAAGGAATGTGGAAAGTAGTGGAGTGGAATGTGTAATGGAAGATGGAATGGAATGGAATGGAATGTGGAATGCAATGGAATGAAACCTGGAATAGAAGGTGGAATGGGACGTGGAATGGAACTTGAAATGCAATGAGGAATGAAAGGTGGAATGCAATCGAATGGATTGTGGAATGGAATGTAACGGAACGTGGAATGGAAATGAATGGAACGTGGAATGGAAAGGAATGGAATGTGAATGGCTTGGCATGGTATGCAAAGTTGAATGGAATGGAATGGAATGGAATGGAATGTGAAATGGAATGCAATGGAATGTGGAATTGAACAGAATTGAATGTGGAATGGAATGGAATGAAATGCGGAGTGGAATTGAATGGAAAGGAATGTGGAATTGAATGCAATAGATTAGAATGAAATGTAATGGAATGTGGAATGCAAGGTGGAATGGAAGGTGGATTGGAATGGAATGGATTGTGGAGTGGAACGGAATGGAAAGCAATGGAACAGAATGAAATGGAATGGAATGTGGAATAGAATTTGCAATGGAATGGAATTGAATGGAATGTGGAATGGAATGGAACGTGTAATGGAACGTAGAATGGAACACGGAATGGAATGTGGAATGGATTGTGGAATCAAATGTGAAAGGAATTTGTAAAGGAACCTGGAATGGAACCTGGAATGGAATGAAATGGAATGCAAAATGGAATGTGGAATAGATCGTGGAATCAAACGTGAAATGGAATTTGTAATGGAACGTGGAATGGAACCTGGAATGGAATGAAATGGAATGTGGAATGGAATGTGGAAAGGATTGTGTAATGTAAAGAAGCATGGAATGGAATGGATTGTGGAATGGCATGTGCAACGGAATAGAAAGGAATGTACAATGGAATTTGGAATAGAATGTGGAATACAGTGCAATGGAATGTGGAATGGAAAGTGGATTGAAATGGAATGGAATGTGGAATGGAAAGGAATGGAATGTGGAATCAAAGGTGGAATGGAATGCAATGGGATGTGGAATGGAATGTGAAGAGAAATGGAATTTATTGTGGAATGGAACGTGGAATGGAATGTGGAATGCAATGGAATCTAACGTGGAACGGAATGTGGAATGGAATGGAATGGAATGTGAAATGGAATGTGGTATGGTATGCGGAATGGTATGTGGAATGGAATGTGGAATGGAAAGTAATGTAAGGTGGAATGGAATGTGGAATGGAATGTGAAATGGAAAGTGGAATGGAATGGATCGGAACGTGGAATGGAAGGTGGAATGCAACGTGCAACGGAACGTGGAAAGGAACGTGGAATGGAACGTGGAATGGAACATGGAATGGAATGTGCTATGGAATGTGGAATGGATCGTGCAAAGGAATGTGCAATGGAATGTGAAATGGAAAGTGGAATAGAATGGAAAGAAACATGGAATGGAACGTGGAATGGAATGGAATGGAACACGGAATTGAATGTGGAATGGAATGTGCAATGGAATGAAATGGATCATGGAATGGAACGTGGAATGGAATGGAAAGGAACGTGGAATGGAAAGGTACGTGGAATGGATTGTGGAATGGAATGTGGAATGGAACGTGGAATGGAATGGAATGGAACGTGGAATGGAAAGTGGAATGGAATGGAATGAAACGTGGAATGGAATGTGGAATGGAATGTGGAATGCAACATGGAATGGAATGTGCAATGGAATGTCGAATGGAAGGTCATGGAATGTGGAATGGAATGGAATGGTATGTGGAATGGAATTCAATGGAATGCAGAATGGAAGGTGCTATGGAATGCAATGGAATGTGGAATGGAATGGAATGTGGAATGCAATGGAATTTAATGGTATGGAATGCAATAGAATGTGGAATGGAATGGAATGTGGAATGCAATGGAATTTAATGGTATGGAAAGTGGAATGGAATTGAATGGAATGTGTAGTGGAATCTGTAATGGAATGGAATGGAACCTGGAATGGAACGCGGAATTGAAGGTGGAATGGAAAACAGAATGGAACGTGGAATGGAACGTGGAATGGAATGTGCAATGGTATGCGGAATAGAAAGTGAAACAAAATGGAATGAAACGTGGAATGGACCGTGGAATTGAATGGAATGGAACGTGTAATGGAACGTGGATTGGAAGGTGGAATGGAACGTGGAATGGAACGTGGAATGGAATGGAATGAACGTGGAAGGGATCACGGAATGGAACGTGGAATGGATCATGGAATTGAATGTGCAATTGTAAGCGGAATGGAAAGTTGAATGGAATGGAATGGAACGTGGAATGGACCGTGGAATGGAATGGAATGGAAAGTGTAATAGAATGTGGATTGGAATGTGGAATGGAACGTGGAATGGAATGGAATGGAACGTGGAAAGGAACGTGGACAAAAATGTGGGATGTGGCTTGGCACGGAAAACAGACAGAAACATGGAATGTAACGTGGAATGGTATGGAATGGAATATGGAGTGAAATGGAATGGAATTCCGAATGGAATGAGGTACGGAATGTGGAATGGAAAGCGTAATGGAATGTGGAATTTAATGTGGAGTGCTAAGTGGAATGGAATGTGGAAAGGAATGTGGAATGGAACAGAAAGGAATGTGAAATGGAAAGGAATAGAATGTGGAATGGAATGTTGAATGGAATGTGGAAAGGAATGTGGAATGGAATTTGGAAAAAAATATGGAATGTAAAGTAATGGAATGTGAAATTGAATGGAATGGAATGTGGAATGGAATTGAATGGAATGTGGAATGGAGTGTGGAACAGAATGTGGAATGCAATATGGAATGGAATGTGGAAAGGAATGTGGAATGGAATGTGAAACAGAATGTGGAATGCAATGTGGAATGGAATGTGGAAAGGAAAGTGAAATTAAACCAAATGGAATGTGAAATGGAATGGAATGGAGTGTTGAATGGGGTGGAATGGAATGTGAAGTGGAATGTGGAATGAAATGGAATGGAATGTGGAATGGAATGTTGAGTTTAATTTGGAATGCAATGTGGAATGGGACGTGGAAAGGAAAGTGGAATGGAATGAGGAATGGAACATCAAAAAGAATGTGGAATTGAATAGAATGGAATGTGGAATGGAATGGAATGGAATGGAATGTGGAATGGAATGGAATGGAATGTGGAATGGAATGGAATGGAATGTGGAATGGAATGGAATGGAATGTGGAATGGAATGGAATGGAATATGGAATGGAATGTGGAATGGAATGAAATGGAATGTGGAATGGAATGGAATGGAATGTGGAATATCATGTGGAATAGAATGTGAAATGTAATGTGAAATAGAATGGAATGGAATGTGGAACTGAATGTGGAATGGAATGCGGAATGGAATGTGGAATGGAAAGTGGAATGTAACGTGGCATAGAATGGAATGATATGTGGAATCTAATGAAATGTAATATGGAATGGAATGTGGAAAGAATGGAATGGAATTTGGAATGGAATGTTGAATTTAATGTGGAATGGTATGTGGAATGGAACGTGGAATGGAAAATGGGATGGAACGCGCAATGGAACGTGGAATAGAATGTGGAATGGAATACAATGCAATGTGGAATGGAATGCAATAGAATGGAATGGAAGGGGATGGAATGGAATCTGGAATGAAATGGAATGGTATATGGATTGGAATGGAATGGAATGTGGAATGGAATGTTGAATGGAATGGAATGGAATGGAATGTGGAATTGAAGATGGATTGAATGGAATGGAATGTGGAATGGAATGTAGAAAGGAATGTGGAATGGAAAGTGGAAAGGATTGTGGAAAGGAATGGAATTGAATGTGCAATGGAATGGAATGGAATGGAACGGAATTTGGAATGGAAGGTGGCATTAAATGGAATGGAATATTGAATAGAATGTGGAATGGAATGGAATGGAATGTAGAATGGAATGGAATGGTATGTGGAATGGAATGGAATGGAAAGTGGATAGGAATTTGGAAAGGAGTGGAGTAGAATGTGGAATGGAAGGTGGTGTCGAATGGAATGGAATGTGGAATGGAATAGAATGAAATGTGGAATGGAACGTGGAATGCAACGTGGAATGGAACTTTGAATGGAATGTGGAATAAAAGGCGGAATGAGATGGAATGTATTGTGGAATGGAATGGAATGGAACATGGAATGCAATGGAATGGAACGTGTAATGGAAAGGTATGGAATAAGGAATGCCATGGAATGGTATGGAATGTTGAATGCAATGGAACGGAATTTAATGGAATGTGCAATGGAATGGAATGGAATGTGGAATGGAATAGAATGGAATGTGGAACTGAATGGAATGGAATATGCAGTGGAATGGAATGCAATGGAATGTGGAATGGAATGCAATGGAATGTGGAATGGAATGAAACGGAATAGAATGAAATGTAATGGAATTTGGAATGGACCGCGGAATGGAAGGTGGAATGGAATGGAATGAATTGTGGACTGGAATGGAAAGGAACGTGCAATTTAAATGAATTGAATGTGTAATGCAATGGAATGGTGTGGAAAGTGGAATGAAATGGAATGGAATGGAATGGAATGTGCAATGGAATAGATTGGAATGTGGAATTGAATAGAATACAATGTGGAATGGAATATTTTGTAACGTGGAGAGGATTGGAATAGAATGGTATTTGGAATGGAATGCAATGGAATAGAATGAAATGGAAGGGAATGTAGAATGGAATGTAAAATGGAATGGAATGCAATGCAATGTTAAATGGAAAGGAACGTGGAATGGAACGTGGAATGGAACGTGGAATGCAATGTGAAATGGAATATGGAATGGAACGTGGAATGCAACCTGGAATGGAATGGAATGGAATGTGGAATAGAAAGTAGAATGGAAAGAGGAATAGAAGGAATGTATTGAGGAATGGAATCTGCAATGGAATGGAATGGAAGGTGGAATGGAATGTGGAATACAATGTGGAATACAATGGAATGGAATGTGGAATGGAAAGTGGACTGGAATGGAATGGAACGTGGAATCGAAAGTGGAATGGAATGCAATGGGATGTGGAATGGAATGTGGTCTAATATAGAATTCAATATGGAATGGAATGTGGTATGGAATGTGGAAAGTATTGTGGAATGGAATGGAATGTAATCTGGAATGGAATGTGGAATAGAATGGAATGGAATGTGGAATGGAATCTGGAATGGAATGTGGAAAGGACTGTCGAATGGAAAGTGGAATGGAATGGAACCGTAAGGGGAATGGAATGTGGAGTGCAATGGAACGGAAAGTGGAATGGAATGTGGAATGGAATGCAAAGGAATGTGGAAAGGAATGTGCAATGGAATGTGGAATAGAATGGAATGGAATGCGGAATGGAATGTGGACTGGAATGGAACGGAATGTGGAGTGGAATGGAATGGAATGTGGAATGGAATGTGGAGTGGAATGTGGAATGGAATGTGGAAACCAATGGAATGGAAGGTGGAATACAATGTGGAATAGAATGTGGAATGGAATGGAATGGAATGTGGAATAGAAAGGAATGCAATGGAATGGAATGTGGAATGGAATGGAATAGAATGTAGAATGGAATATTGATTGGAATGTGGAATTGAATGTGGAATGAAATGTGGAATGGAAAGGAATGTAATGTGGAATGCAATGTGGAATGGAATGTGCTATGAAAATTGTAATGGAATGGAATGGAAAATGGAATGGAACATGGAATTGAATGAAATGGTATGTGGAGTGGAACGTGGAATGGAACGTGGAAGGGAACGTGGAATGGAAGTTAATGTGGAATGGATTGGAATGGAATGTGGAATGGTGTGTGGAATGGAATGTGGAAAGGATAGTTGAATGGAATGTTGAATGGAATGGAAAGGAATGTGGAATGGAATGTGGAATGGAATCTGGAATGGAATGTGGAATGGAAAGTCGAAGTGAACATGAAATGGAATGGAAGGAATGTGGAATGGAAAGTGGTATAGAATGTGGGATGGAATGTGGAATGCAATGGAATGGAATGTGGAAAGGAATGTGGAATAGAATTTGGAAAATAATGTGGAATGGAATGGAATGTGGAATGGAATGGATTGGAAAGTGGAAAGGAATGTGGAAAGGAATGAAGAGGAATGTGGAATGGAAAGGAAAGTTATGTGGAATGGAATTTTGAATGGAATGTGGAATGGAACGGAATGGAATGTGGAATGGCATGTGGAATAGAGTGTGGAAGGGAATGGGGAATGCAAAGTAATAAAATCTGGAAAAGAATGTGGAATGGAGTGTGGAAGGGAATGGGGAATGGAATGGAAATGAATGTGGAATGGAATGTGGAATGGAATGTGCAATGGAATGGAGTGGATTGTGGAATGGAATTGAATGGAATGGTGTGGAATATGGAATGGAATGCAATGGAAAGCGGAATGGAACGTGGAAAGGAACGTGGAATGGAACGTGGAATGCAACGTGGAAACGAAGGAGGAATGGAATGGAATGGAAAGTGGAATGGAATGTGGAATGGAATGGAATGGATCGTGTAATGGACTGTGGGATGCAATGAAATGGAATGTGGAATGGAATGTGGAATGGAAGGTGGAATAGAATTTGGATTGGAATATGAAATGGAAGGTGGAATGTAGTTGAATGGAATGTGGAATGGAAAGGAATGGAATGTGTAAAAGAATGGAATGGAATGGAAGGAGGAAAATAATGCAATCGAGAGGAATGGAATGCGGAATGAATTGAAATGTAATATGGAAATCATGTAATGGAATGGAATGTGAAATGGAATCGAAAGGAATGTGGAATGTACTGGAGTGGAATGTGGAATTGAATGGAATGGAATGTGGAATGGAATGTGGAATGCAATGTGGAATGCAATGTGGAATGCAATGTGGAAAGTAATGGAATGGAATGTGGAATGGAACGGAATGGAATCTGGAATAGAATGGAATGGAATGGAATGTGGAATGGAATTCAATGGATAGCGGAATCAAACAGAATGGAATGTGGAATGCAATGTAATGGAATGGAATGTGGAATTAGATGGAATGGAATGTGGAATGGAATGGAATGGAACGTAGAATTGTATGGAATGTGGAATGCAATGGAATGTGGAATGGAATGGAATGTGGAATGGAATGGAATGGAATGGAAAGTGGAATGGAAAGAGGAATTGAATAAGGAATGGAATGTGGATTGGAATGGAATCGATTGTGGAATGGAATAGAATGGAATGTGAAACTGATTGGAACTTGGAATGGAATGGATTGGAATGTGGATTGGAGTGTAATGGAATGGAATGAAACGGAATGGAAATTGAAATGGAAAGTTGAATGGACTGCGAAATGAAATGTGGAATGGATTGTGGAATAGAAAGTGGAATGGAATGAAACGTAACGTGGAATGGAACGGAATGGATCTAGAATGGAGTGGAATGGATCTTGGAATGGAACGTGGAATGGAATGTGGAGTGGAATGGAATGGCATGTGTAATGGAAAGTGGAGTGGAATGGAATGGAAAGTGGAATGGAATGTGGAATGGAATGGAATGGAATGTGGAATGGAATGCTTAGCGGATTGTGGAATGGAATGTGGAATGGAACGAAATGGAATGTGGGATGGAATGTGGAATGGAATGTGGGAAGGAATATGGAATGGAATGTGGAATTTAAAGGGATGTAATGTGAAATGGACTGTGGAATGGAATGTGGAATGGAAAATGGAAAGGAATTGAATGCAATGTGGAATGGAACGTGGTATGGAATGGAATGGAATGTGGTGTGGAACGTGGAATGCATCATGGCATGGAAAGTGCAATGGAATGAAATGTGGGATGGACATAATGGAATGTGGAATGGATAGTGAAATGGAACTTGGAATTGAAGGTTGAATTGAATGGAAAGGAAAGTGGAATGGAATGTGGAATGGAATGTGGAAGGGAACATGGAATGCAATGCAATGTAATATGGAATGGAATGTGGAATACAATGAGGAATGGAATCTGCAATGGACTGCAATGGAATGTGTAATGGAATGTGGAATAGAATGTGAAATGGAAAGTGCAGTGGAAGGGATTGTGGAATGGAATAGATTTGAATGTGGAAAGGAAAGTTGAATGGAATGCAATGGAATGTGGCATGGAACGAAATGGAATGTGGAATGAATGTTGAATGGAAAGGAATGTAATGTGAAATGGAATGTGGAATGGAATGGAATGGAATGTGGAATGAATGTGGAATGGAACAGATTGGAATGTGAAGTGGAAGGTGGAATGGAATGGAATGGAATGTTGAATGGGATGTGGAATGGAATGTGGAAAGTAACGTGGAAAGGAACGTGGAAAGGAATGTGGAATGGATCGGAATGGAATGTGGAATGGTACGGAATGGAAAGTGGAACGGAATGTGGAATGGAGTGTGGATTGGAAGGTGGAATGGAATGTGGAATGCAATGAGGAAAGGAATGTGGAAAGGAATGTGGAATGGAACGGAATGGAATGAGGAAAGGAATGTGGAATGGATTGTGGAACGGAATGTGTAACACAACGGAATGCAATGTGAAATGTAATGTGGAATGGAATGTGTAATGTAATGTCAAATATAATGCAATGGAATGTGGAATTTAACGTGGAATGGATTGGAATGGAATGTGGAGTGGAATGTGGGATGGAATGTGGAATGGAATGTGGAATGGAATGGAAAGGAATGTGCAAAGGATTATGGAATGTAATGTGGAATGGAATGTGGAAAGAACGCAATTGATTTTGGAATGGAATGTGGAAGGAAACGTGGAACGGCATGAAATGGAACGTGGAATTGAATGGAATGTAATGTGGAATGGAATGGAATGGAAAGTGGAATGGAAAGTGGAATAAAACGTGGAAAGGAAGGTGGAATGGAACGTGGAATGGAATGGAAAGGAATGTGCAATGGAATGTGGAAAGGAATTGAAAGGAATGTGCCAAGGAAGATGGAATGGAACGTGGAATGCAATGTGGAATGTAAAGTGGAAAGGACCGTGGAATGGAACGTCGATTGAAAAGCGGAATGGAATGGAATGGAAAGCGGAATGGAATGTGGAATGGAATGGAAAGGAATGTGGAATGGAATGTAGAAGGCAAAAGGGAATGGAATGGAATGGAATGGGAAAAGGAATGTGGAATGGAATGTGAAAAGGAACGTGGAATGGAATGTGGAGGGTAAAGAAATGAAACTTGGAATGGAACGTGGAATGGAATGTGGAATCGAATGGAATGGAATGAAAATGGAATGTGCAATGTAATGGAAAGGAATGTGGAATGGAATGTGCAATGGAATGGAATGGAATTTGCAAAGGAATGTAGAATGGAATGTGGAAGGGAATGTCAAATGTTATATGGAATGAAATGTCGAATGGAATGGAATGGAACGTGGAATGGAATGGAATGGAAAGTGGAATGGAAAGTGGAATGGAACGTGGAAAGGAAATTGGAATGAAATGGAACGAAATGTGGAAAGGAATGTTGAATGGAACGTGGAATGGAATGGAGTGGAATGGAATGGAATGGAATGTGGAACGGAATGTGGAACAGAACGTTTAATGGAACGTGGAATGGAATGTCATGGAACGTGGAATGTAACGTGGAATGGTACATGGAATGGAACGTCGAATGGAATGAGGAATGGAATAGAAAGGAATGTGGAATGGAATGTGGAATGGAATGTGAAATTCAATGTGGAATTCAAAGCAATGGAATGTGGAACAGAATGTGGAATTGAATGGAGTGCAACGTGGAATGGAATATGGAATGGAATGGAATGAAACATGGAATGGAACGTGGTATGGAACATGGAATGGAAAGTGGAATGGAATGTGGAATGGATGGGAAATGGAATGTGGAATGGAATGTGGAAAAGAATGTGGAATAGAATGCAATGGAATGTGGAATGGAACCTGGAAGGGAATGTGGAATGCAATGTGGAATGGAATGTGGAATGGAATCTGAAAAGGAATGGAATGGAATGTGGAATGGAATGTGGAATGAAATGGAATGTGGAATGGAATGTGGAAAGGAATGTGGAATAGTATGTTATGGAATGGAATTTGAAATGGACTGTGGAATGGATTGTGGAATGGAATGTAAAATGGAATGTGAAATGGAATGCGTAAAGGAATGTGGAAAAGAATGTGGAATGGAATGGAATGGAATATGGAATGGAATGTGGAATGGAACAGAATGGAATATGGAATGGAATATGGAATGGAATGTGGAATGGAGTGTGGAATGGAGTGTGTAATGGAACGGAATGCACTGTGAAATGCAATATGGAATTGAATGTGTAATGGAATATAAAATGTAATGCAATGGAATGTGGAATTCAACATGGAATTGAATGGAATGGAAATTGGAATGGAATGTGGGATCGAATGCGGAATGGATTGTGGTATGGAATGTGGAAAGGAATGTGGAACAGAATGGAGTGGAATGTGGAATGGAATGTGAAATGGAGCGGAATAGAATGTGAAATGGAATGAGGATTGGAATTTGGAATGAAAAGTGGAATGCAACGTGGAATGGAATGTGGAATGGAATGAAATGGAACGTGTAATGGAATGTGAAATGGAAAGGAATGGAATGGAATGTGGAATGGAATGGAATGGAATGTGGAATGGAATAGAATGGAATGTGCAATGGAATGTGGAAATGAAAGTGGAATAGAATGGAATGGAATATGTAATGGAAGGTGGAATGGACATGAATCGACCTTGGAATGGAACGTACAATGGAAAGTGGAATGGAATGGAATGGAAAGAGGAATGGAATTAAATGTGGAATGGAATAGAAGGGAAGGTGGAATGGAATGTGTAATGGAATGGAATAGAATGGGGAATGGAATGGAATGGAATGTGAAATGGAATGTGGAATGGAGTGGAATGGAACGTGGAATGGAATGTTGAAACGAATGTGGAATGGAATGTGCAATGAAATGTGGAAAGGAATGTGGAATGGAACGGAATGGAATGTGAAATGGAATGTGGAATTGAATGTGTAATGGAATCTATAATATAATGCAATGGAATCTGGAATTGAACATGGAATGGAACGGAATGGAACGTGGAATGGAATGTGGGATGGAAAGTGGAATGGATTGTGGTATGGAATGTAGAAAGGAATGTGGAACGGAATGGAGTGGAATGTGGACTGGAATGTGAAATGGAGTGGAATAGAATGTGAAATGGAATGTGGATTGGAATTTGGAATGGAAAGTGGAATGCACGTGGAATGGAAACTGGAATGGAATGCAATGGATGATGGAATGGAAAGGGCAATGTTTCCTGTAATTAAACGTGGAATGGATTGTGGAATGGAACTGGAAGGGAATATGGAATATGGAATGGAATATGGAATGGAACATGAAATTGAATGGATTGGAATGTCGAATGGAACGTGGAATGGAATGGAATGTAATGTGGAATGCAATGGAATGGAATATGGAACAGAATGAAATGGAATGTGGAATGTTAAAGCATGGAACTTGGAATGGGACGTGGAATGGAACATGGAATTCAATGTGGAATGGAGAGTGGAATCAAATGTCGAATCGAATGTAATGGAATGTGAAATGGAATGGAAAGGAATGTGGAATGGAAAGGAATGGAACGTGGAATGGTATGTGGAATGGAAAGTGGAATAAAATGGAATGGAACGTGAAATTGAATGTGGAATGGAATGGAATGGAACGTGGAATTGAATGGAAAGGGACGTGAAATGGAATTTGGAATGGAATGGATTGGAACGTGGAATTTAATGGAGTGGAACATGGAATGGAATGTGGAATGGAACGGAATGGAACTTGGAAAGCAATGTGGACTGGAAAGTGGAATGGATCGTGAAATGGAACGTGGAATGGAATGGAAAGGAATGTGGAATTGAATGGGATGGAATGTGGAATGGAAAGGAATGCAACATGGAATGGGACATGTAATGGAACATGGAAAGTGAGGTGGAAGGGAAAGGAATGCAACATGGAATGGGACATGTAATGGAACATGGAATGTGACGTGGAATGGAAAGGAATGCAACGTGGAATGGAAGGTGGAATGGAACATGGAATGCGACGTGGAATGGAAACTGGAATGGAATGTGGAATGGAATGGAATAGAATGGAATGGAATGCGGAATACAATGCAATGAAAGGTGGAATGCAATGGAATGGAATGGAATGGAATGTGGAATGGAATGGAATGGATTGGGAATTGAAACACAATGTGGAACGGAATGTGAAATGGAATGTGGAATGGAATGTGGAACGGAATGAATTGGAACGTGGAAAGGAATGGAATGGAAGGAGGAATGAAATGGAATGGAATGGAACATGGAATGGAACGTGGAATGGAGCATGGAATGGAACGTGGAATTGAATGTGGTATGAAAAGTGGAATGGAATGCAATGGAATGTGGAATGGAATGTGGAAATGACTGCAATGGAATGAGAACGGAATGTAGAATGGAATGGAATGGAATGGAATTTGGAAGGAAAGGTTGAATGGAATGTGCAATGGAATCCGGAATGGAATGTGGAATGCAATGTGGAATGCAACCGAATAGAATGAGGAATGGAATGTTGAATGGAATGGGGAACGGAACGTGGAATTGAATGTGGAATGGTATGTGGAGTGTAACGGAGTGGAAAGTGGAATGGAATGGAATAGAAGGTGGAATGGAATGGAATGGAATGTCGAATAGAATAGAATGGAAGTGAATGTGCAATGGAATGTGGAATGCAATGTGGAATGCAATGGAATGGAATGTGGAATGGAATTGAATTTGGAATGGAATGGAATGGAATGTGGATTGGAATGGAATGGAATGGAATGTGGAATGGAATGGAATGGAATGGAATGTGGAACAGAATGGAATGAAATGTGGAAAGGAATGGAATTGAATGTGGAATGCCATGGAATGGAATGGTACGTGGAATTGAATGCAATGGAATGGAAGGTTAAATGCAATGTATTGGAATGTAACGTGGAATTTAATGCAATTGAACGGGTAAAGGAATGTGGAATGGAAAGTGGAATGGAAAGTGGAATGGAATGAAATGAAATGTGGAATGGAATGGAATGGAATGTGGAATAGAATGGAATGGAATGGAATATGCAATGGAATGTGGAATGGAATGTGGAATGGAATTGAACTTGGAATGGAATGGAATCGAATGTGTATTGGAATGGAATGGAATGTAACGTGGAATGGAATGGAATGGAATGGAAAGTGAAATAGAATTTGGAATGGAATGTGGAGTGGAATGAAATGCACAGTGGAATGGAAAGCAAAGGAATATGGAATGGAATGGAATGGAATTGAAAGTGAAATGGAATTTGCAATGGAATGTGAAATGCAATGCAATGAAATGTGGAATGGAATAGAATGGAATGTGGATTGGAAAGTGGAATGCAATGGAACATGGAATGGAATGTGGAAAGGAATGTGGAATGGAATGTGGAATGGAATGTCAAATGGAATGTGGAATAGAATATGGAATGAAATGTAGTATGGAACGCAGAATGGAAAGGAATGAAATGTCCAATGGAATGTGGAATGGAATGAAATTGAATGCGGAAAGGAATGTTTAATGGAATGGAAAGAACGTGAAATGGAAAGAAATGGAATGTGGAATGCAATGGAATGGAATTGAATGTGAAATGGAATGGAATGGACTCTGGAATGGAATGTGGAAAGGAATGGAATGTAGTGGAATGTGGATTGGATTCTTGAATGGAATTGAATGGATTGTGGAATGCAATGGAGTGGAATGTGGAATGGAAAGGGTTGCAATGAGAAATGGAATATTGAAAGGAATGGAATGGAATGGAAAGTGGAATGGAATGGATTGGAATGTATAATGGAATGGGAATGGGGTGGAATGCAATGTGGAATGGAATGGAAAGGAATGTGGAATGGAATGGAATGGAATTGAACGGAACGTGGAATTGAATGGAATTGATCGGGGAATGGAATGTGTAATGGAATATGGAATGGAATGGAATGGAATGTGGAATGGAATATGGAATGGAATGGAATGGAATGTGGAATGGAATGTGGAATGGAATGGAATGGAAATTGAAATGGAATTGAACTTGGATTGTAATGGAGTGGAATGTCGATTGGAATTGATTGGAATGTGGATTGGAATGGAGTGGAATGGAATATGGAATGGAATGGAATGGAAAGTGAAATGGAATTTGGAATTGAACGTGCAATGGAATGAAACGGAATGTGGAATGCAGTAAAGTGGAATGTGGAATGGAATGGATCATGGAATGAAATGTAGTATGGAATGTGGAATGTAACGGAATGGAATGTGGAATGGAATGTGGAATGGAATGTGGAATGAAACATGGAATGAAACGTGGCAAGGAATGGAATGGAACGTGGACTGAAATGTGGAATGAAATGGAATAGGATGTGAAATGGAATCAGTAATGGAATGTGGAATGTAATGGAAAGGAATGTGGAATGGAAGGTGGAGTTGCATGGAAAGGAATGTGGAATAGAATGCAATGGAATGTGTAATGGCATGTGGAATGGAATGGAACGGAATGTGGAATGGAATGTGGAATGGAATGGAACGGAATGTGGAATGGAATGTGGAATTTAAGGGACTGTAATGTGGAACGGAATGTGGAATGGAATGTGGAATGGAATGGAATGGAAAGTGTAATGGAACGTGGAATGGAATGGAATGGAAATTGAAAGGGAATGGAATGGAATGTGGATAACAATGAAATGGAACGGAATGGAATGTGAATGGAATGGAATGGAATTTGAATGGAATAGAATGGAATGTGGAATGCAATGGAATGTAATGAAATGAGGAATGGAATGGAACGGAATATGGAATGCAAGGCAATGAAATGAAATGAGGAATTGAAAGTAATGGAATGTGGAAAATAATGGAATGGAATATGCAATGGAATGGAAGAGAACGTGGAAAGGAATGTGGAATGGAGTTCAATGTAATGTGGAATGAAATGTAATGGAACGTGGAAAAGAATGTGGAATTGAATGTGGAATGGAAAGTGGAATGGAATGGAATGGCATGTGGAATAAAGCGGGATGGGATGGAATGCAATGCGGAATGGAATGGAATAGCATGTGGAACACAATGGAATGGAATGAAATGTGGAATTGAATGGAATGGAAAGTGGAATGGAATAGAATGGAATGTGGAATGGAATGGAATGTAACGTGCAATGGAATGTGGAATGGAATGTGGAATGTCATGTGGAATGGAATGTGGAATATAAAGGAATGGAGTGTTGACTGTAATGGAATGGAATATGGAATAGAATGGAATGGGAATGGAATGGAATGGAATGTGGAATGCAATGCAATGGAATGTGGAATGGAATGGAATGGAATGTGGAATAGAATGTGGAATGGAATGGAAAGCTACGTGAAATGGAATGTGGAATGGAATGTGGAATGTAAAGTCGAATGGAAGGTGCAATGGAATGTAAAGGAACGTGGAATAGATTGGAATGGAACTTGGAATGTAATATGGAATGGAATTCGGAATGTGACATGGAACAGAATGGAATGCAACATGGAATGGAATGTGGTAGAATGTGGAATGGAATGGATTGGAATGTGTAATGGAATGAATTGGAAAGTGAAATGGAAAGGAATGGAACGTGGAATGGAATGTGGAATGGTACGTGGAATGGATTGTTTAATGGAGTGGAAAATAATGCGGAATAGAATGGAATGGAATGAAATGTGGAATGGAATGCGGAATGGATTGTGGAATGGAATGGAATGGAATGAGCAACAGAATGGAAAGGAACGTGTAATGGAATGGAAGGGAAAGGAAAGGAAAATGAAGTAGAATGTGGAAAGGAATGTGAAATGGAAACTGGAATGGAATGTGGAACGGAATGAAATGGAACGTGGAATGGAACGTGGAATGGATCATGGAATGGAAAGAGGAATGGAAGACGGAATGGAATGTGGAATGGAATGGAATGGATTGTGGTATGAAATGTGGAATGGAATGGAATGTGGAATGGAATGTGGAATGAAATGCATTGGAATGAGAATGGAATGTGGAATGGAATGGAATGGATTATGGAATGGAATGTGGAATGGAATGGATTGGAATGCGAAATGGATTGTGGAACGGAATGTGGAATGAATCGTGGAATGGACCGTGGAATTGATTGGAATGGAACATGGTATAGAATGTGGAATGTAATGGAAGGGAATGTGGAATGAAATGTGGAGTGTAATGGAATGGAATGTGGAACGGAATGGAATGGAATGTGGAATGGAATGGGGAATGGAACGGAAAGTAATGAAGAATGGAATGTGGAATAGAATGTGGAAGGGAAAGTGGAATGGAATGGAATGGAATGTGGAATGAAACATGGAATGAAATCGAATGGAACATGGGGTGGAAAGTGGAATGGAATGTGGAATGGAATGTGGAATGGAATGCAATGGAATGTGGAATGGAATGTGGAATGCAGTGTCGAATGGAATGGAATGGAACAGGGAATGGACCATGGAATGTAATGGAATGGGACGTGGAATGAAATGTGGAATGGAACGTGGAACGGAAAGTAGAATGCAATTGAATTGAACGTGGATTTGAATGGAGAACGGAATGTGGAATAGAAAGTGGAATGGAATGTGAAATGGAATGTTAAATGGAAAAGAATGGAATGTGGAAAGCAATTGAATGGAATGGGGAATGGAATGGAATGGAATGTGGACTGGAATGTTATGCAATGGAATGGAAAGAGAAATGGAAATTGGAATGGAACGTGGAATGGAGTGGAAAGGAAAGTCGTATGGAATGTGGAAGGGAAGGTGGAATGAAACGTGGAAAGGAATGGAATAGAAGGTGGAATGGAATGTGGAATGGAATGTGGAATGGAATCGAGTGGAATGTGGAAAGGAATGCAATCGAATGTGGAATGGAACGCGGAAGGGAATGGATTGGAATGTGGAATGGAATTTGCAAAGGAATGGAATGGAATGTGGAAGGGAATGTGGAATCAAATGTAGAATGTAATGTGGAATGGAATAGAATGGAATGTGGAATGGAATGTGTAATGGAATGGAATGGAATGTGGAAGGGAATGTGGAATGTTATGTGGAATGGAATGTGGAATGGAATCGAATGGAATGTGGAAGGGAATGTGGAATGGAATGTGGAAGGGAATGTGGAATGGAATGCAGGAAGTAATCTGGAAAGCATTGGAATGGATTGTGGAATGGAATGTGGAATGGAATGTGGAATGGAATTGAATGGAATGTGGCATGGAATGTGGAAAGGAATGGAATGGACTGAGGAAGGGAATGTGGAATGGAATGTGGAATATAGGGTGGAATATAATGCAATGGAGAGAGGAATCGGATGTGGAATGGAATGGAATGGAATGTCTAATGGAATCTGGAAAGGAATGGAATGGAATGTGGAATGCAATGTGCAATAGAATGTGGAATTGAATGGAATGGAATTTTGAATTGAGTATGGAATGGAAAGGAATGGAATGTGGAATGAAACGTGGAACTGAATGTGGTATCGAATGGAATTTAATGTGGAATGGAATGTGGAATGGAATGGAATAGAATGTGGACTGTTATGTGGAATAGAATGTGCAATGGAATGTGCAATGGAACGTGTTATGGAACAGAATGGAATGTGGAATGAATTATGGAATGCAATGTGGAATGGATCGTGGAATGGAATGTAATGGAATGTGGAATGAAACGTGGAATGGAATGGAATGAAACGTGGAATGGAACGTGCAATGGAACGTGAAATGGGATTTGGAATGGAACGTGGAATGGAATATGCAATGGAATGTGGAATAGAAAGTGGAAGGGAATGTAAAGGATTGTGGAAAGGATTGTGGAATGGAATTTGAAATGGATCGTGGAATGCAAAGGAAAGGAACCTGGAATGGAATGTGGAAAGGAATGTGGACTGGAAAGTGGAATGGAATGGAATGGAATGTGGAATGGAAGTGGAATGGAATGGAATTGAATGCAATCTGGAATGGAATGTGGAATGGAATGTGAAATGGAATTTTGAGTGGAATGGAATGGAATGTGGCATGGAATGTGGAAAAGAATGGAATGGATTGTGGAGTAGAATGTGGAATGGAATGGAATGGAAAGCGGAATGGAATGAATGCAATGGTAAACAATATGGCATGCAATGGAATGGAAAATGTAATGCAATGTAGAATTTAATGGTATGGAATGTGGAATGGAACGTGGAATGGAATGGAATGAAATGTGGAATGGAATGGAATGGAATATGGAATTGAATGTGGAGAGGAATGTAATGGAATGTGGAATAGAACGTTGAATAGAATGGTATGGAATGGGGAATGGAATGGAATGGAATGTGGGATGGAATGGAATGGAACATGGAATGGAACGTGAAATGGAATGTGGAATGTGGAAATTAATGTGGAATGGACAGGAATGGAATGGAAGGGAATGTGGAATAGAAAGTGAAATGGAATGTGGAATGGAATGTGGAATGGAATGTGGAATGGAATGGAATGGAATGTGGAATGAAATGTGGAATGGAATGAATTGGAATGTGGAAAAGAATGGAATGGAATGGAATGGAATACGGAATGGAAGGTGGAATGGAATGTGGAATGGAATGTGGAATGGAATGTAGAATGAAATGTGGAATGAAATGTGGAATGGAATGAATTGGAATGTGGAATAGAATGGAATGGAATAGAATGGAATGCGGAATGGAAGGTGGAATGGAATGTGGACTGGAATGTAAAATGAAATGTGGAATGGAATGGAATGCGGAATGGAAGGTGGAATGGAATGTGGAATGGAATGTGGAATGGAATGTGGAATGTAATGTGGAATGGAATGTAGAATGAAATGTGGAATGGAATGGAATGGAATGTGGAATGAAATTTGCAATGGAATGGATTGGAATGTGGAATGGACTTTAATGGAATGTGGAATGGAAAGTGGAATGGAATGTGGAATGAAATGTGGAATGGAATGAATTGGAATGTGGAATAGAATGGAATGGAATGGAATGGAATGCGGAATGGAAGGTGGAAAGGAATGTGGAATGGAATGTGGAATGGAATGTATAATGATATGTGGAATGGAATGGAATGGAATGTGGAATGAAATGTGGAATGGAATGGATTGGAATGTGGAATGGAATGTGGAATGGACTTTAATGGAATGTGGAATGGAAAGTGGAATGGAGTGTGGAATGGATTGTGTAATGGAATGTGGAATGGAACGGAATATAAGGATGAATGGAATGTGGAATGGAGTGTGGAATGGAAGTTGGAATGGAATGCAATGGAATTTTGAATGGAACATGGAATGGAAAGTGGAATCGAATGCATTGGAATGGAACATGGAATAGAATGTGGAAAGGATTGTGAAATGGAATGGAATGTAACGTAGAATGGATCCTGGAATGGAACTTGGAAAAGAATGTGGAATTCAACGTAGCATGGAATGCGGAATGGAATGTGCAATGGAACGGAATGGAATGTAGAATGGAATGTGGAATAGAGTGTTGAATGGAACGTGGAATGGAATGGAATGGAATGTGGAATGGAACGTGCAATGGAACGTGGAATGGAATGGAATGGAATGGAATGGAATGGAATGTGGAATGGAACGTGGAATGGAATGCAATGGAATGGAATGTGGAATGGAATGAAACGGAATGTGGAATGGAATGTGGAATGGAATGGAACGAATTGTGGAATGAAATGTGCTTTGGAATGGAATGGAATAGACTGGAATGTGGAATAGAATGTGGGATAGAATTTAATGGAAAGTGGAATGGAACTTGGAATGGAATGGAATGGAATGGAATGGAATGTGGAATGGAATGGAATGGAATGTGGAATGGAATGTGGAATGGAATGTGGAATGGTATGTGGAATGCAATGGAACGAAATGTGGAATGGAAAGTTGATTGGAATTCAATGGAAATTGGAATGGAATGGAATGGACGGCGGTATGGAATGTGGAATGGAATGTTGAAAGGAATGTAGAATGGAATGGAATGGAATGAAATGTGGAATGGCATGTGAATTGGAATGCAATGGAATGTGGAATGGTAAGTGGAAAGATATGCAATGGAATGAGATTGCAATGTGGAATTGAATGTGTAATGCAATTTGGAATGGACTGTGGAATGAAATGTGGAATGGAATGTGGAAAGGAATGTGGAATGCAATGGAATGGACTTTTGAATGGATTGTGGAATGTAATGTAATGCAATGTGGAATGGAATGTGGAACGGAATATTTAATGGAAAGTGGAAAGGAATGGAGTGGAATGTGGAATATAATGTGGAATGTAATGTGGAATGGAATGTGGAAGGGAAAGGGGAATGGAATGGAATCTAATGTGGAATGGAATGTGGAAAGGTATGTGGAATGGAACGGAATGGGATGCGAAATGGAATGTGGAATTGAATGTGTAATGGAATGTAAAATGTAATGCAATGGAGTGTGGAATTAAATGTGCAATGGAATGGAATGGAATGTGGAATGGAATGTGGGATGGAATGAGGAATGGATTGTAGTATGGAATGTAGAAAGGGTTGTGGAACGGAATGGAGTGTAATGTGGAATGGAATGTGAAATGGAGTGGAATAGAATGTGAAATGGAATGTGGATTGGAATTTGGAATGGAAAGTGGAATGCAAAGTTGATTGGAAATTGGAATGGAATGGAATGGAAAGTGTAATGGAATGTGAAATGGAAAGGAATGGAATGTGGAATGGAATGGAATGGAATGTGGAATGGAATGGAATGCAATGTGGAATGGAATGGAATGGAATGTGCAATGGAATGTGGAAAGGAAAGTGGAATGGAATGGAATGGAATCTGTAATGGATGGTGGAATGCAATTGAATCGACCTTGCAATGGAAAATACAATGGAAAGTGGAATGGAATGGAATGTAATGAGGAATGGAATTAAAAGTGGAATGGAATGGAAGGGAAGGTGGAATGGAATGTAATGAGGAATGGAATTAAAAGTGGAATGGAATGGAAGGGAAGGTGGAATGGAATGTGGAGTGGAATGTAATGGAATGGGTAATGGAATGACATGGAATGTGAAATGGAATGTGGAATGGATTGTGAAATGGAATGTGGAATGGAGTGGAATAGAACGTGGAATGGAAGGTTGAACGGAATGTGGAATAGAATGAGCAATGGAATGTGGAAAGGAATGTGGAAAGGAACGTAATGGAATGTGAAATGCAATGTGGAATGGAATGGAATGGAATGTTGAATGGAAGGGAATGGAATGTGGAACGGAATGTGGAACGGAATGTGTAATTGAATGTGGAATGGAATGTGGAAAGGAATCTGGAATTTAACGGAAAGGAATGTGAAATGGAATGGAATGGAATGTTTAATGGAATGTGGAATGAAATGGAATGGAATGTGGATTGGAAGGAGGAAAGGAATGTGGAATGGAACGGAATGGAATGTGGAATGGGATGTGGAGTAGAATGTGGAATGGAATGTGGAATAGAATGTGAAATGGAATGCATAATAGAAAGTGGAAAGGAATGTGGAATGGAACGGAATGGAATGTCGAATGGAATGTGGAATAGAGTGTGGAATGGAATGTGGAACAGATTGTGAACCGTAAAGTGGAATGGAACGGAATGGAACATGGAATGGAATGTGGACTGGAAATTGGAATGGAGTGTGGAATGGAATGTTTAATGGAACGCAATGTAATGTGTAATGGAATTTGGAATTTAAAGTGGAATGGAAAGTAAAATATAATGGAATGGAATGTGGAATTGAAAGTGGTATGGAAAGGATTGGAACGTGGAATGGAATGTGGCATGGAATGGAACAGAATATGTAATGGAATGTGGATTGGAATGTGTAGTGGAAAGTGGAGTGTAACATGGAATGGAACGTGGAATGTAATGGAATTGAACGTGTATTGGAATGTGGAATAGAAAGAAATGTGGCATGGAATGTGGAATGAAATGTGGAATGAAATGTGGAAAGGAAAGGAATGGAATGTGGAATGGAATGTGCAATGGAATAGAATGGAATGTGGAATGGAATGGAATGGAATGTGGAATGGCATGTGGAATGGAACGGAATGTAATGTGGAATGGATTGGGGAATGGAATGTTGAATGGAAAGTGGAATGGAATGGAAAGTAATGTAGAATGGAACGTGGAATGATATCGAATGGAGCTTGGAATAGAACGTTGAATGGAAAGTGGAATGGAATGTGGAATGGAATGGAACGGAAAGTGGAAAGGAATTTAATGGAATGTGGAATGGAATGTGGATTGGAATGCGGAATGTAATGTGGAATGAAATATGTAATGGAACAGACTGGAATGTGGAATGCAATGTGGAATGGAGTGTGGAATGGAATGTGTAATGGAACGGAATAGAATGTGAAAAGGAGTGTGGAATGGAAAGTGGAATAGAAAGTCAAATGCAATGGAATGAAATGTTTAATTGAACGTGGCATGCAATGGAATGGAACGTGGAATGGAATGTGGGATGGTATCTAATTGACTGTGGAATGGATTGTAGAATGGATTGTAGTGGAATGTGGAATGCAATGTGAAAGAGAGTATAATGGAATGTGAAATGGAGTATGGATTGCAATGTGGAATTGGACATGAAATGGAATGGAATGGAGCGTAAAATGGAATTTGGAATGGAATGGAATGGAAAGTGGAATGCAATAGAAGGGAATGTGGAATGGAATGTGGAAAGAAAAGTGGAATGGAATGGAATGGAATGGGGAATGGAACGTGGACTTTAATTGAATGGACCTTAGAATGGAACTTATTATGGAACATTGAATGGAATGTGGAATGGAATGAAATGGAATGTGGAATGGAATGGAATGGAATGAGGAATGGAATGGAGTGGAATGTGGAATGGAACGTGGAATGGAATGGAGTGGAATGTGGAATGGAACATGCAATGGAATGGAATGGAATGAGAAATGGAATGTGGAATGGAATGGAATGCAATGTGGAATTGAAAGGAGTGAAATGTGGAATGCAATGCGGAACGGAATGTGGAATGGAATGTTGAATGGAATGTGGAAAGCAATGTGGAATGGAACGGAATGGAATGTGAAATGGAATGTGAATGGAAAGTAATGGAATGTGCAATGGAATGTGGAATGGATTGTGGAATGGAATGTGGAAAGGAATCTGGAATGGAACGGAATGGAATGTGAAATTGAATAGAATGGAATGTGGAATGGAATGTTTAATGGAATGGAATGGAATGCGGAATGGAATGTGGAATGGAACAGAATGGAATCTGGAAAGAAATGGAATGGAATGACATGGAATGTGGAATGGAATGGAATGACATGGAATGTGGAATGGAATGGAATGGAATGTGGAATGGAATGGAATAGAAATTGGAATGGAATGTGGAATGGAATGGAATGGAATGTGTAATGGAATGGAATGTTGTCGTATGGAATGTGAAATGGAATGGAAGGGAATGTGGAATGGGATGTAAAATGGAATGGATTAGAACGTGGAATGGAATGTGGAATGGAACGTGTAAAGGAACGTGCAATGGAAAGTGGAATGGAACATGGAATGGAATGACAAATAGAATGGAATGGAATGTGGAATGGAGTGGAATTTAGTGGAATGTGGAATGGAATGTGGAATGGAATGGACTGGAAAGTGGAATAGAATAGAATGGAACGTGGAATGGAATGGAAATGAATGGAATGTGCAAAGGAAGGGAATGGAATGTGGAATTGAATAGAATGGAATGTGGGATGGAATGGAATGGAATATGGAATGTAATGGAATGGAATGAGGAATTGAATGGAATTGAACATGCAATGGAATGGAATTGAATGTGGAAAGGAATGGAGTGGAATAGAATAGAATGTGGACTGGAATGGAAAGGAATAGAACGGAATGTGGAATGGAACGGAATGGAATGGAATATGGAAAGGAATGGAACGGTTTGTGGAATAGAACGTAATGGAACGTGGAATGGAATATGGAATGGAATGTGGAAATTTATGTTCAATGGAACGGAATGGTATGTGTAATAAATTGGAATGGAATGTGGAATGGAATGGAATGGAAAAGAATGTAGAATAGAATGGAATGGAATGGAAATGGATGTAGATTGGAATGGAATGGACTGTGGAATGGAATGTGTGATGAAATGGAAAGGAATGTGGAATGGAATCGAATGTAATGAGGAATGGAATTGAATGGAATATGGACTGGAATGTGGAATGGAATGTGGAATGGAATGGAATGGAATGTGGAATGGAAGGTGGAATGGAATGTGGAATGGAACGGAAGTAATTGGGAAAGGTATATGTAATGGAATGTGGAAAGGAAAGTGGAACGGAGTTTAATGGAACATGGAAAGGAACGTGGAATGGAATGGAATGGAACCTTGAAAGTAACGTGGAATGCAACGTGGAATAGAATGTTTAATGGAATGCAATGGAATGTGGAATGGAATGGAATGTGGAATGGAATGAAATGGAATGTGGAATGGATTGGAATGTAGAATAGAATGTGGAATGCAATGTCAAATGGAAAGTGGAATGGAAAGCGGAATATAACGTAGAATGGAATGTGGAATGGAAAGTGGAATGGAATAGAAAGGAATGTGGAAAGGAATGGAATGGAATATGGAATGGAATAGAATAGAATGTGGAATGGAAAGTTCAATGGAATGGAATGGAAAGGAATGTGGAATGGAAAGTAATGGAATAGAATGTGGAATGGAAAGTCATGGAATGGAATGTGGAAATGAAGATGGAATGGAATGGAATGGAATGGAATTTGGAGAGGAATAGGGAATGGAACGTGGAATTGTAGGAATGGAAAGTGGAACGGAACATGGAATGGAATGTGGAAAGGAATGTGGAATGCAACGTGGAATGGAATGTGGAAGGGAAAGTGGAATGGAAAGGAATTGAATGCGGAGTGGAATGGAATGGAATGGAATGCGGAATGGAATGTGGAATGGAATGAAATGGAATGTGGAATGGGATGGAATGGAATGGAATGTGGAATGAAATGGAATGGAATGATGTGGAATGCGGAATGGAATCGAATCGAATTTCGAATGAAATTGAAGGGAATGGGTCGCCCCTTCACAGCTGTGGGTGTTTCTCGTTGGGTGGAACGAGAGACTTGGAAAAGGAAAAGACACAAAATGAAGAGAAAGAAATAAGCGGACCCAGGGGACCAGCGTTCGGCAGATGGAGGATCCCACTGGCTTCTGAGTTCCCTTAGTATTTATAGATTACTTATCGTTGTTTTTTAGAGAGGGGGATGCGTCATGGTCACAAGACAATAGTGGGGAGTGGGTCAGCAGACAAACACGTGAACAAAGGCCTTTGCATCATGGACAAGGTAAAGAATCAAGTGCTGTGCTTTATAAATGCATAGACATAAACATTTCAATGCTTTGTTAAGCAGTACTGCCGCCCACATGTCTCACCTCCAGCCCTAAGGCAGTTTTTCCCTATCTCAGTAGATGGAACGTACAATCGGGTTTTATACCGA
Organism: Pongo pygmaeus; assembly: GCF_028885625.2. Taxonomy (NCBI): domain Eukaryota; kingdom Metazoa; phylum Chordata; class Mammalia; order Primates; family Hominidae; genus Pongo; species Pongo pygmaeus. The sequence continues at coordinate 4,254,027 of NC_085931.1, forward strand.
GACATTCCAATGCCCAGGGACAGGCAGGAGACAGATGCCTTTGTCTTGTCTCAACTGCAAGAGGTATGCCTTCCTCTTATAGTAATCCTCCTCAGCACAGACCATTTACGGGTGTCGGACTGGGGGCGGTCAGGTCTTTCCCTTCCCACGAGGCCATATTTCAGACTATCAGATGGGGCGAAACCTTGGAAAATACCTGGCTTTCCTAGGCAGAGGTCCCTGCGGCCTTCCGCAGTTTTTGTGCCCCTGGGTACTTGAGATTAGGGAGTGGTGATGACTCTTAAGGAGCATGCTGCCTTCAAGCATTTGTTTAACAAAGCACATCTTGCACAACCCTTAATCCATTTGACCTTGAGTTTGACACAGCACATGTTTTAGAGAGCACGGGGTTGGGGGTAAGGTCACAGATTAACAGCATCTCAAGGCGGAAGAATTTTTCATAATACAGAAAAAAATGGAGTCTCTTTTGTCTACTTCTTTCTATACAGACATATTAACAATCTGATCTCTGTTGCTTTTCCCCACAAAATTGAAAAGAAAGCTATGGAATGTGAAATGGAATGGAAGGCAATGTGGAATGGAACGTGGAATGGAACGTGGAATGGAACGAGGAATGGAACATGGAATGGAATGTGGAATATAACGTGGAATGGAATGTGGAATAGAATCTGGAATGGAATGGAATGGAATTAGTAATGGAATGGTATGCAATGGAATGGAATGCCGAATGGGATGGAATGGAATGCGGAAAGGGATGGAATGGAATGGAATGTGGAATTGAATGGAATGGAATCTGGAATGGAATGGAATATGGAATGGAATGTGGAATAGAATGCAATGGAATGGAAAGTGGAAAGGAATGTGTAATGGAATGGAATGGAATGTGGAATGGAATGGAACGGAATGTGGGGGGCAATGGAATGGAATCTGGAATGGAATTGAACGTGGAATGGAATGGAATGGAATGGAATGTGGATTGGAATGGAATGGAATGTGAAATGGAATTGAATGGAATGGAATGAAATGTGAAATGGAATATACAAAGGAATGTGGAAAGGAATGGACTGGAATGTGAAATGGAATGTGGAGTGGAAAGGAATGGAATATGGAATGGAATGTGAAATGGAACGTGGAAAGGAAGTTGGAATGGAATGGAATGGAACGTGGAATGGAATGTGGAATGGAATGGAGTGCAAAGGATTGTGTAATGGAATGTGGAAAGGAATGTGTAATGGAATGGAATGAAATGAGGAATGGAATATGGAGATTAATGGAATGGTACGTGTAATGGAATGTGGAGTGGAATGTTGAATGGAATGGAATGGAATGGAATGTGGAATGGAAAGTTGAATGGAACGTGGAATGGAATGCAATAGAATGTGGAGTGGAGGGGAATGGAATGTAGAATGGAATGTCAAATGTAATGGAATGGAATGTGGAATTCAACGTGGAATGGAATGGCATGGAACGTGGAATGGAATCTGCGATGGAATGGAATGGAATGGATTGTGGAATGGAATGTGGAATGGAATGGAGTGGAATGTGGAATGGACTCTGAAATGGAATGTAATGGAATGTTAAATGAAATGTAGATTGGAAGGTGGAATGGAACGTGGAATGGAACGTGGAATGGAAAGTGCAGTGGAATGGAACGTAACGTGTAATGGAATGGGGAATGGAATGGAACGGAAAGAGGAATCAAATGTGGAATGTAATGGAACGGATTGTGGAGTGGAATGGAATGGAATGTGGAACGTAATGTGGAATGGAATGTGGAATGGAACGGAATGTAATGTGGAATGGAATGTGGAATGGAATGTGAAAAAGAATGTGGAATGGCATGTAATGCAATGTGGAATGGAATGTGGAATAGAATACAATGGAACTTGGAATGGAACGTGGAAAGTAACGTGGAATGTAACGTGGAATGGAATGGAATGTAATGTGGAATGGAATGGAATGGAATGTGTAATTTAATGGACTGGAATGTGGAATGAAATGTGGAATGGAATGTGGAATGGAATGTGGAGTGGAACGGAATGAAATGTGGAATGGAACATAGACTGAAGTGTGGAATGGAATGTAGAATGGAAGGGAATGAAAAGTGGAATGGAATGTGGAATGGAATGTGGAATGGAATGTAAAATGGAATGGAAAGGAATGTGGAGTGGAATGTGGAATGGAATGTGGAATGGAATGTGGAAGGGAACACGACATGAAATGGAATGGAATGTGGAATGGAATGTGGAATAGACTGTGGAATGGAATGTGGAATGGAATGGAACGGAATGTGCAAAGCAATGGAATAGGAATGTGGAAAGGAACGTGGAATGGAATGTGTAATGGAAAGGAATAGAATGTGGAATGGAATGGATTGGAATGCAGAAAGGAATGTGGAATGGATAGCATTGGAATGTGGAATGGAAAGGAATGGAATGTGGAATTTTGTGTGGAATGGAATGTAGAATGGAACGGAATGGAATGTGGAATGGAACATGGAATGGAGTGTGGAATGGAATGTGGAATGGAAACGAATGGAATGTGTAATGGAATGAGGAAAAGAAAGTGGAATGGAATGGAATGGATTGTGGAATGGAATGGAATGGTATGGAATATGGAATGGAATGGAATGGAATTTGGAATGGAAAGTGGAAAGGAACGTGGAATGTAATGTGGAATGGAACGTGAAATGGAAGGTGGAATTGAATGGAATGGAAATTGTAATGGAATGAGGGATGGAATGGAATGGAATGTGGAATTGAATGTTGAATGCAACGTGGAATAGAATGTGGAATGGAAAGTGGAATATAATTGAATGGAATGTGGAATGGAATGGAATGGAATGCAGAATAGAATGCAATGGAAAAGAATGTGGAACAGAATGTGGAATGGAATGCAGAATGGAATGCGGAATGGAATGGAAAGTAATGTGGAATGCAATGTAATGAAATGGAATGTGGAATGGAATGGAATAAAATGTGGAATGGAATGTGGAATGCAATGTTGAATGGAATGATTAACGGAATGTGGAATTGAATGGAATGGAATGTGGAATGGAATGTGGAATGGAACGGAAGTAATTTGGAAAGGAATGTGGAACGGAATGTGGAAAGGAAACTGGAACAGAATGGAATGGAAAATGAAACGGAACGTGGAATGGAACGTGTAATACAAAGTGGAATGGAATGTGGAGTGGAATGGAATGGAATCTGAAATGGAATGGAATGCATTGTGGAACGAAATGTGGAATGGAATGTGGAATGGAATGCGGAATGGAATGTGGAATAGAACGGATTGGAATGTGGAATGTAATGTGGAGTGGAGAGTGGTATCAAAAGTGGAATGGAACGGAATGGAAAGTGGAATAGAATTTGTAATGGAATTGTGGAATGGAACGTGGAATGGAATGGAATGGAATGTGGAGAGGAACGTGTATTTTAATGGAATGGAACAAAGAATGGATCGTGGAATGAAACGTGGAATGGAATGGAATGGAAAGTAGAAAGGAATGTGGAATGGAATGTGGAAAGGATTGAAATACGGAAGGGAATGGAATTGAAGGTGGAATGGAATGGAATGGGGAATGCAATGCAAAGGAATGTATAATGGAATGTCGAATGGAATGCAAAATGGAAGGTGGAATGAAATGTGGAATGGAACAGAATGGAACATGGAATGGAATGGAATGGAACGTGGAACGGAAAGTGGAATGGAACATGGAATTGAATGTCAGATGGAAGGGAATGGAATGTGGAATGGAACGGAATGGAATGTGGAATGGAATTTGGAATGGATTGTGGAGTGGATTGTGTAATGGAATGGAATGGAATGTGTAATGGAATGGAATGGAATGTGGAATGGAATGCAGAGGAATGGGGAATGGAATGTAGAATGGAATTGGAATGTAAAGGAATGGAATGTGGAATGCAGTGTGGCAAGGAAAGTTGAATGCAATGGATTGGAATGTGGAAAAGAATGTAGAAATGAATGGAAAGGAACGTGGAATGGAAAGTTTAAAGGTAAGTGAATGGAACGTGAAATGGAATGTGGAATGAAATGGAATTGAATGTGGAATGGAATGGATTGGAATGTGTAATCGAATGTGGAATGGAATTTTGAATGGAAAGGAATGGATTGCGGAATGGAATGTGGAATGGAATGTGGAATGGAATTGAACTGAATGAGCAATTGAATGGATTTTAATGTGGAAAGGAATGTGGAAGGGAATGCAATGCAATGTGGAACGTAGCACAATGGAATGTGGAATAGAATGTCGAATGCAATGTGAAAAGGAATGGAAAGGAATGTGGAATGGAATGTGGAATGGAGTGTGGAATGCAATGGGGAATGGAACCAAATGAAATGTGGAATGGAACATGGAAAGGACTGTGGAGTGGAATGTGGAATGGAACAGAATGGAATGTGGAATGGAATGTGGAATTGAATGTGGAATGGAAAGTGGAATGGATTGGAATGGAACGCTAAATGAAATGTAATGGAACATGGAATGGAACGTGGAATGTAATGTGTAATGCAATATAATGGCACGTGGAATTTAATGTGGAATGGAATGTGGAAAGAATTGGAATTTGGAAAGGAATGGAATAGAATGGGTAATTGAAGGGAATGGAAGGTGAAATGGAATGTGGATTTCAATGTGGAACGGAATGGAATGGAACGTGGAATGGTATGGAATGTAAAGTGGAATGAAATGTGGAAAGGAACGTGGAATGGAATGTCAGATGCAATGGAATGCAATGTTGAATGCAATGAAATGGAATGTGGAATGGAATGTGGATTGGAATGGAATGGAATGAAATGTGGAATGGAATGTGAAATGGAATGTGGAAAGGAATTTGGAATGGAATGGAATGGAATGTGGAATGGAATGTGGAATGGAAAGGAAAGAAATGTGGAATGGAATGTGAAATAGAATGTGGAATGGAATGTGGAATGCAATATAGAATGGTGTGGAATGGAATATGGAATTGAATGGAATGCAATGTGGAATGGAATGTGGAATGGGATGGAAATGAATGTGGAATGGAATGGAATGGATTGAAGAATAGAATGTTTAATGGAATGTGGAAAGGAATGTGGAATGGAATGGAATGGAATGTGGAATGGAATGTGGAATGGAATGGAATGGAATTTGGAATGGATTGTGGAATGGTATGTAATGTAATGTGGAATTGTATGGAATGGAATCAGGAGTGCAATCGATTGGAATGTGGAATGGAATGGAATGGAATTGAAATGAATGTGGAATGTAAAGGAATGGAATGTGGAAAGCAATGGAATGAAATGTGGAATGGAAAGGAATGGAAGGTGGAATTGAAATTGGAATGGAATGGAATGGAATGCGGTAAGGAATGTGGAAAGGAGTGGACTGGAAAGTCGAATGGAAGATGGAATGGAATGGAATGGAATGTGGAATGGAATGGAATGAAACGTGGAATGAAACGTGGAATGGAACGTGGAATAGAACGTGGTATGGAACGTGAAATGGAATTTGGAATGGAACGTGAAATGAGAGGTGGATTGGAATGGAATGTATTGTGGAATTGAATGGTATGGAATTTGGAATGGAATGGAATTGAAATTCGAATGGAATGGAATGGAAAGTGGAATGGAATGTAGTGGAATGGAATGTGGAATGGAATGTAGTGGAATGGAATGTGGAATTTAATGCAATGGAAAGTGGAATGGAATGTGGATTGGAAGGGAATGGAATGTGGAATGGAATGTGAAATGGAATGCAATGGAATGTGAAATGGATCGTGGAATGGTACGTGGAATCGGATGTGGAATGCAATGTGGAATGGAACGGAATGGAATGTGGAATGCAATGGAACGCAATGTGGAATGGAATGGAATCGAACTTGGAATGAAAAGGAATGGAATGTGTAAGGGAAAGGAATGGAATGTGGAATGCCATGGAAAGTTATGTAATTTTGAATGGAATGGAATGGAATGGAATGGAAAGTGCAATGGAATGGAATGGAATGTGGAATGGAGTAGGATGGAATGTGAAATGGAATGGAATGGAATATGGAATGGAATGCAATTGAATGTAATATGGTGTGCCATGCAATGGAATAGAATGAAATGTAATGGAATGTGTAATGGACCGTGGAATGGAAGGTGGAATGGAATGGAATTCATTGTGGAATGGAATGGAATGTGGAATGGAATGTGGAATGGAATGGAATGGAATGTTGAATGGAATGATTAATGGAATGTGGAATGGAATGGAATGGAATCCGGAATGGAATGTTCGATGGAATGTGGAATGGAAGGGAAGTAATATGGAATGGAATGTGGAATGGAATGTGGAATGGAAACTGGAATGTAATGGAATAGAATGTGCAATGGAACGTGTAATGGAATGGAATGGAATGTGGAACGGAACGTGGAATGGAACGTGGAAGGCAACGTGGAATAGAATGTGGAGTGGAATGTAATGGAATGTGGAATGGAATGGGATGCAATTTGGAATGAAATGTGGAATCGAATGTTGAATGGAATGTGTAATGGAACACAATGGAATGTGGAATGGAATGTGGAGTGGAGAGTGGAATCGAATGTGGAATGGAACGGAATGGAAAGTGGAATGGAATTTATAATGAAACTATGGAATGGAACATGAAATGGATGGAATGGAATGAGGAGCGGAACGTGGAATGTAATGCAATGGAACATGGAGTGGAAAGTGGAAAGGAAAAGGGAATGGAATGGAATGGAACATTGAATGGAATGTCGACCGGAAAGTGGACAGGATTGGAATGTGTAAAGGAATTGAATGGAATGTGGAATGGAATGGAATGGAAAGAGGAATGGAATGGTAAGGAATGTGTAATGGAATGTCCAATGGAATGCAAAAGGCAAGGTGGAATTAAATGTGGAATGGAGCAGAATGGAACACGGAATGGAATAGAATGGAATGTGGAATGGAATTGAATGGAATGGAATGTCGAATGGAAGGTGGAATTGAATGGAATGGAATGTGGAATGGAATGTGTAATGCAATGGAATGGAATGTGGAATGCAATGTGGAATACAATGAAGAATAGGCTGGATTGGAATGAGGAATGGAAAGTGCATTGGAGTGGAAAGGAATGTGGAACGGAATGGGATGGAATGTGGAATGGAATGTGGAATAGAATGTGGAATGGATTGGAATATAATGTGGAATGGAATGTGGAATAGAAAGGAATGGAACGTGGAATGGAATGTGGAATGGAGTGAAATGGAACGTGGAATGGAAAGTGCAATGGAATGTGGAATGGAATGCAATGGAATGTGTAATGGAATGTAGAATGGAATGTGGAATGGAATGGAATGGAATGGAATGTGAAAGGGGATGTTGAATGGAATGTGAATTGGAGCGTGGAATGGAATGTGGAATGGAAAGAAATGGAAGGTGGACTGGAACGTGGAATGAAATGGGGAATGGAATGGAATGGAATGTGGAATGGAATGTGGAATGCACTGGAATGGAATGTGGAATGGAACGTGCAATGGAATGGAATAGATTGTGCAAAGGAATGTGGAATGGAATGTGGAGCGGAATTCAATGGTATGTCAAATGGAATGTGGAATATAATGTGGAATTGAAAGTGGAAACTAATGTCGAATGTAGGGGAATGGAATGTGGAATGGAAAGGAAAGGAACATGAAATGGAATTTGGAATGGAACGTGGAAAGGAAGGTGGAATGGAATGGAATGGAATGTGGAATGTAATGTGGAAAGGAATGTGGAAGGGAATGTGGAATAGAATGGAATGGAATGGACAGGAATGGAATGAGGAATGGAATATGTAGTGGAACGTGGAATAGAACGTCGATAGGAATGGAATAAACAGGGAATGGAAAGTGGAATGTAATGAGGAATAGAATGGAAAGGAATGTGGAATGGAATGTGGAATGGAAAGTGAAATGCAATGTGGAATGGAATGGAATGAAACGTGGAAAGGAATGTGGAATGGAATGGAATGGAAAGTGGAATGGAACATGGAATGTGATGGAATGAATCGTGGAATGGAACGTGGAATGTAAAGTGGAATGGAATGTGTAATAGAATGGAACAGAATGTGGAATGGAATGTGAAATTTAATGAAATGTAATGTTGAATAGAATATGGAAAGGAATGTGTAATGGAATGGAATGGAATGTGGAAGTGATGGAATGGAATGTGGAATGTAATGTGGAAGGGAATGTTCCGAAATGGAATGGAAATGACTGTGGAATTGAATGTGGAGTGAAATGGAATGGGAAGGGGAATGGAACGTGGAATGGAACGTGGAATGGAAAGGAATGGAACATTAAATGGAATGTGGAATAGAATGTGGAAAGGAATGGAATGGAATCTGGAATGGAATGTGGAATGTAATGTGAAGTGGAAGGTGGAATGGAATGGAATGGAATGTGGAATGGAATGTAATGGAATGTGGAAAGGAATATACAATGTAATGTGGAATGCAATGTGAAATGGAATGTGGAATGAATGTGGAGTGGTAAGGAAAGGAATGTGAAATGTAATGTGGAATGTAAAGGAATGGAATGTGCAATGGAATGGAATGGAATGCGGAATGGAATGTGGAACGGAATGTGGAACAGAATGTGGAAAGGAATGTGGAAAGGAATGCGGAATGGAATGGAATGGAATGTGAAATGGAATGGAATGGAATGTGGAATGGAATGCGGAATGGAATGGAATGGAATGTGGAAAAGAATGTGGAAAGGAAAGTGGAAAGGTGTGTGGAATGGTACGGAACGGAATGTGGAATGGAATGTGGAAAGGAGTGTGGAATGGAATGGTGAATGGATTGTGGGATGGAATGCGGAAAGGAATGTGAAAAGGAATGTGGAATGGAACGGAATGGAATGTGGAATGGAATGTGGAGTACCATGTGGAATGGAATGTGGAATGAAACGGAATGGAATGTGGAATTGAATGTGGAATGGTATGTGGATTGGAGTGTGGAATGGAATGTGTAATGCACCAGAATGCAATGTGAAATGGAATGCGAAATGGAATGTGTAATGCAATGTCAAATGTAATGCAATGGAATGTGTAATACAACGTGGAATGGAATGGAATGGAAAATGGAATGGAACGCGGGATGGAACATGGAATGGACTGTGGAATGGAATGTGGAATGTAATGTGGAAGGGAATGGAGTTGAAAGTGGAATGGAATGTGAAATGGATTGGAATAGAATGTGAAATGGAATGTGGTTTGGAATTTGGAATGGAACGTGCAATGAAACGTGGAATGGAATGGAATGGAACATGTAATGGAATGTGGAATGGAATGGAATGGAATGTGGAATGGACTGGAATGGACAGTCGAATGGAATGGAATGGAAGATGGAATGGAATGTGGAAAGGAAAGTGGAATGCAATGGAATGCAATGTGGAATGGAACGTGGAGTGGAATTGATGGGACCTTGGAATGGAACGTAGAATGGAAAGTGGAATTGAGTGGAATCTAATGGGGAATGGAATGGAATGGAATGTGGAATGGAATGGAATGGAATGTGGAATGGAATGTAGAACGGAATGTGGAAAAGAATGTGGAATGGAATGGAATGGAATGTGAAATGGAATGTGCAATGGAGTGTGGAATGGAATGTGGAATGGAACGTGAAATGGAATGGAATTCAAAGTGGAATTCATCGTGAAATGGAATGCAATCGGAAGTGTAATGCAACATGGAATGGAACGTGAGTTGGAATGGAATGGTACATACAATGGAAAGCGGAATGGAAGGCGGAAAGAATGGAATAGAATTTGGAATGGAATAGAAAGGAATGGGGAAGGGAATGAAATGGAATGTGGAAGGGAACGTGGAACAGAATGAGGAATGGAATGTGGAATGTAATGTGGAATGGATTGGAATATAATGTGGAATGGAATGTGGAATGGAATGGAATGGAAAGTGGATAGGAACGTGGAATGGAACATGGAATAGAACGTCGAATGGAATGGAATGTGGAATGGAATGGAATGGAATGTGGAAAGGAATGTTGAATGGAATGGAATGCAATGTGGAATGGAATATGAAATGCAATGCGGAATGAAATCTGGAATGGAATGTGAAATTGAATGTGGAATGGAATGGAATGGAATGCGGCTGGAAATGTGGAATGGAATGGAGTGAAATGTCGAATGGAATGTGGAATGGAAAGAGGAATGTAATGTGGAGCAAAATGTAATGGAATGGAATTTATTGAGGAATGGAAAGTGGATTGGGATGTGGAATGTAACGTGGAATGGAACGTGGAATGGAATGTGGAATTTAATCGAAAGGAACGGGTAATGGAATGTGGAATGGAATGGAATGGGAATGAAATGAGGAATGTAATGTGGAAAGAAATGTGGAATGGAATGGAATGGAATGCTGATTGGAATGTGGAATGGAATGGAATGGAATATGGCGTAGAATGGAATGAAACGTGGAATGGAATGTGAAATGGAATGTGGAGTGGAACGTGGAATGGAATGTGAAATGGAATGTGGAAATTAATGGAATGCAATGGTGAATGGAATGTTGAATGGAATGGGTAATGGAATGAGGAATGGAATGGAATGGAACGTGGAATCTAATGGAATGGAATGTTGAATGGAATGTCGAATGGAATGGAATGGAATGGAATGGAATGGAATGTGGAATGGATTGTGGAATGGAATGTGGAATGCAAAGGAATAGAATGTGGAATGGAATGTGCAAAGGAATGGAATGGAATGTGGAATGGAGTGTGGAATGGAATGTACAACGGAATGGAATGGATTATGGAATCGAATGGAATGGAATGGTATGGAATATGGCATGGATTGTGGATTGGAATGGAATGGAATGATATGGAACACGGAATGGAATGTAATGGAATGTGGAATTTAACGTGGAAAGGAACAGGGAATGGAACATGGAATGGAAAGTGGAATGGAACGTGGAATGGAATGGAATGGAACGTGGAATGGAATGTGGAATGTAACGGAAAGGAAAGTGAAACGGAATGTGGGATGGAATTTAGTGGAGTATGGAATGGAATGTGGAGTGGAAAGTGGAATGGAATGTGGAATGGTATGTGGAATGGAATGTGTAATGGAATTGTATGGAAAGGGGAATGGAACGGAATGGAATGTAGAATAGAGTGGAATGCAATGGAATGGAATGTGGAATAGAATGGAATGGGATGGAATGTGGAATAGAATGGAATGGAATGGAATCTGGAATGCAATGGAATGGAATGGAATGTGAAATTGAATGAAATGGAATGTGGAAAGGAATGGAAAGGAATGGGGAATGGAATATGGAATGGAAGGGAATGGAACATGGAATGCAATGTGGAATGGAATGTAGAATGGAATGTGCAATATAATGGAATGGAATGTGGAATGGAATGGAATGGAATGGCAAATATAATGGAATGGATTGGAATGCGGTATGGAATGTGGAATGGAATGGAATGGATTGTGGAATGCAATAGAATGGAAAGGGCAACGGAATGGAAAGGAATGAAATAGTTTGGAAAGTGAAATGGAATGTTTAATGGCGACTGAAATGGAAGGTGGAATGGAAAGCTGAATGTAATGAAATGGAAAGAAGAAAGGAAAGGAATGGATCGTGCAATGGAATGGAAAGGATCTTGGAATGGAATGTTGAATGCAACGTGGAATGAAAGGGAGTGGAATGTGGAATGGAATGTGGAATGTAATGGAATGTAATTTGGAATGGAATGAGGAATGGATTGGAATGTAATGTGGTTGGAATGTGGAACGGAATGTGGAAAGGATTGTGGAATGAAATGTGGAACGGAAGATGTAATGGAAAGGAATGGAATGTAGAATGGAAGGTGGAATGGAATGTGGATTGGAACGTGGAATTTAACGTGGAATGGAATGGAATGGAACTTGGAATGGAATGTAGAATGGAAACGATAGGAATGTGGAATGGAATGTGCAAAGGAATGTGAAATGGTGTGGAATGAAATGTCGAATGGAAAGTGTAGTGGAATGGAAAGGATTGCGGAATGGAAGGCAATGGAATGGGTAATGGAACGTTGAGTGGAATGTGGCATTGAATGTGGATAGGAATGTAATGGAATGGGGAATGGAATGTGGAACGTAATGTGGAATGGAAAGGAATGCTCTGTCGAATGTAATGAGGAATGGATTGTGGAAGGGAAAGTGAAATGGAATGTAATGGAATGCGGAATGGAATGTGGAATGCAATGGAATGGAACGTGGAGTGGAACATTGAATGCATCGTGGAAGGGAACGTGGAATGGCATTAAATGAGGAATGGAATGGAATGGAATGTGGAATGGAATGTGAAATTGAATGTGGAAAGGAATGCTGAGTGGATTGTGGAATGGAAAGGATTGATGTAGAATATGGAATGGATTGGAATGGAATGCAAAAAGGAACGTGGAAAGGAACGTGGAAAGTAATGGAATGGAACGTGGAATGGAATGTGGGATGGAATGGAATGGAATGTGGAATGGAATGTTGAATGAAAAGTGGAAAGGATTGGAATGTAATGTGGAATGGAATGGAATGGAATGTGAAATGGAATGTGGAATGAAATGGGGAACGGAATGTGGAATGGAGTGTAGAATGGAACGTCGAATGGAATGGAATGGAATATAGAATGGAACGTGGAATGGAACGTCGAATGGAATGGAATGGAAAGTATAATGGAATGTGAAATGGAATGGAATGGAATTTGGAATGGAATGTGGAATTGAATGTGGAATGTAATTGAATGGAAAGTGGAATGTGGAATAGAATGTTGAACGGAATGGAATGGAATGTGGAATAGAATGCGAAATGGACTGGAATGGAATCTGGAATGGAATTTTGAAAGGAAGGCAGCGTGGAATGTGGAATGGAATGGAATGGAATGTGGAATGGAAAGGAATTGAATGTGGAATGGAAAGTGGAATGGAATGTGCAATGGAATGGAATGGATTGTGGAATGGAAAGGAATTGAATGGTATGGAATATGGCATGGATTGTGGATTGGAATGGAATGGAATTGTATGGAATATGGAATGGAATGGAATCGAATGTGGAATGGAACATGGAAAGAACAGGGAATGGAACGTGGAACAGAACGTGGAATGGAAGGTGGAATGGAATGGAATGGAATGTGGAATGGAATTTCGAATGGAATGGAATGGAAAGTGTAATGGAATGTGAGATGGAATGGAAAAGAATGTGGAATGGAATGTGGAGTGGAAAGGGGAATAGAATGTGGAACGGTATGTGGAATGGAATGTGAAATGTAATTGAATGGAATGTGGAATTAAATGGAATGGAATGTGGAATACAATGGAATAGAATGGAACGTGGAACAGAATGGAATGGAATGGAATGCAATGTGAAATGCAATGGAATGGAATGTGCAAGGTAATGTAGAAAGGAACGGAAAGGAATATGAAATGCAACGTGGAATGGAAGGTGGAATGTAATGGAAAGGAACGTGTAATGGAATGTCGAATGGACAGGAATAGAATGTGGAATGGAATGTGGAATGGAATGATGAATGGAAAGTGCAATGGATTGGAATGGAATGTGGAATGGAATGGAATGGAATGTGAAATGGAATGTGGAATGGAATGTGGAACGGAATGTTGAATGGAACGTGGAATGTAATGTTGAATGGAATGGAATTTAATATGGGATGGAACGTGAAATGGAAGGTCGAATGTAATGAAATGGAACTTGTAATGGAATGTGGAATGAAATGGAATGGAATTTGGAATGGAATGTGAAATTGAATGTGGAATGTATTGGAATTGAATGTGGAATGTATTGGAATGGAATGTGGAATGGAATCGAATGGAATGTGGAATGGATTGTGGAATGGAATGGAATGGAATGTGGAAAGGTATTTTGAATGGAAGGTGGAGTGGAATGTGGAATGGAATGGAATGGAATGTGGAATCGGATGTCAAATTGAAAGTGGAATGGAACGGAAGTAATGTGGAAATGTACGTGGAATGGAATGTGGAAAGGAAAGTGGAACGGAATGGAATGGAACGTGGAATGGAACATGGAATGGAATGGAATGGAATGGATAGTGGAATGGAACGTGGAAGGCAACGTGGAATGGGATGTTTAATGGGATAGAATGGAATGTGAAATGGAATGGAATGGAATGGAATGTGTAATGGAATGGAATGGAATGTGGAATGGAAAGGAATGTAGAACGGAATGTAGAATGCAATATGGAATATAATGTGGAAAGGAACGTGGAATGGAAAGTGGAATGTAAAATAGAAGGGAACGTGGAATGGAATGTGGAATGGAATAAAATGGAACGTGGAATTCAATGGAATGTAAGGCAATGGAATCTGGAATTGAATGGAATTGATCGGGGAATGTAATATGTAATTCAATATGGAATGCAATGGAATGGAATGTGGAATGGTATGGAATGGAATGTGGAGTAGAATAGAATGAAAGTGAAAGTGCAGTGGAATGTGGAATGGAATGTCGAATGGAATGGAATGGAAAGTGTAATGGAATTGAACTTGGATTGTAATGGAATGGAATGTGGATTGGAATGGAATGGAATGGAATGTGGATTGGAATGGAATGGAATGGAATGTGGAATGGAATGGAATGGAATGGAAAGTGAAATGGAATTTGAAATGGAACTTGCAATGGAATTAAACGGAATGTGGAATGGAGAATAATGGAATGTGGAATGGAAAGTGGAGTGGAATGGAACATGGAATGGAATGTGGAAGGGAATGTGGAATGGAATATGTAATGGAGTGTGGAATGAAATGTGGAATGGAAAGTGGAATGGAATATGGAATGAAATGTAGTATGGAATGTGGAATGGAACGGAATGGAATGTGGAATGGAATGTGGAATGGAATGTGGAATGAAACATGGAATGGAACGTGGCAAAGAATGGAAAGGAACGTGGAATGAAATGTGGAATGGAATGGAATAGGATGTGGAATGGAATCTGCAATGGAATGTGGAATGGAATGTTAAGGAATGTGGAATGGAAGGTGGAGATGAATGGAAAGGAATGTGGAATGGAATGCAATGGAATGTGCAATGGGATGTGGAATGGAATGGAACGGAATGTGGAATGAAATGTGGAATGGAATGGAACGGAATGTGGAATGGAATGTGGAATTTAAGTGACTGTAATGTGGAATGGAATGTGGAATGGAATGTGGAATGGAATGTGGAATGGAATGGAATGGAAAGTGGAATGGAATGGAATAGAATGTGGAATATAATGAAATGGAATGCAATTAAATGTGAATGGAATAGAATGGAATGTGGAATGCAAGGGAATGTAATGAAATGAGGATTGGAATGGAACAGATTATGGAATGCAATGCAATGGAAAGAAATGAGGATTTGAAAGGAATGGAATTTGGAATAGAATGGAATGGAAAGTGCAATGTAATGGAAGAGGATGTGGATTGGAATTTGGAATGGAATTCAAAGTAATGTGGAATGAAATGGAATGGAAAGTGGAAAAGAATGTGGAATTGAATGTGGAATGGAAAGTGGAATGGAATGGAATGGAATGTGGAATAAAGCAGAATGGGATGGAATGCAATGCAGAATGTAATGGAATAGAATGTGGAATGCAATGGAATGGAGTGAAATGTGGAATTGAATGGAATGGAAAGTGGAATGGAATATAATGGAATGTGGAATGGAATGAAATGGAACGTGCAATGGAATGTGGAATGGAATGTGGAATGGCATGTGGAATGGAATGTGGAATGCAAAGGAATGGAATGTTGACTGTAATGGAATGGAATATGGAATAGAATGGAATGGAATGGAATGTGGAATGGAATGGAATGGAATGTGGAATGGAATAGAATGGAACGTGGAATAGAATGTGGAATGGAATGGAATGCAACGTGAAATGGAATGTGGAATGGAATGTGGAATGGAAAGTGGAATGGAACGTGGAACAGAATGGAAAGGAATGCAGAATAGATTGGAATGGAAAGTGGAAGGTAATATGGAATGGAATGCGGAATGTGACGTGGAATGGAATGGAATGCAACTTGGAATGGAATGTGGTAGAATGTGGAATGGAATGGATTGGAATGTGAAATGGAATGAATTGGAAAGTGGAATGGAATGGAATGGAATGTGGAATGGAATGTGGAATGGTATGTCGAATGGATTTTTTAATGGAATAAAGTGGAATATGGAATAGAATGGAATGGAATGAAATGTGGATTGGAATGTGGAATGGATTGTGAAATTGAATGGGATGGAATGAGCAACGGAATGGAAATGAAAGTGTAATGGAATGGAAGGTAAGGGAAAGGAAAATGAAATAGAATATGCAACGGAATGTGAAATGGAAAGTGGAATGGAATGTGGAACGGAATGAAATGGAACGTGGAATGGAATGGACTGTAACGTGGAATGGAATTGAGTGTAACGTGGAATGGAACGTGGAATGGATCATGGAATGAAAAGAGGAATGGAATGCGGAATGGAATGTGGAATGGAATGGAATGGAATGTGGTATGAAATGTGGAATGGAATGGAATGTGGAATGGAATGTGGAATGAAATGCATTGGAATGAGAATGGAATGTGGAATGGAATGGAATGGAATATAGAATGGAATGTGGAATGGAATGGATTGGAATGCGAAATGGATTGTGGAACGGAATGTGGAATGAATCGTGGAATGGAACGTGGAATTGATTGAAATGGAACTTGTTATAGAATGTGGAGTGTAATGGAAGGGAATGTGGAATGAAATGTGGAGTGTAATGGAATGGAATGTGGAACTGAATGGAATGGAATGTGGAATGGAATGGGGAATGGAATGGAAAGTAATGAAGAATGGAATGTGGAATGGAAAGTGGAATGGAATGGAAGGGAATGTGGAATGAAACATCGAAAGAAATCAAATGGAACGTGGGACGGAAAGTGGAATGGAATGTGGTATGGAATGTCGAATGGAATGTCGAATGGAATGCAATGGAATGTGGAATGTAATGTGGACTGCAGTGTGGAATGGAATGGAATGGAACAGGGAATGGAACATGGAATGTAATGGAATGGGACGTGGAATGAAATGTGGAATGGAACGTGGAATGGAAAGTAGAATGCAATAGAATGGAACGTGGATTTGAATGGGGAACGGAATGTGGAATAGAAAGTGGAATGGAATCTGAAATGGAATGTTAAATGGAAAAGAATGGAATATGGAAAGCAATGGAATGGAATAGGGAATGTAATGGAATGGAATGTGGACTGGAATGTTATGCAATGGAATGGAAAGTGGAATGGAATTTGGAATGGAACGTGAAATGGAGTGGAAAGGAAAGTTGAATGGAATGTGGAAAGGAAGGTGGAATGAAACGTGGAAAGGAATGGAATAGAAGGTGGAATGGAATGTGGAATGGAATGTGGAATATAATGTGGAATAGAATACAATGGAGAGTGGAATGGGATGTGGAATGGAATGGAATGGAATGTCTAATGGAATGTGGAAAGGAATGGAGTGGAATGTGGAATGCAATGTGCAATAGAATGTGGAATTGAATGGAATAGAAATTTGAATAGAGTGTGGAATGGAAAGGAATGGAATGTGGAATGAAACGTGGAACTGAATGTGGAATGGATTGGAATTTAATGTGGAATGGAATGTGGAAGGGAATGGAATGGAATGCGGACGGTTATGTGGAATAGAATGTGGAATGGAATGTGCAAGGGAACGTGTTATGGAACAGAATGGAATGTGGAATGAAATATGGAATGGAATGTGGAATGGGTGGAGGAATGGAATAGAATGGAATGTGGAATGAAACGTGGAATGGAATGGAATGAAACGTGGAACGGAACATGCAATGAGATGTAGAATGGAACGTGGAATGGAATATGCAATGGAATGTGGAATGGAAAGTGGAAGGGAATGTAAAGAAATGTGGAAAGGATTGTGGAATGGAATTTGAAATGGATCATGGAATGCAATGGAAAGGAACATGGAATGGAATGTGGAATGGAATGTGGACTGGAACGTGGAATGGAATGGAATGGAATGTGGAATGGAAGTGGAATGGAATGGAATGGAATGCAATGTGGAATGGAATGTGGAATGGAATATGAAATGGAATTTTGAATGGAATGAAATGGAATGTGGCATGGAATGTGGAATGGAATGGAATGGAATGTGGAGTAGAATGTGGAATGGAGTGGAATGGAAAGTGGAATGGAATGAATGCAATGGTAAGGAATATGGCATGCAATGGAATGGAAAATGGAACGCAATGTAGAATTTAATGGTATGGAATGTAGAATGGAACGTGGAATGGAATGTGGAATGCAACGTGGAATGGAACGTGGAATGGAATGCAACGAAATGTGGAATGGAATGGAATGGAATATGCAATTGAATGTAGAGAGGGATGTAATGGAATCTGGACTAGAATGTGGAACGGAATGGAATGGAATGCGGAATGGAATGGAATTAAATGCTATGGAATGTGGAATGGAAAGGAATGCAATGTGGAATGGAATGGAATGGAACATGGAATGGAATGTGGAATGGAAAGTGGAATGGAATGTGGAATGGAATGTGGAATGGAATGCGGAATGAATGTGGAATGGAATGGAATGGAATGCGGAATGAAATGTGGAATGGAATGTGGAATGAAATGTAGAATGGTATGAATTGGAATGTGGAAGAGAGTGGAATGGAATGGAAAGGAATGTGGAATGAAATGTAGAATGGAATGAATTGGAATGTGGAAGGGAATGGAATGGAATGGAATGGAAGGTGGAATGTGGAATGAAATGAGGAATAGAATGTGGAATGAAATGTGGAATGGAATGGAATGGAATGGAATGTGGAATGAAATGTGGAATGGAATGGATTGGAATGTGGAATGGAATGTGGAATGTACTTTAATGGAATGTGGAATGGTAAGTGGAATGGAATGTGGAATGGATTGTGGAATGGAATGTGGAATGGAACGGAATGGAAGGCTGAATGGAATGTGGAATGGAGTGTGGAATGGAAGTTGGAATGGAATGCAATGGAATTTTGAATGAAACGTGGAATGGAATGTGGAATGGAATGGAATGGAATGGATCGTGGAATAGAATGTGGAATGGAATGTGAAATGGAATGGAATGTAACGTAGAATGCAACCTGGAAAGGAACATGGAAAAGAATGTGGAATTCAACGTGGCATGGAATGTGGAATGGAATGTGCAATGGAACGGAATGGAATGTAGAATGGAATGTGTAATTGAGTGTGGAATGGAACGTGGAATGGAATGCGGAATGGAACGTGCAATGGAACGTGGAATGGAATGGAATGGAATGTGGAATGGAATGTGGAATGGAATGGAATGGAATTGAATGGAATGTGGAATGGAATGAAATGAAAAGTGGAATTGAATGTGGAATGGAATGGAAGGAATTGTGGAATGAAATGTGTTTTGGAATGGAATGGAAAGTGGAATGGAATGGACTGGAATTTGGAATAGAATGTGGGATAGAATTTAATGGAAAGTTGAATGGAAGGTGGAATGGAATGGAATGGAATTTGGAATGGAATGGAATGGACTGAGGAATGGAATGTGGAATGGAATGTTGAATGGAATGTGGAATGGAATGTGGAATGGAATGGAATGCAATGCAATGTGGAATTGCATGTGAATTGGAATGCAATGGAATGTGGAAGGGAAAGTGGAATGAAATGCAATGGAATGAGATTTTAATGTGGAATTGAATGTGTAATGCAATTTGGAATGCACTGTGGAATGAAACGTGGAATGGAATGTGGAAAGGAAAGTGGAATGTAACGTGGAATGGAATGTTATGGAATGTGGAATGCAACGGAGTAGAATGTTGAAAGGAATGTGGAATGGAATGCAATGTAACGAGGAATGGAACGTAATGTAATGTGGAATGGAATGTGGAATGGAACGGAATGGAATGTGTAATGGAGTGTGGAATGGAATGGAATGGAATGGAATGGAATGTGGAATGGAATGTGGAATGGAATGTAGAAAGGAAAGCAATGTATTGTGGAATGTAATGTGGAATGGAACGTGGACTGGAAAGTCGAATGGAATGGAATGGAATGTGGAATGGAATGTGGAATGAAATGGAACAGAAAGTGGATTGGAATGTGGAATGGAACGTGGAAAGGAAGGTGGAATAGAACGTCGAATGTAATGGAATGGATTGTGGAATGGAATGGAATGGAACGTGGAATGGAATGTGAAATGAAATGTAGAATGGAACGTGGAATGTAACGTCGAATGCAATGGAATGGAATTTGGAATGGAATGAAATGGAATGTGGAAGGGAATGTGAAATGCTATGTGGAATGGAATGTGGAATGGAATGTAGAATGGAATGTGGAATAGAATGTAATGGAATGGAATTTATTGTGGAATGGAATGTGGAATGGAATGTGGAATGGAAAATATAATGGAATGGAACGGAATGTGGAATGCAATGTGGAATGATATGTGGAATGCGACGTGGAATGCAATGGAATGGAAAGTGGAATGGAACTTGTAATGGTACGGAATAGAACGCGCAATGGAACATGGAATGGAACGTGGGAAGGAACGTGGAATGGAATGTGAAATGGAACATGGAAGGGAATATGCAATGGAATGTGGAATGCAAGGTGGAATGGTACGTGGAAGGGAATGTGGAATGGAATGTGGAATGGAACGTGGAATGGAATGGAATGAAACGTGGAATGGAATGGGATGGAATGCGGAATGGAATGGAATGGAATGGAATGTGGAATGGAATGGAATGGAATGTGGAATATAATGGAATGGAATTTGGAATGGAATGGAATGTGGAATGGAATGTGGAATGGAATGGAATGGAACGTGGAATAGAATGTGGAATGGAATGTGGAATGGAATGGAATGGAACGTGGAATAGAATGTGGAATGGAATGTGGAAAGGAATGGAATGGAATGTGGAATGGAATGGCATGGAATGTGGAATAGAAGGGAATGGAATGGATTGGAATGCGGAATGGAATGGAATGGAATGGAATGTGCAACGCAATGGAGTGGAATGGAATGAGGAATTGAATGGAATGGAATGTAAATGGAATGTAATAGAAGGTGGAATGCAATGGAATGCAACGTGGAATAGAATATGGAATGGAATGTGGAATGGAATGTGGAATATAATTGAATGGAATGTGGAATAAAGTGGAATGGAATGTGGAACAGCATGGAATGGAATGAAATGTGGAATAGCATGGAATGCAATGGAATGGAGTACAGAATGTAATGAAACGGAGTGTGGAAATAAATATAATGGAATGGAATGTGAAATTGAATTTAATGGAATGTGGAATGGAAAGGAATTCAATGTGGAATGGAATGGAATGGTAGGTTACAGGGAATGTGGAATTGTATTTGGAATGGAATGCAATGGAATGGAATGTGGAAAGGAATGTAATGGATTTTGGAATAGAATGGAATGGATTGGAATGTGGAATGGAATGGAATGGATTGTGGAATAGAATGGAATAGAATGCAATGGGAAAAGGAATGTGAAATGGAATGTGGAATGTAATGGAATGGAATGTGAAATGGAACAGAATGGAATGTGAAACGGAATGTAACACGGAATGAAATGGAATGGAATGTGCATTGGAATAGAAGGCAACGTGTAATGGAATGGAATGGAATGGAAAGTGAATTGCAATTTGGAATGGAATGCGAAATGGAATGTATAATGGAATGTGGAATTTAAAGATGAATGGATAGTGGAAAGGAATGTGGAATGGAAAGTTGAATGGATTGTGGAAAGGAATGTGGAATGGAACGGAATGGAATGTGGGATGGAATGTGAAATGTAGTGTGCAATGGAAAGTCTTATGGAATGGCATGGAAAGTGTAATTGAATGTGGAAAGGAATGTGGAATAGACTGTTGAATGGAGTGTGGAATGGAATGTGGAATGGAACGGAATGGAGTGTGGGAAAAAATGTCGAGTGGAACGGAATGGAATTTGGAATGGAATGTAGGATTGAACGTGAAATGGAGTGGAATTGAATGTAGAATTCAACGTGCCAAGGAAAGTAATGAGACATCGAATGGAAAGTGGAATGGAACGTAGAATTGAATAGAATGAAATGTGAAATGGAATGTGGAATTCAATGTGCAAAGGAATGGAATGGAATGTGTAATTGAATGGATTAGGGAATGGAAAGGAATGGAATGTGAAATGGAATGTGGAATGGGATGTGAAATGAAAACAGGAATTGAATGTGGAATGGAATGGATGTGATGTGGAATGAAATGGAAAGGAAGGAGGAATGGAACGTGGAATGGAACGTGGACAGCAACGTGGAATGGAAGGTGGAATGGAAAGAAATGCAATGTGGAAT
Organism: Pongo pygmaeus; assembly: GCF_028885625.2. Classification (NCBI taxonomy): domain Eukaryota; kingdom Metazoa; phylum Chordata; class Mammalia; order Primates; family Hominidae; genus Pongo; species Pongo pygmaeus. Next base: position 4,276,437 of record NC_085931.1, read on the forward strand.
GGAGAGGAATGCAATGTGGAATCAAACGTGGAATGGAATGGAATGGAATATGGAATGGAATGAGGACCGGAATGTGGAATTGAATGGAATGGAATGTGGAATGGAACAGAATGGAGCATGGAATTGAATGGAATGGAATGGAATGAGAAATGGAATGTGATATGGAATTTGGAACGGCATGAAATGGAAAGTAGAATGGGATAGATTGGAATGTGGAATGGAATGGAATGGAACATGGAATGGAAGGTGGAATGGAAAGTAGAATGGAGTGTGAAATGGAATGTGGAATTGAAAGGAATGCAAAGTGAAATGGAATGTGGAATGGAATTTAAAGGAATGTTGAAAGGAAAATGGAAGAGAATGTGGAAGGGAATGTGGAATGGAATGCAATAGAATGTGGAATTGAATGTGAAATGGAAAGTGGAATGGAAAGTGGAAAGGAATGGAATGGAAAGAGGAATGGAATATGGAATGGAACGTGGGATGGAAAGTGGAATGGAATGGAAATGAACGTGGAACGTAATGTGGAATGGAATGGAAAGGAATGTGGAATGGAATGTTGAATGGAATGTGAAATGGAATGGAATGCAATGGAATGTGAAATGGAATGTGGAATGGAATATGAAATGGAACGTGGAATGGAAAGTGAAATGGAACGTGGAATGGAATGTGGAATGGAATGAAATGGAACGTGGAATGGAAAGTGGAATGGAATGTGGAATGCAATGGAATGGAATGCAATGTGGAATGGAAGGTGGAATGGAATGGAATGTGGAATGGAATGTGCAATGGAATGTTATGGAATGTGCAAAGGAATGTGAAATGGAATGTGGAAGGAAATGCAGTGGTATGTCAAATAGAATGCGGAATGGAATGTGAAATGGAATGTGGAAAGTAATGTCGAAAGGAATGGAATGGAACGTGGAAAGGAATGGAATGGAAAGTGGAATCCATCGTGGAATGGAACTCGGAAAGGAATTTTGAATGGAATGCAATGTAATGTGGAATGGAATGTGGAATGGAATATGGAATGGAATGTGGAATGGAATGGAATGGAATGCAATGGAATGGATTGTGGAATGGAATAGAATGTGGAATGGAATGAAGTGGAATGGAATGTTTAACGGAAAGGAATGGAATGGAATGCAGAATGGAAGGGAATGGAACTGAACGGAATGTGGAATGGAATGGAGGGGAAAGTTGAATGGAATAGAATGGGGAATGGAAAGAAATGGAATGGAATGTGGAATGGAATGGAATGGAATGTGGAATGGAATGAAATGCAATATGAAATGGAGTGGAAAGGAATGGAATCTGGAATGGAATGTGGAACGGAATGGGATGAAATGGAATGGAAAGTGGAATGGAATGGAATCAAATCAGGACTGGAATGTGGACTGCAATGTTTAAAAGAATGGAATGGAATGTGGAATGGAACTGAATGGAATGTGGAATGGAAATTGGAATGGAATGGAAATTGGAATGGAATGGAATTGCATGTGAAATGGCATGTGAAATGGAAAGTGGAATGGAACGTGGAATGGAACGTGGAATGGAAAGTGGAAAGGAAGGTGGAATGGATTAGAATGGAAGGTGAAATGCAACGGAAAGGAATGTGGAATGGAATGGAATGGAATGTCTAATGGAATGTGGCATGGAATGGAATTGAAGGCGGAATGGAATGTGGAATGGAATGGGAAGGAATGTGAAATGGAAAGAAACGGAATGTGGAAGGGAATGGAAGGGAATGGAATTTGAAATGGAACGGAATGGAATATGGAATGGAATGTGCAAAGGAATGGAATGGAGTGGAATGTGGATTGGAATGTGGAATGGAATGGAACGGAATGTGGAATGAAATGGAAAGGAATGGGGAATGGAATGGTTTGCAATGTGGAATGGAATGTGGAAAGAAATTGAATGGAATGAAATTGAAACTGGAATGGAATGTGGAATGGTATGGGAATGGAATGGGAATGGATTGGAATGGAATGAGGAATGGAATGGAATATGGAATGGAAAGGAATAGAATGTGGAATGGAAATGACTGGAACGTGTAATTGAATGGAATGGAATGAAATGGAATGTGCAATTGAATGGAATAGAACGGGGAATGGAATCTGGAATGTAAAGGAATGGAATGTGGCTTAGAATAGAATGGAAGTGAATGTACAATGGAATGTGGAATGGAATGCGGAATGGAATGGAATGGAATGTGGAATGGGATTGAGCTTGGAATGGAATAGAATGGAATGTGAATTGGAATTGAATGCAATGGAATTTGGAATGGAATGGAATGGAATGGAATGTGCAATGGAATGGAATGGAATGTGGAATGCAATGGAATGGAATGGAACTTGGAATTGAATGGAATGAAATGGAAAGTTGAATGCAATGGAATGGAATGGAATGTGGAATTGAATGGATTTGAACAGGGAAAGGAAAGTGGAATGGAAAGTGGATTTGAATGTGGAACGGAATGGAATGGAATGTTAAATGGAAAGGAATGGAATGTGGAATAGAATGCAATGGAAAGGAATGTGTAACGGAATGTGCAATGGAATGTGGACTGGAATGCGGAATGGAATGGAATGGAAAGTGTAATGGAATGTGGGATGGGATGCATTGGAATGTGGAATGGAATCTGGAATGGAAAGTGGAATAGAATGTGGAATGGTAAGTGGAATGGAATGTGGAATGTAACTGAATGGAATGTGGAATGGAATGGAATGGAATGTGGAATGGAATGGAATGGAATGGAATGTGGAATAGAATGCAATGGAATGGAAAGTGGAATAGAATGCAATGAAATTGAATGGAATGCAGAATGGAATGGAACGGAATGTGGAATGCAATGTAATTTAATGGAATGTGAAATTAATTGGAATGTAATATGAATTTGAATGTAAAGGAATGTGGAATGGAAAGTAATGGAGAAAGGAATGGAATGGAATGTGGAATGGAATGAAACATGGAATGGAATGTGGAATGGAATATGCAATTTAATGGAATAGAATGTGGAATGGAATGGAATGGAATGTCGAATGTAACGGAATGGAATGGAATTTGCAATGTGATGTAACGGAATGTGGAATGGAATGGAATGGAATGTGGAACGCAATGGAATGGAGTGTGTATCAGAAAGGAACGTGGAATGAAATGGTGTGGAATGTGGATTGGAATGGAATGGAATATGTAATGGAAGGGAAAGCAATGGAATGGAAAGTGAAATGGAATGTTTAATGGAATGTGAAATGGAAGGTGGAATGGAAAGTGGAATGGAAGTCGTAATTAAATTTAATGTAATGTGGAATGGAAAGGAATGGATTGTGCAATGGAATGGAATGCAACTTGGAATGCAATGTGGAATGGAACGTGGAAAGAATAGCGCAATGGAATGTGGAATGGAATAGAGTGTAATGTGGCATGGAATGTGGAATGGAATGGAATGGAATTTGCAATAGAATGAGGAATGGAATGGAATGGAATGTCGTTGGATTGTGGAATGGAATGTGGAATGGTTTGTGGAATGAAATGTGGAATGCAATGTGTAATGGAACGGAATGGAATGTAGAATGGAATGTGGAATAGAATGTGGAATGGAACGTGGAATAGAACGTGGAATGGAATGGAATGGATCATAGAATATGTAATGGAAAGAATGGAATGTGGAATGAATTGTGGAATGGAACGGAATGAAATGTCGAATGGAATGTGGAGTGAAATGGAATGGAATGCGGAATGGAATGCAATGGCATGTGTAATGGAATGTTGAGTGCAATTTGGAATTTAATGTGGATTGGAATGGAATGCAATGGGGAATGGAATCTGGAATGTAATGTGGAATGGAAAGGAATGCACTGTCGAATGTAATGAGGAATGGAATGTGCTATGGAAAGTGGAAAGGAATGGAGTGGAATGCAGAATGGAACGTGGAATGTAATGAAATCCAACATGGAGTGGAAAGTGGAATGCATAGAGGAAGGGAACTTGGATTGGAATGAAATGTGGAATAGAATGGAATGGAAAGTGGAATGGAATGGGAGATGGAATGTGCAATGGAATGCTGAATGGATTGTGGAATGGAATGGAATGGTATAGAAGATAGAATGGAATGGAATGGTATGTGGAAAGGAACGTGGAAAGGAAAGTGGAATGGAAAGTGGAATGTAATGGAATGGAACGTGGAATGGAAAGTGAAATGGAATGGAATGGAACGTGCAATGGAATGTGGGAAGGAATGGAATGGAATGTGGAATGGAATGTGGAATGGAATGTGGAATGGAAAGTGTAATGGAATGTTGAATGGAAAGTGGAATGGAAAAGAATTGAATGGAATGTGGAATGGAATGTGAAATGGAATGTTGAATGGAAAGTGGAATGGAATGGAATGGAATGTGGAATGGAATGTAATGGAATATGAATTGGAATGTAGAATGGAATGTGGAACGCAACGTGGAATGGAACGTAGAACCAAAGGTCGAATGGAATGGAATGGAACGTGTAATGGAATGTGGAAAGGAATGAAATGGAATGTGCAATGGTAAGTGTAATGGAATGTGGAATGCAATGGAATGGAATGTGGAATGTAATGTAGAATGGATTGGAACGGGAAATGGAATAGAACGTGGAATGGAACGTCAAATGGAATGGCAGTGAACGTGTAATGGAATGTGGAATGGAATGGAATGGAATTTGGAATGGAATGTGCAATGGAATGTGGAATGTGGAATAGAATGTGGAATGGAATGGAATGAAATGTGAAATTGAATGTGGAATGTACTGGAATTGAAGGGGGAAAGGAATTTTGAGTGGAAGTATGAATGGAATGTGGAATGGAATGGAATGTGGAATGGAAAGGAATTGAATGTGGAATGAAATATTTAATGGAATGTGCAAAGGAATGGAATGGATTGTGGAATGGAATGGAATGGTATTGAATATGGTATGGATTGTGGTTTGGAATGGAATGGAATGGTATGGAATATGGAATGGAATGCAAGGGAATGTGTAATGGAACGTGAAAAGGAACGGGGAATGGAACGTGTAATGGAATATTGAATGGAAGGTGGAATGGAATGGAGTGGAATGTGGAATGCAATGTGGAATGGAATGGAATAGAAAGTGTAATGGAATGTGGGATGGAATTTAATGGAATGTGGAATGGAAGGTGGAATGGAAAGTGGAATAGAATTTGGAATGGTACTTGGAATGGACTGTGGAATCTAATTGAATGGAATGTGGAAAGTAATGGAATGGAATCTGCAATAGAATGGAATGGAATGGAAAGTGGAATAGAATGGAATGGAGTGGATTGGAATAGAATGTGGAATGGAATGGAATGGAAAGTGGAATATGATATAATGGAATGGAAGGTGAAATTGAATGAAATGGAATGTGGGATGGAATGGAATGGAATGGGGAATGGAATGGAATGGAATGTGGAACGGAACGCAAAGGAAAGTGGAATGTAATGTGGAATGGAATGTGCAATGTAATGGAATGGAATGTGGAATGGAATTGAATGGAATGTCAAATATAATGGAATGGAATGGAATCTGAAATGTAATGGAACGGAATAGGAATGGAATGGAATGGAATGTGGAACAGAATGGAATGTGGAATGGAATGGAATGGAATGTGAAATGGAATGTTTAATTTATAGAGAAATGGAAGGTGGATTGGAATGTGGAATGGAATGTGGAATGGAACGGAATGGAAAGAAGAGTGGAATGTTGAATGGAATGCGGAATGGAACGTGGAACGGAACGTGGAATGTAATGGAATGCAACATGGAATGGAATGTGGAAAGGAATGGAATGGAATGTGGAATGGAATGTGCAATGGAATCTGGAATGGAATGGAATGAAATGTCCAATAGAATGTGGAGTGGAATGGAATGGAAAGTAGAATGAAATGCAATGGAATGTATAATCGAATCTTGAGTGAAATGTGGAATGGAATGTGGATTGTAATGGAATGGAATGTGGAATGGAATGTGGAATGTATTGTGGAATGGAATGGAATGCACAGTCGTATGTAATGAGGAATGGAATGGGCAATGGAAAGTGGAATGGAATGGTATGGAAAGTTGAATGTAACGTGGAATGGAATGGAATGGAACGTGGACTGGAAAGTGGAATACATCATGGAAGCTTACGTGGAATGGAAAGAAAGGTGGAATGGAATGGAATGTGGAATGGAATGTGAAATGGAATGTGGAATGAAATTCTGAATGGATTGTGGAATGGAATGGAATGGTATAGAATATGGAAGGGAATGTAATGGAATGTGGAATGGAACGTGGAAAGGAAGGTGGAATGGAACATGGAATGTAAATGAAAGAAACGTGGAATAGAAGGTGGAATGGAATCAAATGGAAAGTGCAATGGAAAGGAATGGGATCTGGAATGGAAGTGAATGGAATGTGGAATGCAATGGAATAGTATGGAATGTGGAATGGAATAGAATGAAATGGAATGGAATACAACGTGGAATGGAATGGGATGGAATGTGGAATGGAATGGAATAGAATGTGGAATGGAATGAAATGGAACGTGCAATGGAATGTGGAAAGGAATAGAATGGAATGAGGAATGGAATGTGGAATGGAATGGAATGGAATGCAATGTGTAATGGAATGAAATGGAATGTGCAATGGAATGAGGAATGGAATTGAATGGAATGAGGAATGAAAAGTGGAATGAAATGGAAAGTGCAATGGAATGGAATGGAATGCAATGTGTTATGGAATGGAATTGAATGGAATGGAATTTGGAATGGAATGTGGAATGGAATGGAATGGATTGTGTAATGGAACGTGGAATGGAATGGAAAGGAATGTGCAATGGAATGGATTTGAGTGTGCAATGGAACTTGGAATGGAAAGTGGACTATACCGTGTATTGGAATGTGGAATGGAATGGAATGGAAGGGAATGTGGAATGGAAAGTGGAATGGAATGGAGTGGAATGAGAAATGGAATGTGGAATGGAATGGAATGTGGAATGGAATGGAAAGGAATGGAATGTATAATGGAATGGAATGGAATGTGGAATGCAATGTGGAATGGAAAGGAAATGAATGTGGAAAGGAATGTGGAATGGAATTGAATGGAATGTGGAATGGAATGGAATGGATCGTGGAATGGAACGTGGAATGGAATGGAACGAAATGTGGAATGGAATGTGGAATGGAATGTGGAATGGAATTGAATGGAATGTGTTAACGAATGAGAAACTGAATGGAATGGAATAAGGAATGGAAGGTGGAAGGGAATTGATTCGAATGTGGAATGGAATGTGGAATGGAATGGAATGAAATAGAATGTGGAATGGAATGGAAAGGAATGTGAAATTCAATGGAAAGGAACGGAATGTGGAATTGAATATAATGAAACGTAATGTGGAATGGAATGGAAATGATTGTGAAATGGAATATGTAATTGAGTGGGATGCAATGTGGAATGGAAAGAGGAATGGGATGGAATGGAATGTGGAATGGAATGTGGAATGGAATGAAAAATTGAATGCAATGCAATGTGTAATGGAATGTGTAACGGAATGTGCAATGGAATGGATTGGAATGTGGAACGGAATGTGGAATGCTGTGGAATGGAACTTGGAAAGAATTGTGGAATGGAATGGAATGGAATGGAATGTGGAATGGTATGGAATGGAATGTGCAATTCAATGGAATAGAATGTGGAATGGAATAGAATGGAAAGTGGAAAGGCATGTGGAATGGAATGTGGAACGGAATGTGGAATGGAATGGAATTGAAAGTTGAATGGAATAGAATGGAATGGAACGAAGAATGGAATGTGGAATGGAATGTGGAATGCAATGGAATGTTGAATACCGTGGAATGGAATGAAATGTGGATTGGAATGGAATGGAATTTGGAAATGAATGGAATTGAATGTGGAATGCAAAGGAATGGAACGTGGAATGGAATGTGGAATGGAATGTGGAACGTAATGTGGATTGGAATGATGAATGCAATGTTTAATGGAATGGAATGGAATGTGGAATGGAATGGAATAGAATGGAATGGGTAATGGAATGTGGAATGGAATGTGGAATGGAATGGAATGTGGAATGCAATGTAATGGAAAGTGGATGGAATGGATTGGAATGTGGAATCAAATGGAATGTGGAATGGAATGGAAAGTGGAATGGAATGAAATGGAATGCGCAATGGAATGTGGAATGGAATTGAACTGAATGAGGAATGGAATGTGGAATGGAATGGAATTTGGAATGGAAAGGAATGGAAGGCAATGTGTTATGGAATGGTGGTGAATGGAATGGAATTTGGAATGGAATGTGGAATGGAATGCAGTGGAAGGTGAAATGGAATGTGGAATGGAATGTGGAATGAAATGGAATGGAGTGTGGAATGAAACGGAATGGAGTTTGGAATGAAACGAGGAATGGAATGTGGACTAGAACGTGGAATGAAATGTACAATGGAATGGAATAGAAGCGAATGTGGAATGGAAAGTGAAATGGAATGGAGTGTAATGATAAATGGAATGTGGAATGGATTGGAAAGTGGAATGGATTGGAAGGGAATGGAATGTGGAATGGAATGAAATGGAATGGAATGGAATGTGGAATGGAATGGAATGGAAATTGAAATGGAAGGGAATGGAATGGAATGGAATAGAATGTGAAAAGGAATGGAATGGAATGGAATGGAATGGGCTGTGGAATGGAATGGAATGGAAAGTGGAATGGAAGGGAATGAAATGGAATGGAATAGAATGTGAAAAGGAATGGAATGGAATGGAATGGAATGGGCTGTGGAATGGAATGGAATGGAATGGAAAGTGGAATGGAAGGGAATGAAATGGGGTGTGGAATGGAATGAAATTTAACGTAGAATGGAATGCAATGGAATGGAATGGAACGTGGAATGGAATGTGGAATGGAACATGGAGTGGAATGTGGAATGAAAAGTGGAATGGAACGTAATGGTATGTGCTAAGGAACGTTGAATGGAATTGAATGGAATGTGGAATGGAATGGAATGGAATGTGGAATGGAATGTGGAAAGCAATGGAATGGAATGCGGAGTGGAATGTGGAATGGAACTTGGAATGGAACCTGGAATATAATATAACGTGGAATGGAATGGAATGGAATGGAATGTGGATTGGAATTGAATTTATGGAATGGAACGTGGAATGGAATGGAATGGAATGGAATGTGGATTGGAATTGAATTTATGGTATGGAACGTGGAATGCAATAGAATGGAATGGAATGTAGAATGGAATGTGTAATCGAATTGAATGGAATGCGGAATGGAATGTGGAATGCAATGGTTTGGAATGAGAAATACAATGTGTAATGGAAAGGAATGAAATGTGGAATGGAATGGAATGGAATGTGGAATTCAAAGGAACAGAATGGAATGTGGAATGGAATGGAATGGAATCGCATGTAATAGAATGTGGAATGGAGTGGAATGCAATGTGGAATGGAACATGGAATGGAATGTGATGGAATATCGAATGGAATGTCATTCAATGTGGAATGGAATGTGGAATAGAGAAGAATGGAATATGGAATAGAATGGAATATATTGTGGAAAGAAATAGAATGGAATGTGGAATGTAATGGAATGGAATTTGGAATTGAATGGAATGGTATGGAATGTGGAATGGAATGCACTGCAATACGGAATGAAAAGTGGAATGGAATGGAATGGAAAATGGAATGGAAAGTGTAATGGAAACTGCAAAGGAACGTGGAATGGAAGATGTAATGGAATGAGTAATGGAATGGAATGGAATGTGAAATGGAATGGAATGGAATGTGGAATGGAATGGAATGGAATGTGGAATTCAAAGAAACGGAATGGAAAGTGGAATGGAATGGACTGGAATGGAATGGAATGAAATGTGGGATGGCATGGAATGGAATGTGCAATTCAATATTGAATGGAATGGGAAGAAATTTGGAATGGAATGTGGCATAGAATGAAATGGAATGTGGAATGGAATGGAATGGGATGGAATGTGGAATGGAGTAGAATGCAATGTAATGGAAGGTGGAATGCAATGGAATGGAATGGTATGGAAGGTGGAATGGAAAGTGGAATGGAAAGGGATGAAACGTGGAATGGAATGGAATGGAATGGAATTTGGAATGGAAAGGAACTGAATGTGGAATGTAATGTAATGGAATGTGGAATGGAATGTGGAATGCAAACTGGAGTGGAATGGATTGGAATGCGGAACGGAAGGTGGAATGGAATGGATTAGAATGTAGAATGGAATGTGGAATGCAATGGAATGTGGAATGGAGTGGAATGGAATGTGGAATGGAATGTTTAATGGAATTTGATGGAATGTGGAATGGAATGTGGAATGGAATGGAATGAAACGTGGAATGGAATGTGGAATGGAATGGGCTGGAATGTGGAATTGAATGTGGAATGGAATGTGAAATAGAATTGAATGCAATGTGGAATGGAATGGAATGGAATGCGGAATGTAGTGTAATGGAATATGGAATTGAAAGGAAAGTAATGTGGAATGGAACAGAAAGGAATGTAGCATGAAATCGAATCGAAAGGAATGGAATATGGAATGGAATTTAATGTAATGTTGTAGGGAATGTGGAATGGAAAGTGGAATGGAATTGAACGGAATCTGGAATGGAATTTATAATAGAATGGAACAGAATGTGGAATGGAATGGAATGGAATCTGGAATGCAATGGAATAGAATGGCATGGAAGGTGGAATGGACTGGATTGGAATATGGAATGGAGTGGAATCGAATATGGAATGGAATGGAACGTTTAATGGAATGGAATGGAAAGGAATGGAAACAGGAATTGAATGGAATGTGGAATGGAATGTGGAATGGAATGTAGAATGGAATGTGGAAAGGAATGGAATGTGGAATGTAACGTGGAAAGGAATGTGGAATGAAATGAGAAATGGAAAGGAATGGAATGTGTAATGTTATGCGGAATGGAACGGATTGAAATGAGGAATGGAATGTGGAATGGAAAGGAATGGAATGGAATGTGGAAGGGTTTGTGGAATGCAATGTGGAATGGAATGAGAAATGGAATGTAATGGAATGTGGAAAGGTATGTGGAATGGAATGGATTGAAATGTGGAATGGAATGTGGAATGGAATGGAATGTAATGGAATGTGGAAGGGAATAGAATGTTGAATGGAATGTGGAATGAAATGGGATGGAATTTGCAGTGGAATATGGAAAGGTATGGAATGGAATGGAATGTGGAATGTAATGTAATGTAATGAAATGCGGAATGGAATGGAATGGAATGTGGAATGGAAAGGAATGGAATGTGGAATGGAATGTAGAAGTTATTGCAATGCAATGTGAATCGGAATGGAATGGAATGTGGAATGGAATGGAAAGGAAAGTGTAATGGAATGGAATGGAATGTGGAATGGAATGGAATATGGAACAGAATGGAACAGAAGGTAATGTGGAATGGAATGTGGAGAGGAACGTGGAATGGAATGAAATGGAATGTGGAATGGAACGTGGAATGAAATGGAAAGCAATGTGGAATGGAATGCGGAATGGAATGGAATGCAATGAGGAATGCAATGTGGTATGGATTTGAATGTGGAATGGAAGTTGTAATGGAATGGAATGGAATGTGAAATGGAATGTGGAATTGAATGGAATGGAATGTGGAATGGAATGTGGAAAGGAACGTGGAATGGAATGTTGAATGGAATGTCGAATGGAAAGGAATGGAAGGTGGAATGAAATGAGGAATAGAACTTGGAAAGGAATGTGGAATGAAATTTGGAATGGAATGGAATGGAATGTGGAAAAGAATGTGGAATGGAATGGTACGTAATGTGCAATTAAATGAAATCTAGTGTGGAATGGAATGTGGAATGCAATGGGATGGAATGTGGAGTGGAATGTGGAATGGAACGTGGAAGAGAATATAACGTGGAATGGAATGCAATGAAATGGAATGTGGAATGGTATTGAATGGAATGGAATGGAATGAGGAATGGAATGGAATGGAATGGAATGGAATGTGGAATCGAATGTGCAATGGAATGGAATGGAAAGTGGATTGGAATGTGGAATCGTATGTGGAATGCAATGAAATGGAAAATGGTGCGGAATGTGGAAAGGAAGGTGGAATAGAATGTAAAGAGGAATGGACTGGAATGTGGATTGTAATGTGGAACGGAGTGGAATGGAATGTGGAATTCAATGGAATGGAATGTGGAATTCAATGGAACGGAATAGGAGGTGGAATGGAATGGACTGGAATGGTATGGAATGGAATGTGGAAATTAATGGAATGCAATGTGGAATGGAATATGTAATGGAAAGGGATAAAATGTCGAATGGAATGTGGGATAGAACGGAAAGGAATGTGGAAAGAAATGTGTAAAGGAATGGAATGTAGAAAGCAATGGAATGGAATGTGGAAGGGAATGTGGAATGGAATGGAATGGAATGGAATGGAATGAGGAATGGATTGGAATGGATTGTGGAATGTAAGGGATTAGAACGGAATGTGGAATGGAATGTGAAATTGAAATGAATGGAATGTGGAATGTAATGGAATGCAATCTGGAATGGAATGCACTGGAATGTTGAATGGAATGGAATGTGAAATGGAATGGAGTTGAATGTGGAATGTGAAATGGAATGTGGAATTAAAACTGAAACATAATGCAGAATGGAAAGTGGAATGGAATGCGGAATGGAATATGAAATGGAATGTGGAATGGAATGTGAAATAGAATGTAGAATCGATTGTTGAATGGAATGAAATGGAACATGCAGTAGAATGGAATGGAAAGTGGAATGGAATGGAATGGAATGTGGGATTGACTGGAATGGAATGTGGAAAGGAATGGAATGGAATGTGGTATTGAATGGAATGGAATTCAGAATGGAATCGAATCGAATGGTTTGAAATGTGGAATGGAATGGAATGGAATGTGGAATGGAATGTGGAATGGAATGGAATAGAAAGTGGACTGCAACGTAGAATGCAACGTGGAATGGAAAGTTCAATGGAACGTGGAAGGGAACGTGGAATGTAATGTGTAATGCAATGGAATGGACTGTAGAATGGAAGGGAACGGAATGCGGAAAGGAATGTGGAATGGAACGTGGAATGGAAAGTGGAGTGGAATGGAATGGAGTGTGGAATGGAAGGAACTGGAATGCGGAATGGAATGTGGAATGGAATGGAATGGAATGTGGAATGGAATGCGGAATGGAACGTAATGCAGTGGAATGTGGAATGGAATTGAATGGAATGTGGAATTGACAGGAATGGAATTTGGAATTAAAAGTGAAGGAACAGGAATGCGGAATGGAATGTGGAATGGAATGGAATGGAATGTGGAATGGAACGCAATGCAGTGGAATGTGGAATGGAATTGAATGGAATGTGGAATTGACAGGAATGGAATGTGGAATGGAATGGAACGGATCATGGAAAGGAATGTGGAATTGAATATGGAATGGTGTGTGAAAAGGAATGTGGAATGGATTGTGGAATGGAATGAAATAGAAAGTCGAAGGGAATGGAATGTAATGAGGAATGGAATGGCATTGAACGTGGAATAGAACGTGGAACGGAATGCAATGGAAAGTGGAATGGAATGGACTGGAATGTGGAGAGGAATGGAATGGAATGTGGAACGGATTGGAATGGAATGTAAAATGCAATGTGGAATGGAATGTAATGGAATGGGATGTGCAATGGAATGGAATGGAATGGTATGGAATATGGAATGGAATGGAAGGGAATGTGGAGCGAAATGGAAGGGAAGGGAATGTGGAAAGGAAAGTGGAATGGAACGTGGAATGGAAAGTGCAATGGAACATGGAATGGAATGAGTAATGGGATGGAATGGAATGTTTAACGAAAGGGAATGGAATGCGGAATGGAATGTGGAATGGAATGTGGAATGGAAAGCGGAATGGAATAGAATGAACGTGAAATGGAATGGAATGGAACGTGTAATGGAATGGAATGGCATGTGTAAAGGAAGGGACTGGAATGCAGAATGTAATGTGCAATGGAATATGGAATGGAATGTGGAGTGCAATGTAATTGAACGTGGAATGGAATGAAATGCAATGTGGAATGGAATGGAATGGAGTGAAATGTGGAAAGAAATTGAATGGATCGTCGAATGGAATGAGGAATTGAATGTGTAATGGAATGTGAAATGGAATGTGGAATGTAATGTGGAATGGAATGTGGAATTAAATGGAATGTGTTATGCAATGCAATGGAATGTGGAATGGAAAGGTATGTGGAATGCAATGGAATGGAATGTGGAAGGAATGGAAAGGAATGTGGGATGGAATGGAATGTGGAATGGAATTGAAAGTTGAATGGAATGGAATGTGGAATGGAATGGAATGGAATGCAATGGAGTGTGAAATGGAATGTGCAATGGAAGGTGACATGGAATGTGGAATGGAATGTGGAATGGAATGTGGAATGGAATGAAATGGAAAGTGGAATGGGATGGAAAGTGAAAAGGAATGGAATGGTACGTGGAAGGGAACGTTGAATTGAGTGGAATGGAACGTTGAATTGAATGGAATGGAAAGTGGAGTGGAATGGAATGGTACCTGGAATGCAACACGGAATGCAACGAGGAATGGAATTGAATGGAATGTGGAATGGAACGGAATGGAATATGTAATGGAATGGTATGGAATGTGGAATGGAAAGGAATGGAAGGTAGAATGGGATGTGGAATGGAATGTGGAATGGAATGTGGAATGGATTGCAATGGAATGTAGCATGGAATATGCAATGGAATGGAATGGAATGTGCAATGGAATGTGGAATGGAATGTGGAATGCAATGTGGAATGGAATTGAATGCAATGTGGAATGCAAAGTGAAATGGAATGGAATGGAATGTGGAACGGAATGAAATGTGAAATGTTATGGAATGGAATGTGGAATGGAATGGAATGGAATGTGGAATTGAATGTGGAATTGAATGTGGAATTGAACGTGGTATGCAAAGGCAGGGAATGTAGAATGGAATGGAATGTAATGGAACGTGGACTGGAACGTGGAATGTAATGGAATGGATCGTTGAATGAAATGTGGAGTGGATTGGATCGTGGAATGGAACGCGGAATGGATTGGAATGGAAATTGGAACGGAATGTGGAATGGAATGCGGAAAGCAAAGTGGAGTGGCATATTGAATGGAATGGAATGGAATGTGGAATGTAAAGAATGAAACGTAGAATGGAACGTGGAATGGAAAGTGGAATGGAATGGAATGGAATGTGGAATGTAATGTGGAACGGAATTGAATGGAACGTGGAATGGAGTGGAATGGAATATGGAATGAAATGTGGAATGGAATGTGGAAAGTAGAATGGAATGTGGAATGGAACGTGGAAAGGAAAGTGGAAGGGAATGTGAAATGGAATGTGGAATGGAATGGAAAGGAATGTGGAATGAAATGTGGAAAGGAATGTGGAAAGAAATTTGGAATGGAACGGAAGGAAACGTGGAATGCAGTATGGAATGCAGTGTGAAATGGAAAGCGTAATGGAACGGAATGGAATGTGGAATGGTATGTGGAATGGAAGGGAATGGAATGTGGCATGGACTGTGGAATGTAATGTGGAATGGAATGGAATGGAAGGTGGAATGCAATGTAGAATGGAACATGAAATGTATTGGAATTCAATGTGGAATGGAACGTGAAATATATTGGAATTCAATGTGGAATGGAACGTGGAATGGAATGCGGAATGGAATGGAAAGTAATGGAATGGAATGTGGAATGGAACGTGTAATGGAATAGTGACAATAACGTGGAATTTAACGTGGAATGGAATGGAATGGAATGTGGAAAGGAATGGAATGGAATGTGGAAGGGAATGTGGAATGGAATGGAATGGAATGTGAAATGGAACGGAATGGAACGTCAAATGGAATGTGGAATAGAATGTGGAATGGAATGGGCTGCAATGTGGAATGAAATGTGGAATGGAATGCGGAATGAAACGTGGAGTGTAAAGGAATGGAATGTGGAGTAGAGTGTCTAATGAAATGTGGAACGTAACGGAATGGAATGTGGAATGGAAAGTGGAATGGAATGTGGAATGGAACGTAAAATGGAATGGAATGGAATGTGGAATGGAACGTGGAATGGAAAGTGCAAAGGTTTGGAATGTGGAAACGAATGGAGTGGAATGGAATGTTGAATGGAATGGAATGGAATGTGCAATGGAATGTGGAATGGAATAGAAAGGAATCTGCAATGGAATGTGAAAAAAAATGGAATGGAATGTGGAATGGAATGTGGAATGCAATGGAATGGAATGTGGATTGAAACGTGGAATGGAAAGTGGAATGGAACGTCAAATGGAGTGGAATGGAATGTGGAATGGAAGGGAATGGAATGTGGATTGGAATGTGGAATGGAATGTAATAGAATGTGGAATGGGAAGTGAAATACAATGTGGAATGGAATGTCGAATGGAATGTGAAATGGAAAGTCGAATGGAATGTGGAATGGAATGGAATGGAATGTGGAATGGAATGTGGAAGGGATTGGAATGGAGTGAGGAATGGAAGGTGGAATGGAATGAGGAATGGAACGTGGAATGGGTCGTGGAATGAAATGGAGTGGAATGTGGAATGGAACTTGGAATAGTGGGGAATAGAACACGAAATGGAACTTGGTATGGAATGTGGAATGGAACGTGGAATAGAATGTGGAAGGGAGTATGGAATGGAAAGTTTAATGGAATGGAATGGAACATGGACTGGAATGAGATGGAATGTGTAATGGAATGGAATGGAATGTACAAGGGAATGGAATGAAAAGTGGAATGGAATAGCATGGAACGTGGAATAGAATGTGGAAGGGAAGGTGGAATGGAATCAGGAATGTAATTGAATCGAATGTGGAATGGTATGGAATGGAAAGTGGAATAAAACGGAATGGAATGGAATGTGGAAAAGAATGGAATGGAATAGAAAGTAGAACAAAATGGAAAGGAATGGAATTGAATGCAGAATGGAATGGAATGAAATGTGGAATGCAATGTAGTGGAATTGAATGTGAAATTGAATGGAATGGTATATGGAAGAAACGGAACGGAATGTGGAATGGAATGGAATGCAATGTGGAATGGAATGGAAAGGAAAGTGGAACGGAATGCAGAATGGAATGTGGTATGAAATGGAATGGAATGTGGAATGAAATGGAATGGAATGTGGAATAGAATAGAATGGAATGCAATCAGGAATCGATGTGGAGTAAAATGGAATGGAATGTGGAATGGATTGGAATTTAATGTGAAATCGAATGGAATTGAATGGAATAGAATGTGAAAGGGAATTTGGAACGGAATGTGAAATGGAATGGAATGGAATGTGTAATGGAATGTGTAATGGAATAGAATGGAATGTGAAATGGAATGTGGAATACAATGTGGAATGGAATGGAATGGAATGTGGAATGGAACATGGAATGTAATGGAACGGAATGTGAAATGGAATCTCGAATGGAATGTGTTATGGAATGGATTGGAATGTGGAGTGGAATGTGTGAAGGAATGGAATGGAATGGGAATGGAAAGTGGAATGAAATAGAATGAAACACGTAATGGAATGTGGAATTGAATGGAATGGAATGAGGAATGGAACGTGGAATGGAATGGAGTGGAATGGAATGTGGAATGGATAGTGGAATGGCATGTGGAATGGAATGTGGTGTGTCACGTGGAATGGAAGGGAGTGCAATGTGGAATGGAATGTGGAATGGAATGTGAAATGGAAAATGGAATGGAATGCAATGTGGAATCGAACTTGGAATGAAATGGAATGGAGCATGGAATGGATCGTGGAAAGAAACGTGGTATGGAATGTGGAAAGGAAAATGGAATGGAATGGAATGGAATGTGGAATGGAAACCGGAATGGAATGGAATGGAAACCGGAATGGAATGGAATGGAACGTGGATTGGAATGTGGAAAAGAACGTGGAATGGAATGGAGTGGATTGTGCAATGGAATGTGGTATGGAATGGAATGGAATGTGGAATGGAATTTGGAAGGCAACGTGGAATTGAACGTGGAATGGAATGTCGAATGCAGCGTGGAATGGAATGTGGAACTGAATGTGGAACGGAATGGAATGGAATGTGGAATAGAATGTGGAATGGAAAGGAATGGAATCTGGAATGGAATGGAATGGAATGGAGTGGAATGCAAAGTGAAATGCAACGTGAAATGGAACGTGGAATAGAATGAGGAATGAAATGGAAATGAATGTGGAATAGAAGGTAATGGAATGTGGAATTGAATGTGGAATGGAATGCAAAGGAATGTGAAATTGAACGGAAAGGATGTGGAATTGAAGGTGGAATGGAATGGAATGGAATGGAACAGAATGTGGAATGTTATGGGAAGAAACGTGGAAAGGAACGTGGAATTAAATGGAATGGAACGGGGAACGCAAAGTAGAAAGAACGTTGAAGGGAATGGAACGAAACGTGGAATGGAACCTGGAATGAAAGGTGGAATGTAAGGTGGAAAGGAACGTGGAATGGAATGTAATCGAATGTGGAATGGAATGGAATGCAATGTGCAATAGAATAGAATGGAAAGGAATGTTGAATATAATTTGGAAGGGAATGGAAAGGAATCCAGGATGGAGTGGAATGGAATGGAACGGAATGGAATGCAATGGAACGTGGAATGGAAAGAGGAATGCAACGTGGAATGGAATGTGGAATGGAAAGGAATCGAATGTGTAATGGAAGCGAATGGAATGTGGAATAGAATGTGTAATGGAATGGAATGGAATGGAATGGAATTTGGAATGGAATGTGTTGGAATGTGGAATGGAATGGAATGCTATGGAAAGTGGAAAGGAATGGAATGGAATATAATGAAATTTGGAACATAATGGAATGGAAAGTGGAATGGAATGGAATTGAATGTGTAATGGAATGGAATGAAATGGAATGCGGAATGGTGTGGAAAGGAATGCAGAACGATATGGAATTGAATGTGGATTGGAATGGAATGCAATGGATTGGAATGTGTAATTGAAAGATATGGAAAGTGGAATGGAATGTAATCAAATGTGGAATGGAATGGAATGGAATGGAATGGAATGGAATGGAAGGTGGAATGGATGTGAATTGGAATGTGGGATGGAAAGTGGAATGGAATGAAATGGAACATGGAATGGAATTGAATGGAAAGTGGAATGGAATGGAATGGAATCTGGAATGGAATGTGGAATTGAAGGTGGAATGAAACGTTGATTGGAATGTTGGATGGAATGGAATGTTAAATGGAATGGAATGGAACGTGGAAAGGAATGGAATAGAATGGAATATGGAATGTAACGTGGAAGGGAAAGAAACGGAAGGAGAAATGGAACATGGAATGGAACCACTAATGCAACGTAGAATGGAACGTGGAAATTAATGGAATGGAACGTCAAATGGAAGGTAGAATTGAACGTTGAATGGAATGGAAAGGAATGTGGAATGGAATGTGGAATATAATGGAAATAAACGTGGAATGGAATGGGATGGAATGTGGTAAGGAAAGTGGAAAGGAATGAAATGGAATGTGGAATGGAATGTGCTATCGGATGTGGAATGGAATTTAATGGAATGTGCAATGAAATGTGGAATGGAATGGAATGGAATATGAAAGGGAATGTGGAATGAAATATGGAATGAAATAGAATGGAATGTGGAATGGAAGGTGGAATGGAATGTGGAATGGAATGTGGATTGTAATGGAATGCTACGTTGAAACGAATGGAATGGAATGTGGTATGCAATGGGGAAAGGAATGGATTGGAATGTGGAATGGAATACGGTATGGGATGTGGAATGAAATGGAATTGGAATGTAGAATGTAATGTGGAAAGGAATGGAATGGAATATGAACGGGAATGTGGAAAGCAAAGTGGAATGGAATGTGAAATGAAATCGAATGGAATGTGGAAGGGAATGTGGAACTGAATGGAATGGAATGTGGAAGGCAATTAAATGGAATGTGGAATGGAATGTGGAATAGAATGTGGAATGGAATGGAATGGAATGTGGAATGGAATGTGGAATGGAACCTGGAATGGAACGTGGAATGGAATGGAATGAAATGTAACGTGGAAAAGAAAGTGAAATGGAACATGGAATGGAATGTGGAATGTAAAGTGGAATGGAATGTGCAATGGAACATGGATTGGAATATAGAATGGAATGTGGAATGCAATGTGGAATGGAACGTGGAATGGAATGTGGAATGGAATGGGGAATGCAATGGAATGGAATTTGGAATGGAATGTGGAATGGAACGTGTTATGGAATGGAATGGAATGTGGAATGGAAAGTGGAAAGGAATGTGGAATGGAACGGAATGTAATGTGGAATGGAATGCGGAATGGAAGGTGGAATGGAATGTAATGGAATTGAAGAGAATGGAATGGAATGGAATTGAATGGAATGGAATGTGGAATGGAATGTGGAATGGAACGTGGAATGGAATGGAATGGAATGTGGAAAGGGATGGAATGGAATGTGGAATGGAACTAGGGGTGGAATGGAATGGAACATGGAATGGAACATGGAATGGAACGTGGAATGGAATGTGCAATGGAATGTGGAATGGAACGTGGAATGGAAAGGAATGGAAAGTGTGGTGTAACGTGGAATGGAATGGAATAGATCGTGAAATAGAATGTGGAATGGAAAGTGGAAGGGAACGTTAAATGGAACTTTGAATATACTGGATTGGAATGTGGAATGGAATGTGGAGTGTAAAGCAAGGCAATGTGGTACGGAAAGTGGAGTGGAATGGAATGGAATTTGGAATGCAATGTGAAATTGAATGGAATGGAATGTGGAATGGAACGGAATGGAATGTGTAATGTAATGCAAGGCAATGTGGAATGGAAATTGAAACGGAATGGAATGGAATTTGGAATGGAATGTGAAATTGAAAGGAATGGAATGTGGAATGGAATGTAATGGAATGTGGAATGGAACAGAAAGGAATGTGGATTGGAATGTGGAATAGAAAGTTTAATGGAATGGAATGGAGTGTGCAACAGAAAGTGGAATGGAATGAAGAGGAATATGGAAAGGAATTTCGAATGGAAATTGGAATGGATCGTGGAATGGAATGTGGAATGCAACCTGGAATGAAATGTGTAATGGAATGTGGAATGGAATGGAAAGGAATGTGGAATAGAATGAAATTGAATGAGGGATGGAATGTGGAATAGAATGTGGAATGGCAGAGAATGGAACGGAGAGGACTGTGGAAAGGAATGTGGACTGGAATGTGGAATGGAACGTGGAATGTAATGGAATGTGGAATAGAATGGAATGGAATGTGGAATGGAATGTAGTGGGTTGTGGAATACAATGTGGAATGGAATTTAATGGAATGTGGAATGGAATTAGGAATGGAATGTGGAAAGGAATGTGGAATGGAATGGAATGGAATGTGGAATGAAATGTGGTATTGAATGTGGAATGGAACATGGAATGAAATGCGGAATGGAGTGTGGAATGGAACGTGGAATGAAATGGAACGAAATGTGGAATGGAATGTGGAAAGGAACGTGGAATTGAATATGGAATGGAACGTGGAATGGAATGGAATAGAATGTGGAATGGAATGGAATGGAACGTGGAATCGAATATGTAATGGAAAGTGGAATGGAATGTGGAATGAAACTTGGAATGGAATGTAAAACAGATTGTGTAATGGAAAGTGGAATGGAATGGAATGGAAGGTGGAATGGAACGTGGAATGTAATGGAAGGGAACATCGAATGGAAAGTGGAAGGGAATGGAATGGAATGTGGAATGGAACATGGAATGGAATGGAATGCAACGTGGAATGGAACATGGAATGGAACACGGAATGGAATGGAAAGGAATGGGAATGCAATGTGGAATGCAAATTGGAATGGAATGTGGAATGGAATGGAATGGAATGGAATGTGGAATGAAATGTGGAATTGAATGTGGAACGGAACGTGGAATGGAACGTGGAATGGAAGGTGGAATGAAATGGAACGGAATGTAGAATGTAATGTGAAATGGAATGGAATGGAGTGTGGAATGGAATTTGGAATGGAATGGAAGTTGAAATCGAATGTGGAAAGGAATGGAATGGAGAGGTCAGATGGAATGAAATGGAATGTTGAATGAAATGTGGACTACAATGAAATGCAATGTGGAAAGGATTGGAATGGAATGCGGAATGGAATGGGGAATGCAATGGAATGGAATTTGGAATGGAATGTGGAATGGAATGTGTAATGGAATGGGGAATGCAATGGAATGGAATTTGGAATGGAATGTGGAATGGAACATGAAATGGAATGTGGAATGGAATGTGCAATGGAATGTGGAATGGAATGGAATGGAATGTGGAATGGAAAGTGGAAAGGAATGTGGAATGGAACGGAATGTAATGTGGAATGGAATGTGGAATGGAATGATTAATGGAATGTGGAATGGAATGGAATGGAATTGAATGGAATGGATTGTGGAATGGAATGTGGAATGGAATGTGGAATGGAACGTGGAATGTAATGGAATGGAACGTGGAAAGTGATGGAATGGAATGTGGAATGGAACTTGGAGTGGAATGGAATGGAACGTGGAATGGAACATGGAATGGAACGTGGAATGGAATGTGCAATGGAATTTGTAATGGAACGTGAAATGGAAAGGAATGTAAAGTGGGGGTGGAATGTGGAATGGAATGGAATGGAACGTGAAATAGAATGTGGAATAGACTGTGGAATGGAACGTGAAATGGATATTTGAATGGATTGGATTGGAAAGTGGAATGGAATGTGGAATGTAATGCAAGGCAATGTGGAAAGGAAAGATATGGAATTTGGAATGCAATGTGAAATTGAATGGAATGGAATATGGAATGGATTGTGGAATGGAATGTAATGGAATGTGGAATGGAACGGAGTGGAATGCGGAATGGAATGCAAGGCAATGTGGAATGTAAAGTGGAATGGAATGGAATGGAATTTGGAATGGAATGTGAAATTCAAAGGAATGGAATGTGGAAAGGAATGTGGAATGGAATGTAATGGAATGTGGAATGGAATGGAATGGAATGTGGAATTGAATGTGGAACAGAAAGTTTAATGGAATGGAATGTGGAACAGAAAGTTTAATGGAACGGAATGGAATCTGCGACGGAATGTGGAATGGAATGGTGTAGAAAGTAGGATGGAATTTTAAATGGAAATTGGAATGGAATGTGGAATGCAACATGGAAAGAAACGTGGAATGGAATGTGGAATGGAATGGAGTGGAATGTGGAATGGAACGTGGAATGTAATGGAATGGACCTTGGAATGGAAAGTGGAATGGAACATGAAATGGAATGTGGCATGGAACGTGGAATGGCATGGGCAATGGAATGTGGAATGGAACTTGGATTGTAACGGAATGGAAAGTGGAATGGAATGTGGAATGGAATGGAATGGAATGTGGAATGGAACGTGGAATGGAATGTGTAATGGAATGTCGAATATAATGGTATGTGGAATGGAATGGAATGGAAAGCAATAAATGAATGGAATGGAATGCGGAATTAAATGGAAAGGAATGTGTAATGGAATGGAATATGGAATGGAATGGCATGGAATGGAATGTGGAATGGAATGGAATAGAATAAAGTGGAATGGAATGTGGAATGGAATGGAATGTGGAATGGAATAAAATGTGGAATGGAATGAAATGGAATGGAATGTGGAATGGATTTGAATGGAATGCGGAAAAGAATGGAATGGAATGGAGTGGAAGGTGAAATGGAATAAAATGGAAAGTGGAATGCAATAGAATGTGGAATGGAATGGAATGGAATGGAATGGGGAACGTTATTGAATGGAGCATGGAATGGAGTAGAATGGAAATTGGAATGCAATGGGAAGGAATGTGGAATGGAATGGAATGGAATGTCCAATGGAATGTGGAATAGAATGGAATAGAAGGTGGAACGGAATGTGGAATGGAATGGAAAGGAATGTGAAATGGAAACAAATGGAATGTGGAATTGAATGTGGAATGGAATGTGCAATGGAATGTGGAATGGAATGTGGAATGGAATTTGCAGTGGAATGTGGAATGAAATGTGGAATGGAATGTGGAATGGAAAGTGGAATGGAATGGAATGGAATGTAGATTGGAACGTGGAATGGAACGTGGAATGGAACATGGAATGGAACATGCAATGGAAAGTGGAATGGGATGTGCAATGGAATGTGGAATGGAAAGTGGAATGGAAAGAAATGTAACGTGGAATGGAATGTGAATGAAATGTAATGGAAAGTGGAATGGAACGTGTAAGAGAACACGGAAAGGAATGTGGAATGGAACGTAGAATGGAATGTGGAATGTAATGTGGAAGGGAAAGTGTCATGGAATGGAATGGTATGGAATGGAATGTGCAATGGAAAGTGCAATGGTTCCTGTAATGGAACGTGGAATGGATTGTGGAATGGAACTGGAAGGGAATGTGGAATGTGGAATGGAATATGGAATGGAACGTGAAATTGAATGGATTGGAATGTTGAATGGAACGTGGAATGGAATTGAATAGAATGTGGAATGGAATGGAATGGAATATGGAATGGAATGGAATGTAATGTGGAATGGAAAGGCATGGAACGTGGAATGGGACGTGGAATGGAACATGGAATTCAACGTGGAATGGAATGTCGAATCGAATGGAATGGAATGTGAAATGGAATGGAAAGGAATGTGCAATGGAAAGGAATGGAATGTGGAATTGAACGTGGAATGGAAAATGGAATGGAATGGAATGGAACGTGGAATGGAATGTGGAATGGAATGGAATGGTACGTGGAATTGAATGGAATGGAACGTGGAATGGAATGTGGAATGGAATGGAATGCAACATGAAATTTAATGGAATGGAACGTGGAATGGAATGTGGAATGGAATGGAACTTGGAATGCAACGTGGAAAGGAAAGTGGCATGGATCGAGGATGGGATAGTGGAATGGAACGGAAAGGAATGTGGAATGGAATGGAATGGAATGGAATGTGGAATGGAAAAGAATGCAACCTGGAATGGGATATGGAATGCGTCATGGAATGGAAAGGAATGCAAACTGGAATGGGATGTGGAATGGAACATGGAATGCGACGTGGAATGGAAAGTGGAATGGAATGTGGAATGGAATGGAATAGAATGGAATGGAATGTGGAATGCAATGGAATGAAAGGTGGAATGGAATGGAATGGATTGGAATAGAATGTGGAATGGAATGGAATGGATTGGAAAGTGAAATATAATGTGGAACGGAATGTGAAATGGAATGTGGAATGGAATGTGGAACGGAATGAATTAGAACGTGGAATGGAATGGAGTGGAACGAGGAAAGGAATGGAATGGAACATGGAATGGGATGTGGAATGGAGCAAAGAATGCAACGTGGAATGGAATGTGGTATGAAAAGTGGAATGGAACGTGGATTGGAGCATGGAATTGAACGTGGAATGGAATGTGGTATGAAACGTGGAATGGGATGGAATGGAATGTGGAATGGAATGGGAAATGAATACAATGGAATGAGAACGGAATGTGCAATGGAATGGAATGGAATGTGGAATGGAATGTGGAATGGAATGTGGAATGCAACGGAATAGAATGAGGAATGCGGTGTTGAATGGAATGTGGAACGGAACGTGGAATGGAATGTGGAATGGTATGTGTAGTTGAATGGAATGCAATGTGGAATAGAATGGAATGGAATGTGGAATGCAATGGAATGGAATGTGGAATAGAATAGAATGGAAGAGAATGTGCAAGGGAATGCGGAATGAAATGTGGAATGCAATAGAATTGAATGAGGAATGGAATTGAACTTGGAATGGATTGGAATGGGATGTGGATTGTAATGCAATAGCATGGAATGTGGAATGGAATGGAATGGAATGGAATGGAATGGAATGGAAAGTGGAATGGAATATAATGGAATGTGGAATGGAATGGAATGGAATATGTAATGGAATGGTATGTGGAATTGAATGGAAAGGAATGGAACATTGAATGCAATGGAAGGGAATGCAATGTGGAATTGAATGCAATTTAACGGGGAAAGCAATGTGGAATGGAAAGTGGAATGGAATGTGGAATGGAATGAAATGAAATGTGGAATGGAATGGAATAGAATTTGGTATAGAATGGAATGGAATGGAATATGCAATGGAATGTGGAATGGAATGTGGAAAGGAATGGAATGGAACGTGGAATGGAATTGAAATTGGAATGGAATGGAATGGAATGTGGATTGGAATAGAATGGAATGGAATGTGGAATGCAATGGAATGGAATGGAAAGTGAAATGGAATTTGGAATGGAATGAGGAGTGGAATGAATTGCACTGTGGAATGGAATGGAACGTTAAATGGAATGGAATGGAATTGAAAGTGAAATGGAATTTGCAATGGAATGTGGAATGGAATGAAATGGAATGTGGAATGGAATAGAATGGAATGCAAAATGGAAAGTAGAATGCAATGGAACATGGAATGGAATGTGGAAAGCAATATGTAATGGAATGTGGAATGGAATGTGAAATGGAATGTGGAATGGAATATGGAATGAAGTGGAGTATGGAATGCGGAATGAAGCGGAATGGAATGTGGAATGGAATGGAAAGGAATGTGAAATTGAAAGAAATGGAATGTGGAATTGAATGTGAAATGGAATGGAATGGAATTGAATGTGAAATGGAATGGAATGGAATGTGGAATGGAATGTGCAAAGGAATGGGATGTAGTGGAATGTGGAATGGAATGGGTTGCAATGTGGAATGGAATGTGGAACGGAATGGAATGGAATGGAATGGAGAGTGGAATGGAATGTATTGGAACGTATACTGGAATGGGAATGGAATGGAGAGTGGAATGGAATGTATTGGAACGTATACTGGAATGGGAATGGAATGGAAGGCAATGTGGAATGGAATGGAAAGGAATGTGGAATGGAATGGAATGAAATGTGGAATGGAATTGAATGGAACGTGGAATTGAATGGCATTGAATGCAATGGAACGTGGAATTGAATGGAATTGAACGGGGAGTCGAATGTGTAATGGAATATGGAATGGAATGGAATGGAATGTGGAATAGAATAGAATGGAAGTGAATGTTCAACGGAATGTGGAATGGAATGTGGAATGTAATGGAATGGAATGTGGAATGGAATTGAACTTGGATTGGAATGGAATGGAATGTGGTTTGGAATGGAATGGAATGCAATATGGATTGGAATGGAATGGAAAGGAATGTGGAATGGAATGGAATGGAAAGTGAAACGGAATTTGGAATGGAATGTGCAATGGAATGATACGGAATGTGGAATGGAGTAAAATGGAATGTGGAGTGGAAAGTGGAATGGAGTGGAACATGGAATGGAATGTGGAATTGAATGTGGAATGGAAAGTGGAATAGAATATGGAATGAAATGTACTATGGAATGTGGAATGGAACGGAATGGAATGTGGAATGTAATGTGGAATGGAATGGGGAATGAAACGTGGAATGGAACGTGGAAAGGAAGGGAATGGAACGTGGAATGAAATGTGGAATGGAATGGAATAGAATGTGGAACGGAATCTGCAATGGAATGGAAAGGAATGTGGAATGGAAGGTGGAGATGAATGGAAAGGAATGTGGAATGGAATGCAATGGAAGGTGCAAAGGAATGTGGAATGGAATGCAATGGAATGTGCAATGGAATGTGGAATGGAATGGAACGGAATGTGGAGTGGAATGAGGAATGGAATGGAATGGAATGTGGAATGGAAAGGACTGTAATGTGGAACGGAATGTGGAATGGAATGTGGAATGGAATGGAATGGAAAGTGGAATGGAATGTGCAATGGAATGGATTGCAAAGTGGAATGGAATGGAATGGAATGTGGAATATGATGAAATGGAATGAAATGGAATGTGAATATAATAGAACGGAATGTGGAATGCAATGGAATGGAATGATATGAGGAATGGAATGGAATGTGGAAAAGAATGTGGAATTGAATGTGGAATGGAAAGCGGAATGGAATGGAATGTGAAATAAAGCAGAATGGGATTGAATGAAATGCGGAATGGAATGCAATAGAATGTGGAATGCAATGGAATGGAGTGAAATGTGGAATTGAATGGAATTGAAAGTGGAATGGAATAGAATGGAATGTGGAAGGAATGGAATGGAACGTGCAATGGAATGTGGAATGGAATGAGGAATGGCATGTGGAATGAAATGTGGAATGAAATGGAATGGAATGTTGACTGTAATTGAATGGAATATGGAGTAGAATGGGATGGAATGGAATGTGGAATGGAATGGAATGGAATGTAGAATGGAATGCAAAGGAATATGGAATGGAATGGAATGGAAGGTGGAATAGAATGTGGAATGGAATGGAATGCAACGTGAAATGCAATGTGGAATGGAATGTGGAATGGATAGTGGAATGGAACGTGGAATGGAATGGAAAGGAACGTGGAATAGATTGGAATGGAACTTGGAATGTAATATGGAATGGAATGCGGAATGTGAAGTGGAACGGAATGGAATGCAACTTGGAAAGGAATGTGGGAGAATGCGGAATGGAATGGATTGGAATGTGAAACGGAATGAATTGGAAAGTGGAATGGAATGGAATGGAATGTGGAATGGAATGTGGAATGCTATGTGGAATGGATCGTTTAAAGGAATGGAATGGAATGTGGAATAGAATGGACTGGAATGAAATGTGGAATGGATCATGGAATGGAAAGGAAAGTGTAATGGTATGGAACGGAAAGGAAAGCAAAATGAAATAGAATGTGGAACGGAATGTGAAATGGAAAGTGGAATGGAATGTGGAACCGAATGAAATGGAACGTGGAAGGCAATGGAATGGAATGTAGAATGGAATATGAAATACAACAGAATGTAATGAAGAATGGAATGTGGAATGGAATGTGGAAGGCAAAGTGGAATGGAATGGAATGGAATGTGGAATGGAACATGGAAGGAAATCGAATGGAACATGGGATGGAAAGTGGAATGGAATGTGGAATGTGATGTGGAATGCAGTGTTGAATGGAATGGAATGGAACAGGGAATGGAACATGGAATGTAACGGAATGGAACTTGGAATGAAATGTGGAATGGAACGTGGAATGGAAAGTTGAATGGAACGTGGATTTGAATAGGGAACGGAATGTGGAATAGAAAGTGGAAAGGAATGTGAAATGGAATGTTGAATGGAAAAGAATGGAATGTGGAAAGTAATGGAATGGAATGGGGAATGGAATGGAATGGAAGTGGACCGGAATGTTATGCAATGGAATGGAATGTGGAACGGAAGTTGGAATGGAACGTGGAATGGAGTGGAAAGGAAAGTCGAATGGAACGTGGAATGGAAGGTGGAATGAAACGTGGAAAGGAATGGAATAGAAGGTGGAAAGGAATGTGGAATGGAATGTGGAATGGAATGTGGAATGGAATGGAGTGGAATGTGGAAAGGAATGTAATCGAAGGTGGAATGGAATGCGGAAGGGAATGGATTGGAATGTGGAATGGAATTTGGAAAGCAATGAAATGGAATGTGGAAGGGAATGTGGAATCGAATGTGGAATGGAATGTGGAATGGAATGGAATGGAATGTGGAAAGGAATGTGTAATGTAATGGAATGGAATGTGGAAGGGAATGTGGAATGTTATGTGGAATGGAATGTGGAATAGAATGGAATGGAATGTGAAAGGGAATGTGGAATGGAATGCAGAAAGTAATGTGGAAAGCATTGGAAAGGATTGTGGAATGGAATGTCGAATGGAATGTCGAATGGAATGGAATGGAATGTGGAATGGAATCTGGAATGGAATGGAATGGACTGAGGAAGGGAATGTGGAATGGAATGTGGAATGTAATGTGGAATAGAATGCAATGGAAAGTGGAATGGGATGTGGAATGGAATGGAATGGAATGTCTAATGGAATGTGGAAAGGAATGGAATGGAATGTGGAATGCAATATGCAATAGAATGCGGAATTGAATGGAATGGAATTTTGAATTGAGTGTGGAATGGAGTGGAATGGAAAGTGGAAGGGAATATGGAATGGGATGTGTAATGGGATGTGGAGTGGAATGGAATGTGGAATGTAACGTGGAACTGAATGTGGTATGGAATGGAATTTAATGTGGAATGGAATGTGGAATGGAATGGAATGGAATGTGGACTGTTATGTGGAAAAGAATGTGTAATGGTATGTTCAATGGAAAGTGCTATGGAACAGAATGGAAAGAGGAATGAAATTTGGAATGGAATGTGGGATGTGTCGTGGAACGGAATGGAATGTGGGATGTGTCGTGGAATGGAATGGAATGTGGAATGGAACGTGGAATGGAATGGAATGAAAAGTGCAATGGAAAGGGCAATGGAATGGAGTGGAGTGGAATGGAGTGTAAAGGAATGGAATGGAGTGGAACGTAATGGAATAGAGTGGAGTGGAGTAGAAAGGACTGGAAGTAGTGGAATGTAATGTAGTGGAATTAAATGTAATGGATTTGAATGGAATGGAATGGCAAGGAATAGAGTGGAGTGGAGTGGGATGTAGTGGGATGGAGTGGAATGGATTGGAATGGAATGGAGTGGAGTGGCATGGAATGGAGTGGAGTGGAATTGATTGGAATGGAATGGAGTAGAGTGCAGTGGAAATGAATGGAATGGAGTGCAGTGGAATGGAGTGGACTGCAATGCAGTGGAATGAAGTGGATTGGAGTTGAAGAGACTGGAGTGCAATGTAGTGGAAAGGAATGGAGTAGAGTAAAATGGAATGGAGAGGTGTGGAAGGGAATGGAGTGGAGTGGAATGGAATGGAATGGATTGAATTTGAATGGAGTGGAGCGGAATGGAGTAGAGTACAATGGAATGGAACGGAGTGGAATGGAATGAAATAGGGTGGAATTCAATTGAATGTAGTGCAGTGGAATAGAGAGGAATGGAATGGACTGGAGTGGAATGGAGTGGAAGGAAATGGAATGGAATGGAGTGCAGTGGAATGGAATGGAGAGGAATGGAGTGAAGTCGAGTGGATGGAGGGGATTGCAGTGGAATGGAATGGAATGGAATGGAGAACAATGAAACGGAACAGAGTGGAGTGGAATGGAATGTAATGCAGTGGATTGGACTGGAGTGGAATGGAGTGGAATGAAATGTAATGGAATTTAGTTGAATGGAATGGAGTGGAATGGAACGGAATTGAATGGAATGGAGTGGATTGGAATGGAATGGAGTGATGTGGAGTGCAGTGGACTGGAATGCAGTGGAATGAAGAGGATTGGAATTGAATGGAGTGGAGTGGAATGGAATGGAGTTGAGTGGAATGGAATGGATTGGAGCAGAGTGGAATGGAGTGGAGTGGAATGGCGTGGAAAGGAATGCAATGGAACAGAATGGAACGGATTGTAGTGGATAGAGTGGAGAGAAATGGCATGGAATGCAATGCATTGGAACGGAATACACTGGAGTCGAGTGGAGTGGAATGGAGTGGAATGGATTCGAATGGAGTGAAGTGAATTGGAACGGAATGGAATGGAATGGAATGGAATGGAATGAATCGGAGTGGATTGGAATGGAGTGAAGTAGAATGGAGTGGAGTGGAGTGGAATGGAATGGAATGGTGTGGAGTGAAGCGGAATGTAGTGGAATGGAGTGCATTACAGTGGAATGGAGTGGAGTGGAGTGGAGTGGAATTGAGTGGAGTGGAGTGGAATGGAGTAAAGTGGACAGGAATGGAGTTGAGTGGAATGGAATGGAGTGGAATATAATTGAATGTAATGGATTCGAGTGGAGTGGAGTGGAATGCAGTGGAGTGAAGTGGACTGGAGTGGAGGGCAATTGAATGTAATGGAATGGAGTGTAGTGGAGGGGACTGGAATCAAGTGGAATGGAGTGGAATATCGTGGAGTGGAGTGTAGTTGAATGGAACGGAATGGAATTGATTAGAGACGAATGGAATGGAGTGAAGAAGAGTGGACTGGAGTTTAGTGTGGTGGAGTGGAATGAAGGGCAGTGGAGTGCAATGAAATTCAATGCAAAGGAGCGGTGTAGAGTATAATGTAGTGGAGTGGAATGGAACGAAGTGGGTTGGATTGGAATGGAATGGTGTGGAGCAGAATGGTGTGGATTGGAGTGGAGTGGAGTGAAATGGAATAGAGTGGAGTGGAATGGATTTGAAGGGAATAGAGTGGAGTGGAGTGCAATGGAATGGAATGGAAGAGAGATGAGTGGAGTGGACTGGAACGGAGTGGAATGGAATGGAATCGGATGGAATGAATTAGAGAGGACCAGAATGGAACGATGTAGAGTGGAATGGAGTGGAGGGGAATGGAGTGGAATGCAGTGGAATGAAATGGAGTAGAGTGAAAAGGAATGCATTGTAATGGAATGGTATGAAATGGAATGGAATGGAAAGGAATGGAATGGAATGGAATTTAAAGGAGTGAAGGGGAATGGAGTGCAAAGCAATTTAGTGGACTAAACTGCAGTGGAATGGAATAGAATTGAATGAAATGGAGTAGAGTGGAACGAAGTGGATTGGGGTGGAATGGAGTGGAGTGACGTGGAAATGAGTGCAGTGTAGTGGAATGGAATGGAGTGGAGTCGAGTGGAAAGAAATGGAATTGAGGTGAATGGAATGGAAAGAAATGGATTGGAATGGAACACAGTCGAGTGTAATGGAACGTAATGGAATGGAGTGCAGTGGAGTGCAGCGGAATGGATTGGAATGGAGTGGAGTGGAATGGGGTGGATTGGAATTGATTGCAATTGAGTGGAGTGTAGTACCGTGGAGTGGAGTGTTGTGTAATCGAATGGAATGGAATGGAGAGGAATGGAATACAATGGATTGCAATGGAATGGAATGGAATAGAGTGGAGTGGAATGGAGTGGAATGGAATGAAATGGAATGGAAAGGAATGGAATGGAGTGGAATGGAGTGGTATCGATTGGAATGGAGTGGAATGGAGTGGCATGTAATGGAGAGGAGTAGAATTGACTGGAGTGGAATGGAGTACAGTGCAGTGGAAATGAATGGAATGGAGTGGAGTGGAGTGGAGTGGACTGAATGCAGTGGAATGAATTGGATTGGAGTGGAATGGAATGGAGTGCAATGGAGTAGAATGGAATGGAATGGAGTGGAGTGAAATGTAATGGAGTGGAGTGGAATGGAGCAGAGCAGAATTGAGTAGAGTGAATTGGAATGGAATGGAGTGGAATGGAATGGAATGGGATGGAATAGATTTGGGTGGATTGGAGTGGAATGGAGTGGAGTGGAATGGATTGGATTTGAGTGGAGCGGAGTGCAATGGAATGAAATGGAATGCAGCGGAGAGGAGTGGATGGAGTGAAGTGCAGTGGAATGGAATGGAATGGAATGGAGTGCAGTGGAATACAATTGAGAGGAATGGATTGAAGTGGAGCGCATGGAGTGAATTCCAGTGGAATGGAATGGAATGGAATGGAGTGCAGTGAAATGGAATGGAGTGCAGTGGAATGGATTGTAGTGTAGTGAAGTGCAGTGCAGTTGAATGGAGTGGAGTGGAGTGTAATGGAGTTGAGTGGACTTTAATGGAATGGAAAGGAATGGATTGGAGTGTAATGGAGTGGAGTGGACTTTAATGGAATGGAAAGGAATGGAATGGAGTGGAATGGAATGGAATGGAGTGGAGCGGAGTGGAATGGAGTGGAGTGATGTGGAGTGCAGTGGACTGGAATGCAGTGGAATGAAGTGGATTTGAATCGAATGGAGTGGAGTGGAAAGGAATGGAGTAGAGTGGAATGGAATGGAGTGCAGTGGAGTGGAATGGCGAGTAATGGAATGCAATGGAACGGAATGGAATGGAATGGACTGGATAGGAATGGAGTGGAGTGCAACAGCTTGGAATGGAATGCACTGGAACGGAACAAAATGGAGTGGAGTGGAGTTTAATGGAGTGGAATGGATTGGAATGGAGTGGAGTGGAGAGGAATGGATTGGAATGGAATGGAATGGATCAGAGTGGACTGGAATGGAGTGGAGTATAATGGAGTGCAGTAGAATGGAGTGGAGTGGAGTGGAATAGAGTGGAGTGGACTGCAATGGAATGGAATTTAATGAAGGAGAGTGGAGTGGAATGGATTGGAGTGGAATGGAGTGAAGTGTATTGAATTGGAATGGAATGGTGTGGAGTGGAATGGAGTGAATTGGAGTGGATGGAATGGAATGGAGTTAAGTGGAATGGATCGCAATGGAATAGAGTGTACTGGAGTGCAGTTGAATGGAATGGAAGAGAGTGGAATACAGTGGTCTGGAATGGAGTGGACTGGAATGGAGTGGAATGGAATGGAATGGAATTCTATGGAATGGAATGGAATGGAGTAGAGTGCACCAGAATGGAGTGGATTGGCAGGGAAAGAAGTAGAGAGGAATGGAGTGGAATGGAGTGAAATGATTTGTAGTGAAGTGGAGAGGAATGCATTGGAGTTGAATGGAATGAAATGGAATGGAATGCAGTGGGATTTAACGTAGTGGAGTGGAACAGAAGGCAAATGAATGGAGTGGAGTGTTGTGCAGTGGATTAGAATAGAACTGAATCGAGTGGAATGGAATGGAGTGGAGTGGGGTGGAATAGAGTGGAGTGGAGTGGTGTGGGAATGAGTGCTGTGTAGTGGAATGGAATGGAGTGGAGTAGAGTGGGAAGGAATGGAGTAGAGTGGAGTGGAAAGGAATGGAATTGAGGTGAATGGAATAGAAACGAAAGGAATGAAATGGAATGGAGTGGAGTGTAATGGAGTGCAATGGAATGAAGTGGAGTGGAGTTGAGCAGAATGGAATGGAATGGAGAGGAATGCAATGGAGTGAAATGGAATGTAGTGGAATGGAGTAGACTGTAGTGCAGTGGAATGGAGTGCTGCGGAATCGAATGGAATGAAATGGAGTGGAGTGGAATGGAATGCTGTGGAATGGAATGGAATGGAATAGAATGGAGTGGAATGGAGCTGAGAGGAATGCAGTAGAGTGGAATGGAATGGAATTGAGTGTAATGGAATTGCATGGAATGGAATGGAGTGGAGTGGAGCAGAATGGATTGGAATAGATTGGAATGTAGCAGATTGTAATTGAATGGAGTTTAGTGGAATGGAGTGGAGAAGAATGGAATGGAGTGGAATGGATTGGATTGGAATGGAACGGAAAGGAATGGAGTTGAATGGAATGGAATGGAATGGAACAGAATGGAGTGGAGTGGAGTGGAATTGAGTGGAATGGATTGGAATGTAATGGAGTGGAGTGGAATGTCATGGAGTGGAATGGAGTGGAACGTAGTTCATTGTGGTGGAGTGGACTGGAATGGAGTGCAGTAGACTGAAATGGAGTGGAGTGGCGTGGAATGGAATGGAATGGAAAGGAATGGAGTTGAGTGGAGTGGAATGGAATGGAATGGAATAGAATGGAATGGAGTGGAGTGGAGTGGAATGGAATGGAATGGAATAGAATGGAATGGAGTGGAGTGGAGTGGAATGGAGTGGATAGGAGTGGAGTGGAATGGAGTGCAGTGGACAGGAATGGAGTAGAGTGGACTGGAATGGAGTGGAATGGAATGGAATGGAATAGAATGGAGTGAAGCTGAGTGTACTAGATTGTAAGGGAGTGAATTGGAATGGAGTGGAATGGAATGGAGTGGAATGGAGACGAATGGTGTTGAATGGAGTGGAGTGGAGTGGAATGGAGCGTAAAGGACTGGAAAGGAATGGAATGGAATAGAGTGGAATGGAGTGGAGTTGAATGGACAGAAATTGAGGGGAATGGAATGGAATGGAAAGGAACGAAATGGAATGGATTGTAATGGAAAGGAATGGCATGGAAAGGAGTGGAATGAATTGGAATGGAGTGGAATGGAGTGGAAAGATGTTGAAAAGAATGGAATGTTTTGAAATGGAATGGAGTGGATAAGAGTGGAATGGAGTGGAATCGAATGGAATAGAATAGATTAGAGTGCAGTGGAATGGAATGGAGTATAATGCAGTGGAATGGAATGGAATGTAGTGTAGAGGAGTGGATTGCACTGAAATGCAGTGATATGGTAAGGAATGGAGTGCAATGGAGTGCAGTGGAATGAATTGGAATGTAATGCAATGGAGTCGAGTGGAAGGGAATGGAGTGGAGTGGAGAGGAATGGAGTGGAATGGAGTGGAGAGTAATAAAACGAAATGGAAGAAAGTGGAGTGGATTGGACAGGAATGGAATGCAGTGGAATGGTATGGAATGGATTGGAGTGGAATGATGTGGAGAAGGGTGGAATGGAGAGGAATGGAATGGAGTAGAATTAAATTGAATGGAGTGGAGTGTAGTGGAGAGGAATGGAATGGAATAGAATGGAATGGAATGGAATTTAGTGCAGTGAAGTGGAATGGAATGGAAAGGAATGGAATTTAATGGAATGGAGTGTAATGAAGAGGAATGGACTGGAATGGAATGCAATGGCATGGAATGGAAGGAAGTGGAGTGGAATGTATTGGATTGTTGAATGGAATGGAAAAGAGTTGAATGGAATGGAATGGAAAGGAATGGAATGGAATGGAATGGAAAGGAATGGAATGGAATGGAATGGAATGGAATGCATTGAAGTGGATCGCATTGGAATGGAGTGGAGTGGATTGGAATGGAATAGAGTGGAGTGGAGAGTAGTGGAAGAGAATGGAATGTAGGGGAGTGGAATGAAGTGTAATGGAGTGGAAGGCAGAGGCATGTAATGGAGTGGAATGGAATGGAGTGGAGTGGTGTGAAAAGGAATGGAATGAAAATGATTGGAGTGAATTGGAGTGGAGTGAAGAGGAATAGAGTGGAGTCGAGTGGAAAGGAATGGTGTGGAGTGGAATGCAATGGAATAGAGTGGAATGGAATGGAGAGGAATGGAATGGAATGGGTTTGAGAGGAGAGGAATGGAGTGGAATGGACTGGAATGGATTGGAATGGAATGGGGTGAAATGGAACAGAGTGGACTGGAGTGGAGTGGAATGGAGTGGACTGGAATGGATTGGAGTGGAATGGAATGGAAGGGAAAGTTGTGGAGTGGAATACAATGGCATGAAAGGGAGTGTAGTGGAATGGAGTGTAGTGGAATGTTATGGATTGGAATGGAATGTAATGGAGTGGAATGAAATGGAATGCAATGGACAGGTGTAGAGTGGAAAGGAGAGGACTGGAGTGGATTGGAACGGAGTGCAGTGGAATGGAATGGAATGGAATGGAGTGGAATAGAGTAGAGAGGAATGGAATTGAATGTAATGGAGTGGATTGGAGTGGAATGGATGGGAGTGGAGACTAATCCAGTGCAATGGAATGGAAAGGAATGGAATGGAGTGGAGTGGAAGGAAGTGGAGTGGAGAGGCATGGAAAGGAATGTAGTGGAGTGGAGTGGAGTGGAATGGAGTGGAATGGAATGGAATGGAGTGGAATGGTGTTGAATGGAATGGAAAGCAATGGAGTGGAATATAGTGACATGGAAAACAGTGGAATGGAATGGAAAGGAATGCAGTGGAATGGAAAGGCATAGAATGGAATGGAAATGAGCAGAGTGGATTGGAGTGGAGTGGAGTAGGGACGAATGGAGTGGAGTAGAGTGGAATGGAATGAAGTGGAGTGGAGTGTAAAGGAGTGGAATGGAATGGAGTGGACTGCAATGGAATGACATGGAATGGAGTGGAGATGATTGGACTGGAAAAGAGTGGAATGCAGTTGAGTGGAATGGTGAGGAATGGAATGTAATGGAGTAGAGTGTAATGGAATGGAGTGGACTGGAGTGGAGTGGAGTGGAAAGGCGTGAAATGGAGTGGAATGGACTGGAATGGAATGGTTTGGAATGAAATGGAGTGGAGTGGAGTGAAGTGGAGTGAAATGGAATGTAGTGAAGTGGAATGGATTGGAATGTAATGGAGTAGAGTGTAGCGCAGATGAATGAAATGGAACGGAGTAGTGTGGAGTGCAGTGCAATGGAATGGAGTAGTGTGTAGTGGAATGGAATGGAATGCAATGGAGTGAAGTGGAGGAGAGGGGAATGGAGTGGAGTGGACTGTAATGGAGTGGAGTGGAATGGAGTGGGGCAGAGCGGTATAGAATGGATTGGAAAGGAGTGGAGTGCAATGGAATTTAATGGAGTGGAGCGGAGAAGACTGGAATGGAGGGGAAAGAAGTGGAAAGTAGTGGAATGAATTAGTTTGGAATGCTGTGGAATGGAAAGGAATAGAGTGGAATGGAATGGAGTGGAGCGGAGTATAATTGAGTGGAGTGGAGTGCAATGGAATGGAGTGTAGTGGAGTGGAATGGTGTGGACTGCACTGGAATAGACTGTATTTTATAGGAATGGAAAGTAGTGGAGTGGAGAGGAATGGAATGGAGTGGAACGGAGTGGAGGGGAATGGAATGAAACTGAATGGAGGGGAGTGGAGTTGGATCGAGCGGACTGGAAATTAATGGAGTTGGAAGGAATGGAATTGCACAGAGTGGAGTGGATTGGAGATGAGTGGAATGGAGTACAGTGGAAGGGAATGAAACCTAGTGAAACAGAATGGAAGGGAATGAAACCTAGTGAAACAGAATGGAATGGAATGGAGCAGAGTGGAGTGGAACAGAGAATAGTGGAGTGGAGTGGAGTGGAGTGGAGTGGAGTGGAATGGATTGGCATGGAATGTAGTGCAACGGTATGGAATAGAGTGGAGTGGAGATGTGTGGAGTAGAGAGAAGTGGAATGGAATGGAGTGGAGTGGAAAGGAATGGAATGAAACGGAATGGAGTGCAGCGGAATAGAGTGGAGTGGAATGGAGTGGGGTGGGGTGGTGTGGAGTGGAATGGAATGTAATAGAGTGGAATGAAATGAAATGGAGTGGAATGATACAGAATGGAATGGAATGGAAGGGAGTGGACTGGATTGGAATGGAGTGGAGTGGAGAGGAATGGAGTGGAATGGAGTGGAATGGAAAGGAGTGTAGTGGAGTGGAATGGAAAGGAATGGAGTAGAATGAAATGGAAATAGATGGAACGGAATGGAGTGGTCTACAGTCGATTGGAGTGGAATGAAATGGAATGGAGTGGAGTAGAATGGATTGCAATGGAATGGAGTGGGATGCAGTGGAATGGAGTGGTTTGGAGTGGAGTGGAAGGGAGTGGAGTGGAGTGGAATGGAAGGCATTGGAGTGGAGTGGAGTGGAATGGATAGGAGTGGATAGGAGTGGAATGGAATGGAATAGATTGGAGTGCAATGGAGTGGTATGGAATGGATTGGAATGTAGTGTATTGGAGTCTAGTACAGTGCAGTGCAGTGAAATGGAATGGAATGCAATGGAGTGGAGTGGAATGAAAAGGACTGGAGTGGAATGCAATAGAATGGAAGGGATTTGAATGGAATAGAGTGGAGTGGAGTGGTATGGAGTGGAGTGGACTGGATTGGAGAAGAGTGTTATGGAATGGAGACGAGTGCAGTGGAATGGCACGGAATTTAATGGAATTTAATGGACTGGAGTGGAGTGGAATGGACTGGAGTGGACTAGAATGGAGTGGAATGGAATGGAGCAGAATGGACTGTATTCGAGTGAAGTGGAGTGGAATGGAATGAAGAGGAGTTGAATGGAGCGGAATGGAATAGAGTGGAATGGAGGGGAATCGAATGGAGTGGAGTGAAGTGGAATGGAGTGAAATGGACAGGAATCAAATGGAATGGAATGGAATGGAGTGGAATTGAGGGGAATGCAGTGGAGTGGAGTGGAAAGGAATGGAATGGAATGGAATGGAGTGGAGTAGAAAGGATTGGAAGGCAGAGCAGTGGTTTGGAGTGTACCAGAGTGGAGTGGAGTGGAATGAAATGGAATAGAAAGGACTGGGGTGTGGCAAAATGGAGTGGAGTGTGGTGGAATGGTGTGTAATGGAATGCAGTGGAATGGAATGGAGGGAAATGGAGTGGAATGACTGGAATGTAGTTTAGTAGAGTGGAGTGGAATGGAGTGGAATGTACTGTAATGGAGTGGAATTGAATGGAATGGAGTGGAATAGAAAGTAGTGGAAAGGTAAAGTAATGCAGCGTAGTGAAATACAGGTGATTGGAGTGGAAAGGAGAGTAGTGGAGTGGAAGGAAATGGAATGGAGTGGTATGGATTGGCGTGTGTTGGAATGGAGTGCAGTGGGGTGGAAAGGTGTGGAATGGAATGGAGTGGAATGTAATGGAGTGGAATGGAGAGGAGTGGAGTATAGTGGAATGGAGTGGAACGGACTGTAATGGAGTGGAAACTAATGGAATGGAGTGGAGTGGAACGGAATGGAATGGAATGGAATGGTATGGTGTGGAGTGGAGTGGAATGGAGAGGAGTGGACAGGAATAGAGTGGAATGGAGTGGAATTTCACGGAGTGTAGTGCAGTGGAATGGGATGAAATGGAGTGCCATAGAGTGGTGTGGTGTGGTGTGGAATTAAAGTAGAGTGGAGTGGAATTGAGTGGAGGGGAGTGGAGTTTAAAGGAATGGAATGGAATGGAATGGATTGGGTTCGAATGCAGTTGACTGTAATGGAGTGGAGTGGAGTGCAGTGGAGAGAAATGGAATGTGATGGTGTTGAGAGTAGTGGAGTGGATTGCAAATGAAATGGAATAGAATGGAATGGAGTGGAGTGGAATGTAGTGGAGAGGAGTGGAATGGTGAGGAATGGAATGGAGTGGAATGGAATGGAGTGGAGTGGAGGGGAGTGGACTGGAATGGAATGGATTAGAATGGAATGGAATGGAATGGAATGAAATGAAGTGGAATGTAGTGTAATGAAATGGATTGGAGGTGAGTGGAGTGGAGGGACATCGAATGGAGTGGAGCGGAGTGGAGCGGAATGGAGTGTAGTGGACTGAATGGATGGGAATGGAATGGAATGGAGCGAATGGAATGGAAGGGAATGGAATGGAGTGGAGTGGAGTGGAATGGAATGGAGTGGAGTGGAATGGAATGGAAAGCGGAGTGGAGTGGAGTGGAGTAAACAGGAATGCAGTGGAATGGAGTGGAATGGAGGGGAATTCAGTGGAATTTAGTGGAGTACAATGAAGTGGAATGGAATGGAATGGCAAGGAATGGAGTGCAGTGGAGTTCAGTGGAGTGGAGTGGAATGGAGTGGACTGGATTGAAATGAAATTGAGTGGAGTGGAAAGGAATGGAACGGTATGGAACAGAGTGGAGTGGAATGGAGTGGAAAGGAATGGAACGGTATGGAGCAGAGTGGAGTGGAATGGAGTGGAGTGTAGTGGAATGGAATGGAGTGGAATGGAATGGAGTGGAGTGGAATGGAATGGAGTGGAATGGAATGGAAAGCGGAGTGGAGTGGAGTGGAGTAAACAGGAATGCAGTGGAATGGAGTGGAATGGAGGGGAATTCAGTGGAATTTAGTGGAGTACAATGAAGTGGAATGGAATGGAATGGCAAGGAATGGAGTGCAGTGGAGTGGAGTGGAATGGAGTGGACTGGATTGAAATGAAATTGAGTGGAGTGGAAAGGAATGGAACGGTATGGAACAGAGTGGAGTGGAATGGAGTGGAAAGGAATGGAACGGTATGGAGCAGAGTGGAGTGGAATGGAGTGGAGTGTAGTGGAATGGAATGGAGTGGAATGGAATGGAGTGGAGTGGAATTGAATGGAGTGGAGTGGAATGGAATGGGGTGGAGTGGACTGGAATGTAGTGGTGTGGAATGATTGAGTGGAATGGAATGGAATGTAAAGGATTGGAGTGTAGTGGAGTGGAATGTAGTGCAGTGGAGTGCAATTGAGTGCAGTGGAATGTAATGCAGTGGTGTGGGGAAAAATGGAGTTTAGTGGAGTGGAATGATGTTGAACGGAATTTAATGGAGTAGCATGGAATGGAGTCGATTGGAATGGAATGGAGTGGAATGGAGTAGAGTGCAATAGAATGGGATGAAGAGGAATGCACTGGAAAGGAATGCAATGGAAGGGAATGGTGTGAAGTGAAGAGGAATGTAGTGGAGTGGAATGGCATGGCATGGAAAGGAATGGAATGGAATGGAATGAAAGGGAATGGAATTGATAGGAGTGAAATGGAATAGAGTGGAATGCAGTAGAGTGGTGTGCATGGGAGTAGAATGGAGTGGAGTGGAGTGGAGTGGATTGGAGTTGAATGAAATGGAATGGATAGGAATCAGATGGAGTGGAATACAGTGGAGTGGAGTGGAATGGAGAGGAATGCAATGGGGTGGAATAGAATGGAATGGATTGAAGTTGATAGGATTGGATTGGAATGGAATGGCATGGAGTCAAGAGGAATGGAATGGAGAGAATATTAATGAAGGGTAATGGAATGGAGTGGAAATAAATGGAATGGAGTTGAGTGGAGTGGAGCGGAATTGAATGAAGTGGAGTGGAATGTATTGGTATGTAATGGAGTGGAGTGCAGTTCAATGGAATGGAAGGGATTTGAGTCGACTTTAGTGGACTGGAATGCAGTGGAATGCAGTGGAATTGATTGGAATGGAGTGGAGGGGAATGGAGTGGAATGGAATGGAATGGAATAGAGTGGAATGGATTGGAGAGTAGTGGTGAGGAGTGGAGTGGATTGGAATGGAATTCAGTGGAAATAAATGGAAAGGAGTGGATTGGAATGTAGTGGAGGGGAATGGAGTGGAATGGAATGGAATGGAATAGAGTGGAATGGATTGGAGAGTAGTGGTGAGGAGTGGAGTGGATTGGAATGGAATTCAGTGGAAATAAATGGAAAGGAGTGGATTGGAATGAGTGGAATGGAACGGAATGGAGTAGACTGGAATGGATTGGAGTGGAATGGAATGGAATGGAGTAGAATGGAATGGATTGGAGTAGAGTGGAGTGGAGTGAAGTGGAGGGGAATGGAATGGAGTAGAAATAAATGGAATGGAGTGGAGTGGAATGGAGTGGACTGGAACGAAATGAAGAAGAGTGGAATGGATTAGAGTGGAGTGTAGTGGGCTGGAGTCGAAAGGAGTGGAGTGGAATGGAATGGAAAAGAATGGAGTGGAATGGAATGAT
The DNA here is from genome assembly GCF_028885625.2 of Pongo pygmaeus. Classification (NCBI taxonomy): domain Eukaryota; kingdom Metazoa; phylum Chordata; class Mammalia; order Primates; family Hominidae; genus Pongo; species Pongo pygmaeus. Next base: position 4,319,587 of record NC_085931.1, read on the forward strand.
GTGGAATGGAATGGAAAGGAATGCAGTGGAATGGAATGGAGTGCAATGGAATGTAATGGATTGGAGAGGAGTGTAATGGAATGGACTGGAGTATAATGGAAAGGAATGGGATGGAAAGTAGTGGATTGGAGTGGAATGGAGTGGTGAGTAGTAGAATGTAGTTGAGTGTAGTGGAATGGAGTGTAATGGAATGGAATGGAATTAAATGGAGTGAGGTGGAGTGGAGTGGAATGGATTGCATTGGCATTGAATGGAATGGAGAGGATAAGAGTGGAATGTAGTGGAGTGGATTTGAATGGAGTTGAATGGAATGGAATGGAATGGAGTTGTGTGGAATGGAGTGGAGCTGAATGGAGTAAAGTGTATTGGAAGGGAATGGATAATAAAGGAATTTAACAGAATGGAATGAAATAGAATGGAATGGAATGGAAAAGAAAGGAGTGGAATGGAGTGGAATGATGTGAAATGGAGTGGAATGGAGTTGTGTGGAGTGGAAGGGAATGGAATGCAGTGGAATGGAATGGAGTGGAGTATAATAGAGTGGAGTGGAGAGCATTGGAGTGGAATGGAATGTGGAGGAGTCGATTGGAGTGGAGTGGAGTGGAAAGAAATGAAATGGAATGGAATGGAGTGTACTGAAATTGAGTGGAGTGGAGAGGAATGTGGAGGAATTCAATGGGGTGGGGTGGAATGGAGTGGAGTCTAGTGGAATGGAATTGAGTAAAGTGGAATGGAGTGGAATGGAATGGGGTGGAGTGGAGTGGAGTATAATTGAATGGAATGGAGTGGAGTGGAATGGGGTGGAATGGAACGGAGTAGAAATTAGGGTCATGGAGTGGAATGGAGTGGGGTGGAGTGGAATTTAGCACAATGGACAAGAATGGAGTGGAATGCAATGTAATGTATTATAATGGAATGGAATGGAATGGAATGGAGTGGAGTGGAATGGACTGGAATGGAGTGCAATGGAATGGAATGGAGTGGAAAGAAATGAAATGGATTGGAATGGAATACAATGGCAGGAATGTAGTGGAGTTCAGTGGAATGGAGTAAGTGGAGTGGAAAGTAGTGGAATGGAGTGGAAAGGAATTGAACGGAGTGGATAAGAGTGGAATGGAGTTGAATGGATTGGAATGGAGAGGAGTGGAGTGGATTTTTATGCAGTGGAATGGAGTGGATTGGAATGGAGTGGAGTGGAGTGGAATGGAATGTAATGGAGTGGAGAGGATTGCTGTATAGTGGAATGGAATGAAACAGAAGGGAATGAAATGGAATGGAATGGAGTGGAGTGGTATGGAATGCAGTGGAGTGCAATGGAATGCAGTGGAGTTGAATGGGGTGGAGTGGAATGGAGTGGAGTGGATTGGAATGAAGCGGAGTGGAAGGATTGAGTGGAAAGGATTGGAATGTAATGGAATGAAGTAGAGTGGAGGGGAATGGAGTGGAGTGGAGTGGAATAGAGTGGAATGTAACAGAATGGAATGGAAAGGAGTGGAGTGGAGTGGACTGGAGGGTAGAAGCGTGGAATCGAGTTCAATGGAATGGAATGGAGTCGAATGGAATGGAGTGGAGTGGGATGCAGTAGAGTGTAATGGAATGGAATGGAGAGGAATGCAATGGAATCGAATTTAGTGGAATGGATCGGTGTGCAGTGGAGTGGAGTGGAATGGAGAGGAGTGGAGTGGAGTGGAGTGGATTGGAGTGGAGTGGAGTGGAGTGGATTGGAGTGGAGTGAAGTGGAATGGAACGGATTGGAAAGGAAAGGAATGGATTGGAGTGGAATGGAGTGGAATGGAACGGAATGGAGTGGTGTGGAGTGCAATGGATTGGAATGGAATGGAGTGGAGTGAAGTGTAATGAAACCGACTGTAGTGGAATGGAATGGAGTGGAGTGGAGTGGAATGGAATGGAATGTATTGGAGTGGAATGGAGTGGATTGGAGTGGAATGGAGTTGAATGGAATGGAATGGAGTCGAGTGGAATGGAGTGGAGTGGAGTGGAATGGAGTTGACTGGAATGGAATGGAGTAGAGTGGAATGGAGAGGAGTGGGATGTAGACGAATAAAATGGAATGGAATGCAAAGGAATGGAATGGAATTGAATGTTAGTTAATGTAACGGAGTGGAGTGGAGTGGAAAGGAGTGGAATGGAATGGAATGAAATGGAATGGAATGGAATGGAATTGATTAGAGTGGAGTGAAATGGAGTAAAGTGGAATGGTGTGGAGTTGAGTGGACTGTAATTGAATGGCATGGAGTGGAATGGAATGGAGTGTAGTGGAGTGGAATGGAATGCAATGGAGTGCACTGGAATGGATCGTAGTGGAGTTGAATGGAATGGAATGGAATGGGGTGGAATTAAATGGAATATAGTGGGGTGGAGTGGAATGGAGTGGAAGGGAATGGAGTGGAGTTGAAAGGATTGGAATCGAATGCAGTGGAGTGCAGTGGAATGGAATGGAATGGAGTGGAGTGGAGAGGAGTGGACTGGAAGAGAGTGGAATTGAGTTAAATGGAGTGGAATTGATTGGAGTGCAATGAAGTGGAATGGAATGAAAAGGAACGGAAAGGAGGGGAGTGGAATGGAGTGGAATGGAGTGGAATGGATTGGAATGGATTGCCGAGGAGTGGAATGGAATGGAATGGAATGGAGTGGAATGGAGTGGAATGGATTGGAATGGATTGCCGAGGAGTGGAATGGAATGGAATGGAATGGAGTGGAGTGGAATGGAGTGTAGTGGAACGGAGTGGAGAGGAGTGGAGTGGAATGGAATGGAATGGACTTGGGTGAAATGGAATGTAGTGGAGTGGAGTGGAGTGGAATGGAGTAGAGTGGACTGAAATGACGTGGAGTGGAAGGAATGGAGTTAAATGGAAAGAATGTAATGGAAGGGAGTGGAATAGAGTGGAATGGAGTGGATAGGAGTGGAATGAAGGGGTGTGATATGGAATGGAATGGAACGGAGTGAAATGGAGTGGAATGTAGTGGAATGGAATGGAGTAAAACGGAATGGAGTAGAGTGGAGTGGAATAGAGTGGAATGGAATGGAGTGGAGTGGAATGGATTGGAATGGATTGGAATGCAGTAGAATGGAGTGGAATGGAATGGAATGGAATGGAGTGGAGTGGAATGGATTGGAATATAATGGATTGGAGTGGACTGAAAAGGAGTCATGTGGAAGGGAGTGGAGTGGAGTGGACTGTAATGGAATGGCATGGAGTGGAATGGAATGGAGTGTAGTGGAGTGGAATGGAATGCAATGGAGTGGAGTGGAATGGAGCGTACTGGAATTGAATGGAATGCAATGGAATGGAGTGGAATTAAAAGGAATGTTGTGGTGTGGAGTGGAGTGGATTGGAAGGGAATGGAGTGGAGTTGAAAGGATTGGAATCGAATGCAGTGGAATGCAGTGGAATGGAATGGCAAGGAGCAGAGAGGAGTGGACTGGAATTGAGTGGAATCGAGTTAAATGGAGTGGAATCGAGTGGAGTGCAATGGAGTGGAATGGAGTGGAATGGAATGGATTGGAGGGGAGTGGAATGGAGTGGAATGGATTGTTATGCATTGCCGAGGAGTGGAATGGAATGGAATGGAGCGGAGTGGAGTGGAATGGAGTGTAGTTGAATGGAATGGAGTGGAGTGGAGTGGAATGGAATGGAAAGGAATGGAATGAACTGGAGTGAAAAGGAATGTAGTGGAGTAGAGTGGAGTGGAATGCAGTGGAGCGGACTGAAATGAAATGGAGTGGAAGGAATGGAGTTAAATGGAAAGGAATTTAATGGAAGGGAGTGGAATAGAGTGGAATGGAGTGGACTGGAGTGGAATGAAGGGGTGTGGAATGGAATGGAATGGAACGGAGTGTAGTGGAGTGGAATGGAATTGAATGAAATGGAATGGAGTGGAATGGAATGGAGTGGATTGGGACGGAGTAGAGTGGAATGGAATGGGGTTCAATTTAATGGAATGGATTTGAAGGGAAATGAATGCAGTTGAGTGGAGTGGAATGCAGTGGAGTGGAATGGAATGGAGGAGAGTGGAATGGAATGGAATCGAAAGGAATGTAAAGGAATGGAATGGACTGGAATGGAATGGAATGGATTGCAGGGAAAGAGTGGGGTAAAATAGAGTGGAGTGGAGTGCAGGGGAGTGAAATAGAATGGAGTATGGAGGAGTGGAGTGGAATGGAATGGAATGAAATTGAATGGAAAGGAATAGGATGGAGTGGAATGGAGTGAAGTGGTGTGGAATGGAGAAGAGTGGAATGGAATGGAGTGGTTTGGAGTGGACTGGAATAGAATGGAATGGATTGGAGTGGAGTGAATAGGAAAGGAGTGGAATGGAAGGGAAAGGAATTCAACGGAATGGAAATCAACAGAGTGGAGTGCAGTGGAGTGGAGTGGAATGGAATGGTGTGGAGTGGAATGCATTGAAATGGAATGGAGTGGAGTGCAGTGGAATGGAATGGATTGGAGTGGAGCAGCGTGGAGTGCAATTGAATGCACTGGCATGGAGTGGAATGTAGTGGAATCGAGTTTAGTGGAACGTTGTGGAATCGACTTGAATGGAATGGAATAGAGTGAAATGGACTGGAGTGGAGTTCATTGGAGTGGACAGGAGTGGAATGGAGAGTTGTGGAGGGGAATGGAGTGTTGTGGAGAGGAATGGAATGAAGTAGAGTGGAGTGGAATGGAGTGGAATGGAATAGAAAGGAAAGGAGTGGAATTGAATGTTGTTGTGTAGTGGAGTGGAATGGAACAGCGTGGAAAGGAATGGAATGGAATGTAGTGGAGTGGAATTGAGTGGAGTGGAATTGAATAGAGTAGAGCAGAATGGAGTGCAACGGAAAGGAGTTGAGTGGAGTGGAATGGAGTGGAGTGAAGTGCAATGAAATGGAATGGAATGCAGTCGAGTGCCATGGGGTGGAAAGGAGTGGAATTGCTTGCAGTGGAGTGGAATGAAGTGGAGTGGAGTGCAATGGAGTGGAAAGAAACTGAATTGAGTGGATTTGAATGGAGAGGAGTGAAGTGGAATGGAATTGAGAGGAATGGAATGGAATTGAGTGGAGTGGCATGAAGTGGAATGGAGTGGAATTGAATGGAGTGGAATGGAATGCAATAGAGTGAAATGGAATGGAATGGAATGGAATTTCATGGAATGGAATCGAATGGATGGAATGGAGGGGAGTGGAGTGGATTGGAGAGGAATGTAGTGGAGTGCAGTGGAAGCAAATCGAACGGAAGGAAATGGAATGGAGTGGAATGGAATGGAGTGGCGTTCCGTGGAGTGGAATGGAACGGAGTGGAGTGGAGTTTAGTGGAGTGGAGGTGAGTGAAATGGCATGGAGTGGAAGGAAAGGAGTGGAATGTAACGGAATGGAATGAAACGGAGTGGAGTGGAGGGTAATGGAGTGGAGTAGAATGGAATGGAGTGCAGTGGAGTGGAATGGGATGAAATTGAATGGATAGGAATGGAGTGGAATGGAGTGGAGTGGATTGTAACTGATTTGAATGGAATGGAAAAGAGTGGAGTGGAATGGAGTGAATTGGAATGGAATACAGTGGAATGGAGTGGAGTGGATTGGAGTGGAGTGAAGTGGAAAGGAATGGAATGGAGAGGAATGGAATGGAATGGAGTGGAAAGGAGTGGAGTGCAGTTGAATGCAATGGAATGGAGTGGAGTGGAATGACGAGGAATGGAATGCAGTGGTAAGGAGTGGAGTGGTGTGGAGTGTAGTTGAGTGCAGTAGAATGGAAAGGAATGGAATCAAGTGGAGTGGAACGGAGTGGAGAGCAGTTTAATGGAATATGGTTGAGTGCAGTGTATTGGAATGGAGTGGAGTGCAATGAAATGGAATGGAACTGAGTGGAGTGTAGTGGAATGGAGTTGATTAGAGTGCAATGAATTTGAATGAAATGGAATGGAATGGAATAGAGTGTAATGGCGTGGAGTGGAACGGAGTAGAGAGGAATGGAATGGAATGGATTGGAGTAGAATGGAAGGGAGCGGAATGGATTGGAGTGGAGTGCAGGGCAGTTGAATGGAATGGAGTGGAGTTTAGTGGAGTGCAGAGGAAAGAAATGTAATGGAATTGAATGGGATGGAGTGGAATGAAATGGACTGGAATGGAGAAGACTGGAATGGAATGGAGTGGAGTAGAGTAGAGTGGAATGGATTGGAATCGGGTGAGTGAAATCGAGTGGAGTGGGGTGGAATGGTATAGAATGGAATGTAGGGGAAATAAATTGATTGGAATGGAGTGTCGTGGAGTGGAGTGGAGTGGAACACAGTGGAGTGGAAAGGAATGGAATGGAATGGAGTGGAGTGCAGTGGAAAGGAAAGGAATGCTGTGGAGTGGAGAGGGGTGGAATGGACCGGAATGCAGTGAAATGGAGTAGAATGGAATATAGTAGAATGGACTGGAATGGAATGGAATGGAGTAGATTGGAATGGATTGTAATGGAGTGGAGAGTACTGGATTGGACTTTAGTGGAATGAAGTGGAGTGGAGTGGAATTGAATGGAGTGGAGAGGAGTGGAATGGAATGGAATGGAGTAGATTGGAATGGATTGTAATGGAGTGGAGTGTACTGGATTGGACTATAGTGGAATGGAGTGGAGTGGAATGGAATGGAGTGGAGAGGAGTGTATTGCAATGGAATGGAGTGGAATGGAATAGAAAGGAATGAATGGAAAGGAGTGGAGTGGAATGGAAAGGACTGCAGTGTACTGGAATGGAGTGGAATGGAATGGAGTGGTTTGGAATGGAGTGCAGTGCATTGGAATGGAATGGAATGGAATGGAGTGTAAAGGAATGAAATGGATTGGCATGGAACAGAATGGAGAGGAATGGAGAAAAGTGGAATGGAGAGGAGAGGAGTGGAGTGGAGAGGAAAGGAGTTGAGAGGGCTAGAATGGAGTGTAATGGAATGGAATGGAGTTGAATTCAATGGAATATAATGAAATGGAGTGGAGTGGAGTGGAATAGAAAGGAGTGGAGTGGAATGGACTGGAGTGGAATGGAATGGAATTTATTGGAGTGCAGTGGAGTGGAGCAGAATGGAATGGAGTGGAGTGGAGTGGATTGCAGTGGAGTGCTTTGGAATGGTATGGATTGAAATGGAGTGGACTTGATTGGAATGTAGTGGAGGGATATGGAATGGATTGGAGTACATTGAAGTGGAGTGGAGTGGAGTGGAATACTGTGGAATGGACTGGAATGGAGTGCAGTGGAATGGAATGGAGTATAATGGAATATAATGGAATGGAATCGAGGGGAGTGGAGTGGAATGGATTGGACCAGAATAGAATGGATTGGAGTGGAAAGGATTGGAATGTAATGGATTGGAGTGGAGTAAACTGTACTGGAGTATTGTGGAATGCAGAGGATTGGAGTGGAGTGGAATGGAGTGGAGTGGAGTGAAATGGAATGGAATGGAGTGGAGTGGAGTGAAATGGAATGGAATGCAATGCAATGCAATGCAATGAAATGGAATGGAGTAGAGTGGAATGTAGTGGAGTGGAATGCAGAGGAGAGGAATGGAGAAGAGTGGAGTGTATTGGATTGGAAATGAATGGAATGGAGTTTAGGGGAGTGTAGTTGAGTGGAGTGTAATGAAATGGAATGGAATAGAATCAATTGCACTGGAAGGGAGTGGTGTCGAGTGGAATGGAGAAAAATGGAATGGAGTGAAATGGCATGGAATACAGTGGAGTGGAGTGGAGTGGAGAAGAATGGAATGGATTGCAGTGGAATGGAATGGAGTGGAGTGGAGCGGAATATAGTGGAATGGAGGGGAGTGGAGTGGAATAGAGTGAAATGGTGTGGAATGGAGGGGAATGGAATGGAGTGGAATAGAGAAGAATGGAGTGGAATGGAGTGGAGTCGCTTGGAATAGAGTGAAATGGACTGGAATGGAGTGCAATGCAACGGAATGAAATGGAGTTGAGTGGAGACAATGCAGTGGAATGGATTGGAATGGACTGCAGTGGAGGGGAATGGAAAGGAGTGGATTAGAATGGTTTGGAATCGAATGGATGGTGTGCAGTGGAATGGAATGTTATGTAGCGGAGTCGAGTGGAGTGGACTGGAATGGAGTGGAATGCAGTGGAATGGAGTGGAGTGGAATGGAATGGAAAGGAAAGAAATCAAATGAAATGGAGTGGAGTGGAGTGTGGTGGAGTGGATTTTAATGCAGTGGAGTAGAGCGGAATGGAATGGAGCCGTGTGGAGTGGAACGGGGTCGAGTGGAATGGAGTGGAGTGAACTGGAATCTATTGGAATGGAGGGGAGAGGAATGGAGTGAAATGGAATGTATTGTAATGGAGTTGAGTGGAGTGGAGTGGATTGCAGTGGAAGGGAATTGAATGTAAAGGAGTGGACGGTAATGAAATGCAGTGGGGAGGAATGGATTGTAGTACAGTGGAGTGGCCTGGAGTGGAATGAAATGGAGTGGACTGGAATGGAGTGGAGTGAAAGGAATGGAGGGAAATGGAATGGAATGCAATGGAATGGAATGGAATGGAATGGAATGGAATGGAATGGAATGGAATGGAATGGAATGGAATGGATTGGAATAGATTGGAATGGAGTTGAATGGAATGGAAAGGATTGGAATGGAATTAAATGGAATGGAATTCAGAGGAAAGGAGTGCAGTAGAATAGGGTGGAGTGGGACGGAGTGCAGTGGGTGCAGTGGTGTGCAGTGGAGTGGAGTGCAGTGGAGTGGAATGGAGTGGAATGAAAGGATTGGAATGGAATGGGATGGTGTCAAATGGAATGGAGTGTTGTGAAATGGAGAGGAATGGAATGGAGTGGAATGAAATGGACTGGAGTGGAGTGGAATGGATTGGATTGGAATGGAATACAATGGAATGGAGTGAAGTGGAGTGGCGTGGAAAGTACAGAAATGGAATGAAATGGAGTCGAGAGGAATGGAGTGGAATGGAATGGAGTGGAATTAAATGGAATGTAGTGGAGTGGAGTGGACTAGAGTGGAGTGCCATGGAATGTAATGGAGTGGAATGGAGTGGACTGCAGTGGAATGGAATGGAAGGGAATGGGGTGGAGTGGAGTGGACTGGAATGGAGTGGAATGGAATGGAATGGAGTGGAGTGGAATGGAGTGCAAAGGAATGGAATGGAATTTAGGAGAGTGGAATGGAATGGATTGGAATGGAGTGGAGTGGAGTTTAATGGAATGGAATGGAGTGTAATGGAATGGAAAGGAATGGAAAGAAATGGAATGGAAGGGAGTGGAATGGAGTGAAATGGAATGCAGTGGAGAGGACTGGAGTGGAATGGAATGGAATGGACTGGAGTGAAGTGGAATGGAGTAGAGTGGAGTAGAGTGGAGTTGAGAGAAGTGGAGTGCAGTGCAAAGGAATGGAATGGAAACGAGTGGAGTGGAATAGAATGGAGTGGAGTGGAATGGAATGGATTGGAGTGAAGAGGAGTGGAGTGGAATGGAATGGATTGGAGTGAAGAGAAGTGTAGTGGATTTGAAAGGAGTGGAGTGGATTGAAAGGGATTTGAGTGGAATGTAATGGAGTGGAATGGAATGCAATGTAATGGAATTCAGTGGAGTGGCATGGCATGGAGTGGAGCGGAGTGGATTAAAGAGAAGTGGAATGTAATGGCATGGAAATGAGAGGAGTTGAGAGGAATGAAATGGAGTGGTGTGGAATGGAGGTGAATGAAATAGAATGGAATGGAGTGGAGTGGAATATAGTGAAGTGGAAATGAGTACAGTGTAATGGAATGGAGTGGAGTGGAATATAGTGAAGTGGAAATGAGTACAGTGTAATGGAATGGAATGGAGTGGAATGCAGTTGTAGTTGATGGAAAATGAGTGAAAAGGAATGGAGTGGAGTGGAATGGAGTGGAGTGCAATGGACTGGCATTGAGTGGAGTGGAGTGGAATGCAGTGTAGTGGACTGGAATGGAGCAGAGTGGAATGTAATAGAATGGAATGCAGTGGAGTGTAATGGAGTGTAGTGAAATGTAGTAGAGTGGAATGGAGTGGAATAGAATGTATTGGAATTTAATGGAGTGGAGTGGAATCAATGGGGTGGAATGTAATGTAATGGAGTGGAATGGAGTGGAATGGGATGGAATGGAACAGAGCGGATTGGAGTGGAATGGAGTGGAGAACTACGGAGTGGAATGGAGTGGAATGGAGTTGAGCTGAATGGAGCAGAGTTGAATGGGGTGGAATTTAGTGTAGTTTAGTGGACGGAGAGGAGAGCAGTGGAATGGAGTGGATTGGAGTGGAGTGGAATGTATTAGAACAGAGTGGTGTGGAATTGGGTGGTGTAGAGAGGAATGGAGTGAAAAGGAATGGAGTCGAATGGAATGAAGAGGAGCGGAGTGGAATGGAAGTGAATGGAGTGGTGTGGAGCGGAATGGAGTGGAATGGACTGCAATGCAGTGGAATGGAATTAGATGGAAAAGAATTGAATGGAATGGAGTGGAGTGGAATGAAGTGGACTGGAATGGTATGGAGGGGAATGGAATGCACTGGAGTGTAATGGAGTGGAGTGGATTGGAATGTATTTGAATGGAATGGAATGGATTGGAGTGGAATGGAAGGGAGTGGAGTGGAGTGGAGTGTAAAATAATGGAATGGGATGTAATGGAATGGAATGTTGACTAGTGGAGTGGATGGGAGTCGAGTCGAGTGGAGTGTGGAGGAATGGAATGGAGTGGAGTGGAGTGTAATGGAATGGAATAGGATGGAATGTAATTGAATGGAAATTAGCGTGGTGTGAGGGAGTGGACTGTAGTGGAATGCAGAGGAATGGAATGGTATGGAATAGGATGGAGAGGATTGGAGAGGAGTGGAGTGGAGTGGAGTGGTATAGAGTGGAATGCAATGGGATGTGAAGGAATGGAGTGGAGTTGTGTGGAGTGTAATTGCATGAAATGGAGTGGAATGGAATGGAATGGAGTGTAGTGGAATTGAGTGGAATGGAATGAAGTGGTGTGGAATGGAATGGATTGGAGTTGAAAGGAAAAGAATGAAATGGAATGGAATGGAATGGAATGGAATGGAATGGAATGGAATGGAATGGAATGGATTGGAGTGAAGTGGAGTGGACTGAAGAGAAGTTGAGTGGAGTGGAATGGAGTGAAATAGAATGGAATGGAGTACAATGGAAGGGAGTAGAGTGGAAATGAGTGGAATGGAATGAAATTGACTGGAGTAGAGTGGAATGATGTGGAGAGGAGAGGAATGGAGTTGAATGTAATAGAATTGAATTGAATGGAGTGCGGTGGAGGGGCATGGAGTGGAGTGGAGTCGAGTGGAATGCAATGGAACGACATGGAGTTGAGTGGAAAGGAAAGGAATGGAGTGGAGTGGAATGGAGTGGACTGGAGTGGAGTGGAGTGGAATGCAATGGAGTGGAGTGTAATGGAGTAGAATGGAATGGAGTGGAGTGGAACGGCATGGAATGGAATGGAATGTAGTGCAATGGAGAGGAGTGTAGTGGATTGGAGTGGAGTGCAATGGAAACGAGTGGAGTGGAATGGAGTGGAGTGGAGGGGGATGGAGTGGAGTAGAGTGGAGGGGAATGGAGTGGAATGGAGTGGAGTATAGTGGTGTGGATTGAAATAGAGAGGAATGGAATGGAATGGAATGCAATGGAATTGAATGGCGTGGAGTGGAATGGAGTGCAGTGGAATATAATGGAATGGAGTGAACTGGAATGGAGTGGAGTGGAATGGACGGCAGTGGAGTGGAATGAAATGATTCGGAATGGAGTGGAATGAAGTGGAATGGAGTGGAGTGGAATGGAGTGGAATGGACTTTAGTGGAGTGGAATGGAATGGAATGGAGTGGAATGAAATGAAGTGGATTGGAATGGAATGGCATAGATTTGAATGGAATGGATGAGAGTGGAATGGATTGGAGTGGAGAGGAGTGGAGTGGAATGCAGTGGAGTAGAGTGGAGTGGAGTGGAATGGATTGGAGTCGAGTGGAGTGGTGTGGAGTGGAATAGAGTGGAATGGACTGGTACGGAGTGGAATGGAATGAAAGCTGAGACTGTGCCAGTGGTCTCCAGGCTGTGTGAAAGAGTGAAATGTTATCGAAGGAAAGGAGTGGAATGGAAAACAGAGGAATGGAATGGAATGAATGGAGTTGACTGGAGTGGATTTGAGTGTATTGGAGAGGAGTGAAATGGAGAGGAATGGAATGGGATGTAATGGAATGAAATGAAGTGGAGTGGAGTGGAGTGAAGTGCAATGGAGTGGAATGGAGAGGAATGGAATGGGATGGAATGGAATGGAATGAAGTGGAGTGCAGTTGGGTAGAGTGGAGTGCAGTTGGGTAGAGTGGAGTGCAGTGGAATGGAGTGGTAGGGAACGGGATGGAGTGAAATGGAGGGGTGTGAAGTGCAGTGGTTTGGAGATGAGTGGAATGGAGTGGAATGGAATCGAATGTAATGGAATGAAAAAGAGTGGAGTGAAGTGGATTGGAACAGTGTGAAATTGAATGGAATTAAATTCAACAGGATGGAATACGCTGGAATTGAATGGAATGTAATGGACCGGAGTGGAGTGGAGTGAAATGGAGTGGAATGGTATGGAGTGGAGTGTAGTTGAGTGGAATGGAATGGAATGCAGTGAAGTGGACTGGAATGAGTGGAATGGAAATGAGTGGAATGGAGTGTAGTTGAGTGTATTGGAGTAGAATGGAACGGAATGGAATGGAATGGAGTGTGGAGAGAAGTGAAATGTAGTGGAGTGAAATGGAGTAGAGTGGAATGTAATGGAATGGAGTGCAATGGAATGCAAAGGAAAGGAATGGAGAGGAGTGCAGTGGAATGAATTGGAGTGTAGTGGAATGGAGTGCATTGGGGTGGAATGGAATGGAATGGAGTGTAGTGGAATGGAGTGGAGTGGAATGGATTGGAGTGGAGTGGAATGGAGTGGAAAGGAATGGAGTGGAATGGACTGGAATGGCGTGGAATAGAATGTACTGGATTGCCATGGAATGGAATGGAATGGAGTGGAGTGGAGAGGAGTTGAGTGGAGTGGAGTTTAGTGGAGTGGAATGGAGAGGACTGGAGTGTAGTGGAACAGAGTGAAATGGAATACAATGGAATTGAATGGAAAAGAATGCAATGGAATGGAATAGAATAGAAGGAATGCAATGGAATGCAATGGAATAAAATGAAACACAAGTGAAAGTTGAGATGTAACGTGAGCTGAGATTGTACCACAAAACTCCAGCCTGGGGGACATAGTGATAGGAGGGGAGGCAAAGAACGGAGTGGAATGCAATTGATTTAAATGGAATGGAATGGAATTGAATTGAGTGGAGTGAAGTGGAGTGGAGTGGAGTGGAGTGGAGTGAAGTGGAATGGATACGAACGGGATGGAATGAAATGCAATGGAATGCTGAAAAGAAATGTGAGCTGATATTTTGCAACTACTATCCAGCTTTTTGATAGAGTTAGATCCAATGGAAAGAAAGAAATTGAATGGAATGAGGGGAATGGAATTGAGTGGAGTGGTGTTGAATTGAGTGGAGTGGAGTGGAATGGACAGAAGTGGAATGGACTGTAATGGAATGGAATGGAATGGAGTGGAATAGAGTGTAGTGGAGTGTAGTGGATTGGAGAGAAGTGGAGGGGTTTGAATGGAGTGGATTGGAATGGAAGGGAGGTGGGTAGAGATGAGTGGAGAGGAGAAAAGTGGAGTGGGGTCTTATGGAGTGAACTGGAGTGGAATGGAGTGGAATGGAATGAAATGGAATGGAGTGGAATGGAGTGGAGTCGAATGGAGTAGAATGGAGAGAAGTGGAATGGAGTGGAGTGGAGTGGAATGCATTGCGGTAGAATGGAATGAAGACGATTGGAGTGGAATGGAGTGGAATGGAGAGAAATGGAAAGGAAAGGAATGAAATGGAATGGAATAGACTGGAGTGGAATGGTGTGGAGTAGAGTGGAGTGGAGTGAAATGGAATGGAGTGGAGTACAGTGGAGTGGAAAGAAATGGAATGGAATGTAGTGGAGTGGAGTGGAATGAATTGGAGTGGAGTGGAAGACAGTGAAAAAGAAAAGAGTGTAGTGGAGGGAGTGGATTGCAGTGAAGTGCAACGCAATGGAAAGGAGTGGATTGGCGTGGAATGGAATTTAGTTTAGAGGAGGGTAACGGAATGGAAAGAAATGGAATGTAGTGGAATGGAGAAAAGTGGAGTGGAGTGGAGTAAAGGAATGGAATGGAGTGGAGTGGTGTAGAATGGAATAGAGTGGAGTGCAGTGGACTGGAGTGGAGTGGAGTGGATTGAAATGGAATATAACGGAAGGAAGATGAGTGGAGTGGAATGGAATGGAATGGAGTGGAATGGAATGGAATGTACAGGGTGGAATGGAATGTAATGGAGTGGAGTGGATAAGATTGGAGTGTAATGCAGTGTAGTGGAGTGGAATTTAGTGAAGTGGAGTGGGGTGGAGCAGAGAGGAATGGAATGGAGTGGAGTGGAGTTTAATGGAATTGCATCCAGAGGAATGCATTGGAGTGCAGACGAGTGAAATGGATTGGAGTGGAGTGGCATGGAGTGGAGTGGAGGGCGTAGGAGTGATACGGAATGGAAAGGAATGGAATGGAGCGGAATGTAAGGGAGTGGAGTAGACTGAAATGGAATGCAACGGAGTGCATTGGAATGGAGTGGCATGGAATGGATTGTAATGGAATGGAATGGAGTGGAGTGTATAGTAATGGAATGGAGTGGAGTGGAGTAGAGTGGAGTGGAGTGGAATGAAGTGAAATGGAATGGAATGGAATGGAATGGAAAGGAAAGGAATGGAGAGGAGTGGGATGTAATGGAGAAGAGTGCCATGAAGTGGAGTGGAGTCGAGTGGAGTAGAATGCAATTGAGTTAAGTGGAATGGAGTGGAATGGAATGGAGTGGAATGAAGTAGAATGGAATGGAATGGATTAGAGTGGAATGGAGTCGAGAGGAATGGAATGGAATGGAATGCAGTGGAATGGAGTGGAGTGCAATGGAGTGGAGTGGAAAAGAGTAGAATGGAGTGGAATGGAATGGAGTGGAAGGGAGTAGAGTGGAATCGAATGGAATGGAGAGTAGTTGGGTGGAGTTTGCTGGAATGGAGGGGAATGGTGTGGAATGTACTGGACAGGAATGGAGTGGAATGGAATGGAATGCAATGGATTACAGTGTAATGGAAAGGAGTGGAGTGGAGTAGAGAGGAGTGGAGTGGAGTGAAATGTCCTGGAGTGGAAAGGAATGGAATGGAGTGGAATGGAAAGTAATGGAATGGAGTGGAATAGAATGCAATGCAGTGGATTGGAGTGGAATAGAAAGGAGTGTTATAGAGTGGAATGGAATGGAATGCAATGAAGTGGAATGTTCTGGCGTGGAGTGGAAGGGAATGGAGTGGAATGGAATGTAAAGGAATGGAATATAGTGGAGTGGAACAGAGGTGGGTGGAGTGGAATGGAATGGAGTTGAGTGGAGTGGAGTGATGTGGAATGGAGTGGAGTGTGGTGAAATGGAATGGAGTGGAGTGGACTGGAATGGAATGGAATGAAGAGGAATGGAATTGACTGGAATTGAATGGTATGGCATGGAACAGAGAGGAATAGAGTGGAATGTAGTGTAAAGGATTGGAACGGAATGGAGTGGAGTGGAGTGGAGTGGAATGGAGTGGAATGGATTAGAATGGAGTGGATTGGAATGGAATGGGATAGAGTGGAGTAGAATGCATTGGAATGTAGTGGATTGGAGAGGTATGGGATAGGGTGGAGTGGAAGGGATTGGAATGGAATGGAGTAGAGTGCTGTGGAATGGAATGGAATGAAGTGCAACAAAGTGGATGGGACTGGAATGCAGTGGAATGGAGTGGATTGGAGTGGATTGGAGTGGAATGTAACGGAGTTGAGTGGAGTGGAGTGTAACAGAATGGAATTGAGTGGAGTGGAATTGATTGGACTGGAATGGAGTGGAATGGAGGGGAATGGGTTTGAATGGACTGGAGTGAAGTGGAATGGACTGTAATGTAATGGCATGGAGCAGAATGGAATGGAATGGAGAGGAGTGGAGTGGAGTGGTTTGGAATGGAATGGAATGGAATGGAAAGGAGAGGAGAGGGGTGGAGTTGAATGGAGGGGAATGGAATGTAAAGGATTGGAGTCGAGTGGAGTGGACTATAATGCAGTGGAATGAAGTTGAATGGAGTGGAGTGGAATGGAGTGGAGTGGAATGGAATGGAGTGGAATGGAGTGGAATGGAGTGGAATGGAATGGAGTGGAATGGAGTGGAATGGAATGGAATACAGTGGAGTGGAATGGAATGGAGTGCAGTAGAATGGAAAGGACTGGAATGGTATTCAACGGAATTTAGTGGGGTGGAAAGTAGGGGTGTGGAGTGGAATGGAATGGAGTTGAGTGGAATGGAGTGAAGTGGAATGGAGTGGAGTGGGATGAAATGGAATGGACAGCAGTAGCGTGGAATGAAGTGGAATTTAGCGGAATTGAATGAAATGGAATGGATTGGAAGGGAATGGAGTAGTGTGGAATGGAGTGGAATGGAATGGAGTGGAGTGTACTGGATTGGAATGGAATGGAATTGAGTAGAATGAAATGGCGTGGAGTGGAATGGACTTAGTAGAGTGGAGTGGAAAGGAGTTGAACGGAATGATATGAAATGGAAATTAGTAGATTGGAATGGAATGGAGTGAAGTGGAGTGGAATTGATTGGTACGGGGCGGAGTGGAGAGGAGTGGAATAGAGTGGAATGTAATTGAATGGAATGGAATGGAATGGAATTGAATGATGAAATGAAATGTGAGCTAAGCTTGTGTCTCTGCATACCAGGCTGGGTGACAGAGTGAGATACTCTCGAAAGAAAGGAATGGAATCGAAAGGAGTGGAATGGAATGGAGTGGAGTAGAAAGGACAGGGTGGAGTGGAGTGCAGTGGAGGGTAATGGAATGGAGAAGAATGGAGAGGAGTGGAGTGGAATGGAATTTAAAGGAATGGAATGGAGAGTGGTGGAATGGAGTGGAGTGGGTGGAATCGTTTGGAATGAATTGGAATGGAGTGGAGCGGAATAGAATGGGATGGAATGGAGTAACGTGGAATGGAGTGGAGTGGAGGGGAATGGGGTGGAATGGAATCGAGTGGAACCGATTGGAGTGGAGCGGAGTGGAGTGGAGTGGAATGGATTGGAGTGGAGTGGAATGGACTGGATTGAAGAGGAAAGGAATGGAGTTGACTGGAATGGAGTGAAGTGGAATGGAGTGAAGTAGCAGGGAATTTAGGGGAGTGGCACGGAATGTATGGGAATAGAATGGATTGAAGTGGAATGGAGTTGAGTGGAATGGAGGGGAGTGGACTAGAGTGGAGTGGAATGCAATGGCATGGAAGGAAATGGAATGCAATGGAATGCAATGGAATGGTGTGGAGTGGAATGTAGTGGAGTGGAGTGGAATGGAGTTGAATGGAAGGGAATGTAATGGAGTGTACTGGAATGGAAGGGAGTGGAACGGAATGGTTTGGAATGGAATACAGTGGAGTGGAGTTTATGGAGTGGATTGGAATGCAATGTAGTCGAGTGGAGGGGAATGGAATGGGACGGCATAGAATGCATTGGAATGGAAAAGAGTGGAATGGAATGGAGTGGAGTGGAGTGCATTGGAGTGGAATGGAATGGAGTGGAGTGGAGTGGAATTGAGTGGAGTGGAATGAAATGGATTGGAATGGAATGGATTGGAGTGAAATGGAGTGGAATGGAGTGGAATGGAGAGTAGTGGAATGCGGTTTAATGGAATGGAGTGAAGTGGAGTGAAGTGGAAAGGAATGGAAGGCAGTAAAGTGGAATTGAGTGGAGTGGATTGGAGTGGATTGTAATGGAATGGAAGGATTGGAGTGGAATGGAGTGGAATGGAATGGAGTGAAATGGATTGGAATGGAGGTAAATGGAGTGAAATGGAGTGGAATGGAGTGTAGTGGACTGGAATGCATTTGAATGGATTGGATTGGAGTGGAGTGAAGTGGAATGTACTGGAGTGGAAGGGACTGGAATGGAATGGACTGAAATGAAATGGAGTGGATTGGAATTCAATAGAATGGCATGGAATGGTGTGGAATGGAGAGGAAAGGAGTGGAAAGGAACGGAGTGGAATGGGGTGGAGTGGAGCGGAATACAGTGGAATGGATTGGAATGGAGTGGAGTGAAGTGGAATGGAATGGAGTGGAGTGGATGGTTGGGAATGGAATGGAGTGGAGTGCAGGGGAATGGAATGGAATACATTGGAACAGAGTGGAGTGGACACGAACGCAGTGAAATGGAGTGGAATGGATTGGAATGGAGTGGAGTGGAATGGAGTGGAGTAGAGTGGTAAGGAATGGAATGGAGTGGAGTAGAATGGAATGGAATGGAGTGGAGTGGAGTGGACTGGAGTGTAGTGGATTGGAATGGAGTGTAGTGGGGTGGAATGGAATAGAGTGGCGCAGAATGGACTGGAATGGAATGGAGTGGCGTGCAGTGGAATGGAATGGAATGGATTGGAGTGGACTGCAGTGGACTCAAATGGAGTGGACTGGAGTGGAGTTTATTGGAGTGGAATGGAATGAAATGGGATGGAGTGATGTGAAGTTGAGTGGAGAGGAATGGAATGGAGTGTAATGGAATGGAGTGGAGTGCAGTGGAATGGAGTGGAATGAATTGGACTGGAGTGGAATGAAATGGAATGCAATGGAATGCATTGGAGTGGAGGGGACTGGAATAGAGTGGAATGGTGTGGAATGTATTGGAGTGGAATGGAGTGGAATGGAATTGAATGGAATGGATTAGGGAGGAATGGAATTGA
This sequence comes from Pongo pygmaeus, assembly GCF_028885625.2. Lineage (NCBI taxonomy): Eukaryota > Metazoa > Chordata > Mammalia > Primates > Hominidae > Pongo > Pongo pygmaeus. Next base: position 4,338,425 of record NC_085931.1, read on the forward strand.
GTCATGTGGAGTGGAATGGAGTTGAGTGGATTGGAGGGGAATGGAGTGGAGGAGAGTGCAGGGGAATGTAATGGAGTGGATTGCAGTGCAATGGAGTGGAACGGAGTGGAATGAAATGGAGTGGAGGGGAGTGGAGTTTAATGGAATGGAATGGAGTGAAATGGAGTACAGTGGAGTGCAGTGGATTGCAGTGGAATGGAATGTAAAGTAATGTAGAGGAGTGGAATTCAATGAATTGGAGTGGAATGGAATGGAGTTGCGTGAAGTGGAGTGGAGTGAAATGGAGTGGAGTGGACTGGAATGCAGTGGAGTGGAATGGAATCGAGTGGAAAGGAATCGAATGGAATGGAGTGATTTGGAGTGGAATGGAGTGGAGTGGAGTGGAATGTAGTGGATTGGAATGGAAAGGAAGACAATGGGGTGGATAGAAGTTGAATGTAGTTGAACGGATTGGAATGGAGTTGAATGGAATGGAATGGAATTAAGTGGAGTGGGAATTAGTGGATTGGAGTAGAGTGCAGTGGAGTGAAGTGGAATGAAATGCAATGGAATGGAATGAAATGAAATGGGGTGGAGTGGAATTTAATAGAATGCAGAGGAATTGAGTGGAGTGGAGTTGAAGGGAATGGACTGAATTGCGGTAGAATGTAATGGAATGGTGTGCAGTGGAATGCAATGGCATGGAATGGAGTGGAGTGCAGTGGAGTGGAATAGACTGGAAGGAGTGGAAGAGAATGGAATGGAGTGGAATGAAATGGAATGGATTGGAGTGCAATGGAATGGCATGGGGTGGAATGGAGTGGAGATGAATGGATTGGAGTGGAGTGCATTGTAGTGGAATGGACTGGAGTGTAGTGGAGTGGAGTGGAGCAGAATGAAATGGATTGGAATGGGATGGATTGGAGGAGAATGTAGTGGAGTGGAGTTGAATGGAGAGGAATGGAATGGGGTGGAATGGAATGAAGTGAAGTGGATTGGAGAGGAGTGGAGAGGAATGGAATTGAGTTGAGGGGACTGGAGTGAAATGTAATGGAGTGGAGTGGAGTGTAATAGAATGGAATGGACTGGAATGGAGTGGAACGGAATGGAGTGTAATGGAGTGTAATGGAGTGGAATGGAATTGAATGGAGTGGAGTGGAGTGGAAAGGAGTGTAATGGAATGGAATGGAGTGGAATGGAGTGGAATGGAATTGAATGGAGTGGAGTGGAGTGGAATGGAGTGTAATGGAATGGAATGGAGTGGACTGGAGTGGAATGGACTGAAAGGAGTGGAATGGAATGGAAACGAGTGGAAAGAAATAGAATGGAATGGAATGGAATGGAATGGAATGGAATGGTATGGAGTGGAGTGGAGTGGAGTGGAATGGAGTGGAGTGGTTTGAAAGGAGTGGAATGGAATGGAATGGAATGGAATGGAATGGAGTGGAATAGAATGGAGCGGAATGGAATGGAATGGAGTGGAGTGGGGTGGAAATGAGTGGAATTGATTGGAATGGAGTGGATTGGAGTGGCATGGAATGGAGTGCAGTGGAACGGATTGGAAAGGAATGGAGTGCAGTGGAATGGAATAGAATGGAGTGGAGTGGAGTGAAGTGGGCTGGAATGCAGTGGAATGAAGTAGAATGGAGTGGAGTGGAATGGAGTGGAAGGAAGTGGAGGAGAGTGGAATGGAATGGAGTGGAGTGGAGTGGAATGGATTGGAGTGGAATGGAGTGGAAGGAAATGGAGGAGAGTGGAATGGAGTGGAGTGGAGTGGAATGGAGTGGAATGGAGTGGAGTGGAGTGCATTTCTTTACCCCGTTCCATTGCATTCCATTCTATCCCATTCCATTCTATACTATTTCAATCCGCTCCACTGCACTCCACTTCATTCCATTCCATTCCATCCCATTCCATTCGACACCATTCCAATCCACTCCACTGCACTCCACTCCACTCACTTCCATTCCATTCCATTCCATTTCACTCCATTGCTCTCCATTCCTTTCCTTCGACAGCACATCACTGTGTCACCCAGTCTGTAGTGCAGTGGCACAATCTCAATTAACATTACATGTCACTTTCCATTGCATTGCATTCTATTCGGTTGCATTCCATTCCATTCCATTAAATTCCATTGCATTATATTCAATTCCATTCCACAGTTTTCCACTCCATTCCACTCCACTCCACTACATTCTATAACATCTGATTCTATTCCCCTCCATTCCGCTCCTCTCCAATCCACTGCACTCCACTCAACTCCTTTCCACTCCATCCTATTGCATTCTGCTCCACTCTACTGCACTCCACTCCACCACACTTCATTCCACTTCATTCCATTCCATTCTATCCCATTACATTCCTCTCCATTCCACTCCAATCCACTTCCCTCCACTCCTCTCCAGTCCACTCCAATTCATTCCATTCTATTCCATTCCACTGCATTCAGTTTCATTCCTTTCTTTTGAGAGTATCTCACACTGTCACTCAGCCTGGAGTGCAGTGGCACAATCTCAGCTTCCATTCGATTCCATTCCATCCCAGTCCACTCCTCTTCTCTCCATTTCACTCCCCTCCACACCACTCCACTACACAAAACTCCTTTGCAATCCATGCCACTCCATTCCATTCGACTCCATTCCACTCCCTCCATTCCATTCCATTCCAACCCACTCCACTCTACTCCACTCCATTCAATTCCATTGCATTCCAATCCATTCCATTCCATTCCACTCCATTCCGTTACATTCCACTACAATACACTCCTTTCCATTCCACTACAATCCAATCCATTCCACTCCATTTCACTCCACTCCACTCCAATCCAATCCATTCCAATCCATTCCTTTCCATTCCACTGCATTAGATTCTATTCCACTCCATTCCATTGCAATAAACTCCTTTCCACTCCACTACACTCCACTCCACTCCACTCCATTCCATGCCTTTCCATTCCACTCCACTCCATTCCATTCCACTGCATTCCATTCCATTCCATTCCACGCCACCCCTGTACACTCCATTCCATTCCACGAAATTCCACTCCACTCCATTCCATTCCATTCCTCTCCACTCAACTCCAGTCCACTCCACTCCATTTCACTTCAATGTACTTAATTCCATTCCATTTCCTTCCACTCTATTCAATTTCATTCCTGTCTACTCCACTCCCATTCAATCTAATCCACTCCACTCCATACCATTCCATTCCATTCAACTCCATTCCTCTATATTCCAGTCCATACACTTCCACTCGACTCCATTCCATTCCATTCCTTTCCACTATACTCTATTCCACTGTACTTGACTCCACTCCACTCCGTTAAACTCCATTCCATTCCATTCCATTCCATTCCAATCCATTCTGTTCCATTCAACTGCATTCTAGTCAACACCACTACATTCAACTGCACTACACTCCAATCCACTCAACTCCATTCCACTCCATTCCATTCCTCTGCACTCCATTCCTTTCTAACCCACTCCATTCCATTCCATTCCTCTCTACTCCATTCCACGCTAATGCATTCCACTCCACTCCACTCCATTCCATTCCAGTACATTCCTCTGCATTCCACACCACTCCACTCCATTCAACTTCATTCCACCCCATTTCATGCCATTCCATTTCATTTCACTCCATTGCAGAACAATCCACTCCATTCCAATCCACTCTAATCCATTCTCCTCCTTTCCCCTCCATTACACTCCTTTCCATTCCACTCCATTGCACTCTACTCCATTCCATTCCATTACACTACTTTCCACTAAATTCCTTTCGATTCCTGTCCATTCCAGTCTACTCTTTTCCAATCCACTCCAGTCCAGTCCACTCCACTACATTCCATTACACTCAATTCCATTCCACTCTGTTCCACAGCACTCCACTCCATACCACTCCAGTCCGTTTCACTCCATTCCATTTCGTTATATTCTACTCAACTCCACTCCACTCCACCTCATTCCATTCCGCTACTCTGCACTCCACTCACCTACATTCCACTCCAGTACATTCCAACCCACTCCAATCCATTCCATTACATCACATTCAACTCTACTCCACTCCATTTCTCTCCACTCCATTCCACCCCACGCCACTCCCTTCCATTTCATTCAATTCTTTTCCATTCTTTCCAATCCATTCCATTTCGCTCTGATCCATTCCAATCCTCTCCATTCCATTCCACTCCATTCGATTTCATTCAACACTATTCCACTCCACTCCACTCCATTCCACTCCACTCCACTCCTTTCCATTCCATTCCACTCCACTCCACTCGATTCCACTCCACTCCACTCCATTCCACTCAATTCCATTCCACTCCACTCCACTTCACTCCATTCCATTCCATTCCTTTCCACTCCACTCCACTCCAGTCCACTCCACTCCATTCATATCCATTCCAATCCACTCGACTCCAGTCAACTCCTTTCCGCTCTACTTCACTCCATTCCATTCCACTCAACTCCATTCTATTCCATTCCATTCCACTGTACTTCACTCCACTGCATTACACTCCATTCCATTCCACTCCATTCCTCTCCACTCCATTCCATTCTATTCCACTCCAGACCATTCAATTCCACTCTACACTATTCCCTACCATTCCATTCCACTCCACTCAATTCCACTCCACTCCAAACGACTCCATTCCATTTTATTGCAATCCATTTCATGACAGTCCACTGAATTCCACTCCAATCCACTACACTCCATTTCATTCCACTTCACCCTAATCCACTCCACTCCACTCCGTTCCACTCCACTCCATTACATTCCCCTCGATTCCATTCAAGTCCACTCTGTTCCATTCCATTCCACTCAATTAAATTCCACTCCGTTGTATTCCATTCCATTCCATTCCACTCTATTCCACTCCATTCTTCTCCAGTCTACTACATTCCACTCCACTTCACTCCATTCCATTCCATTCCATTCCATTCCAATACATTCCTTTCCATTCCACTTTGTTCCAGTTAATTCAGCTCCATTCCACTCTACTTCACTCCATTCCAATTCATTTCATTCCACTCCATACCATTCCACACAATTCCATCCAACTCCACTCCATTTCACCACACTCCATTCCATTCCATTCCACTCCACTCCACTGCAATCCACTACTCTCCGTTCCATTCCACTTCACTGCACTCAAATCCACTCCAGTGCTTTCCATTCCATGCCAGTACATTCCCTAAATTCAATTCCACTTCATTCCATTTTAATCCTTTCTTTCAAGAGTATCTCATTGTGTCACCCAGCCTCGAGTGCAGTGGCAGAATCTGAACTTCCCTTCCTTTCCATTCCATTCCACTCCAGTCCACTACACTACAATCCATTACACTCCACTCCACTCCAATCTACTCCAAACAACCCCATTCCATTCAATTCCACTCCACTCCACTCCACGCCACTGGAATCCATCCAATTCCAATCCATTTCAGTCCATTCCTCTCCAATCAATTCCATTGCACTCCACTCCACTCCAACGCTTTCCGCTCCATTCCACTCCATACCCCTCGACTCGACTCCACCCCACTCTAATCCGTTGCCTACCATTCCACTCTATACCATTCTACTCCATTCCAGTCCATTCCACTCAACTCCATTCCAATCCACTCCATTCCACTCAACTCCATTCCATTCCAGTCCACTTTACTCCACTCCAATCAACTCCACTCCGTTCCACTCCCCTCTACTCCAATACACTCCACTCCATTCCATTGTACTCCATTCCATTACACTCTACTCCACTCCATTCCATTCCATTCCAATCCATTCCATTACAGTGCATTCCACTCCATTCCACTCCATTCCACTCCACTCAACTCCACTCCACTCCACTCCATTGTATTCCATTCCACTCTATTCCATTCCAATCCTTTCCACTCCACTCCATTCCATTCCACTCTTTTCCACTCCACTCCACTACATTCCAGTCCACTCCATTCCAATACATTCCACTGCACTGCACTCCTCTCCTCTCCATTCCACTCCATTCCATTCTTTTACATTCCACTCCATTCCACACCACTGCACTCCATTCGACTCCACTGCACTCCATTCCATTCCATTCCATTCGATTCCAATAGCCTCAAGTCCAACGCATTCCATAACATTCCACTCCACTCCACTCCAATCCATTACATTAAATTTCATTCCACTCCACTCCGTTAAAGTCCAATCCACTCCACTCCACTCCACTCCACTCAATTCCATTCCTTTCTATTCCATTTCATTCCACTCCATTCCATTCCATTCCACTCCACTCCATTCCAATCCATTCCATTCCACTACACTCCACTCCACTCCACTCCACTGCACTCCACTCCATTCCACTCCATTCCATTCCACTCCATTCCACACCATTCTATTCCATTCCATTCCTATCAACTCCACTCTACTGCATTCCATTCCAGTCCATTACACTCCACTCCATTCCATTCCAGTCCACTCCATTCCACTATACTTCATTCCATTCCATTCCACTCAACTCCACTCCATTCAACTCCACTCCATTCCACTACACTTTGCTCCATTCCATTCAATTCCATTCCAATACACTCCACTCCATTCCTCTCCATTCCACTCCATTCCAATCGATTCAACTCCACTGAATTCATCTCCACTGCTTTCCATTCCATTCCATTCTATTCCATACTACTCCTTTCAACTCCACTCCACTCCATACCACTCAACTCCACTCCATTCCATAGCATTCCTTTCCATTCCAATCCATTCCTTTCCATTCCAATCCATTCCATTTCATTCCACTCCATTGCATTCCATTCAATTCCATTCCATTCCAATCCACTTCACTCCATTAAACTCCATTCCATTCCATTCCATTCCATTCCATTCCATTCCATTTCACTACAGTCCATTCCACTCTATTCCCCTCCACTCCAATGCACTGCACTCTATTACATTCCACTCCACTACCCTCAAATCCACTCCATTCCATTCCACTCCAATCCCTTCGTCTCCATTCTGCTAAACTCCACTCCATTCCACGTCCCTCACTTCCATTCCATATCACTTCATTCCACTCCACTCCATTCTACTACACAACACTCCACTCCATTCTTTTCCACTCCAATGCACTGCACTCAATTCCATTCCACTCCATTCCACTCCTCTCTATTCCATTTCATTCAATTCCACTACTTTCCATTTCAATCCACTCTACTCCATTCAACTTCACTCCATTCCACTGCACTCAACTACTTTCCATTCCATTCAACTCCATTCCACTCTTCTCCACTCCATTCCTCTCCATTCCACTCCATTCCTTTCCATTCCATTCTATTCCATTCCATTGTACACCACTCCATTCCACTCTGCTGCGCTCCTTTCCACTCCACTCCACTCCGCTCATTTCCATTCCATGCCACTTCATTCCTATCCACTGAACTCCATTCCTGTTCTCTAAACTTCATTCCACTCCAATCCACTCTACTCCATTCCATTAAACGCCAATCCATTCCATACCACTCTACTCCATTCCGTACTATTCCATTCCACTGCATTCCACAACACTCAACTCCATTCCACTTCATTGCATTCCATTCCGTTCCACTCTACTCCTTTACATTCCACTCCATTCCAATCCACACGATTCCACTCCATTCCACTGCATTCCAATTCTTTCCATACCAATCAGTTCCAATCCACTACATTCCATTCCACTCCACTCCACTTCAACCCACTCCATTCCATTCGTTTCAACTCCATTCCATTCCACTCCGCTCTACTCCATTCCACTCCACTCCATTCCATTCCATTCAACTCCACTACACTCCTCTCCACTCCATTCCTTTCCTCTCCATTCCGTTCAACTTCATTCCATTACACTCCATTCCTTTCCGTTCGTTTTAGTTCCACTCAACTCCTCGCCACTCCACTCCATTCCACTCCATTCCTTTCCTCTCCATTCCACTCAACTCCATTCCATTACACTCCATTCCTTTCCGTTCCATTTCGTTCCACTCAACTCCTCTCCACTCCACTCCATTCCATTCCACTCCACTGTACTCCACTCCACTCCATTCCACTCCTTTCCACTCCATTCCACTGCATTCCACTCCAATCCACTCCATTCCACTCCAATCCACTCCACTGCATTCCACTCCAATCCACTCCATTCTCCTAAATTCCTCTCCATTCCACTCCATTGATTGCACTACATTGCTCTCCATTCTTCTCCATTCCATTACACTCCACTGCACTCCACTCCACTCCACTGCATTCTACTACTGTCAATTACACTCCACTCCATTCCTTCTATTCCATGCTACTGAACTCGACTCCATTCCAGTCCACTTTAATCCATTCCAGTACATTACATTCCACTCCCTTCAATTTCATTCCATTACATTCCATTCAGTTCAACTCCATTCCTTTCCCTTCCACTCAACTCCATTCCACTCCAATCCACTTTATTCCACTCCACTCCACTCCATTCCACTCCACTCCTTTCCATTCTATTGCATTCCATTCCATTCCACTGCACTCCACTCTATCCACTGCACTCCAGTTCTTTCCACTCCATTCCATTCCACTCTATTCCACTCCACTCCATTCCATTCTATTCCACTACACTCCACTCAATTCCACTCCACTCCATTCCACTCTACTCTGCTCTATTCCATTCCACTTCAGTTCTGTCCATTCCAATCCATTCCACTCCAGTTCTGTCCATTCCAATCCATTCCACTCCATTCCACTCCATTCCACTCCATTCCACTCCATTTCACTCTACTAAATTCCATCCCATTCAATTCCACTCCATTCTATTTCACTACACTCCAATCCAGTCCACTCCCCTCCTTTCCACTCCACTCCACTGCTCTCAGCTCATTTACATTCCAGTCCACTTCATTTCATTCCATTCCATTCCACTGCACTGCACTCCACTCCACTCAATTCCATTCCTTTCCATACTACTACATTCCAATCTGCTCCAATTCTTTCGATTCCACTCCACTCCACTCCAATCCATTCCATTGCCCTCCATCCCACTACACTCCATTCCATTCCACTGCATTCCATTCCATTCCCTTCCATTCCATTCCATTCCCTTCCCTTCCATTCCACTCCACTCTATTCCATTTCATTCCACTCTCCTCCTTTCCATTTCATTCAATTCCACTCCATTCCACTACACTCCATTGCATTCCATTCCACTCCCCTACACTCTATTCCACTCCATTCCATTCCACTCCACTTTGCTCCATTCATTTCCATTCCATTCCAATCCACTCTACTCCTTTCCACTCCACTCCACTCCTTTCCCTTCCATTCCATTCTACTCCATTCCACTCCTTTCATCTGCACTCCACTCCATCCCACTCAATTCCACTCCATTCTCTGCCATTCCTTTCGATTCCAATCCATTCCATTTCATTTCACTCCATTCAAACCCATTAAACTCCATTCCAGTCCATTCCACTCCACTCCACTCCATTCCATTCCAGTCCACTCCAGTCCTTTCCACTCTACTCCACGCCACTGCAATGTACTCCACTCCAGTCCATTCCCCTCCTTTATCCTCCAGTCCACTCCATTCTATTCCACTCAATTCCAGTCATCTCCATTCCACTCCACTCCACTCCGTTCCACCTCACTCCTTTACATTTCATTCCATTTTATTCCACTCCACCACTCTGTACTACACACCACGCCACTCCATTACCTTCCACTCCAATGCACTGCATTCCACTCCAATCAATTCCATTCCCCTGCATTCCACCCCGCTCTATTCCATTCCATTCCATTCCACTCCATTCCATTCCAATCCAATCTACTCCATTAAACTTCACTCCATTCCACTCCTCTCCATTCCATTCCATTGCATTCAACTCCATTCCACTCTACTCCACTAATTCTACTCCACTCCACTCCATTCCATTCCATTCCACTCCACTTCATTCCACTCCACTCCATTCCATTCCATTATATTCCACTCCATTGCATTCCACTCCACTCCATTGCAGTCCACTCCACTCCATTCCATCCAATCCACTCCTCTCCCATCCACTACATTCCATTAAACTCCACTCCATTCCATTCCACTTCACTCCATTCCATTCCATTCCATTCCAATGAATTCCACTCCACTTCATTCCATTGCACTCCATTTCATTCCATTCCACTCCATTCCAATGTAGTCCATTCCATTCCATTCCATTCCACTCCATTACACTTTACTCCACTAGATTCCGTTCCAATCCATTCCAATGCACTTCATTCCATTCCACTGCACTTGACTTCACCCCACTCCATTCCACTTATTTCCACTCCATTCCATTCCAATACACTCCAATCCAGTCCACTCCACACCGTTCCACTCCACTCCACTCCGCTCAAATCCATACCATTCCACTCCACTTCATTTCATTCCATTCCATTCCACTGCAGTCCAGTCCACTCAACTCCACTCAATTCCACTCTATTCCATACCACACTTCAGTCCTCTCCACACCATACCATTCCATTCCACTCAACGTCACCCATATCCACTCCATTCCATTCCTCTCCATTCTACTCCTTTCCATTCCACTCCACTCCACTCCATTCCACTCCATCCCATTCCATTCCATTTCATTCCACTCCACTCCTATCCACTCCTCTCCTTTCCATTCCACTCCACTCTACTCCACTACATTCCATTCCACTGCACTCCATTCCACTCCACTTCAGTCCATTGCATTCCATTCTATTCCATTCCACTCCACTCCATTCCACTCCAAACCACTCCATTCCACACCAATCCACTCCATTCCGATCCAGTCCACTCCATTCCATTCCAGTCCACTCCATTCCATTCCAGTCCACTCCATTCCATTCCATTCTATTCCATTCCATTCTATTCCATTCCATTCCATTCTATTCCATTCCATTCCTCTCTACTCCATTCCAGTCCACTCTACTCTATTCCACTGCACTCCATTGCACTCCACTGCACTCTGTTCCCTTCCTTTCCATTCCACTCCACTCCTTTCCACTCCATTACAATCTATTGCACTCCACTCTACTCTACTCCATTCCATTCCATTCCATTCCATTCCATTCCACTCCATTCCTTCCAGTATACTCCATTCTAGTACACTGCACTTCATTCCATTTCACTCAACTCCATTCCACTCCAATCCATTCCCTTCCATTCCATTCAAGCTCATTCCAATCCACTGCACTACATTAAACTCCACACTACTCCGTTCAATTCCAATCCATTCCACTCCACTCCATTCCACACCATTTCACTCAATTACACTCCACTCCACTCTACTCCATTCCATTCCATTCCATTTCAATTCATTCCTTTCTCTCCACTCCATTCCAGTCCACTGAACTCCATTCCACTCTATTCATCTCCACTACAGTCCATTCTATTCCACTCCATTCTATTCCAATCCACTCGTTCCATTCCATTCCATTCCACTGCACTCAAGTTCACTCCACTCCACTCCAAACCATTCCAATCCATTCTGTTCCACTCAACTTCTCTCCTCTCCATTCCATTCCATTCCAATTCAATCCACTCCACTCCACTTCCTTCCACTCTATTCTGATCCATTCCCTTCCGTTCCTTTACACTCCACTCCAGTCCATTACAATCTATTCCACTCCACTCCGCTCCAGTCTTTTCCATTCCATTACATTCCACTCAACTCTACTCCATTCAAATCCATTCCACTCCATTCCACTCCTCTCCTCTCCATTCCATTCCATTTTATTCCTTTCCAGTCCATTCCACAACACTTCATTCCACTCCATCCCACTTCACTCCACTCCACTACACTCCATTCCATTCCACACCATTCCACTCCACTCCATTGCATTCTTCTAAATACCACTCGACTCCTATGCACTGTATTCCATTCCACTTCATTCCATTCCATTCTATTCCATTCCATTCTATTCCATTGCATTCCATTCCATTCCATTTCATTCCTCTCCACTCCATTCCATTCCGTTCCACTGCATTCCACTTCAATCCATTCTGCTCCATTCTGCTCCGCTCCGTTACATTCCATTTCAATCCACTCGACTACACTCCAGTCCATTCCACTGCATTCCACTCCATTCCATTCCTCTAAACTCCACTCGACTCCAATCCACTCCGTTCCATTCCACTCCATTCCTCTACACTCCACTCCTTTCCATTGCACTCTATTCCACTCTACTGCATTCCGTTCCAGTACATTCTGTTCCATTCCATTCCCCTCCATTCCACTCAATTCCACTCTAATCCATTCCACTTCACTCCATTCGATTCCACTCCACTCTATTCCAGTCCACTGCACTCCATTGCACTCCAATCTACTCCACTCCACCCAACTCCATTCCATTTCACTACACTACATTCGATTCCACTCAACTCCCTTCCATTCCATTCCTCTGCACTCCACTCCACTCCACTCCAGTCCACTCCATTCCATTCCAAACCATTCCACTATGCTACATTACATTCTGTTCCACTCCACTCCATAACATTCCACTCTACACCTTTAAATACCATTCCATTCCACTTCACTCAATTCTGCTCCACTCCATTCCACTACACTCCTTTCCACTCCACTCCATTCTATTCCAATCCATTTCATGATACTCCACTATACCCCACACCACTCCCCTGCATTTCATTCCACTTCATTCCAATCCACTCCACCCCACTCTATTCCACTCCTGTACATTCCATTCCATTCCATACCAATCCGCTCCCCTCCATTCCATTCTATTCCACTGCATTCCATGACATTCCGTTCCATTACACTCCATTACTTTTCATTCCACTCCAATCCGGTCCATTCCTGTCTATTCCACTCCACTGCACTCTACTCCATTCCACTCCATTCCATTCCAATCCATTGCACTCCACTCCATTCCATTTCTCACCACTCCAATCAGCTTCATTCCATTGAACACCAATGCATTTAACTCCATTCTACTCCACTCCACACCATTATATTCCACTCCATTCCATATCATTCCATTCCATTCCATTCCATTCCATTCCATTCTAATCCACTCCACTCCACTCCATTCCACTCCATTCTATTCCATTCCATTCCATTCCATTCCACGCCACTCCATTCCATTGCACTCCACTCCATGCTACTCCACTCCATGCTACTCCACTCCACTACATTCCATTCCATTCCATTCCATTTTACTCCATTCCATTGCATTCCAATCCATTCCAGTCCACTGCACTCCTTTCCACTGCATTCTGCACCTCTCCCCTCTGTTCCATGGCATTCCATAGCACTCTAATACATTAAATTTCATTCCACTGTATTCCATTACATTCCAATCCGTTCCACTCCACTCCACACCAATCCACTCAGTTCCACTCCATTGCGTTCCATTCGTTTCCACTCTACTCCACTTCATTCCATTCCAGTTCACTACACTCCATTCCACTACACTCGACTCCATTCCACTTCACTCAACTCCATTCCATTCCATTAAATTCCATTCAATTCCATTCCACTCTATTCCAGTCCGCTCCACTCCATTCCATTATTTTCCTTTCCACTCCACTCCATTCCCTGCCACTACCCTCCATTTTGTTCCCCTACATTCTACTCCAATCCATTTCAGTACACTACACTCCATTTCAGTCTACTTCACTCCGTTCCACTTCTTTCACTCCACTCCACTCCACTCCAGTCCATTCCATGCCATTTCATTCATCTCTCCATTCCATGCCACTCCACCTCCATCTATTCTATTCCATTCCACTCCACTCCACTCCATTAAACTCCAATCCATTCCATTCTACTCTTTTCCATTCCATTTCATTCCATTACACTCCAGTCGACTCCTTTCCACTCCACTACATTCCATTCCATTTAATTCCACTTTAGTACATTCAACTCCATTCCATTCCACTCCACCCCATTATTTGCCATAATATTCAACTCCGTTCAACTCTACTCCACACCATTCCACATCACTCCACTCCAATCCATTCAATTCCATTCCACTCCACTCCATTCCACTCCACTCCATTCCATTCCATTACACTCTACTCCCTTCCATTCCATTCCATTTCATTAAACTCCATTACAATCCAATGCACTCTTTCCAGTCCACTTCTCTCCATTCCACTCCACTCCATTCCACCGCAATCCACTTAACTCCATGCAATTCCAATCCATTCAACTCCACTCCATTACATTCCTGTCCTCTCCATTCCATTCCATTCCATTAAACTCCATTACAATCCAATGCACTCTTTCCAGTCCACTTCTCTCCGTTCCACTCCACTCCACTACACCGCAATCCACTCAACTCCATGTCATTCCAATCCATTCAACTCCACTCCATTCCATTCCTGTCCTCTCCATTCCATTCCATTCTATTCCAATTCACACCACTCCACGGCACTCCAATCCCCTCCCCTCCACTCGACACTGTTCCCCTCCATTCTATTCCATTCCACTCCACTCCACTCCATTCCATTCAATTCCACTCCATTCCATTCCACTCGATTCCACTTCCACTCCATTCCATTACATTCCACTCCTTTCCACTCCACCCCATTCTATCCCAATCCATTTCACTCCACTCCATTCCATTTCACTCCAATCCTTTCCATTCCATCCCTCTCCATTCCTTTGCATTCCACTAAACACCACTCCACTCCATTCCACTCCACTCCACCCCATACCATTCCATTACATTCCGTAACGTTCCATTCCATTCCATTCCATTCCATTCCATTGCATTCCATTGCACCCCGTTCCATTCCATTTCATTGAATTCCATTCCATATCTCTGCTTTCCATTCCACTGCATTCTACTTCATTCCACACCATTCCACTTCCTTCCACTCCATTTCACTCCATTCAAGTCTACTCCACTCCACTCCATTCCATTCCATACCACTCCAGGGCACTCCATTCCACTCCACTCTTCTCCATTCTATTCCATTCAAATCCATTCCATTTCAGTCCATTAAAATTAATTCCATTCCACTCCACTCCATTCCAGTCTGCTCAGCTTGATTCCAATCCATTCGATTCATTTGTAATCCACTCCATTCCTTTCCTATCCACTCCACTCCATTCCACTCCTTTCCATTCCATTCCATACCATTCCACTCCTTTCCATTCCATTGTATTCCATTTCATTCCATTCCAATGCATTCCAGTACACTATAGTCAATTCCACTAGACTCCACTACACTCTCCAACACTCCACTCCATTCCCTGTCATTGCATTCAACTCCAATCCATTCCATTCCATTCTAATGCATTCCATTCCATTCCATTCCACTCCTCTCAACTCCACTACCCTCAATTCCATTCCATTCCATTCCACTCCACTCCATTCCATTCCATTCCATTACACTCCACTCCATTCCATTCCATTCCATTCCATTCCACTCCACTCCATTCCATTCCATTCCATTCCATTCCAATCCATTCCACTCCACTCCGCTCCATTAAATGCCGTTCCATTCAATTCCACTCTACTGCTCTCCATTCCACTTCTTTCCATTCCAATCCACTCCATTCCACACCACACCATTCCTTGCCATTCCATTTCATTCTACTCCATTCCTTTCCCCTCCACTCCATTTCATTCAATTCCACTCCATTCCAGTCCATTCCACTCCACTCCAATCCATTCCGTTGTATTTCATTGCATTCCATTCCTCTCCACTCTAGTACATTTCACTCCATTCCCCTCTATTCCTCTCAATTCTATTCCATTCCATTACACTCCACACCATTCCACTCCATTCCTTTCCAGTCCATTCCACTCTACTCTATTCAATTTCACGCCACTACAGTCTAATCCACTCCACTCCATTCCTTTCCACTCCATTCTGTTCCTCTCCATTCCATTGCACTCCACTCCATTCCACTCCACTCCCCTCCATTCCATTGCATTTCATTGCAATCCACTCCACTCCATTCAATTCCACCCCACTCCACTCCATTCCATTCCACTACATTCCACTCCACTCCATTCCCTTCCATTCCATTCCACTCCAGTCCACTCCATTCCACTCCTCTCATCTCCAATCCATTCCAATCCATTTCATTCCATTCCATTCTATTCCACTCTCCCCCATTCCAATCCACTCCAGTACACTCCACTTGATTCCTTTCCATTGCATTCCACTCCAGTCCTTTCCACTCCACTCCATGGAACTCCACTCCACTCCATTCCAGGCTGTTCCATTCTATTCCTCTCCATTCCTTCCCATTCCACTCTATTCCAATTCATTCCAATTGATTCCAGTCAATTTCACTCTACTCCACTCCATTCCATTCCATTCCACTCCATTCCATTCCATTCCACTTCATTCCAGTGTATGACACTCCACTCCACTGCATTCCTTTCCACTCCTTTCCAGTGCATTCCACTCCATTCCTTTCCACTCCACTCCTTTCCTCTCCATTACCCTACTTTCCACTCCATTCCACTCCACTCCATTCTATTCCTTAACACTAAATTCCACTATATCCCTTTCCATTCCACTCCATTCCACTCTACTCCATTCCATTCCAATACACTCCACTAAACTCCATTTTCCAGTCCATTCCACTCCATTTCGTGCCCCTCCACTCCTTTCCTCTCCATTACCCTACATTCCACTCCATTCCACTCCACTCCATTCCACTCCACTCCATTCTATTCCTTAACACTAAATTCCACTATATCCATTTCCATTCCACTCCATTCCACTCTACTCCATTCCATTCCACTACACTCCACTAAACTCCACTCCATTCCATTCCACTCCATTCCATTCCTCTCCATTCAACTCCATTCCGTTCCTCTCCATTCAACTCTACTCCAATCCATTCCACTCCATTCCAATCCATTCCATTCCATTCCGCTCCAATTCACTCAATTCCACCTCATTCCATTCCACTCCATTCCATTCCATTCCACTCCACGCCATTCCACTCCTCTGCACTCCATTCCACTCAACTTCATTTCATTCCATTCAACTCCATTCCATTCCACTCAATTCCATTCCATCCCATTACATTCCACTCCATTCCACTCCTCTCCATTCCATTCCATTCCACTCCACTCCATGCCATTCCACTGTACAACTTTCCATGTCATTCCATTGCACTCCACTCCACTTCACTCCGCTGCATTGCAGTCCACTCCATTCCTCTACACTCCATTCTATTCCAATCGACTCCCTGACACTCCAGTAAAGTCCACTACACTCCACTCCATTTCATTGCACTTCACTGCAGTCAACTCCACTCCACTCCATTCCACTCCACTCCATTCCATTCCAATCCATTCCATTTCATTCCACTCCACGAATTTCCATTCCATTCCAATCCATGCCATTCCATTCCATTTCATTCCAATCCACTCTACTCTACTACATTCCGTTCCACTCCACTCCACTCCATTCCACTCTATTCCATTCCATTCCACTCCTTTCCATTCCATTCAAATCCTTCCTCTCCACTCTAATACAGTACACTCTATTTCACTCCATTCCGTTCCACTCCACTGCTTTCCATTCCATTCAACTCCATTCTTTGCCAGTCCATTTCACTTCATTCCATTCCACTCCACGCAATTCCGTTCTACTCCACTTATCTCCATACCATTTCATTCCATTGTGCTCCATTCCATCCAACATCATTCCATTCAATTCCATTCCTTTCTACTCCACTTCACTACACTCCATTCCATTCCACTGCACTGCACTCCACTCCACTCCATTCCATTCCATTCCACTCCTCTCCATTCCACTCCACTACAGTCAATTCCACATGACTTCCCTCCATTCTACTCCACTTCTCTCCATACCATTCCATTCCATTCCACTCTATTCCATTCCGTTTCATTCCATTCTGCTCCATTCCATTTCACTCCACTCCATTCCACTCCACTCCAATCCATTCCATTCCACTCCATCCCACTCCACTCCACACCTTTCCATTCTTCTCCACTCCACTCCAATCCACTCCATTGCACTGTACTCCATTCCACTCAATTACATTAAATTATTCCCCAGTGAATTCCAATCCACTCCACTAAATTCCACCCCACTCTACTCCATTTCATTTTGTTCCATTCCAATCAAATCCAGTCCACTCCTCTCCACAGAATTCCACTCCACTCACTCAACTCCACTAAACTCGACTCTATTATAATTCATTCCATTCAATTCAACTCAACTTCATTCCATTCCTTTACACTACATTCTATGCCACTGTATTTCACTCCACTCCATTTCACTCCACTCCATTACACTCCTCTCCATTCCATTCCACTCCATTGCATGCCACTCCTGTACACTCCACTCCACTCTATCGCATTAGACTTCGCTCCACTGCACTCCACTACACTTCTTTACCCTGCA
Source organism: Pongo pygmaeus (assembly GCF_028885625.2). NCBI lineage: Eukaryota > Metazoa > Chordata > Mammalia > Primates > Hominidae > Pongo > Pongo pygmaeus. The sequence goes on from NC_085931.1 coordinate 4,356,775, forward strand.
CTCCACTCCATGCCACTCCATTCCACTCCATTTCGGTCCACTCTATTACTTTCCATTCCACTCCACTCCACTCCAATTAACTCCGTTACTATCCCCTCCAATCCAATTCATTCCATTCCATTGGATTCCATTCCATTCTATTTCACTCCACTCCACTCTACTCCACTCCATTCCACAAGTTTACCCTCCACTCCACTCCATTCCATTCCACTCCACTCCATTGCATTCCACTCCACTTCACTCCAATCCTCTCCGTTTCACTGCACTCCATTCCATTCCATTACATTCCGTTCCACTCCCCTCCACTCCAATTCATTCCACACCATTCCACTCCACTGCCTTCCATTCCACTCCACTGCACTCCACTCCTCTCCACTCCACTCTTTTCCATTCCACTCCATTCCACTCCACTCCACTCCATTGTACTTCACTCCAACCATACCATTCCATTACATTCCACTCTACTCCACTACACTCCATTCCATTCAACTCCAGTCCACTCCACTCCAATCCATTCCATTCCATTCTCCTCCACGCCACTCCATTCAACTCCAGTCCACTCCATTCCACTCCACTCCAATCCATTCCACGCCATTCCTTTCGATTCAACTCCATTCCATTCTATTAAACTGCATTCCATTCCATTCCACTCCAGCCCACTCCATTCCACCCCACTCCACTTCTCTCCACTCCACTCCACTACTCTCGTCCTCACTCCATTCCACTCCGTTCAATTCCACTCTATTTCAATCCACTCCATTCCATTCCATTCTCTTCCAATCCATTCCATTCCATTCAAACCCACTTCATTCCACTCTACTCCACTCTACTCCGCTCCATTCCACTCCATTCCATTCCACTCTATTCCATTCCATTCCTTTCTTTCCATAGTATCTTTCTTTGTCCCAAAAGCTGGAGTGTAGTGACAAATCTCAGGTCACTTTTCTTTTCACCATTCCATTGCATTCTGTTCCATTCCATCAAATTCAGGTCTATTCTATTTCACTCCACTCCACTCCACTCCATTCCCTTCCATTCCATCCCATTTCATTCGAATCTATTCTACTCCACTCCTCTCCAATCCGCTTCACTCCACTACATTCTATCCCATTCCATTCCATATCAATCCTTTGCATTCCACTACTTTCCTATGACAGAATATGACCCTGAACCCCAGACTGGATTGCAGTGGCATGATCTCAGCTCACATTGCATGCCAACAGTCCATTGCATTTCATTCTATTCCGTTGCATTACATTGCATTAAATTCCATTCAATTCCATTACATTCCGTTCCTTTCCATTCAATTCCTCTCCATTTCATTCCGCTCCTTTCCACTCCACTCCGTTCTGCTCCATTCCACTCTGCTCCACTCCACTCAACTCCACTCCAGTCCACTCAACTGCATTCCACTCCATTCTAAACCATTTCTTTCCATTCCATTCCATTCCATTCAACTCCATGGCATTCCAATCCATTCCATGCCAATCCATTCCAGTCCATTTCACTCCATTGCATTCCACGCCACTTCATTCCACTCCAATCAATTCCATTCCACTCCATTCTACCCCCTTCCATTCTGCTGCAGTCCACTCTATTAAACTCCACTCGATTCCACTCCAGTTCACTCCACTCCACTAAACTCTTTCGACTCCACTACACTCCATTACACTCCAGTCCACTGCAACCCCTTCCATTCCCCTGCATTCCATTCCATTCCATTCCACTCTTCTCATCTCAACTCCCTTCCATTTCATTCCAGTCCACTCAACTCCATGACACAACATTCCACTCTGTACCATTCCACTCAACTCCATTCAACTCCACTCCATTCCACTCCACTCCACTCCATTCCAATGAATTCCTCTCTACTCCATTCCAATCTACTGCATTCCACTAATCTCCATTCCATTCAATTACATTCGATTTCACAACGCTGAACTCCATTCCACTCCATTCTATTCCACACCACTCCACTCCACTCCATTACAATCCAAACCACTCCATTTCGTCTCATTCCACTCCACTCCATTCTACTAAACTTTACTCCGTTCCCCTCCCCTCCACTCCATACCCCTAATTTCCATTACATTCCACACCTTTCCAATCCGTTACACTCCATTCAATTGCACTCCACTCTACTTCCCTCCACTCCACTACATTTCACTCCAATCCAATCCACTCCATTCCATTCCATTGCTTTCCATTAAACTCCAATCCATACCATTCCACACTATTCCATTCCATTGTACTTCATTCCATTCCCATCCATTCCTTTACACTCCACTCCATTCCATTCCATTCTAATCATCTCCATTCCATTACCACCGCACTTCATCCCACTCCACTCCACTCCGTTCCATTCTATTCCATTCCATTCCACTCCACTCCATTCCACTCCACTCCACTCCTTTCCACTCCACTCCACTCCATTCCATTCCATTCCATTCCACTCCATTCTTCCACTCTGCTTCATTCCAGTCCACTGAACTCCCTTCCTTTCCACTGTACTCCATTCCACTCGATTCTATTGCAGTGCAATCCACTCCATTCCACTCCACTCCATTCCAATCCATTCCATTCCACTTCATTCCACTCCATTCCATTCCATTCCATTCCATTCCAATTCACTGCACTCCATTACACTCCACTCCATTCCACTCCACTACACTCCATTCCATTCCATTTCATTACAGTCCTTTCCATTGCATTCCAATCCATTCCACTCCATTGCACTCCACTCCACTCCATTCCATTCCATTCCACTTCATTGCACTCCACTCCAAACTACTCCATTCCACTGCATTCCACTCGATTCCTGTCCAGTTCACTCCACTCCAGTACATTCCATTCCATTCCACTGCACTCCATTCCATTCTGTTCCAATCCACTTCACTTCACGCCATTCAATTCCACTTCACTACACTCCACTCCATTCCACTCCACTGCACTCCATTCCATTCCATTCCATTCCTTTCCACTCTATTCCATTCCTATAGATTCAATTCCATTCCACTCCAACCCACTCCACTCCATTCCGTTCCTTTCCATTCCATTCTGTTCAACTCCATTCCACTCAACTGCATTCCAACCATTCCATTCCATTCCAGTCCACTACACAGCACTCTACTCCATTCCTTACAATTACACTGCACTCCACTCCACTCCTTTCTATTCCATTCTACTCCACTCCACTATATTCCAATCCATTCCACTCCATTCGACTCCACTCCACTGCATTCTATTCCATTCCATTCCATTTTATTCCACTCCACTCCATTCCACTCCTTTCCACTCCATTCCACTTAATTATAGTCCACTCCATTCCACTCTACTCAATTCCTTTCTATTACACTGCACTCCACTCTACTCCATTCCGTTCCAATGCATTCCACTCCACTCCATTCCTTTCCCCTCCACTCTCCTACACTTCACACCGCTGCATTCAATTCCATAACCTTGCAGTCCAATCCATTACACTCCACTCCAATCGATTCCACTCCACTCCATTCCATTCCATTCCACTCTACTAAACTCCGTTCCATTACACTCAATTCCACTCCATTCTGCACCATTCCATTCAATTCCATTGCACTCCAAACCACTCCATTCCATTCCACTGCATTCAAAACCAGTCCATTACAATCAATTCCAATCCACTCCATTCCTTCCTCTCCACACCATTCAATTTAGTTCCCCTCCATTCTTCTCCACTCTGTTCCACTCCATTCCACTCGATTCCACCCCAATTTATTCCATTCCATTCAACTCCAGTCAACTCCTTTCCACTCCACTCCATTACAATTCACTAAATTCCATTTCATTCATACCCATTTTATTCCACTCCACTCCATTCCATTCCAATCCATTCCACTCCATTCCACTCCACTAGAATCCATTATATTCCAATCCATTCCATTCCACTGTTTTCCACTCCACTCCGTTCCCTACCACTCCACTCAACTCCATTCCATGCCATTCTATTCCATTCCAATCCACCCATTCCACTCCATTGAGATCCATTCCACTCCATTCCACTCCACTCCACTGCATTCCATTCCATTCCATTCCATTTCACTCCACTCCTTTCCACTCCACTCCAATCAATTCCATTCCACTACACTCCATTCCACTCCATTCCATTCCATTTCACTCCACTCCTTTCCACTCCACTCCAATCAATTCCATTCCACTACACTCCATTCCACTCCATTTCATTCCAGTCCACTCCACTTCCTTCCAATCCACTCTACTCCATTCCATTCCAATCCATTCCATTCCACTCCTTTCCCCTCCATTCCGCTACATACCACTCCACTCAACTCCATTCCGCTACATACCACTCCACTCAACTCCATTCCATGCCATTCTATTCCATTCCAATCCATTCCATTTCTTTCCACTGCTTTGAAATCCATTCCCCTCCATTCCACTCCACTCCACTCCATTCCATTCCATTTCATTCCATTCCATTCCATTCCATTCCGTTGCATTCCTTTCCATTCCATTACATTTCAAACTATTCCGGTACATTCCAGTCCATCCAACTCCATTCCAGTCCACTCTACTCCATTCCTTTCCACTTTATTACATTCCTCTCTATTCCACTCCACTCCAATCCATTCCTCGCCATCCCTTTCCGTTCCATTCCATTTCATTGCACCCCACTCCACTCCACTCCATTCCATTCCACACCAGTTCACTCCAGTCAATTCCATTCCACTCCAATCCATTCCACTACACTCCATTCCCTTGCATTACTTTCAATTCCATTCCCCTCCACGCCACTCAACTCCAACCCATTCCACTCAACTGCATTCCATTCCACTCCATTCCTTTCGCTCCACTCCATTCCACCCCATCCCTTTCTTTCCATTCCATTTTATTCCACTCCACTCCACTCCACTCCATTCCATTCCACTGCATTGCATTCCACTCCATTCCACTCAACTCCACTCCATTCTACTCCACTCCATTCTATTCTATTCAACTCCAATCCACTCCATTCCACTCCATTCCATTCCATTCCATTCCTCTCTTTTCCATTCCACTCCATTCCATTCCATTCCTCTCTACTCCATTCCACTCCACTCCATTGCACTCTACTCCATTCCATTCCATTACATTCATCTCCCTTCCACTGCATTCCATTGCACTCCATTCCACTCCAATTCACTCCATTTTACTCCACTCCATTCCATTCCATTCAACTCCAATCCACTCCATTCCTCTCCATTCCATTCCATTCCACTCTACTCTTTTCCACTCCACTCCATTGAACTCTACTCCATTCCATTCCATTACATTCATCTCCCTTCAACTCCACTGCACTCCATTCCACTCCACTCCACTCCATTGCATTTCATTCCATTTCATTCCACTCCATTCCACCCTACGCCACTCTATTCCACTCCACTGCACTCCAATATAATACATTACAACACATTCCACTCCATTCATTCCATACCACTCTATTACAGTCCACTCCACTCCATTCCACTCCACTCCATTCCACTTCACTCCATTCCATTCCATTCCATTCCATTCCATTATACTGCACTCCACTGCAGTCCACTCCACTCCATTCCAATCCATTCCATTCCATTACATTCCTCTCCACTCCATTCCACTTCACTCTGCTCCATTCCACTCCAAACCATTCCACTCCACTAGACACCATTCCAATACGTCCCACTCAATTGCACTCCACTCCACTCCGTTCCATTCCCTTCCTTTCCATTCCACTCCTTTCTGCTTTACTCCACTCCATTTCACTCCACTCCACTTCATTCCATGCCTTTTCATTCCATTCCAATCCATTCCATTTCAATCCACTCCATTGCCGTCCATTCCATTCCACTCCACTGAATTCCATTCCTTTCCATTCTATTCCATTACACTCCATTGCAGTCCATTCTAATCCATTCCACTCCATTCCCCTCCACTCCATTCCCCTTCATTCCACTCCATTCCTTTCCACTCCATTCCACTCCACTCCATTCCTTTCCATTATACTCTAATCCACTCCACTTCAATTCGTTCCACTCCATTACACTCTACTCCATTCCATTCAAGTCCACTGCACTCCAGTCCATTCCATTCCACTCCATTCCATTCCTCTCCATACCAGTCCTCCCCACTCCATTCCATTCCACTCCATTCCGTTCTATTCCATTTCATTTCACTCCACTCCACTCCACTCCAATCCACTCCATTCCATTCCACTTCAATGATTTCCACTCCACTACTTTCCACTCCAAGCTATTCCACTTAATCCATTCAATTGCATTCCATTCCTTTCCACTCCACTCAAATCCTTTCCAGTCAAATCCAATCTATTACACTCCTCTCAACTCCATTCCATTCCATTGCATTTCTTTCCAATCCACTCCCCTACATTCCAATCCACTCTACTCCATTCACCTCCACTACATTCCAATCCACTCCTCTCCATTCCATTCCATTCAATTCCATTCCACTCCACTCCTGTGCATTACACTCCACTACATTCCATTGCATTCCATTCCATTCCACTCCTCGCCATTCAACTACGCTCCACTCTGTTCCAATGCATTCTACTGCATTCCACTCCACTCCACTCCATTCCATACCATTCAATTCCATTCCACTCCATTGCATACCACTTCATTCCACCCCATTCCACTGCATTCAAGTCAATTCCAGGCCACTCCACTCCAACAAATTCCAAACTTCTCCATTCCTATCCACTCCATTCCATTCCTTTCTATTCAATTCCATTCCATTCCAATCCACTCAAATCCATTCCAAATCATTCCACTCCATTCCAATCCACTTCACTCCATTCCATTCCATTCCATTCCATTAAATAAAATTCCACTCCATTCCACTCAAGTATATTCAACTTGATTCCACTCCATTCCACTCCAATGCAATCCACTCCCCTGCGCTCCCCTCCATTCCATTCCATTGCAATACACTCCACTATCCGCCATTCAATTCCACTCCATTCCATTCCATTAAATTCCAATTCATTCCGTTCTATTCCACTCGACTTCACTCAATTGCATTCCACTCTTCTCAATTCTAGTCCATTCCATTCTATTCTACTCTACTCCACTCCACTCTATTTGACTCTATTTCACTCCCTTCTTCTCCAATCCAGTCCAATTCAGCCCACTCCACTGCATTCCCTTCCATTCCACTGCACTCCACTCCATTCCATTGCACTCCAGTCATATCCATTCCACTCCATTACATTGCATTCCATTCCACTCCATACCATTCCACTCCAATCATCTCAATTTCATTCCAATCCCCTCCACTCCATTCCACTCCACTCCACATCACTCCATTTCAGTCCAATCTACTCCATTCCATTCCATTCCATAGCATTCCACTCCATTTCACAACACTTCATTACACGCGATTCCACTCTAATCCACTCCATTCCAGTCCACTCCACTGTACTCCAATACAATCCATTCCATTCCACCTCACCCCATTACACTCCTTTCCATTCCATTCCCTTCCACTCCACTCCATTCCATGGCACTCCACTCTTCTCCACTCCACTCTACCCCTCTCCATTCCATTCCACTCCATTAGATTTCACTCCATTCCACTCCACTACATTCCATTAAATTCCACTCCATTCCATTACATTGCACTCCACTCCACCCCATTCCACTCCACTCTGCTCCATTCCATTCCATTCCGTCCCACTCGACTCCCCTCCATTCCAAACCATTGCACTCCATTCCACGCCACTGAACTCCATTCCATTCCAGTCCTTTCCATTCCAATGCACTCCACTCCATTCCACTACATTGCACTCTATTACACTCCATTCCAGTCCATTCCACTCCACTCCACTCCATTCCTTTGTATTCCCCTGCACTCCATTCCATTCCATTGCAACCTCTTCCACTCCACTCCATTCCGTTCCACTCTGCTGCACTCTATTCCACTCTACTCCACTGCACTCCACTCTACTCCACTACATTCCGTTCCACTCCACTCCATTCCATTCCAGTCCACTCCACTCCACTCCACTCCATTCCATTCCTTTCCACTGCAATCCACTACATTCCATTGCAGTCCTTTCCAAACCACTCAATTCCATTCCATTCCACTTCATTCCACTGCATTCAAGTCCACTCCACTCCACTCCATTCCATTCCATTCCATTGCACTTCTCTCCGTTGCATTCCAATACATATCACTCCACACCATTCCCTTCCACTCGTCTCCACTGCACTGCATTCCACTCCATTCCACTCCATTCCTCTCCACTCCACTCCACTCCACTGCTCTCCACTCCATTCCTTTCCATTCGAATGCACTCCACTCTACTCCATTTCACTGTACTCCATTCCATGCCACTCCTTTCCATTCCACCCAATTCCATTCCATTAAATTCCGTTCCATTCTATTCCACTCTACTGCACTCCTTTTCTTTCGACTCCACTCCGTTCCACGCCACTCCACTACAATATACTCCACTCCAGTCCATTCCACTCTACTCTGCTCCGTTCCTTTCCATTCCATTCCACTAGAATCCACTGCATTCAAATCCATTCCAGTGTACTCCACTCCATTCCATTCCACTCCATTCCAATCCACTCCACTCCAATTCATTCCATTCCACTGCCCTCGACTCCATTCCATTCCTATCCGTTCCACTCCTTTCCATTCAGTTCAACTCCACTCCACTCCACTCTATTCCTCTCCACTCCACTGCACTGCACTCCACTCCACTACATTCCATTACATTCCTCTCTGCTATATTCCATTCCACTCCATTCCACTCCACTTCATTCCACTCCATTCCAATGTATTTATGTCCACTCCACTCCGCTCAACTCCGCTGTGTTCCATTCCATTCCACTGCACTCCACTCTCTTCCATTCCAATCCAGTCCACTCCACTCCACACCATTCCACTCCACTCTTCTCCAATCCAGTCCATTCCACTCCTTTCCATTCCACTGCACTCCATTCCATTCCATTCCACTCCAATCCTTTGTAACGCATTCCACTCCATTCCACTACAATCCAGTCAATCCAAGCCAATCCATTCCATTCCAATCCATTCAATTTCATTGACTATATTCAATTCCATTCAATTCCACTCCCCTCCTTCTAATCAATTCAATTTCACTACACTCCATTCTATTCCCTTACACTGCATTCCATTCCATTACACTCCACTCCAATCCTTTCCACTCCATTCAATTCCACTCCACTACATTGTAATCCATTCCCCTCCATTCCAATCCCTCCCATTCCACTTCATTCCACTTCAATGCTTTTCATTACATTAAACCAGTCCACTCCAATCCACTCCATTCAACTTCATTCCCCTCCACTCCAGTCCGTTCCTCTCCACTCCAATCCTCGCCACTCCACTCCATTCAATTTCACTCCATTCCATTCCTTTCCATTACACTCCACACCACTCCATTCCACTCATATCCATTCCATTGCAATCATTTTCATTCCAATCCACTTCAATCCAGTTAAATCCATTCCATTCTACTCCAATGAAATCCACTCCACTCCATTCCACTTCAGTCCATTCCACTCCAATCCATTATATTCCATTCCATTCCATTCCCGTTCACTCCACTAAACTCCACTAAACTATACTCCATTCCATGCCATTGCATTCCACTCCACTCCATTCCATTCTAGTGCATTCCATTTCATTCCATTCCAGTCCACTCCACTGAATTACACTCCATTCCATTCCGTTCCATTCCACTCCACCCCATTCCATTCCATTCCATTGCATTCCACTACACTCCACTCCTTTCCACTCCACACCACTCAATTCCATTCCACTCCGTTCCATTCCGTTCCATTTCATTCAATTCCACTCCATTCTATTCCACTCTTCTCTATTCCAGTCCACTCAAATCCAATCCACTCCACTCCATTCCATTCCTTTCCACTCAACTCCATTCCTATCAATTCCACTTCATTCAAATACAATCCACCCCAAACCATTTAATTCCATTCCATTCCACTCCCTTCCACTCCACTCCACTCTATTCGAGTCCACTCCACTATATTCCAATACATTCCATTCCATTCCAGTGCATTCCACTCCACTCCACTTCCTTCAATTCCACTCCACTCCATTCCACTCCACTCCATTCCACTGAACAACATTCCATTCTATTCCATTCCACTCCACTTCATTCGATTCCACTCTTCTCCATCCCATTCCATTTCATTCTATTACCTTCCAGTCCACTGTTCTCCATTCCAGTCCACTCCACTCCATTCCATTACATTACACGCTATTCCTATCCACTGTAATCCAATCCACTCCATTTCTCTCAACTCTTCCATTCCATTCCCTTCCACTCCACTTCATTCCATTCCACTACACTTCATTCCTTCCAGTCCACTCCATTCCAGTACAATCCAGTCCACTACACTCCACTCCACTTCATTCCATTCCAGTGCACTCCACTCCACTCCACTCCATTCCATTCCTCTCCCCTCCACTAAATTCCATTCCATTCCACTACACTCCTTTCCATTCCACTCCATTCCTTTCAATTCCTTTCCACTCCATTCCATTCCATTCCACTTCACTCCACTGCATTCTGTTAAACTCCACTCCACTTAATTCCATTCCACTCCACTCCACTCCATTCCAGTCCACTTCACTTCTCTCCAGTACATTGCGTTACACTTCACTCCATTCCATTCTACACCACTCCATTTCATTCCATTCCATTCTACTGCAACCCATTCCTTCCACTCCACTCCACTCCATTCCTCTCCACTCCATTCCACTCCACTCCATTACATTCCATTCTATTCAACAGCCCTCCACTCACTCCACTCCATTGTGCTCCATTCCATTGCATTCCATTCCACTCCGCTCCACTACATTACAATCCATTCAACTCCATTCCACTCCACTCCACTCCATTCGATTCCATTCCATTCCATTCCTCTCCATAACATTCCATTCCATCTGCTCCATTCCTCTCCACTCCTTTCCGCTTTACTCCATTCCATTCCATCCCACTCCACACCATTCCAATCCACTCCACTTCATTACATTACATTCGACTGCACTCCACTCCACTGCCCTCCACTCTACTTCAGTCTTCTCCATTCCATTCTTCTCCATTCCACTGCACGCCCTTCCTTTCCATTCCTCTCCACTCCACTCCATTCCATTGCACTCAATTCCAATCCACTCCATTCCATTCCACTGCACTCCATTCCACTCCACTCCACTGCACTGCATTCCATTCCACTACACTCCATTCCATTCCATTCCATTCCTCTTTATTCCATTCCCCTCCACTCAATTCCAGTCCACTTCACTCCTCTCCACTACATTCCATTACACTTCACTCCATTCCATTGCACTCCACTCCACTACATCCCATTCAATTCCACAGCCCTCCACTCCCTCCACTCCGTTGTGCTCCATTCCATTGCATTCCTTTCCACTCCACTCCACCACATTCCAATCCATTCAACTCATTGCACTCCACTCCACTCCATTCGATTCCATTCAATTCCATTCCATTCCATACCATTCTATTCCACTCTACTCCATTCCTCTCCATTCCATTCCACTTTACTCCATTCCATTCCATTCCACTCCACTCCACTCCCTTCCATTTCACTCCACTTCATTACTTTCCATTCGACTGCACTCCACTCCACTGCACCCACTCCACTCCATTCTTCACCATTGCATTCTTCTCCATTCCACTCCACTCCCTTCCATTCTATTCCTCTCCATTCCACTCCACTCCACTCCATTCCATTGTATCACATCCCATTCCACTCCACTCCATTCCATTCCACTCCACTCCGCTATTGTCCACACCACAACATTCCACTACACTGCACTCCACCCCCACTGCATTCCATTCCACTCTACTCCATTCCATTCCATTATATTCCATTCCGTTGCAGTCCATTCCTCTCCATTCCTTTGCTCTCCTTTCCACTCCAGTCCTTTAAATTCCATTCCATTCCATTGCATTCCTTTCCAACCCATTGCTTTCAACTCCACTCCACTCCATTTCATTCCACTCCACACAGCTCCATTTCACTTTATTGTATTTCACTCCACTCCATTCCATTCCACTCTACTCCATTCCATTTCATTCTATTCCATTGCATTCCACTCTATTCCAATCCACTCCATTCCATTCCATTCCACTCCTTTCCACTGCATTCCAGTCCACTCCATTCCGCTGCATTCCATTCCATTCCATTCCACTGCCCTCCACTCCATTCCATTCCTATCCATTCTACTGCATTCCATTCCATTCCACTCCACTCCATTCAATTCCAAGCCATTCCACTCCACTCCACTCCACTCCATTCCATTCCATTCCATTCCATTCCATTCCACTCCTTTCCAATCCATTTCACTCCATTCTACTCCGTTCTATACACTTCCATACCACTCCAATCCATTTCATTTCATTCCAGTCCATTCCATTCCATTCCCTTCCATTCCAGTCCATTCCACTCCACTCCACTCCACTCCATTCCGTTCTATTCCATTCTTTTCCAGTCAACTGCACTCCACTCCACTCCACTTCATTCAACACCATTTCCCTCCATTCCACTCCATTTAACTCCAATCAATTCCACTTCACTCCTTTCCATACTATGACACTCCACTCCACTCCACTCCATTCCATTCCATTCCCCTCCAATCCACTTTCGTCCATTCCATTCCTCTCCACTGCACTCCACTCCACTGCACTCCATTCCATTCCACCGCATTCCACTCCTCTCCACTCCACTCCATTCTTTCCATTTCATTATACTGCACTGCACTGCATTCCACTCCACTCCACTCCATTTCAGTCCATTAAAATACACTCCATTCCACTCAACTCCATTCCATTCCATTCCACTTAACTCCACTCCATTCCACTCCACTCCATTCCACTCCATTCCAATCCGCCCCACTTCATTTCATTCCACTCCAGTCCACTCCACTCCACTCCATTCCACTCCATTCCATTCCAGTACACTCCGCTACACTCCAATCCATTCAATTCCACTCCCTTCCTCTAAATTCCATCCCATTCCACTCCATTCAGTCCTCTCCATTCCATTCCACTCCATTGCTTTCAATTCCTTTCCACTCCATTCCATTCCATTCCACTTCACTCGACTGCGTTCCATTAAACTCCTCTTCACTTCATTCCATTCCACTCCACTCAATTCCACTCCACTTCACTCCATCCCATTCCTCTCTATTAAATACCTTTCCATTACTTTCCACTCCATTCCACTCCACTGCATTCCACTGCATTTCAATCCATTCCGCTCCACTCCAGTCCTCTCTGCTCCACTCCATTCCATTGCATTCCATTGCACTCCACTCCATCCACTTCACTCCACTGAATTCCAGTCTACTTCACTCCATTCCATTCCATTATATTCCATTTCACTCCATTACTTTCCACTCCATTTCATTCCCTTCCACTACACCTAATTCCACTCTACTCCACTGCCCTGCATTCCACTCCACTCCACTCCTTTCTGTTCCATTCCATTCCATTCCATTCCATTCTATTCCATTCCATTCCATTCCATTCCATTCCATTCCCCTCCTTTCCACTCCACTCCACTCTATTCCATTCCACTTCACTCCTCTCCACTACATTCCATTCCACTTCACTCCATTACATTCGACTCCATTCCATTTCATTCCATTCCATTCCACTGCAACTCACTCTATCCACTCCACTCCACTCCATTCCTCTCCATTCCATTCCACTCTACTCCTCTCCATTCCATTCCACTCTACTCCATTACATTCCATTCTATTCCACAGTCCTCCACTCCCTCCACTCCATTGTGCTGCATTCCATTGCATTCAATTCCACTCCACTCTACTACATTCCAATCCATTCAACTCCATTCCACTTCTCTCCACTACATTGGATTCCATTCCATTCCATTCCACTCTGTACCATTCCATTCCACTTACTCCATTCCTCTCCACTCCATTCCTCCTTAATCCATTCCATTCCATTCCACTCCATTCCATTCCACTCCACTTCATTACTGTCCATTCGACTGCACTCTACTCCACTCCACTCCACTCTACCTCATTACTTTCCATTGGACTGCACTCTACTCCACTCCACTCCACTCCATTCCTATCCATTGCATTCTTCTCTATTCCACTGCACTCCCTTCCATCGCATTCCTCTCCTCTCCACTTCTCTCTATTCCATTGCACTCCATTCCACTACACTCCATTCCATTCCAATCCACTCCGCTACTTCCCACACCACTCCACTCCACTCCACTGCATTCCATTCCAATCTACTCCATTCTATTTCATTCTATTCCATTGCATTCCACTCTATTCCAATCCACTCCATTCCATTCTATTCCACTCCTTTCCACTGCATTCCAGTCCACTCCACTCCACTGCACTCCATTCCATTCCATTCCACTGCCCTCCATTCCATTCCATTCCTATCCATTCTACTGCAATCCATTCCTTTCCACTCCACTCCATTCAATTCCAAGCCATTCCACTCCACTCCATTCCATTCCATTTCATTCTGTTCCATTCCACTCCTTTCCAATCCATTTCGATCCATTCCACTCCATTCTACTCCGTTCTATGCCCTTCCATACCATTCCAATCCATTCCATTTCATTCCAGTCCATTCCATTCCATTCCCTTCCATTCCAGTCCATTCCACTGCACGCCACTCCATTCCGTCCCCTTCCTTTCTATTCCAGTCATTTGCACTCCATTCCACTCCACTCCACTTCATTCAACACCATTTCCCTCCATTCCACTCCATTCAACTCCAATGCATTCCACTTCTCTCCTTTCCATACTATGACACTCCACTACACTCCACTCCATTCCATTCCTTTCCACTCCAATCCACTTTCGTCCATTCCATTCCTCTCCACTGCACTACACTCCACTGCACTCCATTCCATTCCACCGCATTCCACTCCTCTCCACTCCACTCCATTTTTTCCATTTCATTATACTGCACTGCACTGCACTCCACTCCACTCCACTCCATTTCAATCCATTAAAATCCACTCCATTCCACTCAACTCCGTTCTATTCCATTCCACTTCACTCCACGCCATTCCACTCCTCTCCATTCCACTCCATTCCAATCCGTCCCACTTCATTTCATTCCACTCCAGTCCACTCCACTCCACTCCATTCCATTCTACCACACTCCACTACACTCCACTCCATTCTATTCCACTCCCTTACTCTAAATTCTATTCCATTACACTCCATCCCAGTCCACTCCATTCTATTCCACTCCATTCCTTTCAATTCCTTTCCACTCCATTCCATTCCATTCCACTTCACTCCACTCCACTGCATTCCATTAAACTCCACTCCACTTCATTCCATTCCACTCCACTCAATTCCACTCCTCTCCACTCCATCCCATTCCTCTCTATTAAATACTATTCCATTACTTTCCACTACATTCCATTCCACTGCATTCCACTGCATTTCAATCCATTCCAATCCATTCCAGTCCTTTCCACTCCACTCCATTCCATTGCATTCCATTGCACTCCACTCCAGTCCACTTCACTCCACTCAATTCCAATCCACTCCACTCCATTCCATTCCATTTCACTCCATTCCATTCCACTCCACTCCATTCCTTTCCACTATACCTAATTCCACTCTACTCTACTGCCCTCCATTCCACTCCACTCCACTCCTTTCCATTCCATTCCATTCCATTCCATTCTATTCCATTCCATTCCATTCCATTCCATTCTATTCCATTCCATTCAATTCCATTCCATTCCTCTCCATTCCATTCCACTTCACTCTATTCCATTCCACTTCACTCCTCCCCACTATATTCCACTCCACTTCACTCCATTCCATTCAACTCCATTCCATTTCATTCCATTCCATTCCACCGCAACTCACTCCATCCACTCCACTCCACTCCATTCCTCTCCATTCCATTCCACTCCACTCCATTGCATTCCATTCTCTTCCACAGCCCTCCACTCCCTCCACTCCATTGTGCTCCATTCCATTGCATTCAATTCCACTCCACTCCTCTACCTTCCAATCCATTCAACTCCACTCCACTTCTGTCCACTACATTCGATTCCATTGCATTCCATTCCACTCTACTCCATTCCTCTCCACTCCATTCCTCTCCACTCCATTCCTCTTTACTCCATTCCATTCCATTCCACTCCACTCCATTCCATTCCACTCCACTTCATTACTTTCCATTCGACTGTACTCTTCTCCACTCCACTCCACTCTACTTCATTACTTTCCATTCGACTGCACTCTACTCCACTCCCCTCCATTCCTATCCATTGCATTCTTCTCCATTCCACTGCACTCCCTTCCATTGCATTCCTCTCCACTCCGCTCCACTCTATTCCATTGCACTCCAATCCACTCCACTCCATTCCATTCCAATCCACTCTGCTATTTCCCACACCACTCCACTCCACTCCACTCCACCGAACTCCATTCCATACAACTCTACTCCATTCCATTCCATTCCACTCCGCTATTTTCCACACCACTCCACTCCACTCCTCTCCACCCCACCACACTCCATTCCATTCCACTCTACTCCATTCCAATCCATTCTATTCCATTCTACTGCAGTCTCTTCCTCTCCATTGCATTTCACTCTGTTCCACTCCACTCCTTTTAATTCCACTCCATTCCATTGCATCCCATTCCAACCCATTGCTTTCCACTCCACTCCACTAAACTCCATTTCATTCCACTCAACACAGCTCCGTTTGCCTCAAACCCATTCCACTCCACTCCAATCCACTCCATTTCCCTCGGTTCCAATTCACTCTACTCCATTCCATTTCATTCTATTCCATTGCATTCCACTCTACTCCATTCCGCTCCCTTCCACTCTTTTCCACTGCATTACCGTCCACTCCACTGCTCTCCATTTCATTCCATTTCACTGCCCTCCACTCCATTCCATTCCAATCCATTCTACTGCACTCCATTCAATTCCACTAAACTCCATTCCATTCCATTCCATTCCGTTCCATTCCTCTCCTTTCCACTTCATTTCACTCCATTCTACTCAATTCTACTCCGTTCTATGACCTTCCATACCATTCCAATCCATTCCATTTCATTCCAGTGCATTCCACTCCATTCCCTTCCATTGCAGTCCATTCCATTCCACTCGACTCCATTCCGTTCCATTCCATTCTATTCCAGGCAGTTGCACTCCATTCCACTCCACTCCACTTCATTCAACACCTTTTCCCTCCATTCCACTCCATTCCATTCCAATCCATTCCACTTAACTCTCCTCCATACTATGACACTCCACTCCACTCCACTCCATTCCATTCCACTCCAATCCACTTTCGTCCATTCCATTCTTCTCCACTTCACGACACTCCACTTCACTCCATTACATTCCACCGCATTCCACTCCTCTGCACTCCACTCCACTCCATTCCATTCCACTCCAATATACTGCACTGCACTGCACTCCACTCCACTCCATACCAATCCATTAAAATCTACTCCATTCCACTCAACTCCATTCCTTTCCATTCCACTTCACTCCACTCCATTCCACTCCTCTCCATTCCATTCCACTCCACTCCATTCCAATCCGTTCCTCTCCATTTCTTTCCCCTACATTCCACTTCACTCCATTCCACTCCATTCCACTCGATTCCATTCCACTTCCCTCCACTACACTCCACTCTATTCCATTCCACTCCCCTCAAATAAATTCCATTCCATTCCACTCCATTCCACTCCTCTCCATTACATTCCACTCCCTTCCTTTCCATTCATTTCCACTCCATTCCATTGCATTCCACTTCACTCCACAGCATTCCATTAATCTCCACTCCACTCCACTTCATTCCATTCCACTCCACTCAACTGAACTCCAGTTCACCCCATTCTATTCCGTTCCTCTCTACTAAATACCATTACATTACTTTCCACTGCATTCCACTCCACTGCATTCCACTCCATTTAAATCCATTCTGCTCCATTCCAGTCCTCTCCACTCCACTCCATTCCATTGCATTCCATTGCACTCCACTCCAGTGTACTTCACTCCACTCAATTCCACTCCACTTCACTCCATTCCATTCCATTCCATTACATTACATTTCACTCCATTCCATTCCACTCCACTCCATTCCATTCCACTGCACTTAATTCAACTCTACTCCACTGCACTCCAGTCCACTCCATTCCATTCCATTCCTCTCCATTCCATTCCACTCCACTCTATTCCAGTCCACTTAACTCCTCTCCACTACATTCCATTACACTTCATTCCACTCCGTTCCACTGCACTCCATTTCATTCCATTCCATTCCACTGCAACCAACTCCATCCACTCCACTCCATTACTCTCCATTCCGTTCCACTCCACTCCATTACATTCCATTTTATTCCACAGCTCTCCACTCCCTCCACTCCACTGTGCTCCATTCCATTGCATCCATTCCACTCCATTGCACTACATTCCAATCCATTCAACTCCATTCCACTCCACTCTACTCCATTCGATTCCATTCCTTTCCAATCCACTCCATACCACTGCATTCCATTCCACTCCATTCCATTCCACTCTTCATTATTTTCCATTCGACTGCACTCTACTCCACTCCATTCCACTCCACTCAATTCCTATCCATTACATTCTTCTCTATTGCACTGCAAACCCTTCCATTGCATTCCTCTCTGCTCCACTCCACGCCATTTCATTGCACTCCATTCCACTCCACTCCATTTCATTCCATTCCTATCCTCTCCGCTATTTTCCACACCACTCCACTCCACTCCACTCCACCCCACCACAGTCCATTCCATTCCACTCTACTCCATTCCAATCCATTCTATTCCATTCTACTGCAGTTCATTCCTCTCCATTCCATTTCACTCTGTTCCACCCCACTCCTTTAAATTCCACTCCATTCCATTGCATTCCATTCCACCCCATTGCGTACCACTCCACTCTACTCCGCTCCATTTCATTCCACTCCACACAGCTCCAATTCACTCCACCCCTTTCCACTACACTCCACTCCACTCCGTTCCATTTCACTCTGCTCCATTCCGTTTCATTCTATTACATTGCATTCCACTCTATTCCATTCCACTACCTTCCACTTCTTTCCACTACATTCCAGTCCACTGCAGTCCGCTGCAGTCCATTCCATTCCATTTCACTGCCCTCCACTCCATTCCATTCCTTTCAATTTCACTGCACTCCATTCCATTCCACTCCACTCCATTCCATTCCAATCAATTCCACTCCATTACCCTCCACTCCACTCCGTTGCATTCCATTCCATTCCGTTCCGTTCCTGTCTTTTGCACTCCACTTCACTCCATTCCACTCCATTCTGCTCCGTTCCATGCCCTTCCATACAATTCCAATAAATTCCATTTCATTGCAGTCCATTCTCCCTTCCATACTATGACACTTCACTCCACTCCACTCCACTCCATTCCATTCCACAGCATTCCACTCCTCTCCACTCCAATCCATTCCATTCCATTCCATTCCATTATACTGCACTGCACTGCACTCCACTCCACTCTGTTCCAATCCATTAAATTCCACTCCTTTCCACTCAACTCCATTCCATTCCATTCCACTCCATTCCACTCCTCTCCATTCCACTCCATTCCAATCCGTCCCTCTTCATTTCATTCCACTCCAGTCCACTCCATTACAATCCATTTCATTCCTCTCCACTCCATTGTAATCCACTCCACTCCACTCCTTTCCGTTCCACTCCAATGCACTCTACTCCACCACATTCCACTCCACTCCATTCCACTGCAATCCGTTCCATTCCATTCCATTCCCATCCACTCCACTCTATTCCACTGAAATCCAATGCATTCCACTCCACTCCACTCCCTAACATTCCGTTCCATTACACTCCATTCCATTCCATTCCACTCCACTCCACTCCATACCACTCCATTCTACTCCCCTCCATTATGTTCCATTCCATTCAACTGCATTACATTCCTGTCCACTGCATTCCACTCCACTCCACTTCATTCCATTCATTCCATTCTACTTCACTACATTCAACTCCACTCCATTCCAATGCATTCCAATCCTTTCCATGCCATTGCATTCCACTCCACTCTATTAAATTCCACACCATTCAACTCCAAACCATTCCAATCTACTCCATTCTATTCCCATCCATTCCATGACACTCCAGTAAATTCCTCTACACTGCAATCCATTCCACTCCACTCCATTCCTTTCCTTTCCTTTCCACTCCTTTCCACTACATTCCATTCTGTTCCACTCCATTCTACTCTTCTCCACTCCACTCCATTCCATTCCGTTCCATTCCAATCCATTCCATTCCATTCCATTGCGCTCCACTCCATTGGACTACATTCCACTCCATTACATTCCACTCCATTCCATTCCACACCATTACCCCCCAGTCCATGGCATTCCACCACACTCCAATCCATTCCATTCCACTCTACTTCAGTCCATTCCTTTCAATGCAATTCCATTCC
This sequence comes from Pongo pygmaeus, assembly GCF_028885625.2. Lineage (NCBI taxonomy): Eukaryota > Metazoa > Chordata > Mammalia > Primates > Hominidae > Pongo > Pongo pygmaeus. Next base: position 4,377,325 of record NC_085931.1, read on the forward strand.
ATTCCACTCCACTCCACTCCACTCAATTCTGCTCCACTCCACTCCACTCAATTCCGCTCCACTCCATTCCATTTCATTCCATTCCATTCCACTCCACTCCATTCCATTCCAATCCACTCCACTCCACTCCATTCCACTCCACTCCACTCTACTCCATTGCATTTCACTGTACTCCGTTCCATTCCTTTCCATTCCACTACATTCCTCTCCACTCCATTTCTCTCAATTCCACTGAATTCCCATCCATTCCAGTCCACTCCACTCTACTACATTGCATTCCATACCACTCTGCTCCACTCCTATCCACTCCTCTCAAATCCACTCAATTCTGCTACACTCCACTCCATTCCACTCCACTCCATTCCACGCGAGTCCACTCCACTCAAATCCGTTCCATTCCTATGTAATCCATTCCACTCCACTCCTTTCCATTCCATTCCACTGCACTCCACACTACTCTATTCCATTCCATTCCACTGCACTCCATTCTACTCCATTGCATTGCAATCAATTCCACTTCAATCCATTCCATTCCACTCCACTTCACTACATTCCACTCTACTACATTTGATTCCATTCTTCTTCACTCCACTCCAGTCCATTCTACTCCATTCCACTCCACTCCAATCCACTCCATTCCAATTCACTCGACTCCATTCCACTCCACTCCACTGAATTCCAATCCATTACATTTCACTCGATTCCATCACATACCATTCCAATCCAGTCCACTACACTCCATTCGACTCTACTCCACTCCACTCAACTCTGCTCCATTCCATGACAGTAAAATTCATTCCGCAACCTTCCATTCTATTCCATTCCATTCCATTCCATTCCACTCTACTCCACTCCATTCCACTCCACTCCAGTCAATTCGACGGCATTCCATTCCATTCCAATCCACTCGATTCCTCTCCATTCTATTCCACTTCATTGCACAGTCTCCACTCCATTCCATTCCATTCCACTCCTTTACACTCCTTTCCATTCCATTCCATTTCAATCAGTTACATTCTCTTCCATTCCATTCCATTTCTTTAAATTCTGTTCCCTTCCACTCCTTTCCACTACACTCCAGTCCACTCCACTCCATTCCGTTCCACTCCATTGCATTCCCTTCCATTTCATTCCAAACCTCTAAATTCCACTCCACTCCATTCCATTCCATTCCACTGCACTGTACCCCACTCCACTGCACTCTATTCTACTCCCCTCCACTCCATACCACTCCACCCCATTCCATTCCATTCCATTCCACTCTGCACTAACACAGTCCATTGCCCTCCACCCGATTCCACTCCACTCCACTCCATTCCATTCCATTCCATTCCTCACCAATCCACTCCAATCGAATCCCTTGTACTCCATTCCACTCCATTCCATTCCACTCCATTCCTTTCCACTCCATTCCATTCCATTCCATTCCATTCTACCCTATTCCACTTCACTTCATTTCACTCCACCCCATTCAATTCCTCCCATTCTACTCCATTCCAGTCAACTCCACTCCATTGCACTCCCTTCCACTCCATTCTATTCTATTGCAAAACACTCTACTCCATTCCACTCCTCTCCACTCCATTCCACTCCCTTCCTTTCCATTCCATTCCACTCCGCTCTACTACAGTCCATTGCAATCCACTCCATTCCACTCCACTCCATTCCATTCCATTCCATTCCATTCCATTCCATTCTACTCCAATCCACTCCAATCGACTCCAATGTACTCCATTCCTCTCTATAACAATCGACACCACTCCATTCCATTCCATTTTATTCCATTCCACTCCATTCCTTTCCATTCCATTCCACACCATTCCACTTCACTCCATTCCACTCCACCCCATTCCATTCCTTCCATTCTACTCCATTCCACTCAACTCCACTCCATTGCACTCCACTCCACTCCATTCTATTCCATTGCAAAACACTCTACTCCATTCCACTCCTCTCCACTCCATTCCATTCCATTCCATTCCATTCCACTCCACTCGATTTCCTTCCATTCCAGTCCACTTCTCTCCATTCCTTTCCACTCCACTGTACTCCGTTCCACTTCACTCCACTGAATTCCAACCCATTTCATTTGACTCCATTCCTTTCCATTCCTGTACTTTCCAGTACACCACACTCCTTTCCACTCCACTCCAATACACTCCACTCTACTCCATTCCATGACATTGCTTTCCACTCCACAACATTTCATTCCATTCCACTGCACTCCATTCCGTTCCATTCCACTCCACTCTACTCCACTCCAGTCAATTCCACTCCATTCCATGACATTCTATTCCACTCCACTCCATTCCATTCCATTCCACTCGATTCCATTCCATTTCATTCAATTACCTTCCCTTGCATTTCATTCCTTTCCATTTCATTCAATTCCATTCCCTTACACTCAGTTCGACACCTCTCCCCTCCACTGTACTCCACTCCACTCCATTCCATTCCACTCCATTACATTCATCTCCATTCCACTACACTCCTCTGCAGTCCAGTACACTCCATTCCATTCTATTGCACTCCATACCACTCCACTCCATTCCATTCCATTCCCCTCCTCTCCACTCCACTCCATTACAATCCACTCCATTCAACTCCAATCCATTCCATTCCATTCCATTCCATTCCCTTCCATTCCATTCCACTTCACTCCAATCCATTCTACTCCACTGTGCTCTATTCCAATCCACTCCACTCAATTCCATACCATTTCACGCCATTCCACTCCATTCCACTCTATTCCACTCCACTCCATTCAACTCCATTCTACTCCATTCCATTCCCCTCCATTCCATTCCGCACCATTGCCCTCAACTCCACTCCATTCCACCACACTCCAATCCATTCCATTCCTCTCCACTCCATTCCATTCCATTCCATTCCACTCCACTCCACCCCGTTCAACTCCACTCCACTCTATGCCAATCCACTCCATTCCATTCCATTCCATTCCATTCCACTCTCTTCCTTTCCATTCCACTCTCCCCCTTTCCACTTCAATCCATTCCACTCCCCCATTCCTTTCCATTCTATTCAACTCAATTACACTCTACCCCACTCAATTCCAGCCCACTCCACTCTGTTCCATTCCATTGCATTCCACTCCCCTCCATTCCACTCAACTCCACTCCATTCAACTCCACACTACTCCTTTCCATTACTTTCCATTCCCTTAAACTCCTCTCCATTCCACTCCACTACATTACAGTCCACTGCACTCTATTCCATTCCATTCCATACCATTCCTGTCAATTCCATGCCACTCCACTCCACTCCATTCCACTCCTCTCCACTCCATTCCACTCCTCTCCACTCCATTCCATTCAGTTTCATATCATTAAACTCCATTCCATTCCTTTCCAATCCTTTCCAGTCCACTACACTCCATTCCACACCAATAAAATCCACTCCACTTCACTCCATTCCACTCCATTCCATTCCACTCCGCTCCACTCCATTCCATTCCTTTCACCTTCATTTCTCCCCACTCCACAACATTCCAAGTCACTCCACTGTATTCCTTTCCATTCAATTCCACTCCTCTCCATTCCACTCTACTCCAGTTCATTCCACTCCACTCCACTTCATTCCACTCCACTCCACTCCACTGGATTCCGTTACATTGCATTCCATTTCACTCCACTCTAATCTATTCCACTCCAATCCACTCCAGTCCATTCCATTTCATTCCACTCCACTCCGTTCCATTCCTATTCATTCCAATACATTCCTTTCCATGGCACTCCATTCCATTCCATTCCACTCTTTTCCACTCCACTCCACTCCATTCCACTCCACTCCATATCATTATATTCCATTCCATTCCACTCCAATTCACTCCCCTCCACTCCAATCCATATAATTCCACTCCACTACATTCGATTTCACTCCACTCCAATCCTTTCCACTCCTCTCCACTCCTTTCTATTCCACTCAACTCCATTATTTTACATTCCATTCCATTCCACTCCACTCCATTCCAATCCACTCCACTTCATTCCCTTCCATTCTATTCCATTCCATTCCGTTCCATTCTATTCCAATCCTTTCGACTCCACTCCACTCCATTCAAATCCACTCGGCTCCATTCCCTTCCTTTCCACTGTATTTAATTCCACTCCATTCCATTCTTGTCCACTCCACTCCATTCCAATCCACTCCTATCCACTCCAATGCATTCCATTCCACTCCACTGCTTTCCATTCCACTCCACTCCATTCCACTCCATTCCATTCCACTGCACTCCATTCCATCCACTCCACTCCACTGCATTACACTCCATTCATTCCACTGCATTGCACTCCACTCCATTCCATTCCACTCCACTACACAGCATTCCACTCCACTCCATTCCACTCCACTCTGCTCCAATCCGTTACATTCTGTTCCACTCCACTCCATTCCATTCCATTCCATGCCACCCCATTCCACTCCCCTCTACCCCATTCCATTCTATTCCATTCCATTCCTCTCCACTCCAATGTATTCCAATCCGTTCCACTGCATTCCACTCCACTCCACTCCATTCCATTCAGTTCTATTCCATTCCACTACACTCCATTCCATTATATTCAACTGCAGTACACTCCATTCGATTCCAATCCATTCCACTCCAAACCATGCCATTCCACTCAATTACAGTCCACTTCAATCCATTCCATTTAATTCCACTCAATTCCATTCCACTCCTTTCCACTCCACTGCATTCCACTCCATTCCATTCCACTCCACTTCATTCCATTCCATTCCACTCCACTCCTTTCAAATCTTTTCCCGTCCATTCCACTCCACTCCACTCCATTCCATTCCATTCCATTCCAATCCTTTCTACTACACTTCACACCGTTCAATTCCACACCACTCCATTCCACTGCACTCCACTACATTCCATTCCATTCCATTCCACTCCATTCCATTCAATTCTACTCTAATCCATTACTCTCCACTGCATTTCACTCAACTCCATTCCATTCCATTTCATTCAACTCCATTCCACTCCACTCCACTACATTGCAATTCATTTCAATGCATTCCTTTCCATTCCATTCCACTCAACTCCATTGGACTCCACTCCACTTCATTCCACACCACTCCACTGGATTTCATTCCATTCCATTCCATTACACTCCACTCTACTCCATTCGACTCCACTCCTATCCACTCCAATCCACTCGAGTACATTCCATTTCATTCCACCCTTTTCCTCTTCATTCCTATCCATTCCTCTCCATTCCACTCCACTGCACTCCATTCCATTCCACTCCTTTCCAGTCCACTCCACTCAGTTCCACTCAATTCTACTCCATACCATTATTTTCAACTCCCTTCCACTCCACTCCACTACCCTCCAGTCCATTTATTTCCATTCCTTTCCATTACACTCCATTGCACTCCACTCCATTCCATTTCACTGCACTCCAATCCATTCCACTCCACTCCATTCTACTCCATTCTACTCCCTACTTTTACATTCCATTCCATTCCACTCCACTCCATTCCACTCCACTCCACTTAATTCCATTCCATTCCATTCCATTCCATTCCATTCCATTCCATTCCATTCCATTCCATTCTATTGCATTGCACTGCACTCCACTCCATCCCACTACACTCGGCTCCATTCCTTTCCATTCCACTCCATTTAATTCCACTCCTCTCCATTCTCGTCCATTCCACTACATTCCACTCCACTCCTATCCACTCCCTTACTTTCCCTTCCACTCCACTGCTTTCCATTGCACTCCACTTCATTCCACTCCATTCCATTCCTATGTAATCCACTCCATCCACTCCACTCCACTTCATTCATTCCACAGCATTCCACTCCACTCCATTCCATTCCTCTCCACTCCACTGCCTTCCAGTCCACTCCATTCCACTTCACTCCTCTCTGATCGATTCCACTCCATTCCATTCCACTCCATTCCATTCCACTCTACTCCATTCCACTCCACTCCACTCCATTCCATTCCACTCCATTCCATTCCATTCCTCTCCACTCCAATCCATTTCAATCAAGTCCACTGCATTCCACTCCATTCCATTCCATTGCATTCCACTACATTCCACTCCACTCCAATCCATTATATTCCACTGCACTCCACTCCATTTAATTCCAATTCATTTCACTTCATTCCATTGCATTCCAGTCAAAACCAGTTCACTCCAATCCATTCCATTTAATTCCACTCAATTCCATTCCACTCCATTCCAATCCCCTGCATTCCACTCCATTGCATTCCACTCCACTCCTTTCCATTCCATTCCATTCCATTCCACTCCACTCCATTCCAATCTGTTCCACTCCATTCCACTCCACTCCACTCCATTCCATTCCATTCCATTCCATTCTTTTCAACTCCACTTCACTGTATTACATTCCATGCCACTCCATTCCAGTCCACTCCACTACACTCGTTTCCATTTCTTTCCATTGCAGTACACACCATCTACTCCATTCCACTCCATTTGACTCCATTCCATTCCACTCCATTCCATACCACGCATTCCATTCAATTCCACTCCACTCTGCTCCATTTCGTTGCATTCCATTTTACTCCATGCCTTTCCATTCAATTAAACTCCACTCCAATCCACTCCATTCCATTCCATTCCAGTGTACTCCATACTATTCGATTCCCGTCCTTTCCAACTCACTCCATTCCATTTCAGTCAAATCTTTTCCACTCCATTACAATGCATTCAACTTCACTCCACTGCATTCCATTACTTTCAATTCCATTCCCCTCCATTCCTTTCCAATCCACTCTATTCCAGTCCACTCCACTCCATGAAACTCCACTCCATTCCCATACATTTCATTCCACTCCTCTCCATTCCACTCAATTTAAGTGCGTTCCATTCCTTTCCATTAAACTGCATTGCACTCCATCCACTGCTCTCCACTGCATTCCACTCCATTCCATTCCACTCCATTCCACTCCACTCAATTCCATTCCATTTCAGTCGACTCCACTCCATTCCACTCCACTCCATTCCATTCCATTCCATTCCTTTCCATTCCACTCCACTCCACTCCATTCCAATCCATTTCTCTCCATTCGACTTCACTCTACTCCATTCCAATACATTTCATTCCTATACAATCCATTCCACTCCACTTCATTCTATTCCTTTTCAGTCCAATCCACTCCATCCACTCCACTCCAATCCACTCCATTCCATTCCATTCCAGTAAACTCCACTCCATTCGATTCCAATCCACTCCATTCCACTCCAATGCATTCCATCTCATTTTACTCCACTCCACTCAATTCCACTCCTCTCCATTCCACTCCACTCCACTCCATTCCATTCGATTCCATTCCATTCCAATCCACTCCACTCCTTTCCAATCCTTTACATGCCATTCCACTCCTCTAAACTTCATTCCATTCCATTCCATTCCGTTGCAATCCTTTCCAGCACTCTTTGCTCCATTCCATTCTAGTCGTGTCCACTCCATTAAGTTGTATTTCATTCCACTCCACACCATTTCACTCCACTCCACTCCATTCCACTCCAGTCCAATCCACTAAATTCCATTCTACTCCAATCCATTCCATTCCACTTAACTCCATTCCATTCCACTGCACTGCACTCAATCCACTCCACTCCACTCCATTCCACTACACTCCATTCCAATCCATTTCATTACACTCCATTTCATTCCATTCCAATCCACTCCACTGCATTCCATTCCATTGCGTTCCTCTCCATACCATTCCTCTCCATTCCACTCCATTGAAGTCCATTGCACTCAGTTTCAGTCCACACATCTCCACTCAACTCCATTCCATTAAATTCCAATGCACACCACTCCATCTAATTTCAATCCATTCCACTCCACTCCATTCCATTCCACTCAACTCCACTCCACTCCTCTCCATTCCATTTAATTTCACTGAATTCCATTCAACTCCACTCCACTGCACTGAATTCCACTCCATTCCACTCCACTCCACTCTATTGCTTTCCATTCCACTCCAGTCCACTCCATTTCAATCCGTTCCTTTCCATTCCAATCCACTCCACTCCACTCCTGTACATTTCATTCCACTCCACTCCATTCCAATAAACTCCACTCTTTTCCATTGCATTCCATTCCGCTGCACTCCACTCCATCCACTCCATTCAACTCTATTCTAGTACACTCCATTCCACTCCACTGCACTCCAATCCATTCGATTCTAATCCATTTCAATCCACTCCATTCCATTCCTTTCCACTCTATTCAAATCAAATCCACTCCACTCCATTCCTTTCCATTCCAGTCCACCTCACTGCATTTCACTCCATTCCATTCAATTCCACTCTCCCACATTCCGTTCCATTCCATTCCACTCCTTTCCTTTCCACTCCACTCCACTCCATTCCAGTCCACTCAACTCCATTCTGCTCCACTCCATTCCCCTCTAGTCCATTCCACTCCACTGCCTTCCATTCCACTCCACTCCATTACATTCCGTGCCATTGCACTCATCTCCATCCACTCAAGTAAAATCCATTCCATTCAATTCCACTCCACTCCACTCCACTTCATTCCGTTCCATTCCACTCCTTTCCACTCCACTCCACTCTAGTCCACTTCACTCCAGTCCACTCCACTCATCTCCACTCCACTACACTCCATTCCACTCCATTGCACCCCAATCCATTCCATTCCAGTCCACTCCACTGGACTGCACCCCACTCCATTCCATTCAATTCCACTACACTGCACTCCACAGCACTCAACTCCACTCCTTTTCACTCCATTCCATTCCACTCCATTGCACTCCAATCCAGTCCATTCCTGTCCTCTCCACTTCACTCCATTACAATCCACCTCATTCCACTCAATTCCACTCCATTTCACTCCATTCTGGTGCATGTCACTCCACTCCACTACATTCCATTCCACTACGCTGGAAACCACTCCATTCCATTCCATTCCATTACATTCCACTCCATTCCACTCCACTCCATTAAATTCCAGTCCACACCACTCCACTCCACTACATTCCATTACACTCCTCTCTCTATTCCATTTCACAAAACTCCGTTACATTCCATTCAATTCCACTGCACTCCACTTCATCCAACACACTCCACTCTATTCCCCTCCATTCCACTCCACTCCATGCCATTCCATTCCTCTCCACTCCAATGAATTCCACTCCACTCCATTCCACTCCACTCTGCTCCATTGCATTCCTTTCCAAACAACTCCATTCCATTTCCTTCCACTCTACCGCATTCAACTCCACTCCATTCCATTTCACTCCACTCCACTCCATTCCACTCCTCTCCACTCGTTGCCATTAAATTCCATTCCATTACACTACCCTGTACTCCATTCTAACTCCACTGCATTCCACTCCTCTCATTCCACTCCACTCCACTGCATTACAATTCATTACGATCCTTTCCAGTGCATTCCACTCCACTCCATTCCATTCCACTCCATACCATTCCATTTCAGTCTACTCAATTTTACTCCACTCTATTTCATTGCTTTCTACTCCACTCCATTAAATTCCACTCCACTCCATCCCACACCACTCCACTTCATTCCACTCCACTCCTACCTAATCAACTTCTTTCCATTCCAGTCCACTAAATTCCATTCCTCTCCAATCCATTCCATTCCATTCTGTTCCACTGCACTCCACACCACTTCACTCCACTCCATTCCACTCCATTCCATTCTGATCCAGTCCACTCCACTCCATTCCATTCCATTCCGCTGCATTCCACTCCAGTCACTCAGCTCAATTCCATTTAATTCCACTCCATTCCGTTCCATTCCACTGCATTCCATTCCATTCCATTCCATTCCACTGCATTCAATTCCATTCCATTCCATTCAATTCCACTGCATTCCATTGAATTCCAATCTACTCCATTCGACTCCATTCCATTCCACTAAATTCCATTCCATTCCATTCCTTTCAACTCTATTCCACCCCATTCAACTCCTTTCCAATCCACTCCACTCCGTTCCATTCCGTTCCACTTCACTCCACTCCTTTCAACTCCACTACACTCCATTTCACTCCACTACATTCCATTCCATTCCTTTCCATTCCCTTCCATTCCTTCCACTCCTCTCTATTCCAGTCCACTCCACTCCATTCCATTCCATACCACTCCATTCCATTCCACACCATTCCTTCCACTCCACTCCTGTCCACTCAACCCCATTCCACTAAACTCCATTCCACTCCACTACATTCCATTCCACTCCACTGCCCTCCATTCTACAACACTCCATTCCTTTCCATTACATTCCACTGCACTAAACTCCACTCCACTCCACCTCAGTCCACTCCACTCCATTCTGTTTCAGTCCTTTCCATGCCACTCCACTCCGTCACATTCCATCCCATTCCAATCCATTTCACTCCACTCCATTCCACTCCATTCCAGTCAATTCCACTTAATTCTGGTCCACTCCAATCCACTCCGTTCCATTCCATTCCAGTGCACTCCACTCCATTCAATTCCAATCTTTCAATCCCCTCAATTCATTTCCATTCCAATACTTTCCACTCCACTCCACTCCATGGCATTCCACTCCACTCCATTCCATTCCATTAAAGTCCATTAAATCCCACTCCACTCCATTCCAGGTCAAACCCCTCCATGCCACTCCTCTCCACTCCAATACGTTCCATTCCCTTCCACTCCATTCCATTCAACTTAAGTGCATTCCATTCCATTCAACTGCACTCCCCTACACCCACTACACTCCACTCCATTCCATTCCATTTCACTCAACTCCACTGCATTCCACTCCACTCCATTCCATTCCTTTCCACTCTACACCATTCCACTCCACTCTGCTCCATGGCATTCCATTCCACTCCACGCCACTCCATTCCAATCCATTCAACTCCATGCCACTCCAGTCCACTCCACTCCATTCCATTCCTTTCCATTCCTCTCCATTCCAGTCCATTCACTCCATTACACTCTGCTGCATTCCATTCCATTCCACTCCACTCCATTGCATTCAACTCCAGTCCATTCCACTCATCTCCACTGCATTCCATTCCATTCCATTCCACTCCACTCCAATCCATTTCTATTCATTCCGCTCCACTAATCTCCATTAAATTCCATTCCATTCTATTGCAACCGATTCCACTCCACTCCACTCCATTACACTCCACTAAACTCCATTCCATTCCATTCCATTCCATTCCACTCCATTCCAATCCACTCCACTCCATTCCAGTCAACTCCACTCCAGCCCTCTTCATTCCATTTTACTCCACTCCTTTCCATTCCACTAAACTCTATTCCATTCCATTCCATTCCACTACACTACACTCCGTCTACTCCACTCCACTCCATTCCATTCCATTCCACTCCAATCCATTGCATTCCACTCCACTCCAATCCACTCCACTCTGCTCCAGTCCATTCCATTCCACTCCACTACATTCCGTTCCATTCCACTGTACTCTATTCCACTCCACTCTGCTGCATTCCATTCCATTCCACTCCACTCCAATCCATTCCATTCCACTCCACTCCAATCCATTCCATTAAATTCCATTCCACTCTACTCCATTCCATACACTCTGCTCCGTTCCATTCCGTTACACCCCACTCCACTCCATTTCAATTAATTCCACTCCATTCCAGTTCACTCCATTTCATTCCATTCCATTCCATTCCATTCCATTCTACTCCATTCCACTCCACTACATTACACTCATCTCCATTCCATTTCTACTCTACTCCACTCCACTCCACTCTATTCCAATGCACTTCATTCCATTCCATTCCACTCCTTTCCACTCCATTCCACTACATTACTGTACACTCCACTACAGTACACTACATTCCACTCCATTCCACTACATTCCGGGCCACTCCACTCCAATACACTCCACTCCATTCCATTCCGCTACACTCCTTTCCAATCCTTTCCATTCCAAGCCATTCCTATCCACTCCAATCCATTCCACTGCACTCCACTCCAATCCATTCCATTACAATCTACTCCATTCGATTCCATTCCATTCGATTCCATTCCATTCCATTCCATTCCATTCCTCTGCATTCTACTCCACATCATTCCACTGCATTCCAGTCCACTCTATTCCACTCCACTCAATTACATTCCATTCTACTGCACTCCATTCCTTTCCGTTCCAATCCACTACACTCTGCTCCATTCCATGCCACTCCACTCCACTCCGTTTAATTTAATACCACTCCATTCCCTTTCTATCCATTCCACTGCACTTCAATCCATTCCACTCCACTCCATTCCATTCCATTACTTTCCATTCCATTCCGGTACACTCCACTGTAAACCACTCCATTCTATTTAACTCCACTCCACTCTATTCCACTCAATTCCACCACACTCCACTCCATTCCACTATACTCCATTTCATTCCATTCCACCCCACTCCACTCCATTCCATTCCATTCCATTCCACTCCACTCCACTCCATTCCATTCCACTCTATTCCACTCCTTTCCATTCCATTCCACTCCACTCTACTCCATGCCAATCCATTCCTCTCCATTCCAATCCATTCCATTCCATTCCACTCCTTTCGAATCCACTCCACTGCATTCCACTCCACTCCTATCCATCCATGCCATTCCTTTCCATTCCAATCTATTCCATTTCATGCCATCCATTACACTCCATTCCCCTCCTCTCGTGTCCATTATTCTTCACTCCACTGCAATCCATGCCATTCCATTCCATTCCAATCCATTTCATTCCATCACACTCCACTCCACTCCACATCATTCCTTTCCAATCCATTCCACTCTACTGCATTCCAATCCAACCTACTCCTCTCCATTCCAATCCACTCTATTCCATTCCTCGCCATTCCTCTCCAAACCACTCCATTCCACACAACTCCATTCCATTCCATTTCATTCCACTACCCTCCACTCTACTCCACTTTACTCCATTCTCCACTCTACTGCACTTCATTCCACTCCATTTCAATGCACTCCATTCCACTCCACTACATTCCATTCAATTTCATTCCTTTCCACTCCACTCCAGTCCATTACTCTCCATTCCACTCCATCACATTCCTGTGCACTCCATTCCTTTCCATTCCATTCCAGTCCATTCCATTCCATTCTATTCCATTCCACTCCATTCCTTTCCATTCCTTTCTACACCATTCCTCTGCACTCCATTCCACTCCACTCCATTCCATTCCATGCATTTCATCTGCATTCCAATACATTCCACTCCATTAACCAACATTCCTCTCCATTCCCTTCCATTGCACTCCTCTCCATTCCACTGCATTCCATTCTTTTCCTTTCCACTCTATTTAATTCCATTTAAGCTACATTCCACTCCACTCCACTTCATTCCGCTCCACTCCACTCCATTACACTCCACTCCACTCCATTCCATTCCATTCCATTCCAATCCACTCCACTCCATCATTACACGCCACTTCACCCCATTCCTCTCCAATCCACTCCATTCCATTCCATTCCATCCAATGCACTCCTCTCCATCTCACTCCACACCATTCCACTCCATTCCACTCGCATTCATTCCATTCCATTCCATTCCATTCCAATCCAATCGATTCCACTCCATTCCACTATATTCCACTCCTTTCCATTCCATTCCATTCCAATCCACTCCATTCCACTCAATTCCACTAGATTGCACTCCACTCTCCTCCATTCCATTCCATTCCATTCCATTCCATTCCATTCCATTCCATTCCACTCAACTCTATTCAAATCCACTCCATCCCCTTCCACTCCACTCCACTCCACTCCACTCCCCTCATCCCCTTTCCATTCAAATCCATTCCACTCCACTGAATTCCATTCCGTTCTGTTACTCTGCACTCCACTCCATTCCACTCCACTCCCTTCCATTTCAATCCACACCATCCCACTTCATTCCACTGCACTCCATTCCATTCCATTCCAATCCACTCCACTCCATTCCATCCCACTTCATTCTGCTCCACTACCTTCCATTCCACACCATTCCTTTCTGTTCCATTCCAGTCCATTCCATTCCATTCCAATCCACTCCACTCCATTCAATTCCACTTCACTACACTCCACACAACTCCACTCCATCCGAGTACACTACACTCTACTCCACTCCATTCCCTTCGACTGCACTCCACTGCATCGAATTCCAATCCATTCCACTCCATTCCATTCCAATCCACTCGACTCCACTCCACTCTACTCCATTCGGTTTCATTCCACTCTATTCCATTCCACTCCCTTCCACTCTGCTCCACTCCACTCCACTCCATTCCATTCCATTCCACTTTACTCCATTCAACTCAACTCCATTCCACTCCACTCCACTCCATTCCATTTCTTTTCATCCCCCTTCACTGCACTCCATTCCATTCCAATCCAATCCAATCCATTCCAATCCATTTCTTTCCATTTGTGTCCACTCCACTCCATTCTATTCCATCCCATTCCTTTCCGCTCTTTAACACTCCACTCCAATCCATTCCACTCCACTCCACTCCATTCCAGGTCATTCCATTCCATTCCTATGCATTCCATTAATTTCCACTCCCTTCCATTCTATTCTACTCCATTCCATTGTTTCCACTCCATTCCTTTCCGTTCCATTCCACTAAATGTCATTCCATTCCAATCCACTCCACTAAATTCCATTCCACTCCACTCCAATCCATTCTACTCCAGTCAATTCCACTACAATCCACCCCACTGAATTCCATTCCCTTCAACTGCACTCCACTCCAAACCATTACAATCCATTCCACCTCACTCCACTGTGTTCCACTGCACTCCACTGCATTCCATTAAATTCCTTTCCATTCCATTGCACTCCATTCCACTCCACTCCACTCCATTTCACTCCACTTCATTCCATTCGACTCCACTCCATTCTACTCCATTCCATTCCATTCCACTACTGTCAACTCCATTCGACTCCTCTACACCCCACTTCACTGTCCTTCATTCCATTCCATTCCACTCCAAAACATTCCACTGAATTCCACACTACTGCATTCCAGTCCACTCAATTCTGATCCACTCTAACCATTAAACTCCACTCTACTCCACTCAACTCCGCTAGATTCCACTCCACTCCACTGTATTCCATTCCACTACACTCCAATCCATTCCATTCCATTCCACTGCACCCCACTCCACTCCACTCCATTCCAATCCGTTCCAGTCACATCCACTTCACTCCACTCCATTCCATTCCATTCCATTCCATTCCATTCCGCTCTATTCTACTCCACTCCATTCCCCTCCATTCCAGTCCATTACACTCCATTCCAGTCAGCTCCACAACATTCCACTACATTCCTTTCCATTCCACTGCACTCCACTCCATTCGATTCCAATCCATTGCACTGAACTCCATTCCATTCCAGTCCAATCCTTTCCACTCCACTACACTGAATTCTAATACACTCATGCCTCTCCACTCCATTCCAATCCATTCCACTCCATTCCAGTACACTCCACTCCATTCCTTTCCAATCCATCCCATCCCACTCAATTCCATTGCACTCCATTCCACTCCTTTCCATTCCACTCCACTCCACTCCATTACCCTCCACTCCAGTGCATGCCATCCCACTCCTCCCCAATACATTACATTCCACTCCACTCGATTCCATTCCACTTAACTCCATTCATTCCCATCCAATTCCACTGCACTCCACTATATCCACTCCATTCTACTCTATTCCAGTCCACTCCACTCCATTCCATTCCACTAAATTCCAGTCCACTCCACTCCATTCCATTCCATTCCAATCCATTCCACTCCACTCCATTCCATACCTCTCCACTCCACTCCACCAAACTCCATTCTTTTATTCCACTTCATTTCACTTCACTCCATTCCACTACACTCCACTCCATTCCACTGCAATCCATTCCATTACATTCCACTCCAGTACACTCAAATCCACTCCATTCCAATGCATTCAACTCCATTCCATTCCATTCCACTCCTTTCCAATCCACTCCACTCCTTTCCACTCCACTCTACTCCATCCATGCCATTCCATACCATTCCAATGAATTCTATTTCTTTCCATCCATTCCATTCCAATAAAGTCCATTACTCTCCACTCCACTGCATTCCATGCCATTCCATTCCACTCCAATAAAGTCCATTACTCTCCACTCCACTGCATTCCATGCCATTCCATTCCATTTCAATCCATTCCATTCCATTATACTCCATTCAAATCTACACCATTCCTTTACACTCCATTCAACTCTCCTCCATTCCATTCGAAAGCACTCCACTCCACTCCACTCCATTTCATTCCACTCCATTGCTTTCCTCTCCATTCCACTTCACTCAACTCCATTCCACTCCACTCGACTGCATCCATGCCATTCCACTCCATTCCAATCCATTCTATTTCGTTACATCCATTCCATTCCATTCCAATCCATTCCAGCCCATTACATTCTACTCCACTCCATTCCATTCCATTCCATTCCATTCCATTGAAATCCATTCCATTCTATTATACTCCACTCCAATCCACACCATTGATTTCCACTCCATTCCACTCTACTCCATTCCATTCGACTCCACTCCACTCCACTCCATTTCATTCCACTCCATTGCTTTCCTCTCCATTCCACTCCACTCCATTCAATTTCATTCCATTTCATTCCACTACATTCCACTCCACTCCATTCAATTTCATTCCATTTCATTCCACTACATTCCACTCCACTCCACTCTACTCCATTCAACCACACTCCACTGCACTCCACTGCACTCCATTCCACTCCAATCACTTCCTCCACTCCATTCAATTTCCTTCCATTCATTTACACTCCACTCCATTCGATTCCTCTCCAATCCACTCCATTCCACTCCACTCCATTCAATTCCATTCCATTACATTGCATTCCATTCCATTCCATTCCAGTCCATTCCAGTCCTTTCAGCTCTACAGCATTCCACTCCATTCCATTCCACTCCATTCCACTCCATTCCATTCCATTGCACTCCACTCAATTCCAATCAACTCCACTGCATTCAATTCCACTACCCTTCATTCCATTTCATTCCATTCCAATCCGCTCCACGCCATTCTACTTCAATCCATTCCATTCCACTCCTCTCAGTTCTATCCCTTTCAATTCCACTGCACCCCACTCCACTCCACTCCATTCCACTGCATTACATTTAATTCCACTCCACTCCACTCCACTGTTTTCCTTTCCACTCCATTCCATTCCATTCCACTCTATTACACTCCACTCCACTACATTCCACTTCACTCCACTCCATTCCTCTCCATTCCATTCCAATCAACTCCACTCCATCTCACTCCACTTCACTCCATTTCACTCCAGTAAATTCCATTCCATTCTTTTCCATTCCATTCCATTCCATTCCACTGCAATCCAATCCATTCCACTGCATTCCACTAGATTCCACTTCTCTCCACTCCATTCCATTCAATGCTATTCCATTCCATTCGAATACACTCCATTCCCCACCATTCCACTAGGTTCCACTACCCTCCAATCCACTTCATTCCATTCCTTTCCACTTCACTCCAGTGAAGTCCACTCCATCCCCTTCCACTCCACTCCACTCCACTCTACTTGAATTATCTCCATTCCATTTAATTATGTTCCACTCCATTCTTATTCATTCCACTTCACTCCATTCGATTCCATTCCATTCCTCTTCACTCCACTGCACTTCACTCCACTCCCCTCCTTTTTACTCCGTTCCATCCCACGCTATTCCACTCCACTCCATTCCATTCCATTCCTCTTCAATCCACTCCACTCCATTCCATCCCACTACATTCCACTACCTTTCATTCCATTCCACTCCATTCCAATCCATTCCAATCCATTCCAATACACTACATACCACTCCTTTCCACTCCACTTCACTGCACTCCACTCCACTCCATTCCAGTCCACTCCACTCTACTCCTTTTCGTGCCATTCCCCTGCACTCCACTTCATCAAATTCCAATCCAATTCATTCCACTGCATTCCATTCCTCTCCACTCCACTCCACTCTACCACATTCCATTTCATTCTAATCCATTCCATTCCACTCCATTCCACACAACGCCTCTCCACTACATTCCATTCCACTCCGCTTCACTCCATTCATCTCCAATCCATTCCACTCCACTCCACTACTTTCCATTTATTTCCATTCCACTCCAGTCTACTCGATTCCATTATATTCCAATCCACTCTGCTCCTTTAAAATCCATTCCAATCCATTCCACTCCACTCTACTCCTTTCCACTCCACTCCACTCCATTCCATTCCATTCCATTTCTTTCCACTCCTTTCCACTCCACTCCACTCCATTCATCTCCAATCTTCTCCACGCCATATCATTCCACTCCATTCCAATGCATTCCATTGCATTCTACTTCCTTCCATTCCATTCCACTCCATTCCAGTCCATTCCAGTCCATTCCTTTCCTTTCCATTCCTCTCCATGCCTTTCCATTCCAATCCACTCCACTAAATTCCTTTCCACTCCACTCCACTCTACTCCATTCCATTCCACTCCACTCCATTCTATTCCTTTCCATTCTTTTCCCCTGCAGTCCACTGCACCCCATTACAATACAATCCACTCCATTCCATTCCATTTCACTACACTCCAATCCACTCCACCTTGTTCCATTGAATTCCACTCCGTTCCATTCAATTTCACTCTATTCCATTCCACTCACTTCCACTCCACTCCACTCCATTCCGCTTCACTTCATTTCTTTCCACTCCACTCCCTTCCAATCCGCTCCCTTCCTTTCCACTCCAGTACTGCCAACTCCATTCCACTCCACTCCTCTCCAATCCACTTCATTCCAATTCATTCCATTCGATTCCACTCCATTCCTTTCCACTCAATTCCACTACATTCCACTTCATTCCAGTACATTCCAGTCCACTCCATTCCAATGCACTCCATTCCATTCCATTCCACTGCCCTTCATTCCAATACATTCCAGTCCATTCCAATCCACTCCATTCCACTGCACTCCACTCCTTTCTACTCCTTTCCATTCCAAACCATTCCATTGCACTAAATCCATTCCACTCCACTCCAATCCATTCCACTCCACTCCATTCCAATCCATTCCACTCCACTCCATTCCATTCCGTTCCCTTTCTCTGCAATCCACTCCATTCCTGTCCACTCCATTCCACTCCATTCTATTCCATTCCATTCCTCTCCATTCCAGTACATTCCACTCCATTCCATTCCACGCCACTCCATTCAAATCCACTCCACTCCACTCCACTACACTCCATTCCACTCCATTGCCTTCCACTCCACTCCATTCCAATCCATTCCATTCCATTCCACTCTTTTCCATTCAATTTCATTCAATTCCATTCCCTTCTACTCCGATCAACTCCCATCAACTCTAGTCCACTCTTCTCCATTCGATTCTAATCCATTACATTCCTCTCCTTTCCTCTCCTCTCATTTCCATTCCACTCCACTCCATACCATTCCATTCCACTCCACTCCACTCATCTCCACTTCATTGCACTCCACTCCACTCCATACCACTCCACTCATTTCCATTCCATTCCATTCCACTCCACTCCACTCCACTCCATTCCATTCCACTTGATTCCACTCCACTCCATTCCATTCCATTCCACACCAATACACTACATTAGAATCCGTTCCACTCCATTCCATTACATTCCATTCTATTCCACTCCATTCCATTCCACTCCACTCCATTCCAGTCCACTGCACTCCTTTCCACTCCACTCCACTCTACACCATTCCAATTCATTCTATTCCATTCCATTCCATTCCACTCCATTTTACTTTACTTCATTTAACTCCACTCCATTCCATTCCACTACATTCCACTCCACTCCACTCCATTCCATTATATTCCATTCGATTGCACTCCACTCCACTCCCCTCCAATCCATTCCATTTAAACGCACCCCATTCCATTCCACTCCATTCCACTCCACTCCATTCCATTTCACTCCACTCCAATCCATTCCACTCCACTCCACTCCATTCCACTTCACTCATCTCCATTCTTTTACATTCCATTCCATTTCACTCCACTCCTTTCGACTCCAGTCAACTCCACTCCTCTCCTTTCCACTCCATTCAACTCCATTTTTGTACATTCCAGACCATTCCACTCCATTCCATTTCACTCCAATCCACTCCAATCTATTGCATTCCATTCCATTCCATTCCAATCCTTTCCACTCCACTCCATTCCTCTCCAGTCCATTCCATTCCATTCTATTCCATTCCATTCCCTTCCAATCCACTCCATTCCTGTTCACTTCAGTCCATTCCACTCCAGTCCTCTCCAATCCATTACATTCCATTCCGATCCACTGCACTCCACTACATCCAGTCTACTCCACTCCATACCACTCCATTCATTCCACTCCGTTCCATTCCACTACACTCCATACCACTCCATTCATTCCACTCCATTCGATTCCACTGCACTCCACTGCATTCCACTCCACTCCATTCCACTGTACTCCATTCCATTCCATTCCACTCCCTTCCACTCCACTGCATTCCATTCCATTCCAATCTATTCCATTCCACTCCACTCCATTCCATTCCATTCCATTCCTCTGTACTCCACTCCTTTCAAATCCTTTCCACTCCATTCTACTGTAATCCATGCCATTCCATTCCTCTGTACTCCACTCCTTTCAAATCCATTCCACTTCATTCCACTGCATTCCATGCCATTCCATTCCATTCCGTTCCAGTTCATTCCACTCCACTGCATTCCTCTCCATTGAAGTCCATTCCACTCCATTCCAATACACTAATCTTCCCTAAACTCCATTCCAGTACAGACCACTACACTACACTCTATTCAATTCCAATCTATTCCATTCCGCTCCATTCTATTCCACTCAACTTCACTCCAGTCCTCTCCATTCCATTTTATTATTCTCAACTACATTCCACTGCATTCCCCTCCACTGCATTCCACTCCATTCCACTCCAGTCCACTACATTTCATTACATTCCATTCCACTCCACTCCACTCCATTCCAATCCATTCAACTCCACTCGTCTCCATTCCAGTCAATTCTATTCCACTGCACTCCCCTCCATCCACTCCATTCCACTCCATTCACCTCTATTCTATTCCACTCCTTTCCACTCCTATGCATTCTATTCCATTTCACTCTACCCCGATACATTACATTGCATTCCATTCCACTTCACTCCATTGCATTCCATTCCACTCTACTCAAATCCACTCAACTCTATTCCATTCCACTACACTCCACACCATTCCATACCATTCCATTGCTTTCGACTCCATTCCTTCCACTCTACTCCATTCCAGTTCACTCCAATCCTTTCCAATCCACTGCACTCCTCTCCGCTACATTCCATTGCACTCCACTCCATTCCATTTTATTCTACTCTATTCCATTCAATTCCGTTCTATTGCATTTCACGCCACTCCACTCCATTCACTTCCATTCCTCCATATTCCACTCCACTCCACTCCATTCCATTCCATTCCACGCCACTCCACTTCACTCCATTCCATTCCACCACGGTCCTCTCCACTCCATTCCATTCCACTCCATTCCATTTCACTCTATGCCAAACCTCTCCACTTTATTTCACTCCACTCCACTACACACCACTCCACTCCTTTCCATTCTATTCCATTCCACTTCACTTCACTCCGCTCTACTCCACTCCACTTGATTCCACTCCAATACATTCCATTCCCTTCCAACCACTCCACTCCATTCCACTCCACTACAGTCTATTCCGTTATGTTCCATACTATTCCACTCCATTCCATTCCACACCACTTCATTCCATACCTCTCCACTCCACTCCACACAACTCCATTCTTTTATTTCACTCATTTCACTCCACTCTATTCCACTAACTCCACTCCATTCCATTCCATTCCACACCACTACACTCAAATCC
Source organism: Pongo pygmaeus (assembly GCF_028885625.2). Classification (NCBI taxonomy): domain Eukaryota; kingdom Metazoa; phylum Chordata; class Mammalia; order Primates; family Hominidae; genus Pongo; species Pongo pygmaeus. The sequence continues at coordinate 4,399,292 of NC_085931.1, forward strand.
CCTCCATTCCAATCCATCCCACTCCATTCCATTCCATTCCACTCCTTTCAAATCCACTCCACTCCATTCCACTCCATTCCACTCCATCTACTCCATCCATGCCATTCCATACCATTCCAATGAATTCTATTTCATTCCATCCATTCCATTCCATTCCACTCCAATAAAGTCCATTACTCTCCACTCCACTGCATTCCATGCAATTCCATTCCATTTCAATCCATTCCATTCCATTATACCCCATTCTAATCTACACCACTCCTTTTCACTGTATTCCACTCTCCTCCATTCCATTCGAAAGCACTCCACTCCACTCCATTTCATTCCACTCCATCGCATTCCTCTCCATTCCACTCCACTCAACTCCATTCCACTCCACTCTCCTGCATCCATGTCATTCCACTCCATTCCAATCCATTCTATGTCATTACATCCATTCGATTCCATTTCAATCCATTCCAGCCCATTAGGTTCTACTCCACTCCATTCCATTCCATTAAAATCCATTCCATTCTATTATACTCCACTTCAATCCACACCATTGATTTCCACTCCATTCCACTCTACTCCGTTACATTCGACCCCACTCCACTCCACTCCACTCCATTTCATTCCACTCCACTGCTTTCCTCTCCATTCCACTCCACTCTATTCCATTTCATTCCATTTCATTCCACTACATTCCACTCCACTCCACTCTACTCCATTCAACCACACTCCACTGCACTCCACTGCACTCCATTCCACTCCAATGACTTCCACTCCACTCCATTCAATTTCCTTCCATTCATTTCCAGGCCACTCCACTCCAATCCTCTCTAATCCACTCCATTCCACTCCACTCGATTCCTCTCCAATCCACTCCGTTCCACTCCCCTCCTTTCCATTCAATTCCATTCCATTCCATTTCATTGCATTCCATTCCATTCCAGTTCATTCCACTCCATTCCACTCTACACCATTCCACTCCATTCCATTCCACTCCATTCCACTCCATTCCATTCCATTGCTCTCCACTCTATTCCAATCAACTCCACTCCAGTCCATTCCATTCCACTACCCTTCATTCCATTTCACTCCATTCCATTACATTCCACTCCACGCCATTCTTTTCCAATCCATTCCATTCCACTCCACTCCATTCTATCCCTTTCAATTCCACTGCACTCCACACCACTCCAGTCCACTCCATTCCACTGCATTACATTTAATTCCACTCCACTACACTGCACTAAACTCCATTCTTTTCCTTACCACTCCATTCCAATCCATTCCACTCTATTACACTCCATTTCACTGCATTCCACTTCACTCCACTCCATTCCTCTCCATTCCATTCCAATCAACTCCACTCCATCTCACTCTACTCCACTCCATTGCACTCCAGTACATTCCATTCCATCCCATTCCATTCCTTTCCATTCCAATCCATTGCAATCCAATCCATTCCACTCCATTCCGCTAGATTCCACTTCTCTCCACTCCATTCCATTCCATTCCAATCCGCTCCATTCCCCTCCATTCCACTAGGTTCCACTCCACTCCAATCCACTTCATTCGACTCATTTCCACTCCACTCCAATGAAGTCAACTCCATCCCCTTCCGCTCCACTGCACTCCATTCCACTAGAATCATCTCCATTCCATTCAATTATGTCCCACCCTATTCTTATTCATTCCACTTCACTACATTTGATTCTATTCCATTCCTCTGCACTCCACTCCACTTCCCTCCACTCCCTTCCTTTTCATTTAATTCCATCCCACGCTGTTCCACTCCACTCCATTCCATTCCTCTTCACTCGAATCCACTCCATTCCATCCCTCTACATTCTACTACCCCTGATTGCATTCCACTCCATTCCTTTCCTTTCCATTCCACTCCATTCCAATCCATTCCAATATACTACTTACCATTCCTTTCCACTCCACTTCACTCCACTCCAATCCACTCCATTACAGTCCACTCCACTCTACTCCATTTCATTCCATTCCACTGCACCCCACTTCACCAAATTCCAATCCAATTCATTCCACTGCATTCTATTCCTTTCCACTCCACTCCACTCTACTCCATTCCATTTAATTCCTATCAATTCCATTCCACTCCATTCCACTCAACTCCTCTCCACTCCATTCCATTCCACTCCTCTCCACTCCATTCAACTCCAATCCATTCCACTCCACTCCACTCCTTTCCATTTATTTCCATTCCACTCCAGTCCACTCGATCCCATTACATTCCAATCCACTCCTCTCTTTTCCAATCCATTCCACTCCATTCCACTACACTCTACTCCATTGCACTCCACTCCATTCCATTCCATTCCATTCCATTTCGTTCCATTCCTTTCCACTCCACTCCACTCCACTCAATTCATCTCCACTCTTCTCCACGCCATATCATTCCATTCCATTCCAATCCATTCTATTGCATTCTACTTCCTTCCATTCCATTACACTCCATTCCAGTCCATTCCACTCCATTTCTTTTCTTTCCGTTCCACTCCATGCCTTTCCATTCCAATCCACTCCACTAAATTCCTTTCCGCTCCACTCCACTCCACTCTAGTCCATTCCATTCCACTCCACTCCATTCTATTCCTTTCCATTTTTTTCCCCTGCAGTCCACTCTACCCTATTCCAATACAATCCACTCCATTCCATTCCATTTCACTGCACTCCAGTCCACTTCACCCCATTCCATTCAATTCCACTCTGTTCCATTCAATTCCACTCTATTCCATTCCACTCCATTCCACTCCACTCCACTCCATTCCACTCCACTTCATTTCATTCCACTCCACTCCCCTCTAATACACTCCCTTCCATTCCACTCCACTCCTGTCAACTCCATTCCACTCCACTCCTCTCCAATCCACTTCATTCCAATTCATTCCATTCCATTTTCCTCAATTCCACTTCATTCTACTTCATTCCACTACATTCCAGTCCACTCCATTCCAATGCACTCCATTCCTTTCCATTCCGCTGCACTTCATTCCAATACATTCCAGGCTATTCTAATCCACTCTATTGCATTGCACTCCACTCCTTTCGACTCCTTTCCATTCCAAACCATTCCAATGCACTACAATCCATTCCAATCCACTCCAATCCATTCCACTCCACTCCATTCCATTCCATTCCCTTTCTCTGCAATCCACTCCACTCCTGTCCACTGCATTCCACTGCATTCCACTCCATTCCATTCCTCTCCATTCCAGTACATTCCACTCCATTCCACTCCATTCCATCCCACTCCACTCCATTCAAATCCACTCCACTCCATTCCGCTACACTCCATTCCATTCCATTCCACTCCATTGCCCTCCACTCCACTCCATTCCAATCCATTCCTTTCCATTCCACTCCATTCCATTCAATTTCATTCAATTCCATTCCCTTCCACTCCATTCCACGTCAATCAACCCCACTCCACTCTTCTCCATTACATTCCCATCCATTATATTCCTCTCCTTTCCTCTTCACTAATTTCCATTCCACTCCACTCCATTCCATTCCATTACACTCCACTCCACTCATCCCCACTTCATTGCACTCCACTCCACTCCATACCACTCCACTCATTTCCAATCCATCACATTCCACTCCACTCCACTTCAATCTATTCCATTCCATTCCACACCACTCCACTACATTAGAATCCACTCCACTCCATTCCATTACATTCCATTCTATTCCACTCCATTCCATTCCACTCCACTCCATTCCACTCCACTCCAATCCTTTCCACTCGAATCCACTCCTCTCTACTCCATTCCATTTCATTCAACTCCATTCCACTCCATTTTACTTTACTCCATTTAAGTCCACTCCATTCCATTCCACTACATTCCACTCCACTCCACTCCATTCCTTTATATTTCATTCAATTGAACTCCACTCCACTCCCCTCCATTACATTGCATTTAAATCCACCCCATTCCATTCCACTCAATTCCACTCCACTCCATTACATTTCACTCCACTCCAATCCATTCCACTCTACTTCACTCCATTCCACTCCACTCAACTCCATTCTTTTACATTCCATTCCATTTCACTCCACTCCATTCCACTCCAGTCAACTCCACTCCTCTCCATTCCACTCCATTCAACTCCATTCTTGTACATTCCAGACCATTCCACTCCATTCCATTTAACTCCACTCCACTCCAATCTATTGCATTCCATTCCATTCCAATCATTTCCACTCCACTCCATTCCTCTCCAGTCCATTCCCTTCCATTCTATTCCAATCCACTCCATTCCACTCCACTCCATTCCTGTCCACTTCAGTCCATTCCACTCCACTCCTCTCCACTGCATTACATTACATTCCACTCCACTGCTTTCCATTCCACTCCACTCCATTCCATTCCATTCCATTCCACTGCACTCCACTACATCCAGTCCACTCCACTCCATACCACTCCATTCATTCCACTCTATTCCACTCCACTCCATTCCACTCCACTCCATTCCATTCCATTCCACTCCATTCCACTCTACTGTATTCCATTCCATTCCAATCTACTCCATTCCACTCCACTCAACTCCATTCCATTCCATTCCTCTGCACTTCACTCCTTTCAAATCCATTCCTCTCCATTCTGCTGCAATCCATGCCATTCCATTCCACTCCACTGCATTCCACTCCATTGAAGTCCATTCCAATCCTTTCCAATACACTAATCTCCCCTAAACTCCATTCCATTACATACCACTACACTACACTCTATTCTATTCCAATCTATTCCATTCCGCTCCATTCCATTCCACTCAAATCCACTCCAGTCCTCTACATGCCATTTTATTGTTCTCAACTACATTCCAATGCATTCCCCTCCACTGCGTTCCACTCCATTCTACTCCACTCCACTACATTACATTACATTCCACTCCACTCCACTCCATTCCAATCCGTTCCACTCCATTCCACTCCACTTGTCTCCATTCTAGTCAATTCTATTTCACTGCCCTCCACTCCATCCACTCCATTCCACTCCATTCAACTCCATTCTATTCCACTTCTTTCCACTCCTATGCAATACATTCCATTTCACTCTACCCCGCTACATTACATTGCATTCCATTCCACTTCACTCCATTCCAGTCCATTCCACTCTACTCAAATCCACTCAACTCCATTCCATTCCACTACACTCCACACCATTCCATACCATTCCATTCCATTCGACTCCATTCCTTCCACTCTTCTCCATTCCAGTCCACTCCACTCTTTTACAATCCACTGCAACCCTCTCTGCTACATTCCATTGCACTCCACTCCATTCCATTAGATTCTGCTCTATTCCATTCAATTCCATTCTACTGCATTTCACGCCACGCCACTCCATTCACTTCCATTCCTCCATATGCCACTCCATTCCACTCCATTCAATTCCATTCCATTCCACGCCACTGCACTCCACTCCATTCCATTCCATTCCATTCCATCACGTTCCTCTCCACTCCATTCCATTACACTCCTTTCCATTACACTCAATGCCAAGCCTCTCCACTTTATTCCACTCCACTCCACTACACACCACTCTTCCCTTTTGCATTCCATTTCATTCCACACAACTCCACTCCAGTCCACTCCACTACACTCTATTCTGTTATATTCCATACTATTCCACTCCATTCCATTCCACTCCACTTCATTCGAATCCACTGCACTCTTTTCCACTCCACTCCACTCCAATCCACTGCATTCCATTTCATTGCATTCCATTCCACTCCATTCCATTCCATTCTACTTTAGTGCATTTCTTTCCACTCCTCTCCATTCTATTTTATTCCATTCAATTCCACTCCACTCCACTCCCCTCCACTCCATTCCTTTTAATTCCACTCCATCCATTTCACTCCACTCCTATCCATTCCACTCCACTCCACTCTTTTCCACTCAACTCCATTCTTTTACATTCCATTCCATTCCACCCCACTACATTCCACTCCACTCCGTTACATTCTATTCCATTCTTTCCATTCCTTTCCACTCTACTCCATTCCATGCCACTCCAGTTCATTCCATTCCATTCCATTCCATTCCACTCCATTCCATTCCACTCCTCTCCATTCCTGTCAACTCTACTGCATTCCACTCCACTCCTCTCGATTCCATTGCATTCCGTTCCACTCCACTGCTTTGCATTCCACTCCAATCCATTCCATTCCATTCCACTGCACTGCACTCTATCACTGGACTGTACTCCATTCCACTCCATTCCTTCCATTCCATTCCAGTCCATTCCATTCCATTCCACTGCACTCCACAGCATTCCACTCCTCTCCGTTCCACTCCACTCCATTCCGTTCCGTTCCATTCCATTCCACTCCACTCCATTCAAATCTATTCCACTCCATTCTACTGCAATCCACTTCATTCCATTCCATTCCATTCCATTCCACTCCATTCCACTCCAATTTTTAAACTACATTGAAGTTTATTTCACTTCATTTCAGTGCACTTATCTACACTCAACTCCATTCCATTACATTCCACTGCACTCAACTACATTCGATTCCAATCCATTCCACTCCACTCCATCCCATTCCACTCATCTCAACTCCACCCTCTCCGTTCCCTTCTCCTCCATTCCACCTCACTGCATTCCACTCCATTCCAATACACCCCACTCCACTCCATTGCATTCGACTTCACTCCACACCATTACAATCCGTTCCACTATACTTCACTCCATTTCATTCCATTTTCTTCCAGTCCAATCCTATGCTTTCCACTCCACTTCACTCCATTCCTTTCCACTCCATCCATTCCATTCCACTCCATTCGACTCCATTTCATTCCACTCCATTCCACTCCACTTCTTTCCATTCCATTCCACTCTTCTCCACTCCATTCCATTGAATTCCATTCCACTCGACTTCATTCCATTTCATTACACTGTACTCAAATCCACTCTTCTCCACTCCATTTCACTACACTCCACACCATTCCATTACGTTCTATTCGACTCCATTCCTTCCACTCCACTCCATTCCAGTCCACTGCATTCCATTCCAATACACTGCACTCCACTCCGCTACATTCCATTTCCCTCCACTGAATTCCATTAGACTCCGGTCCATTCCATTCAATTCCATTCCACTGCACTCCACTCCACTCCACTCCATTACGTTCTATTCCAAGACATTCCATTCCACTCCTCTCCATTCCATTCCATTCCGTTACATTTCATTGAATTCCATTCCACTCCATTCCACTCCAATCCATAACTCTCCATTCCACTCCTTTCCACTCTGTTCCAACCCACTGCACTCCACTCCACTACATTCCATTCCATTCCATTCAATTCTAATCAATCCCACTCCATTAAATTCCATTCCACTGAACTCCACTTCACTACACTCCATTCCATTTAAATCCACTCGATTCCATTCTCTCCATTCCCCTCCACTCCACTGCATTTCACTCCACTCCATTCAATTCCATTCCATTCAATTCCACTCTATTCCTCTCCACTCAATTGCACTCCACTCCACTCCATTCCATTCCATTCCATTCCACTCCATTCCACTCCTTTCCATTCCACTCCACCAAATTCCAGTCCACTCCATTCCATTCCGCTCCACTCCCTTACAATCGACTCCATTCTATTCCACTGCATTCTATTCCACTCCATTCCATTCCATTCCAATCCACTCCATTCCATTCCATACCACTGCACTCCGCTCCATCCACTTCGATAAATTCCATTCAATTCCATTCCACTCCACTCCACTCTAATCCACTCCACTCCATTCCACTCCACTCCACTCCATTCCACTCCACTCCATTCCAGTCCACTCCACTCCATTCCATTCCACTCCACTCCCCTCCACAACATTCCATTCCACACTATTCCACTCCAATCCAGTCCATTGCAGTCCACGCCACTGCACTCCATTACATTCCACCTCATTCCACTCAGTTCTACATCATTCCACTCAATTCTAATTTACTTCACTGCACTCCAATTAACTCCTTTCCATTAAACTGAAGTGCACTCCATTCCATCCCAGTCCATTGCAATCCTCTCCATTCCATTCCATTCCACTACACTCCATTTCATTCCACTCCTCACCACTCCGATCCACTCCACTCCATTCCATTCCACTCCATTCCACTCCATTCACTCCATTCCACTCCACTGCATTCCATTCCATTCCACTCCACTGCACTCCATTGCACTCCACACCATTCCACTCCACTCCACTCCGTTACATTCCATCCCATTCCACTCCACTCCATTCCATTCCATCCCACTCCACTCCACTCCATTCCTGTCCATTCCACCCCACAAAACTCCATTCCATTCTATTTCATTCAATTTCAATCATTTCCACTCCACCAAACTCTATTCCATTACATTCCACTCCTTTGCACTCCACTCCAATCCACTCCATTACAGTTGACTCCACTCCAGCCCACACCACTACACTCCACTGCATTCCCTTCCACTCCACTGTATTCCATTCCACTTAACTCCATTAAATTTCTTTCCAATCCACTGCCCTCCAATCTATTCACTCCACTCCACTCCATTTCCCTCCATTACACTCCAGTAAATTCCATTCTATTCTACTACTCTCCACTGCATTCCAATCCACTCCAGTGCACTCCACTCCATTCCACTCCACTCTGCTCCATTCCATTCCATTCCACTCTTCTCCCTTCCACACCTCTCCTCTCCATTCCATTCCATTCTAATCCACTCCATTCCATTTCAGTTCATTCCACTCCATTACAGTCTACTCCACTCTATTCCATTCCATTCCCTTCCATTCCATTACACTCAATTCCATTCCATTCCACTCTACTCCATTCAACTCCACTCCATTCCATTCCACCCCATTCCTTCCCACTCCTCTCCTTTGCTTTCTGTTCCATTCTCCTGCACTCTACTTTACTCCACTCCACTCCACTCCACTCCACTCCACTCCACTCCATTCCAATCTATTTCACTCCATTCCAGTTCACTCCACTCCTTTCCATTCCATTCTATTCCACCCCATTTCGCTCCAGTCCATTCCACTCCTTTGCAGTCCATTCCACTCCATTGCTGTCCACTCCATTCCACTCCACTATAATTCATTCCTTTCTACTTCATTCCACTCCATTCGAATACAATCCTTCCTACCCCACTCAATTCCATTCCACTCCATTCCACTCCATTCCATTCCATTCCATTCCATTCTACTTCACTCCACTCCATTCGTTTCCAATCCTTCTCAATCCACTCAACTGCAATCCATTCCAACCTTTTCCATTCCACTCCAATCCTCTGCACTCCACTCCACTCCATTTCATTCGATTCCGGCACACTCCATTCCACTCCGCTCCATTCCAGTCCACTCCACTCCATACCAATCCACTCCACTCCAGTACATTCCATTCCACTCAACTCCATTCCATTCCAGTTAAGTGCATTCCAATCCATTTCATTCCACTGCAGTCCCCTCCATCTACTCAACTCCACTCCATTCCACCCCATTCCATTCCACTGCATGTAAATCCACTCCACTGCATTTCACTCGACTCCATTCCACTCCACTCCACTCCATTGCATTCCTTTCCATTCCAGTCAACTCCTTTCCATTCCAGACTACTCCAATCCTCTCCACTTCACTCCTTTCCGTTCCATTCCACTCCACACCACTCCATTCCATTCCATTCCATTCCACTCCATTCCATTCCATTCCATTCCATTCCACTCCATTCCATTCCATTCCATTCCACTCCATTCCATTCCATTCCATTCCACTCCATTCCATTCCATTCCATTCCACTCCATTCCATTCCATTCCATTCCACTCCATTCCATTCCATTCCATTCCACTCCATTCCTTTCCATTTCATTCTACTCCATTTCACTCCACTCCCTTCCACTGTACTCCATTCCACACCACTCACTCCATTCCATTATATTCCATTCCATTCCACTCCATTCCACTAACATCAACTCCATTCCATTTAATTCCATTCCATTTGATTCCACTCCATTCCACTCCACTCCATTCCATTTCACGCAACTCCAATCCATTCCACTCCCATCCACTCCACTCCATTCCACCCCACTCAACTTCCTTCTTGTTCATTCCCTTCCATTCCACTCCCCTCCCTTCCACTCCACGCAACTCTATTCCATTCCATTCTATTCCATTCCGTTTCATTGGAAACCTATGCCACTCCACTCCCCTCTATTCCACTCCACTCCTTCCTTTCCATTCCATTCTAGTCCATTCCATTCCATTTCTCTACATTCCATACCATTCCACTTCATTCCTGTCCACTCCACTCCATTCCAACATACTACTCTCCACTCCACTCCACTCTATTCCACTCCACTCCTCTCCACTCCACTACATTCGATTCCACTCCATGCTTTCCATTCCACTCTATTCCATTTAATTGCATTCCATTCCAATGTACTCCACTCCATGGACCCAACACCACTCCATTACACTCCATCCATTCCACTGCATTCCACCCCACTCCATTCCATTCCACTGCACTCCACTGCGTTCATCTCCACTCCATTCCACTCCACTCCGTCCATTCCATTCCCCTCCATTTAACTCCACTCCATTCCATTCCATTCCACTCGACTCCATTCCACTCCTCTCTACTGCATTCCATTCCATTCCATTCCTCTTCACTCCACTCCATTCCACTCCTTTCCATTCCATTCCATTACATTTCACTACATTCAACTCCACTCCATTCCATTCCAGTCCAGTCCATTCCACTCCATTGCAGTCCAGTAATCTCCACTCCACTGCATTCCATTCCATTCCAATGCACTCCACTCCATGAGATTCCAATACATTCCACTCCATTCCCTTCCTCAAAATTCCATTCCATTGCATTCCACTCCATTCCAATCTACTACTCTCCATTCCATCCCACTCCACTCCACTCCATTGCACTCCACTGCACTACACTCCACTGAATTGCATTCCACTCCATTGCTCTCCACTACACTACATTCCATTCCATTCCTTTCCATTCCACTTCATTAAATTCAGTTTAATTTAATTCGATTCCCTTCCACTCCATTCCACTCCACTCCACTCCACTCCACTCAACTCCAGTCCCCTCCATTCCATTCAAATCCATTACATTTCTCTCCATTCCACTCCACTCCTCTCCATTACACTCCACTCCATTCCATTCCATTTCACTGCCCTCCACTCCCCTCCAGTCTTTTCCACTCCACTCCACTCCATACCTCTCCACTCCTTTGCAATCCATTACATTCCACTCCACTCCACTCCATTCCACTCCTCTTGATTCCACTACACTCCATTCCATTCCTCACCACTCCACTACATTCGACTCCACTCCACTCCGTTCCATTACATTCCTTTCTATTCCACTCCATTCCATTCCACTCCACTCCATTGGAGTCCATTCCTTTGCATTCGATTCCATTCCATCCCATTCCACTCCAATACACTCCATTATATTTAAGTCCACTCCATTCCTTTCCTCTCCATTACACTCCAATCCATTGCATTTCACTCCACTACATTCCATTCCATTCCATTCTACTCCACTCCATAACACTCCACTCCATTGCACTCCACTCCACTCCATTCAGTTCCATTCTTGTCCATTCCACTCCACTCCTTTCCACTCCACTCCACACCACTCTACTCGATTCCATTCCATTCCACTCCGTTCCATTGACTTCCAATTTACTCAACTTCACTCCACTCCACTCCACTTCATTATTTTTTCTATTCTATTGCACTCCAGTCCACTCCCCAACACTCCATTCCATTTAATTCCACTCCTTTCCATTCCACTCCATTCCACTACAATCCATTCCGTTTCAGTCCACTGCAATCCATTCCACTCCACTCCACTCCATTCTACAACACTCAACTCCATTCTATTACATTCCATTCCATTCCACTCCATTCCATTCCACTCCACTCCACTTTACTCCACTCCATTCCACTCCATTCCACTGCATTCCATTCCATTATATTCCACTCCACTCCACTCCATTCAAATCCATTCCACTCCATTCCACTGCACTCCACTCCATTCGATTCCATTCCATTCCACTGCATTCCACTCCACTCCATTCCACTCCATTGAAATCCATTACATTCCCTTCCAGTCAACTAATCTCCACTCCACTCCATTCTGTTACTTTCCACTGCACTTCTATACATTTTATTCCGATCAATTCTACTCCACTCCATTCCATTTCAGTCAACTCCACTCCACTCCCCTGCATTACATTTAAGTCCACTCAATTAGATTCCACTCCATTCCAAACCACTGCATTCCACTCCACTCCACTCCACTCCATTCCAATCTGTTCCACTCCATTCCACTCCAATCAACTCCACTCCATTCCATTCCATTCCTTTCCACTGCACTCCACTCCATCAACTTCATTCCAATCCATTCGACTACATTCCATTACACTCCACTGTATTCCATTCCACTCCACTGTACTCAGCACCATTCCATTGCATTCCATTCCACTCCACTCCATTCCATTCCATTCCATTCTGGTCTACTGAAATCCACTACACTACACTCCATTCTACTACGCTCCACACCACTCCATTACATTCCATTCCATTCGACTCTATTCCTTCCACTCCACTCCATTCCAGTCCACTCCAGTCCATTCCAATCCACTGCACTCCACTCCATTCCATTAGACTCCACTCCATTCCATTCAATTCCATTCCACTGCACTCCACCACATTCCACTCCATTCCATTTCATTCCACCCCATTCCACTCCACTCCACTCCATTCCATTCCGTTTCATTCGACTCCATTCCACTCCACCTCATTACACTCCATTCCATTCCATTACACTCTATTCCAGTCCAGTCCACTCCACTGCACTACTATCCATTCCACTTCACTCCACTCCATTCGAATTTAATCCATTCCACTGCATTCCATTCCATTCCACTGAACTCCTCTTCACTCCACTCCATTTCATTTAAATCCACTCCATTCCATTCCAGTCCGTTCCACTTCACACAACTGCATTCCACTTCTCCCCATTCCATTCCATTCCATTCCCTCCTTTCCATTACACTCCACTCCATTCCAGTCAACTCCACTCCATTCCACTCCAAACCCTTCTACTCGACTCCATTCCACTGCACACCATTCCATTACTCTCCACTCCATTACATTCCATTACACTGCACTCCACTCCATTCCATTCCATTCCACTCCACTCAATTCCAGTACACTCCATTCCATTCAACTCCACTGCACTCCAGTACATTACTTTCCAAACCATTCCACTCCATTCCAGTCCATTCTGGTACACTCCACTGCACTGCATTACACTCCACATCATTGCATTCAATTACACTTCATTCCACTCCATTATGGTCTACTTCACTACATTCCATTGCATTCCATTCCATTAGGCTGCACTCCACTCCATTCCATTCCAATCCATTCAATTCTTCTACATTCCATTCCACTCCACTACGCTCCAATATATTCCACTCCACTCCAATGCAATCCACTGCATTCCATTCCACTCCATTCCACTCCACTCACTCCATTCCAGTCCACTGCATTCCATTCCATTCCACTCCACTCCAATCCATTGCATTACACACCATTAAACTGCAATTCACTGCCTTCCATTACATTCCATACCACTCCACTCCACTTCATTCCATTCCATTACATTCCATTCCATTCCACTCCACTCCACTCCACGCCATTCCATTCCACTCCATTCCAGTCCACTCCTCTCAACTCCATACATTACATTACACTCCACTTTATTCCATTCCACTTAACTCCATTCCATTCCATTCCATTCTACTGCACTCCAGCCCCTCCAATCCAGTCCAATCCCCTCCATTCCACTCCACTCCATTCCATTGCACTACACTCCACTGCATTCCACTCCAGTCCATTCCAATCCATTCTCTTCCATTTCATTCCATTTGACTCCAATCTATTCCATTCCATTCCAGTCTACTCAATTCCACTCCACTCCTCTCCGTTCCATTCCATTCCACTCCACTCTAATCCATTCCAATTCATTCCACTCCATTCCAGTCCACTCCACTATATTCAATTCCACTCCATTCCATTCCATTCCACTGCATTCCATTCCATTCCTCTCTACTCCATTCCTCTCCACTCCATTCCACTCCACTACATTCCATTCCATTCCACTCCATTCCGTTCCATTCCATTCCACTGCAATATACTCCACTCCACTCCATTCTACGACACTCCATTCTAATCCATTTCACTCCATTCCAGTTCCCTCCACTCTTTTCCATTCCACTCCATTCCATTCCATTTAACTCCTTTCCTGTCCACTCCATTCCACTGCACTCCATTCCATTTCATTCCACTGCACTGTACTCCATAGGCTTCCAATTTTCCACTTCACTCAATTCCATTCCATTCCAATCCTTTCTACTCCACTGCACTCCATTGCACTCCACTCCACTCCACTCCATTAAATTACATTCCGTTCGATTCCACTACATTCCATTCCACTCCAACCCATTCCAGTCCATTCCACTCCTTGTGACTCCACTCCACTCCAATACATTCGATTCCACTCCACTCCATTCCATTCCAGTTCAGTGCATTCGATTGCAGTCCATTCCACTGCACTCCCCTCCATCCACTAGATTCCACTCAATTCCACTCCATTCCATTCCACTCCATTCCACTCCACTCAATTCTATTCAATTTCACTCCACTCCACTGCATTCCAGTCCATTCCATTCCTCTCCAATCCACTCTGTTACATTCCATTCCATTCCACCCCACTTCTTTCCATTCCATTCCATTCCATTCCACTTCGTTCCATTTCATTCAATTCCACTCCACCAGACTCCATTCCAATCTATTCTACTCCACTCAATGCCATTCCATTCCATTCTGTTCCATTACACGCCATTCCATTCCTTTCCACCCTACTGCATTTCATTCCACTCCATTCCACTCCATTCCATTCCACACCACTACACTCCATTTCATTATATTCCATTACATTCCACTCCATTCCACTCCCTTCAGCACCATTCCATTTAATTCCACTCCATCCCATTATACTCCATTCTACTCCACTCTATTCCATTTGACGAGAATCCAATCCATCCCACTCCACTCCACTCCATTCCACTCCATTCAACTTCTTTTACATTCAATTCCATTCCACTCCACTCCATTCCCCTCCACTCCACTCCATTCCATTCCATTACATTCCATTCCAATCCAGTCCAATCCTTTCCACTCCATCCAATCCTTTCTACTCCACTCCACTACAATCCATTCCCTTCCATTCCATTACACTCCACTCCATTCCAGTCCACTCCACTCCACTCCTGTCCAGTCCACTTCACTCCCCTCCTCTCCACTCCACTACATTCCATTGCACTCCACTGCATTCCATTCCACTCCACTCCATTGCATTCCATTCCATTCCACTACAGTCTACTCCGTGCACTCCACTCCATTACACTCCATTCATTCGACTTCATTTTACTCCAATCCATTCCATTCCACTCCACTCCACTGCATTGCACTCCACTCCATTCCACTATAATCTGCTCCTTTCCATTTCACTCCATTCCACTCCACTCCATTCCATTCCATTCCATTCCACTCTACTCCATTCCACTGCACTCCACTGCATTCCATTCCACTCAATTCCTCTACACTACACTCCATTTCAGTCCATTCCATTCCATTCCACTCCACTCCACTCCATTCCATTCCAGTCCATTCCACTCCATTCCACTCCACTCTATTTCATTCCATTCCAGTCAATTCCACTACATTATAGTCCACTAATCTCCACACAAATCCATTTCATTACATTTCACTGCACTCTTCTCCATGCAATTCTGTTCCATTCCGCTCCAAACCATTCTGCACCATTCGTTTGCATTCCTTTCAACTCCATTCCAGGACATTCTTCTCCATTTCTCTCCACTACACTTCATTCCATCTCACTCCAATCCACTCCATTCCATTCCACTCCACTCCACTCCATTCCACTCCATTCAATTCCACTCCATTGTCTTCCTCTAAACTCGATTCCATTCCATTCCATTCTTCTCCATTCCATTCAATCTCATTCAATTCCATTCCCTTCCACTACGTTCCACTGCATTCCACTCCACTCCACTCCACTCCACTCCCTTCTATTCCAATCCATTATATTCCTCTCAAATCCACTCCACTCCACTCCATTCCACTCCATTCCATTCCACTCCATTGTCTTCCGCTAAACTCGATTCCATTCCAATGCATTCCTCTCCATTCCATTCAATCTCATTCAATTCCATTCCCTTCCACTATGTTCCACTGCATTCCACTCCACTCCATTCCACTCCACTCCACTCCATTCTATTGCAATCCATTATATTCCTCTCAATTCCACTCCACTCCTCTGTATTCCACTCCACTCCATTCCACTCCATTCTACTCCACTCCACTCCCGTCCACTCTATTCCACTCCAATCCACTCCATACCACTCCAATCCCTTCCATTCCATTCCATTCCACTCCACTCCCCCCACTCCACTCCACTTGGTTCCATTCCACTCCTTTCCAATCCAATCAACGCCATTCCATTTCATTGCATTCCATTCCACTCCCTTGCATTCCACTCCACTCCATTCCAGTCCACTCCACTCTTTTCCACTCCACTCAACCCCACTCAACTTTATTCCATTCAATTCCATTCTATTCCATTCCATTCCATTCCATTCCATTCCATTCCATTCCATGCCATTCCATTCCTTTCCAGGGGACTCGAGTTGATTGGAGTGATGGGAATTTGGTGGAATTTAATGGAATGAAATGGATTGGAGTGGACTGGAAAAGAGTGGAGTGGAAGTAATGGAGTGGAATGGAATGGAATGAAATGGAATGGAATGGAATGGAAGGGAAAGGATTGAATTGGAGTAGAATGGATTGCAGTCGAGTGGAATGGAGTGGAGAAAAGTTGAATGGAATGGAACAGAGAGGACTGGATTGGATAGGAGTGGAGTGGAGTGGAATAGAGTTGAAAGGAATGGAATTGAATGGAATGCATTGGAATGGAATGGAGTTGAATGGAGTAGAGTGGAATGGAATGGAATAGAATTCAGTGGAATGGAATGGAATGGAATTTAATGAAAAGCAGTGGAATGCAATGGAATTGATTGGAATGGAATTTATCGGAGTGAATGGAGTGGAATCCAGTGGAATGGAATGGAATGGAGTGGAGTGGACTGGAATGAAATGGAATGCAGTGGAAAGGAGAGGAGTGAAGTGGAATGTTGTGGAGTGCAGCGGAATTGAATCGAATGTGGTGGAGTTGAGTGGAATTGAATGGAGTGGAGTGGAATGGAAAGAAGTTGAGTGGAGAGAAGTGGAGTAGAGTGGAATGAAGTGCAGTAGACTGGAATGCAGTGGAGTGGGATTTAATTATGTGGAATTGAAAGGAATTGAATGGAGTGGAGTGGAATGGAGTGGAGAGGAATGGAGTAGAGTGGAATGGAATGGAATGGAGTGGAATGGATTGGAATGGAATGGAATTGAATAGAGTGGAGTGGACTGGAATGGAGTGGAATAAATTGGAATGGACTGGAGTGGAGTGGAATGGAATAAAACATAGACGAGTGGAGTGGAATGGAGTAAAATGGAATGGAATGGAAATGAGTGGAGTGGAATGGAATGGAGCAGAGTGGAGTAAAATTAATGGAGTGGAATGCAGTGGAGTGAAGTGGAATGGAAAGGAATGGAGTGGAGTGGAATGGAGGGGAATGTACTGGAGTGGAGTGGATGAAGTGGAGTGCAGTGGAATGGAATGGAATGGTATGGAGTTAAGCAGAATGAAATAAAGTGGAATGGAATGGAATGTAGTAGAGTGGAGTGCAGTCGACTAGAGTTGAGTGGACTGGAATGTAGTGGAGTGGAGTGGAAGGAACAAAATGGAATGAAATGGAAAGGAATGGATTTTACTGGAGTGGAATGGATGGGAATGGAGTGTAGTGGAGCATAATGGAATGTAAAGGAACGGAGTAGAGTGGAGTGGAATGATGTGGAGTGCAATGGAGTGGAGTAGACTGGATTGGAATGGAATGCAGTGGAGTGGAATGGAGTGGGTGAAGTGAAATGGAGTGTAATGGAATGGAATGGAGTGGATTGGAGAGGAGTGGAGTGGAGTTTAATGGATTTTATTGCAATTGAATGGAATGGAGTGGATTGGAATTGATTGGAATCGTATTCAGTGGAGTGCACTGTAATGGAATGGCATGGAGTGGAGTGTAGTGAAGTGGACCGGAATGGAGGGGAATGGATTGGAATTGAGTGGAATGAGGTGGAGTGAAATGGAATGCAGTGGATTGGACTGGAACAGAATGAATTTGAGTGGAATGGAATGAAATGGAATGCAGTGGATTGGACTGGAACAGAATGAATTTGAGTGGAATGGAGTGGAATGGAATGGAGTGTAGTGGAATGTAGTGGAGTGGAATGTAGTGGAGGGGACTGGAATAGAAAATAATGGAATAGAGTGAAGCACAGTGGAATGGAGTCCGGTGCATGGAGTGGAGGGAAATGGAGTAAAGTGGAAGGGAATGGAATGGAGTGAAAAGGAATGGAATGGAATGCAATGGAACGGAATTGAATGGAATGGAATCGAGTTAAGTGGAGTGGAGTGGGGTGGAAAGTAGTGGAGTGGACTGGAATGGAGCACAGTGGAATGGAATGGATAGGAATAGAATGGAATGGAATGCAATGGAGTGGAGTGTAGTGGAATGGAGAGGAGTGGTGTTTAATGGAATGGAATGGAGTGGAGTGGAAACAAGTGGAGGGGAATGGAGTGACGTGGAGTAGAGTGGAATTGAATGTGAATGCAAATGAGTGGAGTGGTATGGAGTGGAGTGGAGTGGAAAAGTTTGGAAGGGAGTGGTGTGGAGTGGAATGGGGTGGAATGGAGTGGAATGGAATTGAGAGGAATGTAATGGATTGGAATGGAATGGAGAGGAGTGGAGTGGAGTGGAGTGCAGTGGAGTGGAACGGAGAGGAAGGGAATGGAATTGAATGAAATTGAATGGAATGGAGTGGAATGGAAGGGAATGGAGTGGAATGCAGTGGAATGGACTGGAATGGATTTGAATGGAGTTGAGTGGAATGGAATGGAAAGGAACGTAATGGAGTGGAGTGGAGTGGAATGGAGTAGAGTGGAATGGAATAGAGTGGAACGGAATGGATTGGGATGGAATGGAGCAGAGTGGATTGGAATGGAATGGAATGGAATGCAGCAGAGTGCAGTGGAATGGAATGTAGTGGGGTGGAATGGGGTGGAGTTGAATGGAGTGGAATGGATGGGAGAGAAGTGGATGCAGTGGAGTGCTGTGTAATGGAATGGAACGGAATGGAGTGGAGTGGAATGGAAAGCAGTGGAGTGGAATGGAATGTAATGGAGTGGAGGGGAGTGGAGTGGAGTGGTCTGGAGAGGAAATGTGTGGAGTGGAATGGATTGGAGTGGAATGAGATGGAATGGAATGGAATGGAGTGGAGTTGGGTGGAATGGATTGGAGTGGAGTGGAAAGGACTAGAATGGAATGGAATGGAATGGAATGCAATGGAAAGGAATGGAGTGGAATGAAGAGTTTAGTGTTATGAAGTGAAGTGGAATGGAATGGAACGTAAAAGAATGGAGTTGAACGGAGTGAAATGGAGTGGAGTGAAGTGGAGTGGAGTGGAGTGAAGTGGTGTGGAGTGGAAAGGATTGGAGTGGAATGGAATGGAATGTAAAATAATGGAGTTGAGAGGAGTGGAATGCATCCGAGTGGAGTGGAATGGATAGTAGTTGAGTGAAATGAAACAGAGTGGAGTTGAATGGATTGGAATGGAATGGAGTGCAGTTAAATGGAATGTAGTGGAGATGAGTTGAGTGGAGTGGAATGGAATGTAAAATAATGGAATGGAGTGCAGTTTAGTGGAATGGAGTGAAGTGGAATGGGTTGCAGTGAAATGGAATAAAGTGGAATGGAATGGAATGGAAAGGAGGGGAATGTAATGGAATGGAATGGAATGCAATGGAATGGAATTGAATGAAATGGAATGGAATGGAATCGAGTTGAGTGGATTGGAGTGGTTTGGAAAGGATTGGAGTGGACTGGAATGGAGTGGAGTGAAATGGAATGGAGTGGAATAGAATGGAACGTAATGGAAAGCAGTGGATGTGAGTGGAATGGAGCGGAGTGGTGTGGAATGGAACGGAATGGCGTGGAGTGGAATCAAGTGGAGGGGAAAGGAGAGAATAGGAGAGGAGTGGAATTGAAAGGAATGGAAACGAGTGGAGTGGCATGCAGTGGAATGGAGTTGAATAGAGTGGAGGGGAGAAGAGTGGAGGGGAATGGAATGAAATGGAGTGCAATGGAAAAGAGAGGAGTGGAGTGGAATGGAGAGGAATGTGATGGATTGGAATGGAATGGAGTGTAGTGGAGTGGAGTATAGTGGAGTGGAAAGGAGTGGAAGAGAAGGGAATTGAATGAAATTGAATGGAATGGAGTGGAATGGAGTGGAAAGTAATGGAGTGGAGTGGAGAGCAATGGAGTGGAATGGAACAGAGTAGACTGCAGTGGAGAGGAGTGGAGTTGAATGGAGTGGAGTGGAGTGGGATTGAATGGAGTGCAGTGGAGTGGAATGGAATAGAAAGTACTGGAATGGAGTGGAATAGAGTTCAATGGAATGGAATGGAATGGACTGGAATTTAGCGGAGTGAATGGAGTGGAATGCAGTGGAATGGTATAGAATGGAATGGAGTGGACTGGAAAGAAATAGAATGCAGTGGAAAGGAGAGGAGTGGAGTGGAGTGTCGTGAAGTGCAGTAGAATTGAATGTAATGGGATGGAGTTGAGTGGAATAGAATGGAGTGGAGTGCAATGGAAAGAAGTTGAGTGGAGAGGAGTGGAGTGGAGTGTAAAGAAGTGGAGTGGACTGGAATGCAGTGGAGTGGAATTTAATGAAATGGAATGGAAAGGAAAGGAACTGAATGGAGTGGAATGGAGTGGAGAGGAATGGAGTAGAGGAGAATGGAATGGAATGGAGTGGAATGGAATGGAATGGAATTGAATTGAATAGAGTGGAGTGTACTAGAATGGAGTGAAATGAATTGGAATGTACTAGAATGGAGTGGAATGGAATAAAAAAGAGAAGATTGGAGTGGAATGGAGTACAGTGGAATGGAATGGAATGGAAATGAGTGGAGTGGAATGGAATAGAATGGAGCAGAGTGGAGTGGAACTAGTGGACTTGAATGCAGTGGAGAGGAATGGAATGGAATGGAGTGGAGTGGAATGGAGGGGAATGGATTGGAGTGGAATGGTTGAAGTGGAGTGCAGTGGAATGGAATGGATGGGTATGGAGTTAAGGGGAATGGAATAGAGTGGAGTGGAATGGAATGTAGTGGAGTGGGGTAGAGTCGACTTTAGTTGAGTGTACTGGAATGTAGTGAAATGGAGTGAAAAGGACCAAAATGGAACGAAATGGAAAGGAATGGATTTTACTGGAGTGGAATGGATGGAAATGGAGTGGAGTGGAGAGTAATGGAATGGAATAGAATGTAGTGGAGTGGAATGGTGTGGAGTGCAATGGAGTGGAGTGTACTGGATTGGAATGGAATGCAGTGGAGTGGAATTGAGTGGTTGAAGTGGAATGGAGTATAATGCAATGGAATGGAATGGATTGGATTGGATTGGAGTGCAGTGGAGTTAAATGGAGTTTATTGCAATTGAATGGAATGGAGTGGATTGGAATGGATTGGAATGGAAATCAGTGGAATGCAGCATAATGGAATGGAATACAGTGGAGTATATTGAAGTTGACCAGAATAGAGTGGAATGGATAGGAATTGAGTGGAATGAGGTGGAGTGGAATGTAAAGTAGTGTAGTGTAGTGGAATGGAGTGGAATGGAATGGAGTACACTGGAATGAAAAATAATGGAATGTGATGGAGTAGAGGGGAATGGAGTGGAGTGGACTGGAATGAAAAATAATGGAATGTAGTGGAGCAGAGTGGAATGGAGTGGAGTGGAATAGAGTGGAGTGGAATGGAGTGGAGTGAAATGGAGTAAAGTGGAATGGAATGGAATGAAGGGCAAAGCAATGCAATGGAATGGAATGGAATGAAATGAAATGGAATGGAAAGGAATGGAATCGATTTAAGTGGAGTGGAGTGGGGGGGAAAGGAGTGGAATGGACTGTTATGGAGTGGAGTGGAATGGAATGGAGAGGAATAGAATGGAATGGAATGGAATTGAGTGGAGTTAGCGGAATGGAGAGGAGTGGTGTTTAATGGAATGGAATGGAGTGGAGTGGAATCAAGTGGAAGGAAATGGAGTGACGTGGAGTGGAATGGAATTGAATGTGAATGGAAATGTGTGGAGTGGTATGGAGTGGAGTGGAGTGGAATAGATTAGAGGGTAGTGGAGTGTAGTGGAATGGAATGGAATGGAGGGGAGTGGAATGGAGAGGAGTGGAGTGGAATAGAGAGGAAAGTAATAGATTGGAAGGGAATGGATTGGAGTGGAGTGGAGTGGAACAGAGAGGAAGGAAATGGAATTCAATTAAACTGAACGGAACAGAGAGGAATGGAATGGAATGGAATGGAGAGTAGAGCATTGGAATTTAATGGAATGGATTTCAATGAAGTTGAGTGGAATGGAATGGAATTGAGTGGAGTGGAGTGGAATGTAGTAGAGTGGAATGGAATGGAAGAGAGTGGAGTGGAATGGATTGGAATGGAATGGAGCAGAGTTGAGTGGAATGGAGTGGAGTGGAATACAGTGGACTGCAGTGGAATGGAATGTAGTGGGGTGGAATGGAGTGGAGTGGAATGGAGTGGAATGGAGTGGAGTGGATGGAGTGGAGTGCAGTGGAATGGAATGGAATGGAGTGGAGTGGAATGGAAAGCAGTGGAGTGTAATGGAATGTAATGGAGAGGAGAAGATTTGAGTGGAATGGAGTGAACTGGACAGGAAATGCATAGAGTGGAATGGATTGGAGTTGAATGGAATCGATGCAATGGCCAGGAGTGGAGTGGAGTGGAATGGAGTAGATTGGATTGGATTGGAATGGAATGGAATGGAATGGAATGGAATGGAATGGAATGGAATGGAAATGAATGCAGTGGAACGAAGAAGAGTGGATTGTTATGAAGTGAAGTGGAATGGCATGGAATGTAAAAGAATTGAGTTGAACGGAGGGGAATGGAGAGGAGGGAAGTGGAGCAGAGTGGAAAGGGGTGGAGTGCAATGGAATGGAATGTAAAAGAATGGTGTTGAATGGAGTGGAATGCATCGGAATGGAGTGGAACGGATTGGAGTGGAGTGGAGTGGAATGGAATGGAGTGGAGTTAAATGGAATGGAGTGGAGGGGAGTGGAGTGGAATGGAATACAAAATAATGGAACGGAGTGCAGTTTAGTGGAATGGAGCGGAGTGGAATGGAGTACAGTGAAATGGAGTAAAGTAGAATGGAATGGAATGGAATGGAGGGGAATGTAATGGAATGGAATGAAATTGAATGGAATGGAATGGAATCGAGTTGAGTGGATTGGAGTGGGTTGGAAAGGAGCGGAGTGGACTGGAATGGAGTGGAGAGGAATCAAGTGGAGTGTAATGGAATGGAATGTAATGGAATGCAGTGGAGAGGAGTGGAATGTAGAGGAGTTCTGTGGAATGGAATGGAATGGCGTGGAGTGGAATCAAGTGGAGGGGAATGGAGTGAATTGGAGTGGAGTGTAATAGAAAGGAATGGAAACGACTGGAGTAGTATGCAGTGGAATGGAGTTGAATAGAGCATAGGGGAGAAGAGAAGAGTAGAATGGAATGAAATTGAGTGGAGTGGAAAAGAGAGGACTGGAGTGGAATGGAGAGGAACGTAATGGATTGGAATGGAATGGAGTGGAGTGCAGTGGAGTACAGTGGAGTGGAACGGAGTGGAAGGGAAGGGAATTGAATGAAATTGAATGGAATGGAGTGTAATGGAATGGAAAGAATTGGAGCGGAATGGAGAGCAATGGAGTGGAATGGAAAAGAGTAGACTGGAGTGGAGAGGAGTGGAGTGGAATGGAGTGGAGTGGAGTGGAATTGAACGGAGTGTAGTGGAATGGAATGGAATAGAATGTACTGGAATGGAGTGGAATGGAATGGAATGGAAAGGTTCACAATGGAATGGTGTGGAACGGATTGGAATCGCATGGAGGGAAACACAGTGGAATGTAATGGAATGGAGTGGAGTGGAGATTAGTGGACTGGAATGGAGTGGAATGGACTGGAATGGAGTGGAGTGGAATGGAGTGGAATGGAATTGAATGGAATGGAATGGAGTGGAGTGGAATGGAATGGAGTGGAATGGACTGGAATAGAGTGGAGTGGAGAGGAATGGAATGGAATGAAGAGGAGTGGAGTGGATTGGAGTAGAGTGGAATGGAATGGAATAGAGTGGAGGGGAATGGAGTGGAATGGAATTGAGCAGAGTGGAGTGGAATGGAGTGGAGTGGAATGCAGTGGAGTGGAGTGGAATGGAATGGAGGGCAGTGGAGTGGAGTGGAATGGAATGGAGGGCAGTGGAATGGAGAGGAATGAATGGAGTATACTGGTGTGGAGTGGGGTAAATGGAGTGGACTGTAGTGGAATGGAATGGAATGGAGGGGAATTTAATGGAAAGCAGTGGAGTGGAATGGAATGTAGTGGAGAGGAGAGGAGTGGAGTGGAATGTAGTGGAGTGAACAGGAATGCCGTGGAGTGGAATGTAGTGGATTGCACAAGAATGCAGTGTAGTGGAATGGAATGGAGGGGAATGGAATGGAATGGCATGGAGAGGAGTGAAGTGGAGTGGAGTGGAGTGGAGTGGAGTGGAAAGGATTGAAATGGAATGCAATGGAATCGAATGGAATGAAATGGAATGGAATGGAATGGTGGGGAGTGGAGTGGAATGACGTAGAGATGAATGGAACGGAATGTAAGAGAATGAAGTTGAGTGGAGTGGAATAGACTGTAGTGGAGTGGAATTGATTGCAGTGGTGTGAAACGGAATGGGTTGGAGTGGAATGGAATGGAAGGAAATGTAGTGGAATTAAGTGGAATGGAGTGGAGGGTAGTGGAGTGGAGTGGAATGGAATGGAATGTAAAAGAATGGTGTTGAGTGCAGTGTAATGCGTCAGAGTGGAGTGGAAACGATTGGAGTGCAGTGAAATGCACTAGTGGAGTGGAATGGAAAGGAGTGGAGTTAAATGGAATGGAGTGGAGGGGAGTGGAGTGAAGTGGAATTGAATGGAAAACAATGGAATGGCGTGGAGTGGAGAGGAATGAAGTGCAGTGGAATGGAATGGAGTGAAGTGGAGTAAAGTGAAATGGAATGGAATGGAGGGGAATGGAATGGAGGGGAATGGAATGGAATGGAATGGAATGGAATCGTGTTGAGTGTAGTGGAGTGGGGTGGAAAGGAGTGGAGTGGACTGGAATGGAGTGGAGTGGAATATAATGGAGTGGAATAGAATGGAATATAATGGAATGCAGTGGAGTGGTGTGGAATGGAGTGGAGTGGTGTGTAATCGAATGGAATGGAGTGGAGTAGAATCAAGTGGAGTGGAATGGAATGGAAAATAATGGAATGGAGTGGAGTGGAGTGGAATGGAAATGAATGGAATGGAGTGGAGTGGAATGGAGTGCAATAGAGTGGAATGTATTGGAATGGAGATTGGTGGAATGCAAAGGAATGAAATTGAGCGCAGTTGAGTGGAATAGAGTAAAGTGCAATGGAATGGAATGTAGTGCAGTGGAAGGGAATGGAATGTAATGGAGTGGAGTGGATTGGAATGGAGTGGAGTGGAATGCAGTGGAGTGGAGTGGAATGCAGTGGAGTGGAATGAAATGGAATGGAAAGGAGTGGAGTTGAAAAGAGTAGAGTGGAATGGAGTGGAGTGGAGTGGAGTCGATGGAGGGGAATGCAGAGGAATGGAATGGAATGGAATGCACTTAACTCAAATGGAATGGAGTGGAGTGGAATGGAATATATTGGAGTAGAGTTGAGTGGCATAGAGTGGAGTGGACTGGAAAGAAGTAGAGTGTAATGGAATGTAGTGGAATCGAATGGAATGTAATGGAAAGGAGTGGAGTGCAATGGATTGGAGTGCAGTGGAAAGGATTGGAATAGTATGGAATTGAGGGAGTGGAAAGAATTGGAATCGAATGGAGTGAAGTACAGTGGAATTGAATGTAATCTAGTGGAGAGGAATGGAGTGGAACGGAATGGAGTGGAATGGACAGGAATGGAGTGGAATGCAGTGGAGTGAAGTTGAGTGGAATGGAATGGAATTCAGTGGAGTGAACTGCAATGGAATGCAATGGACTTGAATGGAGTGGAGTGGAGAGGAGTGGAGTGCAGTGGAATGGAATGGAAGGGAATGGAGAGGAGTGGATTGCAACGGAGTGCAGTGGAATGTTGGAGTGGAATGGAGTAGTTTGGAATGGAATGGAATGGAGTGGAATGGAATGGAATGGAATGGAATGGAATTTAATAGAGTGGAGTGGACTGGAATGGAGTGGAATGAATTAGAATGAAGTGGACTGGATTGGAATAGAATGGAACAGAGAGGAGTGGAATGGAAAGGAGTAGAGTGGAATGAAATGGAATGGAATGGAGTGGAGTGGAATGGAGCAGAGTGGAGTGGAATGGATTGGAGTGGAACGCAATGGAGTAGAGTGGAATGGAGTGGAATGGAGTGGAGTTCACTGTAATGGAATAGTGTGGAATGGAATGTAGTGGAGTTGAGTGGACTGTAATGGAGTGGAGTGGAGTGGAGTGGAATGGAATGGAATGGAATGGAATGGAATGGAATGGAATGGATTGGAGTGTAATGGAATGGAGTAGAGTGGAGTGGAAAGGATTGAAATGAAATGGAATGGAATGGAATGGAGATTAGTATAGTGGAATGGACTGCAGTGGACTGGTGTGGAGTGCAATGGAGTGGAGTGGATTTTAATGGAATGGAATGCAGTGGAGTGGAATGGAGTGAGTGGAGTGGAATGGAATGGAGTAGAATTGAATGGAATGGAGTGGTTTGGAATGGAATGGAGTGGAGTGGAATGCAGTGTATTGGAGTGGAGTGGAATGCAGTGTATTGGAGTGGAATGGAATGGAGTGGATTGGAATGGATTGTAATGGAATGGAGTGGAATAAAGCATAATGCAATGCAATGCTGTGGAGTGTAGTGAAGTGGACCGGAATGGAGTGGAATTGAGTGGAATTGAGTCGAAAGAGGTGGATTGTAATGGAGTGCAGTTTATTGGACTGCAATGGACTGGATTGGAGTGGAAAGGTGTGGAATGGAATGTAGTGGAGTGGAGTGCATCAGACTGGAGTGGAGTGCACTGGAGTGCTGTAGACTGGAGTGGAATGGACTGCAATGGAGTGGAGTGGAATGGAGTGGAATGGAAACAATGGAGTGTAGTGGAGTGCAGTGGAATGGAATGGAATGGAATTGAATGGAATGTAATTGAGTGGATTGGAGTGGAATGTGGTGGAATGGAATGGAGTGGAGTGGAGTGGAGTGCAGTGGTATTGAATGAATGGAATGGAGTGGAGACTAATGGAATGGAGGGGAGTGCAATGGAATGTAGCAGAGTGGAGTGCAGTGGATTGCATTAGAGTGGACTGTAGTGGAATGGAATTGAGTGGAAGGAATAAACTCGAATGTAATGTAATGTAATGGAATATTGTGGAGTGTAGTGTAACGCAGTGGACTGGAGTGGTTTTCAGTGGAGTGAAATGGAACGGAATGGAGTGGAGTGGAGTGGAATGGAATGCAATGGAATGAAGCGGATTATAGTGGAATGGAAAGGAATGCAATGGAGTGGAATGGAGTGGAATGGAATGGAGTTGAATGTAGTGGAATGGAGTGGATGGAGTGGATTGCAGTGTAATGGAATGGAATGGAGTGGAGTGAAATGGAATGGAGTGAAGTGGAATGGAAAGGATTGGTTGGAATGTAATCGAATGGAATGGAATGGAGTGGAGTGGAATGGAGTGGAAAGGATTGGGGTGGAGTGGATCTGAACGGAAAGGAACAGAATGGAGTGTAGTGTACTGGAATGGAGTTGAATGCAGTGTTGTGGAATGGAGTTGAATGCAGTGTTGTGGAATGGAACTGAGTGGAATTAAATTGAATGGAGAGGATTGGAGTGGAGTTGAGTTAAATAGAATGGAGTGGCTTGGAATGGATTGGAATCGAATGGAGTGAAGTGCAGTGGAATGTAGTGGAATGGACTTGAGTGGAGATTAGTGGACTGGAATGGAGGGGAATGGACTTCAATAGAGTGGAATGGAGTGGAGAGGAATGGAGTGGAATGGAATGGAATGCAATGGAATGGAATGGAATGGAGTGCAGTGGAATGGAGTGGAATTGATTTGAATGGAATGGAGTGCAGTGGAATGGAGTGGAATTGATTTTAATAGAGTGGAGTGGAGTGGAATGGAATGGAATGGAGTGGAGTGGAATGGAGTAGATTGGAAAGGAATAGAATGCAGTGGAGTGGAATGGAGCAGAATGGAATGGAGTGGAGTGGACTGGAAAGGAGTGGAGTAGAATGCAGTGGAGTGGAGTGGAATGGAATGGATTGGAGTGGAATGGAGTGGAATGAATGGAATGGAATGCAGTGGAGTATAGTGGACGGAGTGGAGTGCAGGGGAATGCTTGAAATGCAATGGAGTGGAGTGGAATGGAAAGCAGTGGAGTGGAATGGAATGGAATGGAATGGAGAGGAGTGGAGTGGAATGGAGTGGAGTGGACAGGAATGCAGTGGATTGGAATGGAAAGGAGTGGAATGGAATGGAATGGAATGGACTGAAGTGGATCGGAGAGAAATGGAGTGGAGTGGATTGTAAAGGATTGCAATGGAATGGAATTGAATGGAATGGAATAGAATGGAATGGAGTGGAGTGGAATGGAGTGGAGTAGATTGTAGTGGAATTGAGTGGAGTGGAATGGAATGGAATGTGAAAGAATGGAGTTGAGTGGAGTGGAATGGGCTGTAGTGGAGTGGAATGGAGTGAAGTGCAATGGAATGGAGTGGAATGGAATGGAGTGGAATGGAATGGAATGGAATGGACCAGAGTGGAGTGGAGAGTGATGGAGTAGTGTGGAGTGGAAAGGATTGCAAAGAAATTGAATTGAATGGAATGGAATAGAATGGAATGGAGTGAGGTGGAATGGATTGGAGTAGAAGGGAACGGAATGTTAAAGAATGCAGTTGAATGGAGTGGAATGGAGTGGAGTGGCGTGGACTTGAGTGGAATGGAGTGGAGTGGAATGAAATGGAATGTAATAGAATGGAGTTAAGTGGAGTGGAATGGAATGTAGTGCACTGGAATGGATTGGAGTCGAGTGAAATGGAATGCAGTGGAGTGAAATTGAGTGGAATGGAATAGAGTGGAGTTAAATGAAGTGGAGTTAAATGGAGTGGAGTGGAGGAGAGTGGTGTGGAGTGGAATGGAGTGGAATCTAGGGGAGTGGAGTGGAAGGGAGAGGAATGCAGTGGACAGGAGTGGAATCCACTCCAATCCATTCCATTCCATTCCACTCCACTCCACTGCATTCCACTCCACTCCATTCCATTCCACACCATTCTACTCCACTCCATTCCACTCCACTCCACTTCATTCCATTCCACTTAAAAACAGTCCACTACATTCTACTCCAATCCAATCCATTCCGTTCCATTCCACTCAACTCTGCTCCGTTCCACTCCACTCCACTTCATTCCAATTCACTCCATTGAACTCTACTCCATTCTACTTCACTGAATTCCATTCCACTTCATTTCATGCCACTGGGCTCCACTTCATTCCACTCCACTCCACTGCATTCCACTCCAATCCATTCCATTCCACGCTATTCCACTCCACTCCATTCCATTCCACACCATTCTGTTACACTTCATTCCACTCCACTCTACTCCACTCCCCTACATTCCATTCCACTCCACTCCAATACACTCCACTCCATTCCACTCCACTCCCATCCATTCCATTCCATTCCACTCCATTCCACTCCCTTCCATTCCTTTCCTCTCCATTCCAGTCCACTCCACTCCATGGAATTCCACTCCACTCAACTCGAATCCAGGCTAATCCACTCCATTCCATTCCATTCCATTCCATTCCACTCCACTCCATTCCACTTCATTCCATTCCATTCAATCCCTTTCCATCCCTCTCCATTTCCCTCCACCCCACTTCACTGCACTCCACTCCACTGCAGTCCACTCCATTGCATTCCATTCCATTCCACTGCATTGCATTCCACTGCATTCCATTCCATTCCTTTCTTTGGAGAGTGTCTCACTCTGTCTCACAGCATGGAGCTCAGTGGCAATATCTCAGATTCCGTTCCACTCCCTTCCATTGCATTCTATTCCATTCCATTCAATTCCATTCCATTCTATTCCATTCCACTCCATTGCACTCCATTCCATTCCATTCCACTGCACTCAACTCCATTCAATTCCACACCACTCCATTCCACTCCAATCCACTCCAACCCAATCCACTCCACCCCAATCCACTCTATTCCACTCCATATCATTCCATTCAATTCCATTCCATTCCACTCCACTCCACTCAACTCCACTCCACTACACTCCATTCCACTCAATTCCACTCCATTCCATTCCGCTTCATTACATTCCACTCAATTCTACTCCACTCCACTCCATTCCATTCCATTCCATTCAGTTCCATGCCAATCCACTGCACTACTCTCCAATCCATTCCATTCCACTCCACTCCACTCCATTCCACCCCACTCCACTCATTTCCATTCCATTCTATTCCGTTCCACTCCAATTCAGTCCAATCCACTCCACTGAATTCACTCCACTCCACTCGAATCCATTCCACTCCCCTCCACTGTATTCCCTTCCATTCCACTTTACTCCACTCCACTCCTTTCCATTCCATTGCACTCCCTTCCATTCCATTCCATTCCATTCCATTCCATGCGAATCTATTCCACTCTTCTTCATTGCAGTTCACTCCATTCTACTCCACTCCATTCCACTCCAGTTCACTCAGTTCCATTTCATTCCATGCCACTCTTCTGCACTCCACTCCACTCCATTCCATTTTACTCCACTTCATTCCACTCCACTCCAGTCCAATCCTCCCCACTGCACTTCACTCCAATCCCCTCCACTCCCCTCCATTACACTCCATTCCATTCCTCTCCATTACACTCCACTCCACTCCATTCCATTCTTCTCCACTCCACTCCACTCCACTCCATTACACCACACTCCATTCCATTCCATTCCAATCCATTCCATTCCATTCCACTCCATTTCATTGCATTCCATTCCTTTCTATTTCACTCCAATCCACTCCATTCCACTCCATTCCACTCTATTACCTTCCACTTCACTCCACTCCACTCCACTCCACTGCATTCCACTCCACTACACCTCATGTCATTCCATTCAACTCCACTCCATTCCATGCCAATTCATTGCATTCCACTCCATACTCCTCCACTCCATACCACTCCACTCCATTCCACTCCACTCAATTCCATTCCTTTTCATTCCATGCCACTCCACTACACGCTACTCCACTCCATTCTGGTCCACTTCACTCCACTCCACTACACTCCAGTCCACTCCACGCCATTCCATTCCATTCCATTCCATTCCACTCCACTCACCTCCATTCCACTCCCCTCCACTACATTCTACTCCACTCCACTCCATTCCACTGCCCTCGACTCCATTGCATTCCTATCCATTCCATTCCGCTCCATTCCACTGAATTCCATTCCACTCCATTACATTCCACACCATTCCACTCCTATCCACTCCATTCCATTCCTTCCTCCCAATCCACTCCAATCCACTCCATTCCACAACGTTCCATTCCACTCCACTCCACTACATTACACTACACTCCACTCCATTAAACTCCACTCCTTCCATCCCAATCAATTTCACTCCACTAAACTCCTTTCCACTCCACTTCACTCCGTTGGACTCCACTCCCATCCACTCCACTCCATACCATGCCATTCCACTCCATTCCATTCCACTCCATTCCCTTCCATTGCATTCCACTCCACTCCATTCCCTTCCATTGCATTCCACTCCATTCAATTCCACTCTACTCTACTGCACTCCATTCCATTCCAATTCATTTTATTCCACTCTACTCCACGCCACTCCATTCCACTCCACGCAATTCCATTCCACTCCATCCTATTCAATTCCTTTCCAATCCATTCCTCTACACTGCCCTGCACTCCACTCCACTCCATTCCATTCAACTGCACTCTATTCTATTCCATTACACTCCACTCTATTCCATTCCGTTCCATTCCATTCCAGTCCAGTCCACTCCATTTCACTCCATTCCATTCCTTTCCATTTCATTCCATTCCATTCCATTCCATACCACTCCACTCCTTTGCAATCCACTCAATTCCATTCCATTCCATTCCATTCCTTTAAATTCCACTATACTCATTTTCACTCCATACCATTCTATTTCATTCCCCTCCATTCCAATACATTCCACTTCATTCCATTCCACTCCTTTCCACTCCACTACACTGAAGTCCATTTCACCCCATTCCTTAAAAATCCTTTGCATTCCATTCCACTCCACTGCATTCCAATCCACTCCTCTCGCCTCCACAACACTACACTACACTGCGTTCCATTCCACTCCATTCCATTCCATTCCACTCCATTCCACTACACTCGACTCCTCTCCATTCCACTCCACTCCACTCCAATACACTCCACTCTAGTCCATTCCATCCCTTTCCATTCCACTCCACTGCATTCCAGTCCAAACCACTCCACTCCATTCCACTCCACTCGACTCCATTCCCCTACACTCCACTCCTTTCCATTCCATTCCTTTCGAATACATTGCATTCTATTCCACTCCACTCTATTCCACTCCATCACACTCTATTCCACTCCAAACCACACTACTGCACAATATTCCACTCCAATCCTCTCCATTCCACTCCACTCCACTCCATTCCATACCATTCCTTTCCAATCAATTGCATTCCATTCCACTCCACTGCATTCTATTCCCCTCCAATCCACTCCACTACACTCCATTCCTTTCCACTCCATTCCAATTCTTTCCACTACAATCCACTCCACTCAATTCCACTCCACTCCACTCAACTCCTTTCCACTCAATGACATTCCACTCCATTCCATTCCACTACATTCCACTCCAATTGACTCCGTTCCACTCCACTCCAATCTATTGAACTCCAAGTCAATCCACTCCACACCATTCAACTCAACTCCACTGCATTCCCCTACACTCCACTGCATTAAACTCCTCTCCACTCCATTCCAATCAAATCCACCCCACTTCTCTCTATTCCACTCCTCTACACTCCATTTGACTCCACTCCAACCCACTTCAATCCACTGCAATCCTTTTCATTCCATTCCATTCCATTCCACTCTAATTAATTCCACGCCATTCCACTCCTTTCCATTCCAGTCCACTCCATTCTACTCCATTCCATTCCATTCAATTCCATTCCGTTTCATTCCATTCCACTTCACTCAATTGCAATCCACTCCATTCCATTCCATTTCTTTAAATTCCACTATAGTCCTTGACACTCCATTCCATTCTGTTGCATTCCCCTCCATTCCAATACATTCCACTCCATTCCATTCCACTCCTTTCCACTCCACTTCACTAAAGTCCATTTCATTCCACTACTTAACAATCCTTTGCATTCCATTCCACTCCACTGCATTCCAATCCACTCCACTCGCCTCTGCTCCACTACACTACACTCTATTCCATTCCACTCCACTCCATTCCATTCCACTCCATTCCACTACAGTCGAATCCACTCCATTCCACTCCACTCCACTCCACTCCATTCCTTTCCATTCCACTCCACTCCATTCCAATCCAAACCACTCCACTCCGCTCCATTCCACTCCACTCCACTCCATTCCCCTATACTCCACTCCATTCCATTCCATTCCTTTAGAATCCATTGCATTCTATTCCACACAACTCTATTCCACTCCACTCCACTCCATTCCACTCCAAACCACTCTACTCCATGCCGTTTCACTCCAATCGTCTCCATTCTACTCCACTCCACTCCATTACATTCCAATCCTTTCCAATCGATTGCATTCCATTCCACTTCACTGCATTCCATTCCCCTCCAATCCACTCCACTACACTCCATTCCTTTCCACTCCATTCCATTACATTCCAGTTCCTTCCACTACATTCCATTTCACTCACTTCCACTCCACTCCACTCAACTCCATTCCACTCCATGCCATTCCACTCCATTCCATTCCACTACATTCCACTCCAATCCACTCTGTTCCACTCCATTCTAATCCATTCCATTCCAAATCACTGCACACCACACCATTCCATTCATCACCAATCCATTCCCCTACACTCCACTGCATTAAACTCCACTCCATTCCATTCCAATCAAGTCCACCCCACTCCACTCTATGCCATTCCTCTACACTCCATTTGACTCCACTCCAACCCACTTCAATCCACTCCAATCCATTTCATACCTATCCATTCCATTCCACTCCAATCCATTCCACTCCATTCCATTCCACTACACTCCAATCCATTCCGTTCCATTTCTCTCCACTCCAATCCACTCCACTCCACTCCATTCCATTTCAT
The DNA here is from genome assembly GCF_028885625.2 of Pongo pygmaeus. Classification (NCBI taxonomy): domain Eukaryota; kingdom Metazoa; phylum Chordata; class Mammalia; order Primates; family Hominidae; genus Pongo; species Pongo pygmaeus. The sequence goes on from NC_085931.1 coordinate 4,434,052, forward strand.
TACACTCCACTCCACTCCACTCCACTGAATTCCTGTCCTTTCCATTCCACCCTACTCCATTCCACTCCACTCCATTCCACTCCACGCCTTTCCACTCCACTACATTCCATTTAATTACATTCCATTCCACTCCACTCCACTCAAATCCATTCCAGTCTATTTTGTTCTGCTCCATTCCATGCCTTTGCATGCCATTCCATTCCATTCCATTTCATTCCACTTCATTTATTTCCATTGCACTCTAGGCCATTCCAGTCCACTTAATTAATCTCCATTCCATTCAATTCTATTCTATTCCATTCCATCCATTATATTCCTTTCAACTAAATTCCACTCCACTCCACTTCACTCCAACCACTCTACTCCAGTCCAAACCGTTCCATTCTATTCCATTCCATTCGACTCCACTCCAATCTATTCCACTCCACACCGTTCCATTCCTTTCCATTCCTGTCCATTCCACTCCTCTCCATTACACTCCATTCCATTCCATTCCACGCCACTCCATTCCACTCCACTCCACTGCACTTCATTTCACTCCACTCCACTCCAGACATCTCCACTCCACTCAACTCCACTTGAATCCACTGCATTCCACTCCACTGTATTCCACTCTGTTCCACTCCACTTCTGTCCACTCCACTCCACTCCGTTCCACTCCATTCATTTCCATTCCTCACCATTCCATTCCATTCCACTTCACTCCGTTTCACTCTACACCACTCCATTCCATTCGATTGCACTCAATTCCATTCCATTCCACTCCTCTCCCTTCCATTCCAATCCACTCATTTCCACTCCACTCATAACATTGTACTACACACCACTACACTCCACTCCATTCCACTCCACTCCCTTCCATTCCACTCCACTCCATTCCACTCCACTCCACTCCTTTCCACTACTCTACATTCCATTGACTCTACTCCATTCTCTTCCATTCCACTCCATTCCACTCCACTTCATTCCAATCCACTCCATTCCACTCTACTCCATTCCACTTCATTCCATTCCATTCCACACCATTCCATTCCATTGCACTCCACTCTATAAAATTCCACTACACTTCATTCCACTCCACCCCACTCCACTCAATTCCACTCAACTCCACTCCACTCAATTCCACTCCCCTCAAATCCACTCCACTCCATTCTATTCCACTCCGCTCCATTCCACTCCATTGCACTCCACTTCAATCCACTCCATTCCATTCCATTCCACACCTTTGTATTCCATTCCATTCCACTCAATTCCATTCCTCTCCACTGCATTTCGTTCCACTCCATTTCATTCCATTCCATTCCACTGCATTCCATTCCACTCTTCTCCATTAAATTCCACTACACTCCATTCCATTAAATTCCATTCCTCTCCGTTTCATTCCACTCCAGTCCATTCCTCTCCATTCCATACCATTCCACTCCACTCCCTTCCACTCCACTCTATTCCATTCCACTCTTCTCCACTCAATTCCACTACTCTCCTCTCCATTCCACTATGCACAATTCCTTTCCATTCCACTCTATTCCATACCATTCCACGTCATTCCGCTCCACTCTACTCCATTCCAATGAACTCCACTCCATTCCACTCCACTCCACTCCACTCCATTCCACTCCAATCGATTCCCTTCCACTTCACTATATTCCACTCTGCTCCACTCCAGTCAATTCGACTCCACTCCATTGCATTCCATACCACTCCATTCCATTCTACTCCATTCCATTCCAATCTGCTCTTTTCCATTGCACTCCACTTCACTCTACTCTACTCCAGTCCCCTCCACTCCATTCCATTCCATTCTACTCCATTCCATTCCATTCCTTGCTTTCCACATGATCTCACTGTGTCACAAAAGCTGGAGTGTCATGGCACTATCTCTTCTCACATTTATTTACACCATTCCATTGTGTTCCATTCCATCCCATACCATTCCATTCTATTTCACTCCAATACATTCCAATCCACTCCACTTCATTACACTCCACTCCATTCCATTCCACTCCATTCCATTCCATTACATTCCAATCCATTCCATTCCATTCCACTCCACCCCATTTCACTCCACCCCTTTACACTCCATTCCGCTCCATTACTTTCCATTCTTTTCTGTTGACAGGATATCGCTGTGTCATCGACTCTGGTGGGCAGTGGCTCAACATCAGCTCACATTAAATGTCAACTTTGCATGGCATTGCGTTCCATTCCATTGCATTCCATTCTATTCCATTCCATTGCATTCCATTCCATTCAATTCCATTCCATTCCACTCCATTCCACTCCAATCCACTCCACTCCACTACATTCCATTACATCTGATTCCGTTCCCCTCCATTCCCCTCCTCTCCACTCCACTGCACTCCTCTGTACTCCATTCCACTCCACCCCATTCCATTCCTCTCCATTCCACCCCACTCCACTTCACTCAGCTCTGCTGCACTCCAGTCCACTCCAGTCCAATCCATTCCCTCCACTGCATTCCGTTGCATTCCTTTCTTTTGTGAGTATCTCAGTCTGTCAACCTGCCTTGAGTGCAGTGGCACAATCTCAGCTCACGTTCCATTCCGTTCCGTTCGGTTCCATTCCGCATCGCGCCACTCCGCTCTTTTCTGCTTCACTTCATTCCATTCTATTAAATTCCATCTACTCCACTCCGATGCATTCCAGTCTATTCCATTACATTCCACTCCTTTCTTTTGACAGGATCTCTGTCTGTCACACAGCCTGTAGTGCTGTGGCACCATATCAGCAGAAATTTTTGCATTCCGTTCCGTTCCAATCCGTTGTGTTCTGTTCTGTTCCATTCCGTTCCACTCGAATCCACTCCACTACATTCTATTACATCCGATTCCACTCAAATCCATTCCACTCCACTCTACTCGACTGTACTCCACTCCTCTTCATTCCACACCATCCCATTCCATTCAGCTCCATTCCACTACTCTCCACTCCATGCTACTATACTCCACTTCATTCCATTCCATGCTATCCCATTCCATTCTGCTCCCTTCCACTCCACTCCAATTCACTGCACTCCACTCCATTCCACTCCATTCCACCACACTCCACTCCATTCCATTCTGCTCCATTCCATTCCATTCCATTCCCCTGTAATCCAATTAATTGCACTCCACTCTACTCCAATCCACTCCACTCCACTCCACACCATTCCAATCCACTCCACTCCACCCCATAAAACTCCATTCCATTCGACTCCACTCCATTCCATTCCATTCCACTCCATTGCATTCCAGTCCACTCTACTCCATTTCATTCCACTCCACTGCATTCCACCGCCCTCGTCTCCTTTCCATTCCATACCATTCCACTCCATTCCATTCCATTCCACTCCATTCCAGTCCATTCCACTCCATTCCTGTCCACTCCACTCAGTGCATTTCATTCCACTCAAGTCGATTCCACTCCACTCCCCTCCATTGCATTCCAACCCATTCCTCTTGACTGCATTCCATTCCATTCCATTTCATCCTATTCTATTGCTCTCCACTCCACTGCACACCACTGCATTCATCTCCACTCCATTGCACTCCATTCCATTCCATTCAACTCCATGCCTTTCCTTTCCATTCCACTACTTTCCACTCCACTCAACTTCACTTCTCTCCTCTCCATTCCATTCCATTCCTTTCCAGTCCATTGCATTTCATTCCACTCCACTGCATCCTACTCCACTCAACTCCACTGCACTCCACTCCAGTCCCTTCCATTCCACTCCGTTCCACTCCATTCCACTCCACTCTACTCCACTCCAATTCGCTCCACTCCATTCCATTCCATTCCATTAAATTCCACTACACTTCACTCCAATCCATTATAATCTGTTCCTTTCCAATCCATCACATTCCATTCCACTCCACTGCATTCCACTCCTGTCAACGCCACTCCACTTCACTCCACTCCATTCCATTCCACTCCATACAATTCCATTCCACTTCATTCCACTCCGTTCCACTCCACTCAATTCCACTCCATACAATTCCATTCCATTTCATTCCACTCCGTTCCACTCCACTCAATTCCACTCCACTCCACTCAATTCCACTCCACTCCACTCCTCTCCACACCATTCCATTCCTATCCATTCCATTCCGTTCCTTTCCACTCCAGCCCATTCCACTCCATTTCACTCTATTCCACTCCATTCCATTCCACTACACTCCATTCACTCCAGTCCACTCCATTCCACACCATTCCACCCCACTCCACTCCATTACCCTACAACCAACTCCATTAAACTCCACTCCACTCATCCCAATCAAATGCATTCCACTCCATTCCTTTTCACTCCATTCAATTCCACTCAACTCCACTCCATTCCATGCCATTCCATTTTATTCCACTTCACTCCACTTCATTCCACTCCACTCCATTGCATTCCACTTCTTTCCATTGAATCGCATTCCATTCCATTCTACTCCTCTCACCTCCCCTCCATGCCACTCCACTCCACTCTATTCCATTCCATTCCATTCCATTACTCTCCATTTATTTCCATTACAATCTACTCCATTCCAATGCACTTCATTCCACTCCATTCCTTTACTTTCCATTCCATTCCATTCCATTCCATTCCATTCCTCTCCACTCAGTGCACTCCACTACACTCCACTCGACTCCACTACAGTTCCCTCCATTGCATTCCAACCCATTCCTCTTGACTCCATTCAATTCCATTCCACTCCATTCCATGCCGTTATATTCATCTCCACTCCACTGCACACCACTGCATTCTACTCCACTCCATTCCCCTCCTTTCCATTCCATTCCACTCCATGCCTTTCCATTCCATTCAACTCCTTTCCACTCCATTCAACTGCACTTCTTTCCAATCCATTACATTCCATTCCTTTCCAGACCATTGCATTCCATTCCACTCTACTGCTTCCTACTCCACTTGACTCCACTCCACTCCAGTCCATTCTATTCCACTCCGTTCCACTCCATTCCACTCCACTCAACTCCAATCCGTTCCTTTCCATAAAATTCCACTACACTTCACTCCAATCCATTATATTCCATTCTTTTCCAATCCATCACATTCCATCCCACTCCACTGCATTCTATTCCTGTCCACGTCACTCCACTTCACTCCACTTCATTCCATTCGATTCCATTCCATTCCACTCCATTCCACTCCACTCAATTCCACTCCACTCCACTCCACTCCATTCCATTCCGTTAAATTCCACTACACTTCACTCCAATACATTATAATCCATTCCTTTGCAATCCATCACATTCCATTCCACTCCACTGCATTTCACTTCTGTCCATGCCACTCCACTCCACTCCACTCCATTCTTTTCCACTTCATTCCTTTCCACTTCATTCCTTTCCACTCCATTCCTTTCCACTTCATTCCACACCATTCCTCTCCTCTCCACTCCATTACCCTACACCCCACTCCATTAATCTCCACTCCACTCCATCCCAATCAACTACATTCCACTGCACTCCTTTTCACTCCACTACACTCCATTAGACTCCACTCCAATCCACTCCACTCATATCCACGCCATTCCACTCCATTCCATTCCATTTCTTTCCATTCCATTCAATTCCACTCTACTCCACTCAATTCCATAACATTCCATTTCATTCCCCTCCACTCCACTCCACTCCATTCCACTCCACGCCTTTGCATTCCACTCCATTCCATTCAATTCCATTCCATTACAGTTCTCTCCACTCCCCTACCCTCCACTCCACTCCACTCCACTCCACTTTACTCCATTTCATTCCATTCCATTCCATTCCATTCCACTCCATTTATTTCCATTCCACTCTAATCCATTCCAATCCACTTCATTCCACTCCATTCCATTCCATTCCATTCCTTTCCATTCCATTCCATTCCATTACATTTCATTCCACTACACACCACTCCTTTCCACTCTAGGCCATTGTATTCCACTCCGTTCCATTCAATTCCATTCCATTCCACTCCGTTCCATTCAATTCCATTCCATTCCACTCCTGGCCACTCCCCTCCACTCCACTCGACTCCATTCCACTCCACTCCACTCTATTCCATTCCACTCCATTTATTTCCATTCCACTCTACTCCATTTCACTCCACTCCATTAGACTCAACTCCATGCCATTCTATTCCACTCCACTCCAAAACATTGCATTGCATTCCACTCTACTAAATTCCATTCCACTCCACTCCACTCCATTCCATTCCATTCCATTAAACTCCATTCCACTCTATTCCAATCCACTCCATGGCATTCCTTTCCACTCCACCCTACTCCATTCCACTCCATTCTATTCCACTCCATTCCACTGCATTCCATTCCATTCCACACCACTCCATTCCTTTCCATTCCACTCCAATTCACTCCACTACAATCCACTCTATTCCATTCCATTCCATTCCACTCCTTTCCACTCCACTCCACTCCATTGCATTCTACTCCATTCCTTTCCTTGCCAATCTATTCCAGTGCACTCCATTACATACCATTCCACTCATTCCATTCCATTCCACTCCATTCCAGTCCATTCCATTCCACTCCACTCCATTTCATTTCATTCCCTTCCATTCCATTCCACTCCGTTACACTACACTACAATCCACTCCACTCCATTCCATTCCATTCCATTTCATTCCATTGCATTTCTTTCCTTTCTTTCAACCGGACGTAACCATGTCAACAAGGCTGGAGTGCAGTGACACAATCTCGGCTCACATTACATGTCATATTCCATTGCACTGCATTCGATTTCATTGCATTCCTTTGCTTTCCATTCCATTCCTTTCCATTCACCTCATTTCCACTCAACACCACTGCACTCCACTGCAATCCATAACATCCGATTCCATTCCAGTCCATTCCACTCCTCTGCACTCCACTGCACTACACTCCACTGCATTCCACTACATCCCATTCCATTCCACTCCATTCCACTGCAATCCACTCTACCCCACTATACTACACTTCATTCAATTCCATTCCATTCCATCTCATTCCATTCCACTTCATTCCACTCCACTCCACATCACTCCACTGCACTCCAGTCAGCTCCACTCCATTCCATTCCATTCCATTCTACTGCATTCCATTCCATTCCTACCTTTCGAGAATATGTCGCCCTGTCACACAGAATGGAGGGCAGTGGCGCAGTCTCAGCTTCCATTGCATTCCTCTCCATTCCACTCCACTCCAATCCACTCAACTACACTCCAATCAATTCCTCTCCAATCCATTCCAATCCATTCCACATTATTCCATTCCACACCATTCCACTCCATTCCATTCAACTCCGTTCTACTCCACTCCATTCCATTCCATTCTGCTTCACTCTACTCCACTCTATTCAACTCCTCTCTACTCCACTCCACTCCATTCGACACCACTTCTTTCCATTCCATTCCAATCAATTCCATTAAATTCCATTCCATTCCACTCCATTCCATTCCATTCCACTCCATTCCGTTCCATTCCATTACAATCCACGTTTATCCACTCCATTGCACGCCTTTCCACTCTGTTCCAATCTACTCCACTCCACTCCACTCCACTCCAATCCTCTCCGCTCCATTCCATTCCATTCCTTTCCATTCCATTCCACTCAATTCTATTCCTTTCCATTCCATTCAACTTCATTCCATTCCATTCCACTCCGTTCCTGTCCATTCCATTCCACTCCTTTCCACACCACTCCATTCCACTCCATTCCATTCCACTGCATTCCAATCCACTCCAATGAAATCCATTCCACTCTACTCCACTCCACTCCATTCCGTTCAATTCCAATCCATTCCACTCCATTCCATTCCATTCCACTCGATTCCATTCCATTCCACTCCATTCCATTCCAGTCCACTCCACTCCATTTCATTGCATGCCACTCTACTCCACTCCATTACATTCCTTTCCAATCCAGTAAATTCCATTCCAATCCATTCCATTCAACTCCATTCCACTCCATTCCAATTCATTCCATTCCATTCCACTGCATTCCATTCCTTTCCCCTCTATTCCACCCCACTCCACTTCGTTCCACTCCACTGCATTCCATTCCAATCCATTCAATTCCATTGCGTTTCATTCCATTCCATTCCTTTCATCTCCATTCCATTGCATTACATTCCATTCCTTTCCATTCCATGCCACTCCACTCCATTCCATTTAATTCCACTCCACTCTATTCCACTACATCCCACCCAATTCCATGTCACTCTAGTCCACTCCACTCCATTCTAGCCACTCTACTTCATTCCATTCCATTGCATTCCATTGAACTCCTTTGCACTCCACTCCATTCAACTCCATTCCACTCCATTCCATTCCATTCCAGTCCACTCCACTCCACTCCATTCCATTCCATTACATTACACTCCACTGCACTCCATTCCACTCCACTCCACTTCACTCCATTCCATTTCATTCCATTCCATAAAACTCCATTTCTTCCACTCCACTACATTCCAGTCCTCTCCACTCCATTCCACTCCACACCACTCCACTACATTCCATTGCAATTGTCTCCATTGCTTTCCACTCAACTACATTCCATTGAATTCCATTCCACTGCACCTCAGTCCACTCCACTCCACTCCATTCCACTCCATTGCAATGCACTTCATTCCATTCCACTACAGTTCATTCCATTCCACTCCACCCCACTCCATTCCACTCCACTTCATTCCACTCCATTGCGCTCCACTCTATTCCATTCCATTCCACTCCACTCCATTACATTCCAATCCTTTCCAATCCATTCCCCTCTATTCCACTCCATTCCATTTCATTCCATTCCATAACACTCCATTCCAGTCCACTCCGCTCCACTCCACTTCATTCCATTCCATTCCACTCCATTCTAGTACAATTCACTTCACTTCACTCCATTCCATTCCATTCCACTGCACACCACAACATTCGTTTCCAATCCATTCTACTCCACTCCATTCCATTACACTGCAGTCCAACCCAGTCCATTTCTTTTTATTCCACTCCATTCGATTCCACTCCATTCCTATCCACTCAACTCCATTCCAGTCTTCTGCATTCCGTTCATTCCACTGCACTCCAATCCATTCGATTCCAATCCATTCCACTCAACTCCTCTCAATTCCATTCCATTTCTTTCCACTTCATTCCAACCCACTCCACTCCAATCCACTACATTCCATTCTCCTCCACTCCACTCCTTTCCACTGCACACTACTCCACTTCAGTACAATCCACTCGATCCCTCTCCATTCCATTCCACTCTAGTGTCTTCCATTCCATTCCATTTCACTCCTTTCCACTCCACTCCATTCCACTACATGCTATTCCATTCCATTCCATTTCATTCCACTCCATTCCTCTCCACTCGACTGCATTCTATTCCACTCCACAGACCTGCACTCCACTTCACTCCTTTCCAATCCACTCCATTCCATTCTACTCCATTCCTTTCCTTTCCATTCCATTCCATTCCATTCCATTCCAATCCCCTACATTCCACTCCACTACACTCCATTCCTCTCGAATCCACTCCATTCCATTCCATTTCTTTCCATTCCACTCCATTCCACTCCATTCCACTCTTCTCCATTCCACTCCACTCCATTCCATGCCACTGTACTCCATTCCATTCCATTCAACTCCATTCCACTACACACCACTCCATTCCAACCCATTCCACTCCATTCCTTTCCATTCCATTTCATTTCAATCCACTCCATTCCACTCCACTCCACTCCATTCTACTCCACTCCACTCCATTCCATTCCACTTCATTCTACTCCACTCCACTCCATTCAATTCCACTCCATTCCATTCCATTCCATTCCATTGCCTGTAATTCCATTCCTTCCACTCCACTCCACTCCTCTCCCCTCCTTTCCATTGCACTCCATTCCATTCCATTCAACTCCGTTGCATTTTATTCAATTCTACTCCACTGCACTCCACTCCACTCCAGTCCATTACATTCCATTGCACTTCATTCCACTACAGTTCATTCCATTCCGTTCTGCTCCACTGCACTCCACCCCATTCAATACACTCCATTGCACTGCACTGTATTCCATTCCATTACATTCCAATCTATTCCACTCCACTCCATACCATTCCTTTACACTGCACTACCCTCCACTACATTCCATCCCACTCCACTTCACTACTTTCCACTACCATGCACTCCATTCCACCCCAGTCTGTACCATTCCACGCCACTCCACTCCATTCCTTTGCATACCTTGTTCTCCATTCCATTCCACTCCCGTCTATTCCATTCCACTCCAATCCACTCCATTCTACTCCACACCATTCCAATCCATTCCGCTCCATTTCTTTCCATTCCATTCCATTCCATTCCACTCCATTCCATTCCACTTCACTCCATTTCATTCCATTCCATTCCACACCAATCCACTCCATTCCACTGCAATCCATTCCACTCAACTCCATTCCAGTCCACTCCATGCCATTCCACTACACTCTACTCCTCTCCACTACATTCCAATCCACTACACTCCACATCATTCCATTCCATTCCATCCCTCTGCACTCCACTCTATCCACTCCACTCTATCCACTCCACTCCACTCCATTCCACTCCACTCCATTCCACTCCAGTCCACTCCACTTCGTTCCATTCCATTCCACTCCACTCCATTCCAATCCATTCCAGTCCACTGAACTCCTTTCCAATCCACTCCAATTCACTCCAATGCACCCACCTCCATTCCATTCCACTCCACCTCTTTCCAATCTACTCCCCTCAACTCCGTTACATTCCATTCCACTGCACTCCACTCCACTCCACTGCAGTCCACTCCATTCCATTCCAATCCATTCCATTTCACTCCATTCCATTCCACTCCATGGCATTCCATTCCACTCCTCTCCAGTCCACTCCATTAGATTTCAGTCAATACCACTCCAATACATTCCATTCCAATGAAGTGCATTCCATTTTATTCTACTCCAATCCATTGCATTCTACTCCACTCCACTACATTCCATTCGATTCCACTCCACTCCTTTCCACTCCAATCCACTCCACTCCACTCTGCATCACTCCCTTCAATTTCACTCCACCCCTCTGCATTCCATTCCAGACCTCTGTGCTGAGCTCCACTCCATTCCTCTACACTACATTACTTTCCATTTCATTCCAATCCATTCCAGTGCATTCCTCTCCTCTTAATTCCAATCCACTCCACTCCATTCCACTCCACTTCACTCCATTCCATTCCATAGCAATATTTTCCATTCCATTCCACTCTACTCCATTCCACTCCACTCCATTCCATTCCATTCCATTGAACTCTATTCTTCTCCACTCCATTCCATTGCACTCCCCTCAATTCGTTTCCATTCCACTCCATTTCAATCCACCCCATTCTACTCCACTCCACTCCATTCCACTCCACTCCACTCCATTCCATTACATTCCATTTCATATCACTCCACTCCTTACACTCCACTCCATTCCAGTCCCCTCCCCTCCATTCCACTCCACACCACTAGACTGCATTCCATTTCAATCCACTCAATTCCATTCCACTCCACTGCATTCCATTCAATTCCATTCCAGTGCTCTCCACTCTACTCCACTCCACTCGATTCCACTCCATTCGAATCCACTTCATTCCACTCCACTACAGTCCGTTCCTTTCTATTCCACCCATCTCCTTTCCACTCCACCCCATTCCACTACATTTCGCTCCACTTCATTCCATTTCATTCCACTCCACTGCACTCCATTCCTATCCATTCTTATCCGTTCCCCTCTACTCCACTCCATTCCTTTCCGTTTCATTTCATTCCATTACACTCCATTCCACTCCACTACATTCCACTCCTTTCCAGTACACTCCACCCCACTCCACTCCATTCAATTCCTCTACACTCCACTACATGCGATTCCAATCCATTCCACTCCACTTCATTCCATTCCACTCCATTCCATTCCACTCCATTCCTTTTAATTCCATTCCATTCGATTCCATTCCATTCCCATCCACTCAAGTCCATTCCACTCTACTGCATTCCATTCCACTCCATTTCAATCCATTCCACTCCACTCCATTCCACTCCAGGCCATTCCACTCTACTACATTCCTTTACTTTCCATTCCAATCCACTACATTTAACTCCACTCCACTCCATTCCACTCCACTCCATTCCATTCCATTCAACTCCATTCCACTCCACTCCAATGCGTTCCACTCCACTGCACTACATTCCTTTCCACTCCACTCATTTCCATTCCACTCCACTCCATTCCATTCTATTCCATTCCATTCCTCTCCACTCCATTCCAATGCACTCCCCTCCACTGCACTCCACACCATTCCATTCCACTCTACTCGATTCCATTCCATTACGTTCCATGGTACTCCATTCCAGTCCATCCCACTCCAACTCCATTCCACTCCACTCTACTGCATTCCACTCCAGCCCACTCCCTTCCATTCCATTCCATTCCACTCCAATTCATTCCACTTTCTTCCACTCCATTCTACTCCACTTAACTCCATTTCATTCCATTCCATTTTTTATGATCCACTAAATTCCAGTCCACTCCATTTCAGTTCACTCCAATCCTTTCCACTCCACTCCACTCCATTCCATTCCACTCCTCTGAATTCCATTCCACCGCACTCCATTCCATTCCATTCCATTCCACTGCATTCTACTCCAATCCAGTCGACTCCACTGCATTCCACTCAGTTCCATTCTACTCCATTCCTCTCCACTCCATTCCATTCATTTCCATTCCACTCAAATCCACTTAATTCTATTTCACTCCATTCCACTTCACTCCATTCCATTGCACTCCATTCTCTTACATTCCATTCCACTCCATTCCATTCCATTGCCCTCCACTCCACTCCATTCCATTCCTCTCCACTCCATTCCACTCATTTCCATTCCACTCCCATCCACTTCATTCAATTGCACTCCATTCCACTCCACTCGATTCCATTGCAATCCATTCTCTTCCATTCCATTCCACTCCATTCCATTCCATTGCTCTCCACTCCACTCCATTCCATTCCACTCCACTCCATTCCATTCCACTCCACTCCATTCCACTCCACTCCATTCCACTCCACTCCAATCCACTCCATTCCATTCCACTCCACTCCATTCCACTCCACTCCATTCCACTCCACTCCAATCCACTAAACTCCACTCCACTCCACTCCACTGAACTACACGCCATTCCATTCTACATTACCCCATTCCATTCCATTCAATTCCACTCCAATCCCATCCACTCCATTCAAGTACATTCCACTATATTCCATTAATTTCCAGTCCAGTCCACTCCACTCTACTCCATTTTATTTCATTCCACTCAACTCCACTTCTTTACACTCCTCTCCATTCCATTCCAGTCCACTCCACTCCATTCCACTCCATTCCATTCCACTCCAATCTTCTCCACTCCATTCCGTTTAATTCCACTCCATTCCATTCCACTCCACTACATTCCATTTCACTCCACTCCATTCCATTCCATTCAACTCTACTCCACTCTGCTCCACACTATTCCGTTTCATTCCACTCCACTCAACTACGTTTCACTCCACTGCACTTCACTTCACTCCACAGCACTTCATTCCATTCCATTCTATGCCATTCCAATCCATTCCCCTCCACTCCATTCCACTACATTCCAATCCATTTCAGTCCACTCCACTCATCTCCACTCCATTCCATTCCATTAAACTGCACTTCACTCATTCCATGCCAATGTATTCCAATCCACCCCATTCCATTCCACTCCACTCCACTCGATTCCACTCCACTACACTCCATTCCTTTCCACTCTACTCCATTCCTTTCCATTCAATTCCACTCCATTACACTCCGCTCCATTCCACTCTATTCCTCTCCATTTCACTGCATTCCAGTCCACTCAACTCCACTCCATTCCATTCCATTTCGTTCACCTGCAGTCTACTCCATTCCATTCCAATCCATTCCACTCCACTGCATTCCATTCAACTCCACTCCACTCCCTTACACTCCATTCCATTTAATTCCCCTACATTCCAATCCACTCCATTACACTCCACTCAATTCCACTCCATTCCACTCCACTCAATTCCACTCCATTCCACTCCACTACACTCCACTACACTCCATTCCGCTCCACTCCAATCCATTACATTCCATTCAATTCCACTCCACTGCATTTAATCCATTCAACTTCATTCCACTCCACTAAACTCCATTCCATTCCATTCTATTCCAATCCTTTACACTCCACTCTAAATCATTCCACTACACTGCACTCCATTGCACTCAATTCCACTCCATTCCTGTCCATGCCGCTGCACTCCACTCTACTCCACTACACTACATTCCATTCCACTCCTATTTATTCCATTCTACTACAATGCAATTCTTTCCATTCCTTTCCAGTGCACTCCACTCCAGTCCACTACATTCCATTTAATTCCAATCCATTCCATTCCACTCGATTCCACTCGAATCCTTCCACTCTACTCCACTCCACTCCATTCCATTCCATTCCAATCCACTGCATTCCAATTCAATCCACTCCATTCCGTTCCATTCCACTCAACTCCATTCCATTCCATTCCTCTCTATTCCACTTCATTTCACTCCACTCCACTCCTTTCCATTCCTTTCCACTCCATTCCATTAAATTCAACTCCACTCCATTGCAGTCAGCTCCAATCCATTCCACTCCTCTCCACTCCACTCCATTCCATTGTACTAAATCCTAATCCTCTCCGTTCCATTCTACTACACTTCATTTCATTCCACTCCACTCCATTCCATTCCATTCCATTCCACTCAACTCAAATCCATTCCGATTTACTCCACTCATTTCCACGTCTCTCCACTCCACTTCTCTGCACCTCACTCCATTCCATTCCACCCTATTCCACTCCACTTCACTCCATTCCATTCTATTCCACTCCATTCCATTCCTTTCTATTCCTCGCCATTCCATTCCATTCCACTCTACTCCATCCACTCCACTCCATTCCATTCCATTCCATTCCATTCCATTCCACTACTTTGCACTCTACTCTAGTCCATTACATTTCACTCCACTCCATTCCATTTCATTCCAATTACACTCCACTCCACACCATTCCACTCTACTCCTGTTTACAGTCCACTCCACTCCATTCCACTTCACTCATCTCCAGTACACTGTAGTCAACTATATCCCATTCCATTCCATTCCACTCCACTCCACTTCATTCCATTCTACTCCACTCCATTCCATTCCAGTGCTCTCCACTCCATTCCACTACGCTCTGCTCTAATCCACCCCATTCTATTACTTTCCTCTGCACTCCATTCCATTTCATTCCACTCCATTCCAATCCACTGCATTGCATTCAACTCCATTCCACCACATTCCATTCCATTCCACTCCACTCCTCTTCATTCCACTCCTTTCCTTTCGACTCCATTCCATTCCACTCCACACCCTGTCATTCCGTTCCAATCCACTCCATTCAACTGCACTCTATACCACTGCAATCCACTCAGTTCCACTCGATTCCAGTCCACTCCACTCTACTTCACTCCATTCCATTCCATTCCTCTGCAATCCATTCCACTCCACTCCAGTCCATTCCTCTCCATTTCACTCCACTCTTTCCATTACACTCCATTCCATTCCATTCCTTTCCAAAGTAATCCATTCCATTCCATTCCTCTCCATTCCATTCCACTCCACTCTACTCCACTCCTATCCAATCCACTCCTTCCATTCCACTCAATTCCATTCCACTCTACTCCACTTCATTCCATTCCACCCCATTCCACTATATTCCACTCCACTCCACTCCATTCCACTTCACTCTCTTCCACTTCACTCAGCTCTATTCCATTCCATTACATTCCAATCCACTTCACTCCATTCCAGGATGTTCCAATACATTCCACACCACTCCACTCCGTTCCATTCATATTCAATCCTTTCCACTACACTCCTCTCCATTGCACTCCACTCCAATCCATTCCATGCCATTCCATGCCAGTCCACACCATTCTGTTCAACTCCTCTCCATTCCATTCCGTTCCACTCCATTCCAGGCCATTCCACTCCACTCCACTCCATTCCTTTACATTCTATTCCACACCATTATGGACCTTTCCACTGTATTCCACTCCAATTCACTCAATTCCAATCCATTACCCTCCATTCCACTCCATTCCAATCCACTCCATTCCGTTGCACTCCATCCCATTCCATTACACTGCACTCCACTGCACTCCATTCCATTCCACTCCACTACACTTTACTTCATTCCATTCCTCTCTACTTCACGCCACTCCACTCCATTCCATTTCATTCCATTCTGCTGCATTCCACTCCACTCCACTCCATTCCATTAATCTCCTCTCCACTTCACTCTAATCAATTCCACTCCATTCCCCTCAACTCCACTCCACTCCACTTCACTCCATTGCAATCCATTGCATTTCATTCTATTTCACTCTACTCAATTCCACACCACTGCATTCCACACCAATCCATTCGATTCTCTTAAACGCCATTGCACTCCACTCCACCCCATTCCACTCCATTCCATTCCGTTCCATTCCACTCCACTCCATAGCATTCAACTCCACTCCATTCCATTCCACTCCATTCCACTGCATTCCACTCCACTCCACTCCATTCCATTCCATTCCATTCCGCTCAATTCCACTCCACTTCATTCCATAACTTTTCACTGCACTCCAATCCAGTCCATTGCATTCTACTCCATTGCCGTCTACTCCATTCCACTACACTCCATATCGTCCCAATCCATTCCAATCCATTCCATGCCATTTTACTCCACTCCACTCCTTTCTATTCCACTCCACTCTACTCCATTCCAGTCTACTTCATTCTATTCCACTCTACTCCAGTCCACTCTCTTCCACTCCACACCATTCCATTCCATTCCAGTGCACTCCTCTCCACTCCATTTCATTTTAATCCATTTCACTACATTCCATTCCACTGCAGTCCAATTCTCTCCACTCCACTCCATTCCACTCCACTCCGTTCCACTCCCCTCAACTCCACTCCATTCCATTCCATTCCTTTCCATTCCATTCCATTCCATTCCACTCCATTCCACTCCACCCCACTCCATTCCACTACATTCTATTCCATTCCACTCCACTCCATTCCATTCCATTCCATTCCAATCCACTTCACTCAATTCCAATCCATTCCACTCCTTTCCATTCCACTCCACTCCATTCCATTCCATCCCCTCCATTTCACTTCACTTCACTCCATTCCATGCCATTCCATGCCAATCCACTCCATTCTATTCTATTCCACTCCATTGCATTCCATTGCACTTCATTCCATTTCATTCCACTCCACTACACTGCCTTCCATTCCATTCCACCCCACACCATTACAGTCCATTCCACTGTATTCCTCTCCACTCCACTCCATTCCACTCCATTCCCCGACATTTCACTCCATTCCATTCCACTCCATCCGATTACTCTTATTCCATTCCTTTACACTCCACTCCACTGCACTCCATTGTATTCCACTCCATCCACTATACTCCATTCCATTCCAATGCATTCCACTCCACTAAACTCCACTTTACTCAACTCCATTAAATAAGATTCCATTCCACCCCAATCCATTCCATTCCATTCAATTCTACTCCATTCTATTCCATTTCATTCCACTGCACCCCACTCCAGACCACTCCTTTGCACTCCATTCCTTCCCTTTCTATTAAACTCCATACCATTCCATTCAACTCCATTCTATTCCATTCAAATCCATTCCAGTAGAATCCTCTCCATTGCAGTCTATTACACTCCACTCCATTCCATTCCATTCCACTACATTCCATTCCATTCCACTCCATTCCACTCCACTCCACTCCATTCCACTCCACTCCACTCCATTCCAATTCTCTCACTTCCACTCCACTAAACTCCTTTCCACTCCATTCCACTCCATTCCATTCCATTTCATTCGACTCCAATCCACTCCACTCCATTCCACTCTATTTCATTCTAATCCACCCCATTCCATTCCATTCAACTCCAATCCAATCCTTTTCGACTCCACTCTATTTCCCTCCTCTCCACTCCATTCCATTCCCTTCCAATGCTTTCCACTCAGTTCCATTCCATTCCACTATTCTCCATTGCGTCCACTCTATTCCACTCCACTCCATTCAATTCCTTTCAATTCCATCTGAATGTATTCCATTCCACTGCACTCCATTGCAGTCCACTAGACTCAAATTGATTACACTCCACTCCACTCCACTCACCTTCATTCCATTCCACTCCACTCCATTCCATTCCAGTCCACTCCATTCCATTCCGTTCCACTGCATTCCACCACACTTCACTCCCCTCCACTACATTCCACTCCATTCTATTCCACTCCTTTCCACGCCACTCTAATTGTTTCCATTCCACTCCACTCCACTCCAATTCATTCCATTGCAATCGATTCCACTTCACTCCATTCCATTCAATTCCATTGACTTCATTCAATTCCATTCCACTCCACTACATTCCATTGAATTCCACTCCACTCCACTCTATTCCATTCCACTCCACTCCATTCCATTGAATTCCACTCCACTCCACTCCACTCCATTCCATTCCACTCTACCCCGTTCCATTCCATTCCATTCCTCTCCATTGCACTCCAGTCTCTTCCACTCAATTTCAATCCAGTCCACTCGACTCAAGTCCACTCCACTCCACTCCATTCCATTCCATTTCACTGCACTCCAATCCACTCCACACAATTCCATTCTAATCCACTCTACTCCACTCCACTCCATTCCACTCCACTCCATTCCATTCCACTCCATTCAACTCCATTCCACTCAACTCCACTCCGTTTCACTCCACTCCATTCCATTCTACTCCACTCCTTTCCATTCCATTCCTCTCAGTTCCACTCCACTCTATTCCACTCCATTCCATTGCATCCCACTCGACTACAGTCCACTCCACTCCACTCCATTCCATTGCATATCACTGCACTCCACTCCAATCAAATGGAATGGAGTGCTGTTGAATGGAATTGAGTGGATTGGAATGGAGGGTAATGGAGTGGAGTAGAGTGGAATGGAGTTGAATCAAACGGAATGGAATGGAGTGGAGTGGAGTGGAATGGATTGGATTGGAGTGGATTAGAGTGGAATGGAGTGGAATGGAAAGAAATGGAATGCAGCATAGTGGAGGAGAATACAGTAGCGTGGAATGGAGTGGCATGGAGTAGAATGAAATGGAATGGAGTGGAGTGCATTAGAGAGGTGGGGAGTGGAGTGGAATGGAATGTTGTGGAATGGAATTGGGTGGAGTAGATTGGAGTGGAGGAATGTGGAGTGGAATGGAATGGAGTGGAGTGGAATGGATTGGAATGGAGTGAAGTGGAATGGGATGGATTGGAGTGGAATGGGTTGAAATTTAATGTAGTGGAGTGCAGTGGAATGGAATGGAATGGAGTGGAGTGGAGTGTATTGGAATGGAGTGGAATGGAGTGAAGTGGAATGGAGTCCAACGGAGTGGAGTGGACTTGAATAGAGTTGAATGGAATGAAATGGAATGCAGTGGAATGCAATGGAATGGAGTGGTGTGGAGTGGGCTGGAAAGGAGTGGAGTGGAAGGAATGGAGTGTAACTGCATGGAATGGAATGGAATGGAATGGAGTGAAGTGAAGTGACATGAAATAGATTGAAACGGAATGGAATGGAATTGAGTGGAGTGTAGTGGAATGGACTGGATTGTACTGGAATAGAGAGGAATGGAATGGAATGGAAAGAGTTGGAGTGGAATAGAGTGAACTTGAATGGAGTAGAGTGGAAAGGAAAGGAATGCAGTTGAATGGAATGGAAAGAAATGGAATGAAGTGGAGTGAAGTGGAGTGGATTGGAATAAAATGGAATGGAATGCAATGGTATGGAGTGGAATGTAGTGCATTGGAGTGTAATGGAGAGGACCGGAATGGAGTGGAATGGAAAGGAGTGGAGTGGAGTCGACTGGAGTGGAATGAATTGGAATGGAATCCAATGGGATGGAGTGGAATGGAGTGGAGTGGAGTGAAATGCAGAAGAATGGAATGGAGGGTAATGGAATGGAGTGGAGTGGTGTGGAGCGGAATGGATTGAATTTGAAAGAGTGGATTGGAGTGGAGTGGAATGCAATGGAATGAAGTGGAGTGGAATGGATTGGGGTAGAGTGGAACGGAGTGGAATGGAATGGAGTGGTATTAAACGGAATGAAGGAGAGTGGAATGGAGTGGAAAGGAGTGGAGTGGAATGGAATGGCATGAAATGGAGTGGTATGGGGTGGAGCGGAGTGGAATGGACTGGAATGGAGTGGAATGGAATCGAATGGAGTGGAATGAAATGGAATGGATTGGAATGGAATGGAATGGCATGGAATGGAGTGGAGTAGAGTGGAATAGAGTGGAGTGGAGTGGAAAGGAGTGGAATGGAATGGAATGGAATGGAATGGAGTGGAGTGCAGTGGAGTGGAGTGGAGTGCAGTGGAGTGGACTGGAATTGAGTAGAGTGGAGGGAATGGAGTGGAATGGAATGGAATGTAACGTAATGGAGTTGAGTGAGGTGGAATGGAGTGGGGTGCACTGGAATGTTTGGAGTGAAATGGAAAGTAGTGGAACGGAGTAGAGTGGAATGGAATGGAGTGGAGTAGATTGGAATAGAGTTGAATGGAATGGAATTTATTGGAATTGAGTGGAATAGAGTGGAGTGGAAAGGAGTAGAGTGGAATGTAACATAATGCAGTGGAATGGAATGGAATGGAGTGGAGTGGAATGGAATGGAGTGGACTGGATTGCATTGGAGAGGAGTGGAACGGAATGCAATGGAATGTAATGAAGTGGAGTGTAATTGAGTGGAGTGCAATGCAGTAGAGTTTAGTCCAGGGTAGTGGAATGGAATGGAAAGAGTCGAGTGGAGTGGAGTAGAATGGAATACAATGGAGTGGAACGGATTGGAATAGAATGGAATGGAGTGCAGAGTAACGGAATGCAATGGAATGAGGGGGAGTTGAGTGGCTGGAATGGGGTGGAATGGAGTCGAATGGACTCTAAAGGAGTGGAGAGCAATGCTGTGGAATATAATGGAATGGAATGAAATGGAGTGGAGTGGAATGGAATGTCATGTAGTGGAGTGGAAACCAGAGGAATAGAATAGAGTGGAAAAGAGTGGAGTTGAGTGCAGAGGCATGAAGTGAAATATAATGGAATGGAATGGAGTGAAGTGGAATGGAATGGAGTGGATTGGAATGGAATGAAGTGGAGTGGAATCGATTCAGGAGTGGAAAAGAGATGACTGGGCAAGAATGTAGTGGAGTGGATGGAACTGAGTGGAATGGAATGGAGTGGACTTGAGTGGAATGGAGTTGATTGGAGTGGATTGGATTGGATTGGATTAGAATATAGAGGAGTGGAGTGGAATCGAATGGAGTGGAACGGAATGGAGTGGTGTGGAGTGGAGTGGAGTGCAGTAGAATGGAACGAAATGGAATGGAGTGTAGTGGAATGGAATGCGGTTGGGTGGAGTGGAGTAGAGTGGAGTGGAGTGGACTGGAATGGAGTGCAGTGGAATGGAATGGTATTTAATGGAAAGCAGTGGAGTGGAGTGAAATGGAGTGGAGTAGAGTGGAATGAAATGGAATGGAGTAGAGAGGAATGTAATGGAAAGGAGTAGTGTGGAATGGAATGGAATGGAGTATAACTAAATAGAATGTAGTGGAGTGGAGTGGAGTGGAGTGGAATGGACTGGAATAGAATGGAGTGAAGTTCAGTGGAATGTACCGGAATGGAGTGAAGGGGAGTTGAGTGGACTGAAATGGAGTGGAATGCAATGGAATGGAGTGGAATGGAGTGGAGAGCAAGGGAGTGGAATGGAATTGAATGGAATCAAATGGAGTGGAGTGGAGTGGAATGGAATGGAGTGGAATGGCGTGGAGTGGAGAGGAATGGAATGGAGTGGAGTGCAATTGAATGTAGTGGTGTGGTGATGAGTGGGGAGTGGAATGCCATTGAGTGCACTGGAATGGAGGAGAGTGGATGGAATTGAGTGGAATTTAATGAAATGTAGTGGAATGGAGTGGATTGGAGTGGAAGGGAGTTGAGTGGAATAGAATGGAATGGAGTGGAATGGAATTAAGTGGAATGGAGTGTTGTGGAGTGGAGTGGAGTGTAATGGATTGGAAAGGTGTGGAGTCGAATGGAGTGGAATGGAGGGTAATGGAGTGGAAGGGAGTGGAATGGAGTGGAATGGAGAGGAAAGGAATGGAATGGAGAGGAATGGAATGGTATGCAATCGAGTGGATTGGAATGGAATTGACTGGAAGGGATTGGAATGGAATGGAGAGGAATGAAATGGAATGATATGGAATGGAATGGAATGGAGTGGAGTAGAGAGGAATGGAGTGGAGTGGAGTGGATTGCAATGGAATGAAATGTAATGGAGTGGAGTGGAGTGGAATGGAGTGGAGTGGAAAGGAGGGTAGCCGAGTGGAATGGAATGGATTGGACTGGAGTGGAGTGGAATGGAGTGAGGTGGAGCGGAATGAAGTGGATAGGAATGCAGTGGAATTAAATGTAAGAGAGTGCAGTGGAGTTGAGTGGAGTGTAATGGAATGGAATGGAGTGAATTGGATTGGAATGGAATGGAGTGGAGTGCATTGGAATGTAATGGTTTGGAGTGGAACAGAATGGACTCAAATGGGGTGGCATGGAGTGGAATGTAGAAGAATGTAGTAGAATGGAGTGGCATGGAGTGGAATACATTGAAATGCAATGGAGTGGAATGTAGTGGAATGGAAAAGAAAGGAAAGGAGTAGAAGGGAATGGAGTGCAGTGGAGTGGACTGGAGAGGAGTGCAATGGAATGGAATGGAATGTAGTGGAGTGGAATGTAGTGGTGTGTCTTGGAATGGAGTTGAATGGAATGGAATAGAATGGGGCAGAATGCGATGGAGTGGAATGGAACGGAGTGGAGTGGAGAGGATTTTAGTAGACTGCAGTGAAATGGCATTGAAAGGAAAGGAACAGAATAGAATGGAATGGAGTGGAGTGGAACGGAATGGAGTGTATCGGACAGGAATGGAGTGGATTGGATTGGAGCGGGGTGGACTGGAATGTAGTGGAGTGGAATGGAATGGCATGGAATGCCATAGAATGAAATAGAATATAATGGAGTGGAATGGCGTGTAGTGGAACGGAATGGAATGGAATGTAGTTGAGTGGAGTGGAATGAAGTGCAATGTAGTGGAATGGAGTTAAATGGAACGGAAAGGAATGGAGTGGAGCGGAATGCAGTGTAGTGGACAGGAGTAGAGTGTAATGGAAAGGAATGGAGTGGAATGGAATGGAATGGAGTGGAATGGAATGGAATGGAATGGAATGGAATGGAATGGAGTGTAGTGGAATGGAGTGGGATGGAGTGGAATGGAGTTTAGTGGAATGGAGTGGAATGGAACGGAATGGAATTGAGTAGAGTGGAATGGAATTGACTAGAGGAGAGTGGAGTGAAGTGGAGAGAAGTGAAATGAAGTGGTGTGGACTGGAATGGAATGGAGTGGAATGCTGTTGAAAGGAATGGAGTGTAGTGGAGTGGAGAGCACTGGAAAGGAGAGGAATGGAGTGGAGTGGAATGGTGTGGACTGGAATGGAACGGAGTGGAGTGCTGTTGAATGGAATGGAGTGGAGTCGAGTGGAGAGCACTGGAAAGGAGAGGAATAGAGTGGATTGGAATGGAGTGGAATGGAATGGAATGGAATCAAATGGAGTGCAGTGGAGTGGAAAGAAGGGGAATTGAATGGAATAGAGTGGATTGGAGAGGAATGGAATGGAATGGAATCAAATGGAGTGCAGTGGAGTGGAAAAAAGAGGAATGGAGTGGAATGGAGTGGATTGGAGAGGAATGGAATGGAATGGAATGCAACACAGTGGAGCGGAATGGAGTGGATTGGAATGGAGAGGAGTGGACTGGAATGGAATTGAATGGAGTGGAATGGAATAGATTGGATTTGAGTGGAAAGCAATGGAAAGGAATGGAGTGGAGTGGAACGGAGGGCAATGGAATGGAGTGGATAGGAGTGGAGTGGAATGGAATGGAGTGGAATGGTATGGAGTGGAGTGGAGTGCAGTGGAATGGAATGGAATGCAAAGGAGTGGAGAGGAAATGAATCGAGTGGAGTGGAATGGAATGGAGTGGCCTGGAATGGAATGTAGTAGATTGGAGTGGAGTGGAGTAGATTGAAATGGAGCAGGGAAGACTGGAATGGACTGCAGTAGAATGGAAAGGAGTGGAATGGTATGGAATATAATGAAACGGAGTCGAGTGGAGTGCATTGGAGTGGAGTGGAATGGAATGGAATGGAATGTAGTGGAGTGGAGTGGAATGTATCGGAGTGGAGTGCAATAGATTTGAATGGAATGGAGTGGAGTGGAATCGATTGGAGTGCACTGGAGTACAGTGAAATGGAAAGGAATAGAGTGGAATGGAAAGGAATTCAGTAGAATGGAAAGGAATGGAGTGGAATGGAATGGAACGGATTGGAGTGGAGTGAAGTGGAATGGAGTGGCTTGGAGTGGAAGGGATTTGAGTGGAGGGGAATGAAACGGAATTTAATGGAATGGATTGCAGTGGAATAGAGAGGAGTGGAATGGAGTGGAGTGGAGTGCATTGGAGTGGAATGGAATAGAGTGTAGTTGAGTGGAGAGGAGTGGAATGAATGGGAATGGAATGGAATGAATTTTAGTGGCATGGAGTGGAGAAGAGTGAAATAGAGAGTAATGGAATTTGGTGGAATGGAATGGAATGGAGTGGGGTGGAGTGGAAAGGAATGGAATGGAGTAGAGTAGAATGTAATGGAATATAATAGAGTGGAGTATAGTGCAGTGTAATAGAATGGAATGGAGTGGAATGGAATGTAGTGGAATGGAATGGAGTGGAATGGAGGGGAATGTAGTGGAATGGAGTGCAGTGTGATGGAATGGAGTGGAATGGAAGGGACTGGAGGGGAATGGAATGGAACAGAGTAGAGTGGAGTTTATTGGTTGGTAATGGAGTGGAAAGGAAAGGAATGGAGTTGAATGAAATGGAATGGTTTGGATTGGAAATAAATGGTATGGAATGGAAGGGAGTTAAGTGGAATGGAGTGGAGTGGAGTGGAAATGAATCGAATTGAATGAAGTGGAATGGATTGTAAAGGAGTGGAATGGAGTGGAATGGAATGGAGTGGAGTGGAATTGATTCGAAAGCTATGCAGTGGAGTACAGTGGAAGAGTGTGGAATTGAGTGGAGTGGAATGGAGTGAACAGGAATGCAGTGGAATGGAGTGGAATGGAGTTTAGTGGAATGGAGTAGAATGGAACGAAATGGAACTGAGTAGAGTGGAATGGAAAGGAGTGGAGGGGAATGGAGTGAAGTGGAGTGGAGTGGAATAAAGTGGAGTGAACTGGAATGAAATGTAGTGGAGTGCAGTGGAATGGAACGGAATGGAGTGGAGTGGAGTGGAGTGCACTGGAATGGAGTGGAATGGAGTGGAGTGGAAAGGAGTGGAATGTAATGGAATAGAAACAAATGGATTGCAGTAGAGTTGAATGGAGTGGAATGGATTTGAATGGAGTGGAGTGGAGTGTAATGGAAAGGAATGGAATGGAGTGCAGTGGAATAGAGAGGATTTTAGTGGAAAGCAGTGGAAAGGAATGGAGTGGAGTGGATTGGAGTGCAATGCAATGGAGTGGAGGGGAGTGGATTGGAACGGAATGCAACGGAGTGGAGTGAAATGTAGTCGATTGGAATGGAGTGGAATCCTGTGGAGTGTAAAGCAATGGAGTGGAATGGAATGGAATGGAGTGGAGTGGACAGGAATTGAGTGGATTGGAATGGAGTGAAGTGGACTGGAATGGAGTGGAGTGGAAATGAATGGAGTGGAATTGAATGGAATATAATGGAATGGAGTGGATTGGAGTCGAAAGCAGTGTACTGTAGTGGAATGTAGTGGAGTGGATTGGAATGGAAGTGAATAGAGTGAAGTGGAGTTAAATGGAGTGGAGTAGAGTGGTATGGAGTTGAATGGAATGGAAATGAAAGGAGGAGAGTGGAATGGAGTGGAGTGGAATGGAGTAGAGTGGAACAGAATAGAATGGAGTGGAAAGGAATGGAGTGGAGTGAAATGGAGTGGAGTGGAATGAAATGGAATGGAACGGAATGGAATGGAGTGGAATGGAATGGAGTGGAGTGGATTGGAAAGGAGAGGAATGGAATGGAGTGGAATGGAATGGAATGGCATGAGTGGAGTAGAGTTGAGTGGATTGGAATGGAGTAGAGTGGAATGGAGTAGGAAGGATTGGAGGGGAGTTGAGTGGAGGATAATGGAATGAAATAGAGAGGAGTGGAATGGAATGGAATGGAAGGGAGTGGAATGGAAAAGAATGCAATGGAATGGAATTGAGTGGAGTGGAGTGGAAAGTAGTGGTATGCATTGGAATTGTGTGGAGTGGACTGGAAAGGAATGGAATAGAATGCACTGGAGTGGAATGTAGTGGAATGGAGTGTGATGTAGTGGAATGGATTGAAGTAGAATTAAATGGAATGGAGTGGAGTGGAGTGGAATGGAGTGGAATGGAATGGAGTGGAAAAGAATGGATTGGAATAGAATGGAGTGGAGTGCGGTGGAATGTAATGGAATGGAGTGAGACGAGTTGAGTGGAAAGGAATGGAGTGGAATGGAGTGCAGTGCAATTGAGTGGAATGGAATGAAATGGAATGAATTGGAGTGGAGTGGAGTGGAAAGGAATGGAGTGGAATGGAGTGGAGTGGAGTGGAATGAATAGGAATGGAGTACAGTGAAATGCAGAGGAATGCAATGCAGTGGAACGGAGTGGAGTGGAGTGCAGGGGAGACCAGTGGAATTTAATGGAATAGAATGGAGCGGAGTGGAATGGAATGGAGTGGAGTGGAATGGAAAGTAGTGGAGGGGAGTCATGTGAGGATTGCAATGGAGTTAAGATGATTTGAATGGAGTGAAATGGATGGAATTGAGTGGAATGGAATGGAGTGGAGTGGAATGGAAAGTAGTGGAGGGGAGTCATGTGAGGATTGCAGTGGAGTTAAGATGATTTGAATGGAGTGAAATGGATGGAATTGAGTGGAATGGAATGGAATGGAAAGGAGTGGATTGGAGTGCAATGGAGTTGATTGGAGTGGAATGGATTGGAGTGGAATGGAATGTAGTTGAGTGGAGAGGAATGGAATGGAATGGAGTAGAGTGGAATGTAGTGGAATTTAATTTAGTGGAATGGCGTGGTGTGGAGTGGTGTGCAGTGGAATTGAATGGAATGGAGTTGAGTGGAATGCAACGGAGGGGAGTGGAATGGAATGGATATTAGTGGAGTGGAGTAGGTTGGAGTGGAGTGGAATGGAGAGGAATGGAATGAGGTCGAGAGGAATGGATTGGAGTGGAGTGGACCGGAGTGTAGTTAAATGGAATGGATTAGAGTGGAATGGGGTGAAATAGAATGGAGTGGAAAGGAGTGGAAGGGAGTGGACTGGAGTGGCGTGGAATGGAATGGAATGGACTGGAATGGACTGGAATGTATGGAAATGGACAGGAAAGGAGTGGAATGGAATGGAAATCATTGGAGTGGAATGGAGTGGATTTCCGTGGAATGAAAAGGAATGGAGTGGAGTGGAGTTTAGTGGAGTGGACTGGAATGGAGTGGAATTGAGTGGAATGTAGTGGAATGGAGTGGATTGGAGTGGAAAGGAATGAAATGGATTGCAGTAGATTGGAATGGAAGGCAGTGGGGTGGAGTGGAGTGGAGTGGAGTGGAAAGGACTGGAGTGGAGTGGAATGGAATGGAGTGGAGTGGAGTCGAATGAAATGACATGGAGTTCAATGGAGTGGAGTGAAATGGAATCGAATGGAAAGGAGACGAATGGAATTGAGTGGAATACAGTGGAGAGGACTGGAATGAAGTGGATTGGAGTGGAATGGAGTGAAGTGGAATGGATTGAAATGCAATGGACTGGAGTGGAGTACAGTGAAAAGGAATGAAATGCAGTGGAGTTGAGTGGAGTGGACTAGAATGGAGTGGAATGGAGTTGAATGGAGAGGAATGGAGTGGAGTAGAATGGAGTGGAGTGGAATGGAATGGAATGTTGTAGAGTGAAATGGAATGAAGGGGAGTGGAGTGGAGTGGAGTAGAGTGGAATGTAATGGAATGGAATATAATGGAAAGGAATGGTATGGAGTGGAATGGAATGGAGTGGAGTGGAATGGAATGGAGTGGAATGGTATGGAGTGGACTGAAGTGGACTGGAGTGGAGAGGAGTGGAGAGGAATGGAGTGGAAAGGAATGGAAGGGAATGGAATGGAGGGGAGTGGAGTCGAGTGCAGTGGAATGGAAAGAAATGGAATTGAGTGGTGTGGAATGGAATGGAATGGAGAGGAATGGAAAGGAATGGAACGGATTTGAGAGGAGTGGAGTGTATTGTAGTGGAATGGAGTGGAGTGGATAGGAAAGGGGTGGATTGGAGTGGAGTGGAATGGAGTGGAATCGAGTGGAGTGGAGTGGAATGGAGTGGAGTGGAGGGGAATGGATTGGAATCGAGTGGAGTGGAGTGGAATGGAGTGGAGTGGAGTGGAATGGATTTGAAGGGAATTGAATGAAAAGGAGTGGAGTGGAGTGGATTGGAGTGGAGTGTAATGGAATGGAATGGATGGAAGTGGATACTAGTGGAGTGGAATGGAGTAGAGTAGAATGGAGTGGAATGGAGTGGAATGGAATGCAGTGGAGTGCAGTGGAATGGAATGGAATGGAATGCAGTGGAGTGGAACGGAGTAGAGTGGAGTGGAACGGAGTTGAAGGGAATGGAACGGAGTGCAGTGGAGGGCAATGGAGAGAAGAACAATGGAGTAGAATGGAATGGAATGCTGTGGAAAGGACTGGAGTGTAATGGAATGCAATGGAGAGTAGTTTCACGGAGTGGAATGGAATGGCGTGGAAACGACGGGAGTGTAATATAATGGAATGCAGAGTAGTTTTATGGAGTGGAATGGAATGGAGTGGGATGGAGGGGAAGAGAGTGGAATGAAATGAAGTAGAGTGGAATGGAATGGAATGGAATTGAATGGAATGGAATGGAGTGGAATGGAATGGAATGGAGTGGAGTGGAGTGGAACGGAGTGAAGAGGAATGGAGTGAATTGGAATGAGGTGGAGTGGAATGATATGGAATAGAATTGAGTGGAATGTACTGGATTGGAATGTAGTAGAATGGAATGGAGTGGAATGGAATGGAATGGAATGGAGTGGACTGGGGTGGAATGGTGTGGAGTGGAAAAAATTGGAGTGGACTGGAATGGAAGGGAATGGTTTGTAGAAGAATGGAGTGGAGTGGAGTGGAATGGAGTGGCATGGAATGGAGTGGAGTAGAATGGAATGCAGTGAAATGTAGTGGAGTGGAGTGGAAATGAGTGGAGTGGAATGGATTGGAATGGAATGGAGTGGAGTGCAGTAGAAAGGAAAAGAATGCGTTGGAGTGGAGTGGAGTGTACTGGAATGGAGTGGAATGTAGTGGAATGGAATGGAATCGAAAGGAGTAGATTCTAATGCAACGGAGTGGAGGGGAGTGGATTGGAGGGGAGTGGACTGCAATGGAAAGGAGTGGAAAGCAATGTATTGGAAGGGAATGGAATATAATTGAATGGAATGGAGTGGAGTGGAATGAAGTGGAGTGGAGTGGAATGGATTTGAATGAAATGGAATGGAATGGAGTTTAGTGTATTGGAATGCAGTGGAATTCAGTAGACTGGAGTGGAAGGGAATTGAGAGGAACGGAATTGAATGGAATGGATTCAAGTGGAGTGGAGTGGAACGGAGTGGAAGGGAGTGGAATGCAGTGGAATGGAATGAAATGGAATGGAATGTAATGGAGTGGAATTGAGTGAAATGGAATTTGTTGGAATGGAGTGGAGTGGAGTGAATTGACTGGAATGGAGTGGAAAGAAATGGAATAGATTGGAATGGAATGGAATGGAAAGGCATAGAATTCGGTGGAGTGGACTGGAATGGAGTAGAGTGGAAAGGAAAGGAGTGGAATGGGATAGAATGGAATGGAATGGAATGGAGTGGTATGGAGTGGAGTGGAGAGATGAGAGGAGTATAGTGGAGTGAAGTGGAATGGAATGGTATGGAATGGATTGGAATAGAATGGAGTGTAACTGAGTGCAGTGGAATGGAATGGAATGGAATGGAGTAGAGTGGAAAGGAATGCAGTGGAGTGGAAAGGAATGCAGTGGAGTGGAAAGGAATGCAGTGTAGAGGAGTAGAGTGGAGAGGAGTGGAATGGAGTGGAGTGCAAGGACATGGATTGGAGTGGATTGGAATGGAGTAGAATTGAAAGGAATGGATTGGAGAAGAGTGCAATGCAATGGAGTGGAGTTGATTGTAGTGGATTGGAGAGGAGTATAATGGAGTGGAGTGGAGTCGAAAGGAATGGAGTGGAGTGGAATGGAGTAGAGGGGAATTGAATGGAATGGAGTGGAATTGAATGGAATGCAATGGAACGGAATGGAGTGGAGTGGGTATGAATGCAGTGGAGTGCAGTGGAATGTAGCGGAGTCGAATGAAATGGAATGGAATGAAATGCAGTAGATTGAAATGGAATGGAATGCAGTGGATTGAAATGGAATGGATTAGAATGGAGTGGGGTTGAATTCAGTGAAGAGGAATGCAATGGAGTGGAGTAGGGTGGAGTTGACTGTAGTGGAAAGAAATGGAATGGAGTGGAGTGGAAAGGCCTAGAGTGTAGAGGAGTGGAGAGGAATTGAATGGAGTGGAATGGAATGCAGTGTAGTGGAGTGTATTGGATCCGAGTGGAAAGGAATAGAGAGGATTGGAGTGGAATGGAATGTAGTGGAGTTGAGTACAGTGTAATTGAATGGAATGGAGTGGAATGGAATGGAGTGGAATGGAATGGAATGGAATGGAATGGAATGGAATGGAGTGGATAGGATTGGAATGGAGTGAAGTGTAGTGGAAAGGAGCGGAATGGATTTGAATGTAATGGAATGAAGTGGAGAGGAGCGGAATGAATTGGAATAGATTGGAATAGATTGTAATGGTATGGAGTGGGGTGGAGTGCAGTGAAATGGCAGGGAATACAGTGGAGAGGAGTAGAGTGGAGTGGACTGTAATGGAGTGGAATGGAGTTGAATGGAGAGGAATGGAGTGAAGTGGAATTGAGTGGAATGGAAAGGAAAGGAATGGATTAAACTAGAATGGACTAGAGTGAAATGGAATGGAATGCAGTGGAAGGGAATGGAATGCTATGGAATTGAATGGAATGGAGTGGAGTGGAAGGTAGTGGAATAGAATGGTGTGGAGTGGGAAGGAGTGGAATCAAATAGAGTGGAATAGAATGGACTGGAGTGGAGTGGAATGGAATGGGATGCAGTGGAGAGGAATGGATTGAAATCTAATGGAGGGCAATGGAGTGGAGGGGAGTGGAATGGAGTGCAGTGGAATGGAATGGATTGGAATTGAGTGGAGTGGAATGGAATGGAGTGGAGTGGAGTGGAAAGGAATGGAATGAAGTTGAGAGGAGTCGAGTGGATTGGAGTGGAATTGAGTGGAGTGGACTGGAACGGAGGGGATTGGAAAGAAACGAAGTGGAATGGAATGGAATGGAGTGGACTGGAGTAGAAAGCAGTGGAGTGCAGTGGAATGGAGTGGAGTGGAGTTGAATGGATTTGAAGGGAATGAAATGGAATGGAGTGGAGTGCAATGGAGTGAAGTGGAATGGAGTTGAGTGGAGTGGAATGCAATGGAATGGTGTGGAATAGAATGGAATGGAATGGAATGGAAAGGAAAGGAGAGGAGTGGAGTGGAATGGATTTGAATTGATTGGAATGGATTTGAATGGAGTGGAGTAGAGTGGAATGAAATGAAATGGAATGGAATGGAGTTGAGTGAAATTGAATGGAGTGGAGTGTGATGGAGTGCAATGGGCTAGAATGTAGTGGAATGGATTGGAGTGTGATGGAGTGGAATGGGCTAGCATGCCGTGGAATGGAGTGTAATGGAGTGAAATGGAATGTAGTAGAATGGAGTGGAATAGAGTGGAATGGATTGGAGTGGAACGGAGTGTATTGGTTTGGAATGGAAAGGAAGTGAATGGAGTTGAGAGGAGTGGATTGGATTGGAATGGAAGGGAGTGGAATGCAATGGAATGTAGTGGACTGGAGTGGAATGGAGAGGTGGGCAGCGGAATGGAGTGGAATGTAATGGAGTGGATTGGAATGGAGTGGAATCGAGTGGAATGGAGTGAAGTGGAATAGAGTGGAATGGGATGGAATGGAAAGCGTTGGAGTAGAGTGGACTGTAATGTAGTGGATTTCAGTGGAGTGGAGAGGAATGGAATGAAGAGGGGTGGAGTGGAAACCACTGGAATGGAATGGAATGGAATGGAAAGGAGTGCAGTGAATTGGAGTGAAACGGAAGAGAATAGAGTAGAAATGAATGACATGGAAGAGAGTGGAGTGGAAGACAGTGGAGTGGAATGGAATGGAATGAAGTGCAGTGGAATGAAGTGGAATGGAATGGAATGGAATGGAGTGTAGTGGAATGGAATTGAAAGGAATGGAATGGAAAGAATGGAATGTAGCGAATTAAAGTGGATATGAGTGGAATCAAGTGGAGTGGAGTACAGTGGAATGGAGAGGAATGGACTGGAATGGAGTGGAGAGGTATGGAATGGATTGGAATGGAATGGAATGGAATTCAACGGAATGGGTTCAAATGCAGTGGAGTTTAAAGGAATTGAATGGAATGGAAAGGAGTGGAGAGGAGTGGAGTGCAGTACAGTGGAATGGAATGCAATGGTGTGGAGAGGAATGGAATGGAGTGTAGTGGAGTGGAATGGAGTGGGGTGGAGTGGAGTAGAGTGGAGTGGAAAGGAGTTGAATGGAATGGGACGGCATGGAGTGGAGAGGAGTGTAATTGAATGGAATGGAGTGGAATGGAATAGAATGGAATGGAATGCAATGGAATGGAGTGGAGTGGAATGCAGTGCAATGGTATGGAGCAGAGTGGAGTGCAGTGCAATAGAATGGAATGGAGTGGAATGGAAGTGAAGTGCACTTGAATGGAATGAAATGGAGTGGAAATGAATGGAATTCAGTTATGTGGAATGGAATGAGGTGGGGTGGAGTAGAGTGGAATGGAATGCCGTGCAATGGAGTGGAGTGTACTGAAATGGAATGGAGTGGAGTGGAGAGGAATAGAATGCAATGGAATGGAGTGAAATGGAATGGAATGCAATGGAATGGAGTTGAGAGGAATAGAGTGGAATGGAATTGAGTGGAATGGAGTGGAGTGGAGTGCAGTTTAATGGAATGGAATGGAGTGGACTGGAGTGGAATGGAATGGAGTGTAGTGTAGTGGAATGGAACACAGTGGAGAGGAAAGGAAAGGAGTTGAGTGTAGTGTAGTGGAGTACAATGGAGTGGATTGGACAGGAATGGAGTCGATTGGAATGGAATGGAATGGAAAGGAGTGAAGTGGAGTGGAATGGAGTGGAGTGGAGTGGAATGGAATGTAATGGAATAGAGTGGTGTAGAATGGAATTGAATGGAATGAAGTGGAATGCAGTGGAGTGGATTGGATGGAGTGGAGTTTAGTGGAATGGAATAGAATGTAACGGAGTGGAGTGCAATGGATAGGAATGGAATGGAATGGCATTGAATGGAGTGGAGTGAACTGGAATGGAGTGGAGTGGAGCGGAAAGGAGTTGAATGGAATGGAAAGGAATGAAATGGAAAGGAGAGGATTGGAGTGTAATGTGGCGGAATGAATTGTAATGGAATGGACTGGAATGGACTGCAATGGAGTGTAGTAGAGTGGAAAGGAGTGGAATGGAATGGAATGGAATGGGGTGGAATGGAGTGGAGTGCAGTGGATTGCAATGGAGTGGAGTGGAGTGGAAAGGAATGGAGTGGAGTAGAATGGATTGGAATGGAATGGAGTGGAGAAGAGTGGAAGGAAATGCAATGGAGGGGATTCGAGAAGAGTGGACTGGAATGCAGTGGGATGTAGTGGAATGTAGTGGAATGGAGAGTGGAATGGAACGGAGTAGAAAGGAATGGAATGGAATAGAGTATAGTGGAATGGAATGGATTTGAGTGGAGTGACATGGAGTAAAGTGGAATGGAGACGAGTGGAGTGGAATGGAATGGAGTGGCGTGGCAGGGATTATAATGGAATGGAGTGGAGTGCAGTGGAATGAAATGGAATGGAGTGGAGTGGATTGGAGTGGACTGGAACGGTGTGGAATGGAATGAAATGGATTACAATGGAGTGAAGTGGAATGGAATGGAATGGAATGGATTGGAGTGGAGTGGAGTGGAATGGATTGCTGAGGAATGGAGTGGAATGGAGTGGAATGGAATGGAGTGGAGTGGAATGGAGTGGGGTGGGATGGAATGGAGTGGAAGGGAATTGAGTGGAATGGAACGGAGTGGAGTGGAGTGGAGTGGAATGTAATGGAATGGAGTGGAAAGGAGTGGAATCGAGTGGAATGTTGTGGAGTGGAATGGAGTGGAATGGGATCGAATGGAAAGCGATGGAGTAGAGTGGACTGGAATGGAGAGCAGCGGATTGGAATGTAATGAAGAGGAGTTGAATGGAATGGAATGGAGTGGATTGGAGTGGAATGGAATGGAGTGGAATGCACTGGAATGGAATGGAGTGGAGTGGAGTGAAGTGTGGTCCAAAGGAGTGAAATGGAGTGGAATGTAAAGGAGTTGAATGGAGTGTAACGGAAAGGAATGGAATGGAATTGAGTTGAGTGGAATGGAATGGGGTGGGGTTGAGTAGAGTGAAATGGAGTGGAGTGCAATGGACTGGAGTGTACTGGAATGGAATGGAGTTGAGTGGAAAGGAATGCAATGGAATGGAGTGGAATGGAATGGAACGGAATGCAGTGGAGTGGAATGGAGTGCAATGGAGTGGAGTGGAGTGGATTGGAGTGAAATGGAAGGGAATGGATTCGAGTGGAATGTAGTGGAATGGATTTGAGTGGAATGGAGTGGAGTGGAGTGGAGTTTAGTTTAATGGAATGGAAAGGAATGGACTGGAGTGTAATGTAATGGAGTGGAGTGTAATGGAATGGAACGCAGTGGAATGGAAAGGAATGGAGTTGAGTTTAGTGGAATGGATTGCAATGGAGTGAAGTGGAGTGGAATGGAATGGAATGGAGTGGAGTGGAGTGGAATGCAGTGGAGTGGAGTGAAATGGAATGGAATGGAGTGGTTTGGAATGGCTTTGAATGAAAAGCAGTGGAATTAAGTGTAGTGGACAGGATGGAGTGGAGTGCAGTGGAATGGAATAGAATGGAATGGATTGGAGTTGAATGGATAGGAATGGAATGGAATGGCATGGAATGGAGTGGAATGGACTGAAATGGAGAGGAGTGGAGGAGAAAGGAGATGAATGGAATGGAATGGAATGGAATGAAAAGGATTGGAGAGGAGTGTAATGTAGTGGACTGGATTGAAATGTAGTGGAGCGGAGTGGACTGGAGATGGAGTGCAATGGAGTAGAATGGATTAGAATGGAGTGGTGTGGAGTGGAACGGAATGGAATGGAATGGAGTGGAGTGGAATGGAGTGGAATAGAGTGGAGTAAAATGGAATGGAATGCAGTGGAGTGAAAAGGAATGGAGTTGTGTGTAGTGGAGTGGATTGCAATGGAGTGAAGTGGAGTGGAATGGAATGGAGAGGAATGGAATGGAGTGGAGTGGAGTGGAATAGAGTGGAGTGAAATGGAATGGAATGAGAGGTTTGGAATGGCATTGAATGAAAAGGAGTGGAATTCAGTGGAGTGGATTGGATGGAGTGGAGTTCAGTGGAATGGAATAGAATGGAATGGAGTGGAGTTGAATGGATAGAAATGGAATGGAATGGCATGGAATGGAGTGGAGTGGATTGGAATGGAGAGGAGTGGAGCAGAAAGGAGTTGAATGGAATGGAATGGAAAGGATTGGAGAGGAGTGTAATGTAGTGGACTGGATTGAAATGGATTGGAGTGGAGTGGACTGGAATGGAGTGCAATGGAGTAGAATGGATTAGAATGGTGTGGAGTGGAGTGGAATGGAATGGAATAGAATGGATGGGAGTGGAGTGGAATGGAGTGCTGAGGAATGGAGTGGAGTGGAATGGAGTGGAGAGGAGTGGAATGGAGTAGAATGGAATTGAGTGAAATGGAATGGAGAGGAGAGGAGTAGAGTGGAGTGGAATGAGATCAAATGGAGAGGAGTGGAATGGAATGGAGTGGAGTGGAGTGGAATGGAATGGATTGGAATGTACTGTAATGGAATAGAGTCGAAAGGAATGGTGAGAAGTTGATGGAGGGCAATGGAATGGAATGGCGTGGAGTGCAGTGGAATGGAATCGAATGGAGTGGAGTGGAGTGGAATAGAATGGAGTGGAATGGAATGGAATGGAAAGGAGTGCAATCGAATGGAAAGGAGTCGAGTGGAGAGCAACTGAATGGGATGTAGTGCAGGAGAAAGCAGTGGGATGGAATGGAGTGGAATGGACTGGAGTGGCATGGAATCGAGGGGAGTGGAGTGGTTTGGAATGGAATGGAATGGAGTGGAGTGGAGTGGAATGGAATGGAGTGGAGTGGAATGAAATGGAATGGAGTGGAATTTAATGGATTCGAGAGGAGTGGAATGGAGTGGATTGGAATGGAGTAGAGTGTAACGGAATGGATAGCTGTGGAATAAAATGGAATGGAATGGAATGGAATGGAGTGGAGTGGAGTGGATTGAAGTTGAATGGACTGGATTGGAGTGGAGTAGAATGGAATGGAAGGGAATGGAGCAGAGTGTCGTGGAATGGACTTGAGTGAATAGAGTGGATTGGAGTGAAATGGAAAGGAACGGAGTGGATTGGACTGGAATGGAATGGAATGGAATGGAATAGAGAGGAGTGGAGTGAATGGAGTGGAGTGTAATGGATTTGAGTGCATTGGAGTGTTATGGAGTGCATTGGAATGAAATGGAATGGAATCGAGTGGAGTGCAGTGGAATGTAGTGGAGAGGAGTGGAATGATGTTTAATGGAATGTAATGGAATGGAGTGGAGTGGAGTGGAGCGGAAAGCAGTTGAGTGGAATGGAATGGAGTGCAGTGGAGTGGAGTGGAATGGAGTGGAGTGGAATGGAATGGGATAGAATGGAATGGAATTAAATGGACTGCAATGGAGTAGAATGGAGTGGAGTGGAGTGCAATGGAGTGGAGTGGAGTGGAATGGAAGGGAGTGGAGTGAAGTGGATCACAGAGGAATGGAGTGGAATGGAATGGAGTTAAGTGGAATGGAGTGGAATATAATGGATTGGAATGGAATGAAATGGACTGTATTGGAATGGAATGGAGTGCAGTGGAATGGAAAGGAATGGAATAGTACGGAGTGGAGTGGAGTGGAATTGAATATAGTGGAGTAGA
Organism: Pongo pygmaeus; assembly: GCF_028885625.2. Lineage (NCBI taxonomy): Eukaryota > Metazoa > Chordata > Mammalia > Primates > Hominidae > Pongo > Pongo pygmaeus. Next base: position 4,471,577 of record NC_085931.1, read on the forward strand.
ATGGAGTGGAATGGAATATAGTGGAGGAGAATGGATTGGAATGGAAGGGAGTGGAATGGAATGCAGTGGAATGGAATGGAATGGTGTGGAGTGGAGTGGACTGGAATGGAGTGGAACGGAGTGGAATGGAGTGGAATGGAGTGGAGTGGAATTGAGTGACATAGAATGGAATGGAATGGAGTACAGTGGCATGGAATGGCGTGGAGTGGAGTAGAAGGGAATGGAGTGAAATGGAATGGAGGTAAGTGGAATAGAGTGGAATGGAATGTAGTGGAATGAAGTGGAATGGAAAGAAAGGCAGTGGAGGGGAGAAGAATGGACTGGAAACTAATGGAATGGAATGGTGTGGTATGGAGTGGAATGGAATGGAGGATAGTGAAATGGAATGGAATGGAGTGGAATGGAAAGGATTTACGTGGAATACAGTGGAATGGAATGGAGTGGAATGGAGTGGAATGGAAAGCAGGGCAGTGGAGAGGAGAAGAATGGAATGGAAAGCAGGGCAGTGGAGAGGAGAAGAATGGAATGGAAAGTATGGCAGTGAAGAAGAGAAAAATGGAATGGAAAGTAATGGAATGGAGTGGAATTGAGTGGAATGGAAGGGTGTGGAATGGAGTAGAATGGAACGGAGGATAGTGGAAGAGAGTGGAATGCAGTGGAATGGAGTGGAGTGGAATGGAGTGGAATGTAGTGGACTGGAAGGGAGTGGAGTGGAATGGAATGGAATGGAATGGAGTGCAGTGGAGTGGTGTGGAATGGAGTGGAGTGGAGTGGAATGGAAGAGAAAGCAATGGAATGGACTGCAGTGGAATGGAGGGGAGTGGAATGGAATGTAATGGAATGGAGTGGAAAGGCACGGCGTGGAATGCAGTGGTTTGGAATGGAATGGAATGGAAGGGAATGAAGTGGAATTAAGTGGAGTGGAATAGACTGGAATGGAGTTGAATGGAAGGGAATGCAGTGTAATGGAGTCGAATAGAATGGAGTGAAGGGGAGAAGAGTGTAGTTGAGTGGAGTGTAGTGGAATAGAGTGGAATGGAATGGAATGGATTGCAATGAAATGGAATGGAAAGGAGTGCAGTGGAGTGGAATGGAGTGGAGTGGAGTGGAATTGAGTGGAGTGGAGTGAATAGAATTGAATGGAATGGAACGATGTTGAGTGGATAGGAGTGGAGTGGATTGGAGAACAACGGAGTGGAATGGAATGGTATGGAGAGGAGAGGAATGGAGTGGAATGGAGTGGAATTGAGTGGAATTGAGGGGAATGCAGTGGAGTGGAATGGAGTGGAATGGAATGGAATGGAGTGGAGTGGAGTGCAATGGACGGGAATGGATTGGAATGGAATGCAGTGGAATGTAATGGTGTGGATTGGGGTGGAATGGAGGGGAAAGGAATGGAGCAGAATGTAGGGAGGTGGTGTGGAATGGAGTGGAATGGAATGCAGTGGAATGGAGTGGAATGGAATGGAAACAATGGGAATGGATTCGAATGGAAAGGAATCGAAGGCAATGGAGTTTAGTGGATTGGAATAGAATGGATTGGAGTGGAATGGAGTGGTATGAAGTGGAACGGAATGGAATAGATTACAATGCAGTGGACTGGAATGGAATGGAATGGAATGGAATAGAGAGGCATGTAATGGAATGGAGTGGAATAGAATTGAATGGAATGGAATGGAGAGGAGTGGAGAGGAGTGGAATGGAATGGAATGGAGTGGAATGGAGTTTAGTGGAGTGGAAAGAAATGGAGTGGAATGGACAGGATTGGAATGGAATGAAGTGGAATGGAGTAGAGTGGAGAGGAAGGGAGTGGAATGGACTGGAATGCAATTGTATGGAATGCAGTGGCAAGAAATAAAATGGAGTTGAGTGGAATGGAATGCAAAGGAATGGAGTTGAGAGGAGTGGAATTGAGTGGAGTGGAGCGGAATGGAGTGGAGTGGACTTGAAAGGAGTGGAGTGTAATGGAATGTAGGGGAGTGGACTGGATTGGAGTGGAGTGGAATTGAGTATACTGTAATGGCATGGATTGGAATGCAGTGGAGTGGGTTGGAGTGGAATGGAATGGAGTGGAGTGGTGTGACGTGGTATGGAGTGGAATAGAATGGAGTGGAATGGAGTGGAGAGGAATGGAGTGGAAAGGTATGGAATGGAGTGGAGTGCAATGTAGTTCAGTGGAATATGTTGGCTTGGTATGGAGTGCATTGGAACGGAGTGCAATGGAATGGAAGATAGTGGAATGGAGTGGAATGGAATGGATTTAAGTGGAATATAGTGGAATGGAAGAGATTGGAATTGAGTGGAATGGAAAGTAGGGCAGTGGAGAGGAGAAGAATAGAATGGAAAGGAGGGCATTGGAGAGGAGAAGAATGGAATGGAAATGAGGGCAGTGGAGAGGAGAAAAATGGAATGGAAAGTAATGGAATGGACTGGTGTGGAATGGAGTAGAATGGATTGGAGGATAGTGGGAGTGTAATGCAGTGGAATGGAGTGTAGTGGAATGGACTGGAATGGAGTGGACTGCAAGGGAGTGGAGGGGAATGGAATGGAATACAATGTAGTGCAGTGGAGTGGAATGGAATGGAGTGGAGTGGAGTGGAATAGAATTGAAAGCAATGGAATGGAGTGCAGTGGAATGGAGGGGAGAGGAATAGAGTGGAATGGAATGGAATGGAATGGTATAGATTACAATGCAGTGGATTGGAGTAGAATGGAATGGAATGGAAAGGAGTGGAGAGGAGTAGAATGGAATGGAATGGAGTAGAGTGGAATGGAATGGAATGGAATGTAGTTGAATGGAGTGGAACGGAGGTTAGTGGAGTGGAAAGAAATGAAGTGGAATGGACTGGATTGGAATGGAATGGAGTGGAATGCAGTAGAGTGGAGAGGAAGGGAGTGGAGTGGACTGGAATGCAATTGTATGGAATGCAGTGGCATGAAATGGAGTGGAGTTGAGTGGAATGGAATACAATGGAATGGAGTTGAGAGGAGTGGAATTGAGTGGAGTGGAATGGAGTGGAGTGCACTTGAAAGGAGTGGAGTGGAATGGAATGTAGGGGAGTGGAATGGATTGGAGTGGAGTGGAATTGAGTATACTGTGATGGCATGGATTGGAATGCAGTGGAGTGGATTGGAGTGGAATGGAATGGAGTGGAGTGGAGTGAAGTGGAATGGAGTGGAATGGAATGGAGTGTAATGGAGTGGAGAGCAATGGAGTGGAAAATTATGGAATGGAATGGAGTGCAATGTAATGGAGTGGACTGTGGTGGATTGGTATGTAGTGTATTGGAATGGAGTGGAATAGAGTGGAGGGCAGTGGAGTGCAGTGGAGTGCAATGGAATGGAATGGAATTTAACGGAGTGGCGTGGAATGGAATGGCATACAATGGAATTGAATGGAGTGGAGTGGAGTGGAATGGAGTGCAGTCGACTGGAAATTAGTGGTGTGTAATGGAAGGGAGTGGAATGGAATGCAGTGGAATGGAATGGAGTGAAGTGGAGTGGAATGGGGTGGAGTAGAGAAGAATGGAGTGGAGTTGAGCAGAATGGATTAGAATGGAGTGGAGTGGAATGGAGTGGAGTGGAGTCAAATGGAGTGAAATGGAATGTAGTGGATTGGAATAGACTAGAGTGGAGTGGAGTGGAATGTAATGGAGTTAAGTGGAATGTAGTGGAATGGAATGGAGAGGAGTTGAGAGGAGGGGAATGGAATTGAATGGATTTGAGTGCAATGGAATGGACAGGAATTGAGTTTAAAGGAGTGGAATTGAGTGGAATGGAATGGAGTGGAATAGGATGGAAGGTAAAGGAGTGGAGTGGAGTGGAAAGGAGTTTAATGGAATGTAATGGAATGGAATGGAATGAAATGGAATGGAATGGAATGGATTGGAATGGATTGGAATGCAGTAGAGGGGAGTGTATTGGAATGGAATGGGATGGAATGTAACAGAATGGAGAGAAGTAGAGTGGAGGGGAGTGGAGTGGCATGGTGTGCGGAGGAATGGAATGGGACGGAGTGGGATGGAGAGGATTGGAGTGGAGTGGAGTAGAGAGGAATGGAGTGTAATGGAATGGGATGAGATGGGATGGAGTGGAGTGGAGTGGAGTGGAAAAGAGTTGAGTGGAGAAGAATGGAATGGAAAGTAATGGAAAAGAATGGAGTGCAATGGAGTGGAAAGGAATGGCGGGTAATGGGGTGGAGTGGAATGGATTGGAATGGAGTGGAGTGGAACGGAATGGAGTGGAATGGAGTGGAATGGAGTGGAAGGGATTTGAATGGAGTGGAGTGGAATGGACTGGAATGGCGTCGAATGGAAGGTAATGGATTGCAAAGGAATAGATTGGAATAGAGTGGAGTGGAGTGGAGTGGAATGTAATGGTATTGAATGGGATGAAATGGAAAGGAATGGAGTACACTGGAGTGGAATGGAGTGCAGTGGAGTGGAATGAAGTGGAGTGGAGTGGAATGCAACGGAATGGAGTGGAGTGGAATGGAGTGGAGTGGAGTTGAATGGAGTGGAGTGGAGTGAAAAGAAACAGAATGTAGTGGAGTGGAATAGCGTGGAGTGGAGTGGAATTGTGTTGAATGGAATGGAGTGAAGTGGAATGGAGTGGAGTGGAATGCAGTGGAATGGAAAGGAATGGAATGGAAAGGAGTTGAGTGAAGTGGAGCAGAGTGGAGTGGAGAGGAATGAATAGAGTTAAGTGGAATTGAGTGCAATGGCATGGAGAGGAATGGAATGGAATGGAATGGAATGGAATGGAATGGAATGGAATGGATTGGAATGGATAGGAATGGAGTGGAGTGTAATGGAATGGAATGGGATGGAATGGAATGGAATGGAGAGAAGTGGAGAGGAGGGGAGTGGAGTGGAATGGAGGACGGAGGAATGGAAAGGGACGGAATGGGATGGAGAGGATTGCAGTGGAGTGTAGTTGAGTGGAGTGGAATGGAGTGGAATGGAATAGGGTAAGATGTAATGGAGTGGAGTAGAGTGGAGTGGAAGGGAGTGGAGTTGAGAAGAATGGAATGGAAAGTAATGGAAACGAATGAAGTGGAAAGGAGTGGAATGGAATGGAAGGTAGTGGAGTGGAGTGGAATGGAATGGAGTGGAGTGGAAAGGAGTGGAGTGGAATGGAGCGGTATGGAGTGGAATGGAGTGGAATGGAGTGAAATGGAATGGACTGGAATGGAGGAGAATGAAAGGGAATGGAGTTCCATGGAATGAAATGGAGGGCAGTGGAGTGGAGTGGAATGGTGTGGAGTGCAGCGGAATGGAGTGGAATGGAATGGAATGGAGCACACTGGAGTGTAATAGAGTGGAGTGGATTGCAGTGGAATACTATGGAGTGGAGTGGAGTGGAATGGAATGCAGTGGAGGGGAGTGGAGTGGAGTTGAGTGGAGTGGAATGGAGTGGAATGGAGAGGAGTGGGGTGAAATTGAATGCATTGGAGTGGTGTGGAATGTAATGGAATGGTTTGGAATTGAATGGAATGGAATGGTTTGGAAAGGAATGGAGAGGAGTGGAATGGAGTTGAATGGAATGGAGTGGAGTGGAGTGAAAAGGAAAGGAATGGAGTGGATTCGAGTGTAGTGGAATGGAACTGAATGCAATGGAGTGGATTGGAAGGGAATGGGAGGAGTGGAATGGAGTGTAATGGAATGGAGTTGAGGGGACTGCATTGGAACGTAATGGAATGGAGTGGAATGGACTGGATTGGAAAGAAATGGAATGAAGTGGCGTGGAATGGAGAGGAGTGGAGTGGATTGGGGTGGAATGGAATGGAATGGAGTGGAATGGAATGCAATGGAATGGAATGGAGGGGAGGGGAGTGGAGTGGGATGGAATGCGGTGGAGTGGAATGGAATGGAAGGGAATGCAGTGGATTGGAATTCAATGGAGTGATTTGGAATGGAGTGGAGTGGAATGGAGTGGAGTTGAGTGGGATGGAGTGGAGTGGAATGGATTGGAGTGGAGTGGAGTGGAGTGCAGTGCAATGAAATGAAAAGGAATGGAACAGAAACGTGAAATAAATTGTGAGCTTTGATTGTACCACTGCACAACGGCCTGGGTGACAGTGTGAGATTCTGTCAAAATAAAAGAATAGAATGGAATGCACAGGAATGGAATGGAATGGATTGTAGTGTAGTGGAGTGGATTGGAGTGGAGCGGAAAGGTGTGGAATGGAATGGGATGGAATGGAAAGGTTTGGAGTGGATTGGAAGGGACTGGAGTGGAGTGGAGTGCAATGGATTGGAGTGGAGCAGAGTGGAGTGCAGTGAAATGGAATGTAATGGAATGGTGAAATGAAATGTGAGCTGAGATTGTGCCACTGCACTCCATCCTGGGTAACAGAGAGAGATACACTCATAAGAAAAGAACGGAATGTAAAGCAGTGGAATGGAATGGAATGCTATGGAGTGGAACGGAATGGAATGAAGTGAAGTGGAATGGCGTGGAATGGAGTGGTGTGAAATGGCTTGGAATGGAGTGGTGTGAAATGTCGTGGAATGGACTAGAATGGCGTGTAATGAAATGGAATGGACTGGAATGGAATGGAGTGGAATGGAGTGGAATGCAATGGAATGGAATGGTGTTGAGTGGAGTGCAATGGAATGGAGTAGAGTGGAATGGAGTTCAATGGAATGGAAGGTAGTGGACTGGAGTTGAATGGAGTGGAGTGGAGAGCAGTGAAGTGGAGTGGACTTGAAAGGAGAGGAATGCAGTGGGATGGAAAGGAATGGAATGAATTGCAGTGCAGTGGGCTGGAGTGGAGTGCAATGGAATGGAGTGGAATGGAGTGGAGTGGATTGAAGTGGAGTGGAGAGTAGTGGAATGGAGTGGAATGGATTCGGATGTAATGGCACGTTTTGGAGTGGAGTGGAGTGGAGTAGAATGGAGTGAGAAGGAATGGAATTGAATGGAATGGAATGCAATGGAATGCAATGTAGTAGAATGCAATGTAATGGAAAGTTGACATGTAATGTGAGCTGAGATTGTGCTACTGCGGTCCAGCATGGGTGACACAGTGATATCCTGTAGAAAGGAATGAATGGAATGCAATGGACAGAAACGTAATGGAATGGAATGGAACGGTGTGGAGTGGAGTGCAGTGGAGTGGAGTTGAATTGATTCGAATGGAATGGGAAGGAGTGAAATGGAATGGAGTGGAGTGGATTGGAGTTCAGTGAAATAGAATGAAATGGAAATGGATGGAATGAAATGCAATGGAAAGTGAATAGAAATATGAGCTGAGATTGTAACACTGCACTCCAGCCTTTGTGACAGACTGAGAACCTGTGTAAAGAAAAGAAAGGAATGGAATGAAGTGGAACGGAATGGAGTGGAGAAGAGTGGATAGGAAAGAGCTAGAGACAAGAAGAGTGGAGTGGAAAGGAGTAGAGTGGAGTGTAATGGAGAGGAATGGATTGGAGTAGAGTGGAGTGGAAAGGAGTGGAGTGGAATGGAATGGAATGGAGTGGAATGGAGAGGAGAGGAGTGGAATGTAGAGAAGTGGAATGAAGTGGAGTGGAGTGGAATGGATTGGGGTGGAATGCAATGGAGTGGAGTGGAGTGGACTGGAGTGGAGTGGAGTGGAATGGAATAGAATGGAATGGAATGGAATGGAATGGAATGGAATGGAATGGAATGGAAAGGAGTGGAGTGGAACGGAATGGAATGCAGTGGAGCAGAATGGAGCGGACTGGAGTGGAGTGGAGCGGAATGCAATGGAGTGGATTCGAGTGGAATGAAATACAATAGAATGGATTGGAGTTGATTGGAATGGTGTGGAGCGGAGTGAAATACAGTGAAATGGAAAGGAGTGGATTGGAGCAGAGTGGAGTGAAGTGGAGTGGAGTGGAATGCAATGGAGTGGAGTGGAATGGAGTAGAATGGAATGGAGTGGAGTGGAATGGAACAGAATGGAATGGAAAGTAGTGGAATGGAGAGGAGTGGAGTGGAGTGGATTGGAGAGGAATGGAATGGAGTGGAGTAGAGTGGATTGGAATGGATGGAAGTGGAGTGGAATGGAGTGGAAAGGAGTTGAGTGGACTGGAGTAGATTGAAATAGAAAGGAATGGAATGGAATGGAATGGAATGGAATGGAATGGAATAGCGTGTGGTGGAATGGAGTGGATTGGAGTGTAATGGAATGGAGAAGAGTGGAGTGGAGTGGATTGAAATGGAATGTAATGGAATGGAATGGACTGGAGTACAAAGGAGAGTAGTGGAGAGGAGTGGAATGGAATGCAATGGACTGGAGTGGAATGGAGTGGAGTGCAGTGGAATGTAGTGTAAAGGAAAAGAGTGGAATGAAGTGGAGTGGAGTGGAATGGAACGGAATGGAGTTAAGTGGAATGGAGTGGAATGGAATGGAGTGGAATGTAGTGGATAGGAAAGGAATGGAGTGGATTGGAGTGCATACTAATGGAATGGAGTGGAGTAGAAAGGATTGGAATGCAATGGAGCGGAATGGAGTGGGATGGAGTGGAATGGAAGGGAGTGGAGTGGAATGGAAGGGATTGGAGTGGAATGGAAGGGAGTGGAATGGAATGGAATGGAGTGGAATGGAATGAGAAGGAGGGGAATGGAATGGAATGGAATGGAATCGAAGGCAATGGAGTTTAGTGGAATGGAAAGGAATGGATTGGAGTGGAATGGAGTGGTATGAAGCAGAATGGAATGGAATGAAATACAATGCAGTGGAATGGAGTGGAATGGAATGGAAAGGAATGGAGTGGAGTGGAATGGAATGGACTGGAATGGAATTGAATGGAATGGAGTGGAATGGAATGGAGAGGATTGGAGAGTATTGGAATGGAATGGAATGGAATGGAATGGAATGGAATGGAATGGAGTGGAGAGGAATGGAGTCGAATTGAATGTAGTGGAATGGACTGGAATGGAGAGGAATGGATAGGAGTGGAATGGAATCTAATAAAATGGAATGGAATGGAATGGAAGGGAATGCAGTAGAAAGGAATGGAGTGGAGTTTAGTGCAGTGGAATGAAGTGGGGTGGAGGGGAATGCAGCGGAGTTGAGGGGAATGCAGCATAGCGGAGTTGAATGAAATGGAATGGAGGGGAATGGAATAGAAAGGAATGCAATGGAATGGAATGTACTGGAGTTGAATGGAGTGTAATGGAATGGAGTGGATTGGATTGTAGTGGAATGTAGTGGAGTGAAATGTAGTGTAGTGCAGTGGGGTGGATTGGAGTGCAGAGGAATGGAATGGAATGGAGTGGAGTGGAATGGAATGGAATGGAAAGGAGTGAAATGGAGTGTAATGGAGTGTAATGGAGTGTAATGGAGAGAATTAGAATGGAATGTAAGGGAATGGAATGGAGTGGAGTGAAGTAGAATGGAGTGGAGTGGAATAGAGTAGAGAGGAGTGGAATGGAGTGGAGTGGAGTCAAATGAAGTGGAATGGAGTGAAATGGAAACGAATTGAATGGAATGCGGTGGAGGGGAATGGAGTGGAGTGGAATGGAGTGGAGTGGAATGGAGTGGAGTGGAATGCAGTGGAATGCAATGGAGTAGAGTGATGTGAAGTGGAGTGGGATGAAATGGAATGAAATGGAATATGGTGGAGTGGAATGTAGTGGAGTGGAGGGGAGTGGAATGAAATGGAATGGAATGTAGTGTAGTGGAAAGGAATTTAGTGGAATAGAGAGGAATGGAGTGGAATCGAATGGAAAGGAAAGGAGTGGAATGGAGTGGAATGGAGTGGAATAGAGGGGACTGGAGAGGAGTGGAATGGAATGTAATGGAGTGGAGTGGAATGGAGTGGAATGGAATTGAATGAAATGACTTAGAGTGGAATGGAATGGAGTGGAGTGGAGTGGAGTGAAGTGGAGCACAGTGAAGTGGAGCAGAATGGAGTGGAGTGTAGTGTAGTGGATTTGAATGGAATTCAGTGGAGTGCAGTAGCATTGAATGGAATGCAGTAGAGTGGAGTGGAGTGGACTGCAGTGGAGAGGAGTGGAGTGGAGTGGACTGGAGTGGAGTGGAGTGGAATAGAATAGAGTGGATTTGATAGGAATGGAATGGAATGAAGAGGAATAGAATGGGAAGGAATGGGGAGGAATGGAATGGAATAGAGTGAAAAGCAGTAGAATGGAATGGAATGGATTGGAGTGGTTTGGAGTGTAAGAGAATGGTGCGGAGTGGAGTGGAGTAGAGTCGAGTTCAGTGGAATGGAATGGGATGGAATGGAATTGAGTGGAATGGAATGTGGTGCAGTGGAATGGAATGGAATGGAAAGGAATGGAATGGAGTGGAATGGAATGTATTGGAATGCAATGGAGTGGAATGGATTGGAAAAGACTGTAATGGTGTGGAGTACAAAGGAGTGGAGTCAATTGGAGAGAAATGGACTTTAATGCAATGGAATAGAGAGGAGTGGAATGGAAGGGAGTGGAGTGTAATTGAGTGGTGGGGAGTGCAACGGAGTGGAGTAGAGTGGAATGGAATGGCAAGGAATGGAGTGGAGTGGAAAGGATTGCAGTGGATTGGAGAGGAATGGATTGGAATGGAGGGGTTGGAATGGAGCGGAATGGAGCACAATGGAGGGGAGAGGAGTGGAGTGAAATGGAATGCAATGCAATGGCATGGATTGGAGTGTGATGGAGTGGAGTGGAATGGAGTGGAGTGGAATGGAGTGGAATGAAATATCGGGGAGTGGAGTGGATAGGAGTGGAATGGAGTGGAGTGGAGAAGAACTGAGTGAAATGGACTAGAATGGACTGGAATGGAATCGAATGGAGTGGAATGGAATGGAATCGAATGAAGTGGAGTGCAATGAAGTCGAATGTAATGGAATGGAGTGGAAGGGTATGTAGTTTAGAGGAATGAAGTGGAATGGAACGGATTGCAGTGGATTGGAATGGAATAGAATGGAGTGGAATGGAGTGCAGTGGGGTGGAATGGAGTGGAAAGAAGTGGAATGGAGTAGATTGGTATGGAAAGGAATGGAGTGGAATGGAATGGAATGGAATGGAATGGATTGGAGAGGAGTGGAATGAAGTGGAATGGAATGGAGTTGAAGTAGTGGAGTGGAATGGAGTAGAGTGGAATGGAATGGAATGGAGCGGAATGGAATGCAATGGGATGGAGTAGATTGCAGTGAAATGGAGTGGAGTGGAGAGGAATGGAATGGAGTGGAGTAGACTGGATTGGAAAGGAATTGAATGTAATGGCATGTAATGGAGTGCAGTGGAGTGGAGTGGAATGGAGTGGAATCGACTAGAATTGAGTGGACTGGAATGAAGTGGTATGGAATGGAATTGAATGGAATGGAATGGAGTGGAATGGAGTGGAGTGGAGTGGAGTGGAGTGGAATCGAATGGAATGGAGTGGAATGGAATGGTGTGGAGTAATGTAATGCAACAGAATGGAGAGGCTTGGAAAGTAGTGCAGTGGAGTGGAATGGAGTGGTATGGAGTGGAACGGAGTGGAGTGGAGTGGAGTGGGGTGGAATCGAATGGAATGGAGTGGAATGGAATGGTGTGGATTGGAGTGGAGTGGAATACAGTGGAGTGGAGTGGAATGCAGAGGACTGGAGTGGAATGGAGCGGACTGGAGTGGAATGGAATGGAGGGGAATGGAATAGAAAGAAAAGCAGTAGAAAGGAATTTAGTGGAGTGGAATGGAGTGGAATGGAATGGAGTGGAGTGGACTCGATTCGAATGGAATGGAATGACACATAGTTTAGTGGAGTGGAGTGCAGTGTGGTGGAATAATATGGAATGGAATGGAGTGGAGTGGAATGGAATGGAATGGAATGGAGTGGAGTGGAGTGGAGTGGAATGGAGTGAAATGGAGTGAAATGGAGTGAATTAAAATGGAATGTAAGGGAATGGAATAGAGTGGAGTGGAATGGAGTGTTGTTGAATGGAGTGGAGTGGATTTTAATGGAGTGGAGTGGGGTGGAATGGAGTCGCATGGAGTGGAATGGAGTGGAATGTAATGGAGTGGAGTGCAGTGGAGTGGAGTGGGATGAAATGGAATGCAATGGAATAGGGTGGAGTGGAATGTCGTGGTTAGAGTGTAATGGAATTGAATGAAATTGAATGGAGTGTAGTGGAAAATAGTTGAGTAGATTGGAGAGGAAAGGAGTGGAATCGAATGGAATGGAGAGGGGTGGAATGGAGTGGAATGGAGTGGAATAGAGGGGACTGGAGTTGAGTGGAATGGAAGGGAGTGGAATGGATTGGGGTGCAATGTTGTGGAGTGTAGTGGAGTGGAGTGGAATAGAGAGGAAAAAATGGAGGGGCGTGGAATTGATAAGAGGGGAATGGATTGGAGTGGAGTGGAATGTAGTGAAAGAGATGGGATGGAGTGGAATGGAATGGAATTGGGTGGAATGGAATGGAATCCAACGCAGTGGAGTTTAGTGGAATGGAATGGAATGGATTGGAGTGGTGTGAACTGGGATGGAGAGGAATGGAATAGAATGGAATACAGTGGAATGAAGTGGTAAGGTATGGAACAAATGGAACGGAATTCTGTGGAATGGAGTGGAAAGGTATGGAATAAATGGAATGGAGTGGAATGTAGTGGAATGGAACGGAATGGAATGGAGTGGATTGTGATGAAATGGAGGGGAATGAAATTGAATGGAATGCAACGGAATGTTATTGAATGGAATGGAGTGGAATGGAATGGAATGGAGGTCAGCGGTCAGGAATGGAATGGAATGGAGTGGAGTGGATTAGAGTGCAATGGAAAGGAATGAAATGAAGTAGAGTGGAATGGAATGGAATGGAGTTGAGTGGAGTGAATTGGAGCAGATTGGACTGGAGTGCACCAGAGTGCAGTGGAGTGGATTGGAATGGAATGGAGTGGAGCACAATAGAATGGAATGGAATGTAAAGGAATGAAGTGGAGTGGACTGGAGTGGAGTGGAGTGGAGTGGAGTGGAACGAAACGGAGTGCATTGGATTGGAATTGAATGGAATGAAAAGGAATAGAATGGAAAGGAATGGAGTGGAACGCAATGGAGTAGAGTGGAATGCAGTAGAATGGAATGGATTGGAGTGGATAGGAGTGTAATGGAATGGGACAGATTGGAGTGGAGTGGATTCGAGTTCAGTTGAATGGAATGGAAAGGAAGGAATGGAGTGGAATTGAATGGAGTTCATTGGAATGAAATGGAATTGAATGGAATTGAGTGGAGTGGAGTGGAGTTGAGTGGAGTGGAATGGACTGCAGTGGAGTTGAATGGAGTTTAATGGAAAGGAATGTAATGGAATGAAGTGGAGTGGAGTGGAATGGATTTGAATGGAAAGGAGTGGAATGGGATGTAGTGGATTGGAGTAGAGTAGAGCGCATTGGACTGGAATATTACGGAATGGTATGGTGTGGAATGGAATGCAGGGGAGTGTAGTGGACTGGAATGTAATGCAATGAAGTGGAGTGGAGTAGAGTGCAGTGGAATGTAGTGGAATGGAAAGGAGTGGAAATGAATGAAGAGGAGTGGAGTGGAGTGGAGTTAAAGGGAACGGAATGGAGTTAAGTGGAATGGAATGGAGAGGAATGGAGTGGAATCAAATGGACTGGAGTGGAGTGTGGTGGAAGGGAGTGGAGTGCAATGGAGTGGAGTGGAGTGTAATGGAATGGAATAGAATGGATTGTAGAGAAATGGAGTGGAGGGGAATAGAGTGCAGCAGAATGGAGTGGAATGAAATGGAGGGCAGTGCGTGGATAACAGTGGAATGGAGTGGAGTGGAATGTAGCCGAATGGAGTGAAATGGAATGGAATGAATGGAATGGAATGGAGTAGAATGGAATGGAATCGAATGCAGTGGAGTGCAATGAAGTCGAATGCAATGGAATGCAGTGAAATGGAATGTAGTTTAGTGGAATGGAGTGGAATGAAATGGAGTGGAGTGGATTAGAGTGGAATGAAAAGGAGTGTAAAGAGGTGCAGTGGAGTGGAATGGAGTCAAATGGAGTGTAAAGGGGAGGACTGCAATTGAATGGAACGGAATGGAATGGAATGGAGTGGAAAGGAATGCAGTGGATTGAAGTGGAATGGATTGGAGTGGAGTGGAATGGATTTGAATTGAAAAGAATGGAGTGGAGTGGAATGGATTGGAGTGGAGTGGAATGGAGTTGAATTGAAAAGAATGGAGTGGAGTGGAATGCAGTGGAGTGGAGTGGAATGGAGTGGAATGGAGTGGAGTGGAGTGCAATGGAAAGGAGTGGAGTCGAATGAAGTGGTATTGATTTTAGTGGAATAGAATTCAATTGAGCTAGTGGAGTGGAGTGGAGTGGAGTGTACTGGAGTGGAGTGGAGTGTACTGGAGTGGAGTGGAGTGGAATGAAATGGAGTGGAGTTCAGTGGGGTGGTGTGGAATGAAATGGTATGGAATGGAAAGAGGTAGAGTGGAATGGAGTGGAGTGAAGTGGAATGGAATGGAATAGAATGGAGTGGAATGCAATGAAGTGGAGTGGAGAAGAATGAAATGGAGTAGATTGGAAGGGAGTGGAATGGAATGGAGTGGAGTAGAGTGTAATGGAATGGAACGGATTGGAGTGGACTGAAATGGAATGGAATGGAGTGGAATGGAGGGGAATGGAGTGGAATTGAGTGAAGTGGAGTAGAATAGATTTGAATGGAGAGGAATGAAGTTGATAGGAATGGAATGGAATACAAAAGAATGGAATGGAATGGAATGGGGTGGAGTGGAATGTTCTGGAATGGAGTGGAATTTAATGGAGTTTAGTGAAGAAGAGTGGAATGAAACGAAGTGGAGTGGAACGGATTTGAATGGAATGGAGTGAAGTGGAGTGCGGTGGAATTGAATGGAGTCTAATGGATTGTAATGGAGTGGAATGGTGTAGAGTGGCTGGTGGGAAATGGAATGGAATGGAATGGAGTAGAGTGGAATGGAATGGAGTGGAGTGGAGTGGAGTTAGGTGGAGCAGAGTGGAGTGGAGTGGAATTGAGTGGAGTGGGGTGGATCCAAGTGGAATAGAGTGGAGTGCTGTGGAATTGAATGGAATGAGGTGGAGTGGAGTGGACTGGACTGAAGTGAAGTGGAATGGAGTGAAGTGGAGTGGAGCAGAGTGGAGTGGAATAGAGTGGACTGGATTGGACTGGAATGGAAAGGAACGGAATAGAATGGAAGGGAAATGATTGGAGTGTAATGGAATGAAATGTAGAGGAATGCAGTGCAATGAAGTGGAATGGAATGGAATGGAATAAAATGAAATGGAATCGAATGGAAAGGAGTGTAGTGGAATGGTCTGGAATGGAGTGGAATAGAATGCAGTGGAGTGAGGTGGAGTGGAGTGGACTGGAATTTAGTGTAGTGGAACAGATTGGACTGGAAAAGAGTGGATTGCAGTGCAGTGGAATGGAGTGGAGTGGCATTCAGTGGGATGGATTGGAATGGAGTGGAGTGGCATTCAGCGGGACGGATTGGAATGGAGTGGAGTGGAATGGAATGGAATGGAGTAGAGTGCAATTGAATGGAGTTGAGTGGAATGGAATGGAGAGGCATGTGATGAGGTGGACCAGAGTGGAGTGGATTGTAGTGGAGTGGAATGGAGTGGAGTGGAGTGTATTGGAAAGAATGGAATGCAGTGGAATGGAATGGAAAGCATTGGAATGGAATGGAATGGAATGTAGTGCAATGCAGTGGAATGGAATTGATTTGTGTGGAATGGAGTGGAATGGAATGGAATGGAGTGGAGTGCAATGGAGTGGAATGGAATGGAATGGAACAGAATAGAGTGGAGTCGAGTGCAGTGGCATGGAATGGAATGGAATGGAGTGAAATGGAATGGAGTGGAGTGTATTGGAATGGAATGCAATGGAGCTGAGTGGATTGGAGTGGAGTGCAGTGGAGTGGAATGGGGATGAAAGGAAAGGAATGGAATGGAATAGAGTGGAATGGAGTGGAATGGATTTTATTGGAAAGGAATGAAATGGAATGGAGAGGAGTGGAGTGGAGTGGATTGGAGTGGAATGTTATGTATTGGAATAGAGTGGAGTGGAATGGAGTGCAGTGGAGAGGAGTGGAATGGAATGCAATGGAGTGGAGTGGAAGGGAGTGAAGTGTAGTGTAATGTAGTGGAATGAAAAGAAGTTTAATAGAGTGGAGTGCAGTTAAGTGGAGTGGAGTGGTAAGGAATGGAGTTCAGGGTAATAGAGTGGAATGGAATGGAGTGGAATGGAGTGGCAAGTAATGCAATGCAGTAGAGCGGAATGAAGTGAAATGGAATGGAGTGGAATGGAGTGGAGAGGAGTGGAGTGGTATGGAGTGGAGTGGAGTCGAATGCAGTGAAGTGGAGTGGAAAGTAATGGAATGGCGGTGAATGGAATGGAAAGGAATGCAATGGAATGTGAAGTAGTGTAAAGGAATGGGACGAAATGGAATGGAGTCGAGTGGAATGGAATGGAATGGAATGGAGTGGAGTGTAGAGGAACAGATTGGAATGAAGTGGAATGGAGTGGATTGGAATGGAATGGAATGAAACGAATCGGAATAGAGTGGAGTGGAGAGGAATGGAGTGGGGTGGAATGGAGTGGAGTGGAATGTAGTGGAAGGGAAACGAGTGTAATGAACTGTAATGGAATGGAGTGGAGTGGATTGGAATGTAGTGGAGTGGAGTGGAGAGGAATATAGTGGAATGGACTGGAATGGAGTGGACAGGAATGGAGTGGAATGGAATGGAATGGAGTGGAATGGAATGGAATGGAATGGAATGGAATGGAATGGAATGGAACGGAGTGAAGTGGAGTGTAATGCAGTGGATTTGAGTGGATTGGAATGGAATGGAGTGGAGTGGGATGGAATGAAGTGGAGTGGAGTGGAATGAAGTGGAATGGAAAGGAGTGGAATGGAAAGGAATGGAATGGAATGGAAAGGAGAGGATTGTAGTGAGGTGGAGTGGAATGGAATGGAGTGCAGTGCAGTGGAATGGAATGTAGTGGAATGGAGCATAATGGAGTGTAATGGAGTGGAGTGGCATGGAGAGGAATGGAATGTAACAGAATGGAGTAGAGTGAAATGGAATGGAGTGGAGTGGAGTGGAGTGAAGTGGAGCAGAGTGGAATGCAGTGGAGTGGAATGGATTGGAATGGAATGGATTGGAGTTCTGTGGAATGGAATGGACTGGAGTGGAGTGGAGTGGACTGGAGTGGAGTGGAATCGAGTGAAGTGGAGCGCATTGCAGTAGAGTGAAATGGAATGGAAAGGAGTGGATTGGAACGGAATGGAATAGGGTGGAATGGAAAGGGAATGATTGGAGTTCAATGGAATGGAGTGAAGTGGAATGCAGTGGAATGAAGTACAATGGAAAGGAACGTTATACAATGGAATGGAATGGAATGGAAAGGAGTGTAAAGGATTGGTCTGAAATGGATCGGAATGGAATGGAGGGGAGTGGGGTGGCGTGGAGTGGAATAGAATGTAGTGGAGGGCAATGGATTGGGATGGAATGGAGTGGAATGCAGTACAGCGGAATGGAATGGAGTGGCGTGGAGTGGAAAGGAGTGCAGTGGAATGGAGTGGAATGGAATGGAATGGAGTGGAGTGGAGTGCAGTGCAGTGGAATGGAATGGAGTGGCATGGAGTGGAATGGAGTGGAGTGGAATGGAGTGGAATGGAATGGAATGTAGTTGAGTAGAATGGAATGGAGTGAAGTGGAGTGAATTGGAGCAGAGTGGAGTGGAGTGGAATGAAGTGTAGTGGAGTGGACTGGAGTGGAATGAAGTGGAGTGGAGTGGATTGGAAAGGAATGGAATGCAGTGGAATGCAATGGAAAGGATTGGAGTGGAATGGAATGGAGTGTAGTCGAATGCAGTGGAATGGAATGGATTGGAGTGGATTGGAGTGGAATGGAATGGAATGGATTGGAGTGCAATGGAGTGTAATGGAATCGAGTGGAACAGAGTGAAGTGGAGTGGAGTCGAGTGCGGTGGAATGGAATGGAATAGAATGGAATGGAGTGGAATGGAGTGAAAAGGAAATGAGTGGATTGGAATGGAATGGAATCGAATGGAATGCAATGGAATGGAATTCAATGGAATGGAGTGGAGTGGAGTGGAGTGGAGTGGAATGGAATGTAATGGAGTTGAGTTGAGTGGAGAGGAGTGGAGTGGATAGGGTGGAGTCGAGTGGAACATAGTTGAATGGAAAGGAGTAGAATGGAGTTGAATGGAAAAGAGTGGAATGGAATAGAGTGAAGTGGAGTAAAATTGATTTTAATGGAAAGGAATGGAATGGAATGGAGTGTAAAGGAGGGGAGTGGAGTGGATTGGAGTGGAGTGTTACGGAATGGAATGGAATGGATTGGAACGTAGTGGAGTGGAGTGGAATGTAGTGGAATGGAAAGGAGTTTAAAGGAATGGAGTGGAGTGGAGTTGAGTGGAGTGGAATGGAATGGAATTAAGTGTAATGGAATTTAATGGAATTGAGCGGAATGTAGTGGAAAGTAGTGCAATGGAGTGGAGTGGAATGAAGTGAAATGGAATGGAGTGGAGTGGAGTGGATTGCAGTGGAGAGAAATGAAATGGAGCGGAATGGAATGGAATGGAGTGCAGTGGAGTGGTGTGGAGTGGAGTGGAGTGGAATGGAGTGGAGTCAAGAGGAAAGTAATAGAATGGAGGTGAATGGAGTGAAAAGGAAGGCAATGGAATGGAATATAGAGGCATGGAATGGAGTGGAATGGAATGGAGTGGTGTGGATTGGACTGGAATGGAATGGAGTGAAACGGAGTGGAGTGGAGTGGAGAGGAGTGGACTGTAGTGGAATGAAATGGAGTGCAAAGGAGTGGAGTGGAATGGAATGGAATGTATTTGAGTGGAGTGGATGGGAATGGAGTGGAATTGAGTGGAATGGAGTGGATAGGAATGGAATGGAATGGAATGGAATGGAATGGAATAGCGTGGAGTGGAGAGGAATGGAGTGGAGTGGAATGGATTGCAGTGGAATGGAATGGACTGGAATAGAGTGTAATGGAGTTTAATGGAGCGGAGTGGAGTGGAGTGGTATGTAGTGGAATGGAGTAAAATGGACTAGACTGGAAAGGAATGGAGTGGAATGGAAAGGAATGGAGTGGAGTAGAAAGGAGCGGAGTTGGTTGGATAGAAATGGAGTGTAACTCAATGGTATGGAGAGGAATGTAACAGACTGCAGTGTACTGCAATGGAGTGGTGTGGAGTGGTGTGGAGTGTTGTGCAATGGAATGGAATGGAATGGAGTGTTGTGGAAAGGAGTGGATTGGATTGGCAAGGAATGGAGAGGAATGGAATGAAATGGAGAGGAGTGGAATGAAGAGGAATGGAATGGAATGGAATGGAGGGCAGTGGAGTGTAGTGGAATGGAATACAATGGAATGGATTGAAGTGGAATCGAGTGGAGTGCAATGGAATTTAGTGGAATGAAATGGAATGGAATGAAGGGAAGTGGAGTGGATAGGAGACGAATGGATTGGAGTGGAGTGGAATGGAGTGAAATGGACTGGAATCGAGTGGAATGGAATGGAATGGAGTGGAATGGAATGGAATCGAATGCAGTGGAGTTTAGTGGAATGGAATGGAATGGATTGGAGTGGTGTGGTGCGGTATGGAGAGGAATGGAATGGAGTGGAATGGAGTGGAATGTAATGGAATGGAGGGGAAAGAAATTGAAAGGAATGAAGTGGAATGGAATTCAATGGAATGGAATGGAATGGAGCAGAGTGGATTGCAGTGGGATGGAGTGGAGTGGAGTGCAGTGGAATGGAATGGAATGGACTGGAGTGGAATGGAGTGGAATGGATTGGAATGGAATGCAATGGAATAGAATGGTGTGGAGAGGTATGGAGTGGAATAGAATTGAGTGGAATGTAGTGGAATGGGATCTAGTGGAATGGAGAGGATTGTAAAGGAATTGAGTGGAACGAAATTGAATGTAATGCAGTGGAATGGAATTGAATGGAATGGAGTGGAATGGAATGGACAGGAGTTGATTGGAGTTGAATGGATTTGAATGGAGTAGAGTGGAATGGAGTGGAATGGAATGGAATGGAATGAAGTGTGTTGGAATGGAAAGGAATGGAAAGGATGGAGTAGGGAGGAATGGAATGGAGAGGAATAGAGTGAATTGGAAAGGAAAGGATTGTAATGGAATGAAGTTTATTGGAATGTAGTGGAATGGACTGGAATGTAGTGGACCGGAATGGAGTGGAATGGAATGGAATGGAGTGGAATGGAATGGAATGGAGTGGAATGGAATGGAAAAGATTGGAATGTAGTGGAGTCGAAAAGGGTGGAGTCAATTGGGGAGAAATGGAGTGTAATGCAATGGAATGGAGAGGAGTGTAATGGAGTGCTGTGGCGTATAATGGAGTGGTGTGGAGTGGAATGGAGTGGAGTGAAGTGGAGTGGAATGGAATGGAATATAATGGAGTGCAGTGGAAAGGAGTGGAGTGGATTGGAGAGGAATGGAGAGGAATGGAATGGAATGCAGAGGAGTGGAAAGTCTTGGAATGGAGTTGAATGGAGGGGAGTGGAGTGGAGAGGACTGGCATAGAATGGAATGGATTGCAGTGCAATGGAGTGGAGTGGAATGGAGTGGAGTGGAGTAAAGTGGAAAGAAATGGAAGGGATTGGAGTGGATAGTAGTGGAATGGAGTGGAGTGGAGTGGAATGTAAAGGAATGGAATTGAATGGAATGGTATCGAATGCAGTGGAGTATACGGGAATGGAATGGAATTGATTCAAGTTGTGTGCAGTGGAATGGAGTGGAATGGGGAGAAATAGAATAGAATGGGGTGTAGTGGAGTGGAATGGCATGGAATGGAATGTAATGGAGTGGAATGCACTGAAATGGGAAGAAATGGAATGGGGTGGATTGTAACGGAATGGAATGTAATGAAACTGAATGCAATGCAGTGAAAAGGAATTGAATGGAATGGAGTGGAACTGAATCTAATGGAGTGTAGTGGAAAGGAATGGAACGGAGTGGAGTGTAAAGGAGTAGAATGGAATGGAATGTAGTGGAGTGGAATGGAGTGTAATGGAATGGAGTGGAATGGAATGGAGTAGAATAGAATGAAAAGGAGTGGAAAGGAATGGAGTGGAATGGAGTGGAATCTAGTGGAGTGGAGTGGAATGTAGTGGAATGGACTGGAATGGAGTGGAATGGAATGCAATGGAATCGAATTGAATGGAATGGAATCGAATGGATGGAGTTGAGTGGAATGGAATGGAGTGGAGTAGAGTGGATTGGAAAGGAATAGAATGGAATGGAGTGGAGTGGAGAGAAATGGAGTAGAATAGAGTGGAATGGAAAGGAATGGATAGGAATGGAGTGGAGTGGAGGGGAATGGAATGCAATGGAATGGAATGGAGTGGATTGCAACTGAGTGGAGTGTAAAGGATTGGAATAGAATT
Source organism: Pongo pygmaeus (assembly GCF_028885625.2). NCBI lineage: Eukaryota > Metazoa > Chordata > Mammalia > Primates > Hominidae > Pongo > Pongo pygmaeus. The sequence continues at coordinate 4,492,972 of NC_085931.1, forward strand.
GAGTGGAGTGCAAAGGAATGGATAGGAGTGGAATGGAATGGAATGGAAAGGAACGGAGTAGAATGGAATGGAGTGGATTGGAGTGGAGTGGAGTGGAGTGGAAGGGAATGGAATTAAATTGAACGGAGTGGAATGGAATGTAGTGGATTGGAGTGGAGTGGAGTAGAGTGGAAGGGAATGGAGTTAAGTGGAATGGAATGGAATGGAATGGTGTGGAATGGAGTGGAATGGAATGGACTGGAGTGGAGTGGAATAGAATGGACTGGAGTGGAGTGGAATAGAATGGAGTGGAATGGAATGGAAAGGAGTGGAGTGGAATGGAGTGGAGCGGAATGGATTGCAATGTAGTGGAGTGGATTGGAATGGAGTGTAATGGAGTGGAGTAGAGTGTAGTGGAATGGAATGGAACAGAGTAGGATGGAATGGAGATTTCTGGAATGGCGTGAAATACAGTGGAATGGAGTGAAATGCAGTGGGGTGGAATGGAGTGAAATGGAATGGAGTGGAGTGGAATGGAGTGGAGTGGAATGGAGTGGAATGGACTGGAGTGGAGTGGAACGGAATGGAATGAAATACAATGTAAAGGAATGGAATGGAATGGAGAGTAGTGGAATGGTCTGGAATGGAGTGGAATGGAATGTAGTGGAGTGGAGTGGAGTGGAACTGAAATGAGTGGAGTGGAGTACAGTGGACTGGAATAGAGTGCAATGGAGAGGAATGGAGTGGAGTGGAATTGAGTGGAATGGAATGGAATGAAATGAAATGACGTAGAGTGGAATCGAAAACAGTGGAATAGAGTGGAGTGAACTGGAGCAGAGTGGAGTGGATTGGAATGGAGTGCAGGGGAGTGGATTCGCATGGAATGGAGTGGAATGCACTGGAATGGAATGGAATGGAGTGGAGTGGAGTAGACCGGAGTGGAATGGAGTGAATTGGGGCAGAGTGGAATGGAGTGGAATTGAGTGTACTGGAGTGGATTGAAATGGAATGGAATGGAGTGGAATGGAATGGAAAGGCATGCAGTGGAATGCAATGGACTGTATCGGAATGCAGAGGAACGGAATGAATTGGAGTGGATTGCAGTGGAATTGAATGAATTGGAGAGGAGTGGAATGGAGTGGAAAGGAATGGAGTGGTATCAAATGGATTGGACTGGAGTCGAGTGCAGTGAAAAGGAATGGAATGTAATATAATGGAGGAAAATGGAATGGAGTGGAGTGGAATGGAGTTGAATGGAGTGTAGTGAAGTGGAGTGCAGTGGAAAGGAATGCAATTTAATGGAGTGGAGTGGAATGCAAAGGAATGTAATGGAATGGACTGGAGTGGAGTGGAATGGAGTTGAATGGAGTGGAATGGAATGCAGAGGAATGGAGTGTAATGGAGTGTAGTGGAATGTAATGTCGTGGAGAAAACTGGATGGAGGGGAATGTAATTGAAAGGAAAGGAATGGATTGGAGTGGAATTTAATGGAATGGAATGGATTGGAGTGGAGTGGAAGGGAGATCAGTGAAGTGGAATGGAGTTCTTTGAAGTGAAATGAAGTTGAGTGGAAAGGAATGGATTGAAAATGAGTGGATTGGCAAGGAATGGAGTAGAGTGGAGTGGAATGAAAGGAATGGAATGGAATGGAGTGGAATGGAATGGAATGGAATGGAATGAAATAATGGAATGGAATGGAATGGAATGGAATGGAATGGAATGGAGTGGAATGGAGTGGAGTGGAGTGGAGTAGAATGAAATGGAATGGAATGGAGTGGAATGGATTGGAGTGGAGTGGAGTAGAGTGGAATCGGATGGAATGCAATACAGTGTAATGGAAAGTAGCGGAATGCAATGGAGTGGATAGCACTGGAGGGGAGTGGAGTGGAATGGAATCGAGTTAAGTGGAAAGGAGTGGAGTGGAATGGACTGAAATGGATTGGAATGGAATAGAATGGAATGAAGTGGAGTGGAATGGAATGGAGTGGAATGAAATGGAATGCAGTGGAGTGGAGTGGAATGGATTGGAATGGAATGGATTGGAGTGGAATGGAAAGGAATGGAATGGTGTGGAGTTGAATGGAGTTTTGTGGAATGGAGTGGAATGCACTAGAATGGAATGAAACGGAGTGAAGTGGAATGGAGAAGAAAGGAATGGAATGGAATGGAGTATAGTGGAATGGAATGGAATGGAGTGGAGTGGAATGGAGTGGAATGGAGTGGAGTGGAGTGGATTGGAAGGGATTGGAATGGAGTGGAGTGGAATGGAGTGGAATGGAATGGAATGGAGTGGATGGGAAAGGAATGGAGTGGACTGGGGTGAAATGGAGTGGTGTATAGTGGAATGGAGGGGAATGCAGTGGAAAGGAAAAGAATAGAATGGAATGGAATGGGGTGAGGTGGAAGTGAGTGGAGTGGAATGAAGTGGAGAGTAATAGTGTTGAAAGGAATAGAACGGAATGGAATGGAATGGAATGGAGTGGCGTGGAATGGAGTAGAGTGGAACGGAATCGAATGGAATGGAATGGATTGGAATGGAAAGGTGTGGATTAGAGTGGAATGGAGAGGAGTGGAGTGGAATGGAGTTCAGAGGAGTGGAATGGAACTTAATGCAAAGCAATGGAATGGAGTGGAGTGGAATGGAGAGCATTGCAACGAAGTGGAGTGGAGTGCGGTGGAGTGGAATGGAATGAAACGGAGTAGAGTGGAATGGGGTGGAGTGGAATGAAATGGAATGGAGTGGAGTCGAGGGGAGTGGAGAGGATGGAGAGGAATAGAATGGAGTGGAATGGAATGCAGTGGAATGCAGAGGAGTGCAAAGGCCTGGAATGCAGTAGAGTGAAATGGAGTGGACTGGAAAGGAGTTGAGTGCAGTGGAGTGTAATGGAATGGAATGGATTAGAGTGGAATGGCATGGAATGGAATGCAGTGTATTGGAGGGGAATGGAGTGGAGTGGAGTGGAGGGAGTGGAAAGGACCGGAATGGAAGGGAAAGGAATGGAATGGAATGAAATGGTATGGAATGGAATGGAACAGAGTGGAGTGTAGTGAAATGGACTGGAATGGAGTGGAATGGAATGCAATGGAGTTGAATGTAATGGAATGGCATGTAATGGAGTGGAATTGAGTGTAATGGAGTGGAGTGGAGCAGAAAGGAATGGAATGGAATGGAATGAAATGGAATGAAATGTAGTGGAGTAGAGTGGAATGGAGTGGAGTAGAATAGAATGGAGTGGAATTAAATGGAATGGAGTGCAGTGGAGTGGAGTGGACAGTAATGGAATGGAAAGAAGTGGAGACGAAAGGAGTGGAAAAAAACGGATTTGAAAGAAGTGGAATGGAATGGAATGGAATACAATGGAAAGGAATGGAATGGAATGGAATTGAATGGAGTGAAATAGAGGGGATTGGAGTGGAGAGGAATGGAAAGTAATGGAGTGGAGTGGAAAGGAGTGGAATGGAATTGAATGAAATGACGTAGAGTGGTACGGAATTGAGTGGAGTGGAATGGAGTGAAGTGGAGCACAGTGAAGTGGAGAAGAGTGGAGTGGAGTGGAGTGGATTTGAATGCAATGCAGTGCAGAGCAGTAGAATGGAATGCAACGGAGTAGAGTGGAGTGGAGTGGAGTGTAGTGGAGAGGAGTGGAGTGGAGTGGACTGCAGTGGAGAGGAGTGGAATGGAATAGAGTGGATTTGATAGGAATGAAATAGAAGGAAGAGGAATAGAATGGAAAGGAATGGGGGGGAATGGAATGGATTAGAGTGGAAAGCAGTGGAATGGAATGGATTGGAGTGGATTCGAGTGTAATGGAATGGGGCTGGGTGGAGTGGAGTGGAGTCGAGTTCAGTGGAATGGAATGGAATGGAAAGAAATGGAGTGGAATGGAATGGAGTGCAGTGCAATGGAATGGAATGGAATGGAATGGTGTGGAATGGAATGGAGTGGAATGGATTGGAATAGAATGGAATGGTGTGGAGTCGAAAGGAATAGTGTCAATTGGAGAGAAATGCAGTATAATGCACGGAATGGAGAGCAGTGGAATGGAGAGGAGCAGAGTGTAATTGAGTGGTGTGGAGTGGAACGGAGTGGAGTGGAGTGGAATGGAGTGGAATGGAATGGAAAGGTATGGAGTGGAATGGAAAGGAGTGCAGTGGATTGGAGGGGAATGGAGTGGAATGGAGAGGGGTGGAATGGAGTGGAATGGAGTGGAATGGAGGGGAGTGGAGTGGAGTGAAATGGAATGCAATGCAATGGCATGGGTTGGAGTGCGATTTAGTGGAGTGGAATGGAGTGGAGTGGAATGGAGTGGAATGAAATGGAGGGGAGTGGAATGGATAGGAGTGGAATGGAGTGGCATGGAGAGGAATTGAGCGAAATGGACTACAATGGAGTGGAATGGAATCGAATGGAGTGGAATGGAATGGAATCGAATGAAGTGGAGTGCAATGAAGTCTAATGTAATGGAATGGAGTGGAAGGGAAGGTAGTTTAGTGGAATGAAGTGGAATGGAATGGAGTGCAGTGGATTGGAATGGAAAGGAATGAAATGGAGTGGAATGAAGTGCAGTGGAGTGGAATGGAGTGGAATGGAGTAGATTGGTATGGAATGGAATGGAGTGGAATGGAATGGAATGGAGTGGAGTGGAGTGGAATGAAGTAGAATGGAATGGAGTTGAAGGAGTGGAGTGGAATGGAGTAGAGAGAAATGGAATGGAATGGAGTGGAATGGAATGGGATGGAGTGCATTGGAGTGAAATGGAGTAGAGCGGAGAGGAATGGAATGGAGTGGAGTAGAGTGGATTGGAAAGGAATGGAATGGAATGGAGTGTAATGGAGTGGAGTGGAGTGGAGTGGAATGTAGTGGAATCGACAAGAATGGAGTGGACTGGAATGAAGTGGTATGGAATGGAATTGAATGGAATGGAGTGGAATGGAATGGGATGGAATGGAGTGGAGTTGAAAGTAGTGGACACAGTTGGAGAGAAATGGAGTGTAATGCAATAGAAATTAGAGGAGTGGAAGGGAGCGCAGTGGAGTGGAATGGAGTGGTATGGAGAGGAACGGAGTGGAGTGGAGTGGAGTGGAATTGAATGGAATGGAGTGGAGTGGAATGGTGTGAAGTGGAGTGGAATGAAGCGGATTGGAGTGGAATGCAGCGGACTGGAGTGGAATGTAATGGAAAGGAGGGGAATGGAATGGAGAGAAATGCAGTGGAAAGGAATTTAGTAGAGTGGAATGGAGTGGAATGGAAGGGAGTGCAGTGGATTGGAGTGGAATGAAATGGAATGACACGGAGTGTAGTGGAATGGAGTGCAGTGCAGTGGAATGATGTGGAATGGAATGGAGTGGAGTGGAATAGAATGAAATGGAATGGAATGAAGTGGAGTGGAGTGGAATGGATTAGAATGGAATGGAGTGGAGTGGGGTGGAGTGTTGTGGAATGGAGTGGAGTAGAATGGAGTGGAGTGGGATGGAATGGAGTGGAGTGGAATGGAATCGAATGGAATGGAATGGAGTGGAGTGGAATGGAGTGTAGTGGAGTGGAGTGGAATGGAATGGAATGGAATGGAATGGAGTGGAGTGTAATGAAGTGGAATGGAATGTAGTGGAACGTAATGGGATAGAATGGAATGGAGTGGAGTTGAAAGGAGTGGAGTCGATTGCAGAAGAATGGAGTGTAATGCAATGGAATAGAGAGGAGGGGAACGGACAACAGTGGAGTGGAATGGAGAGGTGTGGAGTGGAATAGAGTGGTGTGGAGTGGAGTTTAATGGAATTGAGTGGAATGGAGTGGAGTGGAAATAAGTGGAGTGGATTGGAGGGGAATGGATTGGAATGTAATGGAATGGAGAGGAGTGGAATGGATTGGAATGGAGGAAACTGGAGTGGAATGGAATGGAACGGAGTGGAATGAAATGGAGGGGAGTGGAGTTAATAGGAGTGGAATGGAATTGAGTGGAGTGCAGTGGAGTGAAATAGTCTGGAATGGAGTGGAATGGAATGGATTGGAATTGAAAGGAATGGAATTGAATGCAGGGGAGTTTAGTGGAATGGAATGGAATAGATACGAGAGGTTTGGAGTGGTAAGGAGAGGAATTCAATGGAATCGCATGGAAAGGAGTGGAATGGAGTGGTATGGTCTGGAATGGAATGTAAAGGAGTGGAATGTAGTGGAATGGATTGGAATGGAAAGGAGTGAATTGTAATGGAATGGAGTGGAATGAAATTGAATGGAATGCAGTGGAATGGAATTGAAGGGCTTGGAGTGGAATTGAATGGAATGGAGTGGACTCGAATGGAATGGAACGGAGTGGAGTGGAATTGAGTGCAATGCAACTGAGTGGAAAGGAATACAACGGAGTGGAGTGAAATGGAGCAGAATGGAATGGAGTGGAATTTAGTGGAGTGCAATGGAATGAAGAGGAAGGGAATGGAATGGAATGGAATAGAATGGAATGGAGTGGATTGAAATAGAATGGAGTAAAATGGAATGGAGTGTAGTGGAATGGAATGGAAAGGAATGGAGTGGAGTGGAATGGAATGGAAAGGAATGGAGTTGAGTGGAGTGGAAAGAAATGGAATGGAGTAGAGTGGAATGGAGATTTCTGGAATGGAGTGGAATGCAGTGGAATAGAGTGTAAAGAGGTGGAGTGTAATAGAATGGAATGGAATGGAGTTCAGAGGAATGGAGTGGAATTGAATGGAGTGTCATTGTGTGGAATCCAAGGAATGGAGTGGAGTGGAATGGAGTGGAGTGGAAAAGAGTGGAATGTAATGGAGTGAAGTTTAGTGGAGTGTAACTGAAAGGAATTAAGTGGAATGGAGTGGAATTGAATGGAGTGGAATGGACTGGAATGGAATGTACTGGAGTGGAGTGGAGTGGAATGGAATGGAGTGGAATGGAATGGAATGAAGCGGAGTGGAGTGGAAAGGAGTGGAGTAGAGTGGAATGGAATGGAATGGATGGGAATGGAAGATAAAGGAGAGCAGTGGAATGGATTGTAGTGGAGTGGAATGGAGTAGAATGGAATGGAGTGGAGTGGATTGGACTGGAATGGAATGAAGTGGAATGGAGTGTAGTAGAGTGGAGTGCAGTGGAGTGTAGTCGAATGAAATGGAACGGAATGGAGTGTAGTGAAATGGAATAGAATGCAATGGAGTGGAGTGGAGTGGAATGGAGTGGAGTGGAAGGTAGTGGAATGGAATGGAGTTTATTGCAGTGTAATGGATTGGAGTGAAGTGGAGTGGAATGTACTGGAAAGAACAGGAATGGAGTGGACTGGAATGGAATCTAATGGAATGGACTGGAATGGAATGGAATGGATTGGAGTGGAGTGGAGGGGAATGGAGCGGAGTGGCGTGTAATGGCAATAAATGGAAAGGAATGGATTGGAATGGAGTTGAGTGGAGTGGAGTAGAGTGTAGTGGAATGAAAAGGAATGGATTGGAGTGGAGTGGAGTGGAATAGAAAGGAATGTAATGGAGTGGAATAGAGTGGAGAGAAGTGGAATGAAGTGGAATGGAAAGGAGTGGAATGAAATGTAGTGGATTGCAGTGGATTGGAATGGAGTGGAATATAAGTGAGTTAAGTGGAAGGGAGTTGAATGGAATGGAGTGGAATGAAGTTGAATGGAGTGCAATGGAATGGAATGGAATGGAGTGGAGTGGAATACAATGGACTGTAATGGAATGGAATGGAGGGGAGTGGAATGGAATGGAGTAGAATGGACTGGAATAGGTTGCAGTGGTGTGGAATGGACTGCAATGGAATGGAGAGGAGTGGAGTGGAATGGAATGGAATGAAATGGAGTGGAATGGAATTAGTTTTCTGAAATGGAGTGGAATGGAATGAAGTGGAGTGGAATGGAGTTTTCTGGAATGGAGTGGAATGCAGTGGAATGGAGTGAAATGAATTGTAGTGGAATGGAATTGAATGGAATGGAGTAGAGTGGAATGGAATGGAAAGAAGTGGAAAGGAATAGAGTGTAATGGAGTGGATTGGAATGGAGTAGAGTGGAATGGAGTGGATGGGGTGGAAAGGAATGGAATGGAGTGGACTGGAGTGAAATGGAGTGATGTGGAGTGGAATTGAGTGGAGAGGAGTGGAAAGGAATGAAACGGAATGGAATGCAATGGGGTGGAGTGGAGTGGAATAGAGTGTCATAAAGTGGAGGGGAATGGTGTTGAATGGAATGGAAGGGAATGGAGTGGAATGCAATGGAGTGGAGAGGAATGGAGTAGAGTGGAATGGAATGGAATGCAGTGGAATGGAAGGGAATGGAGTGGAATGGAATAGAGTGGAGAGGAATGGAGTGCAATGGAATGGATTGGATTGTACTGAAGTGGAAAGGAATGGAATGGAGGAGAGGGGAATGGAGTGGAGAGGAATGGAGAGGAATGGAGGGGTGTGGAGTACAGTGGAGTGGAATGCAGTGAAACGGAATGGAATGGAGTGGAGTGTAATGGAATGGAGAGGAGTGGAATGGAATGCAATGTAGTGGATTGGAATGGAGAGGAGTGGAATGGAATGGAATGGAGTGGATTGGAATATAATGGAATGGAGTGAAGTGGGATGGAATGGAATGGAGTGGAGTGGAATGAAATGGAATGGAGTGCAGTTGAAAGAATTGGAATGGAAACGAGTGGCATGCAGTGAAATGGAATGGAATGGAGTGGAGTGGAGTGGAGTGGACTGCAATGGTGTGGAAAGGAGTGGAATGGAGTGGAATGGAATGGATGGAATTAAATGGAATGGAGTGGCTTGGAGGGGAATGAAATGGAAAGGAAAGCAATGGAAAGGATTGGAGTGGAGTGGAATGGAGTGGCGTGGAATGGAGTGGAGTGGACTGGAATGGAAAGTAAAGGAATGGATTGGAATGGAGTAGAGTGGAGTGCAATGGAAGGGAGTGGAATGGAATGGAATGGAATAGAGTGGAGTGGAATGGAGGGGAATGGAATGGAATGGAGTGGATTACAGTGGAATGGATTGGAGTGGAATGGAATGGATTGTAGTGGATTGGACTGAAGTGGATTGAAATGGAGTCGAGTGGAGTGGATTGGAATCGAATGTTATGGAATGGAATGGAGTGGAGTGGAATAGAGTGGAGTGGAGAAGAGTGGAGTGGAGTGAAGTGGAATGGAATGCAATGGAGTGGAGTGGAATTTAGCGGAGTGGAGTGGAATGTAGTGGAACGGAAAGGAGTGGAATGGGATGGAGTGTAGTGGAGTGCAATGGAATGGAGGTAAGTGTAAAGGAGTGTAATGGAATGGAGTTAAGTGTAAAGGAGTGGAATGGAATGGAGTGGAATGGAGTGGAAAGCAACGGAATGGAGTGGAGTGGAATGGAGTGGAATGGAACGGAGTGCAGTGGAATGGATTGCAGTGGAATGTAGTGGAACAGAAAGGAGTGGAAAGGAATGGAGTGGAGTGGAGGGGAGTGCAATGGAATGGAGTTAAGTGTAACGGAGTGGAATGGAATGGAGTGGAATGGAGTGGAAAGTAATGGAATGGAGTGGAGTTGAATGACGTGGAATGGAATGCAGTGAAATGGAGTGGAGTGGAGTGGAGTGGAACGGAATGGGGTGGAATGGATGGAATGGAATGGATTGGAGTGTTATGGAGTGGAGTGGAGTGGAATGAAGAAGAGTGGAGTAGAATGTAATGCAATGGAGGGAAATGTAATGGAAAGGAATACAGTAGAATGGAATGTAGTGGAGTGGTGTGGAGTGGAATGGAATGGAGTAGTGTCGATTGAACTGGAATGGAATGGAGTGAAATGGAGTTTAGTGGATTGGAGTGGAGTGGAGTGCACTGGAATGGAATGGAATGGAATGGAATGGAGTGTAGTGGAAAGGAATGAAACGGAATGGATTGGTGTGAAGAGGAATGGAGGGGAATGGAGAGGAATGGACTGGATTGGAATGGAATGGAATGAAACGGAATGGAGTGGAGTGGAGTGGAATGCAGAAGAGTGGAATGGAGTGGTGTGGTATGGAGTGGAATGGAATTGAGAGTAATGGAGTGTAATGAAGTGTAATGGAGTGGAGTGGAATGTAGTGGAATGCACTGGAATGTACTGGACTGGAATGGAGTGGAATGGAACGGAACGGAGTGGAGTAGAAAAGAGTGGAGTCGATTGGATACAAATGGAGTGTAATGCAATGGAATGGATAGGAATGGAATGTACTGCAGTGGAGTGGAATGGAGTTATTTGGACTGGAGTGGAATTGAGTGGAATGGAAAGGAATGTAGTGAAAAGGAGTGGAGTGGTTTGGAGAGGAATGGATTGGATTGGAATGGAATGGAATGGAAAGGAATGTAGTGAAAAGGAGTGGAGTGGTTTGGAGAGGAATGGATTGGATTGGAATGGAATGGAATGGAAAGGAATGTAGTGAAAAGGAGTGGAGTGGTTTGGAGAAGAATGGATTGGAATGGAATGGAAAGGAGAGGAGTGAAATGGAATGGAATGGAGTTGAATGGAAGGTAGTTGAGTGGAGTGGAATGGAAAGGAATGGAATGGATTGGAGTGGAATGGAATGCAGTGGAATAGAGTGGAATGGAATGGAGTGGAATAAAGTGGAGTGGAAAGGAGTGGAATGAAATGGAGGGGAGTGGAGTGGATACGAGAGAAATGGATGGGGTGGAGTGTAATGTTGTGAAATGGACTGGAAAGGTGTGGAATGTAGGGAAAAGAGTGGAATGGAGTGGAATAGAATTCATTGGAGTTTAGTGGAATGGAATGGAATGTATTGGAGTGGTGTGGAGTGGAATGCAGAGGAATGGAATGGAATGGAATGGAATGGAATGAAATGGAATGGAGTGGAACGATATGGAATGGAATGCAATGGAGTGGAATGTAGTGGAATGGGATGGAATAGAATGAAGTGGAATGAAATTTAATGGAATGCAGTGGAATGAATTGCATGGAATGGAGTGGAATGTCATGGAGTGGAGTGTAGTGGAATGGAAAGGAATGGAATTGAGTGGAGTGTTATGGAGTGGAATGGAATGGAGTGGAATGTAACGGAATAGAATGGAATGGAGTGGAGTCGAAAGGAGTGGAGTCGATTGTAAAGAAATGCAGTGTAATTCAATGGAATGGAGAGGAGTGGAATGGAGAGCAGTGGAGTGAAATGGAGAGGTGCAGAGTGGAAAGGAGTGATGTGTAGTGGAGTAGAATGGAATTGAGTGGAATGGAGTGCAGTGGAAAGAAGTGGAATGGATTGGAGAAGAATGGATTGGAATGGAATGGAATGGAGAGGAGTGGAATGGAGGGAAGTGGAGTGGAGTGGAATCGAATGGAGTGGAATGAAATGGAGGGGAGTGGAGTGGATAGGAGTGGAACGGAGTTGAGTGGAGCGGAATGGAGTGAAATAGACTGGAATGGAGTGGAATGGAATGGATTGGAGTTGAAAGGAATGGAATTGGATGCAGGGGAGTTTAGTGGAATGGAATGGAATGGATTAGAGAGGTTTGGCGTGTTAAGGAGGGGAACTGAATGGAATCGCATGGGAGGGAGTGGAATGGAGTGGTATGGTATGGAATGGAATGTAATGGAGTGCAATGTAGTGGAATGGAAGGGAATGGAAAAGAGTGAATTGTAATGGAATGGAGTGGAATGAAATTGAATGGAATACAGTGGAATCCAATTGAATGGAATGGAGTGGAATGAAATTGAATGGAATGCAGTGGAATATAATTGAATGGCATGGAGTGGAATGGAATGGAATGGAGTGGAGTGCAATGGAATGGAATGGAGCGGAGTGGAATTCAGTGGAATGCAATTGAGTGGAAAGGAATACAACGGAGTGGAATAGAATGGAGCGGAATGGAATGGAGTGGAATGGAGTGGAGTGGAAGGTAGTGGAGTGCAATGGAATGAAGAGGAATGAAACGAATGGAATGGAACGGAGTGGAATGAAATAGAATGGAGTGTAATGGAATGGAATGGAGTGGAGTGGAATGGAGTGAAATGGAGTGGAGTGGAATGGATTGCAATGGAAAGGAGTAGAGTGGAGTGGAAAGGAATGGAATGGAGTAGAGTGGAATGGAGACTTCTGCAATGGTGTGGAATGCAGTGGAATGGTGGGGAAAGGAGTGGAGTGTAATGGAGTGGAACTGAATGGAGTTAAGAGGAATGGAGTGGAATTGAATGGAGTGTAATGGTGTGGAATCCAAGGACCAGAGTGGAGAGGAATGGAGTGGAGCAGAAAGGAGTGGAATGGAATGGAGTGAAGAGGAGTGGAGTGTAACGGAATGGGGTTAAGTGGAATGTAGTGGAATTGCATGGAGTGGAATGGAGTGGAAAATAATGGAATGGAGTGGAGTGGAATGGAGTGGAATGGAATGTTCTGGAGTGGAGTGGAGTGGAATGGAATGGAGTGGAATGGAATGGAATGAAGTGGAGTGGGGTGGAATGGAGTGGAGTGCAGTGGAGTGGAATGGAATGGAATGGAGGGCGATGGAATGGAAAGGAAAGCAGTGGAATGGATTGTAGTGGAGTGGAATAGAGTGGAATGGAATGGAGTGGAGTGGATTGGACTGGAATGGAATGGAGTGGAATGGAGTGTAGTAGATTGGAGTGCAGTGGAGTGTAGTGGAAAGAAATGGAACGGAATGGAGTGTAGTGAAATGGAACGGAATGGAATGGAGTGAAGTGGAGTGGAATAGAGTGGAGTGGAATGGAGTGGAGTGGAATGTAGTGGAATAGAATGGAGTTTATTGGAGTGTAATGGATTTGAGTGGAGTGGAGTGGAATGTACAGGAAAGAACAATATTGGAGTGGACTGGAATGGATTGGAATGGAATGGAATTGAGTAGAATGTAATGGAAGGGATTGGAGTGGTGTGGAGGGGAATGGAGTGGAGTGGAGTGAAATGGCAATAAATGGAAAGGAATAGAATGAAATGGAGTGGAGTGGAATGGAAAGGAATGTAAGGGATTGGAATGGAGTGGGGAGTAGTGGAATGCAGTGGTATGGAAAGGAATGGAATGGAATGGAGTGGATTGCAGTGGATTGGAATGGAGTGTAATGTAAGGGAGTTAAGTGAAAACGTGTGGAATGGAACGGAGTGTAATGGAGTGGAATGGAATGGAATGGAGTGGAGTGGAGTAGAATGGAGTGGAATGGAATGGAATGGAGGGTAGTTGAATGGAATGGAGTGGAATGGATTGGAATGGGTTGGAGTGGGGAGGAATGGAATGGAATGGAATGAAGGGGAGTGGAATGGAATAGAGTGGAATGAAGGGGAGTGGAATGGAGTTAGTTTTTTGAAATGGAGTGGAATGGAATGGAGTGGAGTGGAATGGAGTTTTCTGGAATGGAGTGGAATGCAGTGGAATTGAGTGAAATGAATTGTAGTGGAATGGAGAGGAATGGAATGGAATGGAATGGAGTAGAATGGAATGGAATGGAATGAAGTGGAAAGGAATAGAATGAAATGGAGTGGATTGGAATGGAGTAGAGTGGAATGGAGTGGATGTGGTGGAATGGGATGGAATGGAGTGGACTGGAGTGAAATGAAGTGAAGTGGAGTGGAATGGAGTGGAGAGCAGTGGAAAGGAATGAAATGGAAAGGAATGCAATGGGGTGGAGTGGAATGCAAAGAGTGGAATAAAGTGGAGGGGAATGGTGTTGAATGGAATGGAAGAGAATGGAGTGTAATGGAATGGAGTGGAGAGGAATGGAGTAGAGTGGAAAGGAATGGAATGCAGTGGAATGGAATGAAATGGAATGGAGTGTAATGGAATAGAGTAGAGTGGAATGGAAGGCAATGGAATGGATTGGAGTGGAGTTTAGTGGAAAGGAATGGAAGTGCGGAGGGTGGAATGGAGGGGAGAGGAATGGAGAGGAATGGAGGGTTGTGTAGTGCAGTGGAGTGGAGTGCAGTGGAATGGAATGGAGTGGAGTGCAATGGAATTGAGAGGAGTGGAATATAATGGAATGGAGTGGATTGGAATGGAGAGGAATGTAATGGAATGGAATGGAATGGAGTGGATTGGAGTGGAATGGAATGGAATGGAGTGCAGTTGAATGAATTGGAATGGAAAGGAGTGGCATGCAGTGGAATGGAATGGAATGGAGTGGAGTGGAGTGGAATGAACTGGAATGGTGTGGAATGGAGTGGAATGGAGTTTAATGGAGTGGATGGAATGAAGTGGAATGGAGTGAATGGAATGAAATGGAATGGAGAGTGTTGGAGTGGAATGGAATGGAAAGGAATGGAATGGAAAGGATTGGAGTGGAGTGGAATGGAGTGGAATGGAATAGAATGGAGTGGAATGGAGTGAAACGTAATGGAATGGAATGGGGAGGATTAGAGTGGAATGGAATGGAGTGTATTGAAATGGAGTGGAGTGGAGTGGAATGGAATGGAATGGAGTGGATTGTACTTGAGTTGATTGGAGTGGAATGGAGAGGAATGGAATGGAATGGAGTGGATTGTACTTGAGTTGATTGAAGTGGAATGGAGAGGAATGGAATGGAGCGGAATTTAATGGAGTGGAATGGAGTGGATATGAGTAGAGTGGAGATGAATGCAATGGAGAAGAGTGGAATGGATAGTAGTGAAATGGAGTGCAGTGGAGTGCAGTGGAATGGAATGGAATTGAGTGCAGTTGAGTGGAGTGGCCTGGCATGGATTGGAAAGGAATGGAATGGAGGAGAGGGGACTGGAATGGATTGGAGTGTAATGGAATGGAATGGAATGGAATGGAGTCGTGTGGACTGAAGTGGATTGGAGTGGAATGGAGTGGAGTGGAGTGGAAAGAAAAAGAGTGGAGTGGTGTGGAACGGAATTCAGTGGAATGGAATGGAATGGAATGGAGTGGAATGGAAAGGGGTGGAGAGAAATGGAGTGCAATGGAATGGAGGCGAGTGGAGTGCAGTGGAATGGAGTGGAAATAAGTGAAATTGATTAGTGTGGAGTGGAGTGGAGTGGAAAGGAATAGAGTGGAGTGGAATGGTTTGGAATGGAATACATTGGTGTGCTGTGGAATGGAACGGAACAGAGTGGAGTGGCATGGAATGGAATGCAGTGGAATACAGTCGAATAGGTTGGAATGGATTGGAATGGAATGGAGTGCAATGGAAGGGAACGGAATCGTGTGGAATGGATTGGAGTGTTGTGGAATGCAGAAGAATGTACTGGAATGAAATTGAGTGTAGTGAAGTGGAATGGAATGGAGTGGAGTGGAGTGGAATGGAAAGAAGTAAAGTGGAATGGGTTGGGTGGACAAGAGTGGAATGGAGTTTAATGGAATGCAGTGGAATGGAGTGAAGTGGAATGTATTGGAATGCAGTGGAATGGAATGGAATGGAATGGAAAGGAATGGAACAGAATGGAGTGGATTGGAATGGAGTGGAGTGGAGTCTATTGGAGTGGAATGGAGTTGAGTGGAGTCGAAAGGAAGGAAATGGAATGTAATAGAGTGAAATGGAATGGATTGGAGTGTAATGGAGTGGATTCGAGTGCAATGGAGTCGAATGTAATGGAGTGGAGAGGAGTGGAGAGGAGTGGAGGGTAGTGGAATGAAATGGAATGGAATGGAATGGAGTGGACTGCAGTGGAGTGGAGTGGAATGGAATGGAGTTGAATGGAATAGAGAGGAGTGGAATGGAGTGAAATGGAACGAAATAGAGTGGAATGGAGTGGAATGGAATGAAATGGTGTGGAATGAAATGGAATACACTGGAATGGAATGGAATGCCATGCAATGAAGTAGAGTTAAATGCAATGTAGATCAGTGGAGTGCAAAGGAGTGGAATGGAATGGAATGGAATGCAGTGGAGTGGAGTGGAATGGAGTAGAATGGATTAGAATGCAGTGGAGTGGAGTGGAATGGAATGGAATGGAGCGGATTGGAGTGGAATGAAGTGGAGTGGTGTGGACTGGAATGGAATGCAATGGAGCGGATTGGAGTGGAATGAAGTGGAGTGGTGTGGACTGGAATAGAATGGAATGCAATGGAGAGGAGTGGAGTGGAATGGAATGGAGTTGAATTATGTGGAGAGGAGTGTAGTGGAATGGAATGGAGTTGAATTATGTGGAGTGGAGTGGAATGGAATGGAATGGAGTCGAGTAGAATGGAATGGAGTGGAATGGAATGGAGTAAAATGGAATGGAATGGAGTGGAGTGGAGTTGGGTAGAGTGCAGTGGAATGGAACCGAGTGGAGTGGAATGGAATGGAAAGAAATGGAGGGGAGGGGGTGGAGCGCTGTGGAATGGAGTGGAAATGAGAGGAAGGTAGTGGAATGGACTGAAATGTAGTGGAAAGCAGTGGAATGGAGTGGAGTGGAATAGAGTGGAATGGAATGGGTCGAATGGAATGAATTAAATTGGAAGGCAATGGAGTGCAGTGCATTAGAATGGAGTGGAGTAGAATGGAATGGAATGGATTGGAGTGGATTGGAGTGGAGAGGACTGGAAATGAGTGGAATGTAGTGGATTGGAATGGAGAGGATTGGAGTATAATGGAATGACATGGAGTGGAGTGGAATTCAGTGGAATGCAATGTAGTGGATTGGAGGAGAAAGGAGAGGAATGGAGTGGAGTGGAATAGAGTGGAATGGACAGGAATGGAGTGGAATGGAATACAATGGAATGGAATGGAATGAAGTGGAGTGGAATGTACTGGAATGGAGTGGAATGAAATGGAATGGATGGAAATAGAGTGGTATGGCAGGGAATGGAGTATAGTGGAGTGGAATGGAATGGAGTGGAGTGGAATGGAATAGAGTGGACTGGAATAGAATGGAATGGAATGTAGTGAAAATAAATGGAATAGAGTGGAGTGGATTGGAGTGGAATGGAGTGGAGTGGAGTCTATTGGAGTGAAATTGATTTGAGTGGAGTGGAAAGGAAGGAAGTGGAATGGAATAGAGTGGAATGGAATGGGATGGAGTGTAATGGAGTGTAGGGGAGGGCACTGGAGTGGAATGTAATGGAGTGGAGAAGAGTGGAGAGTAGTGGAGTGTAGTGAAATGAAAAGGAATGGAATGGAATGGAGGGGACTGCAATGGAGTGGAGTGGAGTGGAATAGAAAAGAACGGAATGGAGTGGAATGGAGTGGAGTGAAATGTAATGGAGTAGAGTGGAATGGAGTGGACTGGAATGGAATGGTGTGGAATGAAATGGAATGCACTGTAATGGAATGGAGTGAAATAGCATGGAATGGAGTAGAGTTGAATGCAATGTAGAGGAGTGGAATGCAAAGGAGTGGAAAAGAATGGAATGGAATGGAACGCAGTGGAGTGTAATGGAATTGAATGGAATGCAATGGAGTGGAGTGGAATGGAGTAGAAAGGATTAGAATGCAATGGAGGGTAATGGAATGGAATTGAATGGAGCAGAATGGAGTGGAATGAAGTGGAGTGGATTGGAATGGAATAGAACGAAATGTAATGGAAAGGAGTGGAGTGTAATGGAGTAGAGTTGAATTATGTGGAGTGGAGCAGAATGAAATGGAATGGAATCGAGTGGAATGGATTGGTGTCGATGCAATGGAGTGGAATGGAATGGAGTGGAATGCAATAGAGTGGTTTGGAATGGAGTGGACTGGAAATAAAGGAAATAGAGTGGAGTGGAGTGGAGTGGAGTCGAATGGAATGGAGTGGAGAGGAAACGATTTGAATCGTATGGAGTGCAGTGCAGTGGAATGGAATGGAATGGAGAGGAATGGAGTGGAGTGAAATGAAATTTCGTTGAATGGAATGGAATGGAGTGGAATGCAGTGGAGTGCAAAGGAGTTGAATGTCATGCACTGGAATGGAATGGAGATGAGTGGAATGCATTGGAATAGACTGGACTGGAGTGGAATGGAGTGGAATGGAATGGAACGGAATGGAGTGGAATGGATAGGACTGGAGTGGAGTGGAGTGCAGTGGAATGGAATGGAATGGAATCGTGTGGAGTAGAGTGCAGTAGAATGGAATGGAATAGAATGGAGTGGTGTGGAATGAAACAAAGTGGAGAGGACTGGAGAGGAGTGGAATGGATTGGAGTGTACTAGCATGGCGTGGAGTGGAAGGACTGAGTGGAATGGAATGGAATGGAATGGAATGGAGTGGAGTAGAGTGCAATGTAGAGGAAAGGAATGGTGTGAAATAGAATGGACTGGAATGGAGTGGAGTTAATTGGAGAGAAATGGAATGGAGTACAATGTTATGGAGTGGAAGGGAATGGATTGGAGTGATGTGGATTGTAATAGAATGGAATGGAGTGGAGTGGAATGGAGTCGAATGTATTGGAGTGGAATTGATTGTAATGGAAAGGAATAGACTAGTGTGGAATTGAGTGGAGTGGTATGAAGTGCAGTGGAGTGGACAGAAGTGTAATGGAGTTGAGTGGAGTGGAATGGAATGGAGTGGAGTGGAGATGAATGGAATGGAATGGGTTGGATTGGAAAGGAAAAGAATGGAGTGGAATGGGATGGAGTGGAATGGAGTGTAGTGGAGTGGAATGAAGAGGAATTGAGTTGAGTGGAGTGAAGTGGAATGGAATGGAATGGAGTGGAGTGGAATGGATTGTAAAGGAATGGAGTGGCGGGCAATGGTAATGAATGAAATGAAGTGGAGTAGAGAGGAGTGGACTGGAATGGAGTGGAATGGAGTGAAATGGAGTCGAGTGGAATGGAGTGAAATGGAGTCAAGTGGAATGGAATGGAGTAGAGTGTAATGGAATGGAGTAGGGTGGTGTGAAATGGAATGAAGCAGAATGGAGTGGAATGGAATGAGTCGAATGGAATGAAGTGTAATGGAAAAGATTGGAGTGTAGTGGAGCGGAATGGAATGGAATGGAGGAGAGTGGAATTGAGAGGAATTGAATGGAGTTGACTGGAGTGCAGTGGAGTGGAGAGCAATGGAATGGAAAGGAATGGAGTGGAGTTCAATGGAATGGAGAGGAGTGGAATGGAATGGAATCGAGTGGATTGGAATGGAATGGAATGGAGTGACATGAAATGGAATGTAATGGAGTGAAGTGGAATGGAATGGAATGGAGTCGATTGGAATGGATTGGAAAGAATGGAGGGCCGTGCAGTGCAGTGGAAACTAATGGAGTGGAATGGAGTGGACTGGAATTGAGTGGAATGGGTTGGAATGGAGTGGAGGGGTATCTGGTGGAATGGAGTGGAATGGAATGGAAAGGAGTGGATTGGAGTGGAATGAATAGGAATGGAGTGGAGTGTATTGGAATGGAAAGGAAAGGAATGGAATGGAGCAGAGTTGAAAGGAATGAGGTGGTGTGGAATAGAGAGTGGTGGAGTGGAATGGAATGGAATCTGGTGGATTGGAATGGAATGGAGGGGAGTGGAATGTAGTGTAATGGAACGGAGAGGAATAGAATAAAGTGGAGTGGAGTGGAGTGGATTAGAGTGGAGTTTAATGGAATGGTGTGGAGTGTAATGGATTGAAATGGAATGGAGTGCTGTAGAGTGCAGCAGAATGGAATGTAATAGTGTGGAGTGGAGTGGAGTGGACTGGAGTGGAGTGCAAAGGAATGGAATGCAGAAGAGTGGATTGGAATGGAGTGGAGTGGAATGGAGTGGAATGGAATGGAATGGAATAGAGTAGAGTGGGCTGGATATGGAGTGGAGTAAAGTGCATTGGAGTGGAATCTAGTGGAGAGGAGGGGAATGAAATGGAGGGGAATGGAATGGAATGGAATGGAGTGCAATGTAAAGGGGTGTGGTTGAATGAAGTGCAACGGAATGGAGTGGAGTGTAGTGCAGTAGATTGGAGGGGAAATAAATGGAATGGAGTGGAGTGGAGTGGAAAGGAATGGAGTGTAGTGGAATGGAATGGAATGGAATGGAGTGGAGCTCAGTGGAATGGAATGGAGTGGAGTGGAGTGGAGTGGACTGGAACGCAGTGGAATGCATGGGAATGGAGTGGAATGGAATGGAGTGGAGTGGAATGGATTGCAAAGGAATGGATTGGCGTGGAGAGAAATGGAGTGGAATGTTTTGGAATGGAGTGGAGCGGAGTGGAATGGAATGAAATTTAATGGAATGGAATGCAGTGGAGTAGAGTGGAATAGAGTGGAGTGGAATGGTGTAAAGTGGAGTGGAATAGAGTGGAATGGAATACAGTGGAAAAAAATGGAAAGGAGTGGCGTGCAGTGGAGTGGAATGGAATGAAGTGGAGTTGAAGGGATTGGATTATAATGGAGTGGAGTGCTGTGGAATGGAAAGAAATGGAGAGGAATGGAGTGAAGTGGACTGAAATTGAGAGGAATGGAGTAGAATGCGGTGGAATGGATTGGAGTGCAACAGACTGGAATGAAATGCAATGGAATGAAATGGAATGGAGTGGAGTGAAATGGAGTGGAATGGATTCGAATGAAGGAGAGTGGAGTGGAATGGAATGGAACGGAATGGAGTGGAGTGGAGTGAAATGGAGTGGAGTGGAATGGAGTGGAGTTGAGAGGAATGGAATGGAATGGATTGGAGTCAAATGGAGTGGAATGGAATGGAGTTGAATGGAGTGGACTGGAGTGGAGTGCAGTGGAATAGAATGAAATGGAATGGAATGGAATGGAGTGGAGTGTAACGGAATGGAGTGGAGTGGAATGGAATGTAGTGGAGTGGAGTGGAGAGGAGTGGAATGGAGTGGACTGGAATGTAGTTGACTGGAAACACTGACAGGAATGGAATGGAATGCAATGCAGTGGAGTGGAGTGGAGTGGAATGGAGAGGAATGGAATAGGGTGGAATGGAATGGACTGGAGTGGAGTGGAGGGGGGTGGAGAGGAATGTGATGGAGCAGAGTGTAATTGAGTGGAACGGAATGGAGTGAAGTGGAGTGTAATAGAATGCAATAGAATGGAGTGGTTAGGAGTGGAATTGTGTGGAATGGAATGGAGTGTAATGGAATGCAAAGGAGTAGTTTGGAATTGATTGTAGTGGAGAGGAGTGTAGTGGACTGCAATAGAATGGAGTGGAGTGTAGTGGAATGGAAAGGAGTCGAGAGGAGTTGTATGGAATGGAACGGAGTTGAATGGAAGGGAAAGGAATGGAGCGGAATGGGATGGAGTGGAATGGAGTGGAGTGGCCTGGAATGGAGAGGAATGGAATGGAGTGGAGTGGATTTCAGTTGAATTGAAAGGAATGGAGTGGAATTGAGTGAAGTGGACTGGAATGGAGTGGAACGGAGTGGAATAGAGTGGAATAGAGAGGAGTGGATTCGAGTGGAATGGAAAAGAATGGATTACAGAGGAATGGAATGGAGTGTGGTGGAGTGGAGTTGAGTGGAGTGGTGTGGAAAGGAATGGAGTGGAGCAGAATGGAATGGAATTGTTTGGAATGGAATGGGGTGGAATGGAATAGAGTGGAGTGGAACGGAATGCAATGCAATCGATTGGAGTGGAGTGGAGCAGAATGGAATGGATTGCAGGAGAGTGGAATGGAGTGGAATGGAATGGAGTGAAATGGAGTGCAATGGAGTGCAGTGGAGTGGAATGCAATGGAGTGGAATGGAGGGGAATTGAATGGATTGTAATGGAATGGAGAGGGTTGGAATGGAATGGAATGGAGTGGAGTGGAATGGATTTGAGTGCAATGGAGTGGCTTGCCATGGAATGCAATGGAATGTAATGGAATGGAGAGGGTTGGAATGGAATTGAATGGAGTGGAGTGGAATGGATTTGAGTGCAATGGAGTGGCTTGCCATGGAATGCAATGGAATGGAGTGGAGTGAAGTGGAGTGGACTGGAATGGAGTGGAATAGTGTGGAATGGAGTTTAATGGAGTGGATTGGAATGCAGGAGAATGGATTTGAACAGACTGGAACGGAATGGAATGGAATGCAAACGAATGGAATGGAGGGGAGTGGAGTGGAATGGAGTGCAATGTATTGGAATGGAGTGGAGTGGTGTGGAATGGAATTTCACGGAATGGAGAGGAGTGGAGTGGAATGGAGTGTAGTGTAATGGAGTGGAGTGGAGTGGAATGTAGTGGAATGGAATGGAGTGGCATGGCTTGGAGTGGAGTGGAGTCGAGTGGAGTAGAGTGGAGTTGAATGCAATGGAGTGGAGTGGAATGGATTTTAACTGAATGGAGTGCTGTGGAAGGCAGTGGAATGGAATGGAATGGAGTGGAGTGGAGTGGACTGGAATGGAGTGGAAATGAATGGAATGGAGTAGAGTGGACTGGAATGGAGTGGAGTGAAATTGAGTGGGGTGTAATGGAATGGAATGGATCGGAATGGAGTAGAGTGGACTGGAATGAAGTGGAGTGGAATGCAGTGGAATGGAAAGGAGTGAAGTGGTTTGAAATGGAGTGGATTGGAGTGGAATGGAATGGTGTGGAATGGAACGGAATGGATTGGAATGGAATGAAATGGCATGGAATGGAGTGGAGTGGAGTGGAATGGAGTGGAAAGGATTTGAAAGGAGTGGAATGGAATGGAATGATGTGGAGTGGAGTGGAATGGAATGTAATAAAATGGAACGGAATGGAGAGGAGTGGAGTGAAGTGGAAGGGACTGGAATGGAGTTGAATGGAATGGCATGGAGTTCAATGAAATGTGATGGATTGTAACGGAATGGAATCACATGGAATGGAGTGGAGTGGAGGGGAATGGAGTGGAGTAGGGTGGAATGGAGTGGAATGGAATGGAATGGAGTGGAGTGGAGTGGAATGGAATGGAATGGAATGCAGTTTAGTGGAGTGAAATTCAGTGGAGTGGGATGGAGTAGAGTGGAGTGGAATGGAGTGGAATGGAATGGATTGGACATAAATGGATTGGAGTGGAGTGGAATGGAATGGAGTGGAGTAGAAAGTATTGGAATCGAATGCAGTGGAGTGCAGTGGAATCGAATGGAATGGAAAGGAATGCAGTGGAGTGCAATGGAATCGAATGGAATGGAAAGGAATGGAGTGCAGCGGTCTGAAATTGAATGAAATGGAGTGGAATGGAGTGGAGTGCAATGGAGTGCAATGGAATGCAATGGAACGGAATGGTGTGGTGTGGAGTGGAATGGAGTGGAATGGACTGGAATGGGGTGGAATGCGATGGAAGGAATGGAATGGAGTGAGTGGAGTGGAATGGAGTGGAAGGGTGTGGAATGGAATGGAAAGGAGTGGAGGGGAATGGAATGGAAAGGAGTGGAATGAAAGGGAATAGACTGGAATGGAATGGAATGGCATGGATTATAGTGGATTTTAGTGGAATGGAGAGGATTAGAGTGCCATGGAGTGGATTGTTATGGAATGCTGTTGGGTGGAGTGGAATGGATTTGAATGGATTCAAATGTAGTGGAGTGGAGTGGAATGAAATGGAAAAGAATGAAGAGGAGTGGGGTGGAGTGTAGACGAGTAGAATGGTGTGGACAGGAGTGGAGTGGAATGGAATGAATGGAGTGGAAATAAATGGAATGGAGTGGAGTGGAGTGGAAAGGAGTGGACTGGAGTGGAATGGACTGGAAGGGAATGCAGTGGAGATCTGTGGAGTGAAATGGAGTGGAGTGGAGTCGACCGGACTGGAATATAGTGGGATGCATTGGAATGGAGTGGAATGGAATGGAGTGGAGTGGAATGGAGTGCAACGGAATGGATTGGAGTGGAGTCGAGTGGAAGGGAATGGAGTGGAGTGGAATGGAGTGGAATGTATTGGAATGGAGTGTAGTGGAGTGGAATGGAATGGAATGAAATGGAATGGAATGCAGTGGAGTGGAGTGGAATAGAGTGGAGTGGAATGGTGTAGAGTGGATTGGAATAGAGTGGAATGGAATACAGTGGAAAAAATGGAGAGGAGTGGCATTCAGTGGAGTGGAATGGAATGAAGTGGAGTTGAAGGGATTGGAATATAATGGAGTGGTGTGCTGTGGAATGGAAAGGAATGGAGAGGAATGGAGTGGAGTGGACTGAAATTGAGAGTAATGGAATGGAATGCGGTGGAATGGGTTGGAGTGCAACAGACTGGAATGGAATGCAATGGAATGAAATGGAGTGGAGTGGAGTGGAGGGTAATGGAGTGGAATGGATTCGAAAGAAGGAGAGTGGAGTGGAATGGAATGGAACGGAATGGAGTGGAGTGGAGTGGAATGGAGTGGAGTGGAATGGAGTGGAGTTGAGGGGAATGGAATGGAATGGAATGGAGTGGAGTCAAATGGAGTGGAGTGGAATGGAGTTTAATGGAGTGGACTGGAGTGGAGTGCAGTGGAATCGAATGGAATGGAATGGAGTGGAGTGGAGTGTAAAGGACTGGAGTGGAGTGGAATGCAATGTAGTGAAGTGGAGAGGAGTGAAACGGAGTGGAGTGGACTGGAATGTAGTGGAGTGGAAAGACTGAGAGGAATGGAATGGAACGCAATACCATGGAGTGGAGTGGAGTGGAATGGAGCAGAATGGAATAGGGTGGAATGGAATGGACTGGAGTGGAGTGGAGGGGGGTGGAGAGGAATGTGATGGAGCAGAGTGTAACTGAGTGGAATGGAATGGAGTGGAGTGGAGTGGAGTGTAATAGAATACAATGGAGTGGAGTGGTTTGGAGTGGAATGGTGTGGAAAGGAATGGAGTGTAATGGAATGCAAAGGAGTAGTTTGGAATTGATTGGAGTGCAGTGGACTGTAATGGAATGGAGTGGAGTGCAGTGGAATGGAATGGAGTCAAGAGCAGTCGTATGGAATGGAATGCAGTGGAATAGAAGGGAAAGGAACGGAGAGGAATGGGATGGAGTGGAGTGCAGTGGAATGCAGAGGAATGGAATGGAGTGGAGTGGAGTGCAGTTGAATTGAATGGAATGGAGTGGAGTTGAGTGGAGTGGTCTGGAATGGAGAGGAACGGAGTGGAATGGAGTGGAATGGAGAGGAGTGGATTCGCGTGGAATGGAAAAGAATGCATTAGAGAGGTATGGAATGGAGTATGATGGAGTGGAGCTGAGTGGAGTGGTGGGGAAAGGAGTGGAGTGGAGCAGAATGGAATGGATTGCAGGAGATTGGAATGGAGGGGAATGGAATGGATTGGAATGGAGTGGAGTGGAGTGGAGTGCAGTGGAGTGGAGTGCAGTGAAGTGGAATGGAATGGAATGGATTGTAATGGAATGCAGAGGGTTGGAATGGAATGGAATGGAATGGAGTGGAGTGGAATGGAATGGAATGGAGTGTAGTGGAATGGATTTGAGTGGAATGGAGTGGCGAGCCATGGAATGGAGTGGAATGGAGTGGAGTGAAGTGGAGTGGATTGGAATGGAGTGGAATGGAGTTTAATGAAGTTGATTGGAATGCAGGAGAATAGAATTGAAAAGACTGAGTGGAATGGAAAATAAAATTGAAAAGACGGAGTGGAATGGAGTGGACATAAATGGATTGGAGTGGAGTGGAGAGAAGTGGAATGGAATGGAGTGGAGTGGAAAGTGTTGGAATCGAATGGAGTGGAGTGCAGTGGAATCGAATGGAATGGAAAGGAATGGAGTGGAGTGGACTGAAATTGAGTGAAATGGAGTGGAATGGAGTGGAGTGCAATGGAATGCAATGGAATGCAATGGAACAGAATGGTGTGGAGTGGGGTGGAATGGAGTGGAATGGACTGGAATGGGGCGGAATGGAATGGAATGGAATGGAATGGAGTGAGTGGAGTGGAATGGACTGGAATGGAGTGGAATGAAATGGAAATGACTGGAGGGGAATGGAATGGAAAGGAGTGGAATGAAAGGGAATAGACTGGAATGGAATGGCATGGCATGGATAAGAGTGGATTTTAGTGGAATGGAGAGGAGTAGAGTGCCATGGAGTGGACTGTAATGGAATGCAGTGTGCTGGGGTGGAATGGATTTGAATGGAATAAAATGTAGTGGAGTGGAGTAGAATGAAATGGAATAGAATGAAGAGGAGTGGGGTGGAGTGGAGACGAGTAAAATGGTTTGGAGCGGAGTGGAGTGGAATGGAATGAATGGAGTGGAATGAAATGGAATGAAATGGAGTGGAATGAAATGGAATGGAATGGAATGGAATGGAAAGGAGTGGAGGGGAATGCAGTGCAATGGAACGGAGAGGAGTGGAGTATAATGGAATGGAATGGAGTGGAGTGGAATGCAGCAGAAGGAATGAAGTGGAATTTTGGGGTATGGAGCAGAATGGAGTGGAGTGGAGTGGAATGGAGAGGAATGGACTGGAATGGAATGGAATGGAATTAAATGGAATGGAATGCAAAGGAATGGAAGGGAATGGACTGGAATGGATTGGAATGGAATGGAATGGAGTAGAGTGAAATAGAATGGACTGGAATGGAATGGATTGGCATAGAATGGAGAAGAGTGGAATGCAATGTAGAGGAGTCGAGTGCAAAGGACTGGAATGCAAAGGAATGGAATGAAATGGAGTGGAGTGGAGTTGAATGGAGTGGAATGAATAGGAATGGAGAGGAGTGGAATGGAATGGAATGGAATGGAGAGGATTGGAGTGGAATGGAGTGGAATGCAATGTAATGAAGAGAAGAGAAGTGGAATGGAGTGGAGTGAAATGGTGTGGAGTGGAGTTGAGTAGAGTGGAACGTAGTCGAGTGGAATGCAGTGGATTAGAGTGGAATGGAATGGAATGGAATAGAGTGGAATGGAATGAACTGGAGTGGAGTCGAGTTAAGTAGACTGGAGTGGAATGGAATGGAGTGGGGTGGAATGGAATGTAAAAGAAGGGATGGAGTAGAATGCAGTAGAATGGAGGGGAATGGAAAATAATGTAGTGGAATGCCCTGGAATGGAGTGGAATGGAGTGGAATGGAGTAGAGTAGAACGGAGAGGAATGGAATGGAGTGGATTGGAGTGGACTGGAATGGAGAGTAATGCAATGGAGTGGAAGAATGGAGTAGAGTGGAATGGAATGTAGTGGAATGGAATGGAATGAAGTGGTGTGGAATTGAGTGGAGTGTGGTGGAATGTAATGGAGTGGAGAGGAATGTAATGGAATGGAGTGGATTGGAGTGGAGTGGAGAGGAATGTAATGCAATGGAGTGGATTGGAGTGGAGTGGACAGGAATAGAGTGGAATGGAGTGGAGTGGAATGGATTGGAGAGGAGTATAATGGAATGGAATTGAGGGGAAAGGTATTGATTGGAATGGAATGGAGGGGAAAGGTATTGATTGGAATGAAATGGAGTGGAATGGAGGTGAATGGAATGGAGTAGAGTGGATTGGAATGGAGTGGAGAGGAGTGGAGTGGATTGAAATGGAGTGGAGTAGAGTGGAAGGGAATGGATTGGAATGGAATGGAATGCAGTGGAATGCAAAGGGGTGGAGTGGAATGGAATGCAATGCAAAGGGGTGGAGTGGAATGGAATGCAATGTAATCGTGTGGAGTGTAGTGCAGTGGAATGGAGTGGAAACAAATGGAATGGAGTGGAGTGGAGTGGAGTAGGGTGGATTGGAAACAAATGGATTAGAGTGGAGAGGAATGGTGTGGAGTCGAGTGGAATGGATTAGAATGGGATGGAGTGGAGTGCAGTGGACTGGGATGGAGTGGAGTGCAGTGGAATGGAATGGAAAGGAGTTGAGTGGAGTGGAGTGAACTGGAATGCAGTGGAATGCAGTGGAATGGCGTGGAATGGAGTGGAGGGTATGGAGTGGAATGGAATGTAATGGATAGGATTAGAACGCAATGGATGGGAGTGGAGTGGAGTGGAGTTAAATGAAATGGAGTGGACTAGATTGAAATGGAATGGTATGAAGTGGAATGGAATGGAGAGGAATGGAGTGGAATGGAATGGAGTGTTGTGGAATGGAGTTCAATGAATTGGAGTGCAGAGGAGAGGACTAGAATGGAATGGAATGGAATGGAGTGGAGTTGATTGGAGTGGAATGGAAAGCAGTGACATGGAGTGGTGTGGAGTGGAGTGCAGTGGAATTGAATGGAATGGAAGGGAATGGAGTCGAGTGGAATGGAATGGATTGGAGTGGAGAGGAGTGCAGTGGAGTGGAATGGAGGGGAGTGGACTTTAACGGATTGGAGTGGAACGAAAAGGAGTAGAATGAAATGGAGTGTAATGGAATGGAGTGTAGTGGAGTGAAATGGAGTGGAATGGAATGGAATGGAATAGAGTGGAGGGGAGTGGAGGGTAGTCGAATGGAGTATTTTTGATACGAGTGGAATGTAGTAGAATGGAATGGAATGGAATGGAATGGAACGTAATGGAATGGAATGGAATGGAACGTAATGGAATGGAATGGAATTAAATGGAGTGGAGTGGAGTGGAATGGAGTGGATTGGAGTCGAATGGAGATGAGTGGAGGGGAAAGAATGGAATGGAACGGAATGGTGTGGACTGGAGTGGAGTGGAATGTAAAGGAGTGGAGTGGAGTACATTGGAATGGATTGGAATAGAGTGGAGTGGAGTTCAGTGGAGTGGAATGAAATGAAATGGAATGGAGTGGAATGGAATGGAATGGATTGTAGTGTTATGTAGAGGCATGGAATGGAGTGGAATGGAAGAGAGTGGGATAGAGTTTAGTGGAATGGAAAAGAGTTGAGTGGAGTGGAATGGAATGGAGTGGATTGGAGTGGAATATAATGGAATGGAACGGAGTGGTGTGGAATGGAGTGAATCTGAATGGAGTGGAATGGAATGGAATGGTGGAGAATGAAATGGAATGGAATTGAAAGGAAAGAATTGGCACGGAATGGAGTCGCATGGAATGGAATGCAGTCGAGTGGAGTGGAAAGGACTGGAAAGGATTGGAATGGAATGGAATGGTGTGGAGTGGAGTGGAGTAGAACGGAACAGAATGGAACGGAAAGGAGTGGTGTGGAGTGCAATGGAATGGAATGGAGTGGAATGGAATGGCATGGATTGGAATGAAGCCGAATGGATTGTAACGGAATGGAATGACATGGAATGAAGTGGAATGTTTTGGAATGGAATGGAGTGGAGTAGAATGGAGTGGAATGTATTGGAATGGAATGGAGTGGAGAAAATGGAATGGAGATGAATGGAGTGGAGTGGAATGGAATGGAGTGGAGAGGAAGGGATTGGAATCTAATGGAGTGGAGTGAAGTGGAATGGAATGGAGTGGAGAGGAATGGAGTGGAGTGTACTGAAATTGCGTGGAACGGAGTGGAATGGGGTGGAAGGGAGTGGAGTGCAATGGACTGGAATGAAATGAAATGGAATGGAATGAAGTGGAGTGGAGTGCGATGGATTCTAATGGATTCGAATGGAGTGGAGTGGAGTGGGAGGGAATGGAAAGTAATTAAATGGAGTGTAGTGGAATGGAGTTGAATGGAATTGAGTGGAATGGAGTGGAGTACAGTTGAATGCAATGGAATGGATTGGAATGGAATGCAGTGGAGTGGAGTGGAATGGAATGGAATGGAGTGGAATGGAATGTAGTCGAGTGGAGTGGAGAGGAGTGGAATGGAGTGGAGTTAACTGGAATGTAGTGTAGTGGAAGGATTGAGTGGAATGGAATGGAATGCAATGCAATGGAGTGGAGTGGAGAGGAATGGAATGGGGTGGGATGTAATGGAGTATAGTGAAGTGTAATTGAGTGGAACGGAATGGAGTGGAGTGGAGTGTAATAGAATGTAATGGAGTGGAGTGGTATGGAGTAGAGTGGCATGGACTGAAATGGAGTGTAATGGAATGGAATGGAGTAGTGTGTAATTGATTGGAGTGGAGTGGAGTGGAGTGGAATTGAATGGAGTGGAGAGGAGCAGAATACAATGGAGATGAGTGGAGTTGTATGGAGTGGAATAGAGTGGAATGGAAGGGAAAGAAATTGAGTTGAATTGGATGGAGTGGAATGGATTGGAGTGGAGTGGAATGGAGAGAAATGGAATTCAGTGGAGTTGAGGGCAGTTGAATGGAATGGAATGGAGTGGAGTTGAGTGGAGTGGACTGGAATGGAGTGGAATGGAGAGGAGTGGAGTCGAGTGGAATTGAAAATACTGGAGTAGAGTGGAATGGAATGGAGTGAGGTGGAGGTGAGTTGAGTGGAGTGGTGTGGAAAGGAGTGCAGTGGAGTGGGATGGAATGGAGTTGAATGGAGTGGAATGGAATGGGATTGAGTGGGATAGAATGGAGTGGAATGGAATAGAGTGGAGTGGTGGAGTGGAATCCAATGGAATGGAGGAGAGTGGAATGGAGTGGAATGGAATAGAGTGGAGTGGTGGAGTGGAATGCAATGGAATGGAGGAGAGTGGAATGGAGTGGAATGGAATGGATTGAAAAGCAGTGGAGTGGAGTGCAGTGGAGTGGAGTCCAGTGGAATGGAATGGAATGGAATGGAGTGGATTGTAATGGAATGGAGAGGAGTGGAATGGAATGGAATGGAGTGGATTGGAATGGAATGGAATGGAACGGAGTGGAGTGGAATGGAAAGGAATGGAGTGGAGAGCAATGGAATGGAATGGAGTGTAGTGGAATGTACTGTAATGGAATGGAGTGGCGTGCAGTGGAATGGAATGGAACGGAGTGGAGTGGAGTGGAGTAGACAGGAATGGAGTGGAATGGAGGGGAATGGAGTGGAATGCAGTGGAGTGGAATGCAGTGGAATGGAATAGACTGGAATGGAATGGAATGGAATGAAATGGAATGGAATGGAGTGGAGTGGAGAGGAATGAAGTGCAATGGATTGGAATGGAGTGGAGTGGAGTGGAATGGAATGAAGCGGAGTGGAGTGTAATGGAGTGGAGTGGAATGGAATGAAGCGGAGTGGAGTGGAATGGAGTGGAGTAAAATGGAGTGGAGTGGAGTGGTATGATATGAAATGGAATGGAGTGGAATGGAATGGATTGGAGTGGAGGGGAGTGGAGTAGAGCCGAGTTTAAACGAATGTAGTGGAGTGGAATTGAATGGAGTGCATTGGAGTGCAGTGGAATGGAACGGAATGGAGTGGAGTGGAGTGGACTGGACTGGAATGGAGTGGAAAGGAATGGAAAGGAGTAGAGTGAACTGGAATGTACTGCAGTGTAATGGAGTGGAATGGAATGGAAAGGAATGGAATGGGGTAAAGTGGACTGGAATGGAGTGAAGTGGAATGAAGTGGAGTCGAGTGGAGTGGAGTGGAGTGGATTGAAATGGAGAGAAGTGGAGTGGAATGGAATGGATTGGAAGGGAAAGGAATGGAATTTAGTGTAATGGAAATGGTTGGAGTGGAATGGAGTGAAGTGGAATAGATTGGAATGGAATTTAGTGGAGTGCTGCGTAATGGAATGGAACGGAGTGGAGTGGAGTGGTGTGGAGTGGAATGCGGTGGAATGCGTTGGAATGGAGTGGAATGGAATGGAGTGGAATGTAGTGGATTGTGGTGCAATGGAGTTGAGTGGAGGTGAAAGGAATGGCACGGAAAGGAAAGGAATGGTGTGGAGTGGAATGGAATGGAGTGTAAAGGAGTGGAGTGGAGTGCATTGGAGGGGAATGGTATGGAGTGGAGTGAAGTTGAGCATAGTGGAGTGGAATGAAATGGAATGGAATGGAGCGGACAGGAATGGAATGGATTGAAGTGAAATGTAGAGGCATGGAATGGAGTTGAATCGAATAGAGTGTAGTGGTGTGGAGTGGAATGGATTAGAGTAGAGTGGAGTGGAGTGGAATGGATTAGAGTAGAGTGTAATGGAGTGGAATGGAATGGAGTGGAGTGGAGTATAATGGAATAGAATGGAAGGTAGTGGAATGGGGTGGAATGGAATGGAATGGAGTGGAATGAAACTGAATGGACTGGAATGGAATGAAAAGTCTCGGAATTGAGTGGATTGGAGTGGAATGGAGTGGAGTGGAGTGGAAAGGAGTGGAATGGAATAGAATGGAATGGTGTGTAGTGGAGTGGAAAGGAATGGAATAGAATGGAATGGAATGGAGTGGAATGGAGTGAAGTGGAATGGACTGGAAAGGAGTGGAATTGAATAACTTAGATTGGAATGAAATAGAATGGATTGTAATGGAATGGAATGGCATGAAATGGAGTGGAGTGGAGTGGAATTGAGTGGAGTAGGGTGGAATGAAGTGTAATGGAATGGAATGGTGTGGAGTGGAGTGGAATGGAATGGAATGGAATGCAGTTTACTGGAGTGGAATGCAGTGCAGTGGGATGGAGTACAGTGGAGTGGAATGGAGTGGAATGGAATGGAGTGGACATAAATGGATTGGAGTGGAGTGGAGTGGAGTGGAATGGAATGGAATGGAGTGGAGAGGATTGGAATCGAATGGAGTGGAGTGCAGTGGAATGGAATGGAATGGAGAGAAATGGAGAGGAGTAGACTAAAATTGAGTGGAATAGAGTGGAATGGAGTGGAATGGAGTAGGGTGGACTGAAATTTAGTGGAATGGAGTGGAATGGAGTGGAGTGCAATGGAGTGGAATGGAATACAATTGAACAGAATGGTGTGGAGTGGAATGGAATGCAGTGGAATGGACTGGATGGGGGTGAAATGGAGTGGAATGGAATGGAAGGGAGTGGAGTTGAGTGGAATGGAGTGGAATGGAGTGGAATGGAATGGAAAGGAGTGGTATGAAATGGAATACATTGGAGTGGAATGGAATGACAGGGATTTGTTTGGATTTTAGTGCAATGGAGAGGAGTAGACTGCAAAGGAGTGGATTGGAAAGGAACAGAGAGAGATGGAGTGGAATGGAAAGGAATGGATTGGTATCTAGTGGAGTGGAGTGGAATTAAACGTAATGTAATGGAGAGGAGTGGGGTGGAGTGGAATAAAATGGAGTGGAGTGGAGTGGAATGGAATGGAATGAAGTGGAGTGGAACAGCATGAAATGGAGTGGAATACAATGGAATAGAATGGAGGGAAAGGAAAAGAGTGGATTGAAATGCAGTGCAATGGAATGGAGTGGAGTGGAGTATAATGGAATGGAATGGAGTGGTTTGGATTGGAGTGGAGAGGAATGGAGTGGAATTTTGGGGAATGGAGTGGAATGGAGTGGAGTGGAGTGCATTGGAGAGTAATGGACTGGAATGGAGTGGAGTGGAGTATATTGGAATGGAATGGAGTGGATTGGATTGGAGTGGAGAGGAATGGAGTGGAAATTTGGGAATGGAGTGGAATGGAGTGGAGAGGAGTGCATTGGAGAGTAATGGACTGGAAAGGAGTGGAATGTAATGTAATTAAATGGAATGGAATGCAATGGAATGGAGTGGAATTGACTGGAATAGAGAGGAATGGAAAGGAATGGAGTGGAATGAAATAGAATGGACTGGAATGGAATGGAATGGCACGGAATGGAGTAGAGGTGAATGCAATGTAGAGGAGTGGAGTTCAAAGGACTGGAATGGAATGGAATGAAGTGGAGTGGAGTGGAATGGAGTTGATTGGATTGGAAAGGAGGGGAGTGGAGTGCAATGGAATGGAATGAAGTGGAATGGCGTGGAATGGAGTGGAGTAGAGTGGAATGGAATATAATGGAATGGAGAGGAGTGGAGTGGAATGGAGTGGAGTGAAATGGTGCAGAAAGGAGAGAAGTGAAGTGGAAAGTTGTCAAGTGGAATGCAGTGGAGAGGAGTGGAATGGAGTGGAATGGAATGGAGTGGAGTAGAATGGAGTTAAGTAGAGTGGAGTGGAATGGAATGAAGAGAACTGGAATGGAATGGAAAGGAATGGAGTGTAGTGGAGTGCAGTAGAATGGAGTGGAACAGAGAGGAATGTAGTGGAATGGACTAGAATGGAGTGAAATGGTGTGGAATGGAGTGGAGTGGAATGGATTGTAACGGAATGGAGCTGAGTGGAATGGAACGGAGTGGATTGGAGTGGTGTCAAGTTTTGTGGAATGGATTGGTGTGTATTGGAATGTGATGGAAAGGAGAAAAATGGAATGGAATAGAGTGGATTGGAGTGGAGTGCACATGAATGGAGTGGAATGGAGTGGAGTCGAATGGAATGAAGTGAAGTATAATGGATTGGAATGGAATGGAGTGGAAAGGAGTGGAGTGGAATGGAGTGGAATGGAAAGGAGTGGAATGAAGGGGAATGGAATGGAGTAGATTGGAATGGAATGGAGTTGAGTGGTGTGGAGTGAATTGCAATGGAATGGAGAGGAGTGTAGTGGAATGTAATTGAGTGGAGTGGAATGGAATGAAATGGAGTGGATTGGAATGAAATGGAGTGGATTGGAGGGGAGTGGACTGGAATGGAGTGGAGTCGACTGGAGTGGAATGAAGAGAACTGGAGTATAATGGAATGGAATAGATTGGTTTGGAATGGACTGGAATGGAATGGAGTGGAATGGAGTGGAATGGAGTGGAGTGGAGTGGAGTGGCATAGATTGTAAAGGACAGGAATGGACTGGAATGGAATGCAATGCAATGAAATGGAATGGAGTGGAATGAAGTGGAATGCACTGGAATGGAGAGGAATGGAATGCAATGGAGTGGAATGAAATGGAATGGATGAGAATGGAATGGAATTGCATTGAAAGGAGTTGAGTGGAGAGAGGCATTGGGGAGGATTGGATTGGATTGTGGTGAAGTGGAATGGAATGGAATGGAACAGAATGGAATGGAGTGCAGTGGATTGTAATGGAGTAGAGGGGAAAGTAGTGGAATGGAGTGCATTGGAATCGAATGGAGTGGAGTGAAATGGAGTCGAGTGAAGTGGAACGGAGTGGAATGGAATGTAGTGGAAATAAACGGAATGGAGTGGAGTGGATTGGAGTGTAGTGGAATGGAACGGAGTGGAGTGGAATGGATTGGAATGGAATGGAGTGGAGTGCGGTGGAATGGAATGTAATGGAGTGGAGGAGAGTGGAATGGAATGGAGTGGAATGGAGTGAAATGGAGTGTAATGGAGTGCAGTGGAAATGGAGTGGAATGGAATGGAACAGAAGGGTATGGAATGGAGTGAAGAGAAGTGGAATGTAGTGAATTAATTGGGACGGGGTGGAGCAGAGTAGAAGAGAAAGGAATGGAATGGAGTAGAATGGAATGGAAGGTAGTGGAGTGGAAT
Source organism: Pongo pygmaeus (assembly GCF_028885625.2). Classification (NCBI taxonomy): domain Eukaryota; kingdom Metazoa; phylum Chordata; class Mammalia; order Primates; family Hominidae; genus Pongo; species Pongo pygmaeus. The sequence goes on from NC_085931.1 coordinate 4,527,829, forward strand.
ACAGTGGAGTCCAGTGGAATGGAATGGAATGGAGGAGTGGAATGGAATGGAAAGGAGTCGAATGGATTATAATGGAATAGAGTGGAAATAAATGGAATGGAGTGGAGAGGAATGGCGTGGAATGGAATGGAGTGGAGTGGAATAGATTGGATTGGAATGGAGTGGACTGCAGCGGAATAGAATGGAGAGGAGTCGAGTGGAGTGGAGTGGGGTGGACTGGAATGCAGTGGAATGCAGTGGAATGGCGTGGAATGGAGTGGAGTGGAATGAAGTGAAATCGAATCCAATGGAATGGAGTAGTGTGCACTGGATTGGAATGGAGTGGAGTGGAGTTAAATGGAATGGAGAGGAGTGGATTAGAATGGAATGGAATGAAATGGAATGGAATGAAGTGGAATGGATTGGAGAGCAATGGAGTGGAATTGAATAGAGTGGTGTGGAATTGAGTGCAATGGAATCAAGTGCAGAGGAGAGGAGTGGAATGGAATGGAAAGGAATGGAGTAGAATGGAGTGAAATTTAAAGGAGTGGCATGGAGTGGTGTAGAGTGGAGTGCAGAGGAATGGAATGGAATGGAATGGAATCGAGTGGAATGGAATGGAGTGGAGTGCCATGGAATGGAGTGGAGTGGAGAGGAATGCAGTGGAGTGTACTGGAGTGGAGCGGATCTTAATGGAGTGGAGTGGATTGGAAAGGAAGAGAATGAAATGGAATGCTTTGGAATGGAGTTTAGTGAAGTGGAAGGGAGTGGAATGGAATGGAATGGAATACAGTAGAGTGGAATGCAGTGGAGTTGAATGGAGTAGTGTGGATAGGAGTGGAATGGAGTAGAATGGAATGTAATGAAATGAAATGGAATGGAATGGAATGGATTCAAATGCAGTGGAGTGCAGTGGAATGGAGTGGATTGGAGTGGAATGGAGTTGAGTGGAGGGGAAAGTAATGGAATGGAATAGAATGGAATGGAGTTTATTGGAATGGAGTGGAGTGTAAAGGAGTGGTGTGGAATACATTGGAGTGGAGAGGAATAGAGTGGAGTGGAGTTGAGTGGAATGGAATAGAGTAGAGTGGAATGGAGTGGACTGAAATGGAATGGATTGGAGTGTTATGTAGAGGTATGGAACGGAGTGGAATGGAATAGAGTAGAGTGCAATGGAGTGGAATGGAATGGAGTGGAGGGGAGTGGAGTATAATGGACTGGAACGGAATGGAGTGGAATGGTATTAAACGGAATGGAGTGGAATGGAGTGGAATGAAATGGAATGGATTGGAATGGAATGAAATGGCATGGAATAGAGTGGCGTGGAGTGGAAAGCAGTGGAGTGGAGTGGAAAGTAGTGGAATGGTTTGGAATGGAAAGGAATGATGTGGAGTGAAGTGGAATTGGATGGAATAAAATGGAATGGAAAGCAGTGGAGTGGAGTGGAGTGTAACGGACCGGAATGGAGTGGAATGGAATGGCATGGATTGGAAACAAATAGAATGGATTATAATGGAATGGAATGGCATGGAATGGAGTGGAATGGTGCGGAATGGAATGGGGTGGAGTGGAATCCATTGGAATGGACTGGAATGGAGTGGAGTGGAGTGGAATGGAATGGAATGGAATACAGTGGAGTGGAGTGGAATGGAATGGAATGGCATGGAATGCAATGGAGTGGAGTGGAATGGAGAAGAGTGGAGTGGAATAGAGTGAAATGGAATGAAGTGGAAAAAATGGAATGGAGTGGAGTGTAGTGGATTGGAATGAAATGGAGTGGAGTGGAAGGGATTGGAATTTAATGGAATGGAGTGCAGTAGAATGGGAAGGAATGGAGCAGAATGGAGTGGAGTGGACTGAAATTTCACGGAATGGAGTGGAATGGGGCGGAATGGAGTGGAGTGCAATGGTCTGGAATGGAATGCAATGGAATGGAATGGAGTGGAGTGGAGTGCAATGAAGTGGAATGGATTCGAATGGAGTGGAGTGGAGTGGAATGGAGTGGAGTGAAATGGAGTGGAGAGGAGTTGAATGGAATGGAATGTAGTGGAGTGCCATGGACTGGAATGGAGTGGAATGGAATGGCATGGACTGGAATGAAATAGAATGGATTGTAATGGAATGCAATGGAATGGAATGGAGTGGAATGGAATGGAGTGGATTGGGTGGGGTGTAATGGAATGGAATACATTGGAGTGGAGTGGAATGGAAGTGAGTGGAATGGAGTAGAGTGCAGTGGAACAGAGTGGAATGGAATGAAGTGGTAAAAATGGAATGTGGTGGAGTGTAGTGGAGTGGAATGGAATGGAGTGGAGTGGAAGGGATTGGAATATGATGGAGTGAAGTGCAGTGGAATGGAATGGAATGGAGAGGAATGGAGTGGAGTGGACTGAAATTGAGTGGAATGGAGTGGAATGAGACGGAATGGAGTGGAGTGCAATGGACTGGAATGGAAAGCAATGGAATGGAATGGAGTGGAGTGCAGTGCAACGGAGTGGAATGGATTCGATGGGATTGGAGTGGAGTGGAATGGAATGCAATGGAGTGGAGTGGAGTGGAATGGAGTGGAGTGGAGTTGAATGGAATGGAATGTAGTGGAGTCGAATGCAGTTGAATGGAACGGGGTGGAATGGAATGGAGTGGAGTGAAGTGCAGTGGAATGAAATGCAATGGAACAGAGTGGAGTGGAAAGGAATGGACTGGACTGGAATGTATTGTGGTGGAGTGAAGTGCAGTGGAATGAAATGGAATGGAACGGAGTGGAGTGCAAAGGAATGGACTGGACTGGAATGTATTGTAGTGGAGTGGAGTGGAGAGGAGTGGAATGGAGTCGAGTGGACTGGAATGTAGTGGCGTGGAAGGATTGAGTGGAATGGAATGGAATGCAATGCAATGGAGTGGAGTGGAGTGGAATGGAGTGTAGTGGAGTGAAATGGAGAGGAATGGAGTGGGGCGGAATGGAATGGACTGGAGTGGAGTGGAGGGTGGTGGAGAAGAATGGAATGGAGGAGAGTGAAATAGAGTGGAACGGAATGGAGAGTAGTGGAGTGTAATAGAATTTGATGGAGTGGAATGGTTTGGAGTGGAATGGCGTGGAGTGGAATGGAGTGGAATGGAATGGAATGGAGTAGTGTGGTATTGATTGGACTGGAGTGGAGTATAGTGGACTGCAATGGAGTGGAGTGGAGAGGAATTGAATGGAATGAAGTCGAGTGGAGTTGTATGGAATGGAATGGAGTGGAATGGAAGGGAAAGGAATGGAGTGGAATGGGATGGAGTGGAATGGAGTCGAGTGGAGAGGAATGGAGAGGAATGTAATGGATGGGAGTAGAGTGTAGTGAAATGGAATGGAATTGAGTGGAGTGGAGTGGAGTGGACTGGAATGGGGAGGAATGGAATGGAGTGTAGTGGAACGGAATGGAATGGACTGGAGAGGAATGGATTGGAAAGGAATGGAGTGGCGTGCAGTGGAATGGAATGGAATGGGATGGAGTGGAGCGAATTGGAGTGGACTGGAATGGAGTGTAATGGGGTGGAATGGAGTGGAGGGGAATGGAATTGAATGGAATGAAATGGAGTGGATTGGAATGGAATGGAATGCAATGGATTGGAATGGAATGCAGCAGAGCTAAGTGGAATGGAGTTGAAGGGAATGGAAAGGAATGGAATGGAGTGGAATGTATTGTAGTGGAGTGGAGTGGAAAGGAGTGGAATGTATTGTAGTGGAGTGCAGTGGAGAGGAGTGGAATGGAGTTGAGTGGACTGGAATGTAGTGGAGTGGAAGGATTGAGTGGAATGGAATGGAATGCAATGCAATGGAGTGGAGTGGAGTGGAATGAAGTGGAGTGGAGTGGAAAGGAGAGGAATGGAATGGGGGAATGGAACGGAATGGAGTGGAGTGGAAGGTGGTGGAGAGGAATGGAATGGAGGAGAGTGAAATTGAGTGGAATGGAATTGAGAGGAGTGTAGTGTAATAGAATGTAATGGAGTGGAGTGGTTTGGAGTGGAATGGCGTGTAGTGGAATGGAGTGTAATGGAATGAAATGGAGTAGTGTAGACTTGATGATACTGGAGTGGAGTGTAGTGGACTGCAATGGAATGGAGCAGAGAGGAGTTGAATGGAATGAAGTCGAGTGGAGTTGTATGTAATGGAGTGGAGTGGAATGGAAGGGAAAGGAATGGAGAGGAATGGGATGGAGAGGAATGGAGTCGAGTGAAGTGGAATGGAGAGGAATGTAGTGGAGTGGAATGGAGAGGAATGTAATGGAGTGGATTGGAGTGTAGTGAAATGGAATGGAATTGAGTGGAGTGGAGTGGAGTGGACTGGAATGGGGAGGAATGGAATGTAATGGAGTGTAGTGGAACGGAATGCAATGGACTGGAGAGGAATGGAATGGAAAGGAATGGAGTGGCGTGCAGTGGAATGGAATGGAAAGGGGTGGAGTGGATGAAGTGGAGTGGAGTGGAATGGAGTGCAATGGAGTGGAGGGTAATGGAATTGAATGGAATGGAATGGAGTGGATTGGAATGGAATGGAATGGAATGGATTGGAATGGAATGGAGCACAGTTGAGTGGAATGGAGTGGAGTGGAATGGGGTGGAGTGGAGTGGAAGGGAATGGAATGGAGTGAATTCTAATGGAATAGAGGAGAGTGAAATGGAGTGTAATGGAATAGAGTGGAATAGAATAAAGTGGCGTGGAGTGGAGTGGAGTAGAGTGGAGTTTAGTGGAATGCAGTGGAGTGTAATGGATTGGAATGGAATGGAGTGCAGTGGAGTGCAGTGGAATGGAATGGAACAGAGTGCTGTGGAGTGGAGTAGACTGGAGTGGAGTGGAAAGGAATGGAATGGAATAGAGTGGACTGGAATGGAGTGGAGTGGAATGGAGTGGAATGGAATGGAATGGAAAATAATGGAATAGAGTGGGCTGGAATGGAGTGGAGTGGATTGGAGAGGACTGGAATGCAGTGGAATGGAGTGCAGTGGAGTGGAATGGAGCAGAATGGACTGGAATGGGGTGGAATGGAATGGAATGCAATGGAGTGGAGTGGAGTGGAATGTACTGGAATGCAGTGCAGTGAAATGGTAAGGACTAGAATGAAATGGAAGAGATTGGAAATGAATGGAATGGCATGGAATGGATTGGAGTTGAGTGGAATGAACTGGAGTGGAATGGAATGGAGTGGAGTCGAATGCAGTGGAATGGAACAGGGTGGAATGGAGTGGAGTGGAGTGAAGTGCAGTGGAATGAAATGGAATGGAATGGAGTGGCGTGGAATGGAACGGAGTGGAGTGGAATGTGTTGTAGTGAAGTGGATTGGAGAGGAGTGGAATGGACTGGAGTGGACTGGAATGTAGTGGAGTGGAAGGATGGAGTGGAAGGATTGAGTGGAATGTAATGGAATGCAATGCTATGGAGTGGAGTGGAGTGGAATGGAGTGGAGTGGAGTGGAATGGAGAGGAATGGAATGGGGTGGAATGGAAAGAACGGGAGTGGAGTGGAGGGAGGTGGAGAGGAATGGAATGGAGGAGATTGTAATTGAGTGGAACGGAATGGAGAGGAGTGGAGTGTAATAGAATGTAATGGAGTGGAGTGCTTTGTAGTGGAATGGCGTGAGGTGGAATGGAGTGAAACGGAATGGAATGGAGTAGTGCGGAACTGATTGGACTGGAGTGGAGTGTAGTATACTGCAATGGAATGGAGTGGAGTGGAGTTAAACGGAATGAAGTCGAGTGGAGTTGTACGGAATAGAACGGAGTGGAATGGAAGGGAAAGGAATGGAGTGGAATGGGATGGAGTGGAACGGAATGGAGTGTAGTGGAATGGAGAGGAATGTAACGGAGTGGAGTGGAGTGCAGTGAAATGGAACAGAATTGAGTGGAGAGGAGTGGGGTGGACTGGAATGGGGAGGAATGGAATAGAATGGAGTGCAGTGGAAAGGAATGGAATGGACTGGAGAGGAATGGATTGGAAAGTAATTGAGTGGCGTGTAGTGGAATGAAATGGAATGGGATGCAGTGGAGTGAAGTGGAGTGGACTGGAATGGAGTGGAATGGGGTGGAATGGAGTGGAGGGTAATGGAATTGAATGGGGTGGAATGGAGTGGAGGGCAATGGAATTGAATGGAATGGAATGGAGTGTATTGGAAACGAATGGAATGGAATGGATTGGAATGGAATGGAGCAGAGATGACTGGAATGGAGTGGAGTGGAATGGGGTGGATTGGAGTGGAAGGGAATAGAATGGAGTGGATTCTAATGGAATGGAGGGGAGTGAAATGGAGTTTAATGGAATGGAGTGGAATAGAATAAAGTGGAATGGAGTGGAGTGGAGTGGAGTAGAGTGGAATTTAGTGGAATGGAGTAGAGTGTAATGGACCAGAATGGAATGGAGTGCAGTGGAGTGCAGTGGAATGGAATAGAATAGAGTGCAGTGGACTGGACAGGACTGGAGTGGAGTGGAAAGGAATGGAATGCAATAGAGTGGACTGGAATTGAGTGGAGTGGAATGGAGTGGAATGGAATGGAATGGAAAGGAATGGAATAGAGTAGAGTGGGCTGGAATGGAGTGCAGTGGAGTGGAATGGAGCAGAATGGACTGGAACGGGGTGGAATGGAATGGAATGGAATGGAGTGTAGCGGAGTGGAATGTACTGGAATGGAGTTCAAGGAAATGGAAAGGACTAGAGTGAAATGGAATAGATTGGAATGGAGTGGAATGGCATGGAATGGAGTGGAGTTGAGTGGAAAGGAGAGGAGTGGAGTGCAAAGGAGTGGATTGGAATGGAATGGAGTGCAGTGGAGTGGAATGGAGTGGAATGGATTGGAGTGGAGTGGAGTAAAGTATAATGGAATGGAATGGAGTAGAGTGGAATGAAGTGGAATAAAATGGAGTGGAATTTACGTTAATCGAGTGGAATGGAGTGCAGTGGAGTGGAATGGAGCGGAATAGACTGGATAGGGGTGGTATGGAATGGAATGGAATGGAATGGAGTGGAGTGGAGTGGAATGTACTGGAATGGATTGCAATGGGATGGAAAGCAGTAGAATGAAATGGAATAGATAGGAATGGAATGGAATGGCATCGAATGGAGTGGAGTTGAGCGGAGAGGAGTGGAGTGCTAAGGAGTGGATTGGAATGGAATGGAGTGCGGTGGAGTGGAATGAAATGGAATGGAGAGGAGTGGGGTGGAGTGGAGTGGAGTACAATGGTGTGGAGTGGAGTGGAAGGGAATGGAATGGAGTGGAGTGGAATGGAATGAAATGGAGTGGAATGGAATTGAATGGAACGGAATGAGGTGGAATGGAAAGTTGTGGGGTGGAATGCAGTGCAATAGAATGGAGTGGAATGGAGTGGAGTATAATGGAAAGGAGTCGAGTGGAATGGAGTGGAAAGGAATGGAGTGGAATTTAGGGGAATGGAAAGGTATGGAGTAGAGTGGAGTGGAATGGAGAGGAATGGACTGGAATGTAATGGAATGGAATGGAATTAAATGGATTGAAATGGAGAGGAATGAAATAGAATGGAATGGAATGGAGTGGATTGAAATAGAATGGACAGGAATGGAATGGAATGGCATGGAATGGAGTAGTGTTGAATGCAATGTAGAGGAGTGGAGTAGAAAGGACTGGAATGGAATGGAATGGAATGGAAAGGAGTGGAGTGGAGTGGAATGAAGTGGAATGGATTGGAATGGAATGGAGTGGAGTGGAATGGAATGGAATAGAGCGGATTGCAGTGGAATAGAGTGGAATGGAGTGGAATAGAATGGAATAGAATGGAGAGGAGTGGAGTGGAATGGAGTGGATTGGAATGGTGTGGTGTGGAGTGGAGTGGAGGTGAACGGAATGGAGTTGAGTGGAATGGACTGGAGTGGAGTGGAATGGAGTGAAATGGAATGTAGTGGAATGGACTGGAATGGAGTGGAGAGGAGTTGAGTAGACTGGAATTGACTGGAATGCAGGGGACTGGAGTGGAGTGGAACGGAGTGGACTGGAGTATAATGGAATGGAATAGAGTAGAGTGGAATGAAGTGGAACGGAATGGAGTGGAATGGAATGGAGTGGAATGGCGGGGAATAGTATGGAGTAGAGTGGAAAGGAATGGAATGGAGTTGAGCAGAGTGAAGTGGATTGGAATGGAACGGAGTGCAGTGGAATGTAATGATGAGGAGTGGAATGGAATGGAATGGAGTGGATTGCAGTGGAGTGAAATTGAATGGAATGGAATGGAATAGACCGGAATGGAATGGAGTGGAGTGGAGTGGAGTGGAATGCACTGAATGGAGTAGAATGGAATGTAATGGATTGGAATGAAATTGAATGGATTGTAATGGAATGGAATGGCATGGAATAGAGTGGAATGGTGTGGATGGAATGAAACGGAATGGAGTGGAGTGGAGTGGAATGGATTGCAGGGGATTGGAATGGAGTGGAGTTTAGTGGAATGGAATGGAATGGAGTGAATCGGAGTTGAGTGTAACGGAGTGGAGTGGATTGGAATGGAGTGGACGGGACTGGAATGGAGTGTAATGGAATGTAGTGGAATTGAATGGAGTGGAGTGGAGAACAGAGGAGTTGAATGGAATGGAGTGGAGAAGAACATAGTGGAATTGAATGGAATGAAGTGGATTGCAGTGGAATGGAATGTAATGGAGTGGAGTGGAGTGGACTGGAATGGCGTTGAAAGGAATGAAATGGAGTAGAGTGGACTGGAATGGGGTCTAGTGCAATGGATGGAATGGAATGGAATGAAGTGGAGTAGGGTGGATAGGAATGGAGTGGAGTGGAGTTGAGTGGAGTGGAATGGAGTGGAGTACAGTGGATTGAAATGGAGTGCAGTGTAGTGGAAAGGAATGGAGTGGAATGGGATGAAATGGAAGGTATTGGAATGGAAAGCTGTGCAGTGGAATGGAGTGCAATATAATGTGGTGGAGTGGAGTGCAATGGAACGGAGTGGAAATAAATTGAATGAAGTGGAGTGGAGTGGGGTGGAGTGGAAAGGAATGGAGTGGAATTGCATGGATTGGAGTGAAATGGAGTGGAGTGCTGTGAAATGGAATGGAATGGAGTGGAGTGGTGTGGAAAGGAATGCAGTGAAATGCATTGGAAGAGACTGGAGTGGAGTGGAGTGGAATGGAGTGTATAGGAGTAGAAAGGAGTTGAGTGGAGGCGAAAGGAATGGAATGGCGTGCAGTGGAGTGTAAAGGAGAGGAATGGAGTGCATTGGAGTGAAATGGAACGAAGTGGAGTGAAGTGGATTGGAGGGGAGTGAAGTGGAAAGAAATGGAATGCAATGGAATGGAGTGGACTGGATTAGAATGGAACGTAGAGGTATGGAATGTACTGGAATGGAATAGAGTCTAGTGGTGTGGAGTGGAATGGAATAGAGTAGAGTGAAATGGAGTGGAATGGAGTGGAATGGAACGGAATGGATTGGAATGAAAGGGAATGGATTGCAGTGCAATGAAATGTCATGGAATGGACATGAGTGGAGAGGAAAGGTGTGGATTGGAGTGGAAACGAGTGGAATGGAATGGAATGGAATGGAATGGAATGGAATGGGGTCGAGTGGAGTGGAATGGAATGGAATAGAATGGAATCGAATGGAGTGGAGTGGAATGAAGTGGAATGTAATGGAATGGAGTGGAATGCAATGGACTGGAGTGGAATGAAATCGAATGGATTGTAACAGAATGGAATGCAATGGAATGGAGTGGAGTGGAGTGGAATGGATTAGAGTGGAGTGGAAAGTACTGGAATGTATTGAAATGGAGTGGAGTGGAGTGGAAAGGAATTGAATGGAATGCAGTGGAGTGGAGTGGAATGGAGTGAAGTGGGATGGATTAGAGTGGAGTGGGATGGATTAGATTGGAGTGGAATGGAAAGGAATGGAATGGAGTGGACATAAATGGATAGGAGTTGAGTGGAGTGGAATGGAATGGAGTGAAGTGAAAAGCATTGGAATTGAATGGAGTGAAGTGCAGTGGAATGGAATGGAATGGAGAGGAATTGAGTGTGGTGGACTGTAATTCAGCGGAATGGAGTGGAAAGGAGTGGAGTACAACGTAGTTGAATGAAATTCAATGGAATGGAATGGAGTGGAGTGGAGTGGAAAGGAGTGGAATGGTTTGGAATACAGTGGAGTGGAATGGATTAGAATGCAACGGAATTGAGTAGACTGGAGTGGAATGGAATGGAGTGGAAAAGAGTGGAGTGGAAAGGAATGGAATGGAATGGATTGAAGTAGAATGGAGTTTAATGGAATGGAGTTAAATGGAATGGAATGGAGTGGAATGAAAGGGATTGGAATAGAATGGAGCAGAGTGCAGCGGAATGGAATGGAATGGAGAGGAATGGAGTAGAGTGGACTGAAACTGAGATGAATGGAGTGGATGGAGTGTAGTGCAATGGAGTGGAATGGAATGCAATGGAATGGAAAGGAGTGGAGTGGAGTGCAATGGAGTGGAATGGAGTGGAGGGGATTGGAATGGAATGGAATGGAATGGAGTACAGTAGAGTGGAATGGAGTGGACTGGAATGGAGTGGAGTGGAGTGGAATGGAATGGATTGGAGTGGGGTTGAATGTCGTGGAATGGAATGAAGTGGAATGGAGTGGAGTGGAGTGCAGTGGAATGGAATGGAATGGAATGGAATGGAGTGAAGTGGGGTGGAATGGAGAGGGAGAGGAATGAAATGAAGTGGAGTGGAGTGGAGAGGAGTGGAATGGATTGGAGTGGACTGGAATGTAGTGGAGTGGAAGGATTGAGTGGAATAGAATGGAATGCAACGGAATCGTGTGGATTGGAGTGGAATGGAGAGGAGTGGAGTGGAAAGAAGAGAAATGGAATGGGGAGAAATGGAATGGAGTGGAATGGAGTGGAGTGGAGTGCATTGGAGTGAAGTATAATGCAATGGAATGAAGGTGAATGGAATGGAATGGAATGGAGTGGAATAGAGTGGAATGGATTGGAATGGAGCGTAATGAAGTGGAATGCATTCAAATGGAGTGTAATGAAATGGAATGGATTGGAATGGAAAGAAAATAAATGGAATGGAGTGGAGTGGAGTGTAATGGAGTGGAGTGGAGCATAGAGGGGTGGAATGGAATGGAATGGAATAGAATCGTGTGGAGTATCGGGGAATAGAATGGCATAGAATGGAATGGAATGGAGCGGAGTGGAGTGGAGTGAGTGCATTGGAACGGAACGGAATGGAATTGCATGGAGTGGTATGAAATGGAATGGATTGATATGGAATGGAACGGCATGGAATGGCGTGGAGTGGAGTGGTGTGTAGCGGAGTGGATTGAAGAGGATTGGAATGGAGTGGAGTGGAGAGGAATGGAGTGGAACGGATTGGAATGGAGTGGAGTGGAATGGAATGGAATGGAACACAGTGGAGTAGAGTGGAATGGAGTAGAATGGAGTAGATTGGAGTGGAATGGAGTGGAATGGAATAGAGTGGACATAAATGGATTGGAGAAGACTGGAGTGGAATGGAAAGGAAAGGAGTGGAGTGGAAGGGATGGGAATCGAATGGATTGGAGTGCAGTGGAATGGAACGGAATGGAGAGGAATGGAGAGGAGTGGACTGAAATTGAGTGGATTGGAGTGGAATGGAGTGGAGTGGAATGGAGTGGAATGGAACGCAATGGAAAGGAGGAGTGAAATGTAGCGGAATGGAATGCAATTAAATGGAATGGAGTGAGGTGGAGTGTAACGTAGTGGAATGAATTTGAATGGAGTGGAGTGGATTGGAATGGAATGGAACGTAATTCAGTGGAGTGGAGTGGAATGGAGTGGAGTGGACTGGAGTGGAGTGTAGTGGAATGGAGTGGAGTGGGCTGGAGTGGAGTGCAGTGGAATGGAATGGAATGGAGTGGAATCGAATGTAGTAGAATGGAATGATGTGGAATGGAGTGGGTGCAATGGAACGCAATGGAAAGGAGTGGAGTGCAATGGAGCGGAATGGAATGCAATTGAATGGAATGGAGTGAGGTGGAGTGTAACGTAGTGGAACGAATTTGAATGGAGTGGAGTGGATTGGAATGGAATGGAATGGAATTCAGTGGAGTGGAGTGGAATGGAGTGGAGTGGACTGGAGTGGAGTGGAGTGGAATGGAGTGGAGTGGGCTGAAGTGGAGTGGAGTGGAACGGAGTGGAGTGGGCTGGAGTGGAGTGCAGTGGAATGGAATGGAATGGAGTGGAATCGAATGTAGTAGAATGGAATGGTGTGGAATGGAGTGGAGTGCAATGGAACGCAATGGAAAGGAGTGGAGGGCAATGGAGCGGAATGGAATGCAATTGAATGGAATGGAGTGAAGTGGAGTGTAACGTAGTGGAAAGAATTTGAATGGAGTGGAGTGGATTGGAATGGAATGGAACGGAATTCAGTGGAGTGGAGTGGAATTGAGTGGAGTGGGCTGGAGTGGAGTGCAGTGGAATGGAATGGAATGGAGTGGAATCGAATGTAGTAGAATGGAATAGTGTGCAATGGAGTGGAGTGGAGTGCAGTGGAATGGAATGGAATGGAATGAAATGGAGTGGAGTGGAATGGAATACTGTCGAGTGGAATGGAATGAAATGGAGTGGAAGGATTGAGTGGAATGGAACGGAATGCAAAGGAATGGAGGGGGGTGGTATGGAATTGAGTGGAGTATAGTGGAAAGGAGTGGAAAGGAATGGAATAGAGTGCACTGGAGGGCAATGGAGTGGAATGGATTGGAATGGAGTTTAGTGGATTGGAATGGAATGCAACAGAATGGAGGGGAGTGGAGTGGAATGGAGTGGCGTGGAATTGAGTGGAGTGGAGTGGAATGGAATGGAATGGGGTGGAGTCGAATGTAGTGGAATGGAATGCAGTGGAATGGAGTGGAGTTGAATGAAGTGGAATGTACTGGAATGGAGTGGAATGGAAAGGCATGGAGAGAATGAAATGGAATGTATTGTAACGGAATGGAATGGCATGGAATGGAGAGTAGTGGAGTGGAATGGAGTGGAGTGGAGTGGAATAGATTGGAATGGAGTGGAGGGAAGTGGAATAGAATGGAATGGAAGGCAGTGGAGAGGAGTGGAATGGAGTGGAATTGATTGGAGTAGAGTGGATTGGAATGGAGTGGAATGGAATGGAGTGGACATAAATGCACTGGAGTGGAGTGGAGAGGAATGGAATGGAGTGGAGTGCAAAGGATTGGAAACAAATGGAGTGCAGTGCAGTGGAATGAAATGGAATGGAGAGGAATTGAGTGAATTGGACAGAAATTGAGTGGAATGGAGTGGAAAGGAGTTGTATGCAACGGAGTGGAATGGAATGCAATGGAATGGAATTGAGTGGAGCGGAGTGGAATGGAGTGGAGTGGATTGGAATAGAGTGGAGTGGAATAGAATGGAAGGGAATGGAGTGGAGTAGAGTAGAGTGGAATGGAGTGGAGTGTAATGGAGTGGAGTAGAGTGGAATGGAATGGAATGGAGTGGAGTTGAATGGAGTGGAATGGAAAGGAGTGAAATGGAATGGATTGCAGTGGAGTGGAAGGGATTGGAATAAAATGGAGTGCAGTGCAGTGTAATGGAAAGGAATTGAGAGGAATGGAGTGGAGTGGACTGAAATTGAGTGGAATAGAGTGGAATGGATTGGAATGGTTTGCTGTGCAATGGAGTGGAATGGAACGCAATGTAATGGAATGGATTGGAGTGGATTGCAGTGGAGTGGAATGGAGTGGAACGGAGTGGAGTAGATTAGAATGGAATGGAACAGAATAGAGTGGAATGGAGTGGAATGGAGTGAATTGGAATGGAGTCGAATGTAGTGGAATGGAATGGAGTGGAGTGAAGTCGAATGTAGTGGAATGGAACGGTGTGGAATGGAGTGGAGTGGAGGGGAGTGCAGTGCAATGGAATGGAATGGAATGGATTTGAGTGTAAGGGAATGAAGTGGAGTGGAATGGAATGAAGTAAAGTGGAGAGGAGAGGAGTGGAATGGATTGGAACGGAATGGAATGTATTGGAGTGGAAGGATTGAGTGGAATGGAAAGGAATGCAACGGAATGGAGTGGATTGAAGTGGAATGGACTGGAGTGGAGGGGAATGGAGAGGAATGGAATGGGGAGAAATTGTATGGAGTGGAATAGAGAGGAGTGGAGTGCAGTGGAGTGCAGTTCAGTGGAATGGAATGGAGTGAAATGTAGTGTAGTGTAATGGAATGGAGAGGAATGGAATGGAATTGAAAGGAGCGGATAGGAATGGAAGGGAATGGAGTGGTGTTGAATTGAATGGAATGGAGAGGAGTGCAAACTAATGGAATGGATTGGAGTAGAATGGTTGGGAATGGAATGGAGTGGTGTGCAGTGGAATAGAATGGAATGGAGTGTAGTGGATTGGAGTGGACTGGAATGGAGTGAAATGGAGTGGAGTGGAGTGGAATGGAATGGAATAGATAAGAATGGATGGATTGGAATGGAATGGAATGGAGTTGAGTGGATTGGAGTGGAATTGAGTGGAAAGGAATGGATTGGAATGTAATGGAGTTGAGTGTAGTGTAGTGGAGTGGAGTGGAATGGAATGGAGTGGCGTGGAATGGATTGGAATTGAATGGAGTACAGAGGAGTACAGTGGAATGGAATTGAAGGAGTGGAGTGGAGTGCAGTGGAGTGGAATTGAGTGGAAAGGAATGGAATGAATTAGAGTGGACTGCAATCGAGTGGAGTGTAATGGAGTGGATTCGAATGGAATGGAATGGAGTAGAGTGGACTGGAAAGGAGTGGGGTGGAGTGGTGTGGAATGGAGTGGAGTGGAGTGAAATGGAGTGGAGTGGACTGGACTGGAAATAAGTGGAATGGAATGGAATGCAGTGGAATGGAAAGGGGTGGAGTGGAATGGAGTGCAATGAAATTGGCTGGAGTGGAGTGCAGTAGAATGGGGTGGAAATAATTGGAATGGAGTGGAGTGATGTGGAGTGTATAGGAATGGAATGGGGCTGAATGGATTGGAATGGAATGGAGTGGAGTGCTGTGGAGTGCAATGGAATGGAGTGGAGTGGAGTTTACTGGACTGGAATGCAATTTAATTCATTGTAATGAAGTGGAATGGAGTGGAGTGGAATGAAGTGGAATGGAATAGGATGGAATGGATTGGAATGTCATGGAACGGAGAGGAGTACAGTGGAATGGAGTGGAATGCAATGGAGTGGAATGGAATGGGGTGGAGTGGAGTGGGGTGGAGTAGAGTGGATTTGAACGGAATGGAGGGGACTGGAATGGTTTGGGATTGAATGGAGTGCAGTGGAGTGCAGTGGAAAGGAATTGAATGGAGTGGAGTGGAATGCAATGGAGTGGAATGGAGTGGAAAGGAATGGAATGTAGTACAGTGGACTGGAATGGAGTGGAGTGTAATGGAGTGGAACAGAATGGAATGGAATGGAGTACAGTGGAGTGGAATGGAGTGGAGTGGAATGAAGTGGAATGCAGTAGAGTGGAGTGAAATGGAGGGGAGTGCAGTGGAATGGAATGGAGTGGAATGAAAGGGAATGAAATGCAGTGGAATGGAAAGGCGTAGAGTGAAATGGAGGGCAACGGAATGGGGTGGAGTGGAGTGCAGAGGAATGGGGTGGAGTGGAGTGCAGAGGAATGGGGTGGAAATAAATGGAATGGAGTGGAGTGGTGTCGAGTGTATAGGAATGGAGTGGAGAGGAATGGATTTCAATGGAATGGAGTGGAGTTCTGTGGAATGGAATGCAATGGAGTGGAGTGAAGTGGAGTGGACTAGAATGCAGTTTAATGTATTGTAATGGGGTGGAATGGAGTGGAGAGGAATACAGTGGATTGGAGTGGAATGGAGTTGAGTGGAGTGCAATGGAGTGGAATGGATTGAATGGAGTGGAGTGGATTAGAATGGAATGGAGCGGAATGGAGTGGAGTGGAGGGGATTGCAGTGGAGTGGAATGGAGTGGAGTGGAGTAGAATGGAATGGAATGGATTGGAGACGAATGGAGTGGAATGGAATGGAGTAGAGTGGAGTGGCGCGGAGTGCAGTGGAATGGAATGGAATGGAATGGAGTGTAGTGGAATGCAATGGAGTGCGGTGGAATGGAATGAAGTGGAGTGGAGTGGAGACGAGTGGAATGGATTGGAGTGGACTGGACTGTAGAGGAGTGGAAAGTTTGAGTAGAATGGAATGGAATGCAGTGGAGTGGAGTGGAGTGGAGTGGAATGGAGAGGAGTGGAGTGGAATGTAGAGGAATGCAAAGTAGTGGAATGGAATGGAGTGAAATGGAGTGGAGTGGAGAGCAGTGGAGTGGTGAACAGTGGAATGGAATGGAATGGAAAGGATTGGAATGTAATGGAATGGAGAGGAATGGAATTGAATGGAATGGAGTAGATAGGAATCGAATGGAATGGAGTGGAGTGCAATGTAATGGAATGGAGTGTAGTGCAATGGATTGGAATGGATTGGAGTGGTGTGCAGTGGAATGAAATGGAATGGAGTGCAGTGGAGTGGAGTGGACTGGAGTGGACTGGAATGGATTGCAATGGAGTGGAATGGAGTGGAGTGGAGAGAAATGGATAGGAATTGAACGGAATGGAGAGGAGTGGAGTGGAATGGAGAGGAATTGAATGGAGTGGAATCGAATGGAGTGGAGTTGAGTGAAGTGGAGTAGAGTTTAGTTGAATAGAATGGAGTGGAGTGTAATGTTTTGTAACTGAATGGAGTGCAGTGGAGTGCATTGGAATGGAATGGAATGGAGTGGAGTGTAGGGGAGTGGCGTGGAATGGAGTGGAATCAAATGGAGTGGAGTTGAGTGAAGTGGAGTAGAGTTTAGTTGAATAGAATGGAGTGTAGTGTAATGTTTTGGAATTGAATGGAGTGCAGTGGAGTGCATTGGAATGGAATGGAATGGAGTGGAGCGTAGGCGAGTGGAGTGGAATGGAGTGGAAAGGAATGGAATGGAGTAGAGTAGATTGGAATGGAGTGGACTGTAATCTAGTTGAATGGAATGCAATGAATGGAACGGAATGGAAAGGAGTAGAGTGGACTGGAGTGGAGGGGAGTGGAGTAGAGTGGAATGGGGTGGAGTGGAGTGCAGCGGAATGGTGTGGAAATAAATGGTATGTAGTGGAGTGGAGGGGAATGGATTGGAAAGGAATGAAGTGGAGAGCTGCAGAATAGAATGGAATGCAGTGGAGTGGAATGGAATGCAGTGGAATGCATCGGAATTAAGTGTTGTGTAATGGAGAGGAATAGAGTGGATTGGAGAGAAATGGAGTTGAGTGGAGGGGAAACGAATGGAATGGAAAGGAATGGAATGGAGTGGAGTGGAATGGAGTGGAGTGTAAAGAAGTGGAGTGGGGTGCATTGGAGTGGAGTGGAATGGAGTGAAGTGAAGTGGAGT
Source organism: Pongo pygmaeus (assembly GCF_028885625.2). NCBI lineage: Eukaryota > Metazoa > Chordata > Mammalia > Primates > Hominidae > Pongo > Pongo pygmaeus. Next base: position 4,545,193 of record NC_085931.1, read on the forward strand.
GGATTGGAATGGAATGAAATGCAATGGAATGGAGTGGACTGGAATGGAGTGGATTGTAGTGGAATGTAGAGGCATGGAATGGAGTGGAATGGAATAGAGTGGAGTGGTTTGGAGTGGAATGGAATAGAGTAGAGTGAAATGGAGTGGAATGGATAGGAGTGGAGCAGAGTGGAGTATAATGGAATGGAACGGAAGGGAATGGAATGGAGTGGAATGAAATGGAGTGGAATGGAGTGGAATGAAATGGAATGGAGTGGAATGAAATGGAATGGATTGGAAAGGAATGAAATGAAATGGAATAGAGAGAAGTGGAGCAGAATGGAGTGGAGTGGAGTGGAAAGCAGTGGAATGGAATGGAATGGAAATGAACGGTGGGGAGTACAGTGGAATTTAATGAAATAGAATGGAAGGGAATGGAGTGGAGTGGAGTGGAGTGGAATGGACTGTAATGGAGTGGAATGGAATCGCATGGAGTGGAATGAAATGAAATGCATTGTAATGGAATGGAACGTCATGGAATGGAGTGGAGGGGAGCGGCATGGAGTGGAGTGGAGTGGAGTGGAGAGGAGTGGAAAGGTGTAGACTGGAGCAGAAAGGAGTGGAATGGATTGGAAAGGAGTTGAGTGGAGTGGAATGGAAGTGAATGGAATGTAGTGGAGTGGAGTGGAATATACTGGAGTGGGCTGGAGTAGAATGGAGTGGAATGGAGTGGAAGAGAATACAGTGGAATGGAAGGGAGTGGAGTGGAATGGAATGCAATCTAATGGATTGGAGTGGAGTGGAACGTAATGGGATGGAATGAATAAGAGTGGAATGGAATGGAATGGAATAGAGTGGAATGGCGTGGAGTGGAGTGCAGTGGAATGGAATAGAATGGAATGGAGTGTAGTGTAATGGAACGGAGAGGAGTGGAATGAAATGGAATGGAGTGGATTGGAATGGAATGGAGTGGAGTGGAATGGAATGGAATGGAGTGGATGGAATGCAATGGAATGAAGTGGAGTGGAATTGATTGGAAAAGAATGGAGTGGCGTGCAGTGGAATGGAATGGAATGGAGTGGAGTGGATTGGAGTGGACAGGAATGGAGTGGAATTGGGTGGAAAGGAGGGGATGGGAATTGAGTGGAATGGAATGCAGCGGAATGCAATGGATTGGAATGGAGTGGAATGGAATGGAATGGAATGCAAAAGAGTGGAATGGAATGGAATTGAATGGTGTGGAGTGGAATGGAATGGAGAGGAATGGAATGGAATCGAGTGGAAAGGAAAGGAATGGAGTGCAATGGGGTGGAGTAGAGTGGAATGGAATGGAATGGAATGGAGCAGAGTTGAGTGGAATGGACTGGAGTGGAATGGGGTGGAGTAGAGTGTAGTGGAATGAAATGGAATGGAATGGAATAGAGTGGACTGGAATTGAGTGCAGTGGAGTGTAATGGAGAGGAATGGAATGGAGTGGAAGGGAATGGAGTGGAGTGGAGTGGAATGGAATGGAGTAAAGTGGAATGCAGTGGAAAGGAGTGGAATGGAATGGAGTGGATTGGAGTAGAGTATAGTTGAATGGAATGGAGTGACTGGAATGGAGTGGGATAGCATGGAGTGGAATTTAGTGGAATCCAGTGGAATGGAGTGGAGTGGAGTGGAATGGAGTGGATTGGACTGCAATGGAGTGAAATGGAATGGGAAGGAATGGAATGGAAAGGAATGGAATGGAATGGAATGGAGTGGAGTGGAGTGGAATGGACGGGAATGGAATGGAAAGGAATGAAAAGGGGTGGAATGACATGGAATAGATTGGAATGGAATGGAATGGCATGGAATGGAGTGGAGTTGAGTGGAATGGAGAAGAGTGGAGTGCATAGGAGTGGATTGGAATGGAATGGAGTGGGATGGAGTGGAATGGAGTGGAATGGATTGGAATGTACTAGAGTGGAGTGGAATGAAATGGAATGGAATGGAGAGGAGACGGGTGGATTGGAGTGGAGTAGTATGTTTTGGAGTGTAGTGGAATGGAATGGAGTGGTATTGAGTGGAGTAGATTGGAATGGAATGGGGGGTCTGGAATGAAGTGAAAAGGAATGGAGTGGAATAGAATAGAGTGGAGTGGAGTCGGGAGGAGTACAGTGGATTTTAATGGAATAGACTGAAATGTAATGGATTATAATGGAATAGAGTGCAGAGGAGTGCAGGGGAATGGAATGGAACATAGTGGAGTGGAGTGGACTGGAGTGGAGTGTAAAGGAATGGACTGGAGTATAGTGGACTGGAATGGAGTGGAGTGTAATGGAGCGTAATGGAATGGAATAGAGTAGTGTGGGCTGGAATGGAGTAAAGTGGAGTGGAGGGGAATGAAATGGAATTGAGTGGAATGAAATGGGGTGGAATGGAATGGAATGGAATCGTGTGCTATGGAAAAGGGTGTAGTGGAATGGAGAGCAATGCAATGGAGTGGAGTGGAGTGCAGTGGAATGGAGTAGAAATAAATGGAATGGAGTGGGGTGGAGTGGAGTGGAAAGGAATGTAGTGGAGTGGAATGGATAGGAATGGAATTGAGGGGAGTGCTGTGGAATGGAATGGAATTTAGTGGAGTGGAGTGGACTGGAATGCAGTGGAATGCATTGGAATGGAGTGGAATGGAATGGAGTGGGTTGGTGTGGAGTGGAGTGGAATGAAATGGAATGGAATTAAATGGAGTGGACTGGAATTGAGTGGAGAGGAGTGGAATGGAGTGGAATGGAGTGGAATGGAATGGAGTGGAATGGAATGGAGTGGAATGGAGTGGAATGGAATGGAGTAGAGTAGAATGGAGTGGAATAGAATGGAGTGTGATTTAGGTGAATCGAGAGGAATGGAGTGGAGAGGAATGGAGAGGAATGGACTGTAATGGGGTGGAATGGAATGGAATGGAGTGGATTGGAGTGGAATGGACTGTAATGGAGTGGAATGTAATGGAAAGAAGTAGAATGAAATGGAAGAAATTGGAATGGAATGGAATGTCATGGAATGGAGAGGAGTTGAGTGGAATGCAGAGGAGTGCAATGCATAGGAGTGGATTGGAAAGGAATTGAGTGGGGTGGATTGGAATGGAGTGGAATGGATTGGAATGAAGTGGAGTAGAGTGGTATGAAATGGAATGGATTGGAGAGGAGAGGGGTGGAGTTGTGGTGGAGTAGAATGGTGAGGAATGGAGTGGATTGGGGTGGAATGGAATGAAGTGGACTAGAATTGAATGAAATTGAGTGGAATGGAATAGAATGGAGTGGAACGGAAAGGAGTGGAGTGGAATGCAGTGCAATGGAATGGAGTGGAGTATAATGGAATGGAATGGAGTGGAGTGGAATGGAGTGGAAAGGAATGGAGTGGAATTTAGGGGAATGGGGTTGAATGGAGTGCAGTGGAGTAGAATGTAGAGGAATGGACTGGAATGCAGTGGAATCGAATGGAATTAAAAGGAAAGGAATGGAACGGAATGGACTGGAATGGACTGGAATGGAGTTTAATGGAATGGAGTGGAATGAAATAGAATGGACTGGAATTGAATGGAATGGCATGGAATGGAGTACAGTTTGTTACAATGTAGAGGAGTGGAGTACAAAGGACTGGAATGGAATGTCATGGAATGGAATGGAATGGAGTGGAATGCAGTGGAATGGACTGTAATGGATTGGAATAGAGTGGAGTGGAACGGAATGGAATAGAGTGGATTGGAGTGGAATGCAGTGGAATGGAGTGGAATTGAATGGAATGGAGACGAGTGGTGTGAAATGGAGTGGAGTAGAGTGGAAGTGAGCGGATTGGAGTGGAGTGAAATGGAATGGAGGGGAGTGGATTTGAGTAGAGTGGAGTGGAATGGAATGGAGTGGAGTGGAATGTAATGGAAAAGAATGGAGTGAAGGGGAGTGCAGTAGAATGTAGTGGAACGGAGAGGAATGTAGTGGAATGGAGTGGAATGGAGTGGAGTGGAATGGAGTGAAATGGAATGGAGTGAAATGGAATGGAGTAGAGTGGAACGGAATGGTGTGGTGTGGAATGAAGTGGAGTGGAATGGAGTGGAGTGTAGTGGAATGTAATGGAGAGAAGTGGAATGGAATGGAATGGAGTGGATTGGAGTGGAGTGGACTGGAATGGCGTGGAATGAAGTGGAGTGGAATGGAGTGGGGTGGAGTATAATGGAATGGAATTGAGTGGATTGGAATGGAGTGGAATGGAATGGAGTTGAATGGAGGGGAAAGGAATGGAGTAGAGTGGAATTGCATGGAATGGAGTGGATTGGAGGGAAGAGGAGTGGAATGGAGTGTAGTGTAGTGGAATGTAATGGAGAGGAGTGGAATGGAATGGAGTTTAATGGAGGGGAAAGGAATGGAGTAGAGTGGAATTGCATGGAATGGAGTGGATTGGAGGGAAGAGGAGTGGAATGGAGTGTAGTGTAGTGGAATGTAATGGAGAGGAGTGGAATGTAATGGAATGGAGTGGATTGGAGAGGAGTGTACTGGAGAGGAGTGGAATGGAGTGGAGTGGAGTAATATGGAATGGAATGGAGTGTGGTGGAATGGAGTGGAATGGAATGGAGTGGAATGGACGAGAATGGAGTGGAGTGGAGTGGCATAGGGTGGAATGGACAGGAATGCAGTGGAATGTAATGCAATGGAATGAAATGGAATGGAGTGGAGTGGAGTGGAATGGACTGGAATGGAGTCGAATGCTATGCAATGGAGTGGTATGAAATTGAATGGATGAGAATGGAATGGAATGACATGGAATGGAGTGGAGTGGGGTGGAATACAGTGTAGTGGAGTGGAAAGGAGTGGGACGGAATGGAATGGAAAGGAATCAACAGGAGAGCTGTGCGTTGGAGTGGAATAGATTGGAATGGAGTGGAGTGGAGTGGAATGGATTGGAATGGAATGGAATGGAGTGGAGTGGAATGGAATGGAATGCAGTGGAAAACAGTGGTGTGGAGTGGAACGGAGTGGAATGGAATGTAGTGGAATTAAACGGAATGGAGTGTAGTGGACTGGAGTGGAGTGGAATGGAATGCAGTGGAGTGAAATGATTGGAATGGAATGGAGTGGAGTGAAGTGGAATGGAATGGAATGCAATGAAGTGGAGAGAATTGTAATGTAGTGAATGGATTGGAAAGGAGTGTAGTGTAGTGGTATAGAATGGAATGGAATGGAGGGGAACAGAGTGGAAGGAAGTGGAGTGGAATATAGGGGAGTGGAGTGTAGTGGAATGGAATGGAGGATTGGAAAGGAATGCAGAGGAGTGGAAAGGAGTGGAATGGAATGGAGTGGAAATAAATGGAATGGAGTGGAGTGGAGTGGAATGGTATGGCGTATAGTGGAATGAATTTGAATGGAATGGAGTGGAGTGCAGTGGAATGGAATGGAGTGGAGTGCAGTGGAATGGAATGGAAGGGAGCCGAGTGGAGTGGAGTGGACTGGAGTGCATTGGAATGCAGTGGAATGGCGTGGAATGGCGTGGAGAGGAATGGAGTGGAATGGAATGCAACGGAATGGAGTAGAGTGCAATGGACTGGAATGGAGTGGAGTGGAGTTAAATGGAATAGAGTGGGGTGGATTGGAATAGAATGTAATGAAATGGAATGGAATGGAGAGGTATAGAGTGGAATGAAATGGAGTGGTTTGGAATGGAGTGCAATGGAATGGAGTGGAGAGGAGAGGAGTGGAATGGAACGGAAAGGAATGGAGTGTTATGGAGTGGAATGGAAAGGATTGGCATGGAGTTGTGTGGAATGGAGTGCAGTGGAATGGAAAGAATGTAATGGAGTCGAGTGGAATGGAAAGGAGGGGAGTGGAGAGGAGTGTACTAGAGTGGAATGGAGTGGATTGGAATTTAATCCAGTGGAGTGGAATGGAATGAAGTAGAATGGAATGGAATGTAATAGAATGGAGTAGAATGGAATGTAGTGGAGTCGAATGGAGTGGAGTCAAATGGATTAGTGTGGACGTGAGTGGAATGTACAAGAATGGAATGGAATGGAATGCAATGGAATGCAATGGAATCAAATGTAGTGGAGTGGAGTGGAATGGATTGTATTGGAGTGGAATCGAGTTGAGTGGAGGGGAAAGGAATGGAATGAAATGGAATGGAATGGAGTGGATTGGAATGGAGTGGAGTGTAAAGAAGTGGATTGGAGTGCACTGGAGTGGAATAGAATAGATTGGAGTGGAGTTCAGTGGAATGAAGTGGAATGAAATGGAGTGGAATGGAATGGAGTGGACTCGAATGGAATGGAATGGAGTGTAATGTAGAGGCATGGAATGGAGTGGAATGGAATAGAGTGGGGTGGAGTTAAGTGGAATGGAATAGAATTAGGTGGAGATGAGAGGAATGGAATAGACTAGAGTGGAATGGAGTGGAATGGAATAGAGTGGAATAGAATGGAATGGAATAGAGTGGAATGGAGTGGAGTGGAATGGAATGGAGTGGAATGAAACGGAACAGATTGGAATGGAATGAAATGGCATGGGATGGAGTGGCGTGGACTGAAATTCAGTGGAGTGGAGTGGAAAGGAGTGGAATGAATTGTAATGGAATGGTGTGGAATGGAGTGGCATGGAATGGAATAGAATGGAATGGAATGAAATGGAGTGGAGTGGACTGATGTAGAATGGACTGGAGAGGAGTGGAATGGAATGGCATGGATTTGAAGAAAATTGAATGGATTGTAATGAAATAGAATGGCATGGAATGGAGTGGAATGGAGTGGAAAGGAATGGAGTGGAGTGGAAAGGAGTGGAATGGAGCGGAATGGAAAGCAGTGGAGTAGAACGGAGTGGAGTGGAAAGGAGTAGAGTGGAGTGGAATGAAGTGGAATGGAATGGAGTGGAAAAGATGGAACGGGGTGGACAGAAGTGGAGTGGAATGGAATGGAGTGGAGTGGAAAGGATTGGAATCGAATGGAGTACAGTGAAGTATAAGGGAATGGAATGGAAAGGAATGGAGTGGAGTTGTCTCAAATTGACTGGAATGGAGTGGAATGGTGTGGAATGGAATCGAGTGCATTTGGACTGGAATGGAATGCAATGGAATGGAATGGAGTGGAATGGAGTGCAATGGAGTGGAAAGGATTCGAATGGAGTGGAGTGGAGTGGAGTGTAATGGAATGGAAAGGAATGGAGTGGATTGGAGTGGAATGGAGAGGAGTGGAATGGAGTAGAGGGAAGTGGAATGGAATAGAATGGAGTGGAATCGTGTGGAGAGAAATGGAAAGGAGTAGAGCGGAGTGGAGTGGAGTGCAGTGGAATCTTATGGACTGGAATGGAATGTACAGGACCGGAATGGAAAGGAGTGGAGTGGAATGGAATGTAGTGGAGTGGAGTTGAGGGGAGTGGAAAGGAGTGGAGTGGACTGGCATGTAGTGGAGTGGAGTGGAATGGATTGGAGTGGAGTGGAATGGAGAGGAATGGAATAGGTTGTAATGGAAAAGACTGGAGTGGAGTGGGGTGGATAGGAATTGAGTTAGAGTGTAATGGAGTGGAACAGAAAGAAGTGGAGAGGAGTGGAGTACAAAGAAACAGAATGGAGTAGTGTGGAACGGATTGGAGTGGAGTGGGGTGGAATAGAATGTAGTGGAGTGGAGTGGAACGGAATGGAAAGGATTGGAGTGGAAAGGAAGGGAATGAAATGGAATGGAGTGGATTGGAGTGTAATGGAGTGGAGTGGAATGAATTGGAGTGGAATGGAATGGAGTGGAGTGGAGTGGATTGAAATTGAACGTAATAGAATGGATTGGACTGGAATGGAGTGGAGTGGATTGAAATGGAGAGGAATGGAATGGAGTGGAATGGAATGGAGTGGAGACTAATGGAAAGAAGTGGAAAAGAGTGGAATGGAGTGGAGTGGAGTGGAGGGCAGGTGAATGGAATTGAAAGGAATGGAGTGGAGTGGAATGGAACTGAGTGGAGAGATTTGGAATGGAGTTCAGTGGAGTGAAATGCAATGGAGTCATCTGGAATGGAATGGATTGGAATGGAATTGAATGTAATGGAAAGGATTGTAGTGTAGTGGAATGGAGTGGATTGGAATGTAACGGAGTAGAGAGGAATGGAATGGAAAGGAGTGGAGTTGAATGGAATGGAGCAGAATGGAGTGGAATGGAGTGGAGTGCAATGCAGTTGAGTGAAGTGAAATGGAATGGAATGGATTTTAGTGGAATGGAATGGAATGGAAAGGAGTGGAATGGAGTGGACTGGAATGGAGTGTAGAGGAATAGAATGGATTGGAATTGAATGGAATGGAATGGAATGGAGTGGAGTGGAATGGAATGGACTGAAGTGGAGTGGAATGGCATGGAATGCAGAGGAAAGGAATGGAATGGAATGGAATGGAATGAAAGGGAATGGAATGGAATGGAGAAGACCGGTATGGAGTGGAATGGATTGGAATGGAGAAAAGTGGAATGGAGTGGATTGGATAGGAATGGAGAGGAGTGGAATGGAGTGGAATGGATTGACATGGAGTGGAGTGGAATGGAATGGATTGGAGTGGAGTGGAGTGGAATGGAATGGATTGGAGTGGAGCGGAGTGGAATGGAGTGGAGTGGAATGGAGTGGAGTGGAGTAGAATGGAATGGAATGCAGTGGAGTGGAAGGGAGTGGAAAGGAATGGACAAGAAATACACAGAATTTATTGGAGTCAGGTGGAGTAAAGTGGAGTGGAATGGAATGGAATGGAATGCAGTGGAGTGGAATGGAGTTTAATGGAACAGAGTGGCATTAAATGGAGTGGAGTGGAGTGGAATGGAAAGGAATGGAGTGGAATGGATTGGAATTGGATGGAATGGAGTGTAGCAGAAAGGAATAGAATGGAGTGGAGTGAAGAATAATTTACAGGAATGGAGTGGAATGCACTGGAAAGGAGTGGAATGGAGTGGAGTGGAGTGTAGTGTAATCGAATGGAATGGAGTAGAGTTGAGTGTAATGGAGTGGAATGGATTAGAGTGGAGTGGAGTGGAGTGGAAAGGAATGGAGCAGAGTGGCATTGAATGAAGTAGAGTTTAATGTAGTGGAATGGAGTGGAATGGAATGGAGTGGAGTGGTGTGGAATGGAGTGGAGTGGAACACTGTGGAGTGGAGTTAGATGGAATTGAATGGAGTGGAATGGAATGTAGTGGAGTGGAGTGGAATAAAGTGGAGTGGAGTGGAATGGAATGGAATGGAGTAGAATTAAAAGGAGTGGAGAGGAGTAGTTTGGAGTTGAGTGCAATGGAATGGAGTGAAGAGAAATAGATTGTAATCGAAAGGAGTGGAGAGGAGTGGTGGGGAATAGAGTGAAGTAGAGCGGAAAGGAATGGAAGGGATTGGAATGGAATGGAATGGAATGGAATGGAGTGGAGTGGAATGGACTGCAGTGTAGTGTAATTTAATGGAATGGAGTGGAGTGGAATGGAATGGAATTGAATAGAATGGAATGGAATTGAGTGGAATGGAATGGAATGGAATGGATTGGAGTGTGTTGGAATGGAGGGGAACGGTGAGTAACGGTCTGGAATTGAATGGAAAGGAATGGAATGGGGTTGGATGGTGTTGCATGGAGCAGAGGGGAATAGAGGGCAACTGAGTGGAATAGACTGTAATGGAATGGAATGGAATGGAATGGAGTGGAGTGGAGAGGAGTGCAGTGGAATGGAATGGAATTGAATGGAATGGAGTGGATTGGAGTGGAATGGAGAGGAGGGGAGAGGAATGGAGTGGAAGAGAGTGGAACGGAATGGAGTATAATGGAGTGGAATGGAATGGAATGGAGTGGAATGGAATGGAATGAATTGGAAAGGAATGGAGTGGAGTACAGTGGAGTGTAGTGGTATGCAATGGAGTGGAGTGGAATGCAGTGGAATGCAGTGTTGTGGAATGCAGTGGAATGGAGTTGTGTGGAGTGGAATGGAGTGGAGTGGAGTGGGATTTAGTGAAGTGGAGTGTAGTGGAGTGGATTGGAGTGGAATGGAAAGGAATGGAGTGGAGTGGAATGGAGTGGAATGGAATGGAATTTATTGGAGGGGGGTTAAGTGGAGTACAGTGTAATGGAAAGGAATGGAATGGAATGGAATGGAACGGAGTGTAGAGGAATGGAATAGTGTGGAGCGGAAAGGTATAAAATGGAAGGGAGTTGAGTGGAATGGAGTGGAGTGGAGTGGAATGTAGTGGAGTGTACTGGGATGGAGAGGAGTGGAATGGAAAGGAGTGGAGTGGAATGGAATGGAATGGAGTAGAGTGGAGTGGAATGGAATGGAGTGGAATGTAATGAAATGGAATGGAGTGGAGTGTAGTGGAATGCAATGGAATGTAGTGGAATGGACTTTAATGGAATGGAATGGAATGGGGTGGAGTGGAATGGAATGGAGTAGAATGGAGTAGACTGGAATGGAATAGAATGGAGTGGAATGGAATAGAATGGATTGGAATGGAATGTAATGGAATGCATTGGGGTGGAGTGGAATGGAGTGGAGTGGATTGGAGTGGAATAAAGTGGAGTGTAGTGGAATTGAGTGGGATGGAATGGAATGGAATGGAGTGGGGTGTAGTGGAATGGAGTGGAGTGGAGTGCAGTGGAATGGAATGGAAATGGGTGGAGTGGAATGGAGTGGAGTGGAGGGGAATGGATAAGAATTGAATGGAGTGGAATGGAATGGAGTGCAGTGGAATGGAATTGAATAGAGTTTAATGGAGAGGAATGGAATGGAGATGAGTGGCATGGAGTGGTTTGTAATGGAATGGAGTTGACTGGAGTGGAGTGGAGTGGAGAGGTTAGAAGTAGAGTGGACTGGCATGGAGTGGAGAGTATGGGAATGGAGTGGAATGGAATGGAATGGAATGGATTGGAGTGGCTGGATTCAAGTGGAATGGAGTAGAGTGGAATGAAATGGGGTGGAAGAGAATGGAATGAAATGGAATGGAATGGAACGGAATGGAATGCACTGGAGTGGAGTGTAGGGGAAAGGAGTGCAGTGGAGTGGAATGGAGTGAAGTGGAGTGAAATGGAATGGATGGAATGGAATTGAGTGGATTGTAATGGAGTGAAGTGGAATGGAATGGATTGGAGCACAGAGGAGATGAATGCAATTTAGTGGAATGGAGTGGAGAGGATTGGAATGAAATGGAATGCAGTGGAATTCAGTGGAGTGGAATCGAGTGGAGTGGAGTGAAATGGAGAGGAATGGAATGGAGTTGAATGGAATGGAGTGGAATGGAGTTGATTGTAAAGCAGTAGAGTGAAGGGAGTGGTTGGGAATGGAGTGCCGCACAGTGGACGGTAATGGACTGGAATTGGGTGGAGTTGAATGTAATGGAATGGAATGCAGTGGAATGGTGGCGAATGGAGTGTAATGGAGGATAGTCAAGTCGAATGGAGTGGAATGGGCTGGAATGGACTGTAATGGCCTGGAATGGAATGGAATGGAATGGAATGCATTGGAGTGGAGTGGAATGGACTGGAATGGCGTGGAACGGAACGGGATGGAGTGGAATGGAATGGAATGCAGTGTAGTGGAATGGAGTGGAGTGTAGTGGAATGGAACGGAGTGGAGTGGAATGGAGTGTAATTGAGTGGAATGGAGTGGAATGGAATGGATTGGAATGGAATGGAGTGGAGTGGAGTGGAATGGAATGGGGCAGAATGGTTTGGAGTGGAATGGAGTGGAGTGGTGTGCAGTGCAATGGAAAGGAATGGAGTGGAGTTTAGAGGACTGGAATGGAGAGGAATGGAGTGGAATGGAGTGGAATGGAATGGAGAGAAATGTAGTGGAATGGAATGGAAAGGAATGGAGTAGAGCGGAATGGAATGGAGTGGAGTGCAGTGGAGTGTAGTGGAATGGAGTGGAATGTACTGTAAAGGAGTGGAATGGATTGGAATGGAATGGAGTTGAGTGGAATGGAGTGGAGTAGAATGGAGTGGAGTGGAGTGCAGTGGAAGGGAATGGAATGGAATGGAGTGTAGTGGAATGGAATGGAGTGGAGAGGAAAGGAATGTAATGGATTGGAGTTGAGTGCAGAGAAGTGGAGTGGGATGCAGTGGAGTTGGTTAGAACGGAGTGGAATGCAATGGAATGTAGTGGAATGGAATGGATTGCAATGGAATGGAGTGGAATGGATTGGAATGGATTGCAATGGAAAGGAGTGGAATGGAGTGGAATGGAGTGCAGTGCAATGGAGTGGTGGAAAATGGAATGGAATGGATTGGAGTGGAGTGGAGTTGAAAGGATGGACTGGCGAGGAATGGAGTTGGATGGAATGTAATGGAATGGAATGGAGTGGATTGGGGTGGAATAGAATGGAGTAGAGTGGAATGGAATCGAATGGAGTGGAATGGAATAGAATGGAATGCACTGGAGTGGAGTGCATTGGTGTGGATTGGAGTGGAATGGAGTGGAGAGGAGTGCAATGGAATGGAAGGGAATGGAATGGAATGGAGAGGACTGGAATGTAAGGGAATGGAATGAAGTGCATTTGAGTGTAGTGGATTGGAATGGAATGGAAAGGGATGTAGTGGAATGGCATGGAATGGAATGAAGTGCAGTGGAATGGAATGGTATGGAGTGTAGTGGAGTGGAGTGGAGAGGAGTAGAGTTGAGTGGAATGGATTTTAGTGGACAGGGGTGGAGTGGAAATGAATTGAATGCATTGGAATGGAATGGAATGGAATGGAATGGATTGGAAAGGAGTGGAGTGGAATGGAATGTAATGGAGTGAAGTGGAATGGAATTGAATGAAATGGAATGGAGTGCAGTGGAATGGAAAAGACTGGAATGGAGTGGAGTGGAATAGACTGGAGTGGAGTAGACTGGTGGTGAAAGGAATGGAGGGGAATGACCTGAAGTGGAGTAGAATGAAGAGGAAATGAATGGAACGGAATTGCATGGAGTGGAGTGGAGTTGAGTGGAATAGAACGGAATAGAGAGGAGTGGAATGGAGTGGAATAGAATGGAGTCAAATGGAGTGGAATGGAGTGGGATTGAGGGAAGTGGAATGGACTAGAATGGACAGAATGGAGTGGAATATAAAGGAATGGAGTGGAAAGGAATGGAATGGAGTTGAGTGGAGGGGAAAGGAATGGAACGGAATTGAATGGAGTGGAGTGGAAAAGAGTGGAGTGGAGTGCAAGGGAGTGGAGTGGAAAGGAGAGGAGTGGAGTGAAATAGAATGGAATGTATTGGAGTGTGGTGGAATGGAGTGCAGTGGAGTGCATTGGAGTGGAGAGGAGTAGAATGGAGTGGAACGCAATGGGATGTAATGGAATGTAGTGGACTATTGTGGACTGGAGTGGAAAAGAGTTTAATGGAATGGAGTGGAATGGAATGGAGTGGAGTGGAGTAGTGAGGAGAGGAGTGGAATGGAGTGGAATGGTATAGAGTGGAGTGGAATTGAATGGAATGGAATTGAATGGAGCTGAGTGGAATTGAATGGAAGGGAATGGAGTGGATTTGAGGGTAGTGAATTGGAAGGGAGTGGAATGGAATGGAATGGAGTGGAATGGAATGGAAAGGAATGGAGTGGAATGGAATGGAATGGAAGGGAAAGGAGTGGAATGGAGTTGAATGGAGTGTAGTGCAGTGGAATAAAGTGCACTGGAATGGAGAGGAGAGGAGTGGAGTGGAATGGAAAGGAATGGAATGGAGTGGAATGGATTGGAATGGAATGGGTGGAATGCAATGGAAATGAGTGGATTGTAATGGAACGGAATGGAATGGTGTGCAGTGGATTGGAATGCAGTCGAGTGGAGTTGAATGTAATGTAGTGGTGTGGAGTGGAATGGAGTGCAGTGGTGTGGAATGGAATGGAATGGAATGGCGTGGAGTGGAGAGGAAGGGAGTGGAGGGGAATGGAATGAACTGGAATGTAGTGGAATGGAATGGAGTGGAGTGGAGTGGAATGGTGTGGAATGGAACGGACTGTAATGGAATGCAGTGGATTGGAGTTGTGTGGAGTGGATTTGAGTGGAGTGGAATGGTGTGGAATGGACTGGAACGGAGTGTAGAGGAGTGGAATGGAATGGAAAGCAGTGGAGTAGAGTGGAATGGAGTGGATTCGACCGGAGTGTAGTGGATTGGAGTTGAATTCAACGGAATGGAGTGAAGTGGAATGGACTGGATAGGAATGGAGAGGAAAGGAGCGGAAAGGAGTGGTATGGAGTGGAAAGCAATGAAATGGATTGGAATGGAAAGGAGTTGAACGTAGTGCAGTGGAATGGAAAGGAATGGAATGGAGTGGACTGGAGTTGAATGCAGTGGAGTGTAATGGAATGGAATGGAATGGAGTTGAGTGAAGAAGAATGGAGTGGAATGGAGTTGAGTGGACTGGAAAGTAGAGAAGTGGAGTGGAATGGACTGGAATGGAGTGGAATGGAATGGAAGAGAGTGGAGTAGAATGGAATGGAGTGGAGTGGATTGGAATAGCAATGAATGGAGAGTAATGGATTGGTATGTATTGGAGTGGTGTGGAATGGAATGTAACGGAATGGATCGGAGTGCAGTGGAATGGAGTGGAGTGGAGTGCAGTGGAAGGGAATGGAAATGAATGGAGTGGAGTGGAATGGAATGGAGTGGAGAGGAATGGAATGGAATGGAATGAAGTCGAGTGCAGTGAAGTGGAGAGGAATGCAGTGGACTGGAATGGAGTGGAATGTAATGAAATTGAGTGGAATGGAATGCAACGTGATGGAGTGGAGTGGAATGGAGTGAAATGGAGGGGAGTGCAATGGAGTGGAGTGGAATGGAATGGATTGGAGTGGAGTGAAGTTGAATGAAGTGGAGTGGCGAGGAATGGAGTTGGAAATAATGCAATGGAATGGAGTGGAGTGGATTGGAGGGTAATGGAATGGAGTAGAGTGGAATGGAATGCAATGGAGTGGAAAGGAATAGAATGAAATGGAATGGAGTGGAGTGAAACGGAGTGGAGTGGAGTGGAATGTAATGGAGAGGAAAGGAATGGAATTGAGAGGAATGGAATGGATTGGAATGGAATGGAGTGGATTTGAGTGTAGTGCAGTGGAATGAAATGGAATGGGATGCAGTGGAATGGAATGCAATGGAGTGCAGTGGAATGGAATGGCATGGAGTGGAGTGGAGTGGAGTGGAATGCAATGGAATGGAAAGTAACAGAGTGGAATGGAATAGTGTGGAGTGGAACGGAGAGGAGTAGAATGGAACGGAGTGGAAAGGAGTCGAGAAGAATGGAGTGGAGTGGAATAGAGTGGAATAGAATGGAATGGAGTGGAATGGAATGGATCTGAGTCGAGTGGTGTAGACAGGAGTGGAATGGAGTGGAGTAGATTATAGAGGAGTAGAGTGGGGTTGAATGGAATGGAACCGATTGGAGCGGAGTGGAGTGGAACAGAATGGAATGGAGAGGAGTGGTGTGGAATGGAGTGGAATGAGTAAGAATGGAGTGGAGTTGAATGTAGTGGAGTGGAGGGGAATGGAATGAAATGGAGTGGACTGGAATGGAGTAGAGTGGAGTGGAATTGAGTGGAATGAAAGGGAGTGGAGTGGAATGAAGTGGATTAGAGAAGAGTGGAATGGTGTGGAATGCACTGGAGTGAATTGTAGAGGATTGGAATGTAATGGAATGCAGTGGAGTGGAGTGGAATTGAGTGGAATAGACTTGAGTGGATTGGAGTGGAGTTGAATGGAATGGAATGCAGTGAAGTGGAATGGATTGGATAGGAATGGCGTGGAACGGAGAGGAATGGAGTGGTGTAGAATGGAGTGCAATGGAATGGATTGGAATGGAGAGGACTGGAGTGGAGTGAAGTGGAACGGAATGGAATGGAAATGAGTGGACTGGAGTGGAATGGAGTGGAGTGGAATTTAATGGAATGGAATGGATTTGAGTGAAATAGAGTGGAGTGGAGTGGAATGGAGTGGAGTGTAATTCAAAAGAGTGAAGTGAAGTGGAATGGACTGGAATGGAGTGGAATGGACTGGAATGGAGTGGAATGGAATGGAATGGAGTGTAATAGAATGGAATGGAGTGGAGTGGATTGGAATGGCAATGAATGGAGAGGAATGTATTGAAATTCAGTGGAGTTGTGAGGAATGGAATGGAATGGATCGTAGTGGAGAGGAATTGAGTGGAGTGGAATGAAGTGGAATGGAGTGCAGTCGAAGGGAATGGAATGGAATGGAGTGGAGTTGAATGGAATGGAGTTGAGAGGAATGGAATGGAATGGAATGGAATGGAATAGAATGGAGTTGAGTGCAGTGAAGTGGAGTGGAATGCAGTGGAGTGGATTCGAATGGAATGGAGTGTAGCGAAATGGAGTGGAATGGAATGGAAGGCAATTGAATGGAGTAGAATGGAGTGGAATGGAGTGGAGTGCAATGGAGTGGAGTGGAATGGAATGGAAAGGATTGGAGTGGATTGGATTTAAATGAGGTGGAGGGGCGAGGAATGGAGTTGGATGGAATGCAATGGAATGGAGTGGAGCGGATTGGAGTGTAATGGAATGGAGTAGAGTGGAATGGAATGGAATTCTCTGGAATGGAATAGAATTGAATGGAGTAGAGTGCAGTGGAATGGAGTGGAATGGAGTGCAATTGAGTGAAGTGGAGTGGAATGCAATGCAATGGAATGGAATGGAATGGATTGGAGAGGAGTGGAATGGAAAGGAATGGAATGGAGTGGATTGGATTGTAGTGGAGTGGAATGAAATGGAAAGGGATGCAGTGGAAGGGAATTGAATGGAGTGCAGTAGAAGTGAATGGCATGGAGTGGAGTGGAGTGGAATAGTGTGGAGTGGAATGGAGAGGAGTAGAG
This sequence comes from Pongo pygmaeus, assembly GCF_028885625.2. Lineage (NCBI taxonomy): Eukaryota > Metazoa > Chordata > Mammalia > Primates > Hominidae > Pongo > Pongo pygmaeus. The sequence goes on from NC_085931.1 coordinate 4,561,965, forward strand.
TGGAATAGAGTGGTAAGGTGTCGAGAGGAATGGAGTGAGGTGGAGTAGAGTGGAATGGAATGGAGTAGAATGGAATGGAGTGGAGATGAGAGGATTAGAGTGGAGTGGAATGGAGTGGAGTAGATTGGAGAAGAGTAGAGTGGAGTTGAATGGAATGGAGTGGAATGGGGCCTAGTGGAGTGGAATGGAGTCGAATGGAGTGGAGTGAAATGCAGTGTAGTGGGGTGGTTTGGAGTGGAATGGAATGGAGTACAATGAAGTGGAGAAGGATGGAGTGGAGGAGAGAGGAGAGGAATGGAATGGAGTGGAGTGCAGTGCAATGGAAAGGAATGGAGTGGAATGGAATGGAATAGAATGGAATGGAACGGAATACAGTGGAGTGGAGTGGAAAGGAGTGTAATGGAATGGAATGGAATAGAGTGCACTGGAGTGGAATGAGGTGGAGTGGAGTGGAATGGAGTGGAGAGGGGTGGAATGGAGTGGAATGGGTAAGAATGGAGTGGAGTTGAATGCAGTTGAGTGGACGGAAGTGTAATATAATTGAATGGAGTGGAATGGAAATGGAGTCGAGTGGAGTGGAATGGAGTGGAGTGGAATGGAGAGGAATGCAACGTAGTGGATTAGAGAGTAGTTGAATGGTGTGGAATGGATTCTAGTGGAATGTTGAGGAGTGGAATGGAATGGAATGGAGTGTAGCGGAGCGGAATGAAGTGGAATGGACTGGACTGGAGTGGAGTGCAATGGAATGGAGTGGAGTGGAATGCAGTGGAAGGGAATGGAGTGGAGTGGAATGGAGTGGAGTGGAGTGCGGTGGAATGGAATGGAATGGAATGGAATGGAGTGGAATGGAATAGAATGGAATGGAGTTGAGGGAGGTGGAGTGTAGTTGAGTGAAGTGGAATGGAGTGGAATGGAATGGACAGAGGTGGAGTGGAGAAGAGTTGAGTTGAATGGAATGGAGTGGAATGGAATGGAGTGGACTCGAAAGGAGTGGAAAGGAGTGGAATGGACTGGAATGGAGTTGAATGGAATGGAGTGAAGTGGAATGGGATGGAATGCAGTGGAATGGAATGGCATGGAATTCAGTGGAGTGGAATGGGTGGAAAGGAGTGGAATGGATTGGAATGCAGTGGAGTGGAGTGGAATGGAATGGAATGAAGCGGAGTAGATTGGAATGGAGTGGAATGGAGTTTAGTGGAAAGGAGTGGAGTGGAGTGGATTGTAGTGGAATGGAATGGAGTGTAATGGAATGGAGAGGGGTGGAGTGGAGAAGAGTTGAGTTGAATGGAATGGAGTGGAAGGGAATGCAGTGGAATGGAATGGATTGGAGTGTAATGGAAGTGAATGGAAATGAGTGTAATGGAATTTAGTGGAGTGGAATGGAGTGCAATGGATCATAGTGGAGTGGAGTGGAGCACAGTGAAATGCAATGGAATGGAGTGGTGTGTAGTGGAGTGGACAGGAATGAATTGGAATGGAGTGGAATGTAATGGAGTGGAATGAAGTGGAATTGAATGGCATGGAATGGAGTGTAGTGAAATGGAATGGACTGGAGTGGAATGGAGTGGAGTGGAATGTAAAGGAGTGGAGTGCAACGGAATAGAGTGTAGTGGAGTGGAATGGAGTGGAATGGAATGGAATGGAATGGATTGGAATGGAAGGGAGTGGAGTGGAATGGAGTGCAAAGGAATGGAGTCGAGACGAGTGGTGCGGAGTGGAATTGAATGGATTGGAGTGTAATGGAAAGGAATGGAATGGAGTGGAGTCACGTGGAATGGAGAGTTGTGCAGTTGAATGGAATGCAATGGAGGGGAGTGGAAAGGAATGGAATGGAGTGGAACGGAATGGAGTTGAGAGAAGTGGAGCAGAGTGAAGTAGAATGGATTGGAGTGGCCTGGAATGGAGCAGAGTGGAATGGAATGGAGAGGAATGGAATGGAATGGAATGGAGTGGAGTGGAGAGAAATGTACTGGAATGGAGTGGAATGGAATGGAGTGAAGTGGAGCAGAATGGTGTGGATTGGAGTGGAATGGAGTGGAATGGATTGGAGTGGAGTGGAGGGGAGATGAAGGGAATGGAGTGGAGTGTTGTTGAGTGCAGTTGAGTGGAATGAAATGGAATGGAGTGCAGAGGAATGGACTGGATTTGAGAGGACTGGAGAGGAATGGAATGGATTGGAATGTAATGGAGTGGATTGGAGTGGAGTAGAATGGAATGGAATGGAATGTAACAGACGGGAACAGAGTGGAATGTAGTGGAATGGATTGGAGTGGAGTGGAGGGGAGATGAAAGGAAGGGAGTGGAGTGATGTGGAGTGGAGTGATATGGAGCGCAGTGCAAGGGAGTGGAGTGGAATGGAGTGGAGTGGAATGGAGTGGAGTTGAGCTGAATGGAGAGGAATGGAATGCAGTGTAATGGAATGGAGTTGAGAGGAGTGGAATGGAGTGGAAACGAATGGAGTAGAGTGGAGTGGAGAGTATTGGAATGTAATGAAGTGAATGGAATGGAGTGGAATGGACGAGAATGGAGTGGAATGGAGTGGAGTGGAGTGGAATGCAGTGGAATGGACAGGAATGGAGTGCAGTGGAATGGAAAGGAGTAGAGTGGAATGGAATGGAATCGAGTGGAATTGACTGGAATGGAGTGGAATGTAATGTAAGGTCATGGAAGGTAGTGGATCAAAGCGAAGTGGAGTGGAGTGGACTGGAAAGTACTGGAAAGAAATGGAATGTAGTGGAGTGGAGTGGAATGGAGTGGAATGGATTGGAAAGGAGGGAAATGAAGCGGGATGCAATGGAATGGAATGGCATGGAGTGGAGTGGAATAGAGTGTAGTCTAATGGAGAGGAGTAGAATGGAATGGAGTGAAAAGGAGTTGAGTGAAATGGAGTGGAGTGGAGTGGAATGGAATGGAGTGGAATGGAGCAGAGTGGAGCGGGATGGAGTGGAATGTACTGGAGTGGAGTGGATAGGAGTGGAATGGAATGGAGTGTCAAGCAATGGAGAGCGGTGGATGGAGTAGAGTGCTGTGGAAAGGAATAGAGTGAAATGGAATGCAGTAGAGTGCAGTGTAATGGAATGGAAAGGAGTGGAATAGAATGGAATGGAATGTAGTGGAGTGGAGTGGAATGTATTGGAATACATGGGAATTGAGTGGATTGGAATGCATCAGAATGGAATGGAGGGTAGTGGAGTGGAATGGAGTGGAGTAGAGTGGAATGGAATGGAGTGGAGTGGTGTGTAATGGAGTGGAATGGAAAATAATGGAGTGGAATGGAATGGAGTGGAGTGGATTGGAGTGCAATGGAATGGAATGGAGTGGACTGGAGTGGAATGGACTGAAGTGGAATTGATTGGAGTGTAATGGAGTGGAATGGAATGTAATGTATTCGAATGGAGTGGAGTGGCATAGAGCGGAATGGTGTGGAATGGACTGGATCAGATTGGAGACGAGTGGAATGGAATGGAATGCAGTGGAGTGGAGTGGAATGGAATGGAGTAGAATGGACTTGAGTGGTGTTGAGTAGAGTGGAATGGAATGGAATGGAGTTGAGTGGAATGGAATGGAGTGGAAAGGAATGTAGTGAAGTGGAGTGGAGTGCAATGGAATGGAGGTGAATGGATTGGAGTGGAGTGTAGTGCAGCAGAATGGAATGGAATGCAATGGAGTGGACTGGAATGGAATGGAGTGGAGTGGAGTGGAATTGAATGGAGTGGAGTGGAAAGGAATGGAGTGGACTGCAGTGCAATGCAATGGAATGGAATGGCAATGTGTGTGACGGAAAGAAGTGGAGTAGAACGGAGTGCAAATAATGGAGTGGAGTGGAGTTCAGTGAAATGTAATGGAATGGAGCGGAGTGGAGTGTCCTGGACTGGAATGTAGTGGAAAGGAGTGGAATGGAGTGGAATGGAATGAAGTGGAATGCAGTGGAATTGAACAGAATGGAGTGGAGTAGAGTGGAATGGAATGGAGTGGAGTTGAGTGTAGTGTAGTGAATTGGAATATAATGGAATGGAGTAGAATGGAATGGAGTGGAATGCAAAGGAGTGGAAAGAAGTGGAGTGGAGAGGAGTGGAGTGCAGTGGAATGGAATGCACTGTAGTGGAGTGGAGTGGAATGTAGTGGAGTGGAATGGAATGTAGTGAAGTGGACTGTATTGGAATTGAGTGGATTCGAATGGAGTGGAGTGGAATGGATTGGAGTGGACAGGAATGGAGTAGAGTAGAATGGATTGGAGTGGAATGGAATGAAATGGAATGCAGTGGAATGGAATGAAATGGAATGCAGTGGAGTTGAATGGAGTGGAGTGGAATGAAGTACAGGGGAATGTAGTTGATTTGAATGGAGTGGAATGGAGTGCAGTTCAATAAAATGGAATGGAGTGGAGTGGATTGGAGTGGAAAGGAATGGATTGGAATGGAGAGGAATGGAGTGGAGTGGATTGGAATGGAATGGAATGGATTGGAATGGAGGAGAATGGAGTGGAATGGATTAGAGTGGAGTTGAATGGAGTGTAATGGAGTGGAATTTAATGGAATTTAATGGAATGGAAGTAAGTGTAATGGAGTGTAATGGAATGGAATGGAGTGGGTTGGAATGGAATGGAGTGGAATGGAATGGAATGGCATGGAATGGAATGCAATAGCATGGAATGGTGTGGAGTGGAGTGGAATGGAGTGGAATGGAAAGGAAGGCAATGGAGTGATGTGGGGTGGAATGGGGTGGAGTGGAGCGGAACGGAGAGGAAAGGATTGGAGTGGAGTGCAGGGGAGAAGAATGGAATGGAGTGGAGAGGAATGGAGTGGATTTGAATGGAATGGAGAGGAATGGAATGGAGTGGAATGCAATGGAGTTAAGTGGAGTGGACTAGAGTGGAGTGGAATGGAATGGAATGGCCTGGAACAGAATGGATGAAATGGAGTTTAATGGAATGTTATGCAGCGACATGGAACGGAATTGCATGGAGTAGAGTGGAATGGAGTGCAATTTAGTGGAGTGTAGAGGAATGCAGTGGAATGGTCTGGAATGGACTGGAATGGAATGGAACGGAATGGAGTGGGGTGGAGTGAAATGGAGTGGAATGAATTTGAATGGAGTGGAGTAGAGTGAAATGCAATGGAAGGGAGTGGAGTGGAATTCAATGGAATGGAGCAGAGTGGAGTGGAATAGAGTGGAGTCGAATGGAGAGGAGAAGAGAGGAATGGAGTGAAAAGGAGTAGAGTGTAATAGAGTGGAGTGGAGTGTAATGGAATGCAATGGAATGGAGTGAAATGGAGTGGAATGGAGTGGCGTGCTGTGGAATGGAATGGAATGGAATGGAATGGAGTGTAATGAAATGGAGGAGAGGGGAATGGAATGGAATGGAATGGAACAGAATGGGGTGGAGTGGAATGGAATGGAACGGAATGGACTGGAATTGAGTGTAATGGAGTGGAAAGGAATGGAAGGGAATCGAGTAGAGTGGAATGGAATGGAGTAGAGTGGAACCTAGTGGAATGAAACGGAGTGGAATGGATTGGAATGGTGTAGAATGCAGTGGAATGGAGTGGAGCGGAATGGAATTGCATGGAATGGAGTGTAGTGTAGTGTAGTGGAGTAGAGTGGAGTGGAATGGATTGGAATGGAATGGAATGGGGTGGAATGCAATAGAATGCAGCGGAATGGAATGGAAAGGAATGGATTGGAGTGGAGTGGAGTGGAGTGGATTGGAGTGGAATGGAATGGAATTGCATGGAAAAGAATGGAATTGAGTGGAATGTAATGGTGTGGAATGGATTAAAATGGAGTGATATGAAATGGAATTGATTGGAATGGAATGGATTGGAGTGGATTCGACAGGAATTGAATGGAATGGTGTGGAGTCGAATGGAGAGAATGGAATGGAGTGGAATGGACTGGAGTGGATTGCAGTGGAGTGAAGTGGAATGCAGTGAATTGGACTGTAATGGATTGGAATGGAATGGAATGGAATAAAATGCAGTGGAACGGAATAGAATGGGGTGGAGTGGAATGGAATAGAATGGGGTGGAGTGGAGTGGAATGGAACGGAGTAGAATGGCATGATGTGGAGTGGAATGGACTGGAGTGGAGTGGAATTTAGTCGAGTGGCATGGAATGGATTGAAATAGAATGGATTTGAGTGGAATGGAGTGGAGTGGAAACGAGTGGAGTTCAATGGATTGTAGTGGAAGGCAATGGCATGAAATGGAGTAGAATACAATGGAATGGAGTGGAGTGGAATGGAGTGGAGTGGAATAGTATGGATTGGAATGGAGTGGATTGAAGTTGAATGGTGTGTATTGGAGTGGAATGGAGTGGAGTGGAGGGAAATTTAATGGAATAGAATGGATTGGAGTGGAATGGAGTGGGTTCGAATGGAGTGGAGTGCATTGGAGTGGAATGGAATGGAGTAGAGTGGAGTGGACTGCAGTGGAATGAAATGGATTGGAATGGAATGGATTGGAGTGGAATGGAGTGGAGTGGAGTGGAATGGAGATGAGTGGAATGGGGTGGATTGGAATGGAGTGGTATAGAGTGGATTAGAGAGGAATGGAATGGAGTAGAGTGGAATTGAGTGTAATGGAAAGGAGGGGAGTGGTGTGGAGTGTAATAGAATCGAATGGAGTGGAGTGGAATGAGGTGGAATGGAATGGCGTGGAATGGAGGGGATTTCTGTTGAAAGGAGTGGAGTGGAGTGGAATGGAGTGCAATGGAGTGCAATGGACTGGAATGGAGTGGAATGGAATGGATTGCAGTGAAATGTGAACTGAGATTTTACCACTGCACTCCTGCCTGTCTGACAGAATGAGATACTGTCAAAGGAAAGGAATGGATTGGAATGGAGTGGAATGGAATGGAATGGAATGGAGTGAAGAGTAATGGAGCGGAGTGGATTTAGTGGAGTGGAAAGGAATGGTATGGAGTTGAATAGAATGTAGTGAAGTAGAGTGGAGTGGAGTGGATTGGAGGGGAATGGTATGGGAATTAATGGAGTGGAGTGGATTGGTTTGAAGTGGATTGGACTGGCATGGAATGGATTTTGACCGAATGTGCTGGAAGGGAATGGATTGAAGTTGAGAGGAGTGGAGTAGAGTGGAGTGGAATGAAATGGGATGGAGTGGAATGGAATGGAGTGGAGTCGAGTGGAGTGGATTGGAGTTGATCGGAGTGGAATGGAATGGGATGGAATGGAATGGAGTGGATTGGAGTTGATTGGAGTGGAATGGAAAGGGATGGAATGGAATAGAGTGGAGTGAAATATAGTGAAGTATAGTGTAATGGACATGAAAGGAATGGGATTGAATGGTTTAGAATGGAGTGTAGTGGAGTTGAGTGGAATGAAGTGGAATGTAATATAATGGAATGGAATGGAATTGAATGGAGTGTAATGGAATGGAATGCAATGGTGAAATGTAATGTGAGCTGATATTGTGGTGCTGAACCCCAACCTGTGTGACAGAGTGAGATCCTGTCGAAAGAAAGGAATGGAGTGGAATGGAATGGTAAGGAATGGAATGGAGTGGAGTGGAATGAAGTGGAGTGGAGTAGAGTGGAGTGGAATGGAGTGGAATGGAATGGAATGCAATGCAATGCAGCGTAGTGATGAGGAGTGGAGTGGAGTGGAGTGGAATGGAGTGGAATGGAAGGGAATGAAATGGAATGGAATGGAGTGGAGTGGAGTGGAGTGAAGTTGAGTGGTGTGGAGTGGTGTGGAGTGGAATGCAGTAGAATGTAAATGGATGGAAAGGACTGGAGTGGAGTGGACTGCAGTGCAGTGGAGTGTAATGTAGCAGGATGGAATGGAGTGAAGTGGACTAGAGAGGAGTGGAGTGTTTTGCAGTTGAGTGAAGTGGAATGGAATGGGATGGAAATAAATGGAATGGAGTGGAGTGGAGAGAAGTGGAGTGGAGTGGAGAAAAGTTAAGTGGAGTGGAGTGTAATGGGTTCTAATGGAATGTAACTGAGTGGAGTGTAGTAGAGTGGAGTGTGGTTGAGTGGAGTGAGGTGGAATGGAGTGGATTGGAATAGATTGTAGTGGAATTGAAGGGAATTGTGAAATGAAATATGAGCTGACATAGTACCACTGCATGCCAGCTGGTGTGACAGAGTGAGATCTCGTCGAAAGAAAGGAATGTAATGGAATGCAATGAAATGGAATGGATTGTAATGGAATTGAATGGAGTGTAGTGGAGTCGAGTGGGGTGTTGTGGAATGGAGTGGAATGGAGTGAGATGGAATGGGATGGAGTGGAGTGGACTGGCGTGGAGTGGACTGGCGTAGAATGGAGTGGTATGCAGTGGAATGGAATGGAATGGAATGCTGCAGAGTGGACGGGTGAGGAGTGGAGTGGAGTGGAATGAAACGGAATGGAATGGAATGAAATGCAATGGAATGGTGAAATGAAATTTCAGCTGATATTCTGCCACTGCACTCCAGCCTGGGTGACAGTGAGACATCCTGTCAAAACAAAGGAATGGAATGTAAAGGAGAGGAATGGGACAGAATGTTAAGGAATGGAACGGAGTGCAGTGGAGTGAAGTGGAGTGGATTGGAGTGAATGGAATGGAATGGAGTGGAATGGAATGGAATGGACAAGAGTGGAGTGGAGTGGATTGGTTTTGCATGTAATGGGGTGGAATGGAATGCATTGGACCGAAGTAGATTGAAGTGGAGTGGAATGGAGTGGAGTGGAGTGGAGTGAAGTGGAGTGGAATGGATCGGAATGGAACCGAATGGAATGGAATGGAATGCATTGGATTGGAATGGAATTTTGAAATGGAATGTGAGCTGATATTGTGCCACTGCACTCCAGCTTGTGTGAAAGAGTGAGATCCTGTTGAAAGGAATGAAAGCAATATAATGGAGTGTATTGGAATGGAATGGAATGGAATGGAGTAGAGTGGAGTGGAGTGGAATGGAGTGGAGTGGAATAGCATGGAATGGAATGGGATGTAATGGAATGGAATGGAGTGGAGTGGAGTGGAGTGGAATGCAGTGGAATGGAATGGCACGGAATGGAGAGGATTGGAGTGGAGTGGAGTGGTATGGAAAGGAATGAAATGGAATGGAATGGAATGGAGAAATGAAGTGTGAGCTGAGATTGAGCCACTGCGTTCCAGCCTGTGTTACAGAGTCAGATCCTGTCGAAAGAAAGTAATGTAATGGAATGGAGAGGAAAGGAATGGAATGGAGTGGAATGGAATTGAGTGGAGTGGAGTGGAGTTGAGTGGACTGGAATGGAGTGGAATTGAATGGGACGGATTGGAATGGAGTGGAGTGGAGATGTGTGGAATGGAGTGGAATGGAATGGGATGGGATGGAATGGAATGGAGTGGAGTGGAGTTGAGTGGAGTGGAATGGAATGGAATGGTGAAATGAAATGTGAGCTGATATTGTGCCAATGCAATCCAGCCTGGGTGACAGAGTGAGATGCTGTAAAATGAAAGGAATGGAATTGAGTGGCATGAAATGGAATGGAATGGAGAGGCATGGAATGGACTGGAATGGAATGGAATGGAATGCAATGGAATGCAATGGAATGGAATGGAATGCAGTGGAGAGGAGTGTAGTAGAGTAGAGTGGAGAGGAGTGGAATGGATTCAATGGTTTGGGATGGAACAGAATGGAATATAGCGGAGTAGTGGGTAGTGGAATGGACTGGAATGGACATGAATGGAATGGAATGGAATGGCTTCGAGTTTAGTAGAGTGGGTTGGTGTTGAGTGGAGTGGAGCGGATTGGAATTAAATGGAATGGAATCGAGTGAAATGCAATGCAATTAAATGGTGAAATGAAATGTGAGCTGAGATTGTGCCACTGCACTGCAGCCTGGGTGACAGAGTGAGATCCTGTCGAAAGAGAGAATGGAATGGAATGGAGTGGAATGGAATGGAATTGAGTGCAGAGTAGTGGACAGGAGTGGAGTGAAGTGGAATGGAGTGGTAAGCAGTGGAACAGAATTCAGTGGAGTGGAGTGGAGTGGAGATCAGTGGAGTGGAATGGATTGGAATGGATTGGGATGGAATGGAACGGAGTAGAAGGGTGTGGAGTGGAATGCACTGGAGTGGAATGGAGTGGAACAGAATGGAGTGGAGTGGAGTTCCGTGGAGTGGAGTGGAATGGAATGGAAGGGAATGGAATGGAATGGAACGGAACAGTGAAATGAAATGTGAACTGAAATTGTGACACTGCACTCCATCCTGGGTGACAGACAGAGATCCTGTCAAAATAAAGATATGGAATGGAATGGAGTACAATGGAATGGAATTGAATGGAGTAGACTGGGGTGGAGTGTTGTGGAGTGGAGTCGACTGGAGTGGAGTGGAGTGTGATGCAGTGGAATGGAATGGAATGGAGTGGAGTGGAGTGGAATGAAACAGAATGGAATGGAGTGGAATGGAGTGGACTGGAGTGCATTGGAGAGGAATGGAATGGAATGGAATGGAATGGAATGGAATGGAATGGAATGCAATGGAATGGAATGGAATGCAATGGAATGGAATGGAATGCAATGGAATGGAATGGAATGCAATGGAATGGAATGGCTTGTAGTGAAGTGGATTGGAGTGGAGTGCAGTGGAGTGGAGTGGAATGGATTGTAATGGAAAGGAATGGAATCGAGTGGAGAGGAGAGGAGTTTAGTGGAGTGGAGTGGAAGGGAGTGAAAAGGAATGGGATGGAATTTAATGGAATGGATTTGAGTGGAGTTGAAAGGAGTGGAATGGAATGGGATGGAGTGGAATGGCGTGGGGTAGAGTGGATTGGAGTGGATTGGTGTGGATGGAAATGAAATGGAAAGGATTGGAATGGAATTGAGTGGTGTGGAGTAGAGTGGAGGGGAGTGGATTGTTATGGAATGGAATGGAAATGAATGTTATGGAATGGAATTGTGAAATGAAATGTGAGTTGAATTTGTTTCACTGCACTCCAGACTGAGTGTCAGAGTGAGATCCTGTCTAAAGAGAGGAATGGAATGGAAAGGAAGAGAATGGCGTGGAGTGGAATGGAGTGCAGTAGAGTGGAGTGGAATGCAGTCTAATGTAGTGGAGTGGAGAGGAGTTCGGTGGAGTGGAGAGGAGTGGAATGGGATGGAATGGATCAGAATAGTATGGAATGCAAAAGTGAAATGAAACATGAGCTGAGGTTGTGTCACTTCACTCAAACGTGTGTGACATAGTGAGATCCTGTCGAAAGAAATGTATGGAATGGAATGGAGTCAAATGGAATGGAATGGAATGGAATAGACATGAGTGGAGTGGAGTGGAGTGGAATGAAGTAGAAAAGAATCAGATGGAATGAAAAGGAATGGAACGGATTGGACTGGAGTGGAATGGAGTGGAGTGGAATGGAAAGGTATAGATTGGAGTGGAGTGGAATGGAATGGAAAGGAATGAAATGCAATGGAATGGAATGGCGAAATGAAATGTGATCTCAGATTTTGCCACAGCACTCCAGCCTGGGTGACAGAGAGACATCCTGTCGAAAGGAGGAATGGAATGGAATGGAGTGTAGTGGAATGGAATGGAATGGAATGGAGTGTAATGGAACGGAATGGAATGGAATGAAGTGTAATGGAATGGAATGGAATGAAGTGGAATGGAGTGGAGTGGAGCGGGCTGGAGTGGAGTGGAGTGGAAATGAGGGGAATGGAATAGGATGGAGTGGAATGGAATGGAGTGGAGTTGAGTGGATTCGAGGGGAAAGGAGTGGAATGGAATGGGATGGTGTGGAAAGGAGTGGAGTGGAATGGAGTGGAGTGGAGTGGAGTGGAATGGAATGGGATGGAATGGAATGCAATGGAATGGAATGGAATGGAATAGTGAAATGAAATGTGAGTGTAGATTGTGCCACAGCACTCCAGCCATTGAGACAGAGTGAGATCCTGTCGAAAGAAGGGAATGGAATGGAATGGAGTGGAATGGACTGGAATGGAGTCGAGTGGAATGAAGTGGACTGGAGTGAAATGGAGTTGAATGGGATGGGATGGACTGTAATGGAATGGAGTGGAGTGGAGTGTATTAGAGTGGAGTGAAGTGTAATGCAGTGGAATGGAAAGGGGTAGAATGGGAAGGAATGGAGTGGACTGGAGTGGACTGGAGTGGAATGTAGTGGAATGGAATGGATTTGAGTGGAGTGGAGTGGAGTGGAATGTTATGGAATGGAATGGAATGGAATACAATTGAATGGTGAAACAAAATTTGAGGTGAGATTGTACAGCTGCACTCCAGCCTGGGCGACAGAGTGAGATCCTTTTGAAAGAAAGGAATGGAATGGAATGGAGTGGAATAGAATGGGAAGGAATGGAATGGAATGAAGTGTAGTGTAGTGGACTGGAGTCGAGTGGAGATGAGGGGAATGGAATGCAATGGGATGGAATAGAATGCAGAGGAGTGGAGTGGAGTGGGGTGTATTTGAATGTAATGGAGTGGAATGGAATGGAATGGAATAGAATGGAATGGAATGGAATGGAATGAAGCGGAATGGAATGGAATGGAATGGAATGGAATGGAATGGAATGGAATGGAATGGAGTGGAACAGAATGAAATGGAATGGTGAAATGAAATGTGAGCTGAGATTGTGCCACTGCACTCCAGTCTAGTTGACAGGGTGAGATCCTGTCAAAAGAAAGGAGTGGAGTTTTAAGGAGTGGAATGGAAAGGAATAGAATGGAGTGGAGTGGAGTCGCACAGAGTGGAGTGGAGTGGAATGAAGAGGAATCGAATGGGATGGAATGGAATGGAGTGGAGTGGAGTAGAGCGGTGTGGAGTGGAGTGGAATGAGTTCAATGGAGTTGTTTGGAGAGGAATGCAGTGGAGTGGAATGGAATGGAATTTAAGGAAATGGAATGGTGTAATGAAATGTAAGCTGAGATTGTGCAACTGCATCCATCCTGGGTGACAGAGTGAGATCCTGTCGAAAGAAAGGAATGGAGTAGAATGGAGAGGAATGGAACAGAATGGAATGGAATGGAGAGGAGTGGAGTGGAGTGGAATGGAATGGAATGGAATGGAATGGAATGGTGAAAGGAAGAGTGAGCTGAGATTGTGCAACCGCACTCCAGCGGTTGTGATAGAGTTACATCCTGTCAACAGAAAGAAATGGAATGGAATGGAGTGGAATGGAATGGAATGGAATGAATTGGAGTGGAGTGGACAGGAGTGGAGAGGAATAGAGTGGAATAGAGTGGAGTAGGATGGGATGGAATGCATTGAAATGGTGTGGAGTTGGGTGGAATGGAGTGGAGTTGAATTTAGTTGAAAGTAATTGGATGGAAAGGGATGCAGTGTAGAGGAGTGGATAAGATTGGGGTGGAATGGAGTGGAATGGAATGGTATAGAGTGGAGTGGAATGGAGTGGACTGGACTGGAGTGGAACAGAGGTGAATGGAATGGAGTGGAATGGAATGGAATGGAATACAATGGAATGGTGAAATGAAATGTGAGCTGAGATTGTTCCACTGTACTCCTGCCTGGGTGACAGAGTATGATCCTGTCGAAAGAAATGAATGGAATGGAAAGGAGTGGAATAGAGTGGCATGGAATTGAACGTAGTGGAGTGGAGTGGAGTGGAATGGAATGGGATGAAATGGAATGGAATGGAATGGAGTGGAGTGGAATGGAGTAGAAAGGATTGTAGTGGAATGGAATGGAATGGAATTGAGTACAGTATAGTGGAGAGGAGTGCAGTGGAGTGGAGTGAAATGGAATGAAATGAAATGGAATACAATACAATGAAATGGAATTCAATGGAATTGAATGATGAAACAAAATGTTAGCTGAGATTGTGCCACTAAACTCCAGCCTCTGTCACAGAATGAGATCCTTTCGAAAGAAAGGAATGGAATGGAATGCAGTGGAATGGAATGCAGCGGAGTGGAGTGAAGCGGGATAGAGTGGAAGGGAGTGGAATGGAATGGGATGGAACTGGATGGAATGCTATGGAGTGGAGTAGAGTGGAGTGGAGTGGAATGGAAAGGAATGGAATGGAAAGGAGTGGAGGGAGTGGAGTGGAATTTAGAGGAGTGGAGTGGAATGGAGTCGAAAGGAATGGGAAGAGGAGAATGGAATGGAGTGGAGTGGAGTGGAGAGGAATGGAGTGGAGTGATTGGAATGGATTGGAAAGAAATGAAATGGAATGGAATGGAATGGAATGGAGTGGAATGTTGTGGAGTGGAACGTAATGTAATATAATGGAATGGAATGGAATGATGAAATGAAATGTGAGCTGAGATTGTTTCACTGCACTCCAATCTGGGTGACAGAGTGAAATCCAGTCGAAACAAAGGAATGGAAAGGAATGGAGTGGAATGGAATGGAATGGAATGGAATAGAAGGGAATGCAATGGAATGGAATGCAATGGAATCTTCTAATGAAATTTGAGCTGAGATTGTGCCAGTGCACTCCAGCCTGAGTGACAGAGTGAGATCCTGTCGAAGGAAAGGAATGGAATGCAAAGGAGTGCAATGGAATGGAATGGAATGGAGAGGAGTGGAGTGGATTGGATTGGAGTGAAAGAATGGAATGTAGTGGAATAGAATGGAGTGGACAGGTGTGGAGTGGAGTGTACTGGATTACAGTGGAATGGAGAGGAATGGAATGGAAATGACAGGAGTGGAGTGGAATGGTGAGGAATGGAATGGGATGCAACGGAAAGAAATGGAGTGGAGAGGAGTGGAGTGAAATAGAGTGGAATGGAATGGGATGGAATAGAATGGATTGGAGTTGAGTGGAGTGGATTGAAGTGTAGTTGAGTGCAGTGGAATGGAATGAAATGGAATTTAATGGAATGGAAAGGAATGGAATGGATTGCAATGGAATGGAATGCTATGGTCAAATTAAATGTGAGCTGAGATTGTTCAACTGCACTCCAACCTCAGTGACTCAGTGAGATCCCGCTGAAATAAAGTAAGTGAATGGAATACAGTTGAATGGAATGGAGTGGAATGGAATGGAGTGGAGTGGAGTGGACTGGAATGCATTGGAGTAGAGTGGAGCGGATGGGAATGGAATGGAATAGATTGAAGTGGAATGTGATGGAAAGGAATGCAGTGTAGGGGAGTGGAGAAGAGTGGAGTGGAAGAGAGTGGAATGGAATGGGATGGAATGGAATGGAGTGCAGTGCAGTGGAGTGGAGTGGAATTAAATGGAATGGAATTGAATGGAATCCAATGGAATGGGAAAATATAATGTGAGCTGAGAGTGTGCCACTTCACTCCAGCCTGTGTGACAGAGTGAGATCCTGTCGAAGGAAAGGAATGGAATGGATTGGAGTGGATTGGGGTGGAGTGGAGGGTAATGGAATGGGATGGAATGGAAAGGAATGGACTGGAGAGGAGTGGAATGTGGTGGAATGGAGTGGAATGGAATGGGATAGAATAAATGGAGTGGAGTGGTGTGGAGTGGAGTGCAGTGGAGTGGAATGGAGTGAAATGCAATGGGATGGAATGGAATGGAATGGAGCAGAGTGCAGTACAGTGGAGTAGAATTGAATAGAATGGAATGAAATGGAAAGGAATGGAATGGAATATAATGGAATGGTGAAATGAAAGGTGAGCTGAGATTGTTCCACTGCACTCCAGCATAGGTGAGATCCCCTACAATCAATGGAATGGAATGGAATGGAGTGCAATGCAATGGAATGGAAATTAATGGATTGGAGTGAAGGGGAGTGGAGTGGAGTGGAATGGAATGGGATGTAATGGAATTGAGTGGAGTGGAGTGGAGTAAAATGGATTGGAATGGAATGGGATGGAATGGACTGGAGTGGAGTGGAGTGGTAAGGAATGCAGTGGAGTGGAGAGAAGTGGAATGGAAGGGAAAAGAAGGGAAGGGAATGTAATGGGTTGTAATGGAGTGGAATGGAATGGAATGGAGTGCAAGGGAATGGAATGGAGTAATGAAATGAGAGCAGAGATTGTGGTGCCGCACTACAGCCTTGCTGACAGAGTGAGATACTGTCAAAGGAAAGGAACGGAATGGAATGGAGTAGAATGGAATGGAAAGGAATGGAGTGGAGTGGAGTGGGATGGAGTGGAGTGGAGTGGAATGGAGTGTAATGGAATGGGATGCAATGGAATGGTGTGCAGTGGAGTGGTGTGGAGTGGAGTGGAATGTAGTGGCATGTAGTGGAATGAAGTGGAATGAAATGAGATGGAATGGAATGGAGTGGAGTGGAGTGGAATGGAATGGGAAGGAATGGAGTGGAATAGAGTGGAGTGGAGTGGAGAAGAGGGAATTGGAGTGGAGTGGAATGGAGTAGAATGGAATGGGATGGAATGGAATGGAATGGAGTGGTGTGGAGTTGAGTGGAGTGCACTTGAGTGGAATGGGATGGGATGGAATGGAGTGGAGTGGAGTGGATGGAGTGGAGTGGAGTGGAGTCAAACGTAATTGAAAGAAATGGAAAGTAATGGTGAAATGAAATGTAAAGAGCTGGGATTGTGACACTGAGCTCCATTCTGGGTGACAGAGTGATATCATGTCCATATAAAGGAATAGAATTGAATAGAGTGTAATGGAATCGAAAGGAAAGGAATGCAGTGGAGTGCAGTCGAGTGGAGTGGAGTGGAGTGGAGTGGAGTAGAGTGAAGTGGAGTAGAGTGGAAAGGAGTATAATGAAATGGGATGCAATGGAATGGATTGGAGGGCAGTGGATTGGAGTGAAGTGGAGGGGAATGGAGTGGAAAGGTACGGGACGGAAAGGAATAGAGTGGATTGGAGTGGAGTGGAGTGCAGTGGAATGGAATGGAATGGAATGGAATGGAATGGAGTGGAGTGGAGGGGAATGGAATGGAATGAAGTGGAATGCAATGGAATGGAATGGAATGGAAGGGAGTGGAATGGAATGGACTGAAGTGAATTGGTGTGGAGTGGATTGGAATGGAAAGGGATGGAATGGAATGGAGTAGAATGGGGTGAAGTCCTGTGGAATGAAGTGGAATGGAAAGGAATGGAATGGAATGGAGCGGAATGGAATGGAATGGAGAAATGTATGACAGCTGGGATTGTGCCACTGCCCTCCAGCGAGGGTGACAGGGTGAGATCCTGTCGAAAGATACGAATGGAATGGAATGGAGTGGAAGGGAATGAAGTGTAAAGGAATGCAGTGGAGTGGAGTGGAGTTGAAAGGAGGGGAATTGAATGGTCATGTGAAATGCGAGCTGATATTTTGCTACTGCACTCCAGCCTGAGTCACAGAGAGAGTTCTTGTTGAAAGAAAGATTGGAATTGAATGGAGTGTAATGTAATGTAATGGAATGGAATGGGATGGAATGGAATGGAGTGAATGGAATGGAGTGGAGTGGAGTGAAGTGGAGTGGAATTGAATGGGATGGAATGGAATGAAGTGGAGTAGAGTGGAGAGGAGTGGAGTATAGTGGAGTGGAATGGAGTGGAATGGAATGGAATTGAAAGAATTGCAGTGGAGTGGAGTGCATAGGAATCGTAAGGAAAGTAATGGAATGGAATGGTGAAATGAAATGTGAGCTGTGATTGTGCTACTGCACTCCAGCGTGGGTGACATAGTGAGATGCTGTCGAAAGAAAGGAATGGACTGGAAGGGAGTGGAATGGAATGGAATGAAATGGTGTGGAGAAGATTGGATTGGCGTGGAGAGGAGTAGAGTGAAATAGAATTGGATGGGGTGGAAGAGAATGGAATGGAATGGAGTTTAGTGGAGTGGAGTGGAATGGACTGGAATGGAATCGGATAAAATGGGATGGAGTGGAGGAGAGTTGAATGGCGTGGAAAAGACTGGACTGGAATGGAATGGAATGAGATGGAGTAGAGTGGAGTGGATTGGAGTGCAATTAAATGGAATGGAATGGAACGCGATGAAATGGTGAAATAAAATGTGGCGTGAGATTGTGCCACTGCACTCCAGCATGTGTGACAGAGTGAGATCCTGTCAAAGGAAAGGAATGTAATGTAATGGGATGGAATGGAATGGAATGGGATGGAATGCAATGGAATGGAATGGAATGGAATGGAATGGAATGGAGTGGAGTGGAGTCCAGTGGAGTGGATTTGAGTCTAATGCTGTGGAATGGAATGTTAAGGAATGGAATGGAGTAGAGTAGTGTGGAGTGGAGTGGAGTGGAATAGAGTGGAATGGAATGGGGTGGAATGTAATGGAATGCAGAGGAGTGTAGTGGGATGGGATGGAGTGGAATGGAATGGAATGGAGTGGAATGGAAGGGAAAGGAATGGAAAGGAATGGAATGTAATAGAATGTATTGGTAAAATGAAATGTGAGCTGAGTTGGTGCCACTGCACTCCAGCCTTGCTTACAGAGTGAGTTCCCCTCGAAAGAATGGAATGGAACATAATGGAGTGCAATGGAATGGAATGGAATGGAATGGAGTAGAGTGGAATGGAATGGAATGGAGTGGAGTGGAATGGAGTGGAATGGAATGGAGTTGAAGAGAGTGGAGTGCAGTGTAGTGGAGTTGGATGGAATGGAATGGAGTGGAGGGGAGTGAGGTGGAGTGGAATGGAATGGAATGGTAAAATGAAAAGTGAGATGAGATTGTGCCACTGCACTCCAGCCTATGTGACAGTGTGAGATCCTGTCGAAAGAAAGGAATGTAGTGGAATGGAGTGCAACGGAATGGAATGGAATTGAATGAAGTGGAGTACACTGGAGTAGAGTGGAGTGGAGTGGAATGGAGTGGAATGGAATGGGATGGAATGGAGTGGAGTGGAGTGGAGTCGAGTGGAGTGGAATGGAATGGGATGGAATGGAATGGGTTGGAGTGGAGTGGAATGTAGTGGAATGGAATGGAATGGAATGCAATGGAGTGGAGTGGAGTGGATTGGAGTGGAATGGAATGCGATGTAATGGAATTGAGTGACGTGGAGTGGCGTGGAGTGGAGTGGAATGGATTGGAATGGAATGGGATGGAATGGGATGGAGTGGTAAGGAGTGGAGTGGAGTGGAGTTGAGAAGAGTGGAATGGACTGGAAGATAACGCATTGGAATGGAATGGATTTGAATGGAAAGGAAAGCAATAGAATGGAATGGAACGGAGTGCAATGGAGAGGAGTGGTGAAATGAAATGTGAGCTGAGATTGTGCTACCACACTCCAGCCTGGGAGACAGAGTGGGATCCTCTGGAAAGAATGGGATGGAATGCAATGCAGTGCAATGGAATGGAATGGAAATGGAATGGAATGGAGTGGAATGTAATGGAATGGAGTGGAGTGGAGTGGAAAGAATCGGAGAGGAGTGGAATGGAGTGGAATGTAATGGGATGGAATGAAATGGGGTGGAGTAGAGTGCTGAGGAGTGGAGTTTAGTGTAGAGGAGTTGAGTGGAATGGAGTGTAATGGAATGGGATGGAATGGAGTGGAGGGGAGTGGCATGGAGGGCAATACAATGCAATGAAATGAGATAGAATGAAATGCAGTGGAGAGGAGTGGAGTGGAATGGAATGAGAAGAATGGAGAGGAGTGGAATGGAATGGAGTGGAATGGAGTGGAATGGAATGACATGGAATGGAGTGGAAAGGAGTGGAGTGTGGTGGAGTGGAGTGGATTGGAGGGCACTAGAGTGAAACGGGATGGGATGGAATGGATTGAAGTGGAGTGGAATGTAGAGGAGTGTAGTGGGGCACAGTGGCTTCGAGTGGAATTGAGCGGAATGAAATGGGATGGAATGGAATGGAGTAGAGTGGAGTGGAAAGGAATGTAATGTAATGGAGTTGAATGGAGTGGCGTGGAGTGTAGTGGAGTGGAGTGGAGTGGAATGGAATGGGATGGAATGGAATGGAATGGAGATTAGTGTACTGGAGTGGAGTGGAGTGGAATGCCCTTGAGTGGAATGCGATGAGATTGGATACAGTGAAGTGGAGTGGAGTGGAGTGGAATGGAATGGAAAGGAACGGTGAAACGTAAAGCAAGCTGAGATTGTGCCATTACACTCTATCCTGGGTGACAGAATGAGATCCTGGCAAAAGAAAGGAATGGAATGGAATGGAGTGGAAAGGAATGGAATGGAATGGAGTGGAATGGTATGGAATGGAAAGGATTGCCGTGGAGTGCAGTAGAATGGAGAGGAGCAGAGTGGAGTAGAGTGGAGCGGTGTGGAGTGGATTGGAGTCGAATGGAACGGGAAGCAATGGGATGGAATGGAGTGAAGTGGAGTGGACTGGAGTGGAGTGGAGTGGAAATGAGTAGAATGGTATGGGATGGAATGGAATGGAGTGAAGTGGAATGTAGTGTAGTGGAGTGGAATGGGATGTAATGGAATGGAATGGCATGGCATGGCATGGAATTTAGTGGAGTGGAGTGGAGTGGAATGGAATGGAATGAATGTAATGGAGTGGAATGGAATGAATGGAATGGAATGGAATGGAATGGAATGCAACTGAATGGAATGGTGAAATGAAATGTGAGCTGAGATTGTGCCACTGCACTCCAGCCTGGGTCACAGAGTGAGATACTGTCGAAAACAAGGAATGGAATGGAATGGATTAGAATGGAATGGAAAGGAATGCAATGGAGTGTAGTTTAGTGGAGTGGAGTGGAGTAGAGTGGAGTGGAATGGAGTAGAGTGGATGGAGTGGAATGGATTGTAATGGGATGGGATGGAATGGAATGGAAGGGAGTAGAGGGGAGTGGAGTGGAGTGGAATGGAGTCGAACGGAATGGGATAGAATGGGATGGAGTGGAGTGAAGTGGAATGAAGTCGAGTGGACTGGATTGGAGTGGAATGAGGTGTGATGGAATGGGATGGAAAGGAATGGCGTGGAGTGGAGTTGAGTGGAGTGGAATGGACTGGATTGGAATGGAATGGAATGTAATGGAAGGCAATGGAGTGGAGTGGAGTGGAATGGAATGGAAAAATGAAATGTAGGGTGAGCTGACAGTGTGTTATTGCACTCCAGTCTGGGTGACAGAGTGTGATCCTGTGGATTGAAAGCAATGGAATGGAATGGAGTGGAATGGTACGGAATGCAAATGAATGGAGAGGAGTGGAGTGGAGTGCAATGGAATGTGATGGAATGAAATGGAATATAGCTTAGTGGAGTGGAGTGGACTGCAGTGGAATGGAGTGGAATGGAAAGGGACAGTGTGGAGTGGAATGGAGTGGACTGGAATAGAGTGGAGTGGAGTGGAGTGGATTGGAGGGGAGAAGAGTTGAATTAAGTGGAATGGAGTGGAATGGAATGGAAAGGAATGGATGAGAATGGAATGTGGAAATGAAACGAGAGCTGATATTGTGTCACTGCACTCCAGCCTGCGTGAAAGAGAGCGATCCTGTCAAAAGAAGGGAATGGAGTGGTATGGAGTGGAATGGAAAGGAATGGACTGTAATGGAATGCAGTGGGGTGGAGTGGGGTGGAGTAGAAAGGAGTGGAATTGAGTGCTCAAATTAAATGTGAGCTGAGATTGAGCTACTGTACTCCAGCCTGAGTGACAGAGTGAGATCGTGTCAAAAGAAGGAATGGAATGGAATGGAGTGGAATTTAATGTAATGGAATGGAATGGGATGGAATGGAATGGGATGGAATGGAATGGAATGGAGTGGAGGGGAGTAGAGTGGTGTGCATTGGAGTGGAATCGAATGTGATGGACTGGAAAGTAGTTGAGTCGAGTGGAGAGGAGTGGAATATAGTGGAGTGGAATGGAGTGAAATGGAATGGAATTGAAAGGAATGGAGTGCAGTGGAGAGGAGTGCAATGGAGATGTATGGAATGTAATGTAATGGAATGGTGAAATGAAATGTGAGCTGCGATTGTGCCACTGCACTCCAGCGTGTCTGACAGAGTGAGATGCTGTAGAAAAACAGGAATGGAAAGGAATGGAGTGGAAGGGAAAGGAATGGAATGGATTGGAGAGGAGTGGAATGGAGTGGAATGGAGTGGAGTGGAGAGGAGTGGAATGGAGTGCAATGGGATGGGGTGGAATGGAATGGAATGGAGTAGAGTGGAGTGGAGTTGAATGGAGTGGAGTGGAATGGACTGGGATGGAATGGGATAGAATGGGATGGAGTGGAGGGGAGAGGAATGGAGTGGAATGGACTGGAATATAATGGAATAGTATGGCATGGAGTAGAGTGGAGTGTAGTGTAGTGGAATTAAATGGAATGGAGTGAAATGGAATGGAATGCAATGGAATGTTGAAATAAAATGTGAGCTGATAGTGTGCCACTGCACTCCAGCATGTGTGACAGAGTGAGATCCTATCAAAGGAAAGGAACGGAATCGAATGGAGTGGAATGGAATGGAATGGAATGGAATGCAGTGGAATGGAATGGAATGGAATGGAATGTAGTGGAGTGGAGGGGAGTGGAGTTGAGTGGAGTGGAATGGAATGGGATGGAGTGGAATGGAATGTAGTGGAGTGGAAAGCAGTGTAGTGGATTTGAGGGGAATGCAGTGGAATGGAATGGTAAGGAGTGGAATGGAATGGTAAGGAATGGAATGGAGTGGAGTGGTGTGGATTGGAGTGGTGTGGAGTGGAATGGAGGGGAATGGAATTGCATGGAATGTAATGGAATGGAGAGGAGTGGAGTGGAGTGGAATGGAATGGAATGGAATGGAATGGAAAGGAATGGAATGGAATAGAATGGAATGGTAAAATGAAATGTGAGGTGAGATGGAGCCACTGCACTCCAGCCTGGGTGACAGAGTGAGTTCCTCTCGAAAGAATGGAATGGAATGGAATGGAGCACATTGGAATGGAATCGAATCAGATGGAATCGAATGGAGTGGAGTGTAGGAGATTGGTGTGGAGTGGATTGACGTGGAATGGGATCTAATGGAATTGAGTGAAGTGGACTGGAGTGGATTGGAATCAATAGGAATGGAATTGGTGGAAAGGAATGGAGTGGAGTGCAGTGGAGTGGTAAGGAGTGGAGTGGAATGCAGTGGAGTGGTAAGGATTGGAGTGGAATGTAGTGGAGTGAAGTTGAGTGGAGTGTAATGGATTGGATGGGAATGGAATGGAATGGAATGCAATGGAATGGAATGGAACGGAGTGCAATGGAATGGAATGTGAAATGAAATGTGAGCGGAGATTGTGCTACCGCACTCCAGCCTGGGAGACAGTGAGATCCTCTCGAAAAAATAGAATGAAATGGAATGGAGTGCAATGGAATGGAATGGAGTGGAATGGAATGGAATGGATTGGAGTTGAGTGGAGTGGAGTGAGGTGGAATGGAGAGGAATGGAGTGGAATGGAATGGGATGGAATGGAATGGAGTGGAGTGGGAGTGGGGTGGAGTGGAGTTGAGTGGAGTGAAGTGGAGAGGAATGGAATGTAATGGAATGGGATGGAGTGTAGTGTAGTGGAATGGAGTGGAATTGAGTGTAATGGAATGGGATAGAATGGAATGGAGTGAAGTGGATTGGACTGGAGTGGAGTGGATTGGAGTGCACTTGAGTGGAATGGGATGGAATGGAATGGATTGAAGTGGAGTGGAGTGGTGTGGCGTCGAGCGGAATGGAGCAGAATGAAATGGGATGGAATGGAATGAAGTGGAGTGGAGTGGAAAGGAATGGAATGGAATGGAGTGGAATGGAGTGGAGTGGACTGGAGTGGACTGCAATGGAGTGGAATGGAATAGGATGGAATGAGATCTAATGGAGTAGAGTGGTAAGGAGTGGAGTGGATTGGAATGTAGTGGAGTGGAGTTGAGGAGAGTGTAATGGAATGGACGGGAATGGAATGAAATGGAATGGAATGGAATGCAATGCAATGGAATGGAATGGAACGGAGTGCAATGGAATGGAATTGTGAAATGAAACGTGAGCTGAGCTTGTGCTACCGCACTCCAGCCTGGGAGACACAGTGAGATCCTCTCGAAAGAATAAGAATGGAATAGAATGGAGTGCAAAGGAATGGAATGGAGTGGAATGGAATGGAGTGGAGTGGAGTGGAGTGGACTGGAGTGCAATTGAGTGAATGGGATGTGATGGGATGGAGTGAAGTGGAGTTGAGAGGAGCGGAGTTGAGTGGAATGGAATGGAATGGAATTGAAAAGATTGGTGAAATGAAATGTGAGCTGAGATTGTGCCACTGCACTCCATCCTGGTTGACAGTGTGAGACCCTGGCAAAATAAAGGAATGGAATGGAATGGAGTGGAATGTTATGGAATGGGAAGGATTGCAGTGGAGTGCATTGGAGCCAAGCGGAGTGGAGTGGAATAGAGTGGAGTGGAATAGAGTGGAGTGGTGTGGAGTGGAATGGAGTGGAATGGAATGGGATGCAATGGAAAGGAATGCAGAGCAGTGTAGTGGAGTGGAATGGATTCCAGTGGGATGGAGTGGAATGGAATGTGATGGAATGGAATGGAGTGAAGTGTAGTGGAGTGTAGTGGAATGTAATGGATTGGAATGGATAGGAATGGAATGGCACGGAGTGGAGTGGAGTGTAATGGAATGGAATGGAATGGAATGGATTGGAATGGAATGGAATGGAATGCAATGGAATGAAATGGAATGGAATGCAATGGAATAGAATGGTGAAAAGAAATGTAAGATCAGATTGTGCCATTGCACTCCAGTCTGTATAACAGAGTGAGATTCTGTCGAAAACAAGGAAAGGAATGGAATGGAATAGAATGGAATGGAAAGGAATGTAATAGAGTGTAGTCTAGTGGAGTGGAGTGGAGTGGAGTGGAGTGTAGTGGAGTGGAGTGGAGTGGAGTGGAGTGGAGTGGACTGGGATGGGATGGAATGGAATGGAATAGAATGGAGTGGAGTGGAGTGGAATGGAGTGGAATGGAATGGGATGGAATTGGAAGGAGTGTAGTTTAGTGGAGTGAAGTACAGTGGCCTGGAGTGGAGAGGAATGGAGAGGAATGGAATGAAATGGAAAGGGATGGAATGGAGTGGAGTTGAGTGCAGTGGAATGGAGTGGATTGGAATGCAATGGAATGGAGTGGAGTGGAGTGAATTGGAGTGGAATGGAATGGGATGGTGAAATGAATTGTGAGCTGATATTGTGCCACTGCACTCCAGCCTGGGTGACAGAGTGAGATCATGTAGAAAGAAAGGAATGGAATTGTATGGAGTGGAATGGTATGGAATACAAATGAATGGAGAGGAGTGGAGTGGAGTGGAGTGCAATGGAATGTGATGGAATGGAATGGAATGTAGCTTAGTGGAGTGCAGTTTAGTGAAGTGGAGTGGACTGGAATTGAATGAATGGAATGGAAAGTGATGGAGTGGAGTAGAATGGAGTGGAGTGGAATGGAGTGGAATGGAATGGCATGCAATGGAATGTCGTTGAATTGAGTGTTGTGGAGTGGAGTGGATTGAAGTGGAATGGAGTGGAATGAAGTTGAATGGAGTGGAATGAAATGGAATGGAGTGAAATGAAATGGACTGGAGTGGATTGGAGTGGAATCAAATGGAATGGAAAGGAAAAGAATGGATTGGAATGGAATGGTGAAATGAAACGAGAGCTGATATTGTGTCACTGCACTCCAGCATGGGTGACAGAGTGAAATCCTGTCGAAAGAAAGGAATGGAAACGAATGGAATGGAATGGAATGGAATGGAGTTGAGTTGAGTTGAGTGGAGAGTAGTGGGGTGGAGTGTAATGGAGGGGGATGGGATGGAAAGGAATGGAATGGCATGCATTTGATGGGGTGGAGTGGAGTGGAGTGAAATGGGATGGGATGGAAGGAAATGGAGAGGAGGGTAGTGGAGTGGAGTGGAATGGAATGGGAGGGAATGAAATGGAGGGGAGGCGAGTGGAGTGGAGTTTAGTGGAGTGGAGTGGAATGGACTGGAACGGAATGGAATGGAATAGAGTGGTGAAATGAAATGTGAGCTGAAATTCTGCCACTGTACTTCAGCCAGGGTGATGGAGTGAGATGTTGTCGAAAGCAATAAATGGAATGGAATGAAGTGGAGTGGATTGGAATGGAATGGAATGGAATGGAGAGGAGTGGAGTTGAGTGTAGTGCAGTGGAGTGGATTGGAGTGGAGTGGAATGGGACGGAATGTACTGGAGTGAAGTGGAGTGCAGTGGTGTGGAGTGGAGTCTTGTGGAGTGGAGTGGAAGGGAATGGAGAGGAATCAAATGGGATTCAATAGGATGGAGTGGAGTTGAGTGGAGTGGAGTGGAATGGAATGGAATGGAAAGGAATGGAAAGGAGTCGAGTGTAATGGAATGAATTGTTATGGAATAAAGGGAATAGAATGGAATGGTGAAATGAAATGCGTGCTGACATTTTGCAACTGCAATACAGCCTGGGTGACAGAGTAAGATCCTGTCAAAAGAAAGGAATAGAATGGAATAGGGTGGAATGGAATGAAATAGAATGGAGTGGAGTGGGGTGGAGTGGAGTTTAGTTGAGTGGAATGGAGTGGAATGGAACGCGATACAGTAGAATGGAATGGTGTGGATAGATTGGAGTAGAGTGGAGTGGAGTGGAATGGAATGGAAAGAAATGCAATGGAATGGAATGGTGAAATGAAATCTAAGCTGAGATTGTGCCACTGTCCTCCAGCCTATATGAAACAGTGAGATCTTATCGAAAGATTGAAATGGAATGGAATGGAGTGGAGTAGAATGGAGTGGAATGCAATGGAATGGAACGGAATGGAGAGCAGTGGAGTGGAGTGGAATGTAATGGATTGGAATGGAATGGGTTGTAATAGAATGGAATGGAGTGGAGTGGAATGGAGTGGAATTGAAAAGGAAGGAATGGATTGGAAAGATTGGAGTGGAGTGTACTGGAGTGGAATGGAGTAGAATGGAATGGGATGGAATGGAATGGAGGGGAGTGGAGTGGAGCAGAAGCGATTGGAATGGAATGGGATTGAATGGAATGGAGTGTAGTGTAGTGGAGTGCAGTGGAGTGGAGTGGAATGGATTGGAATGGAGTTGAATGACATGGAATATAATGTAATGGAATTGAGTGGAATGGAGTGGAGTGGAGTGGAATGGCAAGGAATGGAATGGAATGGAACGGAATGGAATGCAATGGTGAAATGAAAAGTGAGCTGAGATTGTGCCACTGCACTCCTGCCTGGGTGACAGAGGGAGATCCTGTCGAAATTAACGAATGCAATGGAATAGAGTGGAATGGAATGGAATGGAATGGAGTGGAGTGGAGTGGAGTTGCCTGGATAGGAGTGCAGTGGAGTGGAATGAAGTGGAATGGAATGGGATCTAATGGAACTTAATGGAGTGGTGTGGAGTGGAGTTGAGCAGAGTGGTATGGAGAAGAATGGAATGGGAGGGAATGGAGTGGAGTGGACTGGAGTGGAGTAGAGTGGAATGGAGTGGAATAGAATGGAATGGAGTGGAGTGGATTTGAGTTGAGTGGAGTGGTGTGGAATTAAATGGAATGGAATTTAATGGAATGGGATGGTGAAATGAGATGTCAGCTGAGATTGTGCCTTTTTACTCCAGCCTGTTTGACAGAGTGAGACCCTGTCAAAAGAAAGGTATGGAATGTAATGGAGTCGAGTAGAAAGGAATGGAACGGAATGGAGTGGAGTGGAGTGGAGTTCAGTAGAGTGGAATGGAATTGAATGAAATGGGATAGAAAGGAATGGAATTGAGTGGAGTGGAGTGGAGAGGACTGGAGTGGAGTGAAATGCAGTGAAATGGAATGGGATGGATTTTAGTGGAGTGGAGTGGAGTGGAGGGGTGTGGACTGGAATGGAATGGAATGGAACGGAATGGAATTGTGAAATAAAATGTGAGCTGAGATTGTGCCGCTGCACTCCAGCCGTGGTGACACAGTGAGATCCGGTCAAAAGAGAGGAATGGAATGGAATAGAGTGGAATGGCATGGAATGGAGTGGAGTGGAGTGAAGTGGAGTGCAGTGGAGTGGAGTGGATTGGAGTGGAATGGATTGGTATGGAATGTCATGGAGTGGAAGGAAGTGGAGTGGACTGGTGTGGAATGGAGTGGAGTGGAGTGGCATGGAATGGAATTTAATGGAATGAAATGGAATGGAATGGAAGGGTGAAATGAAATTTGAGCTAAGATTGTGCTGCTGCACTCCAGCCTAGGTGACAGAGTGAGATCCTGTCGAAAGAAAGGAATGGAATGGAATGGAGTGAATTGGAATGGAATGGAATGGAGTGGAGTGAATTGGAGTGGAGTGGAGTTGAATGGAGTGGAATGGAATGGAATGGAGGGGAGTGGAGTAGAATAGAGTGGAATGGAATGGGATGGAAAGGAGAGGAGTGGAATGGGGTGGAGTGGAGTGGAGTGGAATGGAATGGAGTGGAGATGAGTGGAGTGGAGTGGGATGGAATGGAATGGAATGAAATGCAATGAAATCATGAAAAGAAATGTTATCTGAGATTGTTTCCCTGTACGGCATCCTGGACGACAAAGTTAGATGCTGTTAAAAGAAACGAATGGAAAGGAATGGAGTGGAATAGAATGCAATGGAATGCAATGTTGTGGAGTGAAGTGGTGTCGACTTCAGTGGAAATGGATTGGAATGGAATGGGATGGAATGGAGTGGAGTGGAGAGGAGTGGAATTGAGTGGAATTAAGTGGAGTGGAGTGGAGTTGAGTGAATTGGAGTGGTGTGAAGTGGAATGGAATGGAATAGAATTTAATGGAATGGAATGGTGAAATGAATTGTGAGCTGCTATTGTGCCACTGCACTCCAACCAGAGAGACAGACTGAGATCCTGTTGAAATAAATGAACGGAATGTGATGAAGTCGAATGGAAAGAAATGGAATGGAATGGAGTGGAGTGGAGAGGAATGTCGTGGAGTAGAGTGGAATGGAATGAAATGGATTGGAAAGAAATGGAGTGGAGTGTGGTGGATTTGAGAGGAGTGTAGTGGAATGGAGTGGAATGGAGCGGAATGGAATAGGATGGAGTGGAATACAGTGGAGTGGTTTGAATTGGAGTGGACTGGAGTGGAATGGAGTGGAATGGAATGGGATGAAATGGAATGGAGTGGAGTGGAGTAGAATGGAATGGGATGAAATTGAATGGAGTGGAGTGGAGTAGAATGGAATGGAATGGAATGGAAAGGAATGGATTCGAATAGAATAGAATGGTGAAATGAAATGTGACCTCAGATTGTGCCACTACACTCCAGCCTAGGTAACAGAGTGAGATCCTTTCAAAAGAAAGGAATGGAATGGAATGGATTGGAATGGAATGGAAAGAAATGGAGTGGAGTGGACTGGAGTGTCGTTGAGCGGAGTGTAATGGATTGGAATGAAATCGGATGGAATGGAATGGAGTGGAGTGGTGTGGAGTGGAGTGGAAAGGAGTGGAATGTAATGGGATGGAATGGGATGGAATGGTGTGGAGTGGACTGGAGTAGAGTGGAATGGAATGGAATGGAATGGAATGGTGTTGAATGGACTGCAGGGGAGTGGAATGGAGTGGAGTGGAATAGAATGAAATGGAATGAAATGGAATGGAATGGAATGGTGACACGAAATGTGAGCTGATTGTGCAACTGCACACCAGACTGGGGGACAGAGTGAGATCCTGTCGAAACAGAGGAATGGAATGGAATGGGGTGTAGTGGAATGGAAAGGAGTGGAATGGAGTGGAATTGAGTGGAGTGGAGTGGACTGGAGTGCAGTGCAGTGCAGTGGAGGGGAATGGAGTGGAACGAAATGGGAAGGAGTGGAATGGAGTGGAGTGGAGTGGATTCAAGAGGAGTGGAGTGGAATGTAGTGGAATGCAATAGGATGTAATGCAATAGATTAGAGTGGAGTGGAGTGGATTGGAGTGGAAAGGAGTAGATCGGAATGAAACAGAATGGAATGGAATGGAATGCAATGGAATGGAAAGGAGTAGAATTCAATGCAAGGGAATGGAATGAAATGGAATGCAATGGAAATGGAGTGCCACTGCATCCCAGCCTGGGTCATAGAATGAGATCCTGTTGAAAGAAAGGAATGGAATGTAATGGAGTGGAATGGAACGGAATGAAATAGAGAGGAATGGAATTTCATGAAATGGAATTTCATGGAATGGAGTGGAGTGGAATGGAATACAATTTAAAGGAGTGAAATGGAGTGTAGTGTACTAGAGCGGAGTGAAGTGTAATGGAATGGAATGCAATGGACTAGAATGTAATGGAATGAAATGGAATGCAATGGAATGGAATGGTGAAAGAAAAGTGAGCTGAGATTGTGCCACTGCACTCCATCCTGGGTGTATTAGTGAGATCCTGTCGAAAGAAAGGAAGGGAAGGGAATGGAGTGGAATGGAATGGAATTGACTGAAATAGAATACAATGGATTGGAGTGGAGTGGAGTGGACTGGATTGGAGTGGATTGGAGTGGACGGGAATGGAGTGGAATGGAATGGGACGGAATAGAATGGAGTGGAGTGGACTTGAAAGGAATGGAATGTAATGGAGTGGAAATAAATGGAACAGAGGGGAATTGAAAGTAATGTAGTGGAGTGGAGTGGATTGGAGTGGAATGGAGTGGAATGTGATGGGAAGGAAAGCAATGGAATGGAGTGTATTGGAATGTAGTGGAATGGAATGGGATAGAATGGGATGGAGAGGAGTTGAGAGGATTAGAGTGGAGTGGAATGGAATGGAATGGAATGGAATGGAATGGAGGAGAGTGGAGTGGAGTGGAGTGGAGTGGAATGTAATGTAATGGAATTGAGTGGAAAGGAATGCAATGGAATGGTAAAAAGAAATGTGAGCTGAGATTGTGCCCCTGCACTCCACCCTGTACAACACAGTGAGATCATGTCTAAAGAAAGGAATGGAATGGAAAAGAATGGAATGGAATGGAATGGAATGGAATGGAATTTGGTGGAGTGAAGCGGAGTGTAGTAGAGTGGTGTGGAGAAGAAAGGATTGGAATGGAATGGGATGGAATGGAGAGGAGTGGAGTGGAGTGGAATGGTGTGGAGTTGAATGGAATGGAATGGAGTGTAGCGGAGTGCAGTGGAGTGGAATGAAAGGGAATGGAATGGAATGGAATGCAACCATAAAATGAAATGTGAGCTGAGATTGTGCCACTGCACTCCAACTTGTGTGACAGAGTGAGATCCTGTCGATAGAAATGAATGGAATGGAATGGAGTGGAATGGAATGGAATGAAATTGAATGCAGTGGAGTGCTGTGGAGTGGAGTGGAATGGAGTGGAATGGAATGGAATGGAATTGAATGCAGTGGAGTGCAGTGGAGTGGAGTGGAATGGAGTGGAGTGGAGTGGAATGTAGAGGAATGGAATGGGATGGAATGGAATGGAGTGGAGTGGAATGAAATGGAATGGAATGGATTGGAGGGGAAAGGAGTGGATTGGAGTGTAGCGGATTTCAATGGAATGGAATAGAGTATTGTGGAGTGGAACGGAGTGGAATGGAGAAGAAAGGATTGAGATGGAATGTATTGGGGTGGAGTGGAACGGAGTGAAATGGACTGGAGTGCAGTGGAGGGGAATGGAAAGGAATGCAATGGAATGAAATGAAATGGAATGCAATTGAATAGAGTGCCACTGCACTACAGCCTGGGTCACAGAGCGAGATCCTTTTGAAAGAAAGCAATGGAATGGAATGGAGTGGAATAGAATGGAAGTGAATTGAATGGATTGGAGTGGAGTGGAGTGGAGTAGACTAGAGTGGAATGGAATTTGATGGAATGGATGGAGTGGAGGGGTGTGGAGTGGAATGAAACAGAATTTAAAGCAGTGAAATGTAGTGTAGTGTAGTAGTGCGGTGTGGAGTGGAGTGGAATGGAACGGAATGCAATGGAATGGTGAAATGAAAAGTGAGCTGAGATTGTGACACTGCACTGCAGCCTGGGTGTAAGAGTGAGATCCTGTCGAAGGAAAGGAATGGTAGGGAATGGAATGGAATGGAATGTAATGGAATGGAATGGAATGGAATGGAATGGAATGGAATGGAATGGAATGGAGTGGACTGGAGAGGAGTGGATTGGAATGGTCCAAATGGAGTGAAGTGGAATGGAATGGGATGGAATAGAGTGGAGTGGAGTGGAATAAAATGGAATGGAATGGAATGGAATGGAATGGAATGGAATGGAATGGAATGGAATGGAGTGCAATGGAAAGGAATGGAATGGAGTGGAGTGAAATGAAGTGGAATGAGATAGGAAGGAATGCAATGGAATAGATTGGAGGTGGAGTGGAACGGAGTGCAATGGAATGAGATGGAATGGGATGGAGACGAGTGGAGTGGAATGCAATGGATTGTAATGTGATGTAATATAACGTAATGGAATGGCATGGAGCAGAGTGGAGTAGAGTGGAATGGAATGGAATGGAATGGAATGGTGAAATGAAATGTGAGCTGAGATTGTGCCACTGCACTCCTGCTGTGTCACAGAATGAGGTCATGTTTAAAGAAAGGAATGGAATGGAAAGGAGTAGAATGGAATGGAATGGAATGAAATGGAGTGGAGTGGAGTGGATTGGATTTGAATGTAGTGGGATGTAGTGGAAAGGAGTGGAGTGGAGTGAAGTGGAATGGAGTGGAATGGAATGGGACGGAATGGAATGGAATGGGGTGTAGAGGAGTGGAGTGGAGTGGAGTGGAATGGAAAGAAATTGTATTTAATGGAATGGAATGGAATGAAATGGAATGGAATGGAATAGACTGGTGAAATGAATTGTGAGCTGAGATTGTTGCACTGTAATCCAACCTGAGTGACAGATTGAGATCATGTCAAAAGAAAGGAATGGAATGGAATGGAATAGAGTGGAATGAAATGGAATAGAGTGTAATGAAATGCAATGGAATTGGATGAAATGTGAGCTGAGATTGTGCCACTGAACTGCAGCCAGAGTGACAGAGTGAGATACTGCCAAAAGAAAGGAATGGAATGGAAGGGAGTGGAAAAGAAATGAATGGAGTGGAGTGAAGTTGATTGGAGTGGAGTGCAATTTAATGGAATGGAATGGGATGGACTGGAACAGAATGGATTGGAGTGGAGTGGAATGGAATGGAATGGAATGGGATGGAGTGGAACAGAATGGAGTGGAGTGGAGTGGAGTGTAATGGAGTGGAGTGGAATGGAGTGGGAAGGAATGGGATGGAGTGAATTTGTGTGGAGTGGTGTGCAGTGAAAAAGAATGGAATGGAGTGCGGAGGAGTAGAGCGGAGTAGAGTGGAGTGGAGTGGAACGGAATGGAATGGATTGGAATGGTGAAATGAAATGTTAGCTGAGATTGTGCCAATGCACTCCAGCCTGGGTGACAGAATGAGATCCTGTCGAATGAATGGAATTGAAGGGAAAGGATTGGAATGGAGAGGAATCGAATGGAGTGCAATGGCATTGAGTGGAGTGGAGTGGAGGGGAGTGGAATGGAGTGTAATGGAATGGTGAAATGAAATATGATATGAGATTGTGCTACTGCACTACAGCCTGTTTGACATAGTGAGATACTGTTGAAAGAAGAGAATGGAATGGAATGGAGTGGAATGGAATGAAATTTAATCGAATTGAATGGAATGGAAAGGTGAAATGAAATGTGAGCTGATATTCTGCCACTGCACTCCTGCTTGGGTTACAGAGTGAGATCCAGTTGAAAGAAACGAATGGAATGGAATGGAGTGTATTGGAAAGGAATTGAATGGAGTGCAGTGGAGAGCAGTGGAGTGGATTGGAGTGGGGTGGAGTTGAATGGAATGGAATAGAATTTGATGCAATGAAGTGGAACGGAGTGGATTGGAGTAGAGCGGAATGGATTGGAGTGGAAAGGATTTGAATGGATTGTGATGGAATGGAGAGGGGTGGAGTGGAGTGGAGTAGAGTGGAATTGAATGAAATGGAATGGAGTGGAGGGGAGTGGAGTGGAGTGGAATGGAATGGAATGGTAAAATGAAATGAGAGCTGAGATTGTGCCACTGCATTCCAGCCTGTGTGACAGAGTGAGATTCTGTCGAAAGAAAGGAATGCAATGGAATGGAATGGAATGCAATGGAATGGAATGGAATGCAATGGAATGGAATGGAATGCAATGGAATGGAATTGAATAGAGTAGACTGCAGTGGAGTGTAGTGAAGTGGAGTGGAATGGACTGGAATGGAATGGGATAGAAAGCAATGGAATGGAGTGGTATGGAGTGGAGTGGAGTGGAATGCACTGGAATGGAATTGGATGGAATGGAGTGGAGTGGAGTGGAATGGAGTGGAGTGGAGTGTAAAGGAATGGAATAGAATGGAATTGAATGGCATGGAATGGAATGGAGGGGAGAGGAGTGGATTGGAGTGCAGTGGAGTGGAATGGAACGAGATGGAGTGGAATGGAATGGAGTGGAGTGGAGTGGATTGGAGCTCAATGGAATGTAATGGAATGGGATGGATAGAATGGAGGGGAGTGTTGTGGAGTGGAGTGGAATGGAGTGGAATTTAGTGGAATGGAATGGGACGGAATAGACTGAACTGGAGTGGAGTAGAGTGGAATGCAATGGAATGGAATGCAATGGAATGGAATGGAATGGAATGGAACGGTGAAACAAAATGTGACCTGAGACTGTGCCACTACACTTCAGCCTGGGAGACAGAGTGAAATCCTGTTAAAGAAAGGAAATGAATGGAATGGAGTGCAGTGGAGTGGAGTGGAGTTGAGTGCAGTGGATTGGAATTTAGTGGAATGGAATGTGTTAGAATGTAATGAAGTGGAGTGGAGTGGTGTAGAGCGGTGTGGAGTGGAGTGGAATGTAGTGGAAAGGAATGGGATGGAATGAAATGGAGTGGTGTGGAGTGTAGTGGAGTGGAATGGACTGGAATTGAAAAGATTGGAATGGGGTGGATTGGAGTGGAGTTGAATGGAGCAGAGTGGAGTGGAGTGCAATGGAATGGAATTGCATGGAATGGAATGGAATGGAATGGAGTGGAAAGGAATGGTGAAAGGAAATTTGAGCTGAGATTGGGCCACTGCATTCCAGCATGGAAACAGAGTGAGATCCTGTCAAAAGAAAGGAATGGAATGAGGCGTAATAGAATGGAATGGAATGGAATGGTATGGAATGGAATGGAACACAATGGAAAGGAATGAAATGGAATGCAATGGAATGGAATAGTGAAATTATATGTGAGCAGAGATTGTGCCACTGCACTCCAGCCTATGTCACAGAGTGAGATTCTGTCAAAAGAAAGGAATTGAATGGACAGGAAAGGAATGGAGTAGAAACGAGTGGAGTGGAGTGGAGTTTAGTTGAGTGGAGTGGAATGGAGTGGAAAGGAATGGGATTGAGTGGAATGGAGTGGAGTAGAGTGGAGTGGAACGGATTGGAATGAAATGGAATGGAGTGAAATGGAATGGATTGTACTGGAGTGGAGTGGAACTGAATGGAATGGAATGGAATGGAATGGAATGGTGAAATGCAATGTTAGCTGAGATTGTTGTACTACACTCCAGCCTGGGTGACAGAGTGAGATCCTGTCGGAAGAAAGGAACGGAATGGAATGGAATAGAATTGATTGGAGTGGAGTGGAGTTGAGGGGAGTGCAGTGGAGTGGAATGGAGTGGAATGGAATGGGATGTGATGGAATGGAATGGAGTGGAGTGGCGTTGAGTGGAGTGGAATGGGGTGGAATGGAATGGTATGGTATGGTATGGAGTGGATTGGAGTGGAGTGGAATGGAATGGAATGTATTGAGGTGGATTGGAGTTGGGTGGATTTTAATGGAGTGGGTTGGAATGGAATGAAATTGAATGGAATGTAAAGAAATGGTGAAATGAAATAGGAGCTGAGATTGTGTCACTGCACTCTGGACTCTGTGACCGAGTGATATCTTGTCGAAAGAAATGTATGGAATGGAATAGAGTTGAATGGAATGGAATGGAGTGGAGTGGAGTAGATTAGAGTGTAGTGGTGTCGAGTAGAATGGAGTAGAATGGAACGTCATTGAATGGAATTCAGTAGAGTGGAGTAGAGTGGAGTGGAGAGGATTGGAATGGAGTGGAATGAAATGGGATTGAATCTAATGGAGTGGAGTGGACCGTAGTGGACTGAAGTGGAGTGGACTGGAATGGAGTGGAATGGAATGGAAGGGAATGCAATGGAGTGGAGTGGAGTGGAACGGAATGGAATTGATTGAAATGCAATGGAATGGAAAGGAATGGAATGGAATGGAATGGTGAAATTACATGTGATCTGAGATTGTGCCGTTGAACTCCAGCCCGGTGAGAGAGTGAGATCCTTTGGAAAGAAAGGAATGGAATCGAATGGAGTGGAATGAAGTGGAAAGGAGTGGAGTGTAGAGGAGCACAGTGAAATGGACTGGAGTGGAATGGATTAGGGTGGAATGGAGTGAAATGGGAAGAGATGGATTGGAATGGAATGGAGTGGAGTGCAGTGGAATAGAGAGAAATTGAGTGGGATGGAATGGGATAGAGTGGATTGTACTGGAGTGGAGTGGAGTGGAATGGAGTGGAATGGAATGGAATGGAATGGAATGAAATGGAGTTGAGTGTAGTGGAGTGGAGTGGAGTGGAGTCAAATGTTATGGAATGGAATGGAATGCAATGGAATGCAACAGAATGGTGAAATGACATGTGAGCTGAGATTGTTCCACTGCACTCCAGCGTGGGTGATGGAGTGAGATCCTGTCGAAAGAAAGGAATAGAAAGGAATGGAGTTGAGTGTAATGTAATCGAATGGATAGGAGTGGAGTGAAGTGGAGTTGAGTGGATAGGATTGGAGTGGAATGGAGTGGAGTGGAATGGAATATGATGGAATGGAATGGTGTCGATGGGAGGGGAGTAGGGTAGAGTGCAATGGAGTGTAATGGAAGGGGATGTAATTGAATGGATTGGAGTGGAATGGAGTTGAGTGGAGTGGAACGGAATGGATTGGAAAGGGGTGGAATGGAGTGGAGTGGAGTGGGGTGGAGTGAAATAGAATGGAATGGAATGGAATGCAGTGGAATGGAATGGAATGGAATGGAATGAAATAGAATGGAATGGAATGGAATGGAATGAAAAGGAATGGTGAAGTGAAATGTGAGCTGAGATTGTGCCACTGCACTCCAGCCTGTGTAACAGAGTTAGATCATGTCAAAAGAAAGGAATGGAATGGAAAGGAGTTGAATGGAATGGAGTGGAACGGAGTGTAGTGGTTTGGAGGGGAATGTAATGGTATGTGATGGAAAGGAGTGGACTGGAGTGGAAAGGAGTCGAGTGGAATGGAGTGCAATGGAATGGGATGGAATGGAATGGGGTGAAGCGGAGCGGAGTGGAGTGGAGTGGAATGGAAAGGAATGGAATTTAATGGAATGGAATGGGATGGAATGGAATGGAATGGAATGGACTGGTGAAATGAACTGTGAGCTGAGATTGTTGCACTGTAATCCAACCTGGGTGTAGGAGTGTGATCCTGTCGAAAGAAAGGAATGGAATGGAATGGAGTGGAATGGAATACAGTGGAATGGAATGGAAGGAGTGGAATGGAATACAGTGGAATGGAATGGATTGGAGTGGAGTGGACTGCCGTGGAGTGGAGTGGAGGGGAATGCAGTGGAAGAGAATGGGATGCAGTGGAACGGGATGGAGTGGAATGAAGTGGAGTCGAGTGGACTGGTTTTTAATGGAGTGGAATGTAATGGGATAGAATGGAATTGAGTGGTGCGCTCTTGAGTGGAGTGGAATGGATTGAAATAGAATGCAGTGGAATGTAGTGGAATGGAGTATAGTGGAGTGGAATGGAGTGGAGTTTAATGGAATGGAAGGGAATGGAATGGAAAGGAACTGAAAGGAATGGAATGAAATGCAATCGGATGCAATGGAATGGAATGGTGAAATGAAAAGTGAGGTGAGATTATGCCACTGCACTGCATCCAGGGTGACAGAGACAGATCCTGTGGAAAGAAAGGAATGGAATGGATGGGAGTGGAGAGAATGGAATGGAGTGGAGTGGAGTGGAGTGGAGTGGAGTGGAATGGAGTGGTATGGAATTGGATGGAGTGGAATGGAAAGGAGTGGAGTGGAGTTTATTGGATTGGAGTGGAGTTGAATGTTATGGAAAGGAATAGAATGAAATGAAATGCAATAGAGTTGTGAAATGTAATGTGAGCTGACATTGTTCCACTGCACTCAAGCCTGGGTGACTGATGGATATACTGTCGAAAGAAAGGAATGGAATGGAATGGAGCGGAAAGGAATAGAATGGAATGGAATGGATTGGAGTGAAGTGGAGTTGAGTGGAGTGGAGTGGAATGGAGTGGAATAGAATGGGATGGAATGGAATGGTGTGGAGGGGAGTGGGGTGGAGTGGGTTGGAGTGCAATGGAGTGGAATGGAATGGGATGTAATGGAGTGGAGTGGAATGGAGTGGAGTTGATTGGAGTGGAATGGAATGGAATGGAAACGAGTGGAATGAAGTGGAGTGGATGGGGGTGGAATGGAATGGAATGGAATGCAATGAAATGGAATGGTGAATTGAAATGTGAGCTGCGATTGTGCCACTGCCCTCCAGCCTGGGTGAAAGAGTGAGATCCTGTCGAAAGAAAGGAATGGAATGGAATGGAGTGGAATGGAGTGGAATGGAATTGAATGAAGTGAAATACAGTGGATTGGAGTGTAGTGGATTGGTGTGGAGCGGTGTGGAGTAGACTGGAATGAGGTGGAATGGAATGTGATGGGTTGGAATGGAATGGAGTGGACTGGAGTGCAGTGGAGTAGGGTGGATTAGAGTGGAATAAAATGGGATGGAATGGAATGGTGTTGAATGGAATGGAGAGGAGCGAAACGGAATGGAATGGAATGGAGTGGATTGGAGTGGAGTCGATTGGAGTAGAAAGTAATGGAATGCGATGGAATGGAATGGAATTGAATGGAAAGGAATGCTTAAATGAAATGTGAGCACTGATTGTGCCACTGCACTCCATCCTGCGTGAAAGAGTGAGATCCTTTCGAAAGAAAAGAATGGAAAGTAATGGAGTGGAATGGAAAGGAGTGGGATGGAATGGGGTGGAGTAGATTTGTGTGGAATAGAGTGTAATTGAATGGTGAAATGAAATGTGAGCTGAGAATGAACCACTGCACTCCAGACTGTGTGACAGAGTGAGATCCTGTCAAAAGAAAGGAATGGAATGGAATGGAATGGATTAGAATGTAATGTAATGGAATGGAATGGAAAGGAATGGAATGGAATGGAATGGACTGCAATAGAATAGGATGGTGAAATGAAATGTGAGGCGAGATTGTGCCACTGCACTGCAGCCAGAGTGACAGAGTGAGATCCTGTTGAAAGAAAGGAATGGGATGGAAGGGAGTGGAAAGAAGGGAATGGAGTGGAATAGAGTGGAGTGGAGTGGCGTGGAATGGGAAGGAGTGGAATGGAATGGAGTGCAGGGGAGTGGATTGAAGTAGAGTGGAATGGAGTGGAGTGGAATGGAGTGGAGTGGAATGGAATGGGATAGAATGGAAGGGAGTGGAGTATAGTGGTGTGGAATCGAGTGGAATAGAGAGGTATTGAGTGGGATGGAGTGGAGTGGAGTGGAATGGATTGGAATGAGATAGAATGGAATGGAATGGAATAGATTGTAGTGGAGTAAAGTGCAATGCAACGGAATGGAAAGGAATGGAATGGAATGGTGAAATGAAATGTGAGTTGAGATTGCTGTACTACACTTCAGCCTGGGTGACAGAGTGATATCCTGTCAAAGGAAAGGAATGGAATTTAATGAAGTTGAATGGAATGGAATGGAATGGAGTGAAGTGGAGTGGAGTGGAGTGCAGTGGAGTGGAATGGAATGGAATGGGATGTAATGGAATGGAATGGAGTGGATTGGAGTCGTGAGGAGTGGAATGGAGTGGAATGGAATGGGATGGTATGGAGTGGAGTCGAGTGGAGTGGACTCCAGTTGAGTGGAATGAAATGGAATGTAGTGGAGAGGAGTTGAGTTGAGTGGAGTCGAGTGGGTTGGAATGGAATGAAATAGAATGGAATGGAATGGAATAGTGAAACGAAATGTGAGCTGAGATTGTGTCACTGCACTCCAGACTCTGACAAAGTGAGAACCTGTCGAAAGAAAGGTGTGGAATGGAAGGCAGTTGAATGGAAAGGAATGGAATTGATTGGAGTGGAGTGGAGTGGAGTTGAATGTAGTGGAATGGAATGGGATTGAATCTAATGGAGTGGAATCTAATGGAGTGGAGTGGAGTGGACTGGAATGGAGTGGAATGGAATGAAATTGAATGGAATGGAGTGGAGTGGTGTGGGATAGAATGGAATGGAATGGAATGGAATGGAATGGAATGGTGAAATGAAACGTGAGCTGATATTGTGCCACTGCAGTCCAGCTTGGTTGACAGAGTGAGATCCTGTCAAAAGAAAGAAATGGAATAGAATGAAGCGGAATGGAATGGAATGGAGTGGATTGTAGTGGAGTGGAGTGAAGTGGAGTGGAGTGAAGTAGAGTGGAATGGAGTAGAAAGGGATGGGAAAGTTTGGAATGGAATGGAATGGAGTGGAGTGGAGTGAAGTGGAAGGGAGTGGAATTGAATGGGACAGAATGGGATCGAGTGCATTGTACTGGAGTGAAGTGGAGTGGAATGGACTGGAATGGAATGGAATGTAGTTTAGTGGAGTTAATGGAGTGGAGTGGATTCGAATGTTATGGAAAGGAATGGAATGCAATGGAATGCAACAGAGTTGTGAAATGTAATGTGAGCTGAGATTGTTCCACTGCACTCAAGCCTGGGTGACTGAATGATACCCTTTTGAAAGAAAGGAATGGAATGGAATGGAGGGGAATGGAATAGAATGGAATGGAATGGAGTGGAGTGCAGTGGACTTCAGTGGTGTGGAGTGGAATGGAGTGGAATGGAATGGGATGGAATGGAATGGTGTGGAGGAGAGTGTCATGGAGTGGAGTGGGGTGCAATGGAGTAGAATGGAATGGGATGTAATGGAGTGGAGTGGAATGGAGTGGAGTGGAGTGGAGTGGAATGGAATGGAATGGAAAGGAGTGAGATGGAGTGGAGTGGGGTGGGATGGAGTGGAACAGGATGGAATGGAATGGAATGGTATGGAATGCAATGAAATGGAATGGTGAATTGAAATGTGAGCTGAGACTGTGCCACTGAGCTCCAGCCTGGGTGAGAGTGAGATCCTATCGAAAAAAGGAATGGAATGGAATGGAGTGGAATGGAATGGAATGGAATTGAATGGAGTGAAGTGCAGTGGATTGGAGTGTAGTGAATGGGAGTGGAGTGGTGTGGAGTGGACTGGAATAAGGTGGAATGGAATGTGATTGGTTGGAATGGAATGGAGAGGAGTGGAGTGGAGTAGGGTGAATTAGAGTGGAATGGAATGGGATGGAATGGAATGGTGTTGAATGGAATGGAGTGGAGCGAAATGGAATGGAATGGAGTGGACTGGATTGGAGTGGAGTCGATTGAAGTGGAAAGGAATGGAATGCGACGGAATCGAATGGAATGGAAAGGAATGCTTAAATGAAATGTGAGCTGTGATTGTGCCACTGCACTCCCACCTGCGTGAAAGAGTGAAATCCTTTCGAAAGAAAAGATTGGAAAGTAATGGAGTGGAATGGAATGGAGTGTGATGGTATTGAGTGGAGTGGAGTTGTGTGGAATGGAGTGTGATTGAATGGTTAAATGAAATGTGAGCTGAGATTGTGCCAGTGCACTGCAGCCTGTGTGACAGAGTGACATCCTGTCAAAAGAAAGGAATGGAATGGAATGGATTGGAATGGAATGGAAAGGAACTGAATGGAATGGAATGGGATGGAATGGAATGGAATTCAGTGGAGTGGAGTGGAGTGCAGTGGAGTGGAATGAAATGGGATGGAATGGTGTGGAGTTTAGTGGAATGGAGTGGAGTGGATTGGAGTGGAATGAAGTAGAATTGAATGGGATGGAATGGCGTGGATTGGAGTGAAGTGCAGTGGAGTGGATTGGAACGGAACAGAATGGAATGGAATGGAATGGAGTGGAATACAATGGAATGGAATGGTGAAATTAAATGTATGCTGAGATTGTGCCACTGCACTGCAGCCTGCTTGACAGGTTGAGATCCTCTCAAAAGAAAGAAATGGAAGGGAAAGGAGCGGAATGGAATGGAATGGAATAGAATGGAGTGGAGTGGGGTGGGCTGGAGTGGAGTGATGTGGAGTGGAATGGAATGGAAAGGAATGGGATGGAATGGAATCAAGTGCAGTGGAGTGGAGTGGAGTAGAGTGGAATGGTGTGGAATGGAATGGGATGGAATGGAAAGGAATGTAGTGTAGAGGAATGAAGTGGAATGGAGGGGAGTGGAGTGAAGTGGAATGGAGTAGAATGGAGTGGGATGGAGTAGAATGGAGATGATTGGACGGTAGTGGAGTGGAGTGGAATGCATTGCAATGGGGTGGAGAGGAGTGGAATGGAGAGGAAGGAAATGAAATTTAATGCAATGGAATTTATTGGAATTTAATGGAAATTAAGGTTCAACTCTGTTACATGAATGCACACATCACAAGGAAGTTTCCCAGAATGCTTCTGTGTAGTTGTTTTGTGAAGATATTTCCTTTTCCACCATAGGCATCAAATCACTCCAAATGTCCACTTGCAGATAGGACGAAAAGGGTCTTCCAAAACTGCTGAATCAAAAGTATGGTTCAACTCTGTGAGTAGAGTGCATATATCACAAAGAAAGTTGTCAGAATACTTCTGTCTATTTTTAATGTGAAGATATTTCGTTTTCCACCAAAGGCCTCAAAGCAGAACAAATGTCCACTTGCAGCTTCTAAAAAAGAGTGTTTCAAAGCTTCTCAATCAAAAGAAAGGTTCATCTCTGTGAGATGAATGCACACATCACAAAGAAGTTTGTCAGAATGCCTCTATCTAGTTTTTATGTGAAGATATTTCTTTTTCCACCATAGGCCTGAAAACACTAAAAATGTCCACTTGCAAATTCTCCAAAAAGAGTGTTGTAAAACTGCTCAATGAAAAGTAAGGTTTAACTCTGTGAGACGAATGCACACATCATAAAGAAGTTTGTAAGAATTCTTCTGTCTCGTTTTTATGTGAAGATATTTCATTTTCCAACATAGGCCTCAAAGAGCTCATAATGTCCACCCGCAGATTCTACAAAAAGGGTGTTTCTGAGCTGCTCAAACAAAAGAAAGATTCAACACTGTGAGATGAATGCACACATCACAAAGAAGTTCGTCAGAATGCTTCTGTCCAATTTTATATGAAGATATT
The DNA here is from genome assembly GCF_028885625.2 of Pongo pygmaeus. Classification (NCBI taxonomy): domain Eukaryota; kingdom Metazoa; phylum Chordata; class Mammalia; order Primates; family Hominidae; genus Pongo; species Pongo pygmaeus. The sequence goes on from NC_085931.1 coordinate 4,605,069, forward strand.
TCCTTTTGACCATAGGCCACAAAGCGCTCCAAATGTCCACATGCAGATTCTACAAAAAGAGTGTTTCAAAGCTCTTCAACGAAAAGTAAGGTTCAACTCTGTGAGATGAATGCATAAATCATAAAGAAGTTTGTCAGAATTCTTCTGTATAGTTTACATGTGAAGATATTTCCTTTTCCACCGCAGGCTTCAAAATGCTCCAAATGTCTACTCGCACATTCTACAAAAAGGGTGTTTAAAAGCTGCTCAATAAAAAGAAAGCTTCAGTTCCGTGAGATCAATGCACACATCACAAAGAACTTTGTCAGAATGCTTCTGTACAGTTTTTATGCCAAGATATTTAATTTTCCACCAAAGGCCTCAAAGGGCACCAAATGTCCACTACCAGATTCTAAAAAAAGAGTGTTTCAAAACTGCTCAGTTAAAGAAAGTTTCATGTCTGGTATATGAATGAACACGTCACAACGAAGATTGTCAGAATGCTTCTGTATAGCTTTTATGCCAAGATATTCTCTTTTCCACCATAGCTCGCAAAGCGCTCCAAATGTCCACTTGCAGATTCTACAAAAGAGTGTTTCAAAACTGCTCGTTGAAAACTAAGGTTCTACTCGGTGAGATGCATGCATACATTACAAAGGAGTTTGATGGAATGTTTCCGTATACTTTTTAAGTGAAGATATTTCCTTTTCCCCCATAGGCCTCTGTCTAATTATTATGTGAAGATAGTTCCTTTTCCACCATAGGCTCAAATGTGCACCAAATGTCCACTTGCAGATTCTACAAAAAGAGTTTTTCAAAGCTGCTCAATCAAAAGAAAGGTTCAACCCTGTGAGACGAATGCACACATCACAAAGAAGTTCGTCAGAATGCTTCTGGCTGGTTTTTATGTGAAGATATTTTTTATCCCACCATGGGCCTCAAAGCGCTCCAAGTGTCCACTTGCAGATTCTACAAAAAGAGTGTTTCAAAGCTTCTCCATCAAAAGAAAGGTTCAACTACGTGAGATGAGTGCACCCATCACAAAGAAGTTTCTCAGAATGCTTTTGTCTAGTTATTATATGAAGATGTTTCGTTATACACCACAGGCCTCAAGGCGCTCCAAATGTCTACCTGCAGATTCTATAAAAAGAGGATTTCAAAACTGCTCAATGACAACCAAGGTTCAACTCTGTGAGATGAATGCACAGAATACAAAGAAGTTTGTGAGAATGATTTGTCTGGTTTTAATGTGAAGATATCTCCTTTTCCACTACAGGCCTCCAAGAGCTCCAAATGTCCACTTGCAGATTCTACAAAAAGAGTGTTTCAGAACTGCTGAAAGAAAACTAAGGTTCAACTCTGTGAGATGAATGCACACATCACAAAGAAGTTTGACGGAATTCATCAATCTAGATTTATGTGAAGATATTACCTTTAACACCATAGGCCTCAAAGCACTCCAAATGTCCACTTGCAGATTCTACAAAAACGGTGTTTCAGAGCTGCTCAAGCAAAGGAAAGGTTCAACTCTGTGAGATGAATGCACAAGTCACAAAGATGTTTGTGAGCATGCTTCAGTATATTTTTAATGTGAAAATATTTCCTTTTCCACCATTGGCATCAAAGTGCTCCAAATGTACACTTGCAGATACTACAAAAGGAGTGTTTCAAAACTGCACAATGAAAAGTATCATTCAACTCTGTGAGGTGAATGCACACATCACAAAGAAGTGTGTTAGAATACTTCCCTCTAATTTTATGTGAAGGTATTTCTTTTTCCACCATAGGCCTCAAAGCGCTCCAAATGTCCACTTGCAGATTCTACAAAGAAAGTGCTTCAAGGCTGCTCAATGAAAAGTAAGGTTCAACTCTGTGAGATGAATTCACAAATCATGAAGAAGTTTGTCAGAATTCTTCTGACTGGTTTTTATATGAAGATATTCCCTTTTCCACAATAGGCTTTAAAACGCTCCAAATGTCCTCTCGCAGATTCTACAAAAAGCGTGTTTCAAAGCTGCTCAATCAAAAGAAATGTTCAACTCTGTGAGATGAATGCACCCGTCACAGAGAAGTTTGTGAGAGTCCTTCTGTCTAGTTTCTATTTGAAGATATTTCCTTTCCCACCATAGGACTAAAGGTGCTCCAAATGATGACTTGCAGATTCTACAAAAAGAGTTTTTAAAACTGCTCATTGAAAACTAAAGTTCTACTCTGTGAGATGAATGCACACATCCAAAGTAGTTTGTCAGAATGCTTTTGTCTAGATTTTATGTGAAGGTATTTCCTTTTCCACCATTGGTCTCAAAGCGCTCGAAATGTCCACTTGCAGATTCTACAAAAGAGTGTTTAAAAGTTGCTTAATCAAAAGAAAGTTTCAACTCTGTGAGATGAATGCACGCTTCACCAAGAAGAAGTTTGTCAGAATGCTTCTGTCTAGTTTTTATGTGAAGATATTTCCATTTACACAATAGGACTCAAAGCACTCCAAATGTCCACTGGAAGATTCTACATAAAGAGTGTTACAAAACTGCTCAATGAAAAGTAAGGTTCAATTCTGTGAGATAATTGCACAAATCACAAAGAAGTTTGTCAGAATGCTTCTGTCTGGTTTTTATGTGAACATATTTACTTTTCCACCATAGGTCTCAAAGTGCCACAAATGTCCACTCGCAGATTCTACAAAAAGAGTGTTTCAAAGCTGCTCAATGAAAAGTAAAGTTCAACTCTGTGAGATGAATGCACACACGACAAAGGAATTTGTGAGAATCCTTCTGTCTCGTTATTATGTTAAGGTAATTCCTTTTCCACCATAGACCTAAGAGTGCTCCAAATGTCCACTTGTAGATTCTACAGAGAGTTTCAAAACTGCTCAATGAAAAGTAAGGTTCAACTCTGTGAGATGAATGCACACATCACAAAGAAGTTTGTCAGAATGTTTCTGTATATTTTTCATGGGAAGATAATTCCTTTTCCACCATAGGACACAAAGCACTCCAAATGTCCACATTCAAATTCTACAAAAAGAGTGTTTCAAAGCTGCTCAATCAAAAGAAATGTCCAACCCTGTGAGATGAATGCACACATCACAAAATGTTTGTCAGAATGCTTCTGTCTGGTTTTTATGTGAAGATATTTCCTTTTCCACCATAGGCCCCAAAGTGCTCCAAACGGCCACTTGTAGATACTACAGAAAGAGTTTTTCAAAACTGCTCAATGAAACGTAAGGTACAATTCTCTGAGATGAATGTATACATGACTAAGAAGTTTTTCAGAATGCTTCTGTCTAGTTTTTATGAGAAGATATTTGCTTTTTCACCATAGGCCACAAAGCGCTCCAAATGTGCACTTGAATATTCTCCACAAAGTCATTCAAAGCTGCTCAACCAAAAGAAATGCTCCACTCTGTGAGATGAATGCACCCATCACAAAGAAGTTTCTCAGAATGCTTCTTCTTTTATTATTATTATTATTATTATGATGATTATTATTATTATACTTTAGGCTCTATGGTACATGTGCGCAACGTGCAGGTAAGTTACATATGTATACATGTGCCGTGCTGGTGCGCTGCACCCCCCAACTCGTCATCTAGCATTAGGTATATCTCCCAATGCTATCCCAAACCCCTCCCCACAGCCCACAACAGTCCCCGAAGTGTGATGTTCCCCTTCCTGTGTCCATGTGTTCTCATTGTTCAATTCTCACCTATGAGTGAGAAAACGTGGTGTTTGGTTTTTTGTTCTTGCGATAGTTTACTCTTCTGTCTAGTTATTATATGAAGATATTACCTTTTCCACCATTGGCATCAAGGCGCCCCAAATGTCTACTTGCAGATTATATGAAAAAAATGTTTCAAAACTGCTCAATAAAAATTAAGGTTCAACTCCAACTCTGTGAGATGAAAGCACACATTTCAAAGAAGTTTGTCAGAATGCTTCTGTCTAGTATTTATGTAAATATATTTCCTTTTCCAACACGGGTATCAAAGCACTCCAAATCTCCACTTGTAGATTCTACAAAAAGAGGGTTTGAAAACTGCTCAATGAAAACTAAGGTTCAACTCTGTGAGATGAATGTATGCATCACAAAGAAGTTTGTCAGAATTCTTCTGCCTAGTTTTGATGTGAGGATATTTCATTTTCCACCACAGACCTCAAAGTGCTCCAAAACTCCACACGCAGATTCTACAAAAAGAGTGTTTGTGGGCTGCTCAATCCAAAGGAAGGTTGAACTTTGTGAGAAGAATGCACATATAACAAAGAAGATTGTCGGAATGCTTCTGTCTAATTTTTTTGTGAAGATATTTCCATTTCCACAATAGGCCTCAAAGCACTCCAAATGACCACTGGAAGATTCAACAAAAAGAGTGTTTCAAAACAGCTCAATGAAAAGTAAGGTTCAACTCTGTGAGATGAATGCACACATCACAAAGAAGTGTGTCAGAATGCTTCTGTCTAGTTATTATTTGAACATACTTCCTTTTCCACCATAGGCCTAAATGCGCTCCAAATATCCACTTTCAGATTCTACAAAAATAGTGTTTCAAGTCTGCTCAATCAAAAGAAAGGTTGAACTCCGTGAGATGAATGCACACATCACAAAGAAATTTGTCAGAATGCTTCTGGGTGGTTTTTAGTTGAAGATATTTCCTTTGAAACCATAGGCTTCAAAGCGTTCCAAATGTCCACTTGCAGATTCTACAAAAAGAGTGTTTCAAACTGCTCAATACAAAGAAAGGTTCAGCTCTGTGCAATGAATGCACACATCCCAAAGAAGTTTGTGAGAATGCTTCTGTCTATTTTTTGTGTGAAGAAATTTTCTTTTCCAACATAGGCCTCAAAGTCCACCAAACGTCCACTTGTAGATTCTACAAAAATAGGGTTTCAAAACTGTTCAATGAAAGGAAGGTTCTACTCGGTGAGATGAATGCACACATTACAAAGGAGTTTGATGGAATGTTTCCGTATACTTTTTAAGTGAAGATATTCCCTTTTCCCCCATAGGCCTCTGTCTAATTATTATGTGAAGATAGTTCCTTTTCCACCATAGGCTCAAATGTGCACCAAATGTCCACTTGCAGATTCTACAAAAAGAGTTTTTCAAAGCTGCTCAATCAAAAGAAAGGTTCAACCCTGTGAGACGAATGCACACATCACAAAGAAGTTCGTCAGAATGCTTCTGGCTGGTTTTTATGTGAAGATATTTTTTATCCCACCATGGGCCTCAAAGCGCTCCAAGTGTCCAATCGCAGATTCTACAAAAAGGGTGTTTCAAAGCTTCTCCATCAAAAGAAAGGTTCAACTACGTGAGATGAGTGCACCCATCACAAAGAAGATTCTCAGAATGCTTTTGTCTATTTATTATATGAAGATGTTTCGTTATACACCACAGGCCTCAAGGCGCTCCAAATGTCTACCTGCAGATTCTATAAAAAGAGGATTTCAAAACTGCTCAATGACAACCAAGGTTCAACTCTGTGAGATGAATGCACAGAATACAAAGAAGTTTGTGAGAATGATTTGTCTGGTTTTAATGTGAAGATATCTCCTTTTCCACTACAGGCCTCCAAGAGCTCCAAATGTCCACTTGCAGATTCTACAAAAAGAGTGTTTCAAAACTGCTCAATGAAAACTAAGGTTCAACTCTGTGAGATGAATGCACACATCACAAAGAAGTTTGACGGAATCGTTCAATCTCGATTTATGTGAAGATATTACCTTTTCCACCATAGGCCTCAAAGCACTCCAAATGTCCACTTGCAGATTCTACAAAAACGGTGTTTCAGAGCTGCTCAAGCAAAAGAAAGGTTCAACTCTGTGAGATGAATGCACAAGTCACAAAGATGTTTATGAGCATGCTTCAGTATATTTTTAATATGAAAATATTTCCTTTTCCACCATTGGCATCAAAGTGCTCCAAATGTACACTTGCAGATACTACAAAAGGAGTGTTTCAAAACTGCACAATGAAAAGTATCATTCAACTCTGTGAGGTGAATGCACACATCACAAAGAAGTGTGTTAGAATACTTCCCTCTAATTTTATGTGAAGGTATTTCTTTTTCCACCGTAGGCCTCAAAGCGCTCCAAATGTCCACTTGCAGATTCTACACAGAAAGTGCTTCAAGGCTGCTCAATGAAAAGTAAGGTTCAACTCTGTGAGATGAATTCACAAATCATGAAGAAGTTTGTCAGAATTCTTCTGACTAGTTTTTATATGAAGATATTCCCTTTTCCACAATAGGCTTTAAAACGCTCCAAATGTCCTCTCGCAGATTCTACAAAAAGCGTGTTTCAAAGCTGCTCAATCAAAAGAAATGTTCCACTCTGTGAGATGAATGCACCCGTCACAGAGAAGTTTGTGAGAGTCCTTCTGTCTAGTTTCTATTTGAAGATATTTCCTTTCCCACCATAGGACTAAAGGTGCTCCAAATGTTCACTTGCAGATTCTACAAAAAGAGTTTTTTAAAACTCCTCATTGAAAACTAAAGTTCTACTCTGTGAGATGAATGCACACATCCAAAGTAGTTTGTCAGAATGCTTCTGTCTAGATTTTATGTGAAGGTATTTCCTTTTCCACCATTGGTCTCAAAGTGCTCGAAATGTCCACTTTCAGATTCTAAAAAAGAGTGTTTAAAAGTTGCTTAATCAAAAGAAAGTTTCAACTCTGTGAGATGAATGCACACTTCACCAAGAAGAAGTTTGTCAGAATGCTTCTGTCTAGTTTTTATGTGAAGATATTTCCATTTACACAATAGGACTCAAAGCACTCCAAATGTCCACTGGCAGATTCTACATAAAGAGTGTTACAAAACTGCTCAATGAAAAGTAAGGTTCAATTCTGTGAGATAATTGCACACATCACAAAGAAGTTTGTCAGAATGCTTCTGTCTGGTTTTTAAGTGAACATATTTACTTTTCCACCATAGGTCTCAAATTGCCACAAATGTCCACTCGCAGATTCTACAAAAAGAGTGTTTCAAAGCTGCTCAATGAAAAGTAAGGTTCAACTCTGTGAGATGAATGCACACACGACAAAGGAATTTGTCAGAATCCTTCTGTCTCGTTATTATGTTAAGGTAATTCCTTTTCCACCATAGACCTAAGAGTGCTCCAAATGTCCACTTGTAGATTCTACAGAGAGTTTCAAAACTGCTCAATGAAAAGTAAGGTTCAACTCTGTGAGATGAATGCACACATCACAAAGAAGTTTGTCAGAATGCTTCTGTATATTTTTCATGGGAAGATAATTCCTTTTCCACCATAGGACACAAAGCACTCCAAATGTCCACTTTCAAATTCTACAAAAAGAGTGTTTCAAAGCTGCTCAATCAAAAGAAATGTCCAACCCTGTGAGATGAATGCACACATCACAAAATGTTTGTCAGAATGCTTCTGTCTGGTTTTTATGTGAAGATATTTCCTTTTCCACCATAGGCCCCAAAGTGCTCCAAACGGCCACTTGTAGATACTACAGAAAGAGTTTTTCAAAACTGCTCAATGAAACGTAAGGTACAATTCTCTGAGATGAATGTATACATGACTAAGAAGTTTTTCAGAATGCTTCTGTCTAGTTTTTATGAGAAGATATTTGCTTTTTCACCATAGGCCACAAAGCGCTCCAAATGTGCACTTGAAGATTCTCCAAAAAGTCATTCAAAGCTGCTCAACCAAAAGAAATGCTCCACTCTGTGAGATGAATGCACCCATCACAAAGAAGTTTCTCAGAATGCTTCTTCTTTTATTATTATTATTATTATTATTATGATTATTATGATTATTATTATTATACTTTAGGCTCTATGGTACATGTGCGCAACGTGCAGGTAAGTTACATATGTATACATGTGCCGTGCTGGTGCGCTGCACCCCCCAACTCGTCATCTAGCATTAGGTATATCTCCCAATGCTATCCCACCCCCCTCCCCCCAGCCCACAACAGTCCCCGAAGTGTGATGTTCCCCTTCCTGTGTCCATGTGTTCTCATTGTTCAATTCTCACCTATGAGTGAGAAAACGTGGTGTTTGGTTTTTTGTTCTTGCGATAGTTTACTCTTCTGTCTAGTTATTATATGAAGATATTACCTTTTCCACCATTGGCATCAAGGCGCCCCAAATGTCTACTTGCAGATTATATGAAAAAAAGTTTCAAAACTGCTCAATAAATTTAAGGTTCAACTCCAACTCTGTGAGATGAAAGCACACATTTCAAAGAAGTTTGTCAGAATGCTTCTGTCTAGTATTTATGTAAATATATTTCCTTTTCCAACACGGGTATCAAAGCACTCCAAATCTCCACTTGTAGATTCTACAAAAAGAGGGTTTGAAAACTGCTCAATGAAAACTAAGGTTCAACTCTGTGAGATGAATGTACACATCACAAAGAAGTTTGTCAGAATTCTTCTGCCTAGTTTTGATGTGAGGATATTTCATTTTCCACCACAGACCTCAAAGTGCTCCAAAACTCCACACGCAGATTCTACAAAAAGAGTGTTTGTGGGCTGCTCAATCCAAAGGAAGGTTGAACTTTGTGAGAAGAATGCACATATAACAAAGAAGATTGTCGGAATGCTTCTGTCTAATTTTTTTGTGAAGATATTTCCATTTCCACAATAGGCCTCAAAGCACTCCAAATGACCACTGGAAGATTCAACAAAAAGAGTGTTTCAAAACAGCTCAATGAAAAGTAAGGTTCAACTCTGTGAGATGAATGCACACATCACAAAGAAGTGTGTCAGAATGCTTCTGTCTAGTTATTATTTGAAGATACTTATTTTTCCACCATAGGCCTAAATGCGCTCCAAATATCCACTTTCAGATTCTACAAAAAGAGTGTTTCAAGTCTGCTCAATCAAAAGAAAGGTTCAGCTCCGTGAGATGAATGCACACATCACAAAGAACTTTGTCAGAATGCTTCTGGGTGGTTTTTAGGTGAAGATATTTCCTTTGAAACCATAGGTTTCAAAGCGTTCCAAATGTCCACTTGCAGATTCTCCAAAAAGAGTGTTTCAAACTGCTCAATACAAAGAAAGGTTCAGCTCTGTGCAATGAATGCACACATCCCAAAGAAGTTTGTGAGAATGCTTCTGTCTATTTTTTGTGTGAAGAAATTTTCTTTTCCAACATAGGCCTCAAAGTCCTCCAAACGTCCACTTGTAGATTCTACAAAAATAGGGTTTCAAATCTGTTCAATGAAAGGAAGGTTCTACTCGGTGAGATGAATGCACACATTACAAAGGAGTTTGATGGAATGTTTCCGTATACTTTTTAAGTGAAGATATTCCCTTTTCCCCCATAGGCCTCTGTCTAATTATTATGTGAAGATAGTTCCTTTTCCACCATAGGCTCAAATGTGCACCAAATGTCCACTTGCAGATTCTACAAAAAGAGATTTTCAAAGCTGCTCAATCAAAAGAAAGGTTCAAACCTGTGAGACGAATGCACACATCACAAAGAAGTTCGTCAGAATGCTTCTGGCTGGTTTTTACGTGAAGATATTTTTTATCCCTCCATGGGCCTCAAAGCGCTCCAAGTGTCCACTTGCAGATTCTACAAAAAGGGTCTTTCAAAGCTTCTCCATCAAAAGAAAGGTTCAACTACGTGAGATGAGTGCACCCATCACAAAGAAGATTCTCAGAATGCTTTTGTCTAGTTATTATATGAAGATGTTTCGTTATACACCACAGGCCTCAAGGCGCTCCAAATGTCTACCTGCAGATTCTATAAAAAGAGGATTTCAAAACTGCTCAATGACAACCAAGGTTCAACTCTGTGAGATGAATGCACAGAATACAAAGAAGTTTGTGAGAATGATTTGTCTGGTTTTAATGTGAAGATATCTCCTTTTCCACTACAGGCCTCCAAGAGCTCCAAATGTCCACTTGCAGATTCTACAAGAAGAGTGTTTCAAAACTGCTCAATGAAAACGAAGGTTCAACTCTGTGAGATGAATGCACACATCACAAAGAAGTTTGACGGAAACCTTCAATCTCGATTTATGTGAAGATATTACCTTTTCCACCATAGGCCTCAAAGCACTCCAAATGTCCACTTGCAGATTCTACAAAAACGGTGTTTCAGAGCTGCTCAAGCAAAGGAAAGGTTCAACTCTGTGAGATGAATGCAAAAGTCACAAAGGTGTTTGTGAGCATGCTTCAGTATATTTTTAATGTGAAAATATTTCCTTTTCCACCATTGGCATCAAAGTGCTCCAAATGTACACTTGCAGATACTACAAAAGGAGTGTTTCAAAACTGCACAATGAAAAGTATCATTTAACTCTGTGAGGTGAATGCACACATCACAAAGAAGTGTGTTAGAATACTTCCCTCTAATTTTATGTGAAGGTATTTCTTTTTCCACCATAGGCCTCAAAGCGCTCCAAATGTCCACTTGCAGATTCTACAAAGAAAGAGCTTCAAGGCTGCTCAATGAAAAGTAAGGTTCAACTCTGTGAGATGAATTCACAAATCATGAAGAAGTTTGTCAGAATTCTTCTGACTAGTTTTTATATGAAGATATTCCCTTTTCCACAATAGGCTTTAAAACGCTCCAAATGTCCTCTCGCAGATTCTACAAAAAGCGTGTTTCAAAGCTGCTCAATCAAAAGAAATGTTCAACTCTGTGAGATGAATGCACCCGTCACAGAGAAGTTTGTGAGAGTCCTTCTGTCTAGTTTCTATTTGAAGATATTTCCTTTCCCACCATAGGACTAAAGGTGCTCCAAATGTTCACTTGCAGATTCTACAAAAAGAGTTTTTTAAAACTGCTCATTGAAAACTAAAGTTCTACTCTGTGAGATGAATGCAGACATCCAAAGTAGTTTGTCAGAATGCTTCTGTCTAGATTTTATGTGAAGGTATTTCCTTTTCCACCATTGGTCTCAAAGCGCTCGAAATGTCCACTTGCAGATTCTACAAAAGAGTGTTTAAAAGTTGCTTAATCAAAAGAAAGTTTCAACTCTGTGAGATGAATGCACACTTCACCAAGAAGGAGTTTGTCAGAATGCTTCTGTCTAGTTTTTATGTGAAGATATTTCCATTGACACAATAGGACTCAAAACACTCCAAATGTCCACTGGCAGATTCTACATAAAGAGTGTTACAAAACTGCTCAATGAAAAGTAAGGTTCAATTCTGTGAGATAATTGCACACATCACAAAGAAGTTTGTCAGAATGCTTCTGTCTGGTTTTTATGTGAACATATTTACTTTTCCACCATAGGTCTCAAAGTGCCACAAATGTCCACTCGCAGATTCTACAAAAAGAGTGTTTCAAAGCTGCTCAATGAAAAGTAAGGTTCAACTCTGTGAGATGAATGCACACACGACAAAGGAATTTGTCAGAATCCTTCTGTCTCGTTATTATGTTAAGGTAATTCCTTTTCCACCATAGACCTAAGAGTGCTCCAAATGTCCACTTGTAGATTCTACAGAGAGTTTCAAAACTGCTCAATGAAAAGTAAGGTTCAACTCTGTGAGATGAATGCACACATCACAAAGAAGTTTGTCAGAATGCTTCTGTATATTTTTCATGGGAAGATAATTCCTTTTCCACCATAGGACACAAAGCACTCCAAATGTCCACTTTCAAATTCTACAAAAAGAGTGTTTCAAAGCTGCTCAATCAAAAGAAATGTCCAACCCTGTGAGATGAATGCACACATCACAAAATGTTTGTCAGAATGCTTCTGTCTGGTTTTTATGTGAAGATATTTCCTTTTCCACCATAGGCCCCAAAGTGCTCCAAACGGCCACTTGTAGATACTACAGAAAGAGTTTTTCACAACTGCTCAATGAAACGTAAGGTACAATTCTCTGAGATGAATGTATACATGACTAAGAAGTTTTTCAGAATGCTTCTGTCTAGTTTTTATGAGAAGATATTTGCTTTTTCACCATAGGCCACAAAGCGCTCCAAATGTGCACTTGAAGATTCTCCAAAAAGTCATTCAAAGCTGCTCAACCAAAAGAAATGCTCCACTCTGTGAGATGAATGCACCCATCACAAAGAAGTTTCTCAGAATGCTTCTTCTTTTATTATTATTATTATTATTATGATTATTATGATTATTATTATTATACTTTAGGCTCTATGGTACATGTGCGCAACGTGCAGGTAAGTTACATATGTATACATGTGCCGTGCTGGTGCGCTGCACCCCCCAACTCGTCATCTAGCATTAGGTATATCTCCCAATGCTATCCCACCCCCCTCCCCCCAGCCCACAACAGTCCCCGAAGTGTGATGTTCCCCTTCCTGTGTCCATGTGTTCTCATTGTTCAATTCTCACCTATGAGTGAGAAAACGTGGTGTTTGGTTTTTTGTTCTTGCGATAGTTTACTCTTCTGTCTAGTTATTATATGAAGATATTACCTTTTCCACCATTGGCATCAAGGCGCCCCAAATGTCTACTTGCAGATCTTATGAAAAAAATGTTTCAAAACTGCTCAATAAAAATTAAGGTTCAACTCCAACTCTGTGAGATGAAAGCACACATTTCAAAGAAGTTTGTCAGAATGCTTCTGTCTAGTATTTATGTAAATATATTTCCTTTTCCAACACGGGTATCAAAGCACTCCAAATCTCCACTTGTAGATTCTACAAAAAGAGGGTTTGAAAACTGCTCAATGAAAACTAAGGTTCAACTCTGTGAGATGAATGTACACATCACAAAGAAGTTTGTCAGAATTCTTCTGCCTAGTTTTGATGTGAGGATATTTCATTTTCCACCACAGACCTCAAAGTGCTCCAAAACTCCACACGCAGATTCTACAAAAAGAGTGTTTGTGGGCTGCTCAATCCAAAGGAAGGTTGAACTTTGTGAGAAGAATGCACATATAACAAAGAAGATTGTCGGAATGCTTCTGTCTAATTTTTTTGTGAAGATATTTCCATTTCCACAATAGGCCTCAAAGCACTCCAAATGACCACTGGAAGATTCAACAAAAAGAGTGTTTCAAAACAGCTCAATGAAAAGTAAGGTTCAACTCTGTGAGATGAATGCACACATCACAAAGAAGTGTGTCAGAATGCTTCTGTCTAGTTATTATTTGAAGATACTTCCTTTTCCACCATAGGCCTAAATGCGCTCCAAATATCCACTTTCAGATTCTACAAAAAGAGTGTTTCAAGTCTGCTCAATCAAAAGAAAGGTTCAACTCCGTGAGATGAATGCACACATCACAAAGAACTTTCTCAGAATGCTTCTGGGTGGTTTTTAGGTGAAGATATTTCCTTTGAACCATAGGTTTCAAAGCATTCCAAATGTCCACTTGCAGATTCTACAAAAAGAGTGTTTCAAACTGCTCAATAAAAAGAAAGGTTCAACTCTGTGCAATGAATGCACACATCCCAAAGAAGTTTGTCAGAATGCTTCTGTCTATTTTTTGTGTGAAGAAATTTTCTTTTCCAACATAGGCCCCAAAGTCCGCCAAACGTCCACTTGTAGATTCTACAAAAATAGGGTTTCAAAACTGTTCAATGAAAGGAAGGTTCTACTCGGTGAGATGAATGCACACATTACAAAGGAGTTTGATGGAATGTTTCCGTATACTTTTTAAGTGAAGATATCCCGTTTTCCCCCATAGGCCTCTGTCTAATTATTATGTGAAGATAGTTCCTTTTCCACCATAGGCTCAAATGTGCACCAAATGTCCACTTGCAGATTCTACAAAAAGAGTTTTTCAAAGCTGCTCAATCAAAAGAAAGGTTCAACCCTGTGAGACGAATGCACACATCACAAAGAAGTTCGTCAGAATGCTTCTGGCTGGTTTTTATGTGAAGATATTTTTTATCCCACCATGGGCCTCAAAGCGCTCCAAGTGTCCACTTGCAGATTCTACAAAAAGAGTGTTTCAAAGCTTCTCCATCAAAAGAAAGGTTCAACTACGTGAGATGAGTGCACCCATCATAAAGAAGATTCTCAGAATGCTTTTGTCTAGTTATTATATGAAGATGTTTCGTTATACACCACAGGCCTCAAGGCGCTCCAAATGTCTACCTGCAGATTCTATAAAAAGAGGATTTCAAAACTGCTCAATGACAACCAAGGTTCAACTCTGTGAGATGAATGCACAGAATACAAAGAAGTTTGTGAGAATGATTTGTCTGGTTTTAATGTGAAGATATCTCCTTTTCCACTACAGGCCTCCAAGAGCTCCAAATGTCCACTTGCAGATTCTACAAAAAGAGTGTTTCAAAACTGCTGAAAGAAAACTAAGGTTCAACTCTGTGAGATGAATGCACACATCACAAAGAAGTTTGACGGAATTCATCAATCTAGATTTATGTGAAGATATTACCTTTAACACCATAGGCCTCAAAGCACTCCAAATGTCCACTTGCAGATTCTACAAAAACGGTGTTTCAGAGCTGCTCAAGCAAAGGAAAGGTTCAACTCTGTGAGATGAATGCACAAGTCACAAAGAGGTTTGTGAGCATGCTTCAGTATATTTTTAATGTGAAAATATTTCCTTTTCCACCATTGGCATCAAAGTGCTCCAAATGTACACTTGCAGATACTACAAAAGGAGTGTTTCAAAACTGCACAATGAAAAGTATCATTCAACTCTGTGAGGTGAATGCACACATCACAAAGAAGTGTGTTAGAATACTTCCCTCTAATTTTATGTGAAGGTATTTCTTTTTCCACCATAGGCCTCAAAGCGCTCCAAATGTCCACTTGCAGATTCTACAAAGAAAGTGCTTCAAGGCTGCTCAATGAAAAGTAAGGTTCAACTCTGTGAGATGAATTCACAAATCATGAAGAAGTTTGTCAGAATTCTTCTGACTGGTTTTTATATGAAGATATTCCCTTTTCCACAATAGGCTTTAAAACGCTCCAAATGTCCTCTCGCAGATTCTACAAAAAGCGTGTTTCAAAGCTGCTCAATCAAAAGAAATGTTCAACTCTGTGAGATGAATGCACCCGTCACAGAGAAGTTTGTGAGAGTCCTTCTGTCTAGTTTCTATTTGAAGATATTTCCTTTCCCACCATAGGACTAAAGGTGCTCCAAATGATGACTTGCAGATTCTACAAAAAGAGTTTTTTAAAACTGCTCATTGAAAACTAAAGTTCTACTCTGTGAGATGAATGCACACATCCAAAGTAGTTTGTCAGAATGCTTTTGTCTAGATTTTATGTGAAGGTATTTCCTTTTCCACCATTGGTCTCAAAGCGCTCGAAATGTCCACTTGCAGATTCTACAAAAGAGTGTTTAAAAGTTGCTTAATCAAAAGAAAGTTTCAACTCTGTGAGATGAATGCACGCTTCACCAAGAAGAAGTTTGTCAGAATGCTTCTGTCTAGTTTTTATGTGAAGATATTTCCATTTACACAATAGGACTCAAAGCACTCCAAATGTCCACTGGCAGATTCTACATAAAGAGTGTTACAAAACTGCTCAATGAAAAGTAAGGTTCAATTCTGTGAGATAATTGCACAAATCACAAAGAAGTTTGTCAGAATGCTTCTGTCTGGTTTTTATGTGAACATATTTACTTTTCCACCATAGGTCTCAAAGTGCCACAAATGTCCACTCGCAGATACTACAAAAAGAGTGTTTCAAAGCTGCTCAATGAAAAGTAAAGTTCAACTCTGTGAGATGAATGCACACACGACAAAGGAATTTGTCAGAATCCTTCTGTCTCGTTATTATGTTAAGGTAATTCCTTTTCCACCATAGACCTAAGAGTGCTCCAAATGTCCACTTGTAGATTCTACAGAGAGTTTCAAAACTGCTCAATGAAAAGTAAGGTTCAACTCTGTGAGATGAATGCACACATCACAAAGAAGTTTGTCAGAATGCTTCTGTATATTTTTCATGGGAAGATAATTACTTTTCCACCATAGGACACAAAGCACTCCAAATGTCCACATTCAAATTCTACAAAAAGAGTGTTTCAAAGCTGCTCAATCAAAAGAAATGTCCAACCCTGTGAGATGAATGCACACATCACAAAATGTTTGTCAGAATGCTTCTGTCTGGTTTTTATGTGAAGATATTTCCTTTTCCACCATAGGCCCCAAAGTGCTCCAAACGGCCACTTGTAGATACTACAGAAAGAGTTTTTCAAAACTGCTCAATGAAACGTAAGGTACAATTCTCTGAGATGAATGTATACATGACTAAGAAGTTTTTCAGAATGCTTCTGTCTAGTTTTTATGAGAAGATATTTGCTTTTTCACCATAGGCCACAAAGCGCTCCAAATGTGCACTTGAATATTCTCCACAAAGTCATTCAAAGCTGCTCAACCAAAAGAAATGCTCCACTCTGTGAGATGAATGCACCCATCACAAAGAAGTTTCTCAGAATGCTTCTTCTTTTATTATTATTATTATTATTATTATACTTTAGGCTCTATGGTACATGTGCGCAACGTGCAGGTAAGTTACATATGTATACATGTGCCGTGCTGGCGCGCTGCACCCCCCAACTCGTCATCTAGCATTAGGTATATCTCCCAATGCTATCCCACACCCCTCCCCCCAGCCCACAACAGTCCCCGAAGTGTGATGTTCCCCTTCCTGTGTCCATGTGTTCTCATTGTTCAATTCTCACCTATGAGTGAGAAAACGTGGTGTTTGGTTTTTTGTTCTTGCGATAGTTTACTCTTCTGTCTAGTTATTATATGAAGATATTACCTTTTCCACCATTGGCATCAAGGCGCCCCAAATGTCTACTTGCAGATTATATGAAAAAAATGTTTCAAAACTGCTCAATAAAAATTAAGGTTCAACTCCAACTCTGTGAGATGAAAGCACACATTTCAAAGAAGTTTGTCAGAATGCTTCTGTCTAGTATTTATGTAAATATATTTCCTTTTCCAACACGGGTATCAAAGCACTCCAAATCTCCACTTGTAGATTCTACAAAAAGAGGGTTTGAAAACTGCTCAATGAAAACTAAGGTTCAACTCTGTGAGATGAATGTACACATCACAAAGAAGTTTGTCAGAATTCTTCTGCCTAGTTTTGATGTGAGGATATTTCATTTTCCACCACAGACCTCAAAGTGCTCCAAAACTCCACACGCAGATTCTACAAAAAGAGTGTTTGTGGGCTGCTCAATCCAAAGGAAGGTTGAACTTTGTGAGAAGAATGCACATATAACAAAGAAGATTGTCGGAATGCTTCTGTCTAATTTTTTTGTGAAGATATTTCCATTTCCACAATAGGCCTCAAAGCACTCCAAATGACCACTGGAAGATTCAACAAAAAGAGTGTTTCAAAACAGCTCAATGAAAAGTAAGGTTCAACTCTGTGAGATGAATGCACACATCACAAAGAAGTGTGTCAGAATGCTTCTGTCTAGTTATTATATGAAGATACTTCCTTTTCCACCATAGGCCTAAATGCGCTCCAAATATCCACTTTCAGATTCTACAAAAAGAGTGTTTCAAGTCTGCTCAATCAAAAGAAAGGTTGAACTCCGTGAGATGAATGCACCCATCACAAAGAACTTCGTCAGAATGCTTCTGGGTGGTTTTTAGGTGAAGATATTTCCTTTGAAACCATAGGCTTCAAAGCGTTCCAAATGTCCACTTGCAGATTCTACAAAAAGAATGTTTCAAACTGCTCAATAAAAAGAAATGTTCAGCTCTGTGCAATGAATGCACACATCCCAAAGAAGTTTGTGAGAATGCTTCTGTCTATTTTTTGTGTGAAGAAATTTTCTTTTCCGACATAGGCCTCAAAGTCCTCCAAACGTCCACTTGTAGATTCTACAAAAATAGGGTTTCAAAACTGTTCAATGAAAGGAAGGTTCTACTCGGTGAGATGAATGCACACATTACAAAGGAGTTTGATGGAATGTTTCGGGATACTTTTTAAGTGAAGATATTCCCTTTTCCCCCATAGGCCTCTGTCTAATTATTATGTGAAGATAGTTCCTTTTCCACCATAGGCTCAAATGTGCACCAAATGTCCACTTGCAGATTCTACAAAAAGAGCTTTTCAAAGCTGCTCAATCAAAAGAAAGGTTCACCCCTGTGAGACGAATGCACACATCACAAAGAAGTTCGTCAGAATGCTTCTGGCTGGTTTTTATGTGAAGATATTTTTTATCCCACCATGGGCCTCAAAGTGCTCCAAGTGTCCACTTGCAGATTCTACAAAAAGAGTGTTTCAAAGCTTCTCCATCAAAAGAAAGGTTCAACTACGTGAGATGAGTGCACCCATCACAAAGAAGATTCTCAGAATGCTTTTGTCTAGTTATTATATGAAGATGTTTCGTTATACGCCACAGGCCTCAAGGCGCTCCAAATGTCTACCTGCAGATTCTATAAAAAGAGGATTTCAAAACTGCTCAATGACAACCAAGGTTCAACTCTGTGAGATGAATGCACAGAATACAAAGAAGTTTGTGAGAATGATTTGTCTGGTTTTAATGTGAAGATATCTCCTTTTCCACTACAGGCCTCCAAGAGCTCCAAATGTCCACTTGCAGATTCTACAAAAAGAGTGTTTCAAAACTGCTCAATGAAAACTAAGGTTCAACTCTGTGAGATGAATGCACACATCACAAAGAAGTTTGACGGAATCGTTCAATCTCGATTTATGTGAAGATATTACCTTTTCCACCATAGGCCTCAAAGCACTCCAAATGTCCACTTGCAGATTCTACAAAAACGGTGTTTCAGAGCTGCTCAAGCAAAGGAAAGGTTCAACTCTGTGAGATGAATGCACAAGTCACAAAGATGTTTGTGAGCATGCTTCAGTATATTTTTAATATGAAAATATTTCCTTTTCCACCATTGGCATCAAAGTGCTCCAAATGTACACTTGCAGATACTACAAAAGGAGTGTTTCAAAACTGCACAATGAAAAGTATCATTCAACTCTGTGAGGTGAATGCACACATCACAAAGAAGTGTGTTAGAATACTTCCCTCTAATTTTATGTGAAGGTATTTCTTTTTCCACCGTAGGCCTCAAAGCGCTCCAAATGTCCACTTGCAGATTCTACACAGAAAGTGCTTCAAGGCTGCTCAATGAAAAGTAAGGTTCAACTCTGTGAGATGAATTCACAAATCATGAAGAAGTTTGTCAGAATTCTTCTGACTAGTTTTTATATGAAGATATTCCCTTTTCCACAATAGGCTTTAAAACGCTCCAAATGTCCTCTCGCAGATTCTACAAAAAGCGTGTTTCAAAGCTTCTCAATCAAAAGAAATGTTCCACTCTGTGAGATGAATGCACCCGTCACAGAGAAGTTTGTGAGAGTCCTTCTGTCTAGTTTCTATTTGAAGATATTTCCTTTCCCACCATAGGACTAAAGGTGCTCCAAATGTTCACTTGCAGATTCTACAAAAAGAGTTTTTTAAAACTCCTCATTGAAAACTAAAGTTCTACTCTGTGAGATGAATGCACACATCCAAAGTAGTTTGTCAGAATGCTTCTGTCTAGATTTTATGTGAAGGTATTTCCTTTTCCACCATTGGTCTCAAAGCGCTCGAAATGTCCACTTTCAGATTCTAAAAAAGAGTGTTTAAAAGTTGCTTAATCAAAAGAAAGTTTCAACTCTGTGAGATGAATGCACACTTCACCAAGAAGAAGTTTGTCAGAATGCTTCTGTCTAGTTTTTATGTGAAGATATTTCCATTTACACAATAGGACTCAAAGCACTCCAAATGTCCACTGGCAGATTCTACATAAAGAGTGTTACAAAACTGCTCAATGAAAAGTAAGGTTCAATTCTGTGAGATAATTGCACACATCACAAAGAAGTTTGTCAGAATGCTTCTGTCTGGTTTTTAAGTGAACATATTTACTTTTCCACCATAGGTCTCAAAGTGCCACAAATGTCCACTCGCAGATTCTACAAAAAGAGTGTTTCAAAGCTGCTCAATGAAAAGTAAGGTTCAACTCTGTGAGATGAATGCACACACGACAAAGGAATTTGTCAGAATCCTTCTGTCTCGTTATTATGTTAAGGTAATTCCTTTTCCACCATAGACCTAAGAGTGCTCCAAATGTCCACTTGTAGATTCTACAGAGAGTTTCAAAACTGCTCAATGAAAAGTAAGGTTCAACTCTGTGAGATGAATGCACACATCACAAAGAAGTTTGTCAGAATGCTTCTGTATATTTTTCATGGGAAGATAATTCCTTTTCCACCATAGGACACTAAACACTCCAAATGTCCACTTTCAAATCCTACAAAAAGAGTGTTTCAAAGCTGCTCAATCAAAAGAAATGTCCAACCCTGTGAGATGAATGCACACATCACAAAATGTTTGTCAGAATGCTTCTGTCTGGTTTTTATGTGAAGATATTTCCTTTTCCACCATAGGCCCCAAAGTGCTCCAAACGGCCACTTGTAGATACTACAGAAAGAGTTTTTCAAAACTGCTCAATGAAACGTAAGGTACAATTCTCTGAGATGAATGTATACATGACTAAGAAGTTTTTCAGAATGCTTCTGTCTAGTTTTTATGAGAAGATATTTGCTTTTTCACCATAGGCCACAAAGCGCTCCAAATGTGCACTTGAAGATTCTCCAAAAAGTCATTCAAAGCTGCTCAACCAAAAGAAATGCTCCACTCTGTGAGATGAATGCACCCATCACAAAGAAGTTTCTCAGAATGCTTCTTCTTTTATTATTATTATTATTATTATGATTATTATTATTATTTTACTTTAGGCTCTATGGTACCTGTGCGCAACGTGCAGGTAAGTTACATACGTATACATGTGCCGTACTGGTGCGCTGCACCCCCCAACTCGTCATCTAGCATTAGGTATATCTCCCAATGCTATCCCACCGCCCTCCCCCCAGCCCACAACGGTCCCCGAAGTGTGATGTTCCCCTTCCTGTGTCCATGTGTTCTCATTGTTCAATTCTCACCTATGAGTGAGAAAACGTGGTGTTTGGTTTTTTGTTCTTGCGATAGTTTACTCTTCTGTCTAGTTATTATATGAAGATATTACCTTTTCCACCATTGGCATCAAGGCGCCCCAAATGTCTACTTGCAGATTATATGAAAAAAATGTTTCAAAACTGCTCAATAAAAATTAAGGTTCAACTCCAACTCTGTGAGATGAAAGCACACATTTCAAAGAAGTTTGTCAGAATGCTTCTGTCTAGTATTTATGTAAATATATTTCCTTTTCCAACACGGGTATCAAAGCACTCCAAATCTCCACTTGTAGATTCTACAAAAAGAGGGTTTGAAAACTGCTCAATGAAAACTAAGGTTCAACTCTGTGAGATGAATGTACACATCACAAAGAAGTTTGTCAGAATTCTTCTGCCTAGTTTTGATGTGAGGATATTTCATTTTCCACCACAGACCTCAAAGTGCTCCAAAACTCCACACGCAGATTCTACAAAAAGAGTGTTTGTGGGCTGCTCAATCCAAAGGAAGGTTGAACTTTGTGAGAAGAATGCACATATAACAAAGAAGATTGT
Source organism: Pongo pygmaeus (assembly GCF_028885625.2). Classification (NCBI taxonomy): domain Eukaryota; kingdom Metazoa; phylum Chordata; class Mammalia; order Primates; family Hominidae; genus Pongo; species Pongo pygmaeus. The sequence goes on from NC_085931.1 coordinate 4,626,458, forward strand.
CGGAATGCTTCTGTCTAATTTTTTTGTGAAGATATTTCCATTTCCACAATAGGCCTCAAAGCACTCCAAATGACCACTGGAAGATTCAACAAAAAGAGTGTTTCAAAACAGCTCAATGAAAAGTAAGGTTCAACTCTGTGAGATGAATGCACACATCACAAAGAAGTGTGTCAGAATGCTTCTGTCTAGTTATTATTTGAAGATACTTCCTTTTCCACCATAGGCCTAAATGCGCTCCAAATATCCACTTTCAGATTCTACAAAAAGAGTGTTTCAAGTCTGCTCAATCAAAAGAAAGGTTCAGCTCCGTGAGATGAATGCACACATCACAAAGAACTTTGTCAGAATGCTTCTGGGTGGTTTTTAGGTGAAGATATTTCCTTTGAAACCATAGGTTTCAAAGCGTTCCAAATGTCCACTTGCAGATTCTCCAAAAAGAGTGTTTCAAACTGCTCAATACAAAGAAAGGTTCAGCTCTGTGCAATGAATGCACACATCCCAAAGAAGTTTGTCAGAATGCTTCTGTCTATTTTTTGTGTGAAGAAATTTTCTTTTCCAACATAGGCCTCAAAGTCCTCCAAACGTCCACTTGTAGATTCTACAAAAATAGGGTTTCAAATCTGTTCAATGAAAGGAAGGTTCTACTCGGTGAGATGAATGCACACATTACAAAGGAGTTTGATGGAATGTTTCCGTATACTTTTTAAGTGAAGATATTCCCTTTTCCCCCATAGGCCTCTGTCTAATTATTATGTGAAGATAGTTCCTTTTCCACCATAGGCTCAAATGTGCACCAAATGTCCACTTGCAGATTCTACAAAAAGAGATTTTCAAAGCTGCTCAATCAAAAGAAAGGTTCAAACCTGTGAGACGAATGCACACATCACAAAGAAGTTCGTCAGAATGCTTCTGGCTGGTTTTTACGTGAAGATATTTTTTATCCCTCCATGGGCCTCAAAGCGCTCCAAGTGTCCACTTGCAGATTCTACAAAAAGGGTCTTTCAAAGCTTCTCCATCAAAAGAAAGGTTCAACTACGTGAGATGAGTGCACCCATCACAAAGAAGATTCTCAGAATGCTTTTGTCTAGTTATTATATGAAGATGTTTCGTTATACACCACAGGCCTCAAGGCGCTCCAAATGTCTACCTGCAGATTCTATAAAAAGAGGATTTCAAAACTGCTCAATGACAACCAAGGTTCAACTCTGTGAGATGAATGCACAGAATACAAAGAAGTTTGTGAGAATGATTTGTCTGGTTTTAATGTGAAGATATCTCCTTTTCCACTACAGGCCTCCAAGAGCTCCAAATGTCCACTTGCAGATTCTACAAAAAGAGTGTTTCAAAACTGCTCAATGAAAACTAAGGTTCAACTCTGTGAGATGAATGCACACATCACAAAGAAGTTTGACGGAATTCTTCAATCTCGATTTATGTGAAGATATTACCTTTTCCACCATAGGCCTCAAAGCACTCCAAATGTCCACTTGCAGATTCTACAAAAACGGTGTTTCAGAGCTGCTCAAGCAAAGGAAAGGTTCAACTCTGTGAGATGAATGCACAAGTCACAAAGATGTTTGTGAGCATGCTTCAGTATATTTTTAATATGAAAATATTTCCTTTTCCACCATTGGCATCAAAGTGCTCCAAATGTACACTTGCAGATACTACAAAAGGAGTGTTTCAAAACTGCACAATGAAAAGTATCATTCAACTCTGTGAGGTGAATGCACACATCACAAAGAAGTGTGTTAGAATACTTCCCTCTAATTTTATGTGAAGGTATTTCTTTTTCCACCGTAGGCCTCAAAGCGCTCCAAATGTCCACTTGCAGATTCTACACAGAAAGTGCTTCAAGGCTGCTCAATGAAAAGTAAGGTTCAACTCTGTGAGATGAATTCACAAATCATGAAGAAGTTTGTCAGAATTCTTCTGACTAGTTTTTATATGAAGATATTCCCTTTTCCACAATAGGCTTTAAAACGCTCCAAATGTCCTCTCGCAGATTCTACAAAAAGCGTGTTTCAAAGCTGCTCAATCAAAAGAAATGTTCCACTCTGTGAGATGAATGCACCCGTCACAGAGAAGTTTGTGAGAGTCCTTCTGTCTAGTTTCTATTTGAAGATATTTCCTTTCCCACCATAGGACTAAAGGTGCTCCAAATGTTCACTTGCAGATTCTACAAAAAGAGTTTTTTAAAACTCCTCATTGAAAACTAAAGTTCTACTCTGTGAGATGAATGCAGACATCCAAAGTAGTTTGTCAGAATGCTTCTGTCTAGATTTTATGTGAAGGTATTTCCTTTTCCACCATTGGTCTCAAAGCGCTCGAAATGTCCACTTTCAGATTCTAAAAAAGAGTGTTTAAAAGTTGCTTAATCAAAAGAAAGTTTCAACTCTGTGAGATGAATGCACACTTCACCAAGAAGAAGTTTGTCAGAATGCTTCTGTCTAGTTTTTATGTGAAGATATTTCCATTTACACAATAGGACTCAAAGCACTCCAAATGTCCACTGGCAGATTCTACATAAAGAGTGTTACAAAACTGCTCAATGAAAAGTAAGGTTCAATTCTGTGAGATAATTGCACACATCACAAAGAAGTTTGTCAGAATGCTTCTGTCTGGTTTTTAAGTGAACATATTTACTTTTCCACCATAGGTCTCAAAGTGCCACAAATGTCCACTCGCAGATTCTACAAAAAGAGTGTTTCAAAGCTGCTCAATGAAAAGTAAGGTTCAACTCTGTGAGATGAATGCACACACGACAAAGGAATTTGTCAGAATCCTTCTGTCTCGTTATTATGTTAAGGTAATTCCTTTTCCACCATAGACCTAAGAGTGCTCCAAATGTCCACTTGTAGATTCTACAGAGAGTTTCAAAACTGCTCAATGAAAAGTAAGGTTCAACTCTGTGAGATGAATGCACACATCACAAAGAAGTTTGTCAGAATGCTTCTGTATATTTTTCATGGGAAGATAATTCCTTTTCCACCATAGGACACTAAACACTCCAAATGTCCACTTTCAAATCCTACAAAAAGAGTGTTTCAAAGCTGCTCAATCAAAAGAAATGTCCAACCCTGTGAGATGAATGCACACATCACAAAATGTTTGTCAGAATGCTTCTGTCTGGTTTTTATGTGAAGATATTTCCTTTTCCACCATAGGCCCCAAAGTGCTCCAAACGGCCACTTGTAGATACTACAGAAAGAGTTTTTCAAAACTGATCAATGAAACGTAAGGTACAATTCTCTGAGATGAATGTATACATGACTAAGAAGTTTTTCAGAATGCTTCTGTCTAGTTTTTATGAGAAGATATTTGCTTTTTCACCATAGGCCACAAAGCGCTCCAAATGTGCACTTGAAGATTCTCCAAAAAGTCATTCAAAGCTGCTCAACCAAAAGAAATGCTCCACTCTGTGAGATGAATGCACCCATCACAAAGAAGTTTCTCAGAATGCTTCTTCTTTTATTATTATTATTATTATTATGATTATTATTATTATTTTACTTTAGGCTCTATGGTACCTGTGCGCAACGTGCAGGTAAGTTACATACGTATACATGTGCCGTACTGGTGCGCTGCACCCCCCAACTCGTCATCTAGCATTAGGTATATCTCCCAATGCTATCCCACCGCCCTCCCCCCAGCCCACAACGGTCCCCGAAGTGTGATGTTCCCCTTCCTGTGTCCATGTGTTCTCATTGTTCAATTCTCACCTATGAGTGAGAAAACGTGGTGTTTGGTTTTTTGTTCTTGCGATAGTTTACTCTTCTGTCTAGTTATTATATGAAGATATTACCTTTTCCACCATTGGCATCAAGGCGCCCCAAATGTCTACTTGCAGATTATATGAAAAAAATGTTTCAAAACTGCTCAATAAAAATTAAGGTTCAACTCCAACTCTGTGAGATGAAAGCACACATTTCAAAGAAGTTTGTCAGAATGCTTCTGTCTAGTATTTATGTAAATATATTTCCTTTTCCAACACGGGTATCAAAGCACTCCAAATCTCCACTTGTAGATTCTACAAAAAGAGGGTTTGAAAACTGCTCAATGAAAACTAAGGTTCAACTCTGTGAGATGAATGTACACATCACAAAGAAGTTTGTCAGAATTCTTCTGCCTAGTTTTGATGTGAGGATATTTCATTTTCCACCACAGACCTCAAAGTGCTCCAAAACTCCACACGCAGATTCTACAAAAAGAGTGTTTGTGGGCTGCTCAATCCAAAGGAAGGTTGAACTTTGTGAGAAGAATGCACATATAACAAAGAAGATTGTCGGAATGCTTCTGTCTAATTTTTTTGTGAAGATATTTCCATTTCCACAATAGGCCTCAAAGCACTCCAAATGACCACTGGAAGATTCAACAAAAAGAGTGTTTCAAAACAGCTCAATGAAAAGTAAGGTTCAACTCTGTGAGATGAATGCACACATCACAAAGAAGTGTGTCAGAATGCTTCTGTCTAGTTATTATTTGAAGATACTTCCTTTTCCACCATAGGCCTAAATGCGCTCCAAATATCCACTTTCAGATTCTACAAAAAGAGTGTTTCAAGTCTGCTCAATCAAAAGAAAGGTTCAGCTCCGTGAGATGAATGCACACATCACAAAGAACTTTGTCAGAATGCTTCTGGGTGGTTTTTAGGTGAAGATATTTCCTTTGAAACCATAGGTTTCAAAGCGTTCCAAATGTCCACTTGCAGATTCTCCAAAAAGAGTGTTTCAAACTGCTCAATACAAAGAAAGGTTCAGCTCTGTGCAATGAATGCACACATCCCAAAGAAGTTTGTCAGAATGCTTCTGTCTATTTTTTGTGTGAAGAAATTTTCTTTTCCAACATAGGCCTCAAAGTCCTCCAAACGTCCACTTGTAGATTCTACAAAAATAGGGTTTCAAATCTGTTCAATGAAAGGAAGGTTCTACTCGGTGAGATGAATGCACACATTACAAAGGAGTTTGATGGAATGTTTCCGTATACTTTTTAAGTGAAGATATTCCCTTTTCCCCCATAGGCCTCTGTCTAATTATTATGTGAAGATAGTTCCTTTTCCACCATAGGCTCAAATGTGCACCAAATGTCCACTTGCAGATTCTACAAAAAGAGATTTTCAAAGCTGCTCAATCAAAAGAAAGGTTCAAACCTGTGAGACGAATGCACACATCACAAAGAAGTTCGTCAGAATGCTTCTGGCTGGTTTTTACGTGAAGATATTTTTTATCCCTCCATGGGCCTCAAAGCGCTCCAAGTGTCCACTTGCAGATTCTACAAAAAGGGTCTTTCAAAGCTTCTCCATCAAAAGAAAGGTTCAACTACGTGAGATGAGTGCACCCATCACAAAGAAGATTCTCAGAATGCTTTTGTCTAGTTATTATATGAAGATGTTTCGTTATACACCACAGGCCTCAAGGCGCTCCAAATGTCTACCTGCAGATTCTATAAAAAGAGGATTTCAAAACTGCTCAATGACAACCAAGGTTCAACTCTGTGAGATGAATGCACAGAATACAAAGAAGTTTGTGAGAATGATTTGTCTGGTTTTAATGTGAAGATATCTCCTTTTCCACTACAGGCCTCCAAGAGCTCCAAATGTCCACTTGCAGATTCTACAAAAAGAGTGTTTCAAAACTGCTCAATGAAAACTAAGGTTCAACTCTGTGAGATGAATGCACACATCACAAAGAAGTTTGACGGAATTCTTCAATCTCGATTTATGTGAAGATATTACCTTTTCCACCATAGGCCTCAAAGCACTCCAAATGTCCACTTGCAGATTCTACAAAAACGGTGTTTCAGAGCTGCTCAAGCAAAGGAAAGGTTCAACTCTGTGAGATGAATGCACAAGTCACAAAGATGTTTGTGAGCATGCTTCAGTATATTTTTAATATGAAAATATTTCCTTTTCCACCATTGGCATCAAAGTGCTCCAAATGTACACTTGCAGATACTACAAAAGGAGTGTTTCAAAACTGCACAATGAAAAGTATCATTCAACTCTGTGAGGTGAATGCACACATCACAAAGAAGTGTGTTAGAATACTTCCCTCTAATTTTATGTGAAGGTATTTCTTTTTCCACCGTAGGCCTCAAAGCGCTCCAAATGTCCACTTGCAGATTCTACACAGAAAGTGCTTCAAGGCTGCTCAATGAAAAGTAAGGTTCAACTCTGTGAGATGAATTCACAAATCATGAAGAAGTTTGTCAGAATTCTTCTGACTAGTTTTTATATGAAGATATTCCCTTTTCCACAATAGGCTTTAAAACGCTCCAAATGTCCTCTCGCAGATTCTACAAAAAGCGTGTTTCAAAGCTGCTCAATCAAAAGAAATGTTCCACTCTGTGAGATGAATGCACCCGTCACAGAGAAGTTTGTGAGAGTCCTTCTGTCTAGTTTCTATTTGAAGATATTTCCTTTCCCACCATAGGACTAAAGGTGCTCCAAATGTTCACTTGCAGATTCTACAAAAAGAGTTTTTTAAAACTCCTCATTGAAAACTAAAGTTCTACTCTGTGAGATGAATGCAGACATCCAAAGTAGTTTGTCAGAATGCTTCTGTCTAGATTTTATGTGAAGGTATTTCCTTTTCCACCATTGGTCTCAAAGCGCTCGAAATGTCCACTTTCAGATTCTAAAAAAGAGTGTTTAAAAGTTGCTTAATCAAAAGAAAGTTTCAACTCTGTGAGATGAATGCACACTTCACCAAGAAGAAGTTTGTCAGAATGCTTCTGTCTAGTTTTTATGTGAAGATATTTCCATTTACACAATAGGACTCAAAGCACTCCAAATGTCCACTGGCAGATTCTACATAAAGAGTGTTACAAAACTGCTCAATGAAAAGTAAGGTTCAATTCTGTGAGATAATTGCACACATCACAAAGAAGTTTGTCAGAATGCTTCTGTCTGGTTTTTAAGTGAACATATTTACTTTTCCACCATAGGTCTCAAAGTGCCACAAATGTCCACTCGCAGATTCTACAAAAAGAGTGTTTCAAAGCTGCTCAATGAAAAGTAAGGTTCAACTCTGTGAGATGAATGCACACACGACAAAGGAATTTGTCAGAATCCTTCTGTCTCGTTATTATGTTAAGGTAATTCCTTTTCCACCATAGACCTAAGAGTGCTCCAAATGTCCACTTGTAGATTCTACAGAGAGTTTCAAAACTGCTCAATGAAAAGTAAGGTTCAACTCTGTGAGATGAATGCACACATCACAAAGAAGTTTGTCAGAATGCTTCTGTATATTTTTCATGGGAAGATAATTCCTTTTCCACCATAGGACACTAAACACTCCAAATGTCCACTTTCAAATCCTACAAAAAGAGTGTTTCAAAGCTGCTCAATCAAAAGAAATGTCCAACCCTGTGAGATGAATGCACACATCACAAAATGTTTGTCAGAATGCTTCTGTCTGGTTTTTATGTGAAGATATTTCCTTTTCCACCATAGGCCCCAAAGTGCTCCAAACGGCCACTTGTAGATACTACAGAAAGAGTTTTTCAAAACTGCTCAATGAAACGTAAGGTACAATTCTCTGAGATGAATGTATACATGACTAAGAAGTTTTTCAGAATGCTTCTGTCTAGTTTTTATGAGAAGATATTTGCTTTTTCACCATAGGCCACAAAGCGCTCCAAATGTGCACTTGAAGATTCTCCAAAAAGTCATTCAAAGCTGCTCAACCAAAAGAAATGCTCCACTCTGTGAGATGAATGCACCCATCACAAAGAAGTTTCTCAGAATGCTTCTTCTTTTATTATTATTATTATTATTATTATTATTATTATTATTTTACTTTAGGCTCTATGGTACCTGTGCGCAACGTGCAGGTAAGTTACATACGTATACATGTGCCGTACTGGTGCGCTGCACCCCCCAACTCGTCATCTAGCATTAGGTATATCTCCCAATGCTATCCCACCGCCCTCCCCCCAGCCCACAACGGTCCCCGAAGTGTGATGTTCCCCTTCCTGTGTCCATGTGTTCTCATTGTTCAATTCTCACCTATGAGTGAGAAAACGTGGTGTTTGGTTTTTTGTTCTTGCGATAGTTTACTCTTCTGTCTAGTTATTATATGAAGATATTACCTTTTCCACCATTGGCATCAAGGCGCCCCAAATGTCTACTTGCAGATTATATGAAAAAAATGTTTCAAAACTGCTCAATAAAAATTAAGGTTCAACTCCAACTCTGTGAGATGAAAGCACACATTTCCAAGAAGTTTGTCAGAATGCTTCTGTCTAGTATTTATGTAAATATATTTCCTTTTCCAACACGGGTATCAAAGCACTCCAAATCTCCACTTGTAGATTCTACAAAAAGAGGGTTTGAAAACTGCTCAATGAAAACTAAGGTTCAACTCTGTGAGATGAATGTACACATCACAAAGAAGTTTGTCAGAATTCTTCTGCCTAGTTTTGATGTGAGGATATTTCATTTTCCACCACAGACCTCAAAGTGCTCCAAAACTCCACACGCAGATTCTACAAAAAGAGTGTTTGTGGGCTGCTCAATCCAAAGGAAGGTTGAACTTTGTGAGAAGAATGCACATATAACAAAGAAGATTGTCGGAATGCTTCTGTCTAATTTTTTTGTGAAGATATTTCCATTTCCACAATAGGCCTCAAAGCACTCCAAATGACCACTGGAAGATTCAACAAAAAGAGTGTTTCAAAACAGCTCAATGAAAAGTAAGGTTCAACTCTGTGAGATGAATGCACACATCACAAAGAAGTGTGTCAGAATGCTTCTGTCTAGTTATTATTTGAAGATACTTCCTTTTCCACCATAGGCCTAAATGCGCTCCAAATATCCACTTTCAGATTCTACAAAAATAGTGTTTCAAGTCTGCTCAATCAAAAGAAAGGTTCAACTCCGTGAGATGAATGCACACATCACAAAGAAATTTGTCAGAATGCTTCTGGGTGGTTTTTAGGTGAAGATATTTCCTTTGAAACCATAGGCTTCAAAGCGTTCCAAATGTCCACTTGCAGATTCTACAAAAAGAGTGTTTCAAACTGCTCAATACAAAGAAAGGTTCAGCTCTGTGCAATGAATGCACACATCCCAAAGAAGTTTGTCAGAATGCTTCTGTCTATTTTTTGTGTGAAGAAATTTTCTTTTCCAACATAGGCCTCAAAGTCCTCCAAACGTCCACTTGTAGATTCTACAAAAGTAGGGTTTCAAAACTGTTCAATGAAAGGAAGGTTCTACTCGGTGAGATGAATGCACACATTACAAAGGAGTTTGATGGAATGTTTCCGTATACTTTTTAAGTGAAGATATTCCCTTTTCCCCCATAGGCCTCTGTCTAATTATTATGTGAAGATAGTTCCTTTTCCACCATAGGCTCAAATGTGCACCAAATGTCCACTTGCAGATTCTACAAAAAGAGTTTTTCAAAGCTGCTCAATCAAAAGAAAGGTTCAACCCTGTGAGACGAATGCACACATCACAAAGAAGTTCGTCAGAATGCTTCTGGCTGGTTTTTATGTGAAGATATTTTTTATCCCACCATGGGCCACAAAGCGCTCCAAGTGTCCACTTGCAGATTCTACAAAAAGGGTGTTTCAAAGCTTCTCCATCAAAAGAAAGGTTCAACTACGTGAGATGAGTGCACCCATCACAATGAAGTTTCTCAGAATGCTTTTGTCTAGTTATTATATGAAGATGTTTCGTTATACACCACAGGCCTCAAGGTGCTCCAAATGTCTACCTGCAGATTCTATAAAAAGAGGATTTCAAAACTGCTCAATGACAACCAAGGTTCAACTCTGTGAGATGAATGCACAGAATACAAAGAAGTTTGTGAGAATGATTTGTCTGGTTTTAATGTGAAGATATCTCCTTTTCCACTACAAGAGCTCCAAATGTCCACTTGCAGATTCTACAAAAAGAGTGTTTCAAAACTGCTCAATGAAAACTAAGGTTCAACTCTGTGAGATGAATGCACACATCACAAAGAAGTTTGACGGAATTCTTCAATCTCGATTTATGTGAAGATATTACCTTTTCCACCATAGGCCTCAAAGCACTCCAAATGTCCACTTGCAGATTCTACAAAACGGTGTTTCAGAGCTGCTCAAGCAAAGGAAAGGTTCAACTCTGTGAGATGAATGCACAAGTCACAAAGATGTTTGTGAGCATGCTTCAGTATATTTTTAATGTGAAAATATTTCCTTTTCCACCATTGGCATCAAAGTGCTCCAAATGTACACTTGCAGATACTTCAAAAGGAGTGTTTCAAAACTGCACAATGAAAAGTATCATTCAACTCTGTGAGGTGAATGCACACATCACAAAGTAGTGTGTTAGAATACTTCCCTCTAATTTTATGTGAAGGTATTTCTTTTTCCACCATAGGCCTCAAAGCGCTCCAAATGTCCACTTGCAGATTCTACAAAGAAAGTGCTTCAAGGCTGCTCAATGAAAAGTAAGGTTCAACTCTGTGAGATGAATTCACAAATCATGAAGAAGTTTGTCAGAATTCTTCTGACTAGTTTTTATATGAAGATATGCCCTTTTCCACAATAGGCTTTAAAACGCTCCAAATGTCCTCTCGCAGATTCTACAAAAAGCGTGTTTCAAAGCTGCTCAATCAAAAGAAATGTTCAACTCTGTGAGATGAATGCACCCGTCACAGAGAAGTTTGTGAGAGTCCTTCTGTCTAGTTTCTATTTGAAGATATTTCCTTTCCCACCATAGGACTAAAGGTGCTCCAAATGTTCACTTGCAGATTCTACAAAAAGAGTTTTTTACAACTGCTCATTGAAAACTAAAGTTCTACTCTGTGAGATGAATGCAGACATCCAAAGTAGTTTGTCAGAATGCTTCTGTCTAGATTTTATGTGAAGGTATTTCCTTTTCCACCATTGGTCTCAAAGCGCTCGAAATGTCCACTTGCAGATTCTACAAAAGAGTGTTTAAAAGTTGCTTAATCAAAAGAAAGTTTCAACTCTGTGAGATGAATGCACACTTCACCAAGAAGAAGTTTGTCAGAATGCTTCTGTCTAGTTTTTATGTGAAGATATTTCCATTTACACAATAGGACTCAAAGCACTCCAAATGTCCACTGGCAGATTCTACATAAAGAGTGTTACAAAACTGCTCAATGAAAAGTAAGGTTCAATTCTGTGAGATAATTGCACACATCACAAAGAAGTTTGTCAGAATGCTTCTGTCTGGTTTTTATGTGAACATATTTACTTTTCCACCATAGGTCTCAAAGTGCCACAAATGTCCACTCGCAGATTCTACAAAAAGAGTGTTTCAAAGCTGCTCAATGAAAAGTAAGGTTCAACTCTGTGAGATGAATGCACACACGACAAAGGAATTTGTCAGAATCCTTCTGTCTCGTTATTATGTTAAGGTAATTCCTTTTCCACCATAGACCTAAGAGTGCTCCAAATGTCCACTTGTAGATTCTACAGAGAGTTTCAAAACTGCTCAATGAAAAGTAAGGTTCAACTCTGTGAGATGAATGCACACATCACAAAGAAGTTTGTCAGAATGCTTCTGTATATTTTTCATGGGAAGATAATTCCTTTTCCACCATAGGACACTAAACACTCCAAATGTCCACTTTCAAATCCTACAAAAAGAGTGTTTCAAAGCTGCTCAATCAAAAGAAATGTCCAACCCTGTGAGATGAATGCACACATCACAAAATGTTTGTCAGAATGCTTCTGTCTGGTTTTTATGTGAAGATATTTCCTTTTCCACCATAGGCCCCAAAGTGCTCCAAACGGCCACTTGTAGATACTACAGAAAGAGTTTTTCAAAACTGCTCAATGAAACGTAAGGTACAATTCTCTGAGATGAATGTATACATGACTAAGAAGTTTTTCAGAATGCTTCTGTCTAGTTTTTATGAGAAGATATTTGCTTTTTCACCATAGGCCACAAAGCGCTCCAAATGTGCACTTGAAGATTCTCCAAAAAGTCATTCAAAGCTGCTCAACCAAAAGAAATGCTCCACTCTGTGAGATGAATGCACCCATCACAAAGAAGTTTCTCAGAATGCTTCTTCTTTTATTATTATTATTATTATTATTATTATTATTATTATTATTTTACTTTAGGCTCTATGGTACCTGTGCGCAACGTGCAGGTAAGTTACATACGTATACATGTGCCGTACTGGTGCGCTGCACCCCCCAACTCGTCATCTAGCATTAGGTATATCTCCCAATGCTATCCCACCGCCCTCCCCCCAGCCCACAACGGTCCCCGAAGTGTGATGTTCCCCTTCCTGTGTCCATGTGTTCTCATTGTTCAATTCTCACCTATGAGTGAGAAAACGTGGTGTTTGGTTTTTTGTTCTTGCGATAGTTTACTCTTCTGTCTAGTTATTATATGAAGATATTACCTTTTCCACCATTGGCATCAAGGCGCCCCAAATGTCTACTTGCAGATTATATGAAAAAAATGTTTCAAAACTGCTCAATAAAAATTAAGGTTCAACTCCAACTCTGTGAGATGAAAGCACACATTTCAAAGAAGTTTGTCAGAATGCTTCTGTCTAGTATTTATGTAAATATATTTCCTTTTCCAACACGGGTATCAAAGCACTCCAAATCTCCACTTGTAGATTCTACAAAAAGAGGGTTTGAAAACTGCTCAATGAAAACTAAGGTTCAACTCTGTGAGATGAATGTACACATCACAAAGAAGTTTGTCAGAATTCTTCTGCCTAGTTTTGATGTGAGGATATTTCATTTTCCACCACAGACCTCAAAGTGCTCCAAAACTCCACACGCAGATTCTACAAAAAGAGTGTTTGTGGGCTGCTCAATCCAAAGGAAGGTTGAACTTTGTGAGAAGAATGCACATATAACAAAGAAGATTGTCGGAATGCTTCTGTCTAATTTTTTTGTGAAGATATTTCCATTTCCACAATAGGCCTCAAAGCACTCCAAATGACCACTGGAAGATTCAACAAAAAGAGTGTTTCAAAACAGCTCAATGAAAAGTAAGGTTCAACTCTGTGAGATGAATGCACACATCACAAAGAAGTGTGTCAGAATGCTTCTGTCTAGTTATTATTTGAAGATACTTCCTTTTCCACCATAGGCCTAAATGCGCTCCAAATATCCACTTTCAGATTCTACAAAAATAGTGTTTCAAGTCTGCTCAATCAAAAGAAAGGTTCAACTCCGTGAGATGAATGCACACATCACAAAGAAATTTGTCAGAATGCTTCTGGGTGGTTTTTAGGTGAAGATATTTCCTTTGAAACCATAGGCTTCAAAGCGTTCCAAATGTCCACTTGCAGATTCTACAAAAAGAGTGTTTCAAACTGCTCAATACAAAGAAAGGTTCAGCTCTGTGCAATGAATGCACACATCCCAAAGAAGTTTGTCAGAATGCTTCTGTCTATTTTTTGTGTGAAGAAATTTTCTTTTCCAACATAGGCCTCAAAGTCCTCCAAACGTCCACTTGTAGATTCTACAAAAGTAGGGTTTCAAAACTGTTCAATGAAAGGAAGGTTCTACTCGGTGAGATGAATGCACACATTACAAAGGAGTTTGATGGAATGTTTCCGTATACTTTTTAAGTGAAGATATTCCCTTTTCCCCCATAGGCCTCTGTCTAATTATTATGTGAAGATAGTTCCTTTTCCACCATAGGCTCAAATGTGCACCAAATGTCCACTTGCAGATTCTACAAAAAGAGTTTTTCAAAGCTGCTCAATCAAAAGAAAGGTTCAACCCTGTGAGACGAATGCACACATCACAAAGAAGTTCGTCAGAATGCTTCTGGCTGGTTTTTATGTGAAGATATTTTTTATCCCACCATGGGCCACAAAGCGCTCCAAGTGTCCACTTGCAGATTCTACAAAAAGGGTGTTTCAAAGCTTCTCCATCAAAAGAAAGGTTCAACTACGTGAGATGAGTGCACCCATCACAATGAAGTTTCTCAGAATGCTTTTGTCTAGTTATTATATGAAGATGTTTCGTTATACACCACAGGCCTCAAGGTGCTCCAAATGTCTACCTGCAGATTCTATAAAAAGAGGATTTCAAAACTGCTCAATGACAACCAAGGTTCAACTCTGTGAGATGAATGCACAGAATACAAAGAAGTTTGTGAGAATGATTTGTCTGGTTTTAATGTGAAGATATCTCCTTTTCCACTACAAGAGCTCCAAATGTCCACTTGCAGATTCTACAAAAAGAGTGTTTCAAAACTGCTCAATGAAAACTAAGGTTCAACTCTGTGAGATGAATGCACACATCACAAAGAAGTTTGACGGAATTCTTCAATCTCGATTTATGTGAAGATATTACCTTTTCCACCATAGGCCTCAAAGCACTCCAAATGTCCACTTGCAGATTCTACAAAAACGGTGTTTCAGAGCTGCTCAAGCAAAGGAAAGGTTCAACTCTGTGAGATGAATGCACAAGTCACAAAGATGTTTGTGAGCATGCTTCAGTATATTTTTAATGTGAAAATATTTCCTTTTCCACCATTGGCATCAAAGTGCTCCAAATGTACACTTGCAGATACTTCAAAAGGAGTGTTTCAAAACTGCACAATGAAAAGTATCATTCAACTCTGTGAGGTGAATGCACACATCACAAAGTAGTGTGTTAGAATACTTCCCTCTAATTTTATGTGAAGGTATTTCTTTTTCCACCATAGGCCTCAAAGCGCTCCAAATGTCCACTTGCAGATTCTACAAAGAAAGTGCTTCAAGGCTGCTCAATGAAAAGTAAGGTTCAACTCTGTGAGATGAATTCACAAATCATGAAGAAGTTTGTCAGAATTCTTCTGACTAGTTTTTATATGAAGATATGCCCTTTTCCACAATAGGCTTTAAAACGCTCCAAATGTCCTCTCGCAGATTCTACAAAAAGCGTGTTTCAAAGCTGCTCAATCAAAAGAAATGTTCAACTCTGTGAGATGAATGCACCCGTCACAGAGAAGTTTGTGAGAGTCCTTCTGTCTAGTTTCTATTTGAAGATATTTCCTTTCCCACCATAGGACTAAAGGTGCTCCAAATGTTCACTTGCAGATTCTACAAAAAGAGTTTTTTACAACTGCTCATTGAAAACTAAAGTTCTACTCTGTGAGATGAATGCAGACATCCAAAGTAGTTTGTCAGAATGCTTCTGTCTAGATTTTATGTGAAGGTATTTCCTTTTCCACCATTGGTCTCAAAGCGCTCGAAATGTCCACTTGCAGATTCTACAAAAGAGTGTTTAAAAGTTGCTTAATCAAAAGAAAGTTTCAACTCTGTGAGATGAATGCACACTTCACCAAGAAGAAGTTTGTCAGAATGCTTCTGTCTAGTTTTTATGTGAAGATATTTCCATTTACACAATAGGACTCAAAGCACTCCAAATGTCCACTGGCAGATTCTACATAAAGAGTGTTACAAAACTGCTCAATGAAAAGTAAGGTTCAATTCTGTGAGATAATTGCACACATCACAAAGAAGTTTGTCAGAATGCTTCTGTCTGGTTTTTATGTGAACATATTTACTTTTCCACCATAGGTCTCAAAGTGCCACAAATGTCCACTCGCAGATTCTACAAAAAGAGTGTTTCAAAGCTGCTCAATGAAAAGTAAGGTTCAACTCTGTGAGATGAATGCACACACGACAAAGGAATTTGTCAGAATCCTTCTGTCTCGTTATTATGTTAAGGTAATTCCTTTTCCACCATAGACCTAAGAGTGCTCCAAATGTCCACTTGTAGATTCTACAGAGAGTTTCAAAACTGCTCAATGAAAAGTAAGGTTCAACTCTGTGAGATGAATGCACACATCACAAAGAAGTTTGTCAGAATGCTTCTGTATATTTTTCATGGGAAGATAATTCCTTTTCCACCATAGGACACAAAACACTCCAAATGTCCATTTTCAAATCCTACAAAAAGAGTGTTTCAAAGCTGCTCAATCAAAAGAAATGTCCAACCTTGTGAGATGAATGCACACATCACAAAATGTTTGTCAGAATGCTTCTGTCTGGTTTTTATGTGAAGATATTTCCTTTTCCACCATAGGCCCCAAAGTGCTCCAAACGGCCACTTGTAGATACTACAGAAAGAGTTTTTCAAAACTGCTCAATGAAACGTAAGGTACAATTCTCTGAGATGAATGTATACATGACTAAGAAGTTTTTCAGAATGCTTCTGTCTAGTTTTTATGAGAAGATATTTGCTTTTTCACCATAGGCCACAAAGCGCTCCAAATGTGCACTTGAAGATTCTCCAAAAAGTCATTCAAAGCTGCTCAACCAAAAGAAATGCTCCACTCTGTGAGATGAATGCACCCATCACAAAGAAGTTTCTCAGAATGCTTC
Source organism: Pongo pygmaeus (assembly GCF_028885625.2). NCBI lineage: Eukaryota > Metazoa > Chordata > Mammalia > Primates > Hominidae > Pongo > Pongo pygmaeus. Next base: position 4,642,768 of record NC_085931.1, read on the forward strand.
TTCTTTTATTATTATTATTATTATTATGATTATTATTATCCTTTAGGCTCTATGGTACATGTGCGCAACGTGCAGGTAAGTTACATATGTATACATGTGCCGTGCTGGTGCGCTGCACCCCCCAACTCGTCATCTAGCATTAGGTATATCTCCCAATGCTATCCCACCCCCCTCACCCCAGCCCACAACAGTCCCCGAAGTGTGATGTTCCCCTTCCTGTGTCCATGTGTTCTCATTGTTCAATTCTCACCTATGAGTGAGAAAACGTGGTGTTTGGTTTTTTGTTCTTGCGATAGTTTACTCTTCTGTCTAGTTATTATATGAAGATATTACCTTTTCCACCATTGGCATCAAGGCGCCCCAAATGTCTACTTGCAGATCTTATGAAAAAAATGTTTCAAAACTGCTCAATAAAAATTAAGGTTCAACTCCAACTCTGTGAGATGAAAGCACACATTTCAAAGAAGTTTGTCAGAATGCTTCTGTCTAGTATTTATGTAAATATATTTCCTTTTCCAACACGGGTATCAAAGCACTCCAAATCTCCACTTGTAGATTCTACAAAAAGAGAGTTTGAAAACTGCTCAATGAAAACTAAGTTTCAACTCTGTGAGATGAATGTACACATCACAAAGAAGTTTGTCAGAATTCTTCTGCCTAGTTTTGATGTGAGGATATTTCATTTTCCACCACAGACCTCAAAGTGCTCCAAAACTCCACACGCAGATTCTACAAAAAGAGTGTTTGTGGGCTGCTCAATCCAAAGGAAGGTTGAACTTTGTGAGAAGAATGCACATATAACAAAGAAGATTGTCGGAATGCTTCTGTCTAATTTTTTTGTGAAGATATTTCCATTTCCACAATAGGCCTCAAAGCACTCCAAATGACCACTGGAAGATTCAACAAAAAGAGTGTTTCAAAACAGCTCAATGAAAAGTAAGGTTCAACTCGGTGAGATGAATGCACACATCACAAAGAAGTGTGTCAGAATGCTTCTGTCTAGTTATTATTTGAAGATACTTCCTTTTCCACCATAGGCCTAAATGCGCTCCAAATATCCACTTTCAGATTCTACAAAAAGAGTGTTTCAAGTCTGCTCAATCAAAAGAAAGGCTCAACTCCGTGAGATGAATGCACACATCACAAAGAACTTTGTCAGAATGCTTCTGGGTGGTTTTTAGGTGAAGATATTTCCTTTGAAACCATAGGCTTCAAAGCGTTCCAAATGTCCACTTGCAGATTCTACAAAAAGAGTGTTTCAAACTGCTCAATACAAAGAAAGGTTCAGCTCTGTGCAATGAATGCACACATCCCAAAGAAGTTTGTCAGAATGCTTCTGTCTATTTTTTGTGTGAAGAAATTTTCTTTTCCAACATAGGCTTCAAAGTCCTCCAAACGTCCACTTGTAGATTCTACAAAAATAGGGTTTCAAAACTGTTCAATGAAAGGAAGGTTCTACTCGGTGAGATGAATGCACACATTACAAAGGAGTTTGATGGAATGTTTCCGTATACTTTTTAAGTGAAGATATTCCCTTTTCCCCCATAGGCCTCTGTCTAATTATTATGTGAAGATAGTTCCTTTTCCACCATAGGCTCAAATGTGCACCAAATGTCCACTTGCAGATTCTACAAAAAGGGTTTTTCAAAGCTGCTCAATCAATAGAAAGGTTCAACCCTGTGAGACGAATGCACACATCACAAAGAAGTTCGTCAGAATGCTTCTGACTGGTTTTTATGTGAAGATATTTTTTATCCCACCATGGGCCTCAAAGCGCTCCAAGTGTCCACTTGCAGATTCTACCAAAAGAGTGTTTCAAAGCTTCTCCATCAAAAGAAAGGTTCAACTACGTGAGATGAGTGCACCCATCACAAAGAAGTTTCTCAGAATGCTTTTGTCTAGTTATTATATGAAGATGTTTCGTTATACACCACAGGCCTCAAGGCGCTCCAAATGTCTACCTGCAGATTCTATAAAAAGAGGATTTCAAAACTGCTCAATGACAACCAAGGTTCAACTCTGTGAGATGAATGCACAGAATACAAAGAAGTTTGTGAGAATGATTTGTCTGGTTTTAATGTGAAGATATCTCCTTTTCCACTACAGGCCTCCAAGAGCTCCAAATGTCCATTTGCAGATTCTACAAAAAGAGTGTTTCAAAACTGCTCAATGAAAACTAAGGTTCAACTCTGTGAGATGAATGCACACATCACAAAGAAGTTTGACGGAATTCTTCAATCTCAATTTATGTGAAGATATTACCTTTTCCACCATAGGCCTCAAAGCACTCCAAATGTCCACTTGCAGATTCTACAAAAACGGTGTTTCAGAGCTGCTCAAGCAAAGGAAAGGTTCAACTCTGTGAGATGAATGCACAAGTCACAAAGATGTTTGTGAGCATGCTTCAGTATATTTTTAATGTGAAAATATTTCCTTTTCCACCATTGGCATCAAAGTGCTCCAAATGTACACTTGCAGATACTACAAAAGGAGTGTTTCAAAACTGCACAATGAAAAGTATCATTCAACTCTGTGAGGTGAATGCACACATCACAAAGAAGTGTGTTAGAATACTTCCCTCTAATTTTATGTGAAGGTATTTCTTTTTCCACCATAGGCCTCAAAGCGCTCCAAATGTCCGCTTGCAGATTCTACAAAGAAAGTGCTTCAAGGCTGCTCAATGAAAAGTAAGGTTCAACTCTGTGAGATGAATTCACAAATCATGAAGAAGTTTGTCGGAATTCTTCTGACTAGTTTTTATATGAAGATATTCCCTTTTCCACAATAGGCTTTAAAACGCTCCAAATGTCCTCTCGCAGATTCTACAAAAAGCGTGTTTCAAAGCTGCTCAATCAAAAGACATGTTCCACTCTGTGAGATGAATGCACCCGTCACAGAGATGTTTGTGAGAGTCCTTCTGTCTAGTTTCTATTTGAAGATATTTCCTTTCCCACCATAGGACTAAAGGTGCTCCAAATGTTCACTTGCAGATTCTACAAAAAGAGTTTTTTAAAACTGCTCATTGAAAACTAAAGTTCTACTCTGTGAGATGAATGCAGACATCCAAAGTAGTTTGTCAGAATGCTTCTGTCTAGATTTTATGTGAAGGTATTTCCTTTTCCACCATTGGTCTCAAAGCGCTCGAAATGTCCACTTGCAGATTCTACAAAAGAGTGTTTAAAAGTTGCTTAATCAAAAGAAAGTTTCAACTCTGTGAGATGAATGCACACTTCACCAAGAAGGAGTTTGTCAGAATGCTTCTGTCTAGTTTTTATGTGAAGATATTTCCATTTACACAATAGGACTCAAAGCACTCCAAATGTCCACTGGCAGAATCTACATAAAGAGTGTTACAAAACTGCTCAATGAAAACTAAGGTTCAATTCTGTGAGATAATTGCACACATCACAAAGAAGTTTGTCAGAATGCTTCTGTCTGGTTTTTATGTGAACATATTTACTTTTCCACCATAGGTCTCAAAGTGCCACAAATGTCCACTCGCAGATTCTACAAAAAGAGTGTTTCAAAGCTGCTCAATGAAAAGTAAGGTTCAACTCTGTGAGATGAATGCACACACGACAAAGGAATTTGTCAGAATCCTTCTGTCTCGTTATTATGTTAAGGTAATTCCTTTTCCACCATAGACCTAAGAGTGCTCCAAATGTCCACTTGTAGATTCTACAGAGAGTTTCAAAACTGCTCAATGAAAAGTAAGGTTCAACTCTGTGAGATGAATGCACACATCACAAAGAAGTTTGTCAGAATGCTTCTGTATATTTTTCATGGGAAGATAATTCCTTTTCCACCATAGGACACAAAACACTCCAAATGTCCACTTTCAAATCCTACAAAAAGAGTGTTTCAAAGCTGCTCAATCAAAAGAAATGTCCAACCCTGTGAGATGAATGCACACATCACAAAATGTTTGTCAGAATGCTTCTGTCTGGTTTTTATGTGAAGATATTTCCTTTTCCACCATAGGCCCCAAAGTGCTCCAAACGGCCACTTGTAGATACTACAGAAAGAGTTTTTCAAAACTGCTCAATGAAACGTAAGGTACAATTCTCTGAGATGAATGTATACATGACTAAGAAGTTTTTCAGAATGCTTCTGTCTAGTTTTTATGAGAAGATATTTGCTTTTTCACTATAGGCCACAAAGCGCTCCAAATGTGCACTTGAAGATTCTCCAAAAAGTCATTCAAAGCTGCTCAACCAAAAGAAATGCTCCACTCTGTGAGATGAATGCACCCATCACAAAGAAGTTTCTCAGAATGCTTCTTCTTTTATTATTATTATTATTATTATGATTATTATTATCCTTTAGGCTCTATGGTACATGTGCGCAACGTGCAGGTAAGTTACATATGTATACATGTGCCGTGCTGGTGCGCTGCACCCCCCAACTCGTCATCTAGCATTAGGTATATCTCCCAATGCTATCCCACCCCCCTCACCCCAGCCCACAACAGTCCCCGAAGTGTGATGTTCCCCTTCCTGTGTCCATGTGTTCTCATTGTTCAATTCTCACCTATGAGTGAGAAAACGTGGTGTTTGGTTTTTTGTTCTTGCGATAGTTTACTCTTCTGTCTAGTTATTATATGAAGATATTACCTTTTCCACCATTGGCATCAAGGCCCCCCAAATGTCTACTTGCAGATCTTATGAAAAAAATGTTTCAAAACTGCTCAATAAAAATTAAGGTTCAACTCCAACTCTGTGAGATGAAAGCACACATTTCAAAGAAGTTTGTCAGAATGCTTCTGTCTAGTATTTATGTAAATATATTTCCTTCTCCAACACGGGTATCAAAGCACTCCAAATCTCCACTTGTAGATTCTACAAAAAGAGAGTTTGAAAACTGCTCAATGAAAACTAAGTTTCAACTCTGTGAGATGAATGTACACATCACAAAGAAGTTTGTCAGAATTCTTCTGCCTAGTTTTGATGTGAGGATATTTCATTTTCCACCACAGACCACAAAGTGCTCCAAAACTCCACACGCAGATTCTACAAAAAGAGTGTTTGTGGGCTGCTCAATCCAAAGGAAGGTTGAACTTTGTGAGAAGAATGCACATATAACAAAGAAGATTGTCGGAATGCTTCTGTCTAATTTTTTTGTGAAGATATTTCCATTTCCACAATAGGCCTCAAAGCACTCCAAATGACCACTGGAAGATTCAACAAAAAGAGTGTTTCAAAACAGCTCAATGAAAAGTAAGGTTCAACTCTGTGAGATGAATGCACACATCACAAAGAAGTGTGTCAGAATGCTTCTGTCTAGTTATTATTTGAAGATACTTCCTTTTCCACCATAGGCCTAAATGCGCTCCAAATATCCACTTTCAGATTCTACAAAAAGAGTGTTTCAAGTCTGCTCAATCAAAAGAAAGGCTCAACTCCGTGAGAGGAATGCACACATCACAAAGAACTTTGTCAGAATGCTTCTGGGTGGTTTTTAGGTGAAGATATTTCCTTTGAAACCATAGGCTTCAAAGCGTTCCAAATGTCCACTTGCAGATTCTACAAAAAGAGTGTTTCAAACTGCTCAATACAAAGAAAGGTTCAGCTCTGTGCAATGAATGCACACATCCCAAAGAAGTTTGTCAGAATGCTTCTGTCTATTTTTTGTGTGAAGAAATTTTCTTTTCCAACATAGGCTTCAAATTCCTCCAAACGTCCACTTGTAGATTCTACAAAAATAGGGTTTCAAAACTGTTCAATGAAAGGAAGGTTCTACTCGGTGAGATGAATGCACACATTACAAAGGAGTTTGATGGAATGTTTCCGTATACTTTTTAAGTGAAGATATTCCCTTTTCCCCCATAGGCCTCTGTCTAATTATTATGTGAAGATAGTTCCTTTTCCACCATAGGCTCAAATGTGCACCAAATGTCCACTTGCAGATTCTACAAAAAGAGTTTTTCAAAGCTGCTCAATCAAAAGAAAGGTTCAACCCTGTGAGACGAATGCACACATCACAAAGAAGTTCGTCAGAATGCTTCTGGCTGGTTTTTATGTGAAGATATTTTTTATCCCACCATGGGCCTCAAAGCGCTCCAAGTGTCCACTTGCAGATTCTACCAAAAGAGTGTTTCAAAGCTTCTCCATCAAAAGAAAGGTTCAACTACGTGAGATGAGTGCACCCATCACAAAGAAGTTTCTCAGAATGCTTTTGTCTAGTTATTATATGAAGATGTTTCGTTATACACCACAGGCCTCAAGGCGCTCCAAATGTCTACCTGCAGATTCTATAAAAAGAGGATTTCAAAACTGCTCAATGACAACCAAGGTTCAACTCTGTGAGATGAATGCACAGAATACAAAGAAGTTTGTGAGAATGATTTGTCTGGTTTTAATGTGAAGATATCTCCTTTTCCACTACAGGCCTCCAAGAGCTCCAAATGTCCACTTGCAGATTCTACAAAAAGAGTGTTTCAAAACTGCTCAATGAAAACTAAGGTTCAACTCTGTGAGATGAATGCACACATCACAAAGAAGTTTGACGGAATTCTTCAATCTCGATTTATGTGAAGATATTACCTTTTCCACCATAGGCCTCAAAGCACTCCAAATGTCCACTTGCAGATTCTACAAAAACGGTGTTTCAGAGCTGCTCAAGCAAAGGAAAGGTTCAACTCTGTGAGATGAATGCACAAGTCACAAAGATGTTTGTGAGCATGCTTCAGTATATTTTTAATGTGAAAATATTTCCTTTTCCACCATTGGCATCAAAGTGCTCCAAATGTACACTTGCAGATACTACAAAAGGAGTGTTTCAAAACTGCACAATGAAAAGTATCATTCAACTCTGTGAGGTGAATGCACACATCACAAAGAAGTGTGTTAGAATACTTCCCTCTAATTTTATGTGAAGGTATTTCTTTTTCCACCATAGGCCTCAAAGCGCTCCAAATGTCCGCTTGCAGATTCTACAAAGAAAGTGCTTCAAGGCTGCTCAATGAAAAGTAAGGTTCAACCCTGTGAGATGAATTCACAAATCATGTAGAAGTTTGTCAGAATTCTTCTGACTAGTTTTTATATGAAGATATTCCCTTTTCCACAACAGGCTTTAAAACGCTCCAAATGTCCTCTCGCAGATTCTACAAAAAGCGTGTTTCAAAGCTGCTCAATCAAAAGAAATGTTCCACTCTGTGAGATGAATGCACCCGTCACAGAGAAGTTTGTGAGAGTCCTTCTGTCTACTTTCTATTTGAAGATATTTCCTTTCCCACCATAGGACTAAAGGTGCTCCAAATGTTCACTTGCAGATTCTACAAAAAGAGTTTTTGAAAACTGCTCATTGAAAACTAAAGTTCTACTCTGTGAGATGAATGCACACATCCAAAGTAGTTTGTCAGAATGCTTCTGTCTAGATTTTATGTGAAGGTATTTCCTTTTCCACCATTGGTCTCAAAGCGCTCGAAATGTCCACTTGCAGATTCTACAAAAGAGTGTTTAAAAGTTGCTTAATCAAAAGAAAGTTTCAACTCTGTGAGATGAATGCACACTTCACCAAGAAGGAGTTTGTCAGAATGCTTCTGTCTAGTTTTTATGTGAAGATATTTCCATTTACACAATAGGACTCAAAGCACTCCAAATGTCCACTGGCAGATTCTACATAAAGAGTGTTACAAAACTGCTCAATGAAAAGTAAGGTTCAATTCTGTGAGATAATTGCACACATCACAAAGAAGTTTGTCAGAATGCTTCTGTCTGGTTTTTATGTGAACATATTTACTTTTCCACCATAGGTCTCAAAGTGCCACAAATGTCCACTCGCAGATTCTACAAAAAGAGTGTTTCAAAGCTGCTCAATGAAAAGTAAGGTTCAACTCTGTGAGATGAATGCACACACGACAAAGGAATTTGTCAGAATCCTTCTGTCTCGTTATTATGTTAAGGTAATTCCTTTTCCACCATAGACCTAAGAGTGCTCCAAATGTCCACTTGTAGATTCTACAGAGAGTTTCAAAACTGCTCAATGAAAAGTAAGGTTCAACTCTGTGAGATGAATGCACACATCACAAAGAAGTTTGTCAGAATGCTTCTGTATATTTTTCATGGGAAGATAATTCCTTTTCCACCATAGGACACAAAGCACTCCAAATGTCCACTTTCAAATTCTACAAAAAGAGTGTTTCAAAGCTGCTCAATCAAAAGAAATGTCCAACCCTGTGAGATGAATGCACACATCACAAAATGTTTGTCAGAATGCTTCTGTCTGGTTTTTATGTGAAGATATTTCCTTTTCCACCATAGGCCCCAAAGTGCTCCAAACGGCCACTTGTAGATACTACAGAAAGAGTTTTTCACAACTGCTCAATGAAACGTAAGGTACAATTCTCTGAGATGAATGTATACATGACTAAGAAGTTTTTCAGAATGCTTCTGTCTAGTTTTTATGAGAAGATATTTGCTTTTTCACCATAGGCCACAAAGCGCTCCAAATGTGCACTTGAAGATTCTCCAAAAAGTCATTCAAAGCTGCTCAACCAAAAGAAATGCTCCACTCTGTGAGATGAATGCACCCATCACAAAGAAGTTTCTCAGAATGCTTCTTCTTTTATTATTATTATTATTATTATACTTTAGGCTCTATGGTACATGTGCGCAACGTGCAGGTAAGTTACATATGTATACATGTGCCGTGCTGGTGCGCTGCACCCCCCAACTCGTCATCTAGCATTAGGTATATCTCCCAATGCTATCCCACCCCCCTCCCCCCAGCCCACAACAGTCCCCGAAGTGTGATGTTCCCCTTCCTGTGTCCATGTGTTCTCATTGTTCAATTCTCACCTATGAGTGAGAAAACGTGGTGTTTGGTTTTTTGTTCTTGCGATAGTTTACTCTTCTGTCTAGTTATTATATGAAGATATTACCTTTTCCACCATTGGCATCAAGGCGCCCCAAATGTCTACTTGCAGATCTTATGAAAAAAATGTTTCAAAACTGCTCAATAAAAATTAAGGTTCAACTCCAACTCTGTGAGATGAAAGCACACATTTCAAAGAAGTTTGTCAGAATGCTTCTGTCTAGTATTTATGTAAATATATTTCCTTTTCCAACACGGGTATCAAAGCACTCCAAATCTCCACTTGTAGATTCTACAAAAAGAGGGTTTGAAAACTGCTCAATGAAAACTAAGGTTCAACTCTGTGAGATGAATGTACACATCACAAAGAAGTTTGTCAGAATTCTTCTGCCTAGTTTTTATGTGAGGATATTTCATTTTCCACCACAGACCTCAAAGTGCTCCAAAACTCCACACGCAGATTCTACAAAAAGGGTGTTTGTGGGCTGCTCAATCCAAAGGAAGGTTGAACTTTGTGAGAAGAATGCACATATAACAAAGAAGATTGTCGGAATGCTTCTGTCTAATTTTTTTGTGAAGATATTTCCATTTCCACAATAGGCCTCAAAGCACTCCAAATGACCACTGGAAGATTCAACAAAAAGAGTGTTTCAAAACAGCTCAATGAAAAGTAAGGTTCAACTCTGTGAGATGAATGCACACATCACAAAGAAGTGTGTCAGAATGCTTCTGTCTAGTTATTATTTGAAGATACTTCCTTTTCCACCATAGGCCTAAATGCGCTCCAAATATCCACTTTCAGATTCTACAAAAAGAGTGTTTCAAGTCTGCTCAATCAAAAGAAAGGTTCAACTCCGTGAGATGAATGCACACATCACAAAGAACTTTCTCAGAATGCTTCTGGGTGGTTTTTAGGTGAAGATATTTCCTTTGAACCATAGGTTTCAAAGCATTCCAAATGTCCACTTGCAGATTCTACAAAAAGAGTGTTTCAAACTGCTCAATAAAAAGAAAGGTTCAACTCTGTGCAATGAATGCACACATCCCAAAGAAGTTTGTCAGAATGCTTCTGTCTATTTTTTGTGTGAAGAAATTTTCTTTTCCAACATAGGCCCCAAAGTCCGCCAAACGTCCACTTGTAGATTCTACAAAAATAGGGTTTCAAAACTGTTCAATGAAAGGAAGGTTCTACTCGGTGAGATGAATGCACACATTACAAAGGAGTTTGATGGAATGTTTCCGTATACTTTTTAAGTGAAGATATCCCCTTTTCCCCCATAGGCCTCTGTCTAATTATTATGTGAAGATAGTTCCTTTTCCACCATAGGCTCAAATGTGCACCAAATGTCCACTTGCAGATTCTACAAAAAGAGTTTTTCAAAGCTGCTCAATCAAAAGAAAGGTTCAACCCTGTGAGACGAATGCACACATCACAAAGAAGTTCGTCAGAATGCTTCTGGCTGGTTTTTATGTGAAGATATTTTTTATCCCACCATGGGCCTCAAAGCGCTCCAAGTGTCCACTTGCAGATTCTACAAAAAGAGTGTTTCAAAGCTTCTCCATCAAAAGAAAGGTTCAACTACGTGAGATGAGTGCACCCATCATAAAGAAGATTCTCAGAATGCTTTTGTCTAGTTATTATATGAAGATGTTTCGTTATACACCACAGGCCTCAAGGCGCTCCAAATGTCTACCTGCAGATTCTATAAAAAGAGGATTTCAAAACTGCTCAATGACAACCAAGGTTCAACTCTGTGAGATGAATGCACAGAATACAAAGAAGTTTGTGAGAATGATTTGTCTGGTTTTAATGTGAAGATATCTCCTTTTCCACTACAGGCCTCCAAGAGCTCCAAATGTCCACTTGCAGATTCTACAAAAAGAGTGTTTCAAAACTGCTCAATGAAAACTAAGGTTCAACTCTGTGAGATGAATGCACACATCACAAAGAAGTTTGACGGAATTCTTCAATCTCGATTTATGTGAAGATATTACCTTTTCCACCATAGGCCTCAAAGCAATCCAAATGTCCACTTGCAGATTCTACAAAAACGGTGTTTCAGAGCTGCTCAAGCAAAGGAAAGGTTCAACTCTGTGAGATGAATGCACAAGTCACAAAGATGTTTGTGAGCATGCTTCAGTATATTTTTAATGTGAAAATATTTCCTTTTCCACCACTGGCATCAAAGTGCTCCAAATGTACACTTGCAGATACTACAAAAGGAGTGTTTCAAAACTGCACAATGAAAAGTATCATTCAACTCTGTGAGGTGAATGCACACATCACAAAGAAGTGTGTTAGAATACTTCCCTCTAATTTTATGTGAAGGTATTTCTTTTTCCACCATAGGCCTCAAAGCGCTCCAAACGTCCACTTGCAGATTCTACAAAGAAAGTGCTTCAAGGCTGCTCAATGAAAAGTAAGGTTCAACTCTGTGAGATGAATTCACAAATCATGAAGAAGTTTGTCAGAATTCTTCTGACTAGTTTTTATATGAAGATATTCCCTTTTCCACAATAGGCTTTAAAACGCTCCAAATGTCCTCTCGCAGATTCTACAAAAAGCGTGTTTCGAAGCTGCTCAATCAAAAGAAATGTTCAACTCTGTGAGATGAATGCACCCGTCACAGAGAAGTTTGTGAGAGTCCTTCTGTCTAGTTTCTATTTGAAGATATTTCCTTTCCCACCATAGGACTAAAGGTGCTCCAAATGTTCACTTGCAGATTCTACAAAAAGAGTTTTTTAAAACTGCTCATTGAAAACTAAAGTTCTACTCTGTGAGATGAATGCAGACATCCAAAGTAGTTTGTCAGAATGCTACTGTCTAGATTTTATGTGAAGGTATTTCCTTTTCCACCATTGGTCTCAAAGCGCTCGAAATGTCCACTTGCAGATTCTACAAAAGAGTGTTTAAAAGTTGCTTAATCAAAAGAAAGTTTCAACTCTGTGAGATGAATGCACACTTCACCAAGAAGGAGTTTGTCAGAATGCTTCTGTCTAGTTTTTATGTGAAGATATTTCCATTTACACAATAGGACTCAAAGCACTCCAAATGTCCACTGGCAGATTCTACATAAAGAGTGTTACAAAACTGCTCAATGAAAAGTAAGGTTCAATTCTGTGAGATAATTGCACACATCACAAAGAAGTTTGTCAGAATGCTTCTGTCTGGTTTTTATGTGAACATATTTACTTTTCCACCATAGGTCTCAAAGTGCCACAAATGTCCACTCGCAGATTCTACAAAAAGAGTGTTTCAAAGCTGCTCAATGAAAAGTAAGGTTCAACTCTGTGAGATGAATGCACACACGACAAAGGAATTTGTCAGAATCCTTCTGTCTCGTTATTATGTTAAGGTAATTCCTTTTCCACCATAGACCTAAGAGTGCTCCAAATGTCCACTTGTAGATTCTACAGAGAGTTTCAAAACTGCTCAATGAAAAGTAAGGTTCAACTCTGTGAGATGAATGCACACATCACAAAGAAGTTTGTCAGAATGCTTCTGTATATTTTTCATGGGAAGATAATTCCTTTTCCACCATAGGACACAAAGCACTCCAAATGTCCACTTTCAAATTCGACAAAAAGAGTGTTTCAAAGCTGCTCAATCAAAAGAAATGTCCAACCCTGTGAGATGAATGCACACATCACAAAATGTTTGTCAGAATGCTTCTGTCTGGTTTTTATGTGAAGATATTTCCTTTTCCACCATAGGCCCCAAAGTGCTCCAAACGGCCACTTGTAGATACTACAGAAAGAGTTTTTCAAAACTGCTCAATGAAACGTAAGGTACAATTCTCTGAGATGAATGTATACATGACTAAGAAGTTTTTCAGAATGCTTCTGTCTAGTTTTTATGAGAAGATATTTGCTTTTTCACCATAGGCCACAAAGCGCTCCAAATGTGCACTTGAAGATTCTCCAAAAAGTCATTCAAAGCTGCTCAACCAAAAGAAATGCTCCACTCTGTGAGATGAATGCACCCATCACAAAGAAGTTTCTCAGAATGCTTCTTCTTTTATTATTATTATTATTATTATTATTATACTTTAGGCTCTATGGTACATGTGCGCAACGTGCAGGTAAGTTACATATGTATACATGTGCCGTGCTGGCGCGCTGCACCCCCCAACTCGTCATCTAGCATTAGGTATATCTCCCAATGCTATCCCACCCCCCTCCCCCCAGCCCACAACAGTCCCCGAAGTGTGATGTTCCCCTTCCTGTGTCCATGTGTTCTCATTGTTCAATTCTCACCTATGAGTGAGAAAACGTGGTGTTTGGTTTTTTGTTCTTGCGATAGTTTACTCCTCTGTCTAGTTATTATATGAAGATATTACCTTTTCCACCATTGGCATCAAGGCGCCCCAAATGTCTACTTGCAGATTATATGAAAAAAATGTTTCAAAACTGCTCAATAAAAATTAAGGTTCAACTCCAACTCTGTGAGATGAAAGCACACATTTCAAAGAAGTTTGTCAGAATGCTTCTGTCTAGTATTTATGTAAATATATTTCCTTTTCCAACACGGGTATCAAAGCACTCCAAATCTCCACTTGTAGATTCTACAAAAAGAGGGTTTGAAAACTGCTCAATGAAAACTAAGGTTCAACTCTGTGAGATGAATGTACACATCACAAAGAAGTTTGTCAGAATTCTTCTGCCTAGTTTTGATGTGAGGATATTTCATTTTCCACCACAGACCTCAAAGTGCTCCAAAACTCCACACGCAGATTCTACAAAAAGAGTGTGGGCTGCTCAATCCAAAGGAAGGTTGAACTTTGTGAGAAGAATGCACATATAACAAAGAAGATTGTCGGAATGCTTCTGTCTAATTTTTTTGTGAAGATATTTCCATTTCCACAATAGGCCTCAAAGCACTCCAAATGACCACTGGAAGATTCAACAAAAAGAGTGTTTCAAAACAGCTCAATGAAAAGTAAGGTTCAACTCTGTGAGATGAATGCACACATCACAAAGAAGTGTGTCAGAATGCTTCTGTCTAGTTATTATATGAAGATACTTCCTTTTCCACCATAGGCCTAAATGCGCTCCAAATATCCACTTTCAGATTCTACAAAAAGAGTGTTTCAAGTCTGCTCAATCAAAAGAAAGGTTCAACTCCGTGAGATGAATGCACCCATCACAAAGAACTTTGTCAGAATGCTTCTGGGTGGTTTTTAGGTGAAGATATTTCCTTTGAAACCATAGGCTTCAAAGCGTTCCAAATGTCCACTTGCAGATTCTACAAAAAGAATGTTTCAAACTGCTCAATAAAAAGAAATGTTCAGCTCTGTGCAATGAATGCACACATCCCAAAGAAGTTTGTGAGAATGCTTCTGTCTATTTTTTGTGTGAAGAAATTTTCTTTTCCGACATAGGCCTCAAAGTCCTCCAAACGTCCACTTGTAGATTCTACAAAAATAGGGTTTCAAAACTGTTCAATGAAAGGAAGGTTCTACTCGGTGAGATGAATGCACACATTACAAAGGAGTTTGATGGAATGTTTCGGGATACTTTTTAAGTGAAGATATTCCCTTTTCCCCCATAGGCCTCTGTCTAATTATTATGTGAAGATAGTTCCTTTTCCACCATAGGCTCAAATGTGCACCAAATGTCCACTTGCAGATTCTACAAAAAGAGTTTTTCAAAGCTGCTCAATCAAAAGAAAGGTTCACCCCTGTGAGACGAATGCACACATCACAAAGAAGTTCGTCAGAATGCTTCTGGCTGGTTTTTATGTGAAGATATTTTTTATCCCACCATGGGCCTCAAAGCGCTCCAAGTGTCCACTTGCAGATTCTACAAAAAGAGTGTTTCAAAGCTTCTCCATCAAAAGAAATGTTCAACTACGTGAGATGAGTGCACCCATCACAAAGAAGATTCTCAAAATGCTTTTGTCTAGTTATTATATGAAGATGTTTCCTTATACGCCACAGGCCTCAAGGCGCTCCAAATGTCTACCTGCAGATTCTATAAAAAGAGGATTTCAAAACTGCTCAATGACAACCAAGGTTCAACTCTGTGAGATGAATGCACAGAATACAAAGAAGTTTGTGAGAATGATTTGTCTGGTTTTAATGTGAAGATAGCTCCTTTTCCACTACAGGCCTCCAAGAGCTCCAAATGTCCACTTGCAGATTCTACAAAAAGAGTGTTTCAAAACTGCTCAATGAAAACTAAGGTTCAACTCTGTGAGATGAATGCACACATCACAAAGTAGTTTGACGGAATTCTTCAATCTCGATTTATGTGAAGATATTAACTTTTCCACCATAGGCCTCAAAGCACTCCAAATGTCCACTTGTAGATTCTACAAAAATGGTGTTTCAGAGCTGCTCAAGCAAAGGAAAGGTTCAACTCTGTGAGATGAATGCACAAGTCACAAAGATGTTTGTGAGCATGCTTCAGTATATTTTTAATGTGAAAATATTTCCTTTTCCACCATTGGCATCAAAGTGCTCCAAATGTACACTTGCAGATACTACAAAAGGAGTGTTTCAGAACTGCACAATGAAAAGTATCATTCAACTCTGTGAGGTGAATGCACACATCACAAGGAAGTGTGTTAGAATAATTCCCTCTAATTTTATGTGAAGGTATTTCTTTTTCCACCATAGGCCTCAAAGCGCTCCAAATGTCCACTTGCAGATTCTACAAAGAAAGTGCTTCAAGGCTGCTCAATGAAAAGTAAGGTTCAACTCTGTGAGATGAATTCACAAATCATGAAGAAGTTTGTCAGAATTCTTCTGACTAGTTTTTATATGAAGATATTCCCTTTTCCACAATAGGCTTTAAAACGCTCCAAATGTCCTCTCGCAGATTCTACAAAAAGCGTGTTTCAAAGCTGCTCAATCAAAAGAAATGTTCCACTCTGTGAGATGAATGCACCCGTCACAGAGAAGTTTGTGAGAGTCCTTCTGTCTAGTTTCTATTTGAAGATATTTCCTTTCCCACCATAGGACTAAAGGTGCTCCAAATGTTCACTTGCAGATTCTACAAAAAGAGTTTTTGAAAACTGCTCATTGAAAACTAAAGTTCTACTCTGTGAGATGAATGCACACATCCAAAGTAGTTTGTCAGAATGCTTCTGTCTAGATTTTATGTGAAGGTATTTCCTTTTCCACCATTGGTCTCAAAGCGCTCGAAATGTCCACTTGCAGATTCTACAAAAGAGTGTTTAAAAGTTGCTTAATCAAAAGAAAGTTTCAACTCTGTGAGATGAATGCACACTTCACCAAGAAGGAGTTTGTCAGAATGCTTCTGTCTAGTTTTTATGTGAAGATATTTCCATTGACACAATAGGACTCAAAACACTCCAAATGTCCACTGGCAGATTCTACATAAAGAGTGTTACAAAACTGCTCAATGAAAAGTAAGGTTCAATTCTGTGAGATAATTGCACACATCACAAAGAAGTTTGTCAGAATGCTTCTGTCTGGTTTTTATGTGAACATATTTACTTTTCCACCATAGGTCTCAAAGTGCCACAAATGTCCACTCGCAGATTCTACAAAAAGAGTGTTTCAAAGCTGCTCAATGAAAAGTAAGGTTCAACTCTGTGAGATGAATGCACACACGACAAAGGAATTTGTCAGAATCCTTCTGTCTCGTTATTATGTTAAGGTAATTCCTTTTCCACCATAGACCTAAGAGTGCTCCAAATGTCCACTTGTAGATTCTACAGAGAGTTTCAAAACTGCTCAATGAAAAGTAAGGTTCAACTCTGTGAGATGAATGCACACATCACAAAGAAGTTTGTCAGAATGCTTCTGTATATTTTTCATGGGAAGATAATTCCTTTTCCACCATAGGACACAAAGCACTCCAAATGTCCACTTTCAAATTCTACAAAAAGAGTGTTTCAAAGCTGCTCAATCAAAAGAAATGTCCAACCCTGTGAGATGAATGCACACATCACAAAATGTTTGTCAGAATGCTTCTGTCTGGTTTTTATGTGAAGATATTTCCTTTTCCACCATAGGCCCCAAAGTGCTCCAAACGGCCACTTGTAGATACTACAGAAAGAGTTTTTCACAACTGCTCAATGAAACGTAAGGTACAATTCTCTGAGATGAATGTATACATGACTAAAAAGTTTTTCAGAATGCTTCTGTCTAGTTTTTATGAGAAGATATTTGCTTTTTCACCATAGGCCACAAAGCGCTCCAAATGTGCACTTGAAGATTCTCCAAAAAGTCATTCAAAGCTGCTCAACCAAAAGAAATGCTCCACTCTGTGAGATGAATGCACCCATCACAAAGAAGTTTCTCAGAATGCTTCTTCTTTTATTATTATTATTATTATTATACTTTAGGCTCTATGGTACATGTGCGCAACGTGCAGGTAAGTTACATATGTATACATGTGCCGTGCTGGTGCGCTGCACCCCCCAACTCGTCATCTAGCATTAGGTATATCTCCCAATGCTATCCCACCCCCCTCCCCCCAGCCCACAACAGTCCCCGAAGTGTGATGTTCCCCTTCCTGTGTCCATGTGTTCTCATTGTTCAATTCTCACCTATGAGTGAGAAAACGTGGTGTTTGGTTTTTTGTTCTTGCGATAGTTTACTCTTCTGTCTAGTTATTATATGAAGATATTACCTTTTCCACCATTGGCATCAAGGCGCCCCAAATGTCTACTTGCAGATCTTATGAAAAAAATGTTTCAAAACTGCTCAATAAAAATTAAGGTTCAACTCCAACTCTGTGAGATGAAAGCACACATTTCAAAGAAGTTTGTCAGAATGCTTCTGTCTAGTATTTATGTAAATATATTTCCTTTTCCAACACGGGTATCAAAGCACTCCAAATCTCCACTTGTAGATTCTACAAAAAGAGGGTTTGAAAACTGCTCAATGAAAACTAAGGTTCAACTCTGTGAGATGAATGTACACATCACAAAGAAGTTTGTCAGAATTCTTCTGCCTAGTTTTTATGTGAGGATATTTCATTTTCCACCACAGACCTCAAAGTGCTCCAAAACTCCACACGCAGATTCTACAAAAAGGGTGTTTGTGGGCTGCTCAATCCAAAGGAAGGTTGAACTTTGTGAGAAGAATGCACATATAACAAAGAAGATTGTCGGAATGCTTCTGTCTAATTTTTTTGTGAAGATATTTCCATTTCCACAATAGGCCTCAAAGCACTCCAAATGACCACTGGAAGATTCAACAAAAAGAGTGTTTCAAAACAGCTCAATGAAAAGTAAGGTTCAACTCTGTGAGATGAATGCACACATCACAAAGAAGTGTGTCAGAATGCTTCTGTCTAGTTATTATTTGAAGATACTTCCTTTTCCACCATAGGCCTAAATGCGCTCCAAATATCCACTTTCAGATTCTACAAAAAGAGTGTTTCAAGTCTGCTCAATCAAAAGAAAGGTTCAACTCCGTGAGATGAATGCACACATCACAAAGAACTTTCTCAGAATGCTTCTGGGTGGTTTTTAGGTGAAGATATTTCCTTTGAACCATAGGTTTCAAAGCATTCCAAATGTCCACTTGCAGATTCTACAAAAAGAGTGTTTCAAACTGCTCAATAAAAAGAAAGGTTCAACTCTGTGCAATGAATGCACACATCCCAAAGAAGTTTGTCAGAATGCTTCTGTCTATTTTTTGTGTGAAGAAATTTTCTTTTCCAACATAGGCCCCAAAGTCCGCCAAACGTCCACTTGTAGATTCTACAAAAATAGGGTTTCAAAACTGTTCAATGAAAGGAAGGTTCTACTCGGTGAGATGAATGCACACATTACAAAGGAGTTTGATGGAATGTTTCCGTATACTTTTTAAGTGAAGATATCCCCTTTTCCCCCATAGGCCTCTGTCTAATTATTATGTGAAGATAGTTCCTTTTCCACCATAGGCTCAAATGTGCACCAAATGTCCACTTGCAGATTCTACAAAAAGAGTTTTTCAAAGCTGCTCAATCAAAAGAAAGGTTCAACCCTGTGAGACGAATGCACACATCACAAAGAAGTTCGTCAGAATGCTTCTGGCTGGTTTTTATGTGAAGATATTTTTTATCCCACCATGGGCCTCAAAGCGCTCCAAGTGTCCACTTGCAGATTCTACAAAAAGAGTGTTTCAAAGCTTCTCCATCAAAAGAAAGGTTCAACTACGTGAGATGAGTGCACCCATCATAAAGAAGATTCTCAGAATGCTTTTGTCTAGTTATTATATGAAGATGTTTCGTTATACACCACAGGCCTCAAGGCGCTCCAAATGTCTACCTGCAGATTCTATAAAAAGAGGATTTCAAAACTGCTCAATGACAACCAAGGTTCAACTCTGTGAGATGAATGCACAGAATACAAAGAAGTTTGTGAGAATGATTTGTCTGGTTTTAATGTGAAGATATCTCCTTTTCCACTACAGGCCTCCAAGAGCTCCAAATGTCCACTTGCAGATTCTACAAAAAGAGTGTTTCAAAACTGCTCAATGAAAACTAAGGTTCAACTCTGTGAGATGAATGCACACATCACAAAGAAGTTTGACGGAATTCTTCAATCTCGATTTATGTGAAGATATTACCTTTTCCACCATAGGCCTCAAAGCAATCCAAATGTCCACTTGCAGATTCTACAAAAACGGTGTTTCAGAGCTGCTCAAGCAAAGGAAAGGTTCAACTCTGTGAGATGAATGCACAAGTCACAAAGATGTTTGTGAGCATGCTTCAGTATATTTTTAATGTGAAAATATTTCCTTTTCCACCACTGGCATCAAAGTGCTCCAAATGTACACTTGCAGATACTACAAAAGGAGTGTTTCAAAACTGCACAATGAAAAGTATCATTCAACTCTGTGAGGTGAATGCACACATCACAAAGAAGTGTGTTAGAATACTTCCCTCTAATTTTATGTGAAGGTATTTCTTTTTCCACCATAGGCCTCAAAGCGCTCCAAACGTCCACTTGCAGATTCTACAAAGAAAGTGCTTCAAGGCTGCTCAATGAAAAGTAAGGTTCAACTCTGTGAGATGAATTCACAAATCATGAAGAAGTTTGTCAGAATTCTTCTGACTAGTTTTTATATGAAGATATTCCCTTTTCCACAATAGGCTTTAAAACGCTCCAAATGTCCTCTCGCAGATTCTACAAAAAGCGTGTTTCGAAGCTGCTCAATCAAAAGAAATGTTCAACTCTGTGAGATGAATGCACCCGTCACAGAGAAGTTTGTGAGAGTCCTTCTGTCTAGTTTCTATTTGAAGATATTTCCTTTCCCACCATAGGACTAAAGGTGCTCCAAATGTTCACTTGCAGATTCTACAAAAAGAGTTTTTTAAAACTGCTCATTGAAAACTAAAGTTCTACTCTGTGAGATGAATGCAGACATCCAAAGTAGTTTGTCAGAATGCTACTGTCTAGATTTTATGTGAAGGTATTTCCTTTTCCACCATTGGTCTCAAAGCGCTCGAAATGTCCACTTGCAGATTCTACAAAAGAGTGTTTAAAAGTTGCTTAATCAAAAGAAAGTTTCAACTCTGTGAGATGAATGCACACTTCACCAAGAAGGAGTTTGTCAGAATGCTTCTGTCTAGTTTTTATGTGAAGATATTTCCATTTACACAATAGGACTCAAAGCACTCCAAATGTCCACTGGCAGATTCTACATAAAGAGTGTTACAAAACTGCTCAATGAAAAGTAAGGTTCAATTCTGTGAGATAATTGCACACATCACAAAGAAGTTTGTCAGAATGCTTCTGTCTGGTTTTTATGTGAACATATTTACTTTTCCACCATAGGTCTCAAAGTGCCACAAATGTCCACTCGCAGATTCTACAAAAAGAGTGTTTCAAAGCTGCTCAATGAAAAGTAAGGTTCAACTCTGTGAGATGAATGCACACACGACAAAGGAATTTGTCAGAATCCTTCTGTCTCGTTATTATGTTAAGGTAATTCCTTTTCCACCATAGACCTAAGAGTGCTCCAAATGTCCACTTGTAGATTCTACAGAGAGTTTCAAAACTGCTCAATGAAAAGTAAGGTTCAACTCTGTGAGATGAATGCACACATCACAAAGAAGTTTGTCAGAATGCTTCTGTATATTTTTCATGGGAAGATAATTCCTTTTCCACCATAGGACACAAAGCACTCCAAATGTCCACTTTCAAATTCGACAAAAAGAGTGTTTCAAAGCTGCTCAATCAAAAGAAATGTCCAACCCTGTGAGATGAATGCACACATCACAAAATGTTTGTCAGAATGCTTCTGTCTGGTTTTTATGTGAAGATATTTCCTTTTCCACCATAGGCCCCAAAGTGCTCCAAACGGCCACTTGTAGATACTACAGAAAGAGTTTTTCAAAACTGCTCAATGAAACGTAAGGTACAATTCTCTGAGATGAATGTATACATGACTAAGAAGTTTTTCAGAATGCTTCTGTCTAGTTTTTATGAGAAGATATTTGCTTTTTCACCATAGGCCACAAAGCGCTCCAAATGTGCACTTGAAGATTCTCCAAAAAGTCATTCAAAGCTGCTCAACCAAAAGAAATGCTCCACTCTGTGAGATGAATGCACCCATCACAAAGAAGTTTCTCAGAATGCTTCTTCTTTTATTATTATTATTATTATTATTATTATACTTTAGGCTCTATGGTACATGTGCGCAACGTGCAGGTAAGTTACATATGTATACATGTGCCGTGCTGGCGCGCTGCACCCCCCAACTCGTCATCTAGCATTAGGTATATCTCCCAATGCTATCCCACCCCCCTCCCCCCAGCCCACAACAGTCCCCGAAGTGTGATGTTCCCCTTCCTGTGTCCATGTGTTCTCATTGTTCAATTCTCACCTATGAGTGAGAAAACGTGGTGTTTGGTTTTTTGTTCTTGCGATAGTTTACTCCTCTGTCTAGTTATTATATGAAGATATTACCTTTTCCACCATTGGCATCAAGGCGCCCCAAATGTCTACTTGCAGATTATATGAAAAAAATGTTTCAAAACTGCTCAATAAAAATTAAGGTTCAACTCCAACTCTGTGAGATGAAAGCACACATTTCAAAGAAGTTTGTCAGAATGCTTCTGTCTAGTATTTATGTAAATATATTTCCTTTTCCAACACGGGTATCAAAGCACTCCAAATCTCCACTTGTAGATTCTACAAAAAGAGGGTTTGAAAACTGCTCAATGAAAACTAAGGTTCAACTCTGTGAGATGAATGTACACATCACAAAGAAGTTTGTCAGAATTCTTCTGCCTAGTTTTGATGTGAGGATATTTCATTTTCCACCACAGACCTCAAAGTGCTCCAAAACTCCACACGCAGATTCTACAAAAAGAGTGTGGGCTGCTCAATCCAAAGGAAGGTTGAACTTTGTGAGAAGAATGCACATATAACAAAGAAGATTGTCGGAATGCTTCTGTCTAATTTTTTTGTGAAGATATTTCCATTTCCACAATAGGCCTCAAAGCACTCCAAATGACCACTGGAAGATTCAACAAAAAGAGTGTTTCAAAACAGCTCAATGAAAAGTAAGGTTCAACTCTGTGAGATGAATGCACACATCACAAAGAAGTGTGTCAGAATGCTTCTGTCTAGTTATTATATGAAGATACTTCCTTTTCCACCATAGGCCTAAATGCGCTCCAAATATCCACTTTCAGATTCTACAAAAAGAGTGTTTCAAGTCTGCTCAATCAAAAGAAAGGTTCAACTCCGTGAGATGAATGCACCCATCACAAAGAACTTTGTCAGAATGCTTCTGGGTGGTTTTTAGGTGAAGATATTTCCTTTGAAACCATAGGCTTCAAAGCGTTCCAAATGTCCACTTGCAGATTCTACAAAAAGAATGTTTCAAACTGCTCAATAAAAAGAAATGTTCAGCTCTGTGCAATGAATGCACACATCCCAAAGAAGTTTGTGAGAATGCTTCTGTCTATTTTTTGTGTGAAGAAATTTTCTTTTCCGACATAGGCCTCAAAGTCCTCCAAACGTCCACTTGTAGATTCTACAAAAATAGGGTTTCAAAACTGTTCAATGAAAGGAAGGTTCTACTCGGTGAGATGAATGCACACATTACAAAGGAGTTTGATGGAATGTTTCGGGATACTTTTTAAGTGAAGATATTCCCTTTTCCCCCATAGGCCTCTGTCTAATTATTATGTGAAGATAGTTCCTTTTCCACCATAGGCTCAAATGTGCACCAAATGTCCACTTGCAGATTCTACAAAAAGAGTTTTTCAAAGCTGCTCAATCAAAAGAAAGGTTCACCCCTGTGAGACGAATGCACACATCACAAAGAAGTTCGTCAGAATGCTTCTGGCTGGTTTTTATGTGAAGATATTTTTTATCCCACCATGGGCCTCAAAGCGCTCCAAGTGTCCACTTGCAGATTCTACAAAAAGAGTGTTTCAAAGCTTCTCCATCAAAAGAAATGTTCAACTACGTGAGATGAGTGCACCCATCACAAAGAAGATTCTCAAAATGCTTTTGTCTAGTTATTATATGAAGATGTTTCCTTATACGCCACAGGCCTCAAGGCGCTCCAAATGTCTACCTGCAGATTCTATAAAAAGAGGATTTCAAAACTGCTCAATGACAACCAAGGTTCAACTCTGTGAGATGAATGCACAGAATACAAAGAAGTTTGTGAGAATGATTTGTCTGGTTTTAATGTGAAGATAGCTCCTTTTCCACTACAGGCCTCCAAGAGCTCCAAATGTCCACTTGCAGATTCTACAAAAAGAGTGTTTCAAAACTGCTCAATGAAAACTAAGGTTCAACTCTGTGAGATGAATGCACACATCACAAAGTAGTTTGACGGAATTCTTCAATCTCGATTTATGTGAAGATATTAACTTTTCCACCATAGGCCTCAAAGCACTCCAAATGTCCACTTGTAGATTCTACAAAAATGGTGTTTCAGAGCTGCTCAAGCAAAGGAAAGGTTCAACTCTGTGAGATGAATGCACAAGTCACAAAGATGTTTGTGAGCATGCTTCAGTATATTTTTAATGTGAAAATATTTCCTTTTCCACCATTGGCATCAAAGTGCTCCAAATGTACACTTGCAGATACTACAAAAGGAGTGTTTCAGAACTGCACAATGAAAAGTATCATTCAACTCTGTGAGGTGAATGCACACATCACAAGGAAGTGTGTTAGAATAATTCCCTCTAATTTTATGTGAAGGTATTTCTTTTTCCACCATAGGCCTCAAAGCGCTCCAAATGTCCACTTGCAGATTCTACAAAGAAAGTGCTTCAAGGCTGCTCAATGAAAAGTAAGGTTCAACTCTGTGAGATGAATTCACAAATCATGAAGAAGTTTGTCAGAATTCTTCTGACTAGTTTTTATATGAAGATATTCCCTTTTCCACAATAGGCTTTAAAACGCTCCAAATGTCCTCTCGCAGATTCTACAAAAAGCGTGTTTCAAAGCTGCTCAATCAAAAGAAATGTTCAACTCTGTGAGATGAATGCACCCGTCACAGAGAAGTTTGTGAGAGTCCTTCTGTCTAGTTTCTATTTGAAGATATTTCCTTTCCCACCATAGGACTAAAGGTGCTCCAAATGTTCACTTGCAGATTCTACAAAAAGAGTTTTTTAAAACTGCTCATTGAAAACTAAAGTTCTACTCTGTGAGATGAATGCAGACATCCAAAGTAGTTTGTCAGAATGCTTCTGTCTAGATTTTATGTGAAGGTATTTCCTTTTCCACCATTGGTCTCAAAGCGCTCGAAATGTCCACTTGCAGATTCTACAAAAGAGTGTTTAAAAGTTGCTTAATCAAAAGAAAGTTTCAACTCTGTGAGATGAATGCACACTTCACCAAGAAGGAGTTTGTCAGAATGCTTCTGTCTAGTTTTTATGTGAAGATATTTCCATTTACACAATAGGACTCAAAGCACTCCAAATGTCCACTGGCAGATTCTACATAAAGAGTGTTACAAAACTGCTCAATGAAAAGTAAGGTTCAATTCTGTGAGATAATTGCACACATCACAAAGAAGTTTGTCAGAATGCTTCTGTCTGGTTTTTATGTGAACATATTTACTTTTCCACCATAGGTCTCAAAGTTCCACAAATGTCCACTCGCAGATTCTACAAAAAGAGTGTTTCAAAGCTGCTCAATGAAAAGTAAGGTTCAACTCTGTGAGATGAATGCACACACGACAAAGGAATTTGTCAGAATCCTTCTGTCTCGTTATTATGTTAAGGTAATTCCTTTTCCACCATAGACCTAAGAGTGCTCCAAATGTCCACTTGTAGATTCTACAGAGAGTTTCAAAACTGCTCAATGAAAAGTAAGGTTCAACTCTGTGAGATGAATGCACACATCACAAAGAAGTTTGTCAGAATGCTTCTGTATATTTTTCATGGGAAGATAATTCCTTTTCCACCATAGGACACAAAACACTCCAAATGTCCACTTTCAAATCCTACAAAAAGAGTGTTTCAAAGCTGCTCAATCAAAAGAAATGTCCAACCCTGTGAGATGAATGCACACATCACAAAATGTTTGTCAGAATGCTTCTGTCTGGTTTTTATGTGAAGATATTTCCTTTTCCACCATAGGCCCCAAAGTGCTCCAAACGGCCACTTGTAGATACTACAGAAAGAGTTTTTCAAAACTGCTCAATGAAACGTAAGGTACAATTCTCTGAGATGAATGTATACATGACTAAGAAGTTTTTCAGAATGCTTCTGTCTAGTTTTTATGAGAAGATATTTGCTTTTTCACCATAGGCCACAAAGCGCTCCAAATGTGCACTTGAAGATTCTCCAAAAAGTCATTCAAAGCTGCTCAACCAAAAGAAATGCTCCACTCTGTGAGATGAATGCACCCATCACAAAGAAGTTTCTCAGAATGCTTCTTCTTTTATTATTATTATTATTATTATTATTATTATTATTATTATTTTACTTTAGGCTCTATGGTACCTGTGCGCAACGTGCAGGTAAGTTACATACGTATACATGTGCCGTACTGGTGCGCTGCACCCCCCAACTCGTCATCTAGCATCAGGTATATCTCCCAATGCTATCCCACCCCCCTCCCCCCAGCCCACAACGGTCCCCGAAGTGTGATGTTCCCCTTCCTGTGTCCATGTGTTCTCATTGTTCAATTCTCACCTATGAGTGAGAAAACGTGGTGTTTGGTTTTTTGTTCTTGCGATAGTTTACTCTTCTGTCTAGTTATTATATGAAGATATTACCTTTTCCACCATTGGCATCAAGGCGCCCCAAATGTCTACTTGCAGATTATATGAAAAAAATGTTTCAAAACTGCTCAATAAAAATTAAGGTTCAACTCCAACTCTGTGAGATGAAAGCACACATTTCAAAGAAGTTTGTCAGAATGCTTCTGTCTAGTATTTATGTAAATATATTTCCTTTTCCAACACGGGTATCAAAGCACTCCAAATCTCCACTTGTAGATTCTACAAAAAGAGGGTTTGAAAACTGCTCAATGAAAACTAAGGTTCAACTCTGTGAGATGAATGTACACATCACAAAGAAGTTTGTCAGAATTCTTCTGCCTAGTTTTGATGTGAGGATATTTCATTTTCCACCACAGACCTCAAAGTGCTCCAAAACTCCACACGCAGATTCTACAAAAAGAGTGTTTGTGGGCTGCTCAATCCAAAGGAAGGTTGAACTTTGTGAGAAGAATGCACATATAACAAAGAAGATTGTCGGAATGCTTCTGTCTAATTTTTTTGTGAAGATATTTCCATTTCCACAATAGGCCTCAAAGCACTCCAAATGACCACTGGAAGATTCAACAAAAAGAGTGTTTCAAAACAGCTCAATGAAAAGTAAGGTTCAACTCTGTGAGATGAATGCACACATCACAAAGAAGTGTGTCAGAATGCTTCTGTCTAGTTATTATTTGAAGATACTTCCTTTTCCACCATAGGCCTAAATGCGCTCCAAATATCCACTTTCAGATTCTACAAAAATA
Source organism: Pongo pygmaeus (assembly GCF_028885625.2). NCBI lineage: Eukaryota > Metazoa > Chordata > Mammalia > Primates > Hominidae > Pongo > Pongo pygmaeus. The sequence goes on from NC_085931.1 coordinate 4,669,493, forward strand.
GTGTTTCAAGTCTGCTCAATCAAAAGAAAGGTTCAACTCCGTGAGATGAATGCACACATCACAAAGAAATTTGTCAGAATGCTTCTGGGTGGTTTTTAGGTGAAGATATTTCCTTTGAAACCATAGGCTTCAAAGCGTTCCAAATGTCCACTTGCAGATTCTACAAAAAGAGTGTTTCAAACTGCTCAATACAAAGAAAGGTTCAGCTCTGTGCAATGAATGCACACATCCCAAAGAAGTTTGTCAGAATGCTTCTGTCTATTTTTTGTGTGAAGAAATTTTCTTTTCCAACATAGGCCTCAAAGTCCTCCAAACGTCCACTTGTAGATTCTACAAAAGTAGGGTTTCAAAACTGTTCAATGAAAGGAAGGTTCTACTCGGTGAGATGAATGCACACATTACAAAGGAGTTTGATGGAATGTTTCCGTATACTTTTTAAGTGAAGATATTCCCTTTTCCCCCATAGGCCTCTGTCTAATTATTATGGGAAGATAGTTCCTTTTCCACCATAGGCTCAAATGTGCACCAAATGTCCACTTGCAGATTCTACAAAAAGAGTTTTTCAAAGCTGCTCAATCAAAAGAAAGGTTCAACCCTGTGAGACGAATGCACACATCACAAAGAAGTTCGTCAGAATGCTTCTGGCTGGTTTTTATGTGAAGATATTTTTTATCCCACCATGGGCCACAAAGCGCTCCAAGTGTCCACTTGCAGATTCTACAAAAAGGGTGTTTCAAAGCTTCTCCATCAAAAGAAAGGTTCAACTACGTGAGATGAGTGCACCCATCACAATGAAGTTTCTCAGAATGCTTTTGTCTAGTTATTATATGAAGATGTTTCGTTATACACCACAGGCCTCAAGGTGCTCCAAATGTCTACCTGCAGATTCTATAAAAAGAGGATTTCAAAACTGCTCAATGACAACCAAGGTTCAACTCTGTGAGATGAATGCACAGAATACAAAGAAGTTTGTGAGAATGATTTGTCTGGTTTTAATGTGAAGATATCTCCTTTTCCACTACAAGAGCTCCAAATGTCCACTTGCAGATTCTACAAAAAGAGTGTTTCAAAACTGCTCAATGAAAACTAAGGTTCAACTCTGTGAGATGAATGCACACATCACAAAGAAGTTTGACGGAATTCTTCAATCTCGATTTATGTGAAGATATTACCTTTTCCACCATAGGCCTCAAAGCACTCCAAATGTCCACTTGCAGATTCTACAAAAACGGTGTTTCAGAGCTGCTCAAGCAAAGGAAAGGTTCAACTCTGTGAGATGAATGCACAAGTCACAAAGATGTTTGTGAGCATGCTTCAGTATATTTTTAATGTGAAAATATTTCCTGTTCCACCATTGGCATCAAAGTGCTCCAAATGTACACTTGCAGATACTACAAAAGGAGTGTTTCAAAACTGCACAATGAAAAGTATCATTCAACTCTGTGAGGTGAATGCACACATCACAAAGAAGTGTGTTAGAATACTTCCCTCTAATTTTATGTGAAGGTATTTCTTTTTCCACCATAGGCCTCAAAGCGCTCCAAATGTCCACTTGCAGATTCTACAAAGAAAGTGCTTCAAGGCTGCTCAATGAAAAGTAAGGTTCAACTCTGTGAGATGAATTCACAAATCATGAAGAAGTTTGTCAGAATTCTTCTGACTAGTTTTTATATGAAGATATGCCCTTTTCCACAATAGGCTTTAAAACGCTCCAAATGTCCTCTCGCAGATTCTACAAAAAGCGTGTTTCAAAGCTGCTCAATCAAAAGAAATGTTCAACTCTGTGAGATGAATGCACCCGTCACAGAGAAGTTTGTGAGAGTCCTTCTGTCTAGTTTCTATTTGAAGATATTTCCTTTCCCACCATAGGACTAAAGGTGCTCCAAATGTTCACTTGCAGATTCTACAAAAAGAGTTTTTTACAACTGCTCATTGAAAACTAAAGTTCTACTCTGTGAGATGAATGCAGACATCCAAAGTAGTTTGTCAGAATGCTTCTGTCTAGATTTTATGTGAAGGTATTCCCTTTTCCACCATTGGTCTCAAAGCGCTCGAAATGTCCACTTGCAGATTCTACAAAAGAGTGTTTAAAAGTTGCTTAATCAAAAGAAAGTTTCAACTCTGTGAGATGAATGCACACTTCACCAAGAAGAAGTTTGTCAGAATGCTTCTGTCTAGTTTTTATGTGAAGATATTTCCATTTACACAATAGGACTCAAAGCACTCCAAATGTCCACTGGCAGATTCTACATAAAGAGTGTTACAAAACTGCTCAATGAAAAGTAAGGTTCAATTCTGTGAGATAATTGCACACATCACAAAGAAGTTTGTCAGAATGCTTCTGTCTGGTTTTTATGTGAACATATTTACTTTTCCACCATAGGTCTCACAGTGCCACAAATGTCCACTCGCAGATTCTACAAAAAGAGTGTTTCAAAGCTGCTCAATGAAAAGTAAGGTTCAACTCTGTGAGATGAATGCACACACGACAAAGGAATTTGTCAGAATCCTTCTGTCTCGTTATTATGTTAAGGTAATTCCTTTTCCACCATAGACCTAAGAGTGCTCCAAATGTCCACTTGTAGATTCTACAGAGAGTTTCAAAACTGCTCAATGAAAAGTAAGGTTCAACTCTGTGAGATGAATGCACACATCACAAAGAAGTTTGTCAGAATGCTTCTGTATATTTTTCATGGGAAGATAATTCCTTTTCCACCATAGGACACAAAACACTCCAAATGTCCACTTTCAAATCCTACAAAAAGAGTGTTTCAAAGCTGCTCAATCAAAAGAAATGTCCAACCCTGTGAGATGAATGCACACATCACAAAATGTTTGTCAGAATGCTTCTGTCTGGTTTTTATGTGAAGATATTTCCTTTTCCACCATAGGCCCCAAAGTGCTCCAAACGGCCACTTGTAGATACTACAGAAAGAGTTTTTCAAAACTGCTCAATGAAACGTAAGGTACAATTCTCTGAGATGAATGTATACATGACTAAGAAGTTTTTCAGAATGCTTCTGTCTAGTTTTTATGAGAAGATATTTGCTTTTTCACCATAGGCCACAAAGCGCTCCAAATGTGCACTTGAAGATTCTCCAAAAAGTCATTCAAAGCTGCTCAACCAAAAGAAATGCTCCACTCTGTGAGATGAATGCACCCATCACAAAGAAGTTTCTCAGAATGCTTCTTCTTTTATTATTATTATTATTATTATTATTATTATTATTATTATTATTTTACTTTAGGCTCTATGGTACCTGTGCGCAACGTGCAGGTAAGTTACATACGTATACATGTGCCGTACTGGTGCGCTGCACCCCCCAACTCGTCATCTAGCATCAGGTATATCTCCCAATGCTATCCCACCCCCCTCCCCCCAGCCCACAACGGTCCCCGAAGTGTGATGTTCCCCTTCCTGTGTCCATGTGTTCTCATTGTTCAATTCTCACCTATGAGTGAGAAAACGTGGTGTTTGGTTTTTTGTTCTTGCGATAGTTTACTCTTCTGTCTAGTTATTATATGAAGATATTACCTTTTCCACCATTGGCATCAAGGCGCCCCAAATGTCTACTTGCAGATTATATGAAAAAAATGTTTCAAAACTGCTCAATAAAAATTAAGGTTCAACTCCAACTCTGTGAGATGAAAGCACACATTTCAAAGAAGTTTGTCAGAATGCTTCTGTCTAGTATTTATGTAAATATATTTCCTTTTCCAACACGGGTATCAAAGCACTCCAAATCTCCACTTGTAGATTCTACAAAAAGAGGGTTTGAAAACTGCTCAATGAAAACTAAGGTTCAACTCTGTGAGATGAATGTACACATCACAAAGAAGTTTGTCAGAATTCTTCTGCCTAGTTTTGATGTGAGGATATTTCATTTTCCACCACAGACCTCAAAGTGCTCCAAAACTCCACACGCAGATTCTACAAAAAGAGTGTTTGTGGGCTGCTCAATCCAAAGGAAGGTTGAACTTTGTGAGAAGAATGCACATATAACAAAGAAGATTGTCGGAATGCTTCTGTCTAATTTTTTTGTGAAGATATTTCCATTTCCACAATAGGCCTCAAAGCACTCCAAATGACCACTGGAAGATTCAACAAAAAGAGTGTTTCAAAACAGCTCAATGAAAAGTAAGGTTCAACTCTGTGAGATGAATGCACACATCACAAAGAAGTGTGTCAGAATGCTTCTGTCTAGTTATTATTTGAAGATACTTCCTTTTCCACCATAGGCCTAAATGCGCTCCAAATATCCACTTTCAGATTCTACAAAAAGAGTGTTTCAAGTCTGCTCAATCAAAAGAAAGGTTCAACTCCGTGAGATGAATGCACACATCACAAAGAACTTTCTCAGAATGCTTCTGGGAGGTTTTTAGGTGAAGATATTTCCTTTGAACCATAGGTTTCAAAGCATTCCAAATGTCCACTTGCAGATTCTACAAAAAGAGTGTTTCAAACTGCTCAATAAAAAGAAAGGTTCAACTCTGTGCAATGAATGCACACATCCCAAAGAAGTTTGTCAGAATGCTTCTGTCTATTTTTTGTGTGAAGAAATTTTCTTTTCCAACATAGGCCCCAAAGTCCGCCAAACGTCCACTTGTAGATTCTACAAAAATAGGGTTTCAAAACTGTTCAATGAAAGGAAGGTTCTACTCGGTGAGATGAATGCACACATTACAAAGGAGTTTGATGGAATGTTTCCGTATACTTTTTAAGTGAAGATATCCCCTTTTCCCCCATAGGCCTCTGTCTAATTATTATGTGAAGATAGTTCCTTTTCCACCATAGGCTCAAATGTGCACCAAATGTCCACTTGCAGATTCTACAAAAAGAGTTTTTCAAAGCTGCTCAATCAAAAGAAAGGTTCAACCCTGTGAGACGAATGCACACATCACAAAGAAGTTCGTCAGAATGCTTCTGGCTGGTTTTTATGTGAAGATATTTTTTATCCCACCATGGGCCTCAAAGCGCTCCAAGTGTCCACTTGCAGATTCTACAAAAAGAGTGTTTCAAAGCTTCTCCATCAAAAGAAAGGTTCAACTACGTGAGATGAGTGCACCCATCATAAAGAAGATTCTCAGAATGCTTTTGTCTAGTTATTATATGAAGATGTTTCGTTATACACCACAGGCCTCAAGGCGCTCCAAATGTCTACCTGCAGATTCTATAAAAAGAGGATTTCAAAACTGCTCAATGACAACCAAGGTTCAACTCTGTGAGATGAATGCACAGAATACAAAGAAGTTTGTGAGAATGATTTGTCTGGTTTTAATGTGAAGATATCTCCTTTTCCACTACAGGCCTCCAAGAGCTCCAAATGTCCACTTGCAGATTCTACAAAAAGAGTGTTTCAAAACTGCTCAATGAAAACTAAGGTTCAACTCTGTGAGATGAATGCACACATCACAAAGAAGTTTGACGGAATTCTTCAATCTCGATTTATGTGAAGATATTACCTTTTCCACCATAGGCCTCAAAGCAATCCAAATGTCCACTTGCAGATTCTACAAAAACGGTGTTTCAGAGCTGCTCAAGCAAAGGAAAGGTTCAACTCTGTGACATGAATGCACAAGTCACAAAGATGTTTGTGAGCATGCTTCAGTATATTTTTAATGTGAAAATATTTCCTTTTCCACCACTGGCATCAAAGTGCTCCAAATGTACACTTGCAGATACTACAAAAGGAGTGTTTCAAAACTGCACAATGAAAAGTATCATTCAACTCTGTGAGGTGAATGCACACATCACAAAGAAGTGTGTTAGAATACTTCCCTCTAATTTTATGTGAAGGTATTTCTTTTTCCAACATAGGCCTCAAAGCGCTCCAAACGTCCACTTGCAGATTCTACAAAGAAAGTGCTTCAAGGCTGCTCAATGAAAAGTAAGGTTCAACTCTGTGAGATGAATTCACAAATCATGAAGAAGTTTGTCAGAATTCTTCTGACTAGTTTTTATATGAAGATATTCCCTTTTCCACAATAGGCTTTAAAACGCTCCAAATGTCCTCTCGCAGATTCTACAAAAACGTGTTTCAAAGCTGCTCAATCAAAAGAAATGTTCAACTCTGTGAGATGAATGCACCCGTCACAGAGAAGTTTGTGAGAGTCCTTCTGTCTAGTTTCTATTTGAAGATATTTCCTTTCCCACCATAGGACTAAAGGTGCTCCAAATGTTCACTTGCAGATTCTACAAAAAGAGTTTTTTAAAACTGCTCATTGAAAACTAAAGTTCTACTCTGTGAGATGAATGCAGACATCCAAAGTAGTTTGTCAGAATGCTTCTGTCTAGATTTTATGTGAAGGTATTTCCTTTTCCACCATTGGTCTCAAAGCGCTCGAAATGTCCACTTGCAGATTCTACAAAAGAGTGTTTAAAAGTTGCTTAATCAAAAGAAAGTTTCAACTCTGTGAGATGAATGCACACTTCACCAAGAAGGAGTTTGTCAGAATGCTTCTGTCTAGTTTTTATGTGAAGATATTTCCATTTACACAATAGGACTCAAAGCACTCCAAATGTCCACTGGCAGATTCTACATAAAGAGTGTTACAAAACTGCTCAATGAAAAGTAAGGTTCAATTCTGTGAGATAATTGCACACATCACAAAGAAGTTTGTCAGAATGCTTCTGTCTGGTTTTTATGTGAACATATTTACTTTTCCACCATAGGTCTCAAAGTGCCACAAATGTCCACTCGCAGATTCTACAAAAAGAGTGTTTCAAAGCTGCTCAATGAAAAGTAAGGTTCAACTCTGTGAGATGAATGCACACACGACAAAGGAATTTGTCAGAATCCTTCTGTCTCGTTATTATGTTAAGGTAATTCCTTTTCCACCATAGACCTAAGAGTGCTCCAAATGTCCACTTGTAGATTCTACAGAGAGTTTCAAAACTGCTCAATGAAAAGTAAGGTTCAACTCTGTGAGATGAATGCACACATCACAAAGAAGTTTGTCAGAATGCTTCTGTATATTTTTCATGGGAAGATAATTCCTTTTCCACCATAGGACACAAAGCACTCCAAATGTCCACTTTCAAATTCGACAAAAAGAGTGTTTCAAAGCTGCTCAATCAAAAGAAATGTCCAACCCTGTGAGATGAATGCACACATCACAAAATGTTTGTCAGAATGCTTCTTTCTGGTTTTTATGTGAAGATATTTCCTTTTCCACCATAGGCCCCAAAGTGCTCCAAACGGCCACTTGTAGATACTACAGAAAGAGTTTTTCAAAACTGCTCAATGAAACGTAAGGTACAATTCTCTGAGATGAATGTATACATGACTAAGAAGTTTTTCAGAATGCTTCTGTCTAGTTTTTATGAGAAGATATTTGCTTTTTCACCATAGGCCACAAAGCGCTCCAAATGTGCACTTGAAGATTCTCCAAAAAGTCATTCAAAGCTGCTCAACCAAAAGAAATGCTCCACTCTGTGAGATGAATGCACCCATCACAAAGAAGTTTCTCAGAATGCTTCTTCTTTTATTATTATTATTATTATTATTATTATACTTTAGGCTCTATGGTACATGTGCGCAACGTGCAGGTAAGTTACATATGTATACATGTGCCGTGCTGGCGCGCTGCACCCCCCAACTCGTCATCTAGCATTAGGTATATCTCCCAATGCTATCCCACCCCCCTCCCCCCAGCCCACAACAGTCCCCGAAGTGTGATGTTCCCCTTCCTGTGTCCATGTGTTCTCATTGTTCAATTCTCACCTATGAGTGAGAAAACGTGGTGTTTGGTTTTTTGTTCTTGCGATAGTTTACTCTTCTGTCTAGTTATTATATGAAGATATTACCTTTTCCACCATTGGCATCAAGGCGCCCCAAATGTCTACTTGCAGATCTTATGAAAAAAATGTTTCAAAACTGCTCAATAAAAATTAAGGTTCAACTCCAACTCTGTGAGATGAAAGCACACATTTCAAAGAAGTTTGTCAGAATGCTTCTGTCTAGTATTTATGTAAATATATTTCCTTTTCCAACACGGGTATCAAAGCACTCCAAATCTCCACTTGTAGATTCTACAAAAAGAGAGTTTGAAAACTGCTCAATGAAAACTAAGTTTCAACTCTGTGAGATGAATGTACACATCACAAAGAAGTTTGTCAGAATTCTTCTGCCTAGTTTTGATGTGAGGATATTTCATTTTCCACCACAGACCTCAAAGTGCTCCAAAACTCCACACGCAGATTCTACAAAAAGAGTGTTTGTGGGCTGCTCAATCCAAAGGAAGGTTGAACTTTGTGAGAAGAATGCACATATAACAAAGAAGATTGTCGGAATGCTTCTGTCTAATTTTTTTGTGAAGATATTTCCATTTCCACAATAGGCCTCAAAGCACTCCAAATGACCACTGGAAGATTCAACAAAAAGAGTGTTTCAAAACAGCTCAATGAAAAGTAAGGTTCAACTCTGTGAGATGAATGCACACATCACAAAGAAGTGTGTCAGAATGCTTCTGTCTAGTTATTATTTGAAGATACTTCCTTTTCCACCATAGGCCTAAATGCACTCTAAATATCCATTTTCAGATTCTACAAAAAGAGTGTTTCAAGTCTGCTCAATCAAAAGAAAGGCTCAACTCCGTGAGAGGAATGCACACATCACAAAGAACTTTGTCAGAATGCTTCTGGGTGGTTTTTAGGTGAAGATATTTCCTTTGAAACCATAGGCTTCAAAGCGTTCCAAATGTCCACTTGCAGATTCTACAAAAAGAGTGTTTCAAACTGCTCAATACAAAGAAAGGTTCAGCTCTGTGCAATGAATGCACACATCCCAAAGAAGTTTGTCAGAATGCTTCTGTCTATTTTTTGTGTGAAGAAATTTTCTTTTCCAACATAGGCTTCAAAGTCCTCCAAACGTCCACTTGTAGATTCTACAAAAATAGGGTTTCAAAACTGTTCAATGAAAGGAAGGTTCTACTCGGTGAGATGAATGCACACATTACAAAGGAGTTTGATGGAATGTTTCCGTATACTTTTTAAGTGAAGATATTCCCTTTTCCCCCATAGGCCTCTGTCTAATTATTATGTGAAGATAGTTCCTTTTCCACCATAGGCTCAAATGTGCACCAAATGTCCACTTGCAGATTCTACAAAAAGAGTTTTTCAAAGCTGCTCAATCAAAAGAAAGGTTCAACCCTGTGAGACGAATGCACACATCACAAAGAAGTTCGTCAGAATGCTTCTGGCTGGTTTTTATGTGAAGATATTTTTTATCCCACCATGGGCCTCAAAGCGCTCCAAGTGTCCACTTGCAGATTCTACCAAAGGAGTGTTTCAAAGCTTCTCCATCAAAAGAAAGGTTCAACTACGTGAGATGAGTGCACCCATCACAAAGAAGTTTCTCAGAATGCTTTTGTCTAGTTATTATATGAAGATGTTTCGTTATACACCACAGGCCTCAAGGCGCTCCAAATGTCTACCTGCAGATTCTATAAAAAGAGGATTTCAAAACTGCTCAATGACAACCAAGGTTCAACTCTGTGAGATGAATGCACAGAATACAAAGAAGTTTGTGAGAATGATTTGTCTGGTTTTAATGTGAAGATATCTCCTTTTCCACTACAGGCCTCCAAGAGCTCCAAATGTCCACTTGCAGATTCTACAAAAAGAGTGTTTCAAAACTGCTCAATGAAAACTAAGGTTCAACTCTGTGAGATGAATGCACACATCACAAAGAAGTTTGACGGAATTCTTCAATCTCGATTTATGTGAAGATATTACCTTTTCCACCATAGGCCTCAAAGCACTCCAAATGTCCACTTGCAGATTCTACAAAAACCGTGTTTCAGAGCTGCTCAAGCAAAGGAAAGGTTCAACTCTGTGAGATGAATGCACAAGTCACAAAGATGTTTGTGAGCATGCTTCAGTATATTTTTAATGTGAAAATATTTCCTTTTCCACCATTGGCATCAAAGTGCTCCAAATGTACACTTGCAGATACTACAAAAGGAGTGTTTCAAAACTGCACAATGAAAAGTATCATTCAACTCTGTGAGGTGAATGCACACATCACAAAGAAGTGTGTTAGAATACTTCCCTCTAATTTTATGTGAAGGTATTTCTTTTTCCACCATAGGCCTCAAAGCGCTCCAAATGTCCGCTTGCAGATTCTACAAAGAAAGTGCTTCAAGGCTGCTCAATGAAAAGTAAGGTTCAACCCTGTGAGATGAATTCACAAATCATGAAGAAGTTTGTCAGAATTCTTCTGACTAGTTTTTATATGAAGATATTCCCTTTTCCACAATAGGCTTTAAAACGCTCCAAATGTCCTCTCGCAGATTCTACAAAAAGCGTGTTTCAAAGCTGCTCAATCAAAAGAAATGTTCCACTCTGTGAGATGAATGCACCCGTCACAGAGAAGTTTGTGAGAGTCCTTCTGTCTAGTTTCTATTTGAAGATATTTCCTTTCCCACCATAGGACTAAAGGTGCTCCAAATGTTCACTTGCAGATTCTACAAAAAGAGTTTTTTAAAACTGCTCATTGAAAACTAAAGTTCTACTCTGTGAGATGAATGCACACATCCAAAGTAGTTTGTCAGAATGCTTCTGTCTAGATTTTATGTGAAGGTATTTCCTTTTCCACCATTGGTCTCAAAGCGCTCGAAATGTCCACTTGCAGATTCTACAAAAGAGTGTTTAAAAGTTGCTTAATCAAAAGAAAGTTTCAACTCTGTGAGATGAATGCACACTTCACCAAGAAGGAGTTTGTCAGAATGCTTCTGTCTAGTTTTTATGTGAAGATATTTCCATTTACACAATAGGACTCAAAGCACTCCAAATGTCCACTGGCAGATTCTACATAAAGAGTGTTACAAAACTGCTCAATGAAAAGTAAGGTTGAATTCTGTGAGATAATTGCACACATCACAAAGAAGTTTGTCAGAATGCTTCTGTCTGGTTTTTATGTGAACATATTTACTTTTCCACCATAGGTCTCAAAGTGCCACAAATGTCCACTCGCAGATTCTACAAAAAGAGTGTTTCAAAGCTGCTCAATGAAAAGTAAGGTTCAACTCTGTGAGATGAATGCACACACGACAAAGGAATTTGTCAGAATCCTTCTGTCTCGTTATTATGTTAAGGTAATTCCTTTTCCACCATAGACCTAAGAGTGCTCTAAATGTCCACTTGTAGATTCTACAGAGAGTTTCAAAACTGCTCAATGAAAAGTAAGGTTCCACTCTGTGAGATGAATGCACACATCACAAAGAAGTTTGTCAGAATGCTTCTGTATATTTTTCATGTGAAGATAATTCCTTTTCCACCACAGGACACAAAGCACTCCAAATGTCCACTTTCAAATTCTACAAAAAGAGTGTTTCAAAGCTGCTCAATCAAAAGAAATGTCCAACCCTGTGAGATGAATGCACACATCACAAAATGTTTGTCAGAATGCTTCTGTCTGGTTTTTATGTGAAGATACTTCCTTTTCCACCATAGGACCCAAAGTGTTCCAAACGGCCACTTGTAGATACTACAGAAAGAGTTTTTCAAAACTGCTCAATGAAACGTAAGGTACAATTCTCTGAGATGAATGTATACATGACTAAGAAGTTTTTCAGAATGCTTCTGCCTAGTTTTTATGAGAAGATATTTGCTTTTTCACCATAGGCCACAAAGCGCTCCCAATGTGCACTTGAAGATTCTCCAAAAAGTCGTTCAAAGCTGCTCAACCAAAAGAAATGCTCCACTCTGTGAGATGAATGCACCCATCACAAAGAAGTTTCTCAGAATGCTTCTTCTTTTATGATTATTATTATTATTATACTTTAGGCTCTATGGTACATGTGCGCAACGTGCAGGTAAGTTACATATGTATACATGTGCCGTGCTGGTGCGCTGCACCCCCCAACTCGTCATCTAGCATTAGGTATATCTCCCAATGCTATCCCACCCCCCTCCCCCCAGCCCACAACAGTCCCCGAAGTGTGATGTTCCCCTTCCTGTGTCCATGTGTTCTCATTGTTCAATTCTCACCTATGAGTGAGAAAACGTGGTGTTTGGTTTTTTGTTCTTGCGATAGTTTACTCTTCTGTCTAGTTATTATATGAAGATATTACCTTTTCCACCATTGGCATCAAGGCGCCCCAAATGTCTACTTGCAGATTATATGAAAAAAATGTTTCAAAACTGCTCAATAAAAATTAAGGTTCAACTCCAACTCTGTGAGATGAAAGCACACATTTCAAAGAAGTTTGTCAGAATGCTTCTGTCTAGTATTTATGTAAATATATTTCCTTTTCCAACACGGGTATCAAAGCACTCCAAATCTCCACTTGTAGATTCTACAAAAAGAGGGTTAGAAAACTGCTCAATGAAAACTAAGGTTCAACTCTGTGAGATGAATGTACACATCACAAAGAAGTTTGTCAGAATTCTTCTGCCTAGTTTTGATGTGAGGATATTTCATTTTCCACCACAGACCTCAAAGTGCTCCAAAACTCCACACGCAGATTCTACAAAAAGAGTGTTTGTGGGCTGCTCAATCCAAAGGAAGGTTGAACTTTGTGAGAAGAATGCACATATAACAAAGAAGATTGTCGGAATGCTTCTGTCTAATTTTTTTGTGAAGATATTTCCATTTCCACAATAGGCCTCAAAGCACTCCAAATGACCACTGGAAGATTCAACAAAAAGAGTGTTTCAAAACAGCTCAATGAAAAGTAAGGTTCAACTCTGTGAGATGAATGCACACATCACAAAGAAGTGTGTCAGAATGCTTCTGTCTAGTTATTATTTGAAGATACTTCCTTTTCCACCATAGGCCTAAATGCGCTCCAAATATCCACTTTCAGATTCTACAAAAATAGTGTTTCAAGTCTGCTCAATCAAAAGAAAGGTTCAACTCCGTGAGATGAATGCACACATCACAAAGAACTTTGTCAGAATGCTTCTGGGTGGTTTTTAGGTGAAGATATTTCCTTTGAAACCATAGGCTTCAAAGCGTTCCAAATGTCCACTTGCAGATTCTACAAAAAGAGTGTTTCAAACTGCTCAATAAAAAGAAAGGTTCAGCTCTGTGCAATGAATGCACACATCCCAAAGAAGTTTGTGAGAATGCTTCTGTCTATTTTTTGTGTGAAGAAATTTTCTTTTCCAACATAGGCCTCAAAGTCCTCCAAACGTCCACTTGTAGATTCTAGAAAAATAGGGTTTCAAAACTGTTCAATGAAAGGAAGGTTCTACTCGGTGAGATGAATGCACACATTACAAAGGAGTTTGATGGAATGTTTCCGTATACTTTTTAAGTGAAGATATTCCCTTTTCCCCCATAGGCCTCTGTCTTATTATTATGGGAAGATAGTTCCTTTTCCACCATAGGCTCAAATGTGCACCAAATGTCCACATGCAGATTCTACAAAAAGAGTTTTTCAAAGCTGCTCAATCAAAAGAAAGGTTCAACCCTGTGAGACGAATGCACACATCACAAAGAAGTTCGTCAGAATGCTTCTGGCTGGTTTTTATGTGAAGATATTTTTTATCCCACCATGGGCCTCAAAGCGCTCCAAGTGTCCACTTGCAGATTCTACAAAAAGAGTGTTTCAAAGTTTCTCCATCAAAAGAAATGTTCAACTACGTGAGATGAGTGCACCCATCACAAAGAAGTTCCTCAGAATGCTTTTGTCTAGTTATTATATGAAGATGTTTCGTTATACACCACAGGCCTCAAGGCGCTCCAAATGTCTACCTGCAGATTCTATAAAAAGAGGATTTCAAAACTGCTCAATGACAACCAAGGTTCAACTCTGTGAGATGAATGCACAGAATACAAAGAAGTTTGTGAGAATGATTTGTCTGGTTTTAATGTGAAGATATCTCCTTTTCCACTACAGGCCTCCAAGAGCTCCAAATGTCCACTTGCAGATTCTACAAAAAGAGTGTTTCAAAACTGCTCAATGAAAACTAAGGTTCAACTCTGTGAGATGAATGCACACATCACAAAGAAGTTTGACGGAATTCTTCAATCTCGATTTATGTGAAGATATTACCTTTTCCACCATAGGCCTCAAAGCACTCGAAATGTCCACTTGCAGATTCTACAAAAACCGTGTTTCAGAGCTGCTCAAGCAAAGGAAAGGTTCAACTCTGTGAGATGAATGCACAAGTCACAAAGATGTTTGTGAGCGTGCTTCAGTATATTTTTAATGTGAAAATATTTCCTTTTCCACCATTGGCATCAAAGTGCTCCAAATGTACACTTGCAGATACTACAAAAGGAGTGTTTCAAAACTGCACAATGAAAAGTATCATTCAACTCTGTGAGGTGAATGCACACATCACAAAGAAGTGTGTTAGAATACTTCCCTCTAATTTTATGTGAAGGTATTTCTTTTTCCACCATAGGCCTCAAAGCGCTCCAAATGTCCACTTGCAGATTCTACAAAGAAAGTGCTTCAAGGCTGCTCAATGAAAAGTAAGGTTCAACTCTGTGAGATGAATTCACAAATCATGAAGAAGTTTGTCAGAATTCTTCTGACTAGTTTTTATATGAAGATATTCCCTTTTCCACAATAGGCTTTAAAACGCTCCAAATGTCCTCTCGCAGATTCTACAAAAAGCGTGTTTCAAAGCTGCTCAATCAAAAGAAATGTTCCACTCTGTGAGATGAATGCACCCGTCACAGAGAAGTTTGTGAGAGTCCTTCTGTCTAGTTTCTATTTGAAGATATTTCCTTTCCCACCATAGGACTAAAGGTGCTCCAAATGTTCACTTGCAGATTCTACAAAAAGAGTTTTTTAAAACTGCTCATTGAAAACTAAAGTTCTACTCTGTGAGATGAATGCACACATCCAAAGTAGTTTGTCAGAATGCTTCTGTCTAGATTTTATGTGAAGGTATTTCCTTTTCCACCATTGGTCTCAAAGCGCTCGAAATGTCCACTTGCAGATTCTACAAAAGAGTGTTTAAAAGTTGCTTAATCAAAAGAAAGTTTCAACTCTGTGAGATGAATGCACACTTCACCAAGAAGGAGTTTGTCAGAATGCTTCTGTCTAGTTTTTATGTGAAGATATTTCCATTTACACAATAGGACTCAAAGCACTCCAAATGTCCACTGGCAGATTCTACATAAAGAGTGTTACAAAACTGCTCAATGAAAAGTAAGGTTCAATTCTGTGAGATAATTGCACACATCACAAAGAAGTTTGTCAGAATGCTTCTGTCTGGTTTTTATGTGAACATATTTACTTTTCCACCATAGGTCTCAAAGTGCCACAAATGTCCACTCGCAGATTCTACAAAAAGAGTGTTTCAAAGCTGCTCAATGAAAAGTAAGGTTCAACTCTGTGAGATGAATGCACACACGACAAAGGAATTTGTCAGAATCCTTCTGTCTCGTTATTATGTTAAGGTAATTCCTTTTCCACCATAGACCTAAGAGTGCTCCAAATGTCCACTTGTAGATTCTACAGAGAGTTTCAAAACTGCTCAATGAAAAGTAAGGTTCAACTCTGTGAGATGAATGCACACATCACAAAGAAGTTTGTCACAATGCTTCTGTATATTTTTCATGTGAAGATAATTCCTTTTCCACCGTAGGACACAAAGCACTCCAAATGTCCACTTTCAAATTCTACAAAAAGAGTGTTTCAAAGCTGCTCAATCAAAAGAAATGTCCAACCCTGTGAGATGAATGCACACATCACAAAATGTTTGTCAGAATGCTTCTGTCTGGTTTTTATGTGAAGATATTTCCTTTTCCACCATAGGCCCCAAAGTGCTCCAAACGGCCACTTGTAGATACTACAGAAAGAGTTTTTCAAAACTGCTCAATGAAACGTAAGGTACAATTCTCTGAGATGAATGTATACATGACTAAGAAGTTTTTCAGAATGCTTCTGTCTAGTTTTTATGAGAAGATATTTGCTTTTTCACCATAGGCCACAAAGCGCTCCAAATGTGCACTTGAAGATTCTCCAAAAAGTCATTCAAAGCTGCTCAACCAAAAGAAATGCTCCACTCTGTGAGATGAATGCACCCATCACAAAGAAGTTTCTCAGAATGCTTCTTCTTTTATTATTATTATTATTATTATACTTTAGGCTCTATGGTACATGTGCGCAACGTGCAGGTAAGTTACATATGTATACATGTGCCGTGCTGGTGCGCTGCACCCCCCAACTCGTCATCTAGCATTAGGTATATCTCCCAATGCTATCCCACCCCCCTCCCCCCAGCCCACAACAGTCCCCGAAGTGTGATGTTCCCCTTCCTGTGTCCATGTGTTCTCATTGTTCAATTCTCACCTATGAGTGAGAAAACGTGGTGTTTGGTTTTTTGTTCTTGCGATAGTTTACTCTTCTGTCTAGTTATTATATGAAGATATTACCTTTTCCACCATTGGCATCAAGGCGCCCCAAATGTCTACTTGCAGATTATATGAAAAAAATGTTTCAAAACTGCTCAATAAAAATTAAGGTTCAACTCCAACTCTGTGAGATGAAAGCACACATTTCAAAGAAGTTTGTCAGAATGCTTCTGTCTAGTATTTATGTAAATATATTTCCTTTTCCAACACGGGTATCAAAGCACTCCAAATCTCCACTTGTAGATTCTACAAAAAGAGGGTTAGAAAACTGCTCAATGAAAACTAAGGTTCAACTCTGTGAGATGAATGTACACATCACAAAGAAGTTTGTCAGAATTCTTCTGCCTAGTTTTTATGTGAGGATATTTCATTTTCCACCACAGACCTCAAAGTGCTCCAAAACTCCACACGCAGATTCTACAAAAAGAGTGTTTGTGGGCTGCTCAATCCAAAGGAAGGTTGAACTTTGTGAGAAGAATGCACATATAACAAAGAAGATTGTCGGAATGCTTCTGTCTAATTTTTTTGTGAAGATATTTCCATTTCCACAATAGGCCTCAAAGCACTCCAAATGACCACTGGAAGATTCAACAAAAAGAGTGTTTCAAAACAGCTCAATGAAAAGTAAGGTTCAACTCTGTGAGATGAATGCACACATCACAAAGAAGTGTGTCAGAATGCTTCTGTCTAGTTATTATTTGAAGATACTTCCTTTTCCACCATAGGCCTAAATGCGCTCCAAATATCCACTTTCAGATTCTACAAAAATAGTGTTTCAAGTCTGCTCAATCAAAAGAAAGGTTCAACTCCGTGAGATGAATGCACACATCACAAAGAACTTTGTCAGAATGCTTCTGGATGGTTTTTAGGTGAAGATATTTCCTTTGAAACCATAGGCTTCAAAGCGTTCCAAATGTCCACTTGCAGATTCTACAAAAAGAGTGTTTCAAACTGCTCAATAAAAAGAAAGGTTCAGCTCTGTGCAATGAATGCACACATCCCAAAGAAGTTTGTGAGAATGCTTCTGTCTATTTTTTGTGTGAAGAAATTTTCTTTTCCAACATAGGCCTCAAAGTCCTCCAAACGTCCACTTGTAGATTCTAGAAAAATAGGGTTTCAAAACTGTTCAATGAAAGGAAGGTTCTACTCGGTGAGATGAATGCACACATTACAAAGGAGTTTGATGGAATGTTTCCGTATACTTTTTAAGTGAAGATATTCCCTTTTCCCCCATAGGCCTCTGTCTTATTATTATGTGAAGATAGTTCCTTTTCCACCATAGGCTCAAATGTGCACCAAATGTCCACATGCAGATTCTACAAAAAGAGTTTTTCAAAGCTGCTCAATCAAAAGAAAGGTTCAACCCTGTGAGACGAATGCACACATCACAAAGAAGTTCGTCAGAATGCTTCTGGCTGGTTTTTATGTGAAGATATTTTTTATCCCACCATGGGCCTCAAAGCGCTCCAAGTGTCCACTTGCAGATTCTACCAAAAGAGTGTTTCAAAGCTTCTCCATGAAAAGAAAGGTTCAACTACGTGAGATGAGTGCACCCATCACAAAGAAGTTTCTCAGAATGCTTTTGTCTAGTTATTATATGAAGATGTTTCGTTATACACCACAGGCCTCAAGGCGCTCCAAATGTCTACCTGCAGATTCTATAAAAAGAGGATTTCAAAACTGCTCAATGACAACCAAGGTTCAACTCTGTGAGATGAATGCACAGAATACAAAGAAGTTTGTGAGAATGATTTGTCTGGTTTTAATGTGAAGATATCTCCTTTTCCACTACAGGCCTCCAAGAGCTCCAAATGTCCACTTGCAGATTCTACAAAAAGAGTGTTTCAAAACTGCTCAATGAAAACTAAGGTTCAACTCTGTGAGATGAATGCACACATCACAAAGAAGTTTGACGGAATTCTTCAATCTCGATTTATGTGAAGATATTACCTTTTCCACCATAGGCCTCAAAGCACTCGAAATGTCCACTTGCAGATTCTACAAAAACCGTGTTTCAGAGCTGCTCAAGCAAAGGAAAGGTTCAACTCTGTGAGATGAATGCACAAGTCACAAAGATGTTTGTGAGCATGCTTCAGTATATTTTTAATGTGAAAATATTTCCTTTTCCACCATTGGCATCAAAGTGCTCCAAATGTACACTTGCAGATACTACAAAAGGAGTGTTTCAAAACTGCACAATGAAAAGTATCATTCAACTCTGTGAGGTGAATGCACACATCACAAAGAAGTGTGTTAGAATACTTCCCTCTAATTTTATGTGAAGGTATTTCTTTTTCCAACATAGGCCTCAAAGCGCTCCAAATGTCCACTTGCAGATTCTACAAAGAAAGTGCTTCAAGGCTGCTCAATGAAAAGTAAGGTTCAACTCTGTGAGATGAATTCACAAATCATGAAGAAGTTTGTCAGAATTCTTCTGACTAGTTTTTATATGAAGATATTCCCTTTTCCACAATAGGCTTTAAAACGCTCCAAATGTCCTCTCGCAGATTCTACAAAAAGCGTGTTTCAAAGCTGCTCAATCAAAAGAAATGTTCCACTCTGTGAGATGAATGCACCCGTCACAGAGAAGTTTGTGAGAGTCCTTCTGTCTAGTTTCTATTTGAAGATATTTCCTTTCCCACCATAGGACTAAAGGTGCTCCAAATGTTCACTTGCAGATTCTACAAAAAGAGTTTTTTAAAACTGCTCATTGAAAACTAAAGTTCTACTCTGTGAGATGAATGCAGACATCCAAAGTAGTTTGTCAGAATGCTTCTGTCTAGATTTTATGTGAAGGTATTTCCTTTTCCACCATTGGTCTCAAAGCGCTCGAAATGTCCACTTGCAGATTCTACAAAAGAGTGTTTAAAAGTTGCTTAATCAAAAGAAAGTTTCAACTCTGTGAGATGAATGCACACTTCACCAAGAAGGAGTTTGTCAGAATGCTTCTGTCTAGTTTTTATGTGAAGATATTTCCATTTACACAATAGGACTCAAAGCACTCCAAATGTCCACTGGCAGATTCTACATAAAGAGTGTTACAAAACTGCTCAATGAAGAGTAAGGTTCAATTCTGTGAGATAATTGCACACATCACAAAGAAGTTTGTCAGAATGCTTCTGTCTGGTTTTTATGTGAACATATTTACTTTTCCACCATAGGTCTCAAAGTGCCACAAATGTCCACTCGCAGATTCTACAAAAAGAGTGTTTCAAAGCTGCTCAATGAAAAGTAAGGTTCAACTCTGTGAGATGAATGCACACACGACAAAGGAATTTGTCAGAATCCTTCTGTCTCGTTATTATGTTAAGGTAATTCCTTTTCCACCATAGACCTAAGAGTGCTCCAAATGTCCACTTGTAGATTCTACAGAGAGTTTCAAAACTGCTCAATGAAAAGTAAGGTTCAACTCTGTGAGATGAATGCACACATCACAAAGAAGTTTGTCACAATGCTTCTGTATATTTTTCATGGGAAGATAATTCCTTTTCCACCATAGGACACAAAGCACTCCAAATGTCCACTTTCAAATTCGACAAAAAGAGTGTTTCAAAGCTGCTCAATCAAAAGAAATGTCCAACCCTGTGAGATGAATGCACACATCACAAAATGTTTGTCAGAATGCTTCTTTCTGGTTTTTATGTGAAGATATTTCCTTTTCCACCATAGGCCCCAAAGTGCTCCAAACGGCCACTTGTAGATACTACAGAAAGAGTTTTTCAAAACTGCTCAATGAAACGTAAGGTACAATTCTCTGAGATGAATGTATACATGACTAAGAAGTTTTTCAGAATGCTTCTGTCTAGTTTTTATGAGAAGATATTTGCTTTTTCACCATAGGCCACAAAGCGCTCCAAATGTGCACTTGAAGATTCTCCAAAAAGTCATTCAAAGCTGCTCAACCAAAAGAAATGCTCCACTCTGTGAGATGAATGCACCCATCACAAAGAAGTTTCTCAGAATGCTTCTTCTTTTATTATTATTATTATTATTATTATTATACTTTAGGCTCTATGGTACATGTGCGCAACGTGCAGGTAAGTTACATATGTATACATGTGCCGTGCTGGCGCGCTGCACCCCCCAACTCGTCATCTAGCATTAGGTATATCTCCCAATGCTATCCCACCCCCCTCCCCCCAGCCCACAACAGTCCCCGAAGTGTGATGTTCCCCTTCCTGTGTCCATGTGTTCTCATTGTTCAATTCTCACCTATGAGTGAGAAAACGTGGTGTTTGGTTTTTTGTTCTTGCGATAGTTTACTCTTCTGTCTAGTTATTATATGAAGATATTACCTTTTCCACCATTGGCATCAAGGCGCCCCAAATGTCTACTTGCAGATCTTATGAAAAAAATGTTTCAAAACTGCTCAATAAAAATTAAGGTTCAACTCCAACTCTGTGAGATGAAAGCACACATTTCAAAGAAGTTTGTCAGAATGCTTCTGTCTAGTATTTATGTAAATATATTTCCTTTTCCAACACGGGTATCAAAGCACTCCAAATCTCCACTTGTAGATTCTACAAAAAGAGAGTTTGAAAACTGCTCAATGAAAACTAAGTTTCAACTCTGTGAGATGAATGTACACATCACAAAGAAGTTTGTCAGAATTCTTCTGCCTAGTTTTGATGTGAGGATATTTCATTTTCCACCACAGACCTCAAAGTGCTCCAAAACTCCACACGCAGATTCTACAAAAAGAGTGTTTGTGGGCTGCTCAATCCAAAGGAAGGTTGAACTTTGTGAGAAGAATGCACATATAACAAAGAAGATTGTCGGAATGCTTCTGTCTAATTTTTTTGTGAAGATATTTCCATTTCCACAATAGGCCTCAAAGCACTCCAAATGACCACTGGAAGATTCAACAAAAAGAGTGTTTCAAAACAGCTGAATGAAAAGTAAGGTTCAACTCTGTGAGATGAATGCACACATCACAAAGAAGTGTGTCAGAAGGCTTCTGTCTAGTTATTATTTGAAGATACTTCCTTTTCCACCATAGGCCTAAATGCGCTCCAAATATCCACTTTCAGATTCTACAAAAAGAGTGTTTCAAGTCTGCTCAATCAAAAGAAAGGCTCAACTCCGTGAGAGGAATGCACACATCACAAAGAACTTTGTCAGAATGCTTCTGGGTGGTTTTTAGGTGAAGATATTTCCTTTGAAACCATAGGCTTCAAAGGGTTCCAAATGTCCACTTGCAGATTCTACAAAAAGTGTGTTTCAAACTGCTCAATACAAAGAAAGGTTCAGCTCTGTGCAATGAATGCACACATCCCAAAGAAGTTTGTCAGAATGCTTCTGTCTATTTTTTGTGTGAAGAAATTTTCTTTTCCAACATAGGCTTCAAAGTCCTCCAAACGTCCACTTGTAGATTCTACAAAAATAGGGTTTCAAAACTGTTCAATGAAAGGAAGGTTCTACTCGGTGAGATGAATGCACACATTACAAAGGAGTTTGATGGAATGTTTCCGTATACTTTTTAAGTGAAGATATTCCCTTTTCCCCCATAGGCCTCTGTCTAATTATTATGTGAAGATAGTTCCTTTTCCACCATAGGCTCAAATGTGCACCAAATGTCCACTTGCAGATTCTACAAAAAGAGATTTTCAAAGCTGCTCAATCAAAAGAAAGGTTCAACCCTGTGAGACGAATGCACACATCACAAAGAAGTTCGTCAGAATGCTTCTGGCTGGTTTTTATGTGAAGATATTTTTTATCCCACCATGGGCCACAAAGCGCTCCAAGTGTCCACTTGCAGATTCTACAAAAAGGGTGTTTCAAAGCTTCTCCATCAAAAGAAAGGTTCAACTACGTGAGATGAGTGCACCCATCACAAAGAAGTTTCTCAGAATGCTTTTGTCTAGTTATTATATGAAGATGTTTCGTTATACACCACAGGCCTCAAGGTGCTCCAAATGTCTACCTGCAGATTCTATAAAAAGAGGATTTCAAAACTGCTCAATGACAACCAAGGTTCAACTCTGTGAGATGAATGCACAGAATACAAAGAAGTTTGTGAGAATGATTTGTCTGGTTTTAATGTGAAGATATCTCCTTTTCCACTACAAGAGCTCCAAATGTCCACTTGCAGATTCTACAAAAAGAGTGTTTCAAAACTGCTCGATGAAAACTAAGGTTCAACTCTGTGAGATGAATGCACACATCACAAAGAAGTTTGACGGAATTCTTCAATCTCGATTTATGTGAAGATATTACCTTTTCCACCATAGGCCTCAAAGCACTCCAAATGTCCACTTGCAGATTCTACAAAAACGGTGTTTCAGAGCTGCTCAAGCAAAGGAAAGGTTCAACTCTGTGAGATGAATGCACAAGTCACAAAGATGTTTGTGAGCATGCTTCAGTATATTTTTAATGTGAAAATATTTCCTTTTCCACCATTGGCATCAAAGTGCTCCAAATGTACACTTGCAGATACTACAAAAGGAGTGTTTCAAAACTGCACAATGAAAAGTATCATTCAACTCTGTGAGGTGAATGCACACATCACAAAGAAGTGTGTTAGAATACTTCCCTCTAATTTTATGTGAAGGTATTTCTTTTTCCACCATAGGCCTCAAAGCGCTCCAAATGTCCACTTGCAGATTCTACAAAGAAAGTGCTTCAAGGCTGCTCAATGAAAAGTAAGGTTCAACTCTGTGAGATGAATTCACAAATCATGAAGAAGTTTGTCAGAATTCTTCTGACTAGTTTTTATATGAAGATATGCCCTTTTCCACAATAGGCTTTAAAACGCTCCAAATGTCCTCTCGCAGATTCTACAAAAAGCGTGTTTCAAAGCTGCTCAATCAAAAGAAATGTTCAACTCTGTGAGATGAATGCACCCGTCACAGAGAAGTTTGTGACAGTCCTTCTGTCTAGTTTCTATTTGAAGATATTTCCTTTCCCACCATAGGACTAAAGGTGCTCCAAATGTTCACTTGCAGATTCTACAAAAAGAGTTTTTTACAACTGCTCATTGAAAACTAAAGTTCTACTCTGTGAGATGAATGCAGACATCCAAAGTAGTTTGTCAGAATGCTTCTGTCTAGATTTTATATGAAGGTATTTCCTTTTCCACCATTGGTCTCAAAGCGCTCGAAATGTCCACTTGCAGATTCTACAAAAGAGTGTTTAAAAGTTGCTTAATCAAAAGAAAGTTTCAACTCTGTGAGATGATTGCACACTTCACCAAGAAGAAGTTTGTCAGAATGCTTCTGTCTAGTTTTTATGTGAAGATATTTCCATTTACACAATAGGACTCAAAGCACTCCAAATGTCCACTGGCAGATTCTACATAAAGAGTGTTACAAAACTGCTCAATGAAAAGTAAGGTTCAATTCTGTGAGATAATTGCACACATCACAAAGAAGTTTGTCAGAATGCTTCTGTCTGGTTTTTATGTGAACATATTTACTTTTCCACCATAGGTCTCAAATTGCCACAAATGTCCACTCGCAGATTCTACAAAAAGAGTGTTTCAAAGCTGCTCAATGAAAAGTAAGGTTCAACTCTGTGAGATGAATGCACACACGACAAAGGAATTTGTCAGAATCCTTCTGTCTCGTTATTATGTTAAGGTAATTCCTTTTCCACCATAGACCTAAGAGTGCTCCAAATGTCCACTTGTAGATTCTACAGAGAGTTTCAAAACTGCTCAATGAAAAGTAAGGTTCAACTCTGTGAGATGAATGCACACATCACAAAGAAGTTTGTCAGAATGCTTCTGTATATTTTTCATGGGAAGATAATTCCTTTTCCACCATAGGACACAAAACACTCCAAATGTCCACTTTCAAATCCTACAAAAAGAGTGTTTCAAAGCTGCTCAATCAAAAAAAATGTCCAACCCTGTGAGATGAATGCACACATCACAAAATGTTTGTCAGAATGCTTCTGTCTGGTTTTTATGTGAAGATATTTCCTTTTCCACCATAGGCCCCAAAGTGCTCCAAACGGCCACTTGTAGATACTACAGAAAGAGTTTTTCAAAACTGCTCAATGAAACGTAAGGTACAATTCTCTGAGATGAATGTATACATGACTAAGAAGTTTTTCAGAATGCTTCTGTCTAGTTTTTATGAGAAGATATTTGCTTTTTCACTATAGGCCACAAAGCGCTCCAAATGTGCACTTGAAGATTCTCCAAAAAGTCATTCAAAGCTGCTCAACCAAAAGAAATGCTCCACTCTGTGAGATGAATGCACCCATCACAAAGAAGTTTCTCAGAATGCTTCTTCTTTTATTATTATTATTATTATGATGATTATTATTATCCTTTAGGCTCTATGGTACATGTGCGCAACGTGCAGGTAAGTTACATATGTATACATGTGCCGTGCTGGTGCGCTGCACCCCCCAACTCGTCATCTAGCATTAGGTATATCTCCCAATGCTATCCCACCCCCCTCACCCCAGCCCACAACAGTCCCCGAAGTGTGATGTTCCCCTTCCTGTGTCCATGTGTTCTCATTGTTCAATTCTCACCTATGAGTGAGAAAACGTGGTGTTTGGTTTTTTGTTCTTGCGATAGTTTACTCTTCTGTCTAGTTATTATATGAAGATATTACCTTTTCCACCATTGGCATCAAGGCGCCCCAAATGTCTACTTGCAGATCTTATGAAAAAAATGTTTCAAAACTGCTCAATAAAAATTAAGGTTCAACTCCAACTCTGTGAGATGAAAGCACACATTTCAAAGAAGTTTGTCAGAATGCTTCTGTCTAGTATTTATGTAAATATATTTCCTTTTCCAACACGGGTATCAAAGCCCTCCAAATCTCCACTTGTAGATTCTACAAAAAGAGAGTTTGAAAACTGCTCAATGAAAACTAAGTTTCAACTCTGTGAGATGAATGTACACATCACAAAGAAGTTTGTCAGAATTCTTCTGCCTAGTTTTGATGTGAGGATATTTCATTTTCCACCACAGACCACAAAGTGCTCCAAAACTCCACACGCAGATTCTACAAAAAGAGTGTTTGTGGGCTGCTCAATCCAAAGGAAGGTTGAACTTTGTGAGAAGAATGCACATATAACAAAGAAGATTGTCGGAATGCTTCTGTCTAATTTTTTTCTGAAGATATTTCCATTTCCACAATAGGCCTCAAAGCACTCCAAATGACCACTGGAAGATTCAACAAAAAGAGTGTTTCAAAACAGCTCAATGAAAAGTAAGGTTCAACTCTGTGAGATGAATGCACACATCACAAAGAAGTGTGTCAGAATGCTTCTGTCTAGTTATTATTTGAAGATACTTCCTTTTCCACCATAGGCCTAAATGCGCTCCAAATATCCACTTTCAGATTCTACAAAAAGAGTGTTTCAAGTCTGCTCAATCAAAAGAAAGGCTCAACTCCGTGAGATGAATGCACACATCACAAAGAACTTTGTCAGAATGCTTCTGGGTGGTTTTTAGGTGAAGATATTTCCTTTGAAACCATAGGCTTCAAAGCGTTCCAAATGTCCACTTGCAGATTCTACAAAAAGAGTGTTTCAAACTGCTCAATACAAAGAAAGGTTCAGCTCTGTGCAATGAATGCACACATCCCAAAGAAGTTTGTCAGAATGCTTCTGTCTATTTTTTGTGTGAAGAAATTTTCTTTTCCAACATAGGCTTCAAAGTCCTCCAAACGTCCACTTGTAGATTCTACAAAAATAGGGTTTCAAAACTGTTCAATGAAAGGAAGGTTCTACTCGGTGAGATGAATGCACACATTACAAAGGAGTTTGATGGAATGTTTCCGTATACTTTTTAAGTGAAGATATTCCCTTTTCCCCCATAGGCCTCTGTCTAATTATTATGTGAAGATAGTTCCTTTTCCACCATAGGCTCAAATGTGCACCAAATGTCCACTTGCAGATTCTACAAAAAGAGTTTTTCAAAGCTGCTCAATCAAAAGAAAGGTTCAACCCTGTGAGACGAATGCACACATCACAAAGAAGTTCGTCAGAATGCTTCTGGCTGGTTTTTATGTGAAGATATTTTTTATCCCACCATGGGCCTCAAAGCGCTCCAAGTGTCCACTTGCAGATTCTACCAAAAGAGTGTTTCAAAGCTTCTCCATCAAAAGAAAGGTTCAACTACGTGAGATGAGTGCACCCATCACAAAGAAGTTTCTCAGAATGCTTTTGTCTAGTTATTATATGAAGATGTTTCGTTATACACCACAGGCCTCAAGGCGCTCCAAATGTCTACCTGCAGATTCTATAAAAAGAGGATTTCAAAACTGCTCAATGACAACCAAGGTTCAACTCTGTGAGATGAATGCACAGAATACAAAGAAGTTTGTGAGAATGATTTGTCTGGTTTTAATGTGAAGATATCTCCTTTTCCACTACAAGAGCTCCAAATGTCCACTTGCAGATTCTACAAAAAGAGTGTTTCAAAACTGCTCAATGAAAACTAAGGTTCAACTCTGTGAGATGAATGCACACATCACAAAGAAGTTTGACGGAATTCTTCAATCTCGATTTATGTGAAGATATTACCTTTTCCACCATAGGCCTCAAAGCCCTCCAAATGTCCACTTGCAGATTCTACAAAAACGGTGTTTCAGAGCTGCTCAAGCAAAGGAAAGGTTCAACTCTGTGAGATGAATGCACAAGTCACAAAGATGTTTGTGAGCATGCTTCAGTATATTTTTAATGTGAAAATATTTCCTTTTCCACCATTGGCATCAAAGTGCTCCAAATGTACACTTGCAGATACTACAAAAGGAGTGTTTCAAAACTGCACAATGAAAAGTATCATTCAACTCTGTGAGGTGAATGCACACATCACAAAGAAGTGTGTTAGAATACTTCCCTCTAATTTTATGTGAAGGTATTTCTTTTTCCACCATAGGCCTCAAAGCGCTCCAAATGTCCACTTGCAGATTCTACAAAGAAAGTGCTTCAAGGCTGCTCAATGAAAAGTAAGGTTCAACTCTGTGAGATGAATTCACAAATCATGAAGAAGTTTGTCAGAATTCTTCTGACTAGTTTTTATATGAAGATATGCCCTTTTCCACAATAGGCTTTAAAACGCTCCAAATGTCCTCTCGCAGATTCTACAAAAAGCGTGTTTCAAAGCTGCTCAATCAAAAGAAATGTTCAACTCTGTGAGATGAATGCACCCGTCACAGAGAAGTTTGTGAGAGTCCTTCTGTCTAGTTTCTATTTGAAGATATTTCCTTTCCCACCATAGGACTAAAGGTGCTCCAAATGTTCACTTGCAGATTCTACAAAAAGAGTTTTTTACAACTGCTCATTGAAAACTAAAGTTCTACTCTGTGAGATGAATGCAGACATCCAAAGTAGTTTGTCAGAATGCTTCTGTCTAGATTTTATGTGAAGGTATTTCCTTTTCCACCATTGGTCTCAAAGCGCTCGAAATGTCCACTTGCAGATTCTACAAAAGAGTGTTTAAAAGTTGCTTAATCAAAAGAAAGTTTCAACTCTGTGAGATGAATGCACACTTCACCAAGAAGAAGTTTGTCAGAATGCTTCTGTCTAGTTTTTATGTGAAGATATTTCCATTTACACAATAGGACTCAAAGCACTCCAAATGTCCACTGGCAGATTCTACATAAAGAGTGTTACAAAACTGCTCAATGAAAAGTAAGGTTCAATTCTGTGAGATAATTGCACACATCACAAAGAAGTTTGTCAGAATGCTTCTGTCTGGTTTTTATGTGAACATATTTACTTTTCCACCATAGGTCTCAAAGTGCCACAAATGTCCACTCGCAGATTCTACAAAAAGAGTGTTTCAAAGCTGCTCAATGAAAAGTAAGGTTCAACTCTGTGAGATGAATGCACACACGACAAAGGAATTTGTCAGAATCCTTCTGTCTCGTTATTATGTTAAGGTAATTCCTTTTCCACCATAGACCTAAGAGTGCTCCAAATGTCCACTTGTAGATTCTACAGAGAGTTTCAAAACTGCTCAATGAAAAGTAAGGTTCAACTCTGTGAGATGAATGCACACATCACAAAGAAGTTTGTCAGAATGCTTCTGTATATTTTTCATGGGAAGATAATTCCTTTTCCACCATAGGACACAAAGCACTCCAAATGTCCACTTTCAAATCCTACAAAAAGAGTGTTTCAAAGCTGCTCAATCAAAAGAAATGTCCAACCCTGTGAGATGAATGCACACATCACAAAATGTTTGTCAGAATGCTTCTGTCTGGTTTTTATGTGAAGATATTTCCTTTTCCACCATAGGCCCCAAAGTGCTCCAAACGGCCACTTGTAGATACTACAGAAAGAGTTTTTCAAAACTGCTCAATGAAACGTAAGGTACAATTCTCTGAGATGAATGTATACATGACTAAGAAGTTTTTCAGAATGCTTCTGTCTAGTTTTTATGAGAAGATATTTGCTTTTTCACTATAGGCCACAAAGCGCTCCAAATGTGCACTTGAAGATTCTCCAAAAAGTCATTCAAAGCTGCTCAACCAAAAGAAATGCTCCACTCTGTGAGATGAATGCACCCATCACAAAGAAGTTTCTCAGAATGCTTCTTCTTTTATTATTATTATTATTATGATGATTATTATTATCCTTTAGGCTCTATGGTACATGTGCGCAACGTGCAGGTAAGTTACATATGTATACATGTGCCGTGCTGGTGCGCTGCACCCCCCAACTCGTCATCTAGCATTAGGTATATCTCCCAATGCTATCCCACCCCCCTCCCCCCAGCCCACAACAGTCCCCGAAGTGTGATGTTCCCCTTCCTGTGTCCATGTGTTCTCATTGTTCAATTCTCACCTATGAGTGAGAAAACGTGGTGTTTGGTTTTTTGTTCTTGCGATAGTTTACTCTTCTGTCTAGTTATTATATGAAGATATTACCTTTTCCACCATTGGCATCAAGGCGCCCCAAATGTCTACTTGCAGATCTTATGAAAAAAATGTTTCAAAACTGCTCAATAAAAATTAAGGTTCAACTCCAACTCTGTGAGATGAAAGCACACATTTCAAAGAAGTTTGTCAGAATGCTTCTGTCTAGTATTTATGTAAATATATTTCCTTTTCCAACACGGGTATCAAAGCACTCCAAATCTCCACTTGTAGATTCTACAAAAAGAGAGTTTGAAAACTGCTCAATGAAAACTAAGTTTCAACTCTGTGAGATGAATGTACACATCACAAAGAAGTTTGTCAGAATTCTTCTGCCTAGTTTTGATGTGAGGATATTTCATTTTCCACCACAGACCTCAAAGTGCTCCAAAACTCCACACGCAGATTCTACAAAAAGAGTGTTTGTGGGCTGCTCAATCCAAAGGAAGGTTGAACTTTGTGAGAAGAATGCACATATAACAAAGAAGATTGTCGGAATGCTTCTGTCTAATTTTTTTGTGAAGATATTTCCATTTCCACAATAGGCCTCAAAGCACTCCAAATGACCACTGGAAGATTCAACAAAAAGAGTGTTTCAAAACAGCTCAATGAAAAGTAAGGTTCAACTCTGTGAGATGAATGCACACATCACAAAGAAGTGTGTCAGAATGCTTCTGTCTAGTTATTATTTGAAGATACTTCCTTTTCCACCATAGGCCTAAATGCGCTCCAAATATCCACTTTCAGATTCTACAAAAAGAGTGTTTCAAGTCTGCTCAATCAAAAGAAAGGCTCAACTCCGTGAGATGAATGCACACATCACAAAGAACTTTGTCAGAATGCTTCTGGGTGGTTTTTAGGTGAAGATATTTCCTTTGAAACCATAGGCTTCAAAGCGTTCCAAATGTCCACTTGCAGATTCTACAAAAAGAGTGTTTCAAACTGCTCAATACAAAGAAAGGTTCAGCTCTGTGCAATGAATGCACACATCCCAAAGAAGTTTGTCAGAATGCTTCTGTCTATTTTTTGTGTGAAGAAATTTTCTTTTCCAACATAGGCTTCAAAGTCCTCCAAACGTCCACTTGTAGATTCTACAAAAATAGGGTTTCAAAACTGTTCAATGAAAGGAAGGTTCTACTCGGTGAGATGAATGCACACATTACAAAGGAGTTTGATGGAATGTTTCCGTATACTTTTTAAGTGAAGATATTCCCTTTTCCCCCATAGGCCTCTGTCTAATTATTATGTGAAGATAGTTCCTTTTCCACCATAGGCTCAAATGTGCACCAAATGTCCACTTGCAGATTCTACAAAAAGAGTTTTTCAAAGCTGCTCAATCAAAAGAAAGGTTCAACCCTGTGAGACGAATGCACACATCACAAAGAAGTTCGTCAGAATGCTTCTGGCTGGTTTTTATGTGAAGATATTTTTTATCCCACCATGGGCCTCAAAGCGCTCCAAGTGTCCACTTGCAGATTCTACCAAAAGAGTGTTTCAAAGCTTCTCCATCAAAAGAAAGGTTCAACTACGTGAGATGAGTGCACCCATCACAAAGAAGTTTCTCAGAATGCTTTTGTCTAGTTATTATATGAAGATGTTTCGTTATACACCACAGGCCTCAAGGCGCTCCAAATGTCTACCTGCAGATTCTATAAAAAGAGGATTTCAAAACTGCTCAATGACAACCAAGGTTCAACTCTGTGAGATGAATGCACAGAATACAAAGAAGTTTGTGAGAATGATTTGTCTGGTTTTAATGTGAAGATATCTCCTTTTCCACTACAGGCCTCCAAGAGCTCCAAACGTCCACTTGCAGATTCTACAAAAAGAGTGTTTCAAAACTGCTCAATGAAAACTAAGGTTCAACTCTGTGAGATGAATGCACACATCACAAAGAAGTTTGACGGAATTCTTCAATCTCGATTTATGTGAAGATATTACCTTTTCCACCATAGGCCTCAAAGCACTCCAAATGTCCACTTGCAGATTCTACAAAAACGGTGTTTCAGAGCTGCTCAAGCAAAGGAAAGGTTGAACTCTGTGACATGAATGCACAAGTCACAAAGATGTTTGTGAGCATGCTTCAGTATATTTTTAATGTGAAAATATTTCCTTTTCCACCATTGGCATCAAAGTGCTCCAAATGTACACTTGCAGATACTACAAAAGGAGTGTTTCAAAACTGCACAATGAAAAGTATCATTCAACTCTGTGAGGTGAATGCACACATCACAAAGAAGTGTGTTAGAATACTTCCCTCTAATTTTATGTGAAGGTATTTCTTTTTCCACCATAGGCCTCAAAGCGCTCCAAATGTCCGCTTGCAGATTCTACAAAGAAAGTGCTTCAAGGCTGCTCAATGAAAAGTAAGGTTCAACCCTGTGAGATGAATTCACAAATCATGAAGAAGTTTGTCAGAATTCTTCTGACTAGTTTTTATATGAAGATATTCCCTTTTCCACAATAGGCTTTAAAACGCTCCAAATGTCCTCTCGCAGATTCTACAAAAAGCGTGTTTCAAAGCTGCTCAATCAAAAGAAATGTTCCACTCTGTGAGATGAATGCACCCGTCACAGAGAAGTTTGTGAGAGTCCTTCTGTCTACTTTCTATTTGAAGATATTTCCTTTCCCACCATAGGACTAAAGGTGCTCCAAATTTTCACTTGCAGATTCTACAAAAAGAGTTTTTGAAAACTGCTCATTGAAAACTAAAGTTCTACTCTGTGAGATGAATGCAGACATCCAAAGTAGTTTGTCAGAATGCTTCTGTCTAGATTTTATGTGAAGGTATTTCCTTTTCCACCATTGGTCTCAAAGCGCTCGAAATGTCCACTTGCAGATTCTACAAAAGAGTGTTTAAAAGTTGCTTAATCAAAAGAAAGTTTCAACTCTGTGAGTTGAATGCACACTTCACCAAGAAGGAGTTTGTCAGAATGCTTCTGTCTAGTTTTTATGTGAAGATATTTCCATTTACACAATAGGACTCAAAGCACACCAAATGTCCACTGGCAGATTCTACATAAAGAGTGTTACAAAACTGCTCAATGAAAAGTAAGGTTCAATTCTGTGAGATAATTGCACACATCACAAAGAAGTTTGTCAAAATGCTTCTGTCTGGTTTTTATGTGAACATATTTACTTTTCCACCATAGGTCTCAAAGTGCCACAAATGTCCACTCGCAGATTCTACAAAAAGAGTGTTTCAAAGCTGCTCAATGAAAAGTAAGGTTCAACTCTGTGAGATGAATGCACACACGACAAAGGAATTTGTCAGAATCCTTCTGTCTCGTTATTATGTTAAGGTAATTCCTTTTCCACCATAGACCTAAGAGTGCTCCAAATGTCCACTTGTAGATTCTACAGAGAGTTTCAAAACTGCTCAATGAAAAGTCAGGTTCCACTCTGTGAGATGAATGCACACATCACAAAGAAGTTTGTCAGAATGCTTCTGTATATTTTTCATGGGAAGATAATTCCTTTTCCACCACAGGACACAAAGCACTCCAAATGTCCACTTTCAAATTCTACAAAAAGAGTGTTTCAAAGCTGCTCAATCAAAAGAAATGTCCAACCCTGTGAGATGAATGCACACATCACAAAATGTTTGTCAGAATGCTTCTGTCTGGTTTTTATGTGAAGATATTTCCTTTTCCACCATAGGACCCAAAGTGTTCCAAACGGCCACTTGTAGATACTACAGAAAGAGTTTTTCAAAACTGCTCAATGAAACGTAAGGTACAATTCTCTGAGATGAATGTATACATGACTAAGAAGTTTTTCAGAATGCTTCTGCCTAGTTTTTATGAGAAGATATTTGCTTTTTCACCATAGGCCACAAAGCGCTCCAAATGTGCACTTGAAGATTCTCCAAAAAGTCATTCAAAGCTGCTCAACCAAAAGAAATGCTCCACTCTGTGAGATGAATGCACCCATCACAAAGAAGTTTCTCAGAATGCTTCTTCTTTTATTATTATTATTATTATTATGATTATTATTATTATTATTATCCTTTAGGCTCTATGGTACATGTGCGCAACGTGCAGTTAAGTTACATATGTATACATGTGCCGTGCTGGTGCGCTGCACCCCCCAACTCGTCATCTAGCATTAGGTATATCTCCCAATGCTATCCCACCCCCCTCTCCACAGCCCACAACAGTCCCCGAAGTGTGATGTTCCCCTTCCTGTGTCCATGTGTTCTCATTGTTCAATTCTCACCTATGAGTGAGAAAACGTGGTGTTTGGTTTTTTGTTCTTGCGATAGTTTACTCTTCTGTCTAGTTATTATATGAAGATATTACCTTTTCCACCATTGGCATCAAGGCGCCCCAAATGTCTACTTGCAGATTATATGAAAAAAATGTTTCTAAACTGCTCAATAAAAATTAAGGTTCAAATCCAACTCTGTGAGATGAAAGCACACATTTCAAAGAAGTTTGTCAGAATGCTTCTGTCTAGTATTTATGTAAATATATTTCCTTTTCCAACACGGGTATCAAAGCACTCCAAATCTCCACTTGTAGATTCTACAAAAAGAGGGTTTGAAAACTGCTCAATGAAAACTAAGGTTCAACTCTGTGAGATGAATGTACACATCACAAAGAAGTTTGTCAGAATTCTTCTGCCTAGTTTTGATGTGAGGATATTTCATTTCCCACCACAGACCTCAAAGTGCTCCAAAACTCCACACGCAGATTCTACAAAAAGAGTGTTTGTGGGCTGCTCAATCCAAAGGAAGGTTGAACTTTGTGAGAAGAATGCACATATAACAAAGAAGATTGTCGGAATGCTTCTGTCTAATTTTTTTGTGAAGATATTTCCATTTCCACAATAGGCCTCAAAGCACTCCAAATGACCACTGGAAGATTCAACAAAAAGAGTGTTTCAAAACAGCTCAATGAAAAGTAAGGTTCAACTCTGTGAGATGAATGCACACATCACAAAGAAGTGTGTCAGAATGCTTCTGTCTAGTTATTATTTGAAGATACTTCCTTTTCCACCATAGGCCTAAATGCGCTCCAAATATCCACTTTCAGATTCTACAAAAATAGTGTTTCAAGTCTGCTCAATCAAAAGAAAGGTTCAACTCCGTGAGATGAATGCACACATCACAAAGAACTTTGTCAGAATGCTTCTGGGTGGTTTTTAGGTGAAGATATTTCCTTTGAAACCATAGGCTTCAAAGCGTTCCAAATGTCCACTTGCAGATTCTACAAAAAGAGTGTTTCAAACTGCTCAATAAAAAGAAAGGTTCAGCTCTGTGCAATGAATGCACACATCCCAAAGAAGTTTGTGAGAATACTTCTGTCTATTTTTTGTGTGAAGAAATTTTCTTTTCCAACATAGGCCTCAAAGTCCTCCAAACGTCCACTTGTAGATTCTAGAAAAATAGGGTTTCAAAACTGTTCAATGAAAGGAAGGTTCTACTCGGTGAGATGAATGCACACATTACAAAGGAGTTTGATGGAATGTTTCCGTATACTTTTTAAGTGAAGATATTCCCTTTTCCCCCATAGGCCTCTGTCTTATTATTATGTGAAGATAGTTCCTTTTCCACCATAGGCTCAAATGTGCACCAAATGTCCACATGCAGATTCTACAAAAAGAGTTTTTCAAAGCTGCTCAATCAAAAGAAAGGTTCAACCCTGTGAGACGAATGCACACATCACAAAGAAGTTCGTCAGAATGCTTCTGGCTGGTTTTTATGTGAAGATATTTTTTATCCCACCATGGGCCTCAAAGCGCTCCAAGTGTCCACTTGCAGATTCTACAAAAAGAGTGTTTCAAAGCTTCTCCATCAAAAGAAAGGTTCAACTACGTGAGATGAGTGCACCCATCACAAAGAAGTTTCTCAGAATGCTTTTGTCTAGTTATTATATGAAGATGTTTCGTTATACACCACAGGCCTCAAGGCGCTCCAAATGTCTACCTGCAGATTCTATAAAAAGAGGATTTCAAAACTGCTCAATGACAACCAAGGTTCAACTCTGTGAGATGAATGCACAGAATACAAAGAAGTTTGTGAGAATGATTTGTCTGGTTTTAATGTGAAGATATCTCCTTTTCCACTACAGGCCTCCAAGAGCTCCAAATGTCCACTTGCAGATTCTACAAAAAGAGTGTTTCAAAACTGCTCAATGAAAACTAAGGTTCAACTCTGTGAGATGAATGCACACATCACAAAGAAGTTTGACGGAATTCTTCAATCTCGATTTATGTGAAGATATTACCTTTTCCACCATAGGCCTCAAAGCACTCGAAATGTCCACTTGCAGATTCTACAAAAACCGTGTTTCAGAGCTGCTCAAGCAAAGGAAAGGTTCAACTCTGTGAGATGAATGCACAAGTCACAAAGATGTTTGTGAGCATGCTTCAGTATATTTTTAATGTGAAAATATTTCCTTTTCCACCATTGGCATCAAAGTGCTCCAAATGTACACTTGCAGATACTACAAAAGGAGTGTTTCAAAACTGCACAATGAAAAGTATCATTCAACTCTGTGAGGTGAATGCACACATCACAAAGAAGTGTGTTAGAATACTTCCCTCTAATTTTATGTGAAGGTATTTCTTTTTCCACCATAGGCCTCAAAGCGCTCCAAATGTCCACTTGCAGATTCTACAAAGAAAGTGCTTCAAGGCTGCTCAATGAAAAGTAAGGTTCAACTCTGTGAGATGAATTCACAAATCATGAAGAAGTTTGTCAGAATTCTTCTGACTAGTTTTTATATGAAGATATTCCCTTTTCCACAATAGGCTTTAAAACGCTCCAAATGTCCTCTCGCAGATTCTACAAAAAGCGTGTTTCAAAGCTGCTCAATCAAAAGAAATGTTCCACTCTGTGAGATGAATGCACCCGTCACAGAGAAGTTTGTGAGAGTCCTTCTGTCTAGTTTCTATTTGAAGATATTTCCTTTCCCACCATAGGACTAAAGGTGCTCCAAATGTTCACTTGCAGATTCTACAAAAAGAGTTTTTTAAAACTGCTCATTGAAAACTAAAGTTCTACTCTGTGAGATGAATGCACACATCCAAAGTAGTTTGTCAGAATGCTTCTGTCTAGATTTTATGTGAAGGTATTTCCTTTTCCACCATTGGTCTCAAAGCGCTCGAAATGTCCACTTGCAGATTCTACAAAAGAGTGTTTAAAAGTTGCTTAATCAAAAGAAAGTTTCAACTCTGTGAGATGAATGCACACTTCACCAAGAAGGAGTTTGTCAGAATGCTTCTGTCTAGTTTTTATGTGAAGATATTTCCATTTACACAATAGGACTCAAAGCACTCCAAATGTCCACTGGCAGATTCTACATAAAGAGTGTTACAAAACTGCTCAATGAAAAGTAAGGTTCAATTCTGTGAGATAATTGCACACATCACAAAGAAGTTTGTCAGAATGCTTCTGTCTGGTTTTTATGTGAACATATTTACTTTTCCACCATAGGTCTCAAAGTGCCACAAATGTCCACTCGCAGATTCTACAAAAAGAGTGTTTCAAAGCTGCTCAATGAAAAGTAAGGTTCAACTCTGTGAGATGAATGCACACACGACAAAGGAATTTGTCAGAATCCTTCTGTCTCGTTATTATGTTAAGGTAATTCCTTTTCCACCATAGACCTAAGAGTGCTCCAAATGTCCACTTGTAGATTCTACAGAGAGTTTCAAAACTGCTCAATGAAAAGTAAGGTTCAACTCTGTGAGATGAATGCACACATCACAAAGAAGTTTGTCACAATGCTTCTGTATATTTTTCATGTGAAGATAATTCCTTTTCCACCGTAGGACACAAAGCACTCCAAATGTCCACTTTCAAATTCTACAAAAAGAGTGTTTCAAAGCTGCTCAATCAAAAGAAATGTCCAACCCTGTGAGATGAATGCACACATCACAAAATGTTTGTCAGAATGCTTCTGTCTGGTTTTTATGTGAAGATATTTCCTTTTCCACCATAGGCCCCAAAGTGCTCCAAACGGCCACTTGTAGATACTACAGAAAGAGTTTTTCAAAACTGCTCAATGAAACGTAAGGTACAATTCTCTGAGATGAATGTATACATGACTAAGAAGTTTTTCAGAATGCTTCTGTCTAGTTTTTATGAGAAGATATTTGCTTTTTCACCATAGGCCACAAAGCGCTCCAAATGTGCACTTGAAGATTCTCCAAAAAGTCATTCAAAGCTACTCAACCAAAAGAAATGCTCCACTCTGTGAGATGAATGCACCCATCACAAAGAAGTTTCTCAGAATGCTTCTTCTTTTATTATTATTATTATTATTATACTTTAGGCTCTATGGTACATGTGCGCAACGTGCAGGTAAGTTACATATGTATACATGTGCCGTGCTGGTGCGCTGCACCCCCCAACTCGTCATCTAGCATTAGGTATGTCTCCCAATGCTATCCCACCACCCTACCCCAGCCCACAACAGTCCCCGAAGTGTGATGTTCCCCTTCCTGTGTCCATGTGTTCTCATTGTTCAATTCTCACCTATGAGTGAGAAAACGTGGTGTTTGGTTTTTTGTTCTTGCGATAGTTTACTCTTCTGTCTAGTTATTATATGAAGATATTACCTTTTCCACCATTGGCATCAAGGCGCCCCAAATGTCTACTTGCAGATTATATGAAAAAAATGTTTCAAAACTGCTCAATAAAAATTAAGGTTCAACTCCAACTCTGTGAGATGAAAGCACACATTTCAAAGAAGTTTGTCAGAATGCTTCTGTCTAGTATTTATGTAAATATATTTCCTTTTCCAACACGGGTATCAAAGCACTCCAAATCTCCACTTGTAGATTCTACAAAAAGAGGGTTAGAAAACTGCTCAATGAAAACTAAGGTTCAACTCTGTGAGATGAATGTACACATCACAAAGAAGTTTGTCAGAATTCTTCTGCCTAGTTTTTATGTGAGGATATTTCATTTTCCACCACAGACCTCAAAGTGCTCCAAACCTCCACACGCAGATTCTACAAAAAGAGTGTTTGTGGGCTGCTCAATCCAAAGGAAGGTTGAACTTTGTGAGAAGAATGCACATATAACAAAGAAGATTGTCGGAATGCTTCTGTCTAATTTTTTTGTGAAGATATTTCCATTTCCACAATAGGCCTCAAAGCACTCCAAATGACCACTGGAAGATTCAACAAAAAGAGTGTTTCAAAACAGCTCAATGAAAAGTAAGGTTCAACTCTGTGAGATGAATGCACACATCACAAAGAAGTGTGTCAGAATGCTTCTGTCTAGTTATTATTTGAAGATACTTCCTTTTCCACCATAGGCCTAAATGCGCTCCAAATATCCACTTTCAGATTCTACAAAAATAGTGTTTCAAGTCTGCTCAATCAAAAGAAAGGTTCAACTCCGTGAGATGAATGCACACATCACAAAGAACTTTGTCAGAATGCTTCTGGGTGGTTTTTAGGTGAAGATATTTCCTTTGAAACCATAGGCTTCAAAGCGTTCCAAATGTCCACTTGCAGATTCTACAAAAAGAGTGTTTCAAACTGCTCAATAAAAAGAAAGGTTCAGCTCTGTGCAATGAATGCACACATCCCAAAGAAGTTTGTGAGAATGCTTCTGTCTATTTTTTGTGTGAAGAAATTTTCTTTTCCAACATAGGCCTCAAAGTCCTCCAAACGTCCACTTGTAGATTCTAGAAAAATAGGGTTTCAAAACTGTTCAATGAAAGGAAGGTTCTACTCGGTGAGATGAATGCACACATTACAAAGGAGTTTGATGGAATGTTTCCGTATACTTTTTAAGTGAAGATATTCCCTTTTCCCCCATAGGCCTCTGTCTTATTATTATGTGAAGATAGTTCCTTTTCCACCATAGGCTCAAATGTGCACCAAATGTCCACATGCAGATTCTACAAAAAGAGTTTTTCAAAGCTGCTCAATCAAAAGAAAGGTTCAACCCTGTGAGACGAATGCACACATCACAAAGAAGTTCGTCAGAATGCTTCTGGCTGGTTTTTATGTGAAGATATTTTTTATCCCACCATGGGCCTCAAAGCGCTCCAAGTGTCCACTTGCAGATTCTACAAAAAGAGTGTTTCAAAGCTTCTCCATCAAAAGAAAGGTTCAACTACGTGAGATGAGTGCACCCATCACAAAGAAGTTTCTCAGAATGCTTTTGTCTAGTTATTATATGAAGATGTTTCGTTATACACCACAGGCCTCAAGGCGCTCCAAATGTCTACCTGCAGATTCTATAAAAAGAGGATTTCAAAACTGCTCAATGACAACCAAGGTTCAACTCTGTGAGATGAATGCACAGAATACAAAGAAGTTTGTGAGAATGATTTGTCTGGTTTTAATGTGAAGATATCTCCTTTTCCACTACAGGCCTCCAAGAGCTCCAAATGTCCACTTGCAGATTCTACAAAAAGAGTGTTTCAAAACTGCTCAATGAAAACTAAGGTTCAACTCTGTGAGATGAATGCACACATCACAAAGAAGTTTGACGGAATTCTTCAATCTCGATTTATGTGAAGATATTACCTTTTCCACCATAGGCCTCAAAGCACTCGAAATGTCCACTTGCAGATTCTACAAAAACCGTGTTTCAGAGCTGCTCAAGCAAAGGAAAGGTTCAACTCTGTGAGATGAATGCACAAGTCACAAAGATGTTTGTGAGCATGCTTCAGTATATTTTTAATGTGAAAATATTTCCTTTTCCACCATTGGCATCAAAGTGCTCCAAATGTACACTTGCAGATACTACAAAAGGAGTGTTTCAAAACTGCACAATGAAAAGTATCACTCAACTCTGTGAGGTGAATGCACACATCACAAAGAAGTGTGTTAGAATACTTCCCTCTAATTTTATGTGAAGGTATTTCTTTTTCCAACATAGGCCTCAAAGCGCTCCAAATTTCCACTTGCAGATTCTACAAAGAAAGTGCTTCAAGGCTGCTCAATGAAAAGTAAGGTTCAACTCTGTGAGATGAATTCACAAATCATGAAGAAGTTTGTCAGAATTCTTCTGACTAGTTTTTATATGAAGATATTCCCTTTTCCACAATAGGCTTTAAAACGCTCCAAATGTCCTCTCGCAGATTCTACAAAAAGCGTGTTTCAAAGCTGCTCAATCAAAAGAAATGTTCCACTCTGTGAGATGAATGCACCCGTCACAGAGAAGTTTGTGAGAGTCCTTCTGTCTAGTTTCTATTTGAAGATATTTCCTTTCCCACCATAGGACTAAAGGTGCTCCAAATGTTCACTTGCAGATTCTACAAAAAGAGTTTTTTAAAACTGCTCATTGAAAACTAAAGTTCTACTCTGTGAGATGAATGCACACATCCAAAGTAGTTTGTCAGAATGCTTCTGTCTAGATTTTATGTGAAGGTATTTCCTTTTCCACCATTGGTCTCAAAGCGCTCGAAATGTCCACTTGCAGATTCTACAAAAGAGTGTTTAAAAGTTGCTTAATCAAAAGAAAGTTTCAACACTGTGAGATGAATGCACACTTCACCAAGAAGGAGTTTGTCAGAATGCTTCTGTCTAGTTTTTATGTGAAGATATTTCCATTTACACAATAGGACTCAAAGCACTCCAAATGTCCACTGGCAGATTCTACATAAAGAGTGTTACAAAACTGCTCAATGAAAAGTAAGGTTCAATTCTGTGAGATAATTGCACACATCACAAAGAAGTTTGTCAGAATGCTTCTGTCTGGTTTTTATGTGAACATATTTACTTTTCCACCATAGGTCTCAAAGTGCCACAAATGTCCACTCGCAGATTCTACAAAAAGAGTGTTTCAAAGCTGCTCAATGAAAAGTAAGGTTCAACTCTGTGAGATGAATGCACACACGACAAAGGAATTTGTCAGAATCCTTCTGTCTCGTTATTATGTTAAGGTAATTCCTTTTCCACCATAGACCTAAGAGTGCTCCAAATGTCCACTTGTAGATTCTACAGAGAGTTTCAAAACTGCTCAATGAAAAGTAAGGTTCAACTCTGTGAGATGAATGCACACATCACAAAGAAGTTTGTCACAATGCTTCTGTATATTTTTCATGTGAAGATAATTCCTTTTCCACCGTAGGACACAAAGCACTCCAAATGTCCACTTTCAAATTCTACAAAAAGAGTGTTTCAAAGCTGCTCAATCAAAAGAAATGTCCAACCCTGTGAGATGAATGCACACATCACAAAATGTTTGTCAGAATGCTTCTGTCTGGTTTTTATGTGAAGATATTTCCTTTTCCACCATAGGCCCCAAAGTGCTCCAAACGGCCACTTGTAGATACTACAGAAAGAGTTTTTCAAAACTGCTCAATGAAACGTAAGGTACAATTCTCTGAGATGAATGTATACATGACTAAGAAGTTTTTCAGAATGCTTCTGTCTAGTTTTTATGAGAAGATATTTGCTTTTTCACCATAGGCCACAAAGCGCTCCAAATGTGCACTTGAAGATTCTCCAAAAAGTCATTCAAAGCTACTCAACCAAAAGAAATGCTCCACTCTGTGAGATGAATGCACCCATCACAAAGAAGTTTCTCAGAATGCTTCTTCTTTTATTATTATTATTATTATTATTATACTTTAGGCTCTATGGTACATGTGCGCAACGTGCAGGTAAGTTACATATGTATACATGTGCCGTGCTGGTGCGCTGCACCCCCCAACTCGTCATCTAGCATTAGGTATATCTCCCAATGCTATCCCACCCCCCTCCCCCCAGCCCACAACAGTCCCCGAAGTGTGATGTTCCCCTTCCTGTGTCCATGTGTTCTCATTGTTCAATTCTCACCTATGAGTGAGAAAACGTGGTGTTTGGTTTTTTGTTCTTGCGATAGTTTACTCTTCTGTCTAGTTATTATATGAAGATATTACCTTTTCCACCATTGGCATCAAGGCGCCCCAAATGTCTACTTGCAGATTATATGAAAAAAATGTTTCAAAACTGCTCAATAAAAATTAAGGTTCAACTCCAACTCTGTGAGATGAAAGCACACATTTCAAAGAAGTTTGTCAGAATGCTTCTGTCTAGTATTTATGTAAATATATTTCCTTTTCCAACACGGGTATCAAAGCACTCCAAATCTCCACTTGTAGATTCTACAAAAAGAGGGTTAGAAAACTGCTCAATGAAAACTAAGGTTCAACTCTGTGAGATGAATGTACACATCACAAAGAAGTTTGTCAGAATTCTTCTGCCTAGTTTTTATGTGAGGATATTTCATTTTCCACCACAGACCTCAAAGTGCTCCAAAACTCCACACGCAGATTCTACAAAAAGAGTGTTTGTGGGCTGCTCAATCCAAAGGAAGGTTGAACTTTGTGAGAAGAATGCACATATAACAAAGAAGATTGTCGGAATGCTTCTGTCTAATTTTTTTGTGAAGATATTTCCATTTCCACAATAGGCCTCAAAGCACTCCAAATGACCACTTGAAGATTCAACAAAAAGAGTGTTTCAAAACAGCTCAATGAAAAGTAAGGTTCAACTCTGTGAGATGAATGCACACATCACAAAGAAGTGTGTCAGAATGCTTCTGTCTAGTTATTATTTGAAGATACTTCCTTTTCCACCATAGGCCTAAATGCGCTCCAAATATCCACTTTCAGATTCTACAAAAATAGTGTTTCAAGTCTGCTCAATCAAAAGAAAGGTTCAACTCCGTGAGATGAATGCACACATCACAAAGAACTTTGTCAGAATGCTTCTGGGTGGTTTTTAGGTGAAGATATTTCCTTTGAAACCATAGGCTTCAAAGCGTTCCAAATGTCCACTTGCAGATTCTACAAAAAGAGTGTTTCAAACTGCTCAATAAAAAGAAAGGTTCAGCTCTGTGCAATGAATGCACACATCCCAAAGAAGTTTGTCAGAATGCTTCTGTCTATTTTTTGTGTGAAGAAATTTTCTTTTCCAACATAGGCCTCAAAGTCCTCCAAACGTCCACTTGTAGATTCTAGAAAAATAGGGTTTCAAAACTGTTCAATGAAAGGAAGGTTCTACTCGGTGAGATGAATGCACACATTACAAAGGAGTTTGATGGAATGTTTCCGTATACTTTTTAAGTGAAGATATTCCCTTTTCCCCCATAGGCCTCTGTCTTATTATTATGTGAAGATAGTTCCTTTTCCACCATAGGCTCAAATGTGCACCAAATGTCCACATGCAGATTCTACAAAAAGAGTTTTTCAAAGCTGCTCAATCAAAAGAAAGGTTCAACCCTGTGAGACGAATGCACACATCACAAAGAAGTTCGTCAGAATGCTTCTGGCTGGTTTTTATGTGAAGATATTTTTTATCCCACCATGGGCCTCAAAGCGCTCCAAGTGTCCACTTGCAGGTTCTACAAAAAGAGTGTTTCAAAGCTTCTCCATCAAAAGAAAGGTTCAACTACGTGAGATGAGTGCACCCATCACAAAGAAGTTTCTCAGAATGCTTTTGTCTAGTTATTATATGAAGATGTTTCGTTATACACCACAGGCCTCAAGGCGCTCCAAATGTCTACCTGCAGATTCTATAAAAAGAGGATTTCAAAACTGCTCAATGACAACCAAGGTTCAACTCTGTGAGATGAATGCACAGAATACAAAGAAGTTTGTGAGAATGATTTGTCTGGTTTTAATGTGAAGATATCTCCTTTTCCACTACAGGCCTCCAAGAGCTCCAAATGTCCACTTGCAGATTCTACAAAAAGAGTGTTTCAAAACTGCTCAATGAAAACTAAGGTTCAACTCTGTGAGATGAATGCACACATCACAAAGAAGTTTGACGGAATTCTTCAATCTCGATTTATGTGAAGATATTACCTTTTCCACCATAGGCCTCAAAGCACTCGAAATGTCCACTTGCAGATTCTACAAAAACCGTGTTTCAGAGCTGCTCA
The DNA here is from genome assembly GCF_028885625.2 of Pongo pygmaeus. Lineage (NCBI taxonomy): Eukaryota > Metazoa > Chordata > Mammalia > Primates > Hominidae > Pongo > Pongo pygmaeus. Next base: position 4,713,487 of record NC_085931.1, read on the forward strand.
AGCAAAGGAAAGGTTCAACTCTGTGAGATGAATGCACAAGTCACAAAGATGTTTGTGAGCATGCTTCAGTATATTTTTAATGTGAAAATATTTCCTTTTCCACCATTGGCATCAAAGTGCTCCAAATGTACACTTGCAGATACGACAAAAGGAGTGTTTCAAAACTGCACAATGAAAAGTATCATTCAACTCTGTGAGGTGAATGCACACATCACAAAGAAGTGTGTTAGAATACTTCCCTCTAATTTTATGTGAAGGTATTTCTTTTTCCAACATAGGCCTCAAAGCGCTCCAAATGTCCACTTGCAGATTCTACAAAGAAAGTGCTTCAAGGCTGCTCAATGAAAAGTAAGGTTCAACTCTGTGAGATGAATTCACAAATCATGAAGAAGTTTGTCAGAATTCTTCTGACTAGTTTTTATATGAAGATATTCCCTTTTCCACAATAGGCTTTAAAACGCTCCAAATGTCCTCTCGCAGATTCTACAAAAAGCGTGTTTCAAAGCTGCTCAATCAAAAGAAATGTTCCACTCTGTGAGATGAATGCACCCGTCACAGAGAAGTTTGTGAGAGTCATTCTGTCTAGTTTCTATTTGAAGATATTTCCTTTCCCACCGTAGGACTAAAGGTGCTCCAAATGTTCACTTGCAGATTCTACAAAAAGAGTTTTTTAAAACTGCTCATTGAAAACTAAAGTTCTACTCTGTGAGATGAATTCACACATCCAAAGTAGTTTGTCAGAATGCTTCTGTCTAGATTTTATGTGAAGGTATTTCCTTTTCCACCATTGGTCTCAAAGCGCTCGAAATGTCCACTTGCAGATTCTACAAAAGAGTGTTTAAAAGTTGCTTAATCAAAAGAAAGTTTCAACTCTGTGAGATGAATGCACACTTCACCAAGAAGGAGTTTGTCAGAATGCTTCTGTCTAGTTTTTATGTGAAGATATTTCCATTTACACAATAGGACTCAAAGCACTCCAAATGTCCACTGGCAGATTCTACATAAAGAGTGTTACAAAACTGCTCAATGAAAAGTAAGGTTCAATTCTGTGAGATAATTGCACACATCACAAAGAAGTTTGTCAGAATGCTTCTGTCTGGTTTTTATGTGAACATATTTACTTTTCCACCATAGGTCTCAAAGTGCCACAAATGTCCACTCGCAGATTCTACAAAAAGAGTGTTTCAAAGCTGCTCAATGAAAAGTAAGGTTCAACTCTGTGAGATGAATGCACACACGACAAAGGAATTTGTCAGAATCCTTCTGTCTCGTTATTATGTTAAGGTAATTCCTTTTCCACCATAGACCTAAGAGTGCTCCAAATGTCCACTTGTAGATTCTACAGAGAGTTTCAAAACTGCTCAATGAAAAGTAAGGTTCAACTCTGTGAGATGAATGCACACATCACAAAGAAGTTTGTCACAATGCTTCTGTATATTTTTCATGTGAAGATAATTCCTTTTCCACCGTAGGACACAAAGCACTCCAAATGTCCACTTTCAAATTCTACAAACAGAGTGTTTCAAAACTGCTCAATCAAAAGAAATGTCCAACCCTGTGAGATGAATGCACACATCACAAAATGTTTGTCAGAATGCTTCTGTCTGGTTTTTATGTGAAGATATTTCCTTTTCCACCATAGGCCCCAAAGTGCTCCAAACGGCCACTTGTAGATACTACAGAAAGAGTTTTTCAAAACTGCTCAATGAAACGTAAGGTACAATTCTCTGAGATGAATGTATACATGACTAAGAAGTTTTTCAGAATGCTTCTGTCTAGTTTTTATGAGAAGATATTTGCTTTTTCACCATAGGCCACAAAGCGCTCCAAATGTGCACTTGAAGATTCTCCAAAAAGTCATTCAAAGCTACTCAACCAAAAGAAATGCTCCACTCTGTGAGATGAATGCACCCATCACAAAGAAGTTTCTCAGAATGCTTCTTCTTTTATTATTATTATTATTATTCTTATACTTTAGGCTCTATGGTACATGTGCGCAACGTGCAGGTAAGTTACATATGTATACATGTGCCGTGCTGGTGGGCTGCACCCCCCAACTCGTCATCTAGCATTAGGTATATCTCCCAATGCTATCCCAACCCCCTCACCCCAGCCCACAACAGTCCCCGAAGTGTGATGTTCCCCTTCCTGTGTCCATGTGTTCTCATTGTTCAATTCTCACTTATGAGTGAGAAAACGTGGTGTTTGGTTTTTTGTTCTTGCGATAGTTTACTCTTCTGTCTAGTTATTATATGAAGATATTACCTTTTCCACCATTGGCATCAAGGCGCCCCAAATGTCTACTTGCAGATTATACGAAAAAAATGTTTCAAAACTGCTCAATAAAAATTAAGGTTCAACTCCAACTCTGTGAGATGAAAGCACACATTTCAAAGAAGTTTGTCAGAATGCTTCTGTCTAGTATTTATGTAAATATATTTCCTTTTCCAACACGGGTATCAAAGCACTCCAAATCTCCACTTGTAGATTCTACAAAAAGAGGGTTAGAAAACTGCTCAATGAAAACTAAGGTTCAACTCTGTGAGATGAATGTACACATCACAAAGAAGTTTGCAGAATTCTTCTGCCTAGTTTTTATGTGAGGATATTTCATTTTCCACCACAGACCTCAAAGTGCTCCAAAACTCCACACGCAGATTCTACAAAAAGAGTGTTTGTGGGCTGCTCAATCCAAAGGAAGGTTGAACTTTGTGAGAAGAATGCACATATAACAAAGAAGATTGTCGGAATGCTTCTGTCTAATTTTTTTGTGAAGATATTTCCATTTCCACAATAGGCCTCAAAGCACTCCAAATGACCACTGGAAGATTCAACAAAAAGAGTGTTTCAAAACAGCTCAATGAAAAGTAAGGTTCAACTCTGTGAGATGAATGCACACATCACAAAGAAGTGTGTCAGAATGCTTCTGTCTAGTTATTATTTGAAGATACTTCCTTTTCCACCGTAGGCCTAAATGCGCTCCAAATATCCACTTTCAGATTCTACAAAAATAGTGTTTCAAGTCTGCTCAATCAAAAGAAAGGTTCAACTCCGTGAGATGAATGCACCCATCACAAAGAACTTTGTCAGAATGCTTCTGGGTGGTTTTTAGGTGAAGATATTTCCTTTGAAACCATAGGCTTCAAAGCGTTCCAAATGTCCACTTGCAGATTCTACAAAAAGAGTGTTTCAAACTGCTCAATAAAAAGAAAGGTTCAGCTCTGTGCAATGAATGCACACATCCCAAAGAAGTTTGTGAGAATGCTTCTGTCTATTTTTTGTGTGAAGAAATTTTCTTTTCCAACATAGGCCTCAAAGTCCTCCAAACGTCCACTTGTAGATTCTAGAAAAATAGGGTTTCAAAACTGTTCAATGAAAGGAAGGTTCTACTCGGTGAGATGAATGCACACATTACAAAGGAGTTTGATGGAATGTTTCCGTATACTTTTTAAGTGAAGATATTCCCTTTTCCCCCATAGGCCTCTGTCTTATTATTATGTGAAGATAGTTCCTTTTCCACCATAGGCTCAAATGTGCACCAAATGTCCACATGCAGATTCTACAAAAAGAGTTTTTCAAAGCTGCTCAATCAAAAGAAAGGTTCAACCCTGTGAGACGAATGCACACATCACAAAGAAGTTCGTCAGAATGCTTCTGGCTGGTTTTTATGTGAAGATATTTTTTATCCCACCATGGGCCTCAAAGCGCTCCAAGTGTCCACTTGCAGATTCTACAAAAAGAGTGTTTCAAAGCTTCTCCATCAAAAGAAATGTTCAACTACGTGAGATGAGTGCACCCATCACAAAGAAGTTTCTCAGAATGCTTTTGTCTAGTTATTATATGAAGATGTTTCGTTATACACCACAGGCCTCAAGGCGCTCCAAATGTCTACCTGCAGATTCTATAAAAAGAGGATTTCAAAACTGCTCAATGACAACCAAGGTTCAACTCTGTGAGATGAATGCACAGAATACAAAGAAGTTTGTGAGAATGATTTGTCTGGTTTTAATGTGAAGATATCTCCTTTTCCACTACAGGCCTCCAAGAGCTCCAAATGTCCACTTGCAGATTCTACAAAAAGAGTGTTTCAAAACTGCTCAATGAAAACTAAGGTTCAACTCTGTGAGATGAATGCACACATCACAAAGAAGTTTGACGGAATTCTTCAATCTCGATTTATGTGAAGATATTACCTTTTCCACCATAGGCCTCAAAGCACTCGAAATGTCCACTTGCAGATTCTACAAAAACCGTGTTTCAGAGCTGCTCAAGCAAAGGAAAGGTTCAACTCTGTGAGATGAATGCACAAGTCACAAAGATGTTTGTGAGCATGCTTCAGTATATTTTTAATGTGAAAATATTTCCTTTTCCACCATTGGCATCAAAGTGCTCCAAATGTACACTTGCAGATACGACAAAAGGAGTGTTTCAAAACTGCACAATGAAAAGTATCATTCAACTCTGTGAGGTGAATGCACACATCACAAAGAAGTGTGTTAGAATACTTCCCTCTAATTTTATGTGAAGGTATTTCTTTTTCCAACATAGGCCTCAAAGCGCTCCAAATGTCCACTTGCAGATTCTACAAAGAAAGTGCTTCAAGGCTGCTCAATGAAAAGTAAGGTTCAACTCTGTGAGATGAATTCACAAATCATGAAGAAGTTTGTCAGAATTCTTCTGACTAGTTTTTATATGAAGATATTCCCTTTTCCACAATAGGCTTTAAAACGCTCCAAATGTCCTCTCGCAGATTCTACAAAAAGCGTGTTTCAAAGCTGCTCAATCAAAAGAAATGTTCCACTCTGTGAGATGAATGCACCCGTCACAGAGAAGTTTGTGAGAGTCATTCTGTCTAGTTTCTATTTGAAGATATTTCCTTTCCCACCGTAGGACTAAAGGTGCTCCAAATGTTCACTTGCAGATTCTACAAAAAGAGTTTTTTAAAACTGCTCATTGAAAACTAAAGTTCTACTCTGTGAGATGAATTCACACATCCAAAGTAGTTTGTCAGAATGCTTCTGTCTAGATTTTATGTGAAGGTATTTCCTTTTCCACCATTGGTCTCAAAGCGCTCGAAATGTCCACTTGCAGATTCTACAAAAGAGTGTTTAAAAGTTGCTTAATCAAAAGAAAGTTTCAACTCTGTGAGATGAATGCACACTTCACCAAGAAGGAGTTTGTCAGAATGCTTCTGTCTAGTTTTTATGTGAAGATATTTCCATTTACACAATAGGACTCAAAGCACTCCAAATGTCCACTGGCAGATTCTACATAAAGAGTGTTACAAAACTGCTCAATGAAAAGTAAGGTTCAATTCTGTGAGATAATTGCACACATCACAAAGAAGTTTGTCAGAATGCTTCTGTCTGGTTTTTATGTGAACATATTTACTTTTCCACCATAGGTCTCAAAGTGCCACAAATGTCCACTCGCAGATTCTACAAAAAGAGTGTTTCAAAGCTGCTCAATGAAAAGTAAGGTTCAACTCTGTGAGATGAATGCACACACGACAAAGGAATTTGTCAGAATCCTTCTGTCTCGTTATTATGTTAAGGTAATTCCTTTTCCACCATAGACCTAAGAGTGCTCCAAATGTCCACTTGTAGATTCTACAGAGAGTTTCAAAACTGCTCAATGAAAAGTAAGGTTCAACTCTGTGAGATGAATGCACACATCACAAAGAAGTTTGTCACAATGCTTCTGTATATTTTTCATGTGAAGATAATTCCTTTTCCACCGTAGGACACAAAGCACTCCAAATGTCCACTTTCAAATTCTACAAACAGAGTGTTTCAAAACTGCTCAATCAAAAGAAATGTCCAACCCTGTGAGATGAATGCACACATCACAAAATGTTTGTCAGAATGCTTCTGTCTGGTTTTTATGTGAAGATATTTCCTTTTCCACCATAGGCCCCAAAGTGCTCCAAACGGCCACTTGTAGATACTACAGAAAGAGTTTTTCAAAACTGCTCAATGAAACGTAAGGTACAATTCTCTGAGATGAATGTATACATGACTAAGAAGTTTTTCAGAATGCTTCTGTCTAGTTTTTATGAGAAGATATTTGCTTTTTCACCATAGGCCACAAAGCGCTCCAAATGTGCACTTGAAGATTCTCCAAAAAGTCATTCAAAGCTACTCAACCAAAAGAAATGCTCCACTCTGTGAGATGAATGCACCCATCACAAAGAAGTTTCTCAGAATGCTTCTTCTTTTATTATTATTATTATTATTCTTATACTTTAGGCTCTATGGTACATGTGCGCAACGTGCAGGTAAGTTACATATGTATACATGTGCCGTGCTGGTGGGCTGCACCCCCCAACTCGTCATCTAGCATTAGGTATATCTCCCAATGCTATCCCAACCCCCTCACCCCAGCCCACAACAGTCCCCGAAGTGTGATGTTCCCCTTCCTGTGTCCATGTGTTCTCATTGTTCAATTCTCACCTATGAGTGAGAAAACGTGGTGTTTGGTTTTTTGTTCTTGCGATAGTTTACTCTTCTGTCTAGTTATTATATGAAGATATTACCTTTTCCACCATTGGCATCAAGGCGCCCCAAATGTCTACTTGCAGATTATATGAAAAAAATGTTTCAAAACTGCTCAATAAAAATTAAGGTTCAACTCCAACTCTGTGAGATGAAAGCACACATTTCAAAGAAGTTTGTCAGAATGCTTCTGTCTAGTATTTATGTAAATATATTTCCTTTTCCAACACGGGTATCAAAGCACTCCAAATCTCCACTTGTAGATTCTACAAAAAGAGGGTTAGAAAACTGCTCAATGAAAACTAAGGTTCAACTCTGTGAGATGAATGTACACATCACAAAGAAGTTTGCAGAATTCTTCTGCCTAGTTTTTATGTGAGGATATTTCATTTTCCACCACAGACCTCAAAGTGCTCCAAAACTCCACACGCAGATTCTACAAAAAGAGTGTTTGTGGGCTGCTCAATCCAAAGGAAGGTTGAACTTTGTGAGAAGAATGCACATATAACAAAGAAGATTGTCGGAATGCTTCTGTCTAATTTTTTTGTGAAGATATTTCCATTTCCACAATAGGCCTCAAAGCACTCCAAATGACCACTGGAAGATTCAACAAAAAGAGTGTTTCAAAACAGCTCAATGAAAAGTAAGGTTCAACTCTGTGAGATGAATGCACACATCACAAAGAAGTGTGTCAGAATGCTTCTGTCTAGTTATTATTTGAAGATACTTCCTTTTCCACCGTAGGCCTAAATGCGCTCCAAATATCCACTTTCAGATTCTACAAAAATAGTGTTTCAAGTCTGCTCAATCAAAAGAAAGGTTCAACTCCGTGAGATGAATGCACCCATCACAAAGAACTTTGTCAGAATGCTTCTGGGTGGTTTTTAGGTGAAGATATTTCCTTTGAAACCATAGGCTTCAAAGCGTTCCAAATGTCCACTTGCAGATTCTACAAAAAGAGTGTTTCAAACTGCTCAATAAAAAGAAAGGTTCAGCTCTGTGCAATGAATGCACACATCCCAAAGAAGTTTGTGAGAATGCTTCTGTCTATTTTTTGTGTGAAGAAATTTTCTTTTCCAACATAGGCCTCAAAGTCCTCCAAACGTCCACTTGTAGATTCTAGAAAAATAGGGTTTCAAAACTGTTCAATGAAAGGAAGGTTCTACTCGGTGAGATGAATGCACACATTACAAAGGAGTTTGATGGAATGTTTCCGTATACTTTTTAAGTGAAGATATTCCCTTTTCCCCCATAGGCCTCTGTCTTATTATTATGTGAAGATAGTTCCTTTTCCACCATAGGCTCAAATGTGCACCAAATGTCCACATGCAGATTCTACAAAAAGAGTTTTTCAAAGCTGCTCAATCAAAAGAAAGGTTCAACCCTGTGAGACGAATGCACACATCACAAAGAAGTTCGTCAGAATGCTTCTGGCTGGTTTTTATGTGAAGATATTTTTTATCCCACCATGGGCCTCAAAGCGCTCCAAGTGTCCACTTGCAGATTCTACAAAAAGAGTGTTTCAAAGCTTCTCCATCAAAAGAAATGTTCAACTACGTGAGATGAGTGCACCCATCACAAAGAAGTTTCTCAGAATGCTTTTGTCTAGTTATTATATGAAGATGTTTCGTTATACACCACAGGCCTCAAGGCGCTCCAAATGTCTACCTGCAGATTCTATAAAAAGAGGATTTCAAAACTGCTCAATGACAACCAAGGTTCAACTCTGTGAGATGAATGCACAGAATACAAAGAAGTTTGTGAGAATGATTTGTCTGGTTTTAATGTGAAGATATCTCCTTTTCCACTACAGGCCTCCAAGAGCTCCAAATGTCCACTTGCAGATTCTACAAAAAGAGTGTTTCAAAACTGCTCAATGAAAACTAAGGTTCAACTCTGTGAGATGAATGCACACATCACAAAGAAGTTTGACGGAATTCTTCAATCTCGATTTATGTGAAGATATTACCTTTTCCACCATAGGCCTCAAAGCACTCGAAATGTCCACTTGCAGATTCTACAAAAACCGTGTTTCAGAGCTGCTCAAGCAAAGGAAAGGTTCAACTCTGTGAGATGAATGCACAAGTCACAAAGATGTTTGTGAGCATGCTTCAGTATATTTTTAATGTGAAAATATTTCCTTTTCCACCATTGGCATCAAAGTGCTCCAAATGTACACTTGCAGATACTACAAAAGGAGTGTTTCGAAACTGCACAATGAAAAGTATCATTCAACTCTGTGAGGTGAATGCACACATCACAAAGAAGTGTGTTAGAATACTTCCCTCTAATTTTATGTGAAGGTATTTCTTTTTCCAACATAGGCCTCAAAGCGCTCCAAATGTCCACTTGCAGATTCTACAAAGAAAGTGCTTCAAGGCTGCTCAATGAAAAGTAAGGTTCAACTCTGTGAGATGAATTCACAAATCATGAAGAAGTTTGTCAGAATTCTTCTGACTAGTTTTTATATGAAGATATTCCCTTTTCCACAATAGGCTTTAAAACGCTCCAAATGTCCTCTCGCAGATTCTACAAAAAGCGTGTTTCAAAGCTGCTCAATCAAAAGAAATGTTCCACTCTGTGAGATGAATGCACCCGTCACAGAGAAGTTTGTGAGAGTCATTCTGTCTAGTTTCTATTTGAAGATATTTCCTTTCCCACCATAGGACTAAAGGTGCTCCAAATGTTCACTTGCAGATTCTACAAAAAGAGTTTTTTAAAACTGCTCATTGAAAACTAAAGTTCTACTCTGTGAGATGAATGCACACATCCAAAGTAGTTTGTCAGAATGCTTCTGTCTAGATTTTATGTGAAGGTATTTCCTTTTCCACCATTGGTCTCAAAGCGCTCGAAATGTCCACTTGCAGATTCTACAAAAGAGTGTTTAAAAGTTGCTTAATCAAAAGAAAGTTTCAACTCTGTGAGATGAATGCACACTTCACCAAGAAGGAGTTTGTCAGAATGCTTCTGTCTAGTTTTTATGTGAAGATATTTCCATTTACACAATAGGACTCAAAGCACTCCAAATGTCCACTGGCAGAATCTACATAAAGAGTGTTACAAAACTGCTCAATGAAAATAAGGTTCAATTCTGTGAGATAATTGCACACATCACAAAGAAGTTTGTCAGAATGCTTCTGTCTGGTTTTTATGTGAACATATTTACTTTTCCACCATAGGTCTCACAGTGCCACAAATGTCCACTCGCAGATTCTACAAAAAGAGTGTTTCAAAGCTGCTCAATGAAAAGTAAGGTTCAACTCTGTGAGATGAATGCACACACGACAAAGGAATTTGTCAGAAACCTTCTGTCTCGTTATTATGTTAAGGTAATTCCTTTTCCACCATAGACCTAAGAGTGCACCAAATGTCCACTTGTAGATTCTACAGAGAGTTTCAAAACTGCTCAATGAAAAGTAAGGTTCAACTCTGTGAGATGAATGCACACATCACAAAGAAGTTTGTCACAATGCTTCTGTATATTTTTCATGTGAAGATAATTCCTTTTCCACCGTAGGACACAAAGCACTCCAAATGTCCAATTTCAAATTCTACAAAAAGAGTGTTTCAAAGCTGCTCAATCAAAAGAAATGTCCAACCCTGTGAGATGAATGCACACATCACAAAATGTTTGTCAGAATGCTTCTGTGTGGTTTTTATGTGAAGATATTTCCTTTTCCACCATAGGCCCCAAAGTGCTCCAAACGGCCACTTGTAGATACTACAGAAAGAGTTTTTCAAAACTGCTCAATGAAACGTAAGGTACAATTCTCTGAGATGAATGTATACATGACTAAGAAGTTTTTCAGAATGCTTCTGTCTAGTTTTTATGAGAAGATATTTGCTTTTTCACCATAGGCCACAAAGCGCTCCAAATGTGCACTTGAAGATTCTCCAAAAAGTCATTCAAAGCTGCTCAACCAAAAGAAATGCTCCACTCTGTGAGATGAATGCACCCATCACAAAGAAGTTTCTCAGAATGCTTCTTCTTTTATTATTATTATTATTATTATACTTTAGGCTCTATGGTACATGTGCCCAACGTGCAGGAAAGTTACATATGTATACATGTGCCGTGCTGGTGCGCTGCACCCCCCAACTCGTCATCTAGCATTAGGTATATCTCCCAATGCTATCCCACCCCCCTCCCCCCAGCCCACAACAGTCCCCGAAGTGTGATGTTCCCCTTCCTGTGTCCATGTGTTCTCATTGTTCAATTCTCACCTATGAGTGAGAAAACGTGGTGTTTGGTTTTTTGTTCTTGCGATAGTTTACTCTTCTGTCTAGTTATTATATGAAGATATTACCTTTTCCACCATTGGCATCAAGGCGCCCCAAATGTCTACTTGCAGATTATATGAAAAAAATGTTTCAAAACTGCTCAATAAAAATTAAGGTTCAACTCCAACTCTGTGAGATGAAAGCACACATTTCAAAGAAGTTTGTCAGAATGCTTCTGTCTAGTATTTGTGTAAATATATTTCCTTTTCCAACACGGGTATCAAAGCACTCCAAATCTCCACTTGTAGATTCTACAAAAAGAGGGTTTGAAAACTGCTCAATGAAAACTAAGGTTCAACTCTGTGAGATGAATGTACACATCACAAAGAAGTTTGTCAGAATTCTTCTGCCTAGTTTTTATGTGAGGATATTTCATTTTCCACCACAGACCTCAAAGTGCTCCAAACCTCCACACGCAGATTCTACAAAAAGAGTGTTTGTGGGCTGCTCAATCCAAAGGAAGGTTGAACTTTGTGAGAAGAATGCACATATAACAAAGAAGATTGTCGGAATGCTTCTGTCTAATTTTTTTGTGAAGATATTTCCATTTCCACAATAGGCTTCAAAGCACTCCAAATGACCACTGGAAGATTCAACAAAAAGAGTGTTTCAAAACAGCTCAATGAAAAGTAAGGTTCAACTCTGTGAGATGAATGCACACATCACAAAGAAGTGTGTCAGAATGCTTCTGTCTAGTTATTATTTGAAGATACTTCCTTTTCCACCATAGGCCTAAATGCGCTCCAAATATCCACTTTCAGAGTCTACAAAAATAGTGTTTCAAGTCTGCTCAATCAAAAGAAAGTTTCAACTCCGTGAGATGAATGCACACATCACAAAGAACTTTGTCAGAATGCTTCTGGGTGGTTTTTAGGTGAAGATATTTCCTTTGAAACCATAGGCTTCAAAGCGTTCCAAATGTCCACTTGCAGATTCTACAAAAAGAGTGTTTCAAACTGCTCAATAAAAAGAAAGGTTCAGCTCTGTGCAATGAATGCACACATCCCAAAGAAGTTTGTGAGTATGCTTCTGTCTATTTTTTGTGTGAAGAAATTTTCTTTTCCAACATAGGCCTCAAAGTCCTCCAAACGTCCACTTGTAGATTCTAGAAAAATAGGGTTTCAAAACTGTTCAATGAAAGGAAGGTTCTACTCGGTGAGATGAATGCACACATTACAAAGGAGTTTGATGGAATGTTTCCGTATACTTTTTAAGTGAAGATATTCCCTTTTCCCCCATAGGCCTCTGTCTTATTATTATGTGAAGATAGTTCCTTTTCCACCATAGGCTCAAATGTGCACCAAATGTCCACATGCAGATTCTACAAAAAGAGTTTTTCAAAGCTGCTCAATCAAAAGAAAGGTTCAACCCTGTGAGACGAATGCACACATCACAAAGAAGTTCGTCAGAATGCTTCTGGCTGGTTTTTATGTGAAGCTATTTTTTATCCCACCATGGGCCTCAAAGCGCTCCAAGTGTCCACTTGCAGATTCTACAAAAAGAGTGTTTCAAAGCTTCTCCATCAAAAGAAAGGTTCAACTACGTGAGATGAGTGCACCCATCACAAAGAAGTTTCTCAGAATGCTTTTGTCTAGTTATTATATGAAGATGTTTCGTTATACACCACAGGCCTCAAGGCGCTCCAAATGTCTACCTGCAGATTCTATAAAAAGAGGATTTCAAAACTGCTCAATGACAACCAAGGTTCAACTCTGTGAGATGAATGCACAGAATACAAAGAAGTTTGTGAGAATGATTTGTCTGGTTTTAATGTGAAGATATCTCCTTTTCCACTACAGGCCTCCAAGAGCTCCAAATGTCCACTTGCAGATTCTACAAAAAGAGTGTTTCAAAACTGCTCAATGAAAACTAAGGTTCAACTCTGTGAGATGAATGCACACATCACAAAGAAGTTTGACGGAATTCTTCAATCTAGATTTATGTGAAGATAATACCTTTTCCACCATAGGCCCCAAAGCACTCCAAATGTCCACTTGCAGATTCTACAAAAACGGTGTTTCAGAGCTGCTCAAGCAAAGGAAAGGTTCAACTCTGTGAGATGAATGCACAAGTCACAAAGATGTTTGTGAGCATGCTTCAGTATATTTTTAATGTGAAAATATTTCCTTTTCCACCATTGGCATCAAAGTGCTCCAAATGTACACTTGCAGATACTACAAAAGGAGTGTTTCAAAACTGCACAATGAAAAGTATCATTCAACTCTGTGAGGTGAATGCACACATCACAAAGAAGTGTGTTAGAATACTTCCCTCTAATTTTATGTGAAGGTATTTCTTTTTCCACCATAGGCCTCAAAGCGCTCCAAATGTCCACTTGCAGATTCTACAAAGAAAGTGCTTCAAGGCTGCTCAATGAAAAGTAAGGTTCAACTCTGTGAGATGAATTCACAAATCATGAAGAAGTTTGTCAGAATTCTTCTGACTAGTTTTTATATGAAGATATTCCCTTTTCCACAATAGGCTTTAAAACGCTCCAAATGTCCTCTCGCAGATTCTACAAAAAGCGTGTTTCAAAGCTGCTCAATCAAAAGAAATGTTCCACTCTGTGAGATGAATGCACCCGTCACAGAGAAGTTTGTGAGAGTCCTTCTGTCTAGTTTCTATTTGAAGATATTTCCTTTCCCAACATAGGACTAAAGGTGCTCCAAATGTTCACTTGCAGATTCTACAAAAAGAGTTTTTTAAAACTGCTCATTGAAAACTAAAGTTCTACTCTGTGAGATGAATGCACACATCCAAAGTAGTTTGTCAGAATGCTTCTGTCTAGATTTTATGTGAAGGTATTTCCTTTTCCACCATTGGTCTCAAAGCGCACGAAATGTCCACTTGCAGATTCTACAAAAGAGTGTTTAAAAGTTACTTAATCAAAAGAAAGTTTCAACTCTGTGAGATGAATGCACACTTCACCAAGAAGGAGTTTGTCAGAATGCTTCTGTCTAGTTTTTATGTGAAGATATTTCCATTTACACAATAGGACTCAAAGCACTCCAAATGTCCACTGGCAGATTCTACATAAAGAGTGTTACAAAACTGCTCAATGAAAAGTAAGGTTCAATTCTGTGAGATAATTGCACACATCACAAAGAAGTTTGTCAGAATGCTTCTGTCTGGTTTTTATGTGAACATATTTACTTTTCCACCATAGGTCTCACAGTGCCACAAATGTCCACTCGCAGATTCTACAAAAAGAGTGTTTCAAAGCTGCTCAATGAAAAGTAAGGTTCAACTCTGTGAGATGAATGCACACACGACAAAGGAATTTGTCAGAATCCTTCTGTCTCGTTATTATGTTAAGGTAATTCCTTTTCCACCATAGACCTAAGAGTGCTCCAAATGTCCACTTGTAGATTCTACAGAGAGTTTCAAAACTGCTCAATGAAAAGTAAGGTTCAACTCTGTGAGATGAATGCACACATCACAAAGAAGTTTGTCAGAATGCTTCTGTATATTTTTCATGGGAAGATAATTCCTTTTCCACCATAGGACACAAAGCACTCCAAATGTCCACTTTCAAATTCTACAAAAAGAGTGTTTCAAAGCTGCTCAATCAAAAGAAATGTCCAACCCTGTGAGATGAATGCACACATCACAAAATGTTTGTCAGAATGCTTCTGTCTGGTTTTTATGTGAAGATATTTCCTTTTCCACCATAGGCCCCAAAGTGCTCCAAACGGCCACTTGTAGATACTACAGAAAGAGTTTTTCAAAACTGCTCAATGAAACGTAAGGTACAATTCTCTGAGATGAATGTATACATGACTAAGAAGTTTTTCAGAATGCTTCTGTCTAGTTTTTATGAGAAGATATTTTCTTTTTCACCATAGGCCACAAAGCGCTCCAAATGTGCACTTGAAGATTCTCCAAAAAGTCATTCTAAGCTGCTCAACCAAAAGAAATGCTCCACTCTGTGAGATGAATGCACCCATCACAAAGAAGTTTCTCAGAATGCTTCTTCTTTTATTATTATTATTATTATTATTATTATTATACTTTAGGCTCTATGGTACATGTGCGCAACGTGCAGGTAAGTTACATATGTATACATGTGCCGTGCTGGTGCGCTGCACCCCCCAACTCGTCATCTAGCATTAGGTATATCTCCCAATGCGATCCCACCCCCCTCCCCCCAGCCCACAACAGTCCCCGAAGTGTGATGTTCCCCTTCTGTGTCCATGTGTTCTCATTGTTCAATTCTCACCTATGAGTGAGAAAACGTGGTGTTTGGTTTTTTGTTCTTGCGATAGTTTACTCTTCTGTCTAGTTATTATATGAAGATATTACCTTTTCCACCATTGGCATCAAGGCGCCCCAAATGTCTACTTGCAGATTATATGAAAAAAGTGTTTCAAAACTGCTCAATAAAAATTAAGGTTCAACTCCAACTCTGTGAGATGAAAGCACACATTTCAAAGAAGTTTGTCAGAATGCTTCTGTCTAGTATTTGTGTAAATATATTTCCTTTTCCAACACGGGTATCAAATCACTCCAAATCTCCACTTGTAGATTCTACAAAAAGAGGGTTTGAAAACTGCTCAATGAAAACTAAGGTTCAACTCTGTGAGATGAATGTACACATCAAAAGAAGTTTGTCAGAATTCTTCTGCCTAGTTTTTATGTGAGGATATTTCATTTTCCACCACAGACCTCAATGTGCTCCAAAACTCCACACACAGATTCTACAAAAAGAGTGTTTGTGGGCTGCTCAATCCAAAGGAAGGTTGAACTTTGTGAGAAGAATGCACATATAACAAAGAAGATTGTCGGAATGCTTCTGTCTAATTTTTTTGTGAAGATATTTCCATTTCCACAATAGGCCTCAAAGCACTCCAAATGACCACTGGAAGATTCAACAAAAAGAGTGTTTCAAAACAGCTCAATGAAAAGTAAGGTTCAACTCTGTGAGATGAATGCACACATCACAAAGAAGTGTGTCAGAATGCTTCTGTCTAGTTATTATTTGAAGATACTTCCTTTTCCACCGTAGGCCTAAATGCGCTCCAAATATACACTTTCAGATTCTACAAAAAGAGTGTTTCAAGTCCGCTCAATCAAAAGAAAGGTTCAACTCCGTGAGATGAATGCACCCATCACAAAGAACTTTGTCAGAATGCTTCTGGGTGGTTTTTAGGTGAAGATATTTCCTTTGAAACCATAGGCTTCAAAGCGTTCCAAATGTCCACTTGCAGATTCTACAAAAAGAGTGTTTCAAACTGCTCAATAAAAAGAAAGGTTCAGCTCTGTGCAATGAATGCACACATCCCAAAGAAGGTTGTCAGAATGCTTCTGTCTATTTTTTGTGTGAAGAAATTTTCTTTTCCAACATAGGCCTCAAAGTCCTCCAAACGTCCACTTGTAGATTCTACAAAAAGAGGGTTTCAAAACTGTTCAATGAAAGGAAGGTTCTACTCGGTGAGATGAATGCACACATTACAAAGGTGTTTGATGGAATGTTTCCGTATACATTTTAAGTGAAGATATTCCCTTTTCCCCCATAGGCCTCTGTCTAATTATTATGTGAAGATAGTTCCTTTTCCACCATAGGCTCAAATGTGCACCAAATGTCCACTTGCAGATTCTACAAAAAGTGTTTTTCAAAGCTGCTCAATCAAAAGAAAGTTTCAACCCTGTGAGACGAATGCACACATCACAAAGAAGTTCGTCAGAATGCTTCTGGCTGGTTTTTATGTGAAGATATTTTTTATCCCACCATGGGCCTCAAAGCGCTCCAAGTGTCCACTTGCAGTTTCTACCAAAAGCGTGTTTCAAAGCTTCTCCATCAAAAGAAAGGTTCAACTACGTGAGATGAGTGCACCCATCACAAAGAAGTTTCTCAGAATGCTTTTGTCTAGTTATTATATGAAGATGTTTCGTTATACACCAAAGGCCTCAAGGCGCTCCAAATGTCTACCTGCAGATTCTATAAAAAGAGGATTTCAAAACTGCTCAATGACAACCAAGGTTCAACTCTGTGAGATGAATGCACAGAATACAAAGAAGTTTGTGAGAATGATTTGTCTGGTTTTAATGTGAAGATATCTCCTTTTCCACTACAGGCCTCCAAGAGCTCCAAATGTCCACTTGCAGATTCTACAAAAAGAGTGTTTCAAAACTGCTCAATGAAAACTAAGGTTCAACTCTGTGAGATGAATGCACACATCACAAAGAAGTTTGACGGAATTCTTCAATCTCGATTTATGTGAAGATATTACCTTTTCCACCATAGGCCTCAAAGCACTCCAAATGTCCACTTGCAGATTCTACAAAAACGGTGTTTCAGAGCTGCTCAAGCAAAGGAAAGGTTCAACTCTGTGAGATGAATGCACAAGTCACAAAGATGTTTGTGAGCATGCTTCAGTATATTTTTAATGTGAAAATATTTCCTTTTCCACCTTTGGCATCAAAGTGCTCCAAATGTACACTTGCAGATACTACAAAAGGAGTGTTTCAAAACTGCACAATGAAAAGTATCATTCAACTCTGTGAGGTGAATGCACACATCACAAAGAAGTGTGTTAGAATACTTCCCTCTAATTTTATGTGAAGGTATTTCTTTTTCCACCATAGGCCTCAAAGCGCTCCAAATGTCCACTTGCAGATTCTACAAAGAAAGTGCTTCAAGGCTGCTCAATGAAAAGTAAGGTTCAACTCTGTGAGATGAATTCACAAATCATGAAGAAGTTTGTCAGAATTCTTCTGACTAGTTTTTATATGAAGATATTCCCTTTTCCACAATAGGCTTTAAAACGCTCCAAACGTCCTCTCGCAGATTCTACAAAAAGCGTGTTTCAAAGCTGCTCAATCAAAAGAAATGTTCCACTCTGTGAGATGAATGCACCCGTCACAGAGAAGTTTGTGAGTGTCCTTCTGTCTAGTTTCTATTTGAAGATATTTCCTTTCCCACCATAGGACTAAAGGTGCTCCAAATGTTCACTTGCAGATTCTACAAAAAGAGTTTTTTAAAACTGCTCATTGAAAACTAAAGTTCTACTCTGTGAGATGAATGCACACATCCAAAGTAGTTTGTCAGAATGCTTCTGTCTAGATTTTATGTGAAGGTATTTCCTTTTCCACCATTGGTCTCAAAGCGCTCGAAATGTCCACTTGCAGATTCTAGAAAAGAGTGTTTAAAAGTTGCTTAATCAAAAGAAAGTTTCAACTCTGTGAGATGAATGCACACTTCACCAAGAAGAAGTTTGTCAGAATGCTTCTGTCTAGTTTTTATGTGAAGATATTTCCATTTACACAATAGGACTCAAAGCACTCCAAATGTCCACTGGCAGAATCTACATAAAGAGTGTTACAAAACTGCTCAATGAAAAGTAAGGTTCAATTCTGTGAGATAATTGCACACATCACAAAGAAGTTTGTCAGAATGCTTCTGTCCGGTTTTTATGTGAACATATTTACTTTTCCACCATAGGTCTCAAATTGCCACAAATGTCCACTCGCAGATTCTACAAAAAGAGTGTTTCAAAGCTGCTCAATGAAAAGTAAGGTTCAACTCTGTGAGATGAATGCACACACGACAAAGGAATTTGTCAGAATCCTTCTGTCTCGTTATTATGTTAAGGTAATTCCTTTTCCACCATAGACCTAAGAGTGCTCCAAATGTCCACTTGTAGATTCTACAGAGAGTTTCAAAACTGCTCAATGAAAAGTAAGGTTCAACTCTGTGAGATGAATGCACACATCACAAAGAAGTTTGTCAGAATGCTTCTGTATATTTTTCATGGGAAGATAATTCCTTTTCCACCATAGGACACAAAGCACTCCAAATGTCCAATTTCAAATTCTACAAA
Source organism: Pongo pygmaeus (assembly GCF_028885625.2). Lineage (NCBI taxonomy): Eukaryota > Metazoa > Chordata > Mammalia > Primates > Hominidae > Pongo > Pongo pygmaeus. The sequence continues at coordinate 4,732,082 of NC_085931.1, forward strand.
AAGAGTGTTTCAAAGCTGCTCAATCAAAAGAAATGTCCAACCCTGTGAGATGAATGCACACATCACAAAATGTTTGTCAGAATGCTTCTGTGTGGTTTTTATGTGAAGATATTTCCTTTTCCACCATAGGCCCCAAAGTGCTCCAAACGGCCACTTGTAGATACTACAGAAAGAGTTTTTCAAAACTGCTCAATGAAACGTAAGGTACAATTCTCTGAGATGAATGTATACATGACTAAGAAGTTTTTCAGAATGCTTCTGTCTAGTTTTTATGAGAAGATATTTGCTTTTTCACCATAGGCCACAAAGCGCTCCAAATGTGCACTTGAAGATTCTCCAAAAAGTCATTCAAAGCTGCTCAACCAAAAGAAATGCTCCACTCTGTGAGATGAATGCACCCATCACAAAGAAGTTTCTCAGAATGCTTCTTCTTTTATTATTATTATTATTATACTTTAGGCTCTATGGTACATGTGCCCAACGTGCAGGAAAGTTACATATGTATACATGTGCCGTGCTGGTGCGCTGCACCCCCCAACTCGTCATCTAGCATTAGGTATATCTCCCAATGCTATCCCACCCCCCTCCCCCCAGCCCACAACAGTCCCCGAAGTGTGATGTTCCCCTTCCTGTGTCCATGTGTTCTCATTGTTCAATTCTCACCTATGAGTGAGAAAACGTGGTGTTTGGTTTTTTGTTCTTGCGATAGTTTACTCTTCTGTCTAGTTATTATATGAAGATATTACCTTTTCCACCATTGGCATCAAGGCGCCCCAAATGTCTACTTGCAGATTATATGAAAAAAATGTTTCAAACCTGCTCAATAAAAATTAAGGTTCAACTCCAACTCTGTGAGATGAAAGCACACATTTCAAAGAAGTTTGTCAGAATGCTTCTGTCTAGTATTTGTGTAAATATATTTCCTTTTCCAACACGGGTATCAAAGCACTCCAAATCTCCACTTGTAGATTCTACAAAAAGAGGGTTTGAAAACTGCTCAATGAAAACTAAGGTTCAACTCTGTGAGATGAATGTACACATCACAAAGAAGTTTGTCAGAATTCTTCTGCCTAGTTTTTATGTGAGGATATTTCATTTTCCACCACAGACCTCAAAGTGCTCCAAACCTCCACACGCAGATTCTACAAAAAGAGTGTTTTTGGGCTGCTCAATCCAAAGGAAGGTTGAACTTTGTGAGAAGAATGCACATATAACAAAGAAGATTGTCGGAATGCTTCTGTCTAATTTTTTTGTGAAGATATTTCCATTTCCACAATAGGCTTCAAAGCACTCCAAATGACCACTGGAAGATTCAACAAAAAGAGTGTTTCAAAACAGCTCAATGAAAAGTAAGGTTCAACTCTGTGAGATGAATGCACACATCACAAAGAAGTGTGTCAGAATGCTTCTGTCTAGTTATTATTTGAAGATACTTCCTTTTCCACCATAGGCCTAAATGCGCTCCAAATATCCACTTTCAGAGTCTACAAAAATAGTGTTTCAAGTCTGCTCAATCAAAAGAAAGTTTCAACTCCGTGAGATGAATGCACACATCACAAAGAACTTTGTCAGAATGCTTCTGGGTGGTTTTTAGGTGAAGATATTTCCTTTGAAACCATAGGCTTCAAAGCGTTCCAAATGTCCACTTGCAGATTCTACAAAAAGAGTGTTTCAAACTGCTCAATAAAAAGAAAGGTTCAGCTCTGTGCAATGAATGCACACATCCCAAAGAAGTTTGTGAGTATGCTTCTGTCTATTTTTTGTGTGAAGAAATTTTCTTTTCCAACATAGGCCTCAAAGTCCTCCAAACGTCCACTTGTAGATTCTAGAAAAATAGGGTTTCAAAACTGTTCAATGAAAGGAAGGTTCTACTCGGTGAGATGAATGCACACATTACAAAGGAGTTTGATGGAATGTTTCCGTATACTTTTTAAGTGAAGATATTCCCTTTTCCCCCATAGGCCTCTGTCTTATTATTATGTGAAGATAGTTCCTTTTCCACCATAGGCTCAAATGTGCACCAAATGTCCACATGCAGATTCTACAAAAAGAGTTTTTCAAAGCTGCTCAATCAAAAGAAAGGTTCAACCCTGTGAGACGAATGCACACATCACAAAGAAGTTCGTCAGAATGCTTCTGGCTGGTTTTTATGTGAAGCTATTTTTTATCCCACCATGGGCCTCAAAGCGCTCCAAGTGTCCACTTGCAGATTCTACAAAAAGAGTGTTTCAAAGCTTCTCCATCAAAAGAAAGGTTCAACTACGTGAGATGAGTGCACCCATCACAAAGAAGTTTCTCAGAATGCTTTTGTCTAGTTATTATATGAAGATGTTTCGTTATACACCACAGGCCTCAAGGCGCTCCAAATGTCTACCTGCAGATTCTATAAAAAGAGGATTTCAAAACTGCTCAATGACAACCAAGGTTCAACTCTGTGAGATGAATGCACAGAATACAAAGAAGTTTGTGAGAATGATTTGTCTGGTTTTAATGTGAAGATATCTCCTTTTCCACTACAGGCCTCCAAGAGCTCCAAATGTCCACTTGCAGATTCTACAAAAAGAGTGTTTCAAAACTGCTCAATGAAAACTAAGGTTCAACTCTGTGAGATGAATGCACACATCACAAAGAAGTTTGACGGAATTCTTCAATCTAGATTTATGTGAAGATATTACCTTTTCCACCATAGGCCCCAAAGCACTCCAAATGTCCACTTGCAGATTCTACAAAAACGGTGTTTCAGAGCTGCTCAAGCAAAGGAAAGGTTCAACTCTGTGAGATGAATGCACAAGTCACAAAGATGTTTGTGAGCATGCTTCAGTATATTTTTAATGTGAAAATATTTCCTTTTCCACCATTGGCATCAAAGTGCTCCAAATGTACACTTGCAGATACTACAAAAGGAGTGTTTCAAAACTGCACAATGAAAAGTATCATTCAACTCTGTGAGGTGAATGCACACATCACAAAGAAGTGTGTTAGAATACTTCCCTCTAATTTTATGTGAAGGTATTTCTTTTTCCACCATAGGCCTCAAAGCGCTCCAAATGTCCACTTGCAGATTCTACAAAGAAAGTGCTTCAAGGCTGCTCAATGAAAAGTAAGGTTCAACTCTGTGAGATGAATTCACAAATCATGAAGAAGTTTGTCAGAATTCTTCTGACTAGTTTTTATATGAAGATATTCCCTTTTCCACAATAGGCTTTAAAACGCTCCAAATGTCCTCTCGCAGATTCTACAAAAAGCGTGTTTCAAAGCTGCTCAATCAAAAGAAATGTTCCACTCTGTGAGATGAATGCACCCGTCACAGAGAAGTTTGTGAGAGTCCTTCTGTCTAGTTTCTATTTGAAGATATTTCCTTTCCCAACATAGGACTAAAGGTGCTCCAAATGTTCACTTGCAGATTCTACAAAAAGAGTTTTTTAAAACTGCTCATTGAAAACTAAAGTTCTACTCTGTGAGATGAATGCACACATCCAAAGTAGTTTGTCAGAATGCTTCTGTCTAGATTTTATGTGAAGGTATTTCCTTTTCCACCATTGGTCTCAAAGCGCACGAAATGTCCACTTGCAGATTCTACAAAAGAGTGTTTAAAAGTTACTTAATCAAAAGAAAGTTTCAACTCTGTGAGATGAATGCACACTTCACCAAGAAGGAGTTTGTCAGAATGCTTCTGTCTAGTTTTTATGTGAAGATATTTCCATTTACACAATAGGACTCAAAGCACTCCAAATGTCCACTGGCAGATTCTACATAAAGAGTGTTACAAAACTGCTCAATGAAAAGTAAGGTTCAATTCTGTGAGATAATTGCACACATCACAAAGAAGTTTGTCAGAATGCTTCTGTCTGGTTTTTATGTGAACATATTTACTTTTCCACCATAGGTCTCACAGTGCCACAAATGTCCACTCGCAGATTCTACAAAAAGAGTGTTTCAAAGCTGCTCAATGAAAAGTAAGGTTCAACTCTGTGAGATGAATGCACACACGACAAAGGAATTTGTCAGAATCCTTCTGTCTCGTTATTATGTTAAGGTAATTCCTTTTCCACCATAGACCTAAGAGTGCTCCAAATGTCCACTTGTAGATTCTACAGAGAGTTTCAAAACTGCTCAATGAAAAGTAAGGTTCAACTCTGTGAGATGAATGCACACATCACAAAGAAGTTTGTCAGAATGCTTCTGTATATTTTTCATGGGAAGATAATTCCTTTTCCACCATAGGACACAAAGCACTCCAAATGTCCACTTTCAAATTCTACAAAAAGAGTGTTTCAAAGCTGCTCAATCAAAAGAAATGTCCAACCCTGTGAGATGAATGCACACATCACAAAATGTTTGTCAGAATGCTTCTGTCTGGTTTTTATGTGAAGATATTTCCTTTTCCACCATAGGCCCCAAAGTGCTCCAAACGGCCACTTGTAGATACTACAGAAAGAGTTTTTCAAAACTGCTCAATGAAACGTAAGGTACAATTCTCTGAGATGAATGTATACATGACTAAGAAGTTTTTCAGAATGCTTCTGTCTAGTTTTTATGAGAAGATATTTGCTTTTTCACCATAGGCCACAAAGCGCTCCAAATGTGCACTTGAAGATTCTCCAAAAAGTCATTCTAAGCTGCTCAACCAAAAGAAATGCTCCACTCTGTGAGATGAATGCACCCATCACAAAGAAGTTTCTCAGAATGCTTCTTCTTTTATTATTATTATTATTATTATTATTATTATACTTTAGGCTCTATGGTACATGTGCGCAACGTGCAGGTAAGTTACATATGTATACATGTGCCGTGCTGGTGCGCTGCACCCCCCAACTCGTCATCTAGCATTAGGTATATCTCCCAATGCGATCCCACCCCCCTCCCCCCAGCCCACAACAGTCCCCGAAGTGTGATGTTCCCCTTCTGTGTCCATGTGTTCTCATTGTTCAATTCTCACCTATGAGTGAGAAAACGTGGTGTTTGGTTTTTTGTTCTTGCGATAGTTTACTCTTCTGTCTAGTTATTATATGAAGATATTACCTTTTCCACCATTGGCATCAAGGCGCCCCAAATGTCTACTTGCAGATTATATGAAAAAAGTGTTTCAAAACTGCTCAATAAAAATTAAGGTTCAACTCCAACTCTGTGAGATGAAAGCACACATTTCAAAGAAGTTTGTCAGAATGCTTCTGTCTAGTATTTGTGTAAATATATTTCCTTTTCCAACACGGGTATCAAATCACTCCAAATCTCCACTTGTAGATTCTACAAAAAGAGGGTTTGAAAACTGCTCAATGAAAACTAAGGTTCAACTCTGTGAGATGAATGTACACATCAAAAGAAGTTTGTCAGAATTCTTCTGCCTAGTTTTTATGTGAGGATATTTCATTTTCCACCACAGACCTCAATGTGCTCCAAAACTCCACACACAGATTCTACAAAAAGAGTGTTTGTGGGCTGCTCAATCCAAAGGAAGGTTGAACTTTGTGAGAAGAATGCACATATAACAAAGAAGATTGTCGGAATGCTTCTGTCTAATTTTTTTGTGAAGATATTTCCATTTCCACAATAGGCCTCAAAGCACTCCAAATGACCACTGGAAGATTCAACAAAAAGAGTGTTTCAAAACAGCTCAATGAAAAGTAAGGTTCAACTCTGTGAGATGAATGCACACATCACAAAGAAGTGTGTCAGAATGCTTCTGTCTAGTTATTATTTGAAGATACTTCCTTTTCCACCGTAGGCCTAAATGCGCTCCAAATATACACTTTCAGATTCTACAAAAAGAGTGTTTCAAGTCCGCTCAATCAAAAGAAAGGTTCAACTCCGTGAGATGAATGCACCCATCACAAAGAACTTTGTCAGAATGCTTCTGGGTGGTTTTTAGGTGAAGATATTTCCTTTGAAACCATAGGCTTCAAAGCGTTCCAAATGTCCACTTGCAGATTCTACAAAAAGAGTGTTTCAAACTGCTCAATAAAAAGAAAGGTTCAGCTCTGTGCAATGAATGCACACATCCCAAAGAAGGTTGTCAGAATGCTTCTGTCTATTTTTTGTGTGAAGAAATTTTCTTTTCCAACATAGGCCTCAAAGTCCTCCAAACGTCCACTTGTAGATTCTACAAAAAGAGGGTTTCAAAACTGTTCAATGAAAGGAAGGTTCTACTCGGTGAGATGAATGCACACATTACAAAGGTGTTTGATGGAATGTTTCCGTATACATTTTAAGTGAAGATATTCCCTTTTCCCCCATAGGCCTCTGTCTAATTATTATGTGAAGATAGTTCCTTTTCCACCATAGGCTCAAATGTGCACCAAATGTCCACTTGCAGATTCTACAAAAAGTGTTTTTCAAAGCTGCTCAATCAAAAGAAAGTTTCAACCCTGTGAGACGAATGCACACATCACAAAGAAGTTCGTCAGAATGCTTCTGGCTGGTTTTTATGTGAAGATATTTTTTATCCCACCATGGGCCTCAAAGCGCTCCAAGTGTCCACTTGCAGTTTCTACCAAAAGCGTGTTTCAAAGCTTCTCCATCAAAAGAAAGGTTCAACTACGTGAGATGAGTGCACCCATCACAAAGAAGTTTCTCAGAATGCTTTTGTCTAGTTATTATATGAAGATGTTTCGTTATACACCAAAGGCCTCAAGGCGCTCCAAATGTCTACCTGCAGATTCTATAAAAAGAGGATTTCAAAACTGCTCAATGACAACCAAGGTTCAACTCTGTGAGATGAATGCACAGAATACAAAGAAGTTTGTGAGAATGATTTGTCTGGTTTTAATGTGAAGATATCTCCTTTTCCACTACAGGCCTCCAAGAGCTCCAAATGTCCACTTGCAGATTCTACAAAAAGAGTGTTTCAAAACTGCTCAATGAAAACTAAGGTTCAACTCTGTGAGATGAATGCACACATCACAAAGAAGTTTGACGGAATTCTTCAATCTCGATTTATGTGAAGATATTACCTTTTCCACCATAGGCCTCAAAGAACTCCAAATGTCCACTTGCAGATTCTACAAAAACCGTGTTTCAGAGCTGCTCAAGCAAAGGAAAGGTTCAACTCTGTGAGATGAATGCACAAGTCACAAAGATGTTTGTGAGCATGCTTCAGTATATTTTTAATGTGAAAATATTTCCTTTTCCACCTTTGGCATCAAAGTGCTCCAAATGTACACTTGCAGATACTACAAAAGGAGTGTTTCAAAACTGCACAATGAAAAGTATCATTCAACTCTGTGAGGTGAATGCACACATCACAAAGAAGTGTGTTAGAATACTTCCCTCTAATTTTATGTGAAGGTATTTCTTTTTCCACCATAGGCCTCAAAGCGCTCCAAATGTCCACTTGCAGATTCTACAAAGAAAGTGCTTCAAGGCTGCTCAATGAAAAGTAAGGTTCAACTCTGTGAGATGAATTCACAAATCATGAAGAAGTTTGTCAGAATTCTTCTGACTAGTTTTTATATGAAGATATTCCCTTTTCCACAATAGGCTTTAAAACGCTCCAAACGTCCTCTCGCAGATTCTACAAAAAGCGTGTTTCAAAGCTGCTCAATCAAAAGAAATGTTCCACTCTGTGAGATGAATGCACCCGTCACAGAGAAGTTTGTGAGTGTCCTTCTGTCTAGTTTCTATTTGAAGATATTTCCTTTCCCACCATAGGACTAAAGGTGCTCCAAATGTTCACTTGCAGATTCTACAAAAAGAGTTTTTTAAAACTGCTCATTGAAAACTAAAGTTCTACTCTGTGAGATGAATGCACACATCCAAAGTAGTTTGTCAGAATGCTTCTGTCTAGATTTTATGTGAAGGTATTTCCTTTTCCACCATTGGTCTCAAAGCGCTCGAAATGTCCACTTGCAGATTCTAGAAAAGAGTGTTTAAAAGTTGCTTAATCAAAAGAAAGTTTCAACTCTGTGAGATGAATGCACACTTCACCAAGAAGAAGTTTGTCAGAATGCTTCTGTCTAGTTTTTATGTGAAGATATTTCCATTTACACAATAGGACTCAAAGCACTCCAAATGTCCACTGGCAGAATCTACATAAAGAGTGTTACAAAACTGCTCAATGAAAAGTAAGGTTCAATTCTGTGAGATAATTGCACACATCACAAAGAAGTTTGTCAGAATGCTTCTGTCCGGTTTTTATGTGAACATATTTACTTTTCCACCATAGGTCTCAAATTGCCACAAATGTCCACTCGCAGATTCTACAAAAAGAGTGTTTCAAAGCTGCTCAATGAAAAGTAAGGTTCAACTCTGTGAGATGAATGCACACACGACAAAGGAATTTGTCAGAATCCTTCTGTCTCGTTATTATGTTAAGGTAATTCCTTTTCCACCATAGACCTAAGAGTGCTCCAAATGTCCACTTGTAGATTCTACAGAGAGTTTCAAAACTGCTCAATGAAAAGTAAGGTTCAACTCTGTGAGATGAATGCACACATCACAAAGAAGTTTGTCAGAATGCTTCTGTATATTTTTCATGGGAAGATAATTCCTTTTCCACCATAGGACACAAAGCACTCCAAATGTCCACTTTCAAATTCTACAAAAAGAGTGTTTCAAAGCTGCTCAATCAAAAGAAATGTCCAACCCTGTGAGATGAATGCACACATCACAAAATGTTTGTCAGAATGCTTCTGTCTGGTTTTTATGTGAAGATATTTCCTTTTCCACCATAGGCCCCAAAGTGCTCCAAACGGCCACTTGTAGATACTACAGAAAGAGTTTTTCAAAACTGCTCAATGAAACGTAAGGTACAATTCTCTGAGATGAATGTATACATGACTAAGAAGTTTTTCAGAATGCTTCTGTCTAGTTTTTATGAGAAGATATTTGCTTTTTCACCATAGGCCACAAAGCGCTCCAAATGTGCACTTGAAGATTCTCCAAAAAGTCATTCAAAGCTGCTCAACCAAAAGAAATGCTCCACTCTGTGAGATGAATGCACCCATCACAAAGAAGTTTCTCAGAATGCTTCTTCTTTTACTATTATTATTATTATGATGACGATAATTATTATTATTATACTTTAGGCTCTATGGTACCTGTGCGCAACGTGCAGGTAAGTTACGTATGTATACATGTGCCGTGCTGGTGCACTGCACACCCCAACTCGTCATCTAGCATTAGATATATCTCCCAATGCTATCCCACCCCCCTCCCCACAGCCCACAACAGTCCCCGAAGTGTGATGTTCCCCTTCCTGTGTCCATGTGTTCTCATTGTTCAATTCTCACCTATGAGTGAGAAAACGTGGTGTTTGGTTTTTTGTTCTTGCGATAGTTTACTCTTCTGTCTAGTTATTATATGAAGATATTACCTTTTCCACCATTGGCATCAAGGCGCCCCAAATGTCTACTTGCAGATTATATGAAAAAAATGTTTCAAACTGCTCAATAAAAATTAAGGTTCAACTCCAACTCTGTGAGATGAAAGCACACATTTCAAAGAAGTTTGTCAGAATGCTTCTGTCTAGTATTTATGTAAATATATTTCCTTTTCCAACACGGGTATCAAAGCACTCCAAATCTCCACTTGTAAATTCTACAGAAAGAGGGTTTGAAAACTGCTCAATGAAAACTAAGGTTCAACTCTGTGAGATGAATGCACACATCACAAAGAAGTTTGACGGAATTCTTCAATCTCGATTTATGTGAAGATATTACCTTTTCCACCATAGGCCTCAAAGCACTCCAAATGTCCACTTGCAGATTCTACAAAAACGGTGTTTCAGAGCTGCTCAAGCAAAGGAAAGGTTCAACTCTGTGAGATGAATGCACAAGTCACAAAGATGTTTGTGAGCATGCTTCAGTATATTTTTAATGTGAAAATATTTCCTTTTCCACCATTGGCATCAAAGTGCTCCAAATGTACACTTGCAGATACTACAAAAGGAGTGTTTCAAAACTGCACAATGAAAAGTATCATTCAACTCTGTGAGGTGAATGCACACATCACAAAGAAGTGTGTTAGAATACTTCCCTCTAATTTTATGTGAAGGTATTTCTTTTTCCACCATAGGCCTCAAAGCGCTCCAAATGTCCACTTGCAGACTCTACAAAGAAAGTGCTTCAAGGCTGCTCAATGAAAAGTAAGGTTCAACTCTGTGAGATGAATTCACAAATCATGAAGAAGTTTGTCAGAATTCTTCTGACTAGTTTTTATATGAAGATATTCCCTTTTCCACAATAGGCTTTAAAACGCTCCAAATGTCCTCTCGCAGATTCTACAAAAAGCGTGTTTCAAAGCTGCTCAATCAAAAGAAATGTTCCACTCTGTGAGATGAATGCACCCGTCACAGAGAAGTTTGTGAGAGTCCTTCTGTCTAGTTTCTATTTGAAGATATTTCCTTTCCCACCATAGGACTAAAGGTGCTCCAAATGTTCACTTGCAGATTCTACAAAAAGAGTTTTTTAAAACTGCTCATTGAAAACTAAAGTTCTACTCTGTGAGATGAATGCACACATCCAAAGTAGTTTGTCAGAATGCTTCTGTCTAGATTTTATGTGAAGGTATTTCCTTTTCCACCATTGGTCTCAAAGCGCTCGAAATGTCCACTTGCAGATTCTAGAAAAGAGTGTTTAAAAGTTGCTTAATCAAAAGAAAGTTTCAACTCTGTGAGATGATTGCACACTTCACCAAGAAGAAGTTTGTCAGAATGCTTCTGTCTAGTTTTTATGTGAAGATATTTCCATTTACACAATAGGACTCAAAGCACTCCAAATGTCCACTGGCAGATTCTACATAAAGAGTGTTACAAAACTGCTCAATGAAAAGTAAGGTTCAATTCTGTGAGATAATTGCACACATCACAAAGAAGTTTGTCAGAATGCTTCTGTCTGGTTTTTATGTGAACATATTTACTTTTCCACCATAGGTCTCACAGTGCCACAAATGTCCACTCGCAGATTCTACAAAAAGAGTGTTTCAAAGCTGCTCAATGAAAAGTAAGGTTCAACTCTGTGAGATGAATGCACACACGACAAAGGAATTTGTCAGAATCCTTCTGTCTCGTTATTATGTTAAGGTAATTCCTTTTCCACCATAGACCTAAGAGTGCTCCAAATGTCCACTTGTAGATTCTACAGAGAGTTTCAAAACTGCTCAATGAAAAGTAAGGTTCAACTCTGTGAGATGAATGCACACATCACAAAGAAGTTTGTCAGAATGCTTCTGTATATTTTTCATGGGAAGATAATTCCTTTTCCACCATAGGACACAAAGCACTCCAAATGTCCACTTTCAAATTCTACAAAAAGAGTGTTTCAAAGCTGCTCAATCAAAAGAAATGTCCAACCCTGTGAGATGAATGCACACATCACAAAATGTTTGTCAGAATGCTTCTGTCTGGTTTTTATGTGAAGATATTTCCTTTTCCACCATAGGCCCCAAAGTGCTCCAAACGGCCACTTGTAGATACTACAGAAAGAGTTTTTCAAAACTGCTCAATGAAACGTAAGGTACAATTCTCTGAGATGAATGTATACATGACTAAGAAGTTTTTCAGAATGCTTCTGTCTAGTTTTTATGAGAAGATATTTGCTTTTTCACCATAGGCCACAAAGCGCTCCAAATGTGCACTTGAAGATTCTCCAAAAAGTCATTCAAAGCTGCTCAACCAAAAGAAATGCTCCACTCTGTGAGATGAATGCACCCATCACAAAGAAGTTTCTCAGAATGCTTCTTCTTTTACTATTATTATTATTATGATGATGATTATTATTATTATTATACTTTAGGCTCTATGGTACCTGTGCGCAACGTGCAGGTAAGTTACGTATGTATACATGCGCCGTGCTGGTGCACTGCACACCCCAACTCGTCATCTAGCATTAGATATATCTCCCAATGCTATCCCACCCCCCTCCCCACAGCCCACAACAGTCCCCGAAGTGTGATGTTCCCCTTCCTGTGTCCATGTGTTCTCATTGTTCAATTCTCACCTATGAGTGAGAAAACGTGGTGTTTGGTTTTTTGTTCTTGCGATAGTTTACTCTTCTGTCTAGTTATTATATGAAGATATTACCTTTTCCACCATTGGCATCAAGGCGCCCCAAATGTCTACTTGCAGATTATATGAAAAAAATGTTTCAAAACTGCTCAATAAAAATTAAGGTTCAACTCCAACTCTGTGAGATGAAAGCACACATTTCAAAGAAGTTTGTCAGAATGCTTCTGTCTAGTATTTATGTAAATATATTTCCTTTTCCAACACGGGTATCAAAGCACTCCAAATCTCCACTTGTAAATTCTACAGAAAGAGGGTTTGAAAACTGCTCAATGAAAACTAAGGTTCAACTCTGTGAGATGAATGCACACATCACAAAGAAGTTTGACGGAATTCTTCAATCTCGATTTATGTGAAGATATTACCTTTTCCACCATAGGCCTCAAAGCACTCCAAATGTCCACTTGCAGATTCTACAAAAACGGTGTTTCAGAGCTGCTCAAGCAAAGGAAAGGTTCAACTCTGTGAGATGAATGCACAAGTCACAAAGATGTTTGTGAGCATGCTTCAGTATATTTTTAATGTGAAAATATTTCCTTTTCCACCATTGGCATCAAAGTGCTCCAAATGTACACTTGCAGATACTACAAAAGGAGTGTTTCAAAACTGCACAATGAAAAGTATCATTCAACTCTGTGAGGTGAATGCACACATCACAAAGAAGTGTGTTAGAATACTTCCCTCTAATTTTATGTGAAGGTATTTCTTTTTCCACCATAGGCCTCAAAGCGCTCCAAATGTGCACTTGAAGATTCTCCAAAAAGTCATTCAAAGCTGCTCAACCAAAAGAAATGCTCCACTCTGTGAGATGAATGCACCCATCACAAAGAAGTTTCTCAGAATGCTTCTTCTTTTATTATTATTATTATTATTATTATTATTATAATACTTTAGGCTCTATGGTACATGTGCGCAACGTGCAGGTAAGTTACATATGTATACATGTGCCGTGCTTGTGCGCTGCACCCCCCAACTCGTCATCTAGCATTAGGTATATCTCCCAATGCTATCCCACCCCCCTCACCCCAGCCCACAACAGTCCCCGAAGTGTGATGTTCCCCTTCCTGTGTCCATGTGTTCTCATTGTTCAATTCTCACCTATGAGTGAGAAAACGTGGTGTTTGGTTTTTTGTTCTTGCGATAGTTTGCTCTTCTGTCTAGTTATTATATGAAGATACTACCTTTTCCACCATTGGCATCAAGGCGCCCCAAATGTCTACTTGCAGATTATATGAAAATAATGTTTCAAAACTGCTCAATAAAAATTAAGGTTCAACTCCAACTCTGTGAGATGAAAGCACACATTTCAAAGAAGTTTGTCAGAATGCTTCTGTCTAGTATTTGTGTAAATATATTTCCTTTTCCAACACTGGTATCAAAGCACTCCAAATCTCCACTTGTAGATTCTACAAAAAGAGGGTTTGAAAACTGCTCAATGACAACTAAGGTTCAACCCTGTGAGATGAATGTACACATCACAAAGAAGTTTGTCAGAATTCTTCTGCCTAGTTTTGATGTGAGGATATTTCATTTTCCACCACAGACCTCAAAGTGCTCCAAACCTCCACACGCAGATTCTACAAAAAGAGTGTTTGTGGGCTGCTCAATCCAAAGGAAGGTTGAACTTTGTGAGAAGAATGCACATATAACAAAGAAGATTGTCGGAATGCTTCTGTCTAATTTTTTTGTGAAGATATTTCCATTTCCACAATAGGCCTCAAAGCACTCCAAATGACCACTGGAAGATTCAACAAAAAGAGTGTTTCAAAACAGCTCAATGAAAAGTAAGGTTCAACTCTGTGAGATGAATGCACACATCACAAAGAAGTGTGTCAGAATGCTTCTGTCTAGTTATTATTTGAAGATACTTCCTTTTCCACCATAGGCCTAAATGCGCTCCAAATATCCACTTTCAGAGTCTACAAAAATAGTGTTTCAAGCCTGCTCAATCAAAAGAAAGGTTCAACTCCGTGAGATGAATGCACACATCACAAAGAACTTTGTCAGAATGCTTCTGGGTGGTTTTTAGGTGAAGATATTTCCTTTGAAACCATAGGCTTCAAAGCGTTCCAAATGTCCACTTGCAGATTCTACAAAAAGAGTGTTTCAAACTGCTCAATACAAAGAAAGGTTCAGCTCTGTGCAATGAATGCACACATCTCAAAGAAGTGTGTCAGAATGCTTCTGTCTATTTTTTGTGTGAAGAAATTTTCTTTTCCGACATAGGCCTCAAAGTCCTCCAAACGTCCACTTGTAGATTCTACAAAAATAGGGTTTCAAAACTGTTCAATGAAAGGAAGGTTCTACTCGGTGAGATGAATGCACACATTACAAAGGAGTTTGATGGAATGTTTCCGTATACTTTTTAAGTGAAGATATTCCCTTTTCCCTCATACGCCTCTGTCTAATTATTATGTGAAGATAGTTCCTTTTCCACCATAGGCTCAAATGTGCACCAAATGTCCACTTGCAGATTCTACAAAAAGAGTTTTTCAAAGCTGCTCAATCAAAAGAAAGGTTCAACCCTGTGAGACGAATGCACACATCACAAAGAAGTTCGTCAGAATGCTTCTGGCTGGTTTTTATGTGAAGACATTTTTTATCCCACCATGGGCCCCAAAGCGCTCCAAGTGTCCAATTGCAGATTCTACAAAAAGAGGGTTTCAAAGCTTCTCCATCAAAAGAAAGGTTCAACTACGTGAGATGAGTGCACCCATCACAAAGAAGTTTCTCAGAATGCTTTTGTCTAGTTATTATATGAAGATGTTTCGTTATACACCACAGGCCTCAAGGCGCTCCAAATGTCTACCTGCAGATTCTATAAAAAGAGGATTTCAAAACTGCTCAATGACAACCAAGGTTCAACTCTGTGAGATGAATGCACAGAATACAAAGAAGTTTGTGAGAATGATTTGTCTGGTTTTAATGTGAAGATATCTCCTTTTCCACTACAGGCCTCCAAGAGCTCCAAATGTCCACTTGCAGATTCTACAAAAAGAGTGTTTCAAAACTGCTCAATGAAAACTAAGGTTCAACTCTGTGAGATGAATGCACACATCACAAAGAAGTTTGACGGAATTCTTCAATCTCGATTTATGTGAAGATATTACCTTTTCCACCATAGGCCTCAAAGCACTCCAAATGTCCACTTGCAGATTCTACAAAAACGGTGTTTCAGAGCTGCTCAAGCAAAGGAAAGGTTCAACTCTGTGACATGAATGCACAAGTCACAAAGATGTTTGTGAGCATGCTTCAGTATATTTTTAATGTGAAAATATTTCCTTTTCCACCATTGGCATCAAAGTGCTCCAAATGTACACTTGCAGATACTACAAAAGGAATGTTTCAAAACTGCACAATGAAAAGTATCATTCAACTCTGTGAGGTGAATGCACACATCACAAAGAAGTGTGTTAGAATACTTCCCTCTAATTTTATGTGAAGGTATTTCTTTTTCCACCATAGGCCTCAAAGCGCTCCAAACGTCCACTTGCAGATTCTACAAAGAAAGTGCTTCAAGGCTGCTCAATGAAAAGTAAGGTTCAACTCTGTGAGATGAATTCACAAATCATGAAGAAGTTTGTCAGAATTCTTCTGACTAGTTTTTATATGAAGATATTCCCTTTTCCACAATAGGCTTTAAAACGCTCCAAATGTCCTCTCGCAGATTCTACAAAAAGCGTGTTTCAAAGCTGCTCAATCAAAAGAAATGTTCAACTCTGTGAGATGAATGCACCCGTCACAAAGAAGTTTGTGAGAGTCCTTCTGTCTAGTTTCTATTTGAAGATATTTCCTTTCCCACCATGGGACTAAAGGTGCTCCAAATGTTCACTTGCAGATTCTACAAAAAGAGTTTTTTAAAACTGCTCATTGAAAACTAAAGTTCTACTCTGTGAGATGAATGCACACATCCAAAGTAGTTTGTCAGAATGCTTCTGTCTAGATTTTATGTGAAGGTATTTCCTTTTCCACCATTGGTCTCAAAGCGCTCGAAATGTCCACTTGCAGATTCTACAAAAGAGTGTTTAAAAGTTGCTTAATCAAAAGAAAGTTTCAACTCTGTGAGATGAATGCACACTTCACCAAGAAGGAGTTTGTCAGAATGCTTCTGTCTAGTTTTTATGTGAAGATATTTCCATTTACACAATAGGACTCAAAGCACTCCAAATGTCCACTGGCAGATTCTACATAAAGAGTGTTACAAAACTGCTCAATGAAAAGTAAGGTTCAATTATGTGAGATAATTGCACACCTCACAAAGAAGTTTGTCAGAATGCTTCTGTCTGGTTTTTATGTGAACATATTTACTTTTCCACCATAGGTCTCAAAGTGCCACAAATGTCCACTCGCAGATTCTACAAAAAGAGTGTTTCAAAGCTGCTCAATGAAAAGTAAGGTTCAACTCTGTGAGATGAATGCACACACGACAAAGGAATTTGTCAGAATCCTTCTGTCTCGTTATTATGTTAAGGTAATTCCTTTTCCACCATAGACCTAAGAGTGCTCCAAATGTCCACTTGTAGATTCTACAGAGAGTTTCAAAACTGCTCAATGAAAAGTAAGGTTCAACTCTGTGAGATGAATGCACACATCACAAAGAAGTTTGTCAGAATGCTTCTGTATATTTTTCATGGGAAGATAATTCCTTTTCCACCGTAGGACACAAAGCACTCCAAATGTCCACTTTCAAATTCTACAAAAAGAGTGTTTCAAAGCTGCTCAATCAAAAGAAATGTCCAACCCTGTGAGATGAATGCACACATCACAAAATGTTTGTCAGAATGCTACTGTCTGGTTTTTATGGGAAGATATTTCCTTTTCCACCATAGGCCCCAAAGTGCTCCAAACGGCCACTTGTAGATACTACAGAAAGAGTTTTTTAAAACTGCTCAATGAAACGTAAGGTACAATTCTCTGAGATGAATGTATACATGACTAAGAAGTTTTTCAGAATGCTTCTGTCTAGTTTTTATGAGAAGATATTTGCTTTTTCACCATAGGCCACAAAGCGCTCCAAATGTGCACTTGAAGATTCTCCAAAAAGTCATTCTAAGCTGCTCAACCAAAAGAAATGCTCCACTCTGTGAGATGAATGCACCCATCACAAAGAAGTTTCTCAGAATGCTTCTTCTTTTATTATTATTATTATTATGATGATGATTATTATTATTATTATACTTTAGGATCTATGGTACCTGTGCGCAACGTGCAGGTAAGTTACATATGTATACATGTGCCGTGCTGGTGCGCTGCACACCCCAACTCGTCATCTAGCATTAGATATATCTCCCAATGCTATCCCACCCCCCTCCCCCCAGCCCACAACAGTCCCCGAAGTGTGATGTTCCCCTTCCTGTGTCCATGTGTTCTCATTGTTCAATTCTCACCTATGAGTGAGAAAACGTGGTGTTTGGTTTTTTGTTCTTGCGATAGTTTACTCTTCTGTCTAGTTATTATATGAAGATATTACCTTTTCCACCATTGGCATCAAGGCGCCCCAAATGTCTACTTGCAGATTATATGAAAAAAATGTTTCAAAACTGCTCAATAAAAATTAAGGTTCAACTCCAACTCTGTGAGATGAAAGCACACATTTCAAAGAAGTTTGTCAGAATGCTTCTGTCTAGTATTTATGTAAATATATTTCCTTTTCCAACACGGGTATCAAAGCACTCCAAATCTCCACTTGTAGATTCTACAAAAAGAGGGTTTGAAAACTGCTCAATGAAAACTAAGGTTCAACTCTGTGAGATGAATGTACACATCACAAAGAAGTTTGTCAGAATTCTTCTGCCTAGTTTTGATGTGAGGATATTTCATTTTCCACCACAGACCTCAAAGTGCTCCAAAACTCCACACGCAGATTCTACAAAAAGAGTGTTTGTGGGCTTCTCAATCCAAAGGAAGGTTGAACTTTGTGAGAAGAATGCACATATAACAAAGAAGATTTTCGGAATGCTTCTGTCTAATTTTTTTGTGAAGATATTTCCATTTCCACAATAGGCCTCAAAGCACTCCAAATGACCACTGGAAGATTCAACAAAAAGAGTGTTTCAAAACAGCTCAATGAAAAGTAAGGTTCAACTCTGTGAGACGAATGCACACATCACAAAGAAGTGTGTCAGAATGCTTCTGTCTAGTTATTATTTGAAGATACTTCCTTTTCCACCATAGGCCTAAATGCGCTCCAAATATCCACTTTCAGATTCTACAAAAATAGTGTTTCAAGTCTGCTCAATCAAAAGAAAGGTTCAACTCCGTGAGATGAATGCACCCATCACAAAGAACTTTGTCAGACTGCTTCTGGGTGGTTTTTAGGTGAAGATATTTCCTTTGAAACCACAGGCTTCAAAGCGTTCCAAATGTCCACTTGCAGATTCTACAAAACGAGTGTTTCAAACTGCTCAATAAAAAGAAAGGTTCAGCTCTGTGCAATGAATGCACACATCCCAAAGAAGTTTGTGAGAATGCTTCTGTCTATTTTTTGTGTGAAGAAATTTTCTTTTCCAACATAGGCCTCAAAGTCCTCCAAACGTCCACTTGTAGATTCTACAAAAATAGGGTTTCAAAACTGTTCAATGAAAGGAAGGTTCTACTCGGTGAGATGAATGCACACATTACAAAGGAGTTTGATGGAATGTTTCCGTATACTTTTTAAGTGAAGATATTCCCTTTTCCCCCATAGGCCTCTGTCTAATTATTATGTGAAGATAGTTCCTTTTCCACCATAGGCTCAAATGTGCACCAATTGTCCACTTGCAGATTCTACAAAAAGAGTTTTTCAAAGCTGCTCAATCAAAAGAAAGGTTCAACCCTGTGAGACGAATGCACACATCACAAAGAAGTTCGTCAGAATGCTTCTGGCTGGTTTTTATGTGAAGATATTTTTTATCCCACCATGGGCCTCAAAGCGCTCCAAGTGTCCACTTGCAGATTCTACCAAAAGAGTGTTTCAAAGCTTCTCCATCAAAAGAAAGGTTCAACTACGTGAGATGAGTGCACCCATCACAAAGAAGTTTCTCAGAATGCTTTTGTCTAGTTATTATATGAAGATGGTTCGTTATACACCACAGGCCTCAAGGCGCTCCAAATGTCTACCTGCAGATTCTATAAAAAGAGGATTTCAAAACTGCTCAATGACAACCAAGGTTCAACTCTGTGAGATGAATGCACAGAATACAAAGAAGTTTGTTAGATTGATTTGTCTGGTTTTAATGTGAAGATATCTCCTTTTCCACTACAGGCCTCCAAGAGCTCCAAATGTCCACTTGCAGATTCTACAAAAAGAGTGTTTCAAAACTGCTCAATGAAAACTAAGGTTCAACTCTGTGAGATGAATGCACACATCACAAAGAAGTTTGACGGAATTCTTCAATCTCGATTTATGTGAAGATATTACCTTTTCCACCATAGGCCTCAAAGCACTCCAAATGTCCACTTGCAGATTCTACAAAAACGGTGTTTCAGAGCTGCTCAAGCAAAGGAAAGGTTCAACTCTGTGAGATGAATGCACAAGTCACAAAGATGTTTGTGAGCATGCTTCAGTATATTTTTAATGTGAAAATATTTCCTTTTCCACCATTGGCATCAAAGTGCTCCAAATGTACACTTGCAGATACTACAAAAGGAGTGTTTCAAAATTGCACAATGAAAAGTATCATTCAACTCTGTGAGGTGAATGCACACATCACAAAGAAGTGTGTTAGAATACTTCCCTCTAATTTTATGTGAAGGTATTTCTTTTTCCACCATAGGCCTCAAAGCGCTCCAAATGTCCACTTGCAGACTCTACAAAGAAAGTGCTTCAAGGCTGCTCAATGAAAAGTAAGGTTCAAATCTGTGAGATGAATTCACAAATCATGAAGAAGTTTGTCAGAATTCTTCTGACTAGTTTTTATATGAAGATATTCCCTTTTCCACAATAGGCTTTAAAACGCTCCAAATGTCCTCTCGCAGATTCTACAAAAAGCGTGTTTCAAAGCTGCTCAATCAAAAGAAATGTTCCACTCTGTGAGATGAATGCACCCGTCACAGAGAAGTTTGTGAGAGTCCTTCTGTCTAGTTTCTATTTGAAGATATTTCCTTTCCCACCATAGGACTAAAGGTGCTCCAAATGTTCACTTGCAGATTCTACAAAAAGAGTTTTTTAAAACTGCTCATTGAAAACTAAAGTTCTACTCTGTGAGATGAATGCACACGTCCAAAGTAGTTTGTCAGAATGCTTCTGTCTAGATTTTATGTGAAGGTATTTCCTTTTCCACCATTGGTCTCAAAGCGCTCGAAATGTCCACTTGCAGATTCTAGAAAAGAGTGTTTAAAAGTTGCTTAATCAAAAGAAAGTTTCAACTCTGTGAGATGAATGCACACTTCACCAAGAAGAAGTTTGTCAGAATGCTTCTGTCTAGTTTTTATGTGAAGATATTTCCATTTACACAATAGGACTCAAAGCACTCCAAATGTCCACTGGCAGATTCTACATAAAGAGTGTTACAAAACTGCTCAATGAAAAGTAAGGTTCAATTCTGTGAGATAATTGCACACATCACAAAGAAGTTTGTCAGAATGCTTCTGTCTGGTTTTTATGTGAACATATTTACTTTTCCACCATAGGTCTCACAGTGCCACAAATGTCCACTCGCAGATTCTACAAAAAGAGTGTTTCAAAGCTGCTCAATGAAAAGTAAGGTTCAACTCTGTGAGATGAATGCACACACGACAAAGGAATTTGTCAGAATCCTTCTGTCTCGTTATTATGTTAAGGTAATTCCTTTTCCACCATAGACCTAAGAGTGCTCCAAATGTCCACTTGTAGATTCTACAGAGAGTTTCAAAACTGCTCAATGAAAAGTAAGGTTCAACTCTGTGAGATGAATGCACACATCACAAAGAAGTTTGTCAGAATGCTTCTGTATATTTTTCATGGGAAGATAATTCCTTTTCCACCATAGGACACAAAGCACTCCAAATGTCCACTTTCAAATTCTACAAAAAGAGTGTTTCAAAGCTGCTCAATCAAAAGAAATGTCCAACCCTGTGAGATGAATGCACACATCACAAAATGTTTGTCAGAATGCTTCTGTCTGGTTTTTATGTGAAGATATTTCCTTTTCCACCATAGGCCCCAAAGTGCTCCAAACGGCCACTTGTAGATACTACAGAAAGAGTTTTTCAAAACTGCTCAATGAAACGTAAGGTACAATTCTCTGAGATGAATGTATACATGACTAAGAAGTTTTTCAGAATGCTTCTGTCTAGTTTTTATGAGAAGATATTTGCTTTTTCACCATAGGCCACAAAGCGCTCCAAATGTGCACTTGAAGATTCTCCAAAAAGTCATTCAAAGATGCTCAACCAAAAGAAATGCTCCACTCTGTGAGATGAATGCACCCATCACAAAGAAGTTTCTCAGAATGCTTCTTCTTTTACTATTATTATTATTATGATGATGATTATTATTATTATTATACTTTAGGCTCTATGGTACCTGTGCGCAACGTGCAGGTAAGTTACGTATGTATACATGCGCCGTGCTGGTGCACTGCACACCCCAACTCGTCATCTAGCATTAGATATATCTCCCAATGCTATCCCACCCCCCTCCCCACAGCCCACAACACTCCCCGAAGTGTGATGTTCCCCTTCCTGTGTCCATGTGTTCTCATTGTTCAATTCTCACCTATGAGTGAGAAAACGTGGTGTTTGGTTTTTTGTTCTTGCGATAGTTTACTCTTCTGTCTAGTTATTATATGAAGATATTACCTTTTCCACCATTGGCATCAAGGCGCCCCAAATGTCTACTTGCAGATTATATGAAAAAAATGTTTCAAAACTGCTCAATAAAAATTAAGGTTCAACTCCAACTCTGTGAGATGAAAGCACACATTTCAAAGAAGTTTGTCAGAATGCTTCTGTCTAGTATTTATGTAAATATATTTCCTTTTCCAACACGGGTATCAAAGCACTCCAAATCTCCACTTGTAAATTCTACAGAAAGAGGGTTTGAAAACTGCTCAATGAAAACTAAGGTTCAACTCTGTGAGATGAATGCACACATCACAAAGAAGTTTGACGGAATTCTTCAATCTCGATTTATGTGAAGATATTACCTTTTCCACCATAGGCCTCAAAGCACTCCAAATGTCCACTTGCAGATTCTACAAAAACGGTGTTTCAGAGCTGCTCAAGCAAAGGAAAGGTTCAACTCTGTGAGATGAATGCACAAGTCACAAAGATGTTTGTGAGCATGCTTCAGTATATTTTTAATGTGAAAATATTTCCTTTTCCACCATTGGCATCAAAGTGCTCCAAATGTACACTTGCAGATACTACAAAAGGAGTGTTTCAAAATTGCACAATGAAAAGTATCATTCAACTCTGTGAGGTGAATGCACACATCACAAAGAAGTGTGTTAGAATACTTCCCTCTAATTTTATGTGAAGGTATTTCTTTTTCCACCATAGGCCTCAAAGCGCTCCAAATGTCCACTTGCAGACTCTACAAAGAAAGTGCTTCAAGGCTGCTCAATGAAAAGTAAGGTTCAACTCTGTGAGATGAATTCACAAATCATGAAGAAGTTTGTCAGAATTCTTCTGACTAGTTTTTATATGAAGATATTCCCTTTTCCACAATAGGCTTTAAAACGCTCCAAATGTCCTCTCGCAGATTCTACAAAAAGCGTGTTTCAAAGCTGCTCAATCAAAAGAAATGTTCCACTCTGTGAGATGAATGCACCCGTCACAGAGAAGTTTGTGAGAGTCCTTCTGTCTAGTTTCTATTTGAAGATATTTCCTTTCCCACCATAGGACTAAAGGTGCTCCAAATGTTCACTTGCAGATTCTACAAAAAGAGTTTTTTAAAACTGCTCATTGAAAACTAAAGTTCTACTCTGTGAGATGAATGCACACATCCAAAGTAGTTTGTCAGAATGCTTCTGTCTAGATTTTATGTGAAGGTATTTCCTTTTCCACCATTGGTCTCAAAGCGCTCGAAATGTCCACTTGCAGATTCTAGAAAAGAGTGTTTAAAAGTTGCTTAATCAAAAGAAAGTTTCAACTCTGTGAGATGAATGCACACTTCACCAAGAAGAAGTTTGTCAGAATGCTTCTGTCTAGTTTTTATGTGAAGATATTTCCATTTACACAATAGGACTCAAAGCACTCCAAATGTCCACTGGCAGATTCTACATAAAGAGTGTTACAAAACTGCTCAATGAAAAGTAAGGTTCAATTCTGTGAGATAATTGCACACATCACAAAGAAGTTTGTCAGAATGCTTCTGTCTGGTTTTTATGTGAACATATTTACTTTTCCACCATAGGTCTCACAGTGCCACAAATGTCCACTCGCAGATTCTACAAAAAGAGTGTTTCAAAGCTGCTCAATGAAAAGTAAGGTTCAACTCTGTGAGATGAATGCACACACGACAAAGGAATTTGTCAGAATCCTTCTGTCTCGTTATTATGTTAAGGTAATTCCTTTTCCACCATAGACCTAAGAGTGCTCCAAATGTCCACTTGTAGATTCTACAGAGAGTTTCAAAACTGCTCAATGAAAAGTAAGGTTCAACTCTGTGAGATGAATGCACACATCACAAAGAAGTTTGTCAGAATGCTTCTGTATATTTTTCATGGGAAGATAATTCCTTTTCCACCATAGGACACAAAGCACTCCAAATGTCCACTTTCAAATTCTACAAAAAGAGTGTTTCAAAGCTGCTCAATCAAAAGAAATGTCCAACCCTGTGAGATGAATGCACACATCACAAAATGTTTGTCAGAATGCTTCTGTCTGGTTTTTATGTGAAGATATTTCCTTTTCCACCATAGGCCCCAAAGTGCTCCAAACGGCCACTTGTAGATACTACAGAAAGAGTTTTTCAAAACTGCTCAATGAAACGTAAGGTACAATTCTCTGAGATGAATGTATACATGACTAAGAAGTTTTTCAGAATGCTTCTGTCTAGTTTTTATGAGAAGATATTTGCTTTTTCACCATAGGCCACAAAGCGCTCCAAATGTGCACTTGAAGATTCTCCAAAAAGTCATTCAAAGATGCTCAACCAAAAGAAATGCTCCACTCTGTGAGATGAATGCACCCATCACAAAGAAGTTTCTCAGAATGCTTCTTCTTTTACTATTATTATTATTATGATGATGATTATTATTATTATTATACTTTAGGCTCTATGGTACCTGTGCGCAACGTGCAGGTAAGTTACGTATGTATACATGCGCCGTGCTGGTGCACTGCACACCCCAACTCGTCATCTAGCATTAGATATATCTCCCAATGCTATCCCACCCCCCTCCCCACAGCCCACAACACTCCCCGAAGTGTGATGTTCCCCTTCCTGTGTCCATGTGTTCTCATTGTTCAATTCTCACCTATGAGTGAGAAAACGTGGTGTTTGGTTTTTTGTTCTTGCGATAGTTTACTCTTCTGTCTAGTTATTATATGAAGATATTACCTTTTCCACCATTGGCATCAAGGCGCCCCAAATGTCTACTTGCAGATTATATGAAAAAAATGTTTCAAAACTGCTCAATAAAAATTAAGGTTCAACTCCAACTCTGTGAGATGAAAGCACACATTTCAAAGAAGTTTGTCAGAATGCTTCTGTCTAGTATTTATGTAAATATATTTCCTTTTCCAACACGGGTATCAAAGCACTCCAAATCTCCACTTGTAAATTCTACAGAAAGAGGGTTTGAAAACTGCTCAATGAAAACTAAGGTTCAACTCTGTGAGATGAATGCACACATCACAAAGAAGTTTGACGGAATTCTTCAATCTCGATTTATGTGAAGATATTACCTTTTCCACCATAGGCCTCAAAGCACTCCAAATGTCCACTTGCAGATTCTACAAAAACGGTGTTTCAGAGCTGCTCAAGCAAAGGAAAGGTTCAACTCTGTGAGATGAATGCACAAGTCACAAAGATGTTTGTGAGCATGCTTCAGTATATTTTTAATGTGAAAATATTTCCTTTTCCACCATTGGCATCAAAGTGCTCCAAATGTACACTTGCAGATACTACAAAAGGAGTGTTTCAAAACTGCACAATGAAAAGTATCATTCAACTCTGTGAGGTGAATGCACACATCACAAAGAAGTGTGTTAGAATACTTCCCTCTAATTTTATGTGAAGGTATTTCTTTTTCCACCATAGGCCTCAAAGCGCTCCAAATGTGCACTTGAAGATTCTCCAAAAAGTCATTCAAAGCTGCTCAACCAAAAGAAATGCTCCACTCTGTGAGATGAATGCACCCATCACAAAGAAGTTTCTCAGAATGCTTCTTCTTTTATTATTATTATTATTATTATTATTATTATAATACTTTAGGCTCTATGGTACATGTGCGCAACGTGCAGGTAAGTTACATATGTATACATGTGCCGTGCTTGTGCGCTGCACCCCCCAACTCGTCATCTAGCATTAGGTATATCTCCCAATGCTATCCCACCCCCCTCACCCCAGCCCACAACAGTCCCCGAAGTGTGATGTTCCCCTTCCTGTGTCCATGTGTTCTCATTGTTCAATTCTCACCTATGAGTGAGAAAACGTGGTGTTTGGTTTTTTGTTCTTGCGATAGTTTGCTCTTCTGTCTAGTTATTATATGAAGATACTACCTTTTCCACCATTGGCATCAAGGCGCCCCAAATGTCTACTTGCAGATTATATGAAAATAATGTTTCAAAACTGCTCAATAAAAATTAAGGTTCAACTCCAACTCTGTGAGATGAAAGCACACATTTCAAAGAAGTTTGTCAGAATGCTTCTGTCTAGTATTTGTGTAAATATATTTCCTTTTCCAACACTGGTATCAAAGCACTCCAAATCTCCACTTGTAGATTCTACAAAAAGAGGGTTTGAAAACTGCTCAATGACAACTAAGGTTCAACCCTGTGAGATGAATGTACACATCACAAAGAAGTTTGTCAGAATTCTTCTGCCTAGTTTTGATGTGAGGATATTTCATTTTCCACCACAGACCTCAAAGTGCTCCAAAACTCCACACGCAGATTCTACAAAAAGAGTGTTTGTGGGCTGCTCAATCCAAAGGAAGGTTGAACTTTGTGAGAAGAATGCACATATAACAAAGAAGATTGTCGGAATGCTTCTGTCTAATTTTTTTGTGAAGATATTTCCATTTCCACAATAGGCCTCAAAGCACTCCAAATGACCACTGGAAGATTCAACAAAAAGAGTGTTTCAAAACAGCTCAATGAAAAGTAAGGTTCAACTCTGTGAGATGAATGCACACATCACAAAGAAGTGTGTCAGAATGCTTCTGTCTAGTTATTATTTGAAGATACTTCCTTTTCCACCATAGGCCTAAATGCGCTCCAAATATCCACTTTCAGAGTCTACAAAAATAGTGTTTCAAGCCTGCTCAATCAAAAGAAAGGTTCAACTCCGTGAGATGAATGCACACATCACAAAGAACTTTGTCAGAATGCTTCTGGGTGGTTTTTAGGTGAAGATATTTCCTTTGAAACCATAGGCTTCAAAGCGTTCCAAATGTCCACTTGCAGATTCTACAAAAAGAGTGTTTCAAACTGCTCAATACAAAGAAAGGTTCAGCTCTGTGCAATGAATGCACACATCCCAAAGAAGTGTGTCAGAATGCTTCTGTCTATTTTTTGTGTGAAGAAATTTTCTTTTCCGACATAGGCCTCAAAGTCCTCCAAACGTCCACTTGTAGATTCTACAAAAATAGGGTTTCAAAACTGTTCAATGAAAGGAAGGTTCTACTCGGTGAGATGAATGCACACATTACAAAGGAGTTTGATGGAATGTTTCCGTATACTTTTTAAGTGAAGATATTCCCTTTTCCCTCATACGCCTCTGTCTAATTATTATGTGAAGATAGTTCCTTTTCCACCATAGGCTCAAATGTGCACCAAATGTCCACTTGCAGATTCTACAAAAAGAGTTTTTCAAAGCTGCTCAATCAAAAGAAAGGTTCAACCCTGTGAGACGAATGCACACATCACAAAGAAGTTCGTCAGAATGCTTCTGGCTGGTTTTTATGTGAAGACATTTTTTATCCCACCATGGGCCCCAAAGCGCTCCAAGTGTCCAATTGCAGATTCTACAAAAAGAGGGTTTCAAAGCTTCTCCATCAAAAGAAAGGTTCAACTATGTGAGATGAGTGCACCCATCACAAAGAAGTTTCTCAGAATGCTTTTGTCTAGTTATTATATGAAGATGTTTCGTTATACACCACAGGCCTCAAGGCGCTCCAAATGTCTACCTGCAGATTCTATAAAAAGAGGATTTCAAAACTGCTCAATGACAACCAAGGTTCAACTCTGTGAGATGAATGCACAGAATACAAAGAAGTTTGTGAGAATGATTTGTCTGGTTTTAATGTGAAGATATCTCCTTTTCCACTACAGGCCTCCAAGAGCTCCAAATGTCCACTTGCAGATTCTACAAAAAGAGTGTTTCAAAACTGCTCAATGAAAACTAAGGTTCAACTCTGTGAGATGAATGCACACATCACAAAGAAGTTTGACGGAATTCTTCAATCTCGATTTATGTGAAGATATTACCTTTTCCACCATAGGCCTCAAAGCACTCCAAATGTCCACTTGCAGATTCTACAAAAACGGTGTTTCAGAGCTGCTCAAGCAAAGGAAAGGTTCAACTCTGTGACATGAATGCACAAGTCACAAAGATGTTTGTGAGCATGCTTCAGTATATTTTTAATGTGAAAATATTTCCTTTTCCACCATTGGCATCAAAGTGCTCCAAATGTACACTTGCAGATACTACAAAAGGAATGTTTCAAAACTGCACAATGAAAAGTATCATTCAACTCTGTGAGGTGAATGCACACATCACAAAGAAGTGTGTTAGAATACTTCCCTCTAATTTTATGTGAAGGTATTTCTTTTTCCACCATAGGCCTCAAAGCGCTCCAAACGTCCACTTGCAGATTCTACAAAGAAAGTGCTTCAAGGCTGCTCAATGAAAAGTAAGGTTCAACTCTGTGAGATGAATTCACAAATCATGAAGAAGTTTGTCAGAATTCTTCTGACTAGTTTTTATATGAAGATATTCCCTTTTCCACAATAGGCTTTAAAACGCTCCAAATGTCCTCTCGCAGATTCTACAAAAAGCGTGTTTCAAAGCTGCTCAATCAAAAGAAATGTTCCACTCTGTGAGATGAATGCACCCGTCACAAAGAAGTTTGTGAGAGTCCTTCTGTCTAGTTTCTATTTGAAGATATTTCCTTTCCCACCATGGGACTAAAGGTGCTCCAAATGTTCACTTGCAGATTCTACAAAAAGAGTTTTTTAAAACTGCTCATTGAAAACTAAAGTTCTACTCTGTGAGATGAATGCACACATCCAAAGTAGTTTGTCAGCATGCTTCTGTCTAGATTTTATGTGAAGGTATTTCCTTTTCCACCATTGGTCTCAAAGCGCTCGAAATGTCCACTTGCAGATTCTACAAAAGAGTGTTTAAAAGTTGCTTAATCAAAAGAAAGTTTCAACTCTGTGAGATGAATGCACACTTCACCAAGAAGGAGTTTGTCAGAATGCTTCTGTCTAGTTTTTATGTGAAGATATTTCCATTTACACAATAGGACTCAAAGCACTCCAAATGTCCACTGGCAGATTCTACATAAAGAGTGTTACAAAACTGCTCAATGAAAAGTAAGGTTCAATTATGTGAGATAATTGCACACATCACAAAGAAGTTTGTCAGAATGCTTCTGTCTGGTTTTTATGTGAACATATTTACTTTTCCACCATAGGTCTCAAAGTGCCACAAATGTCCACTCGCAGATTCTACAAAAAGAGTGTTTCAAAGCTGCTCAATGAAAAGTAAGGTTCAACTCTGTGAGATGAATGCACACACGACAAAGGAATTTGTCAGAATCCTTCTGTCTCGTTATTATGTTAAGGTAATTCCTTTTCCACCATAGACCTAAGAGTGCTCCAAATGTCCACTTGTAGATTCTACAGAGAGTTTCAAAACTGCTCAATGAAAAGTAAGGTTCAACTCTGTGAGATGAATGCACACATCACAAAGAAGTTTGTCAGAATGCTTCTGTATATTTTTCATGGGAAGATAATTCCTTTTCCACCGTAGGACACAAAGCACTCCAAATGTCCACTTTCAAATTCTACAAAAAGAGTGTTTCAAAGCTGCTCAATCAAAAGAAATGTCCAACCCTGTGAGATGAATGCACACATCACAAAATGTTTGTCAGAATGCTACTGTCTGGTTTTTATGTGAAGATATTTCCTTTTCCACCATAGGCCCCAAAGTGCTCCAAACGGCCACTTGTAGATACTACAGAAAGAGTTTTTTAAAACTGCTCAATGAAACGTAAGGTACAATTCTCTGAGATGAATGTATACATGACTAAGAAGTTTTTCAGAATGCTTCTGTCTAGTTTTTATGAGAAGATATTTGCTTTTTCACCATAGGCCACAAAGCGCTCCAAATGTGCACTTGAAGATTCTCCAAAAAGTCATTCTAAGCTGCTCAACCAAAAGAAATGCTCCACTCTGTGAGATGAATGCACCCATCACAAAGAAGTTTCTCAGAATGCTTCTTCTTTTATTATTATTATTATTATGATGATGATTATTATTATTATTATACTTTAGGATCTATGGTACCTGTGCGCAACGTGCAGGTAAGTTACATATGTATACATGTGCCGTGCTGGTGCGCTGCACACCCCAACTCGTCATCTAGCATTAGATATATCTCCCAATGCTATCCCACCCCCCTCCCCCCAGCCCACAACAGTCCCCGAAGTGTGATGTTCCCCTTCCTGTGTCCATGTGTTCTCATTGTTCAATTCTCACCTATGAGTGAGAAAACGTGGTGTTTGGTTTTTTGTTCTTGCGATAGTTTACTCTTCTGTCTAGTTATTATATGAAGATATTACCTTTTCCACCATTGGCATCAAGGCGCCCCAAATGTCTACTTGCAGATTATATGAAAAAAATGTTTCAAAACTGCTCAATAAAAATTAAGGTTCAACTCCAACTCTGTGAGATGAAAGCACACATTTCAAAGAAGTTTGTCAGAATGCTTCTGTCTAGTGTTTATGTAAATATATTTCCTTTTCCAACACGGGTATCAAAGCACTCCAAATCTCCACTTGTAGATTCTACAAAAAGAGGGTTTGAAAACTGCTCAATGAAAACTAAGGTTCAACTCTGTGAGATGAATGTACACATCACAAAGAAGTTTGTCAGAATTCTTCTGCCTAGTTTTGATGTGAGGATATTTCATTTTCCACCACAGACCTCAAAGTGCTCCAAAACTCCACACGCAGATTCTACAAAAAGAGTGTTTGTGGGCTTCTCAATCCAAAGGAAGGTTGAACTTTGTGAGAAGAATGCACATATAACAAAGAAGATTTTCGGAATGCTTCTGTCTAATTTTTTTGTGAAGATATTTCCATTTCCACAATAGGCCTCAAAGCACTCCAAATGACCACTGGAAGATTCAACAAAAAGAGTGTTTCAAAACAGCTCAATGAAAAGTAAGGTTCAACTCTGTGAGACGAATGCACACATCACAAAGAAGTGTGTCAGAATGCTTCTGTCTAGTTATTATTTGAAGATACTTCCTTTTCCACCATAGGCCTAAATGCGCTCCAAATATCCACTTTCAGATTCTACAAAAATAGTGTTTCAAGTCTGCTCAATCAAAAGAAAGGTTCAACTCCGTGAGATGAATGCACCCATCACAAAGAACTTTGTCAGACTGCTTCTGGGTGGTTTTTAGGTGAAGATATTTCCTTTGAAACCACAGGCTTCAAAGCGTTCCAAATGTCCACTTGCAGATTCTACAAAAAGAGTGTTTCAAACTGCTCAATAAAAAGAAAGGTTCAGCTCTGTGCAATGAATGCACACATCCCAAAGAAGTTTGTGAGAATGCTTCTGTCTATTTTTTGTGTGAAGAAATTTTCTTTTCCAACATAGGCCTCAAAGTCCTCCAAACGTCCACTTGTAGATTCTACAAAAATAGGGTTTCAAAACTGTTCAATGAAAGGAAGGTTCTACTCGGTGAGATGAATGCACACATTACAAAGGAGTTTGATGGAATGTTTCCGTATACTTTTTAAGTGAAGATATTCCCTTTTCCCCCATAGGCCTCTGTCTAATTATTATGTGAAGATAGTTCCTTTTCCACCTTAGGCTCAAATGTGCACCAATTGTCCACTTGCAGATTCTACAAAAAGAGTTTTTCAAAGCTGCTCAATCAAAAGAAAGGTTCAACCCTGTGAGACGAATGCACACATCACAAAGAAGTTCGTCAGAATGCTTCTGGCTGGTTTTTATGTGAAGATATTTTTTATCCCACCATGGGCCTCAAAGCGCTCCAAGTGTCCACTTGCAGATTCTACCAAAAGAGTGTTTCAAAGCTTCTCCATCAAAAGAAAGGTTCAACTACGTGAGATGAGTGCACCCATCACAAAGAAGTTTCTCAGAATGCTTTTGTCTAGTTATTATATGAAGATGGTTCGTTATAAACCACAGGCCTCAAGGCGCTCCAAATGTCTACCTGCAGATTCTATAAAAAGAGGATTTCAAAACTGCTCAATGACAACCAAGGTTCAACTCTGTGAGATGAATGCACAGAATACAAAGAAGTTTGTTAGATTGATTTGTCTGGTTTTAATGTGAAGATATCTCCTTTTCCACTACAGGCCTCCAAGAGCTCCAAATGTCCACTTGCAGATTCTACAAAAAGAGTGTTTCAAAACTGCTCAATGAAAACTAAGGTTCAACTCTGTGAGATGAATGCACACATCACAAAGAAGTTTGACGGAATTCTTCAATCTCGATTTATGTGAAGATATTACCTTTTCCACCATAGGCCTCAAAGCACTCCAAATGTCCACTTGCAGATTCTACAAAAACGGTGTTTCAGAGCTGCTCAAGCAAAGGAAAGGTTCAACTCTGTGAGATGAATGCACAAGTCACAAAGATGTTTGTGAGCATGCTTCAGTATATTTTTAATGTGAAAATATTTCCTTTTCCACCATTGGCATCAAAGTGCTCCAAATGTACACTTGCAGATACTACAAAAGGAGTGTTTCAAAATTGCACAATGAAAAGTATCATTCAACTCTGTGAGGTGAATGCACACATCACAAAGAAGTGTGTTAGAATACTTCCCTCTAATTTTATGTGAAGGTATTTCTTTTTCCACCATAGGCCTCAAAGCGCTCCAAATGTCCACTTGCAGACTCTACAAAGAAAGTGCTTCAAGGCTGCTCAATGAAAAGTAAGGTTCAACTCTGTGAGATGAATTCACAAATCATGAAGAAGTTTGTCAGAATTCTTCTGACTAGTTTTTATATGAAGATATTCCCTTTTCCACAATAGGCTTTAAAACGCTCCAAATGTCCTCTCGCAGATTCTACAAAAAGCGTGTTTCAAAGCTGCTCAATCAAAAGAAATGTTCCACTCTGTGAGATGAATGCACCCGTCACAGAGAAGTTTGTGAGAGTCCTTCTGTCTAGTTTCTATTTGAAGATATTTCCTTTCCCACCATAGGACTAAAGGTGCTCCAAATGTTCACTTGCAGATTCTACAAAAAGAGTTTTTTAAAACTGCTCATTGAAAACTAAAGTTCTACTCTGTGAGATGAATGCACACATCCAAAGTAGTTTGTCAGAATGCTTCTGTCTAGATTTTATGTGAAGGTATTTCCTTTTCCACCATTGGTCTCAAAGCGCTCGAAATGTCCACTTGCAGATTCTACAAAAGAGTGTTTAAAAGTTGCTTAATCAAAAGAAAGTTTCAACTCTGTGAGATGAATGCACACTTCACCAAGAAGAAGTTTGTCAGAATGCTTCTGTCTAGTTTTTATGTGAAGATATTTCCATTTACACAATAGGACTCAAAGCACTCCAAATGTCCACTGGCAGATTCTACATAAAGAGTGTTACAAAACTGCTCAATGAAAAGTAAGGTTCAATTCTGTGAGATAATTGCACACATCACAAAGAAGTTTGTCAGAATGCTTCTGTCTGGTTTTTATGTGAACATATTTACTTTTCCACCATAGGTCTCACAGTGCCACAAATGTCCACTCGCAGATTCTACAAAAAGAGTGTTTCAAAGCTGCTCAATGAAAAGTAAGGTTCAACTCTGTGAGATGAATGCACACACGACAAAGGAATTTGTCAGAATCCTTCTGTCTCGTTATTATGTTAAGGTAATTCCTTTTCCACCATAGACCTAAGAGTGCTCCAAATGTCCACTTGTAGATTCTACAGAGAGTTTCAAAACTGCTCAATGAAAAGTAAGGTTCAACTCTGTGAGATGAATGCACACATCACAAAGAAGTTTGTCAGAATGCTTCTGTATATTTTTCATGGGAAGATAATTCCTTTTCCACCATAGGACACAAAGCACTCCAAATGTCCACTTTCAAATTCTACAAAAAGAGTGTTTCAAAGCTGCTCAATCAAAAGAAATGTCCAACCCTGTGAGATGAATGCACACATCACAAAATGTTTGTCAGAATGCTTCTGTCTGGTTTTTATGTGAAGATATTTCCTTTTCCACCATAGGCCCCAAAGTGCTCCAAACGGCCACTTGTAGATACTACAGAAAGAGTTTTTCAAAACTGCTCAATGAAACGTAAGGTACAATTCTCTGAGATGAATGTATACATGACTAAGAAGTTTTTCAGAATGCTTCTGTCTAGTTTTTATGAGAAGATATTTGCTTTTTCACCATAGGCCACAAAGCGCTCCAAATGTGCACTTGAAGATTCTCCAAAAAGTCATTCAAAGATGCTCAACCAAAAGAAATGCTCCACTCTGTGAGATGAATGCACCCATCACAAAGAAGTTTCTCAGAATGCTTCTTCTTTTACTATTATTATTATTATGATGATGATTATTATTATTATTATACTTTAGGCTCTATGGTACCTGTGCGCAACGTGCAGGTAAGTTACGTATGTATACATGCGCCGTGCTGGTGCACTGCACACCCCAACT
Organism: Pongo pygmaeus; assembly: GCF_028885625.2. NCBI lineage: Eukaryota > Metazoa > Chordata > Mammalia > Primates > Hominidae > Pongo > Pongo pygmaeus. Next base: position 4,766,081 of record NC_085931.1, read on the forward strand.
CGTCATCTAGCATTAGATATATCTCCCAATGCTATCCCACCCCCCTCCCCACAGCCCACAACAGTCCCCGAAGTGTGATGTTCCCCTTCCTGTGTCCATGTGTTCTCATTGTTCAATTCTCACCTATGAGTGAGAAAACGTGGTGTTTGGTTTTTTGTTCTTGCGATAGTTTACTCTTCTGTCTAGTTATTATATGAAGATATTACCTTTTCCACCATTGGCATCAAGGCGCCCCAAATGTCTACTTGCAGATTATATGAAAAAAATGTTTCAAAACTGCTCAATAAAAATTAAGGTTCAACTCCAACTCTGTGAGATGAAAGCACACATTTCAAAGAAGTTTGTCAGAATGCTTCTGTCTAGTATTTATGTAAATATATTTCCTTTTCCAACACGGGTATCAAAGCACTCCAAATCTCCACTTGTAAATTCTACAGAAAGAGGGTTTGAAAACTGCTCAATGAAAACTAAGGTTCAACTCTGTGAGATGAATGCACACATCACAAAGAAGTTTGACGGAATTCTTCAATCTCGATTTATGTGAAGATATTACCTTTTCCACCATAGGCCTCAAAGCACTCCAAATGTCCACTTGCAGATTCTACAAAAACGGTGTTTCAGAGCTGCTCAAGCAAAGGAAAGGTTCAACTCTGTGAGATGAATGCACAAGTCACAAAGATGTTTGTGAGCATGCTTCAGTATATTTTTAATGTGAAAATATTTCCTTTTCCACCATTGGCATCAAAGTGCTCCAAATGTACACTTGCAGATACTACAAAAGGAGTGTTTCAAAACTGCACAATGAAAAGTATCATTCAACTCTGTGAGGTGAATGCACACATCACAAAGAAGTGTGTTAGAATACTTCCCTCTAATTTTATGTGAAGGTATTTCTTTTTCCACCATAGGCCTCAAAGCGCTCCAAATGTGCACTTGAAGATTCTCCAAAAAGTCATTCAAAGCTGCTCAACCAAAAGAAATGCTCCACTCTGTGAGATGAATGCACCCATCACAAAGAAGTTTCTCAGAATGCTTCTTCTTTTATTATTATTATTATTATTATTATTATTATAATACTTTAGGCTCTATGGTACATGTGCGCAACGTGCAGGTAAGTTACATATGTATACATGTGCCGTGCTGGTGCGCTGCACCCCCCAACTCGTCATCTAGCATTAGGTATATCTCCCAATGCTATCCCACCCCCCTCACCCCAGCCCACAACAGTCCCCGAAGTGTGATGTTCCCCTTCCTGTGTCCATGTGTTCTCATTGTTCAATTCTCACCTATGAGTGAGAAAACGTGGTGTTTGGTTTTTTGTTCTTGCGATAGTTTGCTCTTCTGTCTAGTTATTATATGAAGATACTACCTTTTCCACCATTGGCATCAAGGCGCCCCAAATGTCTACTTGCAGATTATATGAAAATAATGTTTCAAAACTGCTCAATAAAAATTAAGGTTCAACTCCAACTCTGTGAGATGAAAGCACACATTTCAAAGAAGTTTGTCAGAATGCTTCTGTCTAGTATTTGTGTAAATATATTTCCTTTTCCAACACTGGTATCAAAGCACTCCAAATCTCCACTTGTAGATTCTACAAAAAGAGGGTTTGAAAACTGCTCAATGACAACTAAGGTTCAACCCTGTGAGATGAATGTACACATCACAAAGAAGTTTGTCAGAATTCTTCTGCCTAGTTTTGATGTGAGGATATTTCATTTTCCACCACAGACCTCAAAGTGCTCCAAACCTCCACACGCAGATTCTACAAAAAGAGTGTTTGTGGGCTGCTCAATCCAAAGGAAGGTTGAACTTTGTGAGAAGAATGCACATATAACAAAGAAGATTGTCGGAATGCTTCTGTCTAATTTTTTTGTGAAGATATTTCCATTTCCACAATAGGCCTCAAAGCACTCCAAATGACCACTGGAAGATTCAACAAAAAGAGTGTTTCAAAACAGCTCAATGAAAAGTAAGGTTCAACTCTGTGAGATGAATGCACACATCACAAAGAAGTGTGTCAGAATGCTTCTGTCTAGTTATTATTTGAAGATACTTCCTTTTCCACCATAGGCCTAAATGCGCTCCAAATATCCACTTTCAGAGTCTACAAAAATAGTGTTTCAAGCCTGCTCAATCAAAAGAAAGGTTCAACTCCGTGAGATGAATGCACACATCACAAAGAACTTTGTCAGAATGCTTCTGGGTGGTTTTTAGGTGAAGATATTTCCTTTGAAACCATAGGCTTCAAAGCGTTCCAAATGTCCACTTGCAGATTCTACAAAAAGAGTGTTTCAAACTGCTCAATACAAAGAAAGGTTCAGCTCTGTGCAATGAATGCACACATCCCAAAGAAGTGTGTCAGAATGCTTCTGTCTATTTTTTGTGTGAAGAAATTTTCTTTTCCGACATAGGCCTCAAAGTCCTCCAAACGTCCACTTGTAGATTCTACAAAAATAGGGTTTCAAAACTGTTCAATGAAAGGAAGGTTCTACTCGGTGAGATGAATGCACACATTACAAAGGAGTTTGATGGAATGTTTCCGTATACTTTTTAAGTGAAGATATTCCCTTTTCCCTCATACGCCTCTGTCTAATTATTATGTGAAGATAGTTCCTTTTCCACCATAGGCTCAAATGTGCACCAAATGTCCACTTGCAGATTCTACAAAAAGAGTTTTTCAAAGCTGCTCAATCAAAAGAAAGGTTCAACCCTGTGAGACGAATGCACACATCACAAAGAAGTTCGTCAGAATGCTTCTGGCTGGTTTTTATGTGAAGACATTTTTTATCCCACCATGGGCCCCAAAGCGCTCCAAGTGTCCAATTGCAGATTCTACAAAAAGAGGGTTTCAAAGCTTCTCCATCAAAAGAAAGGTTCAACTACGTGAGATGAGTGCACCCATCACAAAGAAGTTTCTCAGAATGCTTTTGTCTAGTTATTATATGAAGATGTTTCGTTATACACCACAGGCCTCAAGGCGCTCCAAATGTCTACCTGCAGATTCTATAAAAAGAGGATTTCAAAACTGCTCAATGACAACCAAGGTTCAACTCTGTGAGATGAATGCACAGAATACAAAGAAGTTTGTGAGAATGATTTGTCTGGTTTTAATGTGAAGATATCTCCTTTTCCACTACAGGCCTCCAAGAGCTCCAAATGTCCACTTGCAGATTCTACAAAAAGAGTGTTTCAAAACTGCTCAATGAAAACTAAGGTTCAACTCTGTGAGATGAATGCACACATCACAAAGAAGTTTGACGGAATTCTTCAATCTCGATTTATGTGAAGATATTACCTTTTCCACCATAGGCCTCAAAGCACTCCAAATGTCCACTTGCAGATTCTACAAAAACGGTGTTTCAGAGCTGCTCAAGCAAAGGAAAGGTTCAACTCTGTGACATGAATGCACAAGTCACAAAGATGTTTGTGAGCATGCTTCAGTATATTTTTAATGTGAAAATATTTCCTTTTCCACCATTGGCATCAAAGTGCTCCAAATGTACACTTGCAGATACTACAAAAGGAGTGTTTCAAAACTGCACAATGAAAAGTATCATTCAACTCTGTGAGGTGAATGCACACATCACAAAGAAGTGTGTTAGAATACTTCCCTCTAATTTTATGTGAAGGTATTTCTTTTTCCACCATAGGCCTCAAAGCGCTCCAAACGTCCACTTGCAGATTCTACAAAGAAAGTGCTTCAAGGCTGCTCAATGAAAAGTAAGGTTCAACTCTGTGAGATGAATTCACAAATCATGAAGGAGTTTGTCAGAATTCTTCTGACTAGTTTTTATATGAAGATATTCCCTTTTCCACAATAGGCTTTAAAACGCTCCAAATGTCCTCTCGCAGATTCTACAAAAAGCATGTTTCAAAGCTGCTCAATCAAAAGAAATGTTCCACTCTGTGAGATGAATGCACCCGTCACAGAGAAGTTTGTGAGAGTCCTTCTGTCTAGTTTCTATTTGAAGATATTTCCTTTCCCACCATAGGACTAAAGGTGCTCCAAATGTTCACTTGCAGATTCTACAAAAAGAGTTTTTTAAAACTGCTCATTGAAAACTAAAGTTCTACTCTGTGAGATGAATGCACACATCCAAAGTAGTTTGTCAGAATGCTTCTGTCTAGATTTTATGTGAAGGTATTTCCTTTTCCACCATTGGTCTCAAAGCGCTCGAAATGTCCACTTGCAGATTCTACAAAAGAGTGTTTAAAAGTTGCTTAATCAAAAGAAAGTTTCAACTCTGTGAGATGAATGCACACTTCACCAAGAAGGAGTTTGTCAGAATGCTTCTGTCTAGTTTTTATGTGAAGATATTTCCATTTACACAATAGGACTCAAAGCACTCCAAATGTCCACTGGCAGAATCTACATAAAGAGTGTTACAAAACTGCTCAATGAAAAGTAAGGTTCAATTCTGTGAGATAATTGCACACATCACAAAGAAGTTTGTCAGAATGCTTCTGTCTGGTTTTTATGTGAACATATTTACTTTTCCACCATAGGTCTCACAGTGCCACAAATGTCCACTCGCAGATTCTACAAAAAGAGTGTTTCAAAGCTGCTCAATGAAAAGTAAGGTTCAACTCTGTGAGATGAATGCACACACGACAAAGGAATTTGTCAGAATCCTTCTGTCTCGTTATTATGTTAAGGTAATTCCTTTTCCACCATAGACCTAAGAGTGCTCCAAATGTCCACTTGTAGATTCTACAGAGAGTTTCAAAACTGCTCAATGAAAAGTAAGGTTCAACTCTGTGAGATGAATGCACACATCACAAAGAAGTTTGTCAGAATGCTTCTGTATATTTTTCATGGGAAGATAATTCCTTTTCCACCATAGGACACAAAGCACTCCAAATGTCCACTTTCAAATTCTACAAAAAGAGTGTTTCAAAGCTGCTCAATCAAAAGAAATGTCCAACCCTGTGAGATGAATGCACACATCACAAAATGTTTGTCAGAATGCTTCTGTCTGGTTTTTATGTGAAGATATTTCCTTTTCCACCATAGGCCCCAAAGTGCTCCAAACGGCCACTTGTAGATACTACAGAAAGAGTTTTTCAAAACTGCTCAATGAAACGTAAGGTACAATTCTCTGAGATGAATGTATACATGACTGAGAAGTTTTTCAGAATGCTTCTGTCTAGTTTTTATGAGAAGATATTTGCTTTTTCACCATAGGCCACAAAGCGCTCCAAATGTGCACTTGAAGATTCTCCAAAAAGTCATTCAAAGCTGCTCAACCAAAAGAAATGCTCCACTCTGTGAGATGAATGCACCCATCACAAAGAAGTTTCTCAGAATGCTTCTTCTTTTATTATTATTATTATTATTAATATTATTATTATACTTTAGGCTCTATGGTACATGTGCGCAACGTGCAGGTAAGTTACATATGTATACATGTGCCGTGCTGGTGCGCTGCACCCCCCAACTCATCATCTAGCATTAGGTATATCTCCCAATGCTATCCCACCTCCCTCCCCCCAACCCACAACAGTCCCCGAAGTGTGATGTTCCCCTTCCTGTGTCCATGTGTTCTCATTGTTCAATTCTCACCTATGAGTGAGAAAACGTGGTGTTTGGTTTTTTGTTCTTGCGATAGTTTACTCTTCTGTCTAGTTATTATATGAAGATATTACCTTTTCCACCATTGGCATCAAGGCGCCCCAAATGTCTACTTGCAGATTATATGAAAAAAATGTTTCAAAACTGCTCAATAAAAATTAAGATTCAACTCCAACTCTGTGAGATGAAAGCACACATTTCAAAGAAGTTTGTCAGAATGCTTCTGTCTAGTATTTATGTAAATATATTTCCTTTTCCAACACGGGTATCAAAGCACTCCAAATCTCCACTTGTAGATTCTACAAAAAGGGGGTTAGAAAACTGCTCAATGAAAACTAAGGTTCAACTCTGTGAGATGAATGTACACATCACAAAGAAGTTTGTCAGAATTCTTCTGCCTAGTTTTATGTGAGGATATTTCATTTTCCACCACAGACCTCAAAGTGCTCCAAAACTCCACACGCAGATTCTACAAAAAGAGTGTTTGTGGGCTGCTCAATCCAAAGGAAGGTTGAACTTTGTGAGAAGAATGCACATATAACAAAGAAGATTGTCGGAATGCTTCTGTCTAATTTTTTTGTGAAGATATTTCCATTTCCACAATAGGCCTCAAGGCACTCCAAATGACCACTGGAAGATTCAACAAAAAGAGTGTTTCAAAACAGCTCAATGAAAAGTAAGGTTCAACTCTGTGAGATGAATGCACACATCACAAAGAAGTGTGTCAGAATGCTTCTGTCTAGTTATTATTTGAAGATAATTCCTTTTCCACCATAGGCCTAAATGCGCTCCAAATATCCACTTTCAGATTCTACAAAAATAGTGTTTCAAGTCTGCTCAATCAAAAGAAAGGTTCAACTCCGTGAGATGAATGCACCCATCACAAAGAACTTTGTCAGAATGCTTCTGGGTGGTTTTTAGGTGAAGATATTTCCTTTGAAACCATAGGCTTCAAAGCGTTCCAAATGTCCACTTGCAGATTCTACAAAAAGAGTGTTTCAAACTGCTCAATAAAAAGAAAGGTTCAGCTCTGTGCAATGAATGCACACATCCCAAAGAAGTTTGTGAGAATGCTTCTGTCTATTTTTTGTGTGAAGAAATTTTCTTTTCCAACATAGGCCTCAAAGTCCTCCAAACCTCCACTTGTAGATTCTACAAAAATAGGGTTTCAAAACTGTTCAATGAAAGGAAGGTTCTACTCGGTGAGATGAATGCACACATTACAAAGGAGTTTGATGGAATGTTTCCGTATACTTTTTAAGTGAAGATATTCCCTTTTCCCCCATAGGCCTCTGTCTAATTATTATGTGAAGATAGTTCCTTTTCCACCATAGGCTCAAATGTGCACCAAATGTCCACTTGCAGATTCTACAAAAAGAGTTTTTCAAAGCTGCTCAATCAAAAGAAAGGTTCAACCCTGTGAGACGAATGCACACATCACAAAGAAGTTCGTCAGAATGCTTCTGGCTGGTTTTTATGTGAAGATATTTTTTATCCCACCATGGGCCTCAAAGCGCTCCAAGTGTCCACTTGCAGATTCTACAAAAAGAGTGTTTCAAAGCTTCTCCATCAAAAGAAAGGTTCAACTACGTGAGATGAGTGCACCCATCACAAAGAAGTTTCTCAGAATGCTTTTGTCTAGTTATTATATGAAGATGTTTCGTTATACACCACAGGCCTCAAGGCGCTCCAAATGTCTACCTGCAGATTCTATAAAAAGAGGATTTCAAAACTGCTCAATGACAACCAAGGTTCAACTCTGTGAGATGAATGCACAGAATACAAAGAAGTTTGTGAGAATGATTTGTCTGGTTTTAATGTGAAGATATCTCCTTTTCCACTACAGGCCTCCAAGAGCTCCAAATGTCCACTTGCAGATTCTACAAAAAGAGTGTTTCAAAACTGCTCAATGAAAACTAAGGTTCAACTCTGTGAGATGAATGCACACATCACAAAGAAGTTTGACGGAATTCTTCAATCTAGATTTATGTGAAGATAATACCTTTTCCACCATAGGCCTCAAAGCACTCCACATGTCCACTTGCAGATTCTACAAAAACCGTGTTTCAGAGCTGCTCAAGCAAAGGAAAGGTTCAACTCTGTGAGATGAATGCACAAGTCACAAAGATGTTTGTGAGCATGCTTCAGTATATTTTTAATGTGAAAATATTTCCTTTTCCACCATTGGCATCAAAGTGCTCCAAATGTACACTTGCAGATACTACAAAAGGAGTGTTTCAAAACTGCACAATGAAAAGTATCATTCAACTCTGTGAGGTGAATGCACACATCACAAAGAAGTGTGTTAGAATACTTCCCTCTAATTTTATGTGAAGGTATTTCTTTTTCCACCATAGGCCTCAAAGCGCTCCAAATGTCCACTTGCAGATTCTACAAAGAAAGTGCTTCAAGGCTGCTCAATGAAAAGTAAGGTTCAACTCTGTGAGATGAATTCACAAATCATGAAGAAGTTTGTCAGAATTCTTCTGACTAGTTTTTATATGAAGATATTCCCTTTTCCACAATAGGCTTTAAAACGCTCCAAATGTCCTCTCGCAGATTCTACAAAAAGCGTGTTTCAAAGCTGCTCAATCAAAAGAAATGTTCCACTCTGTGAGATGAATGCACCCGTCACAGAGAAGTTTGTGAGAGTCCTTCTGTCTAGTTTCTATTTGAAGATATTTCCTTTCCCACCATAGGACTAAAGGTGCTCCAAATGATCACTTGCAGATTCTACAAAAAGAGTTTTTTAAAACTGCTCATTGAAAACTAAAGTTCTACTCTGTGAGATGAATGCACACATCCAAAGTAGTTTGTCAGAATGCTTCTGTCTAGATTTTATGTGAAGGTATTTCCTTTTCCACCATTGGTCTCAAAGCGCTCGAAATGTCCACTTGCAGATTCTACAAAAGAGTGTTTAAAAGTTGCTTAATCAAAAGAAAGTTTCAACTCTGTGAGATGAATGCACACTTCACCAAGAAGGAGTTTGTCAGAATGCTTCTGTCTAGTTTTTATGTGAAGATATTTCCATTTACACAATAGGACTCAAAGCACTCCAAATGTCCACTGGCAGATTCTACATAAAGAGTGTTACAAAACTGCTCAATGAAAAGTAAGGTTCAATTCTGTGAGATAATTGCACACATCACAAAGAAGTTTGTCAGAATGCTTCTGTCTGGTTTTTATGTGAACATATTTACTTTTCCACCATAGGTCTCACAGTGCCACAAATGTCCACTCGCAGATTCTACAAAAAGAGTGTTTCAAAGCTGCTCAATGAAAAGTAAGGTTCAACTCTGTGAGATGAATGCACACACGACAAAGGAATTTGTCAGAATCCTTCTGTCTCGTTATTATGTTAAGGTAATTCCTTTTCCACCATAGACCTAAGAGTGCTCCAAATGTCCACTTGTAGATTCTACAGAGAGTTTCAAAACTGCTCAATGAAAAGTAAGGTTCAACTCTGTGAGATGAATGCACACATCACAAAGAAGTTTGTCACAATGCTTCTGTATATTTTTCATGGGAAGATAATTCCTTTTCCACCATAGGACACAAAGCACTCCAAATGTCCACTTTCAAATTCTACAAAAGGGTGTTTCAAAGCTGCTCAATCAAAAGAAATGTCCAACCCTGTGAGATGAATGCACACATCACAAAATGTTTGTCAGAATGCTTCTGTCTGGTTTTTATGTGAAGATATTTCCTTTTCCACCATAGGCCCCAAAGTGCTCCAAACGGCCACTTGTAGATACTACAGAAAGAGTTTTTCAAAACTGCTCAATGAAACGTAAGGTACAATTCTCTGAGATGAATGTATACATGACTGAGAAGTTTTTCAGAATGCTTCTGTCTAGTTTTTATGAGAAGATATTTGCTTTTTCACCATAGGCCACAAAGCGCTCCAAATGTGCACTTGAAGATTCTCCAAAAAGTCATTCAAAGCTGCTCAACCAAAAGAAATGCTCCACTCTGTGAGATGAATGCACCCATCACAAAGAAGTTTCTCAGAATGCTTCTTCTTTTATTATTATTATTATTAATATTATTATTATACTTTAGGCTCTATGGTACATGTGCGCAACGTGCAGGTAAGTTACATATGTATACATGTGCCGTGCTGGTGCGCTGCACCCCCCAACTCATCATCTAGCATTAGGTATATCTCCCAATGCTATCCCACCTCCCTCCCCCCAGCCCACAACAGTCCCCGAAGTGTGATGTTCCCCTTCCTGTGTCCATGTGTTCTCATTGTTCAATTCTCACCTATGAGTGAGAAAACGTGGTGTTTGGTTTTTTGTTCTTGCGATAGTTTACTCTTCTGTCTAGTTATTATATGAAGATATTACCTTTTCCACAATTGGCATCAAGGCGCCCCAAATGTCTACTTGCAGATTATATGAAAAAAATGTTTCAAAACTGCTCAATAAAAATTAAGATTCAACTCCAACTCTGTGAGATGAAAGCACACATTTCAAAGAAGTTTGTCAGAATGCTTCTGTCTAGTATTTATGTAAATATATTTCCTTTTCCAACACGGGTATCAAAGCACTCCAAATCTCCACTTGTAGATTCTACAAAAAGGGGGTTAGAAAACTGCTCAATGAAAACTAAGGTTCAACTCTGTGAGATGAATGTACACATCACAAAGAAGTTTGTCAGAATTCTTCTGCCTAGTTTTATGTGAGGATATTTCATTTTCCACCACAGACCTCAAAGTGCTCCAAAACTCCACACGCAGATTCTACAAAAAGAGTGTTTGTGGGCTGCTCAATCCAAAGGAAGGTTGAACTTTGTGAGAAGAATGCACATATAACAAAGAAGATTGTCGGAATGCTTCTGTCTAATTTTTTTGTGAAGATATTTCCATTTCCACAATAGGCCTCAAGGCACTCCAAATGACCACTGGAAGATTCAACAAAAAGAGTGTTTCAAAACAGCTCAATGAAAAGTAAGGTTCAACTCTGTGAGATGAATGCACACATCACAAAGAAGTGTGTCAGAATGCTTCTGTCTAGTTATTATTTGAAGATAATTCCTTTTCCACCATAGGCCTAAATGCGCTCCAAATATCCACTTTCAGATTCTACAAAAATAGTGTTTCAAGTCTGCTCAATCAAAAGAAAGGTTCAACTCCGTGAGATGAATGCACCCATCACAAAGAACTTTGTCAGAATGCTTCTGGGTGGTTTTTAGGTGAAGATATTTCCTTTGAAACCATAGGCTTCAAAGCGTTCCAAATGTCCACTTGCAGATTCTACAAAAAGAGTGTTTCAAACTGCTCAATAAAAAGAAAGGTTCAGCTCTGTGCAATGAATGCACACATCCCAAAGAAGTTTGTCAGAATGCTTCTGTCTATTTTTTGTGTGAAGAAATTTTCTTTTCCAACATAGGCCTCAAAGTCCTCCAAACCTCCACTTGTAGATTCTACAAAAATAGGGTTTCAAAACTGTTCAATGAAAGGAAGGTTCTACTCGGTGAGATGAATGCACACATTACAAAGGAGTTTGATGGAATGTTTCCGTATACTTTTTAAGTGAAGATATTCCCTTTTCCCCCATAGGCCTCTGTCTAATTATTATGTGAAGATAGTTCCTTTTCCACCATAGGCTCAAATGTGCACCAAATGTCCACTTGCAGATTCTACAAAAAGAGTTTTTCAAAGCTGCTCAATCAAAAGAAAGGTTCAACCCTGTGAGACGAATGCACACATCACAAAGAAGTTCGTCAGAATGCTTCTGGCTGGTTTTTATGTGAAGATATTTTTTATCCCACCATGGGCCTCAAAGCGCTCCAAGTGTCCACTTGCAGATTCTACAAAACGAGTGTTTCAAAGCTTCTCCATCAAAAGAAAGGTTCAACTACGTGAGATGAGTGCACCCATCACAAAAAAGTTTCTCAGAATGCTTTTGTCTAGTTATTATATGAAGATGTTTCGTTATACACCACAGGCCTCAAGGCGCTCCAAATGTCTACCTGCAGATTCTATAAAAAGAGGATTTCAAAACTGCTCAATGACAACCAAGGTTCAACTCTGTGAGATGAATGCACAGAATACAAAGAAGTTTGTGAGAATGATTTGTCTGGTTTTAATGTGAAGATATCTCCTTTTCCACTACAGGCCTCCAAGAGCTCCAAATGTCCACTTGCAGATTCTACAAAAAGAGTGTTTCAAAACTGCTCAATGAAAACTAAGGTTCAACTCTGTGAGATGAATGCACACATCACAAAGAAGTTTGACGGAATTCTTCAATCTAGATTTATGTGAAGATAATACCTTTTCCACCATAGGCCTCAAAGCACTCCACATGTCCACTTGCAGATTCTACAAAAACCGTGTTTCAGAGCTGCTCAAGCAAAGGAAAGGTTCAACTCTGTGAGATGAATGCACAAGTCACAAAGATGTTTGTGAGCATGCTTCAGTATATTTTTAATGTGAAAATATTTCCTTTTCCACCATTGGCATCAAAGTGCTCCAAATGTACACTTGCAGATACTACAAAAGGAGTGTTTCAAAACTGCACAATGAAAAGTATCATTCAACTCTGTGAGGTGAATGCACACATCACAAAGAAGTGTGTTAGAATACTTCCCTCTAATTTTATGTGAAGGTATTTCTTTTTCCACCATAGGCCTCAAAGCGCTCCAAATGTCCACTTGCAGATTCTACAAAGAAAGTGCTTCAAGGCTGCTCAATGAAAAGTAAGGTTCAACTCTGTGAGATGAATTCACAAATCATGAAGAAGTTTGTCAGAATTCTTCTGACTAGTTTTTATATGAAGATATTCCCTTTTCCACAATAGGCTTTAAAACGCTCCAAATGTCCTCTCGCAGATTCTACAAAAAGCGTGTTTCAAAGCTGCTCAATCAAAAGAAATGTTCCACTCTGTGAGATGAATGCACCCGTCACAGAGAAGTTTGTGAGAGTCCTTCTGTCTAGTTTCTATTTGAAGATATTTCCTTTCCCACCATAGGACTAAAGGTGCTCCAAATGATCACTTGCAGATTCTACAAAAAGAGTTTTTTAAAACTGCTCATTGAAAACTAAAGTTCTACTCTGTGAGATGAATGCACACATCCAAAGTAGTTTGTCAGAATGCTTCTGTCTAGATTTTATGTGAAGGTATTTCCTTTTCCACCATTGGTCTCAAAGCGCTCGAAATGTCCACTTGCAGATTCTACAAAAGAGTGTTTAAAAGTTGCTTAATCAAAAGAAAGTTTCAACTCTGTGAGATGAATGCACACTTCACCAAGAAGGAGTTTGTCAGAATGCTTCTGTCTAGTTTTTATGTGAAGATATTTCCATTTACACAATAGGACTCAAAGCACTCCAAATGTCCACTGGCAGATTCTACATAAAGAGTGTTACAAAACTGCTCAATGAAAAGTAAGGTTCAATTCTGTGAGATAATTGCACACATCACAAAGAAGTTTGTCAGAATGCTTCTGTCTGGTTTTTATGTGAACATATTTACTTTTCCACCATAGGTCTCACAGTGCCACAAATGTCCACTCGCAGATTCTACAAAAAGAGTGTTTCAAAGCTGCTCAATGAAAAGTAAGGTTCAACTCTGTGAGATGAATGCACACACGACAAAGGAATTTGTCAGAATCCTTCTGTCTCGTTATTATGTTAAGGTAATTCCTTTTCCACCATAGACCTAAGATTGCTCCAAATGTCCACTTGTAGATTCTACAGAGAGTTTCAAAACTGCTCAATGAAAAGTAAGGTTCAACTCTGTGAGATGAATGCACACATCACAAAGAAGTTTGTCACAATGCTTCTGTATATTTTTCATGGGAAGATAATTCCTTTTCCACCATAGGACACAAAGCACTCCAAATGTCCACTTTCAAATTCTACAAAAGGGTGTTTCAAAGCTGCTCAATCAAAAGAAATGTCCAACCCTGTGAGATGAATGCACACATCACAAAATGTTTGTCAGAATGCTTCTGTCTGGTTTTTATGTGAAGATATTTCCTTTTCCACCATAGGCCCCAAAGTGCTCCAAACGGCCACTTGTAGATACTACAGAAAGAGTTTTTCAAAACTGCTCAATGAAACGTAAGGTACAATTCTCTGAGATGAATGTATACATGACTGAGAAGTTTTTCAGAATGCTTCTGTCTAGTTTTTATGAGAAGATATTTGCTTTTTCACCATAGGCCACAAAGCGCTCCAAATGTGCACTTGAAGATTCTCCAAAAAGTCATTCAAAGCTGCTCAACCAAAAGAAATGCTCCACTCTGTGAGATGAATGCACCCATCACAAAGAAGTTTCTCAGAATGCTTCTTCTTTTATTATTATTATTATTAATATTATTATTATACTTTAGGCTCTATGGTACATGTGCGCAACGTGCAGGTAAGTTACATATGTATACATGTGCCGTGCTGGTGCGCTGCACCCCCCAACTCATCATCTAGCATTAGGTATATCTCCCAATGCTATCCCACCTCCCTCCCCCCAGCCCACAACAGTCCCCGAAGTGTGATGTTCCCCTTCCTGTGTCCATGTGTTCTCATTGTTCAATTCTCACCTATGAGTGAGAAAACGTGGTGTTTGGTTTTTTGTTCTTGCGATAGTTTACTCTTCTGTCTAGTTATTATATGAAGATATTACCTTTTCCACAATTGGCATCAAGGCGCCCCAAATGTCTACTTGCAGATTATATGAAAAAAATGTTTCAAAACTGCTCAATAAAAATTAAGATTCAACTCCAACTCTGTGAGATGAAAGCACACATTTCAAAGAAGTTTGTCAGAATGCTTCTGTCTAGTATTTATGTAAATATATTTCCTTTTCCAACACGGGTATCAAAGCACTCCAAATCTCCACTTGTAGATTCTACAAAAAGGGGGTTAGAAAACTGCTCAATGAAAACTAAGGTTCAACTCTGTGAGATGAATGTACACATCACAAAGAAGTTTGTCAGAATTCTTCTGCCTAGTTTTATGTGAGGATATTTCATTTTCCACCACAGACCTCAAAGTGCTCCAAAACTCCACACGCAGATTCTACAAAAAGAGTGTTTGTGGGCTGCTCAATCCAAAGGAAGGTTGAACTTTGTGAGAAGAATGCACATATAACAAAGAAGATTGTCGGAATGCTTCTGTCTAATTTTTTTGTGAAGATATTTCCATTTCCACAATAGGCCTCAAGGCACTCCAAATGACCACTGGAAGATTCAACAAAAAGAGTGTTTCAAAACAGCTCAATGAAAAGTAAGGTTCAACTCTGTGAGATGAATGCACACATCACAAAGAAGTGTGTCAGAATGCTTCTGTCTAGTTATTATTTGAAGATAATTCCTTTTCCACCATAGGCCTAACTGTGCTCCAAATATCCACTTTCAGATTCTACAAAAATAGTGTTTCAAGTCTGCTCAATCAAAAGAAAGGTTCAACTCCGTGAGATGAATGCACCCATCACAAAGAACTTTGTCAGAATGCTTCTGGGTGGTTTTTAGGTGAAGATATTTCCTTTGAAACCATAGGCTTCAAAGCGTTCCAAATGTCCACTTGCAGATTCTACAAAAAGAGTGTTTCAAACTGCTCAATAAAAAGAAAGGTTCAGCTCTGTGCAATGAATGCACACATCCCAAAGAAGTTTGTGAGAATGCTTCTGTCTATTTTTTGTGTGAAGAAATTTTCTTTTCCAACATAGGCCTCAAAGTCCTCCAAACCTCCACTTGTAGATTCTACAAAAATAGGGTTTCAAAACTGTTCAATGAAAGGAAGGTTCTACTCGGTGAGATGAATGCACACATTACAAAGGAGTTTGATGGAATGTTTCCGTATACTTTTTAAGTGAAGATATTCCCTTTTCCCCCATAGGCCTCTGTCTAATTATTATGTGAAGATAGTTCCTTTTCCACCATAGGCTCAAATGTGCACCAAATGTCCACTTGCAGATTCTACAAAAAGAGTTTTTCAAAGCTGCTCAATCAAAAGAAAGGTTCAACCCTGTGAGACGAATGCACACATCACAAAGAAGTTCGTCAGAATGCTTCTGGCTGGTTTTTATGTGAAGATATTTTTTATCCCACCATGGGCCTCAAAGCGCTCCAAGTGTCCACTTGCAGATTCTACAAAACGAGTGTTTCAAAGCTTCTCCATCAAAAGAAAGGTTCAACTACGTGAGATGAGTGCACCCATCACAAAAGTTTCTCAGAATGCTTTTGTCTAGTTATTATATGAAGATGTTTCGTTATACACCACAGGCCTCAAGGCGCTCCAAATGTCTACCTGCAGATTCTATAAAAAGAGGATTTCAAAACTGCTCAATGACAACCAAGGTTCAACTCTGTGAGATGAATGCACAGAATACAAAGAAGTTTGTGAGAATGATTTGTCTGGTTTTAATGTGAAGATATCTCCTTTTCCACTACAGGCCTCCAAGAGCTCCAAATGTCCACTTGCAGATTCTACAAAAAGAGTGTTTCAAAACTGCTCAATGAAAACTAAGGTTCAACTCTGTGAGATGAATGCACACATCACAAAGAAGTTTGACGGAATTCTTCAATCTAGATTTATGTGAAGATAATACCTTTTCCACCATAGGCCTCAAAGCACTCCACATGTCCACTTGCAGATTCTACAAAAACCGTGTTTCAGAGCTGCTCAAGCAAAGGAAAGGTTCAACTCTGTGAGATGAATGCACAAGTCACAAAGATGTTTGTGAGCATGCTTCAGTATATTTTTAATGTGAAAATATTTCCTTTTCCACCATTGGCATCAAAGTGCTCCAAATGTACACTTGCAGATACTACAAAAGGAGTGTTTCAAAACTGCACAATGAAAAGTATCATTCAACTCTGTGAGGTGAATGCACACATCACAAAGAAGTGTGTTAGAATACTTCCCTCTAATTTTATGTGAAGGTATTTCTTTTTCCACCATAGGCCTCAAAGCGCTCCAAATGTCCACTTGCAGATTCTACAAAGAAAGTGCTTCAAGGCTGCTCAATGAAAAGTAAGGTTCAACTCTGTGAGATGAATTCACAAATCATGAAGAAGTTTGTCAGAATTCTTCTGACTAGTTTTTATATGAAGATATTCCCTTTTCCACAATAGGCTTTAAAACGCTCCAAATGTCCTCTCGCAGATTCTACAAAAAGCGTGTTTCAAAGCTGCTCAATCAAAAGAAATGTTCCACTTTGTGAGATGAATGCACCCGTCACAGAGAAGTTTGTGAGAGTCCTTCTGTCTAGTTTCTATTTGAAGATATTTCCTTTCCCACCATAGGACTAAAGGTGCTCCAAATGATCACTTGCAGATTCTACAAAAAGAGTTTTTTAAAACTGCTCATTGAAAACTAAAGTTCTACTCTGTGAGATGAATGCACACATCCAAAGTAGTTTGTCAGAATGCTTCTGTCTAGATTTTATGTGAAGGTATTTCCTTTTCCACCATTGGTCTCAAAGCGCTCGAAATGTCCACTTGCAGATTCTACAAAAGAGTGTTTAAAAGTTGCTTAATCAAAAGAAAGTTTCAACTCTGTGAGATGAATGCACACTTCACCAAGAAGGAGTTTGTCAGAATGCTTCTGTCTAGTTTTTATGTGAAGATATTTCCATTTACACAATAGGACTCAAAGCACTCCAAATGTCCACTGGCAGAATCTACATAAAGAGTGTTACAAAACTGCTCAATGAAAAGTAAGGTTCAATTCTGTGAGATAATTGCACACATCACAAAGAAGTTTGTCAGAATGCTTCTGTCTGGTTTTTATGTGAACATATTTACTTTTCCACCATAGGTCTCACAGTGCCACAAATGTCCACTCGCAGATTCTACAAAAAGAGTGTTTCAAAGCTGCTCAATGAAAAGTAAGGTTCAACTCTGTGAGATGAATGCACACACGACAAAGGAATTTGTCAGAATCCTTCTGTCTCGTTATTATGTTAAGGTAATTCCTTTTCCACCATAGACCTAAGAGTGCTCCAAATGTCCACTTGTAGATTCTACAGAGAGTTTCAAAACTGCTCAATGAAAAGTAAGGTTCAACTCTGTGAGATGAATGCACACATCACAAAGAAGTTTGTCAGAATGCTTCTGTATATTTTTCATGGGAAGATAATTCCTTTTCCACCGTAGGACACAAAGCACTCCAAATGTCCACTTTCAAATTCTACAAAAAGAGTGTTTCAAAGCTGCTCAATCAAAAGAAATGTCCAACCCTGTGAGATGAATGCACACATCACAAAATGTTTGTCAGAATGCTTCTGTCTGGTTTTTATGTGAAGATATTTCCTTTTCCACCATAGGCCCCAAAGTGCTCCAAACGGCCACTTGTAGATACTACAGAAAGAGTTTTTCAAAACTGCTCAATGAAACGTAAGGTACAATTCTCTGAGATGAATGTATACATGACTGAGAAGTTTTTCAGAATGCTTCTGTCTAGTTTTTATGAGAAGATATTTGCTTTTTCACCATAGGCCACAAAGCGCTCCAAATGTGCACTTGAAGATTCTCCAAAAAGTCATTCAAAGCTGCTCAACCAAAAGAAATGCTCCACTCTGTGAGATGAATGCACCCATCACAAAGAAGTTTCTCAGAATGCTTCTTCTTTTATTATTATTATTATTAATGTTATTATTATACTTTAGGCTCTATGGTACATGTGCGCAACGTGCAGGTAAGTTACATATGTATACATGTGCCGTGCTGGTGCGCTGCACCCCCCAACTCATCATCTAGCATTAGGTATATCTCCCAATGCTATCCCACCTCCCTCCCCCCAGCCCACAACAGTCCCCGAAGTGTGATGTTCCCCTTCCTGTGTCCATGTGTTCTCATTGTTCAATTCTCACCTATGAGTGAGAAAACGTGGTGTTTGGTTTTTTGTTCTTGCGATAGTTTACTCTTCTGTCTAGTTATTGTATGAAGATATTACCTTTTCCACCATTGGCATCAAGGCGCCCCAAATGTCTACTTGCAGATTATATGAAAAAAATGTTTCAAAACTGCTCAATAAAAATTAAGATTCAACTCCAACTCTGTGAGATGAAAGCACACATTTCAAAGAAGTTTGTCAGAATGCTTCTGTCTAGTATTTATGTAAATATATTTCCTTTTCCAACACGGGTATCAAAGCACTCCAAATCTCCACTTGTAGATTCTACAAAAAGGGGGTTAGAAAACTGCTCAATGAAAACTAAGGTTCAACTCTGTGAGATGAATGTACGCATCACAAAGAAGTTTGTCAGAATTCTTCTGCCTAGTTTTGATGTGAGGATATTTCATTTTCCACCACAGACCTCAAAGTGCTCCAAAACTCCACACGCAGATTCTACAAAAAGAGTGTTTGTGGGCTGCTCAATCCAAAGGAAGGTTGAACTTTGTGAGAAGAATGCACATATAACAAAGAAGATTGTCGGAATGCTTCTGTCTAATTTTTTTGTGAAGATATTTCCATTTCCACAATAGGCCTCAAGGCACTCCAAATGACCACTGGAAGATTCAACAAAAAGAGTGTTTCAAAACAGCTCAATGAAAAGTAAGGTTCAACTCTGTGAGATGAATGCACACATCACAAAGAAGTGTGTCAGAATGCTTCTGTCTAGTTATTATTTGAAGATAATTCCTTTTCCACCATAGGCCTAAATGCGCTCCAAATATCCACTTTCAGATTCTACAAAAATAGTGTTTCAAGTCTGCTCAATCAAAAGAAAGGTTCAACTCCGTGAGATGAATGCACCCATCACAAAGAACTTTGTCAGAATGCTTCTGGGTGGTTTTTAGGTGAAGATATTTCCTTTGAAACCATAGGCTTCAAAGCGTTCCAAATGTCCACTTGCAGATTCTACAAAAAGAGTGTTTCAAACTGCTCAATAAAAAGAAAGGTTCAGCTCTGTGCAATGAATGCACACATCCCAAAGAAGTTTGTCAGAATGCTTCTGTCTATTTTTTGTGTGAAGAAATTTTCTTTTCCAACATAGGCCTCAAAGTCCTCCAAACCTCCACTTGTAGATTCTACAAAAATAGGGTTTCAAAACTGTTCAATGAAAGGAAGGTTCTACTCGGTGAGATGAATGCACACATTACAAAGGAGTTTGATGGAATGTTTCCGTATACTTTTTAAGTGAAGATATTCCCTTTTCCCCCATAGGCCTCTGTCTAATTATTATGTGAAGATAGTTCCTTTTCCACCATAGGCTCAAATGTGCACCAAATGTCCACTTGCAGATTCTACAAAAAGAGTTTTTCAAAGCTGCTCAATCAAAAGAAAGGTTCAACCCTGTGAGACGAATGCACACATCACAAAGAAGTTCGTCAGAATGCTTCTGGCTGGTTTTTATGTGAAGATATTTTTTATCCCACCATGGGCCTCAAAGCGCTCCAAGTGTCCACTTGCAGATTCTACAAAACGAGTGTTTCAAAGCTTCTCCATCAAAAGAAAGGTTCAACTACGTGAGATGAGTGCACCCATCACAAAAAAGTTTCTCAGAATGCTTTTGTCTAGTTATTATATGAAGATGTTTCGTTATACACCACAGGCCTCAAGGCGCTCCAAATGTCTACCTGCAGATTCTATAAAAAGAGGATTTCAAAACTGCTCAATGACAACCAAGGTTCAACTCTGTGAGATGAATGCACAGAATACAAAGAAGTTTGTGAGAATGATTTGTCTGGTTTTAATGTGAAGATATCTCCTTTTCCACTACAGGCCTCCAAGAGCTCCAAATGTCCACTTGCAGATTCTACAAAAAGAGTGTTTCAAAACTGCTCAATGAAAACTAAGGTTCAACTCTGTGAGATGAATGCACACATCACAAAGAAGTTTGACGGAATTCTTCAATCTAGATTTATGTGAAGATAATACCTTTTCCACCATAGGCCTCAAAGCACTCCACATGTCCACTTGCAGATTCTACAAAAACCGTGTTTCAGAGCTGCTCAAGCAAAGGAAAGGTTCAACTCTGTGAGATGAATGCACAAGTCACAAAGATGTTTGTGAGCATGCTTCAGTATATTTTTAATGTGAAAATATTTCCTTTTCCACCATTGGCATCAAAGTGCTCCAAATGTACACTTGCAGATACTACAAAAGGAGTGTTTCAAAACTGCACAATGAAAAGTATCATTCAACTCTGTGAGGTGAATGCACACATCACAAAGAAGTGTGTTAGAATACTTCCCTCTAATTTTATGTGAAGGTATTTCTTTTTCCACCATAGGCCTCAAAGCGCTCCAAATGTCCACTTGCAGATTCTACAAAGAAAGTGCTTCAAGGCTGCTCAATGAAAAGTAAGGTTCAACTCTGTGAGATGAATTCACAAATCATGAAGAAGTTTGTCAGAATTCTTCTGACTAGTTTTTATATGAAGATATTCCCTTTTCCACAATAGGCTTTAAAACGCTCCAAATGTCCTCTCGCAGATTCTACAAAAAGCGTGTTTCAAAGCTGCTCAATCAAAAGAAATGTTCCACTCTGTGAGATGAATGCACCCGTCACAGAGAAGTTTGTGAGAGTCCTTCTGTCTAGTTTCTATTTGAAGATATTTCCTTTCCCACCATAGGACTAAAGGTGCTCCAAATGATCACTTGCAGATTCTACAAAAAGAGTTTTTTAAAACTGCTCATTGAAAACTAAAGTTCTACTCTGTGAGATGAATGCACACATCCAAAGTAGTTTGTCAGAATGCTTCTGTCTAGATTTTATGTGAAGGTATTTCCTTTTCCACCATTGGTCTCAAAGCGCTCGAAATGTCCACTTGCAGATTCTACAAAAGAGTGTTTAAAAGTTGCTTAATCAAAAGAAAGTTTCAACTCTGTGAGATGAATGCACACTTCACCAAGAAGGAGTTTGTCAGAATGCTTCTGTCTAGTTTTTATGTGAAGATATTTCCATTTACACAATAGGACTCAAAGCACTCCAAATGTCCACTGGCAGATTCTACATAAAGAGTGTTACAAAACTGCTCAATGAAAAGTAAGGTTCAATTCTGTGAGATAATTGCACACATCACAAAGAAGTTTGTCAGAATGCTTCTGTCTGGTTTTTATGTGAACATATTTACTTTTCCACCATAGGTCTCACAGTGCCACAAATGTCCACTCGCAGATTCTACAAAAAGAGTGTTTCAAAGCTGCTCAATGAAAAGTAAGGTTCAACTCTGTGAGATGAATGCACACACGACAAAGGAATTTGTCAGAATCCTTCTGTCTCGTTATTATGTTAAGGTAATTCCTTTTCCACCATAGACCTAAGATTGCTCCAAATGTCCACTTGTAGATTCTACAGAGAGTTTCAAAACTGCTCAATGAAAAGTAAGGTTCAACTCTGTGAGATGAATGCACACATCACAAAGAAGTTTGTCACAATGCTTCTGTATATTTTTCATGGGAAGATAATTCCTTTTCCACCATAGGACACAAAGCACTCCAAATGTCCACTTTCAAATTCTACAAAAGGGTGTTTCAAAGCTGCTCAATCAAAAGAAATGTCCAACCCTGTGAGATGAATGCACACATCACAAAATGTTTGTCAGAATGCTTCTGTCTGGTTTTTATGTGAAGATATTTCCTTTTCCACCATAGGCCCCAAAGTGCTCCAAACGGCCACTTGTAGATACTACAGAAAGAGTTTTTCAAAACTGCTCAATGAAACGTAAGGTACAATTCTCTGAGATGAATGTATACATGACTGAGAAGTTTTTCAGAATGCTTCTGTCTAGTTTTTATGAGAAGATATTTGCTTTTTCACCATAGGCCACAAAGCGCTCCAAATGTGCACTTGAAGATTCTCCAAAAAGTCATTCAAAGCTGCTCAACCAAAAGAAATGCTCCACTCTGTGAGATGAATGCACCCATCACAAAGAAGTTTCTCAGAATGCTTCTTCTTTTATTATTATTATTATTAATATTATTATTATACTTTAGGCTCTATGGTACATGTGCGCAACGTGCAGGTAAGTTACATATGTATACATGTGCCGTGCTGGTGCGCTGCACCCCCCAACTCATCATCTAGCATTAGGTATATCTCCCAATGCTATCCCACCTCCCTCCCCCCAGCCCACAACAGTCCCCGAAGTGTGATGTTCCCCTTCCTGTGTCCATGTGTTCTCATTGTTCAATTCTCACCTATGAGTGAGAAAACGTGGTGTTTGGTTTTTTGTTCTTGCGATAGTTTACTCTTCTGTCTAGTTATTATATGAAGATATTACCTTTTCCACAATTGGCATCAAGGCGCCCCAAATGTCTACTTGCAGATTATATGAAAAAAATGTTTCAAAACTGCTCAATAAAAATTAAGATTCAACTCCAACTCTGTGAGATGAAAGCACACATTTCAAAGAAGTTTGTCAGAATGCTTCTGTCTAGTATTTATGTAAATATATTTCCTTTTCCAACACGGGTATCAAAGCACTCCAAATCTCCACTTGTAGATTCTACAAAAAGGGGGTTAGAAAACTGCTCAATGAAAACTAAGGTTCAACTCTGTGAGATGAATGTACACATCACAAAGAAGTTTGTCAGAATTCTTCTGCCTAGTTTTATGTGAGGATATTTCATTTTCCACCACAGACCTCAAAGTGCTCCAAAACTCCACACGCAGATTCTACAAAAAGAGTGTTTGTGGGCTGCTCAATCCAAAGGAAGGTTGAACTTTGTGAGAAGAATGCACATATAACAAAGAAGATTGTCGGAATGCTTCTGTCTAATTTTTTTGTGAAGATATTTCCATTTCCACAATAGGCCTCAAGGCACTCCAAATGACCACTGGAAGATTCAACAAAAAGAGTGTTTCAAAACAGCTCAATGAAAAGTAAGGTTCAACTCTGTGAGATGAATGCACACATCACAAAGAAGTGTGTCAGAATGCTTCTGTCTAGTTATTATTTGAAGATAATTCCTTTTCCACCATAGGCCTAACTGTGCTCCAAATATCCACTTTCAGATTCTACAAAAATAGTGTTTCAAGTCTGCTCAATCAAAAGAAAGGTTCAACTCCGTGAGATGAATGCACCCATCACAAAGAACTTTGTCAGAATGCTTCTGGGTGGTTTTTAGGTGAAGATATTTCCTTTGAAACCATAGGCTTCAAAGCGTTCCAAATGTCCACTTGCAGATTCTACAAAAAGAGTGTTTCAAACTGCTCAATAAAAAGAAAGGTTCAGCTCTGTGCAATGAATGCACACATCCCAAAGAAGTTTGTGAGAATGCTTCTGTCTATTTTTTGTGTGAAGAAATTTTCTTTTCCAACATAGGCCTCAAAGTCCTCCAAACCTCCACTTGTAGATTCTACAAAAATAGGGTTTCAAAACTGTTCAATGAAAGGAAGGTTCTACTCGGTGAGATGAATGCACACATTACAAAGGAGTTTGATGGAATGTTTCCGTATACTTTTTAAGTGAAGATATTCCCTTTTCCCCCATAGGCCTCTGTCTAATTATTATGTGAAGATAGTTCCTTTTCCACCATAGGCTCAAATGTGCACCAAATGTCCACTTGCAGATTCTACAAAAAGAGTTTTTCAAAGCTGCTCAATCAAAAGAAAGGTTCAACCCTGTGAGACGAATGCACACATCACAAAGAAGTTCGTCAGAATGCTTCTGGCTGGTTTTTATGTGAAGATATTTTTTATCCCACCATGGGCCTCAAAGCGCTCCAAGTGTCCACTTGCAGATTCTACAAAACGAGTGTTTCAAAGCTTCTCCATCAAAAGAAAGGTTCAACTACGTGAGATGAGTGCACCCATCACAAAAAAGTTTCTCAGAATGCTTTTGTCTAGTTATTATATGAAGATGTTTCGTTATACACCACAGGCCTCAAGGCGCTCCAAATGTCTACCTGCAGATTCTATAAAAAGAGGATTTCAAAACTGCTCAATGACAACCAAGGTTCAACTCTGTGAGATGAATGCACAGAATACAAAGAAGTTTGTGAGAATGATTTGTCTGGTTTTAATGTGAAGATATCTCCTTTTCCACTACAGGCCTCCAAGAGCTCCAAATGTCCACTTGCAGATTCTACAAAAAGAGTGTTTCAAAACTGCTCAATGAAAACTAAGGTTCAACTCTGTGAGATGAATGCACACATCACAAAGAAGTTTGACGGAATTCTTCAATCTAGATTTATGTGAAGATAATACCTTTTCCACCATAGGCCTCAAAGCACTCCACATGTCCACTTGCAGATTCTACAAAAACCGTGTTTCAGAGCTGCTCAAGCAAAGGAAAGGTTCAACTCTGTGAGATGAATGCACAAGTCACAAAGATGTTTGTGAGCATGCTTCAGTATATTTTTAATGTGAAAATATTTCCTTTTCCACCATTGGCATCAAAGTGCTCCAAATGTACACTTGCAGATACTACAAAAGGAGTGTTTCAAAACTGCACAATGAAAAGTATCATTCAACTCTGTGAGGTGAATGCACACATCACAAAGAAGTGTGTTAGAATACTTCCCTCTAATTTTATGTGAAGGTATTTCTTTTTCCACCATAGGCCTCAAAGCGCTCCAAATGTCCACTTGCAGATTCTACAAAGAAAGTGCTTCAAGGCTGCTCAATGAAAAGTAAGGTTCAACTCTGTGAGATGAATTCACAAATCATGAAGAAGTTTGTCAGAATTCTTCTGACTAGTTTTTATATGAAGATATTCCCTTTTCCACAATAGGCTTTAAAACGCTCCAAATGTCCTCTCGCAGATTCTACAAAAAGCGTGTTTCAAAGCTGCTCAATCAAAAGAAATGTTCCACTTTGTGAGATGAATGCACCCGTCACAGAGAAGTTTGTGAGAGTCCTTCTGTCTAGTTTCTATTTGAAGATATTTCCTTTCCCACCATAGGACTAAAGGTGCTCCAAATGATCACTTGCAGATTCTACAAAAAGAGTTTTTTAAAACTGCTCATTGAAAACTAAAGTTCTACTCTGTGAGATGAATGCACACATCCAAAGTAGTTTGTCAGAATGCTTCTGTCTAGATTTTATGTGAAGGTATTTCCTTTTCCACCATTGGTCTCAAAGCGCTCGAAATGTCCACTTGCAGATTCTACAAAAGAGTGTTTAAAAGTTGCTTAATCAAAAGAAAGTTTCAACTCTGTGAGATGAATGCACACTTCACCAAGAAGGAGTTTGTCAGAATGCTTCTGTCTAGTTTTTATGTGAAGATATTTCCATTTACACAATAGGACTCAAAGCACTCCAAATGTCCACTGGCAGAATCTACATAAAGAGTGTTACAAAACTGCTCAATGAAAAGTAAGGTTCAATTCTGTGAGATAATTGCACACATCACAAAGAAGTTTGTCAGAATGCTTCTGTCTGGTTTTTATGTGAACATATTTACTTTTCCACCATAGGTCTCACAGTGCCACAAATGTCCACTCGCAGATTCTACAAAAAGAGTGTTTCAAAGCTGCTCAATGAAAAGTAAGGTTCAACTCTGTGAGATGAATGCACACACGACAAAGGAATTTGTCAGAATCCTTCTGTCTCGTTATTATGTTAAGGTAATTCCTTTTCCACCATAGACCTAAGAGTGCTCCAAATGTCCACTTGTAGATTCTACAGAGAGTTTCAAAACTGCTCAATGAAAAGTAAGGTTCAACTCTGTGAGATGAATGCACACATCACAAAGAAGTTTGTCAGAATGCTTCTGTATATTTTTCATGGGAAGATAATTCCTTTTCCACCGTAGGACACAAAGCACTCCAAATGTCCACTTTCAAATTCTACAAAAAGAGTGTTTCAAAGCTGCTCAATCAAAAGAAATGTCCAACCCTGTGAGATGAATGCACACATCACAAAATGTTTGTCAGAATGCTTCTGTCTGGTTTTTATGTGAAGATATTTCCTTTTCCACCATAGGCCCCAAAGTGCTCCAAACGGCCACTTGTAGATACTACAGAAAGAGTTTTTCAAAACTGCTCAATGAAACGTAAGGTACAATTCTCTGAGATGAATGTATACATGACTGAGAAGTTTTTCAGAATGCTTCTGTCTAGTTTTTATGAGAAGATATTTGCTTTTTCACCATAGGCCACAAAGCGCTCCAAATGTGCACTTGAAGATTCTCCAAAAAGTCATTCAAAGCTGCTCAACCAAAAGAAATGCTCCACTCTGTGAGATGAATGCACCCATCACAAAGAAGTTTCTCAGAATGCTTCTTCTTTTATTATTATTATTATTAATGTTATTATTATACTTTAGGCTCTATGGTACATGTGCGCAACGTGCAGGTAAGTTACATATGTATACATGTGCCGTGCTGGTGCGCTGCACCCCCCAACTCATCATCTAGCATTAGGTATATCTCCCAATGCTATCCCACCTCCCTCCCCCCAGCCCACAACAGTCCCCGAAGTGTGATGTTCCCCTTCCTGTGTCCATGTGTTCTCATTGTTCAATTCTCACCTATGAGTGAGAAAACGTGGTGTTTGGTTTTTTGTTCTTGCGATAGTTTACTCTTCTGTCTAGTTATTGTATGAAGATATTACCTTTTCCACCATTGGCATCAAGGCGCCCCAAATGTCTACTTGCAGATTATATGAAAAAAATGTTTCAAAACTGCTCAATAAAAATTAAGATTCAACTCCAACTCTGTGAGATGAAAGCACACATTTCAAAGAAGTTTGTCAGAATGCTTCTGTCTAGTATTTATGTAAATATATTTCCTTTTCCAACACGGGTATCAAAGCACTCCAAATCTCCACTTGTAGATTCTACAAAAAGGGGGTTAGAAAACTGCTCAATGAAAACTAAGGTTCAACTCTGTGAGATGAATGTACGCATCACAAAGAAGTTTGTCAGAATTCTTCTGCCTAGTTTTGATGTGAGGATATTTCATTTTCCACCACAGACCTCAAAGTGCTCCAAAACTCCACACGCAGATTCTACAAAAAGAGTGTTTGTGGGCTGCTCAATCCAAAGGAAGGTTGAACTTTGTGAGAAGAATGCACATATAACAAAGAAGATTGTCGGAATGCTTCTGTCTAATTTTTTTGTGAAGATATTTCCATTTCCACAATAGGCCTCAAGGCACTCCAAATGACCACTGGAAGATTCAACAAAAAGAGTGTTTCAAAACAGCTCAATGAAAAGTAAGGTTCAACTCTGTGAGATGAATGCACACATCACAAAGAAGTGTGTCAGAATGCTTCTGTCTAGTTATTATTTGAAGATAATTCCTTTTCCACCATAGGCCTAAATGCGCTCCAAATATCCACTTTCAGATTCTACAAAAATAGTGTTTCAAGTCTGCTCAATCAAAAGAAAGGTTCAACTCCGTGAGATGAATGCACCCATCACAAAGAACTTTGTCAGAATGCTTCTGGGTGGTTTTTAGGTGAAGATATTTCCTTTGAAACCATAGGCTTCAAAGCGTTCCAAATGTCCACTTGCAGATTCTACAAAAAGAGTGTTTCAAACTGCTCAATACAAAGAAAGGTTCAGCTCTGTGCAATGAATGCACACATCCCAAAGAAGTTTGTGAGAATGCTTCTGTCTATTTTTTGTGTGAAGAAATTTTCTTTTCCAACATAGGCCTCAAAGTCCTCCAAACGTCCACTTGTAGAGTCAACAAAAATAGGGTTTCAAAACTGTTCAATGAAAGGAAGGTTCTACTCGGTGAGATGAATGCACACATTACAAAGGAGTTTGATGGAATGTTTCCGTATACTTTTTAAGTGAAGATATTCCCTTTTCCCCCATAGGCCTCTGTCTAATTATTATGTGAAGATAGTTCCTTTTCCACCATAGGCTCAAATGTGCACCAAATGTCCACTTGCAGATTCTACAAAAAGAGTTTTTCAAAGCTGCTCAATCAAAAGAAAGGTTCAACCCTGTGAGACGAATGCACACAT
Source organism: Pongo pygmaeus (assembly GCF_028885625.2). Lineage (NCBI taxonomy): Eukaryota > Metazoa > Chordata > Mammalia > Primates > Hominidae > Pongo > Pongo pygmaeus. The sequence continues at coordinate 4,794,471 of NC_085931.1, forward strand.
CACAAAGAAGTTCGTCAGAATGCTTCTGGCTGGTTTTTATGTGAAGATATTTTTTATCCCACCATGGGCCTCAAAGCGCTCCAAGTGTCCACTTGCAGATTCTACAAAAAGAGTGTTTCAAAGCTTCTCCATCAAAAGAAAGGTTCAACTACGTGAGATGAGTGCACCCATCACAAAGAAGTTTCTCAGAATGCTTTTGTCTAGTTATTATATGAAGATGTTTCGTTATACACCACAGGCCTCAAGGCGCTCCAAATGTCTACCTGCAGATTCTATAAAAAGAGGATTTCAAAACTGCTCAATGACAACCAAAGTTCAACTCTGTGAGATGAATGTACAGAATACAAAGAAGTTTGTGAGAATGATTTGTCTGGTTTTAATGTGAAGATATCTCCTTTTCCACTACAGGCCTCCAAGACCTCCAAATGTCCACTTGCAGATTCTACAAAAAGAGTGTTTCAAAACTGCTCAATGAAAACTAAGGTTCAACTCTGTGAGATGAATGCACACATCACAAAGAAGTTTGACGGAATTCTTCAATCTCGATTTATGTGAAGATATTACCTTTTCCACCATAGGCCTCAAAGCACTCCAAATGTCCACTTGCAGATTCTACAAAAACCGTGTTTCAGAGCTGCTCAAGCAAAGGAAAGGTTCAACTCTGTGCGATGAATGCACAAGTCACAAAGATGTTTGTGAGCATGCTTCAGTATATTTTTAATGTGAAAATATTTCCTTTTCCACCATTGGCATCAAAGTGCTCCAAATGTACACTTGCAGATACTACAAAAGGAGTGTTTCAAAACTGCACAATGAAAAGTATCATTCAACTCTGTGAGGTGAATGCACACATCACAAAGAAGTGTGTTAGAATACTTCCCTCTAATTTTATGTGAAGGTATTTCTTTTTCCACCATAGGCCTCAAAGCGCTCCAAATGTCCACTTGCAGATTCTACAAAGAAAGTGCTTCAAGGCTGCTCAATGAAAAGTAAGGTTCAACTCTGTGAGATGAATTCACAAATCATGAAGAAGATTGTCAGAATTCTTCTGACTAGTTTTTATATGAAGATATTCCCTTTTCCACAATAGGCTTTAAATCGCTCCAAATGTCCTCTCGCAGATTCTACAAAAAGCGTGTTTCAAAGCTGCTCAATCAAAAGAAATGTTCAACTCTGTGAGATGAATGCACCCGTCACATAGAAGTTTGTGAGAGTCCTTCTGTCTAGTTTCTATTTGAAGATATTTCCTTTCCCACCATAGGACTAAAGGTGCTCCAAATGTTCACTTGCAGATTCTACAAAAAGAGTTTTTAAAACTGCTCATTGAAAACTAAAGTTCTACTCTGTGAGATGAATGCACACATCCAAAGTAGTTTGTCAGAATGCTTCTGTCTAGATTTTATGTGAAGGTATTTCCTTTTCCACCATTGGTCTCAAAGCGTTCGAAATGTCCACTTGCAGATTCTACAAAAGAGTGTTTAAAAGTTGCTTAATCAAAAGAAAGTTTCAACTCTGTGAGATGAATGCACACTTCACCAAGAAGAAGTTTGTCAGAATGCTTCTGTCTAGTTTTTATGTGAAGATATTTCCATTTACACAATAGGACTCAAAGCACTCCAAATGTCCACTGGCAGATTCTACATAAAGAGTGTTACAAAACTGCTCAATGAAAAGTAAGGTTCAATTCGGTGAGATAATTGCACACATCACAAAGAAGTTTGTCAGAATGCTTCTGTCTGGTTTTTATGTGAACATATTTACTTTTCCACCATAGGTCTCAAATTGCCACAAATGTCCACTCGCAGATTCTACAAAAAGAGTGTTTCAAAGCTGCTCAATGAAAAGTAAGGTTCAACTCTGTGAGATGAATGCACACACGACAAAGGAATTTGTCAGAATCCTTCTGTCTCGTTATTAAGTTAAGGTAATTCCTTTTCCACCATAGACATAAGAGTGCTCCAAATGTCCACTTGTAGATTCTACAGAGAGTTTCAATACTGCTCAATGAAAAGTAAGGTTCAACTCTGTGAGATGAATGCACACATCACAAAGAAGTTTGTCAGAATGCTTCTGTATATTTTTCACGTGAAGATAATTCCTTTTCCACCGTAGGACACAAAGCACTCCAAATGTCCACTTTCAAATTCTACAAAAAGAGTGTTTCAAAGCTGCTCAATCAAAAGAAATGTCCAACCCTGTGAGATGAATGCACACATCACAAAATGTTTGTCAGAATGCTTCTGTCTGGTTTTTATGTGAAGATATTTCCTTTTCCACCATAGGCCCCAAAGTGCTCCAAACGGCCACTTGTAGATACTACAGAAAGAGTTTTTCAAAACTGCTCAATGAAACGTAAGGTAAAATTCTCTGAGATGAATGTATACATGACTAAGAAGTTTTTCAGAATGCTTCTGTCTAGTTTTTATGAGAAGATATTTGCTTTTTCACCATAGGCCACAAAGCGCTCCAAATGTGCACTTGAAGATTCTCCAAAAAGTCATTCAAAGCTGCTCAACCAAAAGAAATGCTCCACTCTGTGAGATGAATGCACCCATCACAAAGAAGTTTCTCAGAATGCTTCTTCTTTTATTATTATTATTATTATTATTATTATACTTTAGGCTCTATGGTACATGTGCGCAACGTGCAGGTAAGTTACATATGTATACATGTGCTGTGCTGGTGCGCTGCACCCCCCAACTCGTCATCTAGCATTAGGTATATCTCCCAATGCTATCCCACCCCCCTCCCCACAGCCCACAACAGTCCCCGAAGTGTGATGTTCCCCTTCCTGTGTCCATGTGTTCTCATTGTTCAATTCTCACCTATGAGTGAGAAAACGTGGTGTTTGGTTTTTTGTTCTTGCGATAGTTTACTCTTCTGTCTAGTTATTATATGAAGATATTACCTTTTCCACCATTGGCATCAAGGCGCCCCAAATGTCTACTTGCAGATTATATGAAAAAAATGTTTCAAAACTGCTCAATAAAAATTAAGGTTCAACTCCAACTCTGTGAGATGAAAGCACACATTTCAAAGAAGTTTGTCAGAATGCTTCTGTCTAGTATTTATGTAAATATATTTCCTTTTCCAACACGGGTATCAAAGCACTCCAAATCTCCACTTGTAGATTCTACAAAAAGAGGGTTAGAAAACTGCTCAATGAAAACTAAGTTTCAACTCTGTGAGATGAATGTACACATCACAAAGAAGTTTGTCAGAATTCTTCTGCCTAGTTTTTATGTGAGGATATTTCATTTTCCACCACAGACCTCAAAGTGCTCCAAAACTCCACACGCAGATTCTACAAAAAGGGTGTTTGTGGGCTGCTCAATCCAAAGGAAGGTTGAACTTTGTGAGAAGAATGCACATATAACAAAGAAGATTGTCGGAATGCTTCTGTCTAATTTTTTTGTGAAGATATTTCCATTTCCACAATAGGCCTCAAAGCACTCCAAATGACCACCGGAAGATTCAACAAAAAGAGTGTTTCAAAACAGCTCAATGAAAAGTAAGGTTCAACTCTGTGAGATGAATGCACACATCACAAAGAAGTGTGTCAGAATGCTTCTGTCTAGTTATTATTTGAAGATACTTCCTTTTCCACCATAGGCCTAAATGCGCTCCAAATATCCACTTTCAGATTCTACAAAAATAGTGTTTCAAGTTTGCTCAATCAAAAGAAAGGTTCAACTCCGTGAGATGAATGCACCCATCACAAAGAACTTTGTCAGAATGCTTCTGTTTGGTTTTTAGGTGAAGATATTTCCTTTGAAACCATAGGCTTCAAAGCGTTCCAAATGTCCACTTGCAGATTCTACAAAAAGAGTGTTTCAAACTGCTCAATACAAAGAAAGGTTCAGCTCTGTGCAATGAATGCACACATCCCAAAGAAGTTTGTGAGAATGCTTCTGTCTATTTTTTGTGTGAAGAAATTTTCTTTTCCAACATAGGCCTCAAAGTCCTCCAAACGTCCACTTGTAGAGTCAACAAAAATAGGGTTTCAAAACTGTTCAATGAAAGGAAGGTTCTACTCGGTGAGATGAATGCACACATTACAAAGGAGTTTGATGGAATGTTTCCGTATACTTTTTAAGTGAAGATATTCCCTTTTCCCCCATAGGCCTCTGTCTAATTATTATGTGAAGATAGTTCCTTTTCCACCATAGGCTCAAATGTGCACCAAATGTCCACTTGCAGATTCTACAAAAAGAGTTTTTCAAAGCTGCTCAATCAAAAGAAAGGTTCAACCCTGTGAGACGAATGCACACATCACAAAGAAGTTCGTCAGAATGCTTCTGGCTGGTTTTTATGTGAAGCTATTTTTTATCCCACCATGGGCCTCAAAGCGCTCCAAGTGTCCACTTGCAGATTCTACAAAAAGAGTGTTTCAAAGCTTCTCCATCAAAAGAAAGGTTCAACTACGTGAGATGAGTGCACCCATCACAAAGAAGTTTCTCAGAATGCTTTTGTCTAGTTATTATATGAAGATGTTTCGTTATACACCACAGGCCTCAAGGCGCTCCAAATGTCTACCTGCAGATTCTATAAAAAGAGGATTTCAAAACTGCTCAATGACAACCAAAGTTCAACTCTGTGAGATGAATGTACAGAATACAAAGAAGTTTGTGAGAATGATTTGTCTGGTTTTAATGTGAAGATATCTCCTTTTCCACTACAGGCCTCCAAGAGCTCCAAATGTCCACTTGCAGATTCTACAAAAAGAGTGTTTCAAAACTGCTCAATGAAAACTAAGGTTCAACTCTGTGAGATGAATGCACACATCACAAAGAAGTTTGACGGAATTCTTCAATCTCGATTTATGTGAAGATATTACCTTTTCCACCATAGGCCTCAAAGCACTCGAAATGTCCACTTGCAGATTCTACAAAAACCGTGTTTCAGAGCTGCTCAAGCAAAGGAAAGGTTCAACTCTGTGCGATGAATGCACAAGTCACAAAGATGTTTGTGAGCATGCTTCAGTATATTTTTAATGTGAAAATATTTCCTTTTCCACCATTGGCATCAAAGTGCTCCAAATGTACACTTGCAGATACTACAAAAGGAGTGTTTCAAAACTGCACAATGAAAAGTATCATTCAACTCTGTGAGGTGAATGCACACATCACAAAGAAGTGTGTTAGAATACCTCCCTCTAATTTTATGTGAAGGTATTTCTTTTTCCACCATAGGCCTCAAAGCGCTCCAAATGTCCACTTGCAGATTCTACAAAGAAAGTGCTTCAAGGCTGCTCAATGAAAAGTAAGGTTCAACTCTGTGAGATGAATTCACAAATCATGAAGAAGATTGTCAGAATTCTTCTGACTAGTTTTTATATGAAGATATTCCCTTTTCCACAATAGGCTTTAAATCGCTCCAAATGTCCTCTCGCAGATTCTACAAAAAGCGTGTTTGAAAGCTGCTCAATCAAAAGAAATGTTCAACTCTGTGAGATGAATGCACCCGTCACAGAGAAGTTTGTGAGAGTCCTTCTGTCTAGTTTCTATTTGAAGATATTTCCTTTCCCACCATAGGACTAAAGGTGCTCCAAATGTTCACTTGCAGATTCTACAAAAAGAGTTTTTAAAACTGCTCATTGAAAACTAAAGTTCTACTCTGTGAGATGAATGCACACATCCAAAGTAGTTTGTCAGAATGCTTCTGTCTAGATTTTATGTGAAGGTATTTCCTTTTCCACCATTGGTCTCAAAGCGTTCGAAATGTCCACTTGCAGATTCTACAAAAGAGTGTTTAAAAGTTGCTTAATCAAAAGAAAGTTTCAACTCTGTGAGATGAATGCACACTTCACCAAGAAGAAGTTTGTCAGAATGCTTCTGTCTAGTTTTTATGTGAAGATATTTCCATTTACACAATAGGACTCAAAGCACTCCAAATGTCCACTGGCAGATTCTACATAAAGAGTGTTACAAAACTGCTCAATGAAAAGTAAGGTTCAATTCTGTGAGATAATTGCACACATCACAAAGAAGTTTGTCAGAATGCTTCTGTCTGGTTTTTATGTGAACATATTTACTTTTCCACCATAGGTCTCAAATTGCCACAAATGTCCACTCGCAGATTCTACAAAAAGAGTGTTTCAAAGCTGCTCAATGAAAAGTAAGGTTCAACTCTGTGAGATGAATGCACACACGACAAAGGAATTTGTCAGAATCCTTCTGTCTCGTTATTAAGTTAAGGTAATTCCTTTTCCACCATAGACCTAAGAGTGCTCCAAATGTCCACTTGTAGATTCTACAGAGAGTTTCAATACTGCTCAATGAAAAGTAAGGTTCAACTCTGTGAGATGAATGCACACATCACAAAGAAGTTTGTCAGAATGCTTCTGTATATTTTTCACGTGAAGATAATTCCTTTTCCACCGTAGGACACAAAGCACTCCAAATGTCCACTTTCAAATTCTACAAAAAGAGTGTTTCAAAGCTGCTCAATCAAAAGAAATGTCCAACCCTGTGAGATGAATGCACACATCACAAAATGTTTGTCAGAATGCTTCTGTCTGGTTTTTATGTGAAGATATTTCCTTTTCCACCATAGGCCCCAAAGTGCTCCAAACGGCCACTTGTAGATACTACAGAAAGAGTTTTTCAAAACTGCTCAATGAAACGTAAGGTACAATTCTCTGAGATGAATGTATACATGACTAAGAAGTTTTTCAGAATGCTTCTGTCTAGTTTTTATGAGAAGATATTTGCTTTTTCACCATAGGCCACAAAGCGCTCCAAATGTGCACTTGAAGATTCTCCAAAAAGTCATTCTAAGCTGCTCAACCAAAAGAAATGCTCCACTCTGTGAGATGAATGCACCCATCACAAAGAAGTTTCTCAGAATGCTTCTTCTTTTATTATTATTATTATTATTATTATTATACTTTAGGCTCTATGGTACATGTGCGCAACGTGCAGGTAAGTTACATATGTATACATGTGCTGTGCTGGTGCGCTGCACCCCCCAACTCGTCATCTAGCATTAGGTATATCTCCCAATGCTATCCCACCTCCCTCCCCCCAGGCCAAAACAGTCCCCGAAGTGTGATGTTCCCCTTCCTGTGTCCATGTGTTCTCATTGTTCAATTCTCACCTATGAGTGAGAAAACGTGGTGTTTGGTTTTTTGTTCTTGCGATAGTTTACTCTTCTGTCTAGTTATTATATGAAGATATTACCTTTTCCACCATTGGCATCAAGGCGCCCCAAATGTCTACTTGCAGATTATATGAAAAAAATGTTTCAAAACTGCTCAATAAAAATTAAGGTTCAACTCCAACTCTGTGAGATGAAAGCACACATTTCAAAAAAGTTTGTCAGAATGCTTCTGTCTAGTATTTATGTAAATATATTTCCTTTTCCAACACGGGTATCAAAGCCCTCCAAATCTCCACTTGTAGATTCTACAAAAAGAGGGTTTGAAAACTGCTCAATGAAAACTAAGGTTCAACTCTGTGAGATGAGTGTACACATCACAAAGAAGTTTGTCAGAATTCTTCTGCCTAGTTTTTATGTGAGGATATTTCATTTTCCACCACAGACCTCAAAGTGCTCCAAAACTCCACACGCAGATTCTACAAAAAGAGTGTTTGTGGGCTGCTCAATCCAAAGGAAGGTTGAACTTTGTGAGAAGAATGCACATATAACAAAGAAGATTGTCGGAATGCTTCTGTCTAATTTTTTTGTGAAGATATTTCCATTTCCACAATAGGCCTCAAAGCACTCCAAATGACCACTGGAAGATTCAACAAAAAGAGTGTTTCAAAACAGCTCAATGAAAAGTAAGGTTCAACTCTGTGAGATGAATGCACACATCACAAAGAAGTGTGTCAGAATGCTTCTGTCTAGTTATTATTTGAAGATACTTCCTTTTCCACCATAGGCCTAAATGCGCTCCAAATATCCACTTTCAGATTCTACAAAAATAGTGTTTCAAGTCTGCTCAATCAAAAGAAAGGTTCAACTCCGTGAGATGAATGCACACATCACAAAGAACTTTGTCAGAATGCTTCTGGGTGGTTTTTAGGTGAAGATATTTCCTTTGAAACCATAGGCTTCAAAGCGTTCCAAATGTCCACTTGCAGATTCTACAAAAAGAGTGTTTCAAACTGCTCAATAAAAAGAAAGGTTCAGCTCTGTGCAATGAATGCACACATCCCAAAGAAGTTTGTGAGAATGCTTCTGTCTATTTTTTGTGTGAAGAAATTTTCTTTTCCAACATAGGCCTCAAAGTCCTCCAAACGTCCACTTGTAGATTCTACAAAAATAGGGTTTCAAAACTGTTCAATGAAAGGAAGGTTCTACTCGGTGAGATGAATGCACACATTACAAAGGAGTTTGATGGAATGTTTCCGTATACTTTTTAAGTGAAGATATTCCCTTTTCCCCCATAGGCCTCTGTCTAATTATTATGTGAAGATAGTTCCTTTTCCACCATAGGCTCAAATGTGCACCAAATGTCCACTTGCAGATTCTACAAAAAGAGTTTTTCAAAGCTGCTCAATCAAAAGAAAGGTTCAACCCTGTGAGACGAATGCACACATCACAAAGAAGTTCGTCAGAATGCTTCTGGCTGGTTTTTATGTGAAGATATTTTTTATCCCACCATGGGCCTCAAAGCGCTCCAAGTGTCCACTTGCAGATTCTACAAAAAGAGTGTTTCAAAGCTTCTCCATCAAAAGAAAGGTTCAACTACGTGAGATGAGTGCACCCATCACAAAGAAGTTTCTCAGAATGCATTTGTCTAGTTATTATATGAAGATGTTTTGTTATACACCACAGGCCTCAAGGCGCTCCAAATGTCTACCTGCAGATTCTATAAAAAGAGGATTTCAAAACTGCTCAATGACAACCAAGGTTCAACTCTGTGAGATGAATGCACAGAATACAAAGAAGTTTGTGAGAATGATTTGTCTGGTTTTAATGTGAAGATATCTCCTTTTCCACTACAGGCCTCCAAGAGCCCCAAATGTCCACTTGCAGATTCTACAAAAAGAGTGTTTCAAAACTGCTCAATGAAAACTAAGGTTCAACTCTGTGAGATGAATGCACACATCACAAAGAAGTTTGACGGAATTCTTCAATCTCGATTTATGTGAAGATATTACCTTTTCCACCATAGGCCTCAAAGCACTCCAAATGTCCACTTGCAGATTCTACAAAAACGGTGTTTCAGAGCTGCTCAAGCAAAGGAAAGGTTCAACTCTGTGAGATGAATGCACAAGTCACAAAGATGTTTGTGAGCATGCTTCAGTATATTTTTAAAGTGAAAATATTTCCTTTTCCACCATTGGCATCAAAGTGCTCCAAATGTACACTTTCAGATACTACAAAAGGACTGTTTCAAAACTGTACAATGGAAAGTATCATTCAACTCTGTGAGGTGAATGCACACATCACAAAGAAGTGTGTTAGAATACTTCCCTCTAATTTTATGTGAAGGTATTTCTTTTTCCACCATAGGCCTCAAAGCGCTCCAAATGTCCACTTGCAGATTCTACAAAGAAAGTGCTTCAAGGCTGCTCAATGAAAAGTAAGGTTCAACTCTGTGAGATGAATTCACAAATCATGAAGAAGTTTGTCGGAATTCTTCTGACTAGTTTTTATATGAAGATATTCCCTTTTCCACAATAGGCTTTAAAACGCTCCAAATGTCCTCTCGCAGATTCTACAAAAAGCGTGTTTCAAAGCTGCTCAATCAAAAGACATGTTCCAGTCTGTGAGATGAATGCACCCGTCACAGAGAAGTTTGTGAGAGTCCTTCTGTCTAGTTTCTATTTGAAGATATTTCCTTTCCCACCATAGGACTAAAGGTGCTCCAAATGTTCACTTGCAGATTCTACAAAAAGAGTTTTTTAAAACTGCTCATTGAAAACTAAAGTTCTACTCTGTGAGATGAATGCAGACATCCAAAGTAGTTTGTCAGAATGCTTCTGTCTAGATTTTATGTGAAGGTATTTCCTTTTCCACCATTGGTCTCAAAGCGCTCGAAATGTCCACTTGCAGATTCTACAAAAGAGTGTTTAAAAGTTGCTTAATCAAAAGAAAGTTTCAACTCTGTGAGATGAATGCACACTTCACCAAGAAGGAGTTTGTCAGAATGCTTCTGTCTAGTTTTTATGTGAAGATATTTCCATTTACACAATAGGACTCAAAGCACTCCAAATGTCCACTGGCAGAATCTACATAAAGAGTGTTACAAAACTGCTCAATGAAAAGTAAGGTTCAATTCTGTGAGATAATTGCACACATCACAAAGAAGTTTGTCAGAATGCTTCTGTCTGGTTTTTATGTGAACATATTTACTTTTCCACCATAGGTCTCAAAGTGCCACAAATGTCCACTCGCAGATTCTACAAAAAGAGTGTTTCAAAGCTGCTCAATGAAAAGTAAGGTTCAACTCTGTGAGATGAATGCACACACGACAAAGGAATTTGTCAGAATCCTTCTGTCTCGTTATTATGTTAAGGTAATTCCTTTTCCACCATAGACCTAAGAGTGCTCCAAATGTCCACTTGTAGATTCTACAGAGAGTTTCAAAACTGCTCAATGAAAAGTAAGGTTCAACTCTGTGAGATGAATGCACACATCACAAAGAAGTTTGTCAGAATGCTTCTGTATATTTTTCATGTGAAGATAATTCCTTTTCCACCGTAGGACACAAAGCACTCCAAATGTCCACTTTCAAATTCTACAAAAAGAGTGTTTCAAAGCTGCTCAATCAAAAGAAATGTCCAACCCTGTGAGATGAATGCACACATCACAAAATGTTTGTCAGAATGCTTCTGTCTGGTTTTTATGTGAAGATATTTCCTTTTCCACCATAGGCCCCAAAGTGCTCCAAACGGCCACTTGTAGATACTACAGAAAGAGTTTTTCAAAACTGCTCAATGAAACGTAAGGTAAAATTCTCTGAGATGAATGTATACATGACTAAGAAGTTTTTCAGAATGCTTCTGTCTAGTTTTTATGAGAAGATATTTGCTTTTTCACCATAGGCCACAAAGCGCTCCAAATGTGCACTTGAAGATTCTCCAAAAAGTCATTCAAAGCTGCTCAACCAAAAGAAATGCTCCACTCTGTGAGATGAATGCACCCATCACAAAGAAGTTTCTCAGAATGCTTCTTCTTTTATTATTATTATTATTATTATACTTTAGGCTCTATGGTACATGTGCGCAACGTGCAGGTAAGTTACATATGTATACATGTGCCGTGCTGGTGCGCTGCACCCCCCAACTCGTCATCTAGCATTAGGTATATCTCCCAATGCTATCCCACCCCCCTCCCCCCAGCCCACAACAGTCCCCGAAGTGTGATGTTCCCCTTCCTGTGTCCATGTGTTCTCATTGTTCAATTCTCACCTATGAGTGAGAAAACGTGGTGTTTGGTTTTTTGTTCTTGCGATAGTTTACTCTTCTGTCTAGTTATTATATGAAGATATTACCTTTTCCACCATTGGCATCAAGGCGCCCCAAATGTCTACTTGCAGATTATATGAAAAAAATGTTTCAAAACTGCTCAATAAAAATTAAGGTTCAACTCCAACTCTGTGAGATGAAAGCACACATTTCAAAGAAGTTTGTCAGAATGCTTCTGTCTAGTATTTGTGTAAATATATTTCCTTTTCCAACACGGGTATCAAAGCACTCCAAATCTCCACTTGTAGATTCTACAAAAAGAGGGTTTGAAAACTGCTCAATGAAAACTAAGGTTCAACTCTGTGAGATGAATGTACACATCACAAAGAAGTTTGTCAGAATTCTTCTGCCTAGTTTTTATGTGAGGATATTTCATTTTCCACCACAGACCTCAAAGTGCTCCAAACCTCCACACGCAGATTCTACAAAAAGAGTGTTTGTGGGCTGCTCAATCCAAAGGAAGGTTGAACTTTGTGAGAAGAATGCACATATAACAAAGAAGATTGTCGGAATGCTTCTGTCTAATTTTTTTGTGAAGATATTTACATTTCCACAATAGGCCTCAAAGCACTCCAAATGACCACTGGAAGATTCAACAAAAAGAGTGTTTCAAAACAGCTCAATGAAAAGTAAGGTTCAACTCTGTGAGATGAATGCACACATCACAAAGAAGTGTGTCAGAATGCTTCTGTCTAGTTATTATTTGAAGATACTTCCTTTTCCACCATAGGCCTAAATGCGCTCCAAATATCCACTTTCAGAGTCTACAAAAATAGTGTTTCAAGTCTGCTCAATCAAAAGAAAGGTTCAACTCCGTGAGATGAATGCACACATCACAAAGAACTTTGTCAGAATGCTTCTGGGTAGTTTTTAGGTGAAGATATTTCCTTTGAAACCATAGGCTTCAAAGCGTTCCAAATGTCCACTTGCAGATTCTACAAAAAGAGTGTTTCAAACTGCTCAATAAAAAGAAAGGTTCAGCTCTGTGCAATGAATGCACACATCCCAAAGAAGTTTGTGAGTATGCTTCTGTCTATTTTTTGTGTGAAGAAATTTTCTTTTCCAACATAGGCCTCAAAGTCCTCCAAACGTCCACTTTTAGATTCTAGAAAAATAGGGTTTCAAAACTGTTCAATGAAAGGAAGGTTCTACTCGGTGAGATGAATGCACACATTACAAAGGAGTTTGATGGAATGTTTCCGTATACTTTTTAAGTGAAGATATTCCCTTTTCCCCCATAGGCCTCTGTCTTATTATTATGTGAAGATAGTTCCTTTTCCACCATAGGCTCAAATGTGCACCAAATGTCCACATGCAGATTCTACAAAAAGAGTTTTTCAAAGCTGCTCAATCAAAAGAAAGGTTCAACCCTGTGAGACGAATGCACACATCACAAAGAAGTTCGTCAGAATGCTTCTGGCTGGTTTTTATGTGAAGCTATTTTTTATCCCACCATGGGCCTCAAAGCGCTCCAAGTGTCCACTTGCAGATTCTACAAAAAGAGTGTTTCAAAGCTTCTCCATCAAAAGAAAGGTTCAACTACGTGAGATGAGTGCACCCATCACAAAGAAGTTTCTCAGAATGCTTTTGTCTAGTTATTATATGAAGATGTTTCGTTATACACCACAGGCCTCAAGGCGCTCCAAATGTCTACCTGCAGATTCTATAAAAAGAGGATTTCAAAACTGCTCAATGACAACCAAGGTTCAACTCTGTGAGATGAATGCACAGAATACAAAGAAGTTTGTGAGAATGATTTGTCTGGTTTTAATGTGAAGATATCTCCTTTTCCACTACAGGCCTCCAAGAGCTCCAAATGTCCACTTGCAGATTCTACAAAAAGAGTGTTTCAAAACTGCTCAATGAAAACTAAGGTTCAACTCTGTGAGATGAATGCACACATCACAAAGAAGTTTGACGGAATTCTTCAATCTAGATTTATGTGAAGATAATACCTTTTCCACCATAGGCCTCAAAGCACTCGAAATGTCCACTTGCAGATTCTACAAAAACGGTGTTTCAGAGCTGCTCAAGCAAAGGAAAGGTTCAACTCTGTGAGATGAATGCACAAGTCACAAAGATGTTTGTGAGCATGCTTCAGTATATTTTTTATGGGAAAATATTTCCTTTTCCACCATTGGCATCAAAGTGCTCCAAATGTACACTTGCAGATACTACAAAAGGAGTGTTTCAAAACTGCACAATGAAAAGTATCATTCAACTCAGTGAGGTGAATGCACACATCACAAAGAAGTGTGTTAGAATACTTCCCTCTAATTTTATGTGAAGGTATTTCTTTTTCCACCATAGGCCTCAAAGAGCTCCAAATGTCCACTTGCAGATTCTACAAAGAAAGTGCTTCAAGGCTGCTCAATGAAAAGTAAGGTTCAACTCTGTGAGATGAATTCACAAATCATGAAGAAGTTTGTCAGAATTCTTCTGACTAGTTTTTATATGAAGATATTCCCTTTTCCACAATAGGCTTTAAAACGCTCCAAATGTCCTCTCGCAGATTCTACAAAAAGCGTGTTTCAAAGCTGCTCAATCAAAAGAAATGTTCCACTCTGTGAGATGAATGCACCCGTCACAGAGAAGTTTGTGAGAGTCCTTCTGTCTAGTTTCTATTTGAAGATATTTCCTTTCCCACCATAGGACTAAAGGTGCTCCAAATGTTCACTTGCAGATTCTACAAAAAGAGTTTTTTAAAACTGCTCATTGAAAACTAAAGTTCTACTCGGTGAGATGAATGCAGACATCCAAAGTAGTTTGTCAGAATGCTTCTGTCTAGATTTTATGTGAAGGTATTTCCTTTTCCACCATTGGTCTCAAAGCGCTCGAAATGTCCACTTGCGGATTCTACAAAAGAGTGTTTAAAAGTTGCTGAATCAAAAGAAAGTTTCAACTCTGTGACATGAATGCACACTTCACCGAGAAGGAGTTTGTCAGAATGCTTCTGTCTAGTTTTTATGTGAAGATATTTCCATTTACACAATAGGACTCAAAGCACTCCAAATGTCCACTGGCAGAATCTACATAAAGAGTGTTACAAAACTGCTCAATGAAAAGTAAGGTTCAATTCTGTGAGATAATTGCACACATCACAAAGAAGTTTGTCAGAATGCTTCTGTCTGGTTTTTATGTGAACATATTTACTTTTCCACCATAGGTCTCAAAGTGCCACAAATGTCCACTCGCAGATTCTACAAAAAGAGTGTTTCAAAGCTGCTCAATGAAAAGTAAGGTTCAACTCTGTGAGATGAATGCACACACGACAAAGGAATTTGTCAGAATCCTTCTGTCTCGTTATTATGTTAAGGTAATTCCTTTTCCACCATAGACCTAAGAGTGCCCCAAATGTCCACTTGTAGATTCTACAGAGAGTTTCAAAACTGCTCAATGAAAAGTAAGGTTCAACTCTGTGAGATGAATGCACACATCACAAAGAAGTTTGTCAGAATGCTTCTGTATATTTTTCATGGGAAGATAATTCCTTTTCCACCGTAGGACACAAAGCACTCCAAATGTCCACTTTCAAATTCTACAAAAAGAGTGTTTCAAAGCTGCTCAATCAAAAGAAATGTCCAACCCTGTGAGATGAATGCACACATCACAAAATGTTTGTCAGAATGCTTCTGTCTGGTTTTTATGTGAAGATATTTCCTTTTCCACCATAGGCCCCAAAGTGCTCCAAACGGCCACTTGTAGATACCACAGAAAGAGTTTTTCAAAACTGCTCAATGAAACGTAAGGTACAATTCTCTGAGATGAATGTATACATGACTAAGAAGTTTTTCAGAATGCTTCTGTCTAGTTTTTATGAGAAGATATTTGCTTTTTCACCATAGGCCACAAAGCGCTCCAAATGTGCACTTGAAGATTCTCCAAAAAGTCATTCAAAGCTGCTCAACCAAAAGAAATGCTCCACTCTGTGAGATGAATGCACCCATCACAAAGAAGTTTCTCAGAATGCTTCTTCTTTTATTATTATTATTATTATTATACTTTAGGCTCTATGGTACATGTGCGCAACGTGCAGGTAAGTTACATAAGTATACATGTGCCGTGCTGGTGCGCTGCACCCCCCAACTCGTCATCTAGCATTAGGTATATCTCCCAATGCTATCCCACCTCCCTCCCCCCAGGCCAAAACAGTCCCCGAAGTGTGATGTTCCCCTTCCTGTGTCCATGTGTTCTCATTGTTCAATTCTCACCTATGAGTGAGAAAACGTGGTGTTTGGTTTTTTGTTCTTGCGATAGTTTACTCTTCTGTCTAGTTATTATATGAAGATTTTACCTTTTCCACCATTGGCATCAAGGCGCCCCAAATGTCTACTTGCAGATTATATGAAAAAAATGTTTCAAAACTGCTCAATAAAAATTAAGGTTCAACTCCAACTCTGTGAGATGAAAGCACACATTTCAAAAAAGTTTGTCAGAATGCTTCTGTCTAGTATTTATGTAAATATATTTCCTTTTCCAACACGGGTATCAAAGCACTCCAAATCTCCACTTGTAGATTCTACAAAAAGAGGGTTTGAAAACTGCTCAATGAAAACTAAGGTTCAACTCTGTGAGATGAGTGTACACATCACAAAGAAGTTTGTCAGAATTCTTCTGCCTAGTTTTTATGTGAGGATATTTCATTTTCCACCACAGACCTCAAAGTGCTCCAAAACTCCACACGCAGATTCTACAAAAAGAGTGTTTGTGGGCTGCTCAATCCAAAGGAAGGTTGAACTTTGTGAGAAGAATGCACATATAACAAAGAAGATTGTCGGAATGCTTCTGTCTAATTTTTTTGTGAAGATATTTCCATTTCCACAATAGGCCTCAAAGCACTCCAAATGACCACTGGAAGATTCAACAAAAAGAGTGTTTCAAAACAGCTCAATGAAAAGTAAGGTTCAACTCTGTGAGATGAATGCACACATCACAAAGAAGTGTGTCAGAATGCTTCTGTCTAGTTATTATTTGAAGATACTTCCTTTTCCACCATAGGCCTAAATGCGCTCCAAATATCCACTTTCAGATTCTACAAAAATAGTGTTTCAAGTCTGCTCAATCAAAAGAAAGGTTCAACTCCGTGAGATGAATGCACACATCACAAAGAACTTTGTCAGAATGCTTCTGGGTGGTTTTTAGGTGAAGATATTTCCTTTGAAACCATAGGCTTCAAAGCGTTCCAAATGTCCACTTGCAGATTCTACAAAAAGAGTGTTTCAAACTGCTCAATAAAAAGAAAGGTTCAGCTCTGTGCAATGAATGCACACATCCCAAAGAAGTTTGTCAGAATGCTTCTGTCTATTTTTTGTGTGAAGAAATTTTCTTTTCCAACATAGGCCTCAAAGTCCTCCAAACCTCCACTTGTAGATTCTACAAAAATAGGGTTTCAAAACTGTTCAATGAAAGGAAGGTTCTACTCGGTGAGATGAATGCACACATTACAAAGGAGTTTGATGGAATGTTTCCGTATACTTTTTAAGTGAAGATATTCCCTTTTCCCCCATAGGCCTCTGTCTAATTATTATGTGAAGATAGTTCCTTTTCCACCATAGGCTCAAATGTGCACCAAATGTCCACTTGCAGATTCTACAAAAAGAGTTTTTCAAAGCTGCTCAATCAAAAGAAAGGTTCAACCCTGTGAGACGAATGCACACATCACAAAGAAGTTCGTCAGAATGCTTCTGGCTGGTTTTTATGTGAAGATATTTTTTATCCCACCATGGGCCTCAAAGCGCTCCAAGTGTCCACTTGCAGATTCTACAAAACGAGTGTTTCAAAGCTTCTCCATCAAAAGAAAGGTTCAACTACGTGAGATGAGTGCACCCATCACAAAAAAGTTTCTCAGAATGCTTTTGTCTAGTTATTATATGAAGATGTTTCGTTATACACCACAGGCCTCAAGGCGCTCCAAATGTCTACCTGCAGATTCTATAAAAAGAGGATTTCAAAACTGCTCAATGACAACCAAGGTTCAACTCTGTGAGATGAATGCACAGAATACAAAGAAGTTTGTGAGAATGATTTGTCTGGTTTTAATGTGAAGATATCTCCTTTTCCACTACAGGCCTCCAAGAGCTCCAAATGTCCACTTGCAGATTCTACAAAAAGAGTGTTTCAAAACTGCTCAATGAAAACTAAGGTTCAACTCTGTGAGATGAATGCACACATCACAAAGAAGTTTGACGGAATTCTTCAATCTAGATTTATGTGAAGATAATACCTTTTCCACCATAGGCCTCAAAGCACTCCACATGTCCACTTGCAGATTCTACAAAAACCGTGTTTCAGAGCTGCTCAAGCAAAGGAAAGGTTCAACTCTGTGAGATGAATGCACAAGTCACAAAGATGTTTGTGAGCATGCTTCAGTATATTTTTAATGTGAAAATATTTCCTTTTCCACCATTGGCATCAAAGTGCTCCAAATGTACACTTGCAGATACTACAAAAGGAGTGTTTCAAAACTGCACAATGAAAAGTATCATTCAACTCTGTGAGGTGAATGCACACATCACAAAGAAGTGTGTTAGAATACTTCCCTCTAATTTTATGTGAAGGTATTTCTTTTTCCACCATAGGCCTCAAAGCGCTCCAAATGTCCACTTGCAGATTCTACAAAGAAAGTGCTTCAAGGCTGCTCAATGAAAAGTAAGGTTCAACTCTGTGAGATGAATTCACAAATCATGAAGAAGTTTGTCAGAATTCTTCTGACTAGTTTTTATATGAAGATATTCCCTTTTCCACAATAGGCTTTAAAACGCTCCAAATGTCCTCTCGCAGATTCTACAAAAAGCGTGTTTCAAAGCTGCTCAATCAAAAGAAATGTTCCACTCTGTGAGATGAATGCACCCGTCACAGAGAAGTTTGTGAGAGTCCTTCTGTCTAGTTTCTATTTGAAGATATTTCCTTTCCCACCATAGGACTAAAGGTGCTCCAAATGATCACTTGCAGATTCTACAAAAAGAGTTTTTTAAAACTGCTCATTGAAAACTAAAGTTCTACTCTGTGAGATGAATGCACACATCCAAAGTAGTTTGTCAGAATGCTTCTGTCTAGATTTTATGTGAAGGTATTTCCTTTTCCACCATTGGTCTCAAAGCGCTCGAAATGTCCACTTGCAGATTCTACAAAAGAGTGTTTAAAAGTTGCTTAATCAAAAGAAAGTTTCAACTCTGTGAGATGAATGCACACTTCACCAAGAAGGAGTTTGTCAGAATGCTTCTGTCTAGTTTTTATGTGAAGATATTTCCATTTACACAATAGGACTCAAAGCACTCCAAATGTCCACTGGCAGATTCTACATAAAGAGTGTTACAAAACTGCTCAATGAAAAGTAAGGTTCAATTCTGTGAGATAATTGCACACATCACAAAGAAGTTTGTCAGAATGCTTCTGTCTGGTTTTTATGTGAACATATTTACTTTTCCACCATAGGTCTCACAGTGCCACAAATGTCCACTCGCAGATTCTACAAAAAGAGTGTTTCAAAGCTGCTCAATGAAAAGTAAGGTTCAACTCTGTGAGATGAATGCACACACGACAAAGGAATTTGTCAGAATCCTTCTGTCTCGTTATTATGTTAAGGTAATTCCTTTTCCACCATAGACCTAAGATTGCTCCAAATGTCCACTTGTAGATTCTACAGAGAGTTTCAAAACTGCTCAATGAAAAGTAAGGTTCAACTCTGTGAGATGAATGCACACATCACAAAGAAGTTTGTCACAATGCTTCTGTATATTTTTCATGGGAAGATAATTCCTTTTCCACCATAGGACACAAAGCACTCCAAATGTCCACTTTCAAATTCTACAAAAGGGTGTTTCAAAGCTGCTCAATCAAAAGAAATGTCCAACCCTGTGAGATGAATGCACACATCACAAAATGTTTGTCAGAATGCTTCTGTCTGGTTTTTATGTGAAGATATTTCCTTTTCCACCATAGGCCCCAAAGTGCTCCAAACGGCCACTTGTAGATACTACAGAAAGAGTTTTTCAAAACTGCTCAATGAAACGTAAGGTACAATTCTCTGAGATGAATGTATACATGACTGAGAAGTTTTTCAGAATGCTTCTGTCTAGTTTTTATGAGAAGATATTTGCTTTTTCACCATAGGCCACAAAGCGCTCCAAATGTGCACTTGAAGATTCTCCAAAAAGTCATTCAAAGCTGCTCAACCAAAAGAAATGCTCCACTCTGTGAGATGAATGCACCCATCACAAAGAAGTTTCTCAGAATGCTTCTTCTTTTATTATTATTATTATTAATATTATTATTATACTTTAGGCTCTATGGTACATGTGCGCAACGTGCAGGTAAGTTACATATGTATACATGTGCCGTGCTGGTGCGCTGCACCCCCCAACTCATCATCTAGCATTAGGTATATCTCCCAATGCTATCCCACCTCCCTCCCCCCAGCCCACAACAGTCCCCGAAGTGTGATGTTCCCCTTCCTGTGTCCATGTGTTCTCATTGTTCAATTCTCACCTATGAGTGAGAAAACGTGGTGTTTGGTTTTTTGTTCTTGCGATAGTTTACTCTTCTGTCTAGTTATTATATGAAGATATTACCTTTTCCACAATTGGCATCAAGGCGCCCCAAATGTCTACTTGCAGATTATATGAAAAAAATGTTTCAAAACTGCTCAATAAAAATTAAGATTCAACTCCAACTCTGTGAGATGAAAGCACACATTTCAAAGAAGTTTGTCAGAATGCTTCTGTCTAGTATTTATGTAAATATATTTCCTTTTCCAACACGGGTATCAAAGCACTCCAAATCTCCACTTGTAGATTCTACAAAAAGGGGGTTAGAAAACTGCTCAATGAAAACTAAGGTTCAACTCTGTGAGATGAATGTACACATCACAAAGAAGTTTGTCAGAATTCTTCTGCCTAGTTTTATGTGAGGATATTTCATTTTCCACCACAGACCTCAAAGTGCTCCAAAACTCCACACGCAGATTCTACAAAAAGAGTGTTTGTGGGCTGCTCAATCCAAAGGAAGGTTGAACTTTGTGAGAAGAATGCACATATAACAAAGAAGATTGTCGGAATGCTTCTGTCTAATTTTTTTGTGAAGATATTTCCATTTCCACAATAGGCCTCAAGGCACTCCAAATGACCACTGGAAGATTCAACAAAAAGAGTGTTTCAAAACAGCTCAATGAAAAGTAAGGTTCAACTCTGTGAGATGAATGCACACATCACAAAGAAGTGTGTCAGAATGCTTCTGTCTAGTTATTATTTGAAGATAATTCCTTTTCCACCATAGGCCTAACTGTGCTCCAAATATCCACTTTCAGATTCTACAAAAATAGTGTTTCAAGTCTGCTCAATCAAAAGAAAGGTTCAACTCCGTGAGATGAATGCACCCATCACAAAGAACTTTGTCAGAATGCTTCTGGGTGGTTTTTAGGTGAAGATATTTCCTTTGAAACCATAGGCTTCAAAGCGTTCCAAATGTCCACTTGCAGATTCTACAAAAAGAGTGTTTCAAACTGCTCAATAAAAAGAAAGGTTCAGCTCTGTGCAATGAATGCACACATCCCAAAGAAGTTTGTGAGAATGCTTCTGTCTATTTTTTGTGTGAAGAAATTTTCTTTTCCAACATAGGCCTCAAAGTCCTCCAAACCTCCACTTGTAGATTCTACAAAAATAGGGTTTCAAAACTGTTCAATGAAAGGAAGGTTCTACTCGGTGAGATGAATGCACACATTACAAAGGAGTTTGATGGAATGTTTCCGTATACTTTTTAAGTGAAGATATTCCCTTTTCCCCCATAGGCCTCTGTCTAATTATTATGTGAAGATAGTTCCTTTTCCACCATAGGCTCAAATGTGCACCAAATGTCCACTTGCAGATTCTACAAAAAGAGTTTTTCAAAGCTGCTCAATCAAAAGAAAGGTTCAACCCTGTGAGACGAATGCACACATCACAAAGAAGTTCGTCAGAATGCTTCTGGCTGGTTTTTATGTGAAGATATTTTTTATCCCACCATGGGCCTCAAAGCGCTCCAAGTGTCCACTTGCAGATTCTACAAAACGAGTGTTTCAAAGCTTCTCCATCAAAAGAAAGGTTCAACTACGTGAGATGAGTGCACCCATCACAAAAGTTTCTCAGAATGCTTTTGTCTAGTTATTATATGAAGATGTTTCGTTATACACCACAGGCCTCAAGGCGCTCCAAATGTCTACCTGCAGATTCTATAAAAAGAGGATTTCAAAACTGCTCAATGACAACCAAGGTTCAACTCTGTGAGATGAATGCACAGAATACAAAGAAGTTTGTGAGAATGATTTGTCTGGTTTTAATGTGAAGATATCTCCTTTTCCACTACAGGCCTCCAAGAGCTCCAAATGTCCACTTGCAGATTCTACAAAAAGAGTGTTTCAAAACTGCTCAATGAAAACTAAGGTTCAACTCTGTGAGATGAATGCACACATCACAAAGAAGTTTGACGGAATTCTTCAATCTAGATTTATGTGAAGATAATACCTTTTCCACCATAGGCCTCAAAGCACTCCACATGTCCACTTGCAGATTCTACAAAAACCGTGTTTCAGAGCTGCTCAAGCAAAGGAAAGGTTCAACTCTGTGAGATGAATGCACAAGTCACAAAGATGTTTGTGAGCATGCTTCAGTATATTTTTAATGTGAAAATATTTCCTTTTCCACCATTGGCATCAAAGTGCTCCAAATGTACACTTGCAGATACTACAAAAGGAGTGTTTCAAAACTGCACAATGAAAAGTATCATTCAACTCTGTGAGGTGAATGCACACATCACAAAGAAGTGTGTTAGAATACTTCCCTCTAATTTTATGTGAAGGTATTTCTTTTTCCACCATAGGCCTCAAAGCGCTCCAAATGTCCACTTGCAGATTCTACAAAGAAAGTGCTTCAAGGCTGCTCAATGAAAAGTAAGGTTCAACTCTGTGAGATGAATTCACAAATCATGAAGAAGTTTGTCAGAATTCTTCTGACTAGTTTTTATATGAAGATATTCCCTTTTCCACAATAGGCTTTAAAACGCTCCAAATGTCCTCTCGCAGATTCTACAAAAAGCGTGTTTCAAAGCTGCTCAATCAAAAGAAATGTTCCACTTTGTGAGATGAATGCACCCGTCACAGAGAAGTTTGTGAGAGTCCTTCTGTCTAGTTTCTATTTGAAGATATTTCCTTTCCCACCATAGGACTAAAGGTGCTCCAAATGATCACTTGCAGATTCTACAAAAAGAGTTTTTTAAAACTGCTCATTGAAAACTAAAGTTCTACTCTGTGAGATGAATGCACACATCCAAAGTAGTTTGTCAGAATGCTTCTGTCTAGATTTTATGTGAAGGTATTTCCTTTTCCACCATTGGTCTCAAAGCGCTCGAAATGTCCACTTGCAGATTCTACAAAAGAGTGTTTAAAAGTTGCTTAATCAAAAGAAAGTTTCAACTCTGTGAGATGAATGCACACTTCACCAAGAAGGAGTTTGTCAGAATGCTTCTGTCTAGTTTTTATGTGAAGATATTTCCATTTACACAATAGGACTCAAAGCACTCCAAATGTCCACTGGCAGAATCTACATAAAGAGTGTTACAAAACTGCTCAATGAAAAGTAAGGTTCAATTCTGTGAGATAATTGCACACATCACAAAGAAGTTTGTCAGAATGCTTCTGTCTGGTTTTTATGTGAACATATTTACTTTTCCACCATAGGTCTCACAGTGCCACAAATGTCCACTCGCAGATTCTACAAAAAGAGTGTTTCAAAGCTGCTCAATGAAAAGTAAGGTTCAACTCTGTGAGATGAATGCACACACGACAAAGGAATTTGTCAGAATCCTTCTGTCTCGTTATTATGTTAAGGTAATTCCTTTTCCACCATAGACCTAAGAGTGCTCCAAATGTCCACTTGTAGATTCTACAGAGAGTTTCAAAACTGCTCAATGAAAAGTAAGGTTCAACTCTGTGAGATGAATGCACACATCACAAAGAAGTTTGTCAGAATGCTTCTGTATATTTTTCATGGGAAGATAATTCCTTTTCCACCGTAGGACACAAAGCACTCCAAATGTCCACTTTCAAATTCTACAAAAAGAGTGTTTCAAAGCTGCTCAATCAAAAGAAATGTCCAACCCTGTGAGATGAATGCACACATCACAAAATGTTTGTCAGAATGCTTCTGTCTGGTTTTTATGTGAAGATATTTCCTTTTCCACCATAGGCCCCAAAGTGCTCCAAACGGCCACTTGTAGATACTACAGAAAGAGTTTTTCAAAACTGCTCAATGAAACGTAAGGTACAATTCTCTGAGATGAATGTATACATGACTGAGAAGTTTTTCAGAATGCTTCTGTCTAGTTTTTATGAGAAGATATTTGCTTTTTCACCATAGGCCACAAAGCGCTCCAAATGTGCACTTGAAGATTCTCCAAAAAGTCATTCAAAGCTGCTCAACCAAAAGAAATGCTCCACTCTGTGAGATGAATGCACCCATCACAAAGAAGTTTCTCAGAATGCTTCTTCTTTTATTATTATTATTATTAATGTTATTATTATACTTTAGGCTCTATGGTACATGTGCGCAACGTGCAGGTAAGTTACATATGTATACATGTGCCGTGCTGGTGCGCTGCACCCCCCAACTCATCATCTAGCATTAGGTATATCTCCCAATGCTATCCCACCTCCCTCCCCCCAGCCCACAACAGTCCCCGAAGTGTGATGTTCCCCTTCCTGTGTCCATGTGTTCTCATTGTTCAATTCTCACCTATGAGTGAGAAAACGTGGTGTTTGGTTTTTTGTTCTTGCGATAGTTTACTCTTCTGTCTAGTTATTGTATGAAGATATTACCTTTTCCACCATTGGCATCAAGGCGCCCCAAATGTCTACTTGCAGATTATATGAAAAAAATGTTTCAAAACTGCTCAATAAAAATTAAGATTCAACTCCAACTCTGTGAGATGAAAGCACACATTTCAAAGAAGTTTGTCAGAATGCTTCTGTCTAGTATTTATGTAAATATATTTCCTTTTCCAACACGGGTATCAAAGCACTCCAAATCTCCACTTGTAGATTCTACAAAAAGGGGGTTAGAAAACTGCTCAATGAAAACTAAGGTTCAACTCTGTGAGATGAATGTACGCATCACAAAGAAGTTTGTCAGAATTCTTCTGCCTAGTTTTGATGTGAGGATATTTCATTTTCCACCACAGACCTCAAAGTGCTCCAAAACTCCACACGCAGATTCTACAAAAAGAGTGTTTGTGGGCTGCTCAATCCAAAGGAAGGTTGAACTTTGTGAGAAGAATGCACATATAACAAAGAAGATTGTCGGAATGCTTCTGTCTAATTTTTTTGTGAAGATATTTCCATTTCCACAATAGGCCTCAAGGCACTCCAAATGACCACTGGAAGATTCAACAAAAAGAGTGTTTCAAAACAGCTCAATGAAAAGTAAGGTTCAACTCTGTGAGATGAATGCACACATCACAAAGAAGTGTGTCAGAATGCTTCTGTCTAGTTATTATTTGAAGATAATTCCTTTTCCACCATAGGCCTAAATGCGCTCCAAATATCCACTTTCAGATTCTACAAAAATAGTGTTTCAAGTCTGCTCAATCAAAAGAAAGGTTCAACTCCGTGAGATGAATGCACCCATCACAAAGAACTTTGTCAGAATGCTTCTGGGTGGTTTTTAGGTGAAGATATTTCCTTTGAAACCATAGGCTTCAAAGCGTTCCAAATGTCCACTTGCAGATTCTACAAAAAGAGTGTTTCAAACTGCTCAATAAAAAGAAAGGTTCAGCTCTGTGCAATGAATGCACACATCCCAAAGAAGTTTGTCAGAATGCTTCTGTCTATTTTTTGTGTGAAGAAATTTTCTTTTCCAACATAGGCCTCAAAGTCCTCCAAACCTCCACTTGTAGATTCTACAAAAATAGGGTTTCAAAACTGTTCAATGAAAGGAAGGTTCTACTCGGTGAGATGAATGCACACATTACAAAGGAGTTTGATGGAATGTTTCCGTATACTTTTTAAGTGAAGATATTCCCTTTTCCCCCATAGGCCTCTGTCTAATTATTATGTGAAGATAGTTCCTTTTCCACCATAGGCTCAAATGTGCACCAAATGTCCACTTGCAGATTCTACAAAAAGAGTTTTTCAAAGCTGCTCAATCAAAAGAAAGGTTCAACCCTGTGAGACGAATGCACACATCACAAAGAAGTTCGTCAGAATGCTTCTGGCTGGTTTTTATGTGAAGATATTTTTTATCCCACCATGGGCCTCAAAGCGCTCCAAGTGTCCACTTGCAGATTCTACAAAACGAGTGTTTCAAAGCTTCTCCATCAAAAGAAAGGTTCAACTACGTGAGATGAGTGCACCCATCACAAAAAAGTTTCTCAGAATGCTTTTGTCTAGTTATTATATGAAGATGTTTCGTTATACACCACAGGCCTCAAGGCGCTCCAAATGTCTACCTGCAGATTCTATAAAAAGAGGATTTCAAAACTGCTCAATGACAACCAAGGTTCAACTCTGTGAGATGAATGCACAGAATACAAAGAAGTTTGTGAGAATGATTTGTCTGGTTTTAATGTGAAGATATCTCCTTTTCCACTACAGGCCTCCAAGAGCTCCAAATGTCCACTTGCAGATTCTACAAAAAGAGTGTTTCAAAACTGCTCAATGAAAACTAAGGTTCAACTCTGTGAGATGAATGCACACATCACAAAGAAGTTTGACGGAATTCTTCAATCTAGATTTATGTGAAGATAATACCTTTTCCACCATAGGCCTCAAAGCACTCCACATGTCCACTTGCAGATTCTACAAAAACCGTGTTTCAGAGCTGCTCAAGCAAAGGAAAGGTTCAACTCTGTGAGATGAATGCACAAGTCACAAAGATGTTTGTGAGCATGCTTCAGTATATTTTTAATGTGAAAATATTTCCTTTTCCACCATTGGCATCAAAGTGCTCCAAATGTACACTTGCAGATACTACAAAAGGAGTGTTTCAAAACTGCACAATGAAAAGTATCATTCAACTCTGTGAGGTGAATGCACACATCACAAAGAAGTGTGTTAGAATACTTCCCTCTAATTTTATGTGAAGGTATTTCTTTTTCCACCATAGGCCTCAAAGCGCTCCAAATGTCCACTTGCAGATTCTACAAAGAAAGTGCTTCAAGGCTGCTCAATGAAAAGTAAGGTTCAACTCTGTGAGATGAATTCACAAATCATGAAGAAGTTTGTCAGAATTCTTCTGACTAGTTTTTATATGAAGATATTCCCTTTTCCACAATAGGCTTTAAAACGCTCCAAATGTCCTCTCGCAGATTCTACAAAAAGCGTGTTTCAAAGCTGCTCAATCAAAAGAAATGTTCCACTCTGTGAGATGAATGCACCCGTCACAGAGAAGTTTGTGAGAGTCCTTCTGTCTAGTTTCTATTTGAAGATATTTCCTTTCCCACCATAGGACTAAAGGTGCTCCAAATGATCACTTGCAGATTCTACAAAAAGAGTTTTTTAAAACTGCTCATTGAAAACTAAAGTTCTACTCTGTGAGATGAATGCACACATCCAAAGTAGTTTGTCAGAATGCTTCTGTCTAGATTTTATGTGAAGGTATTTCCTTTTCCACCATTGGTCTCAAAGCGCTCGAAATGTCCACTTGCAGATTCTACAAAAGAGTGTTTAAAAGTTGCTTAATCAAAAGAAAGTTTCAACTCTGTGAGATGAATGCACACTTCACCAAGAAGGAGTTTGTCAGAATGCTTCTGTCTAGTTTTTATGTGAAGATATTTCCATTTACACAATAGGACTCAAAGCACTCCAAATGTCCACTGGCAGATTCTACATAAAGAGTGTTACAAAACTGCTCAATGAAAAGTAAGGTTCAATTCTGTGAGATAATTGCACACATCACAAAGAAGTTTGTCAGAATGCTTCTGTCTGGTTTTTATGTGAACATATTTACTTTTCCACCATAGGTCTCACAGTGCCACAAATGTCCACTCGCAGATTCTACAAAAAGAGTGTTTCAAAGCTGCTCAATGAAAAGTAAGGTTCAACTCTGTGAGATGAATGCACACACGACAAAGGAATTTGTCAGAATCCTTCTGTCTCGTTATTATGTTAAGGTAATTCCTTTTCCACCATAGACCTAAGATTGCTCCAAATGTCCACTTGTAGATTCTACAGAGAGTTTCAAAACTGCTCAATGAAAAGTAAGGTTCAACTCTGTGAGATGAATGCACACATCACAAAGAAGTTTGTCACAATGCTTCTGTATATTTTTCATGGGAAGATAATTCCTTTTCCACCATAGGACACAAAGCACTCCAAATGTCCACTTTCAAATTCTACAAAAGGGTGTTTCAAAGCTGCTCAATCAAAAGAAATGTCCAACCCTGTGAGATGAATGCACACATCACAAAATGTTTGTCAGAATGCTTCTGTCTGGTTTTTATGTGAAGATATTTCCTTTTCCACCATAGGCCCCAAAGTGCTCCAAACGGCCACTTGTAGATACTACAGAAAGAGTTTTTCAAAACTGCTCAATGAAACGTAAGGTACAATTCTCTGAGATGAATGTATACATGACTGAGAAGTTTTTCAGAATGCTTCTGTCTAGTTTTTATGAGAAGATATTTGCTTTTTCACCATAGGCCACAAAGCGCTCCAAATGTGCACTTGAAGATTCTCCAAAAAGTCATTCAAAGCTGCTCAACCAAAAGAAATGCTCCACTCTGTGAGATGAATGCACCCATCACAAAGAAGTTTCTCAGAATGCTTCTTCTTTTATTATTATTATTATTAATATTATTATTATACTTTAGGCTCTATGGTACATGTGCGCAACGTGCAGGTAAGTTACATATGTATACATGTGCCGTGCTGGTGCGCTGCACCCCCCAACTCATCATCTAGCATTAGGTATATCTCCCAATGCTATCCCACCTCCCTCCCCCCAGCCCACAACAGTCCCCGAAGTGTGATGTTCCCCTTCCTGTGTCCATGTGTTCTCATTGTTCAATTCTCACCTATGAGTGAGAAAACGTGGTGTTTGGTTTTTTGTTCTTGCGATAGTTTACTCTTCTGTCTAGTTATTATATGAAGATATTACCTTTTCCACAATTGGCATCAAGGCGCCCCAAATGTCTACTTGCAGATTATATGAAAAAAATGTTTCAAAACTGCTCAATAAAAATTAAGATTCAACTCCAACTCTGTGAGATGAAAGCACACATTTCAAAGAAGTTTGTCAGAATGCTTCTGTCTAGTATTTATGTAAATATATTTCCTTTTCCAACACGGGTATCAAAGCACTCCAAATCTCCACTTGTAGATTCTACAAAAAGGGGGTTAGAAAACTGCTCAATGAAAACTAAGGTTCAACTCTGTGAGATGAATGTACACATCACAAAGAAGTTTGTCAGAATTCTTCTGCCTAGTTTTATGTGAGGATATTTCATTTTCCACCACAGACCTCAAAGTGCTCCAAAACTCCACACGCAGATTCTACAAAAAGAGTGTTTGTGGGCTGCTCAATCCAAAGGAAGGTTGAACTTTGTGAGAAGAATGCACATATAACAAAGAAGATTGTCGGAATGCTTCTGTCTAATTTTTTTGTGAAGATATTTCCATTTCCACAATAGGCCTCAAGGCACTCCAAATGACCACTGGAAGATTCAACAAAAAGAGTGTTTCAAAACAGCTCAATGAAAAGTAAGGTTCAACTCTGTGAGATGAATGCACACATCACAAAGAAGTGTGTCAGAATGCTTCTGTCTAGTTATTATTTGAAGATAATTCCTTTTCCACCATAGGCCTAACTGTGCTCCAAATATCCACTTTCAGATTCTACAAAAATAGTGTTTCAAGTCTGCTCAATCAAAAGAAAGGTTCAACTCCGTGAGATGAATGCACCCATCACAAAGAACTTTGTCAGAATGCTTCTGGGTGGTTTTTAGGTGAAGATATTTCCTTTGAAACCATAGGCTTCAAAGCGTTCCAAATGTCCACTTGCAGATTCTACAAAAAGAGTGTTTCAAACTGCTCAATAAAAAGAAAGGTTCAGCTCTGTGCAATGAATGCACACATCCCAAAGAAGTTTGTGAGAATGCTTCTGTCTATTTTTTGTGTGAAGAAATTTTCTTTTCCAACATAGGCCTCAAAGTCCTCCAAACCTCCACTTGTAGATTCTACAAAAATAGGGTTTCAAAACTGTTCAATGAAAGGAAGGTTCTACTCGGTGAGATGAATGCACACATTACAAAGGAGTTTGATGGAATGTTTCCGTATACTTTTTAAGTGAAGATATTCCCTTTTCCCCCATAGGCCTCTGTCTAATTATTATGTGAAGATAGTTCCTTTTCCACCATAGGCTCAAATGTGCACCAAATGTCCACTTGCAGATTCTACAAAAAGAGTTTTTCAAAGCTGCTCAATCAAAAGAAAGGTTCAACCCTGTGAGACGAATGCACACATCACAAAGAAGTTCGTCAGAATGCTTCTGGCTGGTTTTTATGTGAAGATATTTTTTATCCCACCATGGGCCTCAAAGCGCTCCAAGTGTCCACTTGCAGATTCTACAAAACGAGTGTTTCAAAGCTTCTCCATCAAAAGAAAGGTTCAACTACGTGAGATGAGTGCACCCATCACAAAAAAGTTTCTCAGAATGCTTTTGTCTAGTTATTATATGAAGATGTTTCGTTATACACCACAGGCCTCAAGGCGCTCCAAATGTCTACCTGCAGATTCTATAAAAAGAGGATTTCAAAACTGCTCAATGACAACCAAGGTTCAACTCTGTGAGATGAATGCACAGAATACAAAGAAGTTTGTGAGAATGATTTGTCTGGTTTTAATGTGAAGATATCTCCTTTTCCACTACAGGCCTCCAAGAGCTCCAAATGTCCACTTGCAGATTCTACAAAAAGAGTGTTTCAAAACTGCTCAATGAAAACTAAGGTTCA
The DNA here is from genome assembly GCF_028885625.2 of Pongo pygmaeus. NCBI lineage: Eukaryota > Metazoa > Chordata > Mammalia > Primates > Hominidae > Pongo > Pongo pygmaeus. The sequence goes on from NC_085931.1 coordinate 4,824,866, forward strand.
ACTCTGTGAGATGAATGCACACATCACAAAGAAGTTTGACGGAATTCTTCAATCTAGATTTATGTGAAGATAATACCTTTTCCACCATAGGCCTCAAAGCACTCCACATGTCCACTTGCAGATTCTACAAAAACCGTGTTTCAGAGCTGCTCAAGCAAAGGAAAGGTTCAACTCTGTGAGATGAATGCACAAGTCACAAAGATGTTTGTGAGCATGCTTCAGTATATTTTTAATGTGAAAATATTTCCTTTTCCACCATTGGCATCAAAGTGCTCCAAATGTACACTTGCAGATACTACAAAAGGAGTGTTTCAAAACTGCACAATGAAAAGTATCATTCAACTCTGTGAGGTGAATGCACACATCACAAAGAAGTGTGTTAGAATACTTCCCTCTAATTTTATGTGAAGGTATTTCTTTTTCCACCATAGGCCTCAAAGCGCTCCAAATGTCCACTTGCAGATTCTACAAAGAAAGTGCTTCAAGGCTGCTCAATGAAAAGTAAGGTTCAACTCTGTGAGATGAATTCACAAATCATGAAGAAGTTTGTCAGAATTCTTCTGACTAGTTTTTATATGAAGATATTCCCTTTTCCACAATAGGCTTTAAAACGCTCCAAATGTCCTCTCGCAGATTCTACAAAAAGCGTGTTTCAAAGCTGCTCAATCAAAAGAAATGTTCCACTTTGTGAGATGAATGCACCCGTCACAGAGAAGTTTGTGAGAGTCCTTCTGTCTAGTTTCTATTTGAAGATATTTCCTTTCCCACCATAGGACTAAAGGTGCTCCAAATGATCACTTGCAGATTCTACAAAAAGAGTTTTTTAAAACTGCTCATTGAAAACTAAAGTTCTACTCTGTGAGATGAATGCACACATCCAAAGTAGTTTGTCAGAATGCTTCTGTCTAGATTTTATGTGAAGGTATTTCCTTTTCCACCATTGGTCTCAAAGCGCTCGAAATGTCCACTTGCAGATTCTACAAAAGAGTGTTTAAAAGTTGCTTAATCAAAAGAAAGTTTCAACTCTGTGAGATGAATGCACACTTCACCAAGAAGGAGTTTGTCAGAATGCTTCTGTCTAGTTTTTATGTGAAGATATTTCCATTTACACAATAGGACTCAAAGCACTCCAAATGTCCACTGGCAGAATCTACATAAAGAGTGTTACAAAACTGCTCAATGAAAAGTAAGGTTCAATTCTGTGAGATAATTGCACACATCACAAAGAAGTTTGTCAGAATGCTTCTGTCTGGTTTTTATGTGAACATATTTACTTTTCCACCATAGGTCTCACAGTGCCACAAATGTCCACTCGCAGATTCTACAAAAAGAGTGTTTCAAAGCTGCTCAATGAAAAGTAAGGTTCAACTCTGTGAGATGAATGCACACACGACAAAGGAATTTGTCAGAATCCTTCTGTCTCGTTATTATGTTAAGGTAATTCCTTTTCCACCATAGACCTAAGAGTGCTCCAAATGTCCACTTGTAGATTCTACAGAGAGTTTCAAAACTGCTCAATGAAAAGTAAGGTTCAACTCTGTGAGATGAATGCACACATCACAAAGAAGTTTGTCAGAATGCTTCTGTATATTTTTCATGGGAAGATAATTCCTTTTCCACCGTAGGACACAAAGCACTCCAAATGTCCACTTTCAAATTCTACAAAAAGAGTGTTTCAAAGCTGCTCAATCAAAAGAAATGTCCAACCCTGTGAGATGAATGCACACATCACAAAATGTTTGTCAGAATGCTTCTGTCTGGTTTTTATGTGAAGATATTTCCTTTTCCACCATAGGCCCCAAAGTGCTCCAAACGGCCACTTGTAGATACTACAGAAAGAGTTTTTCAAAACTGCTCAATGAAACGTAAGGTACAATTCTCTGAGATGAATGTATACATGACTGAGAAGTTTTTCAGAATGCTTCTGTCTAGTTTTTATGAGAAGATATTTGCTTTTTCACCATAGGCCACAAAGCGCTCCAAATGTGCACTTGAAGATTCTCCAAAAAGTCATTCAAAGCTGCTCAACCAAAAGAAATGCTCCACTCTGTGAGATGAATGCACCCATCACAAAGAAGTTTCTCAGAATGCTTCTTCTTTTATTATTATTATTATTAATGTTATTATTATACTTTAGGCTCTATGGTACATGTGCGCAACGTGCAGGTAAGTTACATATGTATACATGTGCCGTGCTGGTGCGCTGCACCCCCCAACTCATCATCTAGCATTAGGTATATCTCCCAATGCTATCCCACCTCCCTCCCCCCAGCCCACAACAGTCCCCGAAGTGTGATGTTCCCCTTCCTGTGTCCATGTGTTCTCATTGTTCAATTCTCACCTATGAGTGAGAAAACGTGGTGTTTGGTTTTTTGTTCTTGCGATAGTTTACTCTTCTGTCTAGTTATTGTATGAAGATATTACCTTTTCCACCATTGGCATCAAGGCGCCCCAAATGTCTACTTGCAGATTATATGAAAAAAATGTTTCAAAACTGCTCAATAAAAATTAAGATTCAACTCCAACTCTGTGAGATGAAAGCACACATTTCAAAGAAGTTTGTCAGAATGCTTCTGTCTAGTATTTATGTAAATATATTTCCTTTTCCAACACGGGTATCAAAGCACTCCAAATCTCCACTTGTAGATTCTACAAAAAGGGGGTTAGAAAACTGCTCAATGAAAACTAAGGTTCAACTCTGTGAGATGAATGTACGCATCACAAAGAAGTTTGTCAGAATTCTTCTGCCTAGTTTTGATGTGAGGATATTTCATTTTCCACCACAGACCTCAAAGTGCTCCAAAACTCCACACGCAGATTCTACAAAAAGAGTGTTTGTGGGCTGCTCAATCCAAAGGAAGGTTGAACTTTGTGAGAAGAATGCACATATAACAAAGAAGATTGTCGGAATGCTTCTGTCTAATTTTTTTGTGAAGATATTTCCATTTCCACAATAGGCCTCAAGGCACTCCAAATGACCACTGGAAGATTCAACAAAAAGAGTGTTTCAAAACAGCTCAATGAAAAGTAAGGTTCAACTCTGTGAGATGAATGCACACATCACAAAGAAGTGTGTCAGAATGCTTCTGTCTAGTTATTATTTGAAGATAATTCCTTTTCCACCATAGGCCTAAATGCGCTCCAAATATCCACTTTCAGATTCTACAAAAATAGTGTTTCAAGTCTGCTCAATCAAAAGAAAGGTTCAACTCCGTGAGATGAATGCACCCATCACAAAGAACTTTGTCAGAATGCTTCTGGGTGGTTTTTAGGTGAAGATATTTCCTTTGAAACCATAGGCTTCAAAGCGTTCCAAATGTCCACTTGCAGATTCTACAAAAAGAGTGTTTCAAACTGCTCAATACAAAGAAAGGTTCAGCTCTGTGCAATGAATGCACACATCCCAAAGAAGTTTGTGAGAATGCTTCTGTCTATTTTTTGTGTGAAGAAATTTTCTTTTCCAACATAGGCCTCAAAGTCCTCCAAACGTCCACTTGTAGAGTCAACAAAAATAGGGTTTCAAAACTGTTCAATGAAAGGAAGGTTCTACTCGGTGAGATGAATGCACACATTACAAAGGAGTTTGATGGAATGTTTCCGTATACTTTTTAAGTGAAGATATTCCCTTTTCCCCCATAGGCCTCTGTCTAATTATTATGTGAAGATAGTTCCTTTTCCACCATAGGCTCAAATGTGCACCAAATGTCCACTTGCAGATTCTACAAAAAGAGTTTTTCAAAGCTGCTCAATCAAAAGAAAGGTTCAACCCTGTGAGACGAATGCACACATCACAAAGAAGTTCGTCAGAATGCTTCTGGCTGGTTTTTATGTGAAGATATTTTTTATCCCACCATGGGCCTCAAAGCGCTCCAAGTGTCCACTTGCAGATTCTACAAAAAGAGTGTTTCAAAGCTTCTCCATCAAAAGAAAGGTTCAACTACGTGAGATGAGTGCACCCATCACAAAGAAGTTTCTCAGAATGCTTTTGTCTAGTTATTATATGAAGATGTTTCGTTATACACCACAGGCCTCAAGGCGCTCCAAATGTCTACCTGCAGATTCTATAAAAAGAGGATTTCAAAACTGCTCAATGACAACCAAAGTTCAACTCTGTGAGATGAATGTACAGAATACAAAGAAGTTTGTGAGAATGATTTGTCTGGTTTTAATGTGAAGATATCTCCTTTTCCACTACAGGCCTCCAAGACCTCCAAATGTCCACTTGCAGATTCTACAAAAAGAGTGTTTCAAAACTGCTCAATGAAAACTAAGGTTCAACTCTGTGAGATGAATGCACACATCACAAAGAAGTTTGACGGAATTCTTCAATCTCGATTTATGTGAAGATATTACCTTTTCCACCATAGGCCTCAAAGCACTCCAAATGTCCACTTGCAGATTCTACAAAAACCGTGTTTCAGAGCTGCTCAAGCAAAGGAAAGGTTCAACTCTGTGCGATGAATGCACAAGTCACAAAGATGTTTGTGAGCATGCTTCAGTATATTTTTAATGTGAAAATATTTCCTTTTCCACCATTGGCATCAAAGTGCTCCAAATGTACACTTGCAGATACTACAAAAGGAGTGTTTCAAAACTGCACAATGAAAAGTATCATTCAACTCTGTGAGGTGAATGCACACATCACAAAGAAGTGTGTTAGAATACTTCCCTCTAATTTTATGTGAAGGTATTTCTTTTTCCACCATAGGCCTCAAAGCGCTCCAAATGTCCACTTGCAGATTCTACAAAGAAAGTGCTTCAAGGCTGCTCAATGAAAAGTAAGGTTCAACTCTGTGAGATGAATTCACAAATCATGAAGAAGATTGTCAGAATTCTTCTGACTAGTTTTTATATGAAGATATTCCCTTTTCCACAATAGGCTTTAAATCGCTCCAAATGTCCTCTCGCAGATTCTACAAAAAGCGTGTTTCAAAGCTGCTCAATCAAAAGAAATGTTCAACTCTGTGAGATGAATGCACCCGTCACATAGAAGTTTGTGAGAGTCCTTCTGTCTAGTTTCTATTTGAAGATATTTCCTTTCCCACCATAGGACTAAAGGTGCTCCAAATGTTCACTTGCAGATTCTACAAAAAGAGTTTTTAAAACTGCTCATTGAAAACTAAAGTTCTACTCTGTGAGATGAATGCACACATCCAAAGTAGTTTGTCAGAATGCTTCTGTCTAGATTTTATGTGAAGGTATTTCCTTTTCCACCATTGGTCTCAAAGCGTTCGAAATGTCCACTTGCAGATTCTACAAAAGAGTGTTTAAAAGTTGCTTAATCAAAAGAAAGTTTCAACTCTGTGAGATGAATGCACACTTCACCAAGAAGAAGTTTGTCAGAATGCTTCTGTCTAGTTTTTATGTGAAGATATTTCCATTTACACAATAGGACTCAAAGCACTCCAAATGTCCACTGGCAGATTCTACATAAAGAGTGTTACAAAACTGCTCAATGAAAAGTAAGGTTCAATTCGGTGAGATAATTGCACACATCACAAAGAAGTTTGTCAGAATGCTTCTGTCTGGTTTTTATGTGAACATATTTACTTTTCCACCATAGGTCTCAAATTGCCACAAATGTCCACTCGCAGATTCTACAAAAAGAGTGTTTCAAAGCTGCTCAATGAAAAGTAAGGTTCAACTCTGTGAGATGAATGCACACACGACAAAGGAATTTGTCAGAATCCTTCTGTCTCGTTATTAAGTTAAGGTAATTCCTTTTCCACCATAGACATAAGAGTGCTCCAAATGTCCACTTGTAGATTCTACAGAGAGTTTCAATACTGCTCAATGAAAAGTAAGGTTCAACTCTGTGAGATGAATGCACACATCACAAAGAAGTTTGTCAGAATGCTTCTGTATATTTTTCACGTGAAGATAATTCCTTTTCCACCGTAGGACACAAAGCACTCCAAATGTCCACTTTCAAATTCTACAAAAAGAGTGTTTCAAAGCTGCTCAATCAAAAGAAATGTCCAACCCTGTGAGATGAATGCACACATCACAAAATGTTTGTCAGAATGCTTCTGTCTGGTTTTTATGTGAAGATATTTCCTTTTCCACCATAGGCCCCAAAGTGCTCCAAACGGCCACTTGTAGATACTACAGAAAGAGTTTTTCAAAACTGCTCAATGAAACGTAAGGTAAAATTCTCTGAGATGAATGTATACATGACTAAGAAGTTTTTCAGAATGCTTCTGTCTAGTTTTTATGAGAAGATATTTGCTTTTTCACCATAGGCCACAAAGCGCTCCAAATGTGCACTTGAAGATTCTCCAAAAAGTCATTCAAAGCTGCTCAACCAAAAGAAATGCTCCACTCTGTGAGATGAATGCACCCATCACAAAGAAGTTTCTCAGAATGCTTCTTCTTTTATTATTATTATTATTATTATTATTATACTTTAGGCTCTATGGTACATGTGCGCAACGTGCAGGTAAGTTACATATGTATACATGTGCTGTGCTGGTGCGCTGCACCCCCCAACTCGTCATCTAGCATTAGGTATATCTCCCAATGCTATCCCACCCCCCTCCCCACAGCCCACAACAGTCCCCGAAGTGTGATGTTCCCCTTCCTGTGTCCATGTGTTCTCATTGTTCAATTCTCACCTATGAGTGAGAAAACGTGGTGTTTGGTTTTTTGTTCTTGCGATAGTTTACTCTTCTGTCTAGTTATTATATGAAGATATTACCTTTTCCACCATTGGCATCAAGGCGCCCCAAATGTCTACTTGCAGATTATATGAAAAAAATGTTTCAAAACTGCTCAATAAAAATTAAGGTTCAACTCCAACTCTGTGAGATGAAAGCACACATTTCAAAGAAGTTTGTCAGAATGCTTCTGTCTAGTATTTATGTAAATATATTTCCTTTTCCAACACGGGTATCAAAGCACTCCAAATCTCCACTTGTAGATTCTACAAAAAGAGGGTTAGAAAACTGCTCAATGAAAACTAAGTTTCAACTCTGTGAGATGAATGTACACATCACAAAGAAGTTTGTCAGAATTCTTCTGCCTAGTTTTTATGTGAGGATATTTCATTTTCCACCACAGACCTCAAAGTGCTCCAAAACTCCACACGCAGATTCTACAAAAAGGGTGTTTGTGGGCTGCTCAATCCAAAGGAAGGTTGAACTTTGTGAGAAGAATGCACATATAACAAAGAAGATTGTCGGAATGCTTCTGTCTAATTTTTTTGTGAAGATATTTCCATTTCCACAATAGGCCTCAAAGCACTCCAAATGACCACCGGAAGATTCAACAAAAAGAGTGTTTCAAAACAGCTCAATGAAAAGTAAGGTTCAACTCTGTGAGATGAATGCACACATCACAAAGAAGTGTGTCAGAATGCTTCTGTCTAGTTATTATTTGAAGATACTTCCTTTTCCACCATAGGCCTAAATGCGCTCCAAATATCCACTTTCAGATTCTACAAAAATAGTGTTTCAAGTTTGCTCAATCAAAAGAAAGGTTCAACTCCGTGAGATGAATGCACCCATCACAAAGAACTTTGTCAGAATGCTTCTGTTTGGTTTTTAGGTGAAGATATTTCCTTTGAAACCATAGGCTTCAAAGCGTTCCAAATGTCCACTTGCAGATTCTACAAAAAGAGTGTTTCAAACTGCTCAATACAAAGAAAGGTTCAGCTCTGTGCAATGAATGCACACATCCCAAAGAAGTTTGTGAGAATGCTTCTGTCTATTTTTTGTGTGAAGAAATTTTCTTTTCCAACATAGGCCTCAAAGTCCTCCAAACGTCCACTTGTAGAGTCAACAAAAATAGGGTTTCAAAACTGTTCAATGAAAGGAAGGTTCTACTCGGTGAGATGAATGCACACATTACAAAGGAGTTTGATGGAATGTTTCCGTATACTTTTTAAGTGAAGATATTCCCTTTTCCCCCATAGGCCTCTGTCTAATTATTATGTGAAGATAGTTCCTTTTCCACCATAGGCTCAAATGTGCACCAAATGTCCACTTGCAGATTCTACAAAAAGAGTTTTTCAAAGCTGCTCAATCAAAAGAAAGGTTCAACCCTGTGAGACGAATGCACACATCACAAAGAAGTTCGTCAGAATGCTTCTGGCTGGTTTTTATGTGAAGCTATTTTTTATCCCACCATGGGCCTCAAAGCGCTCCAAGTGTCCACTTGCAGATTCTACAAAAAGAGTGTTTCAAAGCTTCTCCATCAAAAGAAAGGTTCAACTACGTGAGATGAGTGCACCCATCACAAAGAAGTTTCTCAGAATGCTTTTGTCTAGTTATTATATGAAGATGTTTCGTTATACACCACAGGCCTCAAGGCGCTCCAAATGTCTACCTGCAGATTCTATAAAAAGAGGATTTCAAAACTGCTCAATGACAACCAAAGTTCAACTCTGTGAGATGAATGTACAGAATACAAAGAAGTTTGTGAGAATGATTTGTCTGGTTTTAATGTGAAGATATCTCCTTTTCCACTACAGGCCTCCAAGAGCTCCAAATGTCCACTTGCAGATTCTACAAAAAGAGTGTTTCAAAACTGCTCAATGAAAACTAAGGTTCAACTCTGTGAGATGAATGCACACATCACAAAGAAGTTTGACGGAATTCTTCAATCTCGATTTATGTGAAGATATTACCTTTTCCACCATAGGCCTCAAAGCACTCGAAATGTCCACTTGCAGATTCTACAAAAACCGTGTTTCAGAGCTGCTCAAGCAAAGGAAAGGTTCAACTCTGTGCGATGAATGCACAAGTCACAAAGATGTTTGTGAGCATGCTTCAGTATATTTTTAATGTGAAAATATTTCCTTTTCCACCATTGGCATCAAAGTGCTCCAAATGTACACTTGCAGATACTACAAAAGGAGTGTTTCAAAACTGCACAATGAAAAGTATCATTCAACTCTGTGAGGTGAATGCACACATCACAAAGAAGTGTGTTAGAATACCTCCCTCTAATTTTATGTGAAGGTATTTCTTTTTCCACCATAGGCCTCAAAGCGCTCCAAATGTCCACTTGCAGATTCTACAAAGAAAGTGCTTCAAGGCTGCTCAATGAAAAGTAAGGTTCAACTCTGTGAGATGAATTCACAAATCATGAAGAAGATTGTCAGAATTCTTCTGACTAGTTTTTATATGAAGATATTCCCTTTTCCACAATAGGCTTTAAATCGCTCCAAATGTCCTCTCGCAGATTCTACAAAAAGCGTGTTTGAAAGCTGCTCAATCAAAAGAAATGTTCAACTCTGTGAGATGAATGCACCCGTCACAGAGAAGTTTGTGAGAGTCCTTCTGTCTAGTTTCTATTTGAAGATATTTCCTTTCCCACCATAGGACTAAAGGTGCTCCAAATGTTCACTTGCAGATTCTACAAAAAGAGTTTTTAAAACTGCTCATTGAAAACTAAAGTTCTACTCTGTGAGATGAATGCACACATCCAAAGTAGTTTGTCAGAATGCTTCTGTCTAGATTTTATGTGAAGGTATTTCCTTTTCCACCATTGGTCTCAAAGCGTTCGAAATGTCCACTTGCAGATTCTACAAAAGAGTGTTTAAAAGTTGCTTAATCAAAAGAAAGTTTCAACTCTGTGAGATGAATGCACACTTCACCAAGAAGAAGTTTGTCAGAATGCTTCTGTCTAGTTTTTATGTGAAGATATTTCCATTTACACAATAGGACTCAAAGCACTCCAAATGTCCACTGGCAGATTCTACATAAAGAGTGTTACAAAACTGCTCAATGAAAAGTAAGGTTCAATTCTGTGAGATAATTGCACACATCACAAAGAAGTTTGTCAGAATGCTTCTGTCTGGTTTTTATGTGAACATATTTACTTTTCCACCATAGGTCTCAAATTGCCACAAATGTCCACTCGCAGATTCTACAAAAAGAGTGTTTCAAAGCTGCTCAATGAAAAGTAAGGTTCAACTCTGTGAGATGAATGCACACACGACAAAGGAATTTGTCAGAATCCTTCTGTCTCGTTATTAAGTTAAGGTAATTCCTTTTCCACCATAGACCTAAGAGTGCTCCAAATGTCCACTTGTAGATTCTACAGAGAGTTTCAATACTGCTCAATGAAAAGTAAGGTTCAACTCTGTGAGATGAATGCACACATCACAAAGAAGTTTGTCAGAATGCTTCTGTATATTTTTCACGTGAAGATAATTCCTTTTCCACCGTAGGACACAAAGCACTCCAAATGTCCACTTTCAAATTCTACAAAAAGAGTGTTTCAAAGCTGCTCAATCAAAAGAAATGTCCAACCCTGTGAGATGAATGCACACATCACAAAATGTTTGTCAGAATGCTTCTGTCTGGTTTTTATGTGAAGATATTTCCTTTTCCACCATAGGCCCCAAAGTGCTCCAAACGGCCACTTGTAGATACTACAGAAAGAGTTTTTCAAAACTGCTCAATGAAACGTAAGGTACAATTCTCTGAGATGAATGTATACATGACTAAGAAGTTTTTCAGAATGCTTCTGTCTAGTTTTTATGAGAAGATATTTGCTTTTTCACCATAGGCCACAAAGCGCTCCAAATGTGCACTTGAAGATTCTCCAAAAAGTCATTCTAAGCTGCTCAACCAAAAGAAATGCTCCACTCTGTGAGATGAATGCACCCATCACAAAGAAGTTTCTCAGAATGCTTCTTCTTTTATTATTATTATTATTATTATTATTATACTTTAGGCTCTATGGTACATGTGCGCAACGTGCAGGTAAGTTACATATGTATACATGTGCTGTGCTGGTGCGCTGCACCCCCCAACTCGTCATCTAGCATTAGGTATATCTCCCAATGCTATCCCACCTCCCTCCCCCCAGGCCAAAACAGTCCCCGAAGTGTGATGTTCCCCTTCCTGTGTCCATGTGTTCTCATTGTTCAATTCTCACCTATGAGTGAGAAAACGTGGTGTTTGGTTTTTTGTTCTTGCGATAGTTTACTCTTCTGTCTAGTTATTATATGAAGATATTACCTTTTCCACCATTGGCATCAAGGCGCCCCAAATGTCTACTTGCAGATTATATGAAAAAAATGTTTCAAAACTGCTCAATAAAAATTAAGGTTCAACTCCAACTCTGTGAGATGAAAGCACACATTTCAAAAAAGTTTGTCAGAATGCTTCTGTCTAGTATTTATGTAAATATATTTCCTTTTCCAACACGGGTATCAAAGCCCTCCAAATCTCCACTTGTAGATTCTACAAAAAGAGGGTTTGAAAACTGCTCAATGAAAACTAAGGTTCAACTCTGTGAGATGAGTGTACACATCACAAAGAAGTTTGTCAGAATTCTTCTGCCTAGTTTTTATGTGAGGATATTTCATTTTCCACCACAGACCTCAAAGTGCTCCAAAACTCCACACGCAGATTCTACAAAAAGAGTGTTTGTGGGCTGCTCAATCCAAAGGAAGGTTGAACTTTGTGAGAAGAATGCACATATAACAAAGAAGATTGTCGGAATGCTTCTGTCTAATTTTTTTGTGAAGATATTTCCATTTCCACAATAGGCCTCAAAGCACTCCAAATGACCACTGGAAGATTCAACAAAAAGAGTGTTTCAAAACAGCTCAATGAAAAGTAAGGTTCAACTCTGTGAGATGAATGCACACATCACAAAGAAGTGTGTCAGAATGCTTCTGTCTAGTTATTATTTGAAGATACTTCCTTTTCCACCATAGGCCTAAATGCGCTCCAAATATCCACTTTCAGATTCTACAAAAATAGTGTTTCAAGTCTGCTCAATCAAAAGAAAGGTTCAACTCCGTGAGATGAATGCACACATCACAAAGAACTTTGTCAGAATGCTTCTGGGTGGTTTTTAGGTGAAGATATTTCCTTTGAAACCATAGGCTTCAAAGCGTTCCAAATGTCCACTTGCAGATTCTACAAAAAGAGTGTTTCAAACTGCTCAATAAAAAGAAAGGTTCAGCTCTGTGCAATGAATGCACACATCCCAAAGAAGTTTGTGAGAATGCTTCTGTCTATTTTTTGTGTGAAGAAATTTTCTTTTCCAACATAGGCCTCAAAGTCCTCCAAACGTCCACTTGTAGATTCTACAAAAATAGGGTTTCAAAACTGTTCAATGAAAGGAAGGTTCTACTCGGTGAGATGAATGCACACATTACAAAGGAGTTTGATGGAATGTTTCCGTATACTTTTTAAGTGAAGATATTCCCTTTTCCCCCATAGGCCTCTGTCTAATTATTATGTGAAGATAGTTCCTTTTCCACCATAGGCTCAAATGTGCACCAAATGTCCACTTGCAGATTCTACAAAAAGAGTTTTTCAAAGCTGCTCAATCAAAAGAAAGGTTCAACCCTGTGAGACGAATGCACACATCACAAAGAAGTTCGTCAGAATGCTTCTGGCTGGTTTTTATGTGAAGATATTTTTTATCCCACCATGGGCCTCAAAGCGCTCCAAGTGTCCACTTGCAGATTCTACAAAAAGAGTGTTTCAAAGCTTCTCCATCAAAAGAAAGGTTCAACTACGTGAGATGAGTGCACCCATCACAAAGAAGTTTCTCAGAATGCATTTGTCTAGTTATTATATGAAGATGTTTTGTTATACACCACAGGCCTCAAGGCGCTCCAAATGTCTACCTGCAGATTCTATAAAAAGAGGATTTCAAAACTGCTCAATGACAACCAAGGTTCAACTCTGTGAGATGAATGCACAGAATACAAAGAAGTTTGTGAGAATGATTTGTCTGGTTTTAATGTGAAGATATCTCCTTTTCCACTACAGGCCTCCAAGAGCCCCAAATGTCCACTTGCAGATTCTACAAAAAGAGTGTTTCAAAACTGCTCAATGAAAACTAAGGTTCAACTCTGTGAGATGAATGCACACATCACAAAGAAGTTTGACGGAATTCTTCAATCTCGATTTATGTGAAGATATTACCTTTTCCACCATAGGCCTCAAAGCACTCCAAATGTCCACTTGCAGATTCTACAAAAACGGTGTTTCAGAGCTGCTCAAGCAAAGGAAAGGTTCAACTCTGTGAGATGAATGCACAAGTCACAAAGATGTTTGTGAGCATGCTTCAGTATATTTTTAAAGTGAAAATATTTCCTTTTCCACCATTGGCATCAAAGTGCTCCAAATGTACACTTTCAGATACTACAAAAGGACTGTTTCAAAACTGTACAATGGAAAGTATCATTCAACTCTGTGAGGTGAATGCACACATCACAAAGAAGTGTGTTAGAATACTTCCCTCTAATTTTATGTGAAGGTATTTCTTTTTCCACCATAGGCCTCAAAGCGCTCCAAATGTCCACTTGCAGATTCTACAAAGAAAGTGCTTCAAGGCTGCTCAATGAAAAGTAAGGTTCAACTCTGTGAGATGAATTCACAAATCATGAAGAAGTTTGTCGGAATTCTTCTGACTAGTTTTTATATGAAGATATTCCCTTTTCCACAATAGGCTTTAAAACGCTCCAAATGTCCTCTCGCAGATTCTACAAAAAGCGTGTTTCAAAGCTGCTCAATCAAAAGACATGTTCCAGTCTGTGAGATGAATGCACCCGTCACAGAGAAGTTTGTGAGAGTCCTTCTGTCTAGTTTCTATTTGAAGATATTTCCTTTCCCACCATAGGACTAAAGGTGCTCCAAATGTTCACTTGCAGATTCTACAAAAAGAGTTTTTTAAAACTGCTCATTGAAAACTAAAGTTCTACTCTGTGAGATGAATGCAGACATCCAAAGTAGTTTGTCAGAATGCTTCTGTCTAGATTTTATGTGAAGGTATTTCCTTTTCCACCATTGGTCTCAAAGCGCTCGAAATGTCCACTTGCAGATTCTACAAAAGAGTGTTTAAAAGTTGCTTAATCAAAAGAAAGTTTCAACTCTGTGAGATGAATGCACACTTCACCAAGAAGGAGTTTGTCAGAATGCTTCTGTCTAGTTTTTATGTGAAGATATTTCCATTTACACAATAGGACTCAAAGCACTCCAAATGTCCACTGGCAGAATCTACATAAAGAGTGTTACAAAACTGCTCAATGAAAAGTAAGGTTCAATTCTGTGAGATAATTGCACACATCACAAAGAAGTTTGTCAGAATGCTTCTGTCTGGTTTTTATGTGAACATATTTACTTTTCCACCATAGGTCTCAAAGTGCCACAAATGTCCACTCGCAGATTCTACAAAAAGAGTGTTTCAAAGCTGCTCAATGAAAAGTAAGGTTCAACTCTGTGAGATGAATGCACACACGACAAAGGAATTTGTCAGAATCCTTCTGTCTCGTTATTATGTTAAGGTAATTCCTTTTCCACCATAGACCTAAGAGTGCTCCAAATGTCCACTTGTAGATTCTACAGAGAGTTTCAAAACTGCTCAATGAAAAGTAAGGTTCAACTCTGTGAGATGAATGCACACATCACAAAGAAGTTTGTCAGAATGCTTCTGTATATTTTTCATGTGAAGATAATTCCTTTTCCACCGTAGGACACAAAGCACTCCAAATGTCCACTTTCAAATTCTACAAAAAGAGTGTTTCAAAGCTGCTCAATCAAAAGAAATGTCCAACCCTGTGAGATGAATGCACACATCACAAAATGTTTGTCAGAATGCTTCTGTCTGGTTTTTATGTGAAGATATTTCCTTTTCCACCATAGGCCCCAAAGTGCTCCAAACGGCCACTTGTAGATACTACAGAAAGAGTTTTTCAAAACTGCTCAATGAAACGTAAGGTACAATTCTCTGAGATGAATGTATACATGACTAAGAAGTTTTTCAGAATGCTTCTGTCTAGTTTTTATGAGAAGATATTTGCTTTTTCACCATAGGCCACAAAGCGCTCCAAATGTGCACTTGAAGATTCTCCAAAAAGTCATTCAAAGCTGCTCAACCAAAAGAAATGCTCCACTCTGTGAGATGAATGCACCCATCACAAAGAAGTTTCTCAGAATGCTTCTTCTTTTATTATTATTATTATTATTATACTTTAGGCTCTATGGTACATGTGCGCAACGTGCAGGTAAGTTACATATGTATACATGTGCCGTGCTGGTGCGCTGCACCCCCCAACTCGTCATCTAGCATTAGGTATATCTCCCAATGCTATCCCACCCCCCTCCCCCCAGCCCACAACAGTCCCCGAAGTGTGATGTTCCCCTTCCTGTGTCCATGTGTTCTCATTGTTCAATTCTCACCTATGAGTGAGAAAACGTGGTGTTTGGTTTTTTGTTCTTGCGATAGTTTACTCTTCTGTCTAGTTATTATATGAAGATATTACCTTTTCCACCATTGGCATCAAGGCGCCCCAAATGTCTACTTGCAGATTATATGAAAAAAATGTTTCAAAACTGCTCAATAAAAATTAAGGTTCAACTCCAACTCTGTGAGATGAAAGCACACATTTCAAAGAAGTTTGTCAGAATGCTTCTGTCTAGTATTTGTGTAAATATATTTCCTTTTCCAACACGGGTATCAAAGCACTCCAAATCTCCACTTGTAGATTCTACAAAAAGAGGGTTTGAAAACTGCTCAATGAAAACTAAGGTTCAACTCTGTGAGATGAATGTACACATCACAAAGAAGTTTGTCAGAATTCTTCTGCCTAGTTTTTATGTGAGGATATTTCATTTTCCACCACAGACCTCAAAGTGCTCCAAACCTCCACACGCAGATTCTACAAAAAGAGTGTTTGTGGGCTGCTCAATCCAAAGGAAGGTTGAACTTTGTGAGAAGAATGCACATATAACAAAGAAGATTGTCGGAATGCTTCTGTCTAATTTTTTTGTGAAGATATTTACATTTCCACAATAGGCCTCAAAGCACTCCAAATGACCACTGGAAGATTCAACAAAAAGAGTGTTTCAAAACAGCTCAATGAAAAGTAAGGTTCAACTCTGTGAGATGAATGCACACATCACAAAGAAGTGTGTCAGAATGCTTCTGTCTAGTTATTATTTGAAGATACTTCCTTTTCCACCATAGGCCTAAATGCGCTCCAAATATCCACTTTCAGAGTCTACAAAAATAGTGTTTCAAGTCTGCTCAATCAAAAGAAAGGTTCAACTCCGTGAGATGAATGCACACATCACAAAGAACTTTGTCAGAATGCTTCTGGGTAGTTTTTAGGTGAAGATATTTCCTTTGAAACCATAGGCTTCAAAGCGTTCCAAATGTCCACTTGCAGATTCTACAAAAAGAGTGTTTCAAACTGCTCAATAAAAAGAAAGGTTCAGCTCTGTGCAATGAATGCACACATCCCAAAGAAGTTTGTGAGTATGCTTCTGTCTATTTTTTGTGTGAAGAAATTTTCTTTTCCAACATAGGCCTCAAAGTCCTCCAAACGTCCACTTTTAGATTCTAGAAAAATAGGGTTTCAAAACTGTTCAATGAAAGGAAGGTTCTACTCGGTGAGATGAATGCACACATTACAAAGGAGTTTGATGGAATGTTTCCGTATACTTTTTAAGTGAAGATATTCCCTTTTCCCCCATAGGCCTCTGTCTTATTATTATGTGAAGATAGTTCCTTTTCCACCATAGGCTCAAATGTGCACCAAATGTCCACATGCAGATTCTACAAAAAGAGTTTTTCAAAGCTGCTCAATCAAAAGAAAGGTTCAACCCTGTGAGACGAATGCACACATCACAAAGAAGTTCGTCAGAATGCTTCTGGCTGGTTTTTATGTGAAGCTATTTTTTATCCCACCATGGGCCTCAAAGCGCTCCAAGTGTCCACTTGCAGATTCTACAAAAAGAGTGTTTCAAAGCTTCTCCATCAAAAGAAAGGTTCAACTACGTGAGATGAGTGCACCCATCACAAAGAAGTTTCTCAGAATGCTTTTGTCTAGTTATTATATGAAGATGTTTCGTTATACACCACAGGCCTCAAGGCGCTCCAAATGTCTACCTGCAGATTCTATAAAAAGAGGATTTCAAAACTGCTCAATGACAACCAAGGTTCAACTCTGTGAGATGAATGCACAGAATACAAAGAAGTTTGTGAGAATGATTTGTCTGGTTTTAATGTGAAGATATCTCCTTTTCCACTACAGGCCTCCAAGAGCTCCAAATGTCCACTTGCAGATTCTACAAAAAGAGTGTTTCAAAACTGCTCAATGAAAACTAAGGTTCAACTCTGTGAGATGAATGCACACATCACAAAGAAGTTTGACGGAATTCTTCAATCTAGATTTATGTGAAGATAATACCTTTTCCACCATAGGCCTCAAAGCACTCGAAATGTCCACTTGCAGATTCTACAAAAACGGTGTTTCAGAGCTGCTCAAGCAAAGGAAAGGTTCAACTCTGTGAGATGAATGCACAAGTCACAAAGATGTTTGTGAGCATGCTTCAGTATATTTTTTATGGGAAAATATTTCCTTTTCCACCATTGGCATCAAAGTGCTCCAAATGTACACTTGCAGATACTACAAAAGGAGTGTTTCAAAACTGCACAATGAAAAGTATCATTCAACTCAGTGAGGTGAATGCACACATCACAAAGAAGTGTGTTAGAATACTTCCCTCTAATTTTATGTGAAGGTATTTCTTTTTCCACCATAGGCCTCAAAGAGCTCCAAATGTCCACTTGCAGATTCTACAAAGAAAGTGCTTCAAGGCTGCTCAATGAAAAGTAAGGTTCAACTCTGTGAGATGAATTCACAAATCATGAAGAAGTTTGTCAGAATTCTTCTGACTAGTTTTTATATGAAGATATTCCCTTTTCCACAATAGGCTTTAAAACGCTCCAAATGTCCTCTCGCAGATTCTACAAAAAGCGTGTTTCAAAGCTGCTCAATCAAAAGAAATGTTCCACTCTGTGAGATGAATGCACCCGTCACAGAGAAGTTTGTGAGAGTCCTTCTGTCTAGTTTCTATTTGAAGATATTTCCTTTCCCACCATAGGACTAAAGGTGCTCCAAATGTTCACTTGCAGATTCTACAAAAAGAGTTTTTTAAAACTGCTCATTGAAAACTAAAGTTCTACTCGGTGAGATGAATGCAGACATCCAAAGTAGTTTGTCAGAATGCTTCTGTCTAGATTTTATGTGAAGGTATTTCCTTTTCCACCATTGGTCTCAAAGCGCTCGAAATGTCCACTTGCGGATTCTACAAAAGAGTGTTTAAAAGTTGCTGAATCAAAAGAAAGTTTCAACTCTGTGACATGAATGCACACTTCACCGAGAAGGAGTTTGTCAGAATGCTTCTGTCTAGTTTTTATGTGAAGATATTTCCATTTACACAATAGGACTCAAAGCACTCCAAATGTCCACTGGCAGAATCTACATAAAGAGTGTTACAAAACTGCTCAATGAAAAGTAAGGTTCAATTCTGTGAGATAATTGCACACATCACAAAGAAGTTTGTCAGAATGCTTCTGTCTGGTTTTTATGTGAACATATTTACTTTTCCACCATAGGTCTCAAAGTGCCACAAATGTCCACTCGCAGATTCTACAAAAAGAGTGTTTCAAAGCTGCTCAATGAAAAGTAAGGTTCAACTCTGTGAGATGAATGCACACACGACAAAGGAATTTGTCAGAATCCTTCTGTCTCGTTATTATGTTAAGGTAATTCCTTTTCCACCATAGACCTAAGAGTGCCCCAAATGTCCACTTGTAGATTCTACAGAGAGTTTCAAAACTGCTCAATGAAAAGTAAGGTTCAACTCTGTGAGATGAATGCACACATCACAAAGAAGTTTGTCAGAATGCTTCTGTATATTTTTCATGGGAAGATAATTCCTTTTCCACCGTAGGACACAAAGCACTCCAAATGTCCACTTTCAAATTCTACAAAAAGAGTGTTTCAAAGCTGCTCAATCAAAAGAAATGTCCAACCCTGTGAGATGAATGCACACATCACAAAATGTTTGTCAGAATGCTTCTGTCTGGTTTTTATGTGAAGATATTTCCTTTTCCACCATAGGCCCCAAAGTGCTCCAAACGGCCACTTGTAGATACCACAGAAAGAGTTTTTCAAAACTGCTCAATGAAACGTAAGGTACAATTCTCTGAGATGAATGTATACATGACTAAGAAGTTTTTCAGAATGCTTCTGTCTAGTTTTTATGAGAAGATATTTGCTTTTTCACCATAGGCCACAAAGCGCTCCAAATGTGCACTTGAAG
This sequence comes from Pongo pygmaeus, assembly GCF_028885625.2. NCBI lineage: Eukaryota > Metazoa > Chordata > Mammalia > Primates > Hominidae > Pongo > Pongo pygmaeus. The sequence continues at coordinate 4,843,954 of NC_085931.1, forward strand.
ATTCTCCAAAAAGTCATTCAAAGCTGCTCAACCAAAAGAAATGCTCCACTCTGTGAGATGAATGCACCCATCACAAAGAAGTTTCTCAGAATGCTTCTTCTTTTATTATTATTATTATTATTATACTTTAGGCTCTATGGTACATGTGCGCAACGTGCAGGTAAGTTACATAAGTATACATGTGCCGTGCTGGTGCGCTGCACCCCCCAACTCGTCATCTAGCATTAGGTATATCTCCCAATGCTATCCCACCTCCCTCCCCCCAGGCCAAAACAGTCCCCGAAGTGTGATGTTCCCCTTCCTGTGTCCATGTGTTCTCATTGTTCAATTCTCACCTATGAGTGAGAAAACGTGGTGTTTGGTTTTTTGTTCTTGCGATAGTTTACTCTTCTGTCTAGTTATTATATGAAGATTTTACCTTTTCCACCATTGGCATCAAGGCGCCCCAAATGTCTACTTGCAGATTATATGAAAAAAATGTTTCAAAACTGCTCAATAAAAATTAAGGTTCAACTCCAACTCTGTGAGATGAAAGCACACATTTCAAAAAAGTTTGTCAGAATGCTTCTGTCTAGTATTTATGTAAATATATTTCCTTTTCCAACACGGGTATCAAAGCACTCCAAATCTCCACTTGTAGATTCTACAAAAAGAGGGTTTGAAAACTGCTCAATGAAAACTAAGGTTCAACTCTGTGAGATGAGTGTACACATCACAAAGAAGTTTGTCAGAATTCTTCTGCCTAGTTTTTATGTGAGGATATTTCATTTTCCACCACAGACCTCAAAGTGCTCCAAAACTCCACACGCAGATTCTACAAAAAGAGTGTTTGTGGGCTGCTCAATCCAAAGGAAGGTTGAACTTTGTGAGAAGAATGCACATATAACAAAGAAGATTGTCGGAATGCTTCTGTCTAATTTTTTTGTGAAGATATTTCCATTTCCACAATAGGCCTCAAAGCACTCCAAATGACCACTGGAAGATTCAACAAAAAGAGTGTTTCAAAACAGCTCAATGAAAAGTAAGGTTCAACTCTGTGAGATGAATGCACACATCACAAAGAAGTGTGTCAGAATGCTTCTGTCTAGTTATTATTTGAAGATACTTCCTTTTCCACCATAGGCCTAAATGCGCTCCAAATATCCACTTTCAGATTCTACAAAAATAGTGTTTCAAGTCTGCTCAATCAAAAGAAAGGTTCAACTCCGTGAGATGAATGCACACATCACAAAGAACTTTGTCAGAATGCTTCTGGGTGGTTTTTAGGTGAAGATATTTCCTTTGAAACCATAGGCTTCAAAGCGTTCCAAATGTCCACTTGCAGATTCTACAAAAAGAGTGTTTCAAACTGCTCAATAAAAAGAAAGGTTCAGCTCTGTGCAATGAATGCACACTTCCCAAAGAAGTTTGTGAGAATGCTTCTGTCTATTTTTTGTGTGAAGAAATTTTCTTTTCCAACATAGGCCTCAAAGTCCTCCAAACGTCCACTTGTAGATTCTACAAAAATAGGGTTTCAAAACTGTTCAATGAAAGGAAGGTTCTACTCGGTGAGATGAATGCACACATTACAAAGGAGTTTGATGGAATGTTTCCGTATACTTTTTAAGTGAAGATATTCCCTTTTCCCCCATAGGCCTCTGTCTAATTATTATGTGAAGATAGTTCCTTTTCCACCATAGGCTCAAATGTGCACCAAATGTCCACTTGCAGATTCTACAAAAAGAGTTTTTCAAAGCTGCTCAATCAAAAGAAAGGTTCAACCCTGTGAGACGAATGCACACATCACAAAGAAGTTCGTCAGAATGCTTCTGGCTGGTTTTTATGTGAAGATATTTTTTATCCCACCATGGGCCTCAAAGCGCTCCAAGTGTCCACTTGCAGATTCTACCAAAAGAGTGTTTCAAAGCTTCTCCATCAAAAGAAAGGTTCAACTACGTGAGATGAGTGCACCCATCACAAAGAAGTTTCTCAGAATGCTTTTGTCTAGTTATTATATGAAGATGTTTTGTTATACACCACAGGCCTCAAGGCGCTCCAAATGTCTACCTGCAGATTCTATAAAAAGAGGATTTCAAAACTGCTCAATGACAACCAAGGTTCAACTCTGTGAGATGAATGCACAGAATACAAAGAAGTTTGTGAGAATGATTTGTCTGGTTTTAATGTGAAGATATCTCCTTTTCCACTACAGGCCTCCAAGAGCCCCAAATGTCCACTTGCAGATTCTACAAAAAGAGTGTTTCAAAACTGCTCAATGAAAACTAAGGTTCAACTCTGTGAGATGAATGCACACATCACAAAGAAGTTTGACGGAATTCTTCAATCTCGATTTATGTGAAGATATTACCTTTTCCACCATAGGCCTCAAAGCACTCCAAATGTCCACTTGCAGATTCTACAAAAACGGTGTTTCAGAGCTGCTCAAGCAAAGGAAAGGTTCAACTCTGTGAGATGAATGCACAAGTCACAAAGATGTTTGTGAGCATGCTTCAGTATATTTTTAAAGTGAAAATATTTCCTTTTCCACCATTGGCATCAAAGTGCTCCAAATGTACACTTGCAGATACTACAAAAGGACTGTTTCAAAACTGTACAATGGAAAGTATCATTCAACTCTGTGAGGTGAATGCACACATCACAAAGAAGTGTGTTAGAATACTTCCCTCTAATTTTATGTGAAGGTATTTCTTTTTCCAACATAGGCCTCAAAGCGCTCCAAATGTCCACTTGCAGATTCTACAAAGAAAGTGCTTCAAGGCTGCTCAATGAAAAGTAAGGTTCAACTCTGTGAGATGAATTCACAAATTATGAAGAAGTTTGTCGGAATTCTTCTGACTAGTTTTTATATGAAGATATTCCCTTTTCCACAATAGGCTTTAAAACGCTCCAAATGTCCTCTCGCAGATTCTACAAAAAGCGTGTTTCAAAGCTGCTCAATCAAAAGACATGTTCCACTCTGTGAGATGAATGCACCCGTCACAGAGAAGTTTGTGAGAGTCCTTCTGTCTAGTTTCTATTTGAAGATATTTCCTTTCCCACCATAGGACTAAAGGTGCTCCAAATGTTCACTTGCAGATTCTACAAAAAGAGTTTTTTAAAACTGCTCATTGAAAACTAAAGTTCTACTCTGTGAGATGAATGCAGACATCCAAAGTAGTTTGTCAGAATGCTTCTGTCTAGATTTTATGTGAAGGTATTTCCTTTTCCACCATTGGTCTCAAAGCGCTCGAAATGTCCACTTGCAGATTCTACAAAAGAGTGTTTAAAAGTTGCTTAATCAAAAGAAAGTTTCAACTCTGTGAGATGAATGCACACTTCACCAAGAAGGAGTTTGTCAGAATGCTTCTGTCTAGTTTTTATGTGAAGATATTTCCATTTACACAATAGGACTCAAAGCACTCCAAATGTCCACTGGCAGAATCTACATAAAGAGTGTTACAAAACTGCTCAATGAAAAGTAAGGTTCAATTCTGTGAGATAATTGCACACATCACAAAGAAGTTTGTCAGAATGCTTCTGTCTGGTTTTTATGTGAACATATTTACTTTTCCCCCATAGGTCTCAAAGTGCCACAAATGTCCACTCGCAGATTCTACAAAAAGAGTGTTTCAAAGCTACTCAATGAAAAGTAAGGTTCAACTCTGTGAGATGAATGCACACACGACAAAGGAATTTGTCAGAATCCTTCTGTCTCGTTATTATGTTAAGGTAATTCCTTTTCCACCATAGACCTAAGAGTGCTCCAAATGTCCACTTGTAGATTCTACAGAGAGTTTCAAAACTGCTCAATGAAAAGTAAGGTTCAACTCTGTGAGATGAATGCACACATCACAAAGAAGTTTGTCAGAATGCTTCTGTATATTTTTCATGTGAAGATAATTCCTTTTCCACCGTAGGACACAAAGCACTCCAAATGTCCACTTTCAAATTCTACAAAAAGAGTGTTTCAAAGCTGCTCAATCAAAAGAAATGTCCAACCCTGTGAGATGAATGCACACATCACAAAATGTTTGTCAGAATGCTTCTGTCTGGTTTTTATGTGAAGATATTTCCTTTTCCACCATAGGCCCCAAAGTGCTCCAAACGGCCACTTGTAGATACTACAGAAAGAGATTTTCAAAACTGCTCAATGAAACGTAAGGTACAATTCTCTGAGATGAATGTATACATGACTAAGAAGTTTTTCAGAATGCTTCTGTCTAGTTTTTATGAGAAGATATTTGCTTTTTCACCATAGGCCACAAAGCGCTCCAAATGTGCACTTGAAGATTCTCCAAAAAGTCATTCAAAGCTGCTCAACCAAAAGAAATGCTCCACTCTGTGAGATGAATGCACCCATCACAAAGAAGTTTCTCAGAATGCTTCTTCTTTTATTATTATTATTATTATTATACTTTAGGCTCTATGGTACATGTGCGCAAAGTGCAGGTAAGTTACATATGTATACATGTGCCGTGCTGGTGCGCTGCACCCCCCAACTCGTCATCTAGCATTAGGTATATCTCCCAATGCTATCCCACCCCCCTCCCCCCAGCCCACAACAGTCCCCGAAGTGTGATGTTCCCCTTCCTGTGTCCATGTGTTCTCATTGTTCAATTCTCACCTATGAGTGAGAAAACGTGGTGTTTGGTTTTTTGTTCTTGCGATAGTTTACTCTTCTGTCTAGTTATTATATGAAGATATTACCTTTTCCACCATTGGCATCAAGGCGCCCCAAATGTCTACTTGCAGATTATATGAAAAAAATGTTTCAAAACTGCTCAATAAAAATTAAGGTTCAACTCCAACTCTGTGAGATGAAAGCACACATTTCAAAGAAGTTTGTCAGAATGCTTCTGTCTAGTATTTGTGTAAATATATTTCCTTTTCCAACACGGGTATCAAAGCACTCCAAATCTCCACTTGTAGATTCTACAAAAAGAGGGTTTGAAAACTGCTCAATGAAAACTAAGGTTCAACTCTGTGAGATGAATGTACACATCACAAAGAAGTTTGTCAGAATTCTTCTGCCTAGTTTTTATGTGAGGATATTTCATTTTCCACCACAGACCTCAAAGTGCTCCAAACCTCCACACGCAGATTCTACAAAAAGAGTGTTTGTGGGCTGCTCAATCCAAAGGAAGGTTGAACTTTGTGAGAAGAATGCACATATAACAAAGAAGATTGTCGGAATGCTTCTGTCTAATTTTTTTGTGAAGATATTTCCATTTCCACAATAGGCCTCAAAGCACTCCAAATGACCACTGGAAGATTCAACAAAAAGAGTGTTTCAAAACAGCTCAATGAAAAGTAAGGTTCAACTCTGTGAGATGAATGCACACATCACAAAGAAGTGTGTCAGAATGCTTCTGTCTAGTTATTATTTGAAGATACTTCCTTTTCCACCATAGGCCTAAATGCGCTCCAAATATCCACTTTCAGAGTCTACAAAAATAGTGTTTCAAGTCTGCTCAATCAAAAGAAAGGTTCAACTCCGTGAGATGAATGCACACATCACAAAGAACTTTGTCAGAATGCTTCTGGGTAGTTTTTAGGTGAAGATAATTCCTTTGAAACCATAGGCTTCAAAGCGTTCCAAATGTCCACTTGCAGATTCTACAAAAAGAGTGTTTCAAACTGCTCAATAAAAAGAAAGGTTCAGCTCTGTGCAATGAATGCACACATCCCAAAGAAGTTTGTGAGTATGCTTCTGTCTATTTTTTGTGTGAAGAAATTTTCTTTTCCAACATAGGCCTCAAAGTCCTCCAAACGTCCACTTGTAGATTCTAGAAAAATAGGGTTTCAAAACTGTTCAATGAAAGGAAGGTTCTACTCGGTGAGATGAATGCACACATTACAAAGGAGTTTGATGGAATGTTTCCGTATACTTTTTAAGTGAAGATATTCCCTTTTCCCCCATAGGCCTCTGTCTTATTATTATGTGAAGATAGTTCCTTTTCCACCATAGGCTCAAATGTGCACCAAATGTCCACATGCAGATTCTACAAAAAGAGTTTTTCAAAGCTGCTCAATCAAAAGAAAGGTTCAACCCTGTGAGACGAATGCACACATCACAAAGAAGTTCGTCAGAATGCTTCTGGCTGGTTTTTATGTGAAGATATTTTTTATCCCACCATGGGCCTCAAAGCGCTCCAAGTGTCCACTTGCAGATTCTACAAAAAGAGTGTTTCAAAGCTTCTCCATGAAAAGAAAGGTTCAACTACGTGAGATGAGTGCACCCATCACAAAGAAGTTTCTCAGAATGCTTTTGTCTAGTTATTATATGAAGATGTTTCGTTATACACCACAGGCCTCAAGGCGCTCCAAATGTCTACCTGCAGATTCTATAAAAAGAGGATTTCAAAACTGCACAATGACAACCAAGGTTCAACTCTGTGAGATGAATGCACAGAATACAAAGAAGTTTGTGAGAATGATTTGTCTGGTTTTAATGTGAAGATATCTCCTTTTCCACTACAGGCCTCCAAGAGCTCCAAATGTCCACTTGCAGATTCTACAAAAAGAGTGTTTCAAAACTGCTCAATGAAAACTAAGGTTCAACTCTGTGAGATGAATGCACACATCACAAAGAAGTTTGACGGAATTCTTCAATCTAGATTTATGTGAAGATAATACCTTTTCCACCATAGGCCTCAAAGCACTCGAAATGTCCACTTGCAGATTCTACAAAAACGGTGTTTCAGAGCTGCTCAAGCAAAGGAAAGGTTCAACTCTGTGAGATGAATGCACAAGTCACAAAGATGTTTGTGAGCATGCTTCAGTATATTTTTAATGGGAAAATATTTCCTTTTCCACCATTGGCATCAAAGTGCTCCAAATGTACACTTGCAGATACTACAAAAGGAGTGTTTCAAAACTGCACAATGAAAAGTATCATTCAACTCAGTGAGGTGAATGCACACATCACAAAGAAGTGTGTTAGAATACTTCCCTCTAATTTTATGTGAAGGTATTTCTTTTTCCACCATAGGCCTCAAAGAGCTCCAAATGTCCACTTGCAGATTCTACAAAGAAAGTGCTTCAAGGCTGCTCAATGAAAAGTAAGGTTCAACTCTGTGAGATGAATTCACAAATCATGAAGAAGTTTGTCAGAATTCTTCTGACTAGTTTTTATATGAAGATATTCCCTTTTCCACAATAGGCTTTAAAACGCTCCAAATGTCCTCTCGCAGATTCTACAAAAAGCGTGTTTCAAAGCTGCTCAATCAAAAGAAATGTTCCACTCTGTGAGATGAATGCACCCGTCACAGAGAAGTTTGTGAGAGTCCTTCTGTCTAGTTTCTATTTGAAGATATTTCCTTTCCCACCATAGGACTAAAGGTGCTCCAAATGTTCACTTGCAGATTCTACAAAAAGAGTTTTTTAAAACTGCTCATTGAAAACTAAAGTTCTACTCGGTGAGATGAATGCAGACATCCAAAGTAGTTTGTCAGAATGCTTCTGTCTAGATTTTATGTGAAGGTATTTCCTTTTCCACCATTGGTCTCAAAGCGCTCGAAATGTCCACTTGCGGATTCTACAAAAGAGTGTTTAAAAGTTGCTTAATCAAAAGAAAGTTTCAACTCTGTGAGATGAATGCACACTTCACCGAGAAGGAGTTTGTCAGAATGCTTCTGTCTAGTTTTTATGTGAAGATATTTCCATTTACACAATAGGACTCAAAGCACTCCAAATGTCCACTGGCAGAATCTACATAAAGAGTGTTACAAAACTGCTCAATGAAAAGTAAGGTTCAATTCTGTGAGATAATTGCACACATCACAAAGAAGTTTGTCAGAATGCTTCTGTCTGGTTTTTATGTGAACATATTTACTTTTCCACCATAGGTCTCAAAGTGCCACAAATGTCCACTCGCAGATTCTACAAAAAGAGTGTTTCAAAGCTGCTCAATGAAAAGTAAGGTTCAACTCTGTGAGATGAATGCACACACGACAAAGGAATTTGTCAGAATCCTTCTGTCTCGTTATTATGTTAAGGTAATTCCTTTTCCACCATAGACCTAAGAGTGCTCCAAATGTCCACTTGTAGATTCTACAGAGAGTTTCAAAACTGCTCAATGAAAAGTAAGGTTCAACTCTGTGAGATGAATGCACACATCACAAAGAAGTTTGTCAGAATGCTTCTGTATATTTTTCATGGGAAGATAATTCCTTTTCCACCATAGGACACAAAGCACTCCAAATGTCCACTTTCAAATTCTACAAAAAGAGTGTTTCAAAGCTGCTCAATCAAAAGAAATGTCCAACCCTGTGAGATGAATGCACACATCACAAAATGTTTGTCAGAATGCTTCTGTCTGGTTTTTATGTGAAGATATTTCCTTTTCCACCATAGGCCCCAAAGTGCTCCAAACGGCCACTTGTAGATACCACAGAAAGAGTTTTTCAAAACTGCTCAATGAAACGTAAGGTACAATTCTCTGAGATGAATGTATACATGACTAAGAAGTTTTTCAGAATGCTTCTGTCTAGTTTTTATGAGAAGATATTTGCCTTTTCACCATAGGCCACAAAGCGCTCCAAATGTGCACTTGAAGATTCTCCAAAAAGTCATTCAAAGCTGCTCAACCAAAAGAAATGCTCCACTCTGTGAGATGAATGCACCCATCACAAAGAAGTTTCTCAGAATGCTTCTTCTTTTATTATTATTATTATTATTATACTTTAGGCTCTATGGTACATGTGCGCAACGTGCAGGTAAGTTACATATGTATACATGTGCCGTGCTGGTGCGCTGCACCCCCCAACTCGTCATCTAGCATTAGGTATATCTCCCAATGCTATCCCACCTCCCTCCCCCCAGGCCAAAACAGTCCCCGAAGTGTGATGTTCCCCTTCCTGTGTCCATGTGTTCTCATTGTTCAATTCTCACCTATGAGTGAGAAAACGTGGTGTTTGGTTTTTTGTTCTTGCGATAGTTTACTCTTCTGTCTAGTTATTATATGAAGATATTACCTTTTCCACCATTGGCATCAAGGCGCCCCAAATGTCTACTTGCAGATTATATGAAAAAAATGTTTCAAAACTGCTCAATAAAAATTAAGGTTCAACTCCAACTCTGTGAGATGAAAGCACACATTTCAAAAAAGTTTGTCAGAATGCTTCTGTCTAGTATTTATGTAAATATATTTCCTTTTCCAACACGGGTATCAAAGCACTCCAAATCTCCACTTGTAGATTCTACAAAAAGAGGGTTTGAAAACTGCTCAATGAAAACTAAGGTTCAACTCTGTGAGATGAGTGTACACATCACAAAGAAGTTTGTCAGAATTCTTCTGCCTAGTTTTTATGTGAGGATATTTCATTTTCCACCACAGACCTCAAAGTGCTCCAAAACTCCACACGCAGATTCTACAAAAAGAGTGTTTGTGGGCTGCTCAATCCAAAGGAAGGTTGAACTTTGTGAGAAGAATGCACATATAACAAAGAAGATTGTCGGAATGCTTCTGTCTAATTTTTTTGTGAAGATATTTCCATTTCCACAATAGGCCTCAAAGCACTCCAAATGACCACTGGAAGATTCAACAAAAAGAGTGTTTCAAAACAGCTCAATGAAAAGTAAGGTTCAACTCTGTGAGATGAATGCACACATCACAAAGAAGTGTGTCAGAATGCTTCTGTCTAGTTATTATTTGAAGATACTTCCTTTTCCACCATAGGCCTAAATGCGCTCCAAATATCCACTTTCAGATTCTACAAAAATAGTGTTTCAAGTCTGCTCAATCAAAAGAAAGGTTCAACTCCGTGAGATGAATGCACACATCACAAAGAACTTTGTCAGAATGCTTCTGGGTGGTTTTTAGGTGAAGATATTTCCTTTGAAACCATAGGCTTCAAAGCGTTCCAAATGTCCACTTGCAGATTCTACAAAAAGAGTGTTTCAAACTGCTCAATAAAAAGAAAGGTTCAGCTCTGTGCAATGAATGCACACATCCCAAAGAAGTTTGTGAGAATGCTTCTGTCTATTTTTTGTGTGAAGAAATTTTCTTTTCCAACATAGGCCTCAAAGTCCTCCAAACCTCCACTTGTAGATTCTACAAAAATAGGGTTTCAAAACTGTTCAATGAAAGGAAGGTTCTACTCGGTGAGATGAATGCACACATTACAAAGGAGTTTGATGGAATGTTTCCGTATACTTTTTAAGTGAAGATATTCCCTTTTCCCCCATAGGCCTCTGTCTAATTATTATGTGAAGATAGTTCCTTTTCCACCATAGGCTCAAATGTGCACCAAATGTCCACTTGCAGATTCTACAAAAAGAGTTTTTCAAAGCTGCTCAATCAAAAGAAAGGTTCAACCCTGTGAGACGAATGCACACATCACAAAGAAGTTCGTCAGAATGCTTCTGGCTGGTTTTTATGTGAAGATATTTTTTATCCCACCATGGGCCTCAAAGCGCTCCAAGTGTCCACTTGCAGATTCTACAAAAAGAGTGTTTCAAAGCTTCTCCATCAAAAGAAAGGTTCAACTACGTGAGATGAGTGCACCCATCACAAAGAAGTTTCTCAGAATGCTTTTGTCTAGTTATTATATGAAGATGTTTTGTTATACACCACAGGCCTCAAGGCGCTCCAAATGTCTACCTGCAGATTCTATAAAAAGAGGATTTCAAAACTGCTCAATGACAACCAAGGTTCAACTCTGTGAGATGAATGTACAGAATACAAAGAAGTTTGTGAGAATGATTTGTCTGGTTTTAATGTGAAGATATCTCCTTTTCCACTACAGGCCTCCAAGAGCCCCAAATGTCCACTTGCAGATTCTACAAAAAGAGTGTTTCAAAACTGCTCAATGAAAACTAAGGTTCAACTCTGTGAGATGAATGCACACATCACAAAGAAGTTTGACGGAATTCTTCAATCTCGATTTATGTGAAGATATTACCTTTTCCACCATAGGCCTCAAAGCACTCCAAATGTCCACTTGCAGATTCTACAAAAACGGTGTTTCAGAGCTGCTCAAGCAAAGGAAAGGTTCAACTCTGTGAGATGAATGCACAAGTCACAAAGATGTTTGTGAGCATGCTTCAGTATATTTTTAAAGTGAAAATATTTCCTTTTCCACCATTGGCATCAAAGTGCTCCAAATGTACACTTGCAGATACTACAAAAGGACTGTTTCAAAACTGTACAATGAAAAGTATCATTCAACTCTGTGAGGTGAATGCACACATCACAAAGAAGTGTGTTAGAATACTTCCCTCTAATTTTATGTGAAGGTATTTCTTTTTCCACCATAGGCCTCAAAGCGCTCCAAATGTCCACTTGCAGATTCTACAAAGAAAGTGCTTCAAGGCTGCTCAATGAAAAGTAAGGTTCAACTCTGTGAGATGAATTCACAAATCATGAAGAAGTTTGTCGGAATTCTTCTGACTAGTTTTTATATGAAGATATTCCCTTTTCCACAATAGGCTTTAAAACGCTCCAAATGTCCTCTCGCAGATTCTACAAAAAGCGTGTTTCAAAGCTGCTCAATCAAAAGACATGTTCCACTCTGTGAGATGAATGCACCCGTCACAGAGAAGTTTGTGAGAGTCCTTCTGTCTAGTTTCTATTTGAAGATATTTCCTTTCCCACCATAGGACTAAAGTTGCTCCAAATGTTCACTTGCAGATTCTACAAAAAGAGTTTTTTAAAACTGCTCATTGAAAACTAAAGTTCTACTCTGTGAGATGAATGCAGACATCCAAAGTAGTTTGTCAGAATGCTTCTGTCTAGATTTTATGTGAAGGTATTTCCTTTTCCACCATTGGTCTCAAAGCGCTCGAAATGTCCACTTGCAGATTCTACAAAAGAGTGTTTAAAAGTTGCTTAATCAAAAGAAAGTTTCAACTCTGTGATATGAATGCACACTTCACCAAGAAAGAGTTTGTCAGAATGCTTCTGTCTAGTTTTTATGTGAAGATATTTCCATTGACACAATAGGACTCAAAGCACTCCAAATGTCCACTGGCAGATTCTACATAAAGAGTGTTACAAAACTGCTCAATGAAAAGTAAGGTTCAATTCTGTGAGATAATTGCACACATCACAAAGAAGTTTGTCAGAATGCTTCTGTCTGGTTTTTATGTGAACATATTTACTTTTCCACCATAGGTCTCAAAGTGCCACAAATGTCCACTCGCAGATTCTACAAAAAGAGTGTTTCAAAGCTGCTCAATGAAAAGTAAGGTTCAACTCTGTGAGATGAATGCACACACGACAAAGGAATTTGTCAGAATCCTTCTGTCTCGTTATTATGTTAAGGTAATTCCTTTTCCACCATAGACCTAAGAGTGCTCCAAATGTCCACTTGTAGATTCTACAGAGAGTTTCAAAACTGCTCAATGAAAAGTAAGGTTCAACTCTGTGAGATGAATGCACACATCACAAAGAAGTTTGTCAGAATGCTTCTGTATATTTTTCATGGGAAGATAATTCCTTTTCCACCGTAGGACACAAAGCACTCCAAATGTCCACATTCAAATTCTACAAAAAGAGTGTTTCAAAGCTGCTCAATCAAAAGAAATGTCCAACCCTGTGAGATGAATGCACACATCACAAAATGTTTGTCAGAATGCTTCTGTCTGGTTTTTATGTGAAGATATTTCCTTTTCCACCATAGGCCCCAAAGTGCTCCAAACGGCCACTTGTAGATACTACAGAAAGAGTTTTTCAAAACTGCTCAATGAAACGTAAGGTACAATTCTCTGAGATGAATGTATACATGACTAAGAAGTTTTTCAGAATGCTTCTGTCTAGTTTTTATGAGAAGATATTTGCTTTTTCACCATAGGCCACAAAGCGCTCCAAATGTGCACTTGAAGATTCTCCAAAAAGTCATTCAAAGCTGCTCAACCAAAAGAAATGCTCCACTCTGTGAGATGAATGCACCCATCACAAAGAAGTTTCTCAGAATGCTTCTTCTTTTATTATTATTATTATTATTATACTTTAGGCTCTATGGTACATGTGCGCAACGTGCAGGTAAGTTACATATGTATACATGTGCCGTGCTGGTGCGCTGCACCCCCCAACTCGTCATCTAGCATTAGGTATATCTCCCAATGCTATCCCACCCCCCTCCCCCCAGCCCACAACAGTCCCCGAAGTGTGATGTTCCCCTTCCTGTGTCCATGTGTTCTCATTGTTCAATTCTCACCTATGAGTGAGAAAACGTGGTGTTTGGTTTTTTGTTCTTGCGATAGTTTACTCTTCTGTCTAGTTATTATATGAAGATATTACCTTTTCCACCATTGGCATCAAGGCGCCCCAAATGTCTACTTGCAGATTATATGAAAAAAATGTTTCAAAACTGCTCAATAAAAATTAAGGTTCAACTCCAACTCTGTGAGATGAAAGCACACATTTCAAAGAAGTTTGTCAGAATGCTTCTGTCTAGTATTTATGTAAATATATTTCCTTTTCCAACACGGGTATCAAAGCACTCCAAATCTCCACTTGTAGATTCTACAAAAAGAGGGTTAGAAAACTGCTCAATGAAAACTAAGGTTCAACTCTGTGAGATGAATGTACACATCACAAAGAAGTTTGTCAGAATTCTTCTGCCTAGTTTTTATGTGAGGATATTTCATTTTCCACCACAGACCTCAAAGTGCTCCAAAACTCCACACGCAGATTCTACAAAAAGAGTGTTTGTGGGCTGCTCAATCCAAAGGAAGATTGAACTTTGTGAGAAGAATGCACATATAACAAAGAAGATTGTCGGAATGCTCCTGTCTAATTTTTTTGTGAAGATATTTCCATTTCCACAATAGGCCTCAAAGCACTCCAAATGACCACTGGAAGATTCAACAAAAAGAGTGTTTCAAAACAGCTCAATGAAAAGTAAGGTTCAACTCTGTGAGATGAATGCACACATCACAAAGAAGTGTGTCAGAATGCTTCTGTCTAGTTATTATTTGAAGATACTTCCTTTTCCACCATAGGCCTAAATGCGCTCCAAATATCCACTTTCAGATTCTACAAAAATAGTGTTTCAAGTCTGCTCAATCAAAAGAAAGGTTCAACTCCGTGAGATGAATGCACACATCACAAAGAACTTTGTCAGAATGCTTCTGGGTGGTTTTTAGGTGAAGATATTTCCTTTGAAACCATAGGCTTCAAAGCGTTCCAAATGTCCACTTGCAGATTCTACAAAAAGAGTGTTTCAAACTGCTCAATACAAAGAAAGGTTCAGCTCTGTGCAATGAATGCACACATCCCAAAGAAGTTTGTGAGAATGCTTCTGTCTATTTTTTGTGTGAAGAAATTTTCTTTTCCAACATAGGCCTCAAAGTCCTCCAAACGTCCACTTGTAGAGTCAACAAAAATAGGGTTTCAAAACTGTTCAATGAAAGGAAGGTTCTACTCGGTGAGATGAATGCACACATTACAAAGGAGTTTGATGGAATGTTTCCGTATACTTTTTAAGTGAAGATATTCCCTTTTCCCCCATAGGCCTCTGTCTAATTATTATGTGAAGATAGTTCCTTTTCCACCATAGGCTCAAATGTGCACCAAATGTCCACTTGCAGATTCTACAAAAAGAGTTTTTCAAAGCTGCTCAATCAAAAGAAAGGTTCAACCCTGTGAGACGAATGCACACATCACAAAGGAGTTAGTCAGAATGCTTCTGGCTGGTTTTTATGTGAAGATATTTTTTATCCCACCATGGGCCTCAAAGCGCTCCAAGTGTCCACTTGCAGATTCTACAAAAAGAGTGTTTCAAAGCTTCTCCATCAAAAGAAAGGTTCAACTACGTGAGATGAGTGCACCCATCACAAAGAAGTTTCTCAGAATGCTTTTGTCTAGTTATTATATGAAGATGTTTCGTTATACACCACAGGCCTCAAGGCGCTCCAAATGTCTACCTGCAGATTCTATAAAAAGAGGATTTCAAAACTGCTCAACGACAACCAAAGTTCAACTCTGTGAGATGAATGTACAGAATACAAAGAAGTTTGTGAGAATGATTTGTCTGGTTTTAATGTGAAGATATCTCCTTTTCCACTACAGGCCTCCAAGAGCTCCAAATGTCCACTTGCAGATTCTACAAAAAGAGTGTTTCAAAACTGCTCAATGAAAACTAAGGTTCAACTCTGTGAGATGAATGCACACATCACAAAGAAGTTTGACGGAATTCTTCAATCTCGATTTATGTGAAGATATTACCTTTTCCACCTTAGGCCTCAAAGCACTCCAAATGTCCACTTGCAGATTCTACAAAAACCGTGTTTCAGAGCTGCTCAAGCAAAGGAAAGGTTCAACTCTGTGCGATGAATGCACAAGTCACAAAGATGTTTGTGAGCATGCTTCAGTATATTTTTAATGTGAAAATATTTCCTTTTCCACCATTGGCATCAAAGTGCTCCAAATGTACACTTGCAGATACTACAAAAGGAGTGTTTCAAAACTGCACAATGAAAAGTATCATTCAACTCTGTGAGGTGAATGCACACATCACAAAGAAGTGTGTTAGAATACTTCCCTCTAATTTTATGTGAAGGTATTTCTTTTTCCACCATAGGCCTCAAAGCGCTCCAAATGTCCACTTGCAGATTCTACAAAGAAAGTGCTTCAAGGCTGCTCAATGAAAAGTAAGGTTCAACTCTGTGAGATGAATTCACAAATCATGAAGAAGTTTGTCAGAATTCTTCTGACTAGTTTTTATATGAAGATATTCCCTTTTCCACAATAGGCTTTAAAACGCTCCAAATGTCCTCTCGCAGATTCTACAAAAAGCGTGTTTCAAAGCTGCTCAATCAAAAGAAATGTTCAACTCTGTGAGATGAATGCACCCGTCACATAGAAGTTTGTGAGAGTCCTTCTGTCTAGTTTCTATTTGAAGATATTTCCTTTCCCACCATAGGACTAAAGGTGCTCCAAATGTTCACTTGCAGATTCTACAAAAAGAGTTTTTAGAACTGCTCATTGAAAACTAAAGTTCTACTCTGTGAGATGAATGCACACATCCAAAGTAGTTTGTCAGAATGCTTCTGTCTAGATTTTATGTGAAGGTATTTCCTTTTCCACCATTGGTCTCAAAGCGTTCGAAATGTCCACTTGCAGATTCTACAAAAGAGTGTTTAAAAGTTGCTTAATCAAAAGAAAGTTTCAACTCTGTGAGATGAATGCACACTTCACCAAGAAGAAGTTTGTCAGAATGCTTCTGTCTAGTTTTTATGTGAAGATATTTCCATTTACACAATAGGACTCAAAGCACTCCAAATGTCCACTGGCAGATTCTACATAAAGAGTGTTACAAAACTGCTCAATGAAAAGTAAGGTTCAATTCTGTGAGATAATTGCACACATCACAAAGAAGTTTGTCAGAATGCTTCTGTCTGGTTTTTATGTGAACATATTTACTTTTCCACCATAGGTCTCAAATTGCCACAAATGTCCACTCGCAGATTCTACAAAAAGAGTGTTTCAAAGCTGCTCAATGAAAAGTAAGGTTCAACTCTGTGAGATGAATGCACACACGACAAAGGAATTTGTCAGAATCCTTCTGTCTCGTTATTAAGTTAAGGTAATTCCTTTTCCACCATAGACCTAAGAGTGCTCCAAATGTCCACTTGTAGATTCTACAGAGAGTTTCAATACTGCTCAATGAAAAGTAAGGTTCAACTCTGTGAGATGAATGCACACATCACAAAGAAGTTTGTCAGAATGCTTCTGTATATTTTTCACGTGAAGATAATTCCTTTTCCACCGTAGGACACAAAGCACTCCAAATGTCCACTTTCAAATTCTACAAAAAGAGTGTTTCAAAGCTGCTCAATCAAAAGAAATGTCCAACCCTGTGAGATGAATGCACACATCACAAAATGTTTGTCAGAATGCTTCTGTCTGGTTTTTATGTGAAGATATTTCCTTTTCCACCATAGGCCCCAAAGTGCTCCAAACGGCCACTTGTAGATACTACAGAAAGAGTTTTTCAAAACTGCTCAATGAAACGTAAGGTACAATTCTCTGAGATGAATGTATACATGACTAAGAAGTTTTTCAGAATGCTTCTGTCTAGTTTTTATGAGAAGATATTTGCTTTTTCACCATAGGCCACAAAGCGCTCCAAATGTGCACTTGAAGATTCTCCAAAAAGTCATTCAAAGCTGCTCAACCAAAAGAAATGCTCCACTCTGTGAGATGAATGCACCCATCACAAAGAAGTTTCTCAGAATGCTTCTTCTTTTATTATTATTATTATTATTATTATACTTTAGGCTCTATGGTACATGTGCGCAACGTGCAGGTAAGTTACATATGTATACATGTGCCGTGCTGGTGCGCTGCACCCCCCAACTCGTCATCTAGCATTAGGTATATCTCCCAATGCTATCCCACCCCCCTCCCCACAGCCCACAACAGTCCCCGAAGTGTGATGTTCCCCTTCCTGTGTCCATGTGTTCTCATTGTTCAATTCTCACCTATGAGTGAGAAAACGTGGTGTTTGGTTTTTTGTTCTTGCGATAGTTTACTCTTCTGTCTAGTTATTATATGAAGATATTACCTTTTCCACCATTGGCATCAAGGCGCCCCAAATGTCTACTTGCAGATTATATGAAAAAAATGTTTCAAAACTGCTCAATAAAAATTAAGGTTCAACTCCAACTCTGTGAGATGAAAGCACACATTTCAAAGAAGTTTGTCAGAATGCTTCTGTCTAGTATTTGTGTAAATATATTTCCTTTTCCAACACGGGTATCAAAGCACTCCAAATCTCCACTTGTAGATTATACAAAAAGAGGGTTAGAAAACTGCTCAATGAAAACTAAGTTTCAACTCTGTGAGATGAATGTACACATCACAAAGAAGTCTGTCAGAATTCTTCTGCCTAGTTTTTATGTGAGGATATTTCATTTTCCACCACAGACCTCAAAGTGCTCCAAAACTCCACACGCAGATTCTACAAAAAGAGTGTTTGTGGGCTGCTCAATCCAAAGGAAGATTGAACTTTGTGAGAAGAATGCACATATAACAAAGAAGATTGTCGGAATGCTCCTGTCTAATTTTTTTGTGAAGATATTTCCATTTCCACAATAGGCCTCAAAGCACTCCAAATGACCACTGGAAGATTCAACAAAAAGAGTGTTTCAAAACAGCTCAATGAAAAGTAAGGTTCAACTCTGTGAGATGAATGCACACATCACAAAGAAGTGTGTCAGAATGCTTCTGTCTAGTTATTATTTGAAGATAATTCCTTTTCCACCATAGGCCTAAATGCGCTCCAAATATCCACTTTCAGATTCTACAAAAATAGTGTTTCAAGTCTGCTCAATCAAAAGAAAGGTTCAACTCCGTGAGATGAATGCACCCATCACAAAGAACTTTGTCAGAATGCTTCTGGGTGGTTTTTAGGTGAAGATATTTCCTTTGAAACCATAGGCTTCAAAGCGTTCCAAATGTCCACTTGCAGATTCTACAAAAAGAGTGTTTCAAACTGCTCAATAAAAAGAAAGGTTCAGCTCTGTGCAATGAATGCACACATCCCAAAGAAGTTTGTGAGAATGCTTCTGTCTATTTTTTGTGTGAAGAAATTTTCTTTTCCAACATAGGCCTCAAAGTCCTCCAAACCTCCACTTGTAGATTCTACAAAAATAGGGTTTCAAAACTGTTCAATGAAAGGAAGGTTCTACTCGGTGAGATGAATGCACACATTACAAAGGAGTTTGATGGAATGTTTCCGTATACTTTTTAAGTGAAGATATTCCCTTTTCCCCCATAGGCCTCTGTCTAATTATTATGTGAAGATAGTTTCTTTTCCACCATAGGCTCAAATGTGCACCAAATGTCCACTTGCAGATTCTACAAAAAGAGTTTTTCAAAGCTGCTCAATCAAAAGAAAGGTTCAACCCTGTGAGACGAATGCACACATCACAAAGAAGTTAGTCAGAATGCTTCTGGCTGGTTTTTATGTGAAGATATTTTTTATCCCACCATGGGCCTCAAAGCGCTCCAAGTGTCCACTTGCAGATTCTACCAAAAGAGTGTTTCAAAGCTTCTCCATCAAAAGAAAGGTTCAACTACGTGAGATGAGTGCACCCATCACAAAGAAGTTTCTCAGAATGCTTTTGTCTAGTTATTATATGAAGATATTTCGTTATACACCACAGGCCTCAAGGCGCTCCAAATGTCTACCTGCAGATTCTATAAAAAGAGGATTTCAAAACTGCTCAATGACAACCAAAGTTCAACTCTGTGAGATGAATGTACAGAATACAAAGAAGTTTGTGAGAATGATTTGTCTGGTTTTAATGTGAAGATATCTCCCTTTCCACTACAGGCCTCCAAGAGCTCCAAATGTCCACTTGCAGATTCTACAAAAAGAGTGTTTCAAAACTGCTCAATGAAAACTAAGGTTCAACTCTGTGAGATGAATGCACACATCACAAAGAAGTTTGACGGAATTCTTCAATCTCGATTTATGTGAAGATATTACCTTTTCCACCATAGGCCTCAAAGCACTCCAAATGTCCACTTGCAGATTCTACAAAAACCGTGTTTCAGAGCTGCTCAAGCAAAGGAAAGGTTCAACTCTGTGAGATGAATGCACAAGTCACAAAGATGTTTGTGAGCATGCTTCAGTATATTTTTAATGTGAAAATATTTCCTTTTCCACCATTGGCATCAAAGTGCTCCAAATGTACACTTGCAGATACTACAAAAGGAGTGTTTCAAAACTGCACAATGAAAAGTATCATTCAACTCTGTGAGGTGAATGCACACATCACAAAGAAGTGTGTTAGAATACTTCCCTCTAATTTTATGTGAAGGTATTTCTTTTTCCACCATAGGCCTCAAAGCGCTCCAAATGTCCACTTGCAGATTCTACAAAGAAAGTGCTTCAAGGCTGCTCAATGAAAAGTAAGGTTCAACTCTGTGAGATGAATTCACAAATCATGAAGAAGTTTGTCAGAATTCTTCTGACTAGTTTTTATATGAAGATATTCCCTTTTCCACAATAGGCTTTAAAACGCTCCAAATGTCGTCTCGCAGATTCTACAAAAAGCGTGTTTCAAAGCTGCTCAATCAAAAGAAATGTTCCACTCTGTGAGATGAATGCACCCGTCACAGAGAAGTTTGTGAGAGTCCTTCTGTCTAGTTTCTATTTGAAGATATTTCCTTTCCCACCATAGGACTAAAGGTGCTCCAAATGTTCACTTGCAGATTCTACAAAAAGAGTTTTTTAAAACTGCTCATTGAAAACTAAAGTTCTACTCTGTGAGATGAATGCACACATCCAAAGTAGTTTGTCAGAATGCTTCTGTCTAGATTTTATGTGAAGGTATTTCCTTTTCCACCATTGGTCTCAAAGCTCTCGAAATGTCCACTTGCAGATTCTACAAAAGAGTGTTTAAAAGTTGCTTAATCAAAAGAAAGTTTCAACTCTGTGAGATGAATGCACACTTCACCAAGAAGGAGTTTGTCAGAATGCTTCTGTCTAGTTTTTATGTGAAGATATTTCCATTTACACAATAGGACTCAAAGCACTCCAAATGTCCACTGGCAGATTCTACATAAAGAGTGTTACAAAACTGCTCAATGAAAAGTAAGGTTCAATTCTGTGAGATAATTGCACACATCACAAAGAAGTTTGTCAGAACGCTTCTGTCTGGTTTTTATGTGAACATATTTACTTTTCCACCATAGGTCTCAAAGTGCCACAAATGTCCACTCGCAGATTCTACAAAAAGAGTGTTTCAAAGCTGCTCAATGAAAAGTAAGGTTCAACTCTGTGAGATGAATGCACACACGACAAAGGAATTTGTCAGAATCCTTCTGTCTCGTTATTATGTTAAGGTAATTCCTTTTCCACCATAGACCTAAGAGTGCTCCAAATGTCCACTTGTAGATTCTACAGAGAGTTTCAAAACTGCTCAATGAAAAGTAAGGTTCAACTCTGTGAGATGAATGCACACATCACAAAGAAGTTTGTCACAATGCTTCTGTATATTTTTCATGTGAAGATAATTCCTTTTCCACCGTAGGTCACAAAGCACTCCAAATGTCCACTTTCAAATTCTACAAAAAGAGTGTTTCAAAGCTGCTCAATCAAAAGAAATGTCCAACCCTGTGAGATGAATGCACACATCACAAAATGTTTGTCAGAATGCTTCTGTCTGGTTTTTATGTGAAGATATTTCCTTTTCCACCATAGGCCCCAAAGTGCTCCAAACGGCCACTTGTAGATACTACAGAAAGAGTTTTTCAAAACTGCTCAATGAAACGTAAGGTACAATTCTCTGAGATGAATGTATACATGACTAAGAAGTTTTTCAGAATGCTTCTGTCTAGTTTTTATGAGAAGATATTTGCTTTTTCACCATAGGCCACAAAGCGCTCCAAATGTGCACTTGAAGATTCTCCAAAAAGTCATTCAAAGCTGCTCAACCAAAAGAAATGCTCCACTCTGTGAGATGAATGCACCCATCACAAAGAAGTTTCTCAGAATGCTTCTTCTTTTATTATTATTATTATTATTATACTTTAGGCTCTATGGTACATGTGCGCAACGTGCAGGTAAGTTACATATGTATACATGTGCCGTGCTGGTGCGCTGCACCCCCCAACTCGTCATCTAGCATTAGGTATATCTCCCAATGCTATCCCACCCCCCTCCCCCCAGCCCACAACAGTCCCCGAAGTGTGATGTTCCCCTTCCTGTGTCCATGTGTTCTCATTGTTCAATTCTCACCTATGAGTGAGAAAACGTGGTGTTTGGTTTTTTGTTCTTGCGATAGTTTACTCTTCTGTCTAGTTATTATATGAAGATATTACCTTTTCCACCATTGGCATCAAGGCGCCCCAAATGACTACTTGCAGATTATATGAAAAAAATGTTTCAAAACTGCTCAATAAAAATTAAGGTTCAACTCCAACTCTGTGAGATGAAAGCACACATTTCAAAGAAGTTTGTCAGAATGCTTCTGTCTAGTATTTATGTAAATATATTTCCTTTTCCAACACGGGTATCAAAGCACTCCAAATCTCCACTTGTAGATTCTACAAAAAGAGGGTTAGAAAACTGCTCAATGAAAACTAAGGTTCAACTCTGTGAGATGAATGTACACATCACAAAGAAGTTTGTCAGAATTCTTCTGCCTAGTTTTTATGTGAGGATATTTCATTTTCCACCACAGACCTCAAAGTGCTCCAAAACTCCACACGCAGATTCTACAAAAAGAGTGTTTGTGGGCTGCTCAATCCAAAGGAAGGTTGAACTTTGTGAGAAGAATGCACATATAACAAAGAAGATTGTCGGAATGCTTCTGTCTAATTTTTTTGTGAAGATATTTCCATTTCCACAATAGGCCTCAAAGCACTCCAAATGACCACTGGAAGATTCAACAAAAAGAGTGTTTCAAACAGCTCAATGAAAAGTAAGGTTCAACTCTGTGAGATGAATGCACACATCACAAAGAAGTGTGTCAGAATGCTTCTGTCTAGTTATTATTTGAAGATACTTCCTTTTCCACCATAGGCCTAAATGCGCTCCAAATATCCACTTTCAGATTCTACAAAAATAGTGTTTCAAGTCTGCTCAATCAAAAGAAAGGTTCAACTCCGTGAGATGAATGCACCCATCACAAAGAACTTTGTCAGAATGCTTCTGGGTGGTTTTTAGGTGAAGATATTTCCTTTGAAACCATAGGCTTCAAAGCGTTCCAAATGTCCACTTGCAGATTCTACAAAAAGAGTGTTTCAAACTGCTCAATAAAAAGAAAGGTTCAGCTCTGTGCAATGAATGCACACATCCCAAAGAAGTTTGTGAGAATGCTTCTGTCTATTTTTTGTGTGAAGAAATTTTCTTTTCCAACATAGGCCTCAAAGTCCTCCGAACGTCCACTTGTGGATTCTAGAAAAATAGGGTTTCAAAACTGTTCAATGAAAGGAAGGTTCTACTCGGTGAGATGAATGCACACATTACAAAGGAGTTTGATGGAATGTTTCCGTATACTTTTTAAGTGAAGATATTCCCTTTTCCCCCATAGGCCTCTGTCTTATTATTATGTGAAGATAGTTCCTTTTCCACCATAGGATCAAATGTGCACCAAATGTCCACATGCAGATTCTACAAAAAGAGTTTTTCAAAGCTGCTCAATCAAAAGAAAGGTTCAACCCTGTGAGACGAATGCACACATCACAAAGCAGTTCGTCAGAATGCTTCTGGCTGGTTTTTATGTGAAGATATTTTTTATCCCACCATGGGCCTCAAAGCGCTCCAAGTGTCCACTTGCAGATTCTACAAAAAGAGTGTTTCAAAGCTTCTCCATCAAAAGAAAGGTTCAACTACGTGAGATGAGTGCACCCATCACAAAGAAGATTCTCAGAATGCTTTTGTCTAGTTATTATATGAAGATGTTTCGTTATACACCACAGGCCTCAAGGCGCTCCAAATGTCTACCTGCAGATTCTATAAAAAGAGGATTTCAAAACTGCTCAATGACAACCAAGGTTCAACTCTATGAGATGAATGCACAGAATACAAAGAAGTTTGTGAGAATGATTTGTCTGGTTTTAATGTGAAGATATCTCCTTTTCCACTACAGGCCTCCAAGAGCTCCAAATGTCCACTTGCAGATTCTACAAAAAGAGTGTTTCAAAACTGCTCAATGAAAACTAAGGTTCAACTCTGTGAGATGAATGCACACATCACAAAGAAGTTTGACGGAATTCTTCAATCTCGATTTATGTGAAGATATTACCTTTTCCACCATAGGCCTCAAAGCACTCCAAATGTCCACTTGCAGATTCTACAAAAACGGTGTTTCAGAGCTGCTCAAGCAAAGGAAAGGTTCAACTCTGTGAGATGAATGCACAAGTCACAAAGATGTTTGTGAGCATGCTTCAGTATATTTTTAATGTGAAAATATTTCCTTTTCCACCATTGGCATCAAAGTGCTCCAAATGTACACTTGCAGATACTACAAAAGGAGTGTTTCAAAACTGCACAATGAAAAGTATCATTCAACTCTGTGAGGTGAATGCACACATCACAAAGAAGTGTGTTAGAATACTTCCCTCTAATTTTATGTGAAGGTATTTCTTTTTCCAACATAGGCCTCAAAGCGCTCCAAATGTCCACTTGCAGATTCTACAAAGAAAGTGCTTCAAGGCTGCTCAATGAAAAGTAAGGTTCAACTCTGTGAGATGAATTCACAAATCATGAAGAAGTTTGTCAGAATTCTTCTGACTAGTTTTTATATGAAGATATTCCCTTTTCCACAATAGGCTTTAAAACGCTCCAAATGTCCTCTCGCAGATTCTACAAAAAGCGTGTTTCAAAGCTGCTCAATCAAAAGAAATGTTCCACTCTGTGAGATGAATGCACCCGTCACAGAGAAGTTTGTGAGAGTCCTTCTGTCTAGTTTCTATTTGAAGATATTTCCTTTCCCACCATAGGACTAAAGGTGCTCCAAATGTTCACTTGCAGATTCTACAAAAAGAGTTTTTTAAAACTGCTCATTGAAAACTAAAGTTCTACTCTGTGAGATGAATGCACACATCCAAAGTAGTTTGTCAGAATGCTTCTGTCTAGATTTTATGTGAAGGTATTTCCTTTTCCACCATTGGTCTCAAAGCGCTCGAAATGTCCACTTGCAGATTCTACAAAAGAGTGTTTAAAAGTTGCTTAATCAAAAGAAAGTTTCAACTCTGTGAGATGAATGCACACTTCACCAAGAAGGAGTTTGTCAGAATGCTTCTGTCTAGTTTTTATGTGAAGATATTTCCATTTACACAATAGGACTCAAAGCAATCCAAATGTCCACTGGCAGAATCTACATAAAGAGTGTTACAAAACTGCTCAATGAAAAGTAAGGTTCAATTCTGTGAGATAATTGCACACATCACAAAGAAGTTTGTCAGAATGCTTCTGTCTGGTTTTTATGTGAACATATTTACTTTTCCACCATAGGTCTCAAAGTGCCACAAATGTCCACTCGCAGATTCTACAAAAAGAGTGTTTCTAAGCTGCTCAATGAAAAGTAAGGTTCAACTCTGTGAGATGAATGCACACACGACAAAGGAATTTGTCAGAATCCTTCTGTCTCGTTATTATGTTAAGGTAATTCCTTTTCCACCATAGACCTAAGAGTGCTCCAAATGTCCACTTGTAGATTCTACAGAGAGTTTCAAAACTGCTCAATGAAAAGTAAGGTTCAACTGTGTGAGATGAATGCACACATCACAAAGAAGTTTGTCAGAATGCTTCTGTATATTTTTCACGTGAAGATAATTCCTTTTCCACCGTAGGACACAAAGCACTAAAAATGTCCACTTTCAAATTCTACAAAAAGAGTGTTTCAAAGCTGCTCAATCAAAAGAAATGTCCAACCCTGTGAGATGAATGCACACATCACAAAATGTTTGTCAGAATGCTTCTGTGAGGTTTTTATGTGAAGATATTTCCTTTTCCACCATAGGCCCCAAAGTGCTCCAAACGGCCACTTGTAGATACTACAGAAAGAGTTTTTCAAAACTGCTCAATGAAACGTAAGGTACAATTCTCTGAGATGAATGTATACATGACTAAGAAGTTTTTCAGAATGCTTCTGTCTAGTTTTTATGAGAAGATATTTGCTTTTTCACCATAGGCCACAAAGCGCTCCAAATGTGCACTTGAAGATTCTCCAAAAAGTCATTCAAAGCTGCTCAACCAAAAGAAATGCTCCACTCTGTGAGATGAATGCACCCATCACAAAGAAGTTTCTCAGAATGCTTCTTCTTTTATTATTATTATTATTATTATTATACTTTAGGCTCTATGGTACATGTGCCCAACGTGCAGGTAAGTTACATATGTATACATGTGCCGTGCTGGTGCGCTGCACCCCCCAACTCGTCATCTAGCATTAGGTATATCTCCCAATGCTATCCCACCCCCCTCTCCCCAGCCCACAACAGTCCCCGAAGTGTGATGTTCCCCTTCCTGTGTCCATGTGTTCTCATTGTTCAATTCTCACCTATGAGTGAGAAAACGTGGTGTTTGGTTTTTTGTTCTTGCGATAGTTTACTCTTCTGTCTAGTTATTATATGAAGATATTACCTTTTCCACCATTGGCATCAAGGCGCCCCAAATGTCTACTTGCAGATTATATGAAAAAAATGTTTCAAAACTGCTCAATAAAAATTAAGGTTCAACTCCAACTCTGTGAGATGAAAGCACACATTTCAAAGAAGTTTGTCAGAATGCTTCTGTCTAGTATTTGTGTAAATATATTTCCTTTTCCAACACGGGTATCAAAGCACTCCAAATCTCCACTTGTAGATTCTACAAAAAGAGGGTTTGAAAACTGCTCAATGAAAACTAAGGTTCAACTCTGTGAGATGAATGTACACATCACAAAGAAGTTTGTCAGAATTCTTCTGCCTAGTTTTTATGTGAGGATATTTCATTTTCCACCACAGACCTCAAAGTACTCCAAACCTTCACACGCAGATTCTACAAAAAGAGTGTTTGTGGGCTGCTCAATCCAAAGGAAGGTTGAACTTTGTGAGAAGAATGCACATATAACAAAGAAGATTGTCGGAATGCTTCTGTCTAATTTTTTTGTGAAGATATTTCCATTTCCACAATAGGCCTCAAAGCACTCCAAATGACCACTGGAAGATTCAACAAAAAGAGTGTTTCAAAACAGCTCAATGAAAAGTAAGGTTCAACTCTGTGAGATGAATGCACACATCACAAAGAAGTGTGTCAGAATGCTTCTGTCTAGTTATTATTTGAAGATACTTCCTTTTCCACCATAGGCCTAAATGCGCTCCAAATATCCACTTTCAGAGTCTACAAAAATAGTGTTTCAAGTCTGCTCAATCAAAAGAAAGGTTCAACTCCGTGAGATGAATGCACACATCACAAAGAACTTTGTCAGAATGCTTCTGGGTGGTTTTTAGGTGAAGATATTTCCTTTGAAACCATAGGCTTCAAAGCGTTCCAAATGTCCACTTGCAGATTCTACAAAAAGAGTGTTTCAAACTGCTCAATACAAAGAAAGGTTCAGCTCTGTGCAATGAATGCACACATCCCAAAGAAGTTTGTGAGAATGCTTCTGTCTATTTTTTGTGTGAAGAAATTTTCTTTTCCAACATAGGCCACAAAGTCCTCCAAACGTCCACTTGTAGATTCTACAAAAATAGGGTTTCAAAACTGTTCAAGGAAAGGAAGGTTCTACTCGCTGAGATGAATGCACACATTACAAAGGAGTTTGATGGAATGTTTCCGTATACTTTTTAAGTGAAGATATTCCCTTTTCCCCCATAGGCCTCTGTCTAATTATTATGTGAAGATAGTTCCTTTTCCACCGTAGGCTCAAATGTGCACCAAATGTCCACTTGCAGATTCTACAAAAAGAGTTTTTCAAAGCTGCTCAATCAAAAGAAAGGTTCAACCCTGTGAGACGAATGCACACATCACAAAGAAGTTCGTCAGAATGCTTCTGGCTGGTTTTTATGTGAAGATATTTTTTATCCCACCATGGGCCTCAAAGCGCTCCAAGTGTCCACTTGCAGATTCTACAAAAAGAGTGTTTCAAAGCTTCTCCATCTAAAGAAAGGTTCAACTACGTGAGGTGAGTGCACCCATCACAAAGAAGATTCTCAGAATGCTTTTGTCTAGTTATTATATGAAGATGTTTCGTTATACACCACAGGCCTCAAGGCGCTCCAAATGTCTACCTGCAGATTCTATAAAAAGAGGATTTCAAAACTGCTCAATGACAACCAAGGTTCAACTCTGTGAGATGAATGCACAGAATACAAAGAAGTTTGTGAGAATGATTTGTCTGGTTTTAATGTGAAGATATCTCCTTTTCCACTACAGGCCTCCAAGAGCTCCAAATGTCCACTTGCAGATTCTACAAAAAGAGTGTTTCAAAACTGCTCAATGAAAACTAAGGTTCAACTCTGTGAGATGAATGCACACATCACAAAGAAGTTTGACGGAATACTTCAATCTCGATTTATGTGAAGATATTACCTTTTCCACCATAGGCCTCAAAGCACTCCAAATGTCCACTTGCAGATTCTACAAAAACGGTGTTTCAGAGCTGCTCAAGCAAAGGAAAGGTTCAACTCTGTGAGATGAATGCACAAGTCACAAAGATGTTTGTGAGCATGCTTCAGTATATTTTTAATGTGAAAATATTTCCTTTTCCACCATTGGCATCAAAGTGCTCCAAATGTACACTTGCAGATACTACAAAAGGAGTGTTTCAAAACTGCACAATGAAAAGTATCATTCAACTCTGTGAGGTGAATGCACACATCACAAAGAAGTGTGTTAGAATACTTCCCTCTAATTTTATGTGAAGGTATTTCTTTTTCCACCATAGGCCTCAAAGCGCTCCAAATGTCCACTTGCAGATTCTACAAAGAAAGTGCTTCAAGGCTGCTCAATGAAAAGTAAGGTTCAACTCTGTGAGATGAATTCACAAATCATGAAGAAGTTTGTCAGAATTCTTCTGACTAGTTTTTATATGAAGATATTCCCTTTTCCACAATAGGCTTTAAAACGCTCCAAATGTCCTCTCGCAGATTCTACAAAAAGCGTGTTTCAAAGCTGCTCAATCAAAAGAAATGTTCCACTCTGTGAGATGAATGCACCCGTCAAAGAGAAGTTTGTGAGAGTCCTTCTGTCTAGTTTCTATTTGAAGATATTTCCTTTCCCACCATAGGACTAAAGGTGCTCCAAATGTTCACTTGCAGATTCTACAAAAAGAGTTTTTTAAAACTGCTCATTGAAAACTAAAGTTCTACTCTGTGAGATGAATGCAGACATCCAAAGTAGTTTGTCAGAATGCTTCTGTCTAGATTTTATGTGAAGGTATTTCCTTTTCCACCATTGGTCTCAAAGCGCTCGAAATGTCCACTTGCAGATTCTACAAAAGAGTGTTTAAAAGTTGCTTAATCAAAAGAAAGTTTCAACTCTGTGAGATGAATGCACACTTCACCAAGAAGGAGTTTGTCAGAATGCTTCTGTCTAGTTTTTATGTGAAGATATTTCCATTTACACAATAGGACTCAAAGCACTCCAATTGTCCACTGGCAGATTCTACATAAAGAGTGTTACAAAACTGATCAATGAAAACTAAGGTTCAATTCTGTGAGATAATTGCACACATCACAAAGAAGTTTGTCAGAATGCTTCTGTCTGGTTTTTATGTGAACATATTTACTTTTCCACCATAGGTCTCAAAGTGCCACAAATGTCCACTCGCAGATTCTACAAAAAGAGTGTTTCAAAGCTGCTCAATGAAAAGTAAGGTTCAACTCTGTGAGATGAATGCACACACGACAAAGGAATTTGTCAGAATCCTTCTGTCTCGTTATTATGTTAAGGTAATTCCTTTTCCACCATAGACCTAAGAGTGCTCCAAATGTCCACTTGTAGATTCTACAGAGAGTTTCAAAACTGCTCAATGAAAAGTAAGGTTCAACTCTGTGAGATGAATGCACACATCACAAAGAAGTTTGTCAGAATGCTTCTGTATATTTTTCATGTGAAGATAATTGCTTTTCCACCATAGGACACAAAGCACTCCAAATGTCCACTTTCAAATTCTACAAAAAGAGTGTTTCAAAGCTGCTCAATCAAAAGAAATGTCCAACCCTGTGAGATGAATGCACACATCACAAAATGTTTGTCAGAATGCTTCTGTCTGGTTTTTATGTGAAGATATTTCCTTTTCCACCATAGGCCCCAAAGTGCTCCAAACGGCCACTTGTAGATACTACAGAAAGAGTTTTTCAAAACTGCTCAATGAAACGTAAGGTACAATTCTCTGAGATGAATGTATACATGACTAAGAAGTTTTTCAGAATGCTTCTGTCTAGTTTTTATGAGAAGATATTTGCTTTTTCACCATAGGCCACAAAGCGCTCCAAATGTGCACTTGAAGATTCTCCAAAAAGTCATTCTAAGCTGCTCAACCAAAAGAAATGCTCCACTCTGTGAGATGAATGCACCCATCACAAAGAAGTTTCTCAGAATGCTTCTTCTTTTATTATTATTAATATTATTATTATTATTATT
The DNA here is from genome assembly GCF_028885625.2 of Pongo pygmaeus. Classification (NCBI taxonomy): domain Eukaryota; kingdom Metazoa; phylum Chordata; class Mammalia; order Primates; family Hominidae; genus Pongo; species Pongo pygmaeus. The sequence goes on from NC_085931.1 coordinate 4,873,968, forward strand.
ATTATTATTATACTTTAGGGTCTATGGTACATGTGCGCAACGTGCAGGTAAGTTACATATGTATACATGTGCTGTGCCGGTGCGCTGCACCCCCCAACTCGTCATCTAGCATTAGGTATATCTCCCAATGCTATCCCACCCACCTCCCCCCAGCTCACAACAGTCCCCGAAGTGTGATGTTCCCCTTCCTGTGTCCATGTGTTCTCATTGTTCAATTCTCACCTATGAGTGAGAAAACGTGGTGTTTGGTTTTTTGTTCTTGCGATAGTTTACTCTTCTGTCTAGTTATTATATGAAGATATTACCATTTCCACCATTGGCATCAAGGCGCACCAAATGTCTACTTGCAGATTATATGAAAAAAATGTTTCAAAACTGCTCAATAAAAATTAAGGTTCAACTTCAACTCTGTGAGATGAAAGCACACATTTCAAAGAAGTTTGTCAGAAGGATTCTGTCTAGTATTTGTGTAAATATGTTTCCTTTTCCAACACTGGTATCAAAGCACTCCAAATCTCCACTTGTAGATTCTACAAAAAGAGGGTTTGAAAACTGCTCAATGAAAACTAAGGTTCAACTCTTTGAGATGAATGTACACATCACAAAGAAGTTTGTCAGAATTCTTCTGCCTAGTTTTTATGTGAGGATATTTCATTTTCCACCACAGACCTCAAAGTGCTCCAAAACTCCACACGCAGATTCTACAAAAAGAGTGTTTGTGGGCTGCTCAATCCAAAGGAAGGTTGAACTTTGTGAGAAGAATGCACATATAACAAAGAAGATTGTCGGAATGCTTCTGTCTAATTTTTTTGTGAAGATATTTCCATTTCCACAATAGGCCTCAAAGCACTCCAAATGACCACTGGAAGATTCAACAAAAAGAGTGTTTCAAAACAGCTCAATGAAAAGTAAGGTTCAACTCTGTGAGATGAATGCACACATCACAAAGAAGTGTGTCAGAATGCTTCTGTCTAGTTATTATTTGAAGATACTTCCTTTTCCACCATAGGCCTAAATGCGCTCCAAATATCCACTTTCAGATTCTACAAAAATAGTGTTTCAAGTCTGCTCAATCAAAAGAAAGGTTCAACTCCGTGAGATGAATGCACCCATCACAAAGAACTTTGTCAGAATGCTTCTGGGTGGTTTTTAGGTGAAGATATTTCCTTTGAAACCATAGGCTTCAAAGCGTTCCAAATGTCGACTTGCAGATTCTACAAAAGGAGTGTTTCAAACTGCTCAATACAAAGAAAGGTTCAGCTCTGTGCAGTGAATGCACACATCCCAAAGAAGTTTGTGAGAATGCTTCTGTCTATTTTTTGTGTGAAGAAATTTTCTTTTCCAACATAGGCCTCAAAGTCCTCCAAACGTCCACTTGTAGATTCTACAAAAATAGGGTTTCAAAACTGTTCAATGAAAGGAAGGTTCTACTCGGTGAGATGAATGCACACATTACAAAGGAGTTTGATGGAATGTTTCCGTATAATTTTTAAGTGAAGATATTCCCTTTTCCCCCATAGGCCTCTGTCTAATTATTATGTGAAGATAGTTCCTTTTCCACCATAGGCTCAAATGTGCACCAAAAGTCCACTTGCAGATTCTACAAAAAGAGTTTTTCAGAGCTGCTCAATCAAAAGAAATGTTCAACCCTGTGAGACGAATGCACACATCACAAAGAAGTTCGTCAGAATGCTTCTGGCTGGTTTTTATGTGAAGATATTTTTTATCCCACCATGGGCCTCAAAGCGCTCCAAGTGTCCACTTGCAGATTCTACAAAAAGAGTGTTTCAAAGCTTCTCCATCAAAAGAAAGGTTCAACTACGTGAGATGAGTGCACCCATCACAAAGAAGATTCTCAGAATGCTTTTGTCTAGTTATTATATGAAGATGTTTCGTTATACACCACAGGCCTCAAGGCGCTCCAAATGTCTACCTGCAGATTCTATAAAAAGAGGATTTCAAAACTGCTCAATGACAACCAAGGTTCAACTCTGTGAGATGAATGCACAGAATACAAAGAAGTTTGTGAGAATGATTTGTCTGGTTTTAATGTGAAGATATCTCCTTTTCCACTACAGGCCTCCAAGAGCTCCAAATGTCCACTTGCAGATTCTACAAAAAGAGTGTTTCAAAACTGCTCAATGAAAACTAAGGTTCAACTCTGTGAGATGAATGCACACATCACAAAGAAGTTTGACGGAATTCTTCAATCTCGATTTATGTGAAGATATTACCTTTTCCACCATAGGCCTCAAAGCACTCCAAATGTCCACTTGCAGATTCTACAAAAACGGTGTTTCAGAGCTGCTCAAGCAAAGGAAAGGTTCAACTCTGTGAGATGAATGCACAAGTCACAAAGATGTTTGTGAGCATGCTTCAGTATATTTTTAATGTGAAAATATGTCCTTTTCCACCATTGGCATCAAAGTGCTCCAAATGTACACTTGCAGATACTACAAAAGGAGTGTTTCAAAACTGCACAATGAAAAGTATCATTCAACTCTGTGAGGTGAATGCACACATCACAAAGAAGTGTGTTAGAATACTTCCCTCTAATTTTATGTGAAGGTATTTCTTTTTCCACCATAGGCCTCAAAGCGCTCCAAATGTCCACTTGCAGATTCTACAAAGAAAGTGCTTCAAGGCTGCTCAATGAAAAGTAAGGTTCAACTCTGTGAGATGAATTCACAAATCATGAAGAAGTTTGTCAGAATTCTTCTGACTAGTTTTTATATGAAGATATTCCCTTTTCCACAATAGGCTTTAAAACGCTCCAAATGTCCTCTCGCAGATTCTACAAAAAGCGTGTTTCAAAGCTGCTCAATCAAAAGACATGTTCCACTCTGTGAGATGAATGCACCCGTCACAGAGAAGTTTGTGAGAGTCCTTCTGTCTAGTTTCTATTTGAAGATATTTCCTTTCCCACCATAGGACTAAAGGTGCTCCAAATGTTCACTTGCAGATTCTACAAAAAGAGTTTTTTAAAACTGCTCATTGAAAACTAAAGTTCTACTCTGTGAGATGAATGCACACATCCAAAGTAGTTTGTCAGAATGCTTCTGTCTAGATTTTATGTGAAGGTATTTCCTTTTCCACCATTGGTCTCAAAGCGCTCGAAATGTCCACTTGCAGATTCTACAAAAGAGTGTTTAAAAGTTGCTTAATCAAAAGAAAGTTTCAACTCTGTGAGATGAATGCACACTTCACCAAGAAGGAGTTTGTCAGAATGCTTCTGCCTAGTTTTTATGTGAAGATATTTCCATTTACACAATAGGACTCAAAGCTCTCCAAATGTCCACTGGCAGAATCTACATAAAGAGTGTTACAAAACTGCTCAATGAAAAGTAAGGTTCAATTCTGTGAGATAATTGCACACATCACAAAGAAGTTTGTCAGAATGCTTCTGTCTGGTTTTTATGTGAACATATTTACTTTTCCACCATAGGTCTCAAAGTGCCACAAATGTCCACTCGCAGATTCTACAAAAAGAGTGTTTCAAAGCTGCTCAATGAAAAGTAAGGTTCAACTCTGTGAGATGAATGCACACACGACAAAGGAATTTGTCAGAATCCTTCTGTCTCGTTATTATGTTAAGGTAATTCCTTTTCCACCATAGACCTAAATGCGCTCCAAATATCCACTTTCAGATTCTACAAAAAGAGTGTTTCAAGTCTGCTCAATCAAAAGAAAGGTTCAACTCCGTGAGATGAATGCACACATCACAAAGAACTTTGTCAGAATGCTTCCGGGTGGTTTTTAGGTGAAGATATTTCCTTTGAAACCATAGGCTTCAAAGCGTTCCAAATGTCCTCTTGCAGATTCTACAAAAAGAGTGTTTCAAACTGCTCAATACAAAGAAAGGTTCAGCTCTGTGCAATGAATGCACACATCCCAAAGAAGTTTGTGAGAATGCTTCTGTCTATTTTTTGTGTGAAGAAATTTTCTTTTCCAACATAGGCCACAAAGTCCTCCAAACGTCCACTTGTAGATTCTACAAAAATAGGGTTTCAAAACTGTTCAATGAAAGGAAGGTTCTACTCGCTGAGATGAATGCACACATTACAAAGGAGTTTGATGGAATGTTTCCGTATACTTTTTAAGTGAAGATATTCCCTTTTCCCCCATAGGCCTCTGTCTAATTATTATGTGAAGATAGTTCCTTTTCCACCGTAGGCTCAAATGTGCACCAAATGTCCACTTGCAGATTCTACAAAAAGAGTTTTTCAAAGCTGCTCAATCAAAAGAAAGGTTCAACCCTGTGAGACGAATGCACACATCACAAAGAAGTTCGTCAGAATGCTTCTGGCTGGTTTTTATGTGAAGATATTTTTTATCCCACCATGGGCCTCAAAGCGCTCCAAGTGTCCACTTGCAGATTCTACAAAAAGAGTGTTTCAAAGTTTCTCCATCAAAAGAAAGGTTCAACTACGTGAGGTGAGTGCACCCATCACAAAGGAGATTCTCAGAATGCTTTTGTCTAGTTATTATATGAAGATGTTTCGTTATACACCACAGGCCTCAAGGCGCTCCAAATGTCTACCTGCAGATTCTATAAAAAGAGGATTTCAAAACTGCTCAATGACAACCAAGGTTCAACTCTGTGAGATGAATGCACAGAATACAAAGAAGTTTGTGAGAATGATTTGTCTGGTTTTAATGTGAAGATATCTCCTTTTCCACTACAGGCCTCCAAGAGCTCCAAATGTCCACTTGCAGATTCTACAAAAAGAGTGTTTCAAAACTGCTCAATGAAAACTAAGGTTCAACTCTGTGAGATGAATGCACACATCACAAAGAAGTTTGACGGAATTCTTCAATCTCGATTTATGTGAAGATATTACCTTTTCCACCATAGGCCTCAAAGCACTCCAAATGTCCACTTGCAGATTCTACAAAAACGGTGTTTCAGAGCTGCTCAAGCAAAGGAAAGGTTCAACTCTGTGAGATGAATGCACAAGTCACAAAGATGTTTGTGAGCATGCTTCAGTATATTTTTAATGTGAAAATATGTCCTTTTCCACCATTGGCATCAAAGTGCTCCAAATGTACACTTGCAGATACTACAAAAGGAGTGTTTCAAAACTGCACAATGAAAAGTATCATTCAACTCTGTGAGGTGAATGCACACATCACAAAGAAGTGTGTTAGAATACTTCCCTCTAATTTTATGTGAAGGTATTTCTTTTTCCACCATAGGCCTCAAAGCGCTCCAAATGTCCACTTGCAGATTCTACAAAGAAAGTGCTTCAAGGCTGCTCAATGAAAAGTAAGGTTCAACTCTGTGAGATGAATTCACAAATCATGAAGAAGTTTGTCAGAATTCTTCTGACTAGTTTTTATATGAAGATATTCCCTTTTCCACAATAGGCTTTAAAACGCTCCAAATGTCCTCTCGCAGATTCTACAAAAAGCGTGTTTCAAAGCTGCTCAATCAAAAGAAATGTTCCACTCTGTGAGATGAATGCACCCGTCACAGAGAAGTTTGTGAGAGTCCTTCTGTCTAGTTTCTATTTGAAGATATTTCCTTTCCCACCATAGGACTAAAGGTGCTCCAAATGTTCACTTGCAGATTCTACAAAAAGAGTTTTTTAAAACTGCTCATTGAAAACTAAAGTTCTACTCTGTGAGATGAATGCACACATCCAAAGTAGTTTGTCAGAATGCTTCTGTCTAGATTTTATGTGAAGGTATTTCCTTTTCCACCATTGGTCTCAAAGCGCTCGAAATGTCCACTTTCAGATTCTACAAAAGAGTGTTTAAAAGTTGCTTAATCAAAAGAAAGTTTCAACTCTGTGAGATGAATGCACACTTCACCAAGAAGGAGTTTGTCAGAATGCTTCTGTCTAGTTTTTATGTGAAGATATTTCCATTTACACAATAGGACTCAAAGCACTCCAAATGTCCACTGGCAGAATCTACATAAAGAGTGTTACAAAACTGCTCAATGAAAAGTAAGGTTCAATTCTGTGAGATAATTGCACACATCACAAAGAAGTTTGTCAGAATGCTTCTGTCTGGTTTTTATGTGAACATATTTACTTTTCCACCATAGGTCTCAAAGTGCCACAAATGTCCACTCGCAGATTCTACAAAAAGAGTGTTTCAAAGCTGCTCAATGAAAAGTAAGGTTCAACTCTGTGAGATGAATGCACACACGACAAAGGAATTTGTCAGAATCCTTCTGTCTCGTTATTATGTTAAGGTAATTCCTTTTCCACCATAGACCTAAGAGTGCTCCAAATGTCCACTTGTAGATTCTACAGAGAGTTTCAAAACTGCTCAATGAAAAGTAAAGTTCAACTCTGTGAGATGAATGCACACATCACAAAGAAGTTTGTCAGAATGCTTCTGTATATTTTTCATGTGAAGATAATTGCTTTTCCACCATAGGACACAAAGCACTCCAAATGTCCACTTTCAAATTCTACAAAAAGAGTGTTTCAAAGCTGCTCAATCAAAAGAAATGTCCAACCCTGTGAGATGAATGCACACATCACAAAATGTTTGTCAGAATGCTTCTGTCTGGTTTTTATGTGAAGATATTTCCTTTTCCACCATAGGCCCCAAAGTGCTCCAAACGGCCACTTGTAGATACTACAGAAAGAGTTTTTCAAAACTGCTCAATGAAACGTAAGGTAAAATTCTCTGAGATGAATGTATACATGACTAAGAAGTTTTTCAGAATGCTTCTGTCTAGTTTTTATGAGAAGATATTTGCTTTTTCACCATAGGCCACAAAGCGCTCCAAATGTGCACTTGAAGATTCTCCAAAAAGTCATTCTAAGCTGCTCAACCAAAAGAAATGCTCCACTCTGTGAGATGAATGCACCCATCAAAAAGAAGTTTCTCAGAATGCTTCTTCTTTTATTATTATTAATATTATTATTATTATTATTGTTATTATTATTATACTTTAGGGTCTATGGTACATGTGCGCAACGTGCAGGTAAGTTACATATGTATACATGTGCTGTGCCGGTGCGCTGCACCCCCCAACTCGTCATCTAGCATTAGGTATATCTCCCAATGCTATCCCACCCCCCTCCCCCCAGCTCACAACAGTCCCCGAAGTGTGATGTTCCCCTTCCTGTGTCCATGTGTTCTCATTGTTCAATTCTCACCTATGAGTGAGAAAACGTGGTGTTTGGTTTTTTGTTCTTGCGATAGTTTACTCTTCTGTCTAGTTATTATATGAAGATATTACCATTTCCACCATTGGCATCAAGGCGCACCAAATGTCTACTTGCAGATTATATGAAAAAATTGTTTCAAAACTGCTCAATAAAAATTAAGGTTCAACTCCAACTCTGTGAGATGAAAGCACACATTTCAAAGAAGTTTGTCAGAATGCTTCTGTCTAGTATTTGTGTAAATATATTTCCTTTTCCAACACTGGTATCAAAGCACTCCAAATCTCCACTTGTAGATTCTACAAAAAGAGGGTTTGAAAACTGCTCAATGAAAACTAAGGTTCAACTCTGTGAGATGAATGTACACATCACAAAGAAGTTTGTCAGAATTCTTCTGCCTAGTTTTTATGTGAGGATATTTCATTTTCCACCACAGACCTCAAAGTGCTCCAAAACTCCACACGCAGATTCTACAAAAAGAGTGTTTGTGGGCTGCTCAATCCAAAGGAAGGTTGAACTTTGTGAGAAGAATGCACATATAACAAAGAAGATTGTCGGAATGCTTCTGTCTAATTTTTTTGTGAAGATATTTCCATTTCCACAATAGGCCTCAAAGCACTCAAAATGACCACTGGAAGATTCAACAAAAAGAGTGTTTCAAAACAGCTCAAAGAAAAGTAACGTTCAACTCTGTGAGATGAATGCACACATCACAAAGAAGTGTGTCAGAATGCTTCTGTCTAGTTATTATTTGAAGATACTTCCTTTTCCAACATAGGCCTAAATGCGCTCCAAATATCCACTTTCAGACTCTACAAAAAGAGGGTTTCAAGTCTGCACAATCAAAAGAAAGGTTCAACTCCGTGAGATGAATGCACACATCACAAAGAACTTTGTCAGAATGCTTCTGGGTGGTTTTTAGGTGAAGATATTTCCTTTGAAACCATAGGCTTCAAAGCGTTCCAAATGTCTACTTGCAGATTCTACAAAAAGTGTGTTTCAAACTGCTCAATACAAAGAAAGGTTCAGCTCTGTGCAATGAATGCACACATCCCAAAGAAGTTTGTGAGAATGCTTCTGTCTATTTTTTGTGTGAAGAAATTTTCTTTTCCAACATAGGCCACAAAGTCCTGAAAACGTCCACTTGTAGATTCTACAAAAATAGGGTTTCAAAACTGTTCAATGAAAGGAAGGTTCTACTCGCTGAGATGAATGCACACATTACAAAGGAGTTTGATGGAATGTTTCCGTATACTTTTTAAGTGAAGATATTCCCTTTTCCCCCGTAGGCCTCTGTCTAATTATTATGTGAAGATAGTTCCTTTTCCACCGTAGGCTCAAATGTGCACCAAATGTCCACTTGCAGATTCTACAAAAAGAGTTTTTCAAACTGCTCAATCAAAAGAAAGGTTCAACCCTGTGAGACGAATGCACACATCACAAAGAAGTTCGTCAGAATGCTTCTGGCTGGTTTTTATGTGAAGATATTTTTTATCCCACCATGGGCCTCAAAGCGCTCCAAGTGTCCACTTGCAGATTCTACAAAAAGAGTGTTTCAAAGCTTCTCCATCAAAAGAAAGGTTCAACTACGTGAGATGAGTGCACCCATCACAAAGAAGTTTCTCAGAATGCTTTTGTCTAGTTATTATATGAAGATGTTTCGTTATACACCAGAGGCCTCAAGGCGCTCCAAATGTCTACCTGCAGATTCTATAAAAAGAGGATTTCAAAACTGCTCAATGACAACCAAGGTTCAACTCTGTGAGATGAATGCACAGAATACAAAGAAGTTTGTGAGAATGATTTGTCTGGTTTTAATGTGAAGATATCTCCTTTTCCACTACAGGCCTCCAAGAGCTCCAAATGTCCACTTGCAGATTCTACAAAAAGAGTGTTTCAAAACTGCTCAATGAAAACTAAGGTTCAACTCTGTGAGATGAATGCACACATCACAAAGAAGTTTGACGGAATTCTTCAATCTCGATTTATGTGAAGATATTACCTTTTCCACCATAGGCCTCAAAGCACTCCAAATGTCCACTTGCAGATTCTACAAAAACGGTGTTTCAGAGCTGCTCAAGCAAAGGAAAGGTTCAACTCTGTGAGATGAATGCACAAGTCACAAAGATGTTTGTGAGCATGCTTCAGTATATTTTTAATGTGAAAATATGTCCTTTTCCACCATTGGCATCAAAGTGCTCCAAATGTACACTTGCAGATACTACAAAAGGAGTGTTTCAAAACTGCACAATGAAAAGTATCATTCAACTCTGTGAGGTGAATGCACACATCACAAAGAAGTGTGTTAGAATACTTCCCTCTAATTTTATGTGAAGGTATTTCTTTTTCCACCATAGGCCTCAAAGCGCTCCAAATGTCCACTTGCAGATTCTACAAAGAAAGTGCTTCAAGGCTGCTCAATGAAAAGTAAGGTTCAACTCTGTGAGATGAATTCACAAATCATGAAGAAGTTTGTCAGAATTCTTCTGACTAGTTTTTATATGAAGATATTCCCTTTTCCACAATAGGCTTTAAAACGCTCCAAATGTCCTCTCGCAGATTCTACAAAAAGCGTGTTTCAAAGCTGCTCAATCAAAAGAAATGTTCCACTCTGTGAGATGAATGCACCCGTCACAGAGAAGTTTGTGAGAGTCCTTCTGTCTAGTTTCTATTTGAAGATATTTCCTTTCCCACCATAGGACTAAAGGTGCTCCAAATGTTCACTTGCAGATTCTACAAAAAGAGTTTTTTAAAACTGCTCATTGAAAACTAAAGTTCTACTCTGTGAGATGAATGCACACATCCAAAGTAGTTTGTCAGAATGCTTCTGTCTAGATTTTATGTGAAGGTATTTCCTTTTCCACCATTGGTCTCAAAGCGCTCGAAATGTCCACTTGCAGATTCTACAAAAGAGTGTTTAAAAGTTGCTTAATCAAAAGAAAGTTTCAACTCTGTGAGATGAATGCACACTTCACCAAGAAGGAGTTTGTCAGAATGCTTCTGTCTAGTTTTTATGTGAAGATATTTCCATTTACACAATAGGACTCAAAGCACTCCAAATGTCCACTGGCAGAATCTACATAAAGAGTGTTACAAAACTGCTCAATGAAAAGTAAGGTTCAATTCTGTGAGATAATTGCACACATCACAAAGAAGTTTGTCAGAATGCTTCTGTCTGGTTTTTATGTGAACATATTTACTTTTCCACCATAGGTCTCAAAGTGCCACAAATGTCCACTCGCAGATTCTACAAAAAGAGTGTTTCAAAGCTGCTCAATGAAAAGTAAGGTTCAACTCTGTGAGATGAATGCACACACGACAAAGGAATTTGTCAGAATCCTTCTGTCTCGTTATTATGTTAAGGTAATTCCTTTTCCACCATAGACCTAAGAGTGCTCCAAATGTCCACTTGTAGATTCTACAGAGAGTTTCAAAACTGCTCAATGAAAAGTAAAGTTCAACTCTGTGAGATGAATGCACACATCACAAAGAAGTTTGTCAGAATGCTTCTGTATATTTTTCATGTGAAGATAATTCCTTTTCCACCATAGGACACAAAGCACTCCAAATGTCCACTTTCAAATTCTACAAAAAGAGTGTTTCAAAGCTGCTCAATCAAAAGAAATGTCCAACCCTGTGAGATGAATGCACACATCACAAAATGTTTGTCAGAATGCTTCTGTCTGGTTTTTATGTGAAGATATTTCCTTTTCCACCATAGGCCCCAAAGTGCTCCAAACGGCCACTTGTAGATACTACAGAAAGAGTTTTTCAAAACTGCTCAATGAAACGTAAGGTAAAATTCTCTGAGATGAATGTATACGTGACTAAGAAGTTTTTCAGAATGCTTCTGTCTAGTTTTTATGAGAAGATATTTGCTTTTTCACCATAGGCCACAAAGCGCTCCAAATGTGCACTTGAAGTTTCTCCAAAAAGTCATTCTAAGCTGCTCAACCAAAAGAAATGCTCCACTCTGTGAGATGAATGCACCCATCAAAAAGAAGTTTCTCAGAATGCTTCTTCTTTTATTATTATTAATATTATTATTATTATTATTGTTATTATTATTATACTTTAGGGTCTATGGTACATGTGCGCAACGTGCAGGTAAGTTACATATGTATACATGTGCTGTGCCGGTGCGCTGCACCCCCCAACTCGTCATCTAGCATTAGATATATCTCCCAATGCTATCCCACCCCCCTCCCCCCAGCTCACAACAGTCCCCGAAGTGTGATGTTCCCCTTCCTGTGTCCATGTGTTCTCATTGTTCAATTCTCACCTATGAGTGAGAAAACGTGGTGTTTGGTTTTTTGTTCTTGCGATAGTTTACTCTTCTGTCTAGTTATTATATGAAGATATTACCATTTCCACCATTGGCATCAAGGCGCACCAAATGTCTACTTGCAGATTATATGAAAAAATTGTTTCAAAACTGCTCAATAAAAATTAAGGTTCAACTCCAACTCTGTGAGATGAAAGCACACATTTCAAAGAAGTTTGTCAGAATGCTTCTGTCTAGTATTTGTGTAAATATATTTCCTTTTCCAACACTGGTATCAAAGCACTCCAAATCTCCACTTGTAGATTCTACAAAAAGAGGGTTTGAAAACTGCTCAATGAAAACTAAGGTTCAACTCTGTGAGATGAATGTACACATCACAAAGAAGTTTGTCAGAATTCTTCTGCCTAGTTTTTATGTGAGGATATTTCATTTTCCACCACAGACCTCAAAGTGCTCCAAAACTCCACACGCAGATTCTACAAAAAGAGTGTTTGTGGGCTGCTCAATCCAAAGGAAGGTTGAACTTTGTGAGAAGAATGCACATATAACAAAGAAGATTGTCGGAATGCTTCTGTCTAATTTTTTTGTGAAGATATTTCCATTTCCACAATAGGCCTCAAAGCACTCCAAATGACCACTGGAAGATTCAACAAAAAGAGTGTTTCAAAACAGCTCAAAGAAAAGTAACGTTCAACTCTGTGAGATGAATGCACACATCACAAAGAAGTGTGTCAGAATGCTTCTGTCTAGTTATTATTTGAAGATACTTCCTTTTCCACCATAGGCCTAAATGCGCTCCAAATATCCACTTTCAGACTCTACAAAAAGAGTGTTTCAAGTCTGCACAATCAAAAGAAAGGTTCAACTCGGTGAGATGAATGCACACATCACAAAGAACTTTGTCAGAATGCTTCTGGGTGGTTTTTAGGTGAAGATATTTCCTTTGAAACCATAGGCTTCAAAGCGTTCCAAATGTCCACTTGCAGATTCTACAAAAAGTGTGTTTCAAACTGCTCAATACAAAGAAAGGTTCAGCTCTGTGCAATGAATGGACACATCCCAAAGAAGTTTGTGAGAATGCTTCTGTCTATTTTTTGTGTGAAGAAATTTTCTTTTCCAACATAGGCCACAAAGTCCTGAAAACGTCCACTTGTAGATTCTACAAAAATAGGGTTTCAAAACTGTTCAATGAAAGGAAGGTTCTACTCGCTGAGATGAATGCACACATTACAAAGGAGTTTGATGGAATGTTTCCGTATACTTTTTAAGTGAAGATATTCCCTTTTCCCCCATAGGCCTCTGTCTAATTATTATGTGAAGATAGTTCCTTTTCCACCGTAGGCTCAAATGTGCACCAAATGTCCACTTGCAGATTCTACAAAAAGAGTTTTTCAAAGCTGCTCAATCAAAAGAAAGGTTCAACCCTGTGAGACGAATGCACACATCACAAAGAAGTTCGTCAGAATGCTTCTGGCTGGTTTTTATGTGAAGATATTTTTTATCCCACCATGGGCCTCAAAGCGCTCCAAGTGTCCACTTGCAGATTCTACAAAAAGAGTGTTTCAAAGCTTCTAAATCAAAAGAAAGTTTCAACTACGTGAGATGAGTGCACCCATCACAAAGAAGTTTCTCAGAATGCTTTTGTCTAGTTATTATATGAAGATGTTTCGTTATACACCAGAGGCCTCAAGGCGCTCCAAATGTCTACCTGCAGATTCTATAAAAAGAGGATTTCAAAACTGCTCAATGACAACCAAGGTTCAACTCTGTGAGATGAATGCACAGAATACAAAGAAGTTTGTGAGAATGATTTGTCTGGTTTTAATGTGAAGATATCTCCTTTTCCACTACAGGCCTCCAAGAGCTCCAAATGTCCACTTGCAGATTCTACAAAAAGAGTGTTTCAAAACTGCTCAATGAAAACTAAGGTTCAACTCTGTGAGATGAATGCACACATCACAAAGAAGTTTGACGGAATTCTTCAATCTCGATTTATGTGAAGATATTACCTTTTCCACCATAGGCCTCAAAGCACTCCAAATGTCCACTTGCAGATTCTACAAAAACGGTGTTTCAGAGCTGCTCAAGCAAAGGAAAGGTTCAACTCTGTGAGATGAATGCACAAGTCACAAAGATGTTTGTGAGCATGCTTCAGTATATTTTTAATGTGAAAATATTTCCTTTTCCACCATTGGCATCAAATTGCTCCAAATGTACACTTGCAGATACTACAAAAGGAGTGTTTCAAAACTGCACAATGAAAAGTATCATTCAACTCTGTGAGGTGAATGCACACATCACAAAGAAGTGTGTTAGAATACTTCCCTCTAATTTTATGTGAAGGTATTTCTTTTTCCACCATAGGCCTCAAAGCGCTCCAAATGTCCACTTGCAGATACTACAAAGAAAGTGCTTCAAGGCTGCTCAATGAAAAGTAAGGTTCAACTCTGTGAGATGATTTCACAAATCATGAAGAAGTTTGTCAGAATTCTTCTGACTAGTTTTTATATGAAGATATTCCCTTTTCCACAATAGGCTTTAAAACGCTCCAAATGTCCTCTCGCAGATTCTACAAAAAGCGTGTTTCAAAGCTGCTCAATCAAAAGAAATGTTCCACTCTGTGAGATGAATGCACCCGTCACAGAGAAGTTTGTGAGAGTCCTTCTGTCTAGTTTCTATTTGAAGATATTTCCTTTCCCACCATAGGACTAAAGGTGCTCCAAATGTTCACTTGCAGATTCTACAAAAAGAGTTTTTTAAAACTGCTCATTGAAAACTAAAGTTCTACTCTGTGAGATGAATGCACACATCCAAAGTAGTTTGTCAGAATGCTTCTGTCTAGATTTTATGTGAAGATATTTCCTTTTCCACCATTGGTCTCAAAGCGCTCGAAATGTCCACTTGCAGATTCTACAAAAGAGTGTTTAAAAGTTGCTTAATCAAAAGAAAGTTTCAACTCTCTGAGATGAATGCACACTTCACCAAGAAGGAGTTTGTCAGAATGCTTCTGTCTAGTTTTTATGTGAAGATATTTCCATTTACACAATAGGACTCAAAGCACTCCAAATGTCCACTGGCAGAATCTACATAAAGAGTGTTACAAAACTGCTCAATGAAAAGTAAGGTTCAATTCTGTGAGATAATTGCACACATCACAAAGAAGTTTGTCAGAATGCTTCTGTCTGGTTTTTATGTGAACATATTTACTTTTCCACCATAGGTCTCAAAGTGCCACAAATGTCCACTCGCAGATTCTACAAAAAGAGTGTTTCAAAGCTGCTCAATGAAAAGTAAGGTTCAACTCTGTGAGATGAATGCACACACGACAAAGGAATTTGTCAGAATCCTTCTGTCTCGTTATTATGTTAAGGTAATTCCTTTTCCACCATAGACCTAAATGCGCTCCAAATATCCACTTTCAGATTCTACAAAAAGAGTGTTTCAAGTCTGCTCAATCAAAAGAAAGGTTCAACTCCGTGAGATGAATGCACACATCACAAAGAACTTTGTCAGAATGCTTCCGGGTGGTTTTTAGGTGAAGATATTTCCTTTGAAACCATAGGCTTCAAAGCGTTCCAAATGTCCTCTTGCAGATTCTACAAAAAGAGTGTTTCAAACTGCTCAATACAAAGAAAGGTTCAGCTCTGTGCAATGAATGCACACATCCCAAAGAAGTTTGTCAGAATGCTTCTGTCTATTTTTTGTGTGAAGAAATTTTCTTTTCCAACATAGGCCACAAAGTCCTCCAAACGTCCACTTGTAGATTCTACAAAAATAGGGTTTCAAAACTGTTCAATGAAAGGAAGGTTCTACTCGCTGAGATGAATGCACACATTACAAAGGAGTTTGATGGAATGTTTCCGTATACTTTTTAAGTGAAGATATTCCCTTTTCCCCCATAGGCCTCTGTCTAATTATTATGTGAAGAGAGTTCCTTTTCCACCGTAGGCTCAAATGTGCACCAAATGTCCACTTGCAGATTCTACAAAAAGAGTTTTTCAAAGCTGCTCAATCAAAAGAAAGGTTCAACCCTGTGAGACGAATGCACACATCACAAAGAAGTTCGTCAGAATGCTTCTGGCTGGTTTTTATGTGAAGATATTTTTTATCCCACCATGGGCCTCAAAGCGCTCCAAGTGTCCACTTGCAGATTCTACCAAAAGAGTGTTTCAAAGCTTCTCCATCAAAAGAAAGGTTCAACTACGTGAGATGAGTGCACCCATCACAAAGAAGTTTCTCAGAATGCTTTTGTCTAGTTATTATATGAAGATGTTTCGTTATACACCACAGGCCTCAAGGCGCTCCAAATGTCTACCTGCAGATTCTATAAAAAGAGGATTTCAAAACTGCTCAATGACAACCAAGGTTCAACTCTGTGAGATGAATGCACAGAATACAAAGAAGTTTGTGAGAATGATTTGTCTGGTTTTAATGTGAAGATATCTCCTTTTCCACTACAGGCCTCCAAGAGCTCCAAATGTCCACTTGCAGATTCTACAAAAAGAGTGTTTCAAAACTGCTCAATGAAAACTAAGGTTCAACTCTGTGAGATGAATGCACACATCACAAAGAAGTTTGACGGAATTCTTCAATCTCGATTTATGTGAAGATATTACCTTTTCCACCATAGGCCTGAAAGCACTCCAAATGTCCACTTGCAGATTCTACAAAAACGGTGTTTCAGAGCTGCTCAAGCAAAGGAAAGGTTCAACTCTGTGAGATGAATGCACAAGTCACAAAGGTGTTTGTGAGCATGCTTCAGTATATTTTTAATGTGAAAATATTTCCTTTTCCACCATTGGCATCAAAGTGCTCCAAATGTACACTTGCAGATACTACAAAAGGAGTGTTTCAGAACTGCACAATGAAAAGTATCATTCAACTCTGTGAGGTGAATGCACACATCACAAAGAAGTGTGTTAGAATACTTCCCTCTAATTTTATGTGAAGGTATTTCTTTTTCCACCATAGGCCTCAAAGCGCTCCAAATGTCCACTTGCAGATTCTACAAAGAAAGTGCTTCAAGGCTGCTCAATGAAAAGTAAGGTTCAACTCTGTGAGATGAATTCACAAATCATGAAGAAGTTTGTCAGAATTCTTCTGACTAGTTTTTATATGAAGATATTCCCTTTTCCACAATAGGCTTTAAAACGCTCCAAATGTCCTCTCGCAGATTCTACAAAAAGCGTGTTTCAAAGCTGCTCAATCAAAAGAAATGTTCCACTCTGTGAGATGAATGCACCCGTCACAGAGAAGTTTGTGAGAGTCCTTCTGTCTAGTTTCTATTTGAAGATATTTCCTTTCCCACCATAGGACTAAAGGTGCTCCAAATGTTCACTTGCAGATTCTACAAAAAGAGTTTTTTAAAACTGCTCATTGAAAACTAAAGTTCTACTCTGTGAGATGAATGCACACATCCAAAGTAGTTTGTCAGAATGCTTCTGTCTAGATTTTATGTGAAGGTATTTCCTTTTCCACCATTGGTCTCAAAGCGCTCGAAATGTCCACTTGCAGATTCTACAAAAGAGTGTTTAAAAGTTGCTTAATCAAAAGAAAGTTTCAACTCTGTGAGATGAATGCACACTTCACCAAGAAGGAGTTTGTCAGAATGCTTCTGTCTAGTTTTTATGTGAAGATATTTCCATTTACACAATAGGACTCAAAGCACTCCAAATGTCCACTGGCAGAATCTACATAAAGAGTGTTACAAAACTGCTCAATGAAAAGTAAGGTTCAATTCTGTGAGATAATTGCACACATCACAAAGAAGTTTGTCAGAATGCTTCTGTCTGGTTTTTATGTGAACATATTTACTTTTCCACCATAGGTCTCAAAGTGCCACAAATGTCCACTCGCAGATTCTACAAAAAGAGTGTTTCAAAGCTGCTCAATGAAAAGTAAGGTTCAACTCTGTGAGATGAATGCACACACGACAAAGGAATTTGTCAGAATCCTTCTGTCTCGTTATTATGTTAAGGTAATTCCTTTTCCACCATAGACCTAAGAGTGCTCCAAATGTCCACTTGTAGATTCTACAGAGAGTTTCAAAACTGCTCAATGAAAAGTAAAGTTCAACTCTGTGAGATGAATGCACACATCACAAAGAAGTTTGTCAGAATGCTTCTGTATATTTTTCATGTGAAGATAATTCCTTTTCCACCATAGGACACAAAGCACTCCAAATGTCCACTTTCAAATTCTACAAAAAGAGTGTTTCAAAGCTGCTCAATCAAAAGAAATGTCCAACCCTGTGAGATGAATGCACACATCACAAAATGTTTGTCAGAATGCTTCTGTCTGGTTTTTATGTGAAGATATTTCCTTTTCCACAATAGGCCCCAAAGTGCTCCAAACGGCCACTTGTAGATACTACAGAAAGAGTTTTTCAAAACTGCTCAATGAAACGTAAGGTAAAATTCTCTGAGATGAATGTATACGTGACTAAGAAGTTTTTCAGAATGCTTCTGTCTAGTTTTTATGAGAAGATATTTGCTTTTTCACCATAGGCCACAAAGCGCTCCAAATGTGCACTTGAAGTTTCTCCAAAAAGTCATTCTAAGCTGCTCAACCAAAAGAAATGCTCCACTCTGTGAGATGAATGCACCCATCAAAAAGAAGTTTCTCAGAATGCTTCTTCTTTTATTATTATTAATATTATTATTATTATTATTGTTATTATTATTATACTTTAGGGTCTATGGTACATGTGCGCAACGTGCAGGTAAGTTACATATGTATACATGTGCTGTGCCGGTGCGCTGCACCCCCCAACTCGTCATCTAGCATTAGGTATATCTCCCAATGCTATCCCACCCCCCTCCCCCCAGCTCACAACAGTCCCCGAAGTGTGATGTTCCCCTTCCTGTGTCCATGTGTTCTCATTGTTCAATTCTCACCTATGAGTGAGAAAACGTGGTGTTTGGTTTTTTGTTCTTGCGATAGTTTACTCTTCTGTCTAGTTATTATATGAAGATATTACCATTTCCACCATTGGCATCAAGGCGCACCAAATGTCTACTTGCAGATTATATGAAAAAATTGTTTCAAAACTGCTCAATAAAAATTAAGGTTCAACTCCAACTCTGTGAGATGAAAGCACACATTTCAAAGAAGTTTGTCAGAATGCTTCTGTCTAGTATTTGTGTAAATATATTTCCTTTTCCAACACTGGTATCAAAGCACTCCAAATCTCCACTTGTAGATTCTACAAAAAGAGGGTTTGAAAACTGCTCAATGAAAACTAAGGTTCAACTCTGTGAGATGAATGTACACATCACAAAGAAGTTTGTCAGAATTCTTCTGCCTAGTTTTTATGTGAGGATATTTCATTTTCCACCACAGACCTCAAAGTGCTCCAAAACTCCACACGCAGATTCTACAAAAAGAGTGTTTGTGGGCTGCTCAATCCAAAGGAAGGTTGAACTTTGTGAGAAGAATGCACATATAACAAAGAAGATTGTCGGAATGCTTCTGTCTAATTTTTTTGTGAAGATATTTCCATTTCCACAATAGGCCTCAAAGCACTCAAAATGACCACTGGAAGATTCAACAAAAAGAGTGTTTCAAAACAGCTCAAAGAAAAGTAACGTTCAACTCTGTGAGATGAATGCACACATCACAAAGAAGTGTGTCAGAATGCTTCTGTCTAGTTATTATTTGAAGATACTTCCTTTTCCACCATAGGCCTAAATGCGCTCCAAATATCCACTTTCAGACTCTACAAAAAGAGTGTTTCAAGTCTGCACAATCAAAAGAAAGGTTCAACTCGGTGAGATGAATGCACACATCACAAAGAACTTTGTCAGAATGCTTCTGGGTGGTTTTTAGGTGAAGATATTTCCTTTGAAACCATAGGCTTCAAAGCGTTCCAAATGTCCACTTGCAGATTCTACAAAAAGTGTGTTTCAAACTGCTCAATACAAAGAAAGGTTCAGCTCTGTGCAATGAATGGACACATCCCAAAGAAGTTTGTGAGAATGCTTCTGTCTATTTTTTGTGTGAAGAAATTTTCTTTTCCAACATAGGCCACAAAGTCCTGAAAACGTCCACTTGTAGATTCTACAAAAATAGGGTTTCAAAACTGTTCAATGAAAGGAAGGTTCTACTCGCTGAGATGAATGCACACATTACAAAGGAGTTTGATGGAATGTTTCCGTATACTTTTTAAGTGAAGATATTCCCTTTTCCCCCATAGGCCTCTGTCTAATTATTATGTGAAGATAGTTCCTTTTCCACCGTAGGCTCAAATGTGCACCAAATGTCCACTTGCAGATTCTACAAAAAGAGTTTTTCAAAGCTGCTCAATCAAAAGAAAGGTTCAACCCTGTGAGACGAATGCACACATCACAAAGAAGTTCGTCAGAATGCTTCTGGCTGGTTTTTATGTGAAGATATTTTTTATCCCACCATGGGCCTCAAAGCGCTCCAAGTGTCCACTTGCAGATTCTACAAAAAGAGTGTTTCAAAGCTTCTAAATCAAAAGAAAGTTTCAACTACGTGAGATGAGTGCACCCATCACAAAGAAGTTTCTCAGAATGCTTTTGTCTAGTTATTATATGAAGATGTTTCGTTATACACCAGAGGCCTCAAGGCGCTCCAAATGTCTACCTGCAGATTCTATAAAAAGAGGATTTCAAAACTGCTCAATGACAACCAAGGTTCAACTCTGTGAGATGAATGCACAGAATACAAAGAAGTTTGTGAGAATGATTTGTCTGGTTTTAATGTGAAGATATCTCCTTTTCCACTACAGGCCTCCAAGAGCTCCAAATGTCCACTTGCAGATTCTACAAAAAGAGTGTTTCAAAACTGCTCAATGAAAACTAAGGTTCAACTTTGTGAGATGAATGCACACATCACAAAGAAGTTTGACGGAATTCTTCAATCTCGATTTATGTGAAGATATTACCTTTTCCACCATAGGCCTCAAAGCACTCCAAATGTCCACTTGCAGATTCTACAAAAACGGTGTTTCAGAGCTGCTCAAGCAAAGGAAAGGTTCAACTCTGTGAGATGAATGCACAAGTCACAAAGATGTTTGTGAGCATGCTTCAGTATATTTTTAATGTGAAAATATTTCCTTTTCCACCATTGGCATCAAATTGCTCCAAATGTACACTTGCAGATACTACAAAAGGAGTGTTTCAAAACTGCACAATGAAAAGTATCATTCAACTCTGTGAGGTGAATGCACACATCACAAAGAAGTGTGTTAGAATACTTCCCTCTAATTTTATGTGAAGGTATTTCTTTTTCCACCATAGGCCTCAAAGCGCTCCAAATGTCCACTTGCAGATACTACAAAGAAAGTGCTTCAAGGCTGCTCAATGAAAAGTAAGGTTCAACTCTGTGAGATGATTTCACAAATCATGAAGAAGTTTGTCAGAATTCTTCTGACTAGTTTTTATATGAAGATATTCCCTTTTCCACAATAGGCTTTAAAACGCTCCAAATGTCCTCTCGCAGATTCTACAAAAAGCGTGTTTCAAAGCTGCTCAATCAAAAGAAATGTTCCACTCTGTGAGATGAATGCACCCGTCACAGAGAAGTTTGTGAGAGTCCTTCTGTCTAGTTTCTATTTGAAGATATTTCCTTTCCCACCATAGGACTAAAGGTGCTCCAAATGTTCACTTGCAGATTCTACAAAAAGAGTTTTTTAAAACTGCTCATTGAAAACTAAAGTTCTACTCTGTGAGATGAATGCACACATCCAAAGTAGTTTGTCAGAATGCTTCTGTCTAGATTTTATGTGAAGATATTTCCTTTTCCACCATTGGTCTCAAAGCGCTCGAAATGTCCACTTGCAGATTCTACAAAAGAGTGTTTAAAAGTTGCTTAATCAAAAGAAAGTTTCAACTCTCTGAGATGAATGCACACTTCACCAAGAAGGAGTTTGTCAGAATGCTTCTGTCTAGTTTTTATGTGAAGATATTTCCATTTACACAATAGGACTCAAAGCACTCCAAATGTCCACTGGCAGAATCTACATAAAGAGTGTTACAAAACTGCTCAATGAAAAGTAAGGTTCAATTCTGTGAGATAATTGCACACATCACAAAGAAGTTTGTCAGAATGCTTCTGTCTGGTTTTTATGTGAACATATTTACTTTTCCACCATAGGTCTCAAAGTGCCACAAATGTCCACTCGCAGATTCTACAAAAAGAGTGTTTCAAAGCTGCTCAATGAAAAGTAAGGTTCAACTCTGTGAGATGAATGCACACACGACAAAGGAATTTGTCAGAATCCTTCTGTCTCGTTATTATGTTAAGGTAATTCCTTTTCCACCATAGACCTAAATGCGCTCCAAATATCCACTTTCAGATTCTACAAAAAGAGTGTTTCAAGTCTGCTCAATCAAAAGAAAGGTTCAACTCCGTGAGATGAATGCACACATCACAAAGAACTTTGTCAGAATGCTTCCGGGTGGTTTTTAGGTGAAGATATTTCCTTTGAAACCATAGGCTTCAAAGCGTTCCAAATGTCCTCTTGCAGATTCTACAAAAAGAGTGTTTCAAACTGCTCAATACAAAGAAAGGTTCAGCTCTGTGCAATGAATGCACACATCCCAAAGAAGTTTGTCAGAATGCTTCTGTCTATTTTTTGTGTGAAGAAATTTTCTTTTCCAACATAGGCCACAAAGTCCTCCAAACGTCCACTTATAGATTCTACAAAAATAGGGTTTCAAAACTGTTCAATGAAAGGAAGGTTCTACTCGCTGAGATGAATGCACACATTACAAAGGAGTTTGATGGAATGTTTCCGTATACTTTTTAAGTGAAGATATTCCCTTTTCCCCCATAGGCCTCTGTCTAATTATTATGTGAAGAGAGTTCCTTTTCCACCGTAGGCTCAAATGTGCACCAAATGTCCACTTGCAGATTCTACAAAAAGAGTTTTTCAAAGCTGCTCAATCAAAAGAAAGGTTCAACCCTGTGAGACGAATGCACACATCACAAAGAAGTTCGTCAGAATGCTTCTGGCTGGTTTTTATGTGAAGATATTTTTTATCCCACCATGGGCCTCAAAGCGCTCCAAGTGTCCACTTGCAGATTCTACCAAAAGAGTGTTTCAAAGCTTCTCCATCAAAAGAAAGGTTCAACTACGTGAGATGAGTGCACCCATCACAAAGAAGTTTCTCAGAATGCTTTTGTCTAGTTATTATATGAAGATGTTTCGTTATACACCACAGGCCTCAAGGCGCTCCAAATGTCTACCTGCAGATTCTATAAAAAGAGGATTTCAAAACTGCTCAATGACAACCAAGGTTCAACTCTGTGAGATGAATGCACAGAATACAAAGAAGTTTGTGAGAATGATTTGTCTGGTTTTAATGTGAAGATATCTCCTTTTCCACTACAGGCCTCCAAGAGCTCCAAATGTCCACTTGCAGATTCTACAAAAAGAGTGTTTCAAAACTGCTCAATGAAAACTAAGGTTCAACTCTGTGAGATGAATGCACACATCACAAAGAAGTTTGACGGAATTCTTCAATCTCGATTTATGTGAAGATATTACCTTTTCCACCATAGGCCTGAAAGCACTCCAAATGTCCACTTGCAGATTCTACAAAAACGGTGTTTCAGAGCTGCTCAAGCAAAGGAAAGGTTCAACTCTGTGAGATGAATGCACAAGTCACAAAGGTGTTTGTGAGCATGCTTCAGTATATTTTTAATGTGAAAATATTTCCTTTTCCACCATTGGCATCAAAGTGCTCCAAATGTACACTTGCAGATACTACAAAAGGAGTGTTTCAGAACTGCACAATGAAAAGTATCATTCAACTCTGTGAGGTGAATGCACACATCACAAAGAAGTGTGTTAGAATACTTCCCTCTAATTTTATGTGAAGGTATTTCTTTTTCCACCATAGGCCTCAAAGCGCTCCAAATGTCCACTTGCAGATTCTACAAAGAAAGTGCTTCAAGGCTGCTCAATGAAAAGTAAGGTTCAACTCTGTGAGATGAATTCACAAATCATGAAGAAGTTTGTCAGAATTCTTCTGACTAGTTTTTATATGAAGATATTCCCTTTTCCACAATAGGCTTTAAAACGCTCCAAATGTCCTCTCGCAGATTCTACAAAAAGCGTGTTTCAAAGCTGCTCAATCAAAAGAAATGTTCCACTCTGTGAGATGAATGCACCCGTCACAGAGAAGTTTGTGAGAGTCCTTCTGTCTAGTTTCTATTTGAAGATATTTCCTTTCCCACCATAGGACTAAAGGTGCTCCAAATGTTCACTTGCAGATTCTACAAAAAGAGTTTTTAAAACTGCTCATTGAAAACTAAAGTTCTACCCTGTGAGATGAATGCACACATCCAAAGTAGTTTGTGAGAATGCTTCTGTCTAGATTTTATGTGAAGGTATTTCCTTTTCCACCATTGGTCTCAAAGCGCTCAAAATGTCCACTTGCAGATTCTACAAAAGAGTGTTTAAAAGTTGCTTAATCAAAAGAAAGTTTCAACTCTGTGAGATGAATGCACACTTCACCAAGAAGGAGTTTGTCAGAATGCTTCTGTCTAGTTTTTATGTGAAGATATTTCCATTTACACAATAGGACTCAAAGCACTCCAATTGTCCTCTGGCAGATTCTACATAAAGAGTGTTACAAAACTGATCAATGAAAACTAAGGTTCAATTCTGTGAGATAATTGCACACATCACAAAGAAGTTTGTCAGAATGCTTCTGTCTGGTTTTTATGTGAACATATTTACTTTTCCACCATAGGTCTCAAAGTGCCACAAATGTCCACTCGCAGATTCTACAAAAAGAGTGTTTCAAAGCTGCTCAATGAAAAGTAAGGTTCAACTCTGTGAGATGAATGCACACACGACAAAGGAATTTGTCAGAATCCTTCTGTCTCGTTATTATGTTAAGGTAATTCCTTTTCCACCATAGACCTAAGAGTGCTCCAAATGTCCACTTGTAGATTCTACAGAGAGTTTCAAAACTGCTCAATGAAAAGTAAGGTTCAACTCTGTGAGATGAATGCACACATCACAAAGAAGTTTGTCAGAATGCTTCTGTATATTTTTCATGGGAAGATAATTCCTTTTCCACCATAAGACACAAAGCACTCCAAATGTCCACTTTCAAATTCTACAAAAAGAGTGTTTCAAAGCTGCTCAATCAAAAGAAATGTCCAACCCTGTGAGATGAATGCACACATCACAAAATGTTTGTCAGAATGCTTCTGTCTGGTTTTTATGTGAAGATATTTCCTTTTCCACCATAGGCCCCAAAGTGCTCCAAACGGCCACTTGTAGATACTACAGAAAGAGTTTTTCAAAACTGCTCAATGAAACGTAAGGTACAATTCTCTGAGATGAATGTATACATGACTACGAAGTTTTTCAGAATGCTTCTGTCTAGTTTTTATGAGAAGATATTTGCTTTTTCACCATAGGCCACAAAGCGCTCCAAATGTGCACTTGAAGATTCTCCAAAAAGTCATTCTAAGCTGCTCAACCAAAAGAAATGCTCCACTCTGTGAGATGAATGCACCCATCACAAAGAAGTTTCTCAGAATGCTTCTTCTTTTATTATTATTAATATTATTATTATTATTATTATTATTATTTTTATTATACTTTAGGGTCTATGGTACATGTGCGCAACGTGCAGGTAAGTTACATATGTATACATGTGCTGTGCCGGTGCGCTGCACCCCCCAACTCGTCATCTAGCATTAGGTATATCTCCCAATGCTATCCCACCCCCCTCCCCCCAGCTCACAACAGTCCCCGAAGTGTGATGTTCCCCTTCCTGTGTCCATGTGTTCTCATTGTTCAATTCTCACCTATGAGTGAGAAAACGTGGTGTTTGGTTTTTTGTTCTTCCGATAGTTTACTCTTCTGTCTAGTTATTATATGAAGATATTACCATTTCCACCATTGGCATCAAGGCGCACCAAATGTCTACTTGCAGATTATATGAAAAAAATGTTTCAAAACTGCTCAATAAAAATTAAGGTTCAACTCCAACTCTGTGAGATGAAAGCACACATTTCAAAGAAGTTTGTCAGAATGCTTCTGTCTAGTATTTGTGTAAATATATTTCCTTTTCCAACACTGGTATCAAAGCACTCCAAATCTCCACTTGTAGATTCTACAAAAAGAGGGTTTGAAAACTGCTCAATGAAAACTAAGGTTCAACTCTGTGAGATGAATGTACACATCACAAAGAAGTTTGTCAGAATTCTTCTGCCTAGTTTTTATGTGAGGATATTTCATTTTCCACCAC
This sequence comes from Pongo pygmaeus, assembly GCF_028885625.2. Classification (NCBI taxonomy): domain Eukaryota; kingdom Metazoa; phylum Chordata; class Mammalia; order Primates; family Hominidae; genus Pongo; species Pongo pygmaeus. The sequence continues at coordinate 4,899,623 of NC_085931.1, forward strand.
AGACCTCAAAGTGCTCCAAAACTCCACACGCAGATTCTACAAAAAGAGTGTTTGTGGGCTGCTCAATCCAAAGGAAGGTTGAACTTTGTGAGAAGAATGCACATATAACAAAGAAGATTGTCGGAATGCTTCTGTCTAATTTTTTTGTGAAGATATTTCCATTTCCACAATAGGCCTCAAAGCACTCCAAATGACCACTGGAAGATTCAACAAAAAGAGTGTTTCAAAACAGCTCAATGAAAAGTAAGGTTCAACTCTGTGAGATGAATGCACACATCACAAAGAAGTGTGTCAGAATGCTTCTGTCTAGTTATTATTTGAAGATACTTCCTTTTCCACCATAGGCCTAAATGCGCTCCAAATATCCACTTTCAGATTCTACAAAAATAGTGTTTCAAGTCTGCTCAATCAAAAGAAAGGTTCAACTCCGTGAGATGAATGCACCCATCACAAAGAACTTTGTCAGAATGCTTCTGGGTGGTTTTTAGGTGAAGATATTTCCTTTGAAACCATAGGCTTCAAAGCGTTCCAAATGTCCACTTGCAGATTCTACAAAAGGAGTGTTTCAAACTGCTCAATACAAAGAAAGGTTCAGCTCTGTGCAATGAATGCACACATCCCAAAGAAGTTTGTGAGAATGCTTCTGTCTATTTTTTGTGTGAAGAAATTTTCTTTTCCAACATAGGCCTCAAAGTCCTCCAAACGTCCACTTGTAGATTCTACAAAAATAGGGTTTCAAAACTGTTCAATGAAAGGAAGGTTCTACTCGCTGAGATGAATGCACACATTACAAAGGAGTTTGATGGAATGTTTCCGTATACTTTTTAAGTGAAGATATTCCCTTTTCCCCCATAGGCCTCTGTCTAATTATTATGTGAAGATAGTTCCTTTTCCACCATAGGCTCAAATGTGCACCAAAAGTCCACTTGCAGATTCTACAAAAAGAGTTTTTCAGAGCTGCTCAATCAAAAGAAAGGTTCAACCCTGTGAGACGAATGCACACATCACAAAGAAGTTCGTCAGAATGCTTCTGGCTGGTTTTTATGTGAAGATATTTTTTATCCCACCATGGGCCTCAAAGCGCTCCAAGTGTCCACTTGCAGATTCTACAAAAAGAGTGTTTCAAAGCTTCTCCATCAAAAGAAAGGTTCAACTACGTGAGATGAGTGCACCCATCACAAAGAAGATTCTCAGAATGCTTTTGTCTAGTTATTATATGAAGATGTTTCGTTATACACCACAGGCCTCAAGGCGCTCCAAATGTCTACCTGCAGATTCTATAAAAAGAGGATTTCAAAACTGCTCAATGACAACCAAGGTTCAACTCTGTGAGATGAATGCACAGAATACAAAGAAGTTTGTGAGAATGATTTGTCTGGTTTTAATGTGAAGATATCTCCTTTTCCACTACAGGCCTCCAAGAGCTCCAAATGTCCACTTGCAGATTCTACAAAAAGAGTGTTTCAAAACTGCTCAATGAAAACTAAGGTTCAACTCTGTGAGATGAATGCACACATCACAAAGAAGTTTGACGGAATTCTTCAATCTCGATTTATGTGAAGATATTACCTTTTCCACCATAGGCCTCAAAGCACTCCAAATGTCCACTTGCAGATTCTACAAAAACGGTGTTTCAGAGCTGCTCAAGCAAAGGAAAGGTTCAACTCTGTGAGATGAATGCACAAGTCACAAAGATGTTTGTGAGCATGCTTCAGTATATTTTTAATGTGAAAATATGTCCTTTTCCACCATTGGCATCAAAGTGCTCCAAATGTACACTTGCAGATACTACAAAAGGAGTGTTTCAAAACTGCACAATGAAAAGTATCATTCAACTCTGTGAGGTGAATGCACACATCACAAAGAAGTGTGTTAGAATACTTCCCTCTAATTTTATGTGAAGGTATTTCTTTTTCCACCATAGGCCTCAAAGCGCTCCAAATGTCCACTTGCAGATTCTACAAAGAAAGTGCTTCAAGGCTGCTCAATGAAAAGTAAGGTTCAACTCTGTGAGATGAATTCACAAATCATGAAGAAGTTTGTCAGAATTCTTCTGACTAGTTTTTATATGAAGATATTCCCTTTTCCACAATAGGCTTTAAAACGCTCCAAATGTCCTCTCGCAGATTCTACAAAAAGCGTGTTTCAAAGCTGCTCAATCAAAAGAAATGTTCCACTCTGTGAGATGAATGCACCCGTCACAGAGAAGTTTGTGAGAGTCCTTCTGTCTAGTTTCTATTTGAAGATATTTCCTTTCCCACCATAGGACTAAAGGTGCTCCAAATGTTCACTTGCAGATTCTACAAAAAGAGTTTTTTAAAACTGCTCATTGAAAACTAAAGTTCTACTCTGTGAGATGAATGCACACATCCAAAGTAGTTTGTCAGAATGCTTCTGTCTAGATTTTATGTGAAGGTATTTCCTTTTCCACCATTGGTCTCAAAGCGCTCGAAATGTCCACTTGCAGATTCTACAAAAGAGTGTTTAAAAGTTGCTTAATCAAAAGAAAGTTTCAACTCTGTGAGATGAATGCACACTTCACCAAGAAGGAGTTTGTCAGAATGCTTCTGTCTAGTTTTTATGTGAAGATATTTCCATTTACACAATAGGACTCAAAGCACTCCAATTGTCCACTGGCAGATTCTACATAAAGAGTGTTACAAAACTGCTCAATGAAAACTAAGGTTCAATTCTGTGAGATAATTGCACACATCACAAAGAAGTTTGTCAGAATGCTTCTGTCTGGTTTTTATGTGAACATATTTACTTTTCCACCATAGGTCTCAAAGTGCCACAAATGTCCACTCGCAGATTCTACAAAAAGAGTGTTTCAAAGCTGCTCAATGAAAAGTAAGGTTCAACTCTGTGAGATGAATGCACACACGACAAAGGAATTTGTCAGAATCCTTCTGTCTCGTTATTATGTTAAGGTAATTCCTTTTCCACCATAGACCTAAGAGTGCTCCAAATGTCCACTTGTAGATTCTACAGAGAGTTTCAAAACTGCTCAATGAAAAGTAGGGTTCAACTCTGTGAGATGAATGCACACATCACAAAGAAGTTTGTCAGAATGCTTCTGTATATTTTTCATGGGAAGATAATTCCTTTTCCACCATAGGACACAAAGCACTCCAAATGTCCACTTTCAAATTCTACAAAAAGAGTGTTTCAAAGCTGCTCAATCAAAAGAAATGTCCAACCCTGTGAGATGAATGCACACATCACAAAATGTTTGTCAGAATGCTTCTGTCTGGTTTTTATGTGAAGATATTTCCTTTTCCACCATAGGCCCCAAAGTGCTCCAAACGGCCACTTGTAGATACTACAGAAAGAGTTTTTCAAAACTGCTCAATGAAACGTAAGGTACAATTCTCTGAGATGAATGTATACATGACTAAGAAGTTTTTCAGAATGCTTCTGTCTAGTTTTTATGAGAAGATATTTGCTTTTTCACCATAGGCCACAAAGCGCTCCAAATGTGCACTTGAAGATTCTCCAAAAAGTCATTCAAAGCTGCTCAACCAAAAGAAATGCTCCACTCTGTGAGATGAATGCACCCATCACAAAGAAGTTTCTCAGAATGCTTCTTCTTTTATTATTATTATTATTATTATTATTATTATTATTATTATTATACTTTAGGCTCTATGGTACATGTGCGCAACGTGCAGGTAAGTTACATATGTATACATGTGCCGTGCTGGTGCGCTGCACCCCCCAACTCGTCATCTAGCATTAGGTATATCTCCCAATGCTATCCCACCCCCCTCCCCCCAGCCCACAACAGTCCCCGAAGTGTGATGTTCCCCTTCCTGTGTCCATGTGTTCTCATTGTTCAATTCTCACCTATGAGTGAGAAAACGTGGTGTTTGGTTTTTTGTTCTTGCGATAGTTTACTCTTCTGTCTAGTTATTATATGAAGATATTACCTTTTCCACCATTGGCATCAAGGCGCCCCAAATGTCTACTTGCAGATTATATGAAAAAAATGTTTCAAAACTGCTCAATAAAAATTAAGGTTCAACTCCAACTCTGTGAGATGAAAGCACACATTTCAAAGAAGTTTGTCAGAATGCTTCTGTCTAGTATTTGTGTAAATATATTTCCTTTTCCAACACTGGTATCAAAGCACTCCAAATCTCCACTTGTAGATTCTGCAAAAAGAGGGTTTGAAAACTGCTCAATGAAAACTAAGGTTCAACTCTGTCAGATGAATGTACACATCACAAAGAAGTTTGTCAGAATTCTTCTGCCTAGTTTTTATGTGAGGATATTTCATTTTCCACCACAGACCTCAAAGTGCTCCAAAACTCCACACGCAGATTCTACAAAAAGAGTGTTTGTGGGCTGCTCAATCCAAAGGAAGGTTGAACTTTGTGAGAAGAATGCACATATAACAAAAAAGATTGTCGGAATGCTTCTGTCTAATTTTTTTGTGAAGATATTTCCATTTCCACAATAGGCCTCAAAGCACTCAAAATGACCACTGGAAGATTCAACAAAAAGAGTGTTTCAAAACAGCTCAAAGAAAAGTAACGTTCAACTCTGTGAGATGAATGCACACATCACAAAGAAGTGTGTCAGAATGCTTCTGTCTAGTTATTATTTGAAGATACTTCCTTTTCCACCATAGGCCTAAATGCGCTCCAAATATCCACTTTCAGATTCTACAAAAAGAGTGTTTCAAGTCTGCTCAATCAAAAGAAAGGTTCAACTCCGTGAGATGAATGCACACATCACAAAGAACTTTGTCAGAATGCTTCTGGGTGGTTTTTAGGTGAAGATATTTCCTTTGAAACCATAGGCTTCAAAGCGTTCCAAATGTCCACTTGCAGATTCTACAAAAAGAGTGTTTCAAACTGCTCAATACAAAGAAAGGTTCAGCTCTGTGCAATGAATGCACACATCCCAAAGAAGTTTGTCAGAATGCTTCTGTCTATTTTTTGTGTGAAGAAATTTTCTTTTCCAACATAGGCCTCAAAGTCCTCCAAACGTCCACTTGTAGATTCTACAAAAATAGGGTTTCAAAACTGTTCAATGAAAGGAAGGTTCTACTCGCTGAGATGAATGCACACATTACAAAGGAGTTTGATGGAATGTTTCCGTATACTTTTTAAGTGAAGATATTCCCTTTTCCCCCATAGGCCTCTGTCTAATTATTATGTGAAGATAGTTCCTTTTCCACCATAGGCTCAAATGTGCACCAAAAGTCCACTTGCAGATTCTACAAAAAGAGTTTTTCAGAGCTGCTCAATCAAAAGAAAGGTTCAACCCTGTGAGACGAATGCACACATCACAAAGAAGTTCGTCAGAATGCTTCTGGCTGGTTTTTATGTGAAGATATTTTTTATCCCACCATGGGCCTCAAAGCGCTCCAAGTGTCCACTTGCAGATTCTACAAAAAGAGTGTTTCAAAGCTTCTCCATCAAAAGAAAGGTTCAACTACGTGAGATGAGTGCACCCATCACAAAGAAGATTCTCAGAATGCTTTTGTCTAGTTATTATATGAAGATGTTTCGTTATACACCACAGGCCTCAAGGCGCTCCAAATGTCTACCTGCAGATTCTATAAAAAGAGGATTTCAAAACTGCTCAATGACAACCAAGGTTCAACTCTGTGAGATGAATGCACAGAATACAAAGAAGTTTGTGAGAATGATTTGTCTGGTTTTAATGTGAAGATATCTCCTTTTCCACTACAGGCCTCCAAGAGCTCCAAATGTCCACTTGCAGATTCTACAAAAAGAGTGTTTCAAAACTGCTCAATGAAAACTAAGGTTCAACTCTGTGAGATGAATGCACACATCACAAAGAAGTTTGACGGAATTCTTCAATCTCGATTTATGTGAAGATATTACCTTTTCCACCATAGGCCTCAAAGCACTCCAAATGTCCACTTGCAGATTCTACAAAAACGGTGTTTCAGAGCTGCTCAAGCAAAGGAAAGGTTCAACTCTGTGAGATGAATGCACAAGTCACAAAGATGTTTGTGAGCATGCTTCAGTATATTTTTAATGTGAAAATATGTCCTTTTCCACCATTGGCATCAAAGTGCTCCAAATGTACACTTGCAGATACTACAAAAGGAGTGTTTCAAAACTGCACAATGAAAAGTATCATTCAACTCTGTGAGGTGAATGCACACATCACAAAGAAGTGTGTTAGAATACTTCCCTCTAATTTTATGTGAAGGTATTTCTTTTTCCACCATAGGCCTCAAAGCGCTCCAAATGTCCACTTGCAGATTCTACAAAGAAAGTGCTTCAAGGCTGCTCAATGAAAAGTAAGGTTCAACTCTGTGAGATGAATTCACAAATCATGAAGAAGTTTGTCAGAATTCTTCTGACTAGTTTTTATATGAAGATATTCCCTTTTCCACAATAGGCTTTAAAACGCTCCAAATGTCCTCTCGCAGATTCTACAAAAAGCGTGTTTCAAAGCTGCTCAATCAAAAGAAATGTTCCACTCTGTGAGATGAATGCACCCGTCACAGAGAAGTTTGTGAGAGTCCTTCTGTCTAGTTTCTATTTGAAGATATTTCCTTTCCCACCATAGGACTAAAGGTGCTCCAAATGTTCACTTGCAGATTCTACAAAAAGAGTTTTTTAAAACTGCTCATTGAAAACTAAAGTTCTACTCTGTGAGATGAATGCACACATCCAAAGTAGTTTGTCAGAATGCTTCTGTCTAGATTTTATGTGAAGGTATTTCCTTTTCCACCATTGGTCTCAAAGCGCTCGAAATGTCCACTTGCAGATTCTACAAAAGAGTGTTTAAAAGTTGCTTAATCAAAAGAAAGTTTCAACTCTGTGAGATGAATGCACACTTCACCAAGAAGGAGTTTGTCAGAATGCTTCTGTCTAGTTTTTATGTGAAGATATTTCCATTTACACAATAGGACTCAAAGCACTCCAATTGTCCACTGGCAGATTCTACATAAAGAGTGTTACAAAACTGCTCAATGAAAACTAAGGTTCAATTCTGTGAGATAATTGCACACATCACAAAGAAGTTTGTCAGAATGCTTCTGTCTGGTTTTTATGTGAACATATTTACTTTTCCACCATAGGTCTCAAAGTGCCACAAATGTCCACTCGCAGATTCTACAAAAAGAGTGTTTCAAAGCTGCTCAATGAAAAGTAAGGTTCAACTCTGTGAGATGAATGCACACACGACAAAGGAATTTGTCAGAATCCTTCTGTCTCGTTATTATGTTAAGGTAATTCCTTTTCCACCATAGACCTAAGAGTGCTCCAAATGTCCACTTGTAGATTCTACAGAGAGTTTCAAAACTGCTCAATGAAAAGTAGGGTTCAACTCTGTGAGATGAATGCACACATCACAAAGAAGTTTGTCAGAATGCTTCTGTATATTTTTCATGGGAAGATAATTCCTTTTCCACCATAGGACACAAAGCACTCCAAATGTCCACTTTCAAATTCTACAAAAAGAGTGTTTCAAAGCTGCTCAATCAAAAGAAATGTCCAACCCTGTGAGATGAATGCACACATCACAAAATGTTTGTCAGAATGCTTCTGTCTGGTTTTTATGTGAAGATATTTCCTTTTCCACCATAGGCCCCAAAGTGCTCCAAACGGCCACTTGTAGATACTACAGAAAGAGTTTTTCAAAACTGCTCAATGAAACGTAAGGTACAATTCTCTGAGATGAATGTATACATGACTAAGAAGTTTTTCAGAATGCTTCTGTCTAGTTTTTATGAGAAGATATTTGCTTTTTCACCATAGGCCACAAAGCGCTCCAAATGTGCACTTGAAGATTCTCCAAAAAGTCATTCAAAGCTGCTCAACCAAAAGAAATGCTCCACTCTGTGAGATGAATGCACCCATCACAAAGAAGTTTCTCAGAATGCTTCTTCTTTTATTATTATTATTATTATTATTATTATTATTATTATTATTATACTTTAGGCTCTATGGTACATGTGCGCAACGTGCAGGTAAGTTACATATGTATACATGTGCCGTGCTGGTGCGCTGCACCCCCCAACTCGTCATCTAGCATTAGGTATATCTCCCAATGCTATCCCACCCCCCTCCCCCCAGCCCACAACAGTCCCCGAAGTGTGATGTTCCCCTTCCTGTGTCCATGTGTTCTCATTGTTCAATTCTCACCTATGAGTGAGAAAACGTGGTGTTTGGTTTTTTGTTCTTGCGATAGTTTACTCTTCTGTCTAGTTATTATATGAAGATATTACCTTTTCCACCATTGGCATCAAGGCGCCCCAAATGTCTACTTGCAGATTATATGAAAAAAATGTTTCAAAACTGCTCAATAAAAATTAAGGTTCAACTCCAACTCTGTGAGATGAAAGCACACATTTCAAAGAAGTTTGTCAGAATGCTTCTGTCTAGTATTTGTGTAAATATATTTCCTTTTCCAACACTGGTATCAAAGCACTCCAAATCTCCACTTGTAGATTCTGCAAAAAGAGGGTTTGAAAACTGCTCAATGAAAACTAAGGTTCAACTCTGTCAGATGAATGTACACATCACAAAGAAGTTTGTCAGAATTCTTCTGCCTAGTTTTTATGTGAGGATATTTCATTTTCCACCACAGACCTCAAAGTGCTCCAAAACTCCACACGCAGATTCTACAAAAAGAGTGTTTGTGGGCTGCTCAATCCAAAGGAAGGTTGAACTTTGTGAGAAGAATGCACATATAACAAAAAAGATTGTCGGAATGCTTCTGTCTAATTTTTTTGTGAAGATATTTCCATTTCCACAATAGGCCTCAAAGCACTCAAAATGACCACTGGAAGATTCAACAAAAAGAGTGTTTCAAAACAGCTCAAAGAAAAGTAACGTTCAACTCTGTGAGATGAATGCACACATCACAAAGAAGTGTGTCAGAATGCTTCTGTCTAGTTATTATTTGAAGATACTTCCTTTTCCACCATAGGCCTAAATGCGCTCCAAATATCCACTTTCAGATTCTACAAAAAGAGTGTTTCAAGTCTGCTCAATCAAAAGAAAGGTTCAACTCCGTGAGATGAATGCACACATCACAAAGAACTTTGTCAGAATGCTTCTGGGTGGTTTTTAGGTGAAGATATTTCCTTTGAAACCATAGGCTTCAAAGCGTTCCAAATGTCCACTTGCAGATTCTACAAAAAGAGTGTTTCAAACTGCTCAATACAAAGAAAGGTTCAGCTCTGTGCAATGAATGCACACATCCCAAAGAAGTTTGTGAGAATGCTTCTGTCTATTTTTTGTGTGAAGAAATTTTCTTTTCCAACATAGGCCTCAAAGTCCTCCAAACGTCCACTTGTAGATTCTACAAAAATAGGGTTTCAAAACTGTTCAATGAAAGGAAGGTTCTACTCGCTGAGATGAATGCACACATTACAAAGGAGTTTGATGGAATGTTTCCGTATACTTTTTAAGTGAAGATATTCCCTTTTCCCCCATAGGCCTCTGTCTAATTATTATGTGAAGATAGTTCCTTTTCCACCATAGGCTCAAATGTGCACCAAAAGTCCACTTGCAGATTCTACAAAAAGAGTTTTTCAGAGCTGCTCAATCAAAAGAAAGGTTCAACCCTGTGAGACGAATGCACACATCACAAAGAAGTTCGTCAGAATGCTTCTGGCTGGTTTTTATGTGAAGATATTTTTTATCCCACCATGGGCCTCAAAGCGCTCCAAGTGTCCACTTGCAGATTCTACAAAAAGAGTGTTTCAAAGCTTCTCCATCAAAAGAAAGGTTCAACTACGTGAGATGAGTGCACCCATCACAAAGAAGATTCTCAGAATGCTTTTGTCTAGTTATTATATGAAGATGTTTCGTTATACACCACAGGCCTCAAGGCGCTCCAAATGTCTACCTGCAGATTCTATAAAAAGAGGATTTCAAAACTGCTCAATGACAACCAAGGTTCAACTCTGTGAGATGAATGCACAGAATACAAAGAAGTTTGTGAGAATGATTTGTCTGGTTTTAATGTGAAGATATCTCCTTTTCCACTACAGGCCTCCAAGAGCTCCAAATGTCCACTTGCAGATTCTACAAAAAGAGTGTTTCAAAACTGCTCAATGAAAACTAAGGTTCAACTCTGTGAGATGAATGCACACATCACAAAGAAGTTTGACGGAATTCTTCAATCTCGATTTATGTGAAGATATTACCTTTTCCACCATAGGCCTCAAAGCACTCCAAATGTCCACTTGCAGATTCTACAAAAACGGTGTTTCAGAGCTGCTCAAGCAAAGGAAAGGTTCAACTCTGTGAGATGAATGCACAAGTCACAAAGATGTTTGTGAGCATGCTTCAGTATATTTTTAATGTGAAAATATGTCCTTTTCCACCATTGGCATCAAAGTGCTCCAAATGTACACTTGCAGATACTACAAAAGGAGTGTTTCAAAACTGCACAATGAAAAGTATCATTCAACTCTGTGAGGTGAATGCACACATCACAAAGAAGTGTGTTAGAATACTTCCCTCTAATTTTATGTGAAGGTATTTCTTTTTCCACCATAGGCCTCAAAGCGCTCCAAATGTCCACTTGCAGATTCTACAAAGAAAGTGCTTCAAGGCTGCTCAATGAAAAGTAAGGTTCAACTCTGTGAGATGAATTCACAAATCATGAAGAAGTTTGTCAGAATTCTTCTGACTAGTTTTTATATGAAGATATTCCCTTTTCCACAATAGGCTTTAAAACGCTCCAAATGTCCTCTCGCAGATTCTACAAAAAGCGTGTTTCAAAGCTGCTCAATCAAAAGAAATGTTCCACTCTGTGAGATGAATGCACCCGTCACAGAGAAGTTTGTGAGAGTCCTTCTGTCTAGTTTCTATTTGAAGATATTTCCTTTCCCACCATAGGACTAAAGGTGCTCCAAATGTTCACTTGCAGATTCTACAAAAAGAGTTTTTTAAAACTGCTCATTGAAAACTAAAGTTCTACTCTGTGAGATGAATGCACACATCCAAAGTAGTTTGTCAGAATGCTTCTGTCTAGATTTTATGTGAAGGTATTTCCTTTTCCACCATTGGTCTCAAAGCGCTCGAAATGTCCACTTGCAGATTCTACAAAAGAGTGTTTAAAAGTTGCTTAATCAAAAGAAAGTTTCAACTCTGTGAGATGAATGCACACTTCACCAAGAAGGAGTTTGTCAGAATGCTTCTGTCTAGTTTTTATGTGAAGATATTTCCATTTACACAATAGGACTCAAAGCACTCCAATTGTCCACTGGCAGATTCTACATAAAGAGTGTTACAAAACTGCTCAATGAAAACTAAGGTTCAATTCTGTGAGATAATTGCACACATCACAAAGAAGTTTGTCAGAATGCTTCTGTCTGGTTTTTATGTGAACATATTTACTTTTCCACCATAGGTCTCAAAGTGCCACAAATGTCCACTCGCAGATTCTACAAAAAGAGTGTTTCAAAGCTGCTCAATGAAAAGTAAGGTTCAACTCTGTGAGATGAATGCACACACGACAAAGGAATTTGTCAGAATCCTTCTGTCTCGTTATTATGTTAAGGTAATTCCTTTTCCACCATAGACCTAAGAGTGCTCCAAATGTCCACTTGTAGATTCTACAGAGAGTTTCAAAACTGCTCAATGAAAAGTAGGGTTCAACTCTGTGAGATGAATGCACACATCACAAAGAAGTTTTTCAGAATGCTTCTGTATATTTTTCATGGGAAGATAATTCCTTTTCCACCATAGGACACAAAGCACTCCAAATGTCCACTTTCAAATTCTACAAAAAGAGTGTTTCAAAGCTGCTCAATCAAAAGAAATGTCCAACCCTGTGAGATGAATGCACACATCACAAAATGTTTGTCAGAATGCTTCTGTCTGGTTTTTATGTGAAGATATTTCCTTTTCCACCATAGGCCCCAAAGTGCTCCAAACGGCCACTTGTAGATACTACAGAAAGAGTTTTTCAAAACTGCTCAATGAAACGTAAGGTACAATTCTCTGAGATGAATGTATACATGACTAAGAAGTTTTTCAGAATGCTTCTGTCTAGTTTTTATGAGAAGATATTTGCTTTTTCACCATAGGCCACAAAGCGCTCCAAATGTGCACTTGAAGATTCTCCAAAAAGTCATTCAAAGCTGCTCAACCAAAAGAAATGCTCCACTCTGTGAGATGAATGCACCCATCACAAAGAAGTTTCTCAGAATGCTTCTTCTTTTATTATTATTATTATTATTATTATTATTATTATTATTATTATACTTTAGGCTCTATGGTACATGTGCGCAACGTGCAGGTAAGTTACATATGTATACATGTGCCGTGCTGGTGCGCTGCACCCCCCAACTCGTCATCTAGCATTAGGTATATCTCCCAATGCTATCCCACCCCCCTCCCCCCAGCCCACAACAGTCCCCGAAGTGTGATGTTCCCCTTCCTGTGTCCATGTGTTCTCATTGTTCAATTCTCACCTATGAGTGAGAAAACGTGGTGTTTGGTTTTTTGTTCTTGCGATAGTTTACTCTTCTGTCTAGTTATTATATGAAGATATTACCTTTTCCACCATTGGCATCAAGGCGCCCCAAATGTCTACTTGCAGATTATATGAAAAAAATGTTTCAAAACTGCTCAATAAAAATTAAGGTTCAACTCCAACTCTGTGAGATGAAAGCACACATTTCAAAGAAGTTTGTCAGAATGCTTCTGTCTAGTATTTGTGTAAATATATTTCCTTTTCCAACACTGGTATCAAAGCACTCCAAATCTCCACTTGTAGATTCTGCAAAAAGAGGGTTTGAAAACTGCTCAATGAAAACTAAGGTTCAACTCTGTGAGATGAATGTACACATCACAAAGAAGTTTGTCAGAATTCTTCTGCCTAGTTTTTATGTGAGGATATTTCATTTTCCACCACAGACCTCAAAGTGCTCCAAAACTCCACACGCAGATTCTACAAAAAGAGTGTTTGTGGGCTGCTCAATCCAAAGGAAGGTTGAACTTTGTGAGAAGAATGCACATATAACAAAGAAGATTGTCGGAATGCTTCTGTCTAATTTTTTTGTGAAGATATTTCCATTTCCACAATAGGCCTCAAAGCACTCCAAATGACCACTGGAAGATTCAACAAAAAGAGTGTTTCAAAACAGCTCAAAGAAAAGTAACGTTCAACTCTGTGAGATGAATGCACACAACACAAAGAAGTGTGTCAGAATGCTTCTGTCTAGTTATTATTTGAAGATACTTCCTTTTCCACCATAGGCCTAAATGCGCTCCAAATATCCACTTTCAGATTCTACAAAAAGAGTGTTTCAAGTCTGCTCAATCAAAAGAAAGGTTCAACTCCGTGAGATGAATGCACACATCACAAAGAACTTTGTCAGAATGCTTCTGGGTGGTTTTTAGGTGAAGATATTTCCTTTGAAACCATAGGCTTCAAAGCGTTCCAAATGTCCACTTGCAGATTCTACAAAAAGTGTGTTTCAAACTGCTCAATACAAAGAAAGGTTCAGCTCTGTGCAATGAATGCACACATCCCAAAGAAGTTTGTGAGAATGCTTCTGTCTATTTTTTGTGTGAAGAAATTTTCTTTTCCAACATAGGCCACAAAGTCCTCCAAACGTCCACTTGTAGATTCTACAAAAATAGGGTTTCAAAACTGTTCAATGAAAGGAAGGTTCTACTCGCTGAGATGAATGCACACATTACAAAGGAGTTTGATGGAATGTTTCCGTATACTTTTTAAGTGAAGATATTCCCTTTTCCCCCATAGGCCTCTGTCTAATTATTATGTGAAGATAGTTCCTTTTCCACCGTAGGCTCAAATGTGCACCAAATGTCCACTTGCAGATTCTACAAAAAGAGTTTTTCAAAGCTGCTCAATCAAAAGAAAGGTTCAACCCTGTGAGACGAATGCACACATCACAAAGAAGTTCGTCAGAATGCTTCTGGCTGGTTTTTATGTGAAGATATTTTTTATCCCACCATGGGCCTCAAAGCGCTCCAAGTGTCCACTTGCAGATTCTACCAAAAGAGTGTTTCAAAGCTTCTCCATCAAAAGAAAGGTTCAACTACGTGAGATGAGTGCACCCATCACAAAGAAGTTTCTCAGAATGCTTTTGTCTAGTTATTATATGAAGATGTTTCGTTATACACCACAGGCCTCAAGGCGCTCCAAATGTCTACCTGCAGATTCTATAAAAAGAGGATTTCAAAACTGCTCAATGACAACCAAGGTTCAACTCTGTGAGATGAATGCACAGAATACAAAGAAGTTTGTGAGAATGATTTGTCTGGTTTTAATGTGAAGATATCTCCTTTTCCACTACAGGCCTCCAAGAGCTCCAAATGTCCACTTGCAGATTCTACAAAAAGAGTGTTTCAAAACTGCTCAATGAAAACTAAGGTTCAACTCTGTGAGATGAATGCACACATCACAAAGAAGTTTGACGGAATTCTTCAATCTCGATTTATGTGAAGATATTACCTTTTCCACCATAGGCCTCAAAGCACTCCAAATGTCCACTTGCAGATTCTACAAAAACGGTGTTTCAGAGCTGCTCAAGCAAAGGAAAGGTTCAACTCTGTGAGATGAATGCACAAGTCACAAAGATGTTTGTGAGCATGCTTCAGTATATTTTTAATGTGAAAATATGTCCTTTTCCACCATTGGCATCAAAGTGCTCCAAATGTACACTTGCAGATACTACAAAAGGAGTGTTTCAAAACTGCACAATGAAAAGTATCATTCAACTCTGTGAGGTGAATGCACACATCACAAAGAAGTGTGTTAGAATACTTCCCTCTAATTTTATGTGAAGGTATTTCTTTTTCCACCATAGGCCTCAAAGCGCTCCAAATGTCCACTTGCAGATTCTACAAAGAAAGTGCTTCAAGGCTGCTCAATGAAAAGTAAGGTTCAACTCTGTGAGATGAATTCACAAATCATGAAGAAGTTTGTCAGAATTCTTCTGACTAGTTTTTATATGAAGATATTCCCTTTTCCACAATAGGCTTTAAAACGCTCCAAATGTCCTCTCGCAGATTCTACAAAAAGCGTGTTTCAAAGCTGCTCAATCAAAAGAAATGTTCCACTCTGTGAGATGAATGCACCCGTCACAGAGAAGTTTGTGAGAGTCCTTCTGTCTAGTTTCTATTTGAAGATATTTCCTTTCCCACCATAGGACTAAAGGTGCTCCAAATGTTCACTTGCAGATTCTACAAAAAGAGTTTTTTAAAACTGCTCATTGAAAACTAAAGTTCTACTCTGTGAGATGAATGCACACATCCAAAGTAGTTTGTCAGAATGCTTCTGTCTAGATTTTATGTGAAGGTATTTCCTTTTCCACCATTGGTCTCAAAGCGCTCGAAATGTCCACTTGCAGATTCTACAAAAGAGTGTTTAAAAGTTGCTTAATCAAAAGAAAGTTTCAACTCTGTGAGATGAATGCACACTTCACCAAGAAGGAGTTTGTCAGAATGCTTCTGTCTAGTTTTTATGTGAAGATATTTCCATTTACACAATAGGACTCAAAGCACTCCAATTGTCCACTGGCAGATTCTACATAAAGAGTGTTACAAAACTGCTCAATGAAAACTAAGGTTCAATTCTGTGAGATAATTGCACACATCACAAAGAAGTTTGTCAGAATGCTTCTGTCTGGTTTTTATGTGAACATATTTACTTTTCCACCATAGGTCTCAAAGTGCCACAAATGTCCACTCGCAGATTCTACAAAAAGAGTGTTTCAAAGCTGCTCAATGAAAAGTAAGGTTCAACTCTGTGAGATGAATGCACACACGACAAAGGAATTTGTCAGAATCCTTCTGTCTCGTTATTATGTTAAGGTAATTCCTTTTCCACCATAGACCTAAGAGTGCTCCAAATGTCCACTTGTAGATTCTACAGAGGGTTTCAAAACTGCTCAATGAAAAGTAAGGTTCAACTCTGTGAGATGAATGCACACATCACAAAGAAGTTTGTCAGAATGCTTCTGTATATTTTTCATGGGAAGATAATTCCTTTTCCACCATAGGACACAAAGCATTCCAAATGTCCACTTTCAAATTCTACAAAAAGAGTGTTTCAAAGCTGCTCAATCAAAGGTAATGTCCAACCCTGTGAGATGAATGCACACATCACAAAATGTTTGTCAGAATGCTTCTGTCTGGTTTTTATGTGAAGATATTTCCTTTTCCACCATAGGCCCCAAAGTGCTCCAAACGGCCACTTGTAGATACTACAGAAAGAGTTTTTCAAAACTGCTCAATGAAACGTAAGGTACAATTCTCTGAGATGAATGTATACATGACTAAGAAGTTTTTCAGAATGCTTCTGTCTAGTTTTTATGAGAAGATATTTGCTTTTTCACCATAGGCCACAAAGCGCTCCAAATGTGCACTTGAAGATTCTCCAAAAAGTCATTCAAAGCTGCTCAACCAAAAGAAATGCTCCACTCTGTGAGATGAATGCACCCATCACAAAGAAGTTTCTCAGAATGCTTCTTCTTTTATTATTATTATTATTATTATTATTATTATTATTATTATTATACTTTAGGCTCTATGGTACATGTGCGCAACGTGCAGGTAAGTTACATATGTATACATGTGCCGTGCTGGTGCGCTGCACCCCCCAACTCGTCATCTAGCATTAGGTATATCTCCCAATGCTATCCCACCCCCCTCCCCCCAGCCCACAACAGTCCCCGAAGTGTGATGTTCCCCTTCCTGTGTCCATGTGTTCTCATTGTTCAATTCTCACCTATGAGTGAGAAAACGTGGTGTTTGGTTTTTTGTTCTTGCGATAGTTTACTCTTCTGTCTAGTTATTATATGAAGATATTACCTTTTCCACCATTGGCATCAAGGCGCCCCAAATGTCTACTTGCAGATTATATGAAAAAAATGTTTCAAAACTGCTCAATAAAAATTAAGGTTCAACTCCAACTCTGTGAGATGAAAGCACACATTTCAAAGAAGTTTGTCAGAATGCTTCTGTCTAGTATTTGTGTAAATATATTTCCTTTTCCAACACTGGTATCAAAGCACTCCAAATCTCCACTTGTAGATTCTGCAAAAAGAGGGTTTGAAAACTGCTCAATGAAAACTAAGGTTCAACTCTGTCAGATGAATGTACACATCACAAAGAAGTTTGTCAGAATTCTTCTGCCTAGTTTTTATGTGAGGATATTTCATTTTCCACCACAGACCTCAAAGTGCTCCAAAACTCCACACGCAGATTCTACAAAAAGAGTGTTTGTGGGCTGCTCAATCCAAAGGAAGGTTGAACTTTGTGAGAAGAATGCACATATAACAAAGAAGATTGTCGGAATGCTTCTGTCTAATTTTTTTGTGAAGATATTTCCATTTCCACAATAGGCCTCAAAGCACTCCAAATGACCACTGGAAGATTCAACAAAAAGAGTGTTTCAAAACAGCTCAAAGAAAAGTAACGTTCAACTCTGTGAGATGAATGCACACATCACAAAGAAGTGTGTCAGAATGCTTCTGTCTAGTTATTATTTGAAGATACTTCCTTTTCCACCATAGGCCTAAATGCGCTCCAAATATCCACTTTCAGATTCTACAAAAAGAGTGTTTCAAGTCTGCTCAATCAAAAGAAAGGTTCAACTCCGTGA
The DNA here is from genome assembly GCF_028885625.2 of Pongo pygmaeus. Classification (NCBI taxonomy): domain Eukaryota; kingdom Metazoa; phylum Chordata; class Mammalia; order Primates; family Hominidae; genus Pongo; species Pongo pygmaeus. The sequence continues at coordinate 4,917,212 of NC_085931.1, forward strand.
GATGAATGCACACATCACAAAGAACTTTGTCAGAATGCTTCTGGGTGGTTTTTAGGTGAAGATATTTCCTTTGAAACCATAGGCTTCAAAGCGTTCCAAATGTCCACTTGCAGATTCTACAAAAAGAGTGTTTCAAACTGCTCAATACAAAGAAAGGTTCAGCTCTGTGCAATGAATGCACACATCCCAAAGAAGTTTGTGAGAATGCTTCTGTCTATTTTTTGTGTGAAGAAATTTTCTTTTCCAACATAGGCCACAAAGTCCTCCAAACGTCCACTTGTAGATTCTACAAAAATAGGGTTTCAAAACTGTTCAATGAAAGGAAGGTTCTACTCGCTGAGATGAATGCACACATTACAAAGGAGTTTGATGGAATGTTTCCGTATACTTTTTAAGTGAAGATATTCCCTTTTCCCCCATAGGCCTCTGTCTAATTATTATGTGAAGATAGTTCCTTTTCCACCATAGGCTCAAATGTGCACCAAATGTCCACTTGCAGATTCTACAAAAAGAGTTTTTCAAAGCTGCTCAATCAAAAGAAAGGTTCAACCCTGTGAGACGAATGCACACATCACAAAGAAGTTCGTCAGAATGCTTCTGGCTGGTTTTTATGTGAAGATATTTTTTATCCCACCATGGGCCTCAAAGCGCTCCAAGTGTCCACTTGCAGATTCTACAAAAAGAGTGTTTCAAAGTTTCTCCATCAAAAGAAAGGTTCAACTACGTGAGATGAGTGCACCCATCACGAAGAAGTTTCTCAGAATGCTTTTGTCTAGTTATTATATGAAGATGTTTCGTTATACACCACAGGCCTCAAGGCGCTCCAAATGTCTACCTGCAGATTCTATAAAAAGAGGATTTCAAAACTGCTCAATGACAACCAAGGTTCAACTCTCTGAGATGAATGCACAGAATACAAAGAAGTTTGTGAGAATGATTTGTCTGGTTTTAATGTGAAGATATCTCCTTTTCCACTGCAGGCCTCCAAGAGCTCCAAATGTCCACTTGCAGATTCTACAAAAAGAGTGTTTCAAAACTGCTCAATGAAAACTAAGGTTCAACTCTGTGAGATGAATGCACACATCACAAAGAAGTTTGACGGAATTCTTCAATCTCGATTTATGTGAAGATATTACCTTTTCCACCATAGGCCTCAAAGCACTCCAAATGTCCACTTGCAGATTCTACAAAAACGGTGTTTCAGAGCTGCTCAAGCAAAGGAAAGGTTCAACTCTGTGAGATGAATGCACAAGTCACAAAGATGTTTGTGAGCATGCTTCAGTATATTTTTAATGTGAAAATATTTCCTTTTCCACCATTGGCATCAAAGTGCTCCAAATGTACACTTGCAGATACTACAAAAGGAGTGTTTCAAAACTGCACAATGAAAAGTATCATTCAACTCTGTGAGGTGAATGCACACATCACAAAGAAGTGTGTTAGAATACTTCCCTCTAATTTTATGTGAAGGTATTTCTTTTTCCACCATAGGCCTCAAAGCGCTCCAAATGTCCACTTGCAGATTCTACAAAGAAAGTGCTTCAAGGCTGCTCAATGAAAAGTAAGGTTCAACTCTGTGAGATGAATTCACAAATCATGAAGAAGTTTGTCAGAATTCTTCTGACTAGTTTTTATATGAAGATATTCCCTTTTCCACAATAGGCTTTAAAACGCTCCAAATGTCCTCTCGCAGATTCTACAAAAAGCGTGTTTCAAAGCTGCTCAATCAAAAGAAATGTTCCACTCTGTGAGATGAATGCACCCGTCACAGAGAAGTTTGTGAGAGTCCTTCTGTCTAGTTTCTATTTGAAGATATTTCCTTTCCCACCATAGGACTAAAGGTGCTCCAAATGTTCACTTGCAGATTCTACAAAAAGAGTTTTTTAAAACTGCTCATTGAAAACTAAAGTTCTACTCTGTGAGATGAATGCACACATCCAAAGTAGTTTGTCAGAATGCTTCTGTCTAGATTTTATGTGAAGGTATTTCCTTTTCCACCATTGGTCTCAAAGCGCTCGAAATGTCCACTTGCAGATTCTACAAAAGAGTGTTTAAAAGTTGCTTAATCAAAAGAAAGTTTCAACTCTGTGAGATGAATGCACACTTCACCAAGAAGGAGTTTGTCAGAATGCTTCTGTCTAGTTTTTATGTGAAGATATTTCCATTTACACAATAGGACTCAAAGCACTCCAAATGTCCACTGGCAGAATCTACATAAAGAGTGTTACAAAACTGCTCAATGAAAAGTAAGGTTCAATTCTGTGAGATAATTGCACACATCACAAAGAAGTTTGTCAGAATGCTTCTGTCTGGTTTTTATGTGAACATATTTACTTTTCCACCATAGGTCTCAAAGTGCCACAAATGTCCACTCGCAGATTCTACAAAAAGAGTGTTTCAAAGCTGCTCAATGAAAAGTAAGGTTCAACTCTGTGAGATGAATGCACACACGACAAAGGAATTTGTCAGAATCCTTCTGTCTCGTTATTATGTTAAGGTAATTCCTTTTCCACCATAGACCTAAGAGTGCTCCAAATGTCCACTTGTAGATTCTACAGAGAGTTTCAAAACTGCTCAATGAAAAGTAAGGTTCAACTCTGTGAGATGAATGCACACATCACAAAGAAGTTTGTCAGAATGCTTCTGTATATTTTTCATGGGAAGATAATTCCTTTTCCACCATAGGACACAAAGCACTCCAAATGTCCACTTTCAAATTCTACAAAAAGAGTGTTTCAAAGCTGCTCAATCAAAAGAAATGTCCAACCCTGTGAGATGAATGCACACATCACAAAATGTTTGTCAGAATGCTTCTGTCTGGTTTTTATGTGAAGATATTTCCTTTTCCACCATAGGCCCCAAAGTGCTCCAAACGGCCACTTGTAGATACTACAGAAAGAGTTTTTCAAAACTGCTCAATGAAACGTAAGGTACAATTCTCTGAGATGAATGTATACATGACTAAGAAGTTTTTCAGAATGCTTCTGTCTAGTTTTTATGAGAAGATATTTGCTTTTTCACCATAGGCCACAAAGCGCTCCAAATGTGCACTTGAAGATTCTCCAAAAAGTCATTCAAAGCTGCTCAACGAAAAGAAATGCTCCACTCTGTGAGATGAATGCACCCATCACAAAGAAGTTTCTCAGAATGCTTCTTCTTTTATTATTATTATTATTATTATACTTTAGGCTCTATGGTACATGTGCGCAACGTGCAGGTAAGTTACATATGTATACATGTGCCGTGCTGGTGCGCTGCACCCCCCAACTCGTCATCTAGCATTAGGTATATCTCCCAATGCTATCCCACCTCCCTCCCCCCAGGCCAAAACTGTCCCCGAAGTGTGATGTTCCCCTTCCTGTGTCCATGTGTTCTCATTGTTCAATTCTCACCTATGAGTGAGAAAACGTGGTGTTTGGTTTTTTGTTCTTGCGATAGTTTACTCTTCTGTCTAGTTATTATATGAAGATATTACCTTTTCCACCATTGGCATCAAGGCGCCCCAAATGTCTACTTGCAGATTATATGAAAAAAAGTTTCAAAACTGCTCAATAAAAATTAAGGTTCAAATCCAACTCTGTGAGATGAAAGCACACATTTCAAAAAAGTTTGTCAGAATGCTTCTGTCTAGTATTTATGTAAATATATTTCCTTTTCCAACACGGGTATCAAAGCACTCCAAATCTCCACTTGTAGATTCTACAAAAAGAGGGTTTGAAAACTGCTCAATGAAAACTAAGGTTCAACTCTGTGAGATGAGTGTACACATCACAAAGAAGTTTGTCAGAATTCTTCTGCCTAGTTTTTATGTGAGGATATTCCATTTTCCACCACAGACCTCAAAGTGCTCCAAAACTCCACACGCAGATTCTACAAAAAGAGTGTTTGTGGGCTGCTCAATCCAAAGGAAGGTTGAACTTTGTGAGAAGAATGCACATATAACAAAGAAGATTGTCGGAATGCTTCTGTCTAATTTTTTTGTGAAGATATTTCCATTTCCACAATAGGCCTCAAAGCACTCCAAATGACCACTGGAAGATTCAACAAAAAGAGTGTTTCAAAACAGCTCAAAGAAAAGTAACGTTCAACTCTGTGAGATGAATGCACACATCACAAAGAAGTGTGTCAGAATGCTTCTGTCTAGTTATTATTTGAAGATACTTCCTTTTCCACCATAGGCCTAAATGCGCTCCAAATATCCACTTTCAGATTCTACAAAAATAGTGTTTCAAGTCTGCTCAATCAAAAGAAAGGTTCAACTCCGTGAGATGAATGCACACATCACAAAGAACTTTGTCAGAATGCTTCTGGGTGGTTTTTAGGTGAAGATATTCCCTTTGAAACCATAGGCTTCAAAGCGTTCCAAATGTCCACTTGCAGATTCTACAAAAAGAGTGTTTCAAACTGCTCAATACAAAGAAAGGTTCAGCTCTGTGCAATGAATGCACACATCCCAAAGAAGTTTGTGAGAATGCTTCTGTCTATTTTTTGTGTGATGAAATTTTCTTTTCCAACATAGGCCACAAAGTCCTCCAAACGTCCACTTGTAGATTCTACAAAAATAGGGTTTCAAAACTGTTCAATGAAAGGAAGGTTCTACTCGGTGAGATGAATGCACACATTACAAAGGAGTTTGATGGAATGTTTCCGTATACTTTTTAAGTGAAGATATTCCCTTTTCCCCCATAGGCCTCTGTCTAATTATTATGTGAAGATAGTTCCTTTTCCACCATAGGCTCAAATGTGCACCAAATGTCCACTTGCAGATTCTACAAAAAGAGTTTTTCAAAGCTGCTCAATCAAAAGAAAGGTTCAACCCTGTGAGACGAATGCACACATCACAAAGTAGTTCGTCAGAATGCTTCTGGCTGGTTTTTATGTGAAGATATTTTTTATCCCACCATGGGCCTCAAAGCGCTCCAAGTGTCCACTTGCAGATTCTACAAAAAGAGTGTTTCAAAGTTTCTCCATCAAAAGAAAGGTTCAACTACGTGAGATGAGTGCACCCATCACGAAGAAGTTTCTCAGAATGCTTTTGTCTAGTTATTATATGAAGATGTTTCGTTATACACCACAGGCCTCAAGGCGCTCCAAATGTCTACCTGCAGATTCTATAAAAAGAGGATTTCAAAACTGCTCAATGACAACCAAGGTTCAACTCTCTGAGATGAATGCACAGAATACAAAGAAGTTTGTGAGAATGATTTGTCTGGTTTTAATGTGAAGATATCTCCTTTTCCACTACAGGCCTCCAAGAGCTCCAAATGTCCACTTGCAGATTCTACAAAAAGAGTGTTTCAAAACTGCTCCATGAAAACTAAGGTTCAACTCTGTGAGAAGAATGCACACATCACAAAGAAGTTTGACGGAATTCTTCCCTCTCGATTTATGTGAAGATATTACCTTTTCCACCATAGGCCTCAAAGCACTCCAAATGTCCACTTGCAGATTCTACAAAAACGGTGTTTCAGAGCTGCTCAAGCAAAGGAAAGGTTCAACTCTGTGAGATGAATGCACAAGTCACAAAGATGTTTGTGAGCATGCTTCAGTATATTTTTAATGTGAAAATATTTCCTTTTCCACCATTGGCATCAAAGTGCTACAAATGTACACTTGCAGATACTACAAAAGGAGTGTTTCAAAACTGCACAATGAAAAGTATCATTCAACTCTGTGAGGTGAATGCACACATCACAAAGAAGTGTGTTAGAATACTTCCCTCTAATTTTATGTGATGGTATTTCTTTTTCCACCATAGGCCTCAAAGCGCTCCAAATGTCCACTTGCAGATTCTACAAAGAAAGTGCTTCAAGGCTGCTCAATGAAAAGTAAGGTTCAACTCTGTGAGATGAATTCAAAAATCATGAAGAAGTTTGTCAGAATTCTTCTGACTAGTTTTTATATGAAGATATTCCCTTTTCCACAATAGGCTTTAAAACGCTCCAAATGTCCTCTCGCAGATTCTACAAAAAGCGTGTTTCAAAGCTGCTCAATCAAAAGAAATGTTCAACTCTGTGAGATGAATGCACCCGTCACAGAGAAGTTTGTGAGAGTCCTTCTGTCTAGTTTCTATTTGAAGATATTTCCTTTCCCACCATAGGACTAAAGGTGCTCCAAATGTTCACTTGCAGATTCTACAAAAAGAGTTTTTTAAAACTGCTCATTGGAAACTAAAGTTCTACTCTGTGAGATGAATGCACACATCCAAAGTAGTTTGTCAGAATGCTTCTGTCTAGATTTTATGTGAAGGTATTTCCTTTTCCACCATTGGTCTCAAAGCGCTCGAAATGTCCACTTGCAGATTCTACAAAAGAGTGTTTAAAAGTTGCTTAATCAAAAGAAAGTTTCAACTCTGTGAGATGAATGCACACTTCACCAAGAAGGAGTTTGTCTGAAAGCTTCTGTCTAGTTTTTATGTGAAGATATTTCCATTTACACAATAGGACTCAATGCACTCCAAATGTCCACTGGCAGAATCTACATAAAGAGTGTTACAAAACTGCTCAATGAAAAGTAAGGTTCAATTCTGTGAGATAATTGCACACATCACAAAGAAGTTTGTCAGAATGCTTCTGTCTGGTTTTTATGTGAACATATTTACTTTTCCACCATAGGTCTCAAAGTGCCACAAATGTCCACTCGCAGATTCTACAAAAAGAGTGTTTCAAAGCTGCTCAATGAAAACTAAGGTTCAACTCTGTGAGATGAATGCACACACGACAAAGGAATTTGTCAGAATCCTTCTGTCTCGTTATTATGTTAAGGTAATTCCTTTTCCACCATAGACCTAAGAGTGCTCCCAATGTCCACTTGTAGATTCTACAGAGAGTTTCAAAACTGCTCAATGAAAAGTAAGGTTCAACTCTGTGAGATGAATGCACACATCACAAAGAAGTTTGTCAGAATGCTTCTGTACATTTTTCTTGGGAAGATAATTCCTTTTCCACCATAGGACACAAAGCACTCCAAATGTCCACTTTCAAATTCTACAAAAAGAGTGTTTCAAAGCTGCTCAATCAAAAGAAATGTCCAACCCTGTGAGATGAATGCACACATCACAAAATGTTTGTCAGAATGCTTCTGTCTGGTTTTTATGTGAAGATATTTCCTTTTCCACCATAGGCCTCAAAGTGCTCCAAATGGCCACTTGTAGATACTACAGAAAGAGTTTTTCAAAACTGCTCAATGAAACGTAAGGTACAGTTCTCTGAGATGAATGTATACATGACTGAGACGTTTTTCAGAATGCTTCTGTCTAGTTTTTATGAGAAGATATTTGCTTTTCACCATAGGCCACAAAGCGCTCCAAATGTGCACTTGAAGATTCTCCAAAAAGTCATTCAAAGCTGCTCAACCAAAAGAAAAGTTCCACTCTGTGAGATGAACGCACCCATCACAAAGAAGTTTCTCAGAATGTTTCTTCTTTTATTATTATTATTATTATCATTATTATTATACTTTAGGCTCTATGGTACCTGTGCGCAACGTGCAGGTAAGTTACATATGTATACATGTGCCATGCTGGTGCGCTGCAACCCCCAACTCGTCATCTAGCATTAGGTATATCTCCCAATGCTATCCCTCCCCCCTCCCCCCACCCCACAACAGTCCCCGAAGTGTGATGTTCCCCTTCCTGTGTCCATGTGTTCTCATTGTTCAATTCTCACCTATGAGTGAGAATACGTGGTGTTTGGTTTTTTGTTCTTGTGATAGTTTACTCTTCTGTCTAGTTATTATATGAAGATATTTCCTTTTCCACCATTGGCATCAAGGCTCTCCAAATGTCTACTTGCAGATTATATGAAAAAAAGTTTCAAAACTGCTCAATAAAATGTAAGTTTCAACTCCAACTCTGTGAGATGAAAGCACACATTTCAAAGAAGTTTGTCAGAATGCTTCTGTCTAGTATTTACGTAAATATACTTCCTTTTCCAACACAGGTATCAAAGCACTCCAAATCTCCACTTGTAGGTTCTACAAAAAGAGGGTTTGAAAACTGCTCAGTGAAAACTAAGGTTCAACTCTGTGAGATGAATGTACATATCACAAAGGAGTTTGTCAGAATTCTTCTGCCTAGTTTTTATGTGAGGATATTTCATTTTCCACCACAGACCTCAAAGTGCTCCAAAACTCCACATGCAGATTCTACAAAAAGGGTGTTTGTGGGCTGCTCAATCAAAAGGAAGGTTGAACTGTGTGAGATGTATGCACATATAACAAAGAAGATTGTCAGAATGCTTCTGTCTAATTTTTTTGTGAAGATATTTCCATTTCCACAATAGGCCTCAAAGCACTCCAAATGACCACTGGAAGATTCAAAAAAAAGAGTGTTTCAAAACAGCTCAATGAAAAGTAAGGTTCAACTCTGTGAGATGAATGCACACATCACAAAGAAGTGTGTCAGAATGCTTCTGTCTAGTTATTATTTGAAGATACTTCCTTTTCCACCATAGGCCTAAATGCGCTCCAAATATCCACTTTCAGATTCTACAAAAAGAGTGTTTCAAGTCTGCTCAATCAAAAGAAAGGTTCAACTCCGTGAGATGAATGCACACATCACAAAGAACTTTGTCAGAATGCTTCTGGGTGGTTTTTAGGTGAAGATATTTCCTTTGAAACCATAGGCTTCAAAGCGTTCCAAATGTCCACTTGCAGATTCTACAAAAAGAGTGTTTCAAACTGCTCAATAAAAAGAAAGGTTCAACTCTGTGCAATGAATGCACACATCCCAAAGAAGTTTGTGAGAATGCTTCTGTCTATTTTTTGTGTGAAGAAATTTTCTTCTAGGGTTTTTATGGTTTTGGGTCTAACATTTAAGTCTTTAATCCATCTTGAATTGATTTTTGTATAAGGTGTAAGGAAGGGATCCAGTTTCAGCTTTCTACATATGGCTAGCGAGTTTTCCCAGCACCATTCAGTGTGGCGATTCCTCAGGGATCTAGAACTAGAAATTCCATTCGACCCAGCCATCCCATTACTGGGTATATACCCAAAGGACTATAAATCATGCTGCTATAAAGACACATGCACACGTATGATTATAGCGGCATTATTCACAATAGCAAAGACTTGGAACCTACCCAAATGTCCAACAATGAGAGACTGGATTAAGAAAATGTGGCACATATACACCATGCAATACTATGCATCCATAAAAAATGATGAGTTCACGTCCTTTGTAGGGACATGGATGAAATTGGAAATCAACATTCTCAGTAAACTATCGCAAGAACAAAAAACCAAACACCGCATATTCTCACTCATTGGTGGGAATTGAACAATGAGAACATATGGACACAGGAAGGGGAACATCACACTCTGGGGACAGTTGTGGGGTGGGGGGAGGGGGGAGGGATAGCATTGGGAGATATACCTAATGCTAGATGACGATTTGGTGGGTGCAGCGCACCAGCATGGCACATGTATACATATGTAACTTACCTGCACATTGCGCACATGTACCATAAAACCTAAAGTATTATAATAATGATAATAATAATAATAAAAGAAAAAAAAAAAAGAAATTTTCTTTTCCAACATAGGCCTCAATGTCCTCCAAACGTCCACTTGTAGATTCTACAAATATAGGGTTTCCAAACTGTTCAATGAAAGGATGGTTCTACTCGGTGAGATGAATGCACACATTACAAAGGAGTTTGATGGAATGTTTCCGTATACTTTTTAAGTAAAGATATTCCCTTTTCCCCCATAGGCCTCTGTCTAATTATTATGTGAAGATAGTTCCTTTTCCACCATAGGCTCAAATGTGCACCAAATGTCCACTTGCAGATTCTACAAAAAGAGTTTTTCAAAGCTGCTCAATCAAAAGAAAGTTTCAACCCTGTGAGACGAATGCACACATCACCAAGAAGTTCGTCAGAATGCTTCTGGCTGGTTTTTATGTGAAGATATTTTTTATCCCACCATGGGCCTCAAAGCGCTCCAAGTGTCCACTTGCAGATTCAACAAAAAGAGTGTTTCAAAGCTTCTCCATCAAAAGAAAGGTTCAACTACGTGAGATGAGTGCACCCATCACAAAGAAGTTTCTCAGAATGCTTTTGTCTAGTTATTATACGAAGATATTTCTTTATACACCACAGGCCTCAAGGCGCTCCAAATGACTACCTGCAGATTCTATAAAAAGAGGATTTCAAAACTGCTCAATGACACCCAAGGTTCAACTCTGTGAGATGAATGCACAGAATACAAAGAAATTTGTGAGAATGATTTGTCTCGTTTTAATGTGAAGATATCTCCTTTTCCACTGCAGGCCTCCAAGAACTCCAAATGTCCACTTGCAGATTCTACAAAAAGAGTGTTTCAAAACTGCTCAATGAAAACTAAGGTTCAACTCTGTGAGATGAATGCACACAACACAAAGAAGTTTGACGGAATTCTTCAATCTAGATTTATGTGAAGATATTACCTTTTCCACCATAGGCCTCAAAGCACTCCAAATGTCCACTTGCAGATTCTACAAAAACGGTGTTTCAGAGCTGCTCAAGCAAAGGAAAGGTTCACCTCTGTGAGATGAATGCACAAGTCACAAAGATGTTTGTGAGCATGCTTCAGTATATTTTTAATGTGAAAATATTTCCTTTTCCACCATTGGCATCAATGTGCTCCAAGTGTACACTTGCATATACTACAAAAGGAGAGCTTCAAAACTGCACAATGAAAAGTATCATTCAACTCTGTGAGGTGAATGCACACATCACAAAGAAATGTGTTAGAATACTTCCCTCTAATTTTATGTGAAGATATTTCTTTTTCCACCATAGGCCTCAAAGCGCTCCAAATGTCCACTTGCAGATTCTACAAAGAAAGTGCTTCAAGGCTGCTCAATGAAAAGTAAGGTTCAACTCTGTGAGACGAATTCACAAATCATGAAGAAGTTTGTCAGAATTCTTCTGACTAATTTTTATATGAAGATATTCCCTTTTCCACAATAGGCTTTAAAACGCTCCAAATGTCCTCTCGCAGATTCTACAAAAAGCGTGTTTCAAAGCTGCTCAATCAAAAGAAATGTTCAACTCTGGGGGATGAATGCACCCATCACAGAGAAGTTTGTGAGAGTCCTTCTGTCTAGTTTTTATTTGAAGATATTTCCTTTCCCACCATAGGACTAAAGGTGCTCCAAATGTTCATTTGCAGATTCTACAAAAAGAGTTTTTTGAAACTGCTCAGTGAAAACTAAAGTTCTACTCTGTGAGATGAATGCACACATCCAAAGTAGTTTGTCAGAATGCTTCTGTCTAGATTTTATGTGAAGGTATTTCCTTTTCAACCATTGGTCTCAAAGCGCTCGAAATGTCCACTTGCAGATTCTACAAAAGAGTGTTTAAAAGTTGCTTAATCAAAAGAAAGTTTCAACTCTGTGAGATGAATGCACACTTCACCAAGAAGTTTGTCAGAATGCTTCTGTCTAGTTTTTATGTGCAGATATTTCCATTTACACTATAGGACTCCAAGCACTCAAAATGTCCATCGGCAGATTCTACATAAAGAGTGTTACAAAACTGCTCAATGAAAAGTAAGGTTCAACTCTGTGTGATAATTGCACACATCACAAAGAAGTTTGTCAGAATGCTTCTGTCTGGTTTTTATGTGAACATATTTACTTTTCCACCATAGGTCTCAAAGTGCCACAAATGTCCACTCGCAGATTCTACAAAAAGAGTGTTTCAAAGCTGCTCAATGAAAAGTAAGTTTCAACTCTGTGAGATGAATGCACACACGACAAAGGAATTTGTCAGAATCCTTCTGTCTCGTTATTATGTTAAGGTAATTCCTTTTCCACCATAGACCTAAGAGTGCTCCAAATGTCCACTTGTAGATTCTACAGAGAGTTTCAAAACTGCTCAATGAAAAGTAAGGTTCAACTCTGTGAGATGAATGCACACATCACAGAGAAGTTTGTCAGAATGCTTCTGTATATTTTTCATGGGAAGATAATTCCTTTTCCACCGTAGGACACAAAGCACTCCAAATGTCCACTTTCAAATTCTACAAAAAGAGTGTTTCAAAGCTGCTCAATCAAAAGAAATGTCCAACCCTGTGAGATGAATGCACACATCACAAAATGTTTGTCAGAATGCTTCTGTCTGGTTTTTATGTGAAGATATTTCCTTTTCCACCATAGGCCTCAAAGTGCTCCAAATGTTCACTTGCAGATTCTACAAAAAGAGTTTTTTAAAACTGCTCATTGAAAACTAAAGTTCTACTCTGTGAGATGAATGCACACATCCAAAATAGTTTGTCAGAATGCTTCTGTCTAGATTTTATGTGAAGGTATTTCCTTTTCAAACATTGGTCTCAAAGCGCTCGAAATGTCCACTTGCAGATTCTACAAAAGAGTGTTTAAAAGTTGCTTAATCAAAGGAAAGTTTCAACTCTGTGAGATGAATGCACACTTCACCAAGAAGTTTGTCAGAATGCTTCTGTATATTTTTCATGGGAAGATAATTCCTTTTCCACCATAGGACACAAAGCAATCCAAATGTCCACTTTCAAATTCTACAAAAAGAGTGTTTCAAAGCTGCTCAATCAAAAGAAATGTCCAACCCTGTGAGATGAATGCACACATCACAAAATGTTTGTCAGAATGCTTCTGTCTGGTTTTTATGTGAAGATATTTCCTTTTCCACCATAGGCCTCAAAGTGCTCCAAATGGCCACTTGTAGATACTACAGAAAGAGTTTTTCAAAACTGCTCAATGAAACGTAAGGTACAGTTCTCTGAGATGAATGTATACATGACTAAGACGTTTTTCAGAATGCTTCTGTCTAGTTTTTATGAGAAGATATTTGCTTTTTCACCATAGGCCACAAAGCACTCCAAATGTGCACTTGAAGATTCTCCAAAAAGTCATTCAAAGCTGCTCAACCAAAAGAAATGTTCCACTCTGTGAGATGAATGCACCCATCACAAAGAAGTTTCTCAGAATGCTTCTTCTTTTATTATTATTATTATTCTTATTATTATTATTATTATACTTTAGGCTCTATGGTACATGTGCGCAACGTGCAGGTAAGTTACATATGTATACAGGTGCCATGCTGGTGCGCTGCACCCCCCAACTCGTCATCTAGCATTAGGTATATCTCCCAATGCTATCCCTCCCCCCTCCCCCCACCCCACAACAGTCCCCGAAGTGTGATGTTCCCCTTCCTGTGTCCATGTGTTCTCAGTGTTCAATTCTCACCTATGAGTGAGAATACGTGGTGTTTGGTTTTTTGTTCTTGTGATAGTTTACTCTTCTGTCTAGTTATTATATGAAGATATTTCCTTTTCCACCATTGGCATCAAGGCGCTCCAAATGTCTACTTGCAGATTATATGAAAAAAAGTTTCAAAACTGCTCAATAAAAAGTAAGGTTCAACTCCAACTCTGTGAGATGAAAGCACACATTTCAAAGAAGTTTGTCAGAATGCTTCTGTCTAGTATTTATGTAAATATATTTCCTTTTCCAACACAGGTATCAAAGCACTCTAAATCTCCACTTGTAGATTCTACAAAAAGAGGGTTTGAAAACTGCTCAATGAAAACTACGGTTCAACTCTGTGAGATGAATGTACATATCACAAAGAAGTTTGTCAGAATTCTTCTGCCTAGTTTTCATGTGAGGATATTTCATTTTCCACCACACACCATAAAGTGCTCCAAAACTCCACATGCAGATTCTACAAAAAGAGTGTTTGTGGGCTGCTCAATCAAAAGGAAGGTTGAACTTTGTGAGAAGTATGCACATATAACAAAGAAGATTGTCGGAATGCTTCTGTCTAATTTTTTTGTGAAGATATTTCCATTTCCACAATAGGCCTCAAAGCACTCCAAATGACCACTGGAAGATTCAACAAAAAGAGTGTTTCCAAACAGCTCAATGAAAAGTAAGGTTCAACTCTGTGAGATGAATGCACACATCACAAAGAAGTGTGTCAGAATGCTTCTGTCTAGTTATTATTTGAAGATACTTCCTTTTCCACCATAGGCCTAAATGCGCTCCAAATATCCACTTTCAGATTCTATAAAAAGAGTGTTTCAAGTCTGCTCAATCAAAAGAAAGGTTCAACTCCGTGAGATGAATGCACACATCACAAAGAACTTTGTCAGAATGCTTCTGGGTGGTTTGTAAGTGAAGATATTTCCTTTTAAACCATAGGCTTCAAAGCGTTCCAAATGTCCACTTGCAGATTCTACATAAAGAGTGTTTCAAACTGCTCAATAAAAAGAAAGGTTCAACTCTGTGCAATGAATGCACACATCCCAAAGAAGTTTGTCAGAATGCTTCTGTCTATTTTTTGTGTGAAGAAATTTTCTTCTAGGGTTTTTATGGTTTTAGGTCTAACATTTAAGTCTTTAATCCATCTTGAATTGATTTTTGTATAAGGTGTAAGGAAGGGATCCAGTTTCAGCTTTCTACATATGGCTAGCCAGTTTTCCCAGCACCATTTAGTGTGGCGATTCCTCAGGGATCTAGAACTAGAAATTCCATTCGACCCAGCCATCCCATTACTGGGTATATACCCAAAGGACTATAAATCATGCTGCTAAAAAGACACAGGCACACGTATGTTTATAGCGGCATTATTCACAATAGCAAAGACTTGGAACCTACCCAAATGTCCAACAATGAGAGACTGGATTAAGAAAATGTGGCACATATACACCATGGAATACTATGCAGCCATAAAAAATGATGAGTTCACGTCCTTTGTAGGGACATGGATGAAATTGGAAATCAACATTCTCAGTAAACTATCGCAAGAACAAAAAACCAAACACCGCATATTCTCACTCATAGGTGGGAATTGAACAATGAGAACATATGGACACAAGAAGGGGAACATCACACTCTGGGGACTGTTGTGGGGTGGGGGGAGGGGGGAGGGATAGCATTGGGAGATATACCTAATGCTAGATGACGATTTGGTGGGTACAGCGCACCAGCATGGCACATGTATACATATGTAACTTACCTGCACATTGCGCACATGTATCATAAAACCTAAAGTATAATAATAATGATAATAATAATAATAAAAGAAAAAAAAAAAAGAAATTTTCTTTTCCAACATAGACCTCAAAGTCCTCCAAACGTCCACTTGTAGATTCTACAAAAATAGGGTTTCAAAACTGTTCAATGAAAGGAAGGTTCTACTCGGTGAGATGAATGCGCACATTACAAAGCAGTTTGATGGAATGTTTCCGTATACTTTTTAAGTGAAGATATTCCCTTTTCCCCCATAGGCCTCTGTCTAATTATTATGTGAAGATAGTTCCTTTTCCACCATAGGCTCCAATGTGCACCAAATGTCCACTTGCAGATTCTACAAAAAGAGTTTTTCAAAGCTGCTCAATCAAAAGAAAGGTTCAACCCTGTGAGACGAATGCACACATCACAAAGAAGTTCGTCAGAATGCTTCTGGCTGGTTTTTATGTGAAGATATTTTTTATCCCACCATGGGCCTCAAAGCGCTCCAAGTGTCCACTTGCAGATTCTACAAAAAGAGTGTTTCAAAGCTTCTCCATCAAAAGAAAGGTTCAACTACGTGAGATGAGTGCACCCATCACAAAGAAGTTTCTCAGAATGCTTTTGTCTAGTTATTATACGAAGATGTTTCGTTATACACCACAGGCCTCAAGGCGCTCCAAATGTCTACCTGCAGATTCTATAAAAAGAGGATTTCAAAACTGCTCAATGACAACCAAGGTTCAACTCTGTGAGATGAATGCACAGAATACAAAGAAGTTTGTGAGAATGATTTGTCTGGTTTTAATGTGAAGATATCTCCTTTTCCACTACAGGCCTCCAAGAGCTCCAAATGTCCACTTGCAGATTCTACAAAAAGAGTGTTTCAAAACTGCTCAATGAAAACTAAGGTTCAACTCTGTGAGATGAATGCACACATCACAAAGAAGTTTGACGGAATTCTTCAATCTAGATTTATGTGAAGATATTACCTTTTCCACCATAGGCCTCAAAGCACTCCAAATGTCCACTTGCAGATTCTACAAAAACGGTGTTTCAGAGCTGCTCAAGCAAAGGAAAGGTTCAACTCTGTGAGATGAATGCACAAGTCACAAAGATGTTTGTGAGCATGCTTCAGTATATTTTTAATGTGAAAATATTTCCTTTTCCACCATTGGCATCAAAGTGCTCCAAATGTACACCTGCAGATACTACAAAAGGAGTGTTTCAAAACTGCACAATGAAAAGTATCATTCAACTCTGTGAGGTGAATGCACACATCACAAAGAAATGTGTTAGAATACTTCCCTCTAATTTTATGTGAAGATATTTCTTTTTCCACCATAGGCCTCAAAGCGCTCCAAATGTCCACTTGCAGATTCTACAAAGAAAGTGCTTCAAGGCTGCTCAATGAAAAGTAAGGTTCAACTCTGTGAGATGAATTCACAAATCATGAAGAAGTTTGTCAGAATTCTTCTGACTAGTTTTTATATGAAGATATTCCCTTTTCCACAATAGGCTTTAAAACGCTCCAAATGTCCTCTCGCAGATTCTACAAAAAGCGTGTTTCAAAGCTGCTCAATCAAAAGAAATGTTCAACTCTGGGGGATGAATGCACCCGTCACAGAGAAGTTTGTGAGAGTCCTTCTGTCTAGTTTTTATTTGAAGATATTTCCTTTCCCACCATAGGACTAAAGGTGCTCCAAATGTCCACTTGCAGATTCTACAAAAGAGTGTTTAAAAGTTGCTTAATCAAAAGAAAGTTTCAACTCTGTGAGATGAATGCACACTTCACCAAGAAGTTTGTCAGAATGCTTCTGTATATTTTTCATGGGAAGATAATTCCTTTTCCACCATAGGACACAAAGCAATCCAAATGTCCACTTTCAAATTCTACAAAAAGAGTGTTTCAAAGCTGCTCAATCAAAAGAAATGTCCAACCCTGTGAGATGAATGCACACATCACAAAATGTTTGTCAGAATGCTTCTGTCTGGTTTTTATGTGAAGATATTTCCTTTTCCACCATAGGCCTCAAAGTGCTCCAAATGGCCACTTGTAGATACTACAGAAAGAGTTTTTCAAAACTGCTCAATGAAACGTAAGGTACAGTTCTCTGAGATGAATGTATACATGACTAAGACGTTTTTCAGAATGCTTCTGTCTAGTTTTTATGAGAAGATATTTGCTTTTTCACCATAGGCCACAAAGCACTCCAAATGTGCACTTGAAGATTCTCCAAAAAGTCATTCAAAGCTGCTCAACCAAAAGAAATGTTCCACTCTGTGAGATGAATGCACCCATCACAAAGAAGTTTCTCAGAATGCTTCTTCTTTTATTATTATTATTATTCTTATTATTATTATTATTATACTTTAGGCTCTATGGTACATGTGCGCAACGTGCAGGTAAGTTACATATGTATACAGGTGCCATGCTGGTGCGCTGCACCCCCCAACTCGTCATCTAGCATTAGGTATATCTCCCAATGCTATCCCTCCCCCCTCCCCCCACCCCACAACAGTCCCCGAAGTGTGATGTTCCCCTTCCTGTGTCCATGTGTTCTCAGTGTTCAATTCTCACCTATGAGTGAGAATACGTGGTGTTTGGTTTTTTGTTCTTGTGATAGTTTACTCTTCTGTCTAGTTATTATATGAAGATATTTCCTTTTCCACCATTGGCATCAAGGCGCTCCAAATGTCTACTTGCAGATTATATGAAAAAAAGTTTCAAAACTGCTCAATAAAAAGTAAGGTTCAACTCCAACTCTGTGAGATGAAAGCACACATTTCAAAGAAGTTTGTCAGAATGCTTCTGTCTAGTATTTATGTAAATATATTTCCTTTTCCAACACAGGTATCAAAGCACTCTAAATCTCCACTTGTAGATTCTACAAAAAGAGGGTTTGAAAACTGCTCAATGAAAACTACGGTTCAACTCTGTGAGATGAATGTACATATCACAAAGAAGTTTGTCAGAATTCTTCTGCCTAGTTTTCATGTGAGGATATTTCATTTTCCACCACACACCATAAAGTGCTCCAAAACTCCACATGCAGATTCTACAAAAAGAGTGTTTGTGGGCTGCTCAATCAAAAGGAAGGTTGAACTTTGTGAGAAGTATGCACATATAACAAAGAAGATTGTCGGAATGCTTCTGTCTAATTTTTTTGTGAAGATATTTCCATTTCCACAATAGGCCTCAAAGCACTCCAAATGACCACTGGAAGATTCAACAAAAAGAGTGTTTCCAAACAGCTCAATGAAAAGTAAGGTTCAACTCTGTGAGATGAATGCACACATCACAAAGAAGTGTGTCAGAATGCTTCTGTCTAGTTATTATTTGAAGATACTTCCTTTTCCACCATAGGCCTAAATGCGCTCCAAATATCCACTTTCAGATTCTATAAAAAGAGTGTTTCAAGTCTGCTCAATCAAAAGAAAGGTTCAACTCCGTGAGATGAATGCACACATCACAAAGAACTTTGTCAGAATGCTTCTGGGTGGTTTGTAAGTGAAGATATTTCCTTTTAAACCATAGGCTTCAAAGCGTTCCAAATGTCCACTTGCAGATTCTACATAAAGAGTGTTTCAAACTGCTCAATAAAAAGAAAGGTTCAACTCTGTGCAATGAATGCACACATCCCAAAGAAGTTTGTCAGAATGCTTCTGTCTATTTTTTGTGTGAAGAAATTTTCTTCTAGGGTTTTTATGGTTTTAGGTCTAACATTTAAGTCTTTAATCCATCTTGAATTGATTTTTGTATAAGGTGTAAGGAAGGGATCCAGTTTCAGCTTTCTACATATGGCTAGCCAGTTTTCCCAGCACCATTTAGTGTGGCGATTCCTCAGGGATCTAGAACTAGAAATTCCATTCGACCCAGCCATCCCATTACTGGGTATATACCCAAAGGACTATAAATCATGCTGCTAAAAAGACACAGGCACACGTATGTTTATAGCGGCATTATTCACAATAGCAAAGACTTGGAACCTACCCAAATGTCCAACAATGAGAGACTGGATTAAGAAAATGTGGCACATATACACCATGGAATACTATGCAGCCATAAAAAATGATGAGTTCACGTCCTTTGTAGGGACATGGATGAAATTGGAAATCAACATTCTCAGTAAACTATCGCAAGAACAAAAAACCAAACACCGCATATTCTCACTCATAGGTGGGAATTGAACAATGAGAACATATGGACACAAGAAGGGGAACATCACACTCTGGGGACTGTTGTGGGGTGGGGGGAGGGGGGAGGGATAGCATTGGGAGATATACCTAATGCTAGATGACGATTTGGTGGGTACAGCGCACCAGCATGGCACATGTATACATATGTAACTTACCTGCACATTGCGCACATGTATCATAAAACCTAAAGTATAATAATAATGATAATAATAATAATAAAAGAAAAAAAAAAAAGAAATTTTCTTTTCCAACATAGACCTCAAAGTCCTCCAAACGTCCACTTGTAGATTCTACAAAAATAGGGTTTCAAAACTGTTCAATGAAAGGAAGGTTCTACTCGGTGAGATGAATGCGCACATTACAAAGCAGTTTGATGGAATGTTTCCGTATACTTTTTAAGTGAAGATATTCCCTTTTCCCCCATAGGCCTCTGTCTAATTATTATGTGAAGATAGTTCCTTTTCCACCATAGGCTCCAATGTGCACCAAATGTCCACTTGCAGATTCTACAAAAAGAGTTTTTCAAAGCTGCTCAATCAAAAGAAAGGTTCAACCCTGTGAGACGAATGCACACATCACAAAGAAGTTCGTCAGAATGCTTCTGGCTGGTTTTTATGTGAAGATATTTTTTATCCCACCATGGGCCTCAAAGCGCTCCAAGTGTCCACTTGCAGATTCTACAAAAAGAGTGTTTCAAAGCTTCTCCATCAAAAGAAAGGTTCAACTACGTGAGATGAGTGCACCCATCACAAAGAAGTTTCTCAGAATGCTTTTGTCTAGTTATTATACGAAGATGTTTCGTTATACACCACAGGCCTCAAGGCGCTCCAAATGTCTACCTGCAGATTCTATAAAAAGAGGATTTCAAAACTGCTCAATGACAACCAAGGTTCAACTCTGTGAGATAAATGCACAGAATACAAAGAAGTTTGTGAGAATGATTTGTCTGGTTTTAATGTGAAGATATCTCCTTTTCCACTACAGGCCTCCAAGAGCTCCAAATGTCCACTTGCAGATTCTACAAAAAGAGTGTTTCAAAACTGCTCAATGAAAACTAAGGTTCAACTCTGTGAGATGAATGCACACATCACAAAGAAGTTTGACGGAATTCTTCAATCTAGATTTATGTGAAGATATTACCTTTTCCACCATAGGCCTCAAAGCACTCCAAATGTCCACTTGCAGATTCTACAAAAACGGTGTTTCAGAGCTGCTCAAGCAAAGGAAAGGTTCCACACTGTGAGATGAATGCACAAGTCACAAAGATGTTTGTGAGCATGCTTCAGTATATTTTTAATGTGAAAATATTTCCTTTTCCACCATTGGCATCAAAGTGCTCCAAATGTACACTTGCAGATACTACAAAAGGAGTGTTTCAAAACTGCACAATGAAAAGTATCATACAACTCTGTGAGGTGAATGCACACATCACAAAGAAATGTGTTAGAATACTTCCCTCTAATTTTATGTGAAGATATTTCTTTTTCCACCATAGGCCTCAAAGCGCTCCAAATGTCCACTTGCAGATTCTACAAAGAAAGTGCTTCAAGGCTGCTCAATGAAAAGTAAGGTTCAACTCTGTGAGATGAATTCACAAATCATGAAGAAGTTTGTCAGAATTCTTCTGACTAGTTTTTATATGAAGATATTCCCTTTTCCACAATAGGCTTTAAAACGCTCCAAATGTCCTCTCGCAGATTCTACAAAAAGCGTGTTTCAAAGCTGCTCAATCAAAAGAAATGTTCAACTCTGGGGGATGAATGCACCCGTCACAGAGAAGTTTGTGAGAGTCCTTCTGTCTAGTTTTTATTTGAAGATATTTCCTTTCCCACCATAGGACTAAAGGTGCTCCAAATGTTCACTTGCCGATTCTACAAAAAGAGTTTTTTAAAACTGCTCATTGAAAACTAAAGTTCTACTCTGTGAGATGAATGCACACATCCAAAGTAGTTTGTCAGAATGCTTCTGTCTAGATTTTATGTGAAGGTATTTCCTTTTCAACCATTGGTCTCAAAGCGCTCGAAATGTCCACTTGCAGATTCTACAAAAGAGTGTTTAAAAGTTGCTTAATCAAAAGAAAGTTTCAACTCTGTGAGATGAATGCACACTTCACCAAGAAGTTTGTCAGAATGCTTCTGTCTAGTTTTTATGTGCAGATATTTCCATTTACACAATATGACTCCAAGCACTCCAAATGTCCATCGGCAGATTCTACATAAAGAGTGTTACAAAACTGCTCAATGAAAAGTAAGGTTCAATTCTGTGTGATAATTGCACACATCACAAAGAAGTTTGTCAGAATGCTTCTGTCTGGTTTTTATGTGAACATATTTACTTTTCCACCATAGGTCTCAAAGTGCCACAAATGTCCACTCGCAGATTCTACAAAAAGAGTGTTTCAAAGCTGCTCAATGAAAAGTAAGGTTCAACTCTGTGAGATGAATGCACACACGACAAAGGAATTTGTCAGAATCCTTCTGTCTCGTTATTATGTTAAGGTAATTCCTTTTCCACCATAGACCTAAGAGTGCTCCAAATGTCCACTTGTAGATTCTACAGAGAGTTTCAAAACTGCTCAATGAAAAGTAAGGTTCAACTCTGTGAGATGAATGCACACATCACAAAGAAGTTTGTCAGAATGCTTCTGTATATTTTTCATGGGAAGATAATTCCTTTTCCACCATAGGACACAAAGCACTCCAAATGTCCACTTTCAAATTCTACAAAAAGAGTGTTTCAAAGCTGCTCAATCAAAAGAAATGTCCAACCCTGTGAGATGAATGCACACATCACAAAATGTTTGTCAGAATGCTTCTGTCTGGTTTTTATGTGAAGATATTTCCTTTTCCACCATAGGCCTCAAAGTGCTCCTAATGGCCACTTGTAGATACTACAGAAAGAGTTTTTCAAAACTGCTCAATGAAACGTAAGGTACAGTTCTCTGAGATGAATGTATACATGACTAAGACGTTTTTCAGAATGCTTCTGTCTAGTTTTTATGAGAAGATATTTGCTTTTTCACCATAGGCCACAAAGCGCTCCAAATGTGCACTTGAAGATTCTCCAAAAAGTCACTCAAAGCTGCTCAACCAAAAGAAATGTTCCACTCTGTGAGATGAATGCACCCATCACAAAGAAGTTTCTCAGAATGCTTCTTCTTTTATTATTATTATTATTATTATTATTATTATTATTATACTTTAGGCTCTATGGTACATGTGCGCAACGTGCAGGTAAGTTACATATGTAAACATGTGCCATGCTGGTGCGCTGCACCCCCCAACTCGTCATCTAGCATTAGGTATATCTCCCAATGCTATCCATCCCCCCTCCCCCCACCCCACAACAGTCCCCGAAGTGTGATGTTCCCCTTCCTGTGTCCATGTGTTCTCATTGTTCAATTCTCACCTATGAGTGAGAATACGTGGTGTTTGGTTTTTTGTTCTTGTGATAGTTTACTCTTCTGTCTAGTTATTATATGAAGATATTTCCTTTTCCACCATTGGCATCAAGGCGCTCCAAATGTCTACTTGCAGATTATATGAAAAAAAGTTTCAAAACTGCTCAATAAAAAGTAAGTTTCAACTCCAACTCTGTGAGATGAAAGCACACATTTCAAAGAAGTTTGTCAGAATGTTTCTGTCTAGTATTTATGTAAATATATTTCCTTTTCCAACACAGGTATCAAAGCACTCCAAATCTCCACTTGTAGATTCTACAAAAAGAGGGTTTGAAAACTGCTCAATGAAAACTAAGGTTCAACTCTGTGAGATGAATGTACATATCACAAAGAAGTTTGTCAGAATTGTTCTGCCTAGTTTTTATGTGAGGATATTTCATTTTCCACCACAGACCACAAAGTGCTCCAAATCTCCACATGCAGATTCTACAAAAAGAGTGTTTGTGGGCTGCTCAATCAAAAGGAAGGTTGAACTTTGTGAGAAGTATGCACATATAACAAAGAAGATTGTCGGAATGCTTCTGTCTAATTTTTTTGTGAAGATATTTCCATTTCCACAATAGGCCTCAAAGCACTCCAAATGACCACTGGAAGATTCAACAAAAAGAGTGTTTCCAAACAGCTCAATGAAAAGTAAGGTTCAACTCTGTGAGATGAATGCACACATCACAAAGAAGTGTGTCAGAATGCTTCTGTCTAGTTATTATTTGAAGATACTTCCTTTTCCACCATAGGCCTAAATGCGCTCCAAATATCCCCTTTCAGATTCTATAAAAAGAGTGTTTCAAGTCTGCTCAATCAAAAGAAAGGTTCAACTCCGTGAGATGAATGCACACATCACAAAGAACTTGGTCAGAATGCTTCTGGGTGGTTTTTAGGTGAAGATATTTCCTTTGAAACCATAGGCTTCAAAGCGTTCCAAATGTCCACTTGCAGATTCTACAAAAAGAGTGTTTCAAACTGCTCAATAAAAAGAAAGGTTCAACTCTGTGCAATGAATGCACACATCCCAAAGAAGTTTGTCAGAATGCTTCTGTCTATTTTTTGTGTGAAGAAATTTTCTTCTAGGGTTTTTATGGTTTTAGGTCTAACATTTAAGTCTTTAATCCATCTTGAATTGATTTTTGTATAAGGTGTAAGGAAGGGATCCAGTTTCAGCTTTCTACATATGGCTAGCCAGTTTTCCCAGCACCATTCAGTGTGGCGATTCCTCAGGGATCTAGAGCTAGAAATTCCATTCGACCCCGCCATCCCATTACTGGGTAGATACCCAAAGGACTATAAATCATGCTGCTATAAAGACACATGCACACGTATGTTTATAGCGGCATTATTCACAATAGCAAAGACTTGGAACCTACCCAAATGTCCAACAATGATAGACTGGATTAAGAAAATGTGGCACATATACACCATGGAATACTATGCAGCCATAAAAAATGATGAGTTCACGTCCTTTGTAGGGACATGGATGAAGTTGGAAATCAACATTCTCAGTAAACTATCGCAAGAACAAAAAACCAAACACCGCATATTCTCACTCATAGGTGGGAATTGAACAATGAGAACATATGGACACAGGAAGGGGAACATCACACTCTGGGGACTGTTGTGGGGTGGGGGGAGGGGGGAGGGATAGCATTGGGAGATATACCTAATACTAGATGACGATTTGGTGGGTGCAGCGCACCAGCATGGCACATGTATACATATGTAACTTACCTGCACATTGCGCACATGTACCATAAAACCTAAAGTATAATAATAATAATAATAATAATAATAATAATAAAAGAAAAAAAAAAAAAGAAATTTTCTTTTCCAACATAGGCCTCAAAGTCTTCCAAACGTCCACTTGTAGATTCTACAAAAAAAGGGTTTCAAAACTGTTCAATGAAAGGAAGGTTCTACTCGGTGAGATGAATGCACACATTACAAAGGAGTTTGATGGAATGTTTCCGTATACTTTTTAAGTGAAGATATTCCCTTTTCCCCCATAGGCCTCTGTCTAATTATTATGTGAAGATAGTTCCTTTTCCACCATAGGCTCAAGTGTGCACCAAATGTCCACTTGCAGATTCTACAAAAAGAGTTTTTCAAAGCTGCTCAATCAAAAGAAAGGTTCAACCCTGTGAGACGAATGCACACATCACAAAGAAGTTCGTCAGAATGCTTCTGGCTGGTTTTTATGTGAAGATATTTTTTATCCCACCATGGGCCTCAAAGCGCTCCAAGTGTCCACTTGCAGATTCTACAAAAAGAGTGTTTCAAAGCTTCTCCATCAAAAGAAAGGTTCAACTACGTGAGATGAGTGCACCCATCACAAAGAAGTTTCTCAGAATGCTTTTGTCTAGTTATTATACGAAGATGTTTCGTTATACACCACAGGCCTCAAGGCGCTCCAAATGTCTACCTGCAGATTCTATAAAAAGAGGATTTCAAAACTGCTCAATGACAACCAAGGTTCAACTCTGTGAGATGAATGCACAGAATACAAAGAAGTTTGTGAGAATGATTTGTCTGGTTTTAATGTGAAGATATCTCCTTTTCCACTACAGGCCTCCAAGAGCTCCAAATGTCCACTTGCAGATTCTACAAAAAGAGTGTTTCAAAACTGCTCAATGAAAACTAAGGTTCAACTCTGTGAGATGAATGCACACATCACAAAGAAGTTTGACGGAATTCTTCAATCTCGATTTATGTGAAGATATTACCTTTTCCACCATAGGCCTCAAAGCACTCCAAATGTCCACTTGCAGATTCTACAAAAACGGTGTTTCAGAGCTGCTCAAGCAAAGGAAAGGTTCCACTCTGTGAGATGAATGCACAAGTCACAAAGATGTTTGTGAGCATGCTTCAGTATATTTTTAATGTGAAAATACTTCCTTTTCCACCATTGGCATCAAAGTGCTCCAAATGTACACTTGCAGATACTACAAAAGGAGTGTTTCAAAACTGCACAATGAAAAGTATCATTCAACTCTGTGAGGTGAATGCACACATCAGAAAGGAATGTGTTAGAATACTTCCCTCTAATTTTATGTGAAGATATTTCTTTTTCCACCATAGGCCTCAAAGCGCTCCAAATGTCCACTTGCAGATTCTACAAAGAAAGTGCTTCAAGGCTGCTCGATGAAAAGTAAGGTTCAACTCTGTGAGATGAATTCACAAATCATGAAGAAGTTTGTCAGAATTCTTCTGACTAGTTTTTATATGAAGATATTCCCTTTTCCACAATAGGCTTTAAAACGCTCCAAATGTCCTCTCGCAGATTCTACAAAAAGCGTGTTTCAAAGCTGCTCAATCAAAAGAAATGTTCAACTCTGGGGGATGAATGCACCCGTCACAGAGAAGTTTGGGAGAGTCCTTCTGTCTAGTTTTTATTTGAAGATATTTCCTTTCCCACCATAGGACTACAGGTGCTCCAAATGTTCACTTGCAGATCCTACAAAAAGAGTTTTTTGAAACTGCTCATTGAAAACTAAAGTTCTACTCTGTGAGATGAATGCACACATCCAAAGTAGTTTGTCAGAATGCTTCTGTCTAGATTTTATGTGAAGGTATTTCCTTTTCAACCATTGGTCTCAAAGCGCTCGGAATGTCCACTTGCAGATTCTACAAAAGAGTGTTTAAAAGTTGCTTAATCAAAAGAAAGTTTCAACTCTGTGAGATGAATGCACACTTCACCAAGAAGTTTGTCAGAATGCTTCTGTCTAGTTTTTATGTGCAGATATTTCCATTTACACAATAGGACTCCAAGCACTCCAAATGTCCACTCGCAGATTCTACATAAAGAGTGTTACAAAACTGCTCAATGAAAAGTAAGGTTCAATTCTGTGAGATAATTGCACACATCACAAAGAAGTTTGTCAGAATGCTTCTGTCTGGTTTTTATGTGAACATATTTACTTTTCCACCATAGGTCTCAAAGTGCCACAAATGTCCACTCGCAGATTCTACAAAAAGAGTGTTTCAAAGCTGCTCAATGAAAACTAAGGTTCAACTCTGTGAGATGAATGCACACACGACAAAGGAATTTGTCAGAATCCTTCTGTCTCGTTATTATGTTAAGGTAATTCCTTTTCCACCATAGACCTAAGAGTGCTCCAAATGTCCACTTGTAGATTCTACAGAGAGTTTCAAAACTGCTCAATGAAAAGTAAGGTTCAACTCTGTGAGATGAATGCACACATCACAAAGAAGTTTGTTAGACTGCTTCTGTATATTTTTCATGGGAAGATAATTCCTTTTCCACCATAGGACACAAAGCACTGCAAATGTCCACTTTCAAATTCTACAAAAAGAGTGTTTCAAAGCTGCTCAATCAAAAGAAATGTCCAACCCTGTGAGATGAATGCACACATCACAAAATGTTTGTCAGAATGCTTCTGTCTGGTTTTTATGTGAAGATATTTCCTTTTCCACCATAGGCCTCAAAGTGCTCCTAATGGCCACTTGTAGATACTACAGAAAGAGTTTTTCAAAACTGCTCAATGAAACGTAAGGTACAGTTCTCTGAGATGAATGTATACATGACTAAGACGTTTTTCAGAATGCTTCTGTCTAGTTTTTATGAGAAGATATTTGCTTTTTCACCATAGGCCACAAAGCGCTCCAAATGTGCACTTGAAGATTCTCCAAAAAGTCACTCAAAGCTGCTCAACCAAAAGAAATGTTCCACTCTGTGAGATGAATGCACCCATCACAAAGAAGTTTCTCAGAATGCTTCTTCTTTTATTATTATTATTATTATTATTATTATTATTATTATTATACTTTAGGCTCTATGGTACATGTGCGCAACGTGCAGGTAAGTTACATATGTAAACATGTGCCATGCTGGTGCGCTGCACCCCCCAACTCGTCATCTAGCATTAGGTATATCTCCCAATGCTATCCATCCCCCCTCCCCCCACCCCACAACAGTCCCCGAAGTGTGATGTTCCCCTTCCTGTGTCCATGTGTTCTCATTGTTCAATTCTCACCTATGAGTGAGAATACGTGGTGTTTGGTTTTTTGTTCTTGTGATAGTTTACTCTTCTGTCTAGTTATTATATGAAGATATTTCCTTTTCCACCATTGGCATCAAGGCGCTCCAAATGTCTACTTGCAGATTATATGAAAAAAAGTTTCAAAACTGCTCAATAAAAAGTAAGTTTCAACTCCAACTCTGTGAGATGAAAGCACACATTTCAAAGAAGTTTGTCAGAATGTTTCTGTCTAGTATTTATGTAAATATATTTCCTTTTCCAACACAGGTATCAAAGCACTCCAAATCTCCACTTGTAGATTCTACAAAAAGAGGGTTTGAAAACTGCTCAATGAAAACTAAGGTTCAACTCTGTGAGATGAATGTACATATCACAAAGAAGTTTGTCAGAATTGTTCTGCCTAGTTTTTATGTGAGGATATTTCATTTTCCACCACAGACCACAAAGTGCTCCAAATCTCCACATGCAGATTCTACAAAAAGAGTGTTTGTGGGCTGCTCAATCAAAAGGAAGGTTGAACTTTGTGAGAAGTATGCACATATAACAAAGAAGATTGTCGGAATGCTTCTGTCTAATTTTTTTGTGAAGATATTTCCATTTCCACAATAGGCCTCAAAGCACTCCAAATGACCACTGGAAGATTCAACAAAAAGAGTGTTTCCAAACAGCTCAATGAAAAGTAAGGTTCAACTCTGTGAGATGAATGCACACATCACAAAGAAGTGTGTCAGAATGCTTCTGTCTAGTTATTATTTGAAGATACTTCCTTTTCCACCATAGGCCTAAATGCGCTCCAAATATCCCCTTTCAGATTCTATAAAAAGAGTGTTTCAAGTCTGCTCAATCAAAAGAAAGGTTCAACTCCGTGAGATGAATGCACACATCACAAAGAACTTTGTCAGAATGCTTCTGGGTGGTTTTTAGGTGAAGATATTTCCTTTGAAACCATAGGCTTCAAAGCGTTCCAAATGTCCACTTGCAGATTCTACAAAAAGAGTGTTTCAAACTGCTCAATAAAAAGAAAGGTTCAACTCTGTGCAATGAATGCACACATCCCAAAGAAGTTTGTCAGAATGCTTCTGTCTATTTTTTGTGTGAAGAAATTTTCTTCTAGGGTTTTTATGGTTTTAGGTCTAACATTTAAGTCTTTAATCCATCTTGAATTGATTTTTGTATAAGGTGTAAGGAAGGGATCCAGTTTCAGCTTTCTACATATGGCTAGCCAGTTTTCCCAGCACCATTCAGTGTGGCGATTCCTCAGGGATCTAGAGCTAGAAATTCCATTCGACCCCGCCATCCCATTACTGGGTAGATACCCAAAGGACTATAAATCATGCTGCTATAAAGACACATGCACACGTATGTTTATAGCGGCATTATTCACAATAGCAAAGACTTGGAACCTACCCAAATGTCCAACAATGATAGACTGGATTAAGAAAATGTGGCACATATACACCATGGAATACTATGCAGCCATAAAAAATGATGAGTTCAGGTCCTTTGTAGGGACATGGATGAAGTTGGAAATCAACATTCTCAGTAAACTATCGCAAGAACAAAAAACCAAACACCGCATATTCTCACTCATAGGTGGGAATTGAACAATGAGAACATATGGACACAGGAAGGGGAACATCACACTCTGGGGACTGTTGTGGGGTGGGGGGAGGGGGGAGGGATAGCATTGGGAGATATACCTAATACTAGATGACGATTTGGTGGGTGCAGCGCACCAGCATGGCACATGTACACATATGTAACTTACCTGCACATTGCGCACATGTACCATAAAACCTAAAGTATAATAATAATAATAATAATAATAATAATAAAAGAAAAAAAAAAAAAGAAATTTTCTTTTCCAACATAGGCCTCAAAGTCTTCCAAACGTCCACTTGTAGATTCTACAAAAAAAGGGTTTCAAAACTGTTCAATGAAAGGAAGGTTCTACTCGGTGAGATGAATGCACACATTACAAAGGAGTTTGATGGAATGTTTCCGTATACTTTTTAAGTGAAGATATTCCCTTTTCCCCCATAGGCCTCTGTCTAATTATTATGTGAAGATAGTTCCTTTTCCACCATAGGCTCAAGTGTGCACCAAATGTCCACTTGCAGATTCTACAAAAAGAGTTTTTCAAAGCTGCTCAATCAAAAGAAAGGTTCAACCCTGTGAGACGAATGCACACATCACAAAGAAGTTCGTCAGAATGCTTCTGGCTGGTTTTTATGTGAAGATATTTTTTATCCCACCATGGGCCTCAAAGCGCTCCAAGTGTCCACTTGCAGATTCTACAAAAAGAGTGTTTCAAAGCTTCTCCATCAAAAGAAAGGTTCAACTACGTGAGATGAGTGCACCCATCACAAAGAAGTTTCTCAGAATGCTTTTGTCTAGTTATTATACGAAGATGTTTCGTTATACACCACAGGCCTCAAGGCGCTCCAAATGTCTACCTGCAGATTCTATAAAAAGAGGATTTCAAAACTGCTCAATGACAACCAAGGTTCAACTCTGTGAGATGAATGCACAGAATACAAAGAAGTTTGTGAGAATGATTTGTCTGGTTTTAATGTGAAGATATCTCCTTTTCCACTACAGGCCTCCAAGAGCTCCAAATGTCCACTTGCAGATTCTACAAAAAGAGTGTTTCAAAACTGCTCAATGAAAACTAAGGTTCAACTCTGTGAGATGAATGCACACATCACAAAGAAGTTTGACGGAATTCTTCAATCTCGATTTATGTGAAGATATTACCTTTTCCACCATAGGCCTCAAAGCACTCCAAATGTCCACTTGCAGATTCTACAAAAACGGTGTTTCAGAGCTGCTCAAGCAAAGGAAAGGTTCCACTCTGTGAGATGAATGCACAAGTCACAAAGATGTTTGTGAGCATGCTTCAGTATATTTTTAATGTGAAAATACTTCCTTTTCCACCATTGGCATCAAAGTGCTCCAAATGTACACTTGCAGATACTACAAAAGGAGTGCTTCAAAACTGCACAATGAAAAGTATCATTCAACTCTGTGAGGTGAATGCACACATCAGAAAGGAATGTGTTAGAATACTTCCCTCTAATTTTATGTGAAGATATTTCTTTTTCCACCATAGGCCTCAAAGCGCTCCAAATGTCCACTTGCAGATTCCACAAAGAAAGTGCTTCAAGGCTGCTCGATGAAAAGTAAGGTTCAACTCTGTGAGATGAATTCACAAATCATGAAGAAGTTTGTCAGAATTCTTCTGACTAGTTTTTATATGAAGATATTCCCTTTTCCACAATAGGCTTTAAAACGCTCCAAATGTCCTCTCGCAGATTCTACAAAAAGCGTGTTTCAAAGCTGCTCAATCAAAAGAAATGTTCAACTCTGGGGGATGAATGCACCCGTCACAGAGAAGTTTGTGAGAGTCCTTCTGTCTAGTTTTTATTTGAAGATATTTCCTTTCCCACCATAGGACTAAAGGTGCTCCAAATGTTCACTTGAAGATTCTACAAAAAGAGTTTTTTAAAACTGCTCATTGAAAACTAAAGTTCTACTCTGTGAGATGAATGCACACATCCAAAGTAGTTTGTCAGAATGCTTCTGTCTAGATTTTATGTGAAGGTATTTCCTTTTCAACCATTGGTCTCAAAGCGCTCGAAATGTCCACTTGCAGATTCTACAAAAGAGTGTTTAAAAGTTGCTTAATCAAAAGAAAGTTTCAACTCTGTGAGATGAATGCACACTTCACCAAGAAGTTTGTCGGAATGCTTCTGTCTAGTTTTTATGTGCAGATATTTCCATTTACACAATAGGACTCCAAGCACTCCAAATGTCCACTCGCAGATTCTACATAAAGAGTGTTACAAAACTGCTCAATGAAAAGTAAGGTTCAATTCTGTGAGATAATTGCACACATCACAAAGAAGTTTGTCAGAATGTTTCTGTCTGGTTTTTATGTGAACATATTTACTTTTCCACCATAGGTCTCAAAGTGCCACAAATGTCCACTCGCAGATTCTACAAAAAGAGTGTTTCAAAGCTGCTCAATGAAAAGTAAGGTTCAACTCTGTGAGATGAATGCACACACGACAAAGGAATTTGTCAGAATCCTTCTGTCTCGTTATTATGTTAAGGTAATTCCTTTTCAACCATAGACCTAAGAGTGCTCCAAATGTCCACTTGTAGATTCTACAGAGAGTTTCAAAACTGCTCAATGAAAAGTAAGGTTCAACTCTGTGAGATGAATGCACACATCACAAAGAAGTTTGTCAGAATGCTTCTGTATATTTTTCATGGGAAGATAATTCCTTTTCCACCATAGGACACAAAGCACTCCAAATGTCCACTTTCAAATTCTACAAAAAGAGTGTTTCAAAGCTGCTCAATCAAAAGAAATGTCCAACCCTGTGAGATGAATGCACACATCACAAAATGTTTGTCAGAATGCTTCTGTCTGGTTTTTATGTGAAGATATTTCCTTTTCCACCATAGGCCTCAAAGTGCTCCAAATGGCCACTTGTAGATACTACAGAAAGAGTTTTTCAAAACTGCTCAATGAAACGTAAGGTACAGTTCTCTGAGATGAATGTATACATGATTAAGACGTTTTTCAGAATGCTTCTGTCTAGTTTTTATGAGAAGATATTTGCTTTTTCACCATAGGCCACAAAGCGCAACAAATGTGCACTTGAAGATTCTCCAAAAAGACATTCAAAGCTGCTCAACCAAAAGAAATGTTCCACTCTGTGAGATGAATGCACCCATCACAAAGAAGTTTCTCAGAATGCTTCTTCTTTTATTATTATTATTATTATTATTATTATTAGTATTATTATACTTTAGGCTCTATGGTACATGTGCGCAACGTGCAGGTAAGTTACATATGTATACATGTGCCATGCTGGTGCGCTGCACCCCCCAACTCGTCATCTAGCATTAGGTATATCTCCCAATGCTATCCCTCCCCCCTCCCCCCACCCCACAACAGTCCCCGAAGTGTGATGTTCCCCTTCCTGTGTCCATGTGTTCTCATTGTTCAATTCTCACCTATGAGTGAGAATACGTGGTGTTTGGTTTTTTGTTCTTGTGAGAGTTTACTCTTCTGTCTAGTTATTATATGAAGATATTTCCTTTTCCACCATTGGCATCAAGGCGCTCCAAATGTCTACTTGCAGATTATATGAAAAAAAGTTTCAAAACTGCTCAATAAAAAGTAAGTTTCAACTCCAACTCTGTGAGATGAAAGCACACATTTCAAAGAAGTTTGTCAGAATGCTTCTGTCTAGTATTTATGTAAATATATTTCCTTTTCCAACACAGGTATCAAAGCACTCCAAATCTCCACTTGTAGATTCTACAAAAAGAGGGTTTGAAAACTGCTCAATGAAAACTAATGTTCAACTCTGTGAGATGAATGTACATATCACAAAGAAGTTTGTCAGAATTCTTCTGCCTAGTTTTCATGTGAGGATATTTCATTTTCCACCACAGACCACAAAGTGCTCCAAAACTCCACATGCAGATTCTACAAAAAGAGTGTTTGTGGGCTGCTCAATCAAAAGGAAGGTTGAACTTTGTGGGAAGTATGCACATATAACAAAGAAGATTGCCGGAATGCTTCTGTCTAATTTTTTTGTGAAGATATTTCCATTTCCACAATAGGCCTCAAAGCACTCCAAATGACCACTGGAAGATTCAACAAAAAGAGTGTTTCCAAACAGCTCAATGAAAAGTAAGGTTCAACTCTGTGAGATGAATGCACACATCACAAAGAAGTGTGTCAGAATGCTTCTGTCTAGTTATTATTTGAAGATACTTCCTTTTCCACCATAGGCCTAAATGCGCTCCAAATATCCCCTTTCAGATTCTATAAAAAGAGTGTTTCAAGTCTGCTCAATCAAAAGAAAGGTTCAGCTCCGTGAGATGAATGCACACATCACAAAGAACTTTGTCAGAGTGCTTCTGGGTGGTTTGTAGGTGAAGATATTTCCTTTTAAACCATAGGCTTCAAAGCGTTCCAAATGTCCACTTGTAGATTCTACAAAAAGAGTGTTTCAAACTGCTCAATAAAAAGAAAGGTTCAACTCTGTGCAATGAATGCACACATCCCAAAGAAGTTTGTCAGAATGCTTCTGTCTATTTTCTGTGTGAAGAAATTTTCTACTAGGGTTTTTATGGTGTTAGGTCTAACATTTAAGTCTTTAATCCATCTTGAATTGATTTTTGTATAAGGTGGAAGGAAGGGATCCACTTTCAGTTTTCTACATATGGCTAGCCAGTTTTCCCAGCACCATTCAGTGTGGCGATTCCTCAGGGATCTAGAACTAGAAATTCCATTCGACCCAGCCATCCCATTACTGGGTAGATACCCAAAGGACTATAAATCATGCTGCTATAAAGACACATGCACACGTATGTTTATAGCGGCATTATTCACAATAGCAAAGACTTGGAACCTACCCAAATGTCCAACAATGATAGACTGGATTAAGAAAATGTGGCACATATACACCATGGAATACTATGCAGCCATAAAAAATGATGAGTTCACGTCCTTTGTAGGGACATGGATGAAATTGGAAATCAACATTCTTAGTAAACTATCACAAGAACAAAAACCAAACACCGCATATTCTCACTCATAGGTGGGAAATGAACAATGAGAACATATGGACACAGGAAGGGGAACATCATACTCTGGGGACTGTTGTGGGGTGGGGGGAGGGGGGAGGGAGAGCATTGGGAGATATACCTAATGCTAGATGACGATTTGGTGGGTGCAGCGCACCAGCATGGCACATGTATACATATGTAACTTACCTGCACATTGCGCACATCTACCATTAAACCTAAAGTATAATAATAATAATAATAATAATAATAAAAGAAAAAAAAAAGAAATTTTCTTTTCCAACATAGGCCTCAAAGTCCTCCAAACGTCCACTTGTAGATTCTACAAAAATAGGGTTTCAAAACTGTTCAATGAAAGGAAGGTTCCACTCGGTGAGATGAATGCACACATTACAAAGGAGTTTGATGGAATGTTTCCGTATACTTTTTAAGTGAAGATATTCCCTTTTCCCCCATAGGCCTCTGTCTAATTATTATGTGAAGCTGGTTCCCTTTCCACCATAGGCTCAAATGTGCACCAAATGTCCACTTGCAGATTCTACAAAAAGTGTTTTTCAAAGCTGTTCAATCAAAAGAAAGGTTCAACCCTGTGAGACGAATGCACACATCACAAAGAAGTTCGTCAGAATGCTTCTGGCTGGTTTTTATGTGAAGATATTTTTTATCCCACCATGGGCCTCAAAGCGCTCCAAGTGTCCACTTGCAGATTCTACAAAAAGAGTGTTTCAAAGCTTCTCCATCAAAAGAAAGGTTCAACTACCTGTGATGAGTGCACCCATCACAAAGAAGTTTCTCAGAATGCTTTTGTCTAGTTATTATACGAAGATGTTTCGTTATACACCACAGGCCTCAAGGCGCTCCAAATGTCTACCTGCAGATTCTATAAAAAGAGGATTTCAAAACTGCTCAATGACAACCAAGGTTCAACTCTGTGAGATGAATGCACAGAATACAAAGAAGTTTGTGAGAATGATTTGTCTGGTTTTAATGTGAAGATATCTCCTTTTCCACTACAGGCCTCCAAGAGCTCCAAATGTCCACTTGCAGATTCTACAAAAAGAGTGTTTCAAAACTGCTCAATGAAAACTAAGGTTCAACTCTGTGAGATGAATGCACACATCACAAAGTAGTTTGACGGAATTCTTCAATCTAGATTTAGGTGAAGATATTACCTTTTCTACCATAGGCCTCAAAGCACTCCAAATGTCCACTTGCAGATTCTACAAAAACGGTGTTTCAGAGCTGCTCAAGCAAAGGAAAGGTTCAACTCTGTGAGATGAATGCACAAGTCACAAAGATGTTTGTGAGCATGCTTCAGTATATTTTTAATGTGAAAATATTTCCTTTTCCACCATTGGCATCAAAGTGCTCCAAATGTACACTTGCAGATACTACAAAAGGAGTGTTTCAAAACTGCACAATGAAAAGTATCATTCAACTCTGTGAGGTGAATGCACACATCACAAAGGAATGTGTTTGAATACTTCCCTCTAATTTTATGTGAAGATATTTCTTTTTCCACCATAGGCCTCAAAGCGCTCCAAATGTCCACTTGCAGATTCTACAAAGAAAGTGCTTCAAGGCTGCTCAATGAAACGTAAGGTTCAACTCTGTTAGATGAATTCACAAATCATGAAGAAGTTTGTCAGAATTCTTCTGACTAGTTTTTATATGAAGATATTCCCTTTTCCACAATAGGCTTTAAAACGCTCCAAATGTCCTCTCGCAGATTCTACAAAAAGCGTGTTTCAAAGCTGCTCAATCAAAAGAAATGTTCAACTCTGGGGGATGAATGCACCCGTCACAGAGAAGTTTGTGAGAGTCCTTCTCTCTAGTTTTTATTTGAAGATATTTCCTTTCCCACCATAGGACTAAAGGTGCTCCAAATGTCCACTTGCAGATTCTACAAAAGAGTGTTTAAAAGTTGCTTAATCAAAAGAAAGTTTCAACTCTGTCAGATGAATGCACACTTCACCAAGAAGTTTATCAGAATGCTTCTGTCTAGTTTTTATGTGCAGATATTTCCGTTTACACAATAGGACTCCTAGCACTCCAAATAGGACTCCTAGCACTCCAAATGTCCATCGGCAGATTCTACATAAAGAGTGTTACAAAACTGCTCAATGAAAAGTAAGGTTCAATTCTGTGTGATAATTGCACACATCGCAAAGAAGTTTGTCAGAATGCTTATGTCTGGTTTTTATGTGAACATATTTACTTTTCCACCATAGGTCTCAAAGTGCCTCAAATGTCCACTCGCAGATTCTACAAAAAGAGTGTTTCAAAGCTGCTCAATGAAAAGTAAGGTTCAACTCTGTGAGATGAATGCACACACGACAAAGGAATTTGTCAGAATCCTTCTGTCTCTTTATTATGTTAAGGTAATTCCTTTTCCACCATAGACCTATGAGTGCTCCAAATGTCCACTTGTAGATTCTACAGAGAGTTTCAAAACTGCTCAATGAAAAGTAAGGTTCAACTCTGTGAGATGAATGCACACATCACAAAGAAGTTTGTCAGAATGCTTCTGTATATTTTTCATGGGAAGGTAATTCCTTTTCCACCATAGGACACAAAGCACTCCAAATGTCCACTTTCAAATTCTACAAAAAGAGTGTTTCAAAGCTGCTCAATCAAAAGAAATGTCCAACCCTGTGAGATGAATGCACACATCACAAAATGTTTGTCAGAATGCTTCTGTCTGGTTTTTATGTGAAGATATTTCCTTTTCCACCATAGGCCTCAAAGTGCTCCAAATGGCCACTTGTAGATACTACAGAAAGAGTTTTTCAAAACTGCTCAATGAAACGTAAGGTACAGTTCTCTCAGATGAATGTATACATGACTAAGACGTTTTTCAGAATGCTTCTGTCTAGTTTTTATGAGAAGATATTTGCTTTTTCACCATAGGCCACAAAGCGCTGCAAATGTGCACTTGAAGATTCTCCAAAAAGTCATTCAAAGCTGCTCAACCAAAAGAAATGTTCCACTC
Organism: Pongo pygmaeus; assembly: GCF_028885625.2. Lineage (NCBI taxonomy): Eukaryota > Metazoa > Chordata > Mammalia > Primates > Hominidae > Pongo > Pongo pygmaeus. The sequence continues at coordinate 4,954,438 of NC_085931.1, forward strand.
TGTGAGATGAATGCACCCATCACAAAGAAGTTTCTCAGAATGCTTCTTCTTTTATTATTATAATTATTATTATTATCATTATTATACTTTAGGCTCTATGGTACATGTGCGCAACGTGCAGGTAAGTTACATATGTTTACATGTGCCGTGCTGGTGCGCTGCACCCCCCAACTCGTCATCTAGCATTAGGTATATCTCCCAATGCTATCCCTCCCCCCTCCCCCCACCCCACAACAGTCCCCGAAGTGTGATGTTCCCCTTCCTGTGTCCATGTGTTCTCATTGTTCAATTCTCACCTATAAGTGAGAATACGTGGTGTTTGGTTTTTTGTTCTTGTGATAGTTTACTCTTCTGTCTAGTTATTATATGAAGATATTTCCTTTTCCACCATTGGCATCAAGGCGCTCCAAATGTCTACTTGCAGATTATATGAAAAAAAGTTTCAAAACTGCTCAATAAAAAGTAAGTTTCAACTCCAAATCTGTGAGATGAAAGCACACATTTCAAAGAAGTTTGTCAGAATGCTTCTGTCTAGTATTTATGTAAATATATTTCCTTTTCCAACACAGGTATCAAAGCACTCCAAATCTCCACTTGTAGATTCTACAAAAAGAGGGTTTGAAAACTGCTCAATGAAAACTAAGGTTCAACTCTGTGAGATAAATGTACATATCATAAAGAAGTTTGTCAGAATTCTTCTGCCTAGTTTTTATGTGAGGATATTTCATTTTCCACCACAGACCACAAAGTGCTCCAAAACTCCACATGCAGATTCTACAAAAAGAGTGTTTGTGGGCTGCTCAATCAAAAGGAAGGTTGAACTTTGTGAGAAGTATGCACATATAACAAAGAAGATTGTCGGAATGCTTCTGTCTAATTTTTTTGTGAAGATATTTCCATTTCCACAATAGGCCTCAAAGCACTCCAAATGACCACTGGAAGATTCAACAAAAAGAGTGTTTCCAAACAGCTCAATGAAAAGTAAGGTTCAACTCTGTGAGATGAATGCACACATCACAAAGAAGTGTGTCAGAATGCTTCTGTCTAGTTATTATTTGAAGATACTTCCTTTTCCACCATAGGCCTAAATGCGCTCCAAATATCCACTTTCAGATTCTACAAAAAGAGTGTTTCAAGTCTGCTCAATCAAAAGAAAGGTTCAACTCCGTGAGATGAATGCACACATCACAAAGAACTTTGTCAGAATGCTTCTGGGTGGTTTTTAGGTGAAGATATTTCCTTTGAAACCATAGGCTTCAAAGCGTTCCAAATGTCCACTTGCAGATTCTACAAAAAGAGTGTTTCAAACTGCTCAATAAAAAGAAAGGTTCAACTCTGTGCAATGAATGCACACATCCCAAATAAGTTTGTCAGAATGCTTCTGTCTATGTTTTGTGTGAAGAAATTTTCTTCTAGGGTTTTTATGGTTTTAGGTCGAACATTTAAGTCTTTAATCCATCTTGAATTGATTTTTGTATAAGGTGTAAGGAAGGGATCCAGTTTCAGCTTTCTACATATGGCTAGCCAGTTTTCCCAGCACCATTCAGTGTGGCGATTCCTCAGGGATCTAGAACTAGAAATTCCATTCGACCCAGCCATCCCATTACTGGGTATATACCCAAAGGACTATAAATCATGCTGCTATAAAGACACATGCACACGTATGTTTATAGCGGCATTATTCACAATAGCAAAGACTTGGAACCTACCCAAATGTCCAACAATGATAGACTGGATTAAGAAAATGTGGCACATATACACCATGGAATACTATGCAGCCATAAAAAATGATGAGTTCACGTCCTTTGTAGGGACATGGATGAAATTGGAAATCAACATTCTCAGTAAACTATCGCAAGAACAAAAAACCAAACACCGCATATTCTCACTCATAGGTGGGAATTGAACAATGAGAACATATGGACACAGGAAGGGGAACATCACACTCTGGGGACTGTTGTGGGGTTGGGGGAGGGGGGAGGGATAGCATTGGGAGATATACCTAATGTTAGATGACGATTTGGTGGGTGCAGCGCACCAGCATGGCACATGTATACATATGTAACCTACCTGCACATTGCGCACATGTACCATAAAACCTAAAGTATAATAACAATAATAATAATAATAATAAAAAAAAAAAAGAAATTTTCTTTTCCAACGTAGGCCTCAAAGTCCTCCAAACGTCCACTTGTAGATTCTACAAAAATAGGGTTTCAAAACTGTTCAATGAAAGGAAAGTTCTACTCGGTGAGATGAATGCACACATTACAAAGGAGTTTGATGGAATGTTTCCTTATACTTTTTAAGTGAAGATATTCCCTTTTCCCCCATAGGCCTCTGTCTAATTATTATGTGAAGATAGTTCCTTTTCCACCATAGGCTCAAATGTGCACCAAATGTCCACTTGCAGATTCTACAAAAAGAGTTTTTCAAAGCTGCTCAATCAAAAGAAAGGTTCAACCCTGTGAGACGAATGCACACATCACAAAGAAGTTCGTCAGAATGCTTCTGGCTGGTTTTTATGTGAAGATATTTTTTATCCCAGCATGGGCCTCAAAGCGCTCCAAGTGTCCACTTGCAGATTCTACAAAAAGAGTGTTTCAAAGCTTCTCCATCAAAAGAAAGGTTCAACTACGTGAGATGAGTGCACCCATCACAAAGAAGTTTCTCAGAATGCTTTTGTCTAGTTATTATACGAAGATGTTTCGTTATACACCACAGGCCTCAAGGCGCTCCAAATGTCTACCTGCAGATTCTATAAAAGGAGGATTTCAAAACTGCTCAATGACAACCAAGGTTCAACTCTGTGAGATGAATGCACAGAATACAAAGAAGTTTGTGAGAATGATTTGTCTGGTTTTAATGTGAAGATATCTCCTTTTCCACTACAGGCCTCCAAGAGCTCCAAATGTCCACTTGCAGATTCTACAAAAAGAGTGTTTCAAAACTGCTCAATGAAAACTAAGGTTCAACTCTGTGAGATGAATGCACACATCACAAAGAAGTTTGACGGAATTCTTCAATCTCGATTTATGTGAAGATATTACCTTTTCCACCATAGGCCTCAAAGCACTCCAAATGTCCACTTGCAGATTCTACAAAAACGGTGCTTCAGAGCTGCTCAAGCAAAGGAAAGGTTACACACTGTGAGATGAATGCACAAGTCACAAAGATGTTTGTGAGCATGCTTCAGTATATTTTTAATGTGAAAATATTTCCTTTTCCACCATTGGCATCAAAGTGCTCCAAATGTACACTTGCAGATACTACAAAAGGAGTGTTTCAAAACTGCACAATGAAAAGTATCATTCAACTCTGTGAGGTCAATGCACACATCACAAAGAAATGTGTTAGAATACTTCCCTCTAATTTTATGTGAAGATATTTCTTTTTCCACCATAGGCCTCAAAGCGCTCCAAATGTCCACTTGCAGATTCTACAAAGAAAGTGCTTCAAGGCTGCTCAATGAAAAGTAAGGTTCAACTCTGTGAGACGAATTCACAAATCATGAAGAAGTTTGTCAGAATTCTTCTGACTAGTTTGTATATGAAGATATTCCCTTTTCCACAATAGGCTTTAAAACGCTCCAAATGTCCTCTCGCAGATTCTACAAAAAGCGTGTTTCAAAGCTGCTCAATCAAAAGAAATGTTCAACTCTGCGAGATGAATGCAGCCGTCACAGAGAAGTTTGTGAGAGTCCTTCTGTCTAGTTTTTATTTGAAGATATTTCCTTTCAAACCATAGGACTAAAGGTGCTCCAAATGTTCACTTGCAGATTCTACAAAAAGAGATTTTAAAACTGCTCATTGAAAACTATAGTTCTACTCTGTGAGATGAATGCACACATCCAAAGTAGTTTGTCAGAATGCTTCTGTCTAGATTTTATGTGAAGGTATTTCCTTTTCAACCATTGGTCTCAAAGCGCTCGAAATGTCCACTTGCAGATTCTACAAAAGAGTGTTTAAAAGTTGCTTAATCAAAAGAAAGTTTCAACTCTGTGAGATGAATGCACACTTCACCAAGAAGTTTGTCAGAATGCTTCTGTCTAGTTTTTATGTGAAGATATTTCCATTTACACAATAGGACTCCAAGCACTCCAAATGTCCACTGGCAGATCCTACATAAAGAGTGTAACAAAACTGCCCAATGAAAAGTAAGGTTCAATTCTGTGAGATAATTGCACACATCACAAAGAAGTTTGTCAGAATGCTTCTGTCTGGTTTTTATGTGAACATATTTACTTTTCCACCATAGGTCTCAAAGTGCCACAAATGTCCACTCGCAGATTCTACAAAAAGAGTGTTTCAAAGCTGCTCAATGAAAAGTAAGTTTCAACTCTGTGAGATGAATGCACACACGACAAAGGAATTTGTCAGAATCCTTCTGTCTCGTTATTATGTTAAGGTAATTCCTTTTCCACCATAGACTTAAGAGTGCTCCAAATGTCCACTTGTAGATTCTACAGAGAGTTTCAAAACTGCTCAATGAAAAGTAAGGTTCAACTCTGTGAGATGAATGCACACATCACAAAGAAGTTTGTCAGAATGCTTCTGTATATTTTTCATGGGAAGATAATTCCTTTTCCACCATAGGACACAAAGCACTCCAAATGTCCACTTTCAAATTCTACAAAAAGAGTGTTTCAAAGCTGCTCAATCAAAAGAAATGTCCAACCCTGTGAGATGAATGCACACATCACAAAATGTTTGTCAGAATGCTTCTGTCTGGTTTTTAGGTGAAGATATTTCCTTTTCCACCATAGGCCTCAAAGGGCTCCAAACGGCCACTTGTAGATACTACAGAAAGAGTTTTTCAAAACTGCTCAATGAAACGTAAGGTACAGTACTCTGAGATGAATGTATACATGACTAAGACGTTTTTCAGAATGCTTCTGTCTAGTTTTTATGAGAAGATATTTGCTTTTTCACCATAGGCCACAAAGCGCTCCAAATGTGCACTTGAAGATTCTCCAAAAAGTCATTCAAAGCTGCTCAACCAAAAGAAATGTTCCACTCTGTGAGATGAATGCACCCATCACAAAGAAGTTTCTCAGAATGCTTCTTCTTTTATTATTATTATTATTATTATTATTATACTTTAGGCTCTATGGTACATGTGCGCAACGTGCAGGTAAGTTACATATGTATACATGTGCCATGCTGTTGCGCTGCAACCCCCAACTCGTCATCTAGCATTAGGTATATCTCCCAATGCTATCCCTCCCCCCTCCCCCCACCCCACAACAGTCCCCGAAGTGTGATGTTCCCCTTCCTGTGTCCATGTGTTCTCATTGTTCAATTCTCACCTATGAGTGTGAATACGTGGTGTTTGGCTTTTTGTTCTTGTGATAGTTTACTCTTCTGTCTAGTTATTATATGAAGATATTTCCTTTTCCACCATTGGCATCAAGGCGCTCCAAATGTCTACTTGCAGATTATATGAAAAAAAGTTTCAAAACTGCTCAATAAAAAGTAAGTTTCAACTCCAACTCTGTGAGATGAAAGCACACATTTCAAAGAAGTTTGTCAGAATGCTTCTGTCTAGTATTTATGTAAATATATTTCCTTTTCCAACACAGGTATCAAAGCACTCCAAATCTCCACTTGTAGATTCTACAAAAAGAGGGTTTGAAAACTGCTCAATGAAAACTAAGGTTCAACTCTGTGAGATGAATGTACATATCACAAAGAAGTTTGTCAGAATTCTTCTGCCTAGTTTTTATGTGAGGATATTTCATTTTCCACCACAGACCTCAAAGTGCTCCAAAACTCCACATGCAGATTCTACAAAAAGAGTGTTTGTGGGCTGCTCAATCAAAAGGAAGTTTGAACTTTGTGAGAAGTGTGCACATATAACAAAGAAGATTGTCGGAATGCTTCTGTCTAATTTTTTTGTGAAGATATTTCCATTTCCACAATAGGCCTCAAAGCACTCCAAATGACCACTGGAAGATTCAACAAAAAGAGTGTTTCCAAACAGCTCAATGAAAAGTAAGGTTCATCTCTGTGAGATGAATGCACACATCACAAAGAAGTGTGTCAGAATGCTTCTGTCTAGTTATTATTTGAAGATACTTCCTTTTCCACCATAGGCCTAAATGCGCTCCAAATATCCACTTTCAGATTCTACAAAAAGAGTGTTTCAAGTCTGCTCAATCAAAAGAAAGGTTCAACTCCGTGAGATGAATGCACACATCACAAAGAACTTTGTCAGAATGCTTCTGGGTGGTTTGTAGGTGAAGATATTTCCTTTTAAACCATAGGCTTCAAAGCGTTCCAAATGTCCACTTGCAGATTCTACAAAAAGAGTGTTTCAAACTGCTCAATAAAGAGAAAGGTTCAACTCTGTGCAATGAATGCACACATCCCAAAGAAGTTTGTCAGAATGCTTCTGTCTATTTTTTGTGTGAAGAAATTTTCTTTTCCAACATAGGCCTCGAAGTCCTCCAAACGTCCACTTGTAGATTCTACAAAAATAGGGTTTCAAAACTGTTCAATGAAAGGAAGGTTCTACTCGGTGAGATGAATGCACACATTACAAAGGAGTTTGATGGAATGTTTCCGTATACGTTTTAAGTGAAGATATTCCCTTTTCCCCCATAGGCCTCTGTCTAATTTTTATGTGAAGATAGTTCCTTTTCCACCATAGGCTCAAATGTGCACCAAATGTCCACTTGCAGATTCTACAAAAAGAGTTTTTCAAAGCTGCTCAATCAAAAGAAAGGTTCAACCCTGTGAGACGAATGCACACATAACAAAGAAGTTCGTCAGAATGCTTCTGGCTGGTTTTTATGTGAAGATATTTCCATTTACACAATAGGACTCAAAGCACTCCAAATGTCCACTGGCAGATTCTACTTAAATGGTGCTACAAAACTGCTCAATGAAAAGTAAGGTTCAATTCTGTGAGATAATTGCACACATCGCAAAGAAGGTTGTCAGAATGCTTCTGTCTGGTTTTTATGTGAACATATTTACTTTTCCACCATAGGTCTCAAAGTGCCACAAATGTCCACTCGCAGATTCTACAAAAAGAATGTTTCAAAGCTCCTCAATGAAAAGTAAGGTTCAACTCTGTGAGGTGAATGCACACACGACAAAGGAATCTGTCAGAATCCTTCTGTCTCATTATTATGTTAAGGTAATTCCTTTTCCACCATAGACTTAAGAGTGCTCCAAATGTCCACTTGTAGATTCTACAGAGAGTTTCAAAACTGCTCAATGAAAAGGAAGGTTCAACTCTGTGAGATGAATGTACACATCACAAAGAAGTTTGTCAGAATGCTACTGTATATTTTTCATGGGAAGATAATTCCTTTTCCACCATAGGACACAAAGCACTCCAAATGTCCACTTTCAAATTCTACAAAAAGAGTGTTTCAAAGATGCTCAATCAAAAGAAATGTCCAACGCTGTGAGATGAATGCACACATCACAAAATGTTTGTCAGAATGCTTCTGTCTGGTTTTTATGTGAAGATATTTCCTTTTCCACCATAGGCCTCAAAGTGCTCCAAACGGCCACTTGTAGATACTACAGAAAGAGTTTTTCAAAACTGCTCAATGAAACGTAAGGTACAATTCTCTGAGATGAATGTATACATGACTAAGAAGTTTTTCAGAATGCTTCTGTCTAGTTTTTATGAGAAGATATTTGCTTTTTCACCATAGGCCACAAAGCGCTCCAAATGTGCACTTGAAGATTCTCCAAAAAGTCTTTCAAAGCTGCTCAACCAAAAGAAATGTTCCACTCTGTGAGATGAATGCGCCCATCACAAAGAAGTTTCTCAGAATGCTTCTTCTTTTATTATTATCATTATTATTATTATTATTATTTTTATTATTATGCTTTAGGCTCTGTGGTACATGTGCGCAACATGCAGGTAAGTTACATATGTATACATGTGCCATGCTGGTGTGCTGCACCCCCCAACTCGTCATCTAGCATTAGGTATATCTCCCAATGCTATCCCTCCCCACACCCCCCACCCCACAACCGTCCCCGAAGTGTGATGTTCCCCTTCCTGTGTCCATGTGTTCTCATTGTTCAATTCTCACCTATGAGTGAGAATACGTGGTGTTTGGTTTTTTGTTCTTGTGATAGTTTACTCTTCTGTCTAGTTATTATATGAAGATATTTCCTTTTCCACCATTGGCATCAAGGCGTTCCAAATGTCTACTTGCAGATTGTATGAAAAAAATATTTCAAAACTGCTCAATAAAAAGTAAGGTTCAACTCCAACTCTGTGAGATGAAAGCACACATTTCAAAGAAGTTTGTCTGAATGCTTCTGTCTAGTATTTATGTAAATATATTTCCTTTTCCAACACAGGTATCAAAGCACTCCAAATCTCCACTTGTAGATTCTACAAAAAGAGGGTTTGAATCAATCAAAAGGAAGTTTGAACTTTGTGAGAAGAATGCACATATAGCAAAGAAGATTGTCGGAATGCTTCTGTCTAATTTTTTTGTGGAGATATTTCCATTTCCACAATAGGCCTTAAAGCACTCCAAATGACCACTGGAAGATTCAACAAAAAGAGTGTTTCAAAACAGATCAATGAAAAGTGATGTTCAACTCTGTGAGATGAATGCACACATCACAAAGAAGTGTGTCAGAATGCTTCTGTCTAGTTATTATTTGAAGATACTTCCTTTTCCACACTAGGCCTAAATGCGCTCCAAATATCCACTTTCAGATTCTACAAAAAGAGTGTTTCAAGTCTGCTCAATCAAAAGAAAGGTTCAAGTCCGTGAGATGAATGCACACATCACAAAGAACTTTGTCAGAATGCTTCTGGGTGGTTTTTAGGTGAAGATATTTCCTTTTAAACCATAGGCTTCAAAGCGTTCCAAATGTCCACTTGCAGATTCTACAAAAAGAGTGTTTCAAAGCTTCTCCATCAAAAGAAAGGTTCAACTACGTGAGATGAGTGCACCCATCACAAAGAAGTTTCTCAGAATGCTTTTGTCTAGTTATTATATGAAGATGTTTCGTTATACACCACAGGCCTCAAGGCGCTCCAAATGTCTACCTGCAGATTCTATAAAAAGAGGATTTCAAAACTGCTCAATGACAACCAAGGTTCAACTCTGTGAGATGAATGCACAGAATACAATGAAGTTTGTGAGAATGATTTGTCTGGTTTTAATGTGAAGATATCTCCTTATCCACTACAGGCCTCCAAGAGCTCCAAATGTCCACTTGCAGATTCTACAAAAAGAGTGTTTCAAAACTCCTCAATGAAAACTAAGGTTCAACTCTGTGAGTTGAATGCACACATGACAAAGGAGTTTGACGGAATTCTTCAATCTAGATTTATGTGAAGATATTACCTTTTCCACCATAGGCCTCAAAGCACTCCAAATGTCCACTTGCAGATTCTACAAAAACGGTGTTTCAGAGCTGCTCAAGCAAAGGAAAGGTTCAACACTGTGAGATGAACGCACAAGTCACAAAGATGTTTGTGAGCATGCTTCGGTATATTTTTAATGTGAAAATATTTCCTTTTCCACCATTGGCATCAAAGTGCTCCCAATGTACACTTGCAGATACTACAAAAGGAGTGTTTCAAAACTGCACAATGAAAAGTATCATTCAACTCTGTGAGGTGAATGCACACATCACAAAGAAGTGTGTTAGAATACTTCCCTCTAATTTCATGTGAAGATATTTCTTTTTCCACCATAGGCCTCAAAGCGCTCCAAATGTCCACTTGCAGATTCTACAAAGAAAGTGCTTCAAGGCTGCTCAATGAAAAGTAAGGTTCAACTCTGTGAGCTGAATTCAGAAATCATGAAGAAGTTTGTCAGAATTCTTCTGACTAGTTTTTATATGAAGATATTCCCTTTTCCACAATAGGCTTTAAAACGCTCCAAATGTCCTCTCGCAGATTCTACAAAAAGCGTGTTTCAAAGCTGCTCAATCAAAAGAAATGTTCAACTCTGTGAGATGAATGCACCCGTCACAGAGAAGTTTGTGAGAGTCCTTCTGTCTAGTTTCTATTTGAAGATATTTCCTTTCCCACCATAGGACTAAAGGTGCTCCAAATGTTCACTTGCAGATTCTACAAATAGAGTTTTTTAAAACTGCTCATTGAAAACTAAATTTCTGCTCTGTGAGATGAATGCACACCTCCAAAGTAGTTTGTCAGAATGCTTCTGTCTAGATTTTATGTGAAGGTATTTCCTTTTCCACCATTGGTCTCAAAGCGCTCGAAATGTCCACTTGCAGATTCTACAAAAGAGTGTTTAAAAGTTGCTTAATCAAAAGAAAGTTTCAACTCTGTGAGATGAATGCACACTTCACCAAGAAGTTTGTCAGAATGCTTCTGTCTAGTTTTTATGTGAAGATATTTCCATTTACACAATAGGACTCCAAAGACTCCAAATGTCCACTTGCAGATTCTACATAAAGAGTGTTACAAAACTGCTCAATGAAAAGTAAGGTTCAATTCTGTGAGATAATTGCACACATCACAAAGAAGTTTGTCAGAATGCTTCTGTCTGGTTTTTATGTGAACATATTTACTTTTCCACCATAGGTCTCAAAGTGCCACAAATGTCCACTCGCAGATTCTACAAAAAGAGTGTTTCAAAGCTGCTCAATGAAAAGTAAGGTTCAACTCTGTGAGATGAATGCACACACGACAAAGGAATTTGTCAGAATCCTTCTGTCTCGTTATTATGTTAAGGTAATTCCTTTTCCACCATAGACCTAAGAGTGCTCCAAATGTCCACTTGTAGATTCTACAGAGAGTTTCAAAACTGCTCAATGAAAAGTAAGGTTCAACTCTGTGAGATGAATGCACTCATCACAAAGAAGTTTGTCAGAATGCTTCTGTATATTTTTCATGGGAAGATAATTCCTTTTCCACCATAGGACACAAAGCACTCCAAATGTCCACTTTCAAATTCTTCAGAAAGAGTCTTTCAAAGATGCTCAATCAAAAGAAATGTCCAACCCTGTGAGATGAATGCACACATCACAAAATGTTTGTCAGAATGCTTCTGTCTGGTTTTTATGTGAAGATATTTCCTTTTCCACCATAGGCCCCAAAGTGCTCCAAATGGCCACTGGTAGATTCTACAGAAAGTTTTTTTCAAAACTGCTCAATGAAACGTAAGGTACAACTCTCTAAGATGAATGTACACATGACTAAGAAGTTTTTCAGAATGCTTCTGTCTAGTTTTTATGAGAAGATACTTGCTTTTCCACCATAGGCCACATAGGGCTCAAAATGTACACTTGAAGATGCTCCAAAAACAGTGATTCAAAGCTGCTCAATCAAAAGAAATGTTCCACTCTGTGAGATGAATGCACCCATCACAAAGAAGTTTCTCAGAATGCTTCTGTCTAGTTATTATATGAAGATATTCCCTTTTCCATCTTTGGCCTCAAGGTGCTCCAAATGTCTACTTGCAGATTCTATAAAAAGAGTGTTTCAAAACTGCTCAAAGAGAACTAAGTTTCAAATATTTGAGATGAAAGCACACATCACAAAGAAGCTTGTCAGAATGCTTCTGTCTAATTTTTACTTGAAGATATTTCCCTTTCCACCATAGGCCTCAAGGCTCTTCAAATGTCCACTGTTAGATTCTACAAAAAGAGTTTTTCAAAGCTGCTGAATCAAAAGAAATGTTCAGCTCTGTGATATGAATGCACTCATCACAAAGAAGTTAGTCAGAATGCTTCTGTCTAGTATTTATGTAAATATATTTCCTTTTCCAACACAGGTATCAAAGCCCTCCAAATTCCACTTGTAGATTCTACAAAAAGAGGGTTTAAAAACTGCTCAATGAAAACGAAGGTTCATCCCTGTGAGATGAATGTACACATCACAAAGAAGTTTTTCAGAATTCTTCTGCATAGTATTTATGTTAGGATATTTACTTTTCCACCGTATACCTCAAAGCACTCCAAAGGTCCACATGCAGATTCTACAAAAAGGGTGTTTCCAAACTCCTGTAACAAAAGGAAGATTCAACTCTGTGAATTGAATGCACATATCACAAAGGAGTTTCTTCTCAGAATGCTTCTGTCTAATTTTCATGTGAAGATATTTGCTTTTCCATCATAGACCTCAAAACGCTCCAAATGACCACTTGCAGATTCAACAAAAAGAGTGTTTCAAAACATCTCAATGAAAAGTAAGGTTCAACTCTGTGAGATGAATGCACACATCACAAAGAAGTGTGTCAGAATGCTTCTGTCTAGTTATTATTTTAAGATATTACCTTTTCCACCATAGGCCTAAATGCGCTCCAAATGTTCAATTTCAAATTCTACAAAAATAGTGTTTCAAGTCTGCTCAATCAAAAGAAAGGTTCAACTCCGTGAGATGAATGCACACATCACAAAGAACTTTGTCAGAATGCATCTACGTGGTTTTTAGGTGAAGATATTTCCTTTTACACAACAGGCCCCAAAGTGCTCCAAATGTCCACTTTCAGAGTCTATAAAAAGAGTGTTTCAAACTGCTCTATCAAAAGAAAGCCTCAATTCTATGTGACGAATGCACAGATCCCAAAGAAGTTTGTCAGAATGCTTCTGTCTATTTTTTGTGTGAAGAAATTTTCTTTTCCAACATAGGCCTCAAAGCGCTCCAAACGTCCACTTGTTGATTCTACAAAAATAGGGTTTCAAAACTGCTCAATGAAAAGTAAGTTTGAACCCTGTGAGACGAATACACGCATCACAAAGGAGTATGTCGGAATGCTTCTGTCTAGTTATTATGTGAAGATAGTTCCTTTTCCACCACAGGCCAAATTGTGCACCAAATGTCCACTTGCAGATACCACAAAAAGTTTTTCAAAGCTGCTCAATCAAAAGAAAGGTTCAACTCTGTGGGACGAATGCACACATCACAAAGAAGTTCATCAGAATGCTTCTGGCTGGTTTTTATGTGAAGATATTTCCTATCCCACCATGGGCCTCAAAGCGCTCCAAATGTCCACTTGCAGATTCTACAAAAAGAGTGTTTCAAAGCTGCTCCATCAAAAGAAAGGATCATGTACGTGAGATGAGTACACCCATCACAAAGAAGTTTCTCAGAATGCTTTTGTCTAGTTATTATATAAAGATGTATCGTTATACACCACAGTCCTCAAGGCGCTCCAAATATCTACCTGGAGATTATATAAGAAAAGGGTTTCAAAACTGCTCAATGACAACTGAGGTTCAATTCTGTGAGATGAATACACAGAAAACAAAGAAGTTTGTGAGAATGCTTTTGTCTAGTTTTAATGTGAAGATATGTCCTTTTCCACCACAGGCCTCCAAGAGCTCCAAATTTCCACTTGCAGATTCTACAAAAAGAAGGTTTCAAAACTGCTCAATGAAAACTAAGGTTCAACTCTGTGAGATGAATGCACAAAGAAGATTGTCAGAATGCTTCTGTCTAGTTTTTATATGAAGATATTTCCTTTTCCACTATAGGACTCAAAGCACTCCAAATGACCCCTTGCAGATTCTACAAAAAGAGGGTTTCCAAACTGCTCAATCAAAAGGAAGCTTCAACTCTGTGTGATGAATGCACACATCACAAAGAAGTTTCTCAGGATTCTTCTGTCCAGTTTTTATGTGAACATACTACCTTTTACACCATAAGCCTCATTGCGCTCCAAATGTCCTCTTGCAGATTCTATAAAAAGAGTGTTTCGAAAATGTTCAAACAAAAAAAATGTTTAACTCTGGTATATGAATGCACACATCACAAAAAATTTTCTCAGAATTATTCTGTGCACTTTTTTGGTGAAAATATTTACTTTTCCACCATTGGCCTGAAAGCACTCCATATGTCCTGTTGCAGATCCTACAAAAACAGGGTTTCAAAACTGCTCAATGAAAAGAAAATTTCAACTTCATGAGATGAATGCACACATCCCAAGGAAATTTGTCATAATTTTTCTATATACTTTTTATGTGAAAAGATTTGCTTTTCCACCATAGGCCTCATAGCGCTTCAAATGTCCACTTGCAGATTCTACAAAAAGAGTTTTTCAAAGCTGCTCATTCAAAAGAATGTTTAAGATCTATGAGGTGAAATCACACATCACAAGGAAGTTTCTCAGAATGGTTGCGTCTAGTTATTATGTGAAGATATTTCGTTTTCCACCATAGGTCTCAAAGCGCTCCTGATCTCCCATTGCAGATTCTACAAAAGAGTGTTTCCAACCTATGAAATCAAAAGAAAGGTCAAATCTGTGAGATGAATGCACACATCACAAAAAGTTTCCCAAAATGCTTGTGTCTATTACTTGATTGAAGATATTTCCTCTTCCACCATAGGCCTCCAAATATCCACTTTCAGATCCTACAAAAAGAGTGTTTAAAACTGCTCAATCAAAGGAAAGTTTCAAGTCTGTGAGATGAATGCAACCATCACAAAGAAGTTTCTCAGATTGCTTCTGTCTAGGTTTTTATGAACATATTTCCTTTTCCACCATAGGCCTCAAAGCACTCCAAATGTCCACTTGCAGACAGTACAAAAAGGGTGATTCAAAACTGCTTAATCAAAAGTAAGGTTCAACTCTGTTAGACGAATGCATATATCACAAAGAAGTTGGTCTGAATGCTTCTGTCTAGCTTTTATGTGAAGATATTCCCTTTTCCACCATAGGCCTCAAAGCACTCCGAATGTCCACTTCCAGATTCTACAAAAAGATAGTTTCCAAACCACTCAATCAAAAGAAAGTTCAAATCTCTGATATGAATGCACACATCACAAAGAAGTTTCTCAGAATGCTTCTGTCTAGTTATTATATGAAGATATTTCGTTTCCCACCATAGGCCTCAAACGCTCCAGTTGTCCAGTTCCAGATTCTGCAAAAAGAGGGTTTCAAAACTGCTCATTTGAAAGTGTGGTTCAACTCTGTGAGATGAATGCACACATCACAAAGAAGTTTCTCAGAATGCTTCTGTCAAGTTCGTAAGTCAAGATACTTCCTCTTCCACAATAGGCCTCAAAGTGCTCCAAATACCCACTTGCAGATTTTAGAAAAAGAGTGTTTCCAAACTGCTCAATAGAAAGAACGTTTCAACTCTGTGAGATGAATGCACCAATCACAAATAATTTTCTCTGAATGATTCTGTCTAGGTTTTAAGTGAAGATATTTCCTTTTGCACCATGGGCCTCAAAGTGATCAAAATGTACACTTGCAGATTCTACAAAAAGAGTGTCTCCAAACTGCTCAATCAAAAGAAAGGTTCAAAGCAGTGAGATGAATGCAAACATCACAAAGAAGTTTCTCCGAATGCTTCTGTCTAGTTGTTACATGAAGATATTTCGTTATCCACCATAGCCCTCAAAGCACTCCAAATGTCCACTTGCAGATTCTACGAAAAGAGTTTTTCAAAGCTGCTCAATAAAAGGAAAGTTCAAGTGTGTGAGATGAATGCACACATCTCGAAGAAGTTTCTCAGAATCCTTTTGTCTTGCTATTATGTGAAGATATTTCGTTTTCCACGTTGGCCTCAAAGCACTTGCAGATTCCACAAAAAACATGTTTTGAAAGAGCTCAATCGAAAGTAACGTTCATCTCTGTGAGATGAATGCACACATCACACAGAAGTTTCTGAGAATTCTTCTGTATAGTTTTTTTGTGAAGATATTTCCTTTTCCAGCATAGGCTACAAAGCGCTCTAAATGTCCACTTGCACATTCCACAAAATCATTTCAAAACTGCTCAATCAAAAGAAAGGTTGAAGTCTGTGAGATGAATGCACACATCACAATGAAGTTTCTCAGAATGCTTCTGTCTAGTTCTTAAGTGAAGATACCTCCTTTTCCACCATAGGCCTCAAAGGGCTCCATACATCCAATTGCAGATTCTACAAAAAGAGAGTTTCCAAACATCTCAGTCAAAGAACGTTTCAACTCATTGAGAGGAATGCACACGTCATAAAGAAATTTGCACAATTCTTCTGTTTAGTTTTTATGAGAAGATACTTCCTTTTCCACCATAGGTCCCAAAGCACTCCAAATGTCCACTTGCAGATAGTACAAAAAGGGTGTTGAAAAACTGCTCAATCAAAAGTAAGTTTCTATTTTGTGAGATGAATGCACATATCAGAAAGAAGTTTGTCAGAATGCTTCTGTCTAGTTTTTATGTGAACATATTTCCTTTTCCACCTTAGGACTCAAAAAACTCCAAATGTCCCCCTGCACATTCTACAAAAAGAGTGTTTCCAAACTGTTCAATCAAAACAAAGGTTCAACTCCTTGGAAGGAATTCACACATAACAAAGAAGTTTCTCAGAATGCTTCTGTTTAATTTTTGTGTGAGGATATTTCTCTTTCCACCATAGGCCTCAAAGCCCTCAAATGTCCACTTGCAGATTCTACAAAAACAGTGTTTCAAAACTGCTCAGTGAAAATAAGGGTAAAACTCTGTGAGATAAATGCACACATCATAAAGAATTTTCTCAGAATTATTCTGTCTAGTTTTTATGTGAAGATATTTCGTTTTCCACCATAGGCCTCAAAGCGCTACAATTGTCCACTTGCAGTTTCTATAAAAAGAGTGTTTCAAAACTGCTCAATCAAAACTAAGGTTCAACTTCATGAGATGAACCCACCCATCAAAACGAAGTTTGTCAGAACGGTTCTGTATGGTTTTTATGTGAAGATATTTCCTTTTCCGCCATAGGTCTCAAAGTGCTCCAAATATTCGCTTGCATAGTCTACAAAAAGACTGTTTCAAAGCTGCTCAATCAAAAGAAAATTTCAACACTGTGAGATGAATGCACACATCACAAAGAAGTTGCTCAGTATGCTTCTGTCTAGATTTTATGTGTAGATATTTCCTTTTGCACCATAGGCCTCAAAGCACTCCAAACGTCCTCTTCCAGATAGTACAAAAAGGGTGTTTCAAAACTGCTCAATGCAAAGAAAGTTTCAACTCTGTGAGATGAATGCATGCATCCCAAAGGAGTTTGTCAGAATTTTTCTGTTTAGTTTTTATGTGAAGATATTTCCTTTTCCACCATAGGCCTCAAAGCACTCCAAAAGTCCACTTGCAGATAATAAAAAAAAGGTGTTTCAAAACTGCACAGAAACATTCTGACAAACTTCTTTGTGATATGTGCCTTCATCTCACAGAGTTGAAAATATCCTTTTATTGAGCAGTTTTAAACCACTTTTTTTGTAGAATCTACAGGTGTTCCTTTGGAGCACCTTGAGGCCTATGGTGGAAAAGGAAATATCTTCGCATAAAAACTAGACAGAAGCATTCTGACAAACTACCTTGTGATATGTGCGTTCCTCTCACAGCGTTGAACCTCACTATCGATTGAGCAGATTTGAAACACTCTTTTTGTCGAATCTGCATGTGGACATTTGGAGCGCTTTGAGAACTATGGTGGAGAAGGAAATATCTTCACATAAAAATTACACGGAAGCATTCTTAGAAACTTCTTTCTGATGTGTGCATTCATCTCACAGAGTTGAACCTTTCTTGGATTGAGGAATTTGGAAACACTCTTTTTGTAGAATCTGCAAGTGGACATTTGGAGTGCTTTGAGGCCTATGTTGGAAAACGAAATATCTTCACATAATAACTAGGCAGAAGCATTCTTAGAAACTTATTTGTGATGTGTGCATTCATCTCAGGGACTGAAATTTTCTTTTGATTGAGCAGTTTTGAAACACCCTTTTTGTACTATATGCAAGTGGACATTTGTAGCGCTTTTAGGTCTGTGGCGGAAAAGGATATATCTTCACATAAAATCTTGACAGAAGCATTCTGACAGACTTCTTTGTGATATGTGGATTCAACTCACAGAGTTGAACTTTTGCTTGCATAGTTTTGAAACACCCTTTTTGTACTATCTGCAAGAGGATATTTGAGTGCTTTGAAATCTATGGAGGAAAAGGAAATATCTTCAAATAAAAACTAGATAAAAGCATTCTGACAAACGCCTTTGTGATATGTGCGTTCATCTCACAGAGTTGAACATTTCTTTTGATTGAGTAATTTCGAAACTCACTTTTTGCAGAATCTGCAAGTGGACATTTGGAGTGCTTGGAGGTCTATCGTGGAAAAGGAAATATATTAATTAAATAACTAGACAGAAGCATTCTGAGATACATCTTTGTAATATGTGCATTCATCTCACAGTGTTGAATCTTTCTTTTGATTGAGAAGTTTTGAAACACCCATTTTGTGCAATCTGCAAGTGGACATTTGGGGCACTTTCAGGCCAATGGTGGAAAGGAAATATCTTCACATAAAAACTGTACAGAAGAATTCTGAAAAACTTCTTTTGGAAGTGTGCATCCATCTCACAGAGCTGAATCTTGCTTTTGATTGAGCAGTTTTGAAACACACTTTTTGTATAATCTCCAGGCGGACAGTTGGAGGGCTTTGAGGCCTATGGGAGAAAACGAAATATCTTCACATAATAACTAGACAGAAGCATTCTGAGAAAGTTCTTTGATATGTGCATCCATCTCACGGAGTTGAAACTTTCTTTTGGTTTAGCAGCTTTAAAACACTCTTTTTGCATAATCTGCAATTGGACGTTTGGAGCGCTTTGAATCCTAAGGTGGAAAAGCAAATATCTTCACATAAAAACTATACAGAAACATTCTGACAAACTTGTTTGTAATGTGTGCATTCATCTCACAGAGATGAATCTTTCTTTTCATTGAGCAGTTTTGAAACACTCGTTTTGTAGAATCTGCAAGTTTACTTTTGGAGCGTTTTGAGGCCTATGGTGGAAAAGGAAATATCTTCACGTATAAACTAGACAGAATCATTCTGAGACAATTCTTGGTGATGTGTGCATTCATCTCACAGAGTTGAACATTTCTTTTGATTCAGCAGTTTTAACACACTCTTTTTGTAGACTCTGCAATTGGACATTAGGAGGGCTTTGAAGAATATGGCAGAAAAGGAAATATCTTCATATAAAAATGAGACAGAAGAATTCTGAGAAACTTCATTGTAATGGTTGCACTCAGCTCAGCGAGTTGAAATTTTTTTTGACTGAGCCGTTTGGAAACACTCTTTTTGTAGAATCTGCAAGTGGACATTTGGAGTGCTTTGAGGCCCATGGTGGAAAAGGAAATATCTTCACATAAAATCTAGACAGAAGCATTCTGACAAACTTCTTTGTGATATGTGCATTCATCTCACAGAGTTCAACCTTACTTTTGATTGAGCAGTTTTGAAACACCCTTTTTAAATTAGGTGTAAGTGGACATTTGGAGTGCTTTTTGGCCTATGGTGAAAAAGGAGATATCTTAACACAAAAACTAGACAAAATCAGTCTGAGAAAACTCTTGGTGTTGTGTGCATTCATCTCTCAGGGTTGAACCTTTCTTTTGGTTGAGCAATTCGGAAAGAATCTTTTTCCAGAATCTGCAAGTGGACATTTGGAGCTCTTTGAGTCCTATGTTGGAAAAGGAAATATCTTCACAAAAAAACTAGACAGAAGCATTCTGACAAACTTCTTTTTGATATGTTCATTCATCTCACAGAGTTCAACTTTACTTTTTATTGAGCAGTTTTGAAACACCCTTTTTGAACTAGTTGCAAGTGGACATTTGGAGTGCTTTGTGGCCTATGTTGGAAAAGGAGATATCTTTACATAAATACTAGACAGAATCAGTCTGTGAAAATTCTTGGGGATGGGCGCATTCATCTCACAGAGTTGAACCTTTCTTTTGATTGAGTACTTTGGAAACACCCTTTTTCCAGAATCTGCAAGTGGACATTTGAAGAGCTTTGTGTCCTATTGTGGAAAAGGAAATATCTTCACAGAAAACCTAGACAGAAGCATTCTGAGAAATTTCTTTGTGATGTGTGCGTTCTTCCCACAGAGTTGAACCTTCCTTTTTATTGAGCAGTTTGGAAACACTCTTTCTGTAGAATCTGTAAGAGGACATTTGGAGCGTTTTGAGGCATATGGTGAAAAAAATCTTCACATAAAAACTAGGCAGAAGCATTCTGACAATCTTCTTTGTGATATATGCATTCATCTCACAGAGTTGAACCTTACTTTTGTTTGAACAGTTTTGAAACACCCTTTTTGTACTCTCTGCAAGTGGACATTTGGAGTGTTTGAGGTCAATCTTGGAAAAGGAAATATATTCCCAAAAACTAGACAGAAGCACTCTGACAAATTTCCTTGTGATGAGTGCATTCATCACACAGGTTTGAACCTTTCATTTGATTGAACAGGTTTGAAACACTTTGTACAATCTGCATGTGGACATTTGGAGCGCATTGAAGACTATGTTGGAAAAGAAAGTATCTTCACATAAAAACTATACAGAAACATTATGACAAACTTCTTTGTGATGTGTGCATTCATCTTACAGATTTGAACCTTTCTTTTCATTGAGCAGTTTTGAAACACTGTTTTTGTAGAATGTGCAAGTGTATATTTGGAGAGTTTTGAGGCCTATGGTGGAAAAGGAATTATCTTCACATAAAAACTAGACAGAAGCATTCTGAGAAACTTCTTTGTGAAGTGTGGATTTACCTCACAGACTTGAACTTTTCTTTTTATTGAGAAGCTTGGAAACACTCTTTTTGCAGAATCTGCTAGTGGACATTTGGAACACTTTGAGGCCTTGTGTGGAAAAGGAAATATGTTCATATAAAAACTAGACAGAATCATTCTGAAAAACTTCTTTTGGATGTGTGCATTCATCTCCTAGAGTTGAACCTTACTTTTGATTGAGCAGTTTTGAAACACGTTTTTTGTAGAATCTGCAAGTGGACATTTGGAGCACTTTGTGGGCTATGGTGCAAAAGGAAATATATTCACATATAATCTGGATAGAATCATTCTGACAAACTTCTTTGGGGTGTTTGCATTCAATTGACAAAGTTGGACTTTCTTTTGATTGATCAGTTTTGTAACACTCTTTTTGTAGAATCTGCAAGAGGACATTTGGAGCACTTTGAGGCCTATGGTGGAAAAGGAAATATCTTCACTTAAGAGCTGGACAGAAGCATTCTGAGAAACCTCTTTGTGACGTGTACATTCATCTCACAGAATTGAACCTTTTCATTATCATTATTATTATACTTTAAGTTTTAGGGTACATGTGCACAATGTGCAGGTTAGTTACTTATGTGTACATGTGCCATGCTGGTGTGCTGCACCCATTAAATAGTCATTTAGCATTAGGTATATCTCTTAATGCTATTACTCCCCCCTCCCCACCCACAACAGTCCCTAGAGTGTAATGTTACCCTACCTGTGTCCATGTGTTCTCATTTTTCAATTCCCATCTATAAGTAAGAACATGCAGTGTTTAGTTTTTTGTCCTTGCGATAGTTTACTGAGAATGATGATTTCCAATTTCATCCATGTCCCTACAAAGGAAATGAACTCATCATTTTTTATGGCTGCATAGTATTCCATGGTGTATATGTGCCACATTTTCTTAATCCAGTCTATCATTGTTGGACATTTGGGTTGGTTCCAAGTCTTTGCTATTGTGAATAGTGCCACAATAAACATACGTGTGCATGTGTCTTTATAGCAGCATGATTTATAGTCCTTTACGTATATACTCAGTAATGGGATGGCTGGGTCAAATGGTATTTCTAGTTCTAGATCCCTGAGGAATCGCCACACTGACTTCCAAAATGGTTGAACTTGTTTACAGTCCCACCAACAGTGTAAAAGTTTTCCTATTTCTCCACATCCTCTCCAGCACCTGTTGTTTCCTGACTTTTTAATGATCACCATTCTAACTGGTGTGCAATGGTATCTCATTGTGGTTTTGATTTGCATTTCTCTGATGGCCAGTGATGATGAACATTTTTCATGTGTCTTTTGGCTGTATAAATGTCTTCTTTTGAGAAGAGTCTGTTCATATCCTTTGCTCACTTTTTGATGGGTTTGTTTGTTTTTTTCTTGTAAATTTGTTGGTGTTCATTGTAGATTCTGGATATTAGCCCTTTGTCAGATGAGTAGGTTACAAATATTTTCTCCCATTTTTAGGTTGCCTGTTCACTCCAACAGTAGTTTCTTTTGCTGTGCAGAAGCTTTTTAGTTTAATTAGATCCCATTTGTCAACTTTGGTTTTTGTTGCCATTGATTTTGGTGTTTTAGACATGAAGTCCTTGCCCATGTCTATGTCCTGCATGGTAGTGCCTAAGGTTTCTAGGGATCAATTCAACAAAAAGAGTTAACTATTCTAAATATATATGTACCCAATACAGGAGCACCCAGATTCATAAAGCAAGTCCTGAGTGACCTACAAAGAGACTTAGACTCCCACACAATAATAATGGGAGATTTTAACACCCCACTGTCAACATTAGACAGATCAACGAGACAGAAAGTTAACAAGGATACCCAGGAATTTTACTCAGCTCTGCACCAAGTGAACCTAATAAACATCGACAGAACTCTCCACCCCAAATCAACAGAATATACATTCTTTTCAGCACCACACCACACCTGTTCCAAAACTGACCACATAGTTGGAAGTAAAGCTCTCTTCTGCAGACGAAAAAGAACAGAATTTATGACAAACTGTCTCTCAGACCACAATGCAATCAAACTAGAACTCAGGATTAAGAAACCCATTCCAAACCACTCAACTACATGGAAATTCAACTACCTCCTCCTGAATGACTACTGGGTACATAAAGAATTGAAAGCAGAATTGAATCTTTCTTTTGATTGAGCTGTTTTGAAACACTCTTTTTGTGGAATCTGCAATTGGATATTTGGAGCGCTGTGCAGACTAAGGTGGAAAAGCCAATATCTTCACATAAAAACTAGACAAAAGATGTATGACAGACTTCTTTGTGATGTGTGCATGCATCTCACAGAGTTGAAACTTACTTGCAATTGAGCAGTTTTGAAACAATCTTTTTGTAGAACCTGCAGGTGGACATCTGGAGGGCTTTGAAGCCTATGTTGGAAAATGAAATAACTTTACATAATTAATAGAAGCAGTCTGAGAAACTTCTTTGTGGTGTGCGCATTCATCTCACAGAGTTGAAAATTTGTTTTGATTGAGCAGCTTTGAAACACTGTTTTGGTAGAATCTGCAAGTGGACATTATGAGCGCTATGAGGCCTATGTTGGAAAACTAAATATCTTCACATAAAAACTATACAGAAACGTTCCAACAAACTTCTTTGTGATGTGTGCATTCATCTCACAGAGTTGAAACTTTCTTTTAATTGAGTAGTTTTGAAACAATCTTTTTGAAGGATCTGAAAGTGTATATTTGGACCGCTTTGAGGACTAGAGTGGAAAGGAAATATCTTCACATAAAAAACTAGACAGAATCATTCTGAGAAAATACTTTGTGATATGTGCATTCATCTTAGAGAGTTGAACCTTTCTTTTCATTGAGCAGTTTTGACACACTCTTTTTGTAGAATCTGCAAATGGTCATTTGGAGCACTTTGAGGCCTATGGTGGAAAAGGAAATATCTTCTCATAAAAACTAGACAGAAGCATCTGAGAAACTTCTTTGTGATGTGTGCATTCATCTCACAGACTCCAACCTTTCTTTTGATTGAGCAGTTTGGAAACACTCTTTTTGTAGAATCTGCAAGTGGATATTTGGAGTGCTATACTGACTACTGTGGAAAAGGAAATATCTTCACATAAAAACTGAACAGAAGCATTCTGAGAAAACTTGTTTTTGATTGAGCAGTTTGGAAACACGCTTTTTGTAGAATGTGCAAGTGGACATTTGGAGCACTTTGGGACCTCTGGTGGAAACGCAAATATCTTCCCATAAAAACTAGGTAGAAGCAATCTGACAAACTTCTTTGTGATATGTGCATTCGTCTCACAGAGTTGAACCTTACTTTGGATTCTGCAGTTTTGAAACATCCTTTTGTACTGTCTGCATGTGGACAATTGGAGTGTTTGAGGTCTATGGTAGAAAAGGAAATATCTTCACATAAAAACTAGGCAGAAGCATCCTGAAGACTGTCTTTGTGATGTGAGCATTCATGTCACTGACTTGAATCATTCTTTTGATTCAGTAGTTTGGAAAATCTCTTTTGGCAGAATCTACAAGTGGACATTTGGAGGGCTTTGAGGCCTATGGTGGAAAAGGGAATATCTTCACACAAAAACCAGAAAGAAGCATTCTGACGAACTTCTTTGTGATGCGTGCATTCATGTCAGAGAGTTGAACCTTTCTTTTCATTGAGCAGTTTTGAAGCACTCTTTTTGTAGAATCTGCAAGTGGGCAATTTGTGCATTTTGAGGCCTATGGTGGAAAAGGAAATATTTTCACATAAAAACTAGACAGAAGCCTTCTGAAAAATTTCTTTGTGATGCATGCATTCATCTTACAAAGTTGAACATTTCTTTTGGATGAGCAGTTTTGAAACACTCTTTTTGTAGAATCTGCAAGTGGACAATTGAAGCGCTTTGAGGCCTATGGTGGAAAAGGAAATATCTTCACTTAAGAACTAGACAGATGCATTCTGACAAATTTGCTTGTGATGTGTGCATTCATCTCACAGAGTTGAACCTGACTTTCGATTGAGCAATTTTGAATCACACTTTTTATAGAATCTGCAAGTGGACACTTGAAGCGCTTGAGACCAATGCTGGAAAAGGAAATATCTTCACATAAAAACTAGGCAGAAGCATTCTGACAAACTTCTTTGTGATGTGTGCTTTCATCTCACAAAGTTGAACCTTACTTTTCATTAAGCAGTTTTGAAACACTCTATTTATAGAATCTGCAATTGGACATTTGGAGTGCTTTGTGGCCTGTGGTGGAAAAGGAATTATCTTCACACACAAATGAGATAGAAGTGTTCTGACAAACTTCTTTATGATGTGTGCATTCATCTCACAGTGTTGAACATTTCTTTTGATTGACCAGCTTTGAAAAACTCTTTTTGTAGAATCTGCAAGTGGGCATTTAGATCGATTTTTGGGCCTATGGTGGAAAAGGAAATATCTGCACATAAAAACTAGACAGAAGCATTCTGAACAACTTCTTTGTGATGTGTGCATTCATCTCACAGTGTTGAATCTTACTTTAGATTGAGCAGTTTGAAACACTCTTTTTGTAGAATCTGCAAGTGGACATTTGGAGTGCTTTGAGGTCTATGGTGGAAAAGGAAATATCTTCAAATAAAAATCAAACATAAGCATGCTGACAAACTACTTTGTGATGTGTGCATTCATCTAACAAATTTGAAATTTACTTTTCATTGAGCAGTTTTGAAACCCTCTTTTTGTAGAATCTGCAAGTGGACATTGGAGGGCTTTGAAGACTATGGTGGAAAAGGAAATATCTTCACATAAAAACTAGACAGAAGCCTTCTGAAAAATTTATTTAATGTGTGCATTCATCTTACAGAGTTGAACCTTTCTTTTGATTGAGCAGTTTTGAAACACTCTTTTTGTAGAATCTGGAAGTGGGCATTTGGATCGCTTTGAAGCCTATGGTGGATAACGAAATATCTTCATATAATGACTAGACAGAAGCATTATGAGAAATTTCTTTGTGATGTGTCCATTCATCTCACACTGAGTTGAATCTTTGTTTTGATTTAGCAGCTTTGAAACACTCTTTTTGTAAAATATGCAAGTGGACATTAGGAGTGTTTTGGGGCCTATGATGGAAAAGGTAATATCTTCACATAAAAAGTAGACAGAATCAGTCTGAGAAAATTCGTTGTGATATGTGCATTCATCTCATAGAGTTGAACCTTTCTTTTCATTGGGCAGTTTTGACACACTCTTTTTGTAGGATCTGCAAATGGTCATTTTGGGTGCATTGTGGTCAATGGTGAAAAAGGAAATATCTTCATATAAAAACTAGACAGAAGCATTCTGAGAAACTTCTTTGTGATGTGTGCATTCACCTCACAGACTCGAAACTTTCTTTTGATTGAGCAGTTTGGAAACATTATTTTTGTAAAACCTGCAAGTGGATATTTGGAGTGGTATACTGCCTCTAGTAGAAAAGGGAATATTTTCACATAAAAACTAGACAGAAGGATTCTGAGAAACTCCTTTATGATGTGTACATTAATCTCACAGAATTAAACCTTTCTTTTTATTGAGCAGTTTTGAAACACTCTGTTTGTAGAATCTGCAATTGGACATTTGGGGCGCTTAGAGGCCTATGGTGGAACACGAAATATCTTCACATAGTAGCCATAAAAAAGCATTCTGAGAAACTTCCTTTAGATGTGTGCATTCAACTCACCTTGTGAAACTTTCTTTTGATTGAGCAGTATTGAAACACTCTTTTTGTAGAATCTGAAAATGGACATTTGGAGCGCTTTGATGCCTATGGTGGAAAAGGACACATCTTCACTTAAATACTATAGAAAAACATTCTGACAAACTTCTTTGTGATGTGTGCATCATCTCACAGAGTTGAACTTTGTTTTCATTGAGCAGTTTTGAAACACCCTTTTGCAGAATCTGCAAGTGTACATTTGGGGCGCTTTGAGGCTCATGTTAGAATAGGAAATATCTTCAAATAAAAGCTAGACAGAATCATTCTGAGAAAATACTTTGTGATATGTGCATTCATCTCACAGAGATGAACCCTTCTTTTGATTGTGCAGCTTTGAAACAATATTTATGTAGAATATTCAAGTGGACATTAGGATCACTAGCTGGTCTATGGTGGAAAAGTAAATATCTTCACATAAAAACTAGACAGAAGCATTCTGACAAACTTATCTGTGAGGTGTGAATTCATCTCATGGAGTTGAAACTTTGTCTTCATTGAGCAGTTTTGAAACACTCTTTTTGTAGAATCCGAAATTGTACATTTGGAGCGCTTTGAGGCATATGGTGGAAAAGGAAATATCTTCACATAAAAACTAGACAGAATCATTCTGAGAAAATTCTTTGTGATATATGCATTCATCTTAGAGAGTTGAAACTTTCCTTTCATTGAGCAATTTTGACAAACTCTTTTTGTAGAATCTGCAACTGGTCGTTTTGGGCTCTTTGAGGTCTATGGTGAAAAAGGAAATATCTTTGAATAAAAACTAGACAGAAGCATTCTGAGAAAGTTCTTTGTTTTGTGTGCATTCATCTCACAGACTCGAACCTTTCTTTTGATTGAGCAGTTTGGAAACACTCTTTTTGTAGAATCTGCAAGTGGATATTTGGAGTGCTATACTGCCTCTACTAGAAAAGGAAATACCTTCAAATAAAAACTAGACAGAAGGATTCTGAGAAACTCCTTTGTGATGTGTGCATTCATCTCACAGAGTTGAACCTTTCTTTTGATTGAGCAGTTTTGAAACACTCTTTTTGTAGAATATGCAATTGGACGTTGGAGCCCATTGAGGCCTATGTTGGAACACGAAATAACTTCACATAGTAGCTAGACAGAAGCATTCTGAGAAACTTCCTTTTGATGTGTGCATTCATCTCATGGAGGTGAAACTTCGTTTGATTGAGCAGTATTGAAACACTCTTTTTGTAGAATATGCAATTGGACATTTGGAGCTCTTTGACATCTATGGTGGAAAAGGACACATATTCACATAAAAACTACAGGAAAACATTCTGAAAAACTTCTTTGTGATGTGTGCATTCATCTCACAATGTTGAACTTTGTTTTCGTTGAGCAGTTTTGAAACACCTTTTTGTAGAATCTGCAAGTGTACATTTGCGGCGCTTTGAGGCATTTGTTGGAATAGGAAATATCTTCACATTAAAACTAGACGGAAGCCTTCTGAAAAACGTCCTCGTGATGGGTTCACTCATCTCACGTAGTTGAACCTTTCTTTTGATTGAGCAGTTTTGAAACACCCTTTTTTAAAATCTGCAAGTCAACAATTGGAGTGCTTTGAGGATTATGATGGATAACGGAATGTCTTCATATAATAACTAGAAAGAAACAGTATGAGAAACTTATTTGTGTTGTCTGCATTCTTCTCACAGAGTTAAGCCATTCTTTTGGTTGAACAGGTTTGAAAAACTCTTTTTGTAGAATCTGAAAGTGGGCATTTGGAGCGCTTTGAGGCCTATGGTGGGAAAGGAAATATCTTCCCAGAAAAACTAGACAGAAGCATACTGAAAAATTTCTTTGTAATGCGTGCATTTATCTCACAGTATTGAACCTTACTTTCGATTGAGCAGTTTTGAAACACTTTTTTTGTAGAATCTGCAAGTGGACATTTGAAGTGCTTTGAGGCCTATGGTGGAAAAGGAAATATCTTCAAATAAAAACTAGAAAGAAGCATTCTGACAAACCTCTTTGTGATACGTGCATTCATCTCACAGAGTTTAACCTTACTTTTGGTTGAACAGTTTTGAAACACTCTTTTTGTACTATCTGCAAGTGGATATTTGCAGTAATTTGAGGCCTCTGGTGGAAAAGGAGATATCTTCATTTAAAAACTAGACAGAATCATTCTGAGAAAATTCTTTGTGATGTGTGCATTCGTCTCACAGAATTAAACCTTTCTTTTGATTGAGTAGTTTGGAAACACTCTTTTTGTAGATTCTGAAAGTGGACATTTGGAGTGCTTTGAGACGTAAGGTGGAAAAGGAAATATCTTGAATTAAAAACTAGACCAAAGCATTCTGAGAAACTCCTTTGTGATGTGTGCATTCATTTCTCAGAGTTGAACATTTTTTTTTGATTGAGCAGTTTTGAAACACTCCTTTTGGAGAATCTGCAAGGGGACATTTGTACCGCTTTTTGTGCTATGGCGGAAAAGGAAATATCTTCACATAAAAACTAGATAGAAACATTCTGACAAACTACTTTGTGATGTGTGCATTCATCTCGCAGAGTTGAACCCTACTTTCCAATGAGCGGTTTTGAAACACACTTTTTCTGGAATCTTCAAGTGGACATTTGGAGCGATTTGAGACCTATGGTGGAAAACGAACTATCTTCACAAAATAACTAGACAGAAGCATTCTGAGAAACTATCTTTGTGATTTCTGCATTCATTTCACAGAGTTGAACCTTTCTTTTGATTGAGCAGCTTTGAGACACTCTTTAAGGGATCTTCAAGGGGACATTTGGGGCGATTTTAGGCCTATGGTGGAAAAGGAAATATCTTCACTTAAGAACAGGACAGAAGCATTCTGAGAAACATTTTGTGACGTGTGCATTCATCTCCCATAGTTGAATCTCTCTTTTGATTGAGCGGTTTTGAAACACTCTTTTTTTAGAATCTGCAAGTGGACATTTGGAGCGCTTTCAGGCCTAAGGTGGAAATCAAAATATCTTCACATAATAATTAAATGGAAGCATTCTGAGAAACTATCTTTGTGATGTCTGTTTTCATCTCACAGAGTTGAACCTTTCTTTTCATTGAGCAGCTTTGAAACACTTTTTTTATGGGATCTGCAAGGGGACATTTGGGGTGATTTGAGGCCTATGGTGGAAAAGGAAATATTTTCACATAAAAACTAGACAGAAGTTTTCTGAGAAACTTCTTTGTGATGTGTTCAATCATCTCACAGAGTTGAACCTTTCTTTTGATTGAGCAGTTTGAAAACACTCCTTTTGTAGAATCTGCATATGGACATTTGGAGCACTTTGAGGCCTATGGTGGTAAAGGAAATATCTTCACATAAAAACTAGTCAGAAGTAATCTGACAAGCTTCTTTGTGATATGTACATTCATCTCACAGAGTTGAACCTTAATTCTGATTGGGCAGTTTTCAAGCAAGCTTTTTATCCTATGTGCAAGTGGACACTTCGAGTGCTTTGTGGCCTATGGTGGAAAAGGAAATATCTTCACCTAGAAATTAGAAAGAAGCATTCTGACAAACTCCTTTGTGATGTGTATATTAATCTCACAGAGTTGAACCTTTCTTTTGATTGAGTAGTTTGGAAACTCTGTTTTTGTAGAATCTTCAAGTGGAGATATGGAGCACTTTGCAGCCTATGGTGGAAAAGGAGATATCTTCACTTAAGAACAAGACAGAAGGATTCTGAGAAACTTCTTTGTGATGTGTTCATTCATCTCACAGAGTAGAACGTTTCTTTTGATGGAGCAGTTTAGAAACACTCTTTTTGAAGAATCTGCATGTGGTCATTCAGAGCACTTCGTGGCCTATGGCGGAAAAGGAAATATCTTCACATAAAAACTAGACAGAAGTATTCTGACAGAATTCTCTGTGAAATGTGCATTCATCTCATAGAATTCAACCTTACTTTCGACTGAACAATTTTGAAACACTCTTTTCGTAGAATCTGCAAGTGGACGTTTGGAGTGCTTTGAGGCCTACTGTGGAAAAGGAAATATCTTCACATAAAAACTATACAGAATCATTCTGAGAAAATTCTCTGTGATGTGTGCATTCATCTCAAGGAGTTGAAACTTTCTTCTGATTGAGCGGTTTTGAAACACTCTTTTTGTAGAAACTGCAAGTGTACATTTGGAGCGCTTTGAGACCTATGGTGGAAAAGGAAATATGTTCACATAAAAACTAGACAGAAGCTTTCTGAGGAAATTCTTTGTGATGTCTGCATTCATCTCATAGAGTTGAACTTTTCCTTTCTCTAAACAGTTTTGAAACAATCTTTTTGAGGAATCTGCAAGTGGACATTTGGAGCGCTTTGCGACCTATGGTGGAAGAGGAAATATCTTCACATAAAAACTAGACAGAAGCATTCTGACAAACTTCTTTGTGATATGTTTATTCATCTCACAGAGTTGATGCTTACTTTCAATTTAGCAGTTTTGAAACTCTCTTTTTGTAGAATCTGCAAGTGGACATTTGGAACGCTTTGAGACCTGAGGTGGAAATCAAAATAGCTTCACATAATAATTAAACAGAAGCATTCTGAGAAACTTCTTTATGATGTGTGCATTCATCTCCCAGAGTTGAACCTTACTTGCAATTGAGCAGTTTTGAAACACTCTTTTTGTAGAATTTGCAAGTGGACATTTGGAGTGGTTTGAAGCCTATGGTGGAAAACGAAATATCTTCACATAATAACTAGACAGAAGCATTGTGAGAAACTTATTTGTGATGTTTGCATTCATCTCACAGAGTTAAAAATTTCTTTTTATTTAGCAGCTTTGAAACTCACTTTTTGTAAATTCTGCAATTAGACATTTAGAGTGCTTCGAGGACTATGGTGGAAAAGGAATTATCTTCTCATAAAAACTATACAGAAACATTCTAACAAACCATTCTGTGATGTGTGCATTCGTCTCACAGAGTTGAACATTTCTTTTCAATGAACATTTTTGAAACACCGTTTTTGAAGAATCCACAATTGTACGTTTGGAGTGCTTTGAGGCCTATGCTGGAAAAGGAAATATCTTCACACAAAAACTAGACGGAATCATTCTGAGAAAATACTTTGTGATGTGTTCAATCACCTCACAGAGTTGAAGCTGTCTTTTGATTGAGCAGTTTGGAAACACTCTTTTTGTAGAATCTGCAAGTGGACATTTGGAGCGCTTTAAGGTCTATGGTGGGAAAGGAAATATCTTCACATAAAAAGTAGACAGAAGCATTCTGAGAAACTTCTTTGCAATGTGTGAATTCAAATGACAGAATGGAACCTTTCTTTGATTGAACAGTTTGGAAACACTCCTTTTATAGAGTCTGCAAGTGGACATTTGGAGCCCTTTGAGGTCTATGCTGTAAAGGGACATATCTTCACATAAAAACTAGACGGAAACATTCTGACAAACTTCTTCGTGATGTGTGCATTAATCTCACAGAGTTTAACCTTACTTTCGATGGAGCAGTTTTGAAACACTCTTTATGTAGAATTTACAAGTGGATATTTGGATCACTTTGAGGCATATGGTGGAAAAAGAAATACTTTCACAAAATAACTAGACAGAAAGATTCTGAAACTTCTTTGTAAAGTGTGCATTTATCTCACAGATTTGAACATTTCTTTTGATTGAGCAGCTTTGAAGCATTCTTTTTGTAGAATCTGCAATTGTACACTTCAAACGCTTTGAGGCCAGTGGTGGAAAAGGAAATTTCTTAAAATAAAACTATAGAGAAACATTCTGACAAACTGCTTTGTGATGTGTGCATTCATGTGACAGAGTTGAACTTTTCTTTTCATTGAGCAGTTTTGAAACACACTTTTTGTAGAATCTGCAAGTGTATATTTGTAGTGCTTTGAGGCCCATTTTGGAAAGGGGAATATCTTCACAGAAAAACTACACAGAATCATTATGAGAAAATTCCTTGTGATGTGTGCATTCATCTCAATGAGTTGAACCTGAGTTTTGATATATCAGTTTTGAAACTTTCTTTTTGTAGAATATTCAAGTGGATATTTGGAGACCTTTTATGCCTATGGTGGAAAAGGAAATATCTTCACATAAAAAGTACACAGAAGCGTTCTGAGAAACTCCTTAGTGATGTGAACATTCATCTCACAGAGATGAACCGTTCCCTTGATTGAGCAGTTTGGAAACACTCATTTAGTAGAATTTGCAATTGGATATTTGGAGTCCTTGGGTGCCTATTGTAGAAAAGGAAAAACTACACAGAAGCATTCTGAGAAACTTCTTTGTGATGTGTGCATTCATCTCACAGAGTTGAACCTTTCTTTTGGTTGAGCAGTTTGTAAACACTCCTTTAGTAGAATTTGCAAGTGGATATTTGGAGCATTTGGAGGCCTATTGTGGAAAAGGAAATCGCTTCATATAAAAACTACACAGAAGCATTCTGAAAAACTTCTTTGTGATGTGCACATTCAACGCACAGGGTTGAACTTATCTTTTGATAGAGCAGTTTTGAAACTCTCTTTTTGTAGAATCTGCAAGATGATATTTGAAGCCCTTTGCTGCCTATGGTGGAAAAGGAAATGTCTTCACATAAAAACTACACAGAAGCATTCTGACAAACTTCTTTGTGACGTTTGCATTCATCTCACGGAGTTGAATCTTCCTTTTGATAGAGGAGTTTTGAAACACTCTTTTTGTGGAATCTGCAATGGATATTTGGAGTGCTTTCAGGCCTGTTATGGAAAAGGAAATATCTTCACATAAAAACTACACAGAAGCATTCTGAGAAACATCTTTGTGATGCGTGCATTCATTTCACAGAGTTGTACTTTCTTTTGATTAAGCAGTTTTGAAACTCTCTTTTCGTAGAATCTGTAAGTGGATATTTGGAGTGCTTTGAGGCCTATGTTGAAAAGCAAATATCTTCACATAGAAACTACACAGAAGCATTCTGAGAAACTTCTTTGTGATGTGTGCATTCAACTTACAGAGTTGAACCTATCTTTTGATAGAGCAGTTTTGAAACTCTCTTTTTGTAGAATCTGCATGTGTTTATTTCGAGCCCTTTATGGCCGATGGTGGAAAAGGTAATGTCTTCCCATAAAAACTACACAGAAGCATTCTTAGAAACTACTTTGTGATGTGTGTATTCAGGTCGCCGAGTTGAACCTTTCATTTGATTGAGCAGTTTTGAAACACTCTTTTGGTAGAATCTGCAAGGGACATTTTTAGCGCTTTGGGTCCTTTTGGGGAAAAGGAAGTATCTTCACATTAAAACTACGCAGAAACACTCAAAGAAACTTCTTTGTGACTTGTGTAGTCATCTCACATTGTTGTAGCTTTCTTTTGATAGAGCAGTTTTGTATATCTCTTTTTGTAGGATCTGCAAGTGGTTATTTGGAGCCCTTTGTGGCCGATGGTGGAAAACGAATAATCTTCCCATAAAAACCTCACAGAAGCATTCTGAGAAACTACTTTCTGATGTCTCCATTCATCTCACAGAGTTGAACATTTCATTTGATTTAGCAGTTTTGAAACACTCCTTTGTAGTATCTACAAGTGGATCTTTGGATCGCTTTGCAGCCTATTGTGGAAAAGGAAGTATCTTCACAAAAAATCTACACAGAAGCATTCTCAGAAACTTCTTTGTGATATGTGCATTCATCTCACTGAGTTGAAACTTTCTTTTCTTTGAACAGTTTAGAAACACTCTTTTACTAGAATCTCCAAATGGATATTTGAAACCCTTGGAGGCCTATTGTGGAAAAGGAAATATCTTCTCATAAAAACTACACAGAAGCATTCTGAGAAAATTCTTTGAGATGTGAGTATTCATCTCACAGAGTTGAACCTTTCTTTTGATTGGGAAATTTTGAAACACTCTTTTTGTAGAATCTGCAAGTGGATATTTGGAGTGCTTTGAGGCCAATGGTGGAAAATGAAATATCTTCACATAAAAACTACACAGAAGCACTCTGAGAAACTCCTTGTGGTGCGTGAATTCATCTAACATAGTTGAACATTTCATTTGATTGAGCAGTTTTGAAACACTCTTTTGGTAGAATCTGCAAGGGACATTTTTAGCGCTTTGAGTCCTTTTGAGGAAAAGGAAATATCTTCACATAAAAACTACACAGAAACACTCACAGAAACTTCTTTGTGACGTGTGCATTCATGTCACATAGTTGTAGCTTTCTTTGATAGAACAGTTTTGTAAATTTCTTTTTGTAGGATCTGCCCTTTGGAACTCTTTCTGGCCCTTTGGAGCCTTTGTGGCCGATGGTGGAAAACAAATAATCTTCCCATAAAAACTACACAGAGGCATTCTGAGAAACTACTTTCTGATGTCTCCATTCATCCCACAGAGTTGAACATTTCATTTGATTTAGCAGTTTTGAAACACTCTTTTGTAGTATCTACAAGTGGATCTTTGGAGTACTTTGAGGCCTATTGTGGAAAAGGAAGTATCTTCACAAAAAATCGACACAGAAGCATTCTTAGAAACTTCTTTGTGATGTCTGCATTCGTCTCACTGAGTTGAAATTTTCTTTTCTTTGAACAGTTTGGAAACACTCTTTTACTAGAATCTGCAAATGGATATTTGAAACCCTTGGAGACCTATTGTGGAAAAGGAAATATCTTCTCATAAAAACTACACAGAAGCATTCTGAGAAAATTCTTTGTGATGTGAGTATTCATCTCACAGAGTTGAACCTTTGTTTTGATTGGGAAGTTTTGAAACACTCTTTTTGTAGAATCTGCAAGTGGATATTTGGAGCGCTTTGAGGCCAATGGTGGAAAATGAAATATCTTCACATAAAAACTACACAGAAGCATTCTGAGAAACTCCTTGTGATGCGTGAATTCATCTAACATAGTTGAACATTTCATTTGATTGAACAGTTTTGAAACACTCTTTCTGTAGAATCTGCACGTGGATATTTGGAGCCCTTTGAGGCCTAGTGTGGAAAAGGGAATATTTTCTTATAAAAATTACACTGAAGCATTCTCAGACAATTCTTTGTTTTGTGTGCGTTTATCTCACGATTTGAAACTTTTTTTTCATTGATCAGTTTTGAAACCCTCTTTTAGCAGATTCTGAAAATGGATATTTGGAGCACTTTAGGCCTATGGTGGAAAAGGAAATATCTTCACATAAAAACTACACAGAAGCATTCTGAGAAACTTTTTTGTGATGTGTGCATTGAACTCGCAGACTTGAACCTGTCTTTTGATAGCGGTTTTCAGACTTTTTTGTAAAATCTGCAAGTGGTTATTTGGAGTCCTTTGTGGCCAATGGTGAAAGAGGAAATATCTTCCCACGAAAACCACAGAAGCATTCTCAGAAACAACTTTGTTATGTGTGCATTCATCTCACAGAGTTGAAACTTTCATTTGATTGGGCAGTTTTGAAACATTTTTCTTGTCGAATCTGCAAGTTGATATTTGAGCACTTTCATGACCATTGTGGAAAAGGAAATATCTTCACATAATAACTACACAGAAGCATTCTCAGAAACTTATTTGTTTTGTGTGCATTCATCTCACAGAGTTGAACCTTTCTTTTGATTGAGTAGTTTGGAAACACTCTTTTTGTAGAATCTGCAAGTGGATATTTGGAGCGCCTTGAGGCTTATGGTTGAAAAGGAAATATGTTTACATAAAAACTACACAGAAGCATTCAGAGGAACTTGTTTATGATGTGTGCATTCAACACGCAGAGTTGTACCTATCTTTTGATAGAGCAGTTTTGAAATTCTCTTTTTGTAGAATCTGCAAGTGGATATTTGGAGCCCTTTGTTGCCGTTGATGGAAAAGGAAATTTCTTCCCTCAAAACTTCACAGAAGCATTGTGAGAACCTTCTTTGTGATGTGTGCATTTATCTCACAGAGTGGAATATTTCATTTGATTGAGCAGTTTGGAAACACTCTTTTTGTCGAATCTGCAAGTGGATATTTGGAGCACTTTGAGGCCTATTGTGGAAAAGGAAATATCGTCACATAAAAACTACACAGAAGCATTCTGAGAAACTTCTTTGTTTCGAGTGCATTCATCTCACAGAGTTGAACCTTTCTTTTGATTGAGGAGTTTGGAAACATTCTTTTAGTAGAATATGCAAGTGGATGATTGGAAACCTTAGAGGTCTTTTGTGAAAAAGGAAATATCTTCACATAAGAACTACACAGAAGCATTCTGAGAAACTACTTTGTGATGTGGGTATTCATCTCACAGAGTTGGACCTTTGTTTTGATTGAGCAGTTTTGGAAATCTGTTTTTGTAGAATCTGCTAGTGGATATTTGGAGTGTGTTGAGGCCTACAGAGGAAAAGGAAATATCTGCAAATAAAAACTACACAGAAGCATTTGGAGAAACTTCTTTATGATGTGTGCATTCATCTAACAGAGTTGAACATTTCTTCTGATTGAGCAGTTTTGAAATAAGCCTTTTGTAGAATCTGCAAGTGGATATTTGGAGGGTTTGGAGGCCTATGGTGGAAAAGGAAATATCTTCACATAAAAACTACACGGAAGCATTAGGAGAAACTTCTTTGTGATGTGTGCATTCATCTCACCGAGTTGAAGCTATCTTTTGAAAGAGCAGTTTTGAAACACTCTTTTTGTAGAATCTGCAAGTGGATATTTGGAGTGCTTTGTGGCCTATGGTGGAAAAGGGAATATCTTCACATAAAATATACACAGAAGCATTCTGAGAAACTTCTTTGTGATGAATGCATTCAACTCACAGAGTTGAACTTATCTTTTGATAGAGCAGTTTTGAAATTCTGTTTTTGTAGAAACTGAAAGTGGTTATTTGGAGCCCTTTGGGACTGATGGTGGAAAACACAATATCTACCCATAAAAACTACACAGAAGGATTCAGAGAAACTCCTTTGTGATGTGTGCATTCATCTCATAGAGTTGAACCTCACTTTTGACTGAGCAGTTTGAAAAAAGTCTTTTAGTGGTATCTGCAAGTGGATATTTGGAGTCCTTCGAGGCCTATTTTGGAAAAGGAAACATCTTCACATAAAAACTACACAGAAGCATTTTGAGAAACTTCTTTGTAATGTGTGCATTCATCTCTCAGAATTGAACCTTTTTTTTGATTGAGCAATTTTGAAACACTGTTTTTGTAGAACCTGCAGTTGGATATTTGGACTGCTTTGAGGCCTACGGTGGAAAAGGAAATATCTTCACATAAAAACTACACAGAAGCATTCTAAGGAACTTCTTTGTGATGTATGCATTCACCTCACCGAGTTGAACCTTTCATTTCATTGAGCAGTTTTGAAACACTCTTTTTGTACAATCTGCAAGTGGATATTTGGAGCGCTTTGGGGCCTATTTTGGAAAAGTAATTATCTTCACATAGAAATTTACAAAAGCATTCTCAGAAACTTCTTTGTTTCAGTGCACTCATCTGACACAGTTGAACCTTTCTTTTGATTGAGCAGTTTGGAAACACTCTTTTAGTAGAATCTGCAAGTGGGTATTTGGAGCCTTTGGAGGCCTATTTTGGAAAAGGAAATATCTTCACATAAAAACTACACAGAAGCATTCTGAGGAACTTCTTTGTGATGTATGCATTCAACTCACACAGTTGGAACTTTCCTTTGATTGAGCAGTTTTGAAACACTGTTTTTGTAGAATCTACAAGAGGATATTTGGAGTGCTTTGAGGCCTACTGTGGGAAAGAAAATCTCTTCACATAAAAACTACCCAGAAGAATTCTGAGAAACTACTCTGTGATGTGTGCATTCATCTCACAGAGTTGAACCTATCTTTTGACACAGAAGTTCTGAATCTCTCTTTTTGTATAATCTGCAAGTGGATATTTGGAGACCTTTGCAGCCTATGGTAGAAAACGAAATATCTTCACATAAAAACTACACAGAAGCATTCTGAGAAAGTTCTTTGTGATGCGTGCACTCATCTCACGTGGTTGAATCTTTCATTGGATTGAGCAGTATTGAAAAACTTTTTTTTTCTTTTATTATTATTATTATTATTATTATTATTATTATTATACTACTTTAGGTTTTATGGTACATGTGCCCAATGTGCAGGTAAGTTACATATGTATACATGTGCCATGCTGGTGCGCTGCACCCACCAACTCGTCATCTAGCATTAAGTATATCTCCCAATGCTATCCCTCCCCCCTCCCCCCAACCCACAACAGTCCCCGAAGTGTGATGTTCCCCTTCCTGTGTCCATGTGTTCTCATTGTTCAATTCCCACCTATGAGTGAGAATATGCTGTGTTTGGTTTTTTGTTCTTGCGATAGTTTACTGAGAATGATGATTTCCAATTTCATCCATGTCCCTACAAAGGACATGAACTCATCATTTTTTATGGCTGCATAGTATTCCATGGTGTATATGTGCCACATTTTCTTAATCCAGTCTATCATTGTTGGACATTTGGGTTGGTTCCAAGTCTTTGCTATTGTGAATAATGCTGCAATAAACATACGTGTGCATGTGTCTTTATAGCAGCATGATTTATAGTCCTTTGGGTATATACCCAGTAATGGGATGGCTGGGTCAAATGGAATTTCTAGTTCTAAAATCACAAGCATTCTTATACATCAATAACAGACAAACAGAGAGCCAAATCATGAGTGAACTCCCATTCAAAATTGCTTCAAAGAGAATAAAATACCTAGGAATCCAACTTACAAGGGATGTGAAAGACCTCTTCAAGGAGAACTACAAACCACTGCTCAAGGAAATAAAAGAGGATACAAACAAATGGAAGAACATTCCATGCTCATGGGTAGGAAGAATCAATATAATGAAAATGGCCATCCTTCCCAAGGTAATTTACAGATTCAATGCCATCCCCATCAAGCTACCAATGACTTTCTTCACAGAATTGGAAAAAACTACTTTAAAGTTCATATGGAACCAAAAAAGAGCCTGCATTGCCAAGTCAATCCTAAGCCAAAAGAACAAAGCTGGAGGCATCACGCTACCTGACTTCAAACTATACTACAAGGCTATAGTAACCAAAACAGCATGGTACTGGTACTAAAACAGAGATATAGATCAATGGAACAGAACAGAGCCGTCAGAAATAATGCCACATATCTACAACAATCTGATCTTTGACAAACCTGACAAAAACAAGAAATGGGGAAAGGATTCCCTATTTAATAAATGGTGCTGGGAAAACTGGCTAGCTGTATGTAGAAAGCTGAAACTGGATCCCTTCCTTACACCTTATACAAAAATCAATTCAAGATGGATTAAAGACTTAAATGTTAGACCTAAAACCATAAAAACCCTAGAAGAAAACCTAGGCAATACCATTCAGGACATAGGCATGGGCAAGGACTTCATGTCTAAAACACCAAAAGCAATGGCAACAAAAGCCAAAATTGACAAATGGGATCTAATTAAACTAAAGAGCTTCTGCACAGGAAAGGAAACTACCATCAGAGTGAACAGGCAACCTACAAAATGAAAAACTCTTTTGGTAGAATCTGCAAGTGGATATTTGCCACGCTTTGAGGCCTATTCTGGAAAAGGAAATATATTCACATAGAATCTACACAGAAGCATTGTCAGAAACACCTTTATTTTGTGTGTGTTCATCTCACAGAGTTGAACTTTTATTTTGATTCAGCAATTTTGAAACTCTCATTTTGTAGAATCTGCAAGTGGATATTTGGAGTGCTTTGTGGCGATGGTAGAAAAGGAAATATCTTCACGTAAAAACTACACAGAAGCATTCTGAGAAAGTTCTTTGTGATGTGTGCACTCATCTCACGTGGTTGAATCTTTCATTGGATTGAGCAGTACTGAAAAACTCTTTTGGTAGAATCTGCAAGTGGACATTTGCCATGCTTTGAGCCCTATTCTGGAAAAGTGAATATATTCACATAGAATCTACACAGAAGCATTGTCAGAAACTCCTTTATTTTGTGTGCATTCATCTCACAGAGTTGAAACTTTATTTTGATTCAGCAGTTTTGAAACTCTCCTTTTGTAGAATCTGCAAGTGGATATTTGGAGCGCTTTGTGGTGATGGTGGAAAAGGAAATATCTTCAAATAAAAACTACACAGAAGCATTCTGAGAAATCACTTTGTGATGTGTGCATTCATCTCACAGAATTCAACCTATCTTTTGATAAAGTAGTTTTGAAGTTCTCTTTTTGTAGAATCTGGAAGCAGATATTTGGAGCCCTATGTGCCCTATGGTGGAAAAGGAAATATCTTCACATAAACACTACAAAGAAGCATTCTGAGAACTTCTTTTCTTTGTGATGTGTGTATTCATCTCACTGAGTTGAACATATATTTTGACAGAGGAGTTTTGAAACTCTCTTTTTGTAGAAACTGCAAGTGGATATTTGGAGCCCTTTGAAAACTATGTTGGAAAAGGAAATATCTTCACATAAAAACTACACAGAAGCACTCTGAGAAACTACATTGTGATGTGTGCATTCAATTCACAGAGTTGAAACTATCTTTTGAGAGACTACTTTTGAAACCATCTTTTTGTAGAATCTGCAAGTGGATATTTGGAGGCATTTGTGGCCTATGGTGGAAAAGATAATATCTTCACATAAAAACTACACAGAAGCATTCTGAGAAACTTCTTTGTTTTGTGGGCATTCACCTCGCAGAGTTGAACCTATCTTTTGTTAAAGCAGTTTTGAAATTCCCTTTTTGTAGAATCTGCAAATGGTTTTGTGGAGCCCTTTGAGACCGATGGAGTAAAATGAAATATCTTCACATAAAAACTACACAGAAGCATTCTGAGAAACTTCTTTGTGATGTGTGCATACATTTCACTGAGTTGAACATTTCACTTGATTGAGTAGTTTTGAAATATTCTTTTTGTAGAATCTGCAAGTGGATATTTGGAGCGCTTTGAGGTCTATCATGGAAAAGGAAATATCTTCCCTTAAAAACTACAAAGAAGCATTATAAGAAACTTCCTTGGATGTGTGCATTCATCTCTCAGAGTTGAACATTTCTTTTGATTTAGCAAGTGTATATTTGATGCGCTTTGAGGCCTATGATGGAAAAGGAAATATCTTCACTTAAAAACTAGACAGAAGCATTCTCAGGAACATCTTTCGATGTGTCCATTCAACTCACAATGTTGAACCTTCCTTTTGAGAGAGCAGTATTGAAACACTCTTGTTGTAGGATCAGCAAGTGGATATTTGGAGAGCTTTGAGGTCTATGCTGGAAAAGGTAATATCTTCACATAAAAATTAGACAGAAGTATTCTCACAAACTTCTTTGCGATGTGTGCATTCAAATAGCAGATTTGAACTTTCCCTTTTGAAAGAGCAGTTTTGAAACGCACTTTTAGTAGTGTTGCCCAGTGGATATTTTCAGCCATTTGACGAGTATGCTAGATAAGGAAATATCTTCACATAAAAACTAGTCAGAAACATTGCAAGAAACTTCTTTGTGTTGTATGCATTCAACACACAGAGTTGAACGTTCCTTTTGATGGAACAGTTTTGAATCACTCTTTTTGTAGAATCTGCCAGTGGATATTTGGAGCACTTTGAGGCCTAAGCTGGAAAGGGAAATATCTCCACATAAAAACTAGACTGAAGCATTCTCAGGAACTTCTTTGTGATGTGTGCATTCAAGTCACAGAGTTGAAACTTCCTTTCGATTGACAACTTTCGAAACACTCGTTTTGTAGAATCTGCCAGTGGATATTTGGAGCGCTTTGAGGCCTATGGTAGAAAAGGAAATATCTTCACATAAAAGCTACACAGAAGCATTCTCAGAAGCTTCTTTGTGATGTGTGCATTCAACTCAGAGAGTTGAACCTTCCTTTTGATAGAGCAGTTTTGAAACACTCTTTTTGTAGAATCTGCAAGTGGATATTTGGAGTGCTTTGAGGCCTACGGTGAAAAAGGATCTCTCTTCACATAAATACTACACAGAAGCATTCTGAGAAACTTCTTTGTGATGTGTGCATTCATCTCACAGAGTTGAACATATCTTTTGGTAGAGCAGTTTTTAAATTCTCTTTTTGTAGAATCTGCAAGTGGATATTTGGAGCCCTTTGCAGCCCATGGTGAAAAAGGAAATATGTTCACATAAAAAACACACAGAAGGATTCTGAGAAACTTCTTTGTGATGTGTGCATTCATCTCATAGTCTTGAACCTATCTTTTGATAGAACAGTTTTGAAACTCTCTTTTTGTAGAATCTGCAAGTGGATATTTGGAGCCCTTTGCAACCTCTGGTGGAAAAGGGAATATCTTCACATAAAAACTACACAGAAGCACTCTGAGAAACAACTTTCTGATGTGTGCATTCAACACACAGATTTCAACATATCTTTTGAGAGAGCAGTTTTGAAACTGTCTGTTTGTAGAATCTGCAAGTGGATATTTGGAGGCCTTTGCGTCCTATGGTGGAAAAGATAATACCTTCACATAAAAACTACACAGAAGCATTCTGAGAAATATCTTTGTGATGTGTGCATTCATCTCGCAGAGTTGAACATATATTTTGATTGAGAGTTTTGAAACTCTCTTTTTGTAGAATCTGCAGGTGGATAATTGGATCCCTTTGCAACCTATGGTGGAAAAGGAAATATCTTCACATAAAAACTACATAGAAGCACTCTGAGAAACTACATTGTGATGTGTGCATTCATCTCACAGAGTTGAACTTTTCTTTTGATTGAACAGTTTTGACATGCTCTTTTTTTCTATCTCTCTTTTTTATTTATTATTATTATTTTCATTGGTATTATACTTTAAGTTTTATGGTACCTGTGCACAATGTGCAGGTTAGTTGCATAAGTATAAATGTGCCATGCTAGTGTGCTGCCCCCATTAACTCATCATTTAGCATTAGGTATATCTCCTAATGCTATCCCTCTCGCCTCCCACCACCCCACAACTGTCCCCAGAGTGTGATGTTCCCCTTCCTGTGTGCATGTGTTCTCATTTTTCAGTTCCCATCTATGAGTGAGAACATGCGTTGTTTGGTTTTCTATCCTTGCGATAGTTTACTGAGAATGATGATTTCCAATTTCAACCATGTCCCTACAAAGGACATGAACTCATCTTTTTTTTATGGCTGCAAAGTAATTCCATGATGTATATATGCCACATTTTCTTGATCCAGTCTATCATTGTTGGGCATTTGGGATGGCTCCAAGTCTTTGCTATTGTGAATAGTGCAGCAATAAACATACGTGTGCACGTGTCTTTATAGCAGCATGATTTATAGTCCTTTGGGTATACACCCAGTAATGGAATGACTGGATCAAATAGTATTCCTAGTTCTAGATACCTAAGGAATAGACACACTGACTTCCAAAATGGTTGAACTAGTTTACAATCCCACCAACAGTGTAAAAGTTTTCCTATTTCTCCACATCTTCTCCAGCATCTGTAGAGAAACACTTTTTTTGTAGAATCTGCAAGTGGATATTTGGAGCACTTTGAGAGCTATGGTGGAAAAGGAAATATCTTCACATAAAAACTACATGGAAGCATTCTGAGAAACTTGTTTGTGGTGTGTGCATTCAACTCCAGAATTGAACCTACTTTTTGACTAAGCAGTTTGAAACTCCCTTTTGGTAGAATCTGCAAGAGGGTATTTGGAACCCTTTGTGGCCGATGGTGGAAAAAGAAATATCATCCCTTAAAAACTACACAGAAACATTCTAAGAAACTTATTTGTGATTTGTGCATTTACCTCACGGAGTTGCACCTTTCTTGTGATTGAGCAGTTTTCAAACACTCTTTGCATATAATATGCAAGTCGATATTTGGAGCGCTTTGAGACCTATGCTGGAAAAGGAAATATCTTCACATAAAAACTACATGGAAGCATTCTGAGAAACTTGTTTGTGGTGTGTGCATTCAACTCCAGAATTGAACCTACTTTTTGACTAAGCAGTTTGAAACTCCCTTTTGGTAGAATCTGCAAGAGGGTATTTGGAACCCTTTGTGGCCGATGGTGGAAAAAGAAATATCATCCCTTAAAAACTACACAGAAACATTCTAAGAAACTTATTTGTGATTTGTGCATTTACCTCACGGAGTTGCACCTTTCTTGTGATTGAGCACTTTTCAAACACTCTTTGCATATAATATGCAAGTCGATATTTGGAGCGCTTTGAGACCTATGCTGGAAAAGGAAATATCTTCACATAAAAACTACTCAGAAGCACTCTGAGTAACTTTTTGTTATATATGCGTTCATCTCACAGAGTTGAAGCTTTCTTTTGATTGAGAAGTTTGGAAACAACTGTTTTAGTAGAATCTGCAATTTGATATTGGGAACCATAGGAGGCCAATTGTGGAAAACTAAATATCTTCACATAAAAACTGCACAGAAGCATTCTGAGAAACTTCATTGTGATGTGTGCATTCATCTCACAGAGTTGAAACTTTCTTTTGAT
This sequence comes from Pongo pygmaeus, assembly GCF_028885625.2. Taxonomy (NCBI): domain Eukaryota; kingdom Metazoa; phylum Chordata; class Mammalia; order Primates; family Hominidae; genus Pongo; species Pongo pygmaeus. The sequence goes on from NC_085931.1 coordinate 4,999,017, forward strand.
TGAGCAGTTTTGAAATATTCTTTTTGTAGAATCTGCAAGTGGATATTTGGAGCGCTTTGCAGCCAATGGTGGAAAAGGAAATATCTTCACATAAAAACTACAAAGAAACATTCTAAGAAACTACTTTGTAATGTGTGCATTCATCTCAAAGAATTCAACATATATTTTGACAGAGGAGTGTTGAAACTCTCTTGGAGAATCAGCAAGTGGATAAGGGGAGCCCTTTGTAACTTATGGTGGAAAAAGAAATATCTTCCCATAAAAAATACACAGAAGCACTCTGAGAAACTACTTTTTGAAATGTGCATTCAACTCACAGAGTTGAACCTATGTTTCGAGAGAGCAGTTTTGAAACTGTCTATTTGAAGAATCTGCAAGTGGATATTTGGAGGCCTTTGCGTCCTATGGTGGAAAAGGAAATATCTTCACATAAAAACTACACAGAAGTACTCTGAGAAACTTCTTTGTGATGTGGGCATTCACCTCACAAAGTTGAACCAATCTTTTATTAGAGAAGTTTTGAAACTCTTTTTGTAGAATCCGCAAGTGGTTAGGTGGAGTCCTTTGTGGCCGACGGAGTAAAAGGAAATATCTTCACTTAAAACTACACAGAAGCATTCTGAGAAACTTCCTTGTGATGTGTGCATTCATTTCACCTAGTTGAACATTTCATTTGATTGAGCAGTTTTGAAACATTCTTTTTGTAGAATCTGCAATTGGATATTTGGAGCCCTTTGAGGCCTAGGATGGAAAAGGTAATATCTTCACATAAAACATACACAGAAGTATTCTTAGAAACTTCCTTGTGATGTGGGCATTTAACTCACAGAGTTGAACCTCCCTTTTGACTGAGCAGTTTTTAAATACACATTTTGTAGAATATGAAAGTGGATAATTAGGGCTCTTTGAGGCCTATTAAGGAAAAAAAAAATCTTCACTTTAAAAATACACAGAAGCATTCCGAGAAACTTCTTTGGGATGTGTGCCTTCTTCTCACAGAGTTCAACCTATCTTTTGGTAGAGCAGTTTTGAAATTCTTTTTTTGTAGAATCTGCAAGTGGATATATGGAGGCCTTTGCTGCCTACGGTGGAAAAGGAAATATATTCACAGAAAAACTAAACAGAAGCATTCTGAGAAACTTCTTTGTGATGTGTGAATTCAACTCACACAGTTGAACCTATCTTTTGATAGAGCAGTTTTGAAACTTTTTCTTTGTAGAACCTGCAAGTGGATATTTGGAACTCTTTGAGGCCAATTCTTGAAAAATAAATACCTTCATATAAAAACGAGACAGAAGAATTCTAAGAAATTTCTTTGTGATGTGTGCATTCATCTCACAAAGTTGAACCTTCCTTTTGATAGAGCAGTTTTGAAACACTCTTTTTATAGAATCTGCAAGTGGATATTTGGAGCCATTTGAGGACTATGCTGGAAAAGAAAACATCTTCACATAAAAATTAGACAGAACCATGCTCTGAAACTTCTTTGTGATGTGTGCATTCAACTCGCAGGGTTGAAGCTTCCTTTTGATAGAGCAGTTTTCAAACAATCTTTTCATATAATCTGCAAGTGAATATTTGGAGTGCATTGAGGTCTATGCTGGAAAAAGAAATATCTTCACATAAAAACTAGACAGAAGCATTCTCAGAAATTTCCCTGTGATGTGTGCCTTCAAATCACAGAGTTGAACATTCCCTTTGATAGAGCAGGATTGAAACAATCTTTTGTGGAATCTGCCAGTGGGTATTTGCAGCACTTTTTGGCATAGGCTGGAAAAGGAAATATGTTCAAAAAAAACAAGAGAGAAGCATTTTCAGAAACTACTTTGTGATGTGTGCATTCAACTAACAGAGTTGAACATTCTTTTTGACAGAGCATTTTTGAAACACTCTTTTTGTAGAATCTGTCAGAGGATATTTGGAGCTCTTTGAGGCCTGTGCTAGAAAAGGAGATAACTTCACATAAAAACTAGACAGAAGGATTCTCTGAAACTTCTATGTGATGTGTGCATTCGACTCACAGAGTTGAATCTTATTTTGATACAGCAGTTTTGAAACATTATTTTTGTAGAATCTGCAAGTGGATATTTGGAGAGCTTTGTGGCATAAGCTGGAAAAGAAAATATCTTCACGTAAAAACTGGACAGAAGCATTCTCAGACACTTCTTTGTGATGTGTGCATTCAACTCACAGAGTTGAAACTTCCTTTTTGTAGAGCAGTTTTGAAACAATCTTTTTGTAGTATCTGCAAGTGGATATTTGGAGCGTGTTGATGCATAGGCTGGAAAAGGAAATGTCTTCACATAAAAATTAGACAGAAGATTCTCAGAAACTTCTTTGTGATGTGTGCATTCAACTCGCAGGGTTGAACTTTCTTTTTAACATAGCAGTTTTAAAACACTTTTTTGTAGAATCTGCAAGTCGATATTTGGAGTGCTTAAAGGCCTATGCTGGAAAAGGAAATATGTTCACATAAAAACTAGAAAGAAGCATTCTCAGAAACTTCTTTGTGATGAGTGCATTCAACTCAAAGAGATGAACATTCCTTTTGATAGAGAAGTTTTGAAACACTCTTTTTGTAGAATCTGCAAGTGGATATTTGGAGCACTTTGAGACCTATGCTGGAAAAGGAAATATGTTTACATCAAAACTAGACAGAAACACTCTCAGAAACTTCCTTGTGATGTATGCATTCAAGTCACAGAGTTGAACTTTCGTTTTGATACAGCGGTTTTGAAACACTCTTTTTGTAGAATCTGACAGTGGATATTTGGAGCAGTTTGAGGCCTATGATGGAAAAGGAAATATCTTGACAAAATACTAGACAGAAGCATTCTCACTAACACCTTTGTGATGTGTGCATTCAAGTGACAGAGTTGAACCTTCCTTTTGATAGAGCAGTTTTTGAAAAACACTTTTTGTGGAATCTGCAGGTGGATATTCGGAAGGCTTTGAGGCATATGCTGGAAAAGGAAATATCTTCACATAAAAACTAGACAGAAGCATTCACAAAAACACCTTTATGATATGTCCACTCAACTCACAAAGTTGAATATTCCTTTTGATAGAGCAGTTTTGAAACTCACTTTTTGTAAGATCTGCAAGTGGACATTTGGAGTGTTTTGAGGCCTATGCGGGAAAAGGAAATATCTTCACATAAAAAGTAGACAGAAGCACTCTCAGAAACTTCTTTGTGATATTTTCATTCAACTCTCAGAGTTGAATCTTCCTTCTGATAGCGCAGTTATGGAACACTCTTTTTGTAGAATCTGCCAGTGGATATTTGGAGCGCTTTGACGCCTATGCTAGACAAGGAAATATCTTCACATAAAAACGAGACAGAAGCATTCCAAGAAACTTATTTGTGATGTGTGCATTCAGCTCAAAGAGTTGAACCATCATTTTGATAGAACAGTTTTGAAACACTCTTTTTGATGCATCTGCCTGTGGATATTTGGAGTGATTTGACGTCTATGCTGGAAAAAGAAATATCTTCACATAAAAACTAGACAGAAGCATTCTCAGAAACAACGTTGTGATATGTCCACTCAACTCACAAAGTTGAACCTTCCTTTTGATAGAGCAGTTTTGAAATACACTTTTTGTAGGATCTGTAAGTGGATGTTTAGAGTGCTTTGAGGCCAATGTGGGAAAAGGAAATATCTTCACATAAAAACTAGACAGAAGCATTCTCATAAACTTCTTTTTGATGATTGCATTCAACTCTCAGAGTAGAATCTTCCTTTTGATAGAGCAGTTTTGAAACACTCTTTTTGTAGGATCTGCCAATGGATATTTGGAGCATTTTGACACCTATGATAGATAAGGAAATATCCTCACATAAAAATTAGATGGAAGCATTCTAAGAAACTTATTTGTGATGTGTGCATTCAGCTCACAGAGTTGAACCTTTCTTTTGATAGAGCAGTTTTGAAACACTCTTTTTATACAATCTGCAAGTGGATTCTTCGAGCGCTTGGAGGCCTATGCTAGATAAAGAAATATCTTCACATAAAAACTAGACAGAAGAATTATCACAAACTTCTTTGTGATGGGCGCACTCAACTAACAGAGATGAACCTTCCTTTAGATAGAGCAGTTTTGAAGTATTCTTTTTATAGAATCTGCAATTGGATATTTGAAGCGCTTTGAGGCCTACGCTGGAAAAGGAAATATCTTATCGTAAAAACTAGACCGAAGCATTATCAGGAACTTCTTTGTGATGTGTGAATTCAACTCACGGAGTTGAACCTTAATTTTGGTAGAGCAATTTTGAAGCACTCTTTTTGAATAATCTGCCAGTGGATATTTGGAGCGCTTTGACGCCTATGATTGAAAACGAAATATCTTCACATAAAAATTAGACGGAAGCATTCTCAGAAACTTCTTAGTGATGCGTGCATTCAACTCACACAGTTGAACCTTCTTTTTAATAGACCAGTTTTGAAACCCTCTTTTGGTAGAATCTGGAAGTGGGTATTTGGACCGCTTTGATGCCTATGTTGGAAAAGGGTATATCTTCACATTAAAACTTGAAAGCAGCGTTCTCAGAAACTTCTTTGTGATGTGTGCACTCAAATCACAGAATTGAACCCTCGTTTTGATAGAGCAGTTTTGAAACACACTGTTTGGAGAATCTGAAAGAGGATATTTGGAGCGCTTTGAGGCCTCTGCTGGAACAGGAAATATCTTCGCATAAAAATTAGAATTATTCTGAGAAACTTCTCTGTGATGTGTGCATTCAACTCACAGTGTTGAACCACCCTTTTCATAGAGCAGTTTTGAAACACTGTTTTTGTAGAATCTGCAAAAGGATATTTGGAGCACATTAAGGCCAATGCTTGAAAACGAAATAACTTCACAGAAAAAGTAGACAGAACCATTCTCAGAAACTTCTTTATGATGTGTGCATCCAACTCACAGAGTTGAACCTTCCTTTTGATAGAGCAGTTTTGAAACACTCTTTTTGTTGAATCTGCAAGTGGATATTTGGAGCGCTTTGAGGCCTATGCTGGAAAAGGAAATATCCTCACATAAAAATTAGAAAGAAGCATTCTCAGAAACTTCTGTGTGATGTGTACATTCAACCCAAAGTGTTGAATCTTCCCATTGATAGAACTGTTTAAAAACACTCTTTTTGAAGAATCTGCAAGTGGATGTTTGGAGCGCTTTAAGGCTTATGCTACAAATGGAAATATCTTCACATAAAAATTAAACAGAAGCATTCTCAGAAACTTCTTTGTGATGTGTACATTCAAATCAAAGAATTGAAACTTCCTTTTGATAGAGCAGTTTTTAAACACTATTTTTGCACAATCTGCAAGTGGATATTTGGAGTACTTTGAGGCCTATCCTGGAAAAGGAAATAGTTTTACATAAAAACTAGGCAGAAGCATTCTCAGAAACTTCTTTGTGATGTGTGATTTCACCTCACATAGTTGAACCTTATTTTCGATAGAGCAGTTGTGAAACACACTTTTGGTAGAATATGCAAGTAGATATTTGGGGCGCTTTGAGGCCTATGCTGGAAAAGGAAATATCTTCACAAAACAACTAGACAGAAGCATTCTCAAAAACTTCTTTGTGATGTGCGCATTCAACTCACAGAGTTGAACCATCATTTTGATAGAACAGTTTTGAAACACTCTTTTTCTAGAATCTGCAAGTGGATATTTGGAATGCTAAGAGGCCAACACTGGAAAAGGAAATATCTTCACATGAGAACTAGATGGAAGCATTCTCAGAAGCTTCCGTGTGCTTTATGCATTCAACTCACATAGTGGAATCTTCCTTTTGATAGTGCAGTTTTGAAACACTCCTTTTGTAGAATTTGCTAGTGGATGTTTGGAGCGATTTGAGACCTATGGTGGAATTGGAAATATCTTCACATAAAGACTAGACAAAAGCATTCTGACAAACTTCTTTGTGATGTGTGCATTCATCTTACAGAGTTGAACCTTTCTTTTGATTGAACAGATTTGAGACACTCTTTTTGTAGTATCTGCATGTGGACATTTGGAATGCTTTGAGGCCTATGGTGGAAAAGGAAATATCTTCCTATAAAAACTAGACAGCAGGATTTTGACCCACTTCTTTTTGATGTGTGCATTCATCTCACAAAGTTGAACCTCACTTTTCATTGAGCAGTTTTGAAACACCCTTTTTGTACTATCTGCAAGTGGACATTTGGAGTACTTTGTGGCCTATGGTGTAAAAGGAAATATCTTCACATAAGAACTAGACAGAAGCATTCTGAGAAATTTCTTTGTGATTGTGCATTCATCTCACAAAGTTCAATCTTTGTTTAGTATGAACAGACTGAATCACTCTTTTTGTAGAATCTGCAAGTTGACATTTGGAGCTCTTGAGGCCCATGGTGGCTACTGAATTATCTTCCTATAATAACAAGACAAAAGCATTATGAGAAACTTCTTTGAGATGTGTGCATTCGTATCACACAGAGTTGAAAGCTTCTTTTTAATGACCAGCTTTGAAACACACTTTTTGCCGAATTTGCAAGTGGACATTTGTAGCACTCTGAGGCCTATGCTGGAAAAGGAAATATGTTCACATAAAAACTAGACAGAAATATTCTGACGAACTTCTTTGTAATGTGTGCATTCATCTCACATAGTTGAACCTTACTTTTCGTTGAGCAGTTTTGAAAAACACTTTTTGTAGAATCTGCTAGTGAACATTTGGAGTGCTTTGAGACCTATGGTGGAATTGGAAATATCTTCACATAAAAACTAGACAGAAGCATTCTGGCAAACTTCTTTGTGATGTATGCATTCACCTTACAGAGTTGAAACTTTATTTTGATTGAACAGATTTGAGACACTCGTTTTGTAGTATCTGCATGTGGACATTTGCAACGCTTTGAGGCCTATGGTGGAAAAGGAAGTATCTTCATATAAAAACTAGACAGCAGCATTCTGACCCATTTATTTTTGATGTGTGCATTCATGTCACAAAGTTGGACCTCACTTTTCATTGAGCAGTTTTGAAACACTCTTTGTAGACTCTGCAAGTGGACATTAGTAGTGCTTTAAGGCTATGGTGGAAAAAAAATCTTCATATAAAAACTAGACAGAAGCATTCTCAGAAACTTCTTTGTGATGTGTGCATTAATCTCACTGAGATGAATCTTTCTTTTGATTGAACAGTTTGGAAACACTCTCTTTGTAGAATCTGCAAGTGGACATTTGGAGCGCTTTAGTCCCATGGGGTCAAAGGAAATATCTTCACATAAAAACCGGACAGAAGCATTCTGACAATCTTCATTGTGATATGTGCATTCATCTCAGAGAGTTGAAATTTACCTCTAATTGAGCAGATTTGAAACACCCTTTTTGTGCTATATGCAAGTGGACATTTGGAGTGCTTTGTGGCCTATGGTGGAAAAGGAAATATGTTCACATAAGAACTAGACAGTAACATTCTGACAAACTTCTTAGTGACATATGCATTCATCTCACATAGTTGATCCTTACTTTCCATTGAGCAGTTTTGAAACACTCTTTTTGTAGAATCTGCAAGGGGACATATGGAGCGCTTTGAGGTCAATGGTAGGTAACGAAATATCTTCATATAATAACTAGACAGAAGCATTCTGAGAAACTTCTTTGTGATGTGTGCATTCATCCCTCAGAGTTGAACCTTTCTTTAGATGGAGCAGCTTTGAAACACTCTTTGCAGAATCTGCAGGTGGACTTTTGGAGCGCTTTGAGGTTAATAGTAGAAAACAAAATATGTTCATATAATAATTAGTCTGAAGCATTCTGAGAAAATTCTTTGTGATATACACATTTATCTCACAGTGTTGAACCTTTCTTTTGATTGTGCAGCTTTGAAACACTCTTTTTGTAGAATCTGCAAGTGGACATTTGGAGAGCTTTGAGGCCTATAGTGGAAAAGGAAATATATTCATATAAAAGCTACACGGAAGCATTCTGACAAACTTCTTTGTGATATGTGCATTCATCTCACAGAGCTGAATCTTTCTTTGGTTTTAGAATTTTGGAAACACTCTTTTTGTAGAATCTGCAAGTGGACATTTGGAGTGCTTTTAGGCCTAAGGTGGAAAAGGAAATATCTTCACATAAAAACTAGATAGAAGCATTCTCAGAAATTTCTTTGTGATGTGTGCATTCATCTCACAGAGTTGAATCTTTCTTTTGATTTAACAGTGTGTAAACACTCTTTTTGTGGAATCTGCAACTGGACATTTGGAGCACTTTGAGGCCTACGGATGAAAAAGAAATATCTTCACATAAAAACTAGACAGAAGCATTCTGACAAACTTCTTTGTGATATGTGCATTCATCTCAGAGATTTGAAAATTACTTTCCATTGAGCTGCTTTGAAACACACTTTTTGTAGAATATGCAAGTGACCATATGAAGTTATTTGAGGTCTATGGTGTAAAACGAAATATCTTCACATAATAAATAGACAGAAGCATTCTGAAAAACTACCTTGTGATTTGCACATTCAACTCACAGAGTTGAAATTTTCTTTTGATTGAGCAGCGTTGAAACACACTTTTTGTGGAATCTGCAAGTGGACGTTTGGAGCGCTTTGAGGCCTATGATGGAAAAGGAAATATCTTCACATAAAAACTAGACAGAAGCATTCTGACAAACTTCTTTATGATATATGCATTCATCTCACAGACTTGAACCTTAATTTTGTTTGAGCAGTTTTGAAATACCCTTTTTTTACTATCTGCCAGTCGACATTTGGAGTGCTTTGAGGCCTATGCTGCAAAAGGAAATAACTTCACATAATAATTAGACAGAAGCTTTCTGACAAATTTCTTTGTGATGTGTACATTTATCTCACAGAGTTGAACCTTTCTTTTGATTGAGTAGTTTGGAAAAATCTCTTTCCGTAGAATCTGCAAGTGGACATTTGCAGTGCTTTGTGGCTTATGGTGGAAAGGGAAATATCGTTCACGTAAAAATCAGAGAATCGTTTTGAGAAAATACTTTTTGATGTGTTCATTAATCTCACAGAGTTGAACCTTTCTTTTGACTGAACAGTTTTGAAACACTCTTTTTGTAGTATCTGCCAGTGGACGTTTGGAGCACTTTGAGTCCTATGGTGGAAAAGGAAATATCTTCATGTAAGAAGTAGACAGAAGCATTCTCAGAAACTTCTTTGTGATGTGTGCATTCAACTCACAGAGTTAAAACTTTCTTTTCATTGAGCAGTTTTGAAACACACTTTTTGTGGAATCTGGAAGTGTACACTTGGATTTCTTTGAAGCCTATGGCGGAAAAGGAGATATCTTCACATAAAAACTAGACAGAATCATTCTGAGAAAATTCTTTGTGATATGTGCAATCATCTCACAGAGTTGAACCTTACTTTTGATTGATCAGTTTGAAATACCCTTTTTGTACTATCTGTAACTGGATATTTGGAGTTCTTTGAGGCCTATGGAGGAAGAGGAAATAAATTCATATAAAAACTAGACAGAAGCATTCAGAGAAACTTCTTTGTGATGTGTGCATTCATCTCACAGAAATGAAATTTTGTTCTGATTTAGCAGTTTGGAACACTCTTTTTGTAGAATCTGCAAGTGGACATTTGGAGTGCTTTGAGGTCTACGGAGGAAAAGGAAATATCTTCACATAAAAACTAGACAGAAGCATTCTGACAAACTTCTTTGTGAAACACGCATTAATCTCACAGAGTTGAATCTTACTTTCCATTGATCTGTTATGAAACACACTTTTTGTAGAATATGCAGGTGAACACATGGAGTTCTTTGAGACCTATGGTGTAAAAAGAAGTATCTTCACATAAAAAATAGACAGAAGCATTCTGAGAAACTTCGTTGTGATGTTTGCATTCATCTCCCAGAGTTGAAACTTTCTTTTGATTGAGCAGCCTTGAAACACTCTTTTTGAGGAATCTGCAAGTGGACGATTGGAGCGCTTGGAGGCCTATGGTGGAAAAGGAAATATCTTCACATAAAAACTAGACAGAAGCATTCTGACAAACTTCTTTGTGATATATGCATTCATCTCACAGAGTTGAACCTTACTTTTGTTTGAGCAGTTTTGAAACACCCTTTTTTTACTATCTGCAAGTGGATATTTGGAGTGCTTTGAGGACTATGGTGCAAAAGGAAATAACTTCACATAAAAACTAGACAGAAACATTATGAAAAATTGCTTTGTGATGTGTGCATTAATCTCACAAAGTTGAACCTTTCTGTTGTTTAGGCAGTTTGGAAACTCTCTTTTTGTAAAATCTGGAATTGGACATTTGGAGCGCTTTGGGGCCTATGGTGGAAAAGGAATTATCTTCGCATAGTAACTATACAGAAGCATTCTGAAAAACTACTTTGTGATGTGTGCATTCATCTCACAGAGTTGAAAATTCCTTTTGATTGAGCAGTTTTGAAACACTCTTTTTGTAGAATCTGCAAGTGGACATTTTGAGCTCTCTGTGGCCTATGGTGGAAAAGGAAATATCTTCACATAAAAACTAGAAAGAAGCATTCTGAAAAACTTCTCTGTGATGTGTGCATTCATCTCAAAGAGTTGAACCTTACTTTCCATTTAGCAGTTTTGAAACACACTCTTTGTAGAATCTGCAAGTGGACATTTTGAGCACTTTGAGGCCTATGGTGGAAAACCAAATATTTTCACCTAACAACTATACAGAAGCATTCTGAGAAACTTCTTTGTTATGTGTGCATTCATCTCACTGTGTTGAATCTTTCTTTTCACTGAGCAGTTTTGAAACACTCTTTTTGTAGAATCTGCAACTGTACTATTAGAGCGCTTTGAGGCCTATGGTGGAAAAGGAAATATGTTCATATAAAAACTAGACAGAAGCATTCTGAGAAACTTCTTAGTGATGTGTGCATTCATCTCACAGAGTTGAAGCATTCTTTTGAATGAGCAGCTTTGAAACACTGTTTTTCTAGAATCTGCATGTGGGCATTTCGAGAGCTTTGTGGCCTTTGGTGGAAAAGGAAATATCTTCAAATTAAAACTAGACAGAAGCATTCTGACAAACATTTTGTCATGTGTGCATTAATCTGACACAGTTGAATCTTACTTTCCATTGAGCAGTTTTGAAGCACTCTTTTTGTAGAATCTGCAAATGGACATTTGGAGTGCTTTGCAGCCTGTGGTGGAAAAGGAAATATCTTCACATTAAAACTAGACAGAAGCATTCTGACAAACTTTTTTGTGATGTGTGCATTCATCTCACAGAGTTGAATCTTACTTTCCATTGAGCGGTTTTGAAACACTCTTTTTGTAGAATCTGCAAGTGGACATTTGGAGCGCTTAGACGTCACATAATAACTAGACAGAAGCGTTCTGACGAACTTCTTTGTGATATGTGCATTCATCTCAAAGTGTTGAGCATTTCTTTTGATTGAGCAGCTTGGAAACACAGTTTTTGTAGTATCTGCAAGTGGACATTTGGAGCACTTTGAGGCCTATGGGGAAAAGGGAATATCTTCACTTAAAAAGTATACAGAAACATTCCATCAAACTCCTTTGTAATGTGTGCATTCATCTCACCGAGTAGAACCTTCCTTTCATTGAGCAGTTTTGAAACATACCTTTTGTAGAATCTGCAAGTGTACATTTGGAGAGCTTTGAGATCTATTGTGGAAAAGGTAATAGCTTCACATTAAAACTAGACGGAATCATTCTGAAAAACTTGTTTGTGATGTGTGCATTCATATCACTGCATTGAATCTTTCTTTTGATTGAGTAGTTCTGAAAGACTCTTTTTGTAGAATGTGTAAGAGGATATTTGGAACGAATTGTGTCCTATGCCGGTAAAGGAAATATTTTCACATAAAATCTAGACAGAAACATTCTGAGCAACTTCTTAATGATGTGTGCATTCAACTCACGGAGTTGATCCTTTCTCTCGGTGGAGCAGTTTTGAAACACTCTTTTTGTAGAATCTGCAAGTGGATATTTGCAGCATTTGACGCCTATGCTGGAAAAGGAAATATCTTCACATAAAAATTAGACAAAAGCATTCTGATAAACTTCTTTGTGATGTGTACATTTACCTCTCAGACTTGAACATTTCTTTTGATTGAGCAGCTTTGAAACACACTTTTTGTAAAATCAGCAAGAGAATATTTAAAGGGCTTTGTGGCCTATTGAGGAAAAGGAAATATCTTCACATAGAAACTAGACAGAAGCATTCTGAGAAACTTCCTTGAGATGTGTGCATTCATCTCTCAGAGTTGAAATTTTCTTTTGATTGAGCAGTTTTGAAACAATCTTTTTGTAGAATTTGAAATTGGATATTTAGAGGCCTTCCTGGCCCATGGTGTAAAGAGAAATATCCTGATGTAAAAACTACACAGAAGCATTCTGAGAAACTTCTTTGATTAGTGCATTCAACTCACAGAGTTCAACCTTTCTTTTGATTGAGCAGTTTTGAAACACTCCTTTTGTAGCATCTGCAAGTGGGCATTTGTACTGCTTTGGGGCCTATGGTGGAAAAGGAAATATCTTCACATAAAAATTAGACAGAAGCATTCTCAGAAACTAGTTTGTGATGTGTGCATTCTTCTCAAAGTGTTGAACCTTTCTTCAGTTTCGGCAGTTTTGAAACACTCTTTTTGTAGAATCTGCAAGTGGACGCTCGTAGCACTTTGGCGCCTAAGGTGTAAAAGGAAATATCTTCACATAAAATCTAAACAGAAGCATTCTCAGAAACTTTTTTGAGATGTCTGCATTCATCTCACAGAGTTGAACCTTTCTTTTGATTGAGCAATTTTGAAACACTCTTTTTGTAGGATCTGAATGTGGATAATTGGAGCGCTTTGAGAGCTATGTTGGAAAAGGAAGTATGTTCAAATGAAAACTAGACAGAAGCATTCTGAGAAACTAATTTGTGATGTGTGCATTCATCTCACTTAGTTGAACATTTGTTTTGATTCAGCAGTTTTGAAATACTCTTCTTTAAGGATATGCAATAGAACATTTGGAGCGCTTTACGGCCAATGTTGGTAAAGGAAATACCTTCACAGAAAAATTTGACAGAACCATTCTGAGAAATTCCTTTATGATGTGTGCATTCATTACACAGAGTTGAAATTTTCTTTTGATTGAGCAGTTTTGAAACACTCTTTTTGTAGGATATGCAAGTGGACGTTTGAGGCGATTTTTGGCCTATGGTGGAAAAGGAAATATCTTCACATAAAAACTAGACAGAAGCCTTCTGAGAAACTACTTTGTTATGTGTGCATTCATCTCACAGAGTTGAACCTTTGTTTTGATTGAGCTGTTTTGAAACCCTCTTTTTGTAGAATCTGCAAGTGGACATTTGGAACGCTTTGAAGCCTATGTTGGAAAAGGAAATATCTTCACATAAAAACTAGACAGAAGCATTCTGCGAAACTTTTTTGTGATGTGCACATTCATCTCACAGAGTTTCTCGTTTCTTTGGATGGAGCTGTTTAGAAACACTCTTTTTGTAGAAACTGCAAGAGGACATTTGGAGCGCTTTGCATACTATGGTGGGAAAGGAAAAAACTTCACGTAAAACTAAACAGAAGCATTCAGAGAAAACTCTTCGGTATCTGTGTATTCACCTCACAGAGTTGAAACTTTCATTTGAATGAGCAGTTCGGAAACTGTCTTTTTATAGAATCTGCAAAGGGATCTTTGGATCACTTTGCAGCCTCTGGTAGAAAACAAAATATACTCTCACAATAACTAGACGGAAGCATTCTGAGAAACTACTTTGTGATGTGTGCACTCATCTCACAGAGTTGAACCTTCCTTCTGATTGAGTAGTTTTGAAACACTCTTTTTCTAGAATCTGAAAGTGGACATTTGGAGCGCTTTGTTGCCTATGGTGGAAAAAGAAATATCATCACATAAAAACTAGACAGAAGCATTCTGACAAACTTCTTTGTGATGTGTGCATTAGTTTCACAGAGTTGAACCTTTTTTCTGATTGTGCAGTTTTTAAACACTCTTTTTGTAGTATCTGCAAGTGGACATTTGGAGCGCTTTGAGGCCTATGGTAGAAAAGGAAGTATCTTCATATAAAAACTAGACAGAAGCATTTTTAGAAAATACTCTGTGATGTGTGTATTCTTCTCACTGAGTTGAAACTTTCTTTTGACTGAACAGTTTTGAAATACGCTTATTGAAGAATCTGCAAGAGGATATTTGGAGCATTTTATGGCATATGGTGGAAAAGGAAATACCCTCACATAAAAACTTCACAGAACCAATGTGGGAGCCTTCTTTGTGATGTGTGAATTCCTCTCACAGAGTTGAGCCTTTCTTTTGATTGAGAAGTTTAGAAACCCTCCTTTGTAGAATGCGCAAGTAGACATTGGGAGTGCTTTGGGTATTATGGTGGAAAAGGAAATACCTTTATATAAAAACTAGACGGAAGCATTCTGCCAAACCTCTTTGTTATGGGTGTATTCATCTCACAGAGTTGAACCTTTCTTTTGTTTGAGCAGTTTTGAAACTCTATTTTTGTAGAATCTGCAAGTGGACTATTGGAGAACTTTGAATTCTATGGTGGAAAAGGAAATATCTTCACATAAAAACTAGACATAAGCATTCTGAGAAACTTCTTTGTGATGTGTGCATTCATCTCACAGAGTTGAATCTTTCTTTGTATTGAGCCGTTTTGAAACACTCTTTATGTAGAATCTGCAAGTGGATATTTGGAACACTTTGCGGCCTATGGTATAAAAGGAAATATTTTCACATAAAAACTAGACAGAAGCATTCTGAGAAATCTTTCTTATGTGTGTATTCATCTCATAGAGTTGAACCTTTCTTTTGATTGAGCAGTTTTGAAACACTCTTTTTGTAGTATCTGCATGTGGACATTTGAAATGCTTTGAGGCCTATGGTGGAAAAGGAAATATCTTCATATAAAAAGAAGACAGAAGTATTCTGAGAAACGTCCTTGTGATGCGTGAATTCATCTCACAGAGTTGAACCTTTCTTTTCATTGAACAGTTTTGAAACCATCTTTTTGTAGCATCTGCAAGTGGATATTTGAAGCGCTTTGAGGCCTATCGTGGAAAAGGAAACATCTTCACAGAAAATCTAGACAGAAGCCTTCTCAGAAAATTCTTTGTGATGTGTGCATTCATCTCACAGAGTTGAACTTTTCTTTTGATCAAGCAGTTTTGAAACACTGTTTTTGCAGCATCTGCAAGTGGACATTTGGAGTGCTTTCAGGCCTATGGTGGAAAAGGATGTATCTTCATATAAAACATAGACCGAAGCATTGAGATAAAATTCTTTTTGATGTGTATATTAATATCACTGATTTGAAAGTTTCTATTGATTGACCAGTTTTGAAATATTCTTTTTGAAGAGTCCGCAAGACTACATTTCGAGTGCTTTATGACCTATGTAGGAAAAGGAAACATCTTCACATAAAAATAACGCGGAAGCATTTTGAGAAAGTTCTTTGTATTGGGTGCACTCATCTCACAGAGATGAACCTTCCTTTTGATTGAGTAGTTTTGAAACACTCTTTTTTTTTGCAACTGCATGTGGAAATTTGGAGCGCATACAGTCGTATGTTGGAAAAAGAAATACCTTCACACAAAAACTAGACAGAAGCATTCAGAGAATCTTCTTTGTGCTGTGTGCATTCATCTGACAGAGAAGAACGTTTCTTTTGATTGAGCATTTGAAAACAATCTTTTTGTATTATCTGCAAGTGGACATTTGGAGCACTTTGAGGCCTATTGTGGAAAAAGAAATATCTTCACATCTCACACAGTTGAAATTTCTTTTGATTGAGCAGTTTTGAAACACTCTTTTTGCAGAATCTGCAAGTGGATATTTGGAGCGCTTTGAGACCTAACGTGGAAAGGGAAGAATCTTCACATACTAACCAGACAAAACCATTCTGAGAAAATTCTTTGTGATGTGTGCATTCATTCCACACGGTTGAAAGACTCATTCATTGAATAGTTTGGAAATTCTCTATAGAATCTGCAGAGTGATACATGGAGTGCATTGCGACCTCCTGTGGAAAAGGAAACATCCTATCATAAAAACTAAACAGAAGCAAGCTGAGAAAGAAATTTGTGAGGTGTGTGGATTGGAGTCGGATAGAATGGAATGGAATGGAATGTAGTGTATTGGAGTGGAGTGGAGTGGAGTGGAGTGGATAGGATTGGAGTGGAGTGGAATGGATTGGAGTGGAATGGGATGGAATGGAATGGAGTGGATTGGAGTGGATGGAAATGGAATAGAAAGGAATAGAATGGAGTGGACTGCAGTGGAGTGGAGTGGAATGGAATACAATGGAATAGAATAGAATCGAATGCAATGGAATGTAATGAAATGGAATTGAATACAATGGAATGTAATGCAATGGAACTGAATGCAATGGAATGCAGTGAAATGGAATGGTGAAAAGAAATATGAGCTGAGATTGTGCCCTTGAACTCCAGCCTGGGTGACTGAGTGAAATCCTGTCAAAAGCAAGGATGGGAATGGAATGGAGTGCAAAGAAATGGAATGGAATGGAATGGATTGGAAGGGAATGGAGTGGAGTGGAGTGGAGTGGAGTGGAGTGGAAAGGGGTGGAATGGAATGGGATGGAATGGAATGGAGATGATTGGAGTGGTGTGGAGTGGAATGGATTGGAATGGAATGGAAATAAATGGAATGGAGTGCAGTGGAGTATAGTGGAGGGGAGTGGAGTGGAAGGAAATGGAATGGAATGGAATGGAATGGAATGGAATGGAACGGAATAGAATGGAATTGAGTAGTGAAATGAAATGTGAGCTGAGATTGTGCCACTGCACTCCAGCATGGGTGACAGTGTGAGATCCTGTCGAAAGAAATGAATGCAATGGAATGGAGTGGAACGGAATGGAATGGAATGGAACAGAGTGGGGTGGAGTGCAGTGGAGTGAATTGGAGTGGAATAGAGTGCAATGGAATGGCATGGAATGGAATGGAATGGAATGGAGTGGAGTGGAGTGGAGTGGAATAGAATGGGATGTAATGGAATGTAGTGGAGTGGAGTGGAGTGGAATGGAGAGGAAAGGAATGGGATGGAATGGAATGGAGTGGAGTGGAATGGCGTGGAGTGGAGTGGAATAGAGTGGAATGGTAGAATGAAATGTGATCTGAGATTGTGCACTGTAATCCAGCCCGGGTGACTGAGAGAGATACTGTCGAAAGAAATGAATGGAAAGAAATTGAGTGGAATGCAATGGAATGGAAACGAGTGGAGTTGAAAGGAGTGGAGTGGAGTGGAGTGGAGTGGATTGGAGTGGAGTGCAGTGGAGTGGATTGGAGTGGAGTGCAGTGGAATAGAATGGAATGGAATGGAATGGTTAAATGAAAGGTGAGCTGAGATTGTGCCACTGCACTCCAGCCTGGGTGACAGAGTGAGATACTGTCGAAAGAAATGAATAGAATGAAATTGAGTGGAATAGAATGGAATGGAAACGAGTGGAGTTGAATGGAGGGGAGTGGAGTGGAGTGTATTGGAGTGGATTGGAGTGGAATGGAATGTCATGGACTTGAATGGAATGGAGTGGAGTGGACTGGAGTGTAGTCGAGTTGAGTGGAGATGAGTGGAGTGGAATGGAAAGATTTGGAATGGAATGGAGTTGAGTGGAGTGGAGTAGATTGGAGTGTAAAGGAATGGAGTGGAATGGAATGGAATGGAATGGCGTGGAGTGGCGTGGAATGGAATGGAATGCAATGGAATGGAAGGGAATGGAAAGGAATGTTGAAATGAAATATGGGATGCCCCACAGCCTGGGTGACAGAGTGAGACCCTTTCGAAAGAAAGGAATGGAATGGAATGGAGTGGAATGGAAAGGGATGGAGAGGAGTGTAGTGGAGTGGAATGGAGTGTAATGGATTGGAATTGAATGGAGTAGAATGGAATGGAATGGAATGGAATGGAATGGAACGGAACGGAACGTAATGGAATGGAATGGAATGGAATGGAATAGAATGTTGAAACGAAATATGCCTGAGATTGTGCCACTGCACTTCAGCCTGGGTGATAGAGTGAAATCCTATAGAGAGAAACAAATGGAATGGAATGAAGTGGAATGGAAAGAAATGGTATGGAATGGAGGGGAATGGAGTGGAATGGAGTGGAGTGGAATGGAATGTTGTGGAGTGGAGTGGAGTTGAATGGAGTGGAATGGAGTGGAGTGGAATGCAATGGAATGGGAAGATGCAATGTAATGTGAGCTGTGATTGTGCCACTGCACTCCAGCCTGGATGACAGAGTGGGATCCTGTTGAAAGAAAGGAATGGAATGGAATGGACTGGAATGGAATAGAATTGAATGGCGTGGAGTGAAGTGGAGTGGAGTGCAGGGGAGTGGAGTGCAATGGAGTGGAGTGGAGTGGAGTGCAACGTAGTGGAGTGGAATGGAAGAGAATGAAATTGAATAGAATGGAAAGAAGTCGAGTGGTGTGGACTGGAGTAGAGTGGAATGGAGTGGAGTGGAGTGGAATGGCATGGAATAGAATGGAATGCAATTCAATGGAATGCAGTGGAATGGAACGAAATAGAATGGAATTGTGAAATGAAATATGAGCTGAGATTGTGCCACTGCACTCAAGCCTGTGTGACAGAGTGAGATCCTGTCAAAAGAAAGGAGTGGAATGGAATGGAATGTAGTGCAGTGGAGCAGAGGGGAATAAGTGGAGAGGAAACGAATGGGATGGAGTGGAATGGAGTGGAGTGGAGTGCAGTGGAATGGAGTGGAATGCAATGGGATGGAATGGAGTGCAGCCACGTGGAGTGGAGTGGATTCGAGTGAAGTGTAACGGAACGGAATGGAATGAATGGAATGGAATAAAATGGAAAGGAATGACATGGATTACATGGATTGGAATGGTGAAATTAAATGTGAGCTGAGATTGTGCCACAGCACTCCAGCCTTGTTGACAGAGTGAGATCTTTTCAAAAGAAAAAATGGCATGGAATGGATTGCAATTGAATGGAATGGAATGGACTGGAGTGGAGTGGAATGGGTAGGAGTGGAGTGGAAGGGAGGGGAATGGAAAAGAATGGAGTGTAATGGAATGGAGTGGAGTGGGATGCAGTGGAGTGGAGAGGAAAGGAGTGGAATGGTGTGGAATAGCATGGGAAGCAAAGAAATGGGGTGGAGTGGAATGGAGTGGAGCAGAGTAAAATGGAGTGGAATAGAATGGGATGGAATGGAATGGAATGGAATGGAATGGAATGGAAAGGAATGGTGACATAAAATGTAAACTGATATTGTGCCACTGCACTCCATCCTGGATGACAGAGTGAGTTCCTGTCAGAAGAAAGGAATGGAATGGAATGCAGAAGAAAGGAATGGAATGGAATGCAGTAGAATGGAATGGAATGGAATGCAGAAGAAAGGAATGGAATGGAATGCAGTAGAATGGAATGGAATGGAATGGAATGGAATGGAGTGGAGTGGAGTGGAGTGGAGTGGAGTGTAATGGACTGGAAAGGAATAGGACGTAATGGAATAGAATGCAATGGAGTGGAATGGAGTGGAGTGGAGTGGAGGAGAGTGGAGTGGAGTGGAGGGGAGTGGAGTGGAGTGGAGGGGAGTGGAGTGGAGTGTAGGGGAGTGGAGTGGAGTGGAAAGGAGTGGAATTGAATGGGATGGAATGGGATGGAATAGAGTGTAGTGCAGTGTAGTGGAGTGGAATGGAGTGGAATGGAATAGGAAGGAATCAAACGGAGCAGAGTGGAGGGGAGTGGAATGGAAAGGAATGGAATGGAATGGAATGGAACAGAGTGTAGTATAGTGGAGGAGAGTAGATTGGAAAGGAATGGAATGGAGTCAAGTGGAATGTAATAGAATGGATTGGAATGGAATGGAATGGTGGAATGAAATGTGAGCTGAGTTGCTCAAATACAGTCCAGCCTGAGTGAGAGAGTGAGATCCTGTTGAAAGAAAGGAATGGAATGGAATGGAATGGAATGGAATGGAATGGAAAGGAGTGGAGTAGAGTGGAGTGGAGTGGGCTGGAATGGTGTGTAAAGGAGTAGAATGGAGTAGGATTTAATGGAATGGAATGGAGCGGAATGGAGTGGGGTGGAGACGACTGGAGTGGAGTGGAATTGTGTGGAATGCAATGGGATGGAGTGGAGTGTAGTCGAGTGGAATGTAGTGGAATGGAATGGAGTTGAGAGGAGTTGAGTGCAGTAGAATGGAATGCAATGGAATGGAATTTAAGGGAATGGAATAGAATGGAATGGAGTGGAATGGAATGGAATGGAATTCAATGGATTGAAATGGAATGGAATGGTGAAAAGAAATTTGAGCTGAGATTGTGTCACTGCACTCCAGCCTGGTTGACATAGTCAGATCCTGTTGAAACAAAAAAATCGAAAGGAATGGAGTGGAATGCAATGGAATGGAATGGAGAGAGTGGAGTGGAGTGGAGTGCAGTGGAGTGGAATGAAATGGGATGGAATGAAATAGAACAGAGTGGAATAGAGTGGAATGGCATGGAGTAGAGAGGAATGGAGTGGAATGGAAAGGGATGGAAGAGGTTGAAGTGGAGTGGAGTGGAATGGAAAGGAGTGTAAAGGAATTGAATGGAATGGAGTTGAGTGGAGTGGAAAGGAGTAGAGTGGAGTGGAAAGGAATGGAATTTATGGAATGGAATGGAATGGAATGGAATGGAATGGAATGGAATGGTGAAATGAAATGTGAGGTGAGATTGTGCCACTGCAGTCAAGCCTGGGTGAAAGAGTGAAATCATGTCAAAAGAATGAAATGGAAGGGAATGTACTGGAATGGAATGGAAGGGAATGGAATGGAATGGAGTGGAGTGGAGGGAATTGGAGTGGAGTGGAATGGAGTAGAATGGAATGTTATGGAATGGAATGCAGTGTAGCTGAGCGGAGTGGAGTGGATCGGAGTGAAGTGGAACGGAATGGAATGGAATGAGTGGAATGGAATGCAATGGAATGGAATGAAATGGAATGCATGGATTGGAATGGTGAAATTCAATGTGAGCTGAGATTGTGCCACAGCACTCCAGCCCGGGTGACAGAGTGAGATCGTGTTGAAAGACAAAATGGCATGAAATGGATTGGAATGGAATGGAGTGGATTGGAGTGGAGTGGAGTGGGCAGAAGTGGAGTGGAATGAAGTGGAATGGAAGGGAGTGGAATGGAACATAATGAAGTGTAATGTAATATAGTGGAATGGGGTGGAATGGAGTGGAGGGGGTGGGGTGGAATGGAGTGGAGGGTGTGGAGTGGAATGAAGTGGAATGGAATGGGATGGAATGGAATGAAGTGGAGCAGAGTGGAGTGGAATGGAATGGAATGGAATAGAATGTAATGGAATGGTGAAATGAAATGTCAGCTGAGATTGTGCCACTGCACTACAGCCTGGGTGACAGAGTGAGATCCTTTTGAAAGAAAGGAATGGAAAGGAATGGAGTGGAATGGAATGAAATGGAAAGGAATAGAATTAAATGGAATCGGGTGGAGTGGAGGGGTGTGGAGTATATTGGAGTGGAATGGAATGGAATGGAATGGAAGGCAATGGAATGTAAAAGAATGGAATGGAGTGGAGTGGAGTGGATTGGGGTGGAGTGGAATTTATTGGAATGGAATAGAATGGTGAAATGAAATTTGAGGCGAGATTGTGCCACTGCATTCCAGCAACGTAAGAGTGTGAAATCCTGTTGAAAGAAAGGAAAGGAAAGGAATGAGGTGGAATGGAATGAAAAGGAATGCACTGGAATGGAATGGAATGGAATGGAATGGAATGAAGTGGAGAAGATTGGAGAGGAGTGGAGTGGATTGGAGTGGATGGATTGCAATGCAATGGGATTTAATGGAATCGAATGAAGTGGAGTGTAGTGGAGTGGATGGGAATGGAGTGGAGTGGAGTCGAATGGAATGGGATGGAATGTGATGGAGTGGAGTAGAATGGAATGGACAGAGTGACATTCTGTTGAAAGAAAGGAATGGAATGGCGTGGAGTAGAATCAAGTGGAATTAAATGGGTCCTGTTGGAAGAAAGAAACGGAATGGAATGAAGTTGAATGAAATGGAATGGGATGGTGTGGAATGTAATGGAGTGGAGTGGAGTGGAGTGGAATGGAGTGGAACTGAATGGATTCGAATTGAATGGAATGGTGAAATGAAATGTGAGGTGAGATTGTGCCATTGCACTGCAACCTGGGTGACAGAGTGAGATCCGATTGAAAGAGTGGAATGGAATGTTGTGGAATTTAATGGAATGGAGTGGAGTTGTGTAGAGTGAAGTGGAGTTTATTGGAGTGGAGTGGAGTGGAATGGAGTGGAATGGGAATGGAATGGAATGGAAAGGAGTGGAGTGGAGTGGAGTGGAGTGGAGTGGAATGGAGTGGAGTGGAATGGAGTGGAATGGAATGGGATAGAATGGAAAGGAATGGAGTGGTGTCAATTGGAGTGGAAGGGAGTGATGTGGAATGGAGTTGAATGGAATGGGATTAAGTGGAATGGAGTGGAGTGGACTGTAGTGGAGTGGAGGGGAATGGAATGTATTGGAGTGCAGTGGAGTGGAGTGAAATAGAATGGAAAGGAATGGAATGGAATGGTTAAATGAAATGTGAGCTGATATTGTGCCACCGCACTCCAGCCTGGGTGACAGAGAGAGATGCTGTCGAAAGAAAGGAGTGGAATGGAAAGGAGTGGAGTGGAATGGATTGAAATGGAATGGAATGGAGAGGAGTGGAATGGAGTGGAGATGAGTGGAGTTGATAGAATGGAGTGGAAACGAATGGGATGGAACGGAGTGGAATAGAGTGGAGTTGAGTGGAGAGGAGTGGACTGGAGTGGAATGGAATGGAATGAAATGGAATGCAATGGAATGGTGAAATGAAATGTGATCGGAGATTGTGTCTCTGTAATCCAGCCTGTGTGACAGAGTGGGATCCTGTCGAAAGAAAGGAGTGGAATGGAAGGGAAAGGAGTGGAGTAGAATGGAGTGGATTGGAGTGGAATATAGTAGAATGGAATGGGATATAGTGGAATGAAATGGAGTGGATTGGATTGGAGTGGAGTGGAGTGGATTAGAATGGAGTGGAATGGAATGGGATGCAATGAAATGGACTGGAGTGGAATGGAATGGAAAGGAATGGAGTGGAGTGCAGTGGAGAGGAGTGGAGTTCAGTGGAGTGGAGTGGATTGGATTGGAATTGACTGGAATCGAATGGGATGGAGTGTAACGGAATGAAAGGGAGTGCAATGGAGTGGAGTGGAGTGGAGTAAGTGGAATTGAAAGGGATGGAATGGAATGGAATGGAGTAGAGTGGAGTGGAGTACAGTGGAACGGAGTGGAGTGGAGTGGAGTGGAATGGAATGGAATAGAATGGAATGGAGTGGAGTGGAGTGGAGTGCAAAGGAATAGAATGGAATGGCATGGAATGGCGTCGAGTGGAGTGGAGTGCAGTGGAATGGATTGGAATGGAAAGGAATGTAGTAGAGTTGAGTGTATTGGAGTGGAATCGAGTGGAATGGAATGGAATGGAATGGACAGTAAAGGAATGGAATGCAATGGAATGGAATGCAATGAAATGCGATGGAATGGAATGGTGAATTGAAATGTGAGCTGAGATTGTGCCACTGCATTCCAGCCTGGGTAACGCAGTGAAATCCTGTCGAAAGAGAGGAATGGAACAGAATGGAATGGAGTGGAGTGGAGTGGGGAGGAGTGGAGGGGAGTGGAGTGGAGTGGACTTTAATGGAGTGGAGTGGAATGGGTTGGAGTGGAATGGAGTGGAGAGGAGTGGAGTAGAGTGAAGTGGAGTTGAAAGGAGTTTAATGGAAAGGGATGGAATGGAATAGAGTGTAGTGGAGTGGAGTGGAGTTGAATGGAATGGAATGGAATGGATTGGAGTAGAATGGAGTGGAGTGGAGTGGAGTTTGGTGGAATGGATGTAACAGAATGGAAAGGACTGGAATGCAATGATGAAATGAAATCTGACTTGAGATTGTGCCACAGCACTGCAGCTGGTGTGACAGAGTGAGATCCTATCGAAAGAATGGAAAGGAGTGGAATGGAATGGAGCAGAGTGGAGTGGAGTGGAGTGGAGTGGAACGGAATGCAGTGGATTGGAAAGGGATGGAATGGAATGGATTGTAGAAGAATGGAGGTGAGTGAGGTAGAGTGGATTGGAATTGGTTGGGATGGAATGGAATGCAGTATAATGGTGTGGAGTGGAATGGAGATGAATGGAGTGGACTGAAGTGGAATGGAATGGAATGGAATGGAATGGAATGGAATGGAATGGAATGGAAAGGTGAAATGCAATGTGAGCTGAGATTGTGCCAATGCACTTCAGCCTGGGTGACAGAGTGAAATCACATCGAAAGAATGGAATGGTATTGAAAGAGATGGAATTGAATGGACTGGAAAGGAGAGGAGTGGAATGGAGTGGAGTGGAATAGAGTGGAATGGAGTGGACTGGAGTGGAATTTAGTATAGTGGAGTGGAGTGGAATGGAATTTAGTATAGTGGAGTGGAGTGGAAAGGAATGGAATGGAATAGAATGGAATGTAAAAGAGTTGAGTGGAGTGGAATGTAGTGGAATGGTATGGAATGCAGTGGAGTAGAGGGGAGTAGAGTGGAGTGGGGTGGAATGGAATGGAGTGGAAAGGAATGGGATGGAATGGAATAGAATGTAGTGGAATGGAGTGGAGTTCAGTGGAGTTCAGTGGAGTGGAATGGAGTGCAGTAGAGTGGAGTGGAATGGGAAGGAATGAGATGGAATGGATTGGAGTGGAGTGGAGTGGAGTGGAGTGGAATGGAATGCAAAGGAATGGTGAAATGAAATGTGAGCTGAGGTTGTGCCACTTCCTTCCAGCCTGGGTACAGAGTGAGATCCTGTGGAAAGAAAAAATGGATGGAATGGAGTGGAATGGAATGGAATGGACTGGAGTGGAATGGAGTTCAGTGGAGTGGATTGCAGTGGAGTGGAGTCGTGTGGAGTGGAATTGAGTAGAATGAAATGGGATGGAATGGAATGGAATGGATTTGACGTGAGAGGTATGGAGTGGATTGGAGTGGACAGGATTGGAATGGAATTCAGTGGAGTGGAGTGGAGTGAATTGGAGTGTAGGGGAATGGAATGGAAAGGAATGGAAGGGAAAGGAATAGAATGGAATGGAATGGTGAAATGAAATCTTAGCGGAAATTGTGGCACTGCACTCCAGCCTGGGTGACAGAGTGAGATCATGTCAGAAGAAAGGAAGGGAATGGAATAAAGTGAAATGGAAAGGAATGGAAAGGAATGGAATGGAATGGAATGGAATGGAATGGAATGGAATGGAGTGGAGTGGAGAGTAGAGGAGTGGAGTGGAGTGGAATGGAATGGAATGGGATGGAAATGAGTGGAGTGGAATGGAATGGAATGGAATGGAATGGACTGGTGAAATTAAATGTGAGCTGAGATTTTGCCACTGCACTCCAGCCTGGGTCATAAAGTGAGATTCGGTCGAAAGAAAGGAATGTAATGGATTGGAGTGGAATGCAACGGAATGGAGTGGAATGGAGTGGAGAGGAGTGGAATGGAATGGAAAGGAATGAAGTGGAGTAGAGTGGAGTGGACTGGAGTGGTGTGGAGTAGAATGCAGTGGAATGGAATGGGTAAGAATGGAGAGGAATGGAGTGGAGTGACGTGAAGGGTATTAGAGTGGAGTGGAGTGGAATGGAATGGAATGGTTATATGAAAGGTGAGTTGAGATTGTACCACTGCACTCCAGCCTGCGTGACAGCGTGAGATACTGTCAAAAAAATGAATGGAATGAAATTGAGTGGAATGGAACGTAATGGAAACGAGTGGAATTTAATGGAGTGGAGAGGAGTGTAGTGGATAGGAGTAGAATGGAGTGGAATGGAATGTCATGGAATGGAATGGAATGGAGTGGAGTGGACTGGAGTGTAGTCGAGTTGAGTGGAGATGAGTGGAGTGGAAGGGAGTGGAATGGAAAGAGGTGGAATGGAAAGAGATGGAATGCAATGGAGTTGAGTGGAGTGGAGTGGAGTGAAATGCAGTGTAACGGAATGGAATGGGATGCATACAATGGAATGGAATGGAGCAGAGTGGAGTGGAGGGGAGTGGATTGGAGTGTCGTGAAATGGAATGGGATGGAAGGGGTTGGAATGCAGGGGAGTGCAGAGGAGTGGAGTGGCTAGAGTGCAGTGGAGTGGAGTAGAATGGAATTGAGTGGAATGGGTTTGAGGGGAGGGGAGTGGAGTGGAGGGGAATAGAGTCTGATGGAATGGAATCGAAAGGAATAGAATGGAAAGGAATGGAATGGAGTGGAGGTGAGTTTAGTGGAGTGGAGTGGAGTACAGTGGAATGGAGTGTATGGGATGGAATGGAATGGAATCGTATGGTGTGCAGTGGAATGGAATGGAAAGGAATGCTATGGAAGGGAATGGAAGGGAATGGAATGGTGAAATGAAATCTGAGCTGAGACTGTGCCACTGCACTCCAGCCTGGGTGTCAGGGTCAGATCCTGTTGAAATAAAGGAACGAAATAGAATGGAGTGGAATGGAATGGATTTGAGTGGAATGGAATGGAATGGAATGGAATGGAATGGAATGGAAAAGAATGGAATGGAAAGGAGTGGAATTGAGGGGAGTGGAGTGGAGTGGAATGTAATGTAAAGTAATGGCATGGAGTGGAACGGAATGGAGTGGAGCGGACTGGAATGGAATGGGAAGCAATGGAGTGGCATGGAATGGAATGGAATTGAATGCAGTGGAATGGAATGATGAAATGAAATATGAGCTGAGATTGTGCTACTGTACTCCAGCCTGTGTGACAGAGTGAGATTCTGTCAAAAGAAAGGAATGGAATGGAATGAAGTGTAACGGAATGGAATGGAATGGAGTGCAATGGAGTGGAGTGGACTGGAGTGGATTGGAGTGGAGTGGAGTGGAATGGAGGGATATGGAGTGGAAAGCAATGGGATGGAATGGAATGGAATTGAACGGAATGGAATGCAGTGCAGTAGAGAGGAATGGACTGTCATGAACGGGAGTGGACTGGTGTGGAGTGGAGTGGAGAGAATTGGAGTGAAATAAAAAGGGATTGAATGGAGTGGAGTGGACTGGAGTGGAGTGGAATGGCCTGGAGTGGAATGGAATGGGATCGAATGGAATGGAAAGCAGTGGAATTTAATGGTGAAATGAAATGTCAGCTCTGCACTCCAGCCTGTGTGACAGAGTAAGAACCTGTCAAAACAAAGGAATGGAATGTAATGGAGTGGAATGGAATGGAATGGAGTGGAATGGAGTGGAATGGAGTGGAGTTGACTGGAGTGGAGTGGAGTGGAGTTGAGTGGAGTGGAATGGAGTGGAATGCAATGGCATGGAGTGTAATCGGGTTGAGTGGAGTAAAGTGGAGTGGATTGGAGTGGAGTGGAGTTGAGTGGAATGGAATGGAGTGGAATGCAATGGCATGGAGTGTAATCGGGTTGAGTGGAGTACAGTGGAGTGGATTGGAGTGGAGTGGAATGGAGTGTAATGGAATGGAATGTAGTGCAGTTGAGTGGAGTGGAGTGGAATGGAGTGGAATGGAATGGAATAGAATGCAGAAATGAAATGTGAGCAGAGATTGTACTACTGCACTCCAGCCTGGGTGACAGAGTGAGATCCTGCCAAAAGAAAGGAATGCAATAGAATGGAGTGGTATGGAATTGAATGCAATGGAATGGAGTTGAGTGGAGTGGAGTCAGTGGAGTGGAATGGAGGGGAATGAAATGGGATGGAATGGAAGGAAATGGAGTGGAGTGGAGTGGAGTGGATTGCATTGAAATGAGATGGAATGGAATGTAACGGAATGGAATGGTGAAATAAAATGTGAACTGAGGTTTTGGCACTGCAATCCAGCCTGGGTGAGAGAGTGAGAACATGTCGAAAGAAAGGAATGAAACGGAATGGAGTAGAAAGGAATGCAATGCAATGGAGTGGAATGGAATGGAATAGATTGGAGTGGAAAAGAGTGGAGTGGATTCGAGTGGATTGGAGTGGAGTCGAATGGTGTGCAATGGAATGGGAGAGAATGGAGTGGAGGGGAGTGGAGTGGAGTGGAGTGGAGTGGCGTTGAGTGGAATGGAGTCAAACGGAAGGGAATGGAATTGGATCGAGTGGAGTGGAGTGGAATGGAATGGAGTGGAATGGAACGGAATGGAATGGAGTAGAGTGGGGAGGAGTGGAATGAAATAGAATGGAATGGTGAAATGAAATGTCAGTTGTTAATGTGCCACTGCACCCCAGTCTGGGTGGCAGAGAGAGATCCCATCGAAAGAAAGGAATGGAATGGAATGTAGTGGATTGCAATGGAATGTAATGGAATGGAATGGAGTGGAGTGGAGTGGAGTAGAGTGCAGTGGAATAGAATGAATTAGAGTTGAATGGAGTGGAGTGGAGCAGAGTGAAATGGAATTGAATGGAGTGGAGTGGAGCGGAGTGAAATGGAATTGAATGGAGTGAAGTGAAATGGATTTGACTGGAATGCAAGGGAATGTAGTGGAGTGGAATGGAGTGGAGTTGGATAAAGTAGGATGGAGTGCAGTGGAGTGGAATGGAATGGAGTGCAGTGTAGTGGCATACAGTGGAGTGCAGTGGAATGAAACAGAATGGAATGGAATGGGATGGAGTGGAATGGTGTAGAGTGGAGTGGAATGCAGAGGAATAGAATGAACTGGAGTGGAATGGAGTGGAGAGCAGTGGAGTGGAGTGGAGTTTAATGGAATGGAGTACAGTGGAATAGAGTGGAATGTAATGGAGCAGAGTGTAGTGTAGTGTAATGGAATGGAGTAGAGTGGAGTGGAATTGAGTGGACAGGAGTGCAATGGAATGCATTGGATTGGAGTGGAGTGGAGTGGAGTGAAATGGAATTGAATGGAGTAGAGTGAATGGATTTGAATGGAATGAAATGGAATGTAGTGGAGTGGAAATGGGTGGAGTGCAATGGAGTACAGTGGAGTGGAGTGCAGTGGAGTGGAATGGAATGGAGTGGAGTGGAGTGGAATACAGTGGAATGAAATTGAATGGAATGGAATGGGATGGAGTGGAATGGTGTAGAGCAGAGTGGCATGCAGAGGAATAGAATGGATTCGAATGGAATGGAGTGTAGTGCAGGGGAGTGGAGTGGAGCTTAATGGAATGGAGTAGAGTGGAATGGAGTGGAATTGAATGGAGTGGATTGGAGTGGAGAGTAATGGAATGGAGTGGAGTTTAGTGGAAAGGAATGGACATGAGTGGATTGGAATGGAATGGAGTGGAGTGGATTGGAGTGGAGTGGAATACAGTAGAGTGGAATCCGGTGGAGTGGAATGCAATGGAGGGGAGTGGAGTGAAGTGAAGTGGAGTGAATGAAAGGGAATGGAATGGAACGGGATGGAGTGAAATGGAGTGGAGTCGGTTGGAATGCAGAGGAATGGAATAGAGAGGAATGGAATGGAGTGGAGTTCAGAGGAGTTGAGCGGAGTGCATTGCAACGGAAGGCATTAGAGTGGAACGGAGTGGAATTGAATGTTGTGGACTGTAATAGAACTGAGTGGAGTGGAGGGGAATGGAGTGGAATGGAGTGGAGTGGAAAGAGAGTAGCAGACAGGAATGGAGTGGAACGGAATGGAATGAAATGCAATGGAATGGAATAGAAAGAAATTAAATGGAATAGAACGGAGTGGAATGGACTGGAATGGAGTGGAATGGACTGGAATGGAGTGGAATGGAATGGAATGGAGTGGAATGGATTGGAGTGGAGTGGAATGGATTGGAATATAATGGAATGGATTGTAATGGAATGCAATGGAATGGAATGGAATAGAGTGGAGTGGATAGGAGAGGAAAGAACTGGAATAGAGTGGAATTCAATGGAATACAGAGGAATGGAGTGGAATAGAGTGGAGTAGAATGGAGTGGAGTGGAATGGAATGGGACGGAGTACAGTGGAATGGAATGAAGTGGAGTGGAGTTGAGTGGAGTGGAGTTAAATGGAGTGGAGAGGAGTGGAATGTAATGGAGTGGAGCGGAATGGATTTGAATTGTATGGAATGGAATGGAGTGGAGTGGAATGAAGTGTAGTGGAACGGAGTAGATTGGAATGGAAGGGAATGGAGTTGAGTGGAATGGGATGGAGTGGATTAGAGTGGAATGCAGTGGAGTGGAGTGGAATGCAATGGAATTTAAAGGAGTGGAGTGGAATGGAGAGGGGTGGAATGGAGTGGAGTGGAGTGCTTTGGAGTGGAATGGAATGGAGTGTAATGCAGTGGAGTGGTGTGGAATGAAATGGAATGGAATGGAATGGAATGGATTGGAGTGTAATCGAGTGGTGTGGAGTGGAATGCAGTGTAATGGAGTGGTGTGGAGTGGAATGGAGATTAATGGAATATAGTGGAATGGAATGGAATTTAGATTAGTGGTGTACAGTGGAGTGTAATGGAATGGAGAACAGTGGAATGGATAGGAATGGAATGGTGTGTAGTGGAGTTTAATGGAATGGAATGGAGAGGAGTGAAGTGGAGTGAAATGGAATGGAGTGGAATGGAGTTGAATGGAGTGGAATGGAGGTGAATGGAGGGGAATGGAGTGAAGTGGAGTGGAATGGAGAGGATTAGACAGGAATGGAGTGGAATGGAATCGAGAGGAATAGAGTGGAGTGGAGTGGAATGGACTGGAATGCAGTGGAATGGAAAGGAATGAAGTGGAATGGAAAGGAATGGAATGGAATTTAGTGAAATGGATTGCAAAGGAGTGGAATGGCCTTTCATGAAGTGGAGTGGATTGGAAGGAGAGGAAGGGAATGGAATGGAATGGAATGGAGTGGAGTGGAGCAAAAAGCAGCGGAGTGCAGCGGCATGGAGTTGAATGGAATGGAATGGAATAGAGTGGAGAGCAATGGAATGGAGTGGAATGCAGTGGAGTGGAATGGAGGAGTGGAATGCAGTGGAGTGGAATGGAATGGAATGTAGTGGAATGGAATAGAATGCCGTGGTGTGGAGTGGAATGCAGTGCAGTGGAACGGAATGGAATGTAATGTAGTGGAATGGAATGGATTGGAGTGGAATGGAGTAGAGTGGAGTGCAGTGGAGTGGAAGGGAGTGGAGTGGAGTGGGGTGGAAAGAAATGGAATGGAATGGAATGGGCTAGAGTGGCATGCAGTTTAGTAGAATGGAGTGTAGTGGAATGGAGTCGAGTGGAGTGACGTGAAATGCAATGGAATGGAATGGGATGGAGTGGAATAGAGTGGTGTGGTTTGGAATGCTGAGGAATAGAATGGAGTGGAATGGAATGGAGTGGAGTGGGGTGGAGTTTAGCAGAGTGGAGTGGAATGGAGTGCAATGGAATGGAGAGGAACGGTGTGGAGTGGAATGACATGGAATGTAAAGAGGTGGAATGGAGTGGAATGGAAGGGAATGGAATGGAGTTGAAGGGAGTGGAATGGAGAAGAGTGTAGTGGAATGGAAAGGAATGGAGTGGAAGGGAATGGAATGGAATGGAATGGAAAGGAATGGAATAGAATGGAGTCGATTAGAGTGAAATGGACTGGAATGGAGAGGAATGGAACGGAATGGAGTGGAATGAAAAGGAATGGACTAGATTGGAATGGAATGGCATGGAATGGAGTGAAGAGGAGAGGAGTGGAGTGGAGTGGAAAGGAGTGGAAAGGAATGAAATGGAAAGGAGTGGAGTGGAGTTGAATGGAGAGTAAAGTAATGGAATGGAGAGGAGTGGAGTGGAATGGAATGGAGAGGAGTGTAGTGGAATGCAATGGAGAGGAGTGGAATGGAGTGGAGTGGAGTAAAATGGAATGGAATGGAGGGTAGTGTAATGGGCGGGAATGGAGTGGAATGGAGTGAAGTGGAATGGAGTGGAATTAAATTTAATGGAGTGAAGTGGAGTGTACTGGAGTGGAATAGATGGAAGGGATTCATTTGAAATGACATGGAGTGGAGTGGATTGGAATGGAAAGGAATGGAGCGGAATAGAATGGAGTGGAGAGGAATGGGGTGCAATGTAATAGAGTGATGTCGAGTGGAATGACATAGAATGGAGAGGAGTGGAATGGTGTGGAATGGAATAGAGTGTGGTGGAGGGAAGTAGAGTGGAGTGGAATGGTGTGGAATGGAATAGAGTGTGGTGGAGCGGAGTAGAGTGGAGTGGAATGGAATGTAGTGGAGGGTAATGGATTGGAATGGAATGGAATGAAGTGGAGTGGAATGTAATGGAGTGGAGAGGAATGGAATGCAACGGAATGTTGGGGAGTGGAGTGGAAAGGAGTGTAGTGGAGTGGAATGGAGTGTAGTGGAATAGAATGGAATGGAATGGAGTGGAGTGGAATGGAATGTACTGGAGTGGAGAAGAATGGAGTTGAGTGGAACGGAATTGAATGGAGTGGAGTGGAATGGAGTGGGGCGGAATGGAGTAGAGTGGAATGGAATGGAATGGAATGGAGTGGAATGGCATGGAAAGGAATGGAGTAGAGTGGAGTGGAATGGAGTGGGTTGGAGTGGAATTGAGTTGAGAGGAGTGGAATGGAATGGAATGGAATGGAGTGGAGTGGAATGCACTGGAGTGGAATGGAGTGCATTGGAGTGGAATGGAATGGATT
This sequence comes from Pongo pygmaeus, assembly GCF_028885625.2. Taxonomy (NCBI): domain Eukaryota; kingdom Metazoa; phylum Chordata; class Mammalia; order Primates; family Hominidae; genus Pongo; species Pongo pygmaeus. The sequence continues at coordinate 5,031,635 of NC_085931.1, forward strand.
GGAGAGGAGAGGAGTGGAGCAGAATGGAATGAAATGGATTGGAGTGTAATGGAGTGGAGTGTAATGGAGAGGAATGGAATGGAACGGAATTGAATGGAAAGGAATGGAGTGGAATGGAATGGAAATGAGTGGAGTGGAAGAGTGTTCAACGGAATGGAGAGGAGTGGTGTCGACTGGAATGACATGGAATAGAGAGGAGTGGAATGGAGTGGAATGGAACAGAGTGGAATGGACATGAGGGTGTGGATTGGAGGAGAGAGCAGTGGAATGGAATGGAACTGAATGTAGTGTAGTGGAATGGAATGAAGTGGAGTAGAATGGAATGCAATGGAATGTTGGGGAGTGGATTGGACAGTATTGGAGTGGAATGGAATGGAGTGGAGTGGAATGGAATGGAATGGAATGGAAAGCAGTGCAGTGGAATGGAATGGAGTGGAGTGGAGTGGAATGTAGTGGAGTGGAGAGGAATGGAGTTGAATGGAATGGAATGGAATGGAGTGGAGAGGAATGGAGTGGAGTGGAATGGAGCAGACTGGAATGGAATGGAATGTATTGGAATGGCAAGGAATGGAATGGAGTGTAGTGTAGTGGAATGGACAGGGTTGGAGTGGAATGGAGCTGAGTGGGGTGGAGTGGAATGGAATGGAATGCAGTGCAGTGGAATGCAGTGGAGTGGAATGGAGTACATTGGAGTGGAATGTAATGGATTGCAGTGGAGTGGAGTGGAGTGGAATGGAATGGAATGAAATGGATGGGAGTGTAATGGAGTGGTTTGGAGTGGAATGGAGAGGAATGGAATGGAGTGGAATGGAATGTAGTTGACAGGAGTGGTGTATAGTGCAGTGGAATGGAATGGAGTACTGTGGAATGGAATGGAGTGGAGTGGAATGGAGTGAAAATGAATGGAGCGGAATGGTGGCAAATGGAGTGGAATGGAATGAAGTGGAGTGAAATGGAGAGGAATGTACTGGAATGGAATGGAATGATATGGAGTGGAATGGAGTGGAATGGAATGGAATGAAATGGAGGGGAATGGAGTGAAATGGAATGAAGTGGAGTGTAATGGATTGGAATGGAAGGGAATGGAATGGAATAGAATGGAATGGAGTGGAATGGAATGGAATGAAAAGGAATGGATTGGAAAGGAATGGAATGGCATGAAATGGAGTGGAGTGGAGCGGAATTGAGTTTAGTGGATTGCAAAAGAGTGGAATGGAATATAATGTAAAGGAATGGAAAAGAGTGGAGTGGAGTGGACTGCAGTGGAGTAGAGTGGAATTGAATTGAATGCAATGCAATGGAATGGAGTGGAGTGGAATGGGGTGGAGTGGAATGGAGTGTAGTGGAATGGAATGGAATGGAGTGGAATGGAATGGAATGGAGTAGAATGTTGTAGAATGGAGTGGATTCGAGTGGAATGGAATGGAGTGGAGTGGAATAGAATGCAGTGTAGTGGAATGGAATGGAACGGATTGGAGTGTAATAGAGTGGAGTGGAAAGGATTGAAGTGGAGTGGAAAGGATTGGAGTGGAGTGGAAACGAATGGAATGTAGTGGAGTGGAATGAAGTAGAGTGGAGAGGAATGGAGAGGAATGGTGTTGAGTGGAATGAAATACAGTGTGGTGGAGGAGAGTAGAGTGGAGTGGATGGAATGTAGTGGAGGGGAACGGATTGGAAAGGAATGGAATGGAGTGAACAGGATTGCACTGGAATGGAATGGAAGGGAGTGTAGTGGAGTTGACAGCAATGGAGTGGAATGGGGTGGAATGGAGTGGAGTTGACAGGCGTGGAATGGAATGGAATGGATTGGAGTGCAGTGGTATGGAATGGAGTGGAGTGGCATGGAGAGGAGTGGAGTGGGAAGGGGTCCAATGGAGTGGAGGGGAGTGAAGTGTAGTGGAGTAGAGTGTAGTGGAATGGAATGGAGTGGAGTGGAATGGATTGGAATGGAATGGAGTGGAGTGCAGTGGAATGGAATGGAGTTGAGTGTAGTGGACTGGAATGCAATGGGGTAGTGTGGATTGCAGTGGAATGGAATAGTATGGAGTGGAGTGGAGTGAAATGGAATTGAATGGAGTGGAGTGGAATGAATTTGAATGAAATGGAATGTATTGGAGTCGAAGGGAGTGGCGTGCAATGGAGTAGTGTGGAGTGCAATGGAATGGAATGGAATGGAATGTAGTGTAGTGGAGTGGAGTGGAGTGGAATTAAATGGAATGGAATGGAATTGGGTGTAGTGGAATGGAGTGTAGTGGAATGGAGTGGATTTGAGTGCAGTGGAGTCTAATGGAATGGAGTGGACTGTAGTGAAGTGAAGTGAAGTCGAATGAAATGGCATGGAATGGAAAGGGATGGAGTGGATTGGAGTGGAGTGGATTGGAATGCAGAGGAATAGAATGGATTAGAATGGAATGGAGTGGGGTGGAGTGGACTGGAATGGAAAGGAATACGGTAGGGTTGAATGGAGTGGAATGCAATGGAGTGGAGTGGAGTGGACTGTAATCAAACGGAGTTGAGTGGAGGGGAATGGAGTGGAATGGAGTGGAGTGGAGTGGAAAGGATTGTAGTAGAGTGGAAAGGAGTGGAACGGATTGAAATGGAGTGGAGCGGAATGGAATGGAACGGAATGGAATGATATGGAGTGGATTGGAGTGGAATGACAGGAATGGAGTCGAAAGGAAAGCAATGGACTGGAATGAAAAGGAATGGATTTGAATGGAATGGAATGGCATGGAGTGGAGTGGAGTGGAGTGGAATGGAGTGGAGTGGAGCAGAAAGGATTGGAATGGAATTGAATGGAATTGAATGGAATGGGGTGGAGTATAGTGGAATGGAGTGGAATGGATTGGACTGGAGTAGAGAGGAATGGAATGGAATGGAGTGGAGTGGACTGTAATGGAGTGGAGTCGAATGGACTGGAGTTGAGTAGAAAGGAATGTAATGGAGTGGACTGGAATGCAGTAGAGTGGAGTGGAATGGAGTGGAGTGGAGTGGAATGCAATGGAGTGGAGTGGAATGCAATGGAGTGGAGTGGAATGGATTGGAATGGAATGGATTGGAGTGGAGTGGAATGAAGTGGAATGGAATCGAATGTAATTAAATGGAATGGAGTGGAGTGGAGTGGAGATGAATGAAATGGAGTGGAGTTGAATGGATTGGAATGAAATGATGTGGAGTGCACTGGAATAGAATGGAGTGGAGTTGAGTGGAGAGGACTTTGGTGGAGAGTAGTGTAATGGAATGCAGTGCAGTGGAATGCAATGGAATGGAGTGGAGTGGAATGGATTGGAATGGAATGGAATGGAATGGAGTGGAGTGGAGTGGAATGCAGTGGAGAGGAGTGGAATGGAATTCAATGCAGTGGAGTAGAATGGAGTAGAATGGAATGGATTGTAATCGAATGGAATGGAGTGCACTGGATTTGAATGGAATTGAGTGGATAGGAGTGGACTGGAATGGAATGGAATGGATTGAAATGGAGTGGAGTGGAATGGAATGGAATGGACTGGAATGGAGTGGAGTGGAGTAGAATGGAGTTAAGTGGGATGGAGTGGTGTGGAGTTGAATGGAATTTAATGGAATGGAATGGAGTGGAGTGGAATGGAGTGGAATTCAGTGGAATGGAGTGCAGTGAAGTGGAGTGGAATGGAATGGGGTGGAGTGGAATGGATTCGAATTGAATGGAGTGGAATAGACTGTATTGGATTGGAATGGAGTGGAGTGGAATGGATTGGAATGGAATGGAATGGAATGGAACTTAGTGGAGTGGAATGAAGTGTGATGGAATGGAGTGGAATAGAGTGGAGTGGATTGTAGTGGAGTGGATTATAGTGGAGTGGAGTGCAGTGGAAGGGAAATGGAATGGAATCAAATGGAGTGGAATAGAATGGAATGTAGTTGAGTGGAGTGGACTGGAAAGGAGTGAAGTGGAAGGAATGGAGCGCAATGGAACGGAATGGAATGAAATGGAGTGGAATGGAGTGGAATGGAGTGGAGTAGAGTGGAATGGAGTGAACTGCAGTGGAATGCAATGGAGTGAAATGGAATGGAATGGAACGGAGTGGAGTGAAGAGGAATGGAGTGGAGTGGAGGGGAATAGAGTTGAATGGAATGGAAAAGAATGGAGTGGAGTGGAATGGAATGGAATGGAATGGAAAGCAGTGGAATGGAATGGAATCGAAGGGAATGTAATGGAGTAGGGTGGAGTGGAGTGGAGCAGAGTGCAGTGGAGTTGAATGGAGTGCAGTGGAATGGAATGGAATGGAATGGAATAGAATGCAATGATGTGGAGTGGAGTACAATGGAGTGGAATGTAATGTAATGGAGTGGACTGAATGGGAGTGGAATTAAATGGAATGGAACAGAATGGCATGGAGTGCAATGCAGAGGAGTGGATTGGAATGAAGACAAAAGGAATGGAATGGAATGGAGTGGAGTGGAGTGGAATGGAATTGAATGGAGTAGATTGGAGTGGAGTGGACAGGAGTGGAATGGAATAGAGTGGATTGTAGTGGAATGGAGTGGAAAGAAATAGAGAGGTATTACATGGAATGGTGTGGAGAAGAGTGGAATGGAGTGGAATGGATTGGAATGGAATGGAGTGGAGTGCAGTGGAATGTAATGGAATGGCGGGGAGTGCAGTGGAGTTTACTGGAAAGCAGTGGAATGGAGTGGAATGGAGTGGAGTGGAAGGGAGTGAAATGGACTGGAAAGTAAAGGAGTGGAGTGGAATGAAATGGAATGGAGAGGAGTGGAGTGGAGTGGAATGGAGTAGAGTTTAGCGGAATGGAGTGGAGTGGATTGGAATTGATTGGAACGGAATTGAATCTAGTGCAGAGGAATGGAGTGGAATGCTGTGGCATGGAGTGGAGTGGACTGGAATGGAGTGGAATTGATTGGAATGAAGTGGAATGGAGTGGAATGGAATGGAATGAACTGGAATGGAGTGGATTGAAGTGGAATGGAGTTGAGCGTGGTGGAATGGAATGGAAAGGAATGGAGGGGAGTGGAGTGGAATGGAGTGCATTTGAATGGAATGGAATGGATTGGTGTGGAATGGAGTGGAGTGAAGGGAAATGCAATGGAATGGAACGGAGTGAAATTAAATGGAATGGAGTGCAGTGGAGTGGAATGGTATGGAGTGGAGTGGAATGGATTGGAATAGAGTCGATTTGAATGGGATATAGTGAAATGGAGTGAAATGGAGTGGAATGGAATGGAGTGGAATGGAATGGAATGGAATGGAATAGAGTAGAGTGGAATGGAATGAAGTGGGGAGACAGGAGTGGAGTGGAGAGGAATGGAAAGGAATGGACTGCATTGGAAAGGAATGGACAGGAGTGGAGAGGAATGCAATGGAATGGATTGGAATGGAATGGAATGAAATGTAGTGGAATGGAATGGAGTGGAGTGGAATGGAGTGCAATGGAATGTATTGGAGTGTAGGGGATCGGAATGCAAAGGAATGGAGTGGAATGGAATGTAATGGAATTGATTGGAGTGGAATGGAGTTTGGTGGAGTACAGAAGAATGGAGTGGAATGTATTGGAGTGGGGTGGAATGGAAAGGATTGGAGTGGAATAGAATGGAGTTGAGAGAAGTGGAGTGGAAAGGAGTGGAGTGGTCTGCAATGGAGTGGAGTGGAATGGAAAGGAATGGAATGGATTGGAATGAAGTGGAGTGGAATGGAATGGAATGGATAGGAATGGAGTGGACTGGAGTGAAATGGAGTAGAGTGGAATGGAACGGAATGGAGTGGATTGGAATTGAATGGAATGGCACGACGCTGAGTGGAGTGGAATGGAGTGTATTGGAAGGCAGCGGAGTGGAGTGGAATCGATTGGAATTGAATGGAGTGGAATTGAATGGAGTTAAATGGAGTGGAATGGAGTGGAGATGACTGGAATGGAGTGGAATTGAATGGAATCTAATGGAAAGGAGTGGAGTGGAATGGAATGGAATGGAGTGGAATGGAATGGAGTGGAGTGGAATGGAATGGACTGGGGTGGAATGAGCGGAGTGAAATGGAATGGAACGGAGTGGATTGGAGTGGAATAGAGATGAATGGAAAGGATTAGAAAGGAGTAGAGTGAAAAGAAGTATATTGGAATGGATTAGAGTGGAATGGGTTGGAGTGGAGTGGTAAGGAGAATAGTGGAATGCAATGGAGTAGAAAGGAGTGGAGTGGAGTGGCATGAAATGGAATAGAATGGAATGGGATGGAGTGGAATGGAGTGGAGTGGAGTGCATTGGAGAGGAACGGAATGGAGTGGAATTAAACGGAGTGCAGTGGAGTCTAATGGGGTGGAGTGGACTGGAACGGAGTGGAGTGGAATGCAATGGAGTGAAATGTAATGGAATGTAATGGAATGGAGCGGAGTGGACTGGAGTGGAGTAGAAAGGATTGAAATGGAATGGAATGGAATGGAACGGAATAGAAAGGAGTGGAGTGGAGTGGTATGGAGTGAAGTGCAATGGAGTTGAGTGGAGTGGAATGGAATGGATTGGAAAGCAATGGATTCGAATGGAATGGAATGGAATGGATTAAAGTGGAGTGAAATGGAGTGGAGAGGAATGGAGTGGATTGGAGAGGAATGGAATGAAATGGAGTGGATTGGAATGAATTGGATTGGAATGGAGAGGTATTAAATGGAATAGAGTGGAGTGGAGTGGAGTGGGTTGGAAATGAGCGGAGTGGAAAAGATTGGAATCGAATGGATTGAAGTGCAGTGGAATAGAGAAGAGTGGAATGGACTGGAATGGAATGGAGAGGATTGGAATGGAATGGAATGGAGTAGAATGAAGTGGAGTGGAGTGGAATGCAGTGGATTGGAGTGGAATGGAATGGAATAGAGTGGAGTGGAACGGAGTGGAGTGGATGGAATAAAGTGCAGTGGAATGGAACGGAATGGAGTTTAGTGGAAATAAATGTATTGGAGTGGAATGGAAGTAGTGGAGTGTAGTGGAGTGGAGAGGAATGGAGTGGAGTGGAGTGGAATGGAATAGAGTGGAATGGAATGGAATAGAGTGGAATGGAATGGAATAGAGTGGAATGGAGTGGAATAGAGTGGAATGAAATGGAGTGTAATGGAATGGAGTGGAGTCGAATGGAGTAGAGTGGAGTGGAAAAGATTGGAAGGGAATGGAATGGAATGGAAAGGAATGGAAGGGAATGGAGTGGAGTGGATTGCAATTGAGTTCAATGGATTGGAATGGAGTGGAGTGGAATGTAATGGAATGGAGTGGAGTGGAGTGGAATGGAGTGAAGTGAAACGGAGTGGAGTGGAGTTTAATGGAATGGAATGGAATGGAAAGGAGTGGAATGGAGTGAAATGGAATCGAGTGGAATTCAGTGGAATGGAGTGGAAATGAGTGTCGTGGAGTGGAATGGAATGGAGTGGAGTGGAATGGATTGGAATAGAATGGAATGGAGTGCAGTGCAATGGGATGAAATGGAGTGGAGTGGAGTGGAGTGGAATGGAGTGAAGTGAAATAGAGTGGAGTGGAGTGGAATGGAATGGAATGCAATGGAATGGAGTGGAAAGGAGTGGAATGGAAAGAAGTGGAATTCAGTGGAATGGAGTGAATTGGAGTGGAATACAATGGAGTCAAGTGGAATGGATTGGAATTGAATGGAGATTAGTGCAGTGGAAAGGAAAGGAACGGAGTGGAGTGGAGTGGACTGGAATGGAAAGGAGTGGAATGCACTGGAATGGAGTGGAATGGAGTGGAGTGGAATGGAGGCGACTGGAAAGGAATGGAGTGGATTATAGTGGAGTGTAGTGTAAAGGAGTTGAATGGTTTGGAATCGAGTGGAGTGGACTGGAATGGAGTAGAATGAAATGGATTCGTTTTAAATAAAATGGAGTGGAGTGGAGTGGAGTGGAAAGGAATGGAAGAGATTGGCGTGGAAAGGATTGGAATGAAATGCAGTGGACTGTAATGGAATGGAATGGAATGGCTGGGAGTGGAGTGGATTAGACTGGAACGCAAAGGAATGGAGTAGAATGGAGTGGAGTGGAATGGAGTGGAATAAAATGGAATGGAATGGAGTAGAGTGGAATGGAATGGAGTGGACTGGAGAGGAGTGGATTGGAGAGGACTGAAATGCAGTGGAATAGAGTGGTATGGAGTGGAGTGGGATGGATTGGAATAGAATGGAATGGAATGGATTAGAGTGGAGTGGAATGGAAGGGAGTGGAGAGGAGTGGAGTGGAGTAGACTGGAATGCAGTGGAATGAAGAGGAATAGAATGGAATGGAATGGAGTGGAGTGCAGTGTAGTGAAGTGGAATGGAGTGGAGTGGAGTGGACTGGAATGGAGAGGAATGGAGTGGAATGAAGTGAAACGGAGTGGAGTGGAAAGGAGTGGAATGGAATGAAGTGAAGTGGAGTGGAGTGGAATGGAGTTGAGTGGAGTGGAATGGAATGGAAAGGAATGGAGTGGAGTGGTGTGGAATGAAACAGAGTGGAGTGGAGTGGAATGAAACAGAGTGGAGTAGAATGGAGTTTAGTGGAGTGGAGTGGGGTGGAGTGCAGTGGAATGAAATTGATTGGAATGGAGTGGAGTGGAGTGGATTTGTAATGGAATGGAGTGGAGTGGAGTGGAGTGGAATGGAGTGGAATGAAACGGAGTGGAATTAAATGGAATGGAATGGAGTGGAGTGGAATGGAACGGAGTGTAGTGGAGTGGAATGGAGAGGAGCAGAATGGAGTGGAATGTAATGGAGTAGAATGGCTTGGAGGGGTATGCAGTGGAATGGTATGGAATGGAACGGAATGGAATAGAATGGAATGGAATGGAGTGGGGTGGTGAGCAGTGGAGTGGAGAGGAGTGGAAAGGAGTGGAGTGGATTGGAAGGGAATGGATTGGAGTGGAGTAGAGTGGAATGGAATGGAATGGAGTGGAGTGGAATGGCAAGGATTGTAGTGGAGTGGAATGGAGTGGAGCTGAACGGAGGGTAATGGAATGGAGTGGAGTGGAGTGTAGCGGAACGGGATTGAATGTAGTGGAGTGGAATGGAGTGGAATGTAATGCAGTGGAGTGGAATGGCGAGGAGTGGAATGTAATGGAGCTGAATTGAGTAGAGTGGAGTGGAATGAAGTGGAGTTGACTGGAATGGAGTGGAGTGGAATGGAGTGGAATGGAAGGGAAAGGAATGGAGTGGAATGGAAAGGAATGGAATGGAGTGGAGTGGAATGGAGTGAACTGGAATGGAATGGAGTGGAGAGGAATGGAATGAAGTTTAGTGGAATGGAGTGGAATGGATTGGAATCGAGTGGAGTGGAGAGGAATCGAATGGAATGGAAGGTAGCAGAGTGGACTGGAATGTAGTAGAGTGAAATGGAATGGAACTGAGTGGAGTGGAATGGAAAGGAATGGAATGGAGCTGAGTGGAGTGGATAGGAGTGGAGTGGAATGCAGTGGAGTGGAATGAAGTGGAAACGAAAGGAGTGGAGTCCAGTGGAATGGAATGGAATGGAGTGGAGTGAAACGGACTTTAGTGGAGTGGAATGTTGTGGAAGGGAATAGAGTGGAATTAAACGGAATGAAGTGGAGTAGGTGGAGTAGAATGAATGGAGTATTGTGGAATGAATTGGAATCAAATGTAGTGGAATGCAGTGGAACGGATTGGAATGGAGTTGAGTGGAGTGGAGTGGACTGGAATGGAGTGGAATTGACTTGAATGGAGTGGAGTGGAATCTAGTGGGATGGAACGGAATGGAAAGGAATGGAGTGGAGTGGAGTGGAGTCGAATGGAGAGGAATAAATTGTAATGGAGTGGAGTGGAGTTTAATGGAATAGAATACAATGGAGTGCAATGCTGTGTAATGGACTGGAGTGGAAAGGAGTGGAGTGGAGTGGACTGGAATGGACTGGAGTGGAGTTGAGTGCATTGGAATGGAATGGAATGGAATGGAGTGGAGTGGAATGGAATGGAGTGGAGTGGAATGGAATGGAGTAGAGTGCAATGGAATGTATTGGAGTGGCGTGGAGTGGAATGAAATGGAGAGGAGTGGAGTGGAGTGGAATTGAAAGGTATGGAATGGAATGCAGAGTGGTGGAATGGAGAAGAGTGGGGTGGATATGTGTGGAATGGTATGGAAGTGAATAGAATGGAGTGGAGTGGCATGGAGTTGAGTGGAGAGGAATGGAGTAGAATGGAATGGAACGGAGTGGTATGGTATGGAACGGAATAGAGTAGAGTTGAATGGAGTGTGATGGAATGGAGAGGAATGGAGTGGAGTGGTGTGCAGTGGAGTGCAGTGGAATGGAATGCAATGGAGTGGAGTGGAGAAGAATGGAGTGGAGTTGATTGGAATGTAGTGAAGTGGAAGGAATGGAGTGGAATTGAATGGAATGGAATGCAATGTAGTGGAATGGAGTCGGATGGAGTGGAGTTGAGTCGAATGGAGTGGAATGGAGTGGAATGGTATGGATTGAGATGGAATGGAATGAAACTGAGTGGAGTGGAGTGGCATGGAGTAGAGTGGAGTGGAATAGAGTTGAAATGAAAGCAATGGAATGGAGTGGAGTGGCATGGAGTAGAGTGGAGTGGAATAGAGTTGAAATGAAAGCAATGGAATGGAGTGGAGTAGAGTGGAGTGGAATAGAGTTGAAATGAAAGCAATGGAATGGAGTGGAGTGGAATGGAGTGGAGTGGAAAGGAGTAGAGTGGAATGGAAAGGAACGCAGTCGAATGGAGTGGAATGGAGAGGGATGAAGAGGAATGGAATGGAATGGAATGCAATGGAATGGAATGGAGTGGAATGGAGTGCAGTGGAGTGGAATGGAGTGAGTGGAATTGAGAGGAATTGAATTGAAAGGAGTGGAAAGGAAAGGAATAGAGTGGAATAGAGTGCAGTGGAATAGAGTGCAGTGGAGTGCAGGGGAGAAGAATGGAATGGAAAGGATTGGAGTGGATTGGAGTGGAATCAAATGGAATGGGATGGAGTGGGGTGGAGTGGAGTAGGGTGGAGTGGAGTGGAGTGGAAAATAGAGGAATGGAATGGAGTGGAATAAAATGTAGTGGAGTTGAGTGAATTGTAGTGGAATGGAATGGAATGAAATGAAGTACAGTGGAGTGGAGTGGAATGGAGTAGAATGGAATGGAATGGAGTGGAGTGGAATGGAGTGGAGTGGAGTGGAGTGGAATGGAGTGGAATGAAATGGGGTAGTATTAAATGGAATGGAGTGGAGAGGAATGGATTGGAATGGAATGGAGTGGAGTGCAGTGAAAATGAATGGAATGGCGGGGAGAGAAGTGGACGGGAAAGCAGTGGAATAGAGGTGAAAGGAGTTGAATAGAGTGGAGTGGAATGGAGTGGAATGGTATGGAATGGAATACAGTAGAGTGGAATGGAACGGAGTGGAGTTGAGTGGAGTGCAGTAGAGATTAGTGGAATGGAATGGAGTGGATCAGAAAGCATTGGAATGGAATGGAGTGGAGTACAGAGAAATAGAATGGAATGGAAGGGAGTGGAGTGGACTGGAGTGGACTGGATTGGAGTGGAATGAAGTGGAATGGAGTGGAGAAGAATAGAATGGAATGGAAGGGAATGAAGTATAGTGGAGTGGAGTGAAGAGTAATGGATTTGAGCAGAATGGAATGGAATGAAATGGAGTGGAGTGGAATGGAGTTGTGTGGAGTGGAATTGAGAGGAATGGAATGGAGTGGAATTAAATGGAATGGAGTGGATTAGAGTGGAATGAAGTGTAATGGAATGAGTGGAGTAGAATGTATTGGAAAGGACTGGAATAGAATGGAGTTGAATGAAATGGAGTGGAATGGAGGGGAGGGAAATGAAGTGGAATGGAATGGAATGGAAAGGAATGGAGTACAGCGGAATGGAATGGAGTCAGATGGAGAGAAGTGGAGTGAACAGGAGTGGAAAGCAGTGGAGTGGATTGGAATGGAATGGAGTAGAGTGGAGTAGAATGGAATGGAATGGTGTGCAATGCAATGGAATAGAATGTCATGGAATGGAATGGAGTGGAGTGAAATGGAGTGCAATGAAATGGAGTGGAGTGGAGTGGAGTGGAATGGAATGGAATGGATTGGAGTGTAATGGAGTGGAATGGAATATAGTGGAATTGAGTGGAATGTAGTGGAGTGGGGTGGAGTGCAGTGGAATGGAATGGAAGAGAATGGAGTGAAGGGTAAAGTAATGGAGTGGAGTGGAAAGGAACAGAGTTGAGTGGAGTGGAGTGGAATGCAGTGAAGTGTACTGGAATGGAGTGGAGACTAATGGAATGCAGTGGAACGGAAAGTAATGGAAAGGAGTGGAGTTCAGTGGAGTGGAGTGGAATAGATTAGAGTGGAATGGAATGGAATGGAGTGGAATGGAATGGAATGGAATGGAATGGAATAGAGTGAAGTGGAGTGGCCTGGAATTGAGTGGAATGGATTGGAATGAAGTGGAGAGGAGTGGACTGCAATGGAATGTGTGAAGTGGACTGGAGAGGAATTGAGTGGAATGGATTGGAATGAAGTGGAGTGGAGTGTAAAGGAATGGAATGGAGTGGTGCAGAGTGGAGTAGAATGGAGTAGAGTGGAATGGAAAGGAATGGAGTGGATTGGAATTGAATGGAATTGATTGGAATGAATTGGAGTGGAGTCGAATGGAACGGAATAGAATGGAACAGAGTGGTGTGGAAAGGAGTAGAGTGGAATGGAATGGAATGGAATGGAGTGGAGTTTAATTGAATGGAATAGAATGGAGCAGAGTGGAGTGGAATGGAGTGGAGAGGAATGCAGTGGAGTGTAGTGCAATAGTATGTAATGGAGTGCAGTGGAATGGAGTGAAAGGGAATGGAGTGGAGTGGAGTGGAGTGGTCTGGAATGGAGTGGAGTGGAATGAGTTGAGTGAAACGGAATGGAATGGAACAAAGCGGAGTGAAGTGGATTGGAGTGGAGTGGAGTGGAACAGAGTTGAATGGAAAGAAATAGAATGGAGGGGAGTGGAACGGAGTGGAGTGGAATGGAGTAGAGTGGAATGGTGTGGAGTGGAGTGGAATGGAGAGGAGTGGAATGGAATGGAATGGAGGGGAGTGGAGTGGAATTAAATGGTATGGAATGGAATGGTATGGAGTGCAATGGAATGGAGTAGAGTGGAATGGAGAGGATTTGAATGGAGTAGAATGAAATGGAATGGAGTGGAATCGAGTGGTGTGGAGTGGAATGAAATGGAATGGAGTGGAGTGGAGTGGAGTGGAATGGATTGGAGTGGAATGCATTGGAATGGAGTTTAGTGGAATGGAGGGGAGTGGAGTGGAATGTAATGGAGTTGTATTAAATGGAAAGGAAAGGAGTGGAGTAGAATGCAATGGAGTGGACCGGAATGGACTGGAAAGTATTGGAGTAGAGTGCAGTGGAATGGAATGGAGTGGAATGGAGTGGAATGGAATTCAGTGGAACGGAGTGGAATGGTGTGGAATGGAATGCAGTGGAATGATATGGCATGGAATGGAGAAGAGTGGAATGCAGTGGAGTGGAGTGGAGTGGAATGGATTGGATTGGAGTGGAATGGAGTGACTGGAGAGGAAAGGAGTTGACTGGAATGGAATGGAATGCAGTGGAGTGGAATGGAATCGAATGGAATGGAGTGGAATTGAGAGGAGTGGAGTGGAGTGGAGTGGAATGGAGTGGAGTGGAGTGGAATGGAGTGGAATGGAGTGGAATGGAGTGGAATGGAGTGGGATGAAGTTCAATGGAATGGAATGGATTGGGGTGGAAAGGAATGGAATGGAATGGAGTGGAATTGAGTGGAGTGTAGTGGAATGGAGTGTAGTGGAATGGAATGGCGTGGAATGCATTGTAATAGAGTGGAATGGAGTGGAAAGCAGTGCAGTGGAGTGGAATGGAATGGAGTGGAGAGGAATGGAATGGAATAGCATGGAATGGAATGGAGTGGATTCTAATGCAGTGAAGTGGAATAGAGTGGAGTGCAGTGGAGGACAATGGAATGGAGTGGAGTGGAGTTAAGTGGAGTGGAGTGGAATGAAATGGAATGGAATGCAACATCGTGCAGTAGAATTGAGTGGAGTGGAGTGAAATGGAATGGAATGGAAAGCAGTGGTATGTAATGGAATGGATTGGAGTGGAGAGGAATGTACTGGAATGGTATGGAGTGGAATGGAATGGAATGGAATGGTGGGGATTGGAGTGCAATGGAATGGAGTGTAATGGAATGGATTGGAGTGGAGAGGAATGTACTGGAATGGTATGGAGTGGAATGGAATGGAATGGAATGGTGGGGATTGGAGTGCAATGGAATAGAATGTAAGAGAATCGAGTGGAGTGCAGTAGAATGGAGTGGAGTGCGGTGGAATAGAATGGAGTGGATTGGAATAGAATGGAAAGGAATGGAATATATTGGAGTGGAATGGATTGGAATGGAATTGAGTGGAGTGCAGTAGAAGGGAGTGGATTGGAGTGAAGTGGACTGGAATGGACTGGAATTGAATGGAATGGAATGGAATAAAGTGGAGTAGAATGGAATGGATTCGAGTAGAATGGAGTGGAATGCAATGGAACGGAATGGATTGGAGTGGAGTGTTGTGTAGTGGAGTAGAATGGAATGGAATGGTGTGGACTGGAATTTAGTGGAAAGGAATGGAGTGGAATGGAGTGGAATGAAATGCACCGGAGTAGAGTGGAAGTGATTGGAATTGACTGGAATGAAGTGGAACGGAATGGAAAGGAATGGAATAGAATGGAATGGAATGGAGTGGAAAGGATTGGAATGGAGTGGAGTGGAATGGAGTGGAGTAGAAGAGATTGGACTGGAGTGGAGTGGAGTGGAATGGAATGGAAAGCAATGGAGTGGAATGGAATTTATTGGAGAGGAATGGAGTGGAATGTAATGTAATGTAGTGGAGAGGAGTGGAATTGAATGGAGTAGAATGGAGTGGAATGGAGTGGAATGCAAAGGAGTGGAATGGAGTGGATTGGAGTGGAATGGAGCGGAGTGCTGTGGAATGGAATGGAAAGGAATGGAGTGGAGTGGAATGGAAAGGAATGGAATGGGATGTAGTTGATTGGAGTGGAGTGGAGCGGAATGGAATGGAATGACATGGAATGTAATGGAGTGGAGTGGAGTTGAATGGAAAGAAATGGAGAGGAGTGGAATGGAATGGAGTGGAGTGGAGGGGAATGGAATGGAGTGGCAAGGAATGGAGTGGAGTGGAGTGGAGTATAGTGGAGAGAAGTGGAATTGAGTTGACTGGAATGGATTGAAATACAATGGAGTGGAGTGGCGTGCAGGGGAATGGAATGGAATGGAGTGGAGTGGAGTGGAGAGAACTGGAATGCAGTGCAATGAAGTTTAATGGAGTGGAATGGACTGGAGTGGAATGTAGTGGAATTGAATGGAATGGAATGGAGTAGAGTGCAATGGAAAGCAGTGCAGTGGAGTGAAGTGGAGTTCAGTGGAGTGGAGTGGAATGGAGTGGAGTGGAGTAGAGTGGAATGGAATGGAGTGGAGTGGAGTGGATAGGAATGGAATGGAGTGAAATGGAATGGAAAAGAATGTAGTGGAATGGAATGGAGTGGAGTGAAAAGGAGTGGAATGGAAAAGAGTGGAGTGGAGCAGAGTGGAATGGAATGGAGTGGAATGGAGTGGAGTGGAGTACAGTGGAGAGGACTGCAGTGGATTGGATTGGAATGTAATGGAGGTGACTGGAATGGAATAGAAAGGATTGGAGTGGATTGGAGTTGAATGGTTTGGAGTGGATAGGAATGGAGTTGAATTGAAGGGAATGGAATGCAGTGGAGTGGATTGGAGTGGAGTGGATTGGATTAGATAAGAATGGAATGTAGTGGAGTGGAATGTAGTGGAGTTGAGTGGAATGGAGTGGAAGGGAGTGGAATGGAATGGAAGGGAATGGAATATTGTGGAGTGGAATGGAATGGAAAGGAATGGAGTGGAATTGAGTGGAGTGGAGTGGAATGGAATGGAATGGAATGCTGTGGAATAGAATGGAATGAAGAGAAGTGGTATGGAATGACATGGAATATAGTTGAGTGTAGTGGAGTGGAGTGAATTGGAGTGGAATGGAGTGCAGTGTACTGGGATGGAGTGGAATGGAATGGAATGGAGTTGGGTGGAGTGTAATGGAATGGAGTGGAGTGGAATGGAATGGAATGCAATACAGTGAAAAGGAAGGGAATGGAATGGAGTTGCTTGGAGTGCAGTGGAGTGGAGTAGTGTGGAGTGGAATGTATTTGAATGGATTGTAGTGGAATGGAAAGAAATGGAGTGGAAGGTAATGGAATGGAGTGGAGTGGAGTGTTTTGGTGTGAAGTGGAATGGAGTGGAGTGGAGTGGAATGGAAAGGAAAGTAATGGAGTTTAGAGGAGTGGAACGGAGTGTAATGCAATGGAAAGGAGTGGAGAAGAAAGGAGTGGAGTGGACTGGATTCCTGTGGAAAGGAATGGAGTGGTATTATATGGAATGGAGTGGAGTTGAGTGGAAAGAAACGGAGTGGAGTGGAAAGGATTGGAATGGAAAGGAGTGGTGTGCAGTGGAATGGAACAGAGTGGAATGGAGTGTACTGGAATTCAGTGGAATGGAGGTACATGGTGGGGAATGGAATGGAGGGGAATGTTATGGAATGGAATGGAGTAGATAGGAATGGAATTGAGTGGAGTGGAGTGCAATGGAATGGAATGGAGCGGAGTGTTGTGAAGTGGAATGGAGTGGAATGGAGTGGAGTGGAGTGGAGTGAAATGGGAAGAAGGGGAGTGGAATGGATTGGAATGGAATGCAGTGGAGTGCAGTGGAATGGAATGGAAAGCAGTGGAGTGGAGTGGACTGGAATGGAGTGGAATGCAGTGGAATAGAGTGGAGTGGAATGGAGTGGAATGGAATGAAATGGAATGGAATGGAGTGGAGGGAAGTGGAATAGAATGGAGAGGAATGGAATGGAAAGGAATGAAGTAGGACGGAATGGAGTGGAGTGGAGTCGAATGGAATGCAGGCGAGAGGAGTGGAGTGGAATACAATGGAATGGAAAGGAGAAAAATGGAGTGGAATGGAATGCAGAGGAATGGAGTAGAATGGAGTCGAATGGAATGGAGGGGAGAGGAGTGGAGTGGAATACAATGGAATGGAATGGAGAAAAATGGAGTGGAATGGAATGCAGTGGAATGGAATGGAATGGAGTTGAGTGCAGTGGAAAAAGATTGCTGAAGAATGGAATGGAATGGAGTGGAAGGGATTCAAATGGAATGGAGTGGAATGGAATGTAGTGGAATGGAACTGAATATGATGGAATGGAGTGGAAAGGAGTGGAATGCAAAGGAATGCAATGGAAAGGAATGGAATGGAAAGGAATGGAATGGAATGGAATGCAGAGGAGTGGAGTGGAATGCAGTGGAGTGTAAAGGAGTGGAGTCTAGTTGAATGGAAAGAAAGGCGTGAAGTGGAATGGTGTGGATGGGAGTGAAAAGGAGTGGGATGGAATGGAATGGAATGGAATGGGGTGGAGTGGAGTGGGGTGGAATGGTATACAACGGGGTGGAGTGACATGGAATGGAATACAATGGACTGGAGTGGATGCAGTGGAATGGAGTGGAGTGGAGTGGACTGGAATGAAGTGGAATGGAGTGGATTGGAGTGGATTGGAGTGGAATGGACTGGAGTGGAATGTAGTGGAATGGAATGAAAAGGAATGGAAAGGAGTAGAATGGAAAGGAATCGAGTGGAAGGAGTGGACTTTAGTGGAGTGGAATGGATTGGAGTGGAGTGGAGTGGAAGGGAATGGAGTACAGTTCAGTGGAATGGAATGGAATGGAGTGAAATGGTATGGAAAGGAATGGAGTGGAATGGAATGGAGTGGAGTGGAATGGAGTGGAATGGAATGGAATGGCGGGGAGAGGAATGGAGTGGAGTGGATTGGAATCGGGTGGAAAGGAATGGAGTGGTACTAAATGAAATGGAGTGGAGTTGAGTGGAACTGAAAGGAGTGGAGTGCAATGGATTGCAATGGAATGGAGTGGAGTGCAGTGGAATGGAATAGAGTCGAATGGAGTGTCCTGGAATTCAGTGGAATGGAGAGGAATGGTGTCGAGTGGAATGGAGTGGAATGGTATGGAATGGAATGGAGTAGACAGGAATGGAATGGAATGTAGTGGAGTGAAGCGGAATGGAATGGAGTGGAGTAGAGTGGTTTGCAGTGGAAGGGAGTGGAGTGGAATGGAGTGTAGTGAAGTGGAATGGAAAGAAGAGGAGTAGAAGGGATTCGAATGGAATGCAGTGGAGTCCAGTGGAATGGAATGGAAAGTAGTGGAGTGGAGTTGACTGGAATGGAGTGGAATGGAGAAGAATAGAGTGGAGCGGAATGGAATGGAATGCAATGGAATGGATTGGAGTGGAATGTAGTGGAATAGAATGGAGAGGAATGGAATGGAAAGGAATGCAGTAGAATGGAATGGAGTGGAGTGGATTTGAGTGGAATGGAGTGGAATGGAATGGAGGTTAGAGGAGCGTAGTGGAATACAACGGAATGGAATGAAGTCAAATGGAGTGGAATGGAATGGAGTGGAATGGGGTGGAGTGGAGAGGAGTGCAGTGGAAAGGATTGCAGACGAATGGAAGGGAATGGAATGGAATTGAGTGGAGTGGACTGGAATGGACTGGAATGGAGTGGAAAAGAATGAAACAGGGTGGAATGGAATGGAATGTAGTGGAATGGAATGGAGTAGCATGGAATGGAGTGGAGAGGAATGGAAAGGAGTGGAATGGAAAGGAATGGAATGGAGTGGAATGGATTGGAATGCAGAGGATTGAAATGGAATGGAGTGGAGTGGAAAGAAGTGGAGTCTAGTTGAATGGTAAGGAATGAGGTGGAGTGGAATGGAGTGGAGTGGAGTGGAATGGAGTGGGAAGAAGTGGAGTGTAATGTATTGTCGTGGAGTGGAGTGAAGTGGGGTGGAAAGAAGTGGAATGGAGTGGAGTGGAATGGATTAGCATACAATGGAGTGGAGTGGAGTGCAGTGCAATGGAATGGAGTGGAGTGGAGTGGACTGGAATGAAGTGGAATGGAGTGGATTGTGGTGGAATGGACTGGAGTGGAATGTAGTGGAATGGAATGGAAAAGAGTAGAGTGGAGAGGAATGGAGTGGAGTGGAATTGAGTGGAGTGGAGTGGAATGGAGTGCAGTGGAGTGGTATGGAGTGCAGTGGAGTGGAATGGAATGCAGTGGAGTGGAGTGGAGTGGAATGGAATGGATTGGAGTGAAACGCAATGGAAAGGAATGTAGTGAAATGGAATGGAGTGGAGTGGAGTGGAGTGGAATGGAATGGAGTGGAGTGGAGCGGAGTGGAATGGAATGGAGTGGAGTGGAGTGTAATGGAATGGAGTGTAGTGGAGTGGAATGGAATGCAATGGAGTTAAATGTAGTGGAATAGAATGGAGTGGAATGGAGTGGATTGGAGATGACTGCAGTGGAGAGGATTGCAGTGGAATAAAATGCAATGGAATAGAGTGGAGTGCAGTGAAATTGAATGGAATGGAACTCAATGGAGTGGAATGGAATGGAATGTATTGGGATGGAGTGGAATGGCATAGAATTGAGTGGAGTGGAGTGGAATGGAGTGGAGTGCAGAGTAAAGTAGTGGAATGGAATGGAATGGAATGGAATGCAGTAGCATGGAATGGAAAGGAATGCAGAGGAGTAGAGTGGAATGGCGTGGAGATGAATGAAGTGGAGTGGAGTTGAATTGATTGCAACAGAGTGGAGTGGAATGGAGTGGAGTGGAGTGGAATGTAATGGAGTGGAGTGGAGTGGACTGGAGTGGCGTGGAATGGAGTGGAGTGGAATGGATTGGAAAGGAAAGGAGTGGAGTCGAGTGTAGTGCAATGAAATAGAATGGAGTGGAGTGGACTGGAATAGAGTGGAACGGAGTGGAATGGACTGGAGAGTAATGTAGTGGATGGAATGGAATAGAGTGGAATGGAATGGAGTGGAGTGGAGTGAAGTGGAGTGGAGTTGAGTGGAGTGGAATTTAATGTAGTGGAGTGAAGTGTAATGGAATAGAATGGAGTAGAGTTGAGTGGAATGGAATGGAATGGAGTCAAATGGAATGGAAAGGAATGCAGTGGAATGGAATGGAGTTGAGTGGAGTGGAGTGGAATGAAATGGAATGGAGAGGGATGGAGTAGAATGAAATGGAGTGTAATGGAGTGGAGTTGAGTGGAGTGGAGTGGAATGGGTTGGAGTGGATTGGAATGGAGTGTAGTGGAATGGAATGGAGTGGAATGGAATTGAGTAAAATGGAATGGAGTGGAGTGGAGTGGAATGAAGTGGATTGGAATGGAATGGAATGGAGGGTAATGCAATGGAATTAAATGGAGTGAATTGGATTTGAATGGAGTGGAGTGAGTAGGTATGGAGTTGAATGAAATGCAATGGATTGGAGTGGAGTGGATTCCAGTGGAGTGGATTTCAGTAGAGAAGAATGGAATGGAATGGAGTGGAATGGAAAGGAATGGAACGGAATGGAATGGAATGGAACGGAATGGAATGGAGTGGAGTGGAATTTAGTGGAGTGGAGAGGAATGGACTGGAATGGAGGGGAGTGGAATGGAGGGGAATGGAATGGACTGGGTTGGAGTGGAATGGAAAGGAAAGGAATGCAGTGGAATAGAATGGAATGGAGAGAAGTGGAATGGAAGGGCATATAATATTGTAGAGTGTAGTGGAGTGGAGTGGATTGGAGAGGAATGGAGTGTAGTGGACTGGAATGGAGAGGAATGGAATGGAATGCAGTGGAATGGAATTGAATGGAGTGGAGTGGAGTGGAGTGGAGTGTAATGGAATGGAGTGGAGGGGAATGGAATGGAATGGAGTGGCATGCATTGGAGTGGAATGGAGTGGAGTGGTGCGGTGTGGAGTGGAATGGAGTGGAGTGGAATGGAATGGAATGGAATGGAGTGGAGTAGAGTGGAGTGGAGTGGAGTGGAGAGGTGCCGAGTGGAATTGAGTGGATTGTAGTAGAGTGCAGTGGAATGGAACGAAAAGGAATGGAAAGGAATGGAGTGGAATGCAATGGAATGTAGTGGAGTGAAATGGAGTGGAGTGTATTGGAATGCAGTTGAAAGGAATGCAGTGGTATTAAAACGAATTTAGTGGTGTGGAGTGGAATGGAACGGAGTGGAGTGGAATGGATTGGAATGGATTAGAGTGGAGTGCTGTTTAATGGAATGGAGTGGAATGCAGTCTACTGGAATTCAGTGGAATGGAGCAGAATGCTGTGGAATGGAATTGAGTGAAATAGAGTGGAAAGGCATGGAAAGGAATGTAGTAGAGTGTAATTGAATGGAGTGGATTGGAGTGGAGTGGAGTGGAGTGGAGTGCAGTGGAATGGAGTGGATTGGAATGGAGTGGAGTTTAATTGAGTGGAGTGGAGTCGAATGGAAAGAAGTGTAGAGAATGGATTGGAATGGAGTGGAGTGGAGTGGAATTCAGTGGAGATGAATGAAATTGAGTGAAGTGAAGTGGAGTGGAATGGAGTGGAATGAAATGGAATGGAATGGAATGAAGTGGAATGTAGTTCAGTGTCATGGAATGGAGAGGAATGAAAGGAGAGGAAAGGAATGGAGTGGAGTGGAGTTGTATGGAATGGTGTAGAATGGAAAGGAGTGGAATGGAATGAAGTGGACTGGTATGGAGTGTAATGGAATGGAAAAGAGTGGAAGGGAATGGATTGGAAAGGCATGGTGTGGAATGGAGTGGAATGGAGGGGAGTGGAGTGGAATGGAGTGGAGTGCAGTGGAATGGACTGGAGTGGAATTGAGTGGAGTGGAGTGGAATGGAAAGAAGTGTAGTAGAATGGATTAGAATGGAGTGGAGTGGAGTTCAGTGGAGATGAATGAAATTGAATGAAGTGAAGTGGAGTGGAATGGAGTGGAATGAAATGGAATGGAATGGAATGGGGTGAAGTGGAATGTAGTTGAGTGTCGTGGAATGGAGAGGAATGAAAGGAGAGGAAAGGAATGGAGTGGAGTGGAGTTGTATGGAATGGTGTAAAATGGAAAGGAGTGGAATGGAATGAAGTGGACTGGTATGGAGTGTAATGGAATGGAATACAGTGGAAGGGAATGGAGTGGAAAGGCATGGTGTGGAATGGAGTGGAATGGAGGGGAGTGGAGTGTAATGGAATGGAATGTACTGGAATGGAGTGGAATGGAATGGATGGAATGGAAGGGTATTGACTGGAGTGGAGTGGAATGGACTGGAATGGAGAGGAATGGAATGGCATGGAATGGAGTGGCATGGAAAGGAAACGAGTGGAATGGAATGGTATGGCATGGAATAGAATGGAGTGGAAGGCAGTGGAGTGGAGTGGAATTCAGGGGAGTGGAATGGGGTGGAGTGGAGATGAATGGAAAGGAATGGAGTGGCATGGAATGGAGTGGAGTGGAAGTGGAATGGGTTGTAATGGCATGGAATGGATTGGAATGGATTGGAGTGGAGCGGAGTGGAGCGGAAAGCAATGGAATGGATTGGAATGGAATGGAGTGGAGTGCAGTGGAATGGAAAGGAATGGCGTGGAGGAGTTGAGTTGACTGCAATGGAGTGGAAGGGAGTGGAATGGAGTGGAATAGAGTGGAGTGGAACTGAGGGGAATGGATTGGAATGGAATGGAGTAGAGTGGAATGGAATGGAGTGGAATGAAGTGGAGTAGAGCTGAGTGGAGTGGAGTGGAGTGGAATGGAATGGAGTGGAGTGGAATGGAATGGAATGGAGTTGATTGGAGTTGAATGGAGTGGAGTGGATAGGAATTGAGTTGAATGGAACGGAATGGAATGGAGTGGATTGGAGTGGAGTGGAGTGGACTGGAGTAGAGAATAATGGAAAGGAATGGAGTGGAATGAAACGGAATGGAAAGGAATGGAATGGAGTGCAGTGGAATTTAGTGGAGTGGAGTGGATTGGAATGGAGGGGAGTGGAATGGAATGGAATGGAATGGGGTGGAGTGGAATGGAATGGAAAGGAACGCAGTGGAATAGAATGGAATGGAGAGAAGTGGAATGGAATAGCATGGAATATAGTGGAGTGGAGTGGAGTGGATTGGAGAGGAATGGTGCGTAGTGGACTGGAAAGGAGTGGAATGGAATGGAATGCAGTGGAATGGAATGGAATGGAATGGAATGGAATGGAATGGAATGGAGTGGAGTGGAGTGGAGTGTAATGGAATGGAGTGGAGTGGAATGGAATGGAATGGAGTGGAATGGAATGGAATGGAATGGAATGGAGTGGCTTGGAATGGAGTGGAATGGAGTGGAGAGCAGTGGTGTGGAGTGGAATGGAGTGGAGTGGAGTAGAATGGAATGAAATGGAGTGGAGTGGAGTGGTGTGAAGTGGATTGGAATGGGGTGGAGCGGAGTGGAATGCAATGGAATGGAGGGGGTGGAATGGAATGGAGTGGATTGGAATGGAGTGGAATGGAATGTGGTGGTATTAAATGGAATGGAGTGGAGTGGATTGGATTGGAATGGAGTGGAGTGGAATGGATTGGAATGGAGTGGAGTGCAGTGGAATGGAATGGAGTGGAATGGAATGTACTGGTATTCAGTGGAATGGAGTGGAATTGTATAGAATGGAATGCAGTAGAGTGGAATGGAATGG
This sequence comes from Pongo pygmaeus, assembly GCF_028885625.2. Classification (NCBI taxonomy): domain Eukaryota; kingdom Metazoa; phylum Chordata; class Mammalia; order Primates; family Hominidae; genus Pongo; species Pongo pygmaeus. The sequence continues at coordinate 5,055,269 of NC_085931.1, forward strand.
AGTGGAGTGGAGTGGAGAGGAGTGGAATGGAGTGGAGTATAGTGGAGTGGAATGGAGTGGAGTGGAGTGGAATAGAAAGAAGTGGAGTGGGATTGAATGGAATGGAGTGGAGTGGAGTGAACTGGAATGGAGTGGAATGGATTGGAATGGACTGGAGTGGGATGGGGTGGAATGGAGTTGAATTAAGTGGAGTGGATTGGAATGGAATGCAGAGGAATGGAATGGTACGGAATGATGTGGAATGAAATGGAGTGCAGTGGAATGGAGTGGAATGGAATGGAGTGTTGTGTAGCAGTTTGGAATGGAATGGAATGGAATGGAGTTAAGTGGAGTGAAATGGAATGGAGTGGAAGAGAGTCGAGTAGAATGCTGGGGAGAGGATTGAAGTGGAATGGAATAGAATGGAATTAAGTGGAGTGGAATGGAAAGGACTGGAATGGAGTGGAATGGAATGCAGTGTGGCAGAAAGGAATGGAATGTATTGGAATGGAATGGAATGGCATGGAATGAAGTGTAGTGGATTGGAATGGAGTGAGTTGGAGTGGAATGGAGTGGAATGGAATGGAATGGAATGGAATGCAGATGAGTGGAGTGGAATGGAGTTTAGTGGAATGGAAAGGAATGGAGTGGAGTGAAATGGAGTGGAGTGGAGTGGAATGGAATGGAAAGGAATGGTGAAATGTAATATGAGATGAGATTGTGCTGCGGCACTCCAGCCTGTGTGATAGAGTGAGATCCTGTCGAAAGAAGAGAATGGAATGGAATGGAGTGGAATGGAATGAAATGTAATCAAATGGAATGGATTGGAAAGGTGAAATTAAATGTGAGCTGAGATATTGCCACTGCACTCCAGCCTGTGTGAGAGAGTCAGATCGTGTGGTAAGAAAGAAATGGAATGGAATGGAGTGTACTGGAATGGAATGGAATAGAATGAAGTGTAGTGGAGAGCAGTGGAGTGGATTGGAGTGCAGTGAAGTGGAATGATGTGGAGTGGAATTTGATGTAATGAAGTGGAATGGAGTTCAGTGGAGTAGAGTGGAGTGTAGTGGAGTGGAAAAGATTGGAATGGAATGGAGTGGAATGGACAGGAGTGGAGTGGAGTGCGGTTGAAAGGAATGGAATGGAGTGGAGGAGAGTGAGGTGGAGTGGTATGAAATGCAATGGAATGGTAAAATGAAATGAGAGATGAGATTGTGCCAATGCACTCCAGCATGTGTGACAGAGTGGGATCCTGTCCAAAGAAAGGAATGGAATGGAATGGAGTGGAAGAAATGGAATGGAATTGAATGGAGTGGAGTGCAGTGGAGTAGAGTGGAGTGGAGTTGAATGGAGTGGAGTGGAGAGGAATGGGATTGAATGGAATTGAATGGAGTTGAGTGGAGTGGAGTGGAGTGAAAGAGAAAGGAATGGAATGGGATGGAATGGAATGGAATGGAGTGGAGTGGAGTGGAATGGAGTGGAATTGAACGGAATGGAATGGAGGGGAGATAAGTGGATTCGAGTGTTCTGGAGTGGAATGGAATGTGATGGAGTGGAATGGAATGGAGTGAAGTGGAGTGGAAGGGAGTGGAATGGAATGGGTTGGATCAAATGGACTGGAGTGGTGTGGAGTGGAGTTGACTGGAGTGGAATGGAGTGGAATGGAATGGGACAGAATGGACTGGATTAGAGTGGAGTGGAATGGAGTGGAGTGGAATGGATTGGAATGGAATCGGACGGAATGGACTGGATTGGAGTGGAGTGGAATGGAGTGGAATGGAGTGGAATGGAATGCAATGGAATTGAATGGAAAGGAATGGAATGGAATGGAATGGTGCAATGAAATGTGACCTGAGATTGTGTCACATCACTCCAGCCTGGGAGACAGAGTTAGATCCTCTCAAAAGAAAGGAATTGAATGGAATGAAGTGGAATGGAAGAGAATGGAAAGGAATGGAGTGCGGTAGAGTGGAGTGGAATTCAGTGGAGTGGAGTTTAGTGGAATTGAGTGGAATGGAATGAGATGGAATGGAATGGAGTGGAGTGGAGGTGTGGAGTGGTGTGTAGGGGAGTGGTGTTGAATGTAGTAGAATGGAATGGAGTAGAGTGGAGTGGAGTGGAGGGGAAAGGCATGGAAATGAAAAGAGTGGAATGGAGTGTATTGGAGTGGAGTGGAATGCAGTGGAGGAGAGTGGAGTCGAATGGAATGGAAAGGAATGGAATGGAATGGAATGGAATGGAAGGGAATGGAAGAGAATGGTGAAACGAAATATGAGCTGAGACTGTGCCACTGCACTCCAGCAAGGATGACAGAGTGAGATACTGTCGAAAGCAAGGAATAGAATGGAATGGAGTGTAACAGAATGGAATGGAATGGAATTGAGTGGAATGAAGTGGAGTTGAGTGGAATGGAGTGCAATGGAATGGATTGGAGTGGAGTGGCTTGCAGTGGAGTGGAATGGATTACAATGGAATGGACTGGAGTGGAGTGGAGTTCAGTGGAAAGGAATGGAGTGGGGTGGAGTGGAGTGGAAAGGAATGTAGTGGAGTGGAGTGAAATGGAATGAAGTGGATTGGAGTGTAATGAAATGGATTGGAGTGTAATGGAATGGAGTGGAATGGAAAGGAGTGGAATGGAATGGAGTGCAATTGAATGGAGAGGAAGTGAGTGGAGTGGAATGGAATTGAATTAAGTGGAGTGGAATGGACTGGGAGGGGGTGGAGTTTAAGAGAGTGCAGTGGAGTTCAATGGAGTGGAGTGCAGTGGAATGTAATGCAGTGGTGTGGAGTGGAATGAAATGGAGTGGAGTAGAATGGAATGCAATTGAGTGGAGTGGTGCGGAGTGGACTGGAATAAAGTAGAGTGTAATGGAATGGGATGGATAAGAATGGAATGGAATGGAATGGAATGGAGTGGAGTGAAGTGGAATGGAGTGGAGTCGAATGAAGAAAAGGGGAATGGAATGGAATGGAGATGAATGGAATGAAATGGATTGGATTGGAATGGAATGGAATGGAGAGGAGTGAAGTGGAATGGATTAGAGTGGAATGGAATGAACTGGAGTGGAGAGGAATGCAATGGAATGGAGTGGAGTGGAATGGAGTGGAGTGGAGTACAGTGGAGATGAATGGAGTGGATTGGAACGGAGTGGAGTGGAATGGAGTGGAGTGGAGTACAGTGGAGATGAATGGAATGGATTGGAATGGAGTGGAGTGGAGTGGAGTGAAGTGGAATGAAAATGGAATGGAGTGGAGTGAGGTGGAATGGAAAGGAATGGAATTTAGAGGAATGGAATGGGGTGTAGTGTAGTGGAGTGTAATGGAGTGGAGTGGAATGGAGTTTAATGGCATGGAGTAGAACGGAGGGGAATGGAGTGGAATGGAGTGGAGAGGAGTGGAGTAGAATGGACAATAATGGAGAGGAATGAAATGTATTGGAGAAGAATGGAATGGTGTGGAGTGGAATGGAACGGTGTGGAATGGAATGGAATGGAATGGAATGCAGTGGATTGGAATGGAATTCAGAGGAGTTTAATGGAGTGGAGTGGAGTTGAAAGGAAAGGAATGGAGGGGAATGGAATGAAGTGGAATGGAATGGAATTTGGTGTAATGGAAAGGACTGGAATGGCTTGGATTGGATTGGAGTGGAGTGGAGAAGTGTGGAATGGAATGGGGTATAATGGAGTGAAATGGATTGGAATGGAATGGAGTAGAGTGGAATGGAATGGAGTGTAGTGGAGTGGAGTGGAGCTGAGTGGAATGGAATGGAGTGGAATGGAATGGAATGGATTGGAATGGAGGAGAGTGGAGTGGTGTGTAATGGAATGGAAAGAAAAGGAGTGGAATGGATTGGAATATAAATGAGTAGAGTGTAATGGAATGGAGTGGAGTGGAGTGGAGCCAAGTGGAGTGAAGTGGAATGTAGTGGTGTGGAGTGGAAGGCAATGGAGTTGAGTGTAGTGGAATGGAATGGAATGGAGTGGAATGGAAAGGAAAGGAATGCAGTGGAATGGAATTGAGTGGAGTGGCATGTAGAGGAATGGAATGGAGTGTAGTTGAGCGGAGAGGAGTGGAATGGAGTGGAATGGACTAGAATCGAGTGCAATGGAATGGAAAGGAATGGAATGAAATTGAGTGGAGTGGAGTGGAATGGACTGGAATGGATTGGAATGGAATGGAATGGAGGGGAATGGAATGGAATGTATTGGAAAGCAAAAGAATGGCAGGGAATGGAGTGGAGTGCAGTGGAATGGAGTTGAGTGGAGTGGAATGGAGTAGAGTGGAGTGGAATGGAGTTGAGTGGAGTGGAATGGAGTAGAGTGGAGTGGAAAGGAGTGGAATGGCATGGAATGGAGTGGAATGTAATGGAATGCAGAGGAGTGGATTGGAATGGAATGGAATGAAATTGAGTGGAGTGGAGTGGAATGGACTAGAATGGAGGGGAATTGAATGAAATGTATTGGAAAGCAATGGAATGGCATGGAATGCAGTGGAGTGCAGTGGAATGGAGTTGAGTGGAGTGGAATGGAGAAGAGTAGAGCGGAATGGAGCAGAATGGAGTGGAAAGGAGGGGAATGGCATGGAATGGAGTGGAATGTAATGGAATGCAGAGGAGTGGATTGGAATGGATTGCAGTGGAATGGAGTGGAGAGTAGTTGAATGGCAAGTAAGGAAGTGGAGTGGAATTTAGTGGAGTGAGGTGGAAAGGAGTGGAATGGAATGGAATGGAATGGAATGGAGATGAGTGGAGTGTCATGGCTTGAAGTGGAATGGATTGCAATGGAATGGAGTGGAGTGGAGTGCAGTGGAATGGAATGGAGTGGAGTGGAGTGGAGTGAAGTGGACTGGAATGGAGTGGAATGGAGTAGAATGGAGTGGAGTGGATGGGAGTGGAATGGAATTCATTAGAACGGAGTAGAGTGGAATGGAATGCAGTGGAGTGGAGATGAGCGGAGATTAGTGGAATGGAATGGAATGGAGTGGAATGGAATTGAGTGGAGTGGATTGGAGTGGAATGAATTGGAGCGGACTGGAATGGAGTGGAGTAGAATGCAATGAAGAGGAATGGAATGGAATGTAATGGAATGGAACTGAGTGGAGAGGAATGGAGTGGAGAGGAATGGAATGGAATGGGGTGGAGTGGATTGGAGTTGAATGCAGTGGAGTGGATAGGAATGGAGTTGAATGGTAGGGTATGGAATTTAGTGGAGTGGAATGTAGTGGGGTGGAGTGGATAGGAGTGGAGGGTAGTGGAGTGGAATGGAATGGAATGGAATGGAATGGAATGGAGTGGAATTGAGTGGAGTGGAGTGGAATGGAATGGAATGGAATGCAGTGGAATAGATTGGAATGGAGAGAAGTGGAATGGAATGACATGGAATATAGTGGAGTGTAGTAGAGTGGAGTGGATTGGAGTGGAATTGAGTGCAGTGGACTGGAATGAAGTGGAATGGAATGGAATGCAGTGAATGGAATGGAATGCAGTGAATGGAATGGAATGGAATGGAATTGTATGGAGTGGAGTGTAATGGAGTGTAAAGGAATGGAGTGGAATGGAATGGAATGCAGTGAATGGAATGGAATGGAATGGAATGCAGTGAATGGAATGGAATGGAATGGAATTGTATGGAGTGGAGTGTAATGGAGTGTAATGGAATGGAGTGGAGAGAAATGGAATGGAATGGAATAGAATGGAGTGGCGTGAAACGGAGAGGACTGGAGTGGATTGGAGTGGAGTGAAGTAGTGTGGAGTGGAATGGAGTGGATTGGAGTGGAGTGGAGTAAAATGGAATGGAATGCAACGGAATGGACTGGAGTCGAGTGGAGTGGAGTGGAGTGGAGTGGTGTGGAGTGGAGTGGAGTGGAATTGAGTGGAGTGGAGTGGAGTGGAATGGAATGGTTTGGAATGGAGTGGAGTGGAATGGAGTGAAATAGAGTGGAATGCAATGGAATATAATGGAGTGGAATGGAGTGGAGTGTATTGGAAAGCAGTGGAATGGAATGCAGTGGTATTAAAAGGAATGGAGAGGACTGGAGTGGAAGGGAAAGCAGTGGAGTGGAATGGATTGGAATTGAATGGAGTGGAGTGCATTTTAATAGGATGGAGTGGAATGGAGTGTACTGGAGTTCAGTGGAATGGAGCAGAATGGTGTGGAATGGAATGGAGTGGAATGGAGCGGAATGGTGTGGAATGGAATGGAGTGAAATGTAGTGGAATTGCATGGAATGTAATGTAGTGGAGAGTAATCGAATGGAGTGGAGTGGATTGGAGTGGAGTGGAATGAAGTGGATTGGAGTGGAGTGGAATGTAGTGGATTGGAGTGGAGTGGACTGGAATGGATTGGAGTGGAGTGGAGTGGAATGGAAAGAAGTGGAGTAGAATGGATTGGAATGGAGTGGAGTGGAATAGAGTGCAGTGGAGATGAATGAAATTGAGTGGAGTGGAGTGGAGTCGAGTGCAGTGGAATGAAATCAAATGGATTGGAATGGAGTGGAGTGGAATGGAGTTGAGTGTAGTGTAACGGAGATGAATGGAATGGAGTGGTGTGGAGTGGAGTGGTATGGAATGGAGTAGAATGGAAATTAGTGGAATGGAATGGAGTGGAGTGGTGTGGAGTGTAATGGAATGAAATAGAGTGGATGGGAATGGAGTGGAATGGCATGGTGTGGAATGGAGGGGAATGGAGTGGAATGGAGTTAAATGGAGTGGAATGGAGTGGGATGTACTGGAATGGAGTGGAATGGATGGAATGGAACGCTATTGAGTGGAGTGGATTGGAATGGAATGGAATGGAGTGGAATGGATTGGAATGGAGTGGAATGGAATGGAATGGAGTGGAACGGAAAGGAGACGAATGGAATGGAATGGTATGGCATGGAAAGGATTGGAGTGGAATGCAGTGGAGTGGAGTGGAACTGAGTGGAGTGGAATGGAGTGGAGTGGAGATAAATGGAAAGGAATGCAGTGAAATGGAGAGGAGTGGAGTGGAAGTGGAATGGGGTGCAATGGCATGGAGTGGATTGGAATGGATTGGAGTGGAAAGGAGTGGAGTGGAATGTAATGGAATGGATTGGAATGGAATGGAGTGGAGTGCAGTGGAATGGAAAGGAATGGCGTGGAGTGGAGTTGAGTTGACTGGGATGGAGTGGAAGGGAGTGGAATGGAGTGGAATAGAGTGGAGTGGAACTGAGGGGAATGGATTGGAATGGAATGTAGCAGAGTGGAATGGAATGGAATGAAGTGGAGTAGAGCTGAGTGGAGTGGGGTGGAATGAAATGGAGTGGAGTGGAGTGGAATGGAGTGGATTGGAGGGGAGTGGATAGGAATTGAGTTGAATGGAACGGAATGGAATGGAGTGGATTTGAGTGGAGTGGAATGGACTGGAGTAGAGAAGAATGGAATGGAATGGAGTGGAAAGGAATGGAAAAGAATGAAATGGTGTTGATTGGAATTTAGTGGAGTGGAGTGGATTGGAATGGAGGGGAGTGGAATGGAATTGAATGGAATGCGTTGGAGAGGAATGGAATGGAAAGGAATGTAGTGGAATACAATGGAATGGAGAGAAGTGGAATGGAATGGTATGTAATATAGTGGAGTGGAGAGGATTGGAGAGGAATGGAGTTTAGTGGACTGGAATGGAGTGTAATGGAATGGAATGCAGTGAAATGGAATGGAATGGAATGGAGTGGAGTGGAGTGGAGTGGAGTGTAATGGAATGTAGTGAAGTCGAATGGAATGGAATGGAATGGAGTGGCATGGAATGGAGTGGAATGGAGTAGAGTGGAGTGGTGTGGAGTGGAATGGAGTGGAGTGGAGTGGAATGGAATGAAACGGAATGGAATGGAGTGGAGTGGATTGGAGTGGAATGGATTGGAATGCAATGGAATACAGTGGAGTGTAACGGAGTGGGTGTTGGAATGCAGTGGAAATGAATGCAGTGGTATGAAAAGGAATGGAGTGGAGTGGAGTGGAATGGAATGGAGTGGAATGGAATGGATTGGAATGGAATGGTGTGGAGTGCAGTTTAATGGAATGGAGTGGAATGGAGTACAGTGGAATTCAGTGGAATTGAGCGGAATGGTGTGGAATGGAATTGAGTGGAATGGAGTGGAATGGCATGGAATGGAATGTAATAGAGTGTAATTGAATGAAGTTGAGTGGATTGGAGTGGAGTGGAATGGATTGGAGTGGAGTGCAGTGGAATGCAGTGGATTGGAGTGGAGTGGAGTGGAATTGAGTGGAGTGGAGTGGAATTGAAAGAAGTGTAGTGGAATGGATTGGAATGGAGTGGAGTGGAGTTCAGAGGAGATAAATGAAATTGAGTGGAGTGGAGTGGAATGAAATGCAATGAAATGGAATGTAGTGGAGTGGAATGGAGTTGAGAATAGTGGAATGGTGAGGAAAGAATGGAGAGGAAAGGAATGGAGTGGAGTGGAGTAGAGTTTTATGGAATGGAGTAGAATGGAAAGGAGTGGAATGGAATGGAGTGCAGTGCTGTAGAGTGTAATGGAATGGAATAGAGTTGAAGGGAATGGAGTGGAATGTCATGGTGTGGAATGGAGGGGAATGGAGTGGAGTGGAGTGTAATGGAGTGGAATGTACTGGAATGGAGTGAAATGGAATGCAACGGAAGAAATGGAACTGTATTGAGTGGAGTGGAGTAGAATGGATTGGAATGGACTGGAATGGAATTGACTGGAAAGGAAAGGAGTGGAGTGGAATGGAATGGTATGGCATGGAATGTAATGGAGTGGAAAGCAGTGGATTGGAGTGGAATTCATTGGAGTGGAATGGAGTGGAGTTGAGATGAGTGGAAAGGAATGGAGTGGAATGGAATGGAGTGGAGTGGAAGTGGAATGGGGTGTGATGGCATGGAGTGGATTGCAATGGATTGGAGTGGAGTGGAGTGGAATGTAATGGAATGGATTGGAATGGAATGGAGTGGAGTGGAACGTAATGGAATGGATTGGAATAGAATTGAGTGGAGTGCAGTGGAATGAAAGGAATGGCGTGGAGTGGAGTTGAGTTGACAGGAATGGAGTAGAATGGAGTGGAATAGAGTGGAGTGGAACTGAGGGGAATGGATTGGAATGGAATGGAGTAGATTGGAATGGAATGGGGTGGAATGAAGTGGAGTAGAGCTGAGTGGAGTGGAATGGAATGGAATTGAGTGGAGTGGAATGGAATGGAGGGGATTGGAGTTGAATGGAGTGGAGTGGATATGAATTGAGTTGAATGGAACGGAATGGAATGGAGTGGATTGGAGTACAGTGGATTGGACTGGAGTAGAGAAGAAAGGAATGGAATGGAGTGGAATGGAAAGTAATGGAATGGAATGGAACGGAGTGGAGTGGAATTTAGTGGAGTGGTGCAGATTGGAATGGAGGGGAGTGGAATGGAATGGAATGGAATGCAATGGAATGGGGTGGAGTGGAATGGAATGGAAAGGAATGCAGTTGAATAGAGTGGAATGGAGAGAAGTAGAATGGAATGGCATGGAATATAGTGGAGTGTAGTGGAGTGGAGTGGATTGAAGAGGAATGGAGTGTAGTCGACTAGAATGGAGTGGAATGGAATGGAATGCAGTGGATTGGAATGGAATGGAGTGGAATGGAGTGGAGTGCAGTGTAGTGGAGTGGAGTTTAATGTAATGGAGTGGAGTGTAATATAATGTAATGTAATGGAATGGAATGGAGTAGCATGGAATTGAATGGAGTGGTGTGGCGTGGAATGGAGTGGAGTGGACTGCTGTGGAGTGGAATGCAGTGGAGTGGAGTGGTTTGGAGTGGAGTGGAGTGGTGTGGAGTGGAATGGAGTGAAGTGGAGTGGAGTAGAATGGAATGGAATGGAATGGAGTGGAATGGAGTGGAGTGGAGTGGTGTGGAATGGAATGGAATGGAGTGGAGTGGAGTGGAATGCAATGGAATGGAGGGGAGTGGAATGGAGTGGAGTGGATTGGAATGGAGTGGAATGGAATGGAATAGTGTGTAGGGGAGGGGAGTGGGTGGAGTGCAATGGAGTGGAATGGAATTGGATGTAATGGAATGGAGTGGAGTGGAGTGGAGTTGAGTGGAGTGGAGTGGGTTACAATGGAATGAATTATAATGGAATGGTGAAATGAAATGTGAGCTGAGATTGTGTCACTGCACTCCAGACTCTGTGACAGAGTGAGAGCCTGTCGAAAGAAACGTGTGGAGTGGAATGGAGTTGAATGGAGTAAAAGGAATGGAATGGAGTGGAGCAGAGTGGAGTGGATTGAAGTGTAGTGGAGTGGAATATAGTGGAATGGAATGGGATTGAATCTAATGGAGTTGAATGTACTGTAGTGGAGCCGAGTGGAATGGAATGGAGTGGAGTGGAGTGGAGTGAAGTGGAATGGCGTGGACTGGAGTAGAGTGGAATGGAGTGGAATGGGATGGGACGGATGGAAATGGAATGGAATGGAATGGAGTGGAGTGGAGTGGAATTGAATGGGATGGAATGGGATTGAGTGGATTGTACTGGATTGGAAGGGACTGGAATGGAATGTAGTTGAGTGGAGTTTAGTGGGGTGGAGTGGAGTCGAGTCATATGTTATGGAAAGGAATGGAATGCAATGGAATGCAACAGAATGGTGAAATGAAATGTGAGCTGAGATTGTTCCACTGCACTCAAGCCTTGGTGACTGAGTGATATCCTGTTGAAAGAAAGGAATTGAATGGAATGGAGTGGAATGGAATAGAATCGAATGGAATGGATTGGTGTGAAGTTGTGTTGAGTGGAATGGAGTGGAATGGAGTGGAATGGAATGAGATGGAATGGAATGGTGTGGAGGGGAGTGGGGTGGAGTGGAGTGGAGTGCAACGGAGTGGAATGGAATGGGATGTAATGGAGTGGAGTGGTGTTGGGTGGAGTGCAATGGAATGGAATGGAAAGGAGTGGAATGGAGTGAAGTGGGGTGCATTGGAATGGAATGGAATGGAGTGGAATGGAATGGAATGGAATGCAATGAAATAGAATGGTGAATTGAAATGTGAGCTGAGATTGTACCACTGTACTCCAGCCTGGGTGATAGAGTGAGATCCTGTCGAAAGAAAGGAATGGAATGGAATGGAGTGGAATGGAATGGAATGGAGTGGAATGGAATGGAATGGAGTGGAATGTAATGGAATGGAATGGAATGCATTGAAGTGCAGTGGATTGGAGTGTAGTGGATTGGAGTGGTGTGGTGTGGAGTGGACTGGATTGAGGTGGAATGGAATGTGATGGATTTGAATGGAATGGAGTGGAGTGGAGTTGAGTAGGGTGAATTAGATTGGAATGGGATGGGATGGAACCGAATGGTGTTGAACGGAATGGAGTGGAGCGAAATGGAATGGAATGGAGTGGAGTGGATTGGAGTGGAAAGGGATAGAATGCGATGGAATGGAATGCAATGGAAAGAAATGCTTAAATGAAATGTGAGCTGTGATTGTGCCACTGCACTCCACCCTGCGTGAAAGCATGAGATCCTTTCGAAAGAAAGAAATGGAAAGTAATGGAGTGGAATGGAATGGAGTGGGATGGAATGGAGCGGAGTGGAGTTGTGTGGAATGGAATGTAATTGAATGGTGAAATGAAATGTGAGCTCAGATTGCGCCACTGCACTCCAGCCTGTGTGACAGAGTGAGATCCTTTCAAAAGTAAGGAATGGAATGGAATGGATTGGAGTGGAATGGAATGGAATGGAATGGAATGGAATAGCATGGAATGGAACGGAATTCAGTTGAGTGGAGTGGAGTGGAATGAAATGGGATGGAATGGATTGTAGTTTAGTGGAGCAGAGTGGAGTGGAGTGGATTGGAGTGGAATGAAGTAGAATGGAATGGGATGCAATGGAATGGAGTGGAGTCTAGTGGAGTGGAGTGGAATGCAATGGAAGGGAGTGGAATGCAATTTAATGGAATGGCGAAATGAAATGTTTACTGAGATTGTGTCACTGCCCTCCACACTGGGTGACAGGGTGAGATCCTCTCAAAAGAAAGAAATGGAAGGGAATGGAGTGGAATGGAACGGAATGGAATGAAGTGGACTGGGGTGGGGTGGAGTGGAGTGGTGTGTAGTGGAATGGAGTAGAAAGGGATGGGATGGAATGGAATTGAGTGCAGCAGAGTGGAGTGGAGTGGAATGTAGTGGAATGCAATTGGATGGAATGGAAAGGAATGGAGTGTAGAGGAATGAAGTGGAATGGAGTGGAGTGAAGTGGAGTGGAATGGAGTGGAAGGCAGTGGGATGGAGTGGAATGGAGTTGATTGGACAGGAGTGGAGTGGAATGGAGTGCAATGGGGTGGAGAGGAGTGGAGTGGAGAGGAATTGAATGGAATTTAATGGATTGGAATTTACTGGAGTTTAATTAAAATTAAGGTTCAAATCTGTGAGATGAATGCGTACATGACAAAGAAGTTTCCCAGAATGCTTCTGTGTAGTTGTTTTGTGAAGATATTTCCTTTTCCACCATAGGCATCAAATCACTCCAAATGTTCACTTGCAGATAGGACAAAAAGGGTCTTCCAAAACTGCTGAATCAAAAGTAAGATTCAACTCAGTGAGTTGAATGCACGTATCACCAGGAAAGTTGTCAGAATGCTTCTGACTATTTTTATGTGAAGATATTTCCTTTTTCACCAAAGGCCTCAAAGCGGAACAAATATCCACTTTCAGCTTCCACAAAAAGAGTGTTGGAAAACTGCTCAATGAAAAGTAAGATTCAACTCTGTGAGACGAATGCACACGTCACAAAGAAGTTTGTAAGAATTCTTCTGTCTAGTTTTTAAGTGAATATATTTCCTTTTCCACTATAGGCCTCAAAGCACTCCAAATGTCCACTCGCAGATTCTGCAAAAAGGGTGTTTCTGAGCGGCTCAAACAAAAGAAAGATTAAACTCTGTGAGATGAATGCACACGTCACAATGATGTTCATCAGAATGCTTCTGTCTAATTTTACGTGAAGATGTTTCCTTTTCCACCATAGGCCTCAAAGCGCTCCAAATGTCCACTTACAGATTCTACAAAGAGTGTTTCAAAGTTGCTCAATCACAAGTAAGGTTCAACTCTGTGAGATGAATGCATAAATCAAAAACAAGTTGGTCAGAATTCTTCTGTCTAGTTTATATGTGAAGATACTTCCTTTTCCACCACAGGCTTCAAAGTGCTCTAAATGTTCACTCACAGATTCTACAAAAAGGGTGTTTCAAAGCTGCTCAATAAAAAGAAAACTTCAAATCTGTGAGATCAATGCACACATCACAAAGAAGTGTCACACAATGTTTCTGTATAGTTTTTATGCCAAGATATTTTCTTTTCCACCAAAGGCCTCAAAGAGCACCAAATGTCTACTACCAGATTCTATAAAAAGAGTGTTTCAAAGCTGCTCAGTCAAAAGAAAGGTTCAGCTCTGCGATATGAATACACAAGTCACAAAGAAGTTTGTCAGAATGCTTCTGTATAGTTTTTATGTGAAGATATTTCCTTTTCCACCATAGGTCTCAAAGCGCTCCAAATGTTCACTTGCAGATTCTACAAAAAGAGTGTTTCAAAACTGCTCATTGAAAACTAAGGTTCTACTCTCTGAGATGAATGTACACAACACAAAGAAGTTTGTCAGAATGCTTCTGTCTAGTTTTTATGCGAAGTTATTTCGTTTTCCAACACAGGCCCCAAAGTGCTCCAAATGTCCACTTGCAGATTCTACAGAAAGACTGTTTCAAAGCTGCCAAATCAAAAGAAAGGTTCTACTCTGTGAGACGAATGCACACATCACAAAGAAGTGTCTCAGAATGCTTCTGTCTATTTATTATATGAAGATATTTCATTATCCACCATAGACCTCAAGGCGCTCAAAATGTATACTTGAAGATTCTACAAAAAGAATGTTTCCAGACTGCTGAATCAAAAAAATGTTTCAACTCTGTGAGATGAATGCACACGTCACAGAGAAGTTTTTCAGAATGCGTCTGTCTAGCTTTTATGTGACGATATTTCCTCTTCCACCGTAGGCCTCAAAGCATTCCAATTGTTCACACGTAGATTCTACAAAAACAGTGCTTCAAAGCTAGTCAATCAAAATAAAGGTTCAACTCTGTGAGATGAATGCACACATCTCAAAGAAGTTTGTCAGAATGCTTCTGTCTAGTTTTTATGTGAAAATATTTCCTTTTCCACCATAGGCCTCAAAGCGCCCCAAAGATCAACCTGCAAATTCTATAAAAAGCGTGTTTAAAAACTGCTCAATCGAAAGTAAGGTTCAACTCCGTGAGATGAATGAACACATCGAAAAGAAATTTCTCATAATGCTTCTCTCTAGTTCTTATGAGAAGTTACTTCCTTCTCCACCATAGGCATCACATCACTCCAAACATTGACTTGCAGGTAGTAAAAAAAGGGTCTTTCAAAACTGCTCCATCAAAGGTAAGGTTCAACTCTGTGAGATGATTGCACACATCGCAAAGAATTCTGTAAGAAATCTTCCGTCTACTTTTAATGTGAAGATATTTCCTTTTCCACCATAGGCCTCAAAGCACTCCTAATGTGAACTTGCAGATTCTACAAAAATAGTGTTTCAAAACTGCTCAATGAGAACTAAGGTTGAACTCTGTGAGATGAATGCACACATCACAAAGAAGTATGTCAGAATTCTTCTCTGCAGTTTTTGTGTGAAGATATTAGCTTTTCCACCATAGGCCTCAAAGCCCTCCATATGTCCTCTCGCAGATTCTACAAAAAGGGTGTTTCAGAGCTACTCAAGCAAAGGAAAGGTCAAACTCTGTGAGCTGAATGCAAACGTCACAGAGAAGTTTGTCAGAATGCTTCTGTATAGTTTTTATGTGAAGATATTTCCTTTTCCACCATTGGCATCAAAGTGCTCCAAATGTACACTTGCGGATACTACAAAAAGAGTGTTTCAAAACTGCACAATTAAACGTAAGGTTCATCTCTGTGAGGTGAATGCAAAAATCACAAAGAAGTCTGTCAGAATACTTCTCTCTAATTTTATGTGAAAATATTTCTTTTTCCATCATAGGCCTCAAAGCGCTCCAAATGTCCACTTGCAGATTCTACAAAAAGAGTGCTTCAAGGCTGCTCAATGAAAAGTAACGTTCAACTCTGTGAGAAGAATGCACAAATCATGAAGAAGTTTGTCAGAATTCTTCTGACTAGTTTATATATGAAGATATTCCCTTTTCCACAATAGGCTTTAAAGCGCTCCAAATGTCCTCTCGCAGATTCTACAAAAAGCGTGTTTCAAAGCTGCTCAGTCAAAAGAAAGGTTCAACTCTGTGAGATTAATGCACACGTTACAGAGAAGTTTGTGAGAATCCTTCTGTCTAGTTTTTATTTGAAGATATTTCCTTTTCCACCATAGGCCCCAAAGCGCTCCAAATGTCCACTTGCAGATGCTATAAAAAGAGTTTTTCAAAACGGCTTATTGAAAACTAAAGTTCTACTCTGGGAGATGAATGCACACATCACAAAGTAGTTTGTGAGAATGCTTCTGTCTAGTTTTTATGGGAAGTTATTTCCTTTTCCACCATTGGCCTCAAAGCACTCGAAATGTACACTTGCAGATTCTACAAAAATAGTGTTTAAAAGCTGCTCAATCAAAAGAAAGTTTCCCACCAACAACAAGTTGGTGGGTGCAGCGCACCAGCATGGCACATATATACATATGTAACTTACCTGCACATTGCGCACATGTACCATAAAACCTAAAGTATAATAATGATAATAATAATAATAATAAAAGAAAGAAAGAAAAAAAAAAAAAAAGAAAGTTTCAACTTTGTGAGATGAATACACACTTCACCACGAAGTTTGTCAGAATGCTGCTGTCTAGTTTTTATGTGAAGATATTTCCATTTACACAATAGGCCTCAAAGCACTCCAAATGCCATTTGCAAATTCTACATAAAAAGTGTTACAAAACTGCTCAATGAAAAGTAAGGTTCAACTCTGGGAGACGAATGCACACATCACAAAGAGGTTTGTCAGAATGCTTCTGTCCGGATCTTATGTGAAGATATTTACTTTTCCACCATACATGTCAAAGTGCTCCAAATGTCCACTCGCAGATTCTACAAAAAGAGTCTTTCAAAGCTGCTCAATCAAAAGAAAATTTCAACTCTGAGATGAGTGCACACATCACAAAGAATTTTCTCAGAATGCTTCTGTCTAGTTTTTTTGTGAAGATATTTCGTTTTCCACCATGGGCCTCCAAGCATTTCAAATGTCCACTTGCAGATTTTACAAAAAGGGTGCTTCAAATCTGATCAATAGAAAGTAAGTTTAAACTCTGTGAGATGAGTGCACACATCACAAAGAAGTTTAAGAGAATGATTCTGTCTAGTTTTTATGTGAAGATATTTCCTTTTCCACAATAGGCCACATAGGGCTCCAAATGTCCACTTGCAGATTCTTCAAAAAGTGTGTTTCAAACCTGCTCAATTAAAAGAAATGTTTAAGTTTGTGAGATGAATGCACACTTTACAAATAAGTTTCTCAGAATGCTGCTGTCTAGTTCTTAAGGGAAGATATTTTCTTTTCCACCATAGGTGTCAAATCGCTCCAAATAACCACTTGCAGATTCTACAAAAAGTGAATTTTCCAACTACTCAATCAAAGGAAAGGTTCAACTCTATGAGATGAATGCTTACATCACAAGGAAATTTGTCAGAATGCTTGTGTCTAGTTTTTATGTGAAGATATTTCCTTTTCCACCATAGGCCTCAAAGCACTCCAAATGTCCACCTGCAGATTATACAAAAAGAGTGTTTCAAACCTGCTCAATCAAAACAAAGTTTCAAGTGTGTCAGACGAATGCACAGATCACAAATAATTTTCTCTGAATGATTCTGTATAGTTTTTATGTGAAGATATCCCCTTTTCCACCATTGGCCCAAAAGCACTCCAAATGAACAGTTGCAGATACTACAAAAAGTGTGTTTTAAAACTGCTCAAGCAAAAGAAAGGTTCAAATCTGTGTGATGAATACACACATCACAAAGAAGGTTATCATAATGCTTCTGTCTAGTTCTTAAGTGAAGATGTTTTCTTTTCCTCTATAGTCCTCAAAGCACTCTAAATGTCCACCGGCAGATTCTACAAAAAGAGAGTTTTGAAACTCCTCAATCAAAAGAAAGGTTCAATTCTGTGAGATGAATGCACACATCACATAGTAATTTGTCAGAATACCTCTGTCTTATTTTCCTTTGAAGATATTTCCTTTTCCTCTATAGATGTCAAAGCACTCAAATATCCTCTTGCAGATAGTACAAAAAGGGTGTTTCAAAACTGCACAAGCAAAAGTAAGTTCAACCCTGTGAGTTGAATCCACATATCACAAAGAAGTCTGTGAGAATGCTTCTGTCAAGATTTTATGTGAAGATATATCCTTTTCCACCATAGGCCTCAAAGCCCTACAAATGTCCACTTGCAGATAGTACAAAAAGGATGTTTCAAAACTGCTCAATCAAAAGAAAATTTCAAATCTCTGAGATGAATGCACACATCACAAAGAAGTTTCTCAGAATACTTCTGTCTACTTATTATGTGAGGATATTTCGTTTTCCAACGTAGGCCTCAAAGCGCTCCAAATGTCCACTTGCATATTCTACAAAAAGAGTGTTTCAAACTCCTCAATCCAAGAAAAGTTCAACTCTGTGAGATGAATACGCACATCAGAAAGAAGTTTCTAAGAATGCTTCCGTGTAATTTTTATGTGAAGTTATTGCCTTTTCCACCGTAGGTCTGAAAGCGCTCCAAATGTCCACATGCAGATTCTACAAAAAGAGTGTTTCAAAACTGCTCAATCAATAGTGAGGTACAACGCTGTGAGATGAACGCACACATCACAAGATAGTTTGTCAGAATGCTTCTGTCAAGTTTGTATGTGAAGATATTTCCTTTTCCACCACAGGCCTCAAGGCGCTCCAAATGTATACTTGTAGATTCTCCAAAGAAGTGTTTTAAAACTGCTCAATCAAAAGAAATGTTCAACTCTGTGAGATGAAGGCACATATCACAAAGAAGTTTGTCAGAATGTTTCTGTCCAGTTTTGAAACACCCTTTACGTACTATCTGCAAGTGGACTTTTGGAGTACTTTGAGTCCTATGGTGGAAAAGTGAATATCTTCACATAAAAACTAAACAGAAAAATTCTGACAAACTCCTTTGTGATGCGTGCATTCATCTCACAGAGTTGAAACTTTCTTTGCATCGAGCAGCTTTGAAACACACTTTTTGTACTATCTGCAATAGGACATTTTGAGTGCTTTGAGGCCTATGGTGCAAAAGGAAATATCTACCCATAAAATCTAGACAGAAGCATACCGAGCAACTTCTTTGTGATGTGTGCATTCATCTCACGGAGTTGAAATTTTCTTTTGATTGAGCAACTTTGAAACACTCTTTTTGTAGAATCTGCAAGCGAACATTTGGAGCGCTTTGAGGCCTATGGCGGAAAAGGAAATATCTTCACATAAAAACTATACGGAAACATTCGGACAGACTTCGTTTTGATGGGTGGATTCATCTCATGGAATTGAAGCTTAGTTTTGATTGAGCAATTTTGAAACACTCTTTTTGTAAAATCTGCAAGTGGACAATTGTAGCGCTTTGAGGCCTATGGTGGAAAACGAAATATCTTCACATAAAAACTAGACAGAATCATTCTGAGAAAATTCTTTATGATGTGTGCATTTATCTCACAGAGTTTTACCCTTCTTTTCATTGAGCTGTTTTGAAACACTGTTTTTGTAGAATCTGCAAGTGGACATTTGGAGTGCTTTGAGACCTATGGTGGAAAAGGAAATATCTTCACACAAAAATTAGACAGAAGCATTCGGAGAAACTACTTTGTGATGTGTGCATTTATCTCACAGAGTTGAACCTTTCTTTTGATTGAACAGTTTTGAAATACTCTTTTTCTAGAATCTGGAAGTGGACATTTGGAGTGCTTTGAGGTCTATGGTGGAAATGGAAACATCTTCACTTAAGAAGTAAACAGAAGCATTCTGAGAAACTTCTTTGTGTTGTGAGCATTCATCTTACAGAGTTGAACCTTACTTATGAATGAGCACTTTTGAAACCCTCTTTTTGTAGAATCTGCAAGTGGACATCTGGAGCATTTGAGGCCTATGGTGGGAAAAGAAATATCTTCACATAATAACTAGACAGAAGCATTCTGAGAAACGTCTTTGTAATGTGTGCATTCATTTCACAGATTTGAACTTTCTTTTGCTTGAGTAGTTTGGAAACTCTCTTTTTGTAGAATCTGGAAGTGGACGTTCCAAGAGCTTTGAGGCCTATGGTGGAAAAGGAAATATCTTCACATAAAAACTAGACAGAAGCATTCAGACAAACTTCTTTGTGATATGTGCATTTGTCTCACAGAGTTGAACCTTACTTTTGATTGAGCAGTTTTGAATCACCCTTTTTGTACTGTCTGCAAGTGGACATTTGGAGTGCTTTGAGTCCTATGGTGGAAAAGGAAATATGTTCGTATAAACCTAGACAGAAGCAATCTGAGAAACTTCTTTGTGATGGGTGCATTCATCTCACAGAGTTGAAACTCTCCTTTGAGCAGTTTTAAACACTCTTTTTGTAGGATCTGCAAGTGGGTATTTGGAGCGCCTGGAGGCCTATGGTGGAAGAGGAAATATCTTCAATCAAGAACTAGACAGAAGCATTCTGGGAAACTTTTTGTGATGTGTGCATTCATCTCACAGATTTGACCTTTCTTTTGATTGTGTAGCTTGAAAACACTCTTTTGTAGAGTCTGCAAGTGGAAATCAGGAGCGCTTTGAGGCCTATGGTGGAAAATGAAATATCTTCACCTAATAACTAGACACAAGCATTCTGAGTAACTTCCATGTGATGTGTGCATTCATCTCATAGATTTTAAACATTATTTTGAATGAGCAGGTTTGAAAAACTCTTTTTGTAGAATCTGCAAGTGCACATTTGAAGCGCTATGAGGCCTATGGTGGAAAAGTAAATATTTTCACATAAAAAGTATACAGAAAAATTCTGACAAACTTCCTTGTGATGTATGCATTCATCTCATGGAGTTGAAACCTTCTTTTCATTGAGCGGTTCTGAAACACTCTTTTTGTAGCATCTGCAAGTGGACATATGGAGCGCTTTGAGGCCAATGGTGGAAAAGTAAATACCTGCACCTAAAAACTGCACAGAATAATTCTGAGAAAATTATTTTGATGTGTGCATTCATCTCCCAGAGTTGAACTTTTTTTTTGTTTGAACAGTTTTGAAACACACTTTTTGTAGAATCTGCAAGAGGACATTTGGAGCGCCTTAAGCTTATGGTGTAAAAGGTAGTATATTCACATAAAAACTGGACAGAAGCATCCTGAGAAACTTCTTTGTGATGTGTGCATTCAACTCACAGAGTTGAAGCTTCCTTTTGATTGAGCAGTTTGGAAACCCTCTTTTTGTAGAATCAGCAAGGGGACATTTGGAGCGCTTTGAGTGCTATGGTGGAAAAGGAAATATCTTCATATAAAAACTAGACAGAAGCGTTCTGACAATCTTCTTTGTGATGTGTGCATTCATCTCACAGAATTGAACCTTACTATTCATTGGGCAGTTTTGAAACCCTCTTTTTGTAGACTCTGCAAGTGGACATTTGGAGCTCTTTGAGGCCTGTATGGGAAAAGGACATATCTTCACATTAAAACTAGACAAAAGCATTCTCACAAACTTCTTTGTGATGTGTGCATTCATCTCACATAGTTGAACATCAGTTGTCATTGAACAGTTTTGAAACACTCTTTTTATGGAATCTGCAGGTAGACATTTGGAGCGTCTTGAGGCCTGTGGTGTATAACAAAATATCTTCATATAATAACTAGACAAAAGCATTCTGAGAAACTTCCTCGTGATGGGTTCACTCATCTCACGTAGTTGAACCTTTCTTTTGATTGAGCAGCTTTGAAACACTCTTTTTGTAGAATCTGCAAGTGGACAGTTGGAGCGCTTTGAGGCCTATGGAGGGATAGGAAATATCTTCACATAAAAACCAGCCAGAAGCATTCTGATGAACTTCTTCATGATGTGTGCATTCGCCTCACAGAGTTGAACCTTTCTTTTTATTAAGCAGCTTTGAAACACTCTTTTTGTAGAATCTGCAAGTGACCATTTGGTGCACATTTAGGCCTATAGTGGAAAAGGAACTATCTTCACATAATAACTAGACAGAAGCATTCTGACACACTTCTTTGTGATGCATGTATTCATCTCTCAGAGTTGAACCTTACATTTCATTGAGCAGTTTTGAAAGCCTACAAGTGGACTTTTGGTGCTCTTTGAGGCCTATGTTGGAAAAGAAAATATCTTCACACAAAAAATAAACAGAAGCATTTTGACAAACTTCTTTGGGATGTGTGCATTCATTGCACCGAGTTGAACGTTTCTTTTGATAGAGCATTTTGAAACACTCTTTTTGTAGAATCTGCAAGCAGACATTTGGAACGCTTTGAAGCCTATGGTGTAAAAGGAAATATCTTCACCTAAAAACCACCCAGAAGCATTCTGACAAAGTTCTTTGTGATGTGTGCATTCATCTCACGGAGTTGAACCTTTCTTTTGATTGAGCACATTTGAAACACTATTTTTGTAGAATCTGAAAGTGGACATTTGGAGCGCATTAAGGCCTATGGTGGAAAAGGAAGTATCTTCAAATAATAACTAGACAGAAGCATTCTGACACACTTCTTTGTGATGTTTGCATTCATCTCACAGAGTTGAACCTTACTTTTCGTTGAGCTGTTTTGAAACACTCTATTTGTTGAATCTGCAAGTGGTCATTTGGAGGGCTTTGAGGCCTATTGTGGAAAAGGAAATATCTTCACATAAAAACTAGACAGAAGCATTATGACAAACTTCTTTCTGATGTGTTCATTCAACTCACAGAGTTGAATCTTAGTTTTCATTGAGCAGTTTTGAAACCCTCTTTTTGTAGGATCTACAAGTGGACATTTGTAGTGCTTCAATACCTGTGTTGGAAAAGGAAATATATTTACATAAATACTAGACAGAAGCATTCTGACAAACTTTTTTGTGATGAGTGCATTCATCTCACAGAGCTGAACATTTCTGTTGATTGAGCAGCTTTGAAACACTCTTTTTGTAGAATCTGCAAGTGGACATTTGAAGTGCTTTGAGGCCTATGGTGGAAAGGGAAATATCTTCATATAAAAACTAGACGGAAGCATTCTGAAACACTTCATTGTGATGTGTGCATTCATCTCATAGAGTCGAACCTTTCTGTTGATTGAGCAGTCTAGAAACACTCTTTTTTTAGAATCTGCATGTGGACATTTGGAACGCTTTGGAGCCTAAGGTGGAAAAGGAAAAATCTTCACGTAAAAACTAGACAGAAGGATTCTGACAAACTTCTTTGTGATGTGTGCTTTCATCTCACAGAGCTGAACCTTTCTTTTCATTGAGCAGTTTTGAAACACTTTTTATAGAATCTGCAATCAGACATTTGGAGCGCCTTGAGGCCTACGGTGGAAAAGGAAATATCTTCATATAATAAATAGGAAGAAGAATTCTGAGAAATTCTTTGTGATGGGTGTATTCATCTCACAGAGTTTAACATTTCTTTTCATTGAGCAGCTTTGAATCACTCTTTTTGTAGAATCTTCAAGTGTACATTTGGAGCGCTTTGTGGCCTATGGTGGAAAAGCAAATATCTTCTCATAAAAACTAGACAGAAGCATTCTGAAAAACTTCTTTGTCATGTGTATATTCATCTCAGAGAGCTGAACCTTGCTTTTCATTGAGCGGTTTTGAAAAATTCTTTCTGTAGAATCTACAAGTGGACATTTGGAGCGCTTTGAGGCCTATGCTGGAAAGGGAGATATCTTCATACAAAAACCAGACAGAAGCATTCTGACAAACATTTTGTGATGTCTGCATTCATCTCACAGTGGTGGACATTTCCTTTGATTGAGCAGTTTCGAAACACTCTTTTTGTAGAATCTGAAAGTGGACATTTGGAGCACTTTGAGGCCTGTGATGGAAATGGAAACATCTACACATAAAAACTAGACAGAAGCATTCGGATAAACTTCTTTGTGATGTGTGCTTTCACCTCACAGAGTTGAAGCTTTCTTTTGATTGAGAAGCTTTGAAAGACTCTTTTTGTAGATTCTGGAAGTGGACATTTGGAGCGTTTTGAGGCCTATGATGGAAAAGGAAATGTCTTCACATAAAAACTGGACAGATGCATTCTGACGAACTTCTTTGTGATGTGTGCATTCATCTCAGAGAGTTTAACATTTCTTTTCATTGAGCATCTTTGAAACACTCTTTTTTTGTAGAATCTGCAAGTGGACATAATGAGAGCTTGGCAGTCTCTTGTGAATAAGGAAATATCTTCACCTAAAAACTGGACAGAAGCATTCTGACAAATTACTTTATGATGTGTGTATTCATCAAAGAGAGTTGAAAAGTACTTTTGATTGAGCAGTATTGAAACACTCTTTTTGTAGAATCTGCAAGTGTACACTTGTAGCGCTTTGAGACCTATGGTGGAAAAAGAAATATCTTCACATAAAAGTGAGAGAGAAGCATTCTGAGAAACTCCTTTGTATTGTGTGCATTCATCCCACAGAGTTGAACGTTTCTTTTTATTGAGCAGTTTGGAAGCACTCTTTTTGTAGAATCGGCAACTGGACATTTGGAGCACTTTGAGGTCTTTGCTGGAAAAGGAAACATCTTCACATAAAAACAATACATAAACATTCTGCAAAACTTCTTTGTGATGTGTGCATTCATCTCACAGATTTGAAATATTTTTTTGATTGAGCAGCTTTGAAACACTCTTTTTGTAGAATCGGCAAGTGGACATTTGGAACGCTTTGAGGCCTATGGTGGAAAAGGAAATATCTTCACATAAAAACAATACAGAAACATTCTGACAGACTTATTTGTGAAGTGTGCATTCTTCTCAGAGAGTTGAACGTTACTTTCAATTGAGCAGTTTGGAAACACTCTTTTTGTAGAATCTGCAAGTGTACATTTGGAGTGCTTTGAGGCCTATGTTGAAAAGGAGATATCTTCACAAAAAAACTGGACAGAAAGATTTTGATAAACTTCTTTGTGATATGTGCATTCATTTCAAAGAGTTGAACCTTACTTTTGATTAGGCAGTTTTGAAATCCCTTTTTTGTACAATCTGCAAGTGGACATTTGGAGTGCTTTTAGGTCTATGGAGGAAAGGGAAATATCTTCAAATAAATACTAGACAGAAACATTACGACCAACTCCTTTGTGATGTGTGCATTTATCTCACAGAGTTGAACCTTTATTTTCATTCAGCAGTTTTGAAATACTCTTTTCGTAGAATCTGCAAGTGGACATTTGGAGCGCTTTGAGGCCTGTGTTGGAAAAGGAAGTATCTTCACAAAAAAAGTGGACAGAACAATTCTGAGAATATACTTTGTGATGCGTGCATTCATCTCACAGAGACGAATGTTTCTTTTTATTCAGCAGTTTTGAAACACTCTTTTTGAAGAATAAGCAAGTGGACATTTTGAGTGCTTTGAGGCCAATGGTGGAAAAGGAAATATCTTCACATAAAAACTAGACAGAAGCATTCTTACAAACTCCTTTCCAATGTGTGCATTTATCTCACTGATTTGAACCTTTCTGTTGATGGAGCAGTTTGGAAACACTCTTTTTGTAGAATTTGCACGTGGACATTTGGAGTTATTTGAGGCCTGTGGTGGAAAAGGAAATATCTTCACATAAAAACCAGGCAGAAGTATTCTGACAAGCCTCTTTGTGATATGTGCATTCGTCTCACAGAGTTGGACCTTACTTTTGATTGAGCAGTTTTGAAACACCCTTTTGTACTATCTGAATATGGACATTTCGAGTACTTTCAGGTCTGTGGTGTAAGAGGAAATATATTCAAATAAAAACTAGACAGAAGCATTCTGACAAATTTATTTGTGATGTGTGCTTTCATCTCTCCTAGTTGAAACTTTCTTTTGATTGAGCAGTTTTGAAACACCATTTTTGTATTATCTGCAAGTGCACATTTGGAGTGCTTTTAGGCCTATGGTGCAAAAGGAAATATCTTCAAAGAAAAACTAGACAGAAGCATTCCGACAAACGTCTTTGTTATGTGTGCATTCATCTCACAGAGTTGAACATTTCTTTTGATTGAGTAATTTCAAAACTCACTTTTTGCAGAGTCTGCAAGTGAACATTTGGAGTGCTTGGAGGCCTATGGTGGGAAAGGAAATACCTTCACAGAAAAACTAGGCAGAAGGTTTCTGAGAAACTTATTTGTGATGTCTGCATTCACCTTACAGAGTTGAAACTTTCTTTTGATTGAGCAATTTGGAAACACTCTTTTTGTAGAATCTGCAAGGGTACATTTAGAAGAGGAGCTATCTTCACATAAAAATTAGATAGGAGTATTCTGAAGAATTTCTTTGTGATATGTTCATTCATCTAACAGAGTTGAACCTTATTTTTGATTGAGCACTTTTGAAACACCCTTTCTGTAGTATATGCTACTGGACATTTTGATTGCTTTGAGGAATATGGTGGAAAACAAAATATCTTTGCATACAAACTAGACGGAAGCAATCTGACTAATTTCTTTGTGATGTGTGCATTTAACACACAGATTTGAATCTCTATTTTGATTGAGTAGTTTTCACACTCTCTTTTTGTAGAATCGGCAAGGGGACATTTGGAGCGCTTTGAGGCCAATGGTGGAAAAGAAAATATCTTCACTTAAGAACTAGACAGAAGCATTCTGAGAAACAACTTTGTGATGTTTGCATTCATCTCACGGAACTGAACTTTTCTTTTGATTGAGCAGCTTTGAAATACTCATTTTGTAGGATCTGCAAGTGGACATTTGGAGCGTTTTGAGTCCTATGATGGAAAAGGAAATATCGTCACATAAAAAGTAGACAGATGCATTCTGACAAACTTCTTCTTGATTTGTGCATTGATCTCACAGAGTTGAAACTTTCTTTTCATTGAGCAGTTTTGAAACACTCTTTTTGTTGTATCTGAAAGTGGACATTTTGAGAGATTTGCAGCCTATTTTGGATAAGGAAATATCTTCACATAAAACCTAGACAGAAGCATTCTGACAAAGTACTTTATGATGTGTGTATTCATCTCACAGAGTTGAAACTTTCTTTCATTTGAGCACTTTTGAAACACTCTTTTTGTAGAATCTATATTTGGACCTTTGGAGCGCTTTGAGACCTGTGGTGGAAAAGGAAATATCTTCACATAACAGAGAGACAGAAGCATTCTGAGAAACTTCTTTCTGATGTTCACTTTCATCTCACATAATTGAGGCTTTCTTTTGATTGAGAAGTTTGGAAACACTCTTTTTGTAGAATCAGCAAGTGGACATTTGGAACGTTTTGAGGCCAATGGTGGAAAAGGAAATATCTTCACATAAAAACTAGACAGAAGCATTCTTACAAACTCCTTTCCAATGTGTGCATTTATCTCACTGATTTGAACCTTTCTATTGATGGAGCAGTTTGGAAACACTCTTTTTGTAGAATTTGCACGTGGACATTTGGAGTTATTTGAGGCCTGTGGTGGAAAAGGAAATATCTTCACATAAAAACTAGGCAGAAATATTCTGACAAACCTCTTTGTGATATGTGCATTCGTCTCACAGAGTTGGACCTTACTTTTGATTGAGCAGTTTTGAAACACCCTTTTGTACTATCTGAATATGGACATTTCGAGTACTTTCAGGTCTATGGTGTAAGAGGAAATATATTCAAATAAAAACTAGACAGAAGCATTCTGACAAATTTATTTGTGATGTGTGCTTTCATCTCTCCTAGTTGAAACTTTCTTTTGATTGAGCAGTTTTGAAACACCATTTTTGTATTATCTGCAAGTGCACATTTGGAGTGCTTTTAGGCCTATGGTGCAAAAGGAAATATCTTCAAAGAAAAACTAGACAGAAACATTCTGACAAACGTCTTTGCGATGTGTGCATTCATCTCACAGAGTTGAACATTTCTTTTGATTGAGTAATTTCAAAACTCACTTTTTGCAGAATCTGCAAGTGAACATTTGGAGTGCTTGGAGGCCTATCGTGGAAAAGGAAATATATTAATTTAAAAACTAGACAGAAGCATTCTGAGAAACTTCTTTGTAATGCATGCATTCATCTCACAGTGTTGAATCTTTCCTTTGATTCAGAAATTTTGAAACACCCTTTTTGTACAATCTGCAAGTGGACATTTGGGGCACTTTCAGGCCAATGGTGGAAAGGAAATATCTTCACATAAAAACTGTACAGAAGCATTCTGACAAACTTCTTTCAGAAGTGTGCATCCATCACACAGAGTTGAACCTTGCTTTCGATTGAGCAGGTTTGAAACAGGCTTTTTTTATAATCTCCAAGCGGACAGTTGGAGCACTTTGAGGTCTATGGTAGAAAATGAAATATCTTCACATAATAACTAGACAAAAGCAATCTGAGAAAGTTCTTTGATATGTGCATCCATCTCACAGAATTGAACTTTTCTTTTGGTTTAGCAGCTTTAAAACACTCTTTTTGTAGAATCTGCAATTGGACGTTTGGAGCACTTTGAATCCTAAGGTGGAAAAGGAAATATCTTCACATAAAAACTATACAGAAACATTCTGACAAACTTCTTTGTAATGTGTACATTCATCTCACAGAGATGAACCTTTCTTTTCATTGAGCAGTTTTGAAACACTCGTTTTGTAGAATCTGCAAGTGTACTTTTGGAGCGCTTTGAGGCCTATGGTGGAAAAGGAAATATCTTCACATATAAACTAGACAGAATCTTTCTGAGAAAATTATTGGTGATGTGTGCATTCGTCTCACAAAATTGAACATTTCTTTTGATTCAGCAGTTTTAACACACTCTTTTTGTAAAATCTGCAATTGGACATTAGGAACACTTTGAAGAATATAGCGGAAAAGGAAATATTTTCATATAAAAATGAGACAGAGGAATTCTGAGAAACTTCATTGTGATGGTTGCATTCAGCTCACCGAGTTGAAGCTTTTTTTTGACGGAGCCGTTTGGAAACACTCTTTTTGTAGAATCTGCAAGTGGACATTTGGGGCGCTTTGAAGCCCATGGTAGAAAAGGAAATATCTTCACATGAAAACTAGACAGAAGCATTCTGACAAACTTATTTGTGATATGTGCATTCATCTCACAGAGTTCAACCTTACTTTTGATTGAGTAGTTTTGAAACACCCTCTTAGAATTAGGTGTAAGTGGACATTTGGAGTGCTTTTTGGCCTATGGTGGAAAAGGAGATATCTTAACATAAAAACTAGACAGAATCAGTTTGAGAAAACTCTTCGTGTTGTGTGCATTCATCTCTCAGAGTTGAACCTTTCTTTTGGTTGAGCAGTTTGGAAATACTCTTTTTCCAGAATCTGCAAGTGGACATTTGGAGCGCTTTGAATCCTATGTTGGAAAAGGAAATATCTTCACATAAAAACTAGACAGAAGCATTCTGACAAAATTCTTTGTGATATATGCATTCATCTCACAGAGTTGAACCTTACTTTTGATTGAACACTTTTGAAAGACCCTTTTTGTACTATCTGCAAGTGGACATTTGAAGTGTTTGAGGTCTATCTTGGAAAAGGAAATATCTTCCCAAAAAGTATACAGAAGCATTCTGACAAATTTCTTTGTGGTGTGTGCTTTCATCTCACAGGGTTGAACCTTTCATTGGATTGAACAGCTTTGAAACACTTTGTACAATCTGCATGTGGACATTTGGAGCATTTTGAAGCCTATGGTGGAAAAGGAATTATCTTCACATAAAAACTATACTGAAACATTATGAGAAACTTCTTTGTTATGTGTGCATTCATCTCACAGATTTGAACCTTTCTTTTCATTGAGC
Source organism: Pongo pygmaeus (assembly GCF_028885625.2). NCBI lineage: Eukaryota > Metazoa > Chordata > Mammalia > Primates > Hominidae > Pongo > Pongo pygmaeus. The sequence goes on from NC_085931.1 coordinate 5,084,190, forward strand.
AGTTTTGAAACACTCTTTTTGTAGAATCTGCTAGTGACATTTCGAGGACTTTGAGGCCTAGTGTGGAAAAGGAAGTATGTTCATATAAAAACTAGACAGAGTAATTCTGACAAACTTCTTTTGGATGTGTGAATTCATCTCACAGAGTTGAAACTTACTTTCGATTGAGCAGTTTTGAAACACTTTTTTTTTAGAATCTGCAAGTGGACATTTGGAGCACTTTGTGGGCTATGGTGTAAAAGGAACCATATTAACATATAAACTAGACAGAATTTTTCTGACAAACTTCTTTGGGATTTGTGCATTCAACTGACAGTGATGGAACTTTCTTTTGATTGATCAATTTTGAAACACTCTTTTTGTAGAATCTACAAGAGAACATTTGGAGCGCTTTGAGGCCTATGGTGGAAAAGGAAATATCTTCACTTAAGAGCTAGACAGAAGCAGTCTGAGAAACTTCTTTGTGATGTGTGCATTCATCTCACAGAATTGAAACTTTCTTTTATTATTATTATTATACTTTAAGTTTTAGGGTACATGTGCACAATGTGCAGCCTAGTTACATATGTATACATGTGCCATGCTGGTGTGCTGCACCCATTAACTCGTCATTTAGCATTAGGTATATCTCCTAATGTTATCACTCCCCCCTCCCCCCACCCCACAACAGTCCCCAGAGTGTGATGTTCTCCTTCCTGTGTCCATGTGTTCTCATTGTTCAATTCCCATCTATGAGTGAAAACATGCAGTGTTTGGTTTTTTGTCCTTGCAATAGTTTACTGAGAATGATGATTTCCAGTTTCATCCATGTCCCTACAAAGGACATGGACTCATCATTTTTTATTGCTGTATAGTATTCCATGGTGTATATATGCCACATTTTCTTAATCCACTCAATCATTGTTGGACATTTGTGTTGGATCCAAGTCTTTGCTATTGTGAATAGTGCTGCAATAAACATACGTGTGCATGTGTCTTTATAGCAGCATGATTTATAATCCTTTGGGTATATACCCAGTAATGGGACGGCTGGGTCAAATGCTATTTCTAGTTCGAGATCCCTGAGGATTCGCCACACTGACTTCCAGAATGGTTGAACTAGTTTGGAGTCCCACCAACAGTGTAAAAGTGTTCCTACTTCTCCACATCCTCTCCAGCACCTGTTGTTTCCTGACTTTTTAATGATTGCCATTCTAACTGGTGTGAGATGGTATTTCATTATGGTTTTGATTTACATTTCTCTGATGGCCAGTGATGATGAACATTTTTTCATGTGTCTTTTGGCTGCATAAATGTCTTCTTTTGAGAAGAGTCGGTTCATAGACTTCATCCACTTTTTGATGGGGTTGTTTGTTTTTTTCTCGTAAATTTGTTGGTGTTCATTGTAGATTCTTGATATTAGCCCTTTGTCAGATGAGTAGGTTGCAAAAATTTTCTCCTATTTTTAGGTTGCCTGTTCACTCTGATGGTAATTTCTTTTGCTGTGCAGAAGCTCTTTAGTTTAATTAGATCCCATTTGTCAACTTTGGCTTTTGTTGCCATTGATTTTGGTGTTTTAGACATGAAGTCTTTGCCCATGCCTATGTCCTGAATGGTAATGCTTAGGATTTCTATGGATCAATTCAACAAGAAGAGCTAACTCTCCTAAATATATATGCACCCAATACAGAGCACCCAGATTCATAAAGTAAGTCCTAAGTGACCTACAAAGAGACTTAGACTCCCACACAATAATAATGGGAGACTTTAACACCCCACTGTCAACATTAGACAGATCAACGACACAGAAAGTTAACAATGATACCCAGGAATTGTACTCAACTCTGCACCAAGTGAACCTAATGGACATCAACAGAACTCTCCACCTCAAATCAACAGAATATGCATTTTTTTCAGCACCACACCACACCTATTCCAAAACTGACCACATAGTTGGAAATAAAGCTCTCCTCTGCAAATGTAAAAGAAAAGAATTTATAACAAACTGTCTCTCAGACCACAATGCAATCAAGCTAGAACTCAGGATTAAGAAACTCATTCAACACCACTCAACTACATGGAAATTCAACAACATCCTCCTGAATGACTACTGGGTACATAACGAATTGAAGACAGAATTGAACTTTTATTTTGATTGAGCTGTTTTGAAACACTCTTTTTGTGGAATCTGCAATTGGATATTTGGAGAGCTTTGCGGACTGAGGTGGAAAAAGAAATACCTTCACATAAAACCTAGACAGAAGATATCTGACAAACTTCTTTGTGATGTGTGCATTCATCTCACAGAGTTGAAACTTACTTGCAATTGAGCAATTTTGAAACAATCTTTTTGTAGAACCTGCAGGTGGACATCTGGAGGGCTTTGAAGCCTATGTTGGAAAATGAAATATCTTTACATAATTAATAGAAGCATTCTGAGAAACTTCTTTGTGATGTGCACATTCATCTCACAGAGTTGAAAATTTGTTTTGATTGAGCAGCTTTGAAACACTGTTTTGGTAGAATCTGCAAGTGGACATTAGGAGCGCTATGAGGCCTATTGTGGAAAACTAAATATCTTCACTTAAAAACTATACAGAAACATTCCGACAAACATTTTGTGATGTGTGCATTCATCTCACAGAGTTGAACCTTGCTTTTCACTAAGCAGTTTTGAAACACTCTTTTTGTAGAATCTGCAATTGGAAAATTGGAGCGCTTTGAGGCCTAAGGTGGAAAAGGAAATATCTTCGCATAAGTACTACACGGAAGCCTTCTGAAAAACTTCTTTGTTATTTAAGCATTCATCTTACAGACTTGAACTTTTCTTTTGACTGTGCATCTTTGAAACACTCTTTTTGTAATATTTGCAAGTGGACATTTGGATTGCTTTGAGGACTACGGTCGTAAAGGAAATATCTTTACATAAAAACGAGACAGAAGTATTGTGACAAACTTCTTTGTGATGTGTGCATTCATCTCATAGAGTTGAACTTTACTTTGCATTGAGCGGTTTGGAAAAACTCTTTTTGTAGTATCTGAAATTGGACATTTGGAGCGCTTTGAGGCCTATGGTGGAAAATGAAATATCTTCATTTAAGAACTATTCAGAAGCATTCTGACAAATTTGCTTGTGATTTGTGCATTCATCTCACAGAGTTAAAGCTTAGTTTTGATTGAGCAGTTTTGAAAAACTCTTTTTATAGAATCTGCAAGTGGATATTTGGAGAGCTTGAGGCCAATGCTGGAAAAGGAAATATCTTCACATCAAAACTAGACAGAAGCAATCTGAAAAACTTCTTTGTGATGTGTGCATTTATCTCACAGAGTTGAACCTTACTTTTCATTGAGCAGTTTTGAAACACTCTTTTTGTAGAATCTGCAAGTGGACATTTGGAGCGCTTTGAGGATTATGGCGGAAAAGGAAATATCTACACATAAAACATAGACAGAAGCCTTCTGAAAAATTTCTTTGCGATGTGTGCATTCATCTTACAGAGTTGAACTTTTCTTTTCATTGAGCAGCTGTGAAACACTCCTTTTGTAGTATTTGCAAGTGGACATTGGGAGCATTTTGAGGACTACAGTGGTAAAGGAAATATCTTCACTTAAAACTAGACAGAAGCATTCTGACAAATTTGATTGTGATGTGTGCATTCGTCTCAAAGAGTTGAACCTTACTTTTCATTGAGCAGTTTGGAAAAACTCTTTTTATAGTATCTGCAGGTTGACATTGGGAGCGCTTTGAGGCCTATGGTGGAAAAGGAAACATCTTCACTTAAAAACTAGACAGAAGCACTCTGACAAACTTCTCTTTGATGTGTGCATTCATCTCACAGAGTTTAACCTTTCTTTTTATTGAGCAGTTTTGAAACACTCTATTTGTAGTATGTGCAATTGGAAATTTGGAGTGCTTTGAGACCTATGGTTCAAAAGGAAATATCTTCATATGAAAACGAGACATAAGAATTCTGACAAACTTCTTTGTAATGGGTGAATTCATCTCACAGGTTTGAACCTGACTTTCGATTGGGCAGCTTTGAAACACTCCTTTTGTAGAATATGCAAGTGGATATTTGGAGTGCTTTGGGGCCTATAGTGAAAAGGCCTTATCTTCACATAAAAACTAGAGAGAAGCATTCTGAAAAACTTCTTTGTGATGTGTGCATTCATCTCACAGAGTTGAACCTTTCTTTTGATTGAGCAGTTTGGAAACACTATTTTTCTAGAATCTGCAAGTGGACATTTGTAGAGCTTTTAAGCTTATGGTCGAAAAGGAAATATCTTCACATAAAAACTTGACAGAAGCCAGAACTTCCAAAACTATTTTGAATGGGAGTGGTGGGAGAAGTTATCCCTGCCCTGTGCCAGTTTTCAAAGGGAATGCTTCTGGTTTTTGCCCATTCAGCATGAAAATGGCTGTGGGTTTGTCATTGATAGCTCTTATTATTTTGAGATACATCCCATCAATACCTAATTTATTGAGAGTTTTTAGCATGAAGGTTTGTTGAATTTTGTCTAAGGCCTTTTCTGCATCTATTGAGATTATCTTGTGGTTTTTGTTTTCGGTTCTGTTTATATGCTGGATTACATTTATTTATTTGCGTACGTTGAAACAGCCTTGCATCCCAGGGATGAAGCCCTAATAAATGGTGCTGTGAAAACTGGCTACCCATATGTAGAAAGCTGAAACTGGATACCTTCCTTACACCTTACACAAAATTAATTCAAGATGGGTTAAAGACTTACATGTTAGACCTAAAACCATGAAAACCCTAGAAGAAAACCTGGGCAATACCATTCAGGACATAGGCATGGGCAAGGACTTCATGTTTAAAACACCAAAAGCAATGGCAACAAAAGCCAAAATTGACAAATGGGATCTAATTAAACTAAAGATCTGCACAACAAAAGAAACTACCATCAGAGTGAACAGGCAACCTACAAAATGGGAGAAAGTTTTCACAACCTACTCATCTGACAAAGGGCTAATATCCAGAATCTACAATGAATACCAACAAATTTACAAGAAAAAAACAAACAACCCCATCAAAATGTGGGTGAAGGATATAAACAGACAATTCCCAAAGAAGACATTTATGCAGCCAAAAGGCACATGAAAAAATGCTCATCATCACTGGTCATCAGAGAAATGCAAATCAAAACCACAATGAGATACCATCTCACACCAGTTAGAATGGCATGGCAATCATTTAAAAGTCAGGAAACAACAGGTGCTGGAGAGGATATGAAGAAATAGGAACACTTTGACACTGTTGGTGGGACTGTAAACTAGTTCAGCCATTGTGGAAGTCAGTGTGGCGATACCTCAGGGATCTCGAACTAGAAATAGCATTTGACCCAGCCATCCCATTACTGGGTATATACCGAAAAGACTATAAATCATGCTTCTATAAAGACACATGCACACGTATGTTTATTGCAACACTATTCACAATAGCAGAGACTTGAAACCAACCCAAATATCCAACAACGAGAGACTGGATTAAGAAAATGTTTCACATATACACCATGGAATACTACGCAGCCATAAAAAATGATGAGTTCATGTCCTTTGCAGGGACATGGATGAAACTGGAAACCATCATACTCAGTAAACTATAGCAAGGACAAAAAGCCAAATACCGCATGTTCCCACTCATAGGTGGGAATTGAACAATGAGAACACATGGACAAAGGAAGGGGAACATCACACTACGGGGACTGCTGTCATGTGGGGGGAGGAGGAAGGGACAGCAATAGGCGATACACCTAATGTTAAATGACGAGTTAATGGGTGCAGCACACCAGCACGGCACGTTGATACATATGTAACAAACCTGCGCATTGTACATATGTACCCTAAAACTTAAAGTATAATAATAAAAAAAAGAAAAAAACTAGATAGAAAAATTCTGACCAACATATTAGTGATATGTGCATTCATCTCATAGAGTTGAACCTTACTTTTGATTGAGAAGTTTTGAAACACCCTTTTTGTACTATCCACTAATGGACGTTTGGAGTGCTTTGACGCCAATGGTGGAAAAGGAAGTATCTTCACTTAAGAACCAGACAGAAGCATTCTGAGAAATTTGCTTGTGATGTGTGCATTCATCTCACAGAGTTGAGCCTTACTTTCGATTGAGCAGCTTTGAAACCCTCTTTTCATAGAATTAGCAAGTGGACAATTGGAGCACTTGAGGCCTCTGCTGGAAATATAAATATCTTCACGTGAAAACTAGACAAAAGCATTCTGACAAACTTCTTTGAGATGTGTGCATTCAACTCAAAGAGTTGAAACTAACATTTCATTGAGCAGTTTGGAAACACTCTTTTTGTAGAATCTGCAATTGGACATTTGGAGCACTTTGAGGCCTATGGTGGAAAAGGAAATATATTCACATAAAAACTAGACAGAAGTATTCTGACAAACTGCTTTGTGATGTGTGCATTCATCTCACACAGTTGAACCTTACTTTTCCTTGAGCTGTTTTAAACACTCTTTTTGTAGAATCTGGAAGTGGACATTTGGAGTGCTTTAAGGCCTATGATGGAAAAGGAAATATCTTCATATAAAAACAAGACAGAAGCATTCTGACAGACTACTTTGTGATGTATGCATTTATCTCACAGAGTTCACAGTTTCCTTTGGTTGAGCAGCTTTGAAACACTCTTTTTGTAGAATCTGCAAGTGAACATTTGGAGCGCTTTGAGGCCTATGGTGAAAAAGGAAATATCTTCACATAAAAACTAGACAAAAGCATTCTCACAAAATTCTTGTGATATGTGCATTCATCTAACAGATTTGAAACTTACTTTCCATAGAGCACTTTTGAAACACTCTTTTTGTAGAATCTGCAAGTGGGCATTTGGAGCACTCTGAGGCCTGTGGTGGATAAAGAAATATCTTCATATAATAAGTAGAAAGAAGAATTATGAGAAACTTCTCTGTGATGTGTGCATTTATCTCACAGAGTTGAACTTTACTTTTCATTGAACAGTTTTGAAACACTCTTTTTGTAGAATCTGAAAGTGGACAATTGGAGAGCTTTGGAGCTTAGGTTGAAAACGAAATATCTTCAAATAAAAACTTGACAGAAACTTCTGACAAACTTGTTTGTGATTTGTGCATTCGTCTTACAGAGTTGAACATTTCTTTCGATTGAGAAGTTTGAAACCCTCTTTTTGCAGAATCTGCAAGTGGACATTTGGAGCACTTTGAGACCTATGGTGAAAATGAAATATCTTAACATAAAAAATAGACAGAAGCATTCTGACAAACTAGTTTGGAAGCTCTGTTTTTGTAGAATCTGCCTGAAGAGATACGGAGTGCTTTGCGGCCTATGGTGGAAAAGAGATATCTTCACTTAGGAACAAGACAGAAGCATTCTGAGAAACTTCTTTGTGATGTGTTCATTCATCTCACAGACTAGAAACTTTCTTTTGATTGAGCACTTTAGAAACACTCTTTTTGAACAATCTGCATGTGGACATTCAGAGCAATTTGCGGCCTATGTTGGAAAAGGAAATATCTTCACATAAAAACTAGACAGAAGTATTCTGACACAATTCTCTGTGAAATGTGCCTTCACCTCATAGAGTTCAACCTTACTTTTGACTGAACAGTTTTGAAACACTCTTTGTAGAATCTGCAAGTGGACGTTTGGAGCGTTTTGAGGCCTACTGTGGAAAAGGAAATATCTTCACATAAAAACTGGACAGAATCATTCCAGAAAATTCTCTGTGATGTGTGCTTTCATCTCAAGGAGTTGAAACTTTCCTTTGATTGAGCGGTTTTGAAGCACTCTTTTTGTAGAAACTGCAAGTGTACATTTGGAGCGTTTTGAGGCCTATGGTGGAAAAGGAAATATGTTCACATAAAAACTAGACAGAAGCTTTCTGAGAAAATTCTTTGTGATGTCTGCATTCATCTCACAGAGTTGAAACTTTTCTTTCTGTAAGCAGTTTTGAAACACTCTTTTTGAAGAATCTGGAAGTGGACATTTGGAGCTCTTTGCGGCCTATTGTAGAAGAAGAAATATCTTCACATAAAAACTAGACAGAAGCATTCTGACAAACTTCTTTGTGATATACTTATTCATCTCACAGAGTTGAAGCTTACTTTCCATTTAGCAGTTTTGAAACCCTCTTTTTGTAGAATCTGCAAGTGGACATTTGGAATGCTTTGAGGCCTAAGGTGGAAATCAAAATATCTTCACATAATAATTAAACAGAAGCATTCTGAGAAACTTCTTTGTGATGTGTGCTTTCATCTCACAGAGTTGAAACTTTCTTATATTAAGCAGCTTTGAAACACTCTTTTTGTAGAATCTGCAAGTGGACATTTGGAACGCTTAGAGGCCTGTGGTGGAAAAAGAAAGATTTCCACATAAAAACTAGACAGAAGTTTTTTGAGAAACGTCTTTGTGATGTTTCCTTTCATCTCACAGAGTTGAACCTTTCTTCTGATTGAGCAGTTTGGAAACACTCCTTTTGTAGTATCTGCATATGGACATTTGGAGCCCTTTGAGGCCAATGGTGGAAAACGAAATATCTTCATATAAAAACTAGTCAGAAGCATTCCGACAAACTTCTTTGTGATATATGCATTCATCTGACAGAGTTGAATCTTACTTCTGATTGAGAAGTTTTCAAACAACCTTTTTATACTATCTGCAAGTGGACATTTTGAAGGCTTTGTGGCCTATGGTGGAAAAGGAAATATCTTCACATAAAAACTAGACAGAAGAATTCTGACAAATTTCTTTGTGATATGTTCATTCGTCTCAGAGAGTTGAAACTTATTTTGTTTGAGCAGTTTTGAAACATCATTTTTGTACTATCTGAAAGTGGACATTAGGAGTGCTTTGAGGCTTATGGTAGTAAAACAAATATCTTCAAATGAAAACTAGACAGAAGCATTCTTAGAAAATTCACTGTGATGTGTGCATTCATCTCAAAGAGTTGAAACTTTCTTTTGATTGAGCAGTTAGGAAAGTCTCTTTTTGTAGAAACTGCAAGTGGACATTTGGAGAGCTTTGAGGTCTTTTGTGGAAAAGGAGATATCTTCACTTAAGAACTAGACAGAAGTATTCTCATAAACTTCTTTGTGAGGTGTGCATTTGTCTCACAGGGTTGAACTTTTCTTTTGATTGAGCAGTTTTGAAACAAACTTTTTGTAGAATTTGCAAGAGGACTTTTGGAGTGCTTTGTGGCCTATGGTGGAAAAGGAAGTATCTTCACATAATAACTAGACAGAAGGATTCTGGGAAACTTATTTGTGATGTGTGCATTCATCTCACAGGGTTGAAAATTTCTTCTGATTCAGCAGCTTTGAAACACACTTTTTGTAGAATCTGCAATTGGTTATTTGGAGTGCTTCGAGGCCTATGGTGGAAAAGGAAATATCTTCACATAAAAACTAGACAGAATCATTCTGAGAAAATTCTCTGTGATGTGTTCATTCATCTCACAGAGTTGAACATTTCTTTTGATTGAGCAGTTTTGAAACACTCTTTTTGTACAATCTGCAATGGGACATTTGGAGCACTTTGAGGCCTATGGTGGAAAAGGAAATATCTTCACAAAAAAACTAGACAGAAGCATTCTCAGAAACTTCTTTGTGATGTGTGCATTCATCTGAGAGAGTTGAACTTTTCTTCGATTGAGCAGTTTGGAAACACTCTTTTTGTAGAATCTGCAAGTAGAAAATTGGAGCTCTTTTGCGGCCTATGGTGGAAAAGGAAATATCTTCACATAATAACTAGACAGAAGGATTCTGGAAACTTCTTTGTTATGCGTGCATTTATCTCACAGAGTTGAACATTTCTTTTGATTGAGCAGCTTTGAAACACTCTTTTTGTAGAATCTGCAAGTGTACATTTGGAGCTCTTTGAGGCCTATGGTGGAAAAGGAAGTATCTTAACAGAAAAACTATACAGAAACATTCTGACAAACTGCTTTGTGATGTGTGCATTCATCTCACAGAGTTGAACATTTCTTTTCATTGAGGAGTTTTGAAGCACTCTTTTTGTAGAAACTGCAAGTGGACATTTGGAGTGCTTTGAGGTCTATTTTGGAAAACGAAATATCTTCACATAAAAATTAGACAGAAGCCTTCTGAGAAACTTCTTTGTGACGTGTGCATTCATCTCATAGAGTTGAATCTACTTTTGGTTGAGCAGTTTTGAAACACTCTTTTTGTAGTTTCTGCAAGTGGACATTTCAAGCGCTTTGGGTTCTATGGTGGAAAACGAAATTTCTTCAAAAATAACTATACAGAAACATTCTAAGAAACTTCTTAATGACGTGTGCATTCATCTCACAGAGATGAAACTTTGTTTTGATGTATCAGCTTGCAAACCCTCTTTTTGTAGAATCTGCAATTGGACATTTGGAGTGCTTTGTGGCCTATGGTGGAAAACGAAATACCTTCACATAAAAACTAGACAGATGCCTTCTCACAAACTTCTTTGTGGCACGTACATTCATCTCACAGTGTTGAAAATTACTTTCCATTGAGTTAAACACACTTTTTGTATTATATGCAAGTGAATATATGTAGGGCTTTGAGGCCTATTGTGTAAAACGAAATATCTTCACATAATAAATAGACAGAAGCGTTCTGACAAACCTCTTTGTGATATGTGCATTCATCTCACAGAGTTGAATCTTACTTTTGATTGAGCAGTTTTGAAGCACACTTTATTTACTATCTGCAAGTGTATATTGGAAGTGCCTTGATTCCTATGGTGGTAAAGGAAATATCTTCACATAAAAACTAGACAGAAGCATTCTTACAAATCCTTTTGTGATGTTTGCATTCATCTCACAGAGTTTCAGCTTTCTTTTGATTGAGTAGCTTGGAAACTCTATTTTTGAACAATCTGGAAGTGGACTTTTGGAGCGCCTTGAGATTATGGTGGAAAAGGAAATATCTTCACTTAAGAACTAGACAGAAATATTCTGGGAAACTTCTCTCTGATGTGTGCATTCATCTCACAGAGTTGAACCTTACTTTCGATTGAGCAGTTTTGAAGCACCCTTTATTTACTATCTGCAAGAGTACATTGGGAGTGCTTTGATTCCTATGGTGGAAAAGTAAATCTCTTCACATAAAAACTAGACAGAAGCATTCTTACAAATTATTTTGTGATATGTGCATTCATCTCACAGAGTTTCAGCTTTGTTTCGATTGAGTAGTTATTTTGGAAACTCACTTTTTGTAGAATCTGGAAGTGGACTTTTGGAGCGCTTTGAGGCCTATGGTTTAAAAAGAAATATCTTCACTTAGGAACTAGACAGAAATATTCTGAGAAATTTTTGTGATGTGTGCATTCATCTCACAGAGTTGAAACTTTGTTTTTATTGAGCTGTTTTGAGACACTCTTTTTGTAGAATCTGCAATTGGACATTTGGAGCGCTTTGTGGCCTATGGTGGAAAAAGAAATTCCTTCACATAAAAACTAGACAGAAGCATTCTAACAAACTTCTTTGTGATGTATGCATTCATCTCACAGAGTTGAACCTTACTTTCGATGCAGTAGTTTTGAAACAGTCTTTTTGTAGAATCTGCAAGTGTACATCTGGAGCGCTTTCAGGCCTATGGTGGAAAAGGAAATATCTTCACATAAAAACTAGACAGAATCATTCTGAGAAAATTATCTGTGATGTGTTCATTCATCTCACTGAGTTGAACCTTTCTTTTCATTGAGCAGTTTTGAAACCCTCTTTTTGTAGAATCTGCAAGTGGACATTTGGAGCGCTTTGTGGCCTATAGTGGAAAAGAAAATATCTTCACATAAAAACTAGACAGAATCACTCTGAGAAAAATCTTTGCTATTTGTGCACTCATCTCACAGCGTTGAACATTTCTTTTGATTGAGCAGGTTGGAAACATCCTTTTTGGAGAATCTGTAAGTGGATATTTGGAGTGCTTTCAGACCTATTATGGAAAAGGAAATATCGTCACATAAAATCTACAAAGAAGCATTCTGACAAACTTCTTGTGATGTGTGCATTCATCTCACAGAGTTAAACATTTCATTTCATTGAGTTGCCTTGAAATACTCTTTTTGTAGAATCTACAAGTTTATATTTTGAGCACTTTGAGGCCTATTGTGGAAGAGGAAATATCTTCACAAAAACTACACTGAAGCATTCTGAGAAACTTATTTGTGATGTGTGCATTCATCTAACAGAGTTGAAACTTTCTTTTGATTGAGTAGTTTTGAAACACTTTTTTAGTAGAATCTGCCAGTGGTTATTTGGAGCCCTTTGTGGCCAATGGTGGAAAAGGAATTATCTTCCCATAAAAACCACACAGAAGCATTCTAAGAAATTTCTTTGCTCGTGTGCTTTCATCTCACAGAGTTGAACAATTCATTTGATTGAGAAATTTTGAAACACTCTTTTCGTAGAATCTGCAAGTGTATATTTGCAGTGCTTTGTGGCCTATGGTGGAGAAAGGAATATCTTCACATAAAAACTAGACAGAAACATTCTGACAAACTCCTTTGTGATATGTGCATTAATCTCACAGTGTTGAATCTTACTTTTCTTTGAGCAGTTTTGAACCACTGTTTTGTACTATCTGCGTGTGGACATTTGGAGTGCTTTGAGGCCTATTTTGGCAAAGGAAATATCTTCATATAAAAACAGGACAGAAGCATTCTGACAAATTTCTTATTGATGCATACATTGGTCTAACAGAGATGAACCTTTCTTTTGACTGAGTAGTTCAGAAACTCTCTTTTTGTAGAATCTGCAAGTGTACATTTGGAGGGCTTTGAGGCCTATGGTGGAAAAGTAAATAACTTCACATAGAACTAGACAGAAGCATTCTGAGACTTCTTTGTGATGTGTGCATTCATCTCACAGAGTTGAAACTTTCTTTTAAGTGAGTAGTTTGGAAACTCTCTTTTTGTAGAATCTGGATGTGGACATTTGGAGCGCTTTGAAACTAGTGGTGGAAAAGGAGATATCTTCACTTACGTACTAGATAGAAGCATTCTGAGAAACTTCTTTGTGATGTGTGCATTCATCTCACAGAGTTGAACCTTTATGTTGATTGAGCAGGGTTGAAACATTCTTTTTGTAGAATCTGCAATTGGATATTTGGAGTGATTCGAGGACTATGGTGGAAAACTAATTATCTTCTCTAAAATCTATACAGAAACATCCTGACAATCCACTGTGTGATGTTTGAATTCATCTACAGAGTTGAACCTTTCTTTTCAATGAACAGTTTTGAAACACCATTTTTGAAGAATCTGCAATTGTACATTTGGAGCACTTTGAGGCCTATAGTGGAAAAGGAAATATCTTCACATAAAAACTAGAAAGAATCATTCTGAGAAAATTATTTTGATGTGTGCATTCATTTCACAGAGTTAAACTTTTCTTTTGATTCAGCAGTTTTGAAACCCTCTTTTTGTAGAATCTGCAAGTGGACATCTGCAGAGCTTTGTGGCCTAAGTTGTAAAAGGAAATATCTTCACATAAAAACTACACAGAAGCATTCTGAGAAACTACTTTGTGATGTGTGCATTCAACTCGTGCAGTTGAACCTATCTTTTGAAACGGCAGTTTTGAAACTCTCTTTTTGTGGAATCTGCAAGTGCTTATTTGGAGCCCTTTGTGGCCGTTGGTGGAAAACGAAATATCTTCCCATAAAAACTACACAGAAGCATTCTGAGAAACTTCTTTGTGATGAGTGCAGTTATCTCACGGAGTTGAACATTTCATTTGATGGAGCAGTTTTGAAACCCTCCTTTTGTAGAATCTACTAGTGGATATTTGGAGCACTTTGAGGCCTATGTTGGAAAAGGAAATATCTTCACATAAAAACCGCACAGCAGCATTCTCAGATACCCCTTTGTGATGTGTGCATTCATCTCGTAGATTTCAAAATTTGTTTTTATTTGGCAGCTTTGAAACACACTTTTTTTTTCTTTTATTATTATTATACTTTAGGTTTTATGGTACATGTGTGCAATGTGCAGGTAAGTTACATATGTATACATGTGCCATGCTGGTGCACTGCACCCACCAACTTGTCATCTAGCATTAGGTATATCTCCCAATGCTATCCCTCCCCTCTCCCCCCACCCCACAACAGTCCCTGAAGTGTGAAACACACTTTTTATAGATTCTGCAAATAGACATTTGGAGTGCTTCGAGGACTATGGTGGAAAAGGAAATATCTTCTCATAAAAACTATACAGAAACATTCTGACAAACCACTCTGTGATGTGTGCATTCATCTCACAGAGTTGAACATTTCTTTTCAATGAACAGTTTTGAAACACCCTTTTGGAAGAATCCGCAATTGTACATTTGGAGCGCTTTGAGGCCTACGGTGGAAAAGGAAATATCTTCACATAAAAACTAGACGGAATCATTCTGAGAAGATACGTTGTGATGTGTTCAATCGTCTCACAGAGTTGAACCTTTGTTTTGATTGAGCAGTTTGGAAACACTCTTTTTGTAGAATCTGCAAGTGGACATTTGGAGTGCTTTGAGGCCTATGGTGGGAAAGGAAATACTTTCACATAAAAAGTAAACAGAAGCATTCTGAGAAACTTCTTTGTGATGTGTGAATTCAAATGACAGAGTGGAACCATTCTTTGATTGAACAGTTTGGAAACACTCCTTTTGTAGAATCTGCAAGTGGACATTTGGAGCGCTTTGAGTTCTATGTTGGAAAAGGAAATATCTTCACATAAATACTAGACGGAAACATTCTGACAAACTTCTTCATGATGTGTGCATTTATCTCACAGAGTTGAACCCTACTTTCAATTGAGCAGTTTTGAAACACTCTTTCTGTAGAATTTGCAAGTGGGTATTTTGATCGCTTTGAGTTATATGGTGGAAAAAGAAATATCTTCACAAAATAACTAGACAGAAGAATTCTGGAACATCTTTGTGATGTGTTCATTTATCTAACAGATTTGAACATTTTCTTTGATTGAACAGCTTTGAAACACTGTTTTTGTAGAATCTGCAAGGGTACATTTCGAACGCTTTGAGGCCAATCATGGAAAAGGAAATGTCTTAAAATAAAAACTATACAGAAACATTCTGACAAACTGCTTTGTGATGTGTGCATTCACTTGACAGAGTTGAACTTTCCTTTTCATTGAGCAGTTTTGAAACACACTTCTTGTAGAATCTGCAAGTGTACATTTGGAGCTCTTTGAGGCCCATTTTGGAAAGGGGAATATCTTCACAGAAAAAATACACAGAATCATTTTGGGAAAACTCCTTGTGATGTGTGTATTCATCTCACAGAGTTGAAAGTAAATTTTGATAGATCAGTTTTGAAACTTTCTTTTTGTAGAATATGCAGGTGGATATTTGGAGACCTTTGACGCCTATGGTGGAAAAGGAAATATCTTCACATAAAAACCACACAGAAGTGTTCTGAGAAACTACTTAGTGATGCGAGCATTCATCTCACAGAGATGAACCTTTCTCTTGATTGAGAAGTTTGGAAAGAATCATTTAGTAGAATCTGCAAGTGGATATTTGGAGTCCTTGGGTGCCTATTTTAGAAAAGGAAAGCTTCACAGAAGCATTCTGAGAAACTTCTTTGTGATGTGTGCATTCATCTCATAGAGTTGAAACTAAATTTTGATAGATCAGTTTTGAAACTTTCTTTTTGTAGAATACGCAGGTGGATATTTGGAGACCTTTGACACCTGTGGTGGAAAAGGAAATATCTTCACATAAAAACCACACAGAAGCATTCTGAGAAACTCCTTAGTGATGCCAGCATTCATCTCAGAGAGATGAACCTTTCTCTTGATTGAGCAATTTGGAAAGAATCATTTAGTAGAATCTGCAAGTAGATATTTGGAGTCCTTGGGTGCCTATTTTAGAAAAGGAAAACTTCACAGAAGCATTCTGAGAAACTTCTTTGTGATGTGTGCATTCATCTCACAGAGTTGAACCTTTCTTTTGATTGAGCAGTTTGGAAACACTACTTTAGTACAATTTGCAAGTGGATATTTGCAGCCTTTGGAGGCGTATTGTGGAAAAGGAAATAGCTTCATATAAAAACTACACAGAAGCATTCTGAAAAACTTCTTTGTGATGTGTGCATACAATGCACAGTGTTGAACCTATCTTTTGATAGAGCAGTTTTGAAACACTGTTTTTGTAGAATCTCCAAGATGATATTTGAAGCCCTTTGCTGCCTATGGTGGAAAAGGAAATGTCTTCACATAAAAACTACACAGAAGCATTCTGAAAAATTTCTTTGTGATATTTGCATTCATCTCACGGAGTTGAACCTCTCTTTTGATTGAGCAGGTTGGAAGCAATTTTTTGCGGTATCTGCAAGTGGATATTTGGAGCAGTTTCAAGCCTGTTATGGAAAAGGAAATATCTTCACATAAAAACTACACAGAAACATTCTGAGAAACTTGTTTGTCATGCGTGCATTCAACTCACAGAGTTGAACCTATCTTTTCATAGAGCAGTTTTGAAACTCTCTGTTTGTAGAATCTGGAAGTGGATATTTGGAACCCTTTGCAGCCTAAGGTGAAAATGGATATAACTTCACATAAAAACTACTCAGAAGCATTCTTAGAAACTACTTTGTGATGTGTGCATTCATCTCAAAGTGTTGAACCTCTCTAATGACTGAGCAGTTTGGAAACACTCTTTTTGTGGAATCTTCAAGTGGATATTTGGAGCACTTTCAGTCCTACTGCGGAAAAGGAAATATCTTCACATAAAAACTATGCACAAGCATTCTGATAAAATGCTGCTTTATGTGTGCTTTCATTTCACAGAGTTGAACCTCTCTTTTGATAGAGAAGTTCGGAAACACTCTTTTAGTAGAATCTGCAAGTGGATGTTTGGAGCCCTTGGAGGCCTATTGTGGAAAAGGAAATATCTTCACATAAAAAATACACAGAAGCATTCTGAGAAACTTCTTTGTGATGTGTGTATTCAACTCGTAAAGTTGAACCTATCTTTTGGTAGCGCAGTTTTCAAACATTCTTTTTGTAGAATCTGCCAGGGGATATTTGGAGCACTTTTGGGCATATGGTGGAAAAGGAAATATCTCCATATAAAAACTCCATGGAAGCATTGGGAGAAACTTCTTTGTGATGTGTGCATTCAATTCACAGAGTTGAACATATCTTTTTTGATAGAGCAGTTTTGCAACTCTCTTTTTATAGAATCCGCAAGTGGTTACTTGTAAGTCTTTGTGGCCAATGGTGGAAAAGGGAATATCTTCCCAGAAAAACTATACAGAAGCATTCTGAGAAACTTCTTTGTGATGTTTGCATTCATCTCAAATAGTTGAAACTTTCATTTTATTGAGAAGTTTTGAAACTCTTTTTGTAGAATTTGCAAGTGTATATTTGGAGCGCTTTGAGGCCTGTTGTGGAAAAGGAAATTTCTTCACATAAAAACTACACAGAAGCATTCTGAGAAACTTCTGTGTGATGTGTGCATTCAACTCACAGAGTTGAACCTAGCTTTTGATAAAGCAGTATTGAGACTCTCTTTTAATGGTGTCTGCAAGTGGTTCCTTGGAGCCCTCTGTAACCAATGATGGAAAAGGAAATATCTTTCAAAAAAAAAATACAAAGAAGCATTCTGAGAAACTTCTTTGTGATGTGTGCATTCATCTCACAGAGTTGAACATTTCATTTCATTGAGCAGTTTTGAAACATTCTTTTAGTAGTATCTACAAGTGAATATTTGGAGTCCATTAAGGCCTATTGAGGAAAAAGAAATATTGTCACATAAAAACTACATAGAAGCATTCACATCAACTTTTTTGTTTTTTGTGCATTCATCTCACAGACTTGAACCTTTCCTTTCATTGAGAAGTTTTGAAACACTCTTTTTATAGAATCTGCAAGTGGATATTTGGAGCGCTTTAGGCCTATGGTGGAAAAGCAAATATATTCACATAAAAACAACACAGAAGCATTCTGAGAAACTTCTTTGTGATGTGTGCATGCAACTCAAAAAGTTGAACCTATCTTCTGTTAGAGCAGTTTTGAAACTCTCTTTTTGAAGAATCTGAAAGTGGTTATTTGGAGCCCTTTGTGACCAATGGTGGAAAAGGAAATATCTTCCCACAAAAACTACACAGAAGCATTCTGAGAAACTTCTTTGTGATGTGTTCATTCATCTCAAGAGTTGAACCTATCTTTTGATAGAGCAATTTTGAAGATCTCTTTTTGTAGAATCTGCAATTGCATATTTGGAGTCCTTTGAGGCCTATGGTGGAAAAGGGAATATCTTCACATGAAAACTACATGGAAGAATTCTTAGAAAGTTCTTTGTGATGGTGCATTCAACTCGTAGAGTTGAACCTATCTTTCAATAGTGCAGTTTTGATATAATCTTTTTGTAGAATCTGCAAGTGGATATTTGGAGCGCTTTGAGGCCTATGCTGCAAATGGAAATATCTTCACATAAAAACTACACAGATGCATTCTGAGGTAATACTTTGTGATGTGTGCATTCATCTCACAGAGCTGAACCTTTGTTTTGGTTGAGTAGTTTTGTAACTATCTTTTTGCAGAATCTGCAAGTCGCTATTTGGAGCTCTTTGAGGCCTATGGAGGAAAAGGAAACATCTTCACATAAAAACTACACAGAAGCATTCGGAGAAATTTCTTTGAAATGTGTCCATTCTACTCAAAGAGTTGAACCTCTCTTTTGATTGAGCAGTTTGGAAACACTTTTTGTATAATCTGCAAGTGGATATTGGGAGAGCTTTGAAGATTATGATGGAAAAGGAAATATCATAAAATAAAATCTAGAAAGAACATTCTCAAGACTTTCTTTGTGATGAGTGCATGCAAGTCACAGAGTGGAGACTTCCTGTAGATAGAACAGTTTGGGGACATTCTTTTTGTAGAATCCGCAAGGGGATATTTGGAGCGCTTTGTTGTCTATGCTGGAAAAGGAAATATCTTCCCATAAAAACTACACAGAAGCATTCTGAGAAACTTCTGTGTGATGTGTGCTTTCAAGTCGCAGAGTTGAAACTATTTTTTAATAGATCATGTTTGAGATTCTCTTTTAATGGGATCTGCAAGTGGTTACTTGGAGCCCTGAGTAACCAATGGTGGAAAAGGAAATATCTTCCCGTAAAAACTACAAAGAAGAATTCTGAGAAACTACTTTGTGATGTGTGCATTCATCTCACAGAGTTGAAAATTTCATTTGATTGAGCAATTTTTAAACACTCTTTTAGTACTCTAAGTGGATATTTGAGGCCCTTTGAGGCCTATTGAGGAAAAGGAAATATCTTCACATAAAGACTATACAGAAGCATTCTCATAAACTTCTCTGTTTTGTGTGCATTCATCTCACAGAGTTGAATCTTTCCTTTGATTGAGCAGGTTTGAAACACTCTTTTTGTTGAATCTGCAAATGAATATTTGGAGCTCATTAGGCTTATGGTGGAAAAGCAAAGATATTCACATAAAAAGTACACAGAAGCATTCTAAGAAACTTCTTTGAGATGTGTGCATTCAACTCACAGAGTTGAACCTATCTTCTGATAGAGTAGTTTTGAAACTCTCTTTTTGTAGAATCTGCAAGTGGTTATTTGGAGCACTTTGTGGCCGATGTTGGAAAAGGAAATATCTTCCCATAAAAACTACACAAAAGCATTCTGAGAAACTGCTTTGTGATGAGTTCATTCATCTCACAGAGTTGAACCTATCTTTTGATAGAGCAGTTTTGAAGCTCTCTTTTTGTAGAATCTGCAATTGAATATTTGGAGCCCTTTGAGGCCTATGGTGGAATAGGGAATATCTTCACATAAAAACTACACAGAAACATTCTTAGAAACCAATTTGTGATGTGTGCATTCATCTCACAGAGTTGACCAGTCCTTTTGATTGAGCAGTTTTGAAACACTCTTTTTCTGGTATCTGCAAGTGGATATTTGGGGCACTTTGAAGCCTAAGGTGGAAAAGGAAATGTCTTCACATAAAAACTGCACAGAAGCATTCTGAGAAACTTCTTTGTGATGTATGCAGTCATCTCACATAGTTGAACCTACGTTTTCATAGAGCAGTTTTGAAACTGTCTTTTTGTAGAATCTGCAAGTGGTTATTTGGAGCTCTTTATGGCTGATGATTAAAGAGGAAATATCTTACCATAAGAACTATACAAAAGAATTCTGAGAAACTCCTTGGTGATGGGTGCATTCATCTCACAGAGTTGAACCTTGCTTTTGATAGAGCAGTTTTGAAACTCTCTTTTTGTGGAATCTGCAAGTGGATATTTGGATCCCTTTGAGTCCTATGATGGAAAAGGAAATACCTTCACATAAAAAGTGCACAGAATCATTCTGAGAAGCTACTTTGTGATGTGTGCATTCATCTGACTGAGTTGAACCTCTCTTTTGATTGAGCAGTTTTGCTACACTCTTTGTAGAATCTGCAATTGGAAATCTGGGATGCATTGAGGTGTATTGTGTTAAAGGAAATATCTTCACATAAAAAGCACACAGAAGCATTCTGAGAAACTACTTTGTGATGTGTGCATTCAACTAGCACAGCTGAACCTATCTTCTGAAAGGGCAGTTTTGAAACTCTCTTTTGTGAAATCTGCAGGTTCTTATTTGGAGCCCTTTGTGGCCGATAGTGGAAAACGAAATATCTTCCCATAAAAACTACACAGAAGCATTCTGAGAAACTTCTTTGTGATGAGTGCATTTATCTCATGGAGTTGAACATTTCATTTGATGAAGCAGTTTTGAAACACTCCTTTTGTAGAGTCTGCTAGTGGATATTTGGAGGCATTTGAGGCCTATGTTGGAAAAGGAAATATCTTCACATAAAAACTGCACAGCAGCATTCTCAGATACCCCTTTGTGATGGGTACATTCATTGCACAGATTTGAAACTCTGTCTTGATTGAGCAGTTTGGAGACACTCTTTTAGTAGAATCTGCAAGTGTACTTTTGGAGCCCGTGGAGGACTATTTTGGAAAAGGAAATATCTTCATATAAAAACTACAGAGAAGCATTCTGAGAAACTTCTAAATAATGTGCACATTCATCTCACAGAGTTGAACATTTCATTTGATTGAGCAGTTTTGAAACACTCCATTTATGAAATCCGCAAATGGATATTTGGAGCCCTTTGAGGCCTATGGTGGAAAAGGAAATATCTTCACATAAAAACTACAGAGAAGCATTCTCAGAAACTTCCTTGTTTTGTGTGCATTCATCTCACAGAGTTTAAACTTTCTTGAGTTTTGAAACACTCTTTTAGGAGAATCTACAAGTGGATATTTGGAGGACATTGGGACCTAGAGTAGAAAAGGAAATATCTTCACATAAAAATTACACAGAAGCATTCTGAGGAACTTCTTTGTGATGTGTGCATTCAACTCGCAGAGTTGGACTTGTCTTTTGATGGAGCAGTTTTGAATTTCTCTTTTTGTAGAATCTGAAAGTGGTTTTTTGGCGCCCTTTTTTACCGATGATGGAAAAGGAAATTTCTTCCCATAAAAAGTACACAGAAGCATTCTGTGCGGTGGAGTGGAAAGGAGTGGAATGGAATGGAATGGAATGGAATGGAATGGAATGCAGAGGAGTAGAGTGGAATGGAGTGGAGAGGAATACATTGGAATGGAAAGGAGTGGAGTGTAGTGCAGTGGAATAGAATGGAGTGGAGTGGAGTGGACTGGAATAGTGCGGAATGGAGTGGAATACAATGGAATGCACTGCAGCGAAATGTATTGGAATTTAATGGAATGGAATGGAATGGAGCAGAGTGGAATGGAATGGAGTGGAATTGAATCGAGTGGAGTGGAGTGGAGTGGAATGGATTGGACTGGACTGGAACATAATGGAGTGAAGCGGACTGGAGTGGAGTGGCGTGGAGTGGAAAGGAAAGGAAGAGAATGGAATGGAAAGGAGTGGAGTGGAATGCAGTGGAATGGAATGGAGTGGAATGGAGTGGAGTGGACTGGAGCAAAAAGTAGTGGAATTTAATGGAATGGAGTAGAGTGGAATGGAATGGAGTGGAGTTGAGTAGAGTGGAGTGGAATGGAGTGGAGAGAAGTCGAGTGGAATGGAATGGAGTAGAGTTGAGTGGAATGGAATGGAATGCAGTGAAAAAGAATGGAAAGGAATGCTTTGTAATGGAATGGACTGGAGTGAAGTGGAGTGAAAACGAATGGAGTGAAATGGAGAGGAGTGGAATGGAATGGAATGGAATGGAGTGGAAAGGAATGGAGTGTAATTGAGTCGAGTGGAGTGGAGTGGAGTGGAATGGACTGGACGGGCCTGGAATGGAGTGGAGTAGAATTGAATGGAGTGGAATGAAATGGAATGCAATGGAATGGCGTGGAGAAGAGTGTAATGGAGTGGATTGGAGTGAAATGGAGGGGAGGGGAATGGAATGGAATGGAATGCAGTGGACTGGAGTTAAATGGAGTGGAGTGGGTAATAATCGTGTTGAGTGAGGTGGAGTAGAATTGAATGGAGTGGAATGAAACGGAATGAAATGGAATGGCGTGGAGAAGAGTGGAATGGAGTGGATTGTAGTGAAATGGAGGGGAGAGGAATGGAATGGAATGGAATGCAGTGGACTGGAGTTAAATGGAGTGGAGTGGGTAATAATCGTGTTGAGTGAGATGGAATGGAATGGAGTGGAGTGGATTCGAGTGGAGTGGATTGGAGTGGAGAAGAATGGAATGGAGTGGAATGGAATGGAATGGAATGGAGTATAGTAGAATGTAGTGTAGTGGAGTGCAATGGACTGGAGGGGAGTGAAATGTAATGGAATGGAACGGGGTGGAGTGGAATGGAATGGAAAAAATGGAGTGGAATTGAGTGGAGTGGAGTGTAATGGAATGGAAGAGAATGCAGTGTAATGGAATGGAATGGAGTGAAGTGTATTGGAATGGCATGAATGGATTGGAGTGAACTGGAATAGAGTGGAATGGAATGGAATGCAGCAGAATGGAATGGAATGGAATGTATTCGAGTGGAGTGGTGTGGAGAGTAATGGAGTGTAATGGAATGGAGTGGAGTGGAATGGAATGGAATGGAATGGAATGGAATGGAATGGAATGGAATGGAATGGAACAGAATGGAGTGGAGTGGAGTGGAATGGAGAGGTGTGGAGTGGAACGTTGTGTAATGGAAAGGAATGGAATGGAGCAGAGTGGAGTGGGGTGGAGTTGAGTGGCGTGGAATGCAATGTAATGGAGTGTAACGGAGTGGAGTGGAGTGGAGTGGAATCGAGTGGAATTGAATGATGTGGTATTAAATGGAATGGAGTGTATTGGAGTGGAATGGAATGGATTGGAGTGGAATAGATTGGAATGGAATGGAGTGGAGTGCAGTGAAATGGCATGGATAATAATGGAGTGGACTGGAATTCAGTGGACTGGCGTGGAATGGTGTGGAACAGAATGGAGTGGAATGGTATGGAAAGGTACGCAGTAGAGTGGAATGGAATAGAGTGGAGTGGAGTGGAGTGGAGTGGAATGGAGTGGTGTGGAGTGGAGTGTAATGGAATGGAGTGGAGTGGAATGGAATGGAATGGAATGGAATTGAATGGAGTGGAATGGAGTGGAGTGGAGTGGAATGGAGAAGTGTGGAGTGGAACATAGTGTAATGGAAAGGAATGGAATGGAATGGAGCAGAGTGGAGTGGCATGGAGTTGAGTGGAGTGGAATGCAATGGAATGGAGTTTAATGGAGTAGAGTGGAGTGCAATGCTGTGGAATTGAATGAAGTGGTATTAAATGGAATGGAGTGTAGTGGAGTGGAAAGGAAGGGTTGGGAGTGGAATACATTGGAATGGAATGGAGTGGAGTGCAGTGAAATTGAATGGATAATAATGGAGTGGAATGGAATTCAGTGGACTGGCGTGGAATGGTGTAGAACTGAATGGAGTGGAATGGTATGGAAAGGTATGCAGTAGAGTGGAATGGAATAGAGTGGAGTGGAGTGGAGTGGAATGGATTGTTCTGGCATGGAGTGAAATGGAATGGAGTGGAGTGGAATAGAATGGAGTGCAGTGCAATGGACTGGAATGGAATTGAGTGGAGTGGAGTGGAATACAATGGAGTGCAGTGCAATGCACTGGAATGGAATTGAGTGGAGTGGAGTGGTGTGGAGTTGAATGGAATAGAGTGGAATGGAGTGGAGTGAAATAGAATGGAATGGAAAGGAATGGAATGCAATGGAGTGGAGTGGAGTGGAATGGAGGGGAATGGATTGGAATGGAGTGGAGTGGAGTAGAATGGAATTTAGTGGAATGGAGAGGAGTGGAGTGGAATGGAGTGAAGTGGAATGAAGTTGATTGGAGTGGAACAGAATGAAAAGGAATAGAGAAGAATGCAGTGGAGTGGAATAGAATGGAGTGGAATGAAAAGGAGTGGAATGGAATGGAGTGCAGTGGAGTATAGTGGAATAGAATGAAATAGAGTGGAGTGGAATGGAGTGGAATGGAATGGAGTGGAATGAAGTGGAAGGTAGTGGAAAGCATTGGAACTGAGTGGATTGGAATGGAATGGAGTGCAGTAGAATGAAATGGAGTGGAGAGGAGTGTAATGGAGTGGACTGGTGTGGAATGGAGTGGAGTGGTGTGGAATTGAGTGGAGTGGAATGGAGTGGAGTGGAGCGGATTGGAAAGGAATGGAATGGAGTGGACTGGAACCGAATGGAGTGGAGTGGAATGGAGTGGAATGCAATGGAGTGGAATGGATTGCAGCGGAGTGGAGTTGAGTGGAGTGGAATGGAGTGAAGTGGAGTGGAATAGAAAGAAGTGGAATGGAATTGAATGGAATGGAGTGTAGTGGAGTGGTGTGAACTGAAATGGAGTGGAATTTATTGGAATGGAGTGGAGTGGAATGGAGTGGAAAAGAATGTAATGGAATGGAATGGAGTGGAGTGGATTATAATGGAATGGAGAGAAATAGAATGGTAAGGAATTCAGTGGAAAGAAACGAAGTGGTGTGGAATGGATTGGAATGGAATGGAGTGCAGTGGTGCGGTATGGAATGGAATGGAATGGAATGGAGTTAAGTGGAGTGGAAAGGAATGGAGTGGATACAGTGGAGTGGAGTGCTGTGGAGAGTATTGTAGTGGAATGGAATGGACTGGAATGGCATGGAATGGAATGCAATGGAGTGGAAAGGAATGGAATGTATTGTAATGGAATGGAATGGCATGGAATGGAGTGTAGTGCAGTGGAATGCAGTGAGGTGGAGTGCAAAGGAGTGGAATAGAATGGAATGGAATGGAATGGAATGGAATGGAATGGAATGGAATGCAGAGGAGTGGAGTGGAATGGAGTGGAGTGGAATGGAGTGGAATGGAGTTGAATGGAAAGGAACGGAGTGGAGTGAAATGGAGTGGAGTGGAGTGGAATGGAGTGGAATGAAATGGAGTGGAATGTAATGGAGTGAAGTGGAGTGGAGTGGAGTCACGTAGAATGGAGAGGAGTGGAATGGATTGGAATAGGAAGGTGTGGAGTGGAGTGCAGTGGAATGGAATGGAGAGGAGTGGAGTGGAGTGGACTGGAATAGTGTGGAATGGAGTGGAATGCAGTGGAATGGACTGGAATGAAATGTGGAATTTAAAGGAATGGAATGGAGTAGAGTGGAATGGAATGGAGTGGAGTGGAGTGGAATGGAGTGCTGTTGAGTGGAATGGAGTGGAGTGGAAGGGAGTGGAGTTGAGTGGAGTGGAGTGGAAGGGAGTGGAGTTGAGTGGAGTGGAGTGGAATGGAGTGGAATGGTGTTGAGTGGAATGGAATGGAGTGGAGTTGAGTGGAAAGGAATGGAATGGAGTGAAACGGAATGGAAAGGAGCGCTGTGTAATGGAATGGAGTGGAGTAGAATGGAGTGAAATGGAATGGAGTGTAGTACAGAGGAGTGAAATGGAATGGAATGAAATGGGATGGAATGGAATGGAATGGAGTGGAACGGAGTTGAGTGGAGTGGAATGGATTGGACTGGACTGGAATGGAATGGACTAGAATGGAATGGAGTGGAATGAAATGGAATGGAATGGAATGGAGAACAGTAGAGTGGAATAGAGTGGATTAGAGTGGAATGGAATGGAATGGAATGGAGTGTAGTAGAATGTAGTGGAATGGAGTACAATGGAGTGGAACAGAGTGAAATGGAATGGAATGTGGTGGAGTGGAATAGAATGGAATGGAGTGGAATTGAGTGGAGTGGAGTGGAATGGAATGGAATGGAATGCAGTGGAATGAAATGGAATGAAGTGAAGTGGAATGGAATGGCATGAAATGGATTGGAGTGGAGTGGAGTGGAGTGGAATGGAGTGTAGTGGACTGGAATGGAGTGGAATGGAGTGGAATGCAGCAGAATGGAATGGAATGCAATGAAATGTATTGGAGTGGATTGGAGTGGAGTGGAGAGGAATGGAATGGAATGGAATGCAATGGAATTGAATAGAATGGAATGGAGTGGAGGGGAGTGGAGTGGGTTGGAATAGTGTGGAGTGCTATGTAGTGTAATGGAATGGAAAGGAATGGAGTAGAGTGGAGTGGAGTTGATTGGAGTGAAATGCAATGGAATGGAGTGTAGCAGAATGGAGTGGAGTGGCGTGAAATGGAGTGGAATGGAATGAACTGGTATTAAATGCAATGGAGTGTAGTGAAGTGGAATGAAACGGATTGGAGTGGAATAGATTGGAATAAAATGGAGTGGACTGCAGTGAAATGGAATGGAAAATAATGGAGTGGACTGGAATTCAGTGGAATGGCGTGGAATGTTTTGGAATGCAATGGAGTGGAATGGCATGGAAATGTGTTCAGTAGAGTGGGATGAAAGAGAGTGGAGTGGAGTGGAGTGGAATGGAGTGGTGTGGAGTGGAGTGGAATGGAGTGGAGTGGAGTGGAATGGAGTGGATTGGAGTGGAATAGAATGGAGTGCAGTGGAATGGATTGCAATGGAATGCATTGGAGCACAACGGAATGGAATGGAATGGAGAGGAGTGGTGTGCAGTGGACTGGAATGGAGTGGAATGGACTGTAGTGAAATGGAGTGGAATGGAAAGGAATGGAATGCAATGCAGTGGAGTGGAGTGGAATGGGGTGGAATGGATTGGAATATAGTGGAGGGGATAAGAATGAAATTTAATGGTATGGAGAGGAGTGGAGTGGAATGCAGTGGAGTGGAAAGGAGTTCAGTGGAGTGGAATGGAATGGAATGGAGAGGAGTGGTGTGCAGTGGACTGGAATGGAGTGGAATGGACTGTAGTGAAATGGAGTGGAATGGAAAGTAATGGAGTGGAATACAATAGAGCGGAATGGAATGGAGTGCAGTGGAGTTCACTGGAATGGAGTGAAATACAGTGGAGTGGAATGGAGTGGAATGGAATAGAGTGGAATGGAGTGGACTGGAGTGGAAAGCATTGGAATTGAGTGTATTGCAATGGAATAGAATGGAGTGCAGTGGAATGGAATGGAGTGGAGTAGAGCGTAATGTAGTGCAGTGGTGTGGAATGGAGTGGAATGGAAAGAATGGAGTGGATTGGAATGGAGTGGAGTGGAGTGGATTGGAAAGGAATGGAATGCAGTGGACTGGAAGAAAATGGAGTGGAGTGGAATGGAGTGGAATACAATGGAGTGGAATGGAATGCAGTGGAGTGGAGTTGAGTGGAGTGGAGTGGAATGGAGTGCAATGGAATGCAGTGGAGTGGAGGGGGTGGAATGGAATGGAATGGAATATAGTGGAGTGTAGTGGAAAGGCGTGGAATGGACTGGAGTGGAGTGGAGTGGAATGGAAAGGAATGGAGTGGAGTGGAATGGAGTGGAAAGGAATGGAGTGGATATGAGTCGAGTGAAGTGGAGTGCAACGAAATGATATGGAATGGAGTGGAATTGAGTGGATTGGACAGGTTTGGAATGGAATGGAATTAAATGAAGTGGACTGGAATGGAACGGAATGGAGAGGAATGGAACAGAAGGGAATAGAGTTGATTGATGTGGAGTGGAGTGGAATGGAGTGGAGTGAAGTGGAAATGAATTGAACTGAGTGATGTGTAGTGTAGTGTAGTGGAGAGGCGTGGAATGAAATGGAATGGAACGGAATCTAGTGGAGTGGAATGGAGTGGAATGGAGAGGAATGGAATGGACCACAGTGGAATGAATTGCAGTGGAGTGGAGGTGTACGGAATGGAGTAGAGTTGAGAGCACTGGAATGTAATGGAGTGGAGTGGAGTGGAGTTTAATGGAATGGAATAGAGTGGATTGGAATAGAGTGGAATGGCAACTTGTGGAATTCAGGGGAATGGAGTGGACTGGAGTGGAATGGAGTGGAATGGACTGGAATGGAGTAGAATTGACTGGAATGGAGGGGAATGGAATGATGTGGAATGAGGGGATTGGAGTAGAATGGAGTGGAGTGGAGTGGAATGGACTAGACTGGAATGGAATGGAATGGAATGGAATGGAATGGAATGGAATGGATTAGAGTGGAGTGGAGTAGAATGGACTGGAATGGAGTGGAATGGAATGGAATGGAGTGGATTGGAATGGAGTAGAGTGGAATGGAATGGTATGGCATGGAATGCAATGGAATGGAATGCAGTGGAAGGGAGTGGAATTGATTGGAGTGGAATGGAGTCGAGGAGAGTTGGATGGAAAGGAATGGAGTGGAATGGAATGGAGTGGAGTGGAGTGGAAAGGAGGGGAATGGAGTGGAGTGGAATGGAATATTCTGGAGTGCAGTGGACTGAAGTGGAGTCGAATGAAATGGAAACTAATGGACGGGAATGGAGAAAAGTGGAGTGGAGTGCAGTGGCATGGAATGGAGTGGAGTGAAATGGAATGGAATGGATTGGAATGGAATTGAGTAGACTGGAATGGAATGGAGTGAATTGGATTGGACTAGAGCTCTGTGGAATGGAGGGGAATGGAGTGGAGTGGAATGGAAAGCAGTGGAGTGGAATGGAATGCAGTGGAGTGGATTGGAATGGAATGGAATGGAGTAAAATGGAATGGAAAGGAATGGAGTGTTATGGAATTGAGTGTAGTGGAAAGTAATGGAAAGGAATGGAGTGGAGTTGAGCAGAGTGGATTGGAATGGAGTGGAATGGACTGGAATGGAGTGGAATGGAATGGAAAGGAAAGTAATGGTATGGAATGGAATGTAATTGAGTGGTGTGGAGTGGAATGGACTGGATTGCAGTGGAATAGAGTAGAATGAAGTGGAATGGAGTGGAGTGGAATGAAGTGGAATGGAATGGAATGCAATGGCATAGAGTGGAATGGAATGGAAAGAAAGGAGTGGTATGGAAAGGAATGTAGTGGAGTGGAGTGCAATGAAATGGAGTGGAGTGGAGTGGAATGGAATGAAAAGGAGTAAAACGGAATGCACAAGAATGAAATGGAATGGAACTGAGTGGAGTGGAAAGTAGTGGAATGTAATGGAGTGCAGTTGAGCAGAGTAGATTGGAATGGAGTGGAATGGACTGGAATGGAATGGAAAGGAAAGGAATGGTTTGGAATGGAAAGGAATTGAGTGGTCTGGAGTGGAATGGACTGGATTGCAGTGGAAAGGAATGGAATGAAGTAAAATGGAGTGGAGTGGAATGAAGAGGAATGGATTGGAATGTATTAGAGTAGAGTGGAATGGAATGGAGCGGAGTGGAGTGTAGTGGAGCTTAGTAGAGTGGAGTGGAACTGACTGGAGTGCAATGGAGTGGAGAGGAGTGGAATGGAAATGGAGTGGAAAGGAGTGGAATGGAATGGAGTGGAGAGGAGTGGAAAAGAATGGAATGGAGTGGAATGGAATGGAGTGGAATGGAATAGAAAGGAATGGAGTGGAACGGAATTGGGTGGAGTGTAATGGAATGGAATGGAATGGAATGGAATGGAGTGGAATTGAGCGGAGTGGAGTGGAATGGAGAGGAATTGAGTGGAATGGAATGGAAGGCAATGGGATGGAGTGGAATGGAATGGAAGGCAGTGGGATGGAATGGAATGGAATGGAATTGAGTGCAGTGGAGTGGAATGGAATGCAATGGAGTGCAATGGAATGGAATGGAGTGAAATGGAATGGAATGGAGTGCAATGGAATGGAATGGAGAGGAATGGAATGGAATGGAGAGAATGGATTAGAATGGCATGGAATGGAGGGGAGTGGAGTGCAATGGAGTTGAGTGGAGTGGAATGGAGTAGAATGGAGTGGAATGGAGTAGAGTGGAGTGGAATGGATTAGAATGGAGTGGAATGGAGTAGAGTGGAGTGGAAAGGAGTGGAAAAGAATGGAATGGAAAGGAATGGAATGGAATGGAATGCAGAGCAGTGGAGTGGAATGGAGTGCAGTGGAATGGAGTGCAGTGGAGTTGAATGGAAAGGAACGTGTGGAGTGGAATAGACTGTAGTGGAGTGGATTGGAGTGTAATAGAGTGGACTGGAGTGCAGTGGAATGGAGTGGAATGGAGTGTATTGGTGGGGAGTGGACTGGATCGGACAGGAATGGAAAGGAAAGGAGTCGAGTGGAATGGAATGGCGTGGAATGGATTGGAGTTGAGTGGAGTGGAATGGAGTGGAGGAGAGTGGAGTGCAATGCAAAGGAGTGGAGTGGAGTGGAATGGAATGGACTGGAATGGAGTGGAATGGATTGCAGTGGAATGGAGTGGAATGGAATGGAGTGGATTGGAGTTGAGTTGTATCGAATGGAGTACAGTGGAATGGAGTGGAATGGAATGGAGTGGAGTGGAGTGTAATGAAATGGAATACAGTGGAGTGGAATGGAGTGAAATGGCATGGTGTGGAATGGAGGGGAATGGCGTGAAATCGACTGGAATGGAGTGGAATGGAATGGAGTGGAGTGGATTAGAATGGAATGGAATGGAATGGAATGGAATGGAATGGAATGGAATGGAATTGATGGGAGTGGATTGCAATGGACAGGAATGGAGTGGAATGGAATGGAGTGGAGTGGAATGGAATGGTATGGCATGGAATGGAATGGAATGGAATGCAGTGGAGTGGATTGGAATTGAATGGAGTGGAATTCAGTGGAGGGGAGTGGAATGGTAAGAAATGGAGTGGAATGGAATGGCATGGAGTGGAGTGGAATGGAGCACAATGGAATTTATTGGAATGGAATGGATTGGAGTGGAGTGGATTGGAGTGGAGTGAAATGGAGTGGAATGGAATGAATTGGAATGGAATAAAGTGGAGTGGAATGCAGTGGAATGGAATGGAATGAAGTGGAGTGGGTTGGAGTGTACTGGAATGGAGTGGAATGGAACGGAATAGAGTGGAGTGGAATGGAGTTAGTGGATTGGAATGGAATGGAGTAGAATTGAATGGAATGAAGTGGATTAGAGTTGAGTGGAGCTGAGTGGAGTGGAGCTTAGTGGATTGCAATGGAGTGGAATGGAATGGAGTGGAGCGGAGTGGAATGGAATGGAATGGAGAAAATTTAATGGAAAGGAATCGAGTGGAACGGAATTGAGTGGAATGGAATATAGTGGAATGGAATGGAGTGGGGTTGAGCAGAGTGGATTGGAATGGAGTGAAATGGACTTGAATGGATTGGAATGGAATGGAATGGAATAGTATGGAAAGAAATGGAATTGAGTTGTGTTGAGTGGAATGGACTGGAATGAAGTGGAATGGACTGGAATGGAATGAAGTGGAATGGATTGGAAGGGAATGGAGTAGAGTAGATTGGAATGGATTGAAGTAGGGTGGAGCTGATTAAAGTGGAGTGGAGCTGAATGTAGTGGAGTGGAAAGGATTGGAGTGGATTGGAAGGAACAGAGTAGAGTGGAGTGGAATGGAACGAAATGCAGTGGAATGGAAAGGAAAGTAATGGAGTGGAATGGAATTGGTTGGAGTGGAATGTAGTGGGATGGAATGGAGTGGAGATGAGTGGAGTGGAGTGGAATGGATTGAAATGGAATGAAATGGAATGGAATGGAATTGAGTGGAGTGGAGTGGAATAGACTGTAATGCAATGGAAAAGAATAGAAAGGAGTGGAAAGTAATGGAATGGATTGGAATGGAATAGAATAGCATGGAATGGAGTGGAGTGGATTGGAATGGAGTTGAGTGGAGTAGACTGGAGAAGAGTGGAGTGGAAATTGAGTAGAGTGGAGTGGAAAAGAGTGGAATGGAATGGAATAGAAAGGAATTCAGAAGAGTGGAGTGGAATGGAGTGCAGTGGAGTGGAGAAGAGTGGAGTAGAATGAAAAGGAAGCTGTGGGGTAGAATAGACAGGAGTGGAGTGGAATGGAGTGGAAAGGAATGGAGTGGAGTGGAGTGCAGTGGAATGGAATGGAATGGAGTGGAGCGCAGGGGAGTGGACTGGAATGGAGTGGAATGGAGTGGAATGGGGTGGAATGGAGTGGGGTGGAATGGGGTGGAATGGAGTGGGGTGGAATGGAGTGGAATGGAATGGAATGGAACGGAGTATAGTGGAATGGAATGGAGTGCAGTGGAGTGGAGAGAAGTTCAGTGGAGTGTAGTGGAATGGAATGGAATGGAGTGGAGTGGGACAGAATGGAATGGAGTGGATTGGAATGAAATACACTGGAATGGAGTGGAACGGAATGGAATGGAGTGCAATGGAATGGATTGGATTGGAATGGAATGCTACGGCATGGAATGGAATGGAATGGAATGAAGTGGAGTGGAGTGGAATGGATTCGAGTGAATTTGAAAGGAAAGGAATGGAATGGAATGGAGTGCAGTGGAGTGGAATGGAGTGGAATGGAATGGATTGGAGTGGAGTGGAGTGGAATGGAATGGAGTGAAATTGATTGGAACGGAATGTAATTGAATCGTATGGAATGGAATGGAATAGAATGGAATGGTAACCGGAGGAGAGGAGTGGAATGGAGTGGAGTGGAATGGAGTGGAGTGGAGTTGAATGGAAAGGAATGGACTGGAGTGAAACTGGAGTGGAGTGGAGAGTAATGGAGTGGAATGGAATGGAGTGAAATCTAATGGAGCAGAGTGGAGAGGCGAGGATTGGAGTGGAGTGGATTGGACTGGAATGGATTGGACTGGAATGGATAGGAGTGGAGGGGAGTGCAGTGGAATTTAATGGAGTAGAGTGGAGTGGAATGGAGTGTAGTGTAATGGTGTGGAATGGAGTGGAATGCACTGGAGTGGAATGTAGTGGAATGGAATGGAAAGTAAAGGAATGGAGCAGAGAGGAATGGAATGGAGTGGATTGGAGTAGAGTGGAGTGGAGTGGAATGGATTGGAGTGGAGTGGAATGGAATGGAGTAGAGTTGTGTGGAATGGAATGAAATGGAATGGAAAGGAATGCAGTGGAATGGAAAGGAGTGGAGTGGAATGGAGTGGAATGCAGTGGAGTGCAGTGGAGTTGAATGTAATGGAATGGAATGGAGTGGAGTTGAGTGGATTGGAGTGGAAGGAAGTGGAGTGGAATGGAGTGGAGTGGAGTGGAGTGGAATGGAGTGGAATGAAATGGAGTGTAATGGAATGGAGTTGAGTGGAGTGGATTAGAGTGTAATGGAATGGAATGGAATGTAGTGGGGTGGAGTGGAAAAGAATCGAATGGAGTAGAATGGAATGGAAGGGAGTGGAAAGGAATGGATTGGAGTGGAATGCAGTTCAATGGAATGGAGTGGAAAGGAGTGGAGTGCAGTGTGATGGAATGTTAAGGGGCGGAGTGGTGTGGAGTGGACAGGAATGGAGCGGAATAGATAGGAATGGAGTGGACTGTATTAGAATATAATGGAGTTGAATGGAGTGGAACTCAGTGGAAAGGAATGGATCAGAGTGGAATGGAATGGAGTGGAGCGGAGTGGGATGTAGTGGAGTGGAGTGGAATGGAATGGGGTAACATCGAGTGGAATGGAATGGCAAGGAGTGGAGGGGAATGGAATGGAGTGGAATGGAATGGAGAGAAAGGGAATGGAGTGGAGTTTAGTGGATTGGAATGGAATTGAATATAGTGGAGTGGAATGGTGTGGAATGGAATGGAATGGAGTGGAGTGCATTGTAGTTTTGTGGAGTGGAGTGCACTGGAATGGAATGCAAAAATGTGTCGTGGAATGGAATGGAATGGAGAAGAATAGAATGGAATGGAATGGAGTGAAACACAATGGAATAGTGTGGAGTGGAATGGAATGGAGTGGAATGAAGTAAAGTGGAATGGAATGGAATGGAAAAGAATGGAATGGAATGTAGTGGATTTAAGTGGAATGGAGTGGAGTGGAGTTGAATGGATTGGAGTGGAGTGGAATGGAATGGAATGGATTGGAATGGAGTGGAAGGGAATTGAGTCGAATGTTGCAGTGGAGATGAATGAATTTGAGTGGAGTGTAACGTAGTGGAGTGGATTGGAGTAGAATGAAATGGAATGGAAAGGAATGGAGTGGAGTGGAATGGAGTGGAGTGGAATGGAGAGGAATGGAATGGAGTGGAGTGGAGTTGAGTTGTATGGAATGGAGTAAAGTGGAATGGAGTGGAATAGAATGGAGTGGAGTGGACTGGAGTGTAATGGAAGGGAATATAATGGTTTGGAATGGAGTGGAATGGCACGGTGTGGAATGGAGGGGAATGGAGTGGAATGTACTGGAATGGAGTGAAATTCAGTGGTGTGGAAAGAAGGGAAATGGATAGAATGGAGTGGAGTGGAGTGCAGTGGAATGGAATGGAGTGGTGTGGAGTGGAGTGGACTGGACTGGAATGGTGGGGAAGAGAGTGGAATGGAGTGAAATGGACTGAAGTGGAATGTAGTGGAATGGAACGGAAAGGAATGGAATGGAGGAGAGTGGAATGGAATGGTGTGGATTGGAGTGGAGGGCAGTTGAATGGAGTGGAGTGGAAAGGAGTGGGGTGGAGTGGAGTGGAATGGATAGGAGAAGAGTTGTGATGAATGGAATGGAATGGAGTGAAATGGAATGGAAAGGAATGCAGTGGAATGGAATGGAGTGGAGTGGAATGGAATGGAGTAGAGTGGAGGAGAGTGGATTGGAATGGGATGGAGTGGGATGGAGTGGAATGGAATGGAATGGAATGAAGTGGAGTATAAAGGAGGGTAATAGAATGGAATGTTTTGCATTGGAGTTGAGTGGAATGGAATGGAATGGAATGCAGCGGAGTGGAGTGGAATGCAATGCAATGTTCTGCAGTGGAGTTGAGTGGAATGTAATGGAATGTTCTGCAGTGGAGTTGAGTGGAATGAAGCGGAATGGAATGGAGTGGAGTTGAGTGGAATGAAATGGAATGGAATGGAGTGGAGTTGAGGGGAATGGAGTGGAATGGAGTGGAGTTGAGTGGAATGAAATGGAATGGAATGGAGTGGAGTTGAGGGGAATGGAGTGGAATGAAGTGGAGGTGAATGGAGTGGAGTGGAGTGGAATGCAGTGGAATGAAATATAGTGGAATGTAATAGAATGGAGTGGAGTGGATTACAGTGGAGTGGAGTGGAATGGAGTGGAATTGAATGGAGTGGAGTTGAAGTGAATGGAATGGAGTGGAATGGAATGGATTGGAATGGAGTGGAAAGGAATGGAGTGGAGTCGAATGGAGTGCAATGGAATGGAGTGGGGTGGTGTGGAGTCCAGAGTGATGGAATGGAATGGGGTGGAGTGGAGTGGACTGGAACTGAGTGGTATAGATTGGAATGGATTGGAATGGATTGGAATTGAATGGAGTGGAATGGAGTGAAACGAAATGGAATTGAATGGAGTAGAGTGGAATGGAATGGAGTGGAGTGGAGTGGAGCGGAGTGGAAGGTAGGGGAGTGGAGGGAATGCAATAGAGTGGAGTATAGTGAAATGGAATGGAGAGCAGTGCAATGGAATGGAGTGCAATCGAATGGAGTGTGATGGAATGCAGTGGAGTTTAGTGGAATGGAATGGAATGGAACTGAGTATAGTGGAGTGGAATAAAGTGGAATGGAATGGAGTGGAATGGAGTGGAGTGGAGTTTAGAGGAGTTGAGTGCAGTGGAATGGAATGCAACTTTGTGGAGTGAATTGGAATGGAGTGGAGAGGAATGGAATGAAGTGTAGTGGAATGGAATACAGTGGAGTGGAATGGAATGTAGCAGAATGAAGTAGAGTGGAACGGAATGGAATGGAGAAGAATGGAATGGAATGGAATAGAATGGAATGGAATGGAGTGGAGTGAAGTGGAATGGAGTGGAGTGGAAGGTAGGGGAGTGGAGGGAATGCAATAGAGTGGAGTATAGTGAAATGGAATGGAGAGCAGTGCAATGGAATGGAGTGCAATCGAATGGAGTGTGATGGAATGCAGTGGAGTTTAGTGGAATGGAATGGAATGGAACTGAGTATAGTGGAGTGGAATAAAGTGGAATGGAATGGAGTGGAATGGAGTGGAGTGGAGTTTAGAGGAGTTGAGTGCAGTGGAATGGAATGCAACTTTGTGGAGTGAATTGGAATGGAGTGGAGAGGAATGGAATGAAGTGTAGTGGAATGGAATACAGTGGAGTGGAATGGAATGTAGCAGAATGAAGTAGAGTGGAACGGAATGGAATGGAGAAGAATGGAATGGAATGGAATAGAATGGAATGGAATGGAGTGGAGTGAAGTGGAATGGAGTGGAGTTGAGTGGAATCGATTGGAGTGGAGTGGAATGGAATGGAATGAAGTGGATTGGAAAGGAGTGGAGTGGAATGGAGTGGAGTGGAGTGAAGTGGAGATGAATGAAATTGGGTGGAGTGGATTGTAGTTGAGTGGAGTAGAATGGACTGCAATGGAGTGTAATAGAATGGAATGGGGTGGAACGGAATGGAATGGATTGGAGAGGAACAGAATAGCGTGGAATGGAGTGGAGTGGAATGTAGCTTAGTGGAGTGGAATGAAGGAGAATACAGTGGAAATAGAGTGGAGTGGAGTGGAAATGAGTGGAATGGAATGGAATGCAGAAGAGTGGAGTGGAATGGAGTGCGGTGGAATGGAGAGGAGTGGTGTAGAATGGAAATGAAGCTGTTGGCTGGAATAGACTGGAGTGGAGTGGAAAGGAGTGGAATGGAATGGAGGGGAGTGGAGTACAGTGGAATGGAAAGGAATGGAGTGGAGTGCAGAGGAGTGGACTGGAATGGAGTGGAATGGAGTGGAATGAAGTGGAATGGAGTGGAGTTGAATGGAGTGGAATGACGTGCAATTGAATGGAGTGGAATGGAGTGGAATGAGGTGGAATGGAGTGGAGTGGAATGGAGTGGAATGCAATGGAATGGAACGGAGTATAGTGGAAAGGAATGGAGTGGAGTGGAGTGGAGAGGAGTTCAGTGGAGTGGAGTGGAACAGAGAGGAGTAGAGTGGAGGGGAATGGAATGGAGTGGAGTGGAGTGGCATGGAATGGACTGGAATGCAGTGGAATGAAATGGAATGCAACGGAATGGAATGGAGTAGAGTGGAATGGAGTGGGGTGGAGTGGAATGGACTGGAATGGAGTGCAATGGAATGGAGTGAAGTGAAATAGAATTGTACGGCATGGAATCGAATGCAGTGGCTTTGAGTGGAATGGATTCGAGTGGATTTTAACGGAAAGGAATGGAGTGGAATGGAATGGAGTGGAGTGGAGTGGAATGGAATAGAATGGAATGGAGTGGAATGGAATGGATTGGAGAGGAATGGAATGGAGTGAAAAGGTTTGGAATGGAATGGAATTGAATGGAATGGAATGGAATAGATTAGAATGGAATGGTATGAAGAGGAGCGCAGTGGAATAGAGTGGAGTTGAATGGAGTGGAGTGGACTTCAATGGAAGGGAATGGAGAGGAGTGAAATGCAGTGGAGTCGAGTGGAATGGAGTGGAATGGAGTGCAATGAAGTGGAGAGGAGTGGAGTGGCGTGGAATGGGGTGTAGTGGAATGGATTGGAATGGAAAGGAGTGGAGTTGAGGGCAGTGGAATGGTGTGGAGTGGAGTGGAGTGTACTGGAATCGTGTGGATAGAGTGGAATGGAGTGGAATGGACTGGAGTGGAATGTAATGGAATGGAATGGAAAGGAATGGAATGGAGTAGAGTGGAATGGAATGGAGTGGATTGGAGTGGAGTGTAGTTGAATGGAATGGAGTGAAAAGGAGTGGAGTTGAGTGGAGTGGAATGGAATCGAGTAGATTTGTGTTGAATGGAAAGGAATGGAGTGAAATGGAATGGAAATGAATGTAGTTGAACGGAGAGGAGTGGAATGGAGTGGAATGGAATGGAGTGGAGTGACACAGAGTGGAATGGAATGGAATGGAATGGAGTGGGATGTAGTGGAATAGAATGGAGTGGAATGAAATGGAGTGGAGTGGAGTGGAATGGATTGGAGTGGACTGGAATGGAATGTAGTGGAATGTAATGGAAAGGAGTGGAGTGGAGAGGAGTGGAATGGAGTTGAGTGAAGTGGAATGGAGTAGAATGAAGTCGAATGGACTAGAGTAGAGTGGAAAGGTGAGGAATGGACAGGAATGGAGTAGAGTGGAGTGGAAAGGAGTGGAATGGAATGGAATGGAGTGGAATGGAATTGAAAGGATTGGAATGCAATGGAATGAAATGGAATGCAGAGGAGTGGAGTGGAATGGATTGCAGTGGAATGGAGTGCAGAGGAGTTGAATGGAAATGAACGTGTCTATGGAATAGACTGGAGTGGAGTGGAATGGAAAGGAATTAAATGGAATGGACTGGAATGGTATGGACTGGAGTGGAATGGAACGGAATGGAATAGTGTTGAGTGAAGGGGAGTGGAGCACAGTGGAGTGGAATGGAGTGGAGTGTACAGGAAAAGAGAGGAGTGCAGTGGAAATGACTGGAAGGTAGTGGAATTCAATGAAATGGTGTTGAATGGAAGATAATGGAATGGAGTGGAGTGGAAAGGAGTGTAATAGAATGGAATGTTCTGCAGTGGAGTTAATTGGAATGGAATGCACTGATTGGAATGGAATGGAAAGGAGCTGAGGGGAGTGGAATGGAGTGGAATGAAGTGGAGTGGAGTGGAATGAAGTGGAGTGGAATGGAATGGAGTGGAGTGGAATGGAGTGGAATGGAGTGGAATGAAACCGAGTAGAATGGATTGGAATGAAACGGAGTGGAATGCAATGGAGTGGAGTGGAGTGGATGAGTGGAGTGGAATGTAATGGAGTGGAAATTAATGGCGTGGAGTGTAGTGGAATGGAATAGAATGTTCTGCAGTGGAGTTGAGTGGAATGAAGGTAAATGTATTGGAGTAGAGTGAAATGGAATGGAATGGAATGGAGCAAAGTTGAGTGGAGTGGAGTGGAATGAAGAGGAGTGGAGTGGAATGGAGAGGAATGACATGCAGTGGAAAGGAATGGAGTTGAGTGGAGTGGATTAGAGTGGAGTGGAATGGAATGGAGTGTAATTGAATGGAGTGGAGTGGAGTGGAATGGGATGGAATGGAGTGGAATTGAATGGAATGGAATGGAGTGGAAAGGAATGGAGTGGAGTGGAATGGAGTGCAATGGAATGGAGTGGCGTGCTGTGGAGTCCAGAGTCATGGAATGGTATGGGGTGGAGTGGAGTGGACTGGAGTGGAGTGGAATAGACTGGAATGGAGTGGAATGGATTGGAATGGAATGGAGTGGAATGGAGTGGAAGGCAATGGAATGGAATGGAGTAGAGTGGAATGGAATGGAGTGGAATGGAGTGGAGAGGAGTGGCATGTAGTGGAGTGGAATGGAATGGGGTGGAGTGGAGTGGAATGGAATGGGGTGGAGTGGAGTGGAATGGAATGGAGTGCAATGGAATGGAGTACAATGGAATGGAGTGGAGTTTAGTGGAGAGGAATGGAATTGAATATAGTGGAGTGGAATGGAGTGG
Source organism: Pongo pygmaeus (assembly GCF_028885625.2). Lineage (NCBI taxonomy): Eukaryota > Metazoa > Chordata > Mammalia > Primates > Hominidae > Pongo > Pongo pygmaeus. The sequence goes on from NC_085931.1 coordinate 5,123,953, forward strand.
AATGGAATGCTGTGGAATGGAGTGGAGTGGATTTTAGTGGAGTTGAGTGCAGTGGAATGGAATGCAATGGTGTGGAGTGAATTGCAACGGAGAGGAGAGGAATGGAATGGAGTGGAGTGGAAACGAAAGGAGTGGAATGGAATTAAATGTAGTAGAATGAAGTAGAGTGGAACGGAATGAAATGAAGAAGAATGGAATGGAAGGGAATAGAATGGAATGGAATTGAGTGAAGTGAAGTGGAATGGAGTGGAGTGGAGTGGAATTGATTGGAGTGGAGTGGATTGGAATGTAGTGTAGTGGAGTGCAGTGGAGATGAATGAAATTGAGAAGAGTGGAGTGTAGTTGAGTGGAGTGAGGTGGAATGATATGGAATGAAATGGAGTGGAGTGGAGTGGAATGGAGAGGAATGGAATGGAGCAGAATGGAATGGAGTGGAGTGGAGTGGAGTTGTATGGAATGGAATGAAATGCAATGGAATGGAATGGAATGGAGCGGAGTTGAGTGGAGTGTAATGGAATGGAATAGAGTGGATTGGAACGGAGTGGAATGGCATGGTGTGGAATGGAGGGGAATGCCGTGGAGTGGACTGGAATGGTGTGGAAAGGAATGGTGGGGAATGGAGAAGAATAGAGTAGAATGGAGCGGAGTGGAGTGGAATGGAGTGGAATGGTATGGAATGGAGTAGAATGGAATGGAATGGAATTGAGTGGAGTGGAGTAGAATGGACTGGAATGGAGGGGAATGGAATGGAGTGGAATGGAAAGGAGTGGAGTGGAATGGAATGGTATAACATGGACTGTAATGTAACAGAATGCAGTGGAGTGCAGTGGAATTGAGTGTAGTCGAATGGAGTAGAGTAGAGCTGAATAGAAATAAATGGAGTGGAATGGAATGGAGTGGAATGGAGTGAAATGGAGTGGAATGGAATTTAGTGGAATGGAATGAATATGGTGGATTGGATTGGAGTTGAGTGGATTGGAATGGAGTGGAGTGGATTGGAGTGGAGTGGAATGGAATAGATTGGAATGCAATAAAGTTGAGTGGAGTGCAGTGGAATGGAATGGAATGGATTGGAGTGGATTGGAATGTATTGGAATGGAGTAGAAAGGAGTAGAATGGAGTGGAATGGAGTGGAATGGAATGGAGTGGAATGGATTGGAACGGAATGAAATAGAGTGGAAAGGAATGGAGTGGATTCGAGTTTAGTGGAGCTGAGTGGAGTGGAGTGGAATGCAGTGGAGTGGAGTGGAATGGAATAGAGTGGAGTTGAGCAGAGTGGGTTTGAATGGAGTGGAATGGACTTGCAAGGAGTGGAATGGAATGGAACGGAATGGAATGGAATGGAATTTAATTGAGTGGTGTGGAGTGGAATGGAATGGAATGGAGTGGAATAAAGTGGAATGGAGTGGATCGGAATGAAGTGGATTGGATTGGAATGGAATGGAGTATAGTGGAATGGAATAGAGTGGAGTGGAGCTATGTAGAGTGGAGTGGAGCTGAGTGGAGTGGTTTGGAATGGAGTGGAGTGGAGTGGAATGCAGCACAGTGGAGTGGAATGCATTGAAATTGAGTGGAATCGAATAAAAATGATTGGAGTGGAAAGGTATTAGCTGAAGTGGAATATAGTGGAATGGAATAGAGTGGAGTAGAGCAGAGTGGAATGGAATGGAATGGAATGGAATGGAATGGAATGGAATTGAGTGGAATGGAATGGAATGGAATGGAATGGAATGGAATGGAATGCAGATGAGCGGAGTGGAATGGAGTGCAGTGGAACGGAGTGGAGTGCAGTTGAATGGAAAGGAAGGTGTGGAGTGGAATAGACTGGAGTGGAGTGGAACGGAGTGTAGTGAAGTGCAGTTGAATGGAATCAAATGGAGTGGAGCGGATGGGAGTGGACTGGAAGAGAGTGGCATGGAGTGGAATGGAGTGGAGTGGAATCGAGTGTAATGGAATGAAATGGAACGGAGTAGAGTGGAACGGAATGGAGGGGAGTGGAGTGGAGGTGAGTGGAGTGGAGTGGAATGGAGTGGATCAGAGTCGATTGGAACACAATGGAGTGGAGTGGAGTGGAATGGAATGTACTGGTATGGATAGGAATGGAATGGAATGTAATTGACTGGAATTGAGTGGAGTGGAGTGCAATGGACTGGAATGGAGTGGAATGTAATGTACTGGAGTGGAATACAGTGGAGTGGAATGGAGTGGAGTGGAGTGGAATGGCAAGAATGGAATGTAGTGGAGTGGAATGGAATGGAGTGGAGTGGAATGGAGTGCAAAGGAAAGGGGTGGAGTGGAGTTGAGTTGTATCGAATGGAGTAGAATGGAATGGAGTTTAGTGGAGTGTAATGGAATGGAATAGAATGGATTGGAATGGAGTGAAATGGCATGGTGTGGAATGGAGGGTAATGGCGTGGAATGGACTGGAATGGAGTGGAATGGAATGGAGTGGAGTGTATTAGAATGGAATAGAAAGGAATGGAATGGAATGCATTGGAATGGAATGGAATGGAATTGATGAGAGTGGAGTACAATGGACTGGAAAGGGGTGGAATGGAATGGAGTGGAATGGAATGGAGTGGAGTGGAATGGAATGGTATGACATGGAATGGAATGGAATGGAATGCAGTGGAGTGGATTGGAATTGAATGGAGTACAATGGAGTGGAGGGGAGTTGAATGGAAAGAAATGGAGTGGAATGGAATGGAGTGGAGTGGAGTGGAATGGAGCGCAATGGAATTTATTGGAATGGAATGGATTGGAGTGGAGTGGAGTGGATTGGAGTGGAGTGGAGTGGATTGGAGTGGAGTGGAATGGAATGGAGTGGAGTGGAGTGGATTGGATTGGAGTGCAATGGAATGGAATGGAATGGATTGGAATGGAATAAAGTGGAGTGGAGTGCAGTGGAATGGAAAGGAATGGAGTGGAGTGGATTGGAGTGTACTGGAATGGAGTGGAATGGAATGGAGTGGAGTGGAGTGGAATGGAGTTAATGGATTGGAATGGAATGGAGTAGAGTGGAATGGAATGAAGTGGATTAGAGTTGAGTGGAGCTGAGTGGAGTGGTGCTGAGTGGATTGGAGTGGAGTGGAATGGAATGGAGTGGAGGGGAGTGGAATGGAATGGAATGAAGAAAATTTAATGGAAAGGAATGGAGTGGAACAGAATTGAGTGGAGTGGAATATAGTGGAATGGAATGGAGTGGAGTTGAACAGAGTGGATTGGAATGGAATGAAATGGACTTGAATGGAGTGGAATGGAATGGAATGGAATGGTATGGAAAGCAATGGAATTGAGTGGTGTTGAATGGAATGAAATGGAATGAAGTGGAATGGAGTGGAATGGAATGAAGTGGAATGGATTGGAAGGGAATGGAGTAGAGTGGAATGGAATGGAGTGAAGTAGAGTGGAGCTGATTAGAGTGGAGTGGAGCTGAATGTGGTGGAGTGGAAAGGATTGGAGTGGATTGGAAGGAACAGAGTAGAGTGGAGTGGAATGAAATGAAATGCAGTGGAATGGAATGGAAAGGAATGGAATGAAATGGAATTGGTTGGAGTGGAATGTAGTGGGATGGAATGGAGTGGAGATGAGTGGAGTGGAGTGGAATGGATTGAAATGGAATGGAATGGAATGAAATGGAATGGAATGGAATTTAGTGGAGTGGAGGGGAATAGACTGCAGTGGAATGGAATAGAATAGAAAGGGGTGGAAAGGAATGGAATGGATTGGAATGGAAAAGAATAGCATGGAATGGAGTGGAGTGGAGTGGAATGGAGTTGAGTGGAGCACAATGGAGTAGAATGGAGTGGAAATTGAGTAGAGTGGAGTGGAAAAGAGTGAAATAGAATGGAATGGGATGGCATGCAGAAGAGTCGAGTGGAATGGACTGAAGTGGAATTGAGAGGACTGGAGTAGAATGGAAAGGAAGGTGTGGGGTGGAATAGACAGGAGTGGAGAGGAATGGAGTGGAATGGAGTGGAGTGCAGTGGAATGGAATGGAATGGAGTGGAGCGGAGGGGAGTGGACTGGAATGGAGTGGAGCGGAGGGGAGTGGACTGGAATGGAGTGGAATGGAGTGGAATGGAGTGGAGTTTAATGGAGTGGAATGGAATGGATTGGAGTGGAATGGGGTGGAAAGGAGTGGAGTGGAATGGAGTGGATTGTAATGGAATGGAACGGAGTAGAGTGGAATGGAATGGAGTGGAGTGCAGTGGAGTTTAGTGGAGTGGAGTGGAATGGAATGGAATGGAGTGCAGTGGGACAGAATGGATTGGAGTGGAGTGGAATGGAATGGATTGGAATGGAGTGGAATGGAATGGAATGGAATGGAGTGGAGTAGAGTGGAGTGGAAGGCATGGGAGTGGAGTGGAATGGAGTGGAATGGAATGGAATGGAGAGCAATGGAAAGGAGTGGAGTGGAATGGAATGCTGTGGCACGGAATGGAATGGAATGGAATGCAGTGGAGTGGAGTGGAATGGATTCGAGTGGATTTGAAAGGAAAAGAATGGAATGGAATGGAATCTAATGGAATGGAGTGCAGTGGAGTGGAATGGAATGGAGTGGAATGGAATGGAGTGGAGTGTAGTGAAGTGGAATGGAATGGAGTGAAATTGATTGCAATGGAATTTAATAGAATGGAATGGTCAACAAAGGAGTGGAGTGGAATGGACTGGAGTGGAACGAAGTGGAGTGGAGTTGAATGGAAAGGAACAGAGTGGAGTGAAATTGAGTGGAGTGGAGAGGAATGAAGTGGAATGGAATGGAGTGAAATGTAATGGAATGGAGTGGAGAGGCGTGGAGTGGATTGGAATGGATTGGAATGGAAAGGAGTGGAGGGGAGTGCAGTGGAATGTAATGGAGTAGAGTGGAGTGGAATGAAGTGTAGTGGAATGGTGTGGAATGGAGTGGAATGCACTGGAGTGGAATGGAGTGGAATGGAATGGAAAGGAAAGGAATGGAGCAGAGAGGAATGGAATGGAGTGGATTGGATTAGAGTGTAGTTGAGTGGAGTGGAGTGGAATGGAATGGAGTGGAGTGGAATGGAATGGAGTAGAGTTGTGTGGAATGGAATGAAATGGAATGAAATGGAATGAAAAGGAATGGAAAGGAATGCAGTGGAATGGAATGGAGTGGAGTGGAATGGAATCGAGTGGAGTGGAATGGAGAGGAAAGGAAAGGAGTGGAGTGGAGTTGAGTATGGAGTTGTTATGGAGAGGAATGGAATGTAATGTAATTGACTGGAATTGAGTGGAGTGGAGTGGAATGGACTGGAATGGACTGGAATGGAGTGGAATGTAATGTAATGGAGTGGAGTAGAGTGGAGTAGAATGGAGTGGAGTGGAGTGGAATGGCAGGAATGGAATGGAGTGGAGTGTAATGGAATGGAGTGGAGTGGAATGGAATGGAATGGAATGCAATGGAGTGGAGTTGAATGCAGTGAATTGGAATGGAATAGAGTGGAGTGGATTTGAATGGAAAGGAATGGAGTGGAAAGGAATGGAGTGGAGTGGAGTGGAATGGAGTGGAGTGGAGTGGAGTGGAATGGATTGGAGTGGAATGGAGTAGAATGGAGTGGACTGGAGTGGAAAGAAGTGGAGTGGAATGGAATGGAGTGGAGTGTAATGGAATGCAAAAGAGTGGAATGCAATGGAGTGGAATGGAATGGTGTGGACTGAAGTGGATCAAAGTGGAGTGAAATGGAATGGAGTGGAATGGAATGGAGTAGTGAGGATTGGAATGGAATGGAATGGAGTGGAAACGAATAGAGTGGAATGGAATGGAGTGCAGTTCAATGCAGTGTAGTGGAGTGGAGTGCGGTGTGATGGAATGGAATTGAGTGGAGTGGATTGGAGTGGACTGGAATGGAGTGGAATGGAGAGTAATGGATTGGAATGGAATGGAATGGAATGGAGTGCAAGGCAATGGAATGGAGTGGAGTAGAGGGAATGGAATGGAGTGGAGTGGAGTGGAGTGGAGTGTAATGTGGCGTAGTCGATTGGAGAGGAATGGAGTGGAGTGGAGTGGAATGGAATGGGGAGGAATAGAATGGAATGGAATGGAATGGAGAGGAATTGAATGGAGTGGAATGGAATGAGGTGGAATGGAAAGGAGTGGAGTTGAGTAGAGTGGAAACGAATAGAAAATAGTAGAGTTGAATGGAGTGTAATGAAAAGGAGTGGAATGAAGTGGAGTGGAGTTGAGTGCAGTGGATTGCAGTGGAATGAAATGTAAAGTTGTAGAGTGGAATGGAATGGAGTGGAGTGGAATGTAACGGAGTGGAGTGGAATGGAGTGAAGTGGAATGGAGTGGAATGGAGTGGAGTGGAATGGAGTGCAGTGTAATGAAGTAGAGTGGAATGGAATCGAATGGAGACGAATGCAATGGAATGGAAAGGAATGGACTGAAGTGAAGTAGAATGGATTGGATTCGACAGGAATGGAACGGAATGGAGTGGTTAGGAATGGAGTGGAGTGGAGTGGAGTGGACAGGAATGCAGTGGCATGGAACAGAATGGAGAGGAACGGAGTAGAGAGGAATGGAGTGGAATTGGTTGAAAGTGAAAGGGGTAGAGCGGAATGGAATGGAGGGTAGTGGAGATGAGTGGAAGGGAGTGCAGTGGAATGGAATGGAGTGGAGTGTAGTGGAATGGAGTGGAATGCAATGGAGTGGAATTGAGTGGAATGGAGTGGAATGGAATGTAGTAGAATGGAGTGGATTGGAATGGAGAGGAGCGGAAAGGACTGGAGTGGAATACATTGGAGTTAGATGAAATTGATTAGAGTGGAATGGAGTGAAGTGGAGTGGAATGAAATGGAATGAAATGGAATGGAATGGAGTTGAAAGGAGTGGAGTGGAGTAGAATGGAGAGGAATAGAATCGAGTGGAATGGAATGGATTGGAGTGGATTGGAGAGGAATGGAATCCAGTAGAGTGGAATGGAATGGAGTGGAGTGGAGTGGAGTGGAGTGGAGTGTAATGGAATGGAATATGGTGGATTGGAATGGAGTGAAATGACATATACTGGAATTGTGGAGATTGGAGAGGAATGTAGTGGAGTGGAGTGGAATGGAATGGAATGGACTGGAATGGAGTGGAATGGAATAGATTGGTTTATAATGGAATGGAATTCAGTGGAGCGGAGTGGAATGCACTGGAATGGAGTACAATGGAATGGAATTCAGTGGAATGGAATGGTATTGCATGGAAAGAAATGGAATGGAATGGAATGGAATGCAGTGGAGTGGAATTAAGTGGAGTGGAGTAGAAAGGAGTGGAATGGAATGGAGTTGAATTGAGCGCAATTGAGTGGTGTGGAATGGAATGGACTGGAATGGAGTAGGATGGAATGGAATGGAGTGGAGTGGAGTGAAGTGGAGTGGAGTGGAATGCACTGGAATAGATTGGTACAGAACAGAATTTAATGGAATGGAATGGAATAAAATGGAGAGGAATGGATTAGAATTGGGTGGTCTGGACAGGAATGGAGTGGAGTGGAATGGAATGGAGTGGAGTATAGTGGAAGGGAATGGAATGTTCTGCAGTGGAATTGAATGGAATGGAGAGGAATAGATTGGAGAGCAGTGGAGTGGAGTGGAATGCACTGGAATGGAATGGAGCACAGTTGAGTGTAATGGAGTTGAATGAAATGGAGGGGAATGGAGTGGGATGGAGTGCAATGGAGTGGAATGAAATGAAGTAGAATGGAATGGAGTGGAGTAGAGAGGATTAGAGAGGAGTGGAATGGAATGCAGTGGAATAGAATGCAGTGGAGTGGAGTGGAATGGAATGGAATGGAGTGGAATGGAATTGAATGTAGTGGAAAGGAATGGAGTGGAGTGAAATGGAGTGCAATGGAATGGAGTGGAGTGGACTGCAGTGCAGCGTGATGGAATGGAATGTGGTAGAGTGGAGTGGAGTGGACTGGAATGCAGTGGAATGGAAAGGAAGTCAGTGGAATGGAATCGAATGGAGTGAAATGGAATTTAATGGTATGGAATGGAGTGGAATGGAGTGGAATGGAGATGGGTTGAGTGGAAAGGAGTAGAATTGAGTGTAAGGGAATGGACTGGAATGCAGACGAGTGGAGTGGAATGGATGTAGTGGAATGGAGTGGAGGGGATTTGAATGGAAAGGAATGTAGTGGCTTGGAATAGAGTGGAGTGGAGTGGAATGGAGTTTAATGAAATGGATTGGAATGGAGTGGAACGGAGTGGAGTGGATTGGAGTGGAAAGGAGTGGAGTGGAATGGATTGGAGTTGAATGGAATGGAATTGAATGGAATGAAATGGAGTAGAGTGGAATGGAATGGAATAGAGTGGAGTGGAGTTGAGTTTAATCTAGTGGAATGGGTTAAACTGAGTGGAGTGGAATGGACTGGACTGGAATGGAATGGAATGGAAGGGATTGCAGTGTAATGGAAAAGAGTGGAGTGGTATGGTGTGGAAAGAAATGGAGTGGAGGGTAACGGAGTGGAAAGAAATGGAATGGAATGGAATGGACTGCAATGGACTGAAGTAGAACGGAGTGTACTGGACTTGAGTGCAGTGGTGAGGATTGCAGTGGAATTTAATGGAATGGAATGGAGTTCAGTGGAATGTAATGGAGTGGAGTGGAATGGAATGGAATGGAGTTGAGTGGACTTGAGTGGAATGGAATGGAGTGGAATGGAATGGGATGTAATGGAATGGAGCACAGCGGTGTGGAATGGAGTGGATTTTAGTGAAATGGAGTATAGTGAAAGGGAATGGAGTGGAATGGAATGGAATGGAGAGCATAAGAGTTGAATGGAGTGGATTGGATCGGAATGGAGTTGAATGGAATGGAATGGAATGGAGTGGATTGGATTGGAGTGGAGTGGATTGGAATAGAGAAGAATGGAATGGAATGGAGTGGAACGGAATGGAATGGAACGGAATGGAATGGCGTGGAATGGAATGGAGAGAAGTCGAGTGCAATGGAGTGGAGAGGAGTGGAATGGAAAGGAATGGAATGGAATGGAGTGCATAGGAGTGGAATAGAGTCAAGTGGATAGGAATGGAATGGAATGGAGTGGATTGGATTGGAGTGGAGTGGGTTGGAATACAGAAGAATGGAATGGAATGGAGTGAAATGGAATGGAAGGGAATGGAATGGAGTGGAGTGGAATGGAGAAGAGTCGAGTGCAATGGAGTGGAAAGGAATGGAATGGAGTGGAAAGGAATGGAATGGAATGGAATGGAATGGAATGGAATGCAGTGGATTGGAGTTGAATGGAGCGGAGTGGATGGGAATGAAGCTCAATGGAATGGAATGAAATGGAAACGAGTGGATTGGAAAGCAGTGGATGGGAGTAGAGAAGAATGGAATGCAATGGAGTGGAATGGAATGGAATGGAACGGAATAGAAAAGATTGGAGTGGAATGCAGTGGGGTGGAGTGGAATGGAGTGGAGGGGAGTTGAATGTAATGGAATGGAATGGAGTGGAGTGGAATGGAATGGAAAATAATGGAGTGGAATTGAATGGAGTGGAGTGGAATGGAAAGGAATGGAATGGAATCCAGTGTAATGGAGGGGAATGAAGAGTAGTGGAACGGAATGGCATGGAAAGGAGTGGAGTGGAGTGGTGTGGAATGGAGTGAACTGGACTGGAATGCAGTGAAATGGAATGGAATGAAGCAGGATGGAATGGAATGGAGTGTAGCGCAGTGGAGTGGAGTGGACTGGAATCAAATGGAAAAGAATAGAATGGAGTGGAGAGGAATGGAGTGGAGAGGAATGGAGTGGAGTGGAGTGAAATGAAGAGTAATGGAATGGAGTGAAATGGAGTGGAGTGGAGTGGAATGGAATGGAGTAGAGTGGAATGGAGTGGAATGGAATGGGGGGGATTGGAACTTAGGGTAATGGAATGGAATGGAGTTGAATGTAGTGGAGTGGAATGGAATGTACTGGAATGCACTAGAATTAAGTGGAATGGAATGGAATGGAATGGAAAGGAATGGAGTGGAGTGGAATAGAGTGGTGTGGAGTGGAGTGCAGTGGAATGGAGTGGAGTGGAGTGGATAGGAGTGGAGTGGAGTGGAATGGAAAGGAATGGAATTCAATGGTATGGAATGAAATGGATTAGACTGGAATGGAATGGAGTGGAGTAGGCAGGAGTGGAATGGAGTGGAATGGAGTGGAATGGAATGGAGTGGAATGCGGTGCAATGGAGAGAAGTGGAGTAAAGTGACTGGAGTGGAATGAACTGGAATGAATAGGAATGAAAATGAATGGAATGGAATAGAAAGCCATCGATTAAAATAGAGTGGAATGGAATAGAATAGAGTGGAGTGGAGTGGAATGGAATGGAGTGGAGTGGAGTTGTGTCGAGTGGAGTGGAATGAAATGGAGTGGAGTGGAATGGAATGGATTGGAGAGGAATGGAATGGAGTGAAATGGAAAGGAATGGATTGGATATGAATGGAATGGAGTGGAGTGGAATGGAGTGCAATGGAATGAAATGAGGTGGAGTGGAGTGCATCGGAATGGAATGGAATGGACTGGAGTGGAGTGGAGTGTACTGGAATGGAGTGGAATGGAGTGAATGGATTGTAATGGAATGGAGTGTAATGGAGTGGAATGGAATTGACTGGAGTGGAATGGAGTGGAGTGGAGTGGATTGTACTGGAGAGAAATGGAAGGGAATGCAGTGGAGTGGAGTGGAGTGTCGTGGAATGGAATGCAATGCAGTGGAGTGGAATGGAACGGAGTAGTGTGGAATGGAATGGAGTGGAATGGAATGCAGTGCTGTGGAATGCAGTCAAGTGGAGTCGAGTAGAGTGGAGTGTAATGTACTGGAGTGGAGTGGAGTGGACTTGAATGGAATGGAATGGAATGGAGTCGATTGGAATGGAGTGGAATGGACTGGAATGCAGGCGATGGAAGTGGAATGGATTGGACTTTAGAGGAGTGGAATGGACTGCGAACGAATGGAGTGGAACATAGTGGAGTGGAGAGGAGTGCAATCGAATGGAGTGGAATGGAGAGGCCTGGAGTGGAGTGCAGTGTAATGGAATGGAATGGAATGGAGTGGACTGCAATTAAATAGATTGGAGTAGAATGGAATTGAATGGAAACGAGTTGAATGAATTGGATTGGAGTGGAGTGGAGTGGAGTGGAATGGAGAGGAATTGAATGGAATGCATTGGAAAGGAATGGAATGGAGTAGAGTGGAGTTGAATGTTATTAAGTTGAGAGGAGTGTACTGGAATGGGGTCGAGTGGAGTGGGCAGAAGTTGAATGGATTGCAAAGGTCTGGAGTGGAGTGGAGTACAATGGAGAAGAATGGATAGGAATGGAGTGGGGTTGAGTGGAATGGAATGCAATAGAAAGGAGCAGAGTGGTGTGGAAAGGAGTTGAATGCAGTGGAGTGGAATGGAGTGGAGTGGAGTAGAATGGAGTACAATGGAATGGAGTGGAACGGAATGTAATGGATTGGTGTGTTGTAGAGTGGAGTGGAAAGGAATGGAGTTGAATGAAACAGAGTGAGTGGAGTGGAATGGAACGGAATGGGGTATAATGGAATGGAATGGAATGGAATGGAGTGGAATGAAATGAGGTGGAATGGAATGGAGTTCAATGGAATGTGGAGAGGAGTGGAGTGCATTGGAATTGAATGGAATGGAGTGCTGAGGACTGGAGTGGACGGGAAAGGAGTGGAATTGACTGGAATAGATTGGAATGGAATGGAGTGGAATGGAGTGCGATGGAATGGAATGGAGTGGAGTAGAATGTAGTAGAGTGAAGTGGAATGGAATGGACTGGAGTGGAGTGGATGGAATGCCATTGAATGGAGTGGAATGGAAAGGAGTGGAGAGGAATGGAGGGCAAAGGAATGGAGTGGAGTTGAGTGGAGTGGAATGGAATTGAATGAAGAGGAGTGGAACGGAGTGGAGTGGAATATAGTGGAGGGAATTGGAAGGGAATAGAGTGGAGTGGAGTGGAGTGGAATGGAATGCAGTGGAATGGAGTGGGACAAAATGGAGTGGAGAGGATTGGAGGGCAATGGAATGGAGTGGAATTTAGCGGAGTAGAGTGCAGCAGAGTGCAGTGGAATTGAATGCAATGGGGTGGAGTGGGATGGAATGGAGTGGAGTGGAACATAATGGAGTTTAGTGGGGTGGAGTGGAGTACAGTGTAGTGGAATGTAATGGATTGGAGAGAAATGGAAAGGATTGTAGTGGAATGGAATGGAATGGAATGGAAAGGAGTGGAATGGATTGCAGCAGAATAACGTAGAGTGGAATGGAATGGAATGGAGACTACTGGAATGGAATTGAATGGAGTGGAATGGAATAGAATGGAGTGGTGGTTAGTGGAATGGAGTGGAGTGGAGGGGAATGAATTGGAATGCAGTGCAGTGGAGTGGAATGGAATGAAGAGGAGTTGAGTACAATGGAGAGGAATGGAATAGAGCCTAATTGAATTGAATGGAGTGGAGAGGAGTGGAATCGAGTAGAGTGCAATGAAGTGGAATGGAATGGAGGGGAGTGGAGTGGAGTGTAATGAAATGGAATGGAGTGGATTGGAATGGAGTTGAAGGGCATGGAATGGTATGGATAGGAACGGAGTGGAATGGAGTGGAGTGGAGTGGAATGCAGAGGAATGGATTGGAGTGGAATTGAATGAAGTGGAGTGGAGTGGTGTGGAATGGAGTGGAGTGGAGTGGAATGGATTGGAGTGAACTGGAATGGACTGGAATGGAGTGGATGGCATTGGAGTGGAGTGGAATGGAGTGGAGTGGAATGCACTGGAGATGAATGGAATTGAGTGGAGTGGAGGAGAGTGGAGAGGAGAGGAGTGGAATGACGTAGACTGGAATGGAATGGAGTGGAGTGGAATGGAGAAGAGTGGAGTGGAATGGAGAGGAATGGAATAGAGCAGAATGGAATGGATCAGAGTGGGGCGAGTGGAGTGGGATAGAGTAGAGTGTAATGAAGTGGAATGGAACATAGTGGAGTACAATGGAATGGAATGGAGTGGAGTGGAATGGAGATGATTGGCATGGAATGGAATGGAAAGGAATGGAGTGGAATGGAGAGGATTGGAGTGGAATGGAGAGGAATGGAATGGAGTGGAATTGAATGGAGTGGAGTGGAGAGGAATGGAGTGGAATAGAGAAGAATAGAGTGGAATGAAGAGGAATGGGAAAGAGCGGAATTGAATGGATTGGAGTAGAGTGGATTGGAATGGAGTAGAGTGCAATAAAGTGGAATGGAATGGAGTGGAGAGGTGTGGAGTGAAATGGAATGGAATGGAGTGGAGTGGAATGTAGTTGAATGTTATGGGGTGGAATGGAGGGGAATGGAGTGGAATGGACTGGAATGGAGGGGAATGGAGTGGAAGGGAGTGAAGTGGAGTGGAATGGAGTGGAATGGATTGGAGAGGAATTGAATGGAGTGGACTGGAGTGGAATGTAATGTAATGGAATGGATTGAAACGGAATGGAGTGGAATGGAATGGAGTGGAGTGGAGTGGAATGCAAAGGACTGTAGTGGAGTTGAATGGAATGGAACCGAGTGGAGTGGAATGGAGTGGAGTGGAGTGAAGTGGATTGCAGTGGAATGGAAATGAATGGAATTGAGTGGAGTGGAATGGAATGGAGTAGAGTGCAATGGAATGTAGTGGAGTGGAGTGGAGTGGAATGGAGTAAAGAGGACTGGAATGGAGTGGATTGCAAAGGAATGTAGTAAAGTGGAGTGGAGTGGAATGGAATGAAGTGAAGTGGACTGGAAAGGATTGGAGTGGAAGGAATGGAGTGGAATGGAATGGAATATAATGGAATGGAGTTTATGGGAGAGGAAAGGAGTGAAGTGGATTGGAATGGAGTGCATTGAAATGGAATGGAATGTATTGGAGTGCAGTGGAGAGGAGTCGAATGGAGTGGAGTGGAGTTGAATAGAGTTGAATGGAATGGAATACAATGGAATGGAGTCAAATGGATCTGAGTGAAACGGAGTAGAGTGGTATGGAATGGAATGTAGTGGTATGGAATGGAATGTAGTGGAATGGAAATGAATCGAATGGAATGGAAAGGAATGGAGTGGAGTGGAGAGGAGTGGAATGAAATGGAATGGAGTAGAGTGGAAAGGAATGAAGTGATTTGAAGTGGAGGGGAGTCGAGTGGAGTGGAGTTGTAAGGAGTGGAGAGGAGTGGAATGTAATGTAGTGTAGTTGAGTGGAATGGAATGGTAAGGAGTAGAATAGAACGCAGTGGAGTGGAAAGGAGTACAATGGAATGGAGTAGAGTGGAGTGGAGTGGAGCAGAATGGAATGAAATGGAGTGGAGTGGATTGGAGTGGAATGGAATGGAATGGAGTGGAGTGCAATGCAGTGGAATGGAATGGACTAGATGGAGTGGAGTGGGGTGGAGTGGAGTGGGGTGGAGTGGAGTGCAGTGGAATGCAAAGGAGTAGAATGGACTGGAGTGGAATGGAATGGAATTGAGTGGAGTGGAGTGGAGTTGAGTGGAAAAGAGCAGAATGGAATGGAGGGGAGTGCAGTGGAATGGAGTGGAGTGGAATGGAATGCAGTGGAGTGGAAAGGAGAGGATTGGAATGGAATGGAATGAAGTGGAATGGAGGAGAGTATAGTGGAGAGGAGTATAATGGAGGGCAGTTGACTGGAATACAGTGGATTGGAATCTAATGTTGTGGAATGGAGAGTAGTAGAATAGAGTGAAATGGTAAGGAATGGAATGGAGTATAGTGGAATGTAATATAGAGGAGTGTAGTGGATTGGAGTGGAGTGCAGGGGAGTGGAATTGAATGGAATGAAGTGGAGTGGAGTGAAGTTGAATGAAATGGAATGGAACAGAATGAGATGGAGTGGAATGGAGTGGAGTGGAGTGCAATGGAGAGGAATGGAATTGAGTGAAATGGAGTGAAGTGGAGTGGAGTGGAATGGAAAGGAATGGAATGGAGTGTAATGGAGTGGAGTTGAGTGGAATGCAAAGGAATGTAGTGGAGAGTAACGGAAGGGAATGGAAAGGAGTGTTATTAAATGAAATGTAGTGGAGTGGAGTTTAAAGGAATGGAGTAGAGTAGAGGGGAATGAATTGGAACGGAATGGAGTGGAGTGCAGTGGAATGGAATGGAATGGAGTGGAGTGCAGTGGAATGGAATGGAATGGAGTGGAGTGGAGTGGAGTGGACAGGAATGCAGTGGAATTGAGTGGAATGGAGTGGAGTGGAATGGAGTGACATGGAATGGAATGGAATGGAGTAGAGTGTAATGGCGTGGAGTGGAGTGGAGTGGAATGAAATGGAATGGATTGGAAAGGAATGGAGAGGAGTGGAATGGAATGGAGTAGAATGGAATGTAGCGGAGTGGGGTGAAATGCATTTGAATGGCATGGAATGGAGTGGAATGGAGAGGAATGGAGTGGAATGGAGAGGAATAGAATGGAATGGAATGGAATGGAGTGCAGTGGAGTTGAACGGAGTGCATTTGAATGGAATGGAGTGGAGTGGAGTGGAAAGGAATGGAATGGAATGGAGTGGTTTGGTGTGGAAAGGAGTGCAATGGATTGGAATGAAATGGATTGGAATGGAATGGAAAGGAACGGAATGTAGTGGAGAGGAGTGGAATGGAATGAAGTAGAATGGAGTGGAGTGGAGTGGAATGGAATTGAATGGAGTTGAGTGCAATGTAGTGGAGGGGAATGGAATGGAATGGAGCAGAGTAAACTGGAGTGGAATGGAGTGCAATGGAGTGGAATAGAGTTGAAAGGAATGGAATGGAATGGAGTGGAGTGCAATGGAGTGGAGTGGAATGGAGCAGAGTGGAATTGAATGGAATGGAGTGGAATGGAATGGAATGGAGTGGAGTGGAGTTGCATGGAATGGAATGGAGTGGAGTGGAATGGAATGGAACGGAATGCAATGGAATGGAGTGGAGTGGAATGGAGTGCATTAGAGTGGAATGTAACGGATTGGAGTGGATTGGAGTGGAATGAATTGGATTGGAATGGAATGGAATGGAGAGGAGTGGAGTGGAATGGATAGGAATGGAATGCAGTGCAATGGAATGGAGTGGAGTGGAGTGGAGTGGAATGGAATGGAATGGAATTGTGTGGTGTGTTGTGGAGTTGAATGGAAAAGAATGGAAAGGATTGGAGTGGAATGGAATGGAGTGGAGTGGGACGGAATGGAGCAGAGTGGAATATATTGGAATCGAATGAAGTGGAGTGCAGTGGAATGGAATGGAATGTAATCAGGTAGAGAGGAGTGGACTGGAATGGATTGCAATGGAGTGGAATGAAGTGGAATGGAGTGGAGTGGAATGGAGTGGAATGGAATGGAATGGAATGGAGTACAGTGGAACGGAATGGAGTGGAGTGGAGTGGATTGGAGTGGAGGATAGTGGAATGAAGCAGAGTAGATTGTAATGGAATAGACTGGAGTGGAATTGAATGGAATGGAATAGCATGGATTGTAGGAGAATGGAATGGAAATGAATGGAGTGGAATGGAATCGAGTGTAGTGGAATGGAGTGCAAGGGAATGGAGTGGAGTGGAATGGAGTGGAGTAGAAAGGAGTGGAGTGGAGGGAAATGAAATGGAATGGAATAGATTGGAGTGGAGTGAAATGGAGTAGAGTGGTACAGAAAGGAGAGGAATGGAATGGAGTGGAATGGAATGGAGTGGCGTGGAGTTGTGCAGAGTGGAGACGAATGGAATGGAGTAGAGTGCAATGGAGTGGAATGGAATGGAGTGAGTGGAGAGGATAGTAGTGGAATGGATTGGTATGAAGTGGAGTGGAGAGGAATGGAATGGAATGACATGCAGTGGAGAGGAGTGGAATGGAGTGGAGTGGCGTGAGGTGGAATGGAATGGAATGGACTGGATTGGAATGGAGTGGAGTAGAGTGCAATGGATTGAAATGCAACGAATTGGAATTAAATGGAATGGAGGATTCTGGAGAGGAATGGAGTGGAATGGACAGGAGAGGAGTTTAATGGATTAGAATAGAATGGAGTGGAGTGCAGCGGAATTTAATGGAGTGGAATGAAGTGGAGTTGAGTGGCCTGGAATGGAGTGGAAAGTAGTGGAATGGAATGGAATGGAATGGAACGGAATGGAATGGAATGGAACGGAATGGAATGGAATGGAATGGAATGGAGTGGTGTGGAATGGAATGGATTTGAGTGGAGTGCAGTGGAATGGAGTGGAGAGGACTGGAATAACGAGGAACGGAGTGGAATGGAGTCGAATGGAATGGAAAGCAGTGGAGTGGAGTGGAAAGGAGTGTAGTGGAATGGAATGGAAAGTAATCAGGTAGACAGGAGTGGACTGGAATTGATTGCAATGGAGTGGAATGAAGTGGAATGGAGTGCAGTGGAATGGAGTGGAATGGAATGGAATGGAATGGAATACAGTGGAATGGAATGGAGTGGAGTGGAGTAGATTGGAGTGGAGGATAGTGGAATGGAGTGGAGTAGATTTTAATGGAATAGATTGGATTGGAATGGAATGGAATGGAATGGCATGGAATGTAGGAGAATTGAATGGAAATGAATGGAGTGGAATGGAATGAAGTGTAGTGGAATGGAGTGAAAGGGAATGGAGTGGAGTGGAATTGAATGGAATGGAGTGGAGTGGAAAGGAGTGGAATGGAGGGGAATGAAATGGAATGGAATAGATTGGAGTGGAGTGGAACGGAGTAGAGTGCTACGGAAAGGAGAGGAATGGAATGGAGTGGAATAGAATGAAGTGGCGTGGAGTTGTGCAGAGTGGAGAGGAATGTAATCGAGTAGAGTGCAATGGAGTGGAATAGAGTGGACTGAGTGGAGAAGAAAGTAGTGGAATGGATTGGTATGAAGTGGAGTGTAGTGGAATGGAATGGAATGGCATGCAGTGGAGAGTAGTGGAATGGAGTGGCGTGCAATGGAGTGCAGTGGAGTGGAATGGAATGGAATGCACTCGATTGGAATGGAGTGGAGTGGAGTGCAATGGATTGAAATGAAACGAATAGGAATTAAATGGAATGCAGGGTTCTGGAGAGGAATAGAGTGGAATGGACTGGAGACGAGTTTAATGGATTAGAATAGAATGGAGTGGAGTGCAGTGGAATTTAATGGAGTGTAATGAAGTGGAATGGAATGGAATGGAGTGGAGTGCAATGGAGTGGAATGGAATGGAATGGAATGGAATGGAATAGAGTGGTGTGGAGAGGAATGCAGTACAATGGATTGGAATGGAATGGAGTAGAACGGAATGGAATGGAACGGAATGGAGAGGAGTGGAGTGGAATGGAGTGGAGTGGAATGAAGTGGAATGGAATGGAGTGGAAAGGAGTGGAGTGGAGTGGAGAGGAGAGGAATGCAGTGGAATGGAATGAATGGAATGGAATGGTTTGGAGTGCAATGGAATGGAATTGAATGGAATGTAGTGGAGTGGATGGAATTGAGAGGAATGGAATGGAATGGAGTGGATTGCAGTGGAATTAAGTGGAGTGGAGGAAAATGGAGTGGAGTGGAATATAGTGGAATGGAGTGGAGTGGCGTGGAGTGCAGTGGAGTGAAATGGAATGGAATGGAGTGGAGTGGAATGGAATGGAGTGGAGTGGAATGGAATGGAATTGAGTGGAGTGGAGTGGAATGGAGTGAAGAGGACAGGAATGGAGTGGAATGGACTGGATAGTACTGGAATGGAGTGGAATGGAATCGAATGGAATGGATAGCAGTGGAGTGGAGTGGAAAGCAGTGTAGTGGAGTGCAATGGAGTAGATTGGAATGGAATAGAAAGGAGAGGAATGGAATGGAGTGGAAAAAACGGGAGTGGGCTGGAGTGGACTGGAGAGGAGTGGAATGGAATGGAGTAGAGTGGAAAGGAGTGGAATGGAATGGAGTGGAGTGGAGACAAATGGAGTGGAATGGAATGGAATGGAATGGATTGGAGTGGAGTGGAATGGAGTGGAATGGACTCGAATGGAGAGGAATGGAATGGAATTGGGTTGGAATGGAATGGAATGGAAAAGAGTGCAATGGAATGGAATAGCGTGGTCTGGAGTGGAATGGAATGGAGAGTAATCTAATGTAGTGGAATGGAATGGAGTGGTTTGGAGAGGATTGGAGTGAAGTGGAATGAAATGGAGTGAATTGGAGTGGAATTTGGTGGAGTGTCATGGAATGAATAGGAATAGAATGGAGAGTAGTGTAATGGAGTCGAGTGTAACGGAGTGGAGTGGAATGGAGTGCAGTGGAATGGAATGGAATGGAGTGGAGTGGAATAGAAAAGAGTGGAATGGTATGGAATTGAATAGAATGGAGTGGAGTGAGTGGATTGGAGTGAAGTGGAATGAAATGGAGTGGAGTGGAGTGGAATTTAGTGGAGTGTCATGGTATGGATTGAAATAGAACGGAGAGCGGTGTAATGTAGTAGAGTGTAATGGAGTGGATTGGTATGGAGTGCAGTGGAATGGAATGGAATGGAATGGAGTGGAGTGGAAGAGAATGGAATGGAATAGAGTGGAATAGTATGGAATATAATGTAATGGAGTGGAGTGAAGTGGAATGGAGTGGAGTGGAAAGTAACGGAGTGGAGTGAAATGGAGTGGAGGGAAATGGGATTAAATGGAGTAGAGAGTAGTGAAATGGAGCCGAGTGGATTGGAATGGAGTTGAGTGGAATTACATGGAATGAAGTGGAGTGGAATGGTGTGGAATGGAAAGGAGTAGAGTGGAATGGAATCGAATGGAGTGGAGTGGAATGGAGTGGAATGGAGTGGAATGGCACGGAGTGGAATGGAGTGGAATGGAGTGGAATGGAGTGGAGTGGAGTGCAATGGAGAAGAATGAAATGCAGTGGAAAGGAATGGAGTGGAGTGGAATGGAATGGAATGAATGGAATTCACAGGAGTGGAGTGCAATGGAGTGCAGTGAAATGAAGTGGATTGAAGTTGAATGAAAAGGAAAGGACTGGTGTGGAATGGAGTGGAGTGGAATGGAGTGGAGTGGCATGGGGTGGAAGGGAATGCATTGGAATGGAATGGAATGGAGTGGAATGGAGTGGAGTGGAATGGGGTGGAAGGGAATGCATTGGAATGGAATGGAATGGAGTGGAATGGAGTGGAGTGGAGCAGAGTGGAATGGAATGGAAGGAAAAGGAATGGAGTGTATTGGAGTGGAAAGAAATGGAATGAATGGAATGCACAGGAGTGGAGTGGAATGGAGGGGAGTGGAGAGAAGTGGAGTGGAGCTGAATGGAAAGGAATGGGGTGGAGCAGAATGGAGTGGAGTGAAATGGAGTGCAATGGAATCTAGTGGAATGGAGTGGATTCGAGTGGAGTGGAATGGAGTTGAGTAGAATGGATTGGAATGGAATGCAGTGGAGTACAGTGTAAAGGAATGCAATGAAGTGGAGATGAGTGGAGTGTCCTGTAATGGAGTGGAATGGACAGAAATGGAGTGGAATAGAAAGGAGTGGAATGGAGTGGAATGGAATGGAGTTGAGTGGAGTGGAATGGAAGGAATGCAATGGAATGGAATGGAGTGGAGAGGAATGGAGTGGAATGGAATTTAGTAGAGTGGATCGGAGTGGAATGCAATGGAATGGAGTGGTGTGGAGTAGAATGGAATGGAAAGGAGCGGAGTGCAATGGAGTTGATTGGATTGGAATGAAATGGAATGCAGTGGAATGGAATGGAATGGAGTGGAGTGGAATGGAATGTCATGGAATGTAGTATAGTGTAGTGGAGAGGAGGGGAGCAGAGTGGAATGAAGTGTAGTAGACTGGAATGGAGTGGAATGGAACAGAATGCAGCGGAATGGAATGGAAAGGAATTTAATGGAGTGGAGTGGAGTGGAGTGGACTGGAAAGGGGCAGAGTGGAATGGAATGGAAAAGAAAGGAATGGAAGGGAGTGAAATGGAGTGGAGTGGAGTGGACTGGAAAGGGGCGGAGTGGAATGGAATGGAAAAGAAAGGAATGGAGGGGAGTGAAATGGAGTTGAATGGAGTGGAGTGGAATGGAGTGGAATGGAATGGAGTGGAGTGGAGTGGAAAGGAAAGGAGTGGAGTAGGAGGGAGTGGAATGGAATAGAGTGGAATGCAGTGGAAACGAATGGATTGGAATGGAATAGAGCAGAATGAGGTGGAATGGAGTGGACTGGAGTGAAGTGATTGGAGTGGAATGAACTGGAATGGATAGGAAATGAATAGAATGGAATGGAAAGGAAACAAATAAAATGGAGTGGAATGGGATAGAATGGAGTGGATTGTAGTGGAATGGAATGGAGTGGAGTGGAGTGGAGTTGTGTAGGTTCGAGTGGAATGGAATGGAGTGGAGTGGAATGGACTGGAGTGGAGTGGAATGGAATGGAATGGAGTGGAATGGAATGGAATGGAGTGGAATGGAATGGAATGGATTTGAATGCAATGGAGTGGAGTAGAATGGAGTGCAATGGAATGGAGTGTAGTGGATTGGATTGCATTGGAATGGAATGCAATCGAGTGGAGTGGAGAGGACTAGAATGGAGTGGAATGGAGTGGAAGGGAATATAGTGGAATGGAGTGGAATGGAATGGAGTGCACTGTATTGGAATGGTATTGAATGGAGTGGAGTGGAGTGGAAAGGGGTGGAGTGGAGTGGAAAGTATTGGAATGGATTGGAATGGTCTGTAGTGGAGTTAAATGCAATGAGGAGGAATGGATTGGAATGGGGTGGGATGGAGTGGAATGGAGTGGAATGCAGTGGAGTGGAATGGAGAGGAATGGAGTGGAATGGAGTTGAGTGGAGTAGAATGGTAAGGAATGGAATGGAGTGGAATTGGATGGAGTGGAGTGGAGTGGAGTGGAATGGAGAAGAGTAGAATGAAATAGAGAGGAATGGAATAGAGCGGAATGGAATGGATTGGAGTGGAGTGGAGTGAAATGGAGTAGAGTGTAATGATTGGAATGGAATGGAGTCGAGTGGAGTGGAGTGTATTGGAATGGAATGGAGTGGAGTGGAATGGAGTTGAATGTCATGGAGTGGAATGGAGTGGAGTGGAGTAGAATGGAGAGGAATAGAATGAAGTGGAGTTGAATGGTTTGGAGTGGAGTTCAGTGGAATGTAAAGCAAAGGAATGGAATGGAATGCACAGGAGTGGAGTGGAATGGAATGGAGTAGAATGGAGTGGAGTCCAGTTGAATGGAAAAGAATGGAGTGGGGTGGAATGAAGTGGAATGGAAAGGAGTGGAATGGAATGGAATGGAATGGAGAGGAGTGGATTGCAGTGAAGTGGAATGAAATCGAGTGCAGTGTAGTGCAATTTACTGGAGTGTCATGGAACGGATTGGAATAGAATGGATAGGATTGGAATGGAGTGGAGTGGAATGGAAAGCAATGGAGTGGAGTGGAATGTAGTGGAATGGAATAGAGTGGAATGATATGGAATGTAATGTAATGGAGTGGAGTGGAGTGGAATGGAGTGGAGAGGAAAGTAGTGGTGTGGAGTGGAATGGAGTGGATTGGAATTGAATGGAATGGAGTGGAGAGGAGTGGAATGGAGTCGAGTTGATTGGAATGGAGTTCAGAGGAATGAAATGTAATGAAGTGGAGTGGAAAGAAGAAGAGTGGATTGGAATGGAATGGAAGGGAATGGAATGGAATCGATGTGAGTGGAATGGAACCGAATGAAATGGAATGGAATGGAATGAAATGGAATGGAAAGGAATGGATTGGAATGGAATGGAATGGAGTGGAATGGAATGGAATGGAGTGGAATGGAGTGGAGTGGAATGGAGTGGATTGGAGTGGAGTTGAATGGAATGGAGTGGAGTGGAATGGAATTGAATGGAATCGAAAGGAGTGGAATTCAATAAAGTGGAGTGGAATGGAGTGGATTGGTGTGGAGTGGAGAGGAATGTAATGGAGTGGAGTTCAGTGGAATGGAGTGGAGCGGATTGCAATGGAATGGAATGCAATGGAGTGGAGTGGAATGGAGTGGAGTGGAGTGGAATGGGGAGGAAAGGAATGGAGTGAAGTGGAGTAGAGTGGAGTGGAGTGGAATGGTATAGAGTAGAGTGGAAATGAGGGGAATGGAATGGAATGGAATAGAACGGAATGGAATGGAATGGAGTTTATTGGAGTGGATTGCAGTGGAATAGAGTAGAATGGAATGAAATGGAATGCAGTGGAAAGGAGTGGAATGGAGTGGACTGGAGAGGCATGGAATGGAATGGAATGGAGTGAAGTGGAATGTATTGGAGTGGAATGTAGTGGAGTGGAGTCAGTTGGAATAGAATGGAGTGGAGTGGAGTGGTGTGGAATGAAATGGAATGGATTGGAGTGGAGTGAAGTGGAATGGAATGGAATGGAGTGGAGTGGAATGCAGTGGAGTGGAGTGGGGTGGAAACGAATGGAATGATGTTGAGGATACTGCAATGGAATGGAGTGGATGGAATTGAGTGAAATGGAATGGAGTGGTATTGAGTGGAGCAGAGTGGAGTGGAGGGGAATGGAGGGTAGCGGAATGGAATGGATTGGAGTGGAGTGGAATGTTATAGCATGGACTGGAGGGTAAGTGAATGGAATGGAATGGAGTGGAATGGAGAGGACTGTAGTGAAGTGGAGTGCAGTGGAACGGAATGGACGGAATGGAGTTGAGTAGAATGTAATGGAGGGCAGTAGAATGGAATGGAGTGGATAAGAATGGAATGGGGTGGAATGGAATGGAATGCAATAGAGTGCAATGTAATGGAATGGAGTGGATTGGAATGGAATGGTAGGTAGTTCTGTAGAGTGGAATGGAATGCATTGCAGTGGAATGGAATGGAATGGAGTGGACTGGAGTGGAGTGGAATGGAGTGCAGTGGAATGTAATGCAATGAAAACGAGTTGAGTGGAATGGAATGGAGTGGAGTGGAATGGGATGGAGTTGTGTGTAGTGGAGTGGTGTGGAATGGAATGGAGTGGAGAGGAGTGGAATGGTTTGGAGTGGGGTGGAATGGAATGGAATGGAGTGGAATGGAATGTAGTTGAGTGGAATGGAGTGGAATGGAGTGGAGTTAAGTGGAATGAAATGGAATGGAATGGAATGGAGTGGAATGGAGTGGAATTAAGTGGAATGAAATGGAATGGAATGGAATGGAGTGGAATGGAATGGAGTGGATTGGAGTGGAATGGAGAGGAATGGTATGGAGTGGACAGGAATGGAATTTGGGAGAGTGGACTGGAGTGTAGTGGAATGGAATGTTGTAGAGTGGAATGCAGTGAAATTGAATGGAGTGGAGAGTTGCGGACTGGAGTGGAATTGAATGGAATGGAGTGGAGTGAAATGGAGTGGAATGGCATGAAGTGTAACTGATTGGAATGGAATGCACTGGAATGGAGTGGAACGGAATGGAATGGAATGGAATGGAGTGGAATGGAAAGGAATGGGGTGGAATTGAATGGAATGGATTGGAGTTCAATGAAATGGAATAGTGTGGAGTGGAATGGAATGGATTGGAACGGATTGTCGTGGAGTGGAATGTGGTAGAGTTTAGTGGATTGGAGTGAAGTAGAATGAAATGCAGTGGAGTGGAGTGCAGTTTAGAGGAGTGTCATGGAATGGATTGGAATAGAATGGAGGGAAGTGTAATGGAATGGAGCAGAAGGGAGTGGAGTGGAATGGAGTAGAGTGGAATGGAATGGCATGGAATGATATAGAGTGGAATGGAATGTATTGGACTGGAATGGAATTGAATGGAATGGAGTTGAATGGAGTATAGTGGAGTGGACTGTAGCGGAATGGAATGCAAAGGAAAGGAGTTGGGTGGAATGGAATGGAGTGGAGTGGAATGGAATGGAATTTTCTGGAGTGGAGAGAATTGGAGAAGAATGGAGTGGAGTGGACAGGAATGGAGTGGACTGGAATGGAACGGAGGGGTACGGTAGGGAATGGAGTGGAATGGAGTGGAATGGAGTGGAGTGTAAAGGACTGGAGTGGAGTGGAATGGAGTGGAGTGGAATGGAATGGAATGGAGTGGAGAGGAGTGGAATGGAATGTAGTGGATTGGAATGGAGTTGAATGGAATGAAATGGAACGGATTGGAGTGGAATGGAGTGTAGCGGAATGGAGTAGAGTTGAATGGAATGGAATGGAGTGGAATGGTATGGAATGGAATGGATTGGAGTGCAATGGAATGAAGTGCAGTGGAGTGGAATGGAGTGGAGTGGACTGGAAAGGAGTGGAGTGGAATGGAGTGCAATGGAATGGAGTGGGTGGATTGCAGTGGAATGGAATGGCATGGAGTGGATTAGAGTGGTGTGTACTGGAATGGAGTGGAATGCAGTGGAATTGAGTCGAATGGAGAGGAGTGGATTGCAGTGGAATGGAAAGGAATGGAGTAGAGTGGAATAGAATGGAGTGGGGTGGAGGGTAGTGGAGTGGAGTGGAAAAGAGTAGAATGGAGTGGAATGGAATGGAATGGAATGGAGTGGAGTGGAATGGAATTTTATGAAGTGGAATGGTATGGAATGGAGCTTACTGGACTGGAATGGAAGAGTGTGGATTGGAGGGGAGTGGAGTGGAATCGAATGGAATAGAGTGGGTTCAATCGAGTGCAATGAAATGGATTGGAATGGAGTGGAGTTGATGGGAGTGGAGTGGACCGGAATTGAGTGGAGTGTAAGGAATTGAGTGGAATGGAATGTAGTAGAGTGGTGTGGAATGGAGTGGATATGAGTGGAATGGAGTGGAGTGAAATGGAAAGGAATGGATTGGAGTGGAGTGGAATGGAGTAGAGTGGAGTGGAATGGAATCCAGTGGAATGGAATGGAATGGAATGGAATGGAATTGAATGAAGTGGAGTGGAGTGGCAAAGAGTAGTGTGGGATGGAACGGACATGAGTTTAATGGGATTGAAAGGAATGGAATGGAATGGAGTAGAGGTGAATGGAGTGGATTGGAATGTTGTGGACTGGAGTGCAGGGGAGTGGAATGGAATGGAATGGAGTTGAGTGTAATGGAGTGGAATGAGACGGAATGGAACGGAATGGGATGGATTGAAATGGAGAGGAATGGAATGGAGTGGAGTTGAGTGTAAGGGAGTGGAATGAGATGGAATGGAACGGAATGGGATGGATTGGAATGGAGAGGAATGGAATGGAGTGGAATGGAATGGAGTGGAGTGGATGGAGTGGAGTCTAGTGGAATGGAATGGTGTGGAGTGGAAAGGAGTGGAATGGAATGGAGTGTAGTGCAGTGGAATGGAGAGGAGCGGACTGGAATACAGTGGAATGGAGTGGAATGGAGTGTACTGGAATGGAATGGAGTACATTGGAATGGAGTTGAGTGGAATAGAGTGGAGTGGAGTGGAGTGTAGTGGAGTGGAGTGGAATGGAAGGGAGTAGAGTGCAATGGATTGGGATGGAATGGAGTCCAGTGCAGTGGAATGGAATGGAATGGAGTGGAGTGAAGTGGGGTGGACTGGAATGGAGTGGAATGGAGTGGAATTGAATGGAATGGAATGGAGCGGAATGTACTGGAAAGGAATGGAATGAAATGGAATGGAGTGGAGTGAAGTGGAGAGGACTGGAGTGGAATTGATTCGAATGGAGTGGAGTGGAGTGGAATGTAATGGAATTGAATGGAATGGAGCAGAGTGGAGTGGAATGCAGTTGAGTGGAATGGAGTGGAGCGACGTGTAATGGAAAGGAATGGAGTGGAGTGGAACGGAGGGGAGAGGAATGGAATGGATTGGAATGAAATGAATTGGAGTGGCGTGTGATGAAAAGGAACAGAATGGAATGGTATAGAGTGGAATGGAGTTGAGTGGAGTGGAGTGGAGTGGAGAGGAGAGGAATGGAGTTCACTGGAAGGGAGTGTTGTTAACTAGAATGGATTCGTATGGAATGGAATGGATTAAAATTATATGGAATGTAGAGCAGTGGAGTAGAATAGAGCAGAGTGGTTTGGAACGGAATGGAGTGGAGTGGAATAGGATGGAATGGAATGGAATCGACTATAGAAGAATGTAGTGGAGTGGAGTGCAGTGGAATGGAGTGGAGTGGAGAGCAGTGTCCTGGATAGAAATGCAATTGAATGGAATGTAATGGAATGTAGTGGAGTGGAGTGGAGTGGAAGGCATTGGATTGGAATAGAATGTAATACAGTGGACTGGAATGGAAAGGAATTTAGTGGAACGGAATGGAATGGAATAGAGAGGAATGGAAAGGAGTGGAGAGGAATGGAGTGCAATGGAATGGAGGGGAGTGGAATGCAGTGGAATGGAATGGAATGAAGTGGAATGGAGTGCAATGAAATGGAAAGGAATGGAATGGGATGGAGTGGAATAGAGTGGAGTGGAGTGGAGAGGAATGGAATGCAGTGGAAGGGAGTGTAGTTAACTTGAATGGATTGGAATGGAATGGATGGGAGTAAAATGGAATGGAATGGAGAGACGAGGAGTAGAATAGAGCAGAGTGGATTGGAATGGAATGGAGTGGAGTGGAATGGAATGGAATGGAATGGAATGGAGTGGAATGGAATTGAATGGAATGGAGTTGAGAAGAATGTAGTTGAGTGGAGTGGAATGCAGTGGAATGGAATGGAATGGAGTGGAGTGGAGTGTAGTCGACTGGAATGCAGTGGAATGCAGTGAAATGGAGTGGACTAGACTGGAGTTGAATGGAATGGAATGGAGCGGAGGGGAGTGGAATGTTCTACAGTGGAATGGACTGGAGTGGAGTGGAATGTAATGGAATGAAATGCAGTACAGTTGAATGGAATAGAGTGGGGCTTAGTGCAGTGAAGTGGACAGGAGTGGAAAGGAGTGGAGTGCAGTGGAATGGAATGTAGTGTGGTAGAGTGGAATGTAATGGAGAGGAGTGGAATGGAGCATAGTGTTGTGGAGTGGAATGGAATGGGTTAGAGTTGAGTGGCGTGGTATGGAGTGGAATGGAATGGAGTGGAATGGAATGGAATGAAGTGGAATGGGGAGGAACGCAGGGCAGTGCAGTGGAGTGCAGTGGAGAGGAATGGAGTGAATTGTAATGCAGTGGAGAGGAGTGGAGTGGAATGGAGAGGAGTGGAGTGGAATGGAGTAGAGTGGAGTGGAATGGAGTGGAATGGAATTGAATGGAATGCAATGGAATTTAACTGATTGTAGTGGAGTGGAAAGGATTGCAGTGGAGTGGAATAGAGTGGATAGGAGTGGAGTGGAATTGATGGAATTGTATGGAGTGGTTTGCAATGGAGTAGAGTGGAAAGGATTGGAGTGGAACGGATTGGAGTGGAGTTTAGGGGAGTGGAGTGGAATGGAGAAGAATGGAACAGAATGGAATGGAATTCAGTGGAGCAGAATGGAGTGGTTTGGAGTGGAATGGAATGGAATGTAGTGGAGTTGAAAGTAATGGATAGAAATGTAGTGGAATGGAGTCTTGTGGAGTGGATGGTAGCGTATTGGAGTGGAATGGAGTGGAGTTGATTGGAGTGGAGTGGAATGGAAAGGAAAGCAATGGAAGCTGCGATTGTGCCACAGCGCTCTAGGCAAAGTGACAGAGTGAGATACTCTCACAAGAAATGAATGGAATGGAATGTAGTCGAATGGATAGGAGTGGAATGCAAAGATTGGAGTGCAAAGGACTGGAGTGGGGTGGAGTGCAATGGAACGGAGAGAAGTGAAGTGGAGTGGAGTGGAATGGAATGGAATGGAAAGGAATGGAAGCTGTGATTGTGCCACTGTGCTCCAGGCTAAGTGACAGAGGGAGATACTCTCAGAAGACAGGAATGGAATGGAAGGCAGTGGAATGGAATGGAATGTAGAGGAATGGAATAGAATGGAATGGAATAGAATGGAATGGAATGGAATGGAATAGAATGGAATGGAATGGAATGGAATGGAATGGAATAGAATGGAATGCAATGGAATGGAATGGAATAGAATGGAATGGAATGGAATAGAATGGAATGGAATGGAATAGAATGGAATGGAATGGAATGGAAAGGAAAGGAATGGAGTGGAATGGTGTGGAGGGTAGTGGAATGGAGTGGAGTGAGGAGGAAAGGAGTGGAATGGGGTGTAATAGAATGGAAAGGAGTGCAGTGGAGTTTAATGGGATGGAATCGAGTGGAATGGAATGTAATGATGTGGACTGCAGTGGAATGGAATAGAATGGAATGGAGTGGAGTGGACTGGTGTGGACTGGAATGGAATGGAATGGAGTGGAATGGAGTGGAAAGGAATGGAATGGAATGGAGTGGAGTGGAATCGAATGGATTGGAGTGGAATGGAATGGAATGGATTGGAATGGAGTGGTGTGCATAGTATTGGAGTGGTGTGGAGTGGAGTGGAGTGGAATGGAGTGGAATGGAATGGATTGGAGTGGATTTGAATGGAATGGAATGGAGTGGAAAGGAATGGAATGGATTGGAATGGAATGGAATGGATGGAGTGAAGGGCAGTGGAGTGGAATGGAATGGAATGGAATGCACTTTTATGGAGTGGAATGGAATGGAGTGGGTTGAAATGGAATGGAATGGTGTTTAGTGGAGTGGATTGGAGTAGGGTGGAATGGAGTGGAGTGAAGTGGAGTGGAGTGAAGTGGCGTAGAGTGGAATTGGATGGAATGGAATGGAAGCTGAGATTGTGCCATTGTGCTCTAGGCTGAGTTGCAGAGTGAGATACTCTCAAAAGAAAGGAATGGAATGGAACGGAATGGAATGGAATGTATTGGAGTGAATAAGAGTGGAGTGGAGTGAAGTGGACGGAAGTTGAATGGAGAGGAGTGGAATGAAGTGGAGTGGAGTGGAGTGGGGTGGAGTGGATTGCAGCGGAATGGAAAGGGATGGAGTGGAACAGAGTGGATTGCAGTGGATTGGAGAGGAGTGGAATGGAATGGAATGCAATCAGATTTAATGGATTGTAGGGGAATGGAGTGGAGTGCAGTGGAAAAGAGAGGAATGGAATTGAATGGAATGGAATGCAATGGAATGGAATGAAAAGGACTGCAATGCAATGGAATAGAATTCTATACAATGAAGAGTGACATGTATTGTGAGCTCAGATTGTGCCACTGCACTCCAGCCTGAGTGACATAGTTATATCCTGTTGAAGGAAGGAATGAAAAGGAATGCAGTGAAATGCAATGGAATGGAATGGAGTGGAGGGGAGTGGAGGGCAGTGGATTGGATTGGAATGGAGTCAAATGGAATGGGACAGAGTGTAATTGGATGGAGTGGAGTGCAGTGTAGTGGAGTGAAATAGTATTGAATGGAATGGGATGGAATGGAATTCAAAGGAATGGTGAAATGAAATGTTAGCTGAGATTATGCCGCTGCACTCAAACTTTTGTCTCAGGGAGAGATCATGTGGAAAGACAGGAATAGAATGGAATGGAATAGAGTGGAATAAAGTAGAATGGAGTGGAGTGGAGGAGAGTGGTGTGGAATGCAGTGGTGTGGAATGGAATGTATTGGAGTTGAAAGAATGGAATGGAATGGAATGAAATGGCCTGCAGTTGAAAGGAACAAAATGGAGTGGAGTGGAATGGAATGGAGTGGAATGGAATGGAAATGTGTGGATTGGAATGGAATGGGATGGAGAGAAGTGGTGTGGAATGGAATAGAGTGGAGAAGAGTGGAATCGAGGCAGTAGAGTGTGATGGAGTGTAGTGTAGTGGAGTGGAATGGAGTGGAGTGGAGTGGAATGGAATGGAATGGAGTGGAATGGAATGGAATGGAATGGAGTGGAATGATAAGGAAAGGTATGGAGTGGAATGGAATGGAGTGGAGTGGAAAGGAGTGGAATGGAATGGAATGGAGTGGAGTGGAAAGGTGTGGAATGGAATGGAATGGAGTAGAGTGTAGTGGACTGCAGTGGAGTGCAGTGGAATGGAATGGAGTGGAGTGGAGTGGGATGGAACGGAGTGGAGTGGAATGGGATGGAATGTAAGGGAGTTGCGTGGAATAGAGTGGAGTGGAGTGTAATGTAGTGGAGAGGACTGGAATGGAGTGTAGTGGAAGGGAATGGAATGGAGTGGAGTGGAATGGATTGGAGTAGAATGGAATAGATTGGAATGGAATGAAATGGAGTGGAATGGAATGGAATGGAATGGAATGGAGTGGCGTGGACTGGAATGGATTGGAGTGGAATGGAGTTAAGTGGACTGGAATGGAATGGAATGCATTGGTGTGGAATGGAATGGAAAGGATTGGAGTGGATTAGAGTGGAGTGGAGTGCAATGGAGAGGAATGGAATAAAGTGGAATGGAATGAAGTGGAATGGAGGGGAATTGAGAACAGTGGAATTGAGAGGAATGGAATGGAAAGGAGTCGAGTGGAATGGAATGGAGTTGAGTCGAGGGGAATGGAATGGAGTTAAGTCGAGTGTAGTAGAGTGGAGTGGTATGGAGTGGAGAGGATGGGAATGGACTGGAGTGGAATGGAAGGGAGTACAATGGAACGGAATGGAATGGAGTGGAGTGGAATGGAGTGGAGTGGAATAGTGTAGAGTGGAATAGAGTGGAGTGCAATGTAATGGAATGGAAAGAATGGAATGGAATGGAATGGATTGGAGTGGAGTGGAAAGGAGAGTAGTGGTGTTGAAGGGAGTGTTTTGGAGAGGAGTGGAATGGATGGAATGGTATGGTGTGAATTGCAATGTAGTGGAGTGGAATTGAGTGGTGTGGAATGGAGTGCAGTGGACATGAATGGAATGGAGTGGAGTGGAGTGGAGTGGAGTGGATAGGAATGAAATGGAATGGTGTGGAGTGGAATGGAATGGAGTGGAGTGGAATGGAAAGGAATGGAAAGGAGTGGAATGGAATGGAGTGGAGTGGAGTTGTGTGGAGTTTGAAGGGGTAGAATGAATGGAGTTGAGGGGAACGGAATGGAGTGTATTGTAATGGACTGGAAAAGACTGAAGTAGAATGTCGTGAAATGGAATGGAGTGGAATGGAGGGGAAAGAGTGTAATGGAGTGTAGTAGAGTCGAATGGAGTGGAATGGACTGGAATGGAGCGGAATGCAATGGAATGGAACTGAATGGAATGGAATGGAGTGGAGTGGAGTGAAATGGACTGGAATGGAGTGGATTGTAATGGAACGTAGTGGAGGGGAACAGAGTGGAGTGAAGTAGAATGGAATAGAATGCAGTGGAGTTGAACGGAGTGGAGTGTAGTGCAGTGGAGTGGAGTTGATTGGAATGGAGTGGAGAGGAATGGAGTGGAATGGAATGGAGTGAAGTGGATTTCAGTGGAATGGAATGGAATGGAAAGGATTTGAGTAGAATGGAGCGGAGCGAAATGTTTTTGAATGGATTGGAGTGGAGTGGAGTGCAGTGGAATGGAGTGGATTTGGGTGAATGGGAAAGGATTGGAATGGAGTGGAATGGAATGAAATGGAGTGGAGTGGAATGGAAAGGAATGGAGTGGAATGGAATAGATTTGAGTGGAGGTG
Source organism: Pongo pygmaeus (assembly GCF_028885625.2). Lineage (NCBI taxonomy): Eukaryota > Metazoa > Chordata > Mammalia > Primates > Hominidae > Pongo > Pongo pygmaeus. Next base: position 5,156,331 of record NC_085931.1, read on the forward strand.
AGTGGAATGGAGTGGAAAGGAGTGGAATGGAACTGAAAGGAATGGAATGGAGAGGAGTGGAGTGGAATGGAGTGGAGTAGAATGGAGTGCAGTGGAGTGGAATGGCATGGAGAGGAGTGAACTGGAGTTGTATGGAGTGGAATGGAATGGAATATTATTAAATGGAATTAAATGGAATGGAGAGGAGTGGAGAGGAGTGGAGTGGAGTAGAATGGAATGGATGGGAGTGGAATGGAATGGAGTGGAGTGGAATGAATTGGAATGGAATGGAGGGGAGTGCAGAGTAATGAAACTCAATGGGGTGCAGAGGAGTGCAGTGTACTGGAATGGAGTGGAATGGAGTGCAATGAAACAGAGTGGAATAGAGTGGAATGGAATGGAAGGGAATGGAATGGAATGAAATGGACTTTAGTTTAGTGGAATGGATTCGTATGGAATGGAGTGGATTTTAGTGGAATGGAAAGGAATAGAGTGGACTGTAGTGGAGTGGAATGGAATGAAGTGGAATGGAGTGGAATGGATTGGAATGGAATGGAGTGCAACTGGATTGGAACGGAATGGAATGGAATGGAATGGAATGTAGTGGAGTGAAATGGATAAGAATGGAAAGGAGTGGAGTGCAGTGGAATGGAATGGAATGGAAAGGAGTGGGGTGGAATGGAGTAGAGTGGAGTGGAGTGGACTGGAATGGAGTGGAATTGAATGGAAAGGACTGCAATGAAATGGGATGGATTGAAATGGAGTGGAATGGCATGGAATGGAGTTGAGTGGAGTGGAATGGAGTAGAGTGGAGTTGAAAGGAGTCGAATGGAATGGAATGGAAAGGAATGGAATGGAATGGAGTGTAGTGGAGTGGAATGGAGTGTAGTGGAGTATATTGGAATGGAATGGAGTGGAGTGGAGTGGAATGGAGTGGAGTGGAGTGGAATGGAGTGGAATGGAATGGAGTTTAATGGAGGGGAATGGAGTGGAGTGGATTGGAATGGAGTGGAATGTACTGGATTGGAGTGGAATGGAATGGAATGGAGTGGAGAGGAGTGGAAAAGAGTGGAATACAGTGGAATGGAATGGAATGGACTGGAATTAAATGGAATGGATTGGAATTGAACGGAACTACATGGAATGGAATGGAGTTCAGTGGAATGGAGTTGAGTGGAGAGCAAATGAGTCGAATTTAATGAAATGCAATGGATTGGAGTGGGGGGAAAGGGGTGGAATGGATTGGAATGGAGTGGAGTGGAGTGCAATGGAATAGAAAGGAAAGGAATGGAACGGAGTGGAGTGAAATGCAATGGAGTGGATTTGAGTGTATTGGAGTGGAATGCAATGGAATGGAGTGGAATGCAGTGGAATGGAATGGAAATTAGTGGAGTGAAGTGGAGTGGAGTGGAATGGAATGGAGTGGAATGGAATGGAATGGATTGTAGCGGAACGGAGTGAATTGGAATCGAATGGAATGGAAAGGAAAGGAATGGGGTGGAGTGGAGTGCAATGGAGTGGAGTGGATTGGAATGTAGTGAAGTGAAGTGGAATGGAATGGAATAGAGTGGAGGGGAGTGGGATGGAGTGCAGTGGAATGGAGTAGAGTGGAGTGGAATTGAATGGAATGGAGTGGATTGGAATGGAATCGAATGCGGTGGAGTGGAGTGGAATGGAGTTTAATGGATTGGAAGGTAGTGGAGTTTAGTGGAATGGAATAGAATGGAATGGGGCGGAGTGGAGTGGAATGGAGTGGAGTGGAATGGAGCGGAGTGGAATGGAGTGGAGATAAGTGGAATGGAATGGAATGCAGAGGAGTAGAAACCGTGGAGTATACAGGAATGGAGTGGAATGGAATGGAGTAGAATTAAACGGAATGGAGTGGAGTGGAGTGCAGTGGAATGGAATGGAGTGGAGTGGAAAGGATTGGAATGGAATGGAATGGAGTGAAGAGGAATGCAATGGAATGGAATGGGGTGGATTGGAGTGGACTGGAATGGAGTGGAAAGGAGTGGAATTGAGTGGAAAGGAGTGGAGTGGAATGGAGTGGAATGGAATGGAATGGAGTGGATTGGAATGCAATGGAGTGGTGTGTGTTGAGTGAAGTAGAATGGAGTGGAATGGAGTGGAGTGTAGTAGAGTGTAGTGGAATCGAATAGAATGGAGTGAAATGGATTGCAATGGAATGGAGTGGAGTCGACTGCAGTGGAATACAATGGAATGGAGTGGAGTGGAGTGGACTGGAATGGAGTGGAATGGAGTGGAATGAAGTGGAATGGACTAAAATGGAATGGAATGGAATGGAATGGAGTACAGTGTAATGGAATGGAGTGGCGTGCAGTGGAGAGAAGTGGAGTGGAATGGAATGTAGTGGAGTGGAAGGGAATGGGGTGGAGTGGAGTGGAATGGAATGGAATGGAGTGGAACGGAAAGGAATTGAATGGAGTGGAATGGAACGGAGTGGAGTGGAATGGAGTGCAATGGAATGGAGTGGAGTGGAGTGCAGTGCAATGCAACTGAATGGGGTGGAATGGCATGGTCTGGAACGGAGTGGAATGGATTGGAATTGGGTAGTATGGAGAGGAGTGGAATGGAGTGGAATGGAAAGGAATGGAATGGAGTAGCGTGGAATGGAAAGGAGTTTAATGGAAAGGAATGGAATGGGGTAGCGTGGAATGGAATGGAGTGGGGTGGAGTGGAGTGGAAAGCAGTGGAGTGGAGTGGAATAGAACGGAGCAGAGTGGAGAAGAATGGAATGGAATGGTAAAGAATGGAATGGAATGAAATGGAATGGAATGGAGTGGAGTAGAATGGAGTGGAATGGAATGGAAAGGAATGGAGTGGAGTGGAGTGGAGTAGAATGGAGTGGAAAGGATTGGAATGGAGTGGACTGGAGTGGAATGGAATGGAATGGAATAGAAGGGAGTGGAGTGGAATGGAGTGAAGTGGAATGGAGTGGAGTCGATTCATATGGAATGGAATGGAGTGTAGAGGAATGGAGTGGAGTGGAGTGGAATTAAATGGAACAGAGTGGAGTTGAATTGAGTGGAGTGGAGTGAAATGGAAAGGAGTGGAGTTGAAGGGATTGGAATGAAATGGAGTGGAGTGCTGTGGAATGGAATGCAATGGAGCGGTGTGGGATGAAGTGGAATGGAGTGGAGTTTAGTGGAGTGGATTCAAGGGGAGTGGACTGGGATGGAGTGGAATGGAATGGAATGGACGGGAATGAAACGGATTGGATAGGAATGGAATGGAATGGCAGGCAATGGAGTGGAGTGGAGTGGAATAGAGTGGAGTGGAATGGAATAGAATTTATCAGAGTGGACTGGAATGGAGTGGAGTGGAGTGGAGTGGACTGGAAAAGTGAAATGGAATGGAATGGACTGCAATGCAATGGAATGAATTTTAATGGAGTGGAATGGCATGTAATGGAGTTGAGGGGAGTGTAATTGAGTAGGGAGTAGTGGAAAGAGGTGGAATGGAATGGAATAGAGTGGATTGTAGTGGAGTGTAATGAAGTAGAGTATAATTGAATGGAAAGGAGTGGAGTGGAATGAAGTGGACAGGAAAGGATTGGAATGGAGCGGATTGGATTGGAATGGAGTGGAATGGACTGGAATGGAGTGGAATGGAATTGACAGGAATGGAGTGGAGAGGAGTGGAATGCACTGGAGTGGAGTGGAATGGAATGGAACGAAGGGGAGTGAAATGGAATGAACGGGAATGGAATGGAATCGCATGGAATGTGGTGGAGTGAATTGCAATGGAGTGGAGTGGAAATGAAGGGAATGGAATGGAATGGATTGGATTGGAGTGGAATATAGTGGAATGGATGGAATGGAGTGAAGTTGAGAGGAATGGAATGTAATGGAGTTGAATGGCTTGGAATCGAATAGAGTGGAGTGGATTGGCGTGGAGTAGAATGGAGTGGAGTGGAGTGGAATGGAGTGGAGAGGAGTGGAATGGAATGGAATGGAATGGAGAAGACTGGACAGAAGTGGAGAGGACTACAATGGAATGAAATAAAGTGGAATTAAATGGAATGGAGTGGATGGGAGTGGAGTAGAGTGGAGTAGAGTGGAGTGAAGTGGAACGGAGTGTAGTGGAGTGGAATTGAATGGAATGGAGTTAATTGGAAAACAATGGAATGGATTGGAAGAGGGTGGAGTGGAATTGAATGGAGTAGAATGGAATTGAATGTAGTGGAGTGGAGTTGAATGGTATGGAATGGAATGGAATGGACTGGAGTGAAGTGAAATGCAGTGGAGTGGAATGGAGTCGAGTGGAATGGAGTGGAAAGGAGTGAAGTGGAATGGAGTGCATTGGAGACGAAGGGAGTGGAATGGAATGGAGTGGAATTAAATGGAATGGAGTGGAGTGGAGGGGTGTGCAGTGGAATGGTATCGAGTGGAGTAGAATGGCTTGGAATGGAATGGAGTGGAGTGCAGTAGAATGCTATGGAATGGAGTGGTGTCGAGTGTATTTGACAGGATTTGAGGAGAAAACAGTGCAATGGAGTGCAATATAGAGGAGTGGAATATAGTGGAATGGAATGGAATGGGGTGGAGTGGAGTGGAATGGAGTGGAATGCTTTCGAAATTAGTGTAGTGGATTGGAATGGAATGGAGCGGAGTGGAGTGGAAGGGAGTGGAGGGGAATGGAGGGAATTGGAGTGGAATGTAATGGAATGGAGTGGTCTGAATTGGAGTGGATTGGAGTGGAATGTTGTGGAGTGGACTGGAATGGAATAGAATGGAATGAAGTGGAATGGAATGGAGTGGAGTGGAATGGAGTGCAGCGGAGTGGAAAGGAGTGGAGTGGAATGTATTGGAATGGAAGGAAGTGGAGTTCAGTGCAGTGCAATGGAATGCGCCGGAGTGGAGTTGAGTGGAGTGGATTGGAATGGAGTTTATAGGAGTGGAATACAGTGGAACGGAGTGGAGTGGAAAGGAGTGAAATGGAATGGAATGGAAAGGAATGGAATGGAGTAGAGAGGAATGGAAAGGAGTGGAGTGGAGTGGAGAGAAGTGGACTGGTATGGATTGGAGTGCAGTGGAATGGACTGCAGTGGAATGGAGTGGAATGGAATAGAACGGAGTGGAACGGAATGTAATTGAAGGGGGTGGAAAGGAAATGAGTGGAGTGGAATGGAGTGCAATGGAATGGATTGGAGTGGAGTGGAGAGGGTGCAGTGGAATGGAATGCAGTGGAGTGGACTGGAGTGGAGTAGACTTGAACGCAGTTGAGTTTAGTGGATTGGAGTGGAAAGGAGTGGAATGGAATGGAATGGAATAGAGGAGATAGGAATGGAATGGGGTGGGCATGAGTGGAGTGGAGTTGAGTGGAAAGAGTGGAGTGCAGTGGAACGGAATGGAGTGGAGTGGAGTGGAATGGAATGGAATAGAATAGAGTTGAATGGAATCGCATGGAATGGAATGGAATGGAGTGGAATGGAATAGAATAGAGTTGAATGGAATCGCATGGAATGGAATGGAATGGAGTGGAATGGAATGGAATGGGGTGGAATGGAATGGAATGGGATGGAATGGAATTGAAAGGAAAGTAATGAAATGGATAGGAATGGAATGGAGTGCAGTGGAGTGGAGTGGAGTCGAATGGAATGGAGTGGAGTGGAGTGGAGTGGAGAGGTCTGGAATAGTGTGGAGTGGAGTGAAATGTAGTGGAGTGGAGTGGAGTGAATGAAGTGGAATGGAATGTAATGGAATATAGTAGCAAGGAATGGAAGGGAGTAGGGTGGAGTGGAGTGGAGTGGAGTAGAAAGGAGTGGAGCGGAGTGGAAAGGAATGGAATAGAGTGGAATAAAATGGAGTGGAGTGGAGTGCAATGGAATGGAATGAAGTGGAATGGAATGGAAAGAATTGGAGTGGAATGGAATAGGGTGTAGTGGAATGGAGTGCAATGGAATGAATGGAGTGGAGTGGAGTGGAATGGAATGTAATGGAGTGGAGTTGAATGCAGTGGAATGGAAAGGAATGGAATGCAGTGGAGTGGAATGGAATGGAGTGGACTGAAGTGGAAAGGAGTTGAGTGGAGTGGAGTCGAGTGGAGTGGAGAGGAATGGAGTGGAATGGAATGAAATGGAATGCAGTGTGCTGGAATACAGTGGCGTGGAATGGAATAGTGGGAATGGAATGGAACGGAGTGGATTGCAATGGAATGGAATGGAGTGGAATGGAGTGGACTGGAGTGGAATGGAGTGGAAAGGATTGGAATGTAACGGAGTGGTGTGGAATGGAATGGAATGGAGTGGAGTGGAGTGTAATGGAGTAGAGTGGAGTGGAATGGAGTGGAGTTTAGTGGAATGGATTGGAATGGAATGGAGTGGAATTGAATGGAGTGCAGTGGAGGGGAGTGGAGTAGAGTGGAGTAGAATGGAATGGAGTGGAGTGGAATGGATTGGAATGGAATAGAGTGGAGTGCAGGGGAATGGAATAGAATGCAGTGTAGCGGGGTGGACTGTCATGGAGTGGAATGGAGTGGAATGAAGTGGAAGCCAGTTTGGCCCTATCTAAAGTATGATTTCTTAATACATTAGATGTTTTAAATACATAAAAATAATGATATTTATCACGAATATATTTTGTCTCAATGTGATATACAAATTGCTAATAAATCAATTCTTTTTTGGTTACTACAAAACTATCTGGAAATGTAACATCTGCCATTTATAACATTTTTATAGAGTTAATAGAAATTTACTTGAAGGGAGGCTGGCAATATTCATCATGGCTTCAAGCACTGCCAGTGAAGTTGTGGAGTTTGAAGTGGTACTCACTTCTTGTTACTTGGATTATAAATTAGTACAAACTATATCGATTGTCATTAAACAATACATACCAAAATTATAAATGGAAATACTCTCTGTTTCAGCAACTTCATTTTCAGAAATTTAACCTACACACATACTCATGATGCCTGGAATTATGTATGAATGGGAGAAAGTATTATACCACCTTTTCAATTAACAAAAGTCTAGAAGTCATCTTAATGTTTATCAATCACATTAATGATTATCACCATACTGTTTATTGAAATTATGGTTATTCATATGATAGAATACTATGCAGCTATTTAAAAAAATAAATTTTAAAAAGATGCTCAAAAATGATGTCCAAGATAAGTTACAAAGTAAAAAACCTGGGTGCAGAGCCAATTGTCTGATATGCCTCCATTCCTATAAAATCAGAGTGTATATAAATGCATAGAGTATCTCTATTAACTGGTAACAGTTACAAAATTCAAAGTTAATGCAAACAAGGCCTTTCTTTTTTAATGCTAAAACTCCAAGGAACTGCACAAAATTTGAGGATTTCCAACACTTGCCAATCTGCCTTTGAACCTACATGTTTTAGGAAATGAAGCTCTTGAAAAATCAAGCATTAATATTCCTAGCTACAGTTTTTTGGGACATAATTAGAATGATCCATTCCTTGAAAGTCTGTAAAATTTGCTCATACAACCATCTGGGCCTAGTCCTCACTTCGTGAGAGATTTTGTTTTACTAGATGTTTTATGTTCTTCATGTTATAGTACTTCTTAGGTTTTCTATTTCTTCTTGATTCTTGAGTCAATTTTGGTCCCACTTAGTACCCCACAGGGTGCTTGGGCTCAGAACACATCAGTCAAAGAAAGAGAGAAGAAAGAAGGCAGGAAGGAGGGAGGAAGAAAGAAAGGAAGGGGACAAAGAAGGAAAGAAGGAAGGAAAGAATGAGAGAAAGAAGGATGCAGGGAGAGAAAGATGGAGAGAGAGAGAAAGAAAGAAGGAAATGAGAGAGAGAAAGAAGGAAGGAAGGAGGAAGAGAAAGAGGGAAAGAGAAAGAAGAAAAGAAACAAGGAAGCAGGGAGGGAGAGAAAGAAGAAGGTAGAGGAAGGAAGACAGGAAGGAAAGAGGGAGGGAAGGAAGGGAGAGAGAGAGGGAGGGAGGGAAAGAAAGACAGAAAGGTGAAAGGTGGGGACGGGAAGAGAAGAGGAGCCAGCCACAGGCTACAGGCTGTTTGTTCACTCTTTTAGTTGACCCAGGCCGTTCTGCCTTTTAAATATTCCACCTTCTGCCATGAGTTACACTGTTCAATATTCATTCCTCAGAGCATTCAATGGTCTATATGTGCCCTGCCATGATGGAGCATGGCTTCAGCTCCCAAACACAACTCTCAGCCAAAATATTCATGACTGGTCCCTCCCATATACTCATCAATCCCCCATGTATGGTCTGCCTGTGTCCCCCAGAGCTCAAGTGTTGGAAACTTAATCCTCTATGTGACAGTGTTGAGAAGTGGGGCCTAATAAAAGTGATTGGGTTATGAGATTCTGCCCCCATGCATGGATTAATGTCACTGTCTCAGGAAAAGTTTAGTTATCTTGGGGGTGGGTTAGTTACCTTGGGAGTGGGCTTGTACTAAAAGCAAGTTAAGTCCCTTTTGCTCTCTTTCTTTCTCAAAGTCTTGCTCTGCTGCCTTAGCCAGGAGATAACACAGCAAGAACGCCCTCTTCAGATGCAGACCCCTCATCCTTGGACTTCCTAGCCTCCAGAACTCTAAGAAATAAATTTCTTTTCTTTATAGATTCCCTAGTCTATGGTATTCTGTTATAGCAGCACAAAATGGGTTAAGATGTCTGATTACATGGAGAGTGCTGAACCACAGGGTTGAGTTCATTGACTTAGGAATTGGAGTCTTATACAACATCCCTACGGGAGTTGGCCTCCATATTCCCTAACTTCCCGGAATCTCAAATGGTGATCTCAGACCAAAATATAACCCAGATATTTTGCATTTGGCAATATTGCCAACTTTTCCACAACTTTATCATGGCAGCTTTAATGTGTTCACTCCTTTCATCCCTGCAAGGATATGAGTTCAAGATCCTGCAATGTTACAATCCAAGGATAGAAGAGCTTAGACAAGAGTCTCATCACCTGGGTGATCAGTGCAGAGATATGTCACAAAGCCCCCGTAGGCAAAGCCTAGACAAGAGTTACATCACCTTGGTGATCAGTGCAGAGATATGTCACAAAGCCCCCGTTGGCAGAGCCTAGACAAGAGTTACATCACCTGGGTGACAGGCAAACAACAATGGCAACTTATTTTCATCCCCACTTCAGTCTTTGAGGTTAGACAGACCTGGATTCAAATCCAAGCTCCACCCCTCGCTGTGTGAGCTTGCTTGTGCTGCTAACCTCTCTGAGACTTGACTCTTCATTTGTGAAATGAGGATAAAGCCCCTTCTCTCAGGGGCTGTGCCAAGGATGAAATGACTCATGCATTGGTCAGGAGAGGTGACACAGTGTGACAAAAAAGCCCCCAAACCTCAGTGGCTTCAACAGCAAAGTTGACTTCTCTTATTTATTTTTTTTCAGGTGGTGGGTTGCGGTGGATGGAGTCTCACTCTGCCGCCCAGGCTGGAGTGCAGTAGTGCAATCTCAGCTCACTGCTACCTCAACCTCCTGAGTTCAAGAGTTTCTCCTGCCTCAGCCTCCTGAGTAGCTGGGACTACAGGGACCTGCCACCACGCCCGGCTAATTTTTTGTATTTTTAGGAGAGATGGGATTTCACCGTGTTAGTCAGGATGGTCTTGATTACCTGACCTCATGATCTGTCCACCTCAGCCTCTCAAAGTGCTGGGATTACAGGCGTGAGCCGCCACACCCGGCCTTGACTTCTTAATTGATTTCACATCCATCACGGGTCAACAAGGGGGCTCTGGTGGTCGTAGTCATTCAGAGACCCAAACAGATAGACCCTTATCCAAGAAGATGCTCCCACAGTTCCAGAAACAGAGCAAAGAAAACACAATCAGCCATGAGCCAATTCTTAAATCCCCTGCCCGGAAGGGATACACATTTCTTCTGTCACAACTGTTGCCCAAAATGCCTCAGGCGGCCGGACACAGTGGCTCACATCTGTAATCTCAGCATTTTGGGAGGCAGAGGCGGGCAGATCACCTGAGGCCAGGAGTTCAAGAGCAGTCTGACAAACATGGAGAAACCCTCTCTCTACTAATAATACTAAAATTTGCTGGTCGTGGTGGCGGGTGCCTGTTAGCCCCAGCTACTCTGGAAGCTGAGGCAGAAGAATCACTTGGACCCGGGAGGCGGAGATTGCAATGAGCCGAGACCAGGCCACTGCACCACAGCCTGAGTGACAGAGTGAGACTTCATCTCAAAAAAAAAGTCTGAGGCTATGTCTGAACTAGGAGGGTAGAAAGAATAGTCATTTTGGTTGCCACAAACCATCAAAACAAAGATGCAGGTCGTTGATGTAAAATTACAGTTCGTTCCTTCCCACTCCTTTTCAGCTTTGCTTCGTTGCTATGAGCCAGCGTCTCCAGTGTCAGTTTTCAATCTGTTGCCTCCCAGCTCCTAGTGCACCTTTCAATACGTGCACTGTGATAAACTGGGAAACACTGTTCAATATACCCCTGGAAGTGAATATTCTGCAGGCATCTAGGTAGAGGATGGAGAGACTGCAGGGGGCAGGAGCTCTCTGGCTGGGCCTTGATCATGTTCAAGCCCCAACCATGACCTAGACGTGGTCCCTCAGCCACCTTGTAGCCTTGGCTTGCAACATCTCGACATGGAAACCAAAACGCAGCAGGGCTCATGTGATCTGAAAGTTCCTGAAGAGTTTCCCAGACCCCCTCTTTTACCCCTTGTGCAATCTGCACACAGTGACTTGTATTCTAGAGGGTCCGCACAGAGCTGCCATTCCTTCTGCCAGACCCTGCGGGACTCACGCATTCTGGAGGCTTCCTGCCCTACAAAGGCAGCCAGACTCCTGCCATGCATCCCTGCACCAGCAGCTCATGGCCAGCTCCCTCACCTGCACTCCAGCGGCTCACAGCCTGCTCCCTCCCCTGCACACCAGCGGCTCACAGCCAGATCCCTCCACCACATTCCAGCGGCTCATGGCTGACTCCCTCACCTGCACCAGCAGCTCACAGCAGGCTCCCTCCCCTGCACTCCAGCGGCTCATGGCCGGCTCCCTCACCAGCACTCCAGTGGGTGGCCTAGTGCTTGTGCAACACTGCTGACGAGCTCCAGCCTGCCCAAATCCACAAACTCTCATATGTGGTGGCTGAATCACTTTTTATGACATGTGAACACTTTTCAAATCTGTGCTTCCTTGGGTACCACCCTCTGCACTAGGGCACCAGGCAGAGTTGCTTTATGTCTTACAGTGACTCTTTTATCATAGCTGCAATCCTTTATACTACACTTACCTGTTAGACCAACTATATGGTTTCTATCTCTTGATGGGACCCAGGCTGCTACACAACTTAACCCATGCACATTGCACTTCATTAGTTCCTCACCATTGGCCCAAGATCATGCTCCACCACCCCTCTCTGCCCCCTGGCTTTCTTTCCTTAAGTGAAACCCCTAAATGTCTTCTTTGTGCCCAAAGCTTACCTGCTCTTCCTTCCCTATATTCTTGGCCAGACACTAAAATCTGATGCTCTGGCAAATGCAGAAATGGGGAGAAGGCAGGGGAATCATTTATCCTCCCTTAGATAAGCACTGAGGGTTATGTCATTCCATTGTGTGAGGAATAAATAAATGAGGCATAGAGAGCTGCCATGATTTGCCTGGACCAATGAAGTTGTCATGGCAGAAGTGGAACAAAGGTTTAGGTGTCCCGAATGTCAGTCCAGCTCCTATGCCTTCAGAATGTGCCAAGGAGGGAGACACCAGGGGACCCCACTCATGCCGAGCACTCTGGGGTACCCAGGTGCTGAGAGTGGGGACGTGACAGCCTGAGTTGGCTCAGTCCCGTTCTCCTATACCAAATAAGGATGGAAACCCTCACATAATAGAAGCAAAGAGAGGGAACGAAGCCAGGAACTATTAAGAGGCTGATTCCTTGAAGGCCTGGGCAGAATGACAGGGAGATTCGAGCAGAACAGAGGCCCTAGATGGGGACAAGGGGAAGGAAGTGGCCTCAGTGGCCAGATGGCACCTGCCCACTGCACAGAGGCTGGAGACTTTAGTTCAGTCTAGTCCTTGTCAACTACAATCATTCTGCCCTATGGCTCAATGAGTCCTGGAGAAAATGTGTTTTCTGCAGTCTGGGGAGGTGAGAATAAAACAATTCAGGCTTAAGAAGTTGAAAGCCTAGGAAATCACAGCACGTGGAGATGGGATTCATACTTAAACTTCCTGCCCTTGACTTCTGGTTTGGCCACGTGACTTACTTTGGCCAATGGATGTGGTAAAGTGATAGTCTTCCCATTCTGAGCCTGGGTGGTAAGATGAGACCTTTCCCTTTCCCTTTGTCCTTTGCACTCCTGCCATTGCCATGAGAAGAAGGCACCCTGGCAGGCCCCAAACCCAGGAGGATCAGAGACACTTGGAGCAGATCCAGCTCAGCCACCACAGTTCGAGCTGAAACCTCCCAAGCAACGCAAGCTCATGAGTGAGAAATGGTGGCATATGGTCATAGGCCTCTGAGGTGTGGGGTTACTTGTTACAAAGCGAGAGTTAACTAATAGAGATTTCAACCTCACATCCCTACGAATCAAAGAACAAAGGAAATAAAACAAAATGTGAAAAGTAGATTTCCAATTTTTAGAAGAAAACAGGACAGATTTTATGACACTAAGCAGAGAAAAACTTTTTTTAATATGACACAAAACACAGACACCATAAAAGAAATTACTGATAAATTCAATCGTATTAAATGTAGAAGTTTTGATCTGACAAAAGAAGCAATGAATAAAGTTAAAAGACAAAGACAGTGCATGATATGGTTTGGCTGTGTGTCCCCATCCAATTCTCATCTTGAATTGTCCTCCCATAATTCTCCTGTGTCGTGGGAGGGACTTGGTGGGAGATAATTGGAATCATGGGGAGGTTCCCCCATACTGTTCTCTTGGTAGTGAGTAAGTCTCACGAGATCTGACGGTTTTATCAGGGGGTTCCACTTTTTCATCGTCCTCATTTTTCTCTGGCCATTGCCATGTAAGAAGTGCCTTTCACCTCCTATCATGATTCTGAGGCCTCTTCAGTCATGGGGAACTGTAAGCCCAGTTAAACCTCTTTTTCTTCCCAGTCTGGGGTATGTCTTTATCGGCAGTGTGAAAATGGACGAATACAGTGCACCAATAGGGAAAACATATTTGTAAGGTATTTGGCCAAAAAAGCATTGATATCCAGATCATTAAAATCAAAATTGGCCACACGTGGTGGCTCACGCCTGTAATCCCAGCACTTTGGGAAGCTGAGGCGGGTGGATCACCTGAGGTCGGGAGTTTGAGACCAGTCTGACCAACATGGAGAAACCCCGTCTCTACTAAAAATACAAAATTAGCCGGGCGTGGTGGCACTTACCTGTAACCCCAGCTACTCAGGAGGCTGAGGCAGGAGAATCGCTTGAACCCGGGAGGCAGAAGTTGTGGTGAGCCACGATCATGCCATTGCACTCCCACCTAGGCATCAAGTGCAAAACTCCATCTAAAAAAAAAAAAAAAAAAAAAAAAACACTTACAAATCAGCAAGGAGAAACCAAAGATCAAACAAACATATGGCCCAGGAGCAATTCACAGAGGAGGAGACCCGAAGGACTGGGAAACACAAGGCACGCATTCAGCTGCACAGCAAAATCCAGGAACAATATCAGAAAGTGTGATAACAAATATGGATGAAGATGAATGAAGACAGATGTGCGCACTGCTGGTAACGGGCATAGTGAGGTCTCCAGCCTCATTTCGAACCAGATGAGGTCTTCATCTGGCTGTGCTTCCTAGGAAGGAGGGGCTGACAACAGACCTGTCCCAAGACCCCAAGCCTCACCAGGCTATGTGCAGGCCTTGGACCAGAACATCAGCATCACCTTGGGGTCGGGGTTGCAGGGGGGGTCGTGCATCCTCTGCTCACCATAAATGCAGAATTCTAGATTCATCTGGAAGATATTGTTGAAGGGAAAAGCAACTTTCAGGAGAGTATGTACGGACTGATAGTTGTATAAAATTGCAAAAACACACCAAAGAGCACTATCCATTCTTCATGGACAGGCACACTAGGTATTAAACATGGATGGGAAGACACACATTGACTTCAGAATAGTGGGGAGGGAGGCGGTAACTGGACTAGAAAAGGGACATATAACTCGAACATCAGCGTGAACATTATGGCTGAATCCGTAGTTTTCTTCCCTTAAACTCTGGAGCAAATGCATCCAAAAGCTACCATGTTTGAATTTTAACTGGGAGGTACATGAAAGTTTGATGTCATTATCCCCTACATAGTCCTGTGTGTTTGTAATATTGAGCCATATTTTTTAAACACTTGACACAGCATGAAAGGAAGCTTGCCTACATGGTAACAATGGTTATCTTTAGGTAGCAGAATTCAAGACTGCTTCTTTTTCTATTTTTCCTGTTTGTATATTATCTCTATTTCCCTGTGTGAGGATTTAAGACTGTTGTGTTGAAAAGGCTAGTATTCTAACTCCATGCATCATAAGCACACACCGTGCCCTGGCTGGCAGGACGGGGAGGAGGGAGCATGTCTGTTCACCTGGCCAGCCCTGGGAAACTCTGCAGAGAAAGACACAGCCACTTTCCCTCTGCAGCCAAAGAGTTAAGAAGGCTTGATGTGAAATGAATTATTCCAGGGGAGCTAAATCCCAGCCTTATCTAATTCTGTATCCTGAGGCTGATTAATTTAAACTCTAAAATAAAATAAACATCATCTTTAAATAGGGATTAAATACTCAGCTGGGTCCTTATTTGAACAAACTGACATACATTTTATGGTATGGATTCAGGAGGCCTGTGGTGGGGTGAGGGGTATCTGTGGGGATGCTCTCTGAGCTAAGGTGAGAAAATCACCAGTGCTCCTGGATTCCGGAGTACATTCACCTTTAGCTTCTTGTCTGGATGCCTGCAGAAAACCAAAGGGCCACCCTGTGGCAGGATCTTCACACAGGAAGTGGGCTTGTCCCCTGTGTCCCTGAGGGAGAAGGGATTAGTGGAGGGAGTAGGTGAAGAGTTTGGAGGAAGACCCTGATGTTCTTAGAAAACAGTAGGAAAGAGATTCCCTTGCCTGGGCATTGTTCCCAAATAGGAGACAAGAGCATCAACTAAAAACAGAGACTCTCAGCTCCCTCCATGGTCCCTGAGTTCAGAAGGGAACCCATGGATGTGGGGCAAGTAAAAAATTGAGTGGGCTATCTGACATGTGCCTGGAGGGACCCACGAACCTGAAACAGGCATGAGACTGGGCAGCTGGTGGATTCTTCCAGGCTGGCAGCACAAAGCCAGGCCGAAGTCCCAAGAACAAGCCATGTCTGCAGAGGCCTCTACTGCATCCCTGCCTCATGGGCACAATGTCACAGGACAGAATTACATCATGTGGGAGACCATGGGCAGTGTGGGTGTCAGAATGGAGCTGGACCCAGAAGGTCCCAGACCCAGGTACATCTATATCTTTGCTATAGTCAATGTTTTTGTGCCCCTAAAATCCGTGTGTTGAAACGAAACCCCTGATAGGTTAGGTTTGAATTAGGAGGCAAAGACTTTAGGAAGTGATTTAATCATGAAAGAAAAGACCCCATGAATGGGATAAGTGGCCTTGTAAAAAGGAACCAAGGGAGCTTGTTCTCTCCTTCCACCATGTGAGGACACAGCTAGGAGGTGCCCTCCATAAGGAACAGGCCCTCAACAGACACCCAACCTGCCACTACCTTGACCTTCCACTTGCCAGCAACCAGACCTATGAGACATATATTTCTGCTGCTTATAAGCCCCCTAGGCTAAGGTATTTTGTTACGGTAGCCCAAATGGAATAAGAGAGCCTCTGACCATCTTGAGCAACTCACTTATCTGCTGAACTCTCCACTGATTTAACTGTGATGAAATCCCTTCAATAGATGTATATTGAATACTTACTTTGTGTAAGGACACACTGTGTTATTAGATAGGGTGGAAAACAATTCACAGTTCCCCAGGGGTAGGTACTGACATAACTGAAGAGCAAACCCAAGTTGCTGTGGCCAATGGGGGAAGGAGTGGGTGTCAGAGAAGAAGAGAACATGCTAGAGTCCCTGCCTGCAGCAATATTGGAACGTCTAATGGATGGTTCCCAAAGTGGTGACTTCTCATCTTCTTACAAAAACTCATAGTTGTCCCTGTGTAAAGTCTTCCCAGAAATGCAGAACAGCTGAGAATATGCAGATCAGAAAAGAGAAGAGGACAGAGAGAGCACATTCTTGGCATCAGCAACCACGGACTTCTTGCAGGAAGGAAAGAATTTCTCCTGGATCCCTGGGTAGCAGATAAACGTACAGAAACACATTTGTTGGCTATTTGGTTCATGGATATTGAACATTTGCAGACTGGGAGGCTGAGAATCTTCTCCAACTAGATGGTGTGGGGCGTGGAAGTACAGGAAGGGATCAAAGTAGGAGGAAAACAGAGCAATGAGAAGGGAGCTCTCAGCATGACCAATACAGAGACCTGTGTCTCTCCTACCAACATTACGAGCTAATGTATAATGATTGCAGGTCTGCAAAAGGCAGGGTTTCCATATCACATGTGGCAAGTTCTGATGACTACCCTTTGTGACAGATATTGTTGTCAGAGGTAGAGAGTTGCTAAATAACCACACGCAACTGGTGGAATGCCGGAGAGTTTGTTTTAATTGGTCATCTTCCTGTTTGCTTTCTATTTGTCCCATCTGTAGTTTGTTGTCCTTTTCCTCTTTCTCTGACTTCTTTTGAATTTGTTGAGTATTTTTATTTCATTTAATCTTCTTTGTTGGCCTTTTACATATAACTATTTTTGCTTGGTTTGGTTTTGAGTTTTAATCATTACTCTATGGTTTATGGTATATCATATGGTTTGGATCTCTGTCCCTACCCAAATCTCATGTGGAAATCTAATCCCCAATGCCAAACGTGGGGACTGCAGGGATGTGATTGCATCATGGAGCCAGTTTGTCATGGTTTAACACCATCCCTGCTTGGTACCACATAGCAAGTGAGTTCTCACAAGATCTGGTTGTTTAATAGTGTGTGGCAACTCCTCCTCTCTCTCTTCCTCCTGCTCCAGTCACATAAGATGCGCCCGCTTACCCTTTTCCTTCTGTCATGATTGTAAGCTCCCTGAGGCCTCCCCAGAAGCCAAGCAGATGACAGAATCACGTTTTCTGTACAGCCTGCAGAACTGTGAGCCAATTAAACCTCTTTTCATCATAAACTCCCCAGTCTCAGACATTTTTTTTTTTTGAGACGTAGTCTCACTCTGTCGCCCAGGCTGCAGTGCAGTGGTGCGATCTTGGCTCACTGCAACCTCTGCCTCCCTGGTTCAAGTGATTCTGCAGCCTCAGCCTCCCAAGTGGCTTAGCTGGAACTACAGTCATATGCCACCAAGCCCACCTAATTTTTTTTGAATTTTTAGTAGAGACAGGGTTTCACCATGTTGGCCAGGATGGTCTCAATCTCTTGAACTCATAATACACCTGCCTCAGCCTCCCAAAGTGCTGGGATTACAGGCGTAAACCACCATGCCCAGCCCCAGTCTCAGACATTTCTTTTTTTTTTTAGTTTATTTATTATTTTTTTAAATTATTATTATACTTTAAGTTTTAGGGTACATGTGCACAATGTGCAAGTTTGTTACATATGAATACATGTGTCATGTTGGTGTGCTGCACCCATTAACTCGTCATTTAGCATTAGGTATGTTTCCTAATGCCATTACTCCCCCCTTCCCCCAACCCACAACAGTCCCCGGTGTGTGATGTCCCCCTTCCTGTGTCCATGTGTTCTCATTGTTCAATTCCTACCTATGAGTGAGAACGTGGAGTTTCGTTTTTTATCCTTGCGATAGTTTTCTCAGAATGATGGTTTCCAGCTTTATCCATGTCTCTACAAAAGACATGAACTCAACATTTTTTATGGCTGCATAGTATTCCATGGTGTATATGTGCCACATTTTCTTAATCCAGTCTATCATTGTTGGACATTTGTGTTGACTCCAAGTCTTTGCTATTGTGAATAGTGCAGCAATAAGCATACGTGTGCATGTGTCTTTATAGCAGCATGATTTATAATCCTTTGGGTATACACCCAGTAATGGGATGGCTGGGTCAAATGGTATTTCTAGAAGAATCGCCACCCTGACTTCCACAATGGTTGAGCTAGTTTACAGTCCCACCAACAGTGTAAAAGTTTTCCTATTTCTCCACATCCTCTCCAGCGCCTGTTGTTTCCTGACTTTTTAATGATCGCCATTCTAACTGGTGTGAGATGGTATCTCATTGTGGTTTTGATTTGCATTTCTCTGATGGCCAGTGATGATATTGTGGTTTTGATTCGCATTTCTCTGATGGCCAGTGATGATGAGCATTTTTTCATGTGTTTTTTGGCTGCATAAATGTCTTATTTTGAGAAGTGTCAGACATTTCTTTATAACAGTTCAAGAACAGACTAATACAGTATATGTTTTTAACTTAGCATTGGCTGCCATCTACATTATACCACTTCACATAGCGGATAAGAACCTTAAAACAGTGCCCGTTCATTTCCCTCCTTTTGGGTTTTGTGTTATTGTTTTCATGCATTTTACTTCTATATGTGCTGTAAACTCACATTAATTTGTTATCATTTTTTGCCTTAGACAGTCAATTATCTTTTAAAAATGCTTTTAAAAGTTGTATTTTTGCTCAAACATTTGCCATCTCTGGTGCTCTACATTCTGTGGTGTACCTCTGGACTTCCATCTGGTTTCACTTTCCCTCTGCCTGAAGGATTTCCTTTAATATTCCTTGCAGTGAGGACTTGCTGGTAATGTATTCTTCAAGCTTTTCAATGTCTGAAAGTCTTTACTGCACTATCATCTTTGAAAGATATTTTTGCTGGGTGTAGAATTCTAGAATGACAATCGTTTTATCCTGAAGTATTTTATAGAAGTCACTCTACAATCCTTTGGTTTGCATTGTTTCTGTTTTTTTTTTTTTTTTTTTTTTTTTGAGACAGCGTCTCGCTCTGTCACCCAGGCTGCAGTGCAGTGGCATGATTTCAGCTCACTGAAACTTTTACTTCCTGGTTTCAAGCAATCCTCTCGCCCCAGCCTCCCAAGTAGCTGGGACTGCAGGCATGCGCCACCACACCCCGCTAATTTTTGCATTTTATGTAGAGGCCATGTTTTGCCATATTGCCCAGGCTGGTCTAGAACTCCTGGGCTCAAGTAATCATCCTGACTTGGCCTCCCAAAGTGCTGGGATAACAGGCATGTGCTGCCACCACATCTGGCCTTTCATTGTTTCTAACCAGATTCTGCCGTCTTTTTTTTTTTTTTTTTTTGAGACAGAATCTCGCTCTGTTGCCCAGGCTGGAGTGCAATGGCACCATCTCAGCTCACTGCAACCTCTGCCTCACAGGGTCAAGCGATTCTCGCTGCCTCAGCCTCCTGAGTAGCTGGGGTTACAGATGCGTGTCACCATGCCCTGCTAATTTTTGTGTGTTTAGTAGAGACGGGGTTTTGCCATGTTGCCCAGGCTGGTCTTGAACTCCTGGGCTAAAGTGATCATCCTGCCTCAGCCTCCCAAAGTGCTGGGATTACAGGTGTGAGCCACCACGCTCAGCCCATTTTCATCCTTGTTCCTCTCTGTATAATGTCCTTTTCCCTTTGGTAACATTTCAGATTTTCTCTTTGTCACTGGTTTGGGGCAATTTGATTATGATGTGCTTCATTGTGTCATCCTCATGTCTCTTGTGCTAAGGGTCCATTGGTTCTTAGATCTCTGGGATTACAGATTTTCTCAAATTTAAAATTTTTCAGCCACAGTTTTTTCAAATATTTTTTCTCCTGCTCCTCCCCACCTTCTTCAGGAACTGCAATTACACATATATTAGTCCTGTTGGTGCTGATTTTCTCTTCAATTTTTTCCATTATTTTCTCCATGTTCCATTTTTGATAGTTTCTACTGCTACATCTTCCAGTTGACTAATCCTTTTTTGTATAACATCTATTCTATTTTAAATGCGATTTAGTATGTTTTTCATCTCAGACATTGTATTTTTAATCTCTAGAAGTACAAGCTGGGTCTTCCATGTCTCTACTTCCATGTTGTAGCTTCCCTTTACTTTCTTCTTGTGCAATGTTATCTTTACAATAACTGTTTTAATATCCTTGCCTACTAATTCCATCTTATTTGCAATTTCTACATCTATTGATCAAGTTTTCTTCTCATTATTGAGACATTTCCTTTTTCTTCACATGCCTGGTAATTTTCAGCTGGATGGAAGACAACATGAAATATATCTTATTGTGTGTTGGATATTGTTGGGTTCCCATAAATATTATTGAGCTATGTTCTAGGATGCAGTTAAATTATCTGGAAAGATTTTGGTTCTTTGAGGGTTTTCTTTTAGGTCTTGTTATTTAGGACTTTAGCAGCCTCGGCCTAGATCTAATCTTTCACACTGCTGAGGCAATTCTTTTCTGAGTGTTCCATCCAATCACCCGGGAAGTATAAGATTTGTCCACTGTTGCTGGTGGGAACACCAAATATGCCTGGTTCTGTGGGAGGTTCAAGCATTGTTCTTTCTTTTTCCTTCAGGTATTTTTTCCCCCAGACTTGTAGTTTACACACATACATGTGCTGATCAATATTTAACTGAAGACTCTGGAGCGTTTTCATTTTGTGACCTTGTCCTTTTCATGCCCTGAATACTCTGCCCTGCAGAGTTTATCTGAGCTTCTTTGGTCTCCCTGGACTCCGAGGTTATCTCCTCAACTCAGGACCATCTCCAGGCTCAGTCTGGGTTCTCCCTCCCTGAGCTGTGGCCTAGAAATGGTCTCCACTCCGTGATTCCCTTCTGTTCACCGCATCTGGGCAGTCCAGAGTCACGAGAAACCCTAGGCCATGTGGCAGAATGCCCACTATCCCCACTTCACCACACTGTACTCTCTGCATCCAGTGCTAGCTGCAGCCATGCTGTCTCACAGTCCAGAATGCTAGCCAGAGACCAGGCTTTCTTCAGTGCCTTGGCTGGGGCCCACAGATAAGGATGGCCAAGCAGTGCTCCCAGAAACCAACAGGTGCCATCAATCGGTTTTACATCCGCCAGGCACTGAGAATCTCTGGACACCAGAAGTGTCCTCTGTTGCCAGAGCTGAACTGTCAGGTGAAGACTCCAGAAGGCCCTGAAATGTGGGCAGGCTCCCATCATTGTCTATCTGTGGCCACAAGGACAAAGACTCTTTCCAGGACTGGTGAGATGTCCAGCCCACGTGGGACTCTGGGAAGCCCCTTTTCAACTTTAGGCCTTAGCTGGGCTCTCCATTTACCTCATGCCAGGCAGTGCACATTATGGGGGACACCACTGGGTGCTGGGATGAGAATGGCACTTGGCATGTGAGCTAGGATTGAGAGCCCACTGCTCTCTTCCCCCACCAGGCAGTGGGCCTGTTACTATCTCTGGCTTCTGTCCCCTTACCAGCCTCCTCTGCTACAATTGCATTTCTGGCAGGCAGTGGATCAGGGAAGCACTGGCAGTTGAGGACCATGTGGAGAACCACTACTGGCCAAGCATTCCCAACCTGACATCAGAACAGGAGTACAGCAGTGCTGAGGTGAACTTGACAGGGAACTTTGAGACCATGAAGGCAGCCAACACTTCCAACTTACCACAACCTGACTCTCCGATAGATTTATTGTAGACCAACTCAACCATCTCCATGTCAACAAGAAATGGTCCTCACTCTAAGCGATCACCCTTTGATTTAGATGATGGGGCTGTCCTGTCTTTAGTATGGAAATGAAAAGCTTTAATTTCCACAAAAATGTAAGGTTTTGGGCTACAGCCTTATTAAAACAAAGAAATATGAGCATAGTGGTCTACAGATGGAATATCTGGGGCTCTACACAAACTGCTACTTCAAAGTATGATCACTGTCTTTTTGTCTGTTTCTTTAGCATGGTAGGAAAATATCAGAAATTTCCTTGGTCATAGGGAATATAAACCATAGTTTGAACAAAAGCAGCAATAAAGCTACAAACTATTTTTTGGTGAATTTGCTTAAGTATAAGATAGCTGATTGGGGCTTTATCATGTAATGCTAGTTTGATTAGTTTTCATTAAGTTTGTTAAACTTGAATTGTGAATAAATATATGGCTGATTCATATTGTAATTAAACTGCACATTGACATAAACTATACATTAAAAGTTGCTGCACATTGTCATCCAAAATAATACTGAGGTAAAACCAAAAATACTATAAACCAATGTCAATGAACCTACCCTAAAATAAACATACAATTAACATGGAATTGCAAAACTAGAATGGGAGAAACATTTACCCATAAAATCTTGTTTGGAACATTGATATAACACTAGAAAATATTTTTTCTAAATAACTACAATGTTCAACTCTGACTGTGCATCTGTGAAGACCAGGCATTTTGAATCATTGCCCTGTAGTGTGTGGCAGTACAATTTTACAGAAATACACTACAATAATTAATGAAATTCTCTAATGGGAAGATTTTAATGAATAAGTATTTACACTATAAATATTTATAATATTGGTGCTATTATTTCACAAAATAAAAAAGCTGTATTACAGCCTTTAAAAGCAAATAATAGCCTTACATTTCTAAATAAAGAAAAAATATAAATTTTATGAAATATTGTTAAAAGTAATTGATAAAATAAAAATTGGGGCACAAATTACATTATAGTTTGGATAGAGGTTGAAAAAAGTGAATGAAAGTTTTAAGGAGCCCTTTTTGCCTGCACTAAACTTAATCTTATAGGAGAACATTATAATATATATAGGGTTCCTACTGGCTATCTAATTTACTTTTCACACAATGTATAAGTCCTAGCCTATTGGTCTTAATATTTGAACCTAAAATAACACAAAAACATACAAGAGAACAAAATTAGGAAGAAATGTATGAAGACAGTGACATTATCAAGGTGGTGGAATAGGAGGTCCCTACTTTTGTATTCTCCTGCAGCAATAAAAACTAATCAGCCATCCATCAACAAAAGTAACTTTATGAGAGATCCAGGCACAGTGGCTCATGACAGTAATCTCCTCCATTCAGGAGCATGAGGTGGGAGGACTGCCACGCCAGGAGTTCAAGAACAGCCTGGGCAAAATAGTGAGCTTTGGGATAAAGGGCATTATGAAACCTTGCTAAAACCCAAGATCGAAAAGGGTCATTTTGAGAAGGCAGGCCCTTTGGTTAATAAGGTGTCATATTATCCAAAGCAATCTGTAAGTTAACTCAAAACCTTATCAAAATCCCTGTCCCACTTTTTATAGTAATAGATAATGTAAGCCTACAATGTAGGCTGAATGGCCAAGCCAATCATGAGGAATAAGAAAAAAGCTGGGGACATCATACTCGTGACTCACACAAAACAGTTCAAAAATCACTGTTTGTAGATAAACTGGGGAAACCGTTCTAGGTACTCAGTGGGAGCCACACTCACCCACACATCTGCTATTAGGCCCAGCATATAGCAGAACCTGCCCTAGTGCCTGCTCCACAGAACAAAGCCCTGAAGACAATCCAGCCTGCCCCAAAACATGACAGAACTCACAACCACACGTGCTCCTGGCAACAAACCCACTAAAGGTAAAACTTCAGATTCGGCAGCCACCTTGTGACGCAGCTACAAGACTTTTTACTGCAAACCCAGTAAAGATCTCATCAGCCTTGAGACCCAACAGATGAAGATCTTTACCTACTAAAACCAGTTTATAAAAATGAAAAGAGGTGGCTGAGCACTGTGGCTGAAACCTGTAATCCCAGCATTTTGGGAGGCCGAGGTCAGGCATTCAAGACCAGCCTGGACAAGATGGCGAAACACTGTCCCTACAAAAAATACAAAAATTAGCCAGGCATGGTGGTTGGCGCCTGTAATCCCGGCTACTCGGGATGCTGAGGCAGAGAATTGCTTGAACCCAGGAGGTGAAGATTGCAGTGAGCCAAGATCGTGACACAGCACTCCAGCCTGGGTGACAAAGCGTGACTCCATCTGAAAAACAAAATAACAACAACAAAAAAATGAAAAGAGGTGTTTGCTCCTTCAAATGCACAAACACCAATGCAAGTCTATATTATGACCATTCTAACGGTTCTATTTTAACATAGAACTGGAAGTCCAACATAGACTAATTAAGTCCTACGTCAAAAAATTAAGCAAGAAAAGCTAAAAGATCCAAATTGAAAAGAAGAAATAACGTCACTGTTTGTAGATGACATAATATTATATATAAAAAACATAAATAATACATTTAAATAGTGCATTTACTGCATCTGTATATAAATATTGCATCTAATAAATGCACTCAGTAAAGAAGCAGAATACACAATTAACATACAAATATCAGTTTCGTTTCTATATGCTAGCAACAAACCAATAAAAAAGAAAAAAAATCATTTACAATAGCAACAAAATAATAGATTTCTCAGCAGTAAATTTAACCAGTGTGGTGAGAGATCTTTACAATAAAAAATAAAATATATTGATAAAAAAATTAAAAAAACACAAATAAATGTAAATATATTGCATGTTTATGGATTAGAAGAATATTGTCTAAGAGCCATAATATCCAAAGCAATCTGTAGATTAATTCAACTTCCTATCAAAATTCCTGTGCCACTTTTTACAGTAATAGAAAATAAATTCTGCAATGTATATAAAACTATAAGAAATATTGAAAGGCCAAAGCAATCATGAGGAATAAAACGAAAACTGGGGACATTATACTTTATTATTTAAAACTACATTTCTAGACTACAGTAAACATAATAGAATGGTATGTTTATAGGAACCCACACAAAAACCAATGGAACAGAATACAGAGCCCAGAAGTAAAACTATGCATCTAAAGTTAATCTTTGACAAGGGCCCTATGAATAAGCAATACAAAAAGTGTAGCCTTTTCAATACTTAGTGCTGGGAAAACTGGATACTCACAAGCACAATGATAAAACTTGATCATATTTCTTACGCCAGACACAAAAATTGACTTAAATTTAATACATAAATCCTTAAAAGAAAATCTTTAAAAAAGCATATGAAAAGTCTCCATGATACTGGCCTTGGCAATTTTTTTAAATATGATATCAAAAGTATAGCAATAAAACCAGACATAAAGCTGTAGTGTATTAAACAATTGTGCACAGCAAAAAATAAGAAAACATTTAAGATGGGATAAAATATTTGCAAACCATATATGATAAGAGGATAGTATTCAAAATACAGCAGAAACTCATACAAATCAGAAACTAAACAATACTAATTATAATACCCAACTAAAAAATAGGCAAAAGACTAAACATTATTTTTTAATATTATTATATTTTAACTTTTAGGGTACATGTGCACAACATGCAAGTTTGTTACATATGTATACATGTGCCATGTTGTTGTGCTGCACCCATTAACCCGTCATTTAGCATTAGGAATATCTCCTAATGCCATCCCTCCCCCCTCCCACCACCCCACAACAGTCCCCGGTGTGTGATGTTCCCCTTTCTCTGTCCATGTGTTCTCATTGTTCAATTCCCACCTATGAGTGAGAATATGCGGTGTTTGGTTTTTTGTCGTTGAGATAGTTTGCTGAGAATGATGGTTTCCAGATTCATCCATGTCCCTACAAAGGACATGAGCTCACCGTTTTTCATGTCTGCCTAGTACTCCATGGTGTATATGTGCCACATTTTCTTAACCCACTGTATCATTGTTGGACATTCTGTTGGTTCCAAGTCTTTGCTATTGTGAATAGTGCCACAATAAACATACGTGTGCATGTGTCTTTATAGCAGCATGATTTACAATCCTTTGAGTATATACCCAGTAATGGGATTGCTGGGTCAAAAGGTATTTCTAGTTCTAGATCCCTGAGGAAACGCCACACTGCCTTCCACAATGGTTGAACTAGTTTACAGTATCACCAGCAGTGTGAAAGTGTTCCTATTTCTCCACATCCTCTCCAGCACCTGTTGTTTCCTAACTTTTTAATGATCGCCATTCTAACTGGCATGACATGTTATCTCATTGTGGTTTTGATTTGCATTTCTCTGATGGCCTGTGATGATGACCATTTTTTCATCTGTTTTTTGGATGCATACACATCTTCTTTTGAGAAGTGTCTGTTCATATCCTTTGCCCACTTTTTGATGGGTTATTTGTTTTTTTCTTGTAAATTTGAGTTCGTTGTAGATTCTGGATATTAGCCCTTTGTCAGATGAGTAGATTGCAAAAGTTTTCTCCCATTCTGTAGGTTGCCTGTTCACTCTGATAGTGGTTTCTTTTGCTGTACAGAAGCTCTTTGGTTTAATTAGATCCTGTTTGCAAATTTTGGCCTGTGTTGTCATTCATTTTGGTGTTTTAGACATGAGGTCCTTGCCCATGCCTGTGTCCTGAATGGTATTGCCTAGGTTTTCCCCTAGTGTTATTATGGTTTTAAGTCTAACATGTAAGTCTTTAATCCATCTTGAATTAATTTTTGTATAAGGTGTAAGGATGGGATCCAGTTTCATCTTTCTACATATGTCTAGCTAGTTTTCCCAGCACCATTTGTTAAATAGGGAATCCTTTCCCCATTGCTTGTTTTTCTCAGGTTTGTCAAAGATCAGATAGTTGCAGATATGCGGCATTATGAGGGCTCTATTCTGTTCCATTGGTCTATATCTCTGTTTTAGTACCAGTACCACGCTGTTTTGGTGACTGTAAACTTGTAGTATGGTTTGAAGTCAGGCAGTGTGATGCCTCCAGCTTTGTTCTTTTGGCTTAGGATTGACTTGGTGATGCGGGCTCTTTTTTGGTTCCATATGGCCTTTAAAGTAGTTTTTTCCAATACTGTGAAGAAAGTCACTATTAGCTTGATGGGGATGGCATTGAATCTATAAATTACCTTGGGTAGTATGGCAATTTTCACAATATTTATTCTTCCTACCCATGAGCATGGAATGTTCTTCCATTCTTTGTATCCTATTTTATTTCATTGAGCAGTGGTTTGTAGTTCCCCTTGAAGAGGTCCTTCCTATTCCTTGTAAGTTGGATTCCTAGGTATTTTATTCTATTTGAATCAATTGTGAATGGGAGTTCACTCATGATTTGGCTCTCTGTTTGTCTGTTATTGGTGTATAAGAATGCTTGTGATTTTTGCACATCGATTTTGTATCCTGAGACTTTGCTGAAGTTGCTTATCAGCTTAAGGAAGTTTTGGGCTGAGATGATGGGATTTTCTGGATATACAATCATGTCATCTGAAAACAGGGACTGTGTGACTTCCTCTTTTCCTAATTGAATGCGTTTTATTCCCTTCATCTGCCTGATTGCCCTGGCCAGAACTTCCAACTCTATGTTGAATAGGAGTGGTGAGAGAGGGCATCCCTGTCTTGTGCCAGTTTTCAAAGGGAATGCTTCCAGTTTTTGTCCATTCAGTGTGATACTGGCTGTGGGTTTGTCATAGATAGCTCTTGTTATTTTGAGAAAAGTCCCATCAATACCTAATTTATTGAGAGTTCTTAGCATGAAATGTTGAATTTTTTCAAAGGTCTTTTCTGCATCTATTGAGATAATCAAGTGGTTTTTGTCTTTCGTTCTGTTTATATGCTAGATTTCGTTTATTGATTTTCGTATGTTGAACCAGCCTTGTATCCCCAAGGAAGAAGCCAACTTGATCATGGTAGATAAGGTTTTTGACATGTTGCTGGATTTGGTTTGCCAGTATTTTATTGAGGATTTTTGCGTCAATGTTCATCACGGGTATTGGTCTAAAATTCTCTTTTTTGGTTGTGTCTCTGCCCGGCTTTGGTAACAGGATGATGCTGGCCTCATAAAATGAGTTAGGGAGGATTCCCTCTTTTTTATTGATTGGAATCGTTTCAGAAGGAATGGTACCAGCTCCTCCTTGTACCTGTGGTAGAATTCGGCTCTGAATCCATCTGGTCCTGGACTTTTTTTGGTTGGTAAGCTATTAATTATTGCCTCAATTTCAGAGCCTGTTATTGGTGTATTCAGAGATTCCACTTCTTCCTGGTTTAGTCTTGGGTGGGTGTATGTGTCCAGGAATTTATTCATTTCCTCTAGATTTTCTAGTTTATTTATGTGGAGGTGTTTATAGTATTATCTGATGCTAGTTTGTATTTCTGTGGGTGATATCCCCTTTGTCATTTTTTTTTTGCGTCTATTTGATTCTTCTCTCTTTTCTTCTTTATTAGTCTTGCTAGTGGTATATCAATTTTGTTGATCTTTTAAAAAAACCAGCTCCTGGATTCATTAATTTTTTGAAGGGTTTTTTGTGTCTCTATTTCCGTCAGTTCTGCTCTGATTTTAGTTACTTCTTGCCTTCCACCAGCTTTTGAATGTGTTTACTCTTGCTTCTCTAGTTCTTTCAATTGTGATGTTAGGGTGTCAATTTTAGATCTTTCCTGCTTTCTCTTGTGGGAATTTAGTGCTATAAATTTCCCTCTACACACTGCTTTGAAGGTGTCCCAGAGATTCTGGTATGTTGTGTCTTGGTTCTCGTTGGTTTCAAAGAACATCTTTATTTCTGCCTTCATTTCGTTAAGTACCCAGTACTCATTCAGGAGCAGGTTATTCAGTTTCCATGTAGTTGAGCGGTTTTGAGTGAGTTTCTTAATCCTGAGTTCTAGTTTGATTGCACTGTGGTCTGAGAGACAGTTTGTTATGATTTCTGTTCTTTTACATTTGTTGAGGAGTGCTTTATTTCCAACTATGTGGTCAATTTTGGAATAGGTGTGGTGTAGTGCTGAAAATAATGTATATTCTGTTGATTTGGGGTGGAGAGTTCTGTAGTTGCCTATTAGGTCCGCTTGGTGAAGAGCTGAGTTCAATTCCTAGGTATCCTTGTTAACTTTCTGTCTCGTTGATCTGTCTAATGTTGACAATGGGGTGTTGAAATCTCCCATTATTATTGTGTGGGAGTGTAAGTCTCTTTGTAGGTCACTAAGAACTTGCTTTATGAATCTGGGTGCTCCTGTATTGGGTGCATATATATTTAGGATAGTTAGCTCTTCTTTTTAAATTGATCCCTTTACCATTATGTAATGGCCTTCTTTGTCTCTTTTGATCTTTGTTGTTTTAAAGTCTGTTTTATCAGAGACTAAGATTGCAACCCCTGCCTTTTTTGTTTTCCATTTGTTTGGTAGATCTTCCTCCATCCCTTTATTTTGAGCCTATGTGTGTCTCTGCACGTGAGATGGGTTTCGTGAATACAGCACACTGATGGGTCTTCACTCTTTTCCAATTTGCCACTCTGTTCCTTTTAATTCAAGAATTTAGCCTTTTTACATTTAAGGTTAGTGTTGTTAAGTGTGAACTTGATCCTATCATTATGATGTTAGCTGGTTATTTTGCTCGTTAGTTGATGCAGTTTCTTCCTAGCCTGGATAGTCTTTACAATTTGGCATGTTTTTGCAGTGACTGTTTCCGGTTGTTCCTTTCCATGTTTAGTGCTTCCTTCAGGAGCTCTTTTATGGCATTTCTGGTGCTGACAAAATCTCTCAGCATTTGCTTGTCTGTAAACGATTTTATTTCTCCTTCACTTCTGAAGCTTAGTTTGGCTGGATATGACATTGTGGGTCCAAATTCTTTTCTTTAAGAATGTTGACCATTGGCCTCCACTCTCTTCTTTCTTGTAGAATTTCTGCTACCAGATCTGCTGTTAGTCTGATATGCTTCCGTTTGTGGGTAATCCGACCTTTCTGGCTGCCCTTAACATTTTTTCCTTCATTTCAACTTTGGTGAATCTGATAATGTTGTGTCTTAAAGTTCACTTCTCGAGGAGTATCTTTGTGGTGTTCTCTGTATTTCCTGAATTTGAATGTTGGCCTGCCTTGCTTGATTTGGGAATTTCTCCTGTATAATATCCTGCTGATTGTTTTGCAACTTGTATCAATTCTCCCCGTCACCTTCAGGTCCACCAATTAGACGTAGATTTGGTCTTTACACATAGTCCCATATTTCTTGGAGGCTTTGTTCGTTTCTTTTTATTCTTTTTTCTCTACACTTCTCTTCACGCTTCATTCCATTCATTTCGTCTTCTATCGCTGATACCATTTATTCCAGTTGATCGCGTTGGTTACGGAGGCTTGTTTATTCATCACGTAGTTCTGGTGTCATGGTTTTCAGCTCCATCAGGTCCTTTAAGGACTTCTCTGCACTGGTTATTCTAGTTATCCATTTGTCTAATTTTTTTTCAAAGTTTTTATCTTCTTTGCCATTGGTTTGAAATTCCTCCTTTAGCTTGGAGTAGTTTGATCTTCTGAAGTCTTCCTCTCTCAACTCGTCAAAGTCATTCTCTATCCAGCTACGTTCCATTGCTGGTGAAGAGCTGCGTTCCTTTGAAGGAGGAGAGGTGCTATGATTTTTAGAGTTTCCAGTTTTTCTGCTCTTTTTTTCCTCATCTTTGTGGTTTTATCTACCTTTGGTCTTTGATGATGGTGATGTACAGATGGGCTTTTGTTGTGGATGTCCTTTCTGTTTGTTAGTTTTCCTTCTAACAGTCAGGACCCTCAGTTGCAGGTCTGTTGGAGTTTACTGGAGGTCCACCCCAGAACCTGTTTGCCTGGGTATTGGCAGTGGTAGTTGCAGAACAACGGATATTGTTGAACCAAAAATGCTGCTGCCTGATCTTTCCCCTGGAAGTTTTGTCTCAGAGGAGTACCTGGCCGTGTGAGGTGTCAGTCCAACCCTACTGGGGGGTGCCTCCCAATTAGGCTACTCAGGGGTCTTGGACCCACTTGAAGAGACAATCTTCCCATTCTCAGATCTTAAGCTGCGTGCTAGGAGAATGACTACTCTCTTCAAAGCTGTGGGACAGGGACATTAATATCTGCAGAGGTTATTGCTGTCTTTTGTTTGTCTGTGCCCTGCCTCCAGAGGGGGAGCCTACAGAGGCAGGCAGACCTCCTTGAGCTGTGGTGGGCTCCACCCAGTTCGAGATTCCCAGCCACTTTGTTTACCTACTCAAGCCTGAGCAATGGCAGGCCCACCTCCCCCAGCCTCACTGCCACCTTGCAGTTTGATCTCAGACTGCTGTGCTAGCAATGAGCGAGGTTCTGTGGGCATAGGATCCTCTGAGCCAGGTGCAGGATATAATCTCCTGGTGTGATATTTGTGAAGCCCTTTGGAAAAGTGCAGTATTAGGGTGGGAGTGACCCAATTTTCCAGGTGCCATCTGTCTCCCCTTTCTTTGACTAGGAAAGGGAATTCCCTGACCCCTTGCAGTTCCCAGGTGACACGATGCCTCACCCTGCTTTGGTTTATGTGTGGCGCAGTGTACCCACTGTCCAGTACCCACTGACCAGCACTCCCCAGTGAGATGAGCCTGGTACCTTAGTTGGAAATGCAGAAATCACTCATCTTCTGCGTCACTCAAGCTGGGATCTGTAGACTGGAGCTGTTTCTATTTAGCCATCTTGGCTCCACCAACCAAGACTAAATATTTTTTACAAACATATTCAAATGTCCAACAGGTGTGTAGAAATATGCTAAACATTACCATTCATGAGAAAATTGCAAATCAAAAGATATCACTTTACAGCAGTTGGAATGGCTAATATAAAAAAAAGAAATATGACAAGTGTTAACAAGGATGTGACAAAATATTTCTGTACAGTCTCAATGAGTTGTAAACTGGAAGAGTCATTATGAAAATTAGTATGCAGGTTATTTTAAAAAATTGAACTATCATACAAACCCGAAATTCCACTTCTGTCTATAAACAAAATAAAATCAGCATCTCAAAAATAATCTTCACCCCTGTATTCAATGAAGCGTTATTCACAACTGTCAAGGGTAGTTTTTTTTTAAAATGACTTATCTGTAGATGATGAATGGATAAGGAAAATGTGGTATAAATAGACAACCACATATTATTCACCCATAAAAAAGAATGAAATTCTGCTATTTCAACAACATGAATGGACCTGAGTACATTACGCTACACAAAATAAGTTGGGCACAGAAAAACAAACAGTGTATGTTCTCACTTAAATTGAGAATTTAAAAAGCCTGAACTCACAGAAGCTGAGAGTACAATGGTAAAGACCAGACCTGGAGGTAGAAAAAATGATAAGGTGTTCAAAGAGTACAAACTTTCAGTTATAAGATAAATAAGTTTTGGTGGTCTAATGTATAGCTTTAAAATGTAGTTAATAACACTGTTTTTTATGCTTAGAATTTGCTACAACAGTAGGAGACCTCAAATGCTCTCACTGCAAAATCATAACCATGTGAGGTGACATAACTTTTCATCAACTTAATTGTATTAAACATTTTACAATATATATACCCATCAAATTATTATAATGTAGTCAAAACATAATTATGCAATTTTTATTGGTCAAAAAATTAATGTTACGTACACATGCATATATTCACATAAGTGTGTATATACACATATATAAAACATATACATATATATCAATTACATAAGTTGTTATGTATATACTTGTGTGTGTTTATATATATATACACACACATACATATCAATGACAAAATCCTAGTAAGCTTCATACTAAACAAGAGAAAATTATAAAATGATAACTATTTAAAAATCAGGAAACAAATGGGTATTTAATACATGCTCAGCAATATTCTAAGTTACTCAATGGCAAAGTACATGTTTTAAATGTAGAAAGTAGATACATTAAACCATATTACAGTTTAGGAATTATGGCACAGAGTGTTTGCAGTTTTAGCCTCAATACATACCAAAAACTTAAAATTTTGAAGTAAAATAACATTAGGTTTTATTATATGGGGCAGATGCTTAGTGTTCTGATAAAATTATTGAGTATGAATTTCCGTAGAATCACATTTGAAACCTTCACAGGATATGAAATTATAAAGCAGAAAACATATGACACCTGGGTTTGGTGTCTCTGCAATTTCTAAACCAAATCCCAATATCTCCACTACTCTTACACATTTTAGACAAGATTCAAAATGGAAATTAGAAAATGTTAAACATAGAGTTCCTTAAAAATCACAGATGGTCCCATATCCTCAAAAGCAACAAAAGAGCAAGCAGTCAGGTCCTCCAGTCACTTGCAAGCCATGCAAAGGGTTTGATTTTCTTTGTAACTTAGATGAATGATCATTGAAGGGGAAGTCCAGTCCTAGAAAATTGAAGAGCATGGGGCAGAAGATGTTTGTCTCCAATGAAAGCAAGAGAAAGAAATCAGGGCTTCTCAGAAAAGATTTCCATTGGATCATAACTTCGCAAACCACAGTTTAAGATCTGGCTTTCTCCTTGACCTTTCGACATCTCATCCATGTCATCTGCCTTATT